>NC_045596.1:132375157-134964404 GCF_009762305.2 Zalophus californianus
TGGCCAATGGATCATCCTGTATGTATTGTTGATGTTCTTCCATGTTCCTGATCAGTGACTAACCTGCAGCTCAACTGTCTATTTTCCTCTTTAATGACACAGTAGCGTGGCTGAATGTGGACAGATTCCTGCTGTAATTGTGCTTTATTATTTGTAGTTCAGCTTTGCACTGTTTGCTTTCATTTGCTACAAGCTTTCAGATAGAAGTAAACTTTTCAAAAACAGCACCACCTTTACTCTGGAGATATTTGAAAACCATAACATATTTTTTTTTTCTTTCTTTCCCCCCTCTCTCATTTAAGATGACCTTGAGTGATGCCATGAGGAACAAGGCAAGGCTGTCAATTACAGGAAGTACTGGAGAAAATGGACGTGTTATGACTCCAGAATTTCCAAAAGCAGTGCATGCTGTCCCTTACGTGAGTCCTGGCATGGGAATGAATGTCAGTGTGACTGATCTCTTGTGATTGATAAGAACCTTTTGAGTGCCTTACACAATGGTTTTCTTGTGTGTTTATTGTCAAAGTGGTGAGAGGCATCCAGTATCTTGAAGACTTTTCTTTCAGCCAAGAATTCTTAAATATGTGGAATTCATCTCCAATTGTAAGGAATGGTTAATTAAAAACACAACATCCTTTTCTACTCCAGTTCCAGATGAAGCTTGGTGGACATGCACAGCTAACATGGAAATACTATAATTTAACTGAAGTCTTTGTACAGACAACAAACCTGTTTCTGCAGCCACTATTGTTAGTCTCTTGATTCATAATGACTTAAGCACACTTGACATCAACTGCATCAAGATGTGACATGTTTTATAAGAAAAAGAAAAAAAAAACATTTAAAATTAAAAAAAATATTTTTAGGTATTTTCAAAAACTGGCTTTTAAATAAATTTGCTTCCATATTGGTTGGATAAAACAAAATAGTGATTAGACTGAGTGGGAAGTGATTATAAAGGCTTTAGGTATCAGTTCCATATTTTTCAAAGCCAAATATGTAAATGCTAAGGAAAGAAAACAGAAGATCCCAATCTTGTAATTTAATATTGTTATTAAAACTTTAATGTATCCTATTCTTTAACATTTGGTGTTAATATAAAATTACTTGGCGATGCTTGACATTTGAAATAAACATTTTTCTATTGTTTTATTTGCAAGTGGTCCAATTGATTTTGCTTAGCTACAGTTTGGTCATAAATCAAATGAGTTTAAAGACGTTATCAAATTGCTAGGTTCCCAGAGAAAAATGCCCCTCTTCAGAAGGCCAAGTGGTTTCTAGAGTAGAAACTTGTCCCAAAACAGTATCTGAATCTGTTTTTAGTATGTCTTAATATATGTAAAGAAATATTTAACATAAAGCATTTAATCTATGTAGATAAATGCTAATAGATTTAAAAAGCTAATATCAAAAAAACAAATATCAGAATATGTGAGGTTCTATTTTAAAATGTTTGAGCTTGCAGAAGAGAAGTATTAGTTGCAAATGAAGTTAGGAATGCCTAGAAAGCAGCTTTTTAAATAGTTGCCCATGGATCAAATTCCGTAAACTAAATTTAACTTTTGTGTTCCAAATTATAAGAGCTGTCATAAGCCTTATATATTAGGAATAATTTAAGCACTTTTGAGTCTCCTGCAGTGTAGTTTCTTCCCATTGCCATCAACAAAAACAACTCTAATATGTTGTATTTATACTTACTCCTCAGGTGGAATGGCTCTTTTAATATGCCCAGTTGAGGATAAAACATCACATTTCTGTAACTTTTGACTAAAGAGCCTGTATTTCTCTAGTTAAAAAATTTAAAGGAACTCTCTTTCCCTTCGTAAAAGGTCATTTCTTTCTCTTAAAGCCCCCTAAAATAAAATTAATTTAGGGCTTTTAAACAATTGTTAACATCCAGAAGTCATTTTTAATATTTTTTATTCTCTTTATTTCTGCAAGTAAGCCTTTGTGTAGCACTTGGTATTTTACTAAGTGCCATGAAAACAATTTTATTGATTATGTTTCACAAAAGGGAAAGAGAATGTAGGATTAAACAACGCCCCTTCCATGGAACATGGTGGCGTGTGGTATCATGATATCCTTCACCAAATTTAACTGTCCCTGATCACAAATTCCAAGATAATACAATATAATTTTAGTGCATTTCTCCTCATCAGGAATGTTGGAGGTGCACTTTAAGTTTTAATAATAAATGCTAGAATGACCAAATTGCAGACTAATTGTTTCCATATTGTACTTAAAATGAGTTTTTAAAAATGAAAAAGATGACTCTATACAATCAATGCTATTTATTGTACCTCTGGGCCTACTCTTCTAAAAATTGTAGCTTATCAATTTTTCTCTGTCAAGCTTGAACTAATGTAAATAATTGAAATAATGTAAAGTTATATTTTCATGTTTTTATAGATACAACATGACAAGAATACATAATGTAAAAGTATTTCAACTATGGATAATGTTGATTGGATAATGCACATCTCAGCTACAAAGCAGTAATCATAGTTTAATATCCATGTAACGGTGCATCAATATATTGCTATATAAATATGTCTGTGTGCATATAAGTGAAAAGTGGTCAAACAAGAGTGATGACAGCTGTCTACAGGTTTTTTTATTCATTTTATATAAAAACTGTTATGTAAAGACCAAAATGTTTATGAACTATTCTTATGTAAATTTACAACTGTCCCTTACTGTACCTTTTTGTTTACAGTATAGTACCTTATTTTCTGCTGTGTTAAGTGGGTGTCAAACTCCAAGGAGACATACACTTTCTACAACTTCTATTGAAGATATTGGAATTTCCAATTTTTCATGTGTACTATGTCAGAAAATGCTTTTGATTTTATTTTTAAATCTAACATCGGATGGCTTTCTTGGAGTGTTGTAAAAACTTCAATCATACATAAAACATGTTCTTACAAAAGGCAAAGATCTTTTTTTTTTTTTTTACTGAATAGTTCTTCAAACTAATAGTGAGAAATCAAAAAGTATATTTAAGTTTATTCCGATACCTAACTGTTTCTATCGAACAGAGACATCTTTGCTCAGTTTATATGTCAACTAAATACAAATGTAATAGAGTAGAAATAACTTTTTTTTTAGCTAAAATGAGTAACATTTTCAGTATTCCAAATCTATAATCATTAAGTGCTTAGGGCATATGGAGAAATATGACTGAATTTATCACATTTCTCAATTTTTGGTAGATATAAATGTTCCACATTGTTATCATCGGCCATTGCACTCTGTGCTGTGAGGTCAGTTGCTTTTATAGTCCTATTAAAGAGCCAGAATGGTGACTTGTTTTACAAATTCCATAAGGGAACACATTTACAGGCTTACACGTTTCAAAAAGTGTTGTCATTTATTGTTTTACTGAGAGTACTAAGGAGAAAATTAAACTCTCACAGTTCGGATTAAGTCTTTTTATAAAGGTGATCATTTTAATATTTAGGCAGTCCCTTGTAGGTAAATTCTAAAATTATTAAGACCTTTTAGCTCTTCAAAATTGCACATTAAAATTTCTTTTAAAAAATTTGTGGGTTTTAATATATTTAATGTTTAATGGATGAGTATGCAAATGCATCTGCTTAAAAATACAGTAATATTGACTTTCCACTCTGCAAATACTCTAAATATTTTAGTGGTCACGTTAGTAAATTAAGCAAATGCAGACAAGCATTAACAATATAATAACCCTACAGGATAACTGCAATACAACACCTTGACCATACCGTTTAAAAAGAACACTCACTGAAACTGATTAGAATAGAATTCAATGTGTTTCTCCCCTTCTTTCCTTTCCCTATCTCATCACATCCTACAGTTATGAATCTAGTACATTTAAACAAATAACTCAAGAACCACCTCTACCTTGAAATGTGTCTGTGGGTTGTTTTCAGCTGGGTAGAATTTATTATCTATTGCACTTTGAGAGCCCTCTAGTCTGTTATATAAAATGAAGTGTAATTTAGACAGATAATCCATTTACCTCTAATTTGAATGAAATAAGTAAGTGTTTTGATGGAATTAGTTGCATAAATTCTCTGTCTTATCAATTTCAATCGATAATGTGTGCTTTATTAATAATATACTATGAACTTTGGAGAGTTTATTGGTTGTCTCACAAATTTTATATGAACTCAAAATAAGCTTATTAAAGGAAATAGAAGAATGAGGTAAATATATGTTTAAAAGTAGCATAATTTTGTACCAGGGGCTCTAATACTTGAAATTGGCTTATTTTTAATCACCAACATGAAAGATGGGTAAGTATAAAAGAATCATCATGACATTCTGAATGAAAATTGGGGGGATGTATTAAATGGTTTGTGAAAGTTGTATCAAATTTTATTAAGGGAGGGGTTCATTCTCTTAAAGTATTGCTTTAGCTAGCCTATGACGCTGGAAATTCGATGAGCTTCTGTCAATAAATTATACTTTCTCTATTTCTGTTTTAAAACAACACCAGCTCATAGGCAGCATATGGCACTCTAAGTACATGAAGGTTCAAACGTATTTTTATAAATATAGTATTCAGGCACCTCTGTGCCTACTAAAATAACCTACTACCCAGGGCAAGCAAGGAAGTGCCTGGAGTAAATCTGGATCATAATAATTTGTGTATGCATTTTATATCCTGTCTCTATGCGTTTCCTTCCTGCCTTACCATTTTACCTTCTCTTCCTGCCTTAAGTACAACTGCCATTTTTCATATATCATACCTCAGATGGTCCCTCACTTTTTAGTTTCATTCATCTTGCCTTTTTGCTTTTTCTCCATGTTATCCCAACTATTTCTGGCCTGTCTGTTATGAGAGGCTTTGTTTGGAGGGCACTTGGAATACCATTCATTTGTCAGACAGGTCTGACAGTTTCAGAGTCTTCCTAATAACTAATAAATGACTAAGAATTTCTCCAATGAAATAAAAATTTCCTGCAAAGCTCTATTTCTGCATGACTCACATATTCTGACCCAATAATTGCAAATGTGTGATACTCCTCCATGTACTTAAAGAGTCGCACAATTTATAGAATTTCTGTAGGAAGTGGGAGGCTCTTCAATGGAACAGGAAGAGTGAGAACTCTATTTTTAATATGTTTGCTCATCAGAATCTCTTTTTAAAGTCACTTTACAATGAGCACAAGCCAATTCTCTATTTTAATTCCACTCTCAAGCACTGCCCGATTATTCCTTAATTGCCTTTTTTCCCCCCCGCTAGGTATAAGTCAACTGTGCTATTTCACAACCAAATTCCTTTCAGATAAGCATAAACTCACTGTTACTTCATTGGATATGCCTGAATTCGCTGAATGAATTTGGTCATTTTTCTTTCTTTTTTTTTTCCTTTCAGGTTAATGTGCCAATTTCATTTTATTGTAAATTGGAATGTGGGGGAGTGGATTAAGCACTTGGGAGGGAATCAAAACCAGGATTCTAGCTTTATCTCTCCTTGTGTCACGCCTCCCTTTGTCTCTGTCTTCTCAACTGGAGTATATGGATACTAGGACTATCTCATGGCAATGATGCAAGGAAATTTAATATGATCATTTAAAACATAATGTAACATTGTGTCTTCTTTAAAAAATGGTTTGAAGGAACAAGTTTGTGCATTGGAGTGAGACTTGATGCAGAAAAAGTTTTTGGTCTTTAGTTCCAAATTTGTTTCCTCATCTCAAGACATTAGAAAAGCAGTTCTATCCTCTAATTTTCAGTCATTCAATTACTCATTCATTCAAAGAAAAAACATTTATTTGAATGTATCCTGAATAAACATAAACTGAAAGTAAGGGCTAATTTTGAAACCTCTATTCGGAGGATTAAGTACTATATTTTCTTTAAAGCATGCAGTTCTCTGATCCTGTTCACTTAGAAATACGATTGTGAGTATATGGATAACTCTGTGACATTCAAGAGTTATATATTTCTGTCCCAATAATTTTTAACCAAGGCATTCAAATGTTAAGTAAGAGCACATATCTGATAACATTCATCAACAACCTCCATAAATATGGACTCATATTTTTCTCTCTCTCAAAATTTAGATTGTGTAAATTGTGCTTATCTGTAAATTTATTTGGCATCTGATCTGTATCTCTATCTCTATTTTCAAAGAGTCAAATTAAATCAATTAACAAATTGCACAGTTTAGTAATTTTAAATTGTTGCCATCTGCATGGCTTACATATATCTAGAACCTATTTCTTTGGATAGGAGTTTAATTCAAATATCACTCAACATATTTTGGTAAGCATCTAAACAGTATCTTACATTCAAACTACAGCAAAAAATTAGAAAAAAAAATATTTTTAAAACAAGCTCATAATTTCTTAACGATGAGCCTGCTGAGAATTTATTCATGAAAATTCTTAAAATAAAAGTCACTATCATTTTTAAAATTTTACTTAAATATTTATATTAAATTACAGCTAAATTAAATGAGGATATTTAATTTCAAATGGAAATCATTTTGAAGGAATTTGCACTTTTGTTGGGTTTCCTATACCAAAACAAAATGTATTTTACATTTAGGAATTCATATGTCATAGCCATGGTATTTTAATTATCACCCATATACTGCCAATATTAATAGGTAAGGAAGTCTATTTGGTAATAATTGAAACTAAAATCAATTATAAGTTAAGTTGTGCATATTTTCCATGTCTTTCTTTTTTTGGCTCATTATAATGTAATTTAGAAGGTTTTTATGTAAAAATCACGCCCCATGCCCCAGCATCTATGGTCAAGAATTTTGTGTTAAAAAAAAAATCCTGTGCTTATTATAATTTTAAGCTATTGATATATTTAAACCATATCTAAAAACACTTTTGTGTAAATATTTATGGATTTAAAAGAAAATAGCCTCATAAAAGTGATTTGCAAGGTTCTTAAAATACTTATGAAAATGGAAATCTGTAGTATATCATAAACTGCCTTCTCTCCTTCCCCAAATTAGATTTGGTTTGGCTTGTTATCTCAACTGATCAGAGGACAATTATACTGAAGTCTAAGTCATGAGTTACAAGCATATGTAACCATTAATTTTACATGATTCTGAAATCATAGACAACATATCAGTCTTTACATATTCTTCTTGCAAATATGTGCCTTAGTTCTCAGTGAGGGTTAATATGGATAAGCAGTGTGAAGCTGTCATTTTTATTTGGGGTTCATTTTAAATTAAAATGCATTCTCAGATTTATAACTATATTTAGTCTGTATCTTAAAAGCTTTTCAAGTCTGTTCTATGTGCATTATCTTGTCAGCTATTTGTGTTAAAGAGATAAACATGTCTTTGTTCATTTTTATTTAATGTTGTTTATGTTTGTGTGTGTGTATGTTCATGTGTGTATTAAAAAAATTCCACATCCTCTGTAGCATTTATTCTAATTATTTATAACATTGCTGACATACCTTCTGAGTTTTTTAACTCAAAAAATATTATATGGATTGCAGTAAATCATTATGGATATTTTAAAGGGGTTTAAAAAATTAAGCAACTATTTAGGTAGGGCATATAAGAGTCAAAGTGACTAAACTCAAGCACAAAATTATACCTTCAAATATTTTTTAATTTGAAATTTATATTAAAGTATTTGATTCTTTAAAATTGTTTATCCAAGATTTGTACTTCATAATTAGCTGTCAACTTATCTTTACACAGGAAAGAATTTGGAGTCACATTTACACTGTGTCATCTTCAGCATTTTCATCAAAATACAACAACAGCAACAACAATAATAATAATAACAAGAACACATGGGGAATAAAATTGTGCTTCAATATCTGGAAATGGTTTTCTGGAGATAGGAAAAAGCATATATCTCAACTATCTGAATATCAGCTTCCAACGTCAAAGGATAATTAGTTACCAATATAATTTTCAGTGTCATGATGATCTTCAGAACACTCATTTCCCTGATTATACTGAGGCATAGAGAGGTTAAGTCATTGGCCAACTGTATATAGCTGGGAAAGGACAAGTCAGGATTATACCAGGGTTGATTCCCAATTCCAGCCCTATTCCCCACCCCTCGTCTCCCTTTACCAGTTGGGATCTCTTTAGTTCTCAAACAACTATATAAAAGAAGAGTAGCAGTGCTCTACCAAGAAGGACACTTTTTTTTTTTTTTAATTTTTTTATTGTTATGTTAATCACCATATATTACATCATTAGTTTTTGGTGCAGTGTTCCATGATTCATTGTTTGTTCATAACACCCAGTGCTCCATGCAGAACGTGCCCTCCTCAATGCCCATCACCAGGCTAACCCATCCCCCTACCCCCCTCCCCTCTAGAACCCTCAGTTTGTTTTTCAGAGTCCATCATCTCTCATGGTTCGTCTCCCCCTCTGACATACTCCCCTTTTCTTCCTCTCCTGTTATCTTCTTCTTTTTCTTTTTTCTCAAAATATGTTGCATTATTTGTTTCAGAAGTACAGATCTGTGATTCAACAGTCTTGCACAATTCACAGCGCTCACCGTAGCACATACCCTCCCCAATATCTATCACCCAGCCACCCAAGAAGGACACTTTTTTTCCCCCCATAACTAATGGTGTAACTTTTGAATTAGGATGCACTTTCATGATTGAATTTGTATCCAGAAACTATTCCAACTCCCATTGGGATAGACGGCATAAAACTGGCCAGAGAAACAGAATAACACTTGAGAGAAATACAATTTTAAATGTTATTATACATTTTTTAAGCAAGCACTTTCATTTATTTTTCTTGATGTCTCAAATATTTATGAGGAAAACAAAATCATTCAATTTAATAATTGTTTAAGAAACATACATGCCCATCTTTGCTTATTGGCTGCCCCAAGGCCATTTTTGAAAAAGGTGGGATTATAAATACAAACACAAGCTGCCATTATTACATATTAACTTGCTTCCAGAAAATGTGAAAATATTTTGCAAGTAAAAATTTTAAGAAGTGGATGAAATCATAGACTGAGTATATAATGTCAAATATACATTTTTAATGTTAATTTTAATGTTTATAGTGATTTTTTAAGCTCTATTAGGTTATAAAATACTAATATCTGGGTTTGTAGTTTATATAAAACTTCTGCATATAAAAATTTAGTATTACTGCCTAGCAATGTGTAAATTTCAAAACAGTTTTATGTTTGGTTCTCAGGTTGATATTATTCATTATTCACACATGTGTGAATATTATTATTCACACATTATCACATTATGCCTATTAACATGCTGTCTTTCCAAATACAATGGCAAAACAAGAAAGATTTTAAAGCATGAAATTTATCATTTATGCCTGAAAAACATCCATAATTTACTATTTTCAGTTTTTCTGTTTTATCTTTGTTTTCCATAATGTGCCCTATCCATTTGGCCAGTTCTCATTCACAGGCATTCACATGATAATGATTCCCTTTTTATTTCCCCTTCTCTACTAATAAGACTCTACAAAAATACATAATTTGGCATAAACCTAGTAATCTAAGTAGCATGTGAAAGATTGTCCTTTCTTGTAACACCTAACCTGGATCTCCCACACCCCCTGCACCCCAAGCAAAGCTGATTAAGTACTTTGTGTGTTCAAATGCTGTACCTAGTAAACATCTCTCTGATACAATAATGATGCTATATTTTCAGTGATTTGCTTAAACATTTATTTCTGTTATTATAGTGTGAGCTTCCTGAAGGCAGGGAATGAATACATCTTATTCATCCTTGAGTATTTAATGTTTCTTCATAATAATCATAATAGCTTACACTTACAAAGCACATATTATGTGCAAGGCATCATTCAATGAGGTGCATATTATTGTCATAACCCTCATTTTACACATAAGGAATCTGGAGCACAAAGACACAGAGAGGTAAAATAATTTGCTCAAAGTCACGTAGCTGGTAAGAGGTAGAAGCAGGTTTCATATCAGGGCACGACGGTGTCAGAATTAGCACTTGTAACCCTCACACGGGAATATCCAGGTCACAATATGATGCTAAGTGATTAAAAATGTATTCTAAAAATTTTTTTAAATGAATAAAGAGAAAAAATGAATTAAGGATTGGACTCACCAAACAGCCATACAAATGCCGGGAGCTTAGATGTATGATGAGTACTCAAATATCACTGGATAAATAATGAAGTGGGGAAAAGTGTTATTTAGTGCAGTCCCCATGGGACAGTGGTATGCGTAGTCAGAAAGGCTACTGCAGTAAGTCACTTAGGCTAGAGATCCCTGACAGATACACTCCAGTAATAATAGAGAATTGCTAAATTGCCATCAAAACAGGATATATCACATTAGCTTTTGGTCTGCTGAGTTTTGGAGCCAGAGAAGAATTACTAAGAAAATGGAGGCAAAGTTCAACATAAATCAGGCCCCTCTCCAAAGAAACTTTTTATAACACATTATTTTTACATAAGGCTGTTTTTTTTTTTTCAAAAATCATATTTTATGACCAGTCCTGCAAATATCTAAATCAATAGAAATGTATTTTGTTTAGCAGTCTTTATAATGACTTCCTTTTAAAAAGGCCCACATTGTTTCAATTTCTTTTTAGCTCCTTCACTGAATAAACCCTACTATCCACAATGTTAATATAAATGTTCCTGGGAGACTTTTCCCTTTCCATCTCAATTTTTCTCCAATTATTCACTTTCTCTAGGGAAGCCTGTTTTCATTATAGATTTAATCATTAGCTCTACTTGAGTTTCCCCAAATGTGTGTGGATAACCCTGAAATCTTTCCTTGATTCTAGACCTATATATTACACTCTCTAGTAGACTTCTTAGTATTAATATCACCAATATTATTAAAATAATAGCTAATATTCAGGACACCTGGGTGGCACAGTCGGTTAAATACCTGACTCTTGGTTTCAGCTCAGGTCACGATCTCAGGGTCTTGAGATCGAGCACTGCATCAGGCTCCGAGATCAGTGAGGGGTCTGCTAAAGTTTCTCTCTCTCCCTCTCGCTCTCAAATAAATACATAAATCTTTAAAAAAAATGGCTAATATCTATTGAATATCAGTTGCCAATCACTATTTTAAACATTTTACATATATCTATGCTTTTAGTACTGGGATATTATGAGTCTGATACTGTTAGATCCACTCTGCCTTAATGAAATAGAGGCAAAAGAGATTTCAAAACTTCCCTAAGCCTCAGCTAGAGCTAGAAATTCCCATAGGCACTTCAATCTGAACAGATTCAAAACTGAATTTATCTTTCCAGCAAAAATTGTTCCTCCTTCTGGTAAGTCTCTTTGTGGTTACATTTGGCCCTTAGGTTACTACTGTAAACGTGAAACTTCTTATACATAGGAAAAACATAAATGACATTTTCACCATCTTTGTAAATGGAGAAAACTCTTTTAGAGCCACTCTTTGCCCCTTCACAATCACATTTATGAACACATACAAATACTAATCAAGGTATTTTGAACAGCTATGAATCTGATAGGAAAAATAATATCCCCAGACAATCCTTATGTTTCCATTCCTGAAGTTGTAATTCATTTCATTTCAACAGTTAAGTGTTGTATCTTGTGTTATAATCACACCTAGAATGTCTTCTACCAGAGTCCCTGAGGGCTTAACTCTCTATGCATTCATTTAATTGCGCATTTATTTACTCAATGAGTATTTATTGAACATATATTATGTGACAGGTTCCATATCATACAATGATACATGGTACTTCTGGCAGTTATAGTTCATCTATTTCATATGAAAAAGCAAATTGTTCAAGATTTTCTTCAAATTTCTTTACTTGTCCCTTACATGTCTCATCTCTCTGCCGTCTCCTTATTTTATTCCTAATTATTCAGCGATGGGGATTAGAATTACTTGTTAATCCACCCAACAAATACGTATTGAGCACCCACTTGCATGAGAAGCATTTGTATTGTACTATGATGGTAAGTGTTGAATAAAACACACAGAGTCCTCGCCCTTTCGAACTTCTGGTGTGGCTGATAAGAGAGATTTTGCACAAGTAGTCACCAGAAAAGCTGAGTCATGAAGAAGCGTGTGCCATGGGGACAAGGTGGGCCTACTCTAGTTTGAGTGGGTTCTGGCAAGGCCTCCAAGGTGAAAATGCCATTTGAGCTGAGACTTACAGGACAAGTGGGAGTTACGACAAAGGAGAGAGTCTGTTGGAGGAAGAGCATTTCAGGCAGAAGAGAGTGCAAATCTCGCAAACTGGAAAATTAACAGATAAGTCTGAAGTATAGCACACCGGGGGAGATGGACGAGAATGATCCCTCTCTTGCTTACCAGTGTCAGCATGCTCTCTCAATCCTACACCGCTCTGTAGCTCCTGGAGTATTTCGTTTAGGAGTTACCCCCCAGCAAGGGCCGTGCTGCCTCCTTCCCAGAGCGTGGTACTTGCTTGAACCAGGTGACATTCATATGCCGCTTACAGCAATCCTTTTAAACAGCATCCATGCTTACAAGTGTGACTAATGAAGAAGTCATGAAACGTTCCCACGTTCTGGAAGCTAGAAAGTGTCAGCACAGAACTACCAGAGCCAGCTGTTTGGCTTCCAGCTTCTGATCTTTATGTGTATCCTGCCGCTTTCCCCCACAGCTAGCACACATTAGGGTGGTTAGAGCCCTGCCCTCACGTTCCTACGCAGGTCAGAAAATGACTTGCGCATGCGCTTCTCCACTGCCACGTTCTCTTTACCCTGGAATAGATGATTGCGCACTAAACTCGATTGAAATGAATCTCTACAAATTCATTAATGAAGTCTCAATGCATTTTTGCTCTTTGTTCTTAAAAAGATCAAATGAATCTTTGCACCTTCCCTTTTGATAGTAAACATACGTCGATTAAATTTTTGAAGAGATGATTTCTGCTATCTCTTTCAAGCTGGTTTTATCAAAGAGAATTTCGAATGAAATGTATTTCTGACAATATGAACTCCTAGAGGAGCTTCTAGAAGAATCTTGTGAAAGAAATATTTAAAAGCATAAGCACATTAAGAGGGTTTGACTGTTCAACTCTTCTGACCTTTCCATCTGTTTCTCAAGCCTTCCGCCAGGTACTGCACCACCGCTCCTATCCTCAGTCCCTTGCCCTCTGTCTCTTTTCTCCAGTGGTAATTGTCTTTGCCACTGAAACACAGGATTTAGGACTTAGGCCATAATAATCCATGAAAAAGACATAGCCATGTTCAAAGTCAAGGAGAATCTCACGTGTTGAATTGAGGCAACTAAGTCTGTGTCAAGAACTGCTCAAAATATGTTTACTGACTTTTAATAATTGGGTCTATTTTTAGGTGTCAAAGATACCGGCAGCTATTATTATGCAACCAGTTATCTCATATTTGCAGTAACTAACCTGCGCTTAATCGATAGCAAGGAACAAAATATTTATCAGAAATGATAACCAAGAAAGAAAAGAAGTAGTTTAGATTTTCTGTAGATTAAATATTGGGTTTTCCAGGTGTAAGGAGTTGTATCTACATCTCACCTTCCCTAATTATATCTTCCATGGGAATGCTTGTTCTGATTATATTATGTTCCTTCATTCACCATGTGCTTTTTGTGCATCAAGTAATGAAAATATGTTGCTGTCTACTGGGGGAGACAGACATGTGAAAAAATTATAATACATTTTAGGCAATCTTTCATTCACCTAATATTTATTGCACACCTATTAATACTAGGCACTGTTCCAGGTGCTGGGAACATGGAGGTGAACAAAAATCTTGATGAAATAAGTCTTTATTTTCATCAAGTTTACTTGCTTTTAAGAGGGACTAGAAATGAATGAATGGGCAAATAAGTGTATATGAGGTTGTGATGAGTGATATGAAGCAAAATAAAGCAACGTAAAAAGATGGGGAGTGTTAGGGGGTGTTATTTCTGATAGCCAGGGAGGGCATCACCCCTGAAATTTGGGTAAAATCTGAACAAAAAACATAAATGAAAAAAAAGATCTGGGTGAAGAGGTATAAGCAGAAGTATCTGGAAACATGAAGTGAGGCTGAAAGAGCTTAGAAAATTCAGGAAACACTGGGAAAACAAGAGGTGTGAACACAATAAGCTGGGAGACAGTAGTTAGGAAAGGGATCAGGTGTAATAACAACCCAGATCTTTTAGAGTTTGGAGGTCACGTGAATAACTTTGGATTTTGATCAAGTGTGATGGATCAGAGAAGTGACATGACCAAATTTATGTATTAAAATTAACATTGGCTCAAAAGTAACTAATTGCTAGTGATGTGCCAACACTATGGAAAGCATTTTATCTTGAATACCTTATGTCATACTCACATCAAATCCTTGAAGTATTTATGTTCTTTTCCTTATTTAACAAATGAGGAAACAGACGCAGAAATGAAGTAACTCTCACATGGTAATGGAGTTGGTGATTGAAACTGCTAGGTCTGACTATAGACTCAGAGGAGTTTGAGCAAAAGTAGGCAGTCCAGTTAGAAGCTGTACTGAGGGCCTGGGTGGCTCAGTCGTTAAGTGTCTGCCTTCAGCTCAGGTCATGATCCCAGGTCCTAGGATCGAGCCCTGCATCAGGCTCCCTGCTTGGCAGGAGTCTGCTTCTCCCTCTCCCACTCCCCCTGCTTGTGTTCCTGATCTCACTCTCTCTCTCTCTCTCTGTCAAATAAATAAATAAAATCCCCCCCCCAAAAAAATAGAAGCTGTACTGAGGGGTGCCTGGGTAGCTCAGTTGGTTAAGCCTCTGCCTTTGGCTCAGGTCATGATCCCAGGGTTCTGGGATGGAGCCCCACATCAGGCTCCTTGCTCAGCTGGGAGCCTGGTTCTCCCCTGCCTGCAGTTCCCCCTGCTTGTGCTTGTGCTCTCGTGGTCTCTCTCTCTCTCTCTGTCTCTTGCTCTGTGTCAAATAAATAAATGAAATCTTAAAAAAAAAAAAAAAAGCTGTGCTGAGAGTCCAGGTGAGCCATGACACTTTGCAGTAGTGTGAGAAGTGAGTGAACTAGCAATATACGTTGAAAATAAAATCTCAAGGTGTGATGATGGATTATAGGTGAAGGCATTAGCGTAGGCCTCAGAGGTGAGTGGTGGTGGTCGTGCTGTTTACTAAGGCTGGAAATGAGAGGGGGTGGGAGCAGGGTTTTTTTGTTTGTTTCTTTGCTTGTTTCATTGCTTGATTTTTTTTATTGGATGGAATGGAAAATCAAGTTTATTTTGGTCATAGAAGTTTGAAATACCCTATTTATACCTCCACATGAGACTGTCAAGTGGGCATTTGGATATATTCATGTTGAGATATACAATTTGAGAGTTATCAGCTAAGAGATTGTACCTAAAGCCATAGATATGGATGAAATAACCCCAAAGAGGTCTAAGTGTTGAGTCTTGGACCTCCAATGCTTAGAAGTAGGAATTTAAGGGTGATCAGTGAAGAAGACTGAGAAGGAGCAACCACTGAAGATGGAATAACATAGGAAAGTGTGTTGTCCTATAAGTAGTCATATTAATGGAGTATCAGAGAGAATGGTGCTTATGGAATTCTTATAGCAGATGACACCTAGGATGAATCAGATAAATGGAAGCTGGTCACATGGAGAAAGAGGCAAAATTAGTATTCCCTTAGATGCCTATACAAACAACATGTAAAATTAACGCATATTGGATATCATGCTATCATTAGTCAGTGAATACCAAAAACAAGGACCAAGTGTATAAAGGTACATTGTAGGAATTTACAACTAAAATGTTCAAGAAAACTTTGCTTACTATGATGGCATCATGGTCATGGAAACAGGGGCACTTTGCAAAATCCTAATTTCTTACATTAATGAGATACCAGGAGTGCACATTTTTAAGCCCATCAGAATTATAGGGGGTGCCTTGTTACTTATGTTTCTGGATAGAATCACACTGGTTTGAAGTGTTTTGTTGGCTGCATATTAGCATGAGAGAAATAAAAAATAAAAATGAGATTCAACCGCCCTGACAATAGTTAAGCTGCGTATCTGTGACTCTTCTAAGGAAAAGAGGGCAAATCCTGATTAAGAGCATGAGCTTTGGAAGCAGACACACCAGGTTCAAATCAAATAGGTGCTCTACCAATGAATATGTGTTAGTTGGAAATTCATTTAATCCACCCACTCTTAACACAACAGGAAAATGTAGATAGAAACAGTAGCTCTTTCTCTGAATGAAGAAGATTACATGATACACAACACATAGGTTAGCCCAAGGTGGGAGCAACCTATGTTACCTTGCATCATACCATGTCAGCTTCTAATATGAGCATTTCTTTGACTCGCTAACTAGTCTGTGAAAACATTATTGGAAGGGCTTACGAATGAATATGTTTACATAACTATTTTCCTATTATCACTAGGCATGAAGACTACCTCTAAATGTAAGATATTAATAATGTTGCTCCAGATATCATTTTATGAAATCATCGTCTGCATCTCTAATTGGTATTTCTTTATCAGTTTAATTTCCTTGCTTCTATTATAGACTATTATTTATAGCTCATGAAAACAAATTATGATTTCACAGTAATAGCTATGGGCTTGTCTCATTCATTTACTGATTTTTCTACCCAACATTTACCGCAAGGAATCATAAATCATTATAATGTTCCTTTGTGCTATAATTTTCCTTAAATTAATAGGGATAATGAAAGGGAAAATCAACTGCAGCCTGAAAACTTTTTCTGAAACACTGTCTTAGGACGCCTGGGTGGCTCAGTTTGTTAGGCAACTGCCTTCGGCTCAGGTCATGATCCTGGAGTCCCGGGATCGAGTCCCACATTGGGCTCCCTGCTCAGCAGGGAGTCTGCTTCTCCTTCTGACCCTCTTCCCTCTCGTGCTCTCTATCTCTCATTCTCTCTCTCTCAAATAAATAAATAAAATCTTAAAAAAAAAAAGAAACACCATCTTGAAGACATCTTCATGAAGTTGTTTTAGTCTACACAAGAATTTACTTATGCCTGAGGACATCTCCCCACTACACATATTATGAAGTACCATATATTCTGAATCTCTTTCTCTTGGGTAAACGTAATATTATTTAGGGCATATATTATGAAGAATATGTTTTTTTTCTAGCTAATGATTTTTGGTGTTTAAGGGGAACTATTGTCCAAAGAACAGAGAGACTTCCTTTTTCTTGCTAAGATAAAATTGAATGAATGGAATCTCAGGCAGCTGTTAAAGAAATCAGACCTTCAACAGACAAAAGGGCATCAATTATAAAAAGTGTAAAAAGTATTTTTCATTGTTGTCTTTCTTTCTTTCTTTCCTTCTTCCTTCCTTCCTTCTTTGTCTTTCTTTCTCTTTCTTTCTTTCTTTGTTTCTTTGTTTCTTTCTTTCTTTCTTTCTTCTTTCTTTCTCTCTGTCTCTGTCTCTCTCTCCCTCTCTTTTTTTCTTTCTTTCTTGCCAAAGATAATTTAATCAGATGTTAGTTGCATATGTTGCAGGTGAGGTATCTCTCTCTGAATTGCTTCAGAAGTCATACCACTGTTGACCTTCCTCTGTGCTTTTGTCTCAGAATGGGAAAACAAAGAAAGGTCTGTTGTAGGCCAAACTCTATGGGCCTGACATGATTGCTGCTTCCCCAGACCAAGGTGATCTATCAGAGACAGCCTCTATATACAACTCTTCCTTCCTGTTTTTATTTGAAGCACTGAAAGGAAGCTTCATAGAGAGGCAATAAAACTACCATTAATGATGTAGAATTGACCTATAGCAGATATCAGATATTACTCTTATAACCTAAAATCCTCAGGAATAGGAAGAAATATTGACTTTTTAGTCAAGCATGCATGTAGAAATTTTTAAACCCATACTAACAATAGAAAAATGAAATAATTCTCTAAAAGCATATCTAGCTGCTATTAAAAACAAAACATACAAGCAACTAAAAATCAAGTTTTCTTTAAGTCCATTTTCCAAACACTGCAGTGAGTGAAGATCTCTCATGGGGAAACAATTCTATCTTCAAATATTTTGATGGTTTTATACAGCTGAGGGATTAGGTCTTGTGTGAGTGTTCTAACAGCACAAATGAGGAAGTCAGAAGGTAGATTTTGGCAACAATTAAAAAAATGATGCTAAGTGTAATGGTCTGCCTTAGTCCCCCACAAATTGTAATTCTCAAGTAGAGTGTATGCTTGGTAGAATGAACCACTGCTTTTGGTGGATTACTGAACAAGCTAATGTCAGACACTTCTGCTAATTTTAGTTTTTGCATATTAGATGCTTTAATGTTCAGCTTGTAACTTGTAGGTCTTTATTTTCTATTCTAGTCAAAGCAGGCAGGAAAAATTTAAAGGTCCATTGTCACCAAGTGTGATGATGTTATAGAAATAAACATATTGTTCTTTGAATTTGAATCTTAATTCTGCTATTCCCTGGCTGTGTGGGCAAGTCCCTCCTTTACCTGGCATTAGAATTTTAATGTTCACTTGGCAAGTGTATAATGAGAAATTAATGAGACATTGTATGGCACCAGTACAAATTAAGCTAAAAATTTGAGGTACTATTCTTGACTGCCCTTCTCCCATAATCTTCCAATTCCTAAACCCAAGAAATTAGCAAGGACTATCAGCTCTGCCTTCAAATTATATTCCATATCCACCCAACTGACTCTCTCTCCTCAGTGTTGTCACGTTAGTCCAACAACTATTATTTCTTTGAAGTACGGAATTTATCTCCCAAGTGGTCACTCTGCTTTCATTCTTGCTTCCTCAGTCCTAGCATTTTATTTATATATATATATAAAATATTGCTTTATATATTTATATATATGCATTATATATTATATATATTTATATGAGCTTTGGAATATATAAATATATCATATATATTTATATATATGTATTATATATATATATATATTATATTGCTTCCTCAGTCCTAGCATTATATATATATATATATATATATATAATCTCCAGATTGGCCAGAGAGATCTCTTAAAAATACAGATAAAATATCATATTTATCCCCGGCCTAAGTCCCTCCAGTGAATCTCCATCTTACTCAGAATAAATCCAAACTTCCTCTCATGGCCTACAGCAAGTTCCTATATCTCGCTGACTGTCCCCCTCCTTCACTCTGATTTTGTCATACTTGCCTTCCCTTGAGGAGACCAAGTTGTGCTCACCTTGGGGCCTCTGCCCATGCCCTCCCCATTGAAAAACTCTTGAAAATCTCTTTCCCTTACATCTCGCTTCAAGCCTGACCTTGTCATTTATGTTTCAGTCTTCCCTAACATCTAATTTAGAAGAGCTACCCCTCCAGTCGCTATTAAATTACCCTGTTTTACTTTCTGCTAATATTTATCACTGACTATGAATACCTTTTTTACTTACTTTCTTGTTTACTGCTTCTCTCTCCCTCACTGAAATGTATCACTAAGGGAACTGATTTGTCTTATTCACCATCGTGTTTCCAGCACAACGGACAGTGTCTTATAGATAGTAACTACTCAAAAAGTGTAGGATTAATAAATATATAAATCCTCTGCTATGTTAGACAGAGAGTAAATGTTCAATTAGAGTCATTGTCATTTATCCTTCTACTCAATTTCCAGTGGGTGTTGCTACCTCAGGTGGAAGAAACACAAGTGTCTCAATACTGTTTCTCCAGAAAATTGAAAGATAAATTTAGCCTTCAGTATTGACATTATTACTTAGCACTTGTTGGATAAAATTTATGAGCACTATGTGTTCATAAATCTATGTCATTATTGCTTTACATTATAATTAAACATTTATCAGGGATAAGTAAGTACAATAATGTGGTATTATCTTTAATCATTAATATATTTTGACTGGTATCTTATTAATAAGAATTATATATTCATCTGACCAAAAATGAAGGTAGTCTGGTGCTATGGGGAAATCACTGGCTTGGATTTGGGAGACAAATATTTATAAACTACCTATCTTATTTTTGGTGTTAGGTATATAAAGTGGTGTAAACTGTTGTCCTTGCCCTCCAATAGCCCTCAATGTGATTCTGTTACTAAATATAATATGGCCCTTTTTATTAAAAATTCCAATTACTGATAATGAAAAAAATACTCTCTGATCCAAAAATTCCCTAATATTCCCTTGCATGAAATAGCTTTTCTCAAGTGGGCATTTATAATAGAAGAAAACAATATGCTGTAAATATTTCTTGAACTTTCTCAGCTTTTGTCCTGGAATCCATAATATAAAGGACACAGCTGCTGATGTTACAGGGAGATTCTGTACAAGAGTAAGTTTACAAAATGCCAGGGTGAATGGGCTACTTCTGAAGACTTTTGAGAGCATATTCTACTTGAGAGAGGTCTGTCCTCTATCTGGTCATCACTGAAGACAATTCACAACAGTGTAACAGAAGTTCTGGTGTTCCTACAGGTCAGCTCAGCCAAGGTTGGTACATAAGAGAAACTCGGTAAAAATTTACTAAAGAGAGAAAAAAGAAAACAAACTGGAAATCTGTACCAAGAATACACCATCTTACATATTTCTTTGGGAGAGTTTTGTGCTACTCTTGTGTAGAATGTATAGATTGGGGATAATGCTAACAGATTCCTACGTATTTTGAAAATAGAGTGATGTGCATTAGAGTGTTTTTATATTTGATTAATGTATAAATGCAATCCTTGACAGAGTCTAGACCCTGCTTTATCACTGAGGTGGTAAAGCATTCAAAAACAGGTTTTGGAGTCAGGCATACCTAAGTTTAAGGAAATTCCCTTCTATTTCCACTTAGCTGAGAGGGTTTTGTTGTTGTTGTTGTTTTTTCTTCCTTGATTGGATGTTGGTTTTTGTAATTTTTTTCTTCATCTGTTGAGATGAGTATATATTTGTGTGAGTGTGTGTGCGTGTGTGTGTGTGTGTATAATTTGTCAGTTCATAAGATGAATTATACTGATTCATTTTGATGTTAAACTGTCCCTATATTACTAGAATAAATCTTGCTTCCTCATGGTATATTATCATTTTAGTGTAATTTTTATTTTATTTTAAAAAATTTTTATTAAAAATTTTTTTTATTTTTCTTTAAAAAATTTTTTCTGTTACATTTATATATCATCAGATTTGTTTTGTCAAAATTTTGCCAAAATGTTTTGCATTTGTGTTCATAAGGAATATTGCTTCTGTAATTTTTAGTTTTTGAAATATCTTTTTCTTATTTTTATATCAGAATAATGCTGACTCAGAAAATGACTTGGGTAGTGTTCTCACCTCCTCAAATTTTTTTAAGGAATTGATATACAATCGATAATATTTTTTTTTCTGAAATGCTTGGTAGAATTCACTAGTGAAGCCATCAGTGCCTAGAATTTTCTTTACCAGAAGTTTTTTAACTATAGATTGAATTGATTTAATATATAAAGGGCTGTTTAGGTTAAGTATTACTTAATGAGTAGATTTTGGTCATTGGAATCTTTCAAGGAATGTATCTATTCCATCTAAAGTGTTGAATTTATTAGCATAAGGGTGTTCCTTTATTAAACATTTAATACCTGTAAAACCCTTAAGAATCTGAAATCATTAATTTTAGATCTTTCCTCTGTGTAATAGAGATATTTTGTGCTACAAATTTCCTTCTACGTACCACTTTAATTCCATCTCACAAATTTTGACATGTTCTGTTCTGATTTTTATTCAATTAAAATAATTTCTAATTCCCATTTTAATTCTTTTTATTGGCCCACTGGTTATTTAGAAATGTGTTCATTTCCAAATATGTGGGAACTGTTCAGATGGCTTTTTGTTACAGATTTCAAATTCAATTTCTTTGTGATCTGAGTTCCTAGTTGGTATGACTTGAATACTTTTAAATGAATTGAGATTTGTTTTATGGCCCAGGATTTGGCTTGTCATGGCAAATGTTCCTGGTGCACTCACAAAGAAAGTTTATTCATCAGTTAAGAGTAATCTATAAATGTCAACAAGGTTAAATGGGTTGACAGTATAATTCATCTATATTTGTACTGATTACCCATTTAGTTGTTCTATCAGTTATTAAGAGGGAGGTGCTCAAATCTCTATCATTGTGAATTTTTCTAGTTCTTCTTGCAGGTTTATAAGTTGTCTCATGTCTTTTGAATTTCTGTTAGTGAGTATATGAGCATTTGTGGTCAGTATGCTTCTTGGTGAATTGACCCTCTTTGTTCTGGTAACATTTTTTTTGCCCTGAAATCTATTGTGTCTGATATTAATATAGCCACTCTAATCTTCCTTGGCTAGTAGAAACATGCATATCTTTTTCATATTTATTTTTTATTTATTTGTGCTATTATATTTTAAGTAGATTAGCTGTAGGCAGCATTTATTTGGATCTTGATTTCTTTAGCTAATTTGGTATTTTCTACCTTTTAATTGGAATAATCAGACATTTAATAGATTTATTGATATGGCGGATTTAAATCTATAATCTTAATATAAAAGTTATAAAACGGAATTTCCTTTTTAACTTCTGAGATACAATTCTTGGTTGTGTTCCTTTAATGATTGTTTTAAGGTTTAGAGAACACATTTGTAATTTATCATGGTCCACCCTTCAAGTGATAATATAGTTTTTCATGTATAGAATAAGAACCTTATTTATATTAGTATATTTATTTTTCTTTTTTCTAGTACTTGTGTTATTTATTGAAATATGTTTTAGTTCTGTATATGTTACAAGCTCTACCTTATACTGTTATTTTTGCTTTACACGTGTTTTATTTAATTTTTTTTTAAATTTTTTTATTGTTATGTTAATCACCATATATTACATCATTAGTTTTTGGTGCAGTGTTCCATGATTCATTGTTTGTTCATAACACCCAGTGCTCCATGCAGAACGTGCCCTCCTCAATACCCATCACCAGGCTAACCCATCCCCCTACCCCCCTCCCCTCTAGAACCCTCAGTTTGTTTTTCAGAGTCCATCATATCTCATGGTTCGTCTCCCCCTCTGACATACTCCTCTTTTCTTCCTCTCCTGTTATCTTCTTCTTTTTCTTTTTTCTTAAAATATGTTGCGTTATTTGTTTCAGAAGTACAGATCTGTGATTCAACAGTCTTGCACAATTCACAGCACTCACCGTAGCACATACCCTCCCCAATGTCTATCACCCAGCCACCCCATCCCTCCCACCCCCAACCACTCCAGTAACACTCAGTTTCTTTCCTGAGATTAAGAATTCCTCATATCAGTGAAGTCATGTGATACATGTCTTTCTCTGATTGACTTATTTCACTCAGCATAACACCCTCCAGTTCCATCCACGTCGTTGCAAATGGCAAGATCTCATTCCTTTTGATGGCTGCATAATATTCCATTGTTTACACGTGTTTTAAAGATATTTTGATAATAAGAAAAAAGTTATCATATTTACCCATTAGTGATCATTTCCTGTCCTTTTTGCTTTCTTGAATAGATACAGATTTCTATCTTGCATTAGTTTCCTTCTTTTTACAGAGCTTCTTTTAATTTTTGTTGTAGTAAACGTCTATTGGTGATGAATTATTTCAGCTTTTCTATGTCCAAAGCATCTTTATTTCACTTTCCTTTTAGAACTATCTTTTTTATGAGTTTAAGTTCTAGGTTTTATTTATATTTGGTAGCCTGAAGATAACGTTCCAACCTGTCCTGTAACTTACATCGTTACTTTTTTTTTCATTTTATTTTATTATGTTAGTCACCATACATTACATCAGTTTTTGATGTAGTTTTCTACGATTCATTGTTTGCATATAACACCCAGTGCCTCATGCAGTACATGCCCTCCTTAATACCCATCACAGGGCTAACTCATCCCCCCATCCCCCTCCCTCTAAAACCCTCAGTTTGTTTCTAAGAGTCCATAGTCTTTCAACTTATATTGTTTCTGACCAGAAATCTGTCACCCTTATCTTTGTTCCTCTACATATAATGTGTCTTTCACTAACTACTTTCAAATCTTTTCTATTTTAAGCAATGCATTATGATATGCTTTAACATATAGTACTACACATCCTTGTGTTTAGGTTCATTGAGTTTCTTAGATCTGTCAATTTATAGTTTTTGCCAAATTTTAACTTTAAAAAGGCCATTAATTGTAAACTATGTATTTTCTGTCATTCTACTTTAGTTTGGAGACACCAATTAAACACATCTTGGCCACTGAAGTTTTGCTGAAGTTCACTGCTTTTTTTTTTCAGATTATTTTCTCCTTGTATTTCATTTGGGTGGTATCTTTTGCTATGTGTTCAATTCACTGATATTTTCTTCTTCAGTGTCTAATCTGGGGTTAATCCCATCCAGTGTATTTTTCATCTCAGACATTGTAGATTTCATCAAGAGACGTTCGATTTAGGTTCTGTTTAAAAATCTATTCCATGTCTCTGCTTAACATGTTTAGTCTTCCTTGTAGCTTCTTGAGCATATGGAATACATTTATAGTAATATTTCTTAATGTTTTTGCTTATTAATTCTATGACTTGTGTCATTTCTGGTTCAGTTTTAAGTGGTTGATACTTTTCCTCATTGTGGATTGTATTTTCTTGCTTCTTTGCATGCATGCCTGGTAATTTTTTTATCAAATATCAAACATTGTAAATTTTACATTGTTGGATGTGAAGGGGTTTCGGGTTTGTGGTTTTTTTTTTTTTGTAAATTTATTGATCTGTGTTCTGTAACACAGTTAAGTTACTTGGGATCAGTTTGATCCCCTTGGGTCTTGCTTTTGGCTTTGTTAGGCAATACCAGAGCACCATTAAGTCAAGAGTAAATTTTTTTCCATGTTACTGAAGCAAGACCATTCTTAGAACTCTGACTGATACCACATGAATTATGAGTTATTTCACTCTGGCTAGTGAGAACAGGCACTATTCTTGGCCCTGCGTGATCTCCAGGCATTATTTTTTCTAATTCTTTTGGGTTGTTCTTTCTGGCTTTGGGTAGTTTGTTCACACACATGTGCTGATTGGTACACAAATGAACACATAAGAGGAATACAGCTCGGCAGACATTTGGAGTCCTCTTTCTGTGTACTCCTCGCCCCTCCAGGACTCTTTTCTGTGAACTTTAGCCACCTTGGCTTCCCTGGACTTCCTATTCTATATTGTCAACTCAGACTGTCTGGACTTCTAGGGTCCTCCGTCTGCCCTATGTTCTGGAAACTTTTTACAGTCAGTAAGCTGAAGCTCATCTCATTTGTTTCCTCTTTTTCAGGAATAACAGTCTTTCATTCCTTGATGTCAAGTGTCTTATGAACTGATTTCTTATATTTTATCCATATTTTTAATCTTTTAAGGCATGAAAGTAAATCTGATCCCTATTTCTCCATTTTTGTCAGAAGAAACATCAACTGTAAAGCTCACTTGTAATAGATTTTTATGAAAATTTAGCAAAACTGCTGATCACAAACACTCTGAAGATTCAAGAAACCTAAATAACATGATAAATACCCACTCATAATATTCCCAGATATTAGCAAACTAAAGAGACAGCACTAGAAGCAAAATAAATTCTAAATAGTGAGAGAACAGCATAATGAATTATGGAAAAGAAAATAAGCTTTGGAAACACAACCAGAGTTAAGAAAACAAGATAACTAAAAAATTGCAAAGAAAGGGTTATAAAATCAACTGAGTGAGAAGGAGACACTAGCATTCAAAGGAGGTGCAGTTAGTATTTTCCCTCAGCACACATAGAGGTGACAGATTCACCATGGTTAGTTGGTTTCCACTGGCATATTTAGTCTTTTCTTATTCTTTATTGGCATTCTTCCACCACCTACAGATGCATGCTGGGAATCAGGCTACCACTGGACAGCTGGCTCAGACAGCTGCAGCCATAGTTAACAGGAAACTGAAGCAAGGAATTGTTAATGTGGGCTCAGTCATTTTCCTTTTCTTGCTGACCTGACTATCAAATGTTACTGGTGCAGACTCACTGTACTTGGTACACTGATAACTGTGAATCTACATAGAACAAAATATTTACTTCTTTTTCTCTTATCAGTTTTGCTCTACTTTCACCAGTCCACCATCTTGTGGAAATATCTTAATTATTATGAGAATCAGGCTGTTTTTCTCAAAATATAATACTTAAGATTATAATCATTTGTTTATTTATTCCACAAATATTTACTAGGCATCAAATTTCCTAATATTTTAAGTATGACTGATTTTTGCTAATTCCAGTCTTTGATAACTTGAAACATAATTAGTGCTACCACTCTTTTCTACTTTGTAGGGTCTATGTAATTGGTTCAAAGAAAAAAAGCTATTATCACAAGACAGTAATATATGGTTGATTATATTGATTATATTTATATTTTATGTTGAAGAAACAAAGAAAGATCTTCCAGTCTGAAATAAAATCTATTACCAGAAACAAGGAAACAAGAGGGAATTTTTATCACTTTTAAAGTAAGATGAAGACACTCCTTACCTAGAAATATATTTAATCCATATATATTTGCAATAGCGATTGTGACATAAATGCATTTTTTGTGACATAAATGCATAATTTTGAAGGGAAGAGTCTCTTAAGTTTTTTTAAAATTTGTTTCCTATATTCAATATTTTAGCTGTTTATCACAGTTTCCCTTAATCCATATATTTGATACTATAGATTTCCATGTTTTATTGAAGCTTTAGATATAATGGATATGATATAAATGTTATATAGGTGTAAACTCTATGATGATGACTAATGCATCTATTCTTCAGCTTTATCCTTTTATTTCCCATTACCTACTAACACCTCTAATTTTGAGTTCATATAGAAATCAAAATTACATTATTTTTCTTCTCAAACATTGGCCTAGAGAATTCAATGATTTGTTTAATTTCTGGAAAAAAGTCACTGGTGTTCTGGTAAACTGGCTGGTAAAAAAGAGAACTTCCTCAACTTCATAAGGAATGTTTTACAAAAACCCTACAATTAACATTATAGTTAATGCTAAAAGATTGAATGCTTTCCAAGATTGAGAAGACAAAGATGTACACCCTCACCACTCGTTTTTAACAGAGTTTTGGTAGTTTTGGAAGTTTTAAGCAATAAAGAAAAAAGAAGTTTTTGGAAGTTTTAAGCAATAAAGAAAAAATAAAGAAACATAAGGTATACATATTAGAAAGGAAGAAATTAAAATTGTCCCTATTTGCAGATAGCATGGTTGATTATGTAGAAAATTTCAAGGAATGAACACACACACAAACACACACACACAAAGACCTCCAAGAAAACCTCCCATAGCTTACAAATGAGTCCAGCAAAGATGCAAGAAAGAAGTCAACACACAAAATTCAATTGCATTTCTGTATACTAAGAATGAACATGTGGAAACTGAAATTAAAAGTGTAATTTGTAATTGCTCAAAAAATTAAATACTTAGATATAAGTCTAAAATATGTAAAGAATTTATACGCTAAAAACCACAATGTTGAAGGGAAAAATTGAAAAAGATCCAAATAAATGAGGAAACATTCCATGTTCATGGATTGAAAGAATCAACATAATAAAGATGTCAATTTTCCACAAATTGATACACAGATGATATAATACTTATTAAAATCCCAGCAAGATTTTCTGTAGAATAGACAGTATCATATTAAAATTTATATAAAAATGCAAAGGACCTAGGATAGAAAAAATAATTTTGTAAAAGAAAAGTTAGAGGAACCAATTACTCAATTTCAATAATTTTTATAATAGTAACAGTAATCATGACTCTGTGACATTCGTGAAAGGATAGACACACATATCAATAGAATGGAACAGAGTATCCAGAAATAGACCAACACAAATAGGCTCAACTGATTTCAGTAAAGGTGAAAAAGCAATTAAATGGAGGAAGGGTAGACTTTCCAACAAATAGGACTGGAGCAATTTGCTACTCATTGGCTAAAAACTTAAAAAAATAAAAGAGAGAGAGAGAGAAACAAAGAGAGATAGATAAGTAATTGTTACCCAGGCTTCTCATTTTGTACAAAAATTAACTTGAAATAAATTGTGTAATTAAGTGTAAAACTGTAAAATTTTTAGAAAAAATTAGAAGAACTTCAGGATATAAGATTAGGCAAGAATTCTTAAACGTCACACAAAAATATGGTTCATTAAATAAAAAATATGGAAAATTGGACTTCATCAAATTTAAAACTTTACCAAGAAAATGAAAAGGCAAGCTAAAAAATGGTTGAAAATATATGCAAATCATATATCTGACAAAGAACTAGTATCAAGAATATAGAAAGAGCTCTCAAAACTCAACAGTAAAAAGATAAACATTCCAATTAGAAAATGGGCAAAATATATGAAGGAACATTTAAATGAAGAAGGCATACAGATGGCAGATAAGCATATGCAAAATACCCAGTATCATTGACATTAGTAGGGAAATGCAAATTAAAAAAATAATGAAATATTACTACACACCTACCATAATGGCTAACATAAATAATGTTGATATTAAATACTGGATTAAGGAAAGCTTAATCACTCATATATTGCTGGTGGCTATGTAAAATAGCCAGGCTGGAAAACAGTTTAACGATGTCTTAAAAAACTAAATATGCGACTATCATGTGACCCAGCAATTGCACTCTTAGGCTTTTATCCAGAGACATAAAGATTCATGTTCACTAGGGCGCCTGCGGGGCTCAGTCGGTTAGGTGACTGCCTTCGGCTCAGGTCATGATCCTGGAGTGCCAGGATCGCGTCCCACATCGGGCTCCCTGCTCGGCAGGGAGTCTGCTTCTCCCTCTGACCCTCTTCCTTCTCGTGCTCTCTATCTCTCATTCTCTCTCAAATAAATAAATAAAATCTTAAAAAAAATTCATGTTCACTAAAAACCTGTTTATGAATGTTTATAATAACTCTATTTGTAATAACCCAAAGCTGTAAACAACCTAGATGTCCTCCACTGGGTGAGCAGTTAAACTAACTGTGATATAGCCATACTATTGAATATTAATCAACATTGAAAAAGAAGAAATTATGGATACCTGCAAGAGCCTGGATGGATCTTAAGGGAATTATACTGAGTGAAAAAAAGCCAATTCAGAGTTTACAAATTATGTTAGCTCATTTATGTAGTATTCTTTTTGTTGCACAGAGTTAAGGGGGAGGATGGGGTAGGGAGGGAAGTGGCCAACATGAAGAATCCTTGTGGTGATGGAAAATTTCTGCATGCTGACTATTATTAATGTCAATATTCTGGTTGTGATATTTTACTATAATTTTCAAAACATTACCAGGAAGGAGAACTGGTTAAAGAGTATTATTTCTTACTACTAGCTTGGGAATCTACAAACATCTCAAAAAAAAAAAAAAAGGTCACTAAAATCAGTTAAATAGTTCACTTTTAAATGGCTTTTTCTAAACTTTAGAAGAAAATAAAGTTAATCTAGATTAAAACATTAAGCCAATTGAGGAAGATACATGAAAATAGATGCTTGCTTTCAATTATAAAAGCAAGTCAGTGGGAGCCTAGACTTTGTTAGAGAGGCCCAAAAACAGAAAAAAAAAAAAAAAAAAACACCTATTTTTGTATGAATAAAAAGAAAGCCTATAAAAGTCATGAAATATTAGAATGGTGGCTTTTTCTTTACAGAAAAATGAATGGAACATGTGGACAGCTATCTTTGGGATTAATTTGAAATCAGTATTTAGGTCCACTTAAGACTTGAGCTAAGATGACCTCCTGAGACTGTTTTTAGGTCTGTGAATTTTATGTTTAATAGCTTTCAGTTTTGCTATAAAGAAAAAAAAAGGCTAGTATAATTAATCTTGGAACAATATCAAACAGCATTTCAGTGACAAAAATAATGATGATTTTTTTAAAGGTCTGACATGAAATACAAAAGAAGAACTTACATTCATAACCATAAATATAACATTTAAATATAAAATATATAATGGCTTTTTTCCAGAAAATGAGATTATTACTCTTAAGATTTCCTGTAAAATATTCACTTTTACTGACAATACATTTCAAGAAAATACTTTAAAAATTTTGACTGTTAATAGAGCGTTTTACTAGAAGCTGTGTAGAGTGAGTATAAAAATAATGAACAAAAATACTGTCCTTGTTCTCAAGGACTTTACTACGGATAAGGAACTCATTGTAAAAGGATATAGAAGAAAAGTGTTAAGGGCTGATAAAGAGAATATGCTCTTAAAGACAAAGAAGGAGCAATGCATTTTTATTATTTCTCTTACTGTGGTAGTTCACTCAGGCTGCTATACCAACAATATCATGGGCTGGGTAGCTTGTAAACAATACAAATTTATTTCTCAGGGTACTGGAGGCTGGGGAACCCAAAATCAAGGCTCTGGAGAATTCAGTGGCCAGTGAGAGTCCACTGCTTGTTTTATAGATGGCTGTCTTCTAGCTGTGTCCTCAAATGGTGGACCGGGGGAGGAGCAAGAGAGCCCTCTGGCGGGATCTTCTATAAGTGCATTAATCACCTCCTAACACCGCCATAGTGGGGATTAGGTTCAAGCATACGAATTTGGGGGCATAAGACATTCATTCTATAGCACTTCCTTTCTCCCAAGAGGACTCTCTCAATAAATCACTTAAACAAGAATCTTAGTGTTGGGCTCTATTTATAAGGCACCCGACCTAAAGGAGGAACAAGAAACATGTATAGTGCATTCTAAAAATGACAAGCACCCTTGATGATGAAGAACACAATGTGTGTGAAAAGTGTACTGTACTAGTAGATGAAGTTGAAAAAGTAATTTATAACTCAATTGCAACTGCTTTGACGTTTTTATGAAAAATTTAGAATGTCTTTTAAGCACATTTTCTATTAAGGGGGTGATACCAAGTCACCAATAATTGAGAAAAATAAACATGAAAGCTATGTAAATAATGGAATCAAAAAAGAGAAAGGTTATGGGCAATGACAATCAATTAGGGAATCCGTTTAGGTAGTGTGAGTGGCAATGAAGAAGAAGAAACTACCTTATATAGTTTATAAAGAATTGTTCAGTTATGGCTGCTTATTTAAAAGTGGGTTTTAGGCAAAGGAGCCTGTGATACCAGGAAGGTAGTATGGTCTTCTGCAGAAATAAGAATAAGGAACTGAAGGAAAATACTGAATCCTGATTTGAACACAATTTGTTGCCTGGGCTGCAAGTTGGCAAATCTGTTTGTGGACATAAATGAGGAAGCCATAAAATGAAGAGGAAAAGCTATAGAATGGATGAAGCAGTGCTCAGTGAGAACACTGAAATTTAAGAAATTTGTACAGAAAAGAGTAGACTAAAAGAAGATAGAAAGTTTAGTATAAGAGATGTAGAGAAATGTAAAGAGATGAAATGCTTTATGAACATAGAAAAAGCTGTTGCATTTGGCAGTTAGGAAATAATAAATCATCTTTGATGATGGTTTTATCAGTAGTAATAGGGAAGAAACTTGTTTTCATGATGCTAAGTAGTGAATTTAGGTTATTTTTTCAATGGAGTTGACAGTGAAAGCAAATAAAATATTATAAATAAGTGGAATAGAAAGTAATAGAAATTTTTAAACTAGCTGTTACTTAAACCTATTTGTGGCGAAATAACACATAAAAGTAATTTATGGCACCAAAAACATCCATATTTTAAAAATCATTATCAATAAAATAATGTAATTGTATTTACTTTTTTAAAAATGTCAAATGTTTATGGATATCTGCATCTGCAGCAGGCTGATCATTTTAATTTCAAATGTGAGTCTCATCAGGGAGTCTTCCATAGCTGCTTTCAGTGTTCATTTCCAGAAGAATCTCGGAGACAAAATGAATATTAGACAGCAAAAATATCTAACTAAATTCTTTTCTGTAAATGATCACTATGCACTGCCTTCCCAGATTGGCATGAAGTGACTATTTGTGAATGATTTTCCTTTTATTCCCCCTGCAGATATGAATACTGTTAGTTTATTTGGACTTTAGCTAAGTAGAAATCTCTTCCAAACTGAAGAGAATCAGAAATAACATCTAGCACCAAAATCAAAATTGTCTCCAGCAAACAAGTTTCAATTGCCGAGTCTATGTATCTCTCATTTCCTACATCTATAAAGGGTTACTTCTTTACTTCCACTAGCTTCGTTCACGTTAATTGATCACTACGTTATACTGAAATTTTCTTAGAATATAAATCACGCTGTCCTTCTGCTTTAAACTTTTTCATGCCTTTCCATTACATTTAAGTTAAAAATCCCAAATCCTAATTGCATCCTACAAAGCCCTGCCTGATCTCTCAAGCCTTGTCTTAAGCATTATCTTTTGCTAACATAACCAACCCTCCCCCTGTGCTGTATTCCAGACCCAGAGTCCTTCTTATTGCTCCCGTAATATGCTATGTTCTTCCTTGCCCCCCGGGACTTTTAAGTATCCTTTTATCTATACTTCAACTACATTACATTCCTTAGGTGTCAGCTTCAGGGTTACTTCGTCAAAGAAGCCTCTCAATTAAAGTTCCCCTCTAATTCTATCTCATACGACTCCCTAATTTTTCTACTTAGCATGCTTTAATACTTTTCAGCTATATATTTATTTCATAGTCAAGGTTGTTGAAAATGACGAGGAATTGTTTCTATTTATAGCCTTTACTTAGGAAAGAATGCAAATAATAATGGTTTTTTACAAGGTAGTACAGAAACTGAAACAGTGCAGAGCAGAGTTTTTAAAACCACAAGGGAACACTAAGTGAGAGCCAAAAAAAAAGAAAAAAAAGCAAACAAATGAAGAATTAGCACTCTTGCAGGGTAGGAAAACAAAGTTCTCCTGGGGGGGAAAAAAACTATGCAAGAAAAAAAGAATGTGAATTGATGGCAAATAGGAAAATGACTTGAAAATTAGGTTAAGAAGGATTATTGAAAGTTCACTATGTCCTGGCAGTAACTTGCTGGCTAAGACAAGCACCCTTGCCTTCAAGGCAGAGAGCTGTAAAAAAAAAATCTATATATGTGTAAAGCTGATGCCTGCAAGGACAGCGTACCATGTGTGTATAATCCACAGATACATAACAGTGGAATGAGTGTATTCTTCATAGAGGCATTAAAAGTGTTTAAGAAAAAAAGGTCTTGATTTTATCTAGACAATGGGCAGGGATTTTTCAAGAAATGATGCACTGAGCAGTAGGTCATCATATAAAAGAACAATTTGATGTGTGAGGAGGGAAAACAGAATTTGTGCCTTCACTGTGCAGTGTTTTTCAGATTCAAATCTTACACAACTGTCAATAATCTACTGCTTAAAAGAGATCCCTGAAAACATTATTTTCATTCACAGCACACTACTGAGTCCTATTTGCTGTTAAATCTCTGCACTGTAAGATTGTGTTTTCCTGGGCATTATGGGTACAATTGTTAACATTACACAGTTAACTGGTAATAATAGTCTGTTTCAAATACATGAAGACTCATTATGTAAATAGAGTGGAACATCTGTTCTGTTTCCCCAGAAGATCACGAATAAGGAAGTGAAAAGTAATGGGAAATACAGTAGCCCTTCCTTATCGGAGGTTTGACTTTCCCCAGTTAGTTACCCACAGTGAACTGCAGTGAGGAAGCAGATGATCCTCCTGACGCATTGTCAGAAGAGCAGTAGTACCCTAACCATGTCACAGTGCCTACAGTGTTCACCGCACTTCCTCTCATCATATAGAAGGAGCATGAGGTTTTGTGTGTGGGGGGGAGAGATCACATTCATATTATTTTCATTACTTTTGTATGTTATAATTGCTCTGCTTTATTATTAATTATTGTTGTTAATCTTTTACTGTGCCTAATTTATAAATTAAACTTTATCATATGTCTGGATAGGAGAAAACATAAGATATATAGGGCTCGGTACTAGCCGTGGATTCAGGCATCCGCTAGGGGTCTTGGAACATATTCCCCACAGATAAGGGGGAAAGGGAAGGCTTCTGTATTTAGGTTTATAATATAACATTGGTGCTGAATGACAACAGCATTTATAAGATTTGATCTTCTGTGGATAACTTCAAGGACAGAGATCAGTTTTCTCTCTTTTGGAACTAAGTTCTAGCCGGAGGTTAAGGTGAAAGAAAGTCCTGATTGCAAATTGTAAACCTGTTAGGAAAAAAACCTGGTCTATGTATACCTAATGAACAATTATAATGACTATTGTTATGACGATTAATTATCTTTAAGTCAGTTTTTATATCCTGCACTTTATCAAGATAGTCAAGATGTAGAAGAAGCTAGTTTTAATGCAGGCTAACTAAATTTCTAATTAGCCAAGAGATCTTTTCTTCATCAAAATCCTAATTCTTACACTATAATTAGATTTAAATACATAATATTGATTTAGTAGTAATTAAATCTGTGTGAATGTTAGACTGCTTGCAATTTGGTATCAGATACAGACAAAGGAGGTTTCAGTTAATTGCTTTCTAGAAAGAATTCTAAACAGGTTAAGATGTTCTAGATTATGCTATAGAACAAGAGCAATTTTTCAATGAGAAAAATCCTTAAATCAGAGAAGTTAAAAAAATAATTATATGGCAGTGATCCAAGAAGATAATCAAAGAGAACATTTTCATATAAAACTAGTCCATGGGGTTGAAAAGTATTAATAGAAATGTCCCTAGTACCAGTACATTCTTTTTCAAATGTGCTGAGAAAAATAAATCAAAACACATGTAAGGTTAAGCTTTTGATGGTATAGCCTTTTTATTCTATAATGTAATGTGTTGCCTGCATTGCTTCAGAATGCTGAGATTATGGTCTATTAAGTATTGATATTACTCTTTTCAGTGTTTCTCAAAATGTGAGTATTTTGAGGTCCCCTTGCTTTAGAACCACTCAGGATGTTTGTTTAAAATTCAGACTCTTGGATCTTACCCAAAACAGAATAGAATAGCTGTTCTTGAGCCCAGTAAATTTCATTTTAACAAGAGCTGTAGGGGCGCCTGGGTGGCTCAGTTGGTTAAGCGACTGCCTTCGGCTCAGGTCATGATCCTGGAGTACCGGGATCGAGTCCCGCATTGGGCTCCCTGCTCGGCAAGGAGCCTGCTTCTCCCTCTGACCCTTTCCCCTCTCATGTACTCTCTCTCCCATTCTCACTCTCTCAAATAAATAAATCTTTAAAAAAAAAAAAAAAAAAAAACAAGAGCTGTAGGTGATTGTTATACAAAGTTAAGAGTTTGAAACCTCTTGGGTTATTTTAATCATCCTTTAAAGTAGATAATTTTTCTTTGATTTGTGAGAACTCTATCAAGGGTTTGTTTAAAGATAAACTCTAATTCCTTGTTAGTGCTAGCTAATTTAGTGCTCACTTTGAACATTGATACATTGGATTATTTCTGTTACAAAAGATGGCAGAAACCCAGGCCACCTTAGGGTGAGAAGAGGTTTTTTATTAAATTCAGATGCCTTTTACAGATACAGTGTTTTTTCCAAAGAATGTCTATGCTCTACCTATATTACATATTTCCAAATTCCTATCAGTCAGATTAAAATAGTGTTCCATTTCTCTAAATTTACCTTGAAAATTTTTCTGAAAAATCCAGATCCCCCTAAAATCTTCTCCAGATAGTCTGGGATGCTACCAAAGTCTCTGCTGTGCTCTGATGACCAGTCTCCCGGCCCCTTCATGGCATTCCTCAAGCTCTTGCTCTGACTTACCATGAGGCTATTTCCTCTGCTGCAATTGTCAGTGAATAACAGCACTGTAACTGGTACCAGGTGGTGATAGTATTGCTTGCTGACAACTCCCATTACCCAATTCCAAGAGTGCTGCCTGACATTTCTATAGGACATTTTCCATTACTGCCAAAGCTGTTGGCATCGATGCTGGGTTCATTGTACCTCATTATCCCACAGAAGAAATGGTGAAGAAAAACCAGCATAATTACTACTGATTCTTATTTTCACCCTTTAATTTAGAGAAGTTGGGCTAGAAAAGTGTGATGGACACAACTTTCTATTGAAGATTATGAGTCTCCTCCCATGTCATTGATTAATCACCTGTACTGTCACTCTCCCTGATGATGTATTCTTTCTTAGAAGTCAAGACACTATGTCCTCGTGTAATAATAACCAACATTTCATTAACCCCATACATTTTTTTTCAAAATTTTATCACATTTATAGAGGTATAACTTGCATACAGTAGAAGTCATCAATTTTAAATGCACAGTTTTATTAGCTGTATAATGAGCATAAGAATCATGATGCAGAACATTTCTGTCTCGTCACAAAGTTCCCTTGTGTGTTTCCTTATTTCCTAACCTTGGTCACTGCCAACTACTGATCAGTTTTCTGTCCTTATGGATTTACCTTTTCTAGAACTTCATATAAATGGAACAATACTGCACCATGATTTTTAAATATGTCCAGGAAATTCTCTAACACTCTTCCCTTCACAAGAGAATGCTTCATTCCTCTCTATTTCAGTAGGGTTTGAATTTACTAACTAGCTTTTAATGAATAGGAATGCTGTGGAATTATGCTAATTGACTTCTGAGGTTAGGTAATAAAAGTTTTAGTTTCCACTTGGCTTTCCATCTCTTTGGATCATTCTCTCTGAGGGAAGACAGCTACCAAGTTGTGAAAGCACTCCAGCAGCCTGTGGAAAGGCCTGCTTATGGAGAAACTAAGGCCTCATGCTAAATCAGTCCACAGTTGCCAGTCACGTAACAACTGGAAGTGGATCCTGTCAGAGACTGTGAAGAACTTGAATTTTTTCCTACTTGCTCTCCTGCTTTTTTTTTTTTTTTCAGACTTTATTTACTTATCTGAGAGAGAGAGTGAGAGCATGAGCAAGGGGAAGGGCAGAGGGAGAAGCAGACTCCCCACTGAGCAGGGAGCCCAAGGGGGGTGGGGGGATTGATCCCAGACCCCTGAGATCATGACCTGAGCTGAAGTCAGACGCTGAACCACCCAGGCGCCCCCTTGTTACCCTCTTTTTACACTTCTTGCAATCTAACAATCTAGCCTACCACGGTTTCATGGGTACTGGCAAAAGACATGAGACTTCTGGGTCAGAGACAGAGGACAGTATTTTCCTCACTGCAATAGCAGTCACTGGAGTATCAGCATTTGTTCAAGTTCCCTGAGCCTCAGGTGCCATGGGGCCATATGGTGGCTGAACACACAGTAGGGTTTGTTCCAGGCAAGGAATCTCAAGCTTGAGAAACTTCAGTGTTCTATAATGGAATTTTTTTCCCATCCATTTACTTTTACCCCATCTACATATACAAAATTAGAATGAGTTTCTTGCAGATAGTATATAGAATATGACAAATATGACAATGTATTTTAATTGAATGTTTAAGTCAATTTTATTTATTATAATTATTGATATGGTTGGCTTAAAACTATCATTTCTGGGGCACCTGGGTGGCTCAGTCAGTTAAGCGTCTGACTCTTGACTTTGGCCTAGGTCATAATCTCAGGGTTGTGGGATCGAGCCCCACATGGGGTTCTGTGCTCAGCGGGGAGTCTGCTGGAGGTTCTCTCTCTCCCTCTGCTTCTCCCACCCCCTCTCTAAAAAAAAAAAAAAACAAACCAAAACAAAAACCTGTCATTTCCATTTACTTTCTATTTGTTCCATCTGCTTTTTAGTCATTTTTTTCTTTCCCTGCCATCATTTGCATTAACTGAGTTTTCAATTATTTATTCTCTTCTCTACTATTTGATTCTCTCTCCCCCATTTCAAGCTTTGTCTATATCTCCCTCCTTTTGGCAGTCACACTCTATTTTTAAATGATATTTTCCCACTTCCTGTATATTGTATGACCCTTACAACAATATACTTCTTTCCTCCACTTCATCTTTTTGGCTATTGGTGACATACATTATACTTCTGTGTATGTTACAAAGTTCAAAATACATTGGTATTTATTTTTTGCCTAAACGGTCATTTATCTTTTAAAGAGTTTAAAAATGAGAAAATGTCTTCTATATTAACTCAGATATTAATACCTTCAGGTATTAACTGGTGCAACTGTAGAGCCCACTTGATAACTCCTTTTTTCTCAGATATCACAGTGCCATGCTGCCTATTGTCCAACATCCAAAAACTTTGGTTTAATTTCTTTAGCGTCAATTACTCTAGTCAGTTTTCATGTGAAAGTATATTTAGTACGCTTTATTCATCTTCCTTGGATGACTTAATTTTGCTACACATATGAAAATTTTTAGTATAAGTAGAATAATTGTTCTGAATGAAAGAATAAACTCTGAATTTTATAGGAAAATCAATAGTGATGTAGAGCAAATGGCATCTATTTAGAATATTATGTTCATATTTTTTTCTTTGCATACTTTTTAAAGTTAATTTTATTATGTTATGTTAATCACCATACATTACATCATTAGTTTTTGATGTAGTGTTCCATGATTCATTGTTTGCATATTAACACCCAGTGCTCCATGCAGTACATGCCCTCCTTAATACCCATCACCAGGCTAACCCATCCCCCTAACCCCTCCCCTCTAGAACCGTCAGTTTATTTCTCAGAGTCCATCGTCTCTCATGGTTTGTCTCCTCCTCCAATTTCCCCCCCTTCATTCTTCCCTTCCTGCTATCTTCTTCTTTTTTTTCTTTTAACACATAATGTATTATTTGTTTCAGAGGTACAGGTCTGTGATTCATCAGTCTTACACAATTCACAGCACTCACCATAGCACATACCCTCCCCAATGTCTGTCACCCAGCCACCCCATCCCTCCCACCCCCACCACTCCAGCAACCCTCAGTTTGTTTCCTAAGATTAAGAATTCCTCATATCAGTGAGGTCACATGATACATGTCTTTCTCTGATTGACCTATTTTGCTCAGCATAATACCCCCCAGTTCCATCTATGTTGTTGCAAATGGCAAGATTTCATTTTTTTAAAGGCTGCATAATATTCCATTATACACACACACACACACACACACACACACACACACACACACACACCATATCTTCTTTATCCATTCATCTGTTGATGGACATCTTCGCTCTTTCCATAATTTGGCTATTGTGGACATTGCTGCCATAAACAATGGGGTGCACATATCCTTCGGATCACTACATTTGTAGCTTTGGGGTAAATACCCAGTAGCGCAATTGCTAGGTCATAGGGTAGCTCTATTTTCAACTTTTTGAGGAACCTCCATACTGTTTTCCAGAGTGGTTGCACCAGCTTGTATTCCCACCAACAATGTAGGAGGGTTCCCCTTCCTCCCCAACCTCGCCAACATCTGTTGTTTCCTGACTTGTTAATTTTAGCCATTCTGACTGGTGTGAGGTGCTATCTCAATGCGGTTTTGATTTGGATTTCCCTGATGCCAAGTGGTGTTGAGCACTTTCTCATGTGTCTGCTGGCCATTTGGATGTCTTTGGAAAAATGTCTGTTCATGTCTTCTCCCCATTTCCTGATTGGATTATTTGTTCTTTGGGGGTTGAGTTTGATAAGTTCTTTATAGATATTAGATACTAGCCCTTTATCTGATATGTCATTTGTGAATATCTTCTCCCATTCTGTCGGTTGTTTTTTGGTTGTGTTGACTATTTCCTTTGCCGTACAAAAGCTTTTTATCTTGATGAAGTCCCAATAGTTCATTTTTGCCCTTGCTTCCCTTGCCTTTGGTGATGTTTCTAGGAAAAAGTTGGTGTGGCTGAGGTTGAAGAAGTTGCTGCCTGTGTTCTCCTCTAGGATTTTGATGGACTCCTGTCTCACATTTAGGTCTTTCAACCATTTTGAGTCTATTTTTGTGTGTGGTGTAAGGAAATGCTCCAGTTTCATTCTTCTGCATGTGGCTGTCCAATTTTCCCAACACCATTTGTTGAAGAGACTGTCTTTTGTCCATTGGACAGTCTTTCCTGCTTTGTTGAAGATTAGTTGACCATAAAGTTGAGGGTCCATTTCTGGGCTCTCTATTCTGTTCCAATGATCTATGGCTCTGTTTTTGGCCTGTACCATACTGTCTTGATGATGACAGCTTTGTAATAAAGCTTGGAGTCCGGAATTGTGATGCCACCAGCTTTACTTTTCTTTTTCAACATTCAACTGGCTATTTGGGGTCTTTTCTGGGTTCCATACAAATTTTAGGATTATTTGTTCCATTTCTTTGAAAAAAGTGGTTGGTATTTTGATAGGGATTGCATTAAATGTGTAGATTGCTCTAGGTAGCACTTACATCTTCACAATATTTGTTCTTCCAATCCATGAGCATGGAAAGTTTTTCCATATCTTTGTGTTTTCCTCAATTTCTTTCATGAGTATTTTATAGTTTTCTGAGGACAGATTCTTTGCCTCTTTGGTTAGATTTATCCCTATGTATCTTATGGTTTAGAGTGTAATTGTAAATGGGTTCAACTCCTTAATTTCTCTTTCTTCTGTCTTGTTGGTGTATAGGAATGCCACTGATTTCTGTGCATTGATTTTATATCCTGCCACTTTGCTGAATTCCTGTATGAGTTCTAGCAGTTTTGGGGTGGAGTCTTTTGTGTTTTCCACATAAAGTATCATATCATCTGCAAAGAGTGAGAGTTTGACTTCTTCTTTGCCAATTTGGATGCCTTTTATTTATTTTTGTTGTTGTTGTTGTGTGATAGCTGTGGCTAGGACTTCTAGTACTATGTTGAATAGCAGTGGTGACAGTGAACATCCTTGCCATGTTCCTGACCTTAGCGGGAAAGCTCTCAGTTTTTCCCGTTAGAATGATATTTGCTGTGGGTTTTTCATAAATGCCTTTTATGATATTGAGATATGTACCCTCTATCCCTATACTCCAAAGAGTTTTGATCAAGAAAGGATGCTGAACATTGTCAAATGCTTTTTCTGCATCTATGGAGAGGATCATATGGTTCTTGTTCTTTCTTTTATTAATGTATTCTATCACATTGATTGATTTGTGGATGTTGAACCAATCTTGCAGCCCAGGAATAAATCCCACTTGGTCATGGTGAATAATCCTTTTAATGTACTGTTGGATCCTGTTGGCTAGTATTTTGGTGAGAAATTTTGCATCCATGTTCATCAGGGATATTAGTCTGTAATTCTCCTTTTTGACGGGGTCTTTCTCTGGTTTTGGGATCAAGTTAATGGTGGCCTCATAAAATGAGTTTGGAAGTTTTCCTTCCATTTCTATTTTTTGGAAGAGTTTCAGAAGAATAGGTATTAATTCTTCTTTAAATGTTGGGTGGAATTCCCCTGGGAAGCCATCTGGCCCTGGGCTCTTGTTTCTTGGGAGATTTTTGATGACTGCTTCAATTTCCTTAGTGGTTATAGGTCTGTTCAGGTTTTCTATTTTTTATAGAAAATAGACATATTTTCTATTTCTTCCTGGTTCAGTAGTTTATACATCTCTAGGAATGCATCCATTTCTTCCAGATTATCTAATTTGCTGGTATATAGTTGCTCGTAATATGTTCTTATAATTGTTTGTATTTTTTTGGTGTTGGTAGTGATCTCTCCTCTTTCAGTCATGATTGTAATTATTTGGGTCATTTCTCTTTTCTTTTTGATAAGTCTGGCCAGGGGTTTATCAATCTTATTAATTCTTTCAGAGAATCAGCTCCTAGTTTCATTGATCTATTCTACTGTTCTTTTGGTTTCTATTTCATTGATTTCTGCTCTGATCTATATTATTTCTCTTCTCCTGCTGGGTTTAGGCTTTATTTGCTGTTCTCTCTCCAGCTCTTTTAGGTGTAGGGTTAGGTTGTGTATTTGAGACCTTTCTTGTTTCTTGAGAAGGCCTGTATTTCTATATATTTTCCTCTTAGGACGGCCTTTACTGCATCTCAAAGATTTTGAACAGTTGTGTTTTCATTTTCATTGGTTTCCATGAATTTTTTTAATTCTTCTTTAATTTCCTGGTTGGCCAACTCATTCTTTAGTAGGATGCTTTTTAGCCTCCATGTATTTGAATTCTTTTGACCTTCTTCTTGTGATTGAGTTCTAGTTTCAAAGCATTGTGGTCTGAAAATATGCAGGGAATTGTCCCAATCTTTTGGTACCAGTTGAGACTTGATTTGTGACCCAGGATGTGATCTATTCTGGACAATGTCCCATGGGCACTAGAGAAGAATGCGTATTCCGTTCCTCTGGGATGGAATGTTCTGAATATATCTGTGAAGTCTGTTTGGTCCAGTGTGTCATTTAAAGTTTTTATTTCCTTGTTGATCTTTTGCTTAGATGATTTGTCCATTTCAGTTGGGGGGTGTTAAAGTCCCCTACTATTATTGTATTGTTGTCAATGTATTTCTTTGTTTTTGTTATTAATTGCCTTATATAATTGGCTGCTCCCATGTTAGGGGCATAGATATTTACAAATGTTAGATCTTCTTATTGGATAGACCCTTTAAGTAGGATATAGTGTCCTTCCTCATCTCTTATTATAGTCTTTGGTTTAAAATCTAATTTGTCTGATATAAGGATTGCCAACCCAGCTTTCTTTTGGTGTCCATTAGCATTGTAAATGGTATTCCACCCCCTCACTTTCAATCTGGGAGTGTCTTTGGGTCTAAAATGAGTCTCTTGCAGACATCGTATCAATGGGTCTTGTTTTTTAATCCAATCTGATAGCCTATGTCTTTTGATTGGGGCATTTAGCCCATTTACATTCAGGGTAACTTTTGAAAGATATGAATTTAGTGCCATTGTATTGCCTGTAAGGTGACTGTTACTGTATATTGTCTGTGTTCCTTTCTGGTCTATGTTACTTTTAGGCTCTCTCTTTGCTTAGAGGACCCCTTTCACTATTTCTTGGAGGGCTGGTTTCGTGTTTGCAAATTCCTTTAGTTTTTGTTTTTCCTGGAAGCTTTTTATCTCTCCTATTTTCAATGACACCCTAGCTGGATATAGTATTCTTGGCCTCATATTTTTCTCATTTAGGGCTCTGAATATATCATGCCAGTCCTTTCTGGCCTGCCAGGTCTCTGTGGATAGGTCTGTTGCCTATCTAATATTTCTACCATTGTAGGTTACAGACCTCTTGTCCTGAGCTGCTTTCAGGATTTTCTCTTTGTCTCTGAGACTTGTCAGTTTTACTATTAGATGTCGGGGTGTTGACCTATTTTTATTGATTTTGAGGGGGTTCTCTGTGCCTCCTGGATTTTGATGCCAGTTTCCTTCCCCACATTAGGGAAGTTCTCTGCTATAATTTGCTCCAATATACCTTCTGCCCCTCTCTCTTTCTTCTTCTTCTGGGATCCCAATTATTCTAATATTGTTTCATCGTATGGTATCACTTATCTCTCGAATTCTGCCCTCGTGATCCAGTAGTTGTTTTTCTCTTTTTCTCAGCTTCTTTATTTTCCATTATTTGGTCTTCTATATCACTAATTCTCTCTTCTGCCTCATTTATCCTAGCAGTTAGAGCCTCCATTTTTGATTGCCCCTCGTTAATAGCCTTTTTGATTTCGAATTGGTTAGAAATTAGTTCTTTTATTTCTTCAAAAAGGGTTTCTCTAGTATCTTCCATGATTTTTTTCAAGCCCAGCTAGTATCTTTATAATTTTCATTCTGAACTCTAGTTCTGACATCTTACTAATGTCTGTATTGATTATGTCCCTGGCAGTTGGTACTGCCTCTTGTTCTTTTATTTGAGGGGATTTTTTCCATCTTGTTATTTTGTCCAGAGGAGAATAGATGAATGAGAGAACAAAATGCTAACAGGTAACAATGACCCCAGAACAATATACACTGAATAAATCAGAAGAGATTTGAAACCAGGGGAAAAGAAAGGGAAAGAAAGAAAAAAGAAAAAAAAAAAAGAGTATGATCAAATATGATCAGGCTGGTGAATAGATCAGTGCCACACAGATTTTGGTCATATTTTGGTCTGTTAGAAGAAACTGCCTCCCAAAATTTTAAAGAAAGAAAAACTTATATATGTACAAAAATAAGGGTAAATATGATGAAGGGATGTAATATGACTGTAATAATGAAAATTATAAAAGATTTTATAAAAGGAATTGATAAGATAAGAAGTTGGCAAAAAAAGAAAGAAGAGAAATTAAAAAAAAAAGGGAGAGAATGTGATCAGGCAGGAGACTAGAACACAGCCATACACTAGAGATTTAGGACATATTTTGGTCTGTTAGAAGCAAATGTATCCCAAAATTTTAAAGAGAGAACTATATATATATATATATATATATATATATATATATATATATATATAAAATAAGGGTAACTACTATGAAGGGATAGAATATGACTAAAAATGAAAAATAAAAAAAAAATTTTAAAAAAAGGGATTGATAAGATGTTGGTTGAAAAAGGGAAAAAGAAAAATTCAAAAAACAACAAAAAAAGAAAGTTAAAAAAATTAACTTTGAAAGACTAAAGAATCATGGGAAAAAAGCCATGAATACTATGTGAAGTCTTCCCCTAGCGCTGGAGTTCTGCCATTCTCACTGATCAGTAAACTTGGTCTTGGCTGGCTGTTCTTGCTGATCTTCTGGGGGAGGGGCCTGTTGCCGTGGTTCCCAAATGTCTTTGCCAGAGCAGAATTGCCCCACCCTTGCCGGGTCCGGGCTAAGTAATCTGCTCAGGTTTGCTCTCGGGAGCTTTTGTTCCCTGCAAGCTTTCTGCACAGCTTTGGAGGAAGAGAGTGAAAATGACAGCCTCCCAAACTCCGCTCTGGAGGAGCCGAGAACTTGGGGCCCTACTCTTCAGTGCACCCCCATAGATAATCAGTCAATCACTCCTGTCTCCCCATCTCCAGCCGCACTCCATGCTCACCCGGCCTGTGACTGAGCCTTTCTATCTCTGGCAACCGACCCCATGTGGAGTTTCCAAACCCAGCAGATCCCTGCAGTGCGCTCCTGTCACACTCCTCCCTGGGGAGGGAGGGGAGTATCCCCGGATCTGCCATTTGTTGGGTCCCTGCTGGAAGAGCAGTGGCCCAACTGTGCCACGGATCATGGTTTATGGCAACCCTGAGCTGAAAGCCCACTCCTTGGCTCTATCTCTGCAGCCGGCTTCCCCACTCTGATACCTGGGAGCTCTGCTGCACTCAGGCACCCTCGGTCTTTCTGTGACACCAAGGGTCCTGAGACCATACTGTCCCAGCGATGGTTCCACCCCCGGCTTAGCCACTGGAGTGATGTCCCTCAGTGAAGTCAACTTCTAAAAGTTCCAATTTTGTGCTCCACTGCTCTATTACTTGCCAGTAGTGGCCAAGGGAGGCCCCCTCCCCCGCCATCTATCCTCCTGAATATCGCCTCGGATTCACTTCTCCGCACGTCCTACCTTCCTGAATGTGGTCGCTTTTCTGTTCAGAGAGTTGCTGCTATTCTTTTCTTCGATCTCCTGTTGATTTTGTAGGTGTTCAGAATGGTTTTATACCTGTCTAGCTGAATTCCTGGGACCAGACGAAATTTAGGTCTCCTACTCTTCCACCATCTTGCTCCTCCTCCTTGTTTGCATACTTTTTTGTCCTGTGTTCCACATAGACAAAATAATCATTAAAGGTTTTTGGGCACATAATAGGCATTCAAATACAGTCATTTAACAAATGGACTTTTTAGCAAATATTTAATTGAAGTCCTACTAAAAAAGATATCCCAGTATTTAAATATAATACTTGGATTAATACTAAATAAGAAAACATACAGGTAGATTAATACTAAATAAGCAAATATACAGGTTGAAATAGGTTATGATTTCTATTTTCACAGCGATAAAGAGATATACATGTAATATTATTAAAAACATTATTGAATATCAAAATTTTGTGTTCATCAGTGAAGATGTTCACTCTTGTATCGTGCTTCTCTATATTTATAATATGTGTTTTAGTCCTTTGGCTAAAGGCTACTTAACCAATAGCTACATGATAAGGTTCAACTGAACCATAAAATTTGCAATAACATAGTCAATCTGCAAAGTCTGTATATTGCAATTCTGATCTGAATCATAACTTATGGCTTGGAATTTAAATAATCTGGGACACCAAGTTATGTTTCATTATGTATAAGAATAATATGTTATTTGTCCTATGCATTGGGAGAAGCCATACCTCAATAGTGCTTCTGAATATTTTTTTCACCAATGTATCCTGAGATATTCAAAGAATATACTGAAGTTAGGAAATTCAGCTCAAAACAAGTGATTGCATGAGCAAATACAAAAAATTCATATAATTTTGGATTCGCTACAAAAATAATTTGTGGCATAAATTAATAATTTAAATTATATATTTTCCCAAATATGTTTCAACAAAATTAATAATCCTGGAAAGCCTCACCATTTTAACTTATCCCAGACTGCAGACCTCTAGCATAGAGCCATGTCCGTAACTTGAGAAGCATGACATAGAAGAAAAGTTGTCTTCTCTTCCAAGGTCCAATCCTCAGCAGCTGTGTAACATTGGGTCATTTATTTAACATGTATGAGCTTCAGATTTCTCAATGTATGAACAGAGACAAATATTCTTATTTTGCAGTATAATTGTGAGTATAAGAATAAGCACTAGATTACAGTGAATTCAAATATACATCTTTTTAAAAAGGTAAAATCATGACTCATATAAAAATAAAATGAACTCTTGTCAAAAAGTTTATTCAGTGCATCATAAGAAAGATGTTATGAATGGTCCAGAGAACATTTGAGAAGTAGGTATATGTAAATAACAAAAAAAAATGTTAGGAGTCTTTGATTAGATAAAAAACTGGTTAATGTCTGATGGAACCATAAATCTAATTTCTGGAATTATCAATTTCACCAGACAGCAATAATTGGAAATTTGAAACACAAAAATCTACAAATTAACTTCTGCCCTGATAGATTTTTTTTTTAGTTGTCCTGTCAATAGAAAGTCAAGCTCAGCTGTTCACTGGAAAACATCCAGTAATCTCTTCTGTTTCCAATTTCCAGGTGGACTGAGGAGTGAATGGGAGTCAGGGAAATAATTGCACTGAAAAAATTAATGTTAATACCATTTTTTAAATGATGAGAGATGACAAGATATATATAGGGTTTTAAAAATTAAATCCTTATATTTTCAGGCAACTGACACCAACTTTATATTTAATTTTTACCACAACTTTGAGAGGTATTTTTAAAATCTTCACCATTGTTCAGAGAGTGAAACTGGAACCTAGAATATAACTTACATTAAAAAAATTTATATCCCTTCCTATCAGCTTTGAAATATGTTTAAATATAATCATCTTAAAAATTACCTTCTTAGGACTCTACCTCCACTTCTAGCTACTGCCGTGACTTGTGCCCTGGTATCATACACTGTAAATTTGGCCTTGGAGTCAGAGTAGATAAAGATTTGGATTCATACGATCTGGCTCCCAAGCATATAAGTTATGAAGGCGTGATTGTTGAAGAGAGAGGGAGATAGAAGAGAACTTGCTCTTGTGGAAAATTCAGAATTTCAATGATTTTAGGGCTGAGTCAAAGCAACCAAATGTTAATTAATTATTGTTTTAAAAAATTTAATTGAAGCATAATTGGCACAATTTGACAGTTACATATATTATAAAATGCTCACTATGGTAAATGTGGTCACCATCACCACACAAAGTAATTAAAATATTACTGACTATATTCTGTATGCTGTACTTTTCACCCCTTTACTTATTTATTCTATAACTGGAAGTTTGTACCTCTTAATTCCCTTAATCCATCTTGCCCATCCCCCAACCCCTTTGACAACCACCAGTTTGTTCTCTGTATTTATGAGTCTGCTTCTATTTAGTTATTGTTTGTTTCTTGATGGGGTTTTGATGGTGGTGTTATTTTATGTTGTTTTTGTTTATTTTAATCAATTTTCAGCAGTCTAGGAAATATCTTAGCCAAGGGAAGTAGTTGGATTTTTCTTTTCTAACAAGAGAGGAGGGAAAGAAAATTTGTAAGAACATAGGTAAATTTGTGTGCTTAGATATTGAGAGTTTGATGGCTTCAATTATTATTATTATTAGTAGTAGTAGTAGTAGTATTTGGAAAATGGATTATCTGCTAGGTGAGAAAATGCTGCTAGAGCTGGAGATTTAAGACAAAACTAAATTCTTTGGAATCTGAACCCCAAACCTTCCTGCCTCTTGGAAAACACACTCTTTGCATGAGTATATTGAAACTAAAGCACAGAAGCAAGGGAACTCAGAGGAACCTTTCTTTTCAGGAGACTTCAAAGCAAGAGGAGCTCAAGAAGAAATAAGGGATAGTCCAAGACATGGAAGTAGAACCAGGGAAAACAAAGTAGAAAAGTTTTAAGGTGTAGGCCAGGGGCAAAAAGACTCCATGCTGCAGACAGTTAATGAAGAAGGACTGAAATGTATTCTGACCATGAGGATGCCCTTAGCAAGAGCAGTTTTTGTAGCAGGGGGAGAGAAAAATAGATTCTTAAAATTTGAGAAGAAAAGAATGCAAATAAAATTTTACAGTGCTCTTAAATTGTTCTTTCCAAATATTGACAGTAGGCATTTATAACAGAAATGAAAAAGTTTCTTTTAATGCGTCAAGAGATTTTTGCTTATCAATAAAAATATATGAACACATCATTTAAAAATGGGCAAAGTACTTGAATGGGAACTACAAATGGCCAATAATTATTTAAAAATATTAATCTACAGTAATAACATAATTTTAGTGGAACAGAAACAGCAAAATTATTTGTTCTATAAAATCTTTAAAGATATAAAAGAAGTAACAGTTTTTGTTTGATTTTAAAGATTTATTTATTTACTTTAGAGAGAGAGAGCATGTGAGCGTGTCGAGGGTAGGGAAGGGCAGAGGAAATTGGAGAGTGACAATCCTCAAACAGACTCCCACCTAGCTGCTGGGCTCAGGGCTCCACTGCGGGCTCAAGCTGGGGCTCAAGGCAGGGTTCCATCCCAGGACCCTCCATCCCAGGATCGTGACCTGAGCCATAACCAAGTGTCTGCAGCCCAACTGACTGAGCCACCCAGGCACCCCTAAGAAGTAATAATTGTTTTGGGGTTTTTGTTTAAGATATTTTTATCCATTTATGTGAGAGAGAAAGAGAAAGAGAGAAAGAGCACAGCAGGGAGGAGGGGCAGAGGGAGAAGTAGACTCCCTGCTGAGCAGGACATGAGCCAAAGGCAGATGCTTAACCAACTGAGCCACCCAGGTGCCCCAAGGAGTAATAGTTTTATATACTACTTGTTAGATGTAAATATTATATACTTCTAGGAAGATATGAAAGGCAATTTGCAATGTATAACAAAATTCTAATTTTTTTTTTTTACTTTTTACTTTTTAGATTTATGCTAAAATATTATCAGAGATAAACTGCTTGAAGATATTATTTATCTACTACAGGATGTTTGTCATCACAGAATCAAGCATAATGATGAAGAGTTGGGTATGACCCAAATATCTAAATACAGGGGATTGGAAAATTATCAGATGTCTCTATAATGGAATATTAAATACTCATTGTAATTATGCCTTCAAAAGACTATTTACTGAAATGGAAAATTACAAAATTTTTTATTTTTTAAAAAGCTTCATAGCAATTGTCACATCATACCACTTTGGCTAACAAGTGAGCGTATATACACTCTCTGAAAACACATTAATTAGAGTTATTTCAAGCAAAAACTTATGTTTTATCTTTGATTTGTTCTGTGGTTCCTGAGTTTTCAGCTCTTAATCTGTATTAATTTGGTAGTTATAAAAAATTTGCAGTGAACCAAAGAATGAAGTTAGCATGGTGGATTAACAAAGATTTGAAGAAGTCAAATTTCTTTTTAAAGTAGTGTTCATCTGGTTGTTTTTGTAGGCAAATGGGAAGTAATGAAGAGAGAAAGACAGTTGAAGACCCTGGAATGTATATATTTAATTTGCTTAAAGGCAACCAAAATGGTATTTTTTCATTGATCACTGACCTTTTCTCCAGTGTTTACACGAAAAGATACATTAAAAGATACTCGTTTGATTACTTCCCAAGGAATGACCTCTCTGCCATTTCTCTTTCTTTGCTCAATGTCTTCTACATCCTTTCTCAACAATCAAACAAAAGAGGTCCTGAATTCAGACTCAAATTAGGATTGGATGAAGGCAAAAACAAACAAACTTCTCTAATAACTCTAACTGATCCTCTCAGGACTGAAACCTAATCTTAGGCTTAAGACATCTTGTCATCATCAGTGGTCTATATAATTATACAAAGTGATTTTAAAGATTAGGTTCAATTTTTGATTTGGTGTTGGTACTAGAATAATGCAGTATCCCTAAATTTCAGAAATATGTCAGATATAAAATTATTTTATTTTTTACATTTAATTATTTTGCGGCTTTAATTATGCCACGGGTCAGACTGTATAACTGGGTTCCTACTATGTGCTACATTCTATATTCTTCAACTTTTTAGCTAGCTCCATGACCTTGTTGACTTCCCTTGATTTTAATTAATGTTCTCCTTTGATAAAGAGGGAGTTAGGCTAGAGGAAACTTAATGTTTATCAGAATCACCAAGAAGCTTATTAGATAGGAGTTTCTGGGCCCCACCCCCAGAGTGTTTGGTTCAGTGTATGTCAGTTAAGGCCTGAAAATGTGTGTCTGAGACCATTTCCCAGGTGATGTTATTGCTGCTGTGCTAGGAACCATCCTTTGAAAACCACTTTTAGAATTTTCTAGCTCAAAAAACGCAAGAAAGTCACAGGGAAGCAGGGCACAGATATACTATAACAAACTGGAACATTTTAGTCTCATTTATATAGATGGACCAATCTTACTAATCCTGCCATTAAATAAAAAAAATATTTCAACCAAGTAAATTTAAAGATCTAATTGGTTTTACTAATTGATTCATGAATTGGGCAGCATCCCATCTAGCAAGCAGACGGGAGCTCCAAAGGGGTACAGAATAGGAAAGATGTTCACAAGTAGAGAGAGAATGGGAAAAAGGAAGTTATTAGCAAAGAATATGTTCTTTTAGGAAAGATCACCTTCCTAAGGGGAACAGAGGGGGGTCTATCAGTAAATTTCTTGTGCTGACCCAGAAATTCCCATGGTGACTGGTGAAAGGTTCTATATCTCAGGAGTCGAAACTGCAGTTAGCTTAGTGACTCGATTTACTGACTTGGGGCCTTGACCTATGTGACACCATTTTGGGCTTGTGATTTTCTTTTTAACTCTCCTTATACCGGGTTTATAGCATTTCTGTTTTATTTTTCTTATAGCAGGATAAAGAAATTATTTCACACAGGAAGAGAAATAAATATCTTCAAAGACGATTTATTTGGGGCAATTTACTAGATGACTCTGTACTGAAACAAACCATAATGTTTTAGACAACGTACATATATTTCTGTTCTGGCAGTGTTTACCACAATGCTTACCATACGGTAGAGACTCCAAACATTTTTTTGTGATGTTAGGTATGAAAAAGGACTTCGGCTGCCTCCATTTTGACCTCAAACTTTCTAGTTGGGTTTTTCTTTCCAGCCTGTCTCATGGCTCAGCTGGAAGACCCTGAGGGCAAAGCCTCCCCTGATGGGAACAGAAACTACCCCTTCAAGCATGTGGACTGCCCTGAGCCAACAAGACAACACCCACGATTGACTCCAAGACAACAGATCACTTTGATCTGCACATACCCAACCATCTTTGCCCCACATTTTCTTTGTATAAACCTGGAAGTATTTTCAGCATTTTAGAGACAGTCTTTGAGACCTTAATCTGCTGTCTTCCCAGTATTGGCGTCACTGAAATAAATCCTTTTCTTGTTTCACCACCACTCATTTCTCTGTCTTTGGATTTTGCCAGCAGGAGTGGTAGAACTTGGTCTGTTTGGGATCCCCGGAGCCAGGTGCTCTTGCATCCCTATGCCCCAGCTATAGGTACATTTGGTATCTCTTATTTTAGTTAGAGATTTTTGCATTTCTTGTCACTTTAATAATGGGATAGTAAAGTTTACTTCTGCTAATTTTTTTTGCCCAAATGACAAATATCTATCTATCTATCTACCTGTCATCTATCTACCTGTCTCTATCAATACAGTTCTACATTAGGCTATCGACTTGTCAACAGTCTAAATGACAAAAAAAAAAAAAGTCTTGTCTTCTTTTTCTCATTTTAGTGTATTTATTGGCATATTGGAAAATTCTGAAAATATTCTACAACTAACAGAATAAACATCTAGGGTGTGGAGAAAGAACAAAATGAAAGACAATGGAAGTCTTTTACATATTTATATACACTAAAATAAAAATCAAAGACAGTCCAAGAGCTAAAATAGTCCACAAGAAACAAAAGAGGCAAGTAGAGAATACGTGTAAGACCTTTGCCCCAGGGAGGAGGCAAAAATAAACAGAAGGTGACATCATTTAAGTAGTTAAACGGTTGTTCTTGGTCTCAAAAATAGATTTCTTTGTGGGGACAGGGATTGAAAGGTCATTTTAATATATCTTTACTATAAAACAAATCACATTTCACTAGGTAGGTAAGAAAGACAAAGTACCCACGACAATGAATTGCAGGGAACCATTTTAGAAATGCTCAGTAAATAATACCCTTAGCTCCCCAGAGCACTTCAAAACCAAGTGGGATTTGAAATACCACACCTACAGGGTATATTTATCATCTAGGTTTCCCACTCAATGCCAATGCATAATAGACTATCCTAGCACAACTTGGCAGATAAAAAGAAAGTGCAGCTTTCTCTTTACATGATTTTCAAAGAATCGTGGGGAATCAAAACTGTGACTCCGATTCAAGGAAACAAGAGTCCTGCCACTTAAGCACATAGCCACTGTTGGGAAATGATGAGGCTGGTGTTTATAACGCAACCTTTAGAGAAAGGATTCGTGCAAACTTCAATTCTACAGCCCAAGTAGGGAAAACACACAATACCGAGGATAAAGTAAAAGAAAAATCACGCAGTGTTCACCTTTTTATGTACCAATCTTCACGTGAAAATCAGGGATTTGACAAAAACTGCCTACGCCTTTTCTGTAGTGCAATTGCCCCTAATTGGCAGTTGACATCACATTTTATTATGACAGTTTGTTAGCAAAAAGGACTTCATTTAAAATTGTGGGAAAATAATCAACTCAACAATTGACATTTCCTTCAATTGTTCTCCACTCCGGTTTTTGAATTAATGTCCTGCTCTTTTTGTTCTTTAGCTGCAATGCAGAAGAGGTTAGAATGACTTAGACCGACTACTTACTATTGGCTCCGGACTATTTCTTTCAAAGCTCAAATAAATACAGTGCTTATACATAAAGGCTGCTAGTTACACATATCATTGTCCTAAACTATCAGTTTTACCTTGGTGAACATTGAGTTCAGTCATATTTGGGATCAAAATGTCCTCTGTTCAGTCATATTTTGGGTCCTCTGTTTTGAAAAGAATGGTTCATGAACCAGTAGTATCCACATCACCTGGAAACTTGTTAGGATAAGAATCTATGTTTTAAAAAGGTCTTGGGTGGGCGCCCGGGTGGCTCAGATGGTTAAGCGTCTGCCTTTGGCTCAGGTCATGATTCCAGGGTCCTGGGATCGAGTCCGTCCCGTGTCGTGCTCCCTGCTCCTTGGGAGCCTGCTTCTCTCTCTCTCTCTCTCTCTCTCTCTCTCTCTCTCTCTCTGTCTGTCATGAATAAATAAATAAAATCTTAAAAAAAATAAAAAGGTCCTGGGTGATCACGTGCACATTAGAGTTTGAGAAACATTGCCCTACATAACCGGCTTACAAATACAAACTAGGAAAAGATGGCTGGGGATTCAGATTTTTTTGGGGGGGATTGTAACTTCTTTTGTCATTTATGTATGATGTTGTATAAATTCACTGATATATTGTATTATGTGTATGCCGAAGAATCGTAGCTCTAAAGTACACTTACACGGGTTAAATATCAAATTTTAAATGTTTACAAAGCTTTTGCTTTTTCAAGTAAAGCCTAAGAAATATTACTACAAGATAATATTACTAATCTCTGTATTTTGAGAAAATAATTAAGTTGTTAAAAATGATCACTTACTAGTTTACTCAACTCCGATCCAGTATTTTTTTGTAAAAATAGAAGATATATCGTATTTATAAATCAAAGATTAGTCTTAATTATTGAAGTATAAACACAGTTGTGTCCTAAGTCTGTTATTATTTGTCTTTTACTGTTGTGGAAAATAAAAATCAGACTGGGACGAAACGAAGCGACACTCAGAGAAGTAGGAGAACTCCGGTTTATTTTATGCCGGAGGACCCAGACGAGCTTGCGCTTGAAATTCTGGGTCCCGGGCAGAGGGGTTACAGAGCTTTTATAGGGCAGTGCAGGGGGTCAGGTTCCAAGGGCTGTGCTGACTGCTGGTGGGTGGGTTTAATTTGGGGAGTGGGGTTGCTATAGGCAGGAACAGTGGTGAAGGCAGTGGTTAGGGCAGCGCAGGAAGCTCCTGTTGGGACACCTGTCTACAGAAGCAGAAACGGTTGGGTTGGTTATCTCTTGCTCCCAGTGGGGTTTCTGGTTATCTCTTGCTATTCCTAGTAACTTTCCATCTTCTCGGGCCTGCCGGTCTGGGCCTGCTCTGGGTAATATTCCTCTTCATTACTACATTGATATTTGGTCTTCAACAAGTGTTAATATTATAATATTGTTGGGGAACTTGGGTGGTTCCGTCCATTAAACAATCTGCTCTTGAGCATAAGTTCTCAGGGTTGTAGGATAGAGCCTCAAGTCGGGTTCCCGCTCTCAGCTCAGCGGGGAATCTGCTTGTCCTTCCCCCTCTGCTCCTCCCCCACTGGCCTGTGGGTGTGCTTTCTCTCTCAAATGAATAAATAAAATCTTTAAAATATATATTGTGATATTGTCTCAATACTGAAAACTGAAGGTATATTTAGCTTTGTCCTAGATTCATGTACAGGATCTCTATTTTATGAAGATATTACCGAACTCTTTCATACAGTTTAAACAACTGGAGGATCATCTCTGTTTCCAAACCATTATGCCACATACAATAAAATGAATAATAAAAGGCAAATACTGAAATCTGCTTTGGAGCCATCTTTTTGTATTTAGAATGCTATGGCATTGTTACTCTCTCTGGCATCTGTCCTGACTCAAAGGATTTTTTCCATTATTTTGTTTTTATTGATAGTGAAACAAATGATTCTTATTTTAGTAAGGACATAGAACAATTAGCACATTTTAATTCTATTCTGCTTAAGAGACATAATACTAATCTTACTATGAAGCTTAAGAATTCCATTTTAATGTATTAGAATAATTTAAAGAAATAATGCTAGCCATGTTAAGCCAAATTCTGAATATTTCCCCCTACGTAGCATAACGTTTTCCTGTAAAACTGCCATTATTGCAACAACAATAAAATCACACTTTATTTTTTTTTTCTCATAACGAAGGTATAAGTGATCATTTTAATACGTTGAGAAAGACTCCGGAAAGGTATTTGCTTGAATGTGCGCTTGTTGCTCTCCTCATCCAATTCCGGTCTGGCCACCACCCCACCCCATTTCTAATAAGCGGAGTTGGGGCAGCCAATCAGGGCTGTGAGGTTTGAGAACAGGGTATCGACAGAGGAAAAGGCACTGAGTGATTCTACTCCTTTCTGGGCCGAAGGGAGCTTAGTGATCAGCAGTGAAGAAGTTAATAGCAACAATGAGATTTGCACAGAGTCTGTCTGTAGAAAGCTTGGTACTCTCACTTTCATGGACCCCCAGAGGAAACAGCTTCTAGCCTGTGTCAATGACCCTGGGAGGACCTATGGTCTCTGGGCTGAGGGGCTGCTGAGAATTTGACCCTGTGTCTTAATCTTTCCTATTCCGGAGGCTGATAGGGAAGTTTTATGTGCATGGGGGAGAATGGGAAGGTCCATCGCCAGATTACTGAGTAAATTCAGACTTGCTGTTATTTTGGATAAAGCCAACATAAATCTGAATATGACTTCTTAAACAGGTAAGGAAAAAATAATTGAATGAGGAATACTCAGCAACTAGACAGAGGACCAACAAGCAAAACTTTCCATTCTTAGTGATTTAGATTTGCTGGACAAGGCAGGCCAGAACTTAATAAACAAGCAAATAAACTGTATTAGGAGATTTGATTATAGAAATCAAGACTACTGGAAAAGAAAATATTATATGACTTTTGAATATTACAATTTCAGAAATTATTAAAGGACTAGTTTCACAGTTGAGACCTGGAAAAAGTAACCGAGAAGATAAAATAGAAGTATCTCAAACAGAAAAATGCAAAGAAATGGAATTCATGAAGGTAAAGATATGGATTTGTAAAATGGATCCATAATGACTCAAAAGAAAAAAATAAGAAACCTGAAGGAAAAAGTTAAAAATTGGAAAAGAGGAAAATTTCATCTTAAGCAGGATTGATGTTTATTCTGATAAAATTCATGAAGTCCATCACTAAAAAGATATTACAAGCTTTCAGACAAAGGAAGCTAGTTAAAAAGGAAACAAGGAATTAGTTTGGCATCAGACTTCTCTTTGGCAACTCTGGAAGCTAGAAGAATGCTGGGGGAGAGAATTAGAGGCTACTGATAGATAAGGGGTACCACCCAAAGATCCTATTTCCAGCCAAGATAGGATTTATCAGCCACAGGGAAGGAGATAGAGATTTACTTGTACAGAGACTTGCAGACTATCTGACCCCTGGAAGGAAATATCCAAATAATGATTATAGTGAATTAATCAAGACTCTTTAAGATGGCTCAGATGAAGTCAGAAATACTGGTGAGCAGTGAATATATGGATCATCTTAGTGACTGGGGTGGTATAACAATATGTTACATAAAGACGCTTCATGCAGACAGAACACAATGCAAAGTAGAATAGTAATCGAACATAGAAGTATAAAGTCACCTCAGCAAAAGCATAATCTGGTGGTTGGCAAAAATGGCAAAATAAATGCATTCCAGAAGGGAATGAAGAGACTAGAGCTTTTTGGTGAGGCAAAATAGTTGGTATTTTGCAATTATTTAGTAACAGTGATATATTAATTAATTCTATACATGTTTATTGTCTACTATGCCAGTCACTTGGATTACATTGTTTACAGAAAGATAAAGATACTTGTGCTTGGTGTATATGCATTTGGTAACGAAGCATAGAAAAACAAGGAATCCACAAACGGAATTGCAGAGGATGGAAAAAATTCCTCAGATAGGAAAAACAAGCAAACAGTAATTTGATTAACTAGGAAAATTAAGACAACAGGAAAAGAAAGATAACTTTACAAAATTAGACAGGAAAAATAAGATCTGTATTACAAATTGTACACTCCATATAAAGGTAGTGAATTCTTATATTAAAAATACTGGTTCATAATCAAGTTCTTCCCAAGTTGTGGTTATAGGAATGTACTTTATGGTAATTCATGAGAAGTATACTTATAACTTGCCACCTTTGTATATTATACATCTATAAAAGTTAATTTAGAACAATATAGACACAAATTATAAAATAGTTGAAGAATTTTCTATTTTACTTTTTCATTCTCTTATTTATTGTTAGATATTTAGATTATTTTGTGTGGTACATGTGTGCACACATGCACACCATGGATAGCCTTGTCCGGAAATCTTTGAACAAATCTTTATTTTCTAAAGCACAAATTGATTTAATTTGACTCTAAGATGAAGATTTAATTGAGCAGATCAAATAAAAACAAGAGTTCTATTAAATACATCAAGGGTTATTCTAAGAGAATTTTCTGAGACTAACTTTTGTAAGAAATGGCTCTGATTTCTTTCTGTGTCTTCTTGCTTTTTCCCTAATAAAGAACGTTTTCTAGAAGAGTTTCAGGCCCAGGATGAGGCAGCATCAGGATGGCACACCTCTCTTTCAGGGATTTTTTTTTTTTTTTTCAGAAGTGTTTGAGCTTCTGAAAGGCAAAAGCACGTCTATTTTCACACAGTGGGGTGAACAAAGTAATGAGGACAACAAAGTCTTGAAGGAGCTGTTTATTGTTGTACACGCGAGAAAACAATCACCCACACGCGGAAAACCTCTGAGCAGAGAACATCTGATGGGAATGATAAAGTAGATTTTTCACTAGGGACAACCTGCAGAAATCTACATAAAGAGGCTGACTTCCAACAGGAGCATTATGTGAAATGAATTAGATGAGTGTGCTGCATCTCAACATGCTCTTTTTGGCTAGCTCTTGAAGACTCAAATCAAATTATTTTACCATGAATGAACACCATGTACAAAGGAAATCATGATTGCATGTTGACAGGATTATTACTTTAAAGCATTTACAAGTATTTCCCCCCTTCTGATTCAATAGAAAATAGAATGTGGTGAAAATGATAACGATTTCTCTCAGGAAAAATGGACTTTTTGATGCCAGGACCAAAATAATCATATACTTGCAAATATCATTCACTTAAATGCTCAATAATTATGCCTTGTATTGCACTATCAATTTTCACGATTTTATGTAGCCTCTTTCAAAGCTCTTTGAAGAACTGTCATTTGTTGCTATTTCAAAACAAACCTAAGGGGAAAATATATTTGAAGGGCAGAATATTTCTTCAAAACCTATTCATCAATCGAGTGATTTCACAATCTAGACTAGGGCACAGAATTGCCAATAAACATTTACAAAGTATTACATGAAAATAAGGAAGTACTCAATTACTGCAGGAGCTTTTCTAACAATTCCACAGATACAGTTTCTTACCAAGTCTCTCCCTTGAGCTTCAGGTAGGTGTATCAGATCTCATACTGGACTTCTCCAGTTCCCTCAGAATAAACCAGTGTTTCTAAATCTTGGCAATCTTGGCATTTTGATAATTTTTTTGATGAGTGGATGTTTTCCTGTGCCTTGTAGGATGTTTAGCACTGTATCTGTCCTCTACACACTGGATGCCAGTAGCATACTTCGCAGTTGTTATAACCAAAAATGTTTCCAGACATTGTTGAGTGTCTCCTGAGGGGGGGAAAAATCACTTCAGTTGAGAAGGACTGATATGCCCTAGACTAAATCCGCTGTTTTGTCTAAACACAATTCTTTTCCTGTGTTCCCTGTATTCATGCTGATGTCCGAATCAGAAACATGGGAGTGATCATTTATACTTCATGAGTTTTTCTGCCTATACCTGAAGTTTATAGGAACCTCATTATTTATAGAAAAAAATACTCAAGAATTATAATAAATAAGTCAGAAGACACTTTAAAATGGGACAGATGAAGCAGAGAGGAAATACTGGTGAACAATAAGTATGTATGGATCATGATAAGTGACTGAAGGGTTTAATAAAACGTTCCATGTGGAAGTGCCTGGATGGCACGGTCAGTTGAACTTCTGACTCTTGGTTTCTGCTCAGGTCAGGATCTCTCGGCATTGGGCTCTGTGCTCCACATGGAGTCAGCTTGGGACTCTCTCTCCCTTCTTCTGCCCCACTTTCTCTCTCTCTCAAATAAATAAATAAATCTTTAAAAATGTTCCATAGGATGCTTGATGGAGTATAATGCAAAAGAACACACAGTGTTGGAGTTAAAATATAAAGTTACCTCAGGAAAACATCATTTAGTGTGTGGCAGAAGTAGATAAGTAAAAATACTCAAAAAGAGAGTCAGGGTTCAGGTAAAGCAAATTTTTATTGTTTATTTTGTCTTTATATCAGTAAACGATTATCCTATTTTATTAAGCCCACAACATAATATGATACAATGCTTATTACGTTTTTCAAATCCAGCTTTAGCTATCTGTTCTCATTGAACAAACAATATCTATCTCCCTGGACTGGGTGACTGTGTTGCCCAATTCTAAGGCAAACAAACACAGCCAGTTCCCAGATAATGACCCCCGCTGGAGGTGCCGGGTGTGTGGCCTGTGTGGGCGTAGGCATAAGACTTGCCCTTGCTCACAACCTGATAGTTCTTTCTGGATCAATGTAAAACTCTCCCAAATAATGTGTGCACTTCTAGTCGCGCATCACTCGCACTGATACTACACAATATGGCCAGAGCGATATTCCTTTTTTATTCTGCTGAGATATTTCATACATTAGACTGCAGAAAACACATATGTACAGAATAAAGAATAATTATGAAGAAAACACACAATCAAAATCATCACCCATATCAAGAAACAGAACATCGCCAGCTCTTCATGGAACGTAGGGTGCTTCTTCCTCATGATTCAATTCCTCTTCTCAACATCATGTGATCCTAACTTTTGAGATAATAATGGCTGTGCTAGATTTGTTTATGGCTTCATCCCCTATGTCCTCATTTCTAAGCAATATGAATACCTCTTCAACATGTACCTACGTTCTAAGTGACCTTGTTTAGTTTTGCTTGTTTTTGTACTTTTTTTCATTTTACCTGTAGTAGTGACATGAAGTTATTCATAGAATGTTAAATGTAGTGACATGAAATTATTCATGGGATTCTTTCATTATTTTTTTTAAATATCAGTACCACTGCCCTCTTTCACATTCTTGATATATTTTGTGCTTTCATGCTTTTTATGATTCATTCCAGCCAAATATTTTTTTCAGTTTATATGTGGTTTCTTAAAGCTATATTTTTAATTTGATCTCTATTCTGTTTCATTTTATTTCATTCATTTTTAAATGAACTTTATTTTAGACTAGGTTTAGATGTACAGAATTATTGTGAAGAGAGTACAGAGAACCAAGATATAGTTCTCTAATATCCCAAACCGTTTTCCCTGTTACTTACATCTTGTGTTAGTACCACACACTTGTCAGAAATAATAAATATATGTTGATACATTATTATTATTAGTTAAAATCCATACTTTATTCAGATTTCCTTAGTTTTTCCTAATGTCTTCTTTTTTCTGTTCCAGGATCCTAACCAGGTTATCATTTGCATTTAGTTGTCATGTGTCCTTAGTCTCCTCTTGGTTGTGACTATTTCTCATATTCCTTGATTTGATGACCTTGATGGTTTCAAAGATTACTGACCAAATATTTTAAAGAATGCCATTGCAATGAAGTTTTTCTCATATTTTCTTCATGATTTGACTGGGATAATGTGTTTTGGAAAAAGGCCAATCAGAGAGGTGAAGTGACATTCTCATCACAACATGTCAAGAGTCTATTGTGTCAATAAAACATTACTCTTGGGGTGCCTGGGTGGCTCAGTAGGTAAAGTCAGTCTTGATTTCAGCTCAGATCATGATCTCAGGGTCATGAGATCGAGCTCTGTGTTGGGCTGTGTGCTGGGCATGGAGCCTACTTGAGATTCTCTCCCCCCCTCTCTCTCTGCCCCCCATACACCCTCCTGTGCACATGCTTTCTCTCTCTTGTGTCTCTCAAAAAAAATAATAATAAGACATTACACTTGATGTTAACCTAGATTATCTGGCTTGAGGTCATGATTGTCAGGTTTCTCCCATGTGAAGTTACTTTTTATTTTTCTTCCTTTCCATATTGTACTCTTTGGAAGAAGGTCACTATGTGTAGTCTCCATCCAAGAAGAGGGAGTTACATTGCACCTCTTAATGGCAGAATATATACTTAAGTCATTTGGAATTCTTCCTCACATAGTTCTCCTCCATTTATTTATTGTTAGAATCTTCTCCCCCACTTATTTTATTCATTTATGTACATCAATATGGACTAATGCACATTTATTTTTATACTCTGGGTTTTAATCAAATACTTTATTTTTTTTTCTCAAACTGTCTCACCTTTGGCCTTTGGGAGTTTTCAGTTAGATCCCATGTTCTTCTGATATACTCCCATATTTGGTGTGTGTGCATGTGTGTGCTTATTTGTGTGTGTGTGTTTTAGTAGTTTATTACTTTGTGGCACTACCTTATGCTCCAGGCTTAACTTGTGCCTCAGTCCTAGAATCAATCATTTCTGAAGAGCCCTTATTCCTTGAATTGGAGAATGATATCAAAACCCAAGGTACTAGGTGTCCTTGTTGTTATTGGGTTGTTTTTTTCTTTTAGTCTTACTTAACTAACAGAGGTTGGAAATACATGTGTGTATACTAAGCTGTATATACACGTATATCTATAATTATTTATTGATATACGTGTATATGTGTTTACATATGTTATATATATCATTTGTATATTATTTGTGTATATATATGCATACACTAAACGTGACTTTATACTGGTGTCTCTAACTCTAATCTCTCACCACATGGATCATTCTAGCTTTCTAACAATGAGAAACCTGATTCCCACCATCTGCCAGCAATTGATATTCAATGCCAGTATATGTATGTATTGGTTTTAGAATTATTAATTTGCAGCACCACAGTAAACAGCTTTATCAATAGAGTACAGTGCTATGTACTGTTTATTAAAAATTTGCATATGCATCAAACTAAAAACCTGCATGGCAAAGGAAATCATCAACAGATGAAAAAGCAACCTATGGAATGGGACAAGATATTTGCACACCTTAACACATAAGATTTACTCTTTGTGCTATAAGTTCAATAGGTTTTGACAAATTTAATGTCTTTTATTCACCATTATAGAATCATACAGAATAGTTTTATTGTCCTTAAAATTCTATATATTTCACCCATTTAACTTTCTTTCTCTTTTGTGAGAAATTTAAGTTCTACTCTCTCAGCAAATTTAAATTATGCAATACAATGTTATCAACTAAAGTACCACATTATACATTGCATCCTAAGACTTTACTCATCTTATAACTGAAAATGTGTACTCTTTCACCAAACTTTTCCTATATCCATGCTTTCTGGGTCCCGACAACCATTTTTCTCCTGTTTCTGAATTCAACTTTATTTTAGATTCCACATGTAAGTGTTACTGTATGGTACTTGTCTTTCTGCTTGGCTGATTTCAGTTAGCATAATGCCTTCCAGGTTCATCCATGTTGTCACAAATGAGAGGATTTCCTTTTTCTTAAAGGCTGAATAATTGTCCATCCTATATATGTATAAGTATTTCTTGACCCATTCATCCACTGATGGACACTTAGGTTGTTTCCATACTGTGGCTATCATGAATGGAAATGGAAGCACAGATAATCTTCAATATACCTGCTATTATTGCTGTTCCTTCAAAGAGGATTTTTGTTTTTCTTCTTGCCAATGCTTTAGGATTTTCTACATAGACGATCATATCATCTTTGAGCAAAAACTTTTATTTTCTTTTTGTTGTTCTGCGATAGGGGTGTAGGTACAAAATCAGTAAGAATGAAAATAAAATCTCATTGTGAAAAGTAAGTTCCCCTCCTTCCTTCACCGCTTCCTACTCACCTACTTTTTATTTCTTTCCTTTATTTCTTTCTTATACAGATAATTATAGCGACCTATAATATACCATTTTTCCCCATGAAAATTTCAGAATATTTTTTTTTTCCTAGGTAGCTAGTTTAAGAACTCATTCAAAATCATCAAGGATATTTTCTAAGAATTGGAGCAAATATAAATATTGAAGCACATTTCCTCTCTAGCTTGAACTAAAATATATCATCCTTGCATCTGAATTTCCTCCCTCCTTCTTGTTCTTCAGTTGTACCTCTTGTATTAACTTTGTTATAGACTAATAGACTCATTAACACCATAGAGTGTCATGTGTCCTTATCCTACAAGAATGAGAATAGATTATAAAATTCTAACAAGGTGACACAGATGGGAACAAGTCCTAGGGAGAAGACAAAAATGGAAAAGATCTATTGGATTTTTTTTCCAGTAGGTGAACTTCCAAGATTGTATTTAAATTCCAGTTAGTTAACATAATGTAGTATTAGTTTCCGGAGTAGAATTTAGTGATTCATCACTTACATATAACACTCAATGCTCATCACAGCAAGTGCCCTCCTTAATGCCCATCACCCATTTAGCCCATTTCCCACACACCTCCCTTCCAGAAACCCTCAGTTTGTTACCTATAGTTAAAAGTCTCTTATGGTTTGCTTTCCTCACTGTTTTTTATCTTATTTTATTTTTCCTTCCCTTCCCCTATGTTCATCTGTTTTGTTTCTTAAATTTCACATATGAGTGAAATCATATGGTATTTGTCTTTCTCTGACAGACTTATTTTGCTTAGTGTAATATGCTCTAGCTCCATCCACATCATTGCAAATGGCAAGATTTCATTCTTTTTGATAGCTGTGTAGTATTCCGTTCATCAGTTAATGGACAGTTGGGCTCTTTCCATAATTTGACTATTGCTGATAGTGCTGCTATAAGCTTTGGGGTGCATGTGCCCCTTCGAATCAGTATTTTTATATCCTTGGGATAAATACTGAGTAGTGCAATTGCTGGGTCATAAGATAGTTCTATTTTTAACTTTTGGAGGAACCTCCATACTGTTTTTTAGAGTAGCTGCACCAATTTTCACAGTTTGCATTCCCACCAAAGTGTAAGAGGGTTCCCCTTTCTTTGCATCCTCACCAACATCTGTTGGTTGTTTTTTTTTCCTGAGTTGTTAATTTTAGCCATTCTGACAGGTATAATAAGATGGTTGGATTTTAATTCAAATTCTAATAATAAGATTGTTCTGTGTAACATAAATAAGCCATGCAATAATACTGAAAGCCTACTTCTTAATCATATTTTTCTTTGGTGAAATTCTCTCTCTCTTTATCCTCTCTCTCTTCTCTGAAGACTTGTAGTATAGTTTCTTTGTGTCCAGTGCTTTGATATTTTATGACAATATGCAGATATATGTGTATTTTTATCTACTGTGCTAGACAAGCAGTGGATTTTTTCAATTTGGATACTCTTTCAAATTTGATTTTTTTCTTAATTTATTGTATTAATATTTTTTAGTTTCTGCAAAACTATTATTCAGATTTTGTTTTTCCACTAACTTATCCTCTAATTGTATCTTCCCCATTTTACAACCAAAAATTAATTTGTTTTTGTTTTATTTTCTGGAAGATTTTTCAAATTTATCTTCTTCCTCATTCTTTAGAATTTGTTATTTCTGTTATCATATTTTTAATCACCAAGAGCACTTTTTGTTTTCCAAATAGTCTTTTTTATTGTATTCTGTTCTTGTTTCATGGATGGAACACCTTCTTTCTCTCTCGTTTTTTCTCCCTCTCTCTATTAATTAGTGATAGTTTTTTTTTGATGTTTTCTTCAAACTTCTTAATCTGTTTCCTCAAGTTGCTTTTTTATATTTATTTGTTTTGCTTTCTTTTATAGAAGAGGTTTTTCTTAAATGTCTGGTGATCATTGGTGTTCTGTTCATACTTATGAATGAGGCACTAAGAAGTTTATTAGAATTCTGAGCACACAAGTACCACTGGTCAAACATGGACTTCGCTACAGTTGGTCAGAATCTTCAGGGAAGACTGTTCTAAGATTGGGAAATGACTAACCCCCTTCTTGGAAGCTGACTAGGTTAGCATGGTGTATGTAAACTCTCACTTAGATCCATTTCTAGTATGATATTCCCCAAATGTCTGATGTCCTGCATTACAGAGACAGTGTGCTTTCCTTTATCTCTGGTTTTCTGGCTTGTAGGAAGAGACACTACACTCAGTCACAAAGAGTCTGAGGGTATACAGAGATCTAATTGCTTCTTAGAAGACTTTCAACAAATATTGTTTTAACCAAAACTTCATGCTCAGTTGCAGCATTCCACAAAATTTTGAGGCTTCATGGGGTTCTACAGTCCTTTATACTATCTTCTTTCTGTTAAAAATTGTACTTTCTTCAAAAGAATCTGGAGCCCAAAGTCATAGGTACTGAAGTGTTTTATATTCTGAATCATGAAACTCCCCTAGTCACAGGGAACTTATCATTAGTTGGAAAACAATCAAATGTTCACATTCAAATTTATTGTTAATTAACAAAAATCAAAATAATAAATTCCTCGTTTCTTCCTTTCTGTACATACACATACTATAACTCAAATATATCTTGATATACCATTTGTCTGATGTAGGTTATCTATTGATATCCATGTGATTGCAATTTATTTGGACTTAAAAGTACTTTCAGAATTGATTTAATAGATATAAATTATAAGTTAATTAGAAGATCTTATCAAACTAAGTGTGTTAGAATGACCTAAAGTAATATACACCTTAGATAAACACATTTGTAATGCCATTAATCATCACACATTCAAATTAAATGATTCTAATAAATTACTTAGTATCAAATTGTTCAGACTAATCACAGTGTCATATATTATGAAATTGTATGTCCAATAAATTGCTATGTGTATTGTCAGGAATGCAATTACAACTTTGCCCTCATATTTCTCCCTTTCTTAAAGTAACACAATAATTCTAATGTTTGCTTAATGTTATTCTTCTTAATATATTGTAGATTCTTTTTCTTGATAGAAGCAAAATAATTCTTATTACCTGTAGTCTCCTTTGTTATGCAAAGTTTTAACGATTCCATACTTTTTATTTTATTTTATTTTTTTAAAGATTTTATTTATTTATTTGAGAGAGAGAGAATGAGAGATAGAGAGCACGAGAGGGAAGAGGGTCAGAGGGAGAAGCAGACTCCCCGCCGAGCAGGGAGCCCGATGTGGGACTCAATCCCGGGACTCCAGGATCATGACCTGAGCTGAAGGCAGTCGCTTAACCAACTGAGCCACCCAGGCACCCCACAATTCCACACTTTTTAAATATTATTAAATACAATTACAAAGTGAGCAGGTATAAATTAAACAAAAACAAATTAATATTTCCTTTTGCAAATACAAGTTATAGAATGCTTTCCTACTCAGAATCAATGTGATTTTCATGTAAGATTGTCTTTAAAAATTATTATATTTTTCCTATTTTATGTTAATTTCTAATCTGTAATATTTAATTTGGGGCAGTTTGTTAGCTACTTCCTTTTTTTTAAGATTTTATTTATCTATTTGACAGAGAGAGTGAGAGAGCATAAGCAGGGGGAGTCGCAGAGGGAGAAGGAGAAGCAGGGCTCCCCACTGAGCAGGGGAGCCCAATGCAAGGCTGGATCCCAGGACCCTGGGATCATGCCCTGAGCTGAAGGCAGATGCTTAACCAACTGAGCCACCCAGGCACCCCTGTTAGCTACTTTCATTCCTCATGCACATCAATTAAGATTCACTTTAGGAAATACCTCAAAATGATATATAATCACACATATTTTACAAAGTGCAGATAAAATTGAAATAAAAAATAAATTCATATAATTGTATCTTTGTGAAGTTTAAAGAGCAGAGGACTTGGTTCAGGTGGATTAATCATTATATGGATACAGAGTAAACATAAAATTAATCTGTAAGGATTTCCATTTTTATATTCTACACAGTGTTCTTCATAAAGTAGAAAATAAGCAAATCCTGTAAAATTACTAACCATCATAATTAGATGGTTTAAAACAAACAGAAAAAAATTACATTGATTATATAAGCAGAGATGTCAATTTCCTTTATAGGAATGTCACCTATTAAATTCCCATATCCAAGTTTTACCTGGATAAAATACATGAAATATATGTTTAATACATATATAAATACAATAAATACTGTTCTTAGATTTTAGACAACGAGATGCGGGGCTTAATATCCGGAAATATGGAAAAAAGGTGATGTCCCTGGCTTTTTTCTCAGAAGAACTTCTAGGCTGCAGTATATGGTTGTAGGCCCACCCAAAGCAAGCGGTCTCTGAGCAGAGAAGATAGAAATTGGAGTTTGATATTACTGAGGTGACTGGAGTTTATAGACAGGGTACTGGAGTTAAGGGAGTTGCGCAAAGGAAGAAACATGTTTAGGAGACTCAGAACAGTTACGCCTTTTCTTGACACAAAATTCCAATGAAGTTAATTTTGTCATCATTAAATTAGGATTAAAAATTATAACATAGGGGCGCCTGGGTGGCTCCGACGGTTAAGCGTCTGCCTTCAGCTCAGGTCATGATCCCAGGGTCCCAGGTCCCCGCATCGGGCTCCCTGCTCCACGGCAAGCCTGCTTCTTCCTCTCCCTCTGCCTGTTGCTTCCCCTGTGTGTACACTCTCCCTCTCTGTCAAAAATAAATAAAATCTTTTAAAAAAATTTAAAAAAATAAAAAATAAAAATTATAACATACATTTTACTTTCTTAATTTAGGCAATGGTGGCAAATTAACAAAAAACAGACTGGATTAAAAATCCAAAATTATGGGCACCTGTGTGGCTCAGATGGTTAAGCATCTGCCTTCGGCTCAGGTCATGACCCCGGGCTCCTGGGATGGAGTCCCGCATGGGGCTCCCTGCTCCTTGGGAGCCTGCTTCTCCCTCTGCTTCTCTCTCTTTCTCTCTTTCTCCCTCTGTCTCTCATGAATCAATAAATAAAATCTTAAAAAAATTTAAAAAAAAATCCAAAATTATTGGGCCACCTGGGTGACTCAGTTGGTTAAGTGTCTGCCTTTGGCTCAGGTCATGATCTCAGGGTCCTCGGATTGAGTCCTGCATGGGGCTCCTTGCTCAGCGGGAAGCCTGCTTCTCCCTCTGCTGCTCCTCCTGCTTGTTCTCTCTCTCCCTCTCTCTCTCTCTCTGACAAATAAATAAATAAATCTTTTTTTAAAAAATCAAAATTATTGGTAAGAAATCACAAAATAACTATGGGTTTACATTTTCTTATATTATTATATACTTTCAGGTTACAGCTGATTAGTAACTATGAAATATCACACATTATAATATGTTTCTACTTACTGCCAGGAAGGAGTATGCAGCTCTGGCCATGTGTGACTTATCTGCAAATTGTATAATACCTGAACTGGCCCATAACTTATAATTCTTTGAGTGAGATGAGCATGCTAATCACATGCATTGTGGCTATAAAAGTAAATGCTTACTTGTGATTTATGTACTCATCTCATGATGGCACAGTAACAATGCATGCAGAGCACCAGGACCATATTGTAGATTTCAGGAGACAATATAACCAATGTAGACATCATATATAGGAATAACAAAAACAAAATCTTATCCTTGGAATACATAACAATTCTCTTTGTATATGTACAATTTGAACATGATGGTTATATGAAAAGGATTTCTTTTTTCATCTTTATTTCCTAAAAACACAACTAAGTGATGTGCAGCTATGGAAAGATTATACTGACAAAAAAAGTGATTTGGAATATAAATTATGTGTTGGAGTCTGTTTGGATGATACTGTTGCAATAGTATGAAAGCATTCTGGGTGGTTACCCAGATTAAAGAGTTTGTATTTCCTTCAACAAGGAAGTATTGCTATAAAAATAAAAGTCAGCTAAACTGAACAGGGAATTTAGCAGCAAATAAAAACTCTGAATAATGTAAATGCCAATGCAATAAATTTAGAGAATATTCTCTATGTTATTTAATAGAGAAGCTGATCAAAAACAACCATCACAGCACAGTGAGGTGCAATGTTTGTTGAAGAAAATATTCTATGGAGATCTACTTTTGGTATTACTACAAGACCAGAAATCAGTTTGGTTTTATTTTTTCTTAAAGAGGTGAATTGCACGCTGACTTGCTTAGTTGTCTATTGTCTTGGGTATTTTTAATGGTACTTATACTGCCATGTGAGAAAAAATTCAGTATGTTTTCCAAGGGTAGTTAAAATCACAGGACAATAAAAGTAGGAAGCTTGGAAGAACAGTTTCTATAGGTTGTTATGACATGTTTCATAATGTTACAATAATTTTTACTGAAGTAGATAGAATTCACGGTATTACACATCTGAAAAAAGTAATTACCTAACGTCTTACAAATTTGATAGAAATATTTAGAATTTGTATTAAAAGTAGATTCAGAGAATAAGAAATCTATGTACTTGCAATTCACTTTTTTATCAAAACATAATTTAAATTTATTTAAAATTGTATAGGATAAATGATCAGAAATGTGCATTGATTAAGAATTAAAGATAAATTTTGAAAATATGGAATCACTTCAGTTTGAAATAAAGTTTTTAAATGAATGTTACAGAATTTATTTAAGATATCTTCAGTTTAATTTCTCAACCATTCATCTTATTTTAAAATAATGGAATAGTTTAGGGGCGCCTGGGTGGCTCAGTCAGTTGAGCGTCTGCCTTCAGCTCAGGTCATGATCCCGGAATTCCGGGATCCAGCCCAACATCAGGCTCCCTGCTCAGCGGGGATCCTGTTTCTCCCTCTCCCTCTGCTGCTCCCCCTGCTTGTACGCTTTCTCTCTCACTTTCAAATAAATAAATAAAATCTAAAAAAAAAAAAGGAATTGTTTAAGTATACATTATCCCCACAAAATAGTGCTGTTAATCCAGCTTAGGTCAGATAAATTAACAAATTAGTAAATATAAAGCAAACAAATGAACATATTTAATATTAAATACCTTAAATCTAATATGCATGGTATTTGTTTAAAATGTGCAAATAGGGATAGAATATGAGTGTATCATCAGCTGTTACTACAACTATAATGTATAACAGATCTTTCTAATAGTGGCTTAAAACAAAATGTATTTTTGCTCGTTGGACTGAGTTTTACTTCTTGGTATTAAAAAAACTCAATGCCAGATGATGTCCTATGTGGTCCTGGTTCAACTAAACCAATTATTTTAAAGAACAATACTAAAACAGAAGGAAGCTCAATGAAGTCATAGAAACTAGGGCACATAATAGGACAGAATTAGAACACTTACAAAAATATCTCTGTCAAGAGCCAGGACTGTCAGACTCAGTGTCTCCTATTATCAGAAAGCACTAGACATAGTTTTTCTAGCAACACCTGAAGTAAAGCCTAAGTATTTGATCAAGGATTAAAGTCAATGTCTGTGAATAAGGCAGTTTCCTAATTCTCTTTAATATGGATATTTGAAGTGTAGCCAGTTTCTTGTATGACTAACAATACCTACACCTTGTAAAAAATATACCAGAAAATATCAAATTAGTATCTAAATTAAGAATGATTAAAGGAATAAACAAACAAAGCCTAAATGGATATTCAGAACCTTTATATATGTGGACAACAGCAAGCATAAATTAAGAAAATACTAATAAGGTCCATACAAGTAACAGAAGGAAAAATAAAAGATTCTAGGTAGCATAACAGCTGCTAAAGACATTGAAGGCTTAATGTGTGCCAGGGAATGATGCCATAAAATAAAAACTGTGCTTTAAAGCTAAGCTTGAGAAATAAAAGAAAATGAACAGAATAAGTATATTGAGCTAGGCATTACTTATAAATTGGATGGAAAAACTACTTAGAAGTCACACTTAGAGAGGGGCATCCCCAAAGAGGCAAAGGATGGAATGTCCACCAACAGTGTGTTTAAAATGTTAGGAAATGATAGGAATATAATTAAATGGCATGTAAAATAATAGATTCTGATTGTGAGATGGCCTCTAAGACAGTGTAAAGTAATAGGGTTACTCCAACAAATGAATGCATTATAGCAATGGATGATGTTATTAGGGTTGCCTTTCAGAATACACGGAGAAAATAAAATCTAATAGGTCTATGAAGGTAGGATTAAACCAGGTGGGAATCTGTTTCTCTCTCTAAACTGGCTCAAAATGCAAATATTCTCCATTACAAAGTAGCAAAAAGTTTAAGGAAATAGTAAAAGTAATATAGGATGTTTTAGAAGAAGATATAATCAAACTCACCATTTCACAATATAATTCAAAATTGTACTTGCTAATAAAAAACTTCATAGACTTTAAAAATGGAATAAAAGTAACAAAATTGGCCAGATCTATATGAGATGTAGGACTGATTTGTGCGATTTCCATTACCATGGGGAAATAGTCATCAGCAATTTATTTGTATTATGTTCTTTGCAATTTCATAACTGAAGACCGCCAAAAGTAATTCACATTCAAATTAAAAGGGCCCAGGTAAATTTCATCAGATATCTTCAAGGATTATTTTAATATACCAAAGATAGTAAATAATATATATAAAACATTTAAACATAATATTTATAGATAATACTATAACCATAGAAGAAAATAAAGAAATTGAATGCAATTATATATATATTATCATAATCACACACACACACACACACACACACACACACAAAGAAAATGTATCAGAAAGGATAATGAAATAATAGAAATTTTACAAAAAGAGGATGATCAATAGCACAAGAAAGAGTACAACTTAAATAAATCCCAGTTAAATTCTTGGAAACTGGTCTTTCAAGGAAGAAAAAGCCCCTAATAAGATAAAAAATAACAGAAATAGTGATCTCTGAAGATAAGAAAGAAGTGCAAAAGTTATGTAATAATTTTGTTTTCCTTTGATTTTATTTATTTATTTATTTTTTAATGTTTTCCTTTGATTTCAGGAAAAAAAATCTTTTTTTTTGTATGGGAAATCTTCAACATTATAATAAATAGCCAAAACAGAACTCCCCAAAACAAATCTGGAGATTGCAAAAGCTAGTTTTAAGCAATGAGTCTTGAATTAACTCCTGGTGGAGCACTTTTAATCATTTTCCTATGTAAGATCTGGACTCCCTTGCCAAATTCTAGACCCCCAAGCCAGAAATCTCAGAGTTTCTGGACAGATTAACATTTTGCATCTGTGTTCTAATTCTGGTCCAAAGAAATATTCAACTTGTATTTGAAACCAGCTATGTCATTTGTTTTTATCTTTTTATATTTCATTCATTCATGCATATGGAATGGAGGGGCTTATAAAAGGATGAAAGCACTATACCATCATGAAATAAAATTGATATAATTTCTTCAAAACATAGTTTTTAAAAAAGTAATAAATGTGATTAATGAAAACAAACAAAAACCAAAAAATCACCACCAAAATATTTGCATCTTATCATACTATATAGACTTCTCAAAGAAACTAAATAAAAGCATATTTTTATTAATTTATTTTTTAAGTAATCTCTACACCCAACTTGGGGCTCGAATTCAAGACTCTGACCAAGAGTTGGATGCTCCACTGACTAAGCCAGCCAGGCACCCCCCAAAATGTCATGTTTTTGGTAGCCAGATTATGTTTCACACAGACTAAAAAAAAAACTAAGCTTTTGAACTGAACTTTTAAGGTATGACCTTTCAATATCTTGTCAAGGGCTACAACAATGAAGGATATTAATTATATCTATACATAGCAAGTAAAGTTAAGGAAAGAGAGATTAACAAAAGTCAAGGCTTATTGTGATAAGTCTGATTTACACAGTAGTAGTTTTCAGATTGTCTTTCTTTTCTCCTCTGGAGACCCACCCTTTTTCCATTGTTCCTTATCTACATGAGGTTTGTGATAAATAATTGCAGGGTTTTTTTCTTTGAGATATAGGAAGTTAGAATGGTTCTGCAAAGATAAGAGTGAATCTGTCTCTTCATCCTCACCCAAGCATGGCTTTTTCTATATCATTCTTATAATCAGTGGATTGTTATAATAAGTATAAATATACAGGTGGAAGTTAAACAGAATATCTTACATCATTGGTATAGCTGATTATGTTAAGTGCCTTTCTGTCCTTTAGCAAGGATACTTATTTTACTTCAATGTTCTATGGGCCTAAAAAATACTAGACTTCTAATGAATGTGCTATTGAGAAATTGTTCAAGTAATAATGGCATATATGTGTCAAAGAAAAATTGCATTGAACAAGTTAAACAGGCAAGGAAGATTTTATTCAAGACTACTGCAATAGGAGAGAGATTGAATTCAGTTCTGCTAGAACAAAAGAATGTTAAGTGCTAGAATGAGTTACTGGAAAAGTAATGGAGGACTGTAGGGAAGCAGTTGGCCAAAGTGATTAGGCCATTTGTATTTGCTAATTGGTGCTCATTGAAGTTTGGCTCCTATCTTCCCACAGAAACTAGGAGATAAGGGTAATTTCTAGATGATTACACTACCGAGTGGTAGTTTCCAGCCCTTGAGAATGATTTTACTGGGTTGTAATATGGATAAGAGGCTGGGAGAAGATTTATACCTCAAAGGAGCAAAGAAGGAATTTGCAATTGCATGTTTTCTAAAGTAAATACTCTTAGGAAAGGGAAAGTCAAGAAGCAACCTGTCTAAATTTTAATCATGATGAGGGGAATATTCAGAGAGTTCTGGCCACATGTTTCCTTAAGCTAACATAAACAGGTTTTATGTTTGGCTATAAGCATTCATTTTATTTCAATACATTTTCCACATTCAGGCAACCCAATTTCAAATTACTAAACTTTATTAACAAGCACCTCTCAAAAAGGGACCTTTTCCCCATATTAATGTTCTCTTATCATATGCTAATATACAAACATATTGTTTTGACAGGATATTTGAAGGTTAATTGACCCAGGACAGCTGTCTTAGCAAAAACAAAATTTGACTATAATCCTACAAGAAAATTTTACTTTTATCCTCTGAATTGATCTGGAGAGAACAATTGGCACATTGTATTTGCATATCTTGCCTTTTCCTTCAAGACAGCACCAGCCATAGTGATAAATCCTAGTACAATGTTAAAAATTAAAGATAAAGAGGTACCTAATAGTAAGAAGAAATCCAGAGCAGCTTGCAGAACAGTGATGATGCTTTTCCCACAACAAAGCTCTTAAGAAATCAAATGATCATATATTCCATTATCAGCATTTATCTACAATCTCTTAGGCAATACACACATTAGGAAATTAGAAAATAAAAGTTGCAGGGTACTGACCCTTTAGTTGTGTCAGCACTTGAGGAAGAATAGCCATGACAAGCACTGTATATTAGAAAGCTCTTTTGGGATGACATTGGGAGGACATGACCTCTGGTTCACCTGTGAACTGGATCAGGGCAATAAGAGGCTCCTCACTCCCTCTCCTGCTCTAGGAATGTGCATTCTATTTGTTCCCAGAGGCCATCCCTTAGATAGCCTTGAGATAGTGATGTGGTGTTAAGACCATCTGGGTGATATATATAACTGAACCCAGTTAAGATATCATCTATATAAGCTTTTAAGATTTGGCAAGCTAGTGCAGAGGTCTACTCATCTTGCAGCTGCCCCGGAAAGCCTCCTATGTAAGTTTTCTTGCTTATTAAACCTGCCACCACCAATCTGGAGTGGCCTGCCTCTTTCTTCAGTCTCTCACTGCCTTCTGCGTATGGGGTATGGTTTCAGGTTTTACCTGAGAGGCTCCTGAGGAGCTTAAGAATGAACAAGCCCTTAGGATGATAGCCAAGTCTTAATACGGCACATTGTTTCATAGAGAACTTTAAACAATACAAATCCAGTATGTAGAATATATGAGAAGGAAAGGCACTGAAGGAAAAACACTTGGCTCCACAGGATATAATTCAATATAAGATTTTTTAAATGAAAGAATTCTAAATACATGTATTATTTTTTTGTTTCCTTGAAGAACATTTATTTAGGAACCAACTAAATGGTTTCTATCAATTTATAAATAATAAAATTATACTATATTTAGCTCTTTGGAAGAATAATCCAGACTTCCCAGGTAACCAATAGAGAGTAGATCTAGAAAAAGGATACTTCAAAGAAGCATTCTGAATGGGTTAATAGCATTTATATTTCTTGACATAACTAATTGTTTGAACTTAGGCTTTATTATGATAACAATGCTTTCAAAAACATTTCCTCTGTTTATTTGGCAATAAAATAGGGATTGCCATTATAATATCTCTGGTCAAAAATAATAAAGCCTATTTAAATAAAATGGAATGGCATGATAGAACATCTTGAACTCTCCCCTCAAATTTGATTCATCTTATTTTTTTATTTGAAACTGGTATTAGATTCGGCCAATTTTATGCCAAGGATATATTGTTGCCAAGAGCCAGAGGTAAATAATAAGTTGATTTGGGGCCAACTAAAAATTCCTCTTAAGAAATCTAATCAAAGTTCTGATTTTTCAACAGGTTATTTTAGTAGAATGACTCATTTTTATATTCTAAACCACACACCACCAACACTGCTGACAAATGTCCTTCCATTTCAACTATTCAACCATTCAACCATTCAAATTCATGAATTTGAGATGATGGATGCAGATGAAAACTTATTATTTGAGAGAAATGTATTTCTGTCCTACTTAATGGAAATATTTGTAACCTTATGATGTTTCTCAAGCTCCAGAAGATCATATAGGACAATCTAGAGTTAATATACCTGCTTACTGTGGTTAATTGATCCAGGACAGCTGTCTTAGCAAGAACAATGTTAAAATGTTAACATTGGTAAAATGTTAATTGAGTTCCTTTTTTGAGCAGTATGTTATGCACTAGGAGTCAATGATGGGTAAAATATAACCCTTAAATAAATTTGTGTTTGTAAAATAGAAGTATTATATGAAAATATCTGGGTGTAGGTATGGAATTATAAAGACAAAAATACTTAAATACAGAAATATCACATGTAATTATCAACAGAATGTGAGAAATGTAGGCAATGATTAAGGTCCTTTAATTCACCTTATATGAATTATTTATGCTCTAATAGTTGAGTTTCTATTGTTTTCAATGCCCACTTGGACATAGGTCAGCTTTCTGGACATGGAAAGATGTGGGCCAATTGTCTCGTGTGCACCTCCTAATGTGTGTACTAAGATTCTCCATAAAGAGGATTGGTAAGTTTCCTTCTAGTACAAATATTCTATGTATTAATGATAAGGGCACCAGTAATAGCCGAGTTGTGTACTAGTGAAGCTTTACTTATTAGGTAGAGAAATGGGCTTACCTATCAGTGTATAGATGAGATTACATCAATTATTAACTCTTCTCACAGATTCATTACTTTAACTTCTTAAGATGATGGAGAAACTACAGCCATGTGCAAATCTCCCTCCAAAATTACTGCTGCTTGGGTCAAGATGAGCTTCAGAAACTGGTGAAATCACTGTTTGAGATTCACATTTGTGTACAATATGAATAACATTCAAAGTGCCTTACTACAGATACATACTACTTCCTCACGCCTAAGGAATTATTACTGTGTTAACTTGGTTCTTGTTCCTTTTCTCCTTTGCTAGAATAGGACAAATAGGATGCAAGATACTTTGCAAAAGCCACAGTTAGTTAAACACTTAAGATTTTCTTTCATGTTTATTTTCTCTTTTCTTTTCACTCCAAAATGGCATCAGCAAACTTCACATTTCAGAATCAGAATTTACTTCATTAGGACTTTACCAACACAAAAGTCTCTGTATCTTCAACATAATGGATTTCAATGATAGATGATAGATAGATAGATAATTGATAATAGATAAATGGATAGGTAATAGATAGATAGATGATAGATGATAGATAGATGACAGATAGATAGATAGATGATAGATAGATAGATAGATAGATAGATAGATAGATAGATAGATAGATAGATAGATTATATCTATCTACCAGGGGCTTTCTACCACAGTGAAATTTCTAGGGCTCCAGAGCCGTGGGGCATATCAAATGTGAAGGATAATTTGTTGCACCTGATCCCTCCTACAACCAAATGAAGGTACAACCCTTAATTGGCCTCTTTAGATTTTGGAAGCAAGATATTTCTCATTTGGGTGTATTACTCTTGCTCATTTACTGAAAAATCTTAAAAGCTGCTAATTTTGAGTGGAGCCAGAACATGAGAAGGCTCTGAAATGGGTCTAGGCTGCTGTGCAAACTGCTCTACCTCTTCGGCCATACAATCCAGCAGGCCCAATGGTGCTGAAGGTTCAGTGGCAGGTAGGGACACTGTTTAGAGCTTTTGACAAGACTGTATACATAAACTGTAGTACAAGACTTTTGGATTTCAGAGCAAGACCCTGCCATCATCTGCAGAGAAATACTCTCCTTTTGAGAAACAGCTGTTGGCCTGCTCCTGAGCCTTAGGAGAGACTAAACACTTGATAATGCACCACTAAGTTACCATGTGACCTGAACTGCCTATCACGAGGTGGGTGTTATCTGACCCACCAAGCTATACAATTTGAGTGTGCAGAGCAACTCTCTTTCATCAAATGGAAGTAGCATATATGTGATTGGGCCAAGTAGGCCCACAAGGCACAAGTAAGCTACATGAAGAAGTGGCCCAAATGCCCAGTTCCCGTAGGCTACATTGTCCTACTTTGCTTCTGTTTCTTGGTCTGCACCTATCACTTCATAGAGAGTTCTCAACTATCATTTGACAAAGGAACTCTTTTGATCAAATAGCTCACTTCACAACAAAAAAGTAGAGACACAATATGTGGACACCATCTAAAAGTGGACAGCTCAGCACTCCAGGCCTTTTTTGGAACATCCCCAAAGGATGGTCATGAAGGGAAATCCTCCCCAATGGGTGGAACTTGGGGTAGTGTATTTGGTTGGTCACTTTGCTTGGAAGGAGAAATAGTCAGATGTGCAGTTACAAGGTTTGACTGGATGGTCAAGAAACTGTAAGGAACATTATTGAAAAATTGGTGACAAAGAAATTTGAGGGCGAAAGAACAGAGCAGACACAAATATCTCTGTAGAGGAGGATTTTAATAATCAGTAGATAAGATAACCTTGCTAGTATTTAAACAGACTAAATAGAAATGATCTTAAGCCCTCCAACTCTCCTCTTCTTCATGAATAAAATGAAGGAATTCAATATAATAGTCTCTTGGGTGTTTTCCACATATGCCATTTTATGTTTCTGTAATAAAGTAATGGCAAGTATATGACTGTTTTTGGTACTGAGTTGATAATTTTGGATGAATTCAGATTATAAAAAAGGAAGTTACTGTTATTAATATCATTTTCAAATAGCAAGACACGACAAAATAAGTATGAAAGGAAAATATGACATTTCTTTGGCCTCTGTAATCCTTGTTGGTATAATTCTATCCTATTCAAGTCATCCTTTTTTGAAGAATTTATGAAGTTTATTATAGGGATATGAAATGATGATTAGCCATCATTCACATTTTATAGACAACAGAATGAAGCATCTAAAGAGACCACACAAGGGAAGGTAAATTATTAATTTAATTAATTACAATATATTGTGGCTGATCATCCAAAAGAGAAAACTTAGTTACCAAAAATCATGTCTACAATTGTTTGTGAAGAACATAGCAGAATAATTATGCAGCAGTGAGTTGAAGTTTAGTGAGGAACAAAGATTCTTTGAATGTGGGTCATGATAAAATAAAGAAGTAATTTATTGTACTAAGATGGTGCTGAGGATATTAGAAATCCAAAAAAGTGTCAAGTGTAGGTAATTACAAATAAGTGTTTCATTAGAGTCATTGAATGAAAAATGAAAATATCAAGGAGCTGACTGAAAAAGTCTAGAAATATATCTTAAGAAACTTAAATACTTAGATAAATATTTACCAATTTATAGGAACTTACTACACATGCAAACTGAATTCATTGCTATTGGTTACAATAAGTTTAACCATACCTGTGGCATTAAATTCAGTAGACAAAAAAAATACCAAAATATCAGTAAGGTTTGTTTTTTTTTTCCTTTGTGTCAGTGATAAACTTTTACAAGAGTTCATTGCACAGCTGGGAAAAGACTAGAGATAGCCTTCATTAGTTCTAATGTCACTTTGCTCATGGATTTCTTCCTGCCTGTTGGAAGCAAAACTGTTGATGTATCATTTGTGTTCACCATTGAGCTAAAGTTTAGTTTTCACAAGTTCCTGTTAAAGATTCATGGACTAGCTTAACAAATAAATGATAAAGAAAAAGATGTTTGTTTGTTTTTTAATACAGATCATTTCTGATAGGTCCTTGCAGGTAATGGGAGAAAAATAATCCTTCGTAGTTCTTATTATTTCAGGCCAGGGGAATTCTTTTTTGTTCTCTACTTTACCATATCGGAGAGTTTATATAAGCACAACTTTTATCTATCGGGTAGAACCCATGCCTTACTAATTAGGCAGAAAGTTGCACTTTGTAGAGATTATGCTGAGTGAAAAAAAGAGTGAGTTGACTCTTTTCCATATTTATAAAAGAAAATCCACATATTTGAGGGAAAAGGAGAAACAAACACAGAATATCAGCTTAAAAGTTAAAAATCTTATGAAAAAATTTTTCTGTTTAGTTTTTATGAGAAATTTTGAGGTAAATTTATTATTAAAGATAAGTGAAATATCCCAGGCTACAAATGAAGAAATAAAAACCTCAAGCACTGAGCATCTCGCTTCAGTACAAACAGGTGATTAGTAGTGGTAAGTCATAGATGGCAGGTCCAGCTCAGAGTTCTTTTAGTTGCACAAGTGCTATTGAACCAATGTGGAAAATTCTAAGTATTATCAAGCTCCCCAGAAAATTGGCATATCCACTGGTTTATTAAGTCATTTAGTGAGTCGGTAATAGTTTTACTTGATAAAATAATAAGCATAATACATTTAACGGTAGTTTAAGTATCAATCACTGTGTTAGGATTTGTCAATACAAAAATGAATAATACACAACACTGCCCTCAAAAAGTTTTCAGCTTCACAAAATTTATCTGTTTTATTAGTAACCAGTGATTTTTTTCTAAATTGTATTCTGTTAGATTAAATAATCTCTTCACTACTTTCTTACTTAATCCTGAGTTCATTTTTCTAAATTAGAAAAAAATGCCTTGCTTATAATTCATGACTAAACATTCTCTCTGTTAGAGTAATAGCTGCTTTCTTAGCCTTATAAAATAAAGCCAACATAAATTAAAAATTTCAACAAACTTGGACCATAATAAATTAGGTATTAGTATCATGGTGAATTATGAATTTTATTTATATATTTGCTTAGTGAAACAACCACCATATATGTCAACAAGAACAAGGTAAAGTTAATGATCTGAGTATTTAGAGCAATTGGAAGTTAAAAATATATATAAATTCAAGGGCACATCCCTTAAGTTTATGAAAAAGTAGAAATAAAGTGCATATCCTAAGAAGCTTTTCATTAAAAATATTTCTGGAAAGCATTGATGAAAGAAAAGATAAAGTGAATTAAAACTTGATTATTTTTCTTGATGTTATTGAATAGGCCATAAAGAAAATACAGAGCACGCACTCATGTAAATAAGAGCTACTCAGATCAAGATTCTTACCTCTAAAAGGCTACCTTTGTTCGAGTTAGTAAAAGTAAATTGAAATTTGTCATCCTGAGATACTTGGGATCCAATGGGACATTCAGATACAGATACACACTTAAAATACAGATTCAAGATACAGATCTTGAGTTCCAAGTTCTCTTCAGCATCTCAGGAAATTGACTGGATTCTGGCTCTTTAGTCTTAAACTTGTTTTTCAGACTCTTGTCATTAGTCTCTTCCAGTCAGTTCAATAGAACATGAGTTCAAGATAAGATATTCACTGAATAAATTAATTGTAATAATACTCTATTGTGTCTTTCAAATCCATTGCTTACCCCCCAGCCAATCTTCATCTTGGAGATTAATTTTTGTCATATAACAGATTAAATCAACAACATAGAACAATGCAGAAAGAATTTTCCAAAGGGAATTTTAAAGAACAGGAGAAGTTTTATATGGCTGAAGTGGGGAAAATGTCATATTCTTAGGATAAAATCACAGCCAGGATTGTTTAAAGTGGAATGAGAATTCATTTAAAAATAAAACTTGTGCATATAAAAGGGAATAGGTGGAGCCTCCTGTTCCCCATTTTGTGAAAAAATTCTGGTGATGCACTGGTCTTTAATTACTTTTCAAGAAATTAAACTGGAAAGAACAGTGTACCAGTATCTCTAATATTTGATACAATGTCTAAAATACATTGAGCTTTAACATTTGTTCTTTTCATTAATTAATATCACTGAGCAAATACACAAAGAAATAGTTTGTTATATGTATCTAATGATATGTACACTGCAACTGGCTGAGGATCCAAGATGTTTGTCACAGTGTCTCTTAGACTCGTTCCCCAATATTGTCCAATTTTTATTGCCCCTGACAGCCTCTTATTCTTATCATGATTGGGGAACAAAGGTGTCTTCTAGTGTCATCAAAGGTGCAGTTTCTATTTTGATTTCTCATTCCCATAGTTTTGCTTGGTGTAAAAGATAAAAACACACAGAGAGAAACTTACTCTGCAATCTCAGACTGAAGGTTAACTAAGATTTTGATTGTGATACCTACCTTTTATGGATTTAGATCCAGGATTATAAAGACAAAATTTCCATAATTTATTTAAAAGTACCATTTATTGCTTGGTTACTACAGAAAATGTAAAATCTCATTATTTGCATATTTTGAACACATTATTTTAAGCATTATTAAAGGTAAAGTCAAGCCAATATCTCCTTCTGGAAGTGTTTCCCATATTTAGGTTATATGTAAAGAATTATAAAACTTAAAATGACATCTGAAAGGAAATAGAAATTTTATCCTGCCTAGAGGCTATTTAAAAATACACTAACATAACATAATAAAATAAAATTTAAAAAAATATTCACTTAAAATAAATTTCCGAGTACAAATTCCAATAGGAAATATTTGGAAGAAGCAAAATCTTGATCAAATTGTCCCATTACCCAAACATCACTCAGGAGATTGTCCTCTTCTCAACTGAATAACATTTTAAAGTACTTAATGAACCAGTGTATTCTAAATCTGAAGTTGTTTGGAAGAAGATAAGTGGAGTTGTTCCCTCACTGAAGGATGTGCTTAAAATAGCTAGATTTCCTATGGCAGCACAATAGATAATTGACACCTTTTTTTTTCCCCTTCTTCATCTTTTTATTTTTAAAGACAAGCTTATATCTGGCAAACTGCAAACTAAAACTTGAGATATGTATACTGTCTGTAAAGTGTTCCAAGTCTTTAAAAGATTAAAAACTTCATGGACTTCAGTTGTAAAATATGATTAATGTCTGTGAGAGGTATTTTTCTGATAAATAACCAAATTGTCACTTCCTTATAAAACATGTATTTCCATAAATAATTCAATGAAGATCATGTGTTGTAGATTCCCTGCTATGCTAATAATACATTAACTTTAGCAGAAATTATTTGTTCTAACTGCTTCTTTCCATCTCTTTTTTTCCATCTAGGAAATATTTCACACAGTAAAATATATTTCTGGGTTTCCTGATGGAGCCAAAAGTACAAAGCATACAAAAAGAAAAAAAAAAGAGTTTTTAGCTTCTGCTTACAGTATGAAATGTTGGAAAGAGCATCTCTCATATCCTAACAATAAGGAAATATCCACAAAGTCACAACATTCATTGGATACATCAAAAAGCTGAGGTCACAAGGCCACCAATTACCATAATATCTAAAAATAGAGTTGTGACTCTAAAGCAAAATGGCCATGAAAACACTGGCTTACCTAGGGAAAAGCAGGAAAGGAAGATAGAGCTGCCTATTGAATTAAATTTTGAAATGTTTAATTTTCGGCTACCATCAGAGTGTAGAACCCTTGAAAGCAGTAAACACAAAGAATGCAAGAGAGATTTAAAGCTAGTGCCACACTGAAATTAAACATAGTAACAGCAAACACTAACCCAGATATACCCCGGAGCCCCTACTGTGAATGGCATAGCCAAATGAGTGGATTGCCCATTTCTAGGCATAAAACACTATTTACCTCAGTTTCTACTGTCCTACACATGATGTCTGGCTTTCAGCCAAAAATTCAGTGACCGCAGAAAATCAAATCAAGAGACACTTCACTGTCAAAAGACAAACCAATTAAAATAATCATATTTATATATGACCCAGATGGGAGTTTACACCATCAGACAGGGAATTTAAAACAATTATGATTAAAAAAAAAACAAAAAACAAAAAAAACAATTATGATTAATGTGATAAAGGCTCCAATAGAAAAATTTCACAATATGCATAAATAGGTAATTTCAGCATATTAATGGAAACTATAAGAAATAGTCAAGTTGAAACACTAGGAATGAAAAATACAGTGACCAAGATGAAAAATGTCTTTAATAGAGTCACATGTAGACTTAACACAACCAAAGAAAGAATTAGTAAACTTGAGGATAGGCCAATAGAAGTTACTCAGAGTGAAATACAAAAAGTAAATAAAGAGGAAACAAAATAAAGAAGAGAGCACTTTGTACATTAGGACATCAGATGGTTGAACATGAATGTAATTAGGATCTCATAGGAGAAGAGAGAGGAAAGAGAATCTCCCCAAAAAACAAAAACAAAAACAAAACATTGAAGAGATATTGTCTGAACATTTTCCCAAAATAATGAAAAACACTAAACTGAACTTCCAAAAAATTCAAAGACTATAAAGCTGGAAAATTTCTTCTCCACAAAACTCAAGACTAGAGACATCATACTCAAACTGCTAAAAAGTAAAGATGAAGAGGAAATCTAGAAGACAATTGGATAAAAAAGAAACATTATTTACAGAGGTCCAGATGGATTCCTTTGCAAAATCTACCACTTATTTAAAGAATAAGTAATACCATTATTACACAAACTCTAATAAAATATGTCTTTTTTAAAATAAAATAGACGTCTTAAGCAAGCATTACTGGTGCTTAAATAGAAAACAAACAATCAGATTAAAAAATGGGCAAAGTCCTTAACAGACACTGCACCAAAGAAGATACAGGGATGGTAAATAAGCATATGAAAAGATGATCCACCTCATACGTCATCAGGGAGAGCAAATTAAAATGAGATACTACTACAGGGCTATTAAAATGGACAAAATCTGGAAAACTGACAACACAAAATCCTGGCAAGAATGTGGAGCTGGTGGAAATGCAAAATGGTACAGCCACTTTGGAAGACAGTTTGGCAGTTCCTAACAAAATTAAATGTAATCTTATCATACAATGCAGCAATCACTCTCCTTGGTATTTACCAAAAAGAGTTGAAAACTAATGTCTATACAAAAACCTGTCACTAATGTTTATAGAAGCTTAATTCATAATTGTCAAAACTTAGAAGCAACCAAGATATCCTTAAGTATATGAATAGATAAAGTCTGGTACATCTAGAATTGGAATATTATTTAGCAATAAAAAGAAATGAGCTTTCACATCATAAAAAGACATGGATGAAGCTTGAATGTATATTACTAAGTAAAAGAAGCAAATCTGAGAAGGCTATATCCTGTGTGATTCCAACTATATGACATTCTGACAAAGCAAAAATATTAAGATAGTAAAAGATCAGTGGTTTCTGGGCTTTGGGGAGTAGGTGGGTGGGGGATGAATAGGCAGCTCACAAAGGATTTTTGGGGGCAGTCAAAATACTCTGTATGATACCATAATGATGAATACATGCCATTATACATTTGTCTAAACCAACAGAATGTACATCACTGCAAGGGAATTGTAATGTAAAATATGGACATGAGTAATTATGATGTAGTAATGTAGATTCATCACTTGTAACAAATATACCAATACTGGGGGGGAGATGGTAATAATAGGGAAAGCTATGCAAGTGTTGGGGCAGGAAGTATATGGGAAATCTCTGTACTTTCTTAATTTTGTAATGAACCTAAAACAATTGTGTGTGCGCATGTGTGTGTGTGTGTGTGTGTGTGTGTGTGTATAAACCAACATTTTGTCAAAACAAATTATATAAGAAAGGATGTTATGAACTACTTAGTAATGTAAGGCATGGGATGGTGAAGTTCAGCTTCATTGCTGGTAATCATAAAATAGAAAATAGTAGGAAGTCAAAATTAAAATATTCTAATAATCATTGATCTCACAGCATTAAAAATAAAAACTCTGGGTGTTGAGTTTGAGAAGTACTTACCCCAAAGACACAGATGCAGTGAAAAGAAGGGCCATATGCACCCCAACGTTCATAGCAGCAATGTCCACAATAGCCAAACTGTGGAAAAGATGCCCTTCAACAGACGAATGGATAAAGAAGATGTGGTCCATATATACAATGGAATATTACTCAGCCATCAGAGAGGATGAATACCCAACTTTTACATCAACATGGATGGGACTGGTGGAGATTATGTTAAGTGAAATAAGTCAAGCAGAGAAAGTCAATTATCATGTGGTTTCACTTATTTGTGGAACATAAGGAATAGCAGGGAGGACATTAGGAGAAGGAAGGGACAAATGAAGGGGGTTGGAAATTGGAGGGGGAGACGAACCATGAGAGGCTATGGACTCTCATGAGAGAAACAAACCGAGGGTTCTAGAGGGGAGTGAGGTGGGGGGATGGGTTAGCCGGGTGATGGGTATTAAGGAGGGCACGTACTGCATGGAACACTGGGTGTTATACGAAAACAATGAATCGTGGATCACCACATCAAAAACTGATGATGTATTGTATGGTAACTAACATAACATAATAAAATAAAATTTAAAAAATTTAAAAAATAATAAAAATAAAAACTCTGTATAGGATTTTATTAGTTAACAATATTTTACATCACCACTGGTACACTAGTAAACCCCAAAAAGAGTCTTCTAATTTATAATGCTTGCAGATTTCCATTTTATAAATACTCTCATCATGGCTGATTTCAAGTAATCTACATAATGCCATTGAACAAGAACTTGGAAGAGATGTGCACAATGAGTTTCTGCCAGCCTGTAGGTGCTAGCTCTAGCATGCCACTCCAACAAATCAGTGCCCTCAAAATATACCTAAAATTACCAGACTTGAATATTTTTAATGTCCTGTTAATTTTTGTCTCATTATTAAAATATTTTCAAACATGTATTTGTTAATAAGAGTCATAATATTTAACCACACTAGAAGCTCCGCTGTTATCATAATTTCTGAAATAAAAGAAATAGTTTGGACTAGAATATGATTATGCTGAAGTATTTAAACTGTAATTTTTCCAACATTAACTTAGAATGCAGTTTCAGTGCAGTTGAAATCTGTTACAAGCGAATAAGCAGGTTTTATTATTGAATTAAAAAAAAAAGACTGCATCCGAGAGAGTGGCTGCAATAGCAATAAAGGTAATTAACTTTCCGCCTTTTCTGTTACAAGCATGTCGTATACACTTGGCTTTCTATATAAGTGGAATGCTAGGCTAAATAATCTAGTTACCTTGTCTTTCAGCTTTCTAAAATAACTACTTCTAAAGTAATTAGTAGAAATTTTTAGGATGTTTTAATTTACTGAGTTTCAGTGAAAATTTGATATGATTTCTATGATCTTTCTGAAAATTTTTAAAATTAGAAAAAATTTTTAGTGTGCTTGATAAATTGAAGTACTTAATTAATTGAATTTACTCAGATCTCAGTGACTTCATAACTAAGAGCATTGCCTTCTCAGCCATGTCCATAGACCAAACTGATTTGCATTTCTTTCTCACCATCGATTCCAAACAGCTTTATCCCTATTCTCTGAAAGTATTCTTCTTTATCAAAACACAAGGCAAAGCTTTAGATATATGTAGTATGAAAACAAAGCAATGCATTTTCTGAAGATTTAGGACATGACAATATCCTTCCAACAATTTTATCTCATTTTTTCAAAACTTATTTTATTTAAATTCAATTAGTTGACATATAGTGTATCATTAGTTTCAGCTGTAGAGTTCAGTTATTCATCCTTTGCATGTAACACCCAGTGCTCATTATATCACGTGCCCTCCTTAATGTCCATCACCCAGTTACCCCATCTCCCCACCCACCTTTATTTAGTTTTTTTAAAGATTTTATTTATTTGTCAGAGAGAAAGAGAGAGAGAGGGAGACAGGGAGATAGAGCACAAGCAAGGAGAGAGGCAGGCAGAGGGAGAAGCACACTCCCCACTGAGCAGGGAGCCTAATGTGGGACACGATCCCAGGACCCTGGGATCATGACCTGAGCCAAAGGCAGACACTTAACCAACTAAGTAACCCAGGTGTCCCAGATATTACATTTTTAATTTCAAATTCTGCTCCTACACCTGCTCAAGATCACTGTCAGTTGTGTACAGTCTCATGCCATACCCCAAGACTGGAATGCTTGTTGTCTTTGTCAAGAAAGTGGTATTTGTGTAATTCTCAAACAAGTCATCATTTTGATGCTCAGTTGAGTTGGTCTTTGCTCAGAGGTAGGGGAGAAGAGAAACCTCTGTGGAACATTTTGTGCATGCACACACACACACACACACACACACACACACACACACAGTAACTCCAGACTTTCACAGATATCTCTATCTCTACTCTTCAGTGGGGTTCAAAATCAGTTGAAAGGATCAATGGAAGGAGCAAACCCTTTCCATATAATTTATCCTTTTCTTCTTTCTTCCTTCTCTCTGGTCACCTTACTTAACCATAACTTGACATTGCCAAACACTAACTTTCCTTATTTATCTATAGTTACAAAATACATTCTTCCATGCATAGAACAGAAGATAAACCCCCTGCTAGAACACGACAGTGCTGCAATATATGCATGCATGTGAAGACACATATGTGATGAGGGGAGTGGTAATTGGGCCATTTTTCTATCTAATTCAACACCAAATAGATAAAACTGCCTGTAATACTGTAGGTCAATGTGACAAATCAATGAGAGGAGACACAACTCTTAACATCCTGGATTGCTGAAGAAAAATCTGTTGGATGGTATAGCCATTCACTCAAAGGAAAGAATACACTTGCCATGTTATATTGAAAGTTATATTTGAGACTGAGAACTAAAGCAGTGTAGAAAATCATTCATAGGAACGATCCAAATTCCAATATTATCAAAAAGCAAACATCTACTTTGCCTGATTGAGAGACAGAAAGAACGATCAAGGATGGATGCTAAAACTGAGTTAAAGTTCTTTCTCTGAATTAATGAACCTGAAGGACTTTCGAAGAACTCATAGCTTGAGAGTTAATGCTGTTAGGCGCTTTCCATTTATTATATCATCTTTCGGACTAAGATAAAAATACAATTTACTTTTTCTATGTTATTGGTAGGAAAATCTAGACATGTTTCTGAGATATTGCATCTAACATTCCATCTTAAAAATCCTTGCCTGTTCAAAGGTACTTTTTTTTTCTTTTCTGTTTCTACAGAAGCCCAATGCAAACACCTGTGCTTTCTTTTTTACCCCCTGGAGGAAGGCAAATAAGATTGACCAAATATTTGTCTATTTACATTTACTTTCATATGGCCTTTTGGTCGTTGCCTTATAGGTGAACCTGATCAAGAGATTAGTAAATCCTTATGAATACATGAAAGAACAATTGTAATCTTTCCCTTTTCAAGAAAGAGTCTTTCAAGACAAACATGATTTACTTTCTGCTTATGGCAATAGCTACATGAATGCATTGTACTGGTATTAATGAGCATTAAGGCATAAATCACAGACATAGATGGACTGAGAGAGAAGGAAGGTTACTATTTTAGGCAAACAGGGAGTTCTGTATGCTAGTTGTGAAAACCTGCCCTGTCAGGGTTAGCAGAACTAATGCTGTCAAGGCTCAGTGAAGTTTGACACGACTGCATTCACAAGAAAGCTGCAAAGGTCGTGATGCAATGTATACCTTTGGGGAGCTCAGCAGAACCAATTTGGACCAATTCTGTCAAAAGAACATCTAAGTAACCTAGAAGAATAGGTCTTTGTAAAGGAATTTATGAGTTTTGGGAATGGGAAGCCAGAGAAGGCAATGTGTCAAACCATTACTCTCCATGAATCAAAATTGAGCTTTGCTACCTTTGAAAAATACAGCTCTGCTATTCACAAAAAAAGGCTAGAGAGAAGCATTCACCCAGGGATATGTTAAAAAACAAAAAACAAACAAACCAAAAAAACCCATCAGGACCTTCAGGCTGATTTTCACCAAATGCACAATGCAAAAACTTTCTTCTTGCACCCAGGGGAATTTCTGGGCTCTATGTTCTATGGCAGGAAAGAGAACATTTCTCAGCACACTGTTTTAAAGTCATTACTATTTTTGGAGAAGTAGCCACATAGTCTCTGATGACTGCAGTCAGAGTGTCCTGTACCAAAAATGAAGTAAAAATCACAGAAGCAAATACAGCCATGATTCTTAGCCAGAAGTACAGATAATTTCAACAACTGATTATGATATAGGTAGTATTTCTGCCTGAGAGCAAAAAATACATAAATAAACTTTTCTTAGGCTGTATTAAGTTTTCAAACCAGATAAATTAATTTCACTGAGTTATTGCAAGTAGTAATGAATTATAACCTCTGTTTAAAATTTTATTGAAGAGCAAATCTCCCTGATGCTGGAATACCAGACATAATTAATAGGGCATGGCTAATCATTGCCTCTCTCCTACCACTGTGATCCACACAAGTTTTTTTTTTCTCTTTCTCTTTTTTCTTTTTTGCAATTGAAACAGATTCTGATTTTATATTTGTAACTTTTCAATAATTCTGATAGTGAAAAAATGAAGGAAATTTATAAATGCCTTATTATTCAGAATATTATTATCTAGATTGACTTGAGAAAAAGTAAGTTTGAATAATGAAACATTGATTATGCCTAACAACTAGAAAAAAAATTACTTCTTGATTTTGAGAATAAGCATCCTATTCAATTTAAAATTTTTACTGAATTATTCAGAATTCTTAATTATTTGCTTGTAATACCAACTTTAATCAATATTGGGGTCCTTCCAATGATGCTGTGTTAAGGGATTTTGTGTACCAAAATATTGTCCAAGATGTTGTTATTTTCCTTTTGGTTCTACATGCCTTTGGATAAGAATTGATTTTCCATGTTCTCTGTTCCTCTTCGTCTTTGGCCCATGTGGCATCTTGTCTTGCTTTTTCTTCATTAAGTTTTTGGTGCATTGACACATTCATGGTTCTTCCCATGCCCAAGTTACTACTCATTCTTGAATGGCCTCTTGTCAACTTCTGGAGGTTTGTGAGTTTCAACAATCTTAGAATATAAAATACACTTCCCTCTCAGTCTGTGCTGTATTTGATATGAATGGATGGGAAGATAGCAGGGGGTTGTACTTCAGTAGCTGGACAGCATAAACTATATATATATATTATTTTTCAGAAAAAATACCCTTCACACATACTGGTCAAAATAAACCAAGTTCAAATGATACTATAGAACATTATTTTTGAGTTTCTAAATTTCTCTATTACTAAGTCACTCCATTGATTAGCATGGTAAGACCACATCAGTTCATGCACATTTTAAACCTTGAATGACTAAATTGCAGTACTTTATGTAAAGGAATTTCATAGTGCAGTTCACTGATCACTGGAAAATGTTAATTCTCATGATATAAAGAAAAGAATAACTTGGATGGTTGAACATAAAATGATACACTGAATGATAATTTGAGAGATACAAAAATTATATCCTGATAGAAATTGTAAAAAGACAGTGATCAACAAAACTTACTGCAAGTATATTAAAGTTATAATTGGTGCTACATTTGATGTGTTTAACTGGTCAGAATTATCAACTTGCTTTCTGGGTTTCATTTGGGTACATTTCATTCTTTCTTTCTTTTTGTTTTATTTAAATTCAAGTTAGTTAACATATAGTGTATTGCTAGTTTAAGGGTAGAAGTTAGTAATTCATCAGTTGCATAAAACACCCAGTGTTCATTTCATTAAGTGCCCATCACCCAATTACTCCATCCCTCCACCTTCCTCTCTGTTTGGTTTCTTAAATTTCACATATGAGGAAATCATATGGTATCTGTCTTTCTCTGACTGATTTATTTCGCTTAACATAATACCCTCTAGTTCCATCCACATCATTGCAAATGGCAAGATTTCATCCTTTCAGATGGCTGAGTAATATTTCATTGTATATATATCTTCTTTATCCATTCATCTATTGATGGACATCTGGGCTCTTTCCATAGTTTGGCTATTGTGGACATTGCTGCTATAAAGTTTGGGGTGCATGAAGCACCTAAAAATTGTATGGAACCAGAAAAGACCCCGAATTGCCAGGGGAATGTTGAAAAAGAAAACCAAAGCTGGGGGCATCACAATGCCTGACCTCAAGCTATATTACAAAGCTGTGATCATCAAGACAGCATGGTATAGGCACAAAAACAGACACATAGATTAATGGAACAGAACGGAGAGCCCAGAAATAGACCCTTAACTCTATTGTCCACTAATCTTTGACAAAGCAGGAAAGAATATCCAGTGGAAAAAAGAGTCTCTTCAATAAATGGTGCTGGGAAAATTGGACAGCCACATGCAGAAGAATGAAACTGAACCATTCTCTTACACCATACACAAAGATAAACTCAAAATGGCTGAAAGATCTAAATTTGAGACAGGAATCCAACAAAATCCTAGAGAGAAACACAGGCAGTAACCTCTTTGACATCAGCCACAGCAACTTATTGCAAGACACATCTCTAAAGGCAATGGAAACAAATGCAAAAATGAACTATTGGAACTTTGTCAAGATAAAAAGCTTCTGCACAGCAAAAGAAACAGTCAACAAAACTAAAAGGCAACTCACAGAATGGGAGAAGATATTTGCAAATGACAGTAAAGACAAAGGGCTGGTGTCCAAGATCTACTAAGAACTTCTCAAACTCAACCCCTAAAAAGACAAATAATCCAGTCAAGAAATGGGCAGAAGATATGAACTTCTCCAAAGAAGACATACAAATGGCTAACAGACACCCAAATAATGTCCTTCATCAGTGTTTCTCAACTTTAAATTTTCTAGAGGAGCTTTTATACAAATAATATTATCTAAGCACCATCTTGAGAAATTCTGACTTATTTGGCAAGACATGGAGCAACAGAAACTCCCTTTAATTGGTGTTAGGAATGCAAAATGGTGTAGCGACTTTGGAAGACAGTTTGGCAATTTCTTAAAAACTGGCATACTCTTGCTATATGGTCCAGCAATTTCTTTGGTATTTACCCAAAAGCATTAAAAACTTATTTACACACACACACACACACACACACACACAACCCTACAAACAAAAATATTTAGCAGCTCTATTCATAATTGACAAAACTGGAAAGCAACCAAATGTTGCTCAGGCCAATAGATAAATAAACTGTGATACATCCAGATAATTGAATATTAATCAGCTCTAAAAATAATTGAACTACCAAGTCATAAAAAGACATGAAGGAAACTTAAATGCATATTACTCAGTGAAAGAAGCAAATCTGAAAAGTTTACACACTATATGATTCCAACTATTTGCATAATATTCTGAACAAGGCAAAACTATGGAGACAGTAAAAAAAATCAGTGGTGGTCAGGGGTTGGGGGGAATGATGAATCTGTTGGGCACATAAGATTTTTTATAGTAGTGAAACTCTTCTGTATGATACTATAATGACAGACAGATGTCATAATACATTTGTCCAAACCCATAAAATATACACCACTATGATGAAACACAACATAAACTAAGACTTGGGGGTGATGGTGAATATGAGGTGTTAATGTAGGTTTAGTCTTGGTAAAAAATGTACCATACTTGTGAGTGGTACTGATAATGAGGAAGTCTAATCATGTGTGGGGGCAGGGAGTATCTGGGAAATCTCTGTACCTTCCTCTCACTTTTATCATAAACCTAAAACTGCTCTAAAATAATAAAATCTTTAATAAAAAATATATTTTTGTATATTTGTACTAAAGACATTTCCTAGTCCTATTACATAATAGTACTTAATAATTTTTAAGAGTGCATAAACTACTAAGTGAATCAATCCAGTATGTCAAAACCTGCCTTTTAGATCTCTCTGATTAAAGTTGAAGGCAGGGGCACCTGGATGACTCAGTCAGTTAGGCATCTACCTTCAGCTCAGGTCATGATCTCCAGGTCCTGGGATCAAGCACCACATTGGGTCTTCCTGCTTAGTAGGGAGTCTGCTTCTCTCTCTCTCCATCTGCCCTTCTTCATTGCTCATTCTCTCTCTCTCAAATAAATAAATAAAATATTAAAAAAATAAAGTTGAAGGCAAATTCAATCTCCATCTGCTGCCTTTCAAAACCTTACTGAAACAATAATACACAAGTGACTTTTACTGTTTTTATGTGTGTGTTTGTTTAATACATAAGTCCACAAAGTTAGTTGAAATAGGAGACAGCATTGCCTGTTCCCTGTTTACTTTCAAATTGCTGACAGTCTGTCCTTAACACTTGAAGCAGGTTAAGAACTTTTTGAGAGGACTCAAACAAAAAAATCAACTAGACCTAATATATACAGAAGATTCCATTCAACAACAACAGACTATACAATTTTCTCAAGTGGACATGGAACAACTTCCAGGATATATTTATATTATGTTAGGTCACAAAAAAACATCTTGGGAAATTTTAAAAGTTTGAAATCATAAATGTAACTTCTCCAACCACAATGGAATGAATCTAGAAATGAATAATAGAAAAGAAAGTAGAAAATTCACAAATATATGGAACTAAACAACATGTTTTAACTACTAAGAGTCAAAGAAGTCACAGGGAAATTGAAAATATTTAGAGAGGAAAGAAAACAACACAACGACAACAACCACAAACCAGTATGCCAAGACGTAGGGGAGGAAGCAAAGGCAGTGCTCACAGAGATATTAATAGCTATAAATGCCTCCATTAAAAAGTAATCTCAAATTAATAACTGAACTTTACACCTCATGAACTAGGAAAAAAAGCAAACTAAACTTAAGGCAAGAAGAAAGAAAATGAAAACTATTAGAACAGTGAATTAATGAGAGAATAGAGATTTATTAATACCAAAAGTTGGTTCTTTGAAAAAAAAATCAACAAACTGACAAAAAGAGAACAGACTCAAATTATGAAAATAAGAAATGAAAGTAGGGAATGTTACTATTGACTTTACAGAAATAAAAAAGGAATATAAAAGAATACTACATAAAACTATTTGCCAAAAATTAGATAAGATAGATAAAATAGATGCATTATTAGAAACACAAAACTACAAAAACTGATTCAAGAAGAAATAGAAAATCTCAACAGACCTATGATAAGTAAAAAGAGTGACTCAATAATCAGAAAAGCTCCCAACAAAGTAAAGTCCAGAACCAAATGACTTCACAGGTGAAATAATTAATTTCAACCAGATATTTCAGTAATTAAACCAATTTTTCTCAGGTGGTTCTAAAAAACAAAAGAGTTAAGTGAACTTCCTAATTCATTCTTAACTCATTCCATGGTGCCATTGTCCTATACCAAAGCCAAAGACATCTTTAAAAAAGAAAACTAAAGACCAATATTGCTTAAGAATATAGATACAAAGACCCTCAACAAAATACTAGCAAACTGAATCCAGCAGTGTAATAAAAATATCATATACCATGATGAAGGGGGATTTATTTTCTCCAGGAATGCAAGGATGGTTCAAACGTTAAAAAAAATTGACAAATATAATACACTACATAATATGTCCTAATTTCTTTTATTTAATTTTTTAATATAAAAAGGCATAAAATACAATTCCATTTCTACAAAGATGCAACAAAAATTTTTTAAAAAGATCAGGGCATGATTTTTTTCAAAGGGGAGAGCTGATCAAATATTTATGATTATCAAATCATGCAGTTCATAACATTGTAATTGCAAACAAAATTCATGATTATGGGGAAGGGAATCAAGGATAGGGCCCCCAAATTTAATGTTCAGCACCGTCATACAGTGCCTATTTTCAAAGTGCTCTGAATCAACTATGGTATCGTCACAAGAGAGGGGAACTGAAATCCTTCCAGGGGAGGTGTCATGAGTCAGCAGCAGTGTCAAAACAGACCAAGAAACTCAGAAGTGACATGGTCTCATAGAATATCAACATGTTATTTAAAGCATTGTTTAGGGAGCCTGGGTGGCTCAGTCAGTTAAGCATCCAACTCTTGAGTTCAGCTCAGGTCTTGATCTAAGGGTTGTTAGCTCAAGGCTTGCATCAGGCTCTGTGCTGGGTGTTGATCCTACTTAAAAATAAATAAATAAATAAATAAATACATACATACATACATACATAGTTTCACTTTATTAAAATATAAATAAATAAAGAATAAAAATAAAATTTAACAAAATCAGTTATTTAAGCATCCAACTCTTGATCTCAGCTCAGCTCTTGATCTCAGCATCATGAGTTCAAGCCCTGTGTTGGACTCCACACCAGGCATGGAGCCTACTTAAAAATAAATAAATAAATAAATAATTTCCATAAGGTAATAGTGTCTAAGTTTCTCTATTTTACCACCAGAATCACATAAGAATAGATTAACATTACTATATGTTAATGTAAAACTTTTTAAATTATGGTTTGGCAGTCTAGAGTATTTCTTTTGGAGGATCTGTGGATAAACGGATACAAAAGACATCCTTTAGAGTCAGATTTGTGACTCTAGCATAGTTTAGTTTTAAAAACAGTAACCTTTATTTTAGATTTTTTGGTATCCTTTAGTTAGCTAAAGGAATTTAGAAATATCAGGTAGTTGGTTTTTTTTTTAACTTGCTTCTAGATAGCATGTTTTCTTTAATAGTTTTCAAAAATTCACTATACATTAATTTTCAACAGTAATACCAGACCAATTTTCCCTCTACTTCTGTATCACTATCCCCACTAAAACTAAACAAAAGTGAAAAATCCAACTAAGAAGATCCCAGTATTCACTTCTTCATACTCAGTATGGGATATTTATGGCTCTAGGAGAAATCAGGTGTAAAGAAATAAGCAACTTTTGTTTTTTTCTTTATCTTGGAAGATTTGCAGCCTCAAGAGAAAGAGAAGCTGGCACAAAATCAGGTTGTTGAATCAAGTCAATATTACATATAATGAGTTGTGGGAAGAGAACATTTGGATGGTATAGGCATTCATGTATGTACATGAAACAAGCAACAGGGCAAAAAGCAAATTCTTACCCAAGGTCAGAATTTTTATTAAGCACATTTATATTAGTGGGAGAAATAACTTTATAAGCCCTTATGTTAAACCATATAATGTAAAGATTCTCCATGGGAGAGAATTTTTTCACTTACTGGAATACATTTCTTTCCCCCCAAAACCTCACATTAATTTTCCTGGTATAGTTGCATCACACCATGATTCTCCATATTCTCTAATATATACAGCATTCAAAATGTAAACTTCTGCTATTTTTACTCAAATATTTCAATTACTCATGTATAAACTTCAAATTCACTTTAATAAAGTTTATTAAAAATATGTATATACTCTCCAATTCAGAATAATATGATAGAACCTCCTGTAGTGTAATGAATTTATATGAAATATTAATTCAGTCCCCTTTTAACAAGTCTAATGAATGGACATATTTATTCTTTTTGGTTTTTTTGAGAGAGAGAGAGAATGCACATCACGTGAGTGGGGGAAGTGGCAAAGGGAGAGGGCTAGAGAGAAAATGTGTTTGTTTTTAAGATTTTATTTATTTGAGAGAGAGAAAGTGTGAGCGAGGGCAGGGAGAGAGGGAGAGGGAAAGAATCTCAAGCAGACTTGCACTGAGCGAGGAATCTGACACAGGGCTCGATCTCACGACCCTGAGATCATGACCTGAGCTGAAACAAGAGCCGGGTGCTTTACCAACTGAGCTACCAAGCGCCCCTGGACATATTTATTCTATATAAATTTGATATATTTTTCATTTCTAAATCTAACTAAAAAAAAAAAAAGCCATGTAGAAATGCAGAAAAATGCCTTGAAGGAAAAGGCATGTGTATCTGATCTGAGCACAGACAGCATTGAAAGAGTGAAGCTGAGATAATGTGAGAATAACAAGAATCAGTTTTAGTACATTAGCAGACCAAAGGCCACTCTTCAATTTCCACAATAGTTATCTATATTTTGGGTTCTAACTCTTTAAACATCTCTATGCTGACCCCAGGGGGAATCAATGAGAAATATCTACTTTCCTCATTGAAATATTAGATGATGTAGTTCAATATCACACTGAATATGCATATATATAATAATATATATATAGAATATATGTATGTTCTATATATTAATAGAATAAAGAGGAAAAAAATTACCATTGCAATTCATGCAGGAAAACATTTGACAGCTTTTCATAATACACACACACACACACACACACACACACACACACACACGCCACTCAAACTAAAAACATAAGGATGCTTCCTCAACCTGATAAAGGCATATATTTAAAAAACAAAATCAAAAACAAAAAACAAAACAGGTAACATCATACTCAAAGGTAAAACATTAAAAGATCAAGACAAGTATGCCCATTCTTAGCATACTCAACAAATATTAATTATTTTATCAGAATTTCTTTCCAGAGCAATTTGTTAAGAAAAAGAGATAAAATTAGGGCGCCTGGGTGGCTCAGTTGGTTAAGCGACTGCCTTCGGCTCAGGTCATGATCCTGGAGTCCCGGGATCGAGTCCCGCATCAGGCTCCCTGCTCAGCAGGGAGTCTGCTTCTCCCTCTGATCCTCTTCCCTCTCGTGCTCTCTATCTCTCATTCTCTCTCTCTCAAATAAATAAATAAAATCTTAAAAAAAAAAAGAAAAAGAGATAATATTAAATTGGGATGGAAAAGTGAAACTATACCTGTTCACAGACAGGGCATGATATAATATGTAAAAAATTTTAAAGCATTCACAAAAAAACTAGTAGAGCTCAAAAATGAATTCAAGAAAATTACAGGATATAAGATCAACAGAAAACAATTAGAGACATTTTTTACGCTAGCAATGAAGAACACAAAAGGAAATTAACATAGTTCCATTCATAATGACATCAAAAAGCACAAAATAGTTAGGAATAAATTTAACCAGGGGGATACAAAGACATACACTGAAAACTACGAATCGTTGCTGAAAAAAAAATTAAAGAAGTCCCAAATGAAGAGAAAAATTGTGTTCATGCATTGGATGACTTAATATCATTTAAATGACAATACCCAAAACGGTTTACGAATTTAAGACAATCCTCATCAAAATCTTGATGATTTTTTTACCAGAAATGGAAAAGCTGATCCTAAAATTCTTACGGAATTGCAAGACACCCTGAATAAACAACACAATTTTGAGAAAAAGAACAAATTTGGAGGACTCAAACATCCTGATTTTTTTTAAAGATTTTATTTATTTATTCATGAGAGACAGAGAGAGGCAGAGGGAGAAGAAGGCTCCCAAGGAGCAGGGAGCCTGATGCAGGACTCAATCCCAAGACCCTGGGGTCATGACCTGAGGCCGAAGGCAGATGCTTAACCATCTGAGCCACCCAGGCACCCAACATCCTGATTTCTAAACATTAACTACAAGGGACCAAAACCATTCAGTGGGGGGCGGGGGGGGCGGTGAATAATGATCTTTTTAACAAATGGTGGGGGAAAACTGGATATTCAACACTCAAATCATACCACATATAAAAGTCACTTCATAATGGGGATACCTGGGTGGGTCGGTTAAGCATCTGACTCTTGGTTTCTGCTCAGATCATGATCTCAGGGTCCTGGGATCAAGCCTCACGTCAGGCCCTGTGCTCAGTGTGGAGTCTGCTTGAGTTTCTGTCTCTTCTCCCTCTGTCCCTCCTGCTCATGCTCTCTCTCTCTAAAATAAATAAATAAATCTTAAAAAAATCACTTCATAATGGATGAAAGACCTAAATATAAGTGCTACTATAACAAACTCTTAGAAGAAAAGATAAGAATAAATCTTCACGATCATTAATTTCATAATGGTTTCTTGGATATGATACCAAAAGTACAAGCAACAAAAGGAAAAAAATAGATAAATTTATTAAGTTTTAAAACTTTTTTGCATTAAAGGAAACTGTTAAGGGAGTGGAAAGACAACCCACAGAAAGGAGAGATATCATGTTAGATAAGGGTCTAATATCTAGAATACATAAATATTTGCAGATAAAGATCAAAAATCAAAATAACTAAGATCTTCTCAACAGCAATGTAGGAAGCTGGAACGTAATTTATCAATACCTTTAAAATACTGAAGGCAAATATTTCAAGTTTATAATTCCATGTATAATCAAACCAGTGACCAAGTAAGAGGGGAAAACAAGTATTTTTTCAGATATATGAATACCTCCACTACTATTGCCTTGAAAAATCCTCTCTTATCAGATGTATTTCAAAAACCTCTTGAGAATTGTCCCTACTGTAGATCTACCCCATTTCAGTTTAATCTCCATAGGTATAATCAAAAGAACTCACCAACTTAAAGGTTTTGCTAAAATGTAACTTCCAGGCCCCCCACTAATTATCCCATACATGATTACAACAATTCTCTACCCATTGGACCCCCCTTGCCTTTTTCTTACTTTGTTTTTTTCCACACAAACTCATCTCTATACATATATGAACATAAAACAAGTGACTGGCTAGGATATAATATGTTTTATATAAAATTAACTTAGTAAATGATGGCAATGATATGATATGATTTTCTGTTGTTCTGGCTTTTAGAATAAGTTATTTTGTGGCTCTGCACTCTTAATTTTTCCATCGGGTTCCTCCTCAACATAAATTAGTCACTGAAGTATCCTTCAGTGTCTGTTACCATACATTGGAAATTAGATGTAGACATATATATAAATTATTATTAAAATTAAAGAATGACACTGAATGTGAAAGCATTGCTACGGCACTTTATTAAAATTTTTCAACAATCAAATGGTTACGATAGCATAGGGTAATTTAAATCATTCTGAAAATGACCACAGGAACTCATCATAGATCTACAAATAACACAGCTTGTTCAGAATGACCAGTTGAGGGGCACATGGATGGCTCAGTTGGTCAAGCATCTGCCTTGGCTCAGGTCATGATCTCAGGGTCCTGGGATCAGCCCCAGTAGGGCTTCCTGCTCAGCGGGGAGCCTGCTTCTCCCTCTCCCTCTGCTGCTCCCCTTGCTTGTGCTCTCTCCCTCACTTGCTCTCTCTCTCAAATAAATAAATAAATAAACCTTCAAAAAAAAAAAAAAAAAGAATGACCAGTTGGGATTTCACTCATGTCCCATGATATCTCTGTGCTTTCCTTTTTTCATCTCTAAAGTGTAAGCACTGGAAGTCATTTTTTATTTTTCCTTCTAACTTGGTCTGTTTTGAACACTAATATTTTATACTCCAATAAATCAATTGCACTTCATTTGATGACATTGCTGAAATTTCTTCAAGCGTCATTCTCCTCTTTACCTATTTTCCAGCCACACCAGAAATCTTTTCTGCCATTACACATCCCTCCTTCTCTCTTTTCCCACTGTGTCTGGGAAGGACACACTTCTCTCTTCCTCTCTGCTTTTAGGAACCCTTCCAGGCCCACTGCAGGACAGCCTTCCCAATTGCCCACTTAACCTCTGGTAAAACTTACATTCTTTTACTTCTTCTTTACTAGCATGTGAACTTTATGGACTCAAAGAAAATGGCTGTCTGTCCTTCATTTAATTCTTTAATCCTGCACATAGTAGGGCTCAAAGATCTTGAATATTAAATAACATGAGTGAAGATTTTCTAAAGAAAGTATATTTTGTGTACCACAACAATGCATAAAAGATTTTACCCACTTTTCCCCATCGTAAGGAGAAGGGGTTGAATTAAAGGCATGAAGATGAGTTCTTATAGACTATACATAGATGCCCAAGGTAAAAACAACAGTTTAAAATGTGCCTTGGGTCAGCACACTAAGAAATACAAGGAGATAGTGAATATGTGTGAAAACCTGGCTGGAGCACTCATATTCAAGCAACTCCTTTCCTTTTTGTCACTAGCAAGAGTTTCCCTCTCTACCTGTACCTCCCCTAGTTCTCTCCTCAACTTCCTAATATTCAACACACCCACCAGATGGAAAAGGAAAGAGAATTGAGTGGTAACAAAGTTTCTTTGGGTCTTGGAAGATACTGAAAAATTATATGTGGTCCTGAGTTAGAAGTTACTAAGGATTCACCATTCACACTTTTACCATGGAATTGCAGAGGGCCCTTTTGCTCCTATACACACCAGCAGCATGCTCTTGTGCTGAAAATCGCATGTCAAGTACTGAATCAAAACATTAAATTTTTTTTTGTTTTTCTTTTCCCAAACTGTCTTCAGAATGGCTCTGTCCCCCAAACCCTTTAAAATGTGTTCTTTATCCATTCATCTGTTGTAGGGCATCTCTGCTCCTTCCACAGTTTGGCTATTGTGGGCATAAGGCATAGCGTGGAGGACCACAAGGGAACGGAGGGAAAACTGAATGGGAAGAAATCAGAGAGGGAGACAAACTATGAGAGGCTCTGGACTCCAGGAAATAAACTAAGGGTTACAGAAGGGAGGGGGTGGGGGGATGGAGTAAATGGATGATGGGTATTGAGGGCACGTGTGGTGATGAGCACTGGGTATTATAGGCAACTAATGAATCATTGAACACTACATCAAAAACTAATGACGTGTTATATGTTGGTTAGTTGAACATAATGAGATAATAAAATAAAATGTTATCCAATTCTAAATAAATAAATAAATTAATTAATTAATTAAAATGCATTCTTTAGTTAATTTCTTCAAAGTAGGTTTTTTTGGATATTATCTTCTCTGCTCTGCATCAGCTAAAAGAGAGAACTTTAAGTTCCTTCAGATCTCTTGGTTTATTTCAACAGTCTAGAGTTAGCAATGAAAATTTAGATATTTTGATGTATTTTTAAATGCTTATGTAAGCAAAGAAACATCCGATTTTGTTTCTTTATAAGTAAATGATAGATAATTGTGGCTCAGCTGAACTGAGAAAGTTTTTACGCTTGAATTATCCATATAATTGACTCAATTCTTCAGTTTCCCCTTCAATTAGAAAGTAGAGATGCAGATTTCTGCATTGTTTAATAATAAAAGTTAAAACAAAAACTTAATGTTATAATAAAATTTACTGAGATTGTAATCATTTTGATATTAGAATGTAATTATTAACCTGAACACTTTATGGCAAGTAGAAATAATATTTCCTTCCAAATTTCAGTGTACATTTTGTTTCTGCCAGCTATTTTGAAAGGTTAGATATTGCTTTCAGCATTCATTCTTCAATGCACTGAAATATACTTTTGATAACAATTCTTTCTTAAGGCTATTTGGTCTTCTCTACACCGATGGATATTTGATCACAAAGTTTTTAAGAATATCGCTACCATCTTCCTGCTTTCTGTCATATATTTTTAATTTTGAAGTTTGTAAAAGCAGAATTGTTAATGTGGCTAAAACTTGGACAAAAACAATTATTACTGTAATTTGTTGTTACAACTGATAATGAAAAATGTTCCAAACCCATATATGCAAATTTGAATAACGTATTTTACAAGTAGGTGATAGTATGTGGATTTCAGATCTATTTTTTCCTCAATTGTATGAATATTTTAAAATACATTTGGATTGAATCATCTAGATGATTCCCTTACTATTCCATGTTGTTTATATTTGTGAAAGTAGGCAATTTATATAAAATTTCAAACAAATAAGATATCAAATCCAAACAAAGAGATAGCAAACTGGTTCTAAATACAAACAGAAAGTAAAGAACAGATATGCATCAAACTACTTATGGGAACTTATTATTTGATTAAAATGTCAGTTTTAATCAAATGCAGAAATAATGGCTTAATTCATAAATGTTATTAAACAATTTGATTAAGTATGGAATAAAATAGCATATGGCAAAATATTAAATTATTAATATATATACAAAATATTGGGAAGCAGTAAGAAAAAGGTGAACAAACAATGGAAATGTGTGCAAAATGCATAATCAGGCAATTTACACAGTATGACATATCAAGAGTAAACATGAAGGTATATTCAACGTTTCTAGTAAAAACAAGTGCAAATTTAGAATGTTATATTTTTGCTTATCAGGTTCTTAGATTAAAGTAAGTGATAATGCCCAGTATAGGAGTGGATGAGCAGATGTGCTAATGTAATGTTGACAGGCTATTTACATTTTCCTGGAGGTCATTAAGCAATATACATTCTAATGTATATTGTACTCTAATGTACCCTTCTATGGTAGAGCAATCCTACTTAGAGAAACTTAGCCTAGAGAAGAACATTGACCATTAATCCATGCTGAGGTTAGGGGCACTGACCCCTCATGCAGTCAAAAATCTGCATATAACTTTTTACTCCCCCAAAACTTAACTACTCATAGCCTACTATTTACTGGGCCTTACCAATAATAGTTGATTAACACATATTTTGTATGTTATATGTATAGTATACTGTATTTTTACAGTACTACCTAACTTTTTATTTTTTATTTTTTGGTAGGCTATCTGGTTCATCCGAGTGTTTTTCTAATTTTTGCTAATCTCCCCAAATTTTTCCAATATATTTATTGAAAATAATTTGCATATAAGTGGACTCTCACAATTCAAACCCATGACCCATTCAAGGGTCAACTGCAGTTATGGAAGTTGGAAAATGCGCTCACACCCACACACACGCAATTCCCACAGTTTAGATATATAGAGTGTTCTGTATTTGCTAATATATCTATTTCTTAAGATGTTTTTCAAGTCTTTTTAAGTCAAGAAAACTTTTTGGAATGTGATATATATATTGTTGCTATAGAATAGTCACAAAGCTAAAGAATGTAGGACATATTCAGTCAACAGAATGAACTATTTTAGAAATTATTAAAATTTGGCTATTATACTTTTGGCCTTAGCTAAATTTTAAAATCTATTACACAGGGGCCTGATGTTTATATGGAAATCAATTGCTTGAAACGCATGGCATTTTAAATACTCAATCTCTTTCTCTCCATATATTGTTCCATTCTTAATTTAGAATACTGCTTGCTTTTTGTATGGAAATACATGAAAGATACAATATGTGTCCTAATTATTATGTTTTTAAAAGCAAAAAGAAAGTAAGAAGAAAATTAAAATATCAGAATAGTGTTTATTCCTTAGAGGAGACAGGATGATGGAATGTGGAGCACAGAAATAGATTCAACAAAGCTAGTAATATCTAATTCTTAAGCTTATTGGTAGGTTCATGTGTGTTCATTTGATTCTTTTGCTTCATACCATACATATATTCTCTCTATATACTATTATATGTATTACATGTATCTTATATATCTAACATTATAAATAAAAATTAAAACGAAATAAGATAATTCTATAAGTATCAACTTCTTCATTTAGGAAAAGACAAATATACAGTTTTTTGCAATACTAAATTATAATGGTAAATGAATGATTTACAATGGTAGATTAATAATAATCAGAATGAAATCAAATAAATCCAACAGTTAAGTGTCTACAAACTTGCTAAAAAATGTTCTATATTTACCTAAATGGACTAACAGTGGCCCTATATAATAGCAGTGAAAAAAGAAATTTAAGAAATTCTGTAGGGTATTACATGATTAGCACAGTAAATGATACTTTTGAATTCTTCAAGTGGAAAGAATTTAGCATAATTGAACACTAGTTAGAATAATGTGTCTTTGGGACATCTTGTTTGTATTACTGCTAATTAGCACCAACATTCATTTTGGCTAGGATCTTTGTCCCCAGAATAACAGGGAAGGATGAATCCAGGAATGGGAAAGGACTTCAAAACTTAAAATTTTGAAAACAACTTTAAAAGTGATTTATTCTAACTCACCCTCAAGTATCTGACTCTCCCCACCTCCAAACCTGCACCTATTTAAAGTTCTCTGATTAATTTAAAGTCAATGAAGACTTTTTTTGGTTTAATCATCTATAACTTTTTCTCCGTTTTTGCAACCTTCATAAGACATATATTGCACCTCCCTCAGACTGTGAGTAAAAACGAAATGGAGACCATACATATGACATGATGAACTATTAATTAATTAGAAGTGGCTCAGAGTTTTGCTTTAGATCTACTTTAGATATATAAAACTGCACCGACTTTTCCTTCCACTTTGGCCTCTTGCCCTGTCACCAAGCTGCTGCCTGGAAAGACAGTGTTATTATGTAGACCTTTATTGTTGGTTCACTGCTCTACTGATTCTGAGGAAGGGAACGTTCTCTCTCCTAATGCTGCATAACCTCAAAGTTGGGATTTAAAATCTCTGTAAGTTTGGGGAGAGAAGAGTATTCACAAAATATAAAATGAGTATAGTTGGCTCCTTTGACCCCCAAATTTGAATCTCCATGACTGGGCTACGTTATCTCCTTGGTCATCGTTAGGAGAAATGGCCAAGGATGAAGCTATGGTTCTTTCTCAGAGACTACGGTCTGGAAACCATATGTTGCTATAAAAAACAAAAACAAAAACAAAAGACACTCCTAGAAGGTCTAAAATCCATTGTATAAAAAGGTCCCCAGGTCATTTTTATTAGTAGAAAGTGTGAGGGCCTTTTTGAAATGAACAAGCTCCTTCAGTAAGAACCTAAATAATTAACCGCCATTGAAAGGGAGCAAGCAAATGGAGAGACAATGAAGAGGAAATGTAGGTTGTGGAATTTAGCCCTGAGCTGATGATATTATTTCTATCCCTGGTAGCATGTGAAAATGAATAGATCCCATTCTTTAATAGCAGAATTGCTGACTTTCTTTACATCAATACATAAAGTGATTTAGAATCTTGGGGACTGTAAGTGCTGTGATTGAAATGCTCTTTGGCATCTTCTAAGCCATAGCCTTTACCTGAAAAAGAAGAAAATTGGGACCTAGAGAGAGGTAGGTGTTTGCCCAAGACAGACAGTATTATAGCCTCTGGGCTCCATAGTTCTCTTTGCACTAATAATTCACTTTTAATCCTTTTATTTTTACAGTGCCCACAAGCTCACCAGAAACTTTCTAATTTACCTTCTTAACTATTTATACATAGTAGCTGTTATAAGAAAATATGATTATTATACTTGGGCACAATGTTTATTTATTTGTGGAAATTGTAAAAGATTGTCCTTTACAGTGTATAACACGTTTTGTCAGGTAAAACAATATTCCTGCCCATGCCACTTTGTAATCAAGCTGCCCGAAAGTGGTGATATGACTTCAGAAGTAAGTGAATCAGTCTTTATGTAATCATATCTGTTTCATAAGTTGGAAAATTGTTTTGAAGTTTAGAACTCCCCTTTGAATAGTGATGATGTCTAGGCTAGTGAAGATTAAATGGCAGCATTAAAAGTTGTAAGTGGTTTCAAGTCCTTGGAGGCTGAGCTATGTGCAGGTGGGTATAGCTATTTTTACTATACCCTGAAGACATTAATAGAAATGTAATGATTTGAAGAATATTAAAGTACTTTTGTAATTTTAAAATAAAACCATCTAGGTCACTTTCTTATCCTGTTTCCATCCCAACCTTCTTTCTTTCTGTAAGAATTATAAGGACTAGGTGGGAATAGACACATATGACATCTTTATCCAGGATATTGTACAACATCTGTTAAATGCTCAGTCTTTTCTATTTCTTCAATATAAACTCCATCAAAAGTGCACTTTCAAAGATAGTGAGCACACTTCATAAAAGGATATATTGTTCCATTTTTCCCAGAGAGTCTCTATATTGAGCAAGGCATTAGTGGAAGTGCTGTGGTTAGCTCAGTAGGTACATTCTATCCTATCAATCTCTGTGCTGCTCTAAAGAACACTGCAGTAATGGGAGTGCCCTTCAGCTGGTAAGCCTCTGCTCCGTGTGGGATAACATAGGAAAGGACTTACAAGTGGTTTCTTTAAACTCTTTTTTTCCCTATAGGTTGAAATGACCCAGGTATTAAGGTGATGGTTATATGTTTTATTTTCCTATAGATACTTCAACAAAAGCTGCATTTTGTTTCTTGCAAAGACATGAGGAGAATGGATTGGTAGGATTTAGTTTTTACTAGATATCAGTTTTTGTTGCCATTAATAATCCTTAAGCTCAATAGTGTGCCACCCTGAATGATATCTTTAACATCATAAGCCCCACTCTGTTTTTTTTTTTTTTTTTTAAATTTTCTTTATTTATTCATGAGAGAGAGAGGGAGAGAGAGAGAGAGAGAACCAGGCTCCCAAGGAGCAGGAGGCCCGATGCGGGACTCGATCCCAGGACCCTGGGATCATGACCTGAGCCGAAGGCAGACGCTTAACCATCTGAGCCACCCAGGCGCCCCCCACTCTGTTTTAACATCAGATGAATCTGAGCTAAGAGGCTGAACTTACTGCAGAGAGAAACCCTGAAGCAAAGCAACCTTGGGCTATCCTGTAATATAGTGCTTGGTTTTCAGTAAAATTAGATGAATCATGTTAGGGTGTTTTTTCCTAAATTTCCATTTTATCTCTTTGCTTGTACTTGGGAAAATATTGCTTACTAGTACTTTGAAAATTAAAGGAAAAGAAGCATATTGAAATAGAAAAAGAGAAAACTCCCCCTTATCACTATTCCTCATGCTTCACACACCTTCAAGCACTGTTTTTATGTAGATAATACCCATAAACCCCTCCAGCTCTGACTTTTCCCTCGTGTTTACTGAACTATCTACCCAGATGTTACAGAATCTTCTTATTCCACTGTCCCAAACCTATGTCTCTCTACCAAAACAGATGTTTTCATTTAAATCTCTGATTCTGACAAGGACAATACCATTCCCTAGGTTATCCAAAATTAAAGTGTGGAGTTTTCTTTTACTTTTCCTCTCCTTCTTCAGCAAGCTCTCCCCACCCTGACATCTAAATCATATCCAAGATCTATTCAACCTTCTTTTAAAATTCATATCTATTCCCTCTTTTGCATTCCAATCATTCAACAATCTCTGTAACCATTTTAAATGATTATATATAGCATTTCTCACCAGCATTATCTTTCAGTTGCACAACTTTGCAAGGTAATATTAGGAAACATTTATTGCCAAACCAGCGATGTCATAGTATTTTTTAAACAAATATTAATAACATGTCCTCAGTTTCCCATAATGATCATACATGCATGCCACACTCAAGTTATGAAGGACTACTTGCAATGCAGTAAAACACTTGTCCTTTACATCATAGATTTGCTTTTAACCTCCCTTTTTTCCAAAGTAGCTTCTACATGGGATGCTTGGATGGCTCAGTCTGTTAAATGTCCAGTCTTGATTTCAGTTCAGGTCATGATCTCAGGGTCATGAGATTGAGCCCCAAGTCGGGCCCTGCGTCAAGCTCCACGTTGGGCTCTGCTCTGGGCATGGAGACTGCTTAAGATTCTCTCTTTTCCTCTCCCTCTGCTCCTCCCCCTGCTCACTCATGCTCTCTCTCTCTCTCTCAAAAAAAAAAAAAAAAAAAAAAAAACCAAACAAACAAAGGAGCTTCTACTCACATTTGGCTTCCTGTGCAAGATGCACCTGTCAAAATTCTACTCCAACATAAGGGCAAAGCTCAAATGCCTCTCCCTAACATGAAACTATCAAAGTTTCACAGATGAAAATAAACTGTATTTCCTCTGACTTTAAGCAGTTATTTTTTTCCACTTTCCTGGAAAACTTACTTAAATCTCTTTTGTTTTACCTCTTGGTGCAGCTTTATCATCCTTATGAGACTAAAAGTCCCATGAGGGAAAAGACTGTCTTATTTAATGTTTAATAATCTTCACAGAATCAATCTCTCTCTCATTAATCATCTTCTGTATTTCTATTATTTCCCAACTCTACTGAAATACAATTAAGTATACACATTCAAAATGTATAATTTAGTCAGTTTTAACATATGTATACATCTATGAAACCATCAACGCAATCAAGACAATGAACATTGCCATCACGTACCAATAATTCTCTGTGCTTCTTTGTCTTCTGTTCCTCCCCCAAGGCCCATCTTCAGGCAGCCATTAATGTGCTTTTAGTCACTATATATTAGATTTTATTTTCTAGACTGTTATATAATAAAAATCACACAGTATGTTAAAAAACTTAAACTCTGTAGCTCAGCATGAAAATTTTGAGATTAATTTCTACTATTGTGTGCCTCTATAGTCCATTTCTTTTTTTAATTGACCAATATTCCATTATATGAGTATAGCACAATTTGCTTATCTTTTCCCATGAGATTTGCGGACATTTGGGCTGTTTCCAATTTTTGGCTACTGCAAGTAAAGTCACTAAGAATATATGCAAGTCTTTCTCTAGATGTTTATTTTCATTTGTCTTGGTTAAGTAGTTAAGAATTGAAAAGCTCTATCACTTGATTTAGGTATGCTCCACTTTTTAAGAAAATTCCAAACTGCTTTCCAAAGTGCTGTACCATTTTGAGTTCTTTCCGGCAGTATGTGAATGTTTCAGCTGCACAATAGCCATGGTGACACTTGGTTTGACCAGTCTTCTTATTGTCAGTCCATCTAACCAACACGTAGCGTTATCTCAATTTGTGATTTTTTTTCTAAAGATTTTATTTATTTATTTGAGAGAGAGAGAGCGAGAGAGGGAACACAAACAGGGGGAATGGGAGAGGGAGAAGCAGGCTCCCCGCTGAGCAGGGAGCCCAATGCAGGGCTCGATCCCAGGACCCTGGGATCATGACCTGAGCCAAAGGCAGACACTTAATGACTGAGCCACCCAGATGCCCCTCAATTTGTGATTTTAATGTGCATTTCCATGATAAACTTTTGCATGCTTGGGTCATAAAAATATTCTTATATGCTGGGTACGAGTTTCTTGTCTGATATGTATGTGGTGAATGTTATTCCTTAGTGGCTTGCCTTTTGTTTCTTTATCATGTCTCTCAAAGAGCAAAACATTTTAACTTAAATGAAGTCCAATTTGTAAATTTTTCTTTAGGGTTTTGTTCTTTTTAAGTTCTACATAAGAAACCCTTCCCACCTCAAGATCTTGACGATTTTCTAGTTTCATTTAGAGTTTCTAGAGTTTTAGGGATTACATTTAGGCCTATGATTCATTTGAAGTTAAATTTTCCTTATAATCTTAAGTAAAGGATGATGCTCTTTTTTTTTTCCTCCCCCCATTTGGTTATTCAGTGGCTCCAGCATCATTTATTGAAATGGCTTTCTTTACGCCACAGAGTTGTCTTGGCATTTTTGCTGAAAAATCAATTAACCATCTATGGGTGGGTCTATTTCCAGACTCTCTGTGACATTGATTTATGTATTTATATTCTTTGCAATGCCAAACTGTCTTGATTTTGAGATTTATAGTAAATCTTGAAATCAGGTTGGGTAAGTCAACCAACTATACATATATATTAAATACATTTATTGTTTAATATGTGTACTTATTTTACACATATATAATTGCTTTGGTAATTCTAAGTCTTTTGCATTTCCATATAAATTGTAGAATCAACTTGTAAAATCAGCAAAAACAAACAAACAAAAAAACCCAAACTGAGGGAATTTGGACAGGAATTATGTTGTTGACATAGCTCCATTTCAGGATAATTACCTTTTTAACAATCCTGTCTTTTAATCTATAAATGTGATGCATCTCCCCATTTACTTAGGTCTTCTTTATGACCTCTTAGCAATATTTTTTAGTTTTTTACATAGAAGTATAAGATGTCTTTTGACAGAAATAGTCACAAGTATTTTGTGCGTTTTGGTATTATTATAAGCTGATTTTTTTATATTTTATTTTCCAATTCTTTTTGCCCCGATATAATCATTTATTTGTTCTAGTACAGTTTTGAATAGAGGTGGTACAAGCAGCATCCTTGCTTTCTTCCCTTCCTCCAGGGAAAGTTTAATTCAATTAAAATACTTTATTGGTCTTTTAACATTAAGTATGATGTTGGAGGAATGGTTTTCACAGATATTCTTTAGTAGTTGGAGGAAATTCTATGTTATTCCTAGTTTGCCAGGGGGTTTTTTCATGAATCAGTGTTGATTTTTTTCCAAAAGCTTTTTATGTCTCTATTGAATTAATCATGGCTTTTTTTTCTTTTTCTTGTTAGTATGTTGAATTTCATTAAATGATTTTTTTTTTAATGTTAAGTCAACTCTACTTTCTTGGAATAAACCCTACTTGAACATATTGTGGTATCCTTTTTATGTATTGTTGGATCTGATTTTCTAATACTTCGTAAAGAATTATTCATGGGAGGTATTGTTCTGAAATTTCCCTTTTTGTAATATCTTTGCCGGGGTTGGTATTATATTTGTGCAGGCCTCATAAAATGAGATGGGGAATGATTCCTCCTGCAATTTTCTAAAAATTATATTGTGTAGCATTGATGTTATTTAGTCTTTGAGTATTTGACAGAATTCACCAGTGAAACTTATGGGCCTAGTATTTTCTTTTTTTGAGAAGTTTTTTGATAATAAATTCATTAAAAATACATATAAGACTACTCAAAATTTCTGTTTCTTATGGTATATCTTTGGGTATGTTGTATATTTCAAATTTTCCATTCTTTGTAAGGTGTTAAATGTGTTGACATTTAGATGTTCCAAGTATTCTGTATTATCCACTTAATAACTATATAATCTGTTATAATAATGCCCTTATGATTCCAGATATTGGTGATTTATATTAGATATTTAGTTAGAGGTTTGCCAATTTTGTTGATCTTTTTAAAGAATCATCTAATCTTCGTTGCTAATCTTCTCCACTTGTTTTCTAATTCCTTGATTTTTCTACTCTTTTTTTTTTTTGTATAAATTCCTTTCCACTCCTTACTTTGGCTTTGCATTGTTTCTTTTTTTCTAAAGAAGAAAAGTAGGCCGGAGAGAGGCAGAGCAAAATGGCAGAGGAGTAGGAGACCTGGATTTCGTCTGGTCTCAGGAATTCAGCTGAATGGGGATCAAACCATTCTGAACACCTACGAACTCAACAGGAGATTGAAGAAAAGAATAACAACAACTCTCTGAACAGAAAAGCGACCACGTTCTGAAAGGTAGGACATGCAGAGAAGTGAATCTGAGGCGATATTGGGGAGGATAGACGGTGGGGGAGGGGGCCTCCACCGCTTCTGGCAAGTGATAGAGCACAAAATCGGAACAGTTAGAAGTCAGCTCCGCTGAGGGACATTGCTCCAGTGGCTAAGCGGGGGGGGGGGGGCGGGGGTAGAACCCTTGCGGGAAAGTGTGGTCTCAGGACCCTCAGGGTCACAGAAAGACCGGGGGTGCCTGAGTGCGGCAGAGCTCCCAGGGATTGGAGCAGGGAAGCCGGCTGCAGAAACAGAGCCAAGACATAGGCTCTCAGTTCCAGGTTCCCATAAACTGTGATCCGCGGCCCAGTCGGGCCACTGCTTCTCCAGCAGGGACCCAATAAGCAGCAGATCCGGGAGGCTCCCCATCCTCCCCGGGGAGGAGCGGCACGGGAGTGCACCGCAGGGATCTGCTGGGTTTGGAGACTCCACATGGGGTCGGGTGCCAGAGATAGAAACGCTCGGTCAGAGGCCGGGTGGGCACGGAGTGCGGCCAGAGACTGGGGAGACAGGAGTGAATGACTGCTTTTCTCTGGGGGCGCACTGAGGAGCGGGGCCCCGAGTTCTCGGCTCCTCCGGGCGGAGATTGGGAGGCCACCATTTTCACTCTCATTCTCCAAAGCTGTACCTAGAGCTTGCAGGGAACAAAAGCTCCCGAGAGCAAACCCGAGCAGCTTCCTTAGCCCGGACTCCCAAGGGCGGGGCATTTACGCCTCCGGCAAAGACGTTTGGGAACCACGGCAACAGGCCCCTCCCCCAGAAGATCAGCAGCAACAGCCAGCAAAGAACAAGTTTACCGATCAAGGAGAATGGGAGAACTCCAGTGCTAGGGGAATACTGCACATAGAATTCATGGCTTTTTTACCATGATACATTAGTTTTTCAAAGTTAATTTTTTAAACTTTTTTTTTGAATTTTTCTCTTTCCCTTTTTCAACCAACATCTTATCAATCCCTTTTTTAAAAAAAAAATTATTTTTCAATTTTAGAGTCATATTCTATCCCTTCATAGTAGTTACCCTTATTTTTGGCTTATGTATATATAAGTTGTTCTCTCTTTAAAATTTTGAGATACAGTTTCTCCTAACAGATCAAAACATACCCTAAATCTCTAGTGGATGGCTTTGTTCTAGTCTCCTGCCTGATCACGTTCTCTCGCCTTTTTTTTCTTAATCTTCTTTTTTCTTTTTTCAAACAACTTCTTATCAATTCCTTTTATAAAATCTTTTATAATTTTCATCTTTACAATCATCTTCCATCCCCTCATTGTATCAACCCTTATTTTGTACATATATAAGTCTTTCTTTGTTTACAATTTTAGGAGGCACTATCTTCTAAAAGACCAAAATACACCCAAAATCTAGTGTGTGGCACTGATCTATGCACTAGCCTGATCATATTTGATCATATTCTCTCTTTTTTTGTTTTGTTCTGTTTTTGTTTGTTTTTATCTTCTTCTTTTTCTTTTTTTTCTCTTTCTTTTTTCCTTCTTTCTCTTTCTTTTCCCCTGGTTTCAGGTTTTTTCTGAATTTTTTAGAGTATATTTGCTGGGGACGTAACCTGTTAGCATTTTGTTCTCTCAGTCATCTATTCTCCTCTGGACAAAATGACAAGACAAAAGAAATCACCTCAGCAAAAAGAACAAGAGGTAGTACCGTCTGCCAGGGACCTACTCAATATGGACATTAGTACGATGTCAGGCCTAGAGTTCAGAATCATGATTTTAGAGATACTACTTGGGCTTGAAAAAAGCACGGAAGTTATTAGAGACACCCTTCCTGGAGAAATAAAAGAACTAAAATCTAACCAAATCGAAATCAAAAAGGCTATTAATAAGGTGCAATAAAAAATGGGGGCACTAACTGCTAGGATAAATGAGGCAGAAGAGAGAATCAGCGACATAGAAGACCAAACGATGGAAAATAAAGAAGCTGAGAAAAACAGAGATAAACAACTACTGGATCACGAGGGCAGAATTCGAGAGATAAGTGATACCATAAGACAAAACAACATTAGAATAATTGGGATCCCAGAAGAAGAAAGAGAGGGGCAGAAGCTATAGTGGAGCAAATTATAGCAGAGAACTTCCCTAATGTGGGGAAGGAAATGGGCATTAAAATCCAGGAGGCACAGAGAACCCCTCTCAAAATCAATAAAAATAGGTCAACACCCCGACATCTAATAGTAAAACTTACGAGTCTCAGAGACAAAGAGAAAATCTTGAAAGCAGCTCAGGAGAAGAGATGTGTAACCTATAAAGGTAGAAACATTAGATTGGCAACAGACCTATCCACAGAGACCTGGCAGGCCAGAAAGGACTGGCATGATATCTTCAGAGCACTAAACGAGAAAAATATGCAGCCAAGAATACTATATCCAGCTAGGCTGTCATTGAAAATAGAAGGAGAGATAAAAAGCTTCCAGGAAAAACAAAAACTAAAGGAATTTGCAAACACGAAACCAGCCCTCCAAGAAATATTGAAAGGGGTCCTCTAAGCAAAGAGAGAGCCTAAAAGCAGCATAGACCAGAAAGGACCACAGACAATAAACAGTCACAGTCACCTTACAGGCAATACGATGGCACTAAATTCATATCTTTCGATAGTTACCCTGAATGTAAATGGGCTCAATGCCCCAATCAAAAGACACAGGCTATCAGATTGGATTAGAAAACAAGACCCATCGATATGCTGTCTGCAAGAGACTCATTTTAGACCCAAAGACACCCCCACATTGAAAGAGAAGGGGTGGAAAACCAGTTACCATGCTAATGGTAACCAAAGGAAAGCTGGGGTGGCAATCCTTATATCAGACGAATTAGATTTTGAAACAAAGACTGTAATAAGAGATGAGGAAGGACACTATATCTTACTTAAAGGGTCTATCCAACAAGAAGATCTAACAATTGTAAATACCTATGCCCCTAACATGGGAGCAGCCAATTATATAAGGCAATTAATAACAAAAGCAAAGAAACACATTGACAACAATACAATAATAGTGGGGGACTTTAACACCCCCCTGACTGACATGGACAGATCATCTAAGCAAAAGATCAACAGGGAAATAAAGACTTTAAATGACACACTGGACCAAATGGACTTCACAGACATATTCAGAACATTCCATCCCAAAGCAACGGAATACACATTCTTCTCTAGTGCCCATGGAACATTCTCCAGAATAGATCACATCCTAGGTCACAAATCAGGTCTCAACCACTACCAAAAGATTGGGATTTTTCCCTGCGTATTTTCGGACCACAGTGCTTTGAAACTAGAACTCAATCACAAGACGAAAGTCGGAAAGAACTCAAATACATGGAGGCTAAAGAGCATCCTACTGAAGAATGAATGGGTCAACCAGGAAATTCAAGAAGAATTTAAAAAATTCATGGAAACCAATGAAAATGAAAACACAACTGGTCAAAATCTTTGGGATTCAGCAAAGGCAGTCCTGAGAGGAAAGTATATAGCAATACAAGCCTTTCTCAAGGAACAAGAAAGGTCTCAAATACACAACCTAACCCTACACCTAAAGGAATTAGAGAAAAAAACAGCAAATAAAGCCTAAACCCAGCAGGAGAAGAGAAATCATAAAGATCAGAGCAGAAATCAATGAAATAGAAACCAAAAGAACAGTAGAACAGATCAACGAAACTAGGAGCTGGTTCTTTGAAAGAATTAACAAGATTGGTAAACCCCTGGCCAGACTTATCGAAAAGAAAAGAGAAATGACCCAAATCAACAAAATCATGAATGAAAGAGGAGAGATCACAACCAACACCAAAGAAATACAAACAATTATAAGAACATATTATGAGCAACTCTATGCCAGCAAATTAGATAACCTGGAAGAAATGGGTGCATTCCTAGAGATGTATCAACTACCAAAATTGAACCAGGAAGAAATAGAAAACCTGAACAGACCTATAACCACTAAGGAAATTCAAGCAGTCATCAAAAATCTCCCAAGAAACAAAAGCCCAGGGCCAGATGGCTTCCCAGAGAAATTCTACCAAACATTTAAAGAAGAATTAATACCTATTCTCCTGAAACTGTTCCAAAAAATAGGAATGGAAGGAAAACTTCCAAACTCATTTTATGAGGCCAGCATTACCTTGATCCCCAAACCAGACAAAGACCCCATCAAAAAGGAGAATTACAGACCAATATCCTTGATGAACACGGATGCAAAAATTCTCACCAAAATACTAGCCAATAGGATCCAACAGTACATTAAAAGGATTATTCACCATGACCAAGTGGGATTTATCCCTGGGCTGCAAGGTTGGTTGAACATCCACAAATCAATCAACGTGATACAATACATTAACAAAAGAAAGAACAAGAATCATATGATCCTCTCAATAGATGCAGAAAAAGCATTTGACAAAGTACAGCATCCTTTCTTGATCAAAACTCTTCAGAGTAGAGGGATAGAGGGTACATACCTCAATATCATAAAAGCCATCTATGAAAAACCTACAGCAAATATCATTGTCGAAGGGGAAAAGCTGAGAGCTTTCCCCCTAAAGTCAGGAATGCGGTGGAGATGTCCACTCTCACCACTGCTATTCAACATAGTATTAGAAGTCCTAGCCACAGCAATCAGACAACAAAAAGGACAAAATTGGGAAAGGACAAAAAGGGAAAATTGGACAGCCACATGCAGAAGAATGAAACTGGACCATTTCCTTACACCACACACAAAAATAGACTCCAAAGGGTTTAAAGACCTAAACGTGAGACAGGAGTCCATCAAAATCCTAAAGGAGAACACAGGCAGCAACCTCCTCGACTTCAGCTGCAGCAACTTCTTCCTAGAAACATCGCCAAAGTCAAGGGAAGCAAGGGCAAAAATGAACCATGGGATTTCATCAAGATAAAAAGCTTTTGCACAGCAAAAGAAATAGTCCACAAAACCATAAGACAACCGACAGAATGGGAGAAAATATTTGCAAATGACATATCAGATAAAGGGCTAGTATCCAAAATCTATAAAGAACTTATCAAACTCAACCCCCAGAGAACAAATAATCCAATCAAGAAATGGGCAGACAACATGAACAGACATTTTTCGAAAGAAGACATCCAAATGGCCAACAGACACATGAAAAAGTGCTCAACATCTCTCGGCATCAAGGAAATCCAAATCAAAACCTCAATGAGAGACCACCTCACACCAGTCAGAATGGCTAAAATTAACAAGTCAGGAAATGACAGATGTTGGCGGGGATGCAGAGAAAGGGGAACCCTCCTACACTGTTGGTGGGAATGCAAGCTGGTGCAACCACCTTGGAAAACAGTATGGCAGTTCCTCAAACAGTTGAAAATAGAGCTACCGTATGATCCAGCAATTGCAGTACTGGGTATTTATCACAAAGATACAAATGTAGGGATCCGAAGGGGTATGTGCACCCCAATGTTTATAGCTGCTATGTCCACAATAGCCAAACTGTGGAAAGAGCCAAGATGTCCATCGACAGATGAATGGATAAAGAAGTGGTATATATACACAATGGAATATTATGCAGCCATTAAAAGGAATGAGATCTTGCCATGTGCAATGACGTGGATGGAACTGGAGGGTGTTATGCTGAGTGAAATAAGTCAATCAGAGAAAGACATGTATCATATGACCTCACTGATATGAGGAATTCTTAATCTCAGGAAGCAAACTGAGGGTTGCTGGAGTGGTGGGGGGTGGGAGGGATGGGGTGGCTGGGTGATAGACATTGGGGAGGGTATGTGCTATGGTGAGTGCTGTCAATTGTGCATGACTGGTGAATCACAGATCTGTACCTCTGCAAAAATAATGCAATATATGTTAAGAAAAAAAAAAAGAAGAAGAAGATAGCAGGAAGGGAAGAATGAAGGGGAGTAAATCAGAGGGGGAGACGAACCATGAGAGACGATGGACTCTGAAAAACAAACTGAGGGTTCTAGAGGGGAGGGGGGTAGGGGGATGGGTTAGCCTGGTGTTGGGTATTAAAGAGGGCACGTTCTGCGTGGAGCACTGGGTATTATGCACAAACAATGAATCATGGAACATTTCATCAAAAACTAATGATGTAATGTATGGTGATTAACATAACAATAAATAAATTAAAAAAAGAAAAGTAGGACATTGTGTTTTTTTAAAATCACTTCTATTTCTAATATAAGCATGTAACAGTATAATTTTTTTTGCTCAATACTGCTTCAGCGACATTCCACAAATTTTGATATGTTTTATTTTTATTATGGTTCCAATTTCCTTGTCATTTCATATTTGTCCTCTGAATGATTAAACCCCAGATAGTTAGAGTTTTCCTAAAATAATTTTAATTTCTAAATTTTTATTTATTTTTGTTTAAATTTTTATTAATTCCTAATTTAATTTTATTGTGGGAAGAGAATCCTTTTGAATTTAATGAGACTTTGTTTTCTTTCCCGTCTATGTTCTGTCCTAGTGAATACACATGTGAGCTTGAAGAGAAAATATAGTGTGAAGATGCTAGATAGAGACCAAAGTGGTTCATACATGGTGCTGTTCAGATCTTTTATAATTTTACTGATGTTTGGGCTAGTTGTTCTATCAATCACCAGGAGAGAATTGTTAAAATCTCCTACTATGATTGTGAATTTGTTTAATTTTCTTTTTAGTTCTATTTTTGTTCCACATATGTTGAGGTTCTGTTATTAGGCACATTCTAATTTATGATTGTACATCTTTCTGGTGAGTTTTTTCCTTTTATCATAAAGAATAATCCTTCTTTATCTCTGAGGAGACTGTTGATGTCAAAGTCTATTGTATTAGATAATAGAATAAGTACTCCAGCCTTCTTGTGTTTCCTCTTGGTATTGAATACCTATTTCCGCCCATTTTTTTTAACTCTTATAAGTATCTTACCGTAAGCTCTTAGTTTTTTAAAAAATGTCTGTCTAGTTTGCCTTTTATTTAATATAATATTTGAAATATTTCGATTTAGGTCTACCAATTCGTTTTTATATTTTGTGTGTCCCCTCTGTTTGGTTTCTCTGCTTCCAATTTTCTGCCTTCTTTTGCACTATATAAATAGATTTTAGTATTTCATTTTAATCTAATGGCTTTTGTGCTATATCTCATCAGATTTTTTTTGGTACTTGCTTTGTGGGTTACTAAATGATACGTAAAACTTTATAGTCTACCAGATATACAGTGCAGACACTTAGAAACATTTAGGTGAATACCTTACATGCCTTTCATATTATAGTTGTTATGGGTTAAATCTATATATATTGATAACCACACTGGGCCATTTTGCTTTAATAGTCAACATATTTTTAAACTTATAAGAAAAAAATATCTTCTATATTTACCCTGATATTTACATTTCTGTTGCCCTTTCTTCATTTCCAAAGAACCAGGTTTCTTTTGGTATCATTTCTCTTCAGACTGAAAAATCTTCCTTTAGTATTTCTTGTAAGAGCAGATATGCTGGGGACAAATTCTTTATACTCTTTCCTCTGAAAAAGTAGTTATCTTCCCTTCATTCCTGAAGGATCTACTTGCATATTTTTCTTTCAGTACTTTAAACATGCTTTTTTTCAGTCTTCTGGCCTCTGTGGTGTCTGATGAGAAATTTGCAGCCATTGGGATAATGATTTCTCTGTATGTAACTCACAATTTTCTTCTGCCATTTTCAATACTTTTGTATTTGTTTTTTTAGCAGTTTATGATGTATCTAAAAGCCATGATTTTCTTTAAGTTTATCCAGTTTAGATTTGTTGAGTTTCTTCAATCTGTAAATTTCTATCTTCCCTGAATTTGGGACATTTGTAGCCATTATTTATTCATATATCTTCTGTGCTCCAATCTTTTTATTCTCTCTTCTGAGTCTTTAATTAAACAGATGTTCGAAAGTTTGATACTGTTCCACAGGTCCTTGAAGTTCTATTTATTTCTTCCATTTTTCTTTCTATTCTTCATAGGATAATTTCTATTGATGTACTTTCACAAGCATTATCTCTTTCCTCTGTTATTTACATTTTGTTGTTAAGCTCACCACCGAATTTTTAAGACATTGCATTTTTTAGTTTTAAAATTTTCATGTTTTTTTTTTTCAAAGTATTAAATTCTCTCTTGGAATTTCATATATATCTTACATTTCAAGCACATTTCTATTTACCTTATGAAACATTGTTTTATAAGTGATTTAAAATCTCTGTCTGATTGTTTTAATATTACAGTCATTTTGGAGTTAGCATCTATTGATCACATTCTCCCATGAGCATTTGTTGCCTTTTCATAGTTCTTTGTACATTGAAGAATTTTGAATTGTATTAGGACATTGTGAATGCTGTACTGTATAGCCTCAGCCCTGTTACAATCTTCCAGAGGGATATTTTGGTAGTAACAGAGAATCAAACTGGTTATATGAAGATCTTAAATTCTGACTTGTTTTCTGTTTATTGGGCTCAACTCTCAGATCAGTTCTCTAAGCTTTTGCTATGCTGATATGATCTGTTTTAGGTGTGGATGGTTTGGGGGGTAGGCTGAGAATTTTGTGCATGCATACACAGAATTAGAGGATCCTCCATCCCTGGCTCTCTCCTCTATAAAGGAATCCATCTACATTCTGTAGCCAAAAGATGACCTTTTTTCTCCTTTGTCTGCTAACAAAGCATGAGTTTTCTTGAAGTTTTATCCCCCTTGCACCTATGCTTCTCTGCAACTAGTTGCACTCACATGTGTACGCATGTGCACACACACATATACACACCTCCTCCACCACCCACCCCTTACACCTGCCATACTTGTGGAAAACTGAAAAGCCAATTTCCATTCAGATTGCTTTTCTAGTTTTTACAACTTTTCAGAACCTGCTTTTTTTTTTTTAAGTGTCTCCAGGTTTCTACATTTTGTCCAGTGTTTTAAATCCAATCAGCAGTGGTGATGGGCTCATGCTATTCATAACACATATCGGGCTAAGACTCAGGAACCCAGATCTAATGAGTGTTAATTGAGTGATATTTCAGCAGATTAGACATAGTGAATGTGTTAACCAATAAAGTGAGAAAGTGTTGTGAAGTACTTTTTTAGAGTAACTTAAAGGTATCTTTTTATATTAATGACTACTAGCTGTATATCAGTATTTCCTGTCATATTTTCATTACTCTCAGTCAATTTGGGCCATCAAATAAGCAAGAGAATATTATTGTAAATGACTGTGTTATAATAATAGAACAAGTTTTTCAGTTTGGAGTCTAATTGAGAAAAAAGACACTGAGAAGAATTATTTAATGATTCCAGGTGACACATCAGTTGCTCAGCCAATATCCATCCACTTTTCCTTTCTTGCCTTTAATTTTTTTCCAGAATTACTAGAAATGCTCAGTTCCAGGTGATAAATCATAATTGGTCTAAACCAATAATAATCATGGCAATTATAGATTTATATAAGCCAAGGCAAAAACAGGATTGAATTACTAGGACTTAAAAAATAAAAACTTCATCCCCATGAATTTTTCTTACTTATTGAGACTACTTTGGAAAGAATATGCCATTTCCTAATTGTTTTCCCAAAAAACCCTCTTTTTTTCTTATTTAAAGATTTACTGCTTCCTAAAATCATATTTTATATTATTTTGCTTTGTTGTTAATGTAAAGGGGGGGAATTTTCCTAGACCGTATGCTTACAGTGTCTCAAACTACATTGCCAGGTTTTATTATTTTTTTATATAAGGATTTTATTTATTTATTTGTCAGAGAGAGAGCACAAACAGGAGAAGCACAGGCAAAGGGAGAAGCAGGTTCTCTGCTGAGCAAGGAGCCCTATGTGGGACTTGATCCCAGGAACATGGGATCATGACCTGAGCCCCGAAGGCAGCCGCTTAACTGACTGAGCCACTCAAGCATCCCAACTTTGCTAGGTTTTAAACCTACATGGTAAAATTTTATCATTCTTATTTGTTTTAAAAATTAAATTTTGGCCAAGTGCAGGGGCCAAATTTTACGCATTGTGCTGCATGTAGTCTGTTTGCCCCTCTAGATTTATTCTCTACACTTTTCCACCATCAGTATTTTCTCAAGAATTCTTTCTTCTAGTTGGGTTTAGTCCATGGTTTACTATGGACCCTCACTGGAGATCAGAGTAGATGGATGAGTTGGGTTAGTTTTTCTCTTGATTTTGTCTCTGCAAATGTTTGTCTTACAAAGTAAGTATGCACACAAGGTATACGCTTAATCTTAAAATATGAGTAGATTGATGAATGGGCATGCAATACAGGGGTAATAGGCCCTGCATAAGGCAGAGAAAAACTCATTGCAGAAGAATCAATATGGATGTATGGGAATTTTCTTTTAATTTTTTATATAAATTCAGTTAGCCAACATATAGTATGCCATTAGTTTCAGATGTAGTTTTCAATAATTTATCAGTTGTGGATGTGTAGGAATTATCGACAAAGTCAACAAAATGTAAAGATTTTGATATGATTGTTGTTTAAAGTTCAAGTCCTAAAAAGATAATTTGATATTCATGAGTCTTTTCTGTTATAATCAGGCAAATTAACTTTATCTGGTAGACAATGGAGGGTGGTAAGTAGTGCGGTTCCATGCTGAGATTGCTGCCAGGAAAATCTCACTCTCACAGAATCTAAAGAATGTATTGCTAAAGAGTGAAAATCTTGGGAATAGTCATGGAGGGAGATGCTGAGCAACTAAATCAGGTTATTAGCAATGGATGTATTTATTTCATGCTCTCTCATAATATGAATGAAATCTATATGGAGTATGTAACTAAGAAAATGCATAAAGAAGTTCCTTGGAAATTTTAAAGCTTTATATTTTTGGTTATAATTTAACATAACAGTAAGTCATAATACCTTAGGGAAAAAGAAAGGTACTTTTTACCTCTCTCTATGTGATATTGAATAGTGTCCTGTCTAGATCAATTATCAATATGTTTTTAATGAGAAGACTAAGTCATGATGAAAAGCAATTACTGGATTGCAGTGTGTCTTCTGAGAATTTTATTTCTTTGACTAATTTCATAATATTAAATATAACTGCCCTAGCAAATGAGATAGAAACTGTATTATAAATGGGGAATCAATTAATTTTGTTTGCTCTAAAGTACCTTCAGGTATGCAACGGTTTGCATACTATTGTATAATTAACTGTAGATCACAAGAAATTCTGAGCAGATATCAGATTATCTCATAAAACGGACAATACAGATTGCAAAATGATACTGATGAAAGCACAAGGAAGCAAAAAGAAATGGCAGAGCAGATGTTTGGTGTATAAATATTTATAGATTTAGGGAAGAGAGAACTCTTTGTAGAAAGGAGTGTTCAAACATACAAAATATTACTGATAGATCAGTTAATATGAGAACTTAAACCGTACCATGGAAATGTATTTTTGTCCTCCAAAGTTTTATTTTGTAAATTTTCTGTATAGACAGTGTTAAAGTGATACTGCAATGCAATTTGCTTTTCCTTGGCTTGTATCCCACGGAGTTATCTTGCAAAGTGCGTATGCAAAGTGCATACCAGCAGTGCCAAGGCATACATGAGTGTCTGTGGGAAAGAAGCATGCAGTAATTGCACCTCATTCTATATGATTAATATGAGAAATCTCCTGATAGATAGACTCTCTTCCTTACCCTACTGCACACTCAAGAAAAGAGAAACTGTTTGTAGGTGACAGGAAAGGGTACATGTAGGATGCTTTTATTTTAATTTAAAATAGTTTTCCTTTATTATAATAATTAAAAAGTTATGAAAGATAAAGACAATATTGTCAAAATACATTAAGGTCAGGGACTTGAGTCCAAATGGTTCTTTAGTTAAAAAAAAAATCTAGCTACAAAAAATAGTAGAAATTTTTCTTTTTCAGATTAATATTTTAGTTCCAGCTAATAATTGGAAGACCTTGAAGGAATGTGCCATAAGGATATTTGCACTTTTGCCAGGACATAAATTTGAATTACGATCTCTGTAAGGGCACTTTGTTGGAGTGTATAGTTTAGGTGGATAGTAAGCCTAGGAGGTCTTTCTGTTCCTCTGCTTCAATGTAGCTTTGCTGATATTTACATACACATAATATCACACAGGAAATTGTAGCAAATGTTCACCTTTGTGAAAAATAACTATTAAGTGAAATATAAAATTTTCATAAAAGTTGAAAATGAAATAAGCTTGCAGAGGGAAAAAACAGCTCTGGACTTTATTCAGAGAATTCTGTGTTGATAAATTTGGCTGTTTAGGATGGGCTTTCAAAAATATCAAGTTCGGAGTCCCTAGGTGGTTCAGTTGTTTAAGCAGTGGACTCTTGATTTTGGCTCAGGTCTGGATCTCAGGATTCTGAGATTGAGTCCCCAGTGGGGCTCTGGGCTCAGTGGAGAGTCTGCTTGAGATTCTTTGCTTCTCCCTCTCCCTCTGCCCTCCCCCCATATGTGCATACACGTACATGCTCTTTCTCTCTCTCTTTAAAAATAAATAAATAGATCTTTTAAAATATATATATCAGTTCAGTTGCATTCTCTAATGAAATTTAAGTAGATGCATAGATAATAATAATGAAGATTCTTAATATTGGAGATCAATTTTTCTGGGCATATTTATACTTTTTTTAAATTGTTCTATCTTTTATGTCATCCCTACCTTTTCCCTAGGAGTCCACATTGCTAATAGATGGCTTTTATTTTGAGATTGGAAGTAGATAATTAATAGAAATTAATGATACATCATTGCAATGCAGGGTATACACGGAGAATCAAATTTTGACAAAGAGGTAGTCTTTAAGGGCTGTTTCTTATAAAGGCTGCTTATTAGTGTGAATATCTTAGTTGTAATTGTCATCTGGGTCTCTATAGTTCAGATGCCTTTTTATGTGTATGTTCACTTTTTTAAATTAATGTTTTATTTTAGAATAACTTTGGATTTACAGAAAAGTTGCAGATAGTGTAGTGCATTCCCATATAATCCCCACTCAGTTTCCCTTATTATTAACCTCACAAATTACTATAGTACATTTGCTACAGTTATGGAACTGACATTGGTACATTACCATTAACTAAACACCACTGTTTATTTGTATTTCACTAGGTTTCCCAAATGTGATTTTCTATTCCAGGACTCCATCTAAGATATGGCATTGCATTTTGTCTTCATGTGTCTTTAGCGTTCACTGGTCTGTGACAGTTTCTCAGACTTTCCTTGTTTTGGATGGCCTTGACAGTTTTGAGGAGCCAGGTGTTTTGTTGAGTGTCCCTCAATATGTTTGTACAGTGTTTGTCTCAAGTTATATAACTAGAATTTCAGATTGTGAGGAGAAAGACTACAGAGGTAAAGTGTCATTCTAAATGCATCATATCAAGGGCACAGGTTACCAACATGACATATCATGATGTGGACCTTGATCACTTGGTTCAGGTAATGTTTGCCAGATGTCTTCACTCTAAGGTCCTCTTACCCCATTTCCATACGGTACTCTTTGGAAGCAAGTCCATAAGCACAATCCTTACTCAAAGGGTGGTGAGTTATATCCCACCTCCTTGAGGAGAAGCATGTACACAAGTTATTTGGAATTCTTCTGTCTGGGAGACTTGTGTCACTTCTATCCCACATATTAATTTATTAAATTATCTACTTATTTCTAACTCATAGGTATTTCTTTTATACTCACCAGCACTAAACTAATGAGTATGGAACACTCAGATTATTTAATCCAATACTAGATTATTTATTTGGTTGCTTGAATTCTTCCAGCTTTGGTCACTGGATGCCCTTGCATCTTTGTGTCTCTGTCCCTTTCACACACTCCCTTTCAGGTACCTTTTTAAACAATTTATGAACAGTCCTATAACTGAAGACTTTGTGAATGAAAGGAAAATGTTTAATCTAAAGTAACTAAACTCACAAGTTACTGATATTTGGTCTCTTAAGATTAAGCATAAATTTGTGTCCATGTGGGCAGGTACTATCAAAATCACAAGCTCTTTGTGACAAAGCAAAATGACCATCTTAGTCTTGATTTTATCTTCTCTGGTTTCATCATTATTTTGTTCACTCTTTGGATCCTTTTCAGTGATGTGTCATAATATCTAGATTTTTCTTTGAATTGGTAAATATTCTTAGTCTTTCTCTTTGCAATTACACAAAGTGGGAACTTGAACTTAAATTCCAGCTACTTCTGTTCCCACTGCCATGCTCTGTGTACCTGCCAGAGACCTAATACAACTGCCAATCAAACACAAATGGTTTGTTTCTGCCGGTAAACTCTGCACATAGTTTTAGCCCTTTCTCCTGACTCTGCCACCCAGGAGGGAAGAGTTTTATAGGCCGTAGAATTTGACCACAAAAAACTATTTTCAGATTGAGTCAAATGTGCAAATTTTTTTCAATTAGAAGTGGTTAAGGATTCTCTGGTATATTTTATTTAAGAATATCAGGTACCTTTCACAGGCTGTAGCCGCTCAAGTTTTGTTTCATTGTATTCACTTTCTCTATATGATAGCAGTGACAAATGAAAGCAGGATCATGTATACGCGCTGACGCACATAGGCAGGCTCCTTTCTTAGGCATCTTCATGGGTTAGGACGCAACTTTCCATCTGTAGAACTTTGCAGTTCGAGCTCAGTTGAACGGTTGCCACTATAATAATTTACAATTCCTCTGTTCTTCAAACATTGAAATGAATATTCAAGAATTACTGAAGTGATTATTTTCCTCCAGTATGCATATTATCCTGGTTAAACAACAAAAAAACCCAAATCCAAAACCCAGAACTTCTATTTGTATGTTAAAATATGCTCGTGAAATTTAGCACTTTTATTTAAACTCACAGCATTCAAACTGCTAATGAGCTTTTCACAGTTTTGTTTGAGTTTGATGGTTGGCAAGGGAAGAGGTCAAACAATTGATCTGTGATCTATTTTTAACCCCACTTTCCAGGGGGAATGGCTTCTGAGGAAATTAAAAAAAAAAAAAGCAGGTGACCCAATCTAGTCTTCTTGTCAATCTACTAGACCTCAGGGCACATAAATTATGATATTTCCCACTAGGAAGTCCATTACTTATGAAATGATTTTAACAGGATGTCCCTGGTTAAGGAATGCTCAAAGTAAATAAACTTAAAATCTGTGAATTTTTGAGCCATAACATCTTAGAAAATGTCACATAAGCTTGGGTATAAGAGGGAAATAGTTGCAAAACTGTATGTCCCTCTGTTGTGTGAGGGAAACCCACAAAAACCTCACTTGGTGATATCTATCATTCAAGGTCAGAGAACATCTACTGATGGAAGAAAGGATGTGGGTAGCCACCTTTGTTATTATAAACCTCTTCCTGCTTGAAGTGAGCTTCCTGGGTGCCATATTCTGTTGCTGGAAGATATTTCAAAATTACTCTAAAATTCAGGCTTATGTTCCAGGGAGATTTCTGTTCATAAAAGTTCTTTTTCTTTGACCTAACTGTGTTACTCTCAGTGATAGAACTCTTCATACTGCATGACATGAAAGAGAACTATATTTTTAGTGGACTTTTCTAGTCTTTAAGTCAACCTTATATTATTTCTTTCTTCTCCTTCATTAACGTGCATTTCCCTTTTTTGTCTAGCTCACAAAATATTACCTTTTTCAACAAAGATAAACAGTGTGTCCTAAATAGACACAATTTATTTGCATTCCACAGAATTTTGAAGGCAGGTTTTAAGAAACATATTGTTAAAACTAGAAAATATTTCTCACTTAAGTGTGGATTTAGGTACAGTTAATAAAAATCGCAAAATGTCTGAAAAATATCTGAATTTTTGTTTACTGCCATCTTTGAATTTTTCATTAACACTGTTAACATTTATTATTTAACATTAATAGCTGTTTGTCCTGCCATTTTGACCAACTATAATGTGAGTCCATGAGTAGCCAGATATTGAATTAGAACCTTAGAAACCTACAGGATTAGGAGCTAGGACCTAGAAAGGAGGCCATAAATTACAAATTCTAATCTTTACATCTCTGTTTGAGATCAGTGTTCTATAGCTATCAGACTAAGAAAAAGAGGAAAAGGTTCTGGAAAAGTGAATGTGGCACAATTTGAATAACCTTTTTTTCTAGAACCAACATGTTTTTAAGAAAAAAAGTTACTGGATTATCTCTAAAGAAAGAATGCTCAACTAGAAATGAAGAGTATGGATTTGGCATGAATAATCCATAGGCAGGGAAATCAGGGTAAAGGCATTTTCTTATAGGTCAGTAAGTGATGAGAAATATCTAAACTAAAAAATAGTGCTAAAAATCAATAGGAGGTAATTTTTTTTAAAGATTTTATTTATTTATTTGACAGAGAGAGACACAGTGAGAGAGGGAACACAAGCAGGGGGAGTGGGAGAAGGAGAAGCATGTTCCCCGCCAAGCAGGGAGCCCAATGCGGGGCTCAATCCCAGGACCCTGGGATCATGACCTGAGGTGAAGGCAGATGCCCAACTGACTGAGCCACCCAGGCACAAATTTTAAAATTTGAGACAAATTTTAAAAATAAAGCCAAGAAGTCTTTAGATGGTGGTATGAGAAAAGAGGGGAATTTAAAGATTATTCTGAGGTTTTTAAACCTTATGTGATTAACTTATTTTTCAGTAAGTTTTTATTGAGATTATAGGGCCAACTGAAGTTGTAAAACATAATTTAGATCTTGTGTACCTCTTATCCAGTTTCCCCAATGGTAATATTTTTATAGAACTCATACTATAATATCACAACCAGGATATTGACGTTGGTGCAATCTAATCTTACAGTCTTGTGTATGTGTGTGTGGTTATTTTTGAATGCATCTGACTGTGCATTGGGTGTTATATGTAATTAATGAATCATTGAACACTACATCAAAAACTAATGATGTACTATACAGTGGTTAACTGAACATAATAAAAAAAATTGCATCTGACTTTTCCAAGTAGACTACTCTTAATAAAAACAAAAACAAACAAACAGAAAAACAACCTCCTTACTGTTCAACAGATATAAAGTTTCAGTTATGCAAGATGCATAATTTCTGGAGTTCTATTGTACAACACTGTACCTGTAGTTAACAATACTGTATTGTGTGTTTAAAATTTTGTTAAGGAGATAAATCTGTTATGTATTCTCACCACATACACACACAGAAATCTAACTGTATGTTCTCTTTCAAAGTGATCACTGTGGGAGATTTTGCTTATGATACGACTATTGAGAGTTCCTCTTGAAGTGCGCATTGTCTTCAATGTCAGTTTATGGGTCTTGTCATAGTTGGCAAACACTTTACTCACACTAGGTGATTACTTTATTCATTTGCTCCTGTGTCAGTTTATTGATTGGTTGATTGAAGATTCACTGGTAGGCTGATAAGATTGTATGTAATTAATGGAGAACTTTGATTTACATTAGCATCCTGCAGCTTAGTAAAAATTGCTTATGTTGAACTGTGGGAAGGGAAGCCAGAAAGGAGCTGGTGAGTCTGACAAACCATAATGTACCTACTCTACTTTTCATGTATTCATCTTTATCTTTCCTGCCCTCCTCCATCCCAGTCTCAGCTCTCACTCTCCCATGACATCCTTGTGCCTTTGATAATAGTAAAACCCTTGTTCTTACTCTGTCTCTTACAGAGAAGCACATTCTTTTTGGTTTTAAATGATGTAGGAGCTCTTTGTTTTACTGGCAACTCATTACAGCTTATTATGAAAGACTACATTACTTGACAGTTCTGAAAAATATAATGTTTGTTAGTTCTAAAAATATAATCCTTTTGGTTCAGGTATTTTATTCTTTCAGTAGTAATGAGAACTTGCATTCTTTAAAATGAAGAATTCATCATTTAAAATGCAATATGTTAATAATTCTAGCAGAAATTGGAGCAAAAATAAATGTTGTGACCTTGAAACTTTTTTTTCCTGAAATAGACATTTTGCTGCCTTCTGTTTTTATCATATTTCAACTTTGAGCCACCCATTGAGTCCGTAACAAAATACCTTAAAAATCACATATTCCAGATTACATGTATTATACATTCAATTTTAAAACTGGCAAATAATGGTTTAAGCTAGTACAGAGGGGATTTAGGCTTAAAAAAATTGAAGCTCAAATGCTAGCATAGATTGTGAATAATAAGCTAGCCAGAAATTCCATTTGCAAATGTCTGGACTCCTACTAGGCATTTCCTGCACATTCAGAGCTCATCACAAAAATCTTCAATTAGTACCAGAGGACATTGTAAAAGGAAAAAAAGAGTGTTAGTGTGCACTTGGATGCAGATGCTGCTACCAAAGAAAGGCGCAATTGCATGCCAGACTACATAGACAGCAACCTTGTTTTATGTGAGAGATTTACATATTAAGAAAAGACTTGGGGTATTTGCAACACACTTTTCAGTATTCATTAGATGGAAAAAAAAAATCCACTTATTCTTCCAGCCATCATTTTTCTGTGAGTCTTACATTCTGCACGAAAGCATCGTATTAAGTTCTAAAGGTCAGAAGGTTATTTATTTCATCCAGATCTAGTAAAATATTGAATCTTAACTGCCTCATACTACAAATAATTTATGATGATAAAAATTCAAGCAAATGTTGGCAAGAATGAATTTTTCATTATGTGCACAAATGAGACATTAACTAGTTATTATATAAGATCATTCATTATCATCTAGAATCACTTCCTCTTAATCTATATAAAAGGTCATTGTACTTAATTAATGCCAAGAAGAAAGGTAAAGCTAAATGTATCTATATTTATAATGTTGGCTACCACTATCATGTTTTTCATTACGTATGGTTTGAAATATGTTTTATTTAATGTTTTTTACTTGAATTTGTAGCAGTTTGAATTGTATTAAAGCATATTTTAACTTTTTTATTTTTTATTGTTACGTTAATCACCATACATTACATCATTAGTTTTTGATGTAGTGTTCCCTGATTCATTGTTTGTGCATAAAACCCAGTGCTCCACGCAGAACATGCCATTTAATACCCATCACCAGATTAACCCATCCCCCTCCCCCCTCCCCTCTAGAACTCTCAGTTTGTTTTTCAGAGTCCATCATCTCTCATGGTTCGTCTCCCCCTCTGATTTACTCCCCTTCATTCTTCCCCTCCTGCTATCTTCTTCTTCTTTTTTTTTTTTTTTTTAACATATATTGCATTATTTGTTTCAGAGGTACGGATCTGTGATTCAACAGTTTTGCACAATTCACAGCCTCACCATAGCACATACCCGCCCCAATGTCTATCACCCAGCCACCCCATTCCTCCCATACCCCCACCACTCCAGCAACCCTCAGTTTGTTTCCTGAGATTTAGAATTCCTCATATCAGTGAGGTCATATGATGCATGTCTTTCTCTGATTGACTTATTTCACTCAGCATAACACCCTCCAGTTCCATCCACATCGTTGCACATGGCAAGATCTCATTCATTTTGATGGCTGCATAATATTTCATTGTGTATATATACCACATCTTCTTTATCCATTCATCTGTCGATGGACATCTTGGCTCTTTCCACAGTTTGGCTATTGTGGACATTGCTGCTATAAACTTTGGGGTGCACGTTCCGCTTTGGATCCCTACACCTGTATCTTTGTGGTAAATACCCAGTAGTGAAATTCCTGGATTGTACAGTAGCTCTATTTTCAACTGTTTGAGGAACCGCCATACTGTTTTCCAAGGTGGTTGCACCAGCTTGCATTCCCATCAACAGTGTAGGAGAGTTCCACTTTCTCTACAACCCGCCAACACCTGTCGTTTCCTAACTTGTTAATTTTAGCCATTCTGACTGGTGTGAGCTGGTATCTCATTGAGGTTTTGATTTTGATTTCCCTGATGCCGAGAGATGTTGAGCACTTTTTCATGTGTCTGTTGGCCATTTGGCTGTCTTCTTTGGAAAAATGTCTGCTGATGTTGTCTGCCCATTTCTTGATTGGATTATTTGTTCTTTGGGGGTTGAGTTTGATAAGTTCTTTATAGATTTTGGATACTAGCCCTTTATCTGATATGTCATTTGCAAATATATTCTACCATTCTGTCCGTTGTCTTTTGGTTTTGTGGACTGTTCCTTTTGCTCTGCAAAAGCTTTCTATCTTGATGAAATCCCAATAGTTCATTTTTGCCCTTGCTTCCCTTGCCTTTGGCAATTATTCTAGGAAGAAGTTCCTGTGGCTGAGATTGAAGAGGTTGCTGCCTGTGTTCTCCTTTAAGTTTTTGATAGACTCCTGTCTCACGTTTAAGTCTTTCAACCATTTGGAGTCTATTTTTGTGTGTGGTGTAAGGAAATGGTCCAGTTTCATTCTTCTGCATGGGGCTGTCCAATTCTACCAACACCATTTGTGGAAGAGACTGTCTTTTTCCATTGGACATTCTTTCCTGATTTGTCAAAGATGAGTTGACCATAGAGTTGAGGGTCCATTACTGAGCTCCTTATTCTGTTCCATTGATCTATGTGTCTGTTTTTGTGCCATTACCATACTCTCTTGAAATGTCAGCTTTGTAATAGAGCTGGAAGTCCGAAATTGTGACGCCACCAGCTTTGCTTTTCTTTTTCAACATTCCTCTGGCTATTTGGGGTCTCTTCTGGTTCCATACAAATTTTAGGATTATTTGTTCCATTTCTTTGAAAAAAGTGGTTGGTATTTTGATAGGTATTACATTGAGTGTGTAGATTGCTCTAGGTAGCATTGACATCTTCACAATGTTTGTTCTTCCAATCCATGAGCATGGAAGGTTTTCCATTTCTTTGTGTCTTCCTCAATTTCTTTCATGAGTATTTTATACTTTTCTGAGTACAGATCCTTTACCTCTTTGGTTAAATTTATTCCTAAGTATCTTATGGTTTGGGGTGCAATTGTAAATGGGATCGACTCCTTGATTTCTCTCTCTTCTGTCTTGTTGTTGGTGTATAGGAATGCCACTGATTTCTGTACATTGATTTTATATCTTGCCACTTTACCGAATTCCTGTATGAGTTCTAGCAGTTTTGGGGTGGAGTGTTTTGGGTTTTCCACATAAAGTATCATATCATCTGCAAAGAATGAGGGTTTGACTTCCTCTTTACCGATTTGAATGCCTTTGATTTCTTTTTGTTGTCTGATTGCTGTGGCTAAGACTTCTAATACTATATTGAATAGCAGTGGTGATAGTGGACATCTCCACCGCGTTCCTGACTTTAGGGGGAAAGCTCTCAGCTTTTCCCCTTCGACAATGATATTTGCTGTAGGTTTTTCATAGATGGCTTTTATGATATTGAGGTATGTACCCTCTATCCCTCTACTCTGAAGAGTTTTGATCAAGAAAGGATGCTGTACTTTGTCAAATGCTTTTTCTGCATCTATTGAGAGGATCATATGATTCTTGTTCTTTCTTTTGTTAATGTATTGTATCACGTTGATTGATTTGTGGATGTTCAACCAACCTTGCAGCCCAGGGATAAATCCCACTTGGTCATGGTGAATAATCCTTTTAATGTACTGTTGGATCCTATTGGCTAGTATTTTGGTGAGAATTTTTGCATCCGTGTTCATCAAGGATATTGGTCTGTAATTCTCCTTTTTGATGGGGTCTTTGTCTGGTTTGGGGATCAAGGTAATGCTGGCCTCATAAAATGAGTTTGGAAGTTTTCCTTCCATTCCTATTTTTTGGAACAGTTTCAGGAGAATAGGTATTAATTCTTCTTTAAATGTTTGGTAGAATTTCTCTGGGAAGCCATCTGGCCCTGGGCTTTTGTTTCTTGGGAGATTTTTGATGACTGCTTGAATTTCCTTAGTGGTTATAGGTCTGTTCAGGTTTTCTATTTCTTCCTGGTTCAATTTTGGTAGTTGATACATCTCTAGGAATGCACCCATTTCTTCCAGGTTATCTAATTTGCTGGCATAGAGTTGCTCATAATATGTTCTTATAATTGTTTGTATTTCTTTGGTGTTGGTTGTGATCTCTCCTCTTTCATTCATGATTTTGTTGATTTGGGTCATTTCTCTTTTCTTTTCGATAAGTCTGGCCAGGGGTTTACCAATCTTGTTAATTCTTTCAAAGAACCAGCTCCTAGTTTCGTTGATCTGTTCTACTGTTCTTTTGGTTTCTATTTCATTGATTTCTGCTCTGATCTTTATGATTTCTCTTCTCCTGCTGGGTTTAGGCTTTATTTGCTGTTTTTTTCTCTAATTCCTTTAGGTGTAGGGTTAGGTTGTGTATTTGAGACCTTTCTTGTTCCTTGAGAAAGGCTTGTATTGCTATATACTTTCCTCTCAGGACTGCCTTTGCTGAATCCCAAAGATTTTGACCAGTTGTGTTTTCATTTTCATTGGTTTCCATGAATTTTTTAAATTCTTCTTGAATTTCCTGGTTGACCCATTCATTCTTCAGTAGGATGCTCTTTAGCCTCCATGTATTTGAGTTCTTTCCGACTTTCGTCTTGTGATTGAGTTCTAGTTTCAAAGCACTGTGGTCCGAAAATACGCAGGGAAAAATCCCAATCTTTTGGTAGTGGTTGAGACCTGATTTGTGACCTAGGATGTGATCTATTCTGGAGAATGTTCCATGGGCACTAGAGAAGAATGTGTATTCCGTTGCTTTGGGATGGAATGTTCTGAATATGTCTGTGAAGTCCATTTGGTCCAGTGTGTCATTTAAAGTCTTTATTTCCCTGTTGATCTTTTGCTTAGATGATCTGTCCATGTCAGTCAGGGGGGTGTTAAAGTCCCCCACTATTATTGTATTGTTGTCAATGTGTTTCTTTGCTTTTGTTATTAATTGCCTTATATAATTGGCTGCTCCCATGTTAGGGGCATAGGTATTTACAATTGTTAGATCTTCTTGTTGGATAGACCCTTTAAGTAAGATATAGTGTCCTTCCTCATCTCTTATTACAGTCTTTGTTTCAAAATCTAATTCGTCTGATATAAGGATTGCCACCCCAGCTTTCCTTTGGTTACCATTAGCATGGTAACTGGTTTTCCACCCCTTCTCTTTCAATGTGGGGGTGTCTTTGGGTCTAAAATGAGTCTCTTGCAGACAGCATATCGATGGGTCTTGTTTTCTAATCCAATCTGATAGCCTGTGTCTTTTGATTGGGGCATTGAGCCCATTTACATTCAGGGTAACTATCGAAAGATATGAATTTAGTGCCATCGTATTGCCTGTAAGGTGACTGTGACTGTTTATTGTCTGTGGTCCTTTCTGGTCTATGCTGCTTTTAGGCTCTCTCTTTGCTTAGAGGACCCCTTTCAATATTTCTTGGAGGGCTGGTTTCGTGTTTGCAAATTCCTTTAGTTTTTGTTTTTCCTGGAAGCTTTTTATCTCTCCTTCTATTTTCAATGACAGCCTAGCTGGATATAGTATTCTTGGCTGCATATTTTTCTCGTTTAGTGCTCTGAAGATATCATGCCAGTCCTTTCTGGCCTGCCAGGTCTCTGTGGATAGGTCTGTTGCCAATCTAATGTTTCTACCTTTATAGGTTACACATCTCTTCTCCTGAGCTGCTTTCAAGATTTTCTCTTTGTCTCTGAGACTCGTAAGTTTTACTATTAGATGTCGGGGTGTTGACCTATTTTTATTGATTTTGAGAGGGGTTCTCTGTGCCTCCTGGATTTTTTTTTTTTTAAGATTTATTTATTTGAGAGAGCGAGAATGAGAGAGAGCACATGAGAGGGGAGAGGAGCAGAGGGAGAAGCAGGCTCCTTGCCGAGCAGGGAGCCTGATGCGGGACTCGATCCCGGGACTCTGGGATCATGACCTGAGCCGAAGGCAGTTGCTCAACCAACTGAGCCACCCAGGCGCCCTGTGCCTCCTGGATTTTAATGCCCGTTTCCTTCCCCACATTAGGGAAGTTCTCTGCTATAATTTGCTCCACTATAGCTTCTGCCCCTCTCTTTCTTCTTCTGGGATCCCAATTATTCTAATGTTGTTTTGTCTTATGGTATCACTTATCTCTCGAATTCTGCCCTCGTGATCCAGTAGTTGTTTATCTCTGTTTTTCTCAGCTTCTTTATTTTCCATCGTTTGGTCTTCTATGTCGCTGATTCTCTCTTCTGCCTCATTTATCCTAGCAGTTAGTGCCCCCATTTTTTATTGCACCTTATTAATAGCCTTTTTGATTTCGATTTGGTTAGATTTTAGTTCTTTTATTTCTCCAGGAAGGGTGTCTCTAATAACTTCCGTGCTTTTTTCAAGCCCAAGTAGTATCTCTAAAATCATGATTCTGAACTCTAGGCCTGACATCGTACTAATGTCCATATTGAGTAGGTCCCTGGCAGACGGTACTACCTCTTGTTCTTTTTGCTGAGGTGATTTCTTTTGTCTTGTCATTTTGTCCAGAGGAGAATAGATGACTGAGAGAACAAAATGCTAACAGGTTACGTCCCCAGCAAATATACTCTAAAAAATTCAGAAAAAACCTGAAACCAGGGGAAAAGAAAGAGAAAGAAGGAAAAAAGAAAGAGAAAAAAAAAGAAAAAGAAGAAGATAAAAACAAACAAAAACAGAACAAAACAAAAAAAGAGAGAATATGATCAAATATGATCAGGCTAGTGCATAGATCAGTGCCACACACTAGATTTTGGGTGTATTTTGGTCTTTTAGAAGATAGTGCCTCCTAAAATTGTAAAGAAAGAAAGACTTATATATGCACAAAATAAGGGTTGATACAATGAGGGGATGGAAGATGATTGTAAAGATGGAAATTATAAAAGATTTCATAAAAGGAATTGATAAGAATTTGTTTGAAAAAAGAAAGAAGATTAAAAAAAAGGGGGGGAGAGAACGTGATCAGGCAGGAGACTAGAACAAAGCCATCCACTAGAGATTTAGGGTATGTTTTGATCTGTTAGGAGAAACTGTATCTCAAAATTTTAAAGAGAGAACAATTTATATATATATGCCAAAAATAAGGGCAACTTCTATGAAGGGATAGAATATGATTCTAAAAATGAAAAATAATTTTTTTAAAAGGGGTTGATAAGATGTTGGTTGAAAAAGGGAAAAAGAAAAATTCAAAAAAGAAAGTTAAAAAAATTAACTTTGAAGAACTAATGAATCATGGTAAAAAAGCCATGAATTCTATGTGCAGTATTCCCCTAGCGCTGGAGTTCTCCCATTCTTCTTGATCAGTAAACTTGGTCTTTGCTGGCTATTCCTGCTGATCTTCTGGGGGAGGGACCTGTTGCCGTGGTTCCCAAATGTCTTTGCCGGAGTCGGAATTACCCCACTCTTTTGAGTCCGGGCTAAGGAAGCTGCTCGGGTTTGCTCTCGGGAGCTTTTGTTCCCTGCAAGCCCTCGGCACAGCTTTGGAGAATGAGAGTGAAAATGGTGGCCTCCCAATCTCTGCCCGGAGGAGCCGAGAACTCTAGGCCCCCCCTCCTCAGTGCGCCTCCAGAGAAAAGCAGTCAATCACTCCGGACTCCCCAGTCTCTGGCTGCACTCCATGCTCACCCGGCCTGTGATCAAGCGTTTCTGTCTCTGACAACCGACCCCATATGGAGTCTCCCAACCCAGCAGATCCCTGGTGTGCTCCTGTGTTGCTCCTCCTGGGGGAGGAAGGGGAGTCTCCCTGGCTCTGCCGCTTGTTGGGTCCCTGCTGGAGGAGCAGTGGCCTGACTGTGCCACGGATCATTTTATGGCAACCCCGAGCTGAGAGCCCGCACCTCGGCTCTGTCTCTGCAGCCAGGTTCCCCACTCTGATACCTGGGAGCTCCGCCCCACTCAGGCACCCCCAGTCTTTCTGTGACCCCGAGGGTCCTGAGACCACACTGTCCCACGAGGGTTCCACCTCCCGCTTAGCCACTGGAGCGATGTCCTTCAGCGGAGCCGAATTCTAAAAGTTCCGATTTTATGCTCCGTGGCTCTATCACTTGCCAGAAGCGGCAGAGTCCCCCTCCCCTGCCGTCTATCCTCCTGAATATTGCCTTGGATTCACTTCTCCGCACGTCCTACCTTCCAGTAAGTGGTCGCTTCTCTGTTCAGAGAGTTGTTGCTACTCTGTTCTTTGATTTCCTGTTGAGTTTGTAGGTGTTCAGAATGATTTGGTCCCCATTCAGCTGAATTCCTGAGACCAGATGAAATCCAGGTCTCCTACTTCTCCGCCATCTTGCTCCGCCTCGTATATTTTATCTTTTTAACGATCAACATCTGAGGAACTCTAACTTACTATTTACTCTAAGAAAATAACTCAATATATATATACAGGCTTGCCATATTATATTTTATTTATTAGCATCCTTTTGCAAATAAAATATTGCCATTGACAAATGAACTGAATCTAAATTAATCCAACAGTAAAATAACAAATAGATTTAGCATTCATATACTGCCATATTTCTGGTAGTTTTTATAGAAATGGTTTTAAAAGAAAATCTGCTTCTTCTCTGGCATTCCAATTCTCCTAAAGTAATGATTAGAAAGATAAGTTGGGCTACTTTAGACATGTCCATAATGCATGCTAGAACTTATTCAAAATATTATTCTGTAGAACCTAGCTTGTTTAAATTAAAAAGTTGAGTTTTATTTATTTACCTTGCATATTGGATTTGTGAAATTGATTCATGCTATTCTAACTCGTGAGACTATTGGCTCAACAGGAAATTTTAATTCATAATTATTTTATTTCCTGTGAGGGATATGCATCAAAGATCCTGAAATATTCTTGTATAGTGCTCCAAACACTCAAAGGAACCTTTGAAGAATAATCCAGCATAAGGCTGATTTAGATTAGAGCAAAGAATTTATTAATTTGAAGGAAGAACATATAGAAGTAACATAAATAACCCCTCCCTGTTGGAGGGACATTATTCCATCAGGGTTAGTGGTTCACTAAGGTAGGGTACATACGGTGTTGCTATCTCTTTCTCAGCTCTTATCTATAGGCTTTTTGGAAGTTCATTGTGACCAGATGACTAGGACGGGAAACAACTTTAGGTCACACATCCTAGAAGTGGGCTGAGCCACGTTACAATTCACTCAGGAAGTAAGTCTGGAAGACAGTCAGAAATGTAATTTCTTGCAATAGGTCAAAATTTGATTGACATGTGATGGTGTCTTCAATGCCTATGAGAATAAATGACCAGAGGTATGATGCCCAATGATTCCTGTGTCTATTGGTTTGACTGATTACCCAGACCTTGTAAAGAGTACAATGATCATCACAGTTACAGAAATAACATTGGAGGAGTTATGTATGTTTTCATTTTCTCTGCTTATCATCTATCATCTATCTATCATCTTTTATCTATTATATCGTTTCCAATTTCCTTTGTCCCATAAGTCTTTCTACTAATATTTTATATATGACATATTTTTGATTGGTATAATCGGTTCCATTGGTAGGAAAAAAATGTATTTGGGTTTGATTTAGTAGAGACATAATTATCACCAAGACATGGATATAGCGTCCATTGGGACTGTGGATCTTTCATTTTGGGAAGAGCATAAGTGTTTTCCATGATATTAGTGTACTTGCATTGTGTTAAATGGGAGCATGTTAATTTTATTGATTAGAGCTTTACGTATGCTTAGAAAGAGTGGCATTGGCAAATATAATGGATTGGCATAGAACATGGTTCATATGAAAGAAGCACAAAATCAGCATTAACTACCACCAGGAATTCTTGGGATTCCCGGTGAATTGCACTGAAAACTACTGTGTATGGATGTGTCCTTCAGACATTGCTTCTTCCCAGACAACAGAAGTCAGCCTCTACCCTGCTGCTTCCAGTTCATCTTTTCTTCTTCTCACCTTGCTGACAGATGTTATAAAATGAAGCCAGCTCTGCTTCCCCATTAGCCCTGCCACCTATTTTTCTCCTATTACCAAAAACACCCCAGGGTGTTTTTCACCGTCTTCTACTTCCAATGAAGAGTTCTCATTTGGAAAGCTGCACATTGCCTGCTTTCTTTGAATACAGTAGCCACAATCTCCCCACAGCCCTGTCAAAACTTCACACATTTGGCAGCTTTTCCTCGAATAGTCTGTTTTGTGGTTGGAAATGTCCCCTGATTTTTTTGGATTCTGTTTTTTTGTTTGTTTTACATGTTAAATTTGGATTAGTTTTGAGTGGAGGAGAACAGAGAGTCATATGTAATTTGCCACCTTAAAACTATCATTTTACTGATGACATTCTAAGTGTCTTCTCTCTTTATGACTTAGATTAGAGCTTCTCCAAGTAGTCTACAATATGAGAACTGAGTTTGCACACTTGCATGTAAAAGCTACTTTTTTCATGTGGCTTATGATAACATTCAGACACATTTTGTGTTCAATTCCAAAACATATGCATGAGTTTATACACACTGTATCAAATTACTTTCCAGATGTTGAAATTGTTGTTTCAAAACAAAATCGTTGTTCAATTTATGGCATCACTTTTCCTTTGCAAAATTGTCACTTATCCCAAGATATCTTAGCTTGAAGGAACTGTATTGAAACATCTGTATCTCATATTTAGTTTTAACAACTACAGTTAATACTAGGTTGCTTCTGAAATTTTATTGTAAATGGCTAATCTTGTGTGAAGACATCAAGGAGATGACGGGTTTGTATCATCAACATGGCCGTGGGGATAGCAATAGCAAAGTAGTCAGAAATCATGCCTCTTTAGTACAGATGCAAATTATTATACACTTGGTGAAAAACAAAACTGATTTTTTTGGGGGGGAAGCTTGTACATGGTTTCACAGCTAGAAAGTCATAGACCAAGATTTATAATCCGAGTGTCCTGACTTTCTGTGTTCATTTTGGTGTGCTGAAATTCTTCAACTTCTACGGTCATCCATTATAAATTACAGGAGCTTTTCTGTCAGTCACATCACTGTTGATCCATATGACAACTCTCTAAAACCATTATTTTTTTAAAAATGCAATCTACATATGTCATAGCTCCCTTAATATGTTTAATTTGGGGGAGGAGGAAGCTTATCATTCTTTCCAATGATTTTTATCTCTTTCAACAATAAAGAACATTTTATTTTTTTTAGTTTTAATTTTATTTAAGTAGGCTCCACATGCAGTGACCCTGAGATCAACACCTGAGCTAAGATCAAGAATTGGAGACTTAACTGACTGAGCCACCCAGGCACTCCAAGTGCATTTTATTTTATTTTTTAATTTTTAAAGATTTTATTTATTTATTTTAGAGAGACAGGGAGAGAGAGAGAGTTGCGGGGGGAGAGGCAGAGAGAAAGAATCTCAAGCAGACTGTGCGTTGAGTGTGGAGCCCAATTTCACGACCCTGAGAACATTACTTGACCTGAAACCAAGAGTCAGATGCTCAACCGACTGCACCACCCAGGTGCCCCAACAACATTCTATTTTTTAATTAACAAGATTCTTGTTGACATTACTTAGTAATTTCCATTTATTACTTGCAAGGAGGAATAAAACTTTGATAACTTTTTACAGTTTTTTCCTTTGAATATTGATATTGTAGGATTTATTTTTTAAATCTTTTTATGAATCAGTTGTAGTTTTCTATATTTCACTGATTTTCAATTCAGTATCTTGTGAAGGACCATGATACTCATTATTTTTAAATCTCATCAGAAGTCATCTCTGAGCACTATAAAGAGAAATGAGAGAGGGAAGTAGAAAACAGGTAAGTGGTTGACATTTTGTTACAGCTTCCCTAACCAAATAAGGGTTTATGTCTTACTCAGCAAATTATATATTAGATATTCAAATTTTAAGGCCCCAATCTAGGGGACTACAATGAATATGAACTAGGGTACTATAATGAGTATGTAAAAAGTATCTGTCATCAAGACACAACTGAAAATATGGCACAAAGTAAGTATTGCCAAGGCTACTTAGCAATATTATGCACACTCTGATATGGTTCAGATTTATTCTATGATAGTCACTAGAGTGAGCGACCAAGTTTGTTGAAAATTTTTTAGAACTGTTCTAAGTAGATTACTGCTTATAATAAAGACTCTCTTTTCACATTTCAACTATCTTTACTTATTTCTCTGAACCCAGAATATAAAGTCCTTATATTGCCAGGTTATTTTTGACATTTCAAAAATTGGAGGAGACTAAGGAAGCATGAAAACTAATTGCAATGTAAAACATGGAATTGGATATTAGTTTAGAAAAAGGACATGAGTGGGAAAACGGGTGGAATCTGAATAAGGTGTGATTAGCTAATGATATTTTATCCATGCTAATTTCTTGGTTTCAATCACTGTGCTATGATTATAGAAAATTTTAACATTAGAGGAAGGTGTGTGAAAGGTATTTTATAATGTCTGTTTGATTTTGCAATTTTTCTTTAATTTTAAATTATTTCAAAATAAAAAAGTTAAAAAATACATCAACATATGGAAAATTTGTGTATACTAAAGTTGCATTTGAATTCAGTAATAAAAGATTCAGTTAAGGATTCTGGGAAGATGTATTTAATTTTGAAAACAATAAGATGTTTAGATTTTATCACATACTAAAATAAATACCAGTTGGATTAAATATTTGAATGCAAAAACTAAAATCATAAAGTAATATAATTTCATGGACTTTGGAATCAGATTGTCTGGGTTTGAATCCTAGTTACAACTATTTCAGGACTGTGTGATACTATCCAAATTATTTCATTTCTTGGCACTTCAGTGTTTCTTCCTGGTATAATAGGGGCAAGAACTGTATTTATGTTTGCATGCTTATGTTTGAGGACTGTATTGGTATATACGCTTCTGTTTGAGGAATATATTGGTGTGTGTGAAGCATTTACAATAATCGTTGGCACTTAGTAAGCAGTCAAGAAGAGTAGGTTATTCCTATTATTCTTCTTGATTTATTAATACTAAAAGAAACTAGAGGAATTTTTTAAATAATATTGGAAATAGTAAAATCTTTTTTCACTATGGCTCCTATGCCAAAACATAGAGCAAAAGACTGAAATATCTGACTAGGTAAAAATCCAAGCTTATTAGATAAACATCCATGAACAACTTTGAAAGACAATAATAAATTGAGTTAAAAATGTGAAATATGCAATAATAGGTTAATAGTAATGGGGAAAAGAGCTAATAGGAAGACCACACTTTGTTTTTGCTTTTTAGTTTTTATGTCAAGATACATAAGTTTGTAATTCACAGAAGAAGCAATGAAAACATATGAAAAGATAAGCAACTTTATTACAATCAAATAAATGTAAATTAAAAAGTCAGTGACCTTGTTTTATTGTCTATTATGTTGGGGTAATTTTTAAAAATATGTAGTTAACGTATACAGTGTTGGTAAGGAGGAACGAAAGCTTTCATACTTTTTCTTTTTTTTTTCTTTTTTTAAGAGAGGGAGCTGGGGAGAGGCAGGGGTAGAGGGAGAGGTAGAGAGAGAATCTTAAGCAGGCTCCACGCCCAGCACAGAGCCCAACACAGAGCTCAGTCTCAACCCTGAGATCATGACCTGAGCAGAATTCAAGAGTCCAACGCTTAATCTAATGAGACACCCAGGATCCCCAAGCTTTCATACATTTTTAAGGACATTTTTAAATTTGTACAAATATCTAAAAGGTAATATATATATATCAATATATATCAACAGTCATAAAAGTCCTAGGTTTCTTTGTATAGGAAGTTATTCCAAGGAAATAAAAGAGGTTTGCAGATTTATGTATACAGATGTTTTTTAATAAAATTCCTTGTCATAATAAGTTAGAAAAACTTTAATTTGGCACACAAAGTAGTGTGGAAATATGTCAATATTAAATATCATAAAGTAGATATATATACAGTACTGACATAGAAATAATACACATTAAGAAACAAAATTTTAAAATGCAGTTGGCATCCAATATGTATAACAGTTGATAATTTTACTGAAGCCATACATGTCTAGATACTCATTTTTTCAAAACCAGTAAAATGTGTGTTGTATGGTTAGCAACGATTATGTTAGAAAGCAGTGAATTGCAATTTCAGAAGCTAAGATTTACATTTTATTTTATAAATAGCAAGTATATAAACCATATACCTGCCACTAGAAGGTGTAGATTAAGGGTATATTCCCATGTTCTTACTGTCTTTGGGACCTTGGCCACATTCCACACTGCCTTCATAAATCATTAAGTTTTCTGTAAAATGTAGACAACATGATTCTGGGTTGTGTGTGTGTGTTTTGTTTTGCTTAGGCAACGTTTTTCATTGTCATTACTTTTTGTTTGGTTTGGTAAACTCTTCATTGAAATACAGTAGGCATAGAGAAAGGTGTTCAAATCAAACTTTTGCAGCTTGGAAAATTTTCAGAAATAGAACATACCCATATGACTAATACTGACATTAAGAAATGGAACATAGCCAGCACCCAGGAACCGCTCCTTGGGACCCCTCAGAGTATGCCCACCTTTGAGTGTAACCTCTACTCTGACTTCTAACATCCTCAGTTCATTGTGCCTGAGTTCATTTTATCTTTGGATAAGTGGAGTCCTTAATTGTGTGCTACTTTATATATGGCTTCTCTGGTTCAACATGATGTTTATTAGATCCATCAATTTAGCATGTACCACAATTTTTTCTTTTTCTTTCTTGCTTCACCCTATGTTTATTATTATGGGTTCTCCTTCCTGTTTTTAGGTGTGAGTTTCTGCTTTTTTTTTAAACAGCTTCTAAAAATGGAAACCTAGACGATTTATTTTTAACCTTTTTTCTTTTTTAATATAGGAAGAGTCAAACTCTAAATTTCTAAGCATAACTTTAGCTAAATCCAGTTGGTTTTGATATGTTAAATCTTCAGTTGATTTACTTCACAATATTTTTCTATTTCACGTTATGATATCTTCTCTACTATCTGGGTTATTTAGACATACAGAATTAATTTCCAAACACTTGAAGATATTCTAGTTTTCTTTTCTTGTTGATTTCTAGATTAATTTTACTGTGCTCAGAGAACATAATTTAATTGATTTAAATCCTTGTTTTATGACCCTCTTTATTTAACAATGGTAAATATTCCCGTCTATTTAAAATACTGTGCATTATGTCACAGCATTTTGGGGGAATTTCCTATATGTACAGGGTGAGGGTCTAGAGTAAAGCAAGAGAAGCATATAAGGCACAAAATTTAAGCCGGCATTTTCAGGATCCTGAAAGTGGAAAACCAACTTTAATGAAGTGTGCCTCTTTAAATTTTATACCCTACATGTCTTTCTTGCCTCACCTTAGCCAAGTCTTGTGTGTTTGCGTGTATATTACTTGATTGTTTAGATCTTTATATCCTTACTGTTTTTTTTTTCTATTTTCCTCAGTATTTCCTCTTTGAGTTATAACAATTTTTGCTTTTTATAATTTTTAATTTTATATGGTATGCATACATATTTAGAATTGTGATATCTTCCTAATGGATTGACTCTTTTTCTTATTAAATCTCTCTTTATAGATCTAATAATCATTTTTGCTTTAAAGAACACTTCATATAAAATATTATAGCACTTGCATATATTACATCTTTACATTCTTGCAGTCTCAATCTTCTATATCATTATATCCAAGTGTTGTTTTCTATAAGCAACATACAAATCATTTCAATCCAGTTTGTCAGTTTCAATCTTTTAATTTGTATATTTAATTGTTGTGTCTTTAATGTCACTACTGATGTAATGGATTTATTCTAACATCTTGCCATTTGTTCTTTATTTACATATCGTCATTTTTTCTTTCTTTTTCATCTCCATCTTTCACCTATTAGCTTGTTGGTCATACATTCATTTATGGTTATGTTAATGATTACCTTAGAGATTACAACATGCATTCTTGATTCAATGTAGTCTAATAAAACTAATACAAATAATGTTTACTATTTTCTCAATGTGTTTACCACTGTCCAATATAGCCTCCTGGTTTTTACATCCTTGTGTGGTACCCTGTCACATTCTGCAGTATTGACTTGTGTAACCAATAGGATATTATGGAAATGAGAGAAAATGACTTTCAAGGCAAGGTCATAAAAGACCTTACAGCTTCTGCACATTCAAGCACCCCTACAGAGAGGTCCATAGTGAGAAATTCGGTCCGCTGTGGATAGCTAGCACCAAATTCCTGGCTATAGCATCCTTCAGTCAAGCCTTCAGATGACTGTGATTCTGGCCATCATTTGATTACAACCTTAAGAAAGTCCCTGAGTGAGAGTCACCCTGCTAAGCCATTACCAAATTCCTGATCCACAGAAACTGTGTGAGATGATAAATGTTTATTATATTTTTAAGCACTGTATTCTGGGGTAATTAGACATGTGGCAATAAAAAACTAAGATACCCAAAAAATTTCATAATATGTACTCCCTTATTTGCCATTTGAATTTTAGTTGTCATGCATTTCAATTTTACATGTATTAAAAACCCCAAGAGAGTATTTTAGTGTCATATTTACTTTTATTTTACCCATGCACTTACTATATCCATTGCTCGTCTTTTCTTCTTGCATTTCCATGATTTTTCTGGGATAATTTTTCTTCCATTTGACAAACATCCGTTAATATATCTTTTAGTGCAGGGCTGCCAAAGACAATTTTTATTCATTTTCTTTGCCTGTAAATGTTATCTTCACTTCGCCTTTTTATTGTGAATATATCTTAGAGTATGGAATTCTAGGCTTCAGATCATTTCTGTTGGCTTAAAAGATGTCTTTCCATTATTTCTTGTCTTCTACTTCTTTTCTTCTGCTGAAAAGTCAACTGTTAGATTTTTTTTTTTATCTCTTGATAATATGTTTGTAATGCTTAGTCAGTGAAGCACCTGCCATCAGCTCAGGTCATGATCTCAGGGTCCTGGGATGGAGTCCCGCATCGGGCTCTCTGCTCAGCAGGGAGCCTGCTTCTCCCTCTCCCTCTGCTCCTTCCCCTGCTTGTGTTCTCTCTCTCTGTCTCAAATAAATAAATAAAATCTTAAAAAAAATTAAAAAGTATGTTTTTTTAAGATTTTTTTTTTAAATCAGGGATAACCAGTAGTTTTATTGTGATGTATCAACATTATATTTATCCCTCATGGGATTTGCATAACTATTGAATGCCAGATTGAAGTATTGTATTAGTTTTGGAAAATCCATGGATATTATCTTTCCAAATATTGCTTTTGCTCCATTTATCTCCACGTTTCCTTCTAGAACTCCCATTGCATATATATTAGATACTTTATGGTGTTTCACATGTCTTGTATCTACTGTTTTGGGTTTTCTAATACTTTTTGCTTCTCTGCTTCAATTTAGATATTTTCTATTTTCATCTACCCATTCACCCATCCTCTCTTCTTCATGATTTATTTTGCAAAAAATTCTCTCCTCTTATAAAATTATAGAAAACCTGTGTTATCCAACTTTCCTCTGTTTTTTGAGCTTATTAATCTTTATTATTTTAGAGATCGTGTCTATTTCTTCAGTTTTTGTATCACTTTTGTGTCTATCTCTTGTCTCTTTTAATTGTGAATGTTTAGTCTTGTGGTTCTTTTTTTGGTCATATCTTTTAAGGTTGGAGATGACATCTTCCTCTAGAGTGTTCAATATCTGCTGTGCTGGGCAGGTAGGGTTTGGGGCAGATTACCTGTATTCAATTATGGGCTGAGCTGAGCTGAGGCAAGGTTGCAATTTCAGTAAAGAATTAAAAATCATCTATATCTGGTTAGCCCTTATTTCTAGGGCCTTATTTCTTGGACTTTTGAGCTTTTAATTCACAACTTAATGTGTTCACTTGGTCTTTTCTCCTCCTGGCAGGTCCTAAAAACTCATCCTCTAAGCACAGGGAGGATTCCTGCAACTTTTCCTCTGCTTGTCTAAGATTCTCTCTTTAGATTTTTAGCCACCTCTTGTGCAATGTTAGAATTAATCAAATGCCTTCAGGGGAAAACAGGTCCATACATCTCCAACTCTGTCTCTCCAGTTTTTTATTTAATAATCTAAAACTGTTTATCTGTCTATGGAAAACTTATTCATAAATCCAAAAACTGGAAAAAAAATCCCACAAAATATACATCAGAAGATGGTATATCTAAACCTTGAAATAGTATTCAGCAATAAAAAGCACTACTATAAAATGTAAAAACATGAATGAATCTCAAAAACATTATCTTGAATGAAAGATGCTAGACAAAAAGCATATATACTATATGATTTCACTCATATGATGTCTTGGAATGATCTGTTTTTGAAAGATCCAAGGTAACCTGCAGCTGAGAAAGAGGTGATTGCATAGGAACAGAAGTTAGTTTCTTGGAGTGATGAAAAATTTTATATCTTGATTGTGGTTGTGGATACACAAGTATAAATAATTGATAAATCTTATCTAACTATATGCTTAAATGAGTGTATTTTATTTTCTTTTTTCTTAGGTTTTTTTTTTTTTTTCAATGTAACACAATACACATAACACATTTGCCATTTTAGGCATTTTGAATGTAAGGTTTAATGGTATTAAGCACATTCATACTATGCAATCATCACCACCATTTATCTCCAGAACTCTTTTCATTTTGCAAAACCAAAATTCTGTACCCATTAATCAATAATTCTTTCCTCCAGGCCCTGGCAACCACCATTCTATCTCCAGCTCTGAATTTGAATACTCTAGGTAAGAATATAATTGGAATCATACAGTATTTGCCTTTTTGTGGTTAAGAGTGTATTTTCTTTAATGCAAATTAAATCTCAGTAAAGTTTACATAATAAAAAAGGCAACATTAGCAAAAAACTTATTGTTTATGTATTCATTAAATCAATGTATTATCTATAGCCATCTCCATACTATATTCTTAGTATTTTTTGAAGATTCTTTTTCTAGCATGTTCTTATTGTAGTCAGAGTTTTCTATTGTTTGCAATATTTTTCAAAGTTTCATGATCTGGTTAGTAAATTGGCATATCCAATTAACTATTTTCTGTGGACCAAAGTATTTTCCATTGAGAAAATAATTCTCCCCACATATGCTGAAATATCTGGAAGATTTAGAGCACATCTGCTAAATGAAGTACATTGTTGATTCTATCTTTTTAGATAGAAAACAGGTAATTCAGTTATAATTTTGTAAGTTCTATTCCTCTTTACTTTCATTCAGAATTTACATCTTCAAAAATTTTTAATAACCAGAACTCTCAAATGAGTTGTCTATTTGTGATTTTTTGAATATTTTGCAAGTTTTGATGATAAAAATGGTAAGCCTTCTAATTCACATTCCATTCCAACAGATAGTATACATTTATTTAGTCAAAAATAGGAGCTCTACCAAAGTTTTACCACTTGTGAAATTTTCCAAAGAAGCAATTATAGGTACTAAAACATGCTAAAACACCTCTGTAATTAAAAAATATGTATGTATTAATGGAGTACATATCGATAGATAGATCACTAGAACAGAATAGAAAATCCCAAATAGATCCAAGTGTTTATGGAATGCAGTATATGATAAAGATGACATAGTAAATCAGCAGGTATTAAAAAAATTGACTTTTAAACAAGTGTTATAGGAACACCAGGTAGTACATTAATTAGCTTTTACCTGCATAACAAGCCAACCCTAAAAGTTTATGTTAATCCAAAATTTAGTGGTTTATTATTTTTTATTTTTTTTAATTTATTTATTTGAGAGAGAGAGAGAGATAACAAGAGAGAGCATGATTGGGGGATGGGAAGAGGCAGGCTCCCCACTGAGCAGGGAGCCTGATTTGGGACTCCATCCCAGGACCCTGGGATCATGACCTGAGTTGAAGGCAGACACAACCAACTGAGCCACCCAGGCATCCCCAAAATTTAGTGGTTTAATTCAAAATTTATTATTGCTTACAAATCCAAGGTTTAGGTGGGAGACCTACTGATCGACTAACATTTGCTGGCAATGCTCATGTGTCTGAAGTTATTTGTGAGTCTTCTAGGATGCATGGTAGAATATGGCCTCAGTCTCATAGCCAGCAGAGTGTGGAAAATCCACATCGCTATGACTCAAAATTTAGAACAATAAGAAAAAGTGCTAACCTTGACTGCAAATACAAAATACAAAATAAGTGCTCGCATGTCTAAATTACCATAAGCAGCATCAAAAGATAAATGAAAAATTGGGAAAAATATCAGAACCTATTTCATAGAAAGAGGGCTATTACTTGAATATATAAAGAGCTACTAAAAACTGAGAAGAGAAAATCAACAACTAACTAGAAGAAAGGGACAAAAGATATGAATAACTTGTTCATGGGGAAGGAAACGTAAATGGACAATGCACTTATAAATGCTGCTTAAATTCACTATGAAAGAAAATGGAAATTAAAACTATACAGTTGCTGCTGTTATTCATTGATTGGTTTGGCAGAAAGCCAAAATATGTGAAGCTGTAGGGGAAAGGAGCTCATATATTGCTATCCCTTACTTTATTTAGCCTTTCCACTGACTTTAATCTGATGTTTTCAATTCTTTTTCTCTTATAAATAATTGAACAACAAGCAAGCTTATGCACTTTAGTTATTTTTGCAGCATATCTGGGAGAGCTTCTGCTAAGGGAGGTTGCTAGGGCAAATGATAAATACGCATGTAACTTATTAATATTGCCAACTCTTTTCCATAAGGTTTAATCCCAGTTTATGTTTATAAATATGGGAGGGAAAACAAATAGGTGAATCTGTTAATGTTGTTAGGAATAAAGATTTTCAATACAGGAAAAAAGGTATAAAATAAAATATTAATATAGAAAAAAACTTGAACTGTTCATATGGATTGAGACTGTCACTAAATCTCAAGGATCATAAAACTATTGATTTCTCAGTTGAAAGGAAGCTGAATGTCCAACTTATATTTCATAGTTAAGTCTCTTCTAAAAATTCTTCAGCAAATTGATTTTTTGTCTCTTTTTGAATTACACTGGGGCCAAGGAAATAATTCTATTATAGATTTAATATTAGTTCTGTGACTCAGTCCTTCTCCATCTCCACTAGATATTACTTAGAGAATTAACTCAATCTCTCTAATTCCCTGATCTATAAAGGGAGCTAATGAAAATCTAGCTGATAGGATTGATCCTGCAAAGATTGACCAGGCTGTGGGAACAATGATTTCTTAACACCAAATCATTCATGGCATTATTTAGCCACAATTCCTTTCATAAGAGTTATTTTCACAAATGATACTGAGATTTGGGGGTATTCCAGCACATTATCCACCTTGAAAACCTTGACGTTATCTGAAGTAAAGGACTGAGTTTTAATTTTTGTATGGTGAGAATAGTGCCTGCCACCAGTTGGTTCTAGATTCCATACATTACACATAAAAATGGTTTGTAAACTGGAAAACATGATACAAAGATGGTTATTATTGCTATTGTTAAAATGAGCCATTTTGGTGCACCTGGGTGGTTCAGTTGGTTAAGCATCTGCCTTCAACTCAGGTCATGATCTCAGGGTCCTGGGATGGAACCCCGCATTGGGGTCTCTGCTCAGTGGGGACTCTGCTTCTCCATCTCACTCTCCCCCTGCATTCTCTCTCAAATAAACACATAAAAATCTCATAATAAAAAAATAATAAAATGAGCCATTTCAATTTTGTTTAGTTGTAGCTGCTATAATTTTTCCTTAGCTTGACCTGAAATCTTACTCCTTGTAATTTTATTCTTTGTTCTGTCCTCCAGGCTCTACTGAATGGTTAATCTTTCTCATTGGAAGGAATAAAAAATAAAGTTTTATCAATTAGAATAACAGAAAATACAATAATTCAGTTCTTGATTTCTTACGAATTATTTTATTAAATAGATCATGTGTACCCCCTTACAACATGTGTACAAGAACAACCTTACTTCTTATTCTTTTTCTTTATTTGCCCTGTGTTTAATCATAAACTCTTCGCTAAAGAGTGACAGTGATTCCAGTTGCTCACAGTTATCTTAGGATTTTTCATTTATGTATTTCTCTTAGATGCTGGGAATACCTCCCTCCAGTAATGATCATTGGGATTATTTCTTACTTTTTAAGACTTGAGTATTTTATACTTAGGCCATACTTCTCTGCACATTTGTAATTAGTTAATTAAATGACATTCATGATCAAGTATGTGTTCTCCTCTAGAACATAATATTTATGCAGGTTTAGACAGTTTCTATCTTCTTTTTCCACTATCTCCTTAGTCTATCAGTCAGAGTGACTGATAGAGAGGTTTAAAAAAAAAAAAAAACAACTAACTTCTTGAGTGGTACAACTTCATGAACTTTTCACTAGTCTTTAAGATGGAGGCAGTCTTCATGTCGTGGTATCTCATTATATAACTTCCAAGTTATGTAGTTATTTAGTTCTACTTTGCATTATAGTTGTGTGGGTAACTGCTTGACAGTTTATTTATTATTCACTAGATAAATACATTTGAAGACAAATATATAGGTGAAACTGGGAAGAATCTATCGGTATAACCTTTTGATATCCAACAAAATGCAGTCAAAAATGAAGTTTAAAAGACATTTCATTAATAAATAAATAATTGTTAGTATATATAAATATATTATTATCTCAGTAAATAAAAATAAGATAAAAAAGAAATGGATAGTACTGCTACTTATATATAATTAAAGTATACCAACATATATGGTGAAATATTTTTTCTTCATCCATTATCATCCCTTAGAACCTCCTGTCCTTTCTCTGCTCTCAGCTCCTTCTTGTTCCAGTGGCTTATATTTACCAAATGAGTTGGAAATTTGAGGTTCTAACTAAACAATTTAGCTAAGTTTAACAAAAATAATCAACTTCATATAGATAGATATATATATACACATATATGTAATTTTGAGGCCACATTATTAATAAGATATACATATGTATTTGTGTGTGTGTGTAATAATTAGATTAGGTCATAGTAACACAAATAGCTTATACTAAAGTACTTCAAATTAAGGATATATTGTAATTATATAAAATAAATATATTCATGTCATCCTGAAGAGGGTGTAATGTTAATTATGTTTATAATAATAAGTGAAAAAATGACTCGTTGGACTAGGTGGGAGAAAGGATGCCTGTTTGTTTTCAGTACTTCAGAGATAACTTTATAAAAGAGAAGATTAATAGAGTAGCTATGTAGAAAAACAACCATAAACAGAAAGTAATTTTTTCAATATAAATTGTAATACAAAACAATTATTTTCATTCAGTTAATAGTTATTGCCTGTCTTCTGAATCATACCTGAATAAAGTGGTTTTAAAAAAAAAGAATGAGAGTAAAAATGACAAAAAAAGTCTTAATTTTTCAACATTCCCCTGGCAATTCAGGGTCTTTTCTGGGTCCATATAAATTTTAGGATTGTTCGTTCCAGCTCTGTAAAAAATGTCAATAGTATTTTGATACGGACTGCACTGAAGTGTAGATTGCTCTGGGCAGCATAGACATTTTCACAATGTTTATTCTTCCAATCCATGAACATGAAATATTTTTCTATCTCTTCGTGTCTTCCTCAATTTCTTTCATAAATGTTCTGTAGTTTCTAGATATGAGACAGGAATCCATCAATATCCTAGAGGAGAACATAGGCAGTAACCTCTTTGACATCGGCCACAGCAACTTCTTTCAAGACACATCTCTAAAGGCAAGGGAAACAAAAGCAAAAAGAACTTTTGGGACTTCATTACAATCAAAAGCTTCTGCACAGCAAAGGAAACAGTCGACAAAACTAAGAGGTAGCCCATGGAATGGGAAAAGATATTTGCAAATGACATTACAGATAAAGGGCTAGTATCCAACACCTAAAAAGAACTCAAACTCAACACCCAAAAAACAAATAATCCAGGCAAGAAATGGGCAGAAGACATGAACAGACACTGCTCCAAAGAAGACATACAAATGCCTAATGGACACACGATAAAATGTTTAAAAGCACTAGCCATCAGGGAAATACAAATCAAAACCACAACGAGATACCACTTTACACCAGCTAAAATGGCAAAAATTCACAAGACAGGGAACAACGAATGTTGACAAGGATGTGGAGAAAGGGAACCCTCTTACACTCTTGGTGGGAATGCAAGCTGGTGCAGCCACTTTGGAAAACAGTATGGAGGTTCCTCAAGATGTTACAAATAGAGCTACCCTACAACCCAACAATCGCACTATTAGGTATTTACCCCAAAGATACAGATGTAGTGAAAACAATATACCCCAATGTTCATAGCAGCAATGTCCACAATAACCAAACTGTGGAGGGCACTGACATGTCCTTCAACAGATGAATGGATAAAGATATATAATGAAATATTACTCAGCTATCAGAAAGGATGAATACTTACTATCTGCATAGATATGGATGGAACTAGAGGGAATTATGCTAAGTGAAGTAAGTCAAGCAGAGAAAGACAGTTACCATATGGTTTCACTTATATGTGGAATATAAAGAATAGCACCGAGGACCATAGGGGAAGAGAGGGAAAATTGAATGGGAATAATTCAGAGAGGGAGACAAACCATGAGAGACTCTGGACTTGGGGAAACAAACTGAGGGTTACAGAAGGGAAGGTGGTGGGGGGATGCGGTAACCAGGTGATGGGTATTGAGGGCATGTGTTGTGATGAGCAATGAGTGTTATACGCAACTAATGAATCGTTGAACACTACATCAAAATCTAACGATGTACTATATGTTGGCTAATTGAATATAATAAAAAATAAATAAAAAGTTTTACTATTATTATAACCATACTTTTGAATTCACAAACCCCCTGGATAGGTCACAGGGATCCCTGCGGAGTTCCAGGACAACACTTTGGAAACAGTAATTTCAGATTAGTATACATTAAAAAAAAAAAAAGCTTTCTATCTAGAAGTGAAACACATTTTAATGATGAAATTAAATAACAGGAAAATATAGATGGAAATAGATTATGATGTATGTTTGTATGTATAAGAAAATTGGTGATTGGTCCTGTGAGCACAAACCAAGTGTTGAGGAATCACTCCAGTGCTGTCATTTTGCCAATAGGAAGCTTATACTACTATATTTTAGCTTTTGTACAGAGAAAATATTCCCCTGCACTAAGTAGAAATCAAATTCCCTAAAATAATTTATTTTTTAAATTGAGGTAGTAGTTGACATGTAACATTATGACAGTTTTAGATATGCAGTGTAATGATTCCATATTTGCATATATTGAAAATTACCACCACAATAAGTCTAGTTAACATCTAATCTGTTACCATAGATAGTAACAAATTCTTTTTTCTTGTGATGAGAACTTTTAAGATTTTATTTTAGCTACTTTCAAATATGCAATACAGTATTTTTAACTATAGTCATCATGCTGTACATTCCATCCTATGACTTATTTATTTTATAACTTGAAGTTTGTACCTTTTGACCACTTTCACCCATTTTGCCCATTCTCTACCCCCTGGGCTTTGGCAACAACCAATCTTCACTTTGTATCAATGTCTATGAGGGTTTTCTGTTTGTTTTGTTTTTTGTTTTTTGTTTTTAGATTCTGCATGTAAGTGAGAATCATATGATATAAAAACCTAAGCTTCCCAGCAGTGCTTTAAACAATCTGGATCAATGTATGTGCATACCACATGACACTGGGTTTCCAAAGAGAATTGCATTTTGATGCATTTCCTGAATGCCCCAATTAAAAAAAAAAAATCAGAACTCTGCAATCTTAAGTGTCTTTTTAAGAAAAGCACAATAGCAGGTCAAGTGAACAAAAAAAAAAAACCTTACTCAAGTGACTTATATAAGGTCCGTGTGTTATTGCTAATTTATATTATAATAGGAATTAAGCTTCTTATTCCCTCCCTCCTTCATAGGGGTAATATTATGAGCTGGTAAACAAAATAGAAACAATAGTTACAAATCCCTCTCTTGAGAGGAAGACTAGTATATTACAGAATAATAAAAATTCAAGTGCATTTTATTAAGGAAGATATTTCATGGGTAAATAATTTGATTTAATCAAATTCTTATTTTAGAACAAGTTTTAAACTTGGGGATATTGGATTCCATTTGGTGGTGTCAAAATAATAGTGTATGTGTGAAGTTCATTAAACTCACTGACAAACTTACAGAAACATTTACTTCTAATTAAAAATCTTCATCAATATGTAGTATTCTGGTTAGAAAATGTGTTTTTAACTCAATTTTCTTCTTAAAATTTTTGTACCAGTTCAGACAATATTTTAATATGCTCATATTAACAACTTGATATTTCAATATTTTGAAAATATTAAGATATTTATTATATATTTTATACTCAATATTAGGAAAGAAACTTGTTGCCCAGTGTTATAAAGTGAACTCATTAACCACTAGACTGGATGAAATATCAAATCAAAAGCAACTTCTCTTTTTGTCTCCCTGCCTCTGCCTCTCTCTCTTCCTTCTTCTCTTCTTTTTTAAAATAATGAGAGGAGCAAATATGAGAACCAGAAGTGCTTGTTAAATTAGTAGTTTTTATTAAAAAAAATTCTATTTTAATCTCTTCATCTATATTCCTATATCTATCCAAATTAACCCCGAAATTTCTTAACTTCAAAATTCTGCTGAGAGTTTCTTAGGGTTTGTATTCTTCTCTCCATTCAACTGATTCAATATCGTACTTAGAGATATACAACTTTGTGATAGTTGGTGTTTACAAATAGGTGGCAAAGCCCTTAAAATTGTGTATTTGTGGGCGCCTGGGTGACACAGCTGGTTAAGCGTCTGTCTTTGGCTCAGGTCATGATCCCAGGGTCCTGGGATCGAGTCCTGTGTCAGGCTTCCTGCTCTCTGGGGAGCCTGCCTCTCTTCCTTCCCGCTAGTGCTCTCTTTCTCATATCTCAGTCACTATCTCTGTCTCTCTCTCTCAAATAAATAAATAATCTTTAAAAATAATTGTATACTTGTTCAGAAATAGACCATAGAGCTTTTTGGAAATCTGTATTTTAAAAATTAACTTTTGACTTATCAATGTTACTTCTAAGTATTTACCCTGAAGATATACCTCCAAAAATAATAAAAAAATAAAAAAAAACATGCACAAGGTTATTCATTTCAACACTGTATGTAATTGCAAAATACTAGATAAAACCTTAATAACCATACAAGGGATAGTGGCTGAATTACCCATAGTACATGTACACCAGGAAGTAATATGCAGCTGTATAGAATGAGGAAGCTGTCTATGACCTAATAGGAAGTGAACTCCAAATTCTATTGTTAGATGAAAAAAAAAATCCCCCAAAATATCTCAATATACGACCCTTTACATAAGAAAGGGATAAAATAAAATAGATATGTATCTGCCCATTTGCACAAAAGAAGTGCAGAAAGATAAACCAGACACTGAGATTACTTACAGAAATATAAGGAAATGAAGTAAAATAAATGGAGAAATAAAAGAGAGTTTCAGGGATGAATGGTAACTATACTTCTCTGGATATAACTTTCAGTGTAATTTGGATACTTAAACCCATGGTTTAATGTTTCACATTTTCAAAAAGTCAAGAAATAATTGAAATCAACACAATATGGGGGAAGTCTAAAATAGAACACAAACAGTAACAAATGACTTTAACTGAATTATAAATGAATAATATTACATTATATATTTTAATTAATTTTTATTTTAATTAATTAATTATGCCGGCAGCTGGTGAAAGAAAGAACTAACCTAAGTATATTTGGAGAAGAATATTTTAACCGTGTGCTAGAACGCTAAAGACAAGCGGAACCATTTACAGCTACTATACTCTAGCTAGTAAATGTGTTTCCCACATTTGGTTTGGTTAGCATTTCTGAAATAATTTATGTATTTACTAAGATTGAACAAACATGTAAATATGCTGTGGATAAGATTCAGGTTTATCATAGAGACAGAATTTACAAATAAGGAAAGAATGGAGGCAAGAATGAATCCCTTGACGTTGGACTGGAATTGGAGGTATCAATAGGAACTCATGGTTCTAATTATAGACACAGATTGACAGACACAGACCTAAGGATAGGAGCATGGGTAGGTTGGTGTCAGAGCACATAGCTTTGCTTCCCAGCGCAGTCGGCTGACGGGGCACAGAAGCCAGAGTACACCAGTAGCCATGAATATTCTTAGCCGCTGATGTTGGTTTAGAATAATTAGTGATTCTAAAGCTTGGATGGAGAAAGTACAAGATGGGTATGGAATATTCTGTTATCAGAAAGTAAGAAAGTATTCAGGGCTGCCTTGGTGGTTCAGTCGGTTAAGCGTCTGCCTTCTGCTCAGGTCATGGTCCCAGGGTCCTGGGATCGAGCCCCACATCGGGCTCCCTGCTCCACGGGAAGCTTGCTTCTCCCTCTGTTGCTCCCCTGCTTGTGCTCTCGCGCTCTCTCCTTCTCTCTGACAAATAAATAAAATCTTTGAAAATAGGGGAATAAAGAAAGTAAGAAAGTCTTCAAAAGATGATGGGGAGTTATTAAAGGACACAGAAGCCCCTTGAAGAAACTCCCAAAGTCAAAAGCTAGAATAATTTTAGGAACGACATAAATAATAAATAAAAAAATAATAGTATTGAATTGCAACCAATAAAATAAAATAAATACCCATTAATCCATAATTGATTCAAGGAAATAATTGAATAAATAAATGGGGGATATGGAAAACTATTCTTCACAGTAGAATTCCGATTAATAAATGTAAAAGGAATGTATGGAAATGATACAATTTCATCATTAGACAAACACCTAATATTTTTTCAGACAAGAAGAATCACTGGATGCTAAAATTAGTGGATGAGTGTAGGATAAAAAAGAGCATATACGTACAGTGTCAAATGTGTCTACATAAGATACTTATTAGTGACAAAGGGAAAATGTATTTTTACTCTGGATAAATATGGCAGGCACTATCTTAACCAAGTTATCAGTTAAGTGCCAGAAACAAAACACTTTGACATGCTTCTCTAATATGAACTGAAAAGTATTCTTGACCTTCTTGATGAAAATACATAAACTCACTCTAATGAGAAAACATAAGAACTATTCAAATGGTGCAACTTGAATAAGGATTATAGCTTAGTTACTATTATATCAATGTCAGTTTTCTAGTATTGATATTGCTGTATGGTAAGTTAAAGATTAGGGGAAAGTGGATGAAAGGTGTATGAGAAAAGAACTATTTTTCATTTTTTGGTAGATCTAAAGTTATTTCAAAATTAAAGTTAAGAAAAGAAAAAATAATCAGATTCAATAAAAAGTAGGTTAAAAAGAATTTATAAGGTTTACTACAATTATATTTAAAATAATAAGATGTTGAAACTAACATTTGTGTCAAAAATAAGGAATTGATCTAACTATGTACTGGCATATTTTTCATCAATTAAATTTAATTTTAAAAAGGATATTTTTTGACAGAGAAAAAATGTACATGGTTTATCAAGTGAAAAATACTATCAAGTAGTTGTGCGTGATCTTTAAAATGCCATATAAATATGTATATTTGTGCATAGGAAAACCGAGTAGCATTTTTCAATAAAATGTTTATGTGGCTATCTCTGTGTGTTTGACTTGTGTTTAATGATTTTTTTTCGTTTGAGTGTGTATTACTTTTATAACAAATTTAAAACTTAAACTAATTTCCTAATCTTTGCTGGAGAAGGAAAAAAAAACTCTCTAACTTAAAGAAGTTCATATAAGTAAGATTGAATTCTAATTGTATTTAGACTAAGGCAGACTAAATATTATAATCCATTATAGGAAGAGCATACAGCTCCATCTTTAAAAAAAAAATCCTTTTACATAATAGTTTATATCAGACTCTAAAGTTTCCAGGGGAACAGCTAAAACCCCACCCCCTAAAATAAAGATTGTTACATGTAGCAGATACAATTTACTGTGCATTTATAAGCTTATTTGTGATATTGAGTTCTTCTTACATTAAGTCCATTAAAGACAAACATTTGCACTCTCAGTAGATCCTCAGCTCTGTGATAAGAGTCCCACAGATAGTGAGCTTCCTGATGCTGTTTTAACCAGGGATTCCATTTTTCTGTGTGGTATTATCTAATGTGGCAGTTGGTTTCTCATTTTTTTTCTTGGTGCCTTCAGGTAATATCCTACATACTTTATTAAAAAGAAAAGTCTTTTCAAATTGAAAATCTAAATTTAGACCTAGAAATTATATTCACACAAATAATTCTACCACAAGCCCTTTTTAGGGGTCTCTCTCCAAAATACATTTTTAGGTAATTCAAAATGCCATTTTATATTTATTTAAAAAACATGTGTACATATGAGTCTTTTGAAATGAGAGTATTAATGCATGAGTACACTTTTATCCACATTTTAAAGGTTTTCTAATGCCATCTTGGAAATGCCTTAGTAATTTTATTACAGACTATGACTTTTATAAAAATTAAAGCTACTCAGAAGTTTAATATGATATAGCTTTATCTCATTTCTATGCTTTGATGTCATTAAGAGAGGAAAAAAATTCTTTTGTGTCACCCTCATTCGAAGTAAAGAAAATAATTTGTTGTGGTAGATGCAGTTTTGACACAAAAGAGTGGGTTTAGACAAATGTTTCTAAGTTCATATGGTTTTCTGAGCACTCTCTCTCCGGTCTTCAAAAAGAGGGAAGAAGTACTTCAGGACAGATGCTCTTGTAAATGCAAACTTGTGGGTTAGCAGAGGGACTAGGCCTTTATGAAGTACTTCTTGACTACCTCTCCAGCTGCAAGCTGTAGCAATAGAAAGAATGACATATTTTAAAATATTTGTTCACAAATGAGCTGATTTTACTCAAATATTTTGGTCAATGACAATCAAAGAATTTTTACTTTCTTACCTGAAAAATGTTGAGAAATATGAAAATAACAAACTCAATTTGATGCTTGAGAAGTTACAAAAGATTGAATAACGGGGAAAATCACACTGGAGACACGGACTGGTAACCTTTTAAAGATAATGCAATATGAGAAATTAATTCTGTGTTTCCTTCAGGGTTAGTGGATCCAAAATTAAGCTTCGGCATACTAGGTTGTTGCTAAGCAACTAGTAAATTTGCCGTGGTTCCTAATCATAGGCTTTTGAAACACATTTATTTTAATGGAATTCCCTACTGGTCTAGCGAAACCAGAGATGTTTGTTGGGTGGGTGTGCACACAAAACAAAACAGCAAAGCTTAAAATTGAATAATTACTCTAAGCCTAAGCCTGCTGAAGGTTACATTTGCCATACATGAGTGACCACTGAAGAAATTCAATTTACGTAGGGAATGAAAGTCATTTTGGGAAATTAATATTTAATATATTAATACATATTTTAAATTAATAGTACCTATTGGAATGAAACGGTGATGGTATCCTAATATCATTCTTTTCAAGGAACCTTGCTCCTCTTGCCTCTGTTAAGCCTTCACTTTTTTCCAAGGCAAGTGTTACTGATTTGCTTTCAATTATACAGCACACAATCATTGAGCCCTGTTATTAGAATGCTTCTTCCCACTCATGGTCTTTTCATTCTGTGAAAGAAGTTCAATTAGTGTAATGGCAGGCTTGTCTCAGCTCCTCTACACTGCAAGTTTACAGTGATTTCCCCCCGTCCTGTGTTTCCTGTGACTCAGTGGGTACATTTGCCTAATATAGGAGTTTGACATTAGTAGGTCCATGTGTCTGCTTATATGAGCACCAAACAACTTGAACTTTGTTGGGAATTAAAGTAATATTTTGGCATTAGCCCTTATCTTAGTTTTGTTTTTCAACCTCTTCAAAACTAGGTAGTAGAGAAGAATGTTATTTTAGACATTCCACGTAAAGAATGTAGTAAATATCAACTGTATAACAGCTGTTGTGCTAAATATTGATAATGTATCAATTATCAATTATCTGAATTGATTATCAATTAAGACTGAATAAGACACAGGGTACTAACAGAGTAGTGAAGCCAACAGAAATAGAAGCGTATGATTACAAAACTCTGCACTGAGCTCAATATGGTGAAAAGCAGCCATGATGTGTGATGGGAGAATAGATGAGAAGAGTCTACCTCATCTCTGCAAAGTGTGTGCTTGTGATTTATCTTATAGCATAAAAGTCAATAACACAGGTAAAGTTGGGAATTAGGAAGAGTGTTGGGAAAATGGGGGAAAAAGTAGTACTTAGATAAGAAGCAACATGGTTTGGTTTTGTTTTTTGACACTTAAGCAGTGAGGCAGGTAGAGAAAGGAGATGGGTATTGTAGGGAAGAGAAAGGAGGGCCTGGTAGGTCACAGAAGCCAAGTGCAATACTCTAGTTTTTCTGTTCTTAGTTTGCTGTCATCTGTCCTTTTAAAACGCTTTATAAAATTCTTTTTTTTTAATTATAAGCACAATAATTAACACTGACATAACACTGAGAGTCTCATGGACTTTTGTTAACTTGTATTGACACAATACTCATACAAACACAAATAAAGCCTGGAATATCTAGGCTTTCAGTCAACATTTTTCAAAATTGTTTTGAACATCAAGATGCTACATAAACAGAATATTTTGGTACCTCGAATTCAAGAAACACTAAGGGAAATTTGTAACCCCCTCACCCAATCTCATCCTCTTTCCCAGTTCCAGATCTCGGGAAATGCCGCCATGACACAAGCTACTTCCTGAGCAAGAAAGCTGGGGGTTACTTCTGATTACTTCTCCTCTGTCAAGTCTGAGCCTCATCAGTCAACAAGACCCACTGATTCTAATTCCCAAAATGTCATTTATCTGGCCACTTCTTCCATCTTTACTTCTACCACCCCTGTTCAAGGTATTATGGCATTTCTCTCCTGAACTATAACAATTATCATTAATAACATGCTCTTTCTCTCTCTGGCACCCTTGAAATCCATTTTCTAAATTGCAGTCATGAGGATGTTTGCAAAACATGGATCTGATAATGATTCCTCCTCTATTTAAAATACTATGATGATTTTGAATTGATTCTAGGATAAATCTTTCTTAGGCTGTGGTCTGAATCTTACCTTACATTCCAGGTTCATCCCTTTCCAATCCAGCACTGCAGCTGCTTTGGTCCATCCTACAAGCCTTGTGAATACACATCTCAGGACTTAGCTCCCTCTGCTTGGAATGCTCCTCTTTTCCCTTCAGCCTAGTTGTTTTCCTTTTTAGATCTCATAATAATTGTCTTTTGAGTTTGTCAATCTCCTTGGCTCAAGTCAGAGCCCCTCTCATAGGTTTTCAAAGATGTCATGCACTTTGGCATAGCTGTGTGTCACCGTGGCAATTTGGGGTTCATTTATGTTAATATTTGATACAAATTCACCTTCCCATGTGGACTGTAAGCTTCAGTGTAATAGGTATCGTGCCTTCTTTGGGTTTATTCTGGTGTGTTATCATTCACCGCTACTAGAGTTTTGATCATTACCATGTCTTTTGTGTAGTTCTGTTACTCTGGATTTAGACCACAATTTTTAAACAACTTTACTGAGATTTAATGTACATAGCATAGAAGTCATTTATTTTAAGTGCACAATTAAAGTTTTGGTGTACTTATAGAGTTGTGTAACTGTCACCACAACCTAAATTCAGAACATCTTTATTACCTCAGAAAGAATCTTCCACCCTCTTTCACGGGCACTCTCTAGTCTGACCACCATTTCTAGGCATCCATTAATCCACTTTCCGTTTCTATACATTTCCTCTTCTGGACATTCAATATATGGTCTCTTTTTATTAAGCTTTTTTCACTTAGCATAATATTTTTAAGGTTCATCCATATTGTCACATATGTAACACTTCAGTATTTTCATTGCTGAATAATATTTCATTATTTGTATATACTACATTTATCTAGTCTTTGATAGATATTTGAATTGTTTGGACCTTTTGGGCACTGTGAATAATAGGCTCTATAACTTGAATGCATGAATGATTGAATGATGAAATCTATACAAGAGTTTCTTCCTGTAAATACATTACAGAATATCGTAATATAGTCGGTCTTCCTTGTCTGGGGGGAATATGTTCAAAGACCCCCAGTGGAAGCCTGAAACTGCTAAAAGCACCAAACCTTATTTTGAATGTGTTTTTTCCTATACATATATAGGAAAAAGTTTGCTTTATAAATTAGGCACAGTAAGAAATTAACAACAACAACTAATAATAAAATAGAACAATTATAACAATATACTGTAATAAAAGTTACGTGAATGGGGGTCTCTGTCTCAAAATCTTACTGTACTTCATTCACCCCTCTTCTTCTTGGGATGATGCGAGATGATAGAATGCCTACATGATGAGATGCAGTGAGGTGAATGACGTCAGCACTGTGCTGTAGTGTTAGGCTACTGTTGAGCATCTGAGGCGGTGGCAGAAGAAGGATCATGGGCTTCAGAATGGCAACTGACACAGGTAACCAAAACTGCAGAAATTGAAACTGTGGGTAAAGGTGGGGACTTCTCTATATGATTTCCAGGTCATTTACAACCCTAAAATATAATATTATAATATTCCTAAAAGGATAGAGAAGGGAATGTGGCTGAAAGAAGAAACTAAATAGAGTTTTATGGATTTTGGATCTGACAGACCAACAAATAGACCAAGACTAATTAACCCTCAGAAGGAAAAACATCTACCAGACATCTTTCAAAATCTTTTTTCCAGAAATGTTTAACACCAATCCAAAGAATAAACATGGTGACAATGCTAAGCAAAACAATAGTTCTGATATGATTCAATTCCCCATAATTACAAGACAAATCTCCCATTATTTTGGTATTTAACAAACAAGTAAGGTTAGAAAAAAAACCTACTCTTCTTGTTTTCTCACATGTTATTTACTTTCTGGATCTTTCTGAATCTTTCTGAATCCTGAGAAAAGGAAACTGATTTTTTAAAAATCAAAGAGGGAGTAAAACATATAGCATTTTTCCAAATATGTGGTATTAATGAAGGCTTCACTGATATATTGAAGTGGATGGAATAATGGAATCAAGGACATCTGTTTTGATATCATATTTCATATTTCACAAGTACTGCCTTGACACAGTATTGAAGTCATGGCTAAACACTCAAGTCCCCTTTTTAGGCTATTTGCTAAAACCCCATCCTAGCTACTTGCCTTATCAGATTCCTACATTCCAGGCCACTATGTTTTCATCCTACCAACCACCCCCACCATCTGTTTCCCACACTCCCAGGCCCAGTACGGAACAGCTAGGAACAGCCTTCATGTCCTGGAGTCCACGAAATTAGCCAGTCTACAAAGGAGCTTGAAAAACATAATTAACCCCAACATACTCGCCATACATAAGCTGCTTTATGTCATTTCCAGGTTGCTGTTACCCTGCCCCAGGTGGCAATCTTCTATGTGGCCCTGTATGGCAGCCTTCTCTTATTTTGAGCTGCAAGTAGCAGAGTTTGCCTTTCATCTATCTAGTGTCAATATGTCGTGTCCTATCAATAAAAGAATCTTTAAATCTTATTAGTGAGGTTGGCAGGATAGCATGGCATGACTATTGATTCTTGGAGAGCTTCTTGGAGGGATTGCTCTTGGCTCACTAATTGGTTCCAGATCACTGCAAAAGCAGCAAGGGGATAGAATTGCAGCCTGTTGGTGAGCTTGCTTTTTAGCTGGTACTGGCTGCTGGAGGTTGCCTCATCTCTTCCTAACCACATTTCTTGGCATCTGAATATTCAAATGTACAGCACTAATTGGTTAAACTCCAGGGATTAGATACCATCCAGATGGAGCCCTATTTTAGGGTAATTGGAGTGATAGGCCAACTTAAGCTGCACTTTTCAGATTGGGGGTACTCATGTATTTTTGTGTTTGGCAGAGGCTTATCTCAGGATGCCACACTGCTTTGGTGTTAGTGTCTATTGTTATTTGGGTGGTCATATCTGGTTTGTCTGTGTATTTCAGGCACCTCTTTATGGAAGAACATGCTGATTGGGCTCCCCCACAATAGAGAATTAGCACCCTGGTCTCCTGAACTCATGAACCCCTAAACTGCCTTGGCAATTACATCTCTACTGAGTGTGAATCCTGACCTCTGAGAGGCAAAATGGGAGGTGGATGCATAGGAGGAGGGCCAAAGGGGACCTGTGAGGTTTTCTCCTCCCTACCCAGAAAGTCAGAATAATGGGCTATTGACTAGAAACTAAATTGGAGTGCTGTGATTTTGCTAGATTAAGAATACCTCAGTCTCTCTCATCCTCACAGTACCTATTTCTCTTGCCCTCCAAAATACTACATGCCAAATAAAATCTAAACCCATCACCCTAGCCCCTTGGATATTTCCACAGACCTCCAGCATATACATACATTTAACTGAACTAGCTTCACATGCATTAACTATCTGTAACTGTTGGATTTGCCCTCAGCCTGCTTCCACATATCTTATACCATACATTTATCCAGCTGATATCTGTCCTGGAAATAAAAAATATTGGAAAATTAAAACCTCTTCCAAACTACCACCTCCCCCTGGGGTGCCCCCTCATGATTAGTGGCAAGTGCATTCATACTTTCTCATTATACAGCACATAGCAACTAATGAAGGATTCCACACTCTCATCACATACCCAACAAAAACCAGTCTTCCTTCAGTAATTCCCATTTACCTAAAGTGAAGTATAACTTTCCAATGGAAAGATAACACCATGGGCATATATTATGGTCCAACAAATGAGCGTGCTCATCTCTGCCTTGCCCTTTCGCTACTCCCAAACCATATATTACAGTCCAACAAATGAGTGTGCTCATCTCTGCCTTGCCCTTTCGCTACTCCCAAACCATAAGCCATATTGATGCACTCTGGCCTCTCTTGGTGTTCCCATTTATATAAATGTTAATCATTCTTTCTGCACTGTGAACAAATGTCATTGACATATTGTGTTTGTACATACACTGGAACTTGTTACACTTTGGTATCTGGGGCTGCTACAGGGACCACTGCTCTAACTCAATAATCAAAAATCACTGATGCTAATCCATAAATGTCCAGCTCTAGTATTTAATATTTCTAAAGTATAACGAATGTTAAACCTACTTAATCAAGGCCAGAGAACCTGACAAAAATGTTTTTTGACAATAGATTAGCACTTGATTATTTATTAGTTAATCCAGGAAGGTTTTTGTAATGTCATCATAACAAACATGACCTACATATTTAGTACTTTGCATAATTCAACCCATATATATCAGGAGGTCCCCTGCCATGACTGATTCATTCTCCTGGTTAACACTAAACAAATTGGAACCTGTTACAGGCCGACCTTCAGTGACTCCTCATGTTTCTAACCTGGTTTCTTCTTTTCTACTGTCACCATAAAATGTTTTCTCTGCTGTTTAGGGAAAATCATGCCCTAGTCTCTGAAAATCTCCTTTACTATTCAGGCCACTCAAATACCCCAAATAATTGAGCTCAACACTGATGTCAAGACATCAAGAAATCAATTTACATATATTTCACAAGTATTTTCTTGATCCGGTTTTAAAGTCATGGCAAGAAACTCTCAAATCCCCTGTTGCAAGCAGTGTACTAAATCCTTGCCCACATCATTTTCCTTAGCACACTCCTTTCTTCAGTACCTCCATTCAGCATGCACCTCACCTTCCTTCATTGAGGTCCATTCTCCAGAGCCAGGTACCAGATGGGTAGAGATAGCTTCATTGCCCTGGAGCCCATGTAATTATTCAAATTAGCCAGTCCACAAGGAATTCATGAAATTTAGCTACCCCCATCCTGCTTGCCTTACCCAAGGCTCCAGCTTGCTGTCAGTTTGTGAGGGTTCAACCGTCTGTGTGGCCTCCTGTGGAAGGTTTCTCCCATTTGGAGCAGTAAATACTGGCAGAGTTCTGCCTTAACCAGTGTCAGGGTGTTTTGCCCTGCTGTCAAAAGAGTCTTTAAGTCTTATAAAACACCGATTTCATGAGGCTTTTCTTTAGTCTTGTGACGATATTAAAGCAATGTTTTATCTCATGTATAAACTCATATCTACTGTAGATATTGTGTTTTAATAATAAGCCCTTCACACAATACTGTGCATTGAACATGAAAGGTCTTCAATGCATATGAGTTTCTTCTTTACATTAAATTCTTCTCCTATGGACAATTATTAGGATTAGACATTTGTTTAAAAAGAAAGAAAGAGGGGCACCTGGGTCGCTCAGTCGGCAATGCATCCAACTCTTGATTTTGGCTCAGGTCATGATCTTGGAGTCATGGGATAAGCCCCTTGAGGGGCTCCATGCTCATTGTAGAATCTGCTTGAGATTCTCGCTCTCCTTCTCCCTCTGCCCCTCCCCCCTCTGTCTCTAAATGAATAAATGAAATCTTTAAAAGAGAGAAAGAAAAGAAGAGAAGAGAAAAGAATAATCGAGCACCGGGTTAAACTAAGTTGACTTTAAAGTTACAGTTTTATGATAAGAATAGATTATTCTACATCCTATGAGAAATTTAATTACATAACATTACAAATCTACAAATGTAAAAAGATGTGTGAATGACTCAAATACAGAAAGTGAAAGTAAAAGGATACCTTATTGTCTTTGTGGTGTTTATCTTAACAATCTGTTCTTCTGTTTGCCACAGTAGTAAATCTTTCATCTGTGGAACAATACATTGTTAGAAAAAACTAAGAGCATTTTTCTTTTCTTTTTGAAGTTTCTGATGAAGCTATTTACATACAGTAAAACTGTTCATAATACCTTTACTCTCCAACCTTTTCTACAACACAACCAAGTTTGCCTAGAATGGAATGTATTCACTAATCAGGATTTCTTAATTCCTACGTACTTTAAAATTACTTGGATTTTTTTTTTTTTTTTTTGAGAGAGAGAGAGAGAGAGCAAACATGGGGGGAGGGGCAGAAGGGGAAGGAGAGGGCATCTTAAGCAGACCCTTCACGGAGTGTGGAGCCCGACATGGGGCTAGATCTCACAACCCTGAGACCATGACCTGAGCCAAAATCAAGAGTTAGACACTTAACTGACTGAGCCACCCAAGTGCCCCTGCAATTTTTTTTTTTAACTAACTGACACCTGGGCTTAACCTTCAAAAATCTGATTTAACTGAGGTGGGACTTAGACACTGGAATATATTAATAAATCTCCTCTTATATCCCTTCCTGCCATAGGTGATTTTAACATGTATCCAGGGCGATCCACTTTGCTAAAGACTTGGTCTTAAAATTATTTGGAATATAGCCTAAATTTCAGATGTAACTTTTACTCCATTTACTAAGTATTGCCCTTTCTTGGACTGAGTCATTAATACTGAATTATGTTTGTAATAAACAGTTAATAGGTCTGATATACATTAAAAATAAAATCTTCCAGTTTGTTAAATCTGATATAGCTATCACATAAAATAGAGTTGTTAACATACAATCAATATAATCTATCCTGCGTTACAATTATTACAATCAGCCTTTTATATCTGGAAAAAAAACCAAAAAACAAAAACATCTTGTACCCTCTTACTCTTAATGTTCTCTGCTCTCTTCTTTCTGTTAAAGCGATACATATTTAAGGAAAAATTGGGATCTGCCTTATGCTTTGATATGATGTAAAGCTAAATGGCTCCAGTCACCAAAATATGAAAAGACTGTGCCATTCTGTTTTTATTCAAAGTATTAAAATCATCAGTGCATTACTAGTACCCTGTGAACTATAGGCAACTTCGTTGCATTCATTTATTAGTAAATCTTAATAGACAGTAATTTTGGTGACAAATTGAAGAAATTGTAGCTAAATGAAGGAAATATAACTGCTTGTGTTTGAAATCTGGTGAGTCTGTGGTATTTGCCCACTCTAACTGCAGTGTATAGAGCAATTACAATATTCATTTATGCAGATATTAACCCAGTTATTATATTATTCTTCAAAGCATCCCAGTTAAAAAAAAAAAAGCAAACAACTCTGTCAGCAATATTAAATAAATTTCTAAAAATAATTTATAGAAGAAGAACTTTACATCTTTGGGGCATAAACTAGAAAATGTTGCATTAGTATTTTAAATTTGCAATTGCATTTTAATAATAATATCAGAATCACATAGATGCCCAATGTCCTTTCCTTCCTCCGTTGTTTATTTTCATTAATGAGATGGTTTTCTGATGCTTACATGAAAGATCTAGTTAGTAAAAAAAAACCTGATCATTTTCAGAAAAACATTTTAAAATATTTACTTATATATATTGTTTTACTTAATTAATGGCTCTTTTGGCAAACTTACAATTGACAGTATTTCAGTGTGTTCCTTAGGCTGAATATGTTGAATTTACTAATGAATCTTTTCTATAAAACAAGCATCTAAAGTTATGTGATGGAGGGAGAGGTTTATCTCATTACTATTTAAAGCAAAACATTATTTATGTATGTATATACAGCCTAACAAATAATTTCAGAGTTATTAATAAATGAGCTATAATGGACACATTCACTTGAGATTGTCTGTCTTCTCTAGAATATGTCAAATAAGAGGAAAAAATTTCAGAAGACACTGAAAACATCCTCAGTGTGCATGAAGGAAATGTAGTTAACTGGATTGTTTTGAGTGATAATACTACTATTATGATAATAAGTAAGAAGATATAATTCTTCAACATTGCTTAAAATCACATGATTATCTTTCAATCAGCATAAGATTTTTTTTAATATTACCTTTTTAAAAGTATGGCACTTTGCTTTGATTTGCTCTGAATCATAGTCTTCGGTTGAAATTGGGGACACAATTTGCACATGTATTCAACAATATTGTATTTTGAGTTCAGCAAGCCACTATTCACAGAGGTATCAGATTTCTAATTTCTAAAATAAAGTTCACCCTGCCTTGTGAAATTTATGAGCAATACTTTTAAATGGAATTGATATCATTTGCCACGTATAAATGCTAGCTAGATGCTAAATCCTAAATGATCTTTATGAAGATGTCCTGACATAAAAACCTGTATTTTTAAAGTGGGAAGTAGGTATAAAATGTTAATATATTGATAAAGGACTTGCTTCCCAAAAGGCTGTATATAGCCACTAAAATAGGAGACACCACTGATAATAGAAATAATTATTAGTATTTATTACCATCATATATATACTTAGAAATGAGTAGTTGCTTTCATATATTTCTTTTGGTCAAAAAATATGAGTTAGCCATTTTAACTACAAGGAAACAGTAAATTAGAGAAAATAAGGAAATATTCCAAGATTAGAGAGAGAATGTTTTGGGGTTGACAATCAAATATAGTTTTGTTCATAGTTTGTCCTGTGTCCACTGATGTTCTGATAATTAATGGTACTCAGTGTCTTGTGTTGTTAAATATACACTGATATTAAAACATTGGAGAGAGTCTATAAGCTTAAAATTTTACTCTCTACTTCAAAGAAAAGAACAAATATTTAGTTGTATGTTCGAGGAAGTGTATGTTTTTATCAAAGGTAGATATTTTCTAATATTAGTTTTAAGAAGCATTAGAAATGTACATTTTGCCTAAACTTACTCATATGAATTCTGGTGTCTATAAAACACAGAAGATAATGTTCTATATCAAGAACTTATTACTATTAAATCTTTCTGTATATTGGCATTTTATATAGGAGGAAATTTTTTGCTTAAATCAATATTTTGTAAAAACAAAAAAAAATTTCAAAATTGCAGCATTGAAAATGTTTTACACTCAACAAGAACCTTTTATTTCTACAAATTTTCATCATTTTAAAGCGCACATCCACGTCATAAAAGGTATTGGATAGCCCTTACAAACAGACCATCGGTTTCTTTCACAATATAAACAAGAATTTGAAGTTAGAAAGTAACTAACTGAAATCTGTGAGTAATAAAAGATCTACCCTTCTTGCAAAGAAGAATCTTTTGTTTTATGCACGTCTTGCCCACACTGGGCTTCCAAAACTGACACATGGGATTCTGTTTCTTATGATGCCAAGAGATTCAACATCTGATAGTAAACCATTTGGTGAGAGTCTATATAATTAAACCATATTGGGGAAAGGTGGAAAACTTTATTCCCTACTAACTCTGTAGGGACTAGTAGCTCTGTTTAATAACTTATAGTAAAATGGGGAGGTGTGGGGGCGCCTGGGTGGCTCAGTTGTTAAGTGTCTGCCTTCAGCTCAGCTCATGATCCCAGGGTCCTGCGATTGAGCCCCACATCGAGGTCCCTGCTCCACAGGAAGCCTGCTTCTCCCTCTCCCACCCCTTCTGCTTGTGTTTCCTCTCTCGCTGTGTCTCTCTCTGTCAAATAAATAAATAAAATCTTTAAAAAAAAAAGGGGGAGGTGTGTATATGTGTGTGTGTGTGTGTGTGCGTGTGTGTGTGCATATGTGTCAGGAAAGTGTGTGTATTATTTTGGAGAAAAGATAGCAGTGCATTGGTTTATCATATAATGTTGATTTTTCCTGGTTCAATGACCTAGAAAGCAAGCTAAAACACTTCTGTGGCCACACTTTTATTTGTCTTTAGTCATATACACAGCTCTCGTAGGTACAAAATATGAATCAACAGTACAAGAAATGCCTCCAAGCAAAGATGCCCCATTCAGTGTTTGGCACTTTTTTTGTTTCTCTAGGTCTTTAGGACCCCTCTCTGAAGTTTCTTATTTTTGTACTTTACATGCTTCTACAACCACATATAGAGCCATTATTTTTATGAACAGTTCTCCACGTACCATGATGGTTCTTCTCTCCAACTAATTGGAGTCTGCATGTTGGTGGAGCCTGAAGAATTAAGAGGTTCAGTCTTCCAGTTATAAAATAAATAAGTCATGAGGATGTAATGTACAGCATGGGGAATACAGTCAATAATAATAACTTTGTATGGTGACCTTTCATAACTAGACTTATCAGAGGGATCATTATGTAATGTATAAAAACACTGAATCACAATAATGTACATCTGAAATTAATAGTATATTATATGTCAATTATACTTTAATAAAGAAACTATATTATACATAGTAAATGCCAATTATACCTCAATAAAATTTACATGAGGTTGTGTATTTTAATTTATATATAAAACAGACACATGTACATACCTCAAGATTATTACACTTTGCACATCTACTCATAAAAAAGAAAGAATTGATTGGATCATGACTTCAGAAGGATAGCCTATGTATCCTTTCTAAATTAGAAAAGGTTGTGTTGAAAGTATGACCAGCTGTGGCACTCCTTTGTGACCTAAGTGTCATTCTGTAACAAGTGCATCTCTTTCCAGTGTAATGAAAGACTGAGAAGGCAAGGTTAGCCCAGGTTCTGTGACCTATTCTTTTCCTGTACCAGACACATCCAGAGATAAAGAGATGACCCCATCAAATCCCCGTTTGAACATGCACTCCAGACTTCTTGGTAAACACAATAATGGTATTTATTAGTAAAAACAGATAGTTGAGGTAATGGAGGTCTTATCAGCAAAAAATTTTGCTGGAAATACCTAGTAAATAAGCTTCAAATTTATGTATTCATGGCCATAGCTCACTAAAATATGTCACATAAGCTATGCAATAAGTGGGGTACAAAAGAGAGATGTTCCTTTATTGATATGAAATTTATATATAATTTATTTATATACAATGTACATATATATATATACACATATAATTTATGAAATATATTTGTTTTATTTTCTCTTTTCTCTCATTCTGGGAATAAAAGGAAAAAATTTAATATATATTTTAATAAAATACATTTTTAAAGAAGCAGAGCAGAAATTTCATAATAGAGAAAGAAAACTAAAATGTCATGCTGAACTCCCTGCTGTAATTGTGCAGGTAAGTTTTTAAAGCCATTTCTGTATACCTGTTTTGATCTCAAGTACTTTTACATTTCTTCATTATTTTACAGTGGTGGGCATTTGATACCAGGATACCTCTTTCTACTTAAAAGCATTTCTTTTGGTCAAGGGAGAATGACAACACTTCTCATTCCCTAGATATTTTCTCACACCCCTTCTTTTCCTTATGAACTACTCTGGTCTAGGCTTTTAGTATTTTTCTCTTTTTATTCTCCTACAGAGAGAGAAAAAGTGTTTTTTTCTTTTATTCCCAGAATGAAAGACAAGAGAAAATAGAGTATATTTAATTGATCCATCAAGAGACTAGGAAATCCTGTGGGATGGCAGATGAGTATCAGCAGTGTCATGGAAAGGAGAAAAAAAAAAGTAGATTTTATATTGTTGGGAACACTAAAGGAATAAATGAATCTTGAACATAGTCCAGATTTGATTCCAACACCTTTTACCTTGGATTTAAATGACTTGCAATAATATTTTGATCTCCCAAAGACATCTGGTAACTTTCTCTACCTTAGATATTTATTTTCAAAACATCTAATTATAATCTAGGGATTTATCTACCCAGATTCCCATGCAATCCCATAATTGTTGGTCCTTCTCTACTTGGCAGCTATTACACTTGACGGGCATGGGTAACCACAGTGGAGACCAGATGACAGGAAAGGACGCAGAGTACAGAAAAGAAGTGTCTCCAAAAAGAAGAGGGCAGGTTTTAGCAGATGGGGAGTGGAGATCAATGGGTTGCACTCAGCACCAAGAAATAAATGGTTGAAAATATTGAGGGAATTTGTGCATGATTCCAGAAATGACCTCAACTGTTGGAGAAACATGTGGTTGTGTGGGGGCAAGGGCTGTGTGCCTGCAAGAAGTTGCATAGCTTAGAGGCTAACAGCAAGAGTTCTGGAGACAGGTGGCTTGGTTGCCGATTCCAGTTCGGCACCTCTTAACTGCGCACCTTGAGCAGATCACTTTATATCTGTGTGCTTCAATTTCCCCATTTGTACAGTGGAAGTAGAAATACTGTCTGTCTCATATGCCATGGCAAATATTAAATATGTTCTCTTAAGTTAGAATGATACCTGGCATGTTAGTATTGGTCAACTAAATAAATACAAAGGACCATAGCATTTTAGCATCAATGCAGCTTTGTTCTTCGTCTTCTCAATGCCTCAGCCTTTTGGCTAGGCAGTACACAAAATGAAGGATCTGTTAGTTCAAGGTGATTTCTGAAGAGACCTATCAATAGGAAAAGGAGGGACACATGGGCATCTGAGAATCTCCTATACAGCCAGGAAAGCAACAGGGGCCCCCACCTGCCATGCAACTTGGAAGGAGAGTTTCAGACAGGGTTCCACACACAGGACATTTCTTCCAGGTCAGCATCATCCAGGTCCAAACAGCTGTGTCAATACCTAGGAATTTTCAAAATTCCTTGGGTAAAAAGTATCTCCATGAAAAACAGGCCATCTTGATACAGAGCCAAAAGGGATCATTCACTTTGTCAGTATTTAAGCCACTGCATCCTTGTTTTATGCTGGTAAAACCTGTGATATGCTATGTAGACAAACAAAGCAAGGTTTTTTCCCAAGATGTATTTACTTATTTTAGGGGGGGAGGGGAAGAGGAAGAGAGAGAGAAGGAATCCCAAGCAGATTCCTTGTTGAGCATGAGGCCCATGCAGGGCTCAATCCCATGATCCTGAGATCATGACCTGAGCTGAAACCAAGAGTCCGATCCTTAACCAACTGCATCACCCCGATGCCCCTGACAAACAAAGCAAGTTTTACTTGAAAATTATTACAGATATATCGGAATGGAAAACAGGAAAAATTCCTGTTGAGGGAAAATCATTAAGATGTGGTTAAAAATAAAATGTGGTTGGCTGTGAGGTTGGCAATTCAGCAATTAGGGATGCACTGTCTGTAGAAAATTTTTTTAAAAATTCACATTAGTATCAATTAAAAGTTGGACTTTTTTTTAAATAAGTCCAACTTATTTAAGTTGGACTTATTTACTTTTTTTTAAAGATTTTATTTTTTTGTCAGAGAGAAAGAGAAAGAGAGAGCACAAGCAGGGGGACTGGACGGCAGAGGGAAAAGCAGGCTCCCCGCTGAGCAAGGAGGTCAATGCAGGACTTGATCCCAGGACCTTGGGATCATGACCTGAGCCAAAGGTAGACACTTAACCAACTGAGAGACCCAGACACCCTAAAAGTTGGACTTTTTATCATCACAAAGCACGGGCAATTTTATTTTTATTTTTTTATTTTATATATATATATAAGATTTTATCTATTTGACAGAGAGAGAGATAGTGAGAAAGAGAGTATGAGCAGGAGGTGGGGAGAAGGAGAAGCAGCTGAGCAGGGAGCCCGACGCGGGGCTTGATTCCAGGACCCTGGGATCATGACCTGAGCCGAAGGCGGATGCTTAACGACTGAGCCACCTAGGTGCCCCTGCACTGGCAATTTTAAACTGAACCAGTGATAAAACAGACTTCCCCCACAAAAACCTCTTGTTGGTCTAAATTCTAAATACTTTAATGCACACATAAAATTGGCTACATGTATTTGTTTTGAGAGTAAACTCCTAAGATTTTGAACCCATTGAACTACTTTTGGCTAGGGCTTATGTCTCCAATCCCTGTGCCATTAAACATTCCTGTATTTAAATAGTAGGTTTGAAATAAACAACAGCACTGTGATTCTAAAGAAGAGACAGAAGTTTACTTCAATTCTGGCAGTCTTTTTGCAAAAAATTCTCTGAACCATGCAGAATTCTCTCTTTCTGGAAGCATTTCTTCATGTACCTCTCTCTCCTTCCTTTCAAAATGCACATTAATGTGGTAATAGGTATTAATTCACTGCTTTTTAATTTTTTTAATTTTGTCTACTGACATACATACACACACACACAAATTTCCAAATAAGAAAATTTTTCTCTCAAAAAAAAAAAAAAGAAAGAAAATTTTTCTCTCTACATTTCTTTTCTGGATAAAATTATGATTTGCTTTATTTCATGATAGTTTGCTAGGGTTACCATTACAAAATACTATAGATGGTGTGGCTTAAACAACAGATTTTTTTTTTTCTACGATTTTGGAGGCTGGAAATCCAAGTTCAATGTGTCAGCAGATTTGGTTTCTCATAAGGGCCTCTCTTTTTGGCTTGCAGACAGCTGCCTCCTCACTGTGTCCTCACATGGCCACCCCTCAGTCTGTGTGTGTATGTGCCCAAATATCTTAGAAATTGACTTAGAAATCCAGTCATATTGGATTAGGGTCCACCCGTATGCCCTCATTTTACTTTGTCTTCTAGGACCTTCCCTACCTCCATAAATAGTCACATTCTGAGATATTGGGTGTTAGGACTTCAATATATGAATTTTGGGGTGCACAGATCAGCACATAACGGGGGGGCATTAGAAACGATCAAAATCAGTTGCAAAATACATTAAGTACACCAATGATACATTTCAAAGAAAACTTATCTCAGTTTATTGTCTTAAGAAATAAACTTACATCATAATTGATTTTCCTCAAAGCTAACACACACTCTTCTAGTCAATCTGCTCTTAATATCGTGCCATGGCTATGCAACATCAAGTTTGTCTCACTGGGGAGTTGGTGCAGGGAATGCCAGTCGGCTTAAGCAAGTGAAGGTTTATCTTCACAAGTAAAAGAAACACTCTAGTGTGGGGCTAAGACTTTGGAACCAGGCAGTGTCTTCCCAGTTGTATCACCCTGGGTAAACGAGCTAACCTCTCTAGACCTCAGCTTTCTCAAAAGGAAGATTCAGCAAAACCTAATGACAACAGGCTATACTGTCAGGCACTGTTCTAAATGCTGGGATTTATCAATTTACTAAACAGAGCTTTGCTCTGATGGGATATTAGAATGTCGGTGAGTGCTAGGGCAAACAGAAAAAGAAAAACAAGATACAGGGAATGGAGTGGAAGAGTAGTAATTTTAAATATTAAGTGACCAGGGGAAGTGTCATTCAGAAGGTAAAGTTAGTGAATGGATTAGTAATAGGTGCTTAAAAATGTGAGCCAATCACTTCTCGGCCTTTTGGCTAAGATCAAGTGTAGTATCTGTTCTTATCAGTTTAAAAATGTGAGCCAAGTGAGATAGTAGTTTGCCCAGCCCTATCATAAAATAATAAAGCATATATATCCTCTATGTTTTAGTTCTGCTTTTTCATGCTTCAGTTATTTCAATGGTGAGGAGAAGGAGCATGTGTCAGTGATAATTAGTTAATTAATTGTATGGTTATGTCAGAGAAGTCCTGGCACCAAATATGATCAAACAGTTGGGGAATTACAAGCTTACCTATAGGTTATTGTTAGTTTTGTTTTCTAAAACCTTTCTTTTACTACATTTACGCATATGTAGAGGTGAAATAAAAGAGGGCAAGTGAGTTATTGCCATAAGAAAATATGTGTGCTGGGGCGCCTGGGTGGGTCAGTCAGTTAAGCGTCTGCCTTCGGCTCAGGTCATGGTCTCAGGATCCTGGGATCGAGCCCCATATCAAGCTCCCTGCTCCGTGGGGAGTCTGCTTCTCCCTCTCCCTCTGCCCCTTCCTCCATCTCGCTCCACCTGCTCTCTTTCTCACTCTGCTCTCTAATAAATAAATAAAATCTTAAAAAAAAAAGAAAATGTGTGTGCTTATTTTTCTTTTAAAGTGCACCTGTTCATGTATTCAGGTGAGGAAAGCATGTGCTAGATGAGGGACAATGTATACATATTCCAAAGACTGTATATGTGTATGCAAAATACCAAGTATTTTCAGTAATATAACTTTGTAATTAGAAATAGATGAGAAAGGTGCTAAATTGTTTTTGGAACAATTCTTAGGTTCACTGAACTGAAAAGAAAAAGATCATTTTTCAACCAACAAATAAATCTGCTGTTTGATATGAATTATACATTGCCTACAGGATTTCATTTGATATGTTATGCATTTGTTCCTTCTGGACATTTCCCTAAGACCTTATCCAAATGAAAGATTGTGGGCTTTTCGAAGAAGAAAGTGGATAAGACATAATCTACTAAATATTTCACAAATGAAAGAGGTTAAGCACCAAGTATATTAGTTATGAGAAATCATATTTTGTATTTTGAACTGAGTATTTTATCCAGTAAGACTCTGAAATGGCTTTATTACATAATTTGTATAAGTGTAGCCAATCATCAGAAATATGTATAACACATTTAATCAGTAAAGGAACTCTTTTTTATTATGATTTTATTGACTGTATTCCCTATAGTATACTTTTCATCCCTGTGACTTAGTTATTTTATAACTGGAAGTTTGTACCTCTAATCCTCCTCACTTATCTCTCCTACCCCACAGCCCCCCTCTCTGGCAACCACCAATTTGCTTTCTATATTTATGAGTCTGTTTCTATTGTTACTATTATTGTTGTTTGTTTAGGGTTTTTTTTTGTTCCTTTGTTTTGTTTTTTTATATTCCCATATAAGTGAAATCACATAATATTTGTCTATGTCCTTATGACTTATTTCACTTAGCCTATGTTTCAGTGAATGGCAAGATTTCATTCTTTTTTATGACCAATAATATTCCGTTGTTTTTATATACCACATCTTCTTTATCCATTAATCTATCGAGAGACACTTAAGTTGCTTCCATACCTTGGCTATTGTAAATAATGCTTCAGTAAACATAAGGGTGCATATATGTTTTCAAATTAGTGTTTTCGTTTTCTTCAAGTAAATACCCAGAAATGGAATTACTGGATTGTATTTTATTTCTATTTTTATTTTTTGAGGAACCCTTATACTGTTTTACATAGTGGTTGCACCAATTTACATTCGCACCAACAGTGCGTGAGGGTTCCTTTTTCTCTACATCCTCTCCAACACTTGTTTCTTGTCTTTTTGTTACTAGTCATTGTGACAGATGTGAGGTGATATGCCATTGTGGTTCTGATTCGCATTTCCCTGATTAGTGATGTTGAGCCTCTTTTCATGTGTCTGGTACCATCTGTATGTCTTCTTTGGAAAAATGTCTATTCAGGTCCACAGAACATTTTTAACCAGATTATTTGGGATTTTCTTGGTGTTCATTTGTAGGAGGTATTTATATATTTTGCATGTTAATCTCTTATCAGATATATCATTTGCAAATATCTTCTCCCATTCAGTAAGCTTGCCTTTTCATTTTGTTGATGGTTTCCTTTGAAGATTTTATTTAATTATTTGACAGAACGAGAGAGCAGGAGAGCACTAGCAGTGGAAGCAGCAGAGGGAGAGGAAGAAGCAGGCTTCCTGCTGAGCAGGGAGCCCGAACGTGGGACTCGATCCCAGGACCCTGGGATCATGACCTGAGCCGAAAGAAGACGCTTAACCGACTGAACCACCCAGGCACCCTTGATGGTTTCCATTGCTGTTGAAAACCTTTTTATTTTGGTGTAGTTCCAATTGTTTATTTTTCTTTTGTTTCCCTTGCCTGGGGAGACATATACAGAAAAATATTGCTAGGGCCCACGTCCATGAGTTTACTGCCTATCTTTTCTTTTAGGACTTTTATGATTTCAGGTCTCATATTAAGGTATTTAATCCATTTTGAGTTAGTTTTTCTGTATGATGTAAGAAAGTGGTCCAGTTTCATTATTTTGCATGTAGCAGTTCACTTTCCCCAACACTGTTTATTGAAGAGGCTGTCTTTTCCCTGTTGTATATTCTTGGCTCCTTTGTCACAGATTAATTGACCATATAAATGTGGGTTTATTTCTGGGCTTTCTATTCTATTCCATTGATCTATGTGTCTATTTTTGTGCCAGTACCGTACTGTTTTGATTACTACAGCTAAAATAACTCTTACTGTTTTCTGTCAGCAGCAAATATTTATGAAATAAAAACAATAACTCAAAGTGACTCAAAGTTTTAATTAATCACATAGGTAGTGTGTTTCTAAGTATTCTAGTATCTCATTGAATTTTACTTATAAAATATAAATTATTTGGAGTTTCTAATAATTCTTGAAACTATGTAGGACAACATCATGTAGGTAAATTTTAGATATGTTGAAATTATCTTTAAATTCATATTGTATAGTCAAATTTTTCTGGAAGGTCCTTTTCCTCTGATTTTCTTTTTTCTATCCTGTTTCCCCTGCTGTCAGAGTCATTAATGTATGTATTAGGTGGAAGAAATATCTTTGATTAAATTAATGAAAGTATGTGTTATTAACTCATCTGTCTTAAATATTGTTTGTTCTTTTTCTTGGTAATGTGAGAACCTTATTTGCATAAAATCTGGAACATTACTGAAATAATTCAGATAGGCCTCACACATGATAAATGGCAACTTCATTCAGAAACATACAGAGGAGCTAATCAAAAGGTGATGTTTTCTGTTTGTTAATAGATTTGAACACAATGTGAAAGGGCCTCTGGAACTATAAGCCTGCAATAGACAGGATTTTCCCTTCTTAGCAATATGCTCTAGGCTCAAGCTCAGTGAGAGAGATACAATTTCCATCTCTGCCTTTCATTAAGGAATATCTTTACACCAAGACAGTGCTAAGAAATGGCCTGAATGCTGGTCTGCTATGCAGGGCCAGAAAAGACTGACCAAAGGGAAATCATGAATGTGAACGATCACAACTGTGACTAGAAACATGCTAAAATCAGCTTGTTTTTTTGCTTCCTTAAGAAAGTACTTATTAACATGTACTTATTAACAACTGAAACTGAAAGTTTCTCCTCAGATCAAATACTCAAAACTCAAAAAATACCAAAATACTGAAATAATGGGAATTTGAATGCACTGTCTACACTCACCCTACAATAACATACTATAGTCAGGTTTATTGTGACTTATTTATTGTGTCAAAAATTATTCATAAATATGGATAGGTATTTATCTAATTTGTTTGTACTACTTGAATTTTGACATATTAAAAGGAAAACTCTTCAGTGAATCATGGAACACTACATCAGAAACTAATGATGTGGAATCAGGAGCAAGATGGCAGAGGTATAGGAGACCTGGATTTCGTCTGGTCTCAGGAATTCAGCTGAATGGGGATCAAACCATTCTGAACACCTACGAACTCAACAGGAGATCGAAGAAAAGAGTAACAACAACTCTCTGAACAGAAAAGCGACCACTTACTGGAAGGTAGGATGTGCGGAGAAGTGAATCCGAGGCGATATTCGGGAGGATAGACGGCGGGGGAGGGGGCCTCCTCCAGCCGCTTCTGGCAAGTGATAGAGCCGCAGAGCACAAAATCGGAACTTTTAGAAGTCGGCTCCGCTGAGGGACGTCGCTCCAGTGGCTAAGCGGGAGGTGGAACCCTCGCGGGACAGTGTGGTCTCAAGACCATCGGGGTCACAGAAAGACCGGGGGTGCCTGAGTGCGTCAGAGCTCCCAGGTATTGGAGCGGGGAAGGCGGCTGCAGAGACGGAGCCGAGGCGCGGGCTCTCAGCTCGGGGTTGCCATAAACTGTGATCCGAGGCACAGTCGGGCCACTGCTCCTCCAGCAGGGACCCAACAAGCGGCAGAGCAGGGGAGACTCCCCTTCCTCCCTGGGGAGGGATGCCGTGGGAGCGCACCTCAGGGATCTGCTGGGTTTGGAGACTCCACACCGAGTCAGGTGCCAGAGATAGAAACACACGGTCACAGGCCGGGTGAGCACGGAGTGCAGCCGGAGACTAGGGAGACAGGAGTGAATGACTGCTTTTCTCTGGGGGTGCACTGAGGAGCGGGGCCCCAAGTTCTTGGCTCCTCCAGGCAGAGATTGGGAGGCCACCATTTTCACTCTCATCCTCCAAAGCTGTATCGATAGCTTGCAGGGAACGAAAGCTCCCGAGAGCAAACGCGAGCAGATTGCTTAGCCCGGACGACAAGGGTGGGGCAATTCCGCCTCCGGCAAAGACATTTGGGAACCATGGCAACAGGCCCCTCCCCCAGAAGATTAGCACGAACAGCCAGCCAGACCAAGTTTACCGATCAAGGAGAACGGGAGAACTCCAGCGCTAGGGGAATAATGCACATAGAATTCAGGGCTTTTTTACCATGATTCATTAGTTTTTCAAAGTTAATTTTTTTAACTTTTTTTTTTGAATTTTTCTTTTTCCCTTTTTCAACCAACATCTTATCAATCCCTTTCTTAAAAAAACATTTTTATTTTTCATTTTTAGATCATATTCTATCCCTTCATAGAAGTTACCCTTATTTTTGGCATATATATATAAGTTGTTCTCTCTTTAAAATTTTGAGATACAGTTTCTTCTAACAGATCAAAATATACCCTAAATCACTAGTGTATGGCTTTGTTCTAGTCTCCTGCCTGATCACATTCTCTCCCCCCTTTTTTTTAATCTTCTTCTTTCTATTTTCAAACAACTTTTTATCTTATCAATTCCTTTTATAAAATCTTTTATAATTTTCATCTTTACAGTCATCTTCCATCCCTTCATTGTATCAACCCTTATTTTGTACATAAATAGTCTTTCTTTCTTTACAATTTTAGGAGGAACTTTCTTCTAAAAGACCAAAATACACCCAAAATCTAGTGTGTGGCACTGATCTAAGTACCAGCCTGATCATATTTGATCATATTCTGGTTTTTTTGTTTTGTTTTGTTTTGTTTTTGTTTGTTTTTATCTTTTTCTTTTTTTTCTCTTTCTTTCTTTCCCTTTCTTTGCCGCTGGTTTCAGGTCTTTTCTGATTTGTTTAGAGTATATTTGCTGGGGACATTGTTAACCTGTTAGCATTTTGTTCTCTCATTCATCTGTTCTCCTCTGGACAAAATGACAAGAAGAAAATAATAAAAACACCTCAGCAAAAGGAACAAGAAGTAGTACCGTCTGCCAGGGACCTACTCAATACGGACATTAGTACGATGTTGGACCTAGAGTTCAGAATCATGATTTTAAAGATACTAGCTGGGCTTGAAAAAAGCATGGAAGTTATTAGAGACACCCTTCCTGGAGAAATAAAAGAACTAAAAACTAACCAAATCGAAATCAAAAAGGTTATTAAAGAGGTGCAATAAAAAATGGGGGCACTAACTGCTAGGATAAATGAGGCAGAAGAGAGAAACAGCGATATAGAAGACCAAATGATGGAAAATAAGGAAGCTGAGAAAAAGAGATGAACAACTACTGGGTCACTAGGGCAGAATTCGAGAGATAAGCGATAAATAAGATGAAACAACATTAGAATAATTGGGATCCCAGAGGAAGAAGAAAAAGAGAGAGGGGCAGAAGGTATAAGGGAGCAAATTATAGCAGAGAACTGCCCTAATGTGGGGAAGGAAACAGGCATCAAAATCCAGGAGGCACAGAGAACCCCTCTCAAAATCAATAAAAATAGGTCAACACCCCGACATCTAATAGTAAAACTTACGAGTCTCAGAGACAAAGAGAAAATCTTGAAAGCAGCTCGGGAGAAGAGATATGTAACCTATAAAGGTAGAAACATTAGATTGGCAACAGACCTATCCACAGAGACCTGGCAGGCCAGAAAGGACTGACATGATATCTTCAGAGTACTAAATAAGAAAAATATGCAGCCAAGAATACTATATCCAGCTAGGGTGTCATTGAAAATAGAAGGAGAGATAAAAAGCTTCCAGGAAAAACAAAAACTAAAGGAATTTGCAAACACGAAACCAGCCCTCCAAGAAATATTGAAAGGGGTCCTCTAAGCAAAGAGAGAGCCTAAAAGCAGCATAGACCAGAAAGGACCACAGACAATAAACAGTCACAGTCACCTTACAGGCAATACAATGGCACTAAATTCATATCTTTCAATATTTACCCTGAATGTAATGGGCTAAATGCCCCAATCAAAAGACACAGGCTATCAGATTGGATTAGAAAACAAGACCCATCGATATGCTGTCTGCAAGAGACTCATTTTGGACCAAAAGACACTCTGAGATTTAAAGTGAGGGGGTAGAAAACCATTTACCGTGCTAATGGACAACAAAAAAAGCTGGGGTGGCAATCCTTATATCAGACGAATTAGATTTTGAAACAAAGACTGTAATAAGAGTTGAGGAAGGACACTATATCCTACTTAAAGGGTCTATCCAACAAGAAGATCTAACAATTGTAAATACCTATGCCCCTAACATGGGAGCAGCCAATTATATAAGGCAATTAATAACAAAAGCAAAGAAACACATTGACAACAATACAATAATAGTGGGGGACTTTAACACCCCCCTGACTGAAATGGACAGATCATCTAAGCAAAAGATCAACAAGGAAATAAGGACTTTAAAGGAAACACTGGACCAAATGGACTTCACAGACATATTTAGAACATTCCATCCCAAAGCAATGGAATACACATTCTTCTCTAATGCCCATGGAACATTCTCCAGAATAGATCACATTTAGGTCACAATCAGGTCTCAACTGGTACAAAAGATTGGGATTATTCCCTGCATATTTTAAGACCACAATGCTTTGAAACTAGTACTCAATCACAAGAGGAACATCAGAAAGAACTCAAATACATGGAAGCTAAAGAGCATCCTACTAAAGAATGAATGGGTCAATCAGGAAATTAAAGAAGAATTTAAAAAAATACATGGAAACCAGTGAAAATGAAAACACAACTGTTCAAAATCTTTGGGATACAGCAAAGGCAGTCCTAAGAGGAAAGTATATAGCAATACAAGCCTTTCTCAAGAAACAAGAAAGGTCTCAAATACACAACCTAACCCTACACCTAAAGGAGCTAGAGAAAAAACAGCAAATAAAGCCTAAACCCAGCAGGAGAAGAGAAATCATAAAGATCAGAGCAGAAATCAATGAAATAGAAATGGAAGAACAGTAGAACATATCAATGAAACTAGGAGCTGGTTCTTTGGAAGAATTAACAAGATTGGTAAACCCCTGGCCAGACTTATCCAAAAGAAAAGAGAAATGACCCAAATCAACCAAATCATGAATGAAAGAGGAGAGATCACAACCAACACCAAAGAAATACAAACAATTATAAGAACATATTATGAGCAACTCTATGCCAGCAAATTAGATAACCTGGAAGAAATGGATGCATTCCTAGAAATGTATCAACTACCAAAATTGAACCAGGAAGAAATAGAAAACTTGAAAAGACCTATAACCACTAAGGAAATTCAAGCAGTCATCAAATATCTCCCAACAAACAAAAGCCCAGGGCCAGATGGCTTCCCAGAGGAATTCTACCAAACATTTCAAGAAGAATTAATACCTATTCTCCTGAAACTGTTCCAAAAAATAGGAATGGAAGGAAAACTTCCAAACTCATTTTATGAGGCCAGCATTACCTTGATCCCCAAACCAGGCAAAGATCCCATCAAAAAGGAGAATTACAGACCATTACCTTTGATGAACACGGATGCAAAAATTCTCACCAAAATACTAGCTAATAGGATCCAACAGTACATTAAAAGGATTATCCACCATGACCCAGTGGGAATTATCCCTGGGCTGCAAGGTTGGTTGAACATCCACAAATCAATCAACGTGATACAATACATTAACAAAAGAAAGAACAAGAATCATATGATCCTCTCAATAGATGCAGAAAAAGCATTAGACAAAGTACAGCATCCTTTCTTGATCAAAACTCTTCAGAGTAGAGGGATAGAGGGTACACACCTCAATAACATAGAAGCCATCTATGAAAAACCTACAGCAAATATCATTCTCAATCGGGAAAAGCTCTCAGCTTTTCCCCTAAGGTCAGGAACACGGCAGGGATGTCCACTGTCACCACTGCTATTCAACATAGTATTAGAAGTCCTAGCCACAGCAATCAGACAACAAAAAGAAATCAAGGCATCCAAATCGGCAAAGAAGAAATCAAACTCTCACTCTTTGCAGATGATATGATACTGTATGTGGAAAACCCAAAAGACTCCACCCCAAAACTTCTAGAACTCATACAGGAATTCAGTAAAATGGCAGGATATAAAATCAATGTACAGAAATCAATGGCATTCCTATACACCAACAACAAGACAGAAGAGAGACAAATTAAGGAGTCGATCCCATTTACAATTGCACCCAAAACCATAAGATACCTAGGACTAAATCTAACCAAAGAGGCAAAGGATCTGTACTCAGAAAAGTATAAAATCCTCAAGAAAGAAATTGAGGAAGACACAAAGAAATGGAAAAACGTTCCATGCTCATGGATTGGAAGAACAAACATTGTGAAGCTGTCAATGCTACCTAGAGCAATCTACACATTCAATGCAATCCCTATCAAAATACCAACCACTTTTTCAAAGAAATGGAACAAATAATCCTAAAATTTGTATGGAACCAGAAGAGACCCCGAATAGCCAGAGGAATCTTGAAAAAGAAAAACAAAGCTGGCAGCATCACAATTCCGGACTTCTATAAACTGTCATCATCAAGACAGTATGGTACTGGCACAAAAACAGAGCCATAGATCATTGGAACAGAATAGAGACCCCAGAAATGGACCCTCAACTCTATGGTCAACTCATCTTTGACAAAGCAGGAAAGAATGTCCAATGGAAAAAAGACAGTCTCTTCAACAAATGGTGTTGGTAGAATTGGACAGCCACATGGAGAAGAATGAAATTGGAACATTTCCTTACACCACACACAAAAATAGACTCCAAATGGTTGAAAGACCAAAACGTGAGACAGGAGTCCATCAAAATCCTAAAGGAGAACACAGGCAGCAACCTCTTAGACCTCAGCCACAGCAACTTCTTCCTAGAAACATCGCCAAAGGCAAGGGAGCGAGGGCAAAAATGAACTATTGGGATTTCATCAAGATAAAAAGCTTTTGCACAGCAAAAGAGACAGTCCACAAAACCAAAAGACACCTGACATAAATGGGAGAAAATATTTGCAAATGACGTATCAGATAAAGGGCTAGTATCCAAAATCTATAAAGAACTAATCAAACTCACCCTCAAAGAACAAACAATCCAATCCAGAAATGGGCAGACATGAACAGACATTTTTCCAAAGAAGACATCCAAATGGCCAACAGACACATGAAAAAGTGCTCAACATCACTCGGCATCAGGGAAATCCAAATCAAAATCTCAGTGAGATACCACCTCACAGCAGTCAGAATGGCTAAAATTAATAAGTCAGGAAATGACAGATGTTGGTGGGGATGCGGAGAGAGGGGAACCCTCCTACACTGTTGGTGGGAATGCAAGCTGCTGCAACCACTCTGGAAAACAGTATGGCGGTTCCTCAAACAGTTGAAAATAGAGCTACCATATGATCCAGCAATTGCACTACTGGGTATTTACCACAAAGATACAAATGTAGGGATCTGAAGGGGTACGTGCACCCCAATGTTTATAGCAGCAGTGTCCACAATAGCGAAACTGTGGAAAGAGCCAAGATGTCCATTGACATATGAATGGATAAAGAAGAAGTGGTATATATACACAATGGAATATTATGCAGCCATCAAAAGGAATGAGATCTTGCCATTTGCAAGGACGTGGATGGAACTGGAGGGTGTTACGCTGAGTGAAATAAGTCAATCAGAGAAAGACATGTATCATATGACCTCACTGATATGAGGAATTCTTAATCTCAGGAAACAAACTGAGGGTTGCTGGAATGGTGGGGGGTGGGAGGGATGGGGTGGCTGGGTGATAGACATTGGGGAGGGTATGTCCTATGGTGAGTGCTGTGAAGTGTGTAAGACTGTTGAATCACAGATCGGTACCTCTGAAACAAATAATGCAATATATGTTTGAAAAAAAGAAAAAGAAGAAGATAGCAGGAGGTGAAGAATGAAGTGGAGTAAATGGAGGGGAGATGAACCATGAAAGACGATGGCCTCTGAAAAACAAACTGAGGGTTCTAGAGGGGAGGGGGTCGGGGGAGCGGTTAGCCTGGTGATGGATATTAAAGAGGGCACGTTCTGCGTGGAGCACTGGGTGTTTTGCATAAACAATGAATCATGGAACACTACATCAAAAACGAATGATGTAATGTATGGTGATTAACATAACAATAAAAAAGAAAAAAAAGAAAAAACTAATGATGTAATGTATGGTGATTAACATAACATAATAAAAATAAATAAATAAAACCAAACTCTGGGGAAAGAAAAATGGAAAACTCTTTTTAGACATTGTTTTAATGGGTAATCTCAGGAAGTAATTATGGTTATTTATCTTTATCTCTATAAAGATATAATTTCCATTTTTTATATATACTAAGATTCATATGCATCTGTGTACACATGTAAGTGTATATATGTATACATATAGCATGTGTGTGCGTATGCATGTGTATCCAGAAGAAACTGCCTGTTGTCAAAAGAAAAAATAAAAAATCAATGACCCAGAAGGAAAAGACACTGAGAAGTAGCGTCATGTAACCGCTAAGTTTGAAATGTTGGAATCAAATAGAATTTGGTTCAATTCCAACTTTGCATTTTGCTAATAGGTGCCTTGAGGATGTCTCTAGCCTGAATTTCATTTGACTCTTATGTTTACTGGGAATAATAATATGTGCCTCCCAGGGCTGTTGTGAGGACTCAATTAATTAATGCATATAAAACTGTTTTATATTCCCTTTTATCTTCAATCTTTCCTCGTTTCCTTTTTTTCATAAAGTTTTTATATCTTTTCATTTCTATGAGGTGAGAATTCTGTACTCAACACCCACACAGATAAATGCACCATAAATGTGTGGAAATAGTCCAGAAGGAAGCATTCAAAGCTGTCTTTTTAATTACCTTGCAAAGGGCCATCTCGACAGCAGGGTGTGCATAGGTAAGGGAGGAGTGGAAAGGGTTGGTTCAGAGGTGAGTTTGTATTGTATCCTGCATATGTGATTTTATTCTAAAAAAAAAAAAAAGCATGCATTCATATATTATTTGCACAATTTCAGATGAGTTAACATTTGGGGCAAAAATAAGATTGACTTAAAAAATAATACATTATATGTTAAAAAAAAAAAGAAGATAGCAGGAGGGGAAGATGAAGGGGGGAAATTGGAGGGGGAGACGAACCATGAGAGACTATGGACTCTGAGAAACAAACTGAGGGTTCTAGAGGGGAGGGGGTCGGGGGAGGGGTTAGCCTGGTGATGGATATTAAAGAGGGCACGTTCTGCGTGGAGCACTGGGTGTTATGCACAAACAATGAATCATGGAACACTACATCAAAAACTAATGATGTAATGCGTGGTGATTAACATAACATAATAATAAAAAAAATTACTTAAACTATCTTTTAAACAAATTGTACAGGGAAAAGTGTCACTAACAGAAAAATATTCTTCATAATTTTTTTCAAATTGGGTATAGCATTCTGTTTTGTTTCTCTGATATATATATCATTACATATATCATGCATATTATATATATCAATATATATCAATATATATTTATTATATGCACACACATGCACACACATATATATGCCATCTTCTTATTCAGTCATTAAGATGATTGGGTGGAAGGAGAAAAACCACTCGTAGTTGCAGTGATCCTTCTGTGGTGGATGAGATTTGAGTTAATGCGGTGAGGGGTCTTTTTAGGGAGTGTGGTTAATACGGGACAGGCTGGGCAGATGAAAAGACCACCAGAGGAGAGTGATGTGTGTAACAGTAATAGTTTAGCAAGGCTAAAGCATACTATGTATGTTAAGGAATGTTGAGTTCTAAGGTTTAAAATGTGGTTTGTAACTAAATTGTATAATAATCACCATACATTATGTCATTATATGCAAACAGTGAATCATGGAACACTACATCAAAAACTAATGATGTAATGTATGGGGATTAACATAACGTAACTAAATTGTATGAGAATTCTTTTCAGAAACATGTTTTTAAGTATATGGTTATTAAGTATATAATTTAATAGAATGCTATGCTGGAAGTTAAGAACAAGCTAATTTAGTAATGGTGTTCAATCAGTGGCTCTATCATTTTGCTCAAAATTAGATGCTTACATTTACTCTCCAAATTGATGCTTTAGCAAAGCCCTGAATTAAGACATTACTTAGTGTCATGGCTTGAATCATTTACTATAACTTTTCCTCACATTTTGACATTTGCTTATTATACTCTTATCTTAAAGATTTGGAGACATTGAAGAGATTGTAGAGATTTATCAATTTCAGATCATTAATTTTATATATAAGGGAAATGGATTTAAAAGAGAGAAAATAAACTCAAAATAACAGAGCTAATTAATAAAAGAGGCTACAAAACAACAAACAGGTCTCTAGAGTTCCAGTTTAGCACTCTCTTTCACGTGGATATTAGGGGGAAAAAATGAGAATGATGAACAAGCCTGCAATTCTTGGCTTTAGACAAGCTTTGGACAAATAAATATTTTAGAGCAGCAATGTAAAGCAGGGAATAGACCATGAGTGTGATACTGATGCATATCTTGTTTATTCCATGGAGCTTTCTGATCTAATGAGGTTCTTAATTATAACTTTTGAAACAAGTAACCAAACGGGCAATCCTTTTGTTTTCTAAGAAGGGTCATTAATGGCCTTTATGGCCACTTAGATCCTGGGGCCCATGCCCAGCTTGTGAGACTAAGCCTGCATGGGGTCCTGAAACTGAGAGAATTGATGGAGTTGGTAGATGGTGCCTCCACTTCTTTCTTTGAAATTGACTTCACAGTGTGTACTTTAGTCTTCAGTTTGATTGGCCCATGTGGGTAGATATGGAAGATTTATTTTTTATGCACTGTTTTCGTTATTTAGATTCCCCAGCCAATTTTGGAAAGCCATCTACAAGTTCTCTGAACCTTATATTTGTTCATACATTATACCTGTTTTTATACCTATTTTAGACTCTTGATTATCAAAAGAGCTAATTCACATAAAAGGATTTGTGCATTAGAAAAAAATCACTAAGACATATTTTATATCTACTTGAAATACTATATAATGCTAATAATTAGGAGTTGTTATACTTTTCAACATTATAAAACATGCAAAGTGGTATGTTCTTGCCTATTAAACATACTTCTAATAATTGATAAACTTATACAAGAGGAGTCCATGAAGAGCAAGTTAAAATATTTATTATAAAAATCTGGAATTCATTGTGAGATTTCCAATGCTCATTGGCATAAATAAATATTTTACATTTTAAATGGACTCTAGTTAAATTTAGAATATCTTTAATCCCACATCTCTGGAGTGACACTTTGTTAGGCACCAGGGCATTTATAGATAGTGGGGAACCTGGTGCATTTCTTTAAGAAGCATCTGGAGGCAGAAGAACAAGTATATAATTGCTTTGCCCAAAGCACCTTCAATGTGCTTGAAAGATCAAGCAAGGGAGATATATTTTCAAAAAGCGTAATTCAGTTAACCGTGGCATATGAGATACGGTCTGCAGAACAAACAGACTTGTAAAGAAAGCTAAGAATTCAGTGAGATTAGAAATACAGCTAATCTTTTAATACAGCTGATTAACCAAAGACCTTTCCCTACCTTATATTTTCCTTTGCAATTAATTCCCATTCGGCCTTTTTGAACTAATACTTCTGTAATACATCTCTTCTTTTTTTTTCTCAATCACACATTGCTTCTTAACTGAGCCAGCTGCTTATCAAGGCACAGCTTAAATATAGATTCTTCAGTACTAAATATTGCCTAACTTAGTGGCATTACATTAGACAGATTTCAGAAAAAAGGTGTTGTGCCTTTAAATACATTCTTTTGCTTAAATTGAATTTTCCTTTTAGCAAATCAATGGGATAGCTTTTGTGGCAAAATATCTTTTCTACTATCAGCCATAGAAAGCTTAGAGATAAAATAGTATTTAATAGGTGCTATTTTAGAACAGTTGGTAATTGACATAAAACAGCAACACTAACCTGCTATATAATTCTCTTATTTCTTGTAAGAGTTCAGTATTTTTTCATATTATATTTGATTTGGATAATAATACGATGCATTATTCAGATGGTGCACTTACCCAAAGCAAGGCATAGAGATAATTCTTTTAGAGTGTTTGAAAAGGTTGCTTCTATAAAAATCATGTCTTTGTCCAGAAGTTATATCTTTCTTAAGAGGGGACATAGAACATGTGGTAGACAGTGATCCCCAAAATGATTCCTTTCTTTGGCAGAAGAAATTATGGTCACATTCTGTCTCTTTGAAATGATTACACCAACTTTTTACTAAACTTATCTGAATAAAGAAAATTAAAGTATTTTGTAGCTATATTTTGCTTGGTTCACCACAAAAGCCCTAATCTATTAAAGTAAAACCTTCATTTGTGTAAGTGGTTGATAAATTGTCAGTGGGAGGTATAGTTGTAAACTCCTGCTGTACTATAAAGGAATCCAAAGACTAACCCCCCTTACCCAACCCTCCCACCACCAGTGTCATCTACAGGAGCTTAATTTCTACTTATATTGCCATAAAACAAAACAAAACAAAAAGAAAGAAAGGAAAAGAAAAGAAATCCAGAAAGGACTTGAAAACAAATAAAAAGACCTTAATTTTGTATTCGTGGCTTAAAAGAATAGTAAACATGTCATCCAAAGCCAGAAATCCCATGTAGAATATGCCTTTATTCTATAGAATACTTATCATCCAGATAATAAAGGTAGTCTTCCTTCTTGTTATCATCAGAAAAATAACGGTTCTTTCTAAAGGTTGTGATTTTTTTTTTTTTAAGCCATGCATAATTTCTTCTCAGTGTGCCAAAAGCCCAGAAGCACAATGTCTGGCCAAGGTTAATAGCTAGTTTACAATTTCTGGGAGGATATTTCATGTAGGCTTTACAATCATAGGCATTTTTTTATAACCTCATCTGCTTGAAACACTATCAATGACTAATTATCAGAAAGTGCAATTTATTTCAATCTACCTACCAGGTTCTGGGTACTTCTAATGCAGAGGGGAAAATCACAGATATAAAGAAAAGATAAAACAAGAAAGCGGCTGGAGACAGAGAGAAGTGGGGTGAGCTCCAGGATGTGGGGCACTCCAATTGGGAAGAAAAAGAAAGGCAAAATACAAATTTGTATCTCAGAGGTAAAACTGGACCTAAAAGTCCAGTGCTTTATAACTGCTATTTATATACACATGGAGTCTTCACTGAACTTGAAATTTGTGTAGAATTGCTCAAAACCCCTAATCCAAAGGACTAGAGAAACCCCAACATCTCCAAATTATCTTTTTATTCCTGGGGTTTCAGTTCTGGTGCCCACTAGCGTTGTCTCACTTTTATTCTGTATTTTCTGGGAAGGAAGGTAGGAAAGCAGAAGAAAGGTAAGTAGGATAGGAGAGTGGGGGAGGGAGGAAGGGAGGAGGCTAAAGTCAAGGAGTCTAAAGATACTAGAGGATGATTAGAGGACCAGTTATCTACAAATCATTCAGGAAGGAACTCCAATATTATGACATGCGGTCAGCAATTTCAAGGAAACAGAGTGAATTGTGTGTCTACTGGGAGAAGAGCAATATAACCAAAGGTGGAAATTGAGAGGATCTGAGGCATAGTGCATATGTTCTTGCGCTCTATTCTTGCTGTGTTAGAGGATTATATCTGGCATTCAGTGAGAAAGGTAACAGTCATGACAAATTTAGATCGATCATCAGAGGTATGTACATTTTTTCAACCATGTCAGAATTCCCAGTCTACAGACAACATAGGGGAAGAGTTGTGTTGAATCATGGAATTTGAAATAGGTTTGCTTGCTCTCCCATTTATAGACATGGAGAAAGGGTTCCAGTGGGAAAAAAAAAGTCTAAAAAAAACCTAGATTTTCTTTGTTTACTGGAATTTTCTGAAGATTGTAAAATAGCAAGAATTCTCAAGGGCAAATTTGGAAGGATTCTGTTATGACAGAATAAATGCTCCACCTGCAAACAGATTTATTCTTGATGTTATGTATCCTTTATCCTCTGTGGGTCTTTGGAAGTTGTTGTTTTGTGTTGGAAGGAGGATGATATTGACAACAAAATGAGAACATTTGGCTAATTAATTTTTAATAAAATCTGCTCACTTTGAGTAAAGCTTGAATCAAAACATTGTTTGACATCCATAGTAAAATTCTCTATATAAAGTCTCCTGAAATTTTGCTGGCAAAGGTCTTAGTTCCCATGATCTTAGAGTCTATGACTATGGAAAGAATTATTTCAAACATTTCAGAAATTGTTGGCTTAAGTAGATTTTTATGTTTATAAACTAAACACTCTTGCTTGGATATTAGAATATTGGGATTCCAAAATATTTTTCAGAAATAATTTACTTCGCATACTTGTTTCCTAGCTCAGATATTTTTTCTTGAATCATTTACTTTTAAACTTTATTTTTTCCACTGTGAACTTTCAAGTTCATATGTCACGCATATTCCAATGCATTCCACATTTTAAAAGAGAGGAAAATCCCGGTGACTAACCATGTCCAACATTAGTTAGTAATATTCTTTCTCTTTTCTTCGTGTTCATGGCAGACAGAACTACTTACACTCATATATGCAGAAAGAATGCCATGGGGCCAAATGATTCACTGCTTTCCCTCAGTTCAAATCCCTCAAAATACCACTTTCTATCACTTCCTACCCTTCATCACTACTTACCCTCTCCAGAATGCCTGGCCATCTGGAGTTTCCAGCTCATGGAGAACACAACAGCCTGTTACCTTCAGGATGATGCTTTCTGAGGGAGTGTTTTCTTTTATAATTCACTCATCATTTGCATTTTCTTCATATCTGCATCTTCACAATATTACATATCTTTCATAATTTATGGAATCATTTAAATACAAATCTTGGGACAATTTAAATTCTTAATTTAAAAAAATCCCAGTTTTTCTGCAAAATATGAAGATTTGAAGGAGAAAATGTCTATTCACAAACAAAATCTAATCCTTTTGAATGGTGGCTAAAAGCAGGTAGCAAGTTCAATAGGAACATTAGTTTACAAAAGAATGGAGTACATCATTGATCAGTCTTTAAATTCTTGCTTCTCTTCTCTGTCATCTATTCATTCAGGTTTTGATTCTTGATGTGATACCACTTACCTCTATTGCTTTTGGAGAATGTATGTTAAAGTTTTGAATAGGTAATAAACATTCACAAATTTCAAACATTAAAACTATTAAAAGGGGAGAAGTGAAAAGTTCCCTTCCACTATGGGCTAAAAAAGTTTGTGTCCCCCAGAATTCATATGTTGAGGTCCTAATCCCCAATATGGTGGTGTTTTGAAGTGGAGCCTTTGGGAGATGATTGGGTTTAGATGAGGTAATGGAAATAGAGGGCCCGTCATGGGATCGGTGCCCTTACAAGGGGAAAAAGAAACCAGAGCTGTCCAGTACTGTGAGAAATAAGTGGTTGTTTTTTAAGCCACCTATCTGTGATACTTTGTTACAACAACCCAAATTGACTAAGACACCTTTCCCACCTTGATCCCAATCTGCTTTGTTAGCACCTCCACCCAACAGGTCAGCCAGGATTATTTACCTTTTCCTCTCTGGCAGTGATTGTCTTTTCTGTGTCTATGTATGTATGAGCCAGTACAGATTATATATTCTCTTTCCCCCTCCATTTTACACAAATGGTAGCATACTACACTCATTTTTCTGCTTTTTTTTCTCACTTAATAATATATCGGGACATCTTTTCCTATCAGGAAAGAGAAGTTTCTACTCTCTTTATTTGTGGCTGATTAGTATCTCCTTGTAGGAAATCTGATATGTTACTTAACTAACATTAACCTTTTGCTATTAGAGATAATGCTACAATAAAAAAACTTGCACATAAGCTATTTTGCATATTCTCTAGTGTATATGAACAAGGAACTCCTGAAGAATTACTGGTACAAAGATGCATGCATATTACATTTTTCTGGAAACTGTAAAGTTGCCTTTCATAGTTGTTGCACCACTTTACACTTCCACAATAATGTATGAGAATGCGATCCCCACTTCTTCAACCACACCAGTCCTCAAAGACCTTCCTGTTGCGTAGCTGGAGTTACATAGTAAATAGCCACTCACATAGACTACAATATGAGTCAACATCTTGCAAGAAGGCAGTCTATTGACTCTGCACATAATTTTACTATATTGTGGGTTATTAAGCTTTTAGGTTTTTGTCAGTCTGATAAGGATTAAAATGGAATAGTACTATAATTTCAGTTTTTATTTCTCTTACAAATGAGATTCTGCACCTTTTCCTATGCTTAAGGGCACATTTTCTTTTCTGTGACTGGCCTCTCAGTTTTGTCTATGGTATTTTATTGGTTTTCTTACCTCCATGTAAGTTTTATTTATAAATTTTGGAATGATTGAATGTGATATTAGTCATATTATTTTCCCAGTTGGTCTTTGTTTTTTTCACTGTTTTTTTTTCTTCTGTCATATAGTAGCTTCTGATGTCCACATCATTAAATTTACCCATTTTTTTTCATGGTTTCTGGATATTTGTGTCAAATATAGAAAACCCTTTCAAGCTCTGAGTTTATGAAAAAGATCTCTCACCTTTCCTCTCTTACTTAATGATTTCTTTTTTTTTTTAAAGATTTTATTTATTTATTTGACAGAAAGAGAGAGACACAACAAGAGAGGGAACACAAGCAGGGGGAGTGGAAGAGGGAGAAGCAGGCTTCCCATAGAGCGGGGAGCCTGATGTGGGACTTGATCCCAGGACCCTGGGATCATGACCTGAGCTGAAGGCAGACGATTAACCACTGAGCCGCCCAGGCGCCCCTACTTTATGATTTCTTATGTTTAAATCATTACCTTGTTTGGAATTGATCTTTGTGCAAGTGTGAACCCAGCTTGTTTTTCCCCCCAGATCTCAACACAGTTGTTTCAAATATATTTGTTGAATGTACATCGGTCCATATCAGATTTACTTAAAATCGTGTATTAGAGTCATTGTCTGAATTTTTTTACTCTATTGCATTGACCTGTCTCTACAAAGTTTTCACAACTTAAGTTTATATGTTGTGTTAAATGTATTAGGAAAAGTTCCTCTTATTGCTTTTCTTTTCCAGAATTTTAATTAAAAAAAATTTCATATGAATTTGGTATTAATTTATGTAGTTAAATAGTATAATAACTGGGATCATCTTACATTTATTAATCTGTTTATGGAAGGTTGTTGATTTTTCCTATTATTTGCATTTGTTTCATTTTTTATGTACCTTCAAGATAGTTTTAGAGTTTTAATATGGCTCTGCATATTTCTCATTACATATTCCTAGGAATTTTATCTTTGTTGAGTCCTTTTCCATTGTATTTTCTATAGGGTTTATGTTTGACTACTATTGATTTCTGAGTTAATATTCTACTCCACTGTCTCTCAAATCACTGTATATTTTAAGGATTTTTAGCTGGTTTTCTTGCTTTTTTTCAATTTATAGTCATGTAATCTATGAGTAGTGTTATCTCCTTCTTTTTAATTTTCATGTTCTTATTTCTTTTCCGTGTCTAATTGGTAGGCTAATCTTAGTATCTCTGATAATTAGTAATAATAGTATTAATTCTTTAGTACATATATTAGTACAATGTCAAATAATAGAACAAATAAGTATTATTTCTTGTTTCTGACTGTAGAAAAAAATGTTACATATGTTTTACCATTCAGTACAATATTAGTCCTAGTAAGAATAGTTTTTAATCATATTGAGTTTCTATCATCCTTTAAAATTGAATATTTTATTTTTTTACTTTATTTTTCTAAATCAAAAATGAATGTCAAATTTTTTAATTATCAGAATCTATAAAGAAACTACATTTTTCTTAACTTATAAATAAATATTTTAATGTTTCACTGACTTATAATCCTACTCATTTACCTATCAGTAGGAACAAACTATTTTGAAAAATTCCTTTATTTATAATGTTCTTATTTTAAAACCTCTTATTTTTTGTTTCCCTTCTGAGCAAGATAAAGTAAAAGCATGGTTAGAGAATAATGCCATAATGGGAATGAAATATGAACACTTCTGAGTATGTATATTATTTTATTTATTTGTTTCTTTTTTACCAACCTTGCTTCAAGTTTTGGTAAGTATGTACTGGATACTATTTTGCTTTTCTACCTTCTACCCCTACATCCTTGCCTTATTTTTAAAAACTTAGTTGCTTCACAAGTTCTCACTAGAATTAGATGAATAAACCTTACCTGCAGATATTTAAGCTATTAATAGAGATGCCTTTTTGTTTGTTTATCAAGTTTTGCAGGAAATAGATGTCACACTGAAATATAAATATTTTGAGAATATTTTAATAAATAAACCACATATAAAGGTATAAACAGGGCATAAAGAAACCACAAAGGATATTTCATACCCATGGTGCTAGAACAGCAGAGCAGTTGACACAGCAGGTGAAAATAATAAGAGCAGAGTGGTCACCCTACTTCAAAAGACAGAATCCTACAGAAAAGCCCAATTAAAATGAAACAACCCTATTTGATGAACATGGCTGCCTGTGCATGATAGGAGCTAGAGGAATAAATGCCCAACATCACTCTGTGACTTTAGTCTTCTGCTGGGCGAAATCCACCTGGAAATGTCAGGGAGGTCAAGGAAGCTCTTTTTTTGGTCCACAGATCAGCCCCTAAATAGAGAGGACAGTGGGGAACAGTGGAAAATAGATCTGGAGAGACACACAGAACATATCCTGCATATCCTATGTACTTTAACTCTGTCCTCACACTAGGTAAATAAGCTAGGAATATAACGTGAATAACTCAAATATGAGAGAAAAAAAGACATGTTATAATTATCAACTATGGCACAAGTTTCTTCTTTGGGAAGACAAAAACAGAAAATTATTACAGTGCCCTAAGTTATATGTAATCTTATTTAATATTTGTAAGGAAGTCATTGGTAAAATAAAGCATGCTACTTTTAAGAATACATTTTATTTTCTTTTGTTCAAATATGAAAAGTTGCTTTATAACTCCTTCATATTTTAGAAAAGGTCTACGAATTACTTATGATAATGTGGCTTAAGATGTTCAAGTGAGTGTAAATGAAATATTCATAAGTTGGCTACTGTTAAGGATTTCATTGCAGAGTTTGGTTTCTTAAAGTTTTTATTTTTTTCTTTTAAAATCACTGGTTCACATCAGACTTTTACTAGTCTGAAACATGCAGCCACAGATAGAAAAAGTAAACTCTTTAGACCACCCCGCAACTCTATTTCCACACATATAATGCAGCCAGAATGTGTAACTGAAAATAAACTCTGCAAAATAGTGTCCTCAGCATTTTTTTGTACCTGGTATAAGAAATACTTCCTCCAATTGCTAACAAAAATAATATGCCTTAAGAGGAAATAGAGAGATAAGCTAATGATATGTTGGTTATCCTTTTGGATATTGTGATATACAAAAAGGATTTAAATTTCTCCTTAGAAGTTTGTTTCTAGTCCCTCCAAAAATGTTATGTAAATGGAACCGGTTTTAAATGTCAACTTTGTACTTTTTCACAGTTTTCAAATGTGCTTCCTACAGAAAAAGAAAAACAGAAATATCTTCACTGTAAAATATTCAAATTGTTCAAGCATGGAAAATAATTTGAAAAATATTCTGTACTTATTTACAAAATTTCATAGAAAGAGGGGAAGTACTAGAGAAACACAGAATCATTACCGTTGAAGTTCTTTTGCCACTTGGGCTTCACTGGGGAACCAAGAGAAGATATGTTCACACAGTTCATTGGTTGCTCTTCTCCAGCAACATGCCTGACTGGTATCTATTAAGTGAATCTGTTTGAACATCTCAGTGGGATCTCCAAAACTGCTCAAGACTGCTTTTTAAAAAGGTAAAATCATGTGTTATTCAAACATAAAATGACAACTTGTCAAAGGTCTTGTTTCACTCATTAATTAATGAGGAACTCAGTCCGATGTCAAAAGCAGTTCCAGTGAGAATTTGAGTTATAGGAGTTTATATTCTCTACCAGACAAATTTCACTGGCATTGCCAAGAACAGGAATTATTTGCCATGCTGTGGACAGGTAGCATTTGCATTGTAATCCGCTTTCTACAACTTGAATCCTGTCTCTTCAAAATCATTAAATAGCATGGTCATGCAAAGACATTCAAAATTGTACAGCCCTGGAGGATCAGCTAATTCCCTGAGGGCCCATTAGACACTGACAACATTCTACTGACATACTATCCACTAACTTTTTTTTTCATAGATTTCCAAGTCATGGGTGATTTTTTCCTGAAAAAGGCATTATGATGGGGTCAAATCCATCCAAGAGAGACTCAGATGCCAGGTCAGATTAATATTCTTTAGAATAAAAATGATTTTTTCCCATATCCTGGTATCATTAAAATATTTCAGAGGATTCTGTAACTTTACACTTCCAAAACCAATGACACTGTCTCCCATAGCTTGTATCAATAATGATCTTAAAAATATATGCAAGTAGGAAGTTCTATATTCTTTTATTTTAGGTAGTGTTTGCTGGCAGCAACCAAAAGAAATGGGGATGCCTCACATCAGAGTGTGGTCTGGAGTTCTGTGGCTCAGGGTCTAGATGCCTATTCAATATCTTTTCTCTTCTTTTTCAATAAGGTAACTTCTATATTTGTCCAAGTGGAATCTTCAGAGCTAATAATCTACCCACACCCTCCCCCAATTTTTTCAGTTGTTTGGAGATTAAGGTGGCCGAAGTAATGGAAATAGAAATGATTCCCTGGGACCTCAAGAAAATTTCACAAATCTTGGGCTGATAAGCTGGGAAATATTTCTGCTGGTAAATATTCCTCCTTCTTACTGCTGTGTGTGGACTTGATGGTTGGATCAGGAAGATCAGGGAGTTTGGGACATTAGTAATAATGACAGACCACCATACAATCTTTAGCCTGTCTACCTTTGAATTTCACGAGAGAAAAATAAATCTTTGTATTATTTAAAGCAATGATATTTTGGCCTTGTGTTAATATCAGTTAATGCAATTGCTAATTAATCCAGGACCCCATTTCTATAGGATACTCTAAGTCATCCATACTGAGTCACTTTATAATCATGTACCAACCACTTTTCAGAATAGAAATTCTGCCTTATTCTAATGTGAAGAATATTGGATGTAAAAAGTAAACAGATGGTAGGGTGAATGACAGATATTTGGAACTGATACTGAATATAACTTGGCTATGTTACATTTGTAAATAAGTTTTTTCACCCCCTCACAGGCACGTTGGCCAGTTTTTCCTTTTGTTATTGAGCCAACCCTCGGTCCAGAGTAAAATTCTATGTTCTACAGAGACCTCATACAAAATGTTGACCAACAGTTCTTCAATAAGTTCCTTTCTATAAGGTCCCCAGCTTGACTTAATTTCTTCCTATTCTCCTCTTTTTTAAAACTTTTAATCGTAGAAAATTTCAAATGGAGAAAATAATATAAAAAAATCTTCAAATAAATGTAATTATCCCACCTCAACAAGCATCAGTGTTGCTTTATCAATACCTCTTTCCTCTTTATCTCTTCCCCGAGTCATTTTGAAGTAAATTCCAGACATCATTTTATTTTATCCACACATATTTTAGCATGTGTCTCCAAAACAACAACAACAAAAAAAGTTTTTTTTAACAAAATCAGTTTCATGTTTCCACCCCATGTTACATCCTAGTTGGTTTAGAAACTAGATTATTTTTCCTAGAGAGATTTCCATACTCTCGATATCACTGACTGAGTCCACTTGGTGTGGTTTCAAATGTTCCTTTTCTAAGACTTTTCTTGTAAATTGATAGTTATATTTAGAGTTGATCAGATTTAGGGTTGATTTTTTTTTTTTTGTAAGACTGCAGCATAGATGATACTTTAAATTATATTAAAAAGTGCAAATGTCTTGCCTCTTTTTCTATAGTGTTAACCCTGATGATCATTACATCACTTGACTCATTATTTCAGAAGTAGAAAAATGGTGACATTTTGATTTTATCCATTTTTATTTGTATGCTAGAATACATCTATAAAAACTATATCCCCTCATCAACATTTGGTAAGTTTGAGTTACTATTTATAAAAGAAAAGCAAGATAAATACTCAATTCTTTCCACTTAGTTTTCAAAATAATGACTTGACTACTTAGAAAATGGATTAGCAAATTTAGCTTGCAAAGGGCCAGATAGTAAATATTTTAGGCTTTTCAATCTGTATGTTTTCTGTCACAATTACTCAGTTCTACTGTTATAAAGAGAATGTAGCCCTAGACAATATGTAAACAAATGGGTGTACTGTGTTTCAATAAAATTTTATTTACAAAATTAGCTTTTGGGACAGTTTAGATCCAGGGGTCATAGTTTCCAACCTCCAACATAGAGTTCCCTGAAAATGACCAATGGATTTTTGGTTTCTTATAGCCTATGTTTAGTATGTTATTGGCTCATAGATTTAAACTGTTTTATTCCACTGAAGTAACTACTTTTTCTAAAAGGTTTTTTTTTTTAATGAGTAGTTTTAGGTTCATAGCAAAATGAAGAGGAAGGTACAGATATTCCCCATATACCCTTAGCCACTAAACATTCATAGCCACTCCCATAATCAACATCACCACAATAGTAGTACATTTGCTGCAATTGATGAATCTATGTTGACAGGACATTATCATCTAGAGTCCATAGTTTACAGTAGAGCTCACTCTTGGTGTTATACATTGTAGACATTTGGACAAATGTATAATGACATGTATTCACCACTATACTACAATACACAGTATTTTCATTGTCCTAAATATCCTCTGGGTTCCTCCTATTTGACTTTAAAATTGTAAAATTGTACTTACCCTAGCCAAAGGGAGGCTCTTCAGTTAGCTACTAAGTATTTTTGAAACATCTTCAGTGGTCTTTTTTAGCTTGCCTGATGTCTTGTCTGACAAATCATCCCAGGGTCATCTTGTGTATTTGCTGCTGCAGACTTAGAATCAGGTATTTCTTGTTGAATCTCTGGTTTCCTTTTGTGGAAATGATATTTAGACACCATGATCTGAAGACTAAGGATGTTTATTACTATTGAATGGTCTTTATTTCTAGGCTTTTTCAGTGAACAGAGATAGGCTACCTGTCTTATCTATTAGGCTAAGACAAGACCATGATGGGTTCAAGTACACCCTGTACCTGTATTTCCCTTTCAAATTCAGTCCTACAAGGTTATTACATAACCTCAGCTGTCTTATACCTGTTTCTCTTTTTTCTCCACCACAAAACCCCCAGGTGCTTGACATACTAATATTGTCATCAATAATATTATCATAGAAATCAATTCAAAGTTCTTCTCACCCTTCTTCAGTAGCTTACAGATGCACAGACTACTGTGTTTTACATTATTTAGTTTTAATTCTAGTGTAAGCTTACAGAAACAGAAATTATTAACCATTCAATAAATACCCTATCCTTTCTCTTAACAGAACCTCGGTTTTGTTCACTATACATATGCTATGTTTCTGTGTATAATTAAACCTCAAATAAAATTGAGTTTCTGTTGGTAAGAAAGAATATGGTAATGGATATTGGGTAGTTAGTAACTAGATTCAGTCACAATTCCTATGAACTACAGCTCCGCCTGTTTCTCCAGCTTAGCCATTAGTTCACATCAATGACTGTCTCTCTGGCTTCCCATTAAAACTGTTAATTAATTTTTATTCTTCCCTTGTATCCTTAATAAATATGTTGTTATATCATAAACCACAAACCCCTCATATGCTCCTCCCCCTACCAACACACTAACAGGCATCTATATGCAAATCTGCTATTAATCATTATTACATTGAAATATCCCAAAACATTATTTTCATCTCATAATTTTTGTCTATAGTAGAAATGGAAACAAATGAGTAGACTTCTAAAAGTTTCTTTCATTATACATTCTTTTAGAGATAAATGTTTCTACTTTTATTCATATTATCTAAGTTGTATTTTCTTTTACATGATCACTACAAATTAGAGAAAAGCAATTAAGAAGAGAAGCTATGGAGCAAATATTTTGGTTAAGCATCATGAAGCATGGATTTAACAATATTGCCTTCTCAAAAGGCTTGCAATAAAATGTTAGAAATGGACAAGATTTAGAGCTTACTCTATATGCAAACATTTACATTTAAAAGAAAAATATCTCTAGATTATAGGAGCCCATAAAACATAGCATTTTAAAGGGTAGCTATGACGGTAGACCCTCTGGTTTTAAAATTGGATCCATCACTTTCTAGATGTGTTACCTTGGATGAATTATAGATTTAGAATGGGTGTAATAATTTTATGTATCCATACAGCTGTTAGGAGGATTAAATATATACATTACATATATCCATATACGTATATAAATATGTATGATATATATTATCCCTTTCATACCCAGTATATGTCATTTTCTTAGTTATTAAAACACAAGGTTACTAATACTTATTATTTGTAATATGCCAGATGTTTTTTTCTAGCAATACCATTGAAAAGAACAACTGGAATATTAGAAATATTTGATAAATATTAGCAAACATTGTTTTATTAATCATTTAAAAAAATTATATATATCAATTATGAGAGTAATATTGATTCTTTCATGATTATAAAACTAATGAAATAAAGTGAAAATTTACCCATTAGCCTAGATTTTAAAATATGTCAGATTCTTCCAATACCACTAATTACTAATAATGCCTTTTTATTTATTTTTCTTAAGATTTTATTTATTTATTTGAGAGAACGACAGCAAAGAGGGAGACAGAGAGGGAGGAGCAGGTTTCCAGCTGAGCAGGGAGTCCGATGTGGGGCTTTATCCCAGGACTCTGAGATCATGACCTGAGCCAAAGGCAGATACTTAACGGACTGAACCACCCTGGTGCTCCTAATAATGCCTTTTTAGATATATGAATTATTTATTGTTGAGAGTGCATAGACTTTAGTTAAGCATCTAACATAAAATATTTTGCACAGGTTAAATCTGTAAGTTACATTTCAAGGAACTACTTTTTTGCAAGAGCAATAAACTTGTACTAATATTCTTTGTTACATGTAAGTTACATATAATCTATTAAAGTCTGGGGAAATGCTTTATGGCCATATTGCAGAAATAATAATATCAACATTCTAATAACCCTCCTCCCTTTTTAAAGTAAGCTCTACGCCCAGTGAGGGGCTTGAACTCACAAGGGTTTGCATATTCTACCAACTGAGCCAGCCAGTCGTCCCTCTAATGGCCCTATTATCTGATCCTTTTGTGCTATACCAAGCATGGTAAACTAGCTTTCATTTGTTCTCAGATATCTTAGAAATTACTATCAACTTTATATGTATAACGCACACCATATATTACAAGTATCCCACTCTGCTACTACCAACAACACCAAACCCAGCATATAACAGGTAGCTTAGCAACACGCTTTTGAACCATATTCTACAAACTTGGTTGAAGAGACCGACTTTAGAAATAGAAGTTTGACCATCATAGAATCGTCACATTGCTCTCTTAGAAATTTAGATTGGGATTGGGAAAAACTGAGCTAATAACTGAATAAAAAATTCAAATAGTCCCTGGGTTAGGTACTGACAAGTAAGCTTAGTAATAATGCAAGGAGACCTGCAGGGGTTTGCTAGCATTTATTGCATTCTTACTTTATACCTGTAACATATTTTGTTGATTGATTTAATCGACACTAAGTCTGAACACCACTTACTCATTTGTCTTTCTCATAGAAGCTATAAATCTAAAATATTTATTACCTAGCCTCTCTTCAGCTAAGCCACACACTTACATTTGCTCTTACTGATGAAATATAAACTTCAGTCCTTTCTAGATTTCCTTTTGTTGCTTGGCTTCTTCTCTTCTTTCAGTGTATAAAGCAAGATATGAAGACATGCATATCAGTGGGCATTGTTCCTCTTACAATAATAATAACAGAAGTCACATGCAAAGAATGGTAGAGCAAAAAAAGTTAAAAGAATGGTTCTTTGATAGCATTGTTGTCCACCTCTGACTAATTATTGAGGAAAATAAATCAATCAGGATTTCTATTACCTCCAATTTTAATTTATATGGATCTAAGCACTTTACCTGTGTGAATTCTATGAACTTATTGAATCCTTACAACTAGCATTACTTGATAGGAACTGTTTCTTCCATTTCACAGATATAGAAATGTAGGCAGTGGATAATTACATCACTGTATTAGAGTTACACTTCTAGTATGTAGAAAGGCAAGGTTTGAAACCCATATAATCTGATTCTAAAGCATCCAATTTAACCATTGTACCATGCTTCCATTTACCATGAAAATTCAGGAGGAAAAGAGAAACAATGAGATAGCTAGGAACTTCTGTGTCCAAAATAGTACAGTTAATTTTGTGTTTCCTGAAGCCCTTTGGAGTTTGCTTGTTTTTGGTGTGCAGGGTCTATGAGGTAAATATCTCAAGTCATGAGATACATTTTATTAATCTACAAAATAGAGATATGAATAGATACCACCCAATTTATTAAAGGAGGTAACATGTATAATGGCTAAAATAATATTTGTCAAAAACAATGTAGGCCTGGTGGAATTCCATTTAATTTCCAAAGGAATTGAAACCTTATGATAAACCAGAAAACAGATTATTTTTACTCTATTAAATATTTGTTGGTCTCATCGTGTTAAGGATCAGAAATTTGGTTATCATTGTTGGATAACTACCAGCCATATTAAGACACTTTGACTCTCTGGTTTATCCTCCAATTCAGACTTTAAACGAGAAGATTCACTATGTTAGTCTTGAGTTACTATTTTACAACCTAAAGTCCAGTGAGTATCATCCTAGCTAAAGAAATCCGATTTTTTTAACTTGTCTCTGTGCCAGTTCAGAGCATGATGAAGTGACTTAAGCTATGTTAGTGTAAACAGAGATGACAAAAATATTTTAGAGCCATTGACAGTCTCCAATGTGAGGAACATTAAAGAATTACTTGCTTACCTGGTGTGGGTTGGTTGAGAGAGAAAACAAGTAATTTTTCAGTGGTGTATGTGGTATTTTGTTCTCTTGAGTGGGAGTCTGCCATTTTGAAATCTCTTCAGCAAGTTGTACAGTTTGACCAACTTACCAATTTACGACACTCATGTAGCACATAAAAATTTATGACACTCATATAGCACATTTAAATAAGTCTGAGAGTTAGGTCCCTGAACAAAATCTGACAAAATTTATAGCTTATACTCTTCCCTCAAATTTTCCATTATAGAATATTCATCACTGACTAAAGATGTACATAATACAAAGAACTCATCAATAGACAATGAGCCTCACATTGACTTTCTGGGCTAACATAGAACTACATCAAATTGATTATAATCTTAAATAAAAAGCCTATATATAAGTTATGATTTTTCAATTTAGGTAGTTCATAAAATGTTTGTAAGTGATGATCTTAAGAGTAAAATGTAATGTAAAATAGAAAGCAAATTATCTTCAAATTAAAGTAAAATGCTCAATAGTAATTCAGTAATATTATGTTACAGTTCTTAATGGCTTATATAATTCTTAGTAATATGTTTACCACATAATAGCAAAGCCATAAAAGTAGCAGTCACTTGTAAAAGGTATTTTCCAAGGGAATCAGTAATAAAGGCTACCATTTAACAAGCAGATGTTCAAAGCTCTGATATCTGTTATATTAACAACCCCATGGCTAAACCTGATTTGCAAATGGAATGCTTCTCACACCTGGTTGCCTGCCTTTATTTCCTATAGGACTATGTCACAAACATTTTCCACATGGAAAGCACATCACTTTTGAATTTCAATTGCTTACAATTATGTTATAAAAAATCCAAGATTACTGTCTCTGGAGTCAATAATCAAATGCTACAGGCATAACGGGCAACTAATATACAAGACAATTATTTTGAAGGATCCCCCATATTAAGAAATATTCCATGTGTAATAAATAATAGATTACATGTCTTAGCTATTATGATGCTTTCCTCCTATGACTTCTTAAGTGGAGACTGTTATAGAAAACCAGAGCCTGACAATAGGTAAACTGGTAGGAACAGGTTTTATACAGGAACTTTTGCAGTAGGGGACAAGAGACATCAGTATAGAACTGGCCTCAATTCTAAATATATCATGGGCAAATGGAGATTTACAGCCAGGGAGCAGGGTGGGGGCTAGTGGATGGAAAATTACTAAGAGGAAATTTTGAGGGGTAAGGGGGATTTTGGCTAAACTGACTTGACAGGATTTTTGCTGAAGGAGATCAGAGTGATCAGATACCAAGCATGGGATAGGAGGAATTTCATTAGATGTCAAAGAGTGATGAGATATTGAAGGTGGGAGAATACTCACTGAACTGACTTAGCAGAATTTTTGCTAAAATTGAGTGATGCAAAGACACACAAAGAAGTCCAAAGGTCAAGAACTAATTGGGAAGAGGATTCAGAGGAGCCTGACTAAAGTTTGGTCAAAGAGAGAGTCTTTGTCAAGATAGATAGATAGACAGATGATAGAAAAAAATATAACTAGATAAAAATATATAACTAGATATATATATGGATAAAAATTATAACTAGATATATATAAATAACTAGATAAACTAGATTTATATAACTATACATATAACTATATAAACGAGATATATATATAATTAGATAAAAATAGATAACTAGGTAACTAAACTAGATATATATAACTTGATATATAAACTAGATATATATATAACTCAATATATAACTATATAAAAAAATAGCTGTTTGAACTAGAGGATAAGGAGGAGTGACTGACCACACTTTCAGATCCTCTCCCTCCATAGTAATTGCTGAGACCTATTTGTAGAATTCCGGAGGTCTGTCTGTATGAGAAGCTTAACAATTATTGATAATGCTGATTTTGGAGTTAGTCAGACTTAGTTTTGAGTTCTCTCCTCAGGTCTTACCAGATATTGACTTAAAATTATTTAGGCTCCAGAAGCCTCAATTTCCTCATCTGTAAAATGTGAATAATGCAACTTACTGCATATGATTTCTAAGATAATTAAACCTGATAATGCATCAACATATATCATGTTCAATATGATATTTCCAATTAGTGAATTTTCTATTGACACAGTAACTTTTAAATATTAAGGAAGGAACTTATTGTAAATATAGGCCAATAATTTACTGTATGAAATACTTATTCTGCCCCTTAAGTTTGAATATATAGTTAAAGAAGTTAAAGTTAGGAAGTTAAAGAAGGAAAGTTAATTTGAGGAATGAGGTCAGAGAATACATAGAATTAGTGTTTGATAGTCAATTAATAAAACATAAAGAATGAAGAAAGAGATAGAGTGAAGGTAATGGGAGTGGGCCAGAACCTTGTGCTACAGTAAGATTCAATATATGTTCATTTTGAACTGTTTATCTGGTAGGAATCTGACATGCAGTATATTTTTAAGGAGTGTATAATCAAATGGGGGAAACATTTGAAAAGATACAATGTGAGTACATTGTATTAAGTGTAATGATAAAAATTAATTCACTATATTAGAACACCATGGCTTTCTGTGGAGGACTTACATAAAAAGTAATCAAATAATTTGTTAAAATATAGAATAAAATGAGATATTATCTGAGCCAAATTTTAAAGCATGGATATGCCAATCAAGGTTATTTTTCAAAGAATGTAATTCTCTCTAGATTGTTCAAAGACAAAGGGATTTGTAATGAACCATTAAATGACATTTAATCATTGGGAGTATTGATGAAATAGACTCTAGTCTTAGCTTCCAGGAAAATTTCCTAAAACTGTACTAGAGGATAGGGCTGTTAAGTGAGTTGCTACACCTGCCATCATCAGGAAGCTATCTACTGATCTGAGAAATTATTACTATAGGTATTCACTCTAGAAACATAGTGTTCTGCTACAATCAGGGGAAGCTGCCTGAATCAGGAAATTGATACTGTCCTTGTATTACAACAAAATCAATGTTTTGTATTCTGCTCCCTATTTAATTAAGTTCTGAACTCAAGTCTTATATGATTACTGGAGTTACATGAGAGACAAGGGAATTAGGCAAATGTCATTTTAACTTTCTAGCTTCTACAATTCAAGGAAGGATACTAGAGAGAGACTGAATAGAGGCTGAGCAATCACATACGTAGTATGAATTACCATGGGAAATAGAAGAAAATAGCAGACTGCAGAAAAAACAAGCTAAATTATTGGGATATGGAATAACATTGACTATGTAAAAAATATAAATATCAATATTATGATATTAAGTACAACAGAGGAACTGACTAGAAAATGGAATAGTTAGACAGAGGCTACAACGTAGATGGTCTTTATTGCAAAACAAAAATATTTTGTTTCATGGCTGTTGAGAATGTTCTCCTTAAGAATAGATGGCATATGAAAACACTGTGTCTCTGAATGCATTGTTTTAAGATTAGAAAAAATATTTTCCCATCCTTCAATCCACTTTTCACACACTTTTTTAAAAGATATTTTCTAATTCCTTATATTTGATACACTAAGTTCTTAAAATATAAATTGTGATTCTGTTTTTAAGGAAAAGCCAATTTAGAGTTAATATGCCTTTATGGATTCCTGCTTTCATTTACTATTTAATCTCTGAGCTGAATATCTTTGCAGGTAGAATAAAGCATGAGAAACACTTTTAGCAGATATTATCAATAGAGTTTTCAGAATATATTTTCTGAAATACGAGGAAATTGAAAATATAATTAAGGGGAAAAAGACCTTAAAATGAACAAGAAGTTTTGAAAAGAAACTAAATTGAACTGTAGAAATGAAGAGTATATTAATTAAAATAAAGCATTTCACATCCAGCTAGATATTTCTTTCAGTGCAAAACCTGGAAAACAGATACATTACAAAAACAATGAAGACATTAAAAGTTGGAGAAGTCACAAAAACTAAATGAATTAGAAGTGTAGAAAGGAAAGAAACCTTCTGAGATAAGCTGACAATTGCTAACTATTTTCTTCCCTGAAGGTATTTACTTATGCTGTTTTCAATTTAAAAACCAAGTTTGGCAGCCACAAAAATCGTCTTCAGTCATCTCCAACACCTGGTATTCATGCCTTTGTGCATTTACCTCCCCTAAGTGTGAACTGGATTTATTGATTTACTTCTATAATACAGAATATGGCAGAGTAATGTGATGTGGCTTCTGTGATTAGAATTTTAAAAGATAGTTGCTTATGTTTCAGATTCTTACTTCCCTCATCCATGGAGAGATCAGAAGCTCTGTCATGAGTTATTCCCATGGAAAATTTCATCTAGTGAAGGTCCATGGACTACCAGTAACCATGTGAGTAAGCTTGAAGGTGGATCCCCCTCCATAGTTAAGCCTTCGCATGAGACCATTGCCATAATTATATTAAGATTTGGCTGAAAATGCATGAGATCTTGAAACAGAAGCACCCAGCGAAGAGGTGCTCAAGTTTCTGACTCACATACTCATGAGAAAATCAATTTTTGATTTTTTAAGTTGCTAAATTCTGGAATCATTTGTTATACAGCAATAAGCAACTAATACAGAGATCAATTCAACACGAGGACATAATTCTTTTTTTTCATTTTTTATTGTTACGTTAATCACCATACATTACATCATTAATTTTTGATGTAGTGTTCCATGATTCATTGTTTGTGCATAACACCGAGTGCTCCACGCAGAACGTGCCCTCCTTAATACCCATCACCAGGCCAACCCATCCCCCCACCCTCCTCCCCTCCAGAACCCTCAGTTTGTTTTTCAGAGTCCATCGTCTCTCATGGTTCGTCTCCCCCTCCGATTTACTCCCCTTCATTCTTCCCCTGCTGCTATCTTCTTCTTCTTTTTTTTTCCCTTAACATATATTGCATTATTTGTTTCAGAGGTACAGATCTGTGATTCAACATGGTATATGCAATTTATAACAGTGTCAGAAAAAATGAAGCAAATGTTATGGAACTGAAAAAATAGACAAAGCCACAATAATAATCTGAGATTTCAACACCCTGTTCTTAATAGTTTAAATAACAACTATTTAGAAAATCAGTAATGATATTTAAGACTTGATCAACCTCATCAAACAAACGGCCTAATTGACATTTATGGAACAATCTACTTCAAAACAGCAGAATGAACATCTTTTTAAAGTGAACAAAAATATTTAGCAAGATAGACCATATCTTTGTCATAAGACAACTTTAAAAGATTCAAATTATACAAAGAATATTTTCTTCCAAAATAATTGGTATAAAAAATCAATAACAGAAAAACAACTAAAAAAAGAAAAAAATCCAAATATGTAGAAACTAGAAAACTTCTCAATGACCTATAGGTCAAAGAAAATTTAAAAGAAAATTTAGACAGTATTTTGAATGGAATAAAAATGAAAACACAGCAAAGCAAAATTTGTGCTATGTAGCTAAAATATTTATCAGAGGGAAATTTAGAGCACTAAAGGAATGTATTAAAAACAATCTAATTTCCAGACTGATATCCTTCAGACAATGTATACTCACAATAATATAATTAAACTGATTAATAAAAGAGAGTAAAAGCAAATCCCACCTAATTTAAAAAATAAAATGTACTAGGAAATTATGTCTTATTCAGTTTAAAATAATAAAGAGGGGCACCTGGGTGGCTCGGTCTGGTCGGTTAAGACTCCGACTCTTGATTTTGGCTCGGGTCCTGATCTCTGGGTCATGGGATGGAGTTCTGTGTCACCCTCCACCTTCAGCAGGGAGTCTGCTTGTCCCTCTCCTTCTGCTCTTCCTCCTGCTCTCTCTCTCTCTCAAATAAATAAATAAATACAAATCTGTAATAAAAAATAAAATAAAATCATAATGGAAATTAGAACATACGGAAAGCTGACAAATAGCAGAAGTACTCCGTATCAATACTTGTGAGATGCAGTTAAGGCAATGCTAAAAGGAAATGTACACATTTGATATGAAAAGGAAAAAGCTGAAGAGTGATGAATAAAAATTAGGGAAGTAAAAGGAAGGAAAAATAAAAGGACAGAAAATAATAAATTATGAAACAAACATATAATAATCAGAATCATATTAGCAAAAGTTAATTCTTAAGTGTAAAATAAAATAAACTGGGTCAACATCTAGCAGGGTTCATCAAGGGAAAATAGTGATAGTAATAATAAACTCTATTAGGAATGAAAAGAGGACATAATGCCAGATGCTGCAAAGATAAATGTGATAGGAAGATATTATTAACATTTTGAAATTTAGATGAAATGAACAACTCCATTACCAAAATTAACTGAAGAAGAAATATGAAGCCTGAAGTAGATAACAATTACAATAATTAATTCAGTAGTTTAAAAATCTTCCCACGAATGAAAAACCACTCATAATGGCATACCAGTGGATTCTAAAAACATTCAAAGAGTAAATCAATTGTGATAGCATACATATTTTTCAAAGAGAAAAGTGAACAATCTGGGCTTATTTTATGAGCCTACTATAACCTTGATATCAAAATAAGTAAAAAATATTGAGATAAAAGCACCAAAGATGAAGCTCAATCATAAACACAGGTGCAGAAATTCTAACATTATCTAACAAACACTAACATTTATTGAAAAATAATATGTCATGGCCAAGTTAGGTTTAGTTGCAGAATAAACTTACTAAATATTAAAATATTTGAAAATAAATCACATGATCATTTTGGGATATCATTGCCCATTATGGGAAAAATCTTCCTTCGAAGATAATAGGATATGCATTTTTATTTGAGAAATTAAAGAAATGCTTTCTAAATTTCACATCTTCAAATTTGATAACTAGTTGGAAAAATTTTAAGGTAGTTTTAACGTTTTTTACTCAAGGTGTTATGTTCATATTTAACTCTCTTACTTCAGTTTCTCCCAGTTTTGCAAATACAGAAAGAAACTGCAGAGAAATTGGCATGATTATTATAACTAGAGAATTAAAGCCAGAGCTAAGAGTCAGATTTCCTGATCCCAAGTTAAGAATTCAGTTCATAACACTATATTGATATAATGACTTGATGGGAAAAATAATAGAAATTTTCAGATATACACTTACCTTGATCTTTTACACTGTTCAAATATTTTAGCTAAATTAGTGTGGATTTTGCAGCTGTCCTCTTTATTCTTAGATTAAGCATTAGTTGACTGGTTAAAAATCAGTTTTTTGGGGAAGTATTCTGTCACTGTTTTGTGTTCATCGTTAACACGATATTCAAAAATTGAAAATATAAGTGGACATTACCTATTAATGTGTATCTTTGGAAAATTTTATTTGAAGTTCTCACAACTTTACATTTATATTTTGAGAAGATTTTATGTCTTATAATCTTAATATTTTTTATCTTGCTTTGTTTTTATGTGTTTTATAATTTTTGACAATTCCCTCAATATCCTTTCCAAATATTTATTCAGTGTTATTTTATCCAACAAATGACTGTTATAAGCAGAATGTATGTTTTCAAAATAAGTCATTATAATTATTTTCTTTTAAGGACCTCAGCTATTTGATACCCTCTTTTTGATACCTCTTTATATTTGTTTTGATTCTTGACATAATCATTCATTTTTCAATGATTTTTTATTTTATAGATTTCTTAATTTTTTTTAACTTTTTAAAGATTTCTTTATTCCTACTTATCTAGAATTAAACAATTTATCAAACAACTTGTTCATTAATTCTCAATTTTCATTTTTAATATCTGACAAAGTTCCAGTAAAAGGCTTTTTCTCCAGATGAGACTATCCCTGCCTTTGAACTCCTTTTTCATTTGTTCACACAACTGTCTTCCTCTCACTCTAGTTCATGTTTTAATTATCTCTCTTTCAGGGATAATTACCTCCATTTTTAACATAGTACTCCTTAAGTAGAGTTCCGCATATTTATTTTTATCTAATTAAAAATTAAAAGAACTTCCAGTTACCTCTGGAATGAAGTATAGTCTTCATTCCAGAGTTCAAAGGTACTTGTGATCTGGACACAAATTAATTTTTCAAAGATCTATCATTCTACTTCTCTTCACATATCTTATATACAACTAGAGAAAAACACCCATTATTATACACATCAACCCTCAAACTTCCTGACTTCAGCTTCACTCATGCCCTTTCTGTAAATTCCCTTTCTTCTTCCTATTCTTCATATCTAATTTTCACTCTTCTTTCAAAATCAGTTCAAATAATAACTTCTCCATAAACTAGAAGAGGTGAAAGAACATGATATTTAAATGAGACAACTATTTTGGAATTCCACATATCCTATTTATTGGCTAAGAAGATTAGGACAAAGAACCGATTTAAAAAAAATTCTTATCACCAAATAGGTCTAACCTATAACATCTACATTTTTTTAAACTATAATTTCTTCTGTATCTTTTTAAATTTTATTATGTTATGTAAATCACCATACACTACATCATTAGTTTTTGATGTAGTGTTCCATGATTCATTGTTTGCATATAACACCCAGTGCTCCACGCAGAACGTGCCCTCTTTAATACCCATCACCAGGCTAACCCATCCCCCCACCTCCTCCCCTCTAGAACCCTCAGTTTGCTTCTCAGAGTCCATCGTCTCTCATGGTTCATCTCCCCCTCCGATTTCTCCCTCCTTCATTTTACCCTTCCTACTATCTTCTTTTTTTAAACATATAATGTATTATTAGTTTCAGAAGTACAGGTCTGTGATTCAACAGAGCTTGCACAATTCACAGAGCTCACCATAGCACATACCCTCCCCAATATCTATCACCCAGCCACCCCATCCCTCCCACCCCCCACCACTCCAGCAACCCTCAGTTTGTTTCCTGAGATTAAGAATTCCTCATATCGGGGTGCCTGGGTGGCTCAGTTGGCTAAGCGACTGCCTTCGGCTCAGGTCATGATCCTGGAGTCCAGGGATCGAGTTCCGTGTCGGGCTCCCTGCTCAGTGGGGAGTCTGTTTCTCCCTCTAACCCTCCCCCCCTCATGCTCTCTCTCTCTCTCTCTCATTCTCTGTCTCAAATAAATAAATAAAATCTTAAAACAAAACAAAACAAGTATCTTTAAAAAAAAAAGAATTCCTCATATCAGTGAGGTCATATGATACATGTCTTTCTCTGGTTGACTTATTCCGCTCAGCATAATACCCTCCAGTTCCATCCACGTTGTTGCAAATGGCAAGATTTCAATCCTTTTGATGGCTGCATAATATTCCAGTGTGTGTGTGTGTGTGTGTGTGTGTGTGTGTGTGTGTGTGTGTGCGCGTGTATATGACATTCTCTTTATCCATTCAACTGTCAATGGACATCTTGGCTCTTTCCATAGTTTGGCTATTGTGGACATTGTTGCTATAAACATTGGGCTGCACGTACCCCTTCGGATCACTACATCTGTATCTTTGGGGTGAATACCCAGTAGTGCAATTACTGGGTTGTACGATAGCTCTATTTTCAACTTTTTGAGGAACCTCCATACTGTTTTCCAGAGTGGCTGCACCAGCTTGCATTCCTACCAACAGAGTAGGAGGGTTCCCCTTTCACCACATTCCCGCCAACATCTGTCATTTCCTGACTTGTTAATTTTAGCCATTCTGACTGGTGTGAGGTAATATCTCACTGAGGTTTTGATTTGGATTTTGCTGATGCCAAGTGATGTTGAGCAATTTTTCATGTGTCTGTTGGCCATTTGGATGTCTTCTTTGGAAGACATGTCTGTTCTTCTTTGGAAAAATGTCTGTTCATGTCTTCTGCCCATTTCTTGATTGGATTATTTGTTCTTTGGGTGTTGAGTTTGATAAGTTCTTTATAGATTTTGGATACTAGCCCTTTATCTGATATGTCATTTGCAAATACCTTCTCCCATTCTGTCAACTGTCTTTTCGTTTTGTTGACTGTTTCCTTTGCTGTGCAGAAGCTTTTTATCTTGATGAAGTCCCAATAGTTCATTTTTGCCCTTGCTTTCCTTGCCTTTGGTGATATTTCTAGGAAGAAGTTGGTGCAGCTGGGGTCAAAGAGGTTGCTGCCTGTGTTCTCCTTTAAGCTTTTGATGGACTCCTGTCTCACATTTAGGTCTTTCATTCAACCATTTGGAGTCTATTTTTGTGTGTGGTGTAAGGAAATGTTCCAGTTTCATTCTCATGTGGCTGTCCAATTTTCCCAATACCATTTGTTGAAGAGACTGTCTTTTTTCCATTGGACGTTCTTTCCTGCTTTGTCGAAGATTAGTTGACCGTAGAGTTGAGGGTCCATTTCTGGGCTCTCGATTCTGTTCCATTGATCTATGTGTCTGTTTTTGTGCCAGTACCATACTGTCTTGATGATGACAGCTTTATAATAGAGCTTGAAGTCCGGAATTGTGATGCCGCCAGCTTTGCTTTTCTTTTTCAACATTCCCCTGGCTGTACGGGGTCTTTTCTGGTTCCATACAAATTTTAGGATTATTTGTTCCATTTCTTTGAAAAAAGTAGATGGTATTTTGATAGGGATTGCATTGAATGTGTAGATTGCTTTAGGTAGCATTGACATCTTCACAATATTTGTTCTTCCAGTCCACGAGCATGGAACGTTTTTCCATTTCTTTGTGTCTTCCACAATTTCATTCATGAGAATTTTATAGTTTTCTGAGTACAGATTCTTTACCTCTTTGGTTAGATTTAGTCCTAGGTATCTTATGGTTCTGGGTGCAATTGTAAAAGGGACCGACTCCTTAATTTCTCTTTCTTCTGTCTTGTTGGTGTATAGGAATGCCACTGATTTCTGTGGATTGATTTTCTACCCTGCCACTTTACTGAATTCCTGTATGAGTTCTAGCCGTTTTGGGGTGGAGGCTTTTGGGTTTTCCACATACAGTGTCATATCATCTGCAAAGAGTGAGAGTTTGATTTCTTTGCCAATTAGGATGCCTTTTATTACTTTTTGTTGTCTGATAGCTGTGGCTAGGACTTCTAGTACTCTGTTGAATAACAGTGGTGATAGTGGACAACCCTGCCATGTTCCTGACCTTAGGGGAAAAGCTCTCAATTTTTCCCCATTGAGAAGGATATTCGCTGTGGGTTTTTCATAGATGGCTTTTATGATCTTGAAGTATGTACCCTCTATCCCTATACTCTGAAGACTTTTAATCAAGAAAGGATGCTGTACTTCATCAAATGCTTTTTCTGCATTACTGAGAGGATCACATGGTTCTTGTTCTTTCTTTTATTATAGTATAGTATCACTTTGATTGATTTGTGAATGTTGAACCAAACTTGCAGCCCAGGAATTAATCCCACTTAGTCATGGTGAATAATCCTTTTAATGTATTGTTGCATCCTATTGACTAGTATTTTGGTGAGAATTTTTGCATCCATGTTCATCAAGGATATTGGTCTGTAATTCTCCTTTTTGATGGGGTCTTTCTCTGGTTTTGGGAACAAGGTAAATGTGGCCTCATAAAACGAGTTTGGAAGTTTTCCTTCCATTTCTATTTTTTGGAACAGTTTCAGAAGAATGGGTATTAATTCTTCTTTAAATGTTTGGTAGAATTCCCCTGGGAAGCCATCTGGCCCTGGGCTCTTGTTTGTTGGGAGATTTTTGATGACTGCTTCAATTTCCTTAGTGGTTATGTGTCTATTCAGGTTTTCTATTTCTTCCTGGTTCAGTTTTGGTTGTTGATACATCTCAAGGAATGCATCCATTTCTTCCAGATTATCTAATTTGCTGGCATATAATTGCTCTTAATATTTTCTTATAATTGTTTGTATTTCTTTGGTGTTGGCTGTGATCTCTCCTCTTTCATTCATGATTTTATCTATTTGGGTCATTTTCTTTTTTTTTATAAGTCTAACCAGGGATTTATCAATCTTATTAATTCTTTCAGAGAACCAGCTCCTAGTTTCGTTGATCTGTTCTACTGTTCTTTTGGTGTCTATTTCATTGATTTCTGCTCTGATCTTTATTATTTCTCTTCTCCTGCTGGGTTTAGGCTTTATTTGCTGTTCTTTCTCCAGCTCCTTTAGGTGTCGGGTTAGGTTGTGTATTGAGACCTTTCTTGTTTCTTGAGAAAGACTTGTATTGCTATACACTTTCCTCTGAGTATCCCCTTTGCTGCATCTCAAAAATTTTGAAAAGTTGTGTTTCATTTTCATTTGTTTCCATGAATTTTTAAAATTCTTCTTAATTTCCTGGTTGACCCACTTTTTCTTTAGTAGGATGATTTTAGCCTCCATGTATTTGAGTTCTTTCTGACTTTCCTCTTGTGATTGAGTTCTAGTTTCAAACCATTGTGGTCCGAAAATAAGCAGGGAATGATCCCAATATTTTGGTAACAGTTGAGACCTGATTTGTGTCCTAGGATCTGATCTACTCTGGAGAATATTCCATGAGCACTAAAGAAGAATGTGTATTCCATTGCTTTGGGATGGAATGTTGTGAATATATCTGTGAAGCCCATTTGGTCCAGCGTGTCATTTAAAATCTTTATTTCCTTGTTGATCTTTTGCTTAGGTGATCTGTCCATTTCAGTCAGGGGGGTGTTAAAGTCCCCCACTATTATTATATTGTTGTCGATGTGTTTCTTTGCTTCTGTTATTAATTGGCTTATGTAATTGGCTGCTCCCATGTTAGGGGCATAGATATTTACAATTGTTAGATCTTCTTGTTGGATAGACCCTTTAAGCAGGATATAGTGTCCTTCCTCAACTCTTATTATAGTTTTTGGTTTAAAATCTAATTTGTCTGATATAAGGATTGCCACCCCAGCTTTCTTTTGGTGTCCATTAGCAAGGTAAATGGTTTTCTGCCCCCTTACTTTCAATCTGGGGTTGTCTTTGGGTCTAAAATTAGTCTCTTGCAGACAATATATCAATGTTTTGTTTTTTTATCCAATCTGATACCCTGTGTCTTTTGATTGGGGCATTTAGCCAATTTACATTCAGGGTAACTACTGAAAGATGAATTTAGTGCTGTTGTATTGCTTTTAAAGTGACTGTTACTGTATATTGTCTGTGTTCCTTTCTGGTCTATGTTACTTTTAGGCTCTCTCTTTGCTTAGAGGACCCCTTTCAATATTTCTTGGAGAGCTGGTTTCGTGTTTGCAAATTCCTTTAGTTTTTGTTTGTCCTGGAAGCTTTTTATCTCTCTTTCTATTTTCAATGACAGCCTAGCTGGATATAGTATTCTTGGCTGCATATTTTTCTCATTTAGTCCTCTGAAGATATCATGCCAGTCCTTTCTGGCCTGCCAGGTCTCTGTGGATAGGTCTGTTGCCAATCTAATGGTTCTACCATTGTGGTTACATATCTCTTCTCCCGAGCTGCTTTCAGGTTTTTCCAGTAGTTGTTTATCTCTCTTTTTCTCAGCTTCTTTATTCTCCATCATTTGGTGTTCTATATCACTAATTCTCTCTTCTGCTTCATTTATCCTAGCAGTTAGAGCCTCAATTTTTGATTGCACCTCATTAATAGCCTTTTTGATTTTGACTTGCTTAGATTTTAGTTCTTTTATTTCTCCAGAAAAGTTTCTCTAATATCGTCCATGCTTTTTTCAAACCAGCTAGTATCTTTATAATTGTCATTCTGAACTCTAGTGATATCTTACTAATGTCCATACTGATTAGGTCACTGGCAGTCAGTACTGCCTCTTGTTCTTTTTTTTTGAGGTGATTTTTTCCATCTTGTCATTTTGTCCAGAGGAGAATAGATGAATGAGAGAACAAACCTGCTAAGAGGGTAACAATGACCCCAGAAAAATATACACTAAACAAATCAGAAGACACCTGAAACTGGGGGAAAAGAAAGGGAAAGAAAAAAAAAGAAAAAAAAGAAATAGATTAAAAAAAGAGAATATGATAAAATATGATCAGGCTGGTGAATAGATCAGTGCCACACACAAGATTTTGGGTGTATTTTGGTCTTTTAGAAGAAAGTGCCTCCCAAATTTTAAAGGAAAAAAAGCTTGTATATGTACAAAAATAAGGGTTGATATGATGAAAGGATGAAATATGACTGTAAAGATGAAAATTATAAAAGATTTTATAAAAGGAATTAATAAGATAAGAATTTGGTTGTAAAAAGAAAGAAGAGAAATTAAAAAAAAAAGGAGAGAATGTGATCAGGCAGGAGACTAGAACAAAGCCATACACTAGAGATTTAGGGTATATTTTTAGTTTGTTAGAAGAAACTGTATCCCAAAATTTTAAAGAGAGAACAACTTATATATATATATATATATATACACCAAAAATAAGGTTAACTACCATGAAGGGATAGAATATGACTAAAAATGAAAAATAAAAAAAGATTTTTAAAAAAGTGATTGATAAGATGTTGGTTGAAAAGGGGAAAAAGAAAAATTCAAAAAAGAAAAAGAAAGAAAATTTAAAAAATTAACTTTGAAAGACTAAAGAATCATGGTAAAAGAAACATGAATTCTATGCGCAGTATTCCCCTAGCTCTGGAGTTCTGCCGTTCTCATTGATCAGTAAACTTGGTCTTGGCTGGCTGTTCTTGCTCATCTTCTGGGGGAGGGGCCTGTTGCCATGGTTCCCAAATGTCTTTGCCGGAGGCGGAATTGCCCTGTCCTTGCCGGGTCCAGGCTAAGTAATCTGCTTGGGATTGCTCTCAGTACTTTTTGTTCCCGGCAAGCTTTCCATACAGCTTTGGAGGATGAGAGTGAAAATGGAAGGCTCCCAACCTCTGCCCTGGAGGAGCCGAGAACTCAGGGCCCCACTCCTCAGTGAGCCCCCAGAGAAAAGTAGTCAATCACTCCTGTCTCCCCAGTCTCCAGCCACACTCTGTGCTCACCTGGCCTGTGACCGAGCATTTCTATCTCTGGCTCACAACTCCATGTGGAGTCTCCAAACCCAGCAGATCCCTGTGGTGCACTCCCGCGCCCCTCCTCCTGGGGGAGGAAGGGGAATCTCCCCAGATCTGCCGCTTGTTGGGTCCCTGCTGGAGGAGCAGTGGCCCGACTGTGCCATTGATCACAGTTTATGGTAACCCTGAGCTGAGAGGCCACTCCTTGACTCCGTCTCTGTAGCTGGCTTCCCTGCTCCAATACCTGGGAGCTCTGCTGCTCTCAGGCACCCTTGGTGTTTCTGTGACCCCGAGGGTCCTGAGACCACAATGTCCCAGGGAGGGTCCCACCCCCTCCCCCTTAGCCACTGGAGTGACGTCCCTCAGCGGAGCCGACATCTAAAAGTTCCGATTTTGTGCTCCGCTGCTCTATCACTTGCCAGTAGCCGGCTGGCAGGGGCTCCCTACCCCCATGATGTATCTTCCGGAATATCACCTCGGATTCACTTCTCCGCACGTCCTACCTTCCAGAAAGTAGTCGCTTCTCTGTTCAGAGAGTTGTTGCTATTCTTTTCTTCGATCTCCTGTTGAGTTCGTAGGTGTTCAGAATGGTTTGATCCCTATCCAGCTGAATTCCTGGGACCAGATGAAATTTACATCCCCTACTCCTCCGCCATCTTGCTCCTCCCCCCTACATCTACATTTTCTTACAAAATGCTTTTATATTAAATAAGAAAGTATGTGTTTAACATATCTCTGGAATACCATAGGTATATAATATGTACGAGTCCTATCCTCTGGATTCTTTAGCTGGAAGAGCATCTTTCTCCTGATGACACCCAAAAGAGATCATTAATATCTCCTCATTAGCGCATATCCCAGATAATGTTACTTTAATAAATATTTGTGTATTTACAAAACTGAGCTCAAGGTAGTATACTATCAGGCTTTCATATTCCAAACAGTACCCAAAATAATACCTTGCAAATAATAGGTGCTCAATAAATGTACTGATTTGAAGTATATTGATCATTACTGTGGCTATTAAGTAAAATATTTTGTTCAAAATGTAAATTAATTTAACTAGTTTTTATTTATTTTAAATATATTTATATTAACTTAGTACGATATAAAAAATATATTAAGAAGTAATTGCTATTGAGTAAAATAATTTAGCCAGAGTAATAGGAGGATATAAGTTACATATACCAAATAAAAATTGAAACAACACTAGCTTATATCTCTTAAAATTCTTTTAATATAAAATTGTGTAGTTGAAGTCATATCCAGTAGTTAGGAAAAAGTTTGCTGCTCTATAAAGGTCACCTAAACATATAAAAATAATATATACACAAAAATTTAAGAACAGTAATATCACATAGATTTATTGATGAGGAAAGTTCAATATCTGTTAAAATTTATGTGTGCTTCTTCACAGAGGTCTGATTCTTTTGCTAACATTAAATTTGAATTGGGAAGTGTGCAGTTTGAGCTAGAGTTTCTCATTCTTTTTCTTTTCCAACTATTCCCTATATTTTCTAGTCTCAGACTGGAGTCCTTAGGTATTCCCACCACCCCCCATCTTCTTAGACTCCTGTCAGGGGTTTTACTTTTAGAGAAATAATTGACAGAACGAAGAGACTTCCCTTTGATTTGTAATATGTCTGACTGGTAAATATTTTAATTTTTATACATTTTTATAGATTTTAATGTGTTCAAATTCATTAAATTGAAATTTAATAAGTTCAAATTTATTCATATATTTTAAATTAAGGTTAACTTTGACACTGTTAACTTTGACACATTTCTTAATGGTATATTTACAATGGAGGGAATATATTCATTTATCTTTGGAATATTTCTATTTAGACCTCAATACTGCAGCCAAATATTTATATACATTCTTACATTTTGCTTTAAAAATAAGGTACCAGAAACTCTTCTTGATTCCACTTGTCCATTACCAAAAATCATTCTAAAATATCTAGAAATATTTTCAGGTTTGTATTTCAATAGAAAAGACTTAGTTTGACTTCTATGAAATATTTTTGTCATATTATTTAATATGGAAAATCCTAAGTGTTTGTCTTAAATCTGTCCATGCATTCAAGTAGTGATTTTTGAGCAATTACCAAGTGCTAAGGTTTTTGTTGTTGTTGCTGTTATAAGTACTTAGGATACATCAGTAAATAGTAAAAACAAAACAAAACAAAAACCTGCTCTTAAGGCTTGTGTTCTAAGGAAGAGAAGAAGAAGGAAACCAGTAACATAATTGCAATATATAAGTAGTATGTTAAAAGGTCATATATACTTTGAGAAACAAAATATACAAGGCAAAGGAATCAGGAGTACTGATTGGGAGGAGGAGGTACAATTTTTAATAAGGATTGTTAGGTTAAGCCTCAGTGAGAATGTGATACTTGAACAAACTCTTTAGGACCATCAGGGAGGTGGCCATGCAGGATCTGTGGGAAAAGCATCAAGGTAAAGAGAATAGCTATTGCACAGACTCATATGGGAGAGGATCCGGTATGTTCTACAAACAGCAAGAAGGCCAATGCACGCAAAAATATTAAACAACATAAGGACTATTAGTAGAGTAAGTAATTAAGGGGCAAATGGTGTAGGGTACTTTAAGTCATCCTAAGAGCTTAGTCACTTACTCAAAGGAAGTTATTGCAGAGCTTTGTTTAGAGGAGTGATATGACCTGATTCTGACTTTAAGGCCTCTGGCTGCAGTGTTGTGAGTTGGCTCTAGGAGGTGAGGGTGAAAACAAAGATGTGATTTAAGAAAGAGTTGCATTAATTCAGGCAAATTACATTGGAGACTGGGACTAGGCTGGCGAACTTCAGGTAAAACAAATTTAGTGGCAAGGAGATGAGGAGTTCCGAAGATTGCATGTTGAGTTTGGGATGACTTTCAAACATCCACCAGAGAGCCACATAAGCAGTTATAAATACAAGTCTGAGAGAGTGTGGTGTTATATGGGCCTCATTAGCAAAGAGATGGTAGTTAAAGCCATGTGCTTTGATGAGATCTTGAAGCCCTGGTTATTTCAACATTAAAAGGAAAGGGAAGGGGCGCCTGGGTGGCTCAGTCGTTAAGCATCTGCCTTCAGCTCAAGTCATGATCCCGGGTTCCTGGGATCGAGCCCCACATCAGGCTCCCTGCTTAGCGGGAAGCCTGCTTCTCCCTCCCCCACTCCCCCTGCTTGTGTTCCTTCTCTCACTGTCTCTCTCTCTGTCAAATAATAAAATAAAATCTTTAAAAAAAAATAAGAGGAAAAGAAGAATGAAGAGACTAGCAAATATCAATGGAAAAAAAATTCTGTTTAGGTAGTATAGAAGCCAAAAGCATTTTGTGTCTTATAAGCAATGTAAAAAAGATATAGCAGAGAAAAGGAAGTGATTAACTGTGTCCAAAACTGATGATCAATAGGATAGAATTTGTGATTCAAACACTGACAGTGAAAGGCAGATCAGACAACAACACTTTTGGCGGAGAGAAAAGAACAAAAGTCTGGTTGAAGGGGGTTGTGTCCGAAACTGATGATCAATAGGATAGAATTTGTGATTCAAACACTGACAGTGAAAAGCAGATCAGACAAAAACACTTTGGTGGAGAGAAAAGAACAAAAGTCTGGTTGAAGTGGGTTTGAGAGAGAATAAAAGAGGAGGAATTAGAGACAGCAAATATAGGTACATTTGTTTTCAGGCTTGTGTTTTACTTAGTTTTGTTGATAAAGGAGAGAGGAGACAGGAGAAGTTGGTTCAAGAGAAAAAACAAAACTAAATATGGGAGAAATAATAACAAGTTTATAAAGATTATCCAGGATGGTGAGGATAACTTAAGATGTATGAATGATAGGAGAAATTTGCTGTAACATTGATCATGTAAGATTATTATAAGAGGGGATGGAAGAGTAGATTATTGATTATATTCTGAGACCCAACTTCCAACTGTGGGAAAGAACCCTCCCCCGCCCCCTCCCATAGCAACAAGCAATTCTCTGTACACTGGCTAGGTGTCCTACGATTTAACTCAATTCAACTCCATTCTGACCTAGAGATAGCATCCAATTCCACAAGTAAAAGGCTCAATTCCATAAGAACTGTCCCCCACCTTCTCATCCCTACTTCACCTGTTACCTGTGCTTTTGACTAACGGGCTATAGATTGGAGGTTCCCACGATCTCTTCTCAGGTTACATTAATTTGCTAAAGCAATTCACAGAGCTCAAACATCTTACTTATTGGATCACCAGTTTATTATATAAAGGATATAACTCAAGAACAGCCAGATGGAAGAGATGCATAGGGAAAGCTGTGTGGAAACTCCATGCCTTTCCAGGCATACCACTCTCTCTGTATCTCCACAAGTTCACCAACCTGGGAGCTCTCTGAACTAATTTCTTTCTCTCTCTCTCTCTTTGTCCTCCCTCTCTCTCCCTTTCTCTCTTTTGCTGTACATCGTATACACATGACTTAACTTTTGGCTTTTTGTGGAGGCTTCATTACATACTTAAACTTTTAGGTTTTATGGAGGCTTCATTACCTAGGCATGATTGATTTACTCACTGGCTATAGGCAGTTGACCCAACCTCCAGTCCCTCTTCTCTTCTTAGAGTTGGTGAGGATGGGAATGAAAGTTCCAACCCTTTAATCACATGGCTGGTTCTCCTGGCAACCAGCTCCCATCCACTGGTGTTTACAAAAGTCACCTCAATCACATAATAAGAGAAACATTTATTGTCCTAATCACTTAGGACACTTCAGGGTCTACATCAGAAACAGAGATGAAGACCAAATATGTATTTCTTATAAGTCACAATATAGTTGGGGAAATAAGGTGTAATGCTAGTATATACAGACAGGCAAATATAGATTTGGAAGTTTATAGAAGTTCTCTTCTGACTGCTTCAATTTTCTCAGTGAGATAGAAAGCAAGATCATTTATTTAAAAATGAGAATGGAGAGGAGGTTTTAGAAGTTTGAGGGAACAGGAATAGATGTGAACTGGACATCTGATTATGAAAGTAAATGGGTTAGGGAAATGTAGTGTGGTTTATTATCCATCAGTAAGAGAAATTGCCATGTCATGGTCATGATTTCGAAATAAGGAGAGTAAGCATGGTTTTGTTTCTCTCTCTTTTTTTTTAAGATTTTATTTATTTATTTGACAGAGAGAGAGACACAGCAAGACAGAGAACACAAGCAAGGGGAGTGGGAGAGGGAGAAGCAGGCTTCCTGAGGAGCAGGGAGCCTGATGTGGGGCTTGATCCCGGGACACTGGGATCATGACCTGAGCCGAAGGCAGACGCTTAAGGACTGACCCACCCAGATGCCCCTTGTTTCTCTTAATATACATTCAGATATAGCAGGAACTAGATGGAAATTTGGACTTAGATTTGAGATTTTTGCCAAGACAATATTAACAAAGAGAAGGTCGGGATATTTGAGGGTGAATGCAAAAGGCTGATTTGAATTATTGGTCATGGATGTAAGCCAAGTAAGCAGGAAAGAAGAGGCAAATTGAGTGAATGACAATGAAAGATAGTAAAATCGGTGGGTTGGATGCTTTGGTGGGTGCTTTACTGGAATTCATATACTATACTGAATGAGCTGTGTAGCATCAGGTTTGTGAAATTGAGATTATGAAGTATTGCAGGTGATGGTAATGAGTGATGATCGGCAATGGGAATGAATGGTAGAGTAATGGGAAGGACATGATTTTGGAGCAGAAGAGTACACTGGGCCAAAAATCCAGGCTTTTTGAAACATCATATACAGGGTGTTAAAATCTCAAAGAATCTTGAAAGAATGACAGTGAGCCAGAAGCCAAAAATTATGAAGAAAATGAGGATCAGCAGATGACTACAACCAAAGGGGAAAAAAAGGTTTATTTTGAAATAATAAACTCTGGTGGATGACATAGAAAAAGAAAAATTAGTCTGGATGGATGGGACTATAGTATGTGGCTGTAGGAGAAAAAAAGAGCAGTCAAGAAGACAGCCCGGGAAGCAGTATCTTGAGGGGGAACCACATTCTAATTAGAATAAGTCAGTGAAAGGAACACTCAGGACAGATTTGGAAGTAAGAGATTTTACTGATGATGGAACATGAGTTCTCTATACCATCGCAAATAATTTCAGCAGTTGGGAGTCCAGTAGGAAGAAACCACACAGGCAATGTTCAGAGTCTTAAGGAACTCAGTACACATAAGGTCAGGAGTGAGCTGTATGTTGAGTGTTTTTTGAGTGACTAAAATAAAAAGAGACTTCATGGACTTGGTCCTGGTTGACTCAAGGCAGATGGGGATGGTTATGATATGTGATTGGGGGGTAGGACTGATGGGTGTCTGGGGCTCTTTTTTGATCCTGCTAATGAATGAGCAAGAGAAGGAAATACCATCTTAGTCTCAGTGCTTGGGACTTTCTCTTAATCACTCTCAAGGGAAGGGAGGCCTTACTCTGAGAGCTGGTGCTTGACACCTGTCAAGGATGGAGATGAGGTATCTGGGGTAGCCCAGCACTCCAAAATGTACTTTACTTACTTGTTCTTCCTCCTGTATTATCAACTAGGATTATTATCCTTATTTTCATCAACTCATTTTCACAGTCCTCTCTCACCCACAGTATGGAATATGTCAGTGGCCAGATTGACAGCCTCACTGATTCCTGACCTGGTGCATCACTTTTTCCCCTACTTCTAACGCCCCATCCTTCATTGGAATTTTGCAGCCACCTCATGACTGTGCCGCCTCCTCAGTCTTCAAAGCACTCTGTCCAAGTTCTTCAAAATACTCTGAAATATTAAAAAAAAAAGACACTGCACATCTCTCTCCTCTTCAGTTATCTATATCCCCATTTGCTATGAAAAAAAGCCCTTAATAAATTACACAAATTCCATTCTTCATCTTTAGTCACTTCTTCAAACAAAATCCAAATATATCTTGCAGACAAATTACAAAAACCCCCTTAACGTTTCTCTTCAAAAGATAGTATTTCCTATCTCTATACATTTAACCATGCTTTTCCTTCTGCCTAGAATGTCCTCTGGCTCTTGATACCCTCAATATTTCTACCCATCTGGCAAGACACAAGATAAATATCTATCACCTTTTCCAAGAAATCTTCCATGATTGTTTTTCCTAGCTGACTCTTGTGCTGGGCTGAAGCGTTTATAACTGTATATCACTCATGCTATACTATACTATTTATGACATCTGTCCTTTGAACAATGAACTCTTCAAGGATAGGGAAACTGATTATTGAATCTTTGTCTTCTCCATGATAAAGAAGGAGAGACGTGAATATTATGTCTCTAATTCAAAATATGCTTGAAAAATGGGAATATGAAAAGGATACATTTATAATTCATAAATATCATTTTTAGTCCAATACTGAATTACATAAGACTTTTAAATTTAAATTAGGTATCAAATTAGTAAGAGTGTGTATCTTTTAATATTTATAAAACAGCAAATTAACATTTATTTTATCACATTAAATCCCCAAAGATATTAAATTTTCAAAAAAATATACTAATATATTGAGGTACTTGATTATACTTTTAGAAATAAGGGATTTTAAAAATGGAGAGCTCCTTTGAATCACTAAACAGCAAGTTTGATGCACAATAATAGGCATTCAAATATAGTGAAAAAAATTAAAAAGGTATTTTTAAATATTTTATGAAGAAAAGGGCATAGAGTGTTAAATTCCTTTTAAAGGTTACTAACATTTTAGCTATATAGGGATATAATGTGGTGCTTAGACAAAGCTCACTTATTAAATGCTGTTTGATATAACTTCATAAAATCATGACATCTCCTCAAAATGAGTTTAGTGCACTTTCGTCAGTTGATGAAATCTCTAGCTCTTTGGCTGTAAGTTTTTCTTATTACACCAGCCCTCCACAGGATTAAGCCCACATTTTAGAAATCAAGAAATGGGTTAAGTTTTGAGGAGGGTAGAAACTCTTGATTCTTTGCAGTTTTTATGTTTACATTTCCCTGTTGGGGTTGTAGAAATTTATTTTTGACCGAAAGTGAAGTAGAAGGTGGGACCAAGGGACAGGTGCCAGTGTGAGACTTGCACAAAACAGGAGGCGAAAGAGCAGTTGGGGGATGATCATGGGAAGAAATAGGGCAAGTGATTTTGGGGGCAAGCTGGTTGTGCATGAGAGAGGAAAGGAAAGTGGGACAGGGGCATCTGCAGAAAGACAAAGGGAATACAACAAAAGGAAGGGAATTCTTTACCCTTAGGTCCTGCCTCTTGCTTCCAGGCTTGTTATTTATGTCTCACACTGTGAGCAACATTTTTAGTAACCTACATTAGAGTACAAGTTGACCTAGAATTTAAGTTGTTCCGCTTCTTTTTTTTAAATAGAAATACAATTCCCCTTTTTCTACCAGAGGGACCCTACACTTTTCAATGCATCGCTGGTTCTTGAGGCATAGAATTTTACGAGAGAAATCATCAGTTACTTTAAAAGAATCAAAGGAGATGGGGTGGAAAAGAGTCACGTTTGAATTTTAGGATGATGTCTGTAGCTGAAGAAATATCAGTCCCTTAGCCCATTATTTGGATGTATTGTTGTTATGATATTTGATGTTTATGTTATTTTAGACATTAAATACCCTCTTCTCATTTCCAATATCTTCACATCATTCATGTCTTCTTTTCCTTACATGGATTTTACCATCTTTACCTTCCCTTTGAAAAACTGACAGAAAAGCCCAAATAAGAGTGTTTTAATTGAGAAATAATGCACTGTAATATTAATTCTGATACTGGCAGAATTTTCTAATTTGCCTTATAAAATGCTTCTAATAATTTAATGTAATATATGGAGCCCTTAGAGGAAAATAAGCTTTATTGATCTGAATTCTCTAAGGCAATCTACTTAGAGGTTTCTTTTTTTTCCTTTTGTATACCTGCAAACTTGGTGGTAATGAGATAAGGATGATTAAATATATAAATATAGGTATACTTAGCAACTGTAACTCAGGACTTGATGATTATCACAACTAGATTCCAAAAGATTACCAGAACTATACAATTTTACATACATATACAACTGAGATAATAGTGTTCCATCTTCTCTATTAAGGAATTATAATAACTCTTATCCCCTGGAAAAACAAGAGCATCTATGCAGGACCTTGACCTTGTATTACCTCTTTGCTGACATTTTCTTAAGATATTGTGAAGAGTTTTTGGCAAAAAGAAGAAGAAGAAGAAGAAGAAGAAGAAGAAGAAGAAGAAGAAGAAGAAGAAGAAGAGGAAGAGGAAGAGGAAGAGGAAGAGGAAGAGGAAGAGGAAGAAGGAGAAGGAGAAGGAGAAGGTGGAGAAGAAGAGAGAAAAACATTGCTTCTTAATATTTCTGCAAGTGCCTGGTTTACACTCTGTTATTTGTCTTTCCATGTCCATTTGATTGGAGACCTTCCTTTCTTTTTTTTTTTTTTTACCTCTTACTATTAATTGCTTTTAGACTCGTCACTCTTCTGAATGATTTCTCTGCATCTGGTGACCATGAGAGGCATTTTAAACACTCATTGGTGGATTGCTTCTCCATATTTAAAGCCTGAGAAAAGGAAAGATCTGAAAAATAGCTTGCAGCAACAGCAGCTTGCAAAGTTTACTATTATTAAGAGCATTTGTTAAATCTTTTATTACGATTACCCATTTTAGAGAATTGAAGAGAAAAGCATGAATCTAGGTTAGGATTATCTAATTATTAATGTCTTCTTCCTTTGCAGGTAACAATTTTCATGCCCCATCTACTGAACTTGACCCCTACAATCCCATCACCCTAGGGTGGAAATACATACCAAGAGCACACTTCAATAGTGGCTCTAGCTCAAAATGTATGATAAGCAAGAATAAAGAATGTTTTGAAGTTAATCCTATCTATCCAAAAGGATAATCTATTTCATAAAATGTGGTTTCCCAAAGAAGAAAGTCTCTCATCCAGTATATGTTAGAACACTTCCACTCACATGTGGGTCTTCTGGGGAAAGAAGCCAATGAGGCACACCCTAACACTCCTCCCCACCCTGGTTTCTTATATAACTGCTTTGAGGGTGATGACAGTGATCACAGGGGCTGGCAGAGGCACTGTGGATATTACATGCAGTTATATGTTCTATGTTGACCTCATTAGGAATTCATCTTGAAAATCTTTCTCCATCAGTCATCTTTGGGTTGGAAATGATGGGGACCAACACTGTCCAGCCATGACCCAGAAGGAGTCATTAACTTGGTGTTGTCAATAGCCCATACGAAGTCAGGGGGGAAGCAAGCTCGGGTTCAGGGACCTTTCTGTCTAGAGGCCCTGGAAGCAGTGCCTCTAAATTGAAATATGCATATAAGTCACTTTGAATCTTGTTAAAAATGCAGGATCAGCAAGTCTAAGATGGCCTCATTTTTTGTGCTTCTAACAAGCTTCCAGGTGTTGCCAGCCCTACTAGTTTGCTGACCATAATATAAGTAACAAGGTTCTCAATGAAGTCAAGGAGTTATATTCTTTTTATTTCTCCAATAAATGAGCTTCATTTCCTTAAGTGACAGGAGGTAAAAAAAATATTGCATTTGCCTTAAACATGTAGGTGTCTAACATATTGTCTAAACTGGGGTATTTTGAGAACAAATGAGGGCACTTTTAATAATTACTCTGGGACAATTAACCTGGAAAATATAGATACATTCACCCTTCTTGGAGTGACAACATGCCAAGAGGTCTGGGTAATTTATTTCAGCTTTACCAAGGAGAAAATTAATTTTTAAAAAAATGACCCACGTAACTGCTATTCTTTTCCAGTATTAGGTGCTTATAAACATTGTTGCTTTCTTTCCTCCTATATTTAAAATCATCTTCATATAGAAAGGAATTTTTAAAAATACATCCCTTTATAATCTCATCTTTGTGCAAACATATGAAACATAATTTGAAGAAGGCTTCCATGGGACTAATAATATAACATTATTCCATTTTTTCTAATAGAGGATTGATTGAAATCGTCAAAGTCCTAACGTTTTGGGTTGAAATTGTCCTATATTTTCTAAGAAAAATATGAACACTGTTCTCCATGTTCAAGTGAAAACATGATGTGTTTTGATGTACTCTTGGCAGGTGTTGTTCAGTCTCAATCCTGATGATAATTGTTTCATGATGATAATGAATTGCTCTTGTCTTTTCAACCCACGAGTAAATGTTCTAGTGATGTATTTAGCATTACTGATGTGTTTAATATATTTTGTGGCCTGTCATCGTGTTGTTAGACACAGGAGGTTTGCCACATGTAGAGGATAGCTCTTAATTCCACAATGAATATTGATTTACAATTTTAAGAGCTTGGTCTTATAGACAAACTTTATATGCTCACATTTTGCCTTGTACACCTTGGATTTTACTGTAAGTTCATGGCCCTTCAGCAAGATTTGTTTAAAAATCATCTTTATTTTATCTTAAGTGATTTACTTTTAAATCCTCTGACTGAACTTTATGTGTATGAAATTGCATTGCATCAAGTTTAATATCACACTATAATGCACAGTTTTAAAATCCTCTAAATCTTAAAAGAAACAGTGGAAGCTAAACTCAATTACCTGCAGGTGGGTTGTCAGTGTAAATGAGACAAAGGCTGTTGTTTTCCAGTATAATTAAGTAGCTTTGAGCTGGCATACAGTAATTTATCAGCTAGAGATAACCCTTTATTAATACTTTTTAAAATATAGATTTAAAATGCTTTGCTACTTAAATTGGTAGTTCAATTTTTGTGGGTTTTAGAACTGTATAGTTTTCTTAAATTCATAACTACTTTATTTTTTTTTTAAAGATTTTATCCATTCATGAGAGACAGAGGCGGGGGGAGAAAGAGAAGCAGAGGGAGAAGCAGGCTCCCAAGGAGCAGGGAGCCCGATGCGGGACTCGATCCCAGGACCCTGGGATCATGACCTGAGCCGAAGGCAGACGCTTAACCATCTGAGCCACCCAGGCGCCCAATTCATAACTACTTTAAATAAAGCTTCCCAGGACACAGATGACCCAAAGACAATATTCCTTCTCATCTTTATAGTGTTTCTTGTATAGGCAAGTGAGCAATTAAAATTTTTTATCATGCCCTCAAATTATCCATTCTTTCCTCATAAATTACCAAAAAAAAAAAACCTAAAACAAACAACGACAATAGTAAAAAAAAACAAAACTGAAGTTACAGATCGGTAAAATTTGAAGTTTTTGTATTTTACTAAGCAAAACTATTATTTGTGTGGATAAAATTCAATCATACACAAATGTGTTTTTTTAAATAATAACATATAATAAGTAGATAAAAACAGATGATCTAAACTCCCACTGGTTAATTAAATGACAAAAATATTCAGTCTTTAAGTTCCTTAAAATATATCTTATCAATTATCTTCATTATTTTTCTTAAGTGAATTACTTTTATACCTCCTGATAGAACTTTATGCTTATGTCAAGTTATTGCAGTCTGTTTATCTGTATAGTAACACATTTTCATTCTTTAACATCCTTTCCCTTGACTTATAACCCTGAAATAAATATAAGTTCTTTGTCAAATCAACATTTACACCAACCTCGTAGAAAAGTTGTTCAATTTTTTAGTTTGTCTAGAAAAAATAGCTTGCTCATATCCAAAATTAATTTATTATTTTTATAACTAGATTTTAAAAATTGAATGTTTTTTTTCCTTAAATTCATTTTTCATTATGTTTTTAGTTTTTAGCTTTTTGGTTTGCAAAATAATATTACAAAGGATCTCTATATACTTGTCACCCAGCTTCCTTAAATGTTAACATTTATAATACAGTTCAGTTCTCAAAACCAGTAAATTAACAATGCTATAACTCTATAGAGTTCTAGTTCCAGAGAGTTTATTTGAAATTCATGAATTTGTCCTTCTAATGTTCTTTTGTTAGATCAGAATTTAATCCAAGATAATAATGCATTTAGTTTTGCCTCCTTTTAATGTAGGGTAGGTTCTTTTTGTATTTCACAGCCATGTTAGTGTTATAAGTTCTGGGCTGTTATTTTGTAGAGTATCCATCAATTTTCTTGTCTGATGTTTCATCATGACTAAATTCAGGTCATGTACTTTTGGAAAAGAATGCAATAAGGGACGGCTTACCTTGCTCACTTCTGCTATCCACATGATGTTGATTTGTTTCATTTTAGGTGTTACTTTGTATAAACACTTTGTATAAAGGGGTGTGGTTCAGTTTTCTCCACTACACTAACCCCTTTGCAATTAGTAAGGATGGCCTGGGGAAATATTTGAGACTAAGTAAATACCCTGTTTTTCATCTTACTTAACCCACAAACTTAGTGTCTGTTGATGATTCTTGCCTGAAACAATTATTATTGTGCTGTCTGCCAAATGGTAATAGTTTTAGTCATTCAAAGTTATTTGCACAGGGTGTTGCAAAACAGTTTCATGAGTTATTAAAATATTTTCCTTTTAAAAAAATTTCCCTTTCAATGGTTATTTCTCCTTTGACAGCTCTCATTTTTGTGCTTGTACTTTCTCTTCTTTTCTCCTTGATTAAATTACATAGCAATTTGTTTAGTTGGTTAACTAAACAAAACAAAACAAAACAAAACAAAAAAACCCAAACAGGATTTTAATGTATTAATTAGGTCTATTATTTCTCTAGTCTCTATTTCATTAGTTATGGTTTTATCTTTAGTATTTCCTCTATTTTTATTTTTTAAATTTACTTACTCATTTTCTTGTTTGAGCTCATAGTTACATTAAGTGTATTGAAAAATAAAATTTTAATTTAAAAATTTATTAGCAAAATAAAATCTTACTAAGTTTATTTTAATGCTTTCATTTTAACTAAAAAAAAAGTTTTTAGTGCCATGGATCATCTTCTAATCATTGCCTGGATATATACCATAAATCCAAGTAATTCAGTTTTATTTTTCTTTTTACTTTGGTTGGTTAATATTAGACTTTTTAATTTCCTTTTTGTTTTTGTTTAATAACTTCTGGTTTTGCTAATACTTTCTAGTTTTATTGTTTTATGATGAGAAGTTGTTATTTTTAATAAGCCTATTTATGGAACTCGATATTTTGTGTAGATGATTAATGTGACATATGAGTGCTTAAAAAGAAGGTATCTTCAATTATCAGGTGTAAAGTTTGGTAGACACTCATAAAATTCACCATAATGAGTATGCTGCTAATGTCTCCAATGTACTTACTTATTTTTGTCCTGTCTTATTTTGAAAGTAGTTTATGAAAATTCCTATTACTATATACATCTCCTATAATTTTTGTGCTGTACCTTCTTTGTGAATGGTGACTCTCAACTTTACAAAATACTTTTCTTTGTGATGTTTAATGTGTATTTTGGCTTGATTTCTCGTAAGGATCACTATACCTTCTTTCTTGTTGTTTCCGAGATCTTGCCCATATTCTTTTGCTCTCTTTCAGTCTTTTAAAATCCACATAAGTATATTTTTAGTGCATAGCATAATATTGGTGGTACATTTTGAGCTAAATTGAAATACTTTTTCTTTTAATCGGTGAGTTAATATGTTCTCAACTCTTCCAAAATATTTTATAATTATGTGTGTTATATTTGCTATGTTTCTCTATGAGATGTGTATTTTATTTTTTACTTACCTAATTTTTGATATTTAAGATTTGTATTTTGTTGTATTTAAATGATTTTTACTAGTATAGATGTATGGTGGTTTGAACTTTGATTTTTCAACTTCAAGATGTGTAAAAGCTATATGCATTCAGTAGAAACCATATTTCAAATTTTGAACTTTGATCTTTTCCCAGGCTAGCAATATGTGGTAAGATCCTCTCATGATGCTGAACAGTGAGCCATAGCTCCCAGTTAGCCATGTGATCATGAGGGTAAACAACTCATACACTTACAACCATTCTGTACCCATACAACCGTTCCGTTTTTCACTTTCAGGACAGTAGTCAATAAATCTCATAAGATATTTAACACTTTATATAAAATAGGCTGTGTGTTAGATGATTTTGCTCAATTGTGGGCTTATGTAAGTGTCTGAGCATATTTAAGATAAGCAAGGCTAAGCTTTGATGTAGTGTAGTTAGATGTATTAAATGCCTTTTTGGGGCACCTGGGTGGCTCAGTGGTTAAGCATCTGCCTTTGGCTCAGGTCATGATCCCAGGATCCTGGGATCGAGCCCCGCATCAGGCTCCCTGGTCCGCGGGAAGCCTGCTTCTCCCTCTCCCACTCCCCCGGCTTGTGTTCCCTCTCTCACTGTGTCTTTTTTTGTCAAATAAATAAATAAATAAATAAATAAATAAATAAATAAATAAATAAATGCCTTTTTGACTTAAAGATATTTTAAAGTTACAATGGATTTATTGGGACATAACCACATTGTAGGTCCTGTAAGACCTGTAAGCCCAGTAGATTTTTTACTCTACTATTTTTACTGTAGTATTTACATGATTTTAAATCTTTTCATCTCCTGTTTTATTAACATTTTAGAATTTAATCAGATTTTAATCCTTTAATTCACACCCATTGCCTGTGCAACAGCAATCAAAAAGATTCTATTACCTTCTTCCTCTTTTTTTCCATTTTTAGTTGTAATATTTCTGCATTGACACCACATAAAATATTTATGTTAGTATTCTCTGCTTGTTCCCATCTTTTTTTTAGTCTTATAATTATACACACACACACACACACACACACATACACACTCACACACACTCACATATATGCCTGGAAGCATTGAAGTCTATTCTTCATTGTTGAAGTACTTTTTCCTGAGTAAGTGTCAAAATAGTTTTGGGTTAATTTATGTATTTACTCAGGGGGTCCCTTCAATAGTTATATTCAGGGCTTTTTTTATTACAGCAAAGTTTTCTTGGATTATACTTTTAAATGTTAAATTGTTTTGTTCTCCACAGACTGCTTTTATAGAAATATTATTGTTTGTCTTGTTTTTCCCTCATTTTTTTCTATGACCCATTTAATCCTTCCCTTATCTCAATTTCATTCTCTTGGGTGTTTTCTTGCCTTTCTTTAATGATCTTATTAAATTTTTGAGTCTAGCATCCTTTGGTTACTATAAACTTTAGTAATTATTTCTGAGATAATTTTGTCTCTTTATTCCCCTTCATTGTTTTTCATATCTTGGTTTTTATCCAAGTTTTTATTTTTGCATTTCTGGCTCAAGTTTTGTTTTGTTTTTGTTTTAATCCCTAAGTGTTACTTGATTGTGTTTAATTCAGTTTGGATTGTCCTGAAGTCTTTTGGGTTTTGTTGTTGTTTATTCTACTTCATGGCTGTTTTCTTGGGAGCAAGGAAGCAGGATTCCTTAACAAGGAGTGTTGAATCTCATTTTTTATGTTTGTTATACTTTTGCAGAGATTTGTTATTTTCTGTTTATGTTTTTTGAATTTGGGGTGGTTTCCAAGATTCCTCATTCAATGAAGCCTCTTCTGTTAGCATGGAAAAGTAAACTTCTGTAGTCCAATGTCTTTGTTAGTGGCAATGGGTGTTTTATCTGATTTTTTATTCTCTTTTTTCTTGTTGAACCTTACATTTTATTCATTTATTTATTTTTGCTTCATTACCCATTTGCCCCTGAGTGCCTTACTTCTTTTTTTTTCTCACTCTGCAAAGCTATACTGTTAAGACTGATGTTTTAAATCACATGTATCTTTCACTTCCTTCTTTGTCCTCTGTGCTCTGCTCTACTGTAATTTATTTTTGTGTTTTCACACTTAAGGTCAACTTTCTCTTTGTATCTGTGGTGTTATATCAACTCTCGGCCTATTGTTAGTTTCCTCTTCATCTCTGCAATTTTTCTTACTCTGTCCTTGTTCTATGCAAAGGTGAGCAGCCAGATAGGTATGTGAGAGGTTGCTTGATGGGATTTGGTATTATTAGCTTTGAGGTTTTTACTATAGATTTTTTTAAGTTTGTGCATTCTTTGTCTTTACATTATGCTAAGGGTACACTGTGTGTGTGTGTGTGTGTGTGTGTGTGTGTGTGTGTGTGTGTGTGTGTGTGTGTTACTTGTTCTTTGTTATTACTCTGTTTTGTTTTTGAAGAAAATATCTTTTGGGTGATGGGGACCTAGGTAACTGCCATTGTCCACAGCTACCTGGATGTTCAATATATCTTGATTTCTAATTTTATTTTTTTTAATTTTTTTATTTATTTTTTTAAAGATTTTATTTTATTTATTTATTCATGAGAGACAGAGGGAGAGAGAGAGATAGAAGCAGAGGGAGAAGCAGGCTCCTGCTGAGCAGGGAGCCCGATGTGGGACTCGATCCCAGGACTCTGGGATCATGACCTGAGCCGAAGGCAGATGCTTAACCATCTGAGCCACCCAGGCGCCCTTGATTTTTAATTTTAATGTGTCATAGTTCGAAGCATTGAAACCTAATTGATGACTTTTAGGCAGTGTTTGGAACAACGATTTTTCCCATGAAGAATAACGATAGTAAAAATAAATACTAATAAACCAAGTTTCTATTCACTGATGTACCACCCTGGGAAATCTCAGCAGTTACACTTGGAGGTCATTTAGTGCCCAGTGACTTCAGAACATATTTAGCTATGGAGTCAAAGTGACTGAAGTTGTATCAACTACTTAGAACTGTGTTGCCTTGGGCTAGTTCTTCAGTTTTTATCATTTTCATTTGCTTCATAAAATAAGAATAGTAATGTTCCCACTTCATGGGGTTGTTAATAAGGATTAAAGAAGATAATGCAAATAAAGCAATTAAAACACTCCCTGACATAAAACCATTGCTCACAAAGGTTAATTCTTCTTAGTGATGTTGGAAGCATATTGGAGAATTTATCTCCATTTCTATATCAATCTAATTTTTCTTGCTAAGAAGCCAGTTATTTCAAAATTTAAAAATATTGGTGCTTAATATTTTATTCCTTGTAGCCTTAGAACCTAATCTTACTCTTCTAATTATTCTGATTAGTCAGTGCTATTAAATAAGTTTTATAAATTTTTATTAATTTAAGGCTTATAAACTTAAAAGTTATTTACTATTGTGGAGTGTAATGGGTAGCAATGATTTAAAATATAAAAGTATGCAAGACTACTTAGATTATGCTACATGCAAATTATTTTCTGTTCTTTTAATAAACTCCTCTAGAATATCTAGTTAAGATATTATTCTACAGAATGAATTGATGAACAAAATATATTCAAAATATATTTCTTTATGAACATTTAGGGTGGAAGATGGAACAGTAAGAAGCATTCATAAAGATTTCCAAAGAACTTAATTGGTTATGAAAATCCTGAGTAATAGTTTCTAGTGGTATCTTATGAAACAGAGGTTTTAAATTTTTTGTGTATTTCCAAAAAGGTATAGATAACAGTTCCAAGAGACTAGATCTTGCTCACAATCAGATTTTAAAAATAAGTAATTTGAAATAAACAAATTATAGTATTTTCTACCTCTAGAATTTTTTTCCCTTTTCAATAGCATTACTTTTATTTTGCATGTTTTGTAGGATAATGAATACATGGTAGATGTGGAGAATTTTTTTCATTCACTTGAACTTGTATGTTTCTATTTAATATAGACTATTAATCATAAACAATGTGCAAAGAGTGCTGTCACGTGTTATGGGACAACACAGCAACAATTGCAGTTATTTAGAGCTATCCTAACAAAAATATTTTGGACTGAATACTATTATTGACATTATTTAGAATTGCTAGTGCATGGTGATAATAAAAAGTAGACTGATATCAGTTGACTTTATTATGTTTTTTAAATTATCTATAGACATTTTTCTTCCTTATTGCCTGCAATCTGGGTGGACCAGTTCACTTCACTTCACCATTATTATCTCCCCACTGGTTTGATCAAAAACTGTAGATCTTATTTACTAGGAATGCAAGTTTCTTGGAAAGAAGGAGGGGAATGTACTCAGCTTCCAAGATAGAGAGGGACAGACTTGTAAAGGACCTTGACTGTCCTACATCTCACAAGTTAACTATGTGAAAATCACAAACAATTTCAGGAACATTAATAAATGTACAGTTTAAGAGAATACATGAATAAAATTTTCCTGATAATCACTTAGGTGACATAAACATTCATGTTAGTTCATTTCACTGTAAAATTGAAGTGGATATTCAGAACCTTGCTAACAAAGAATGCTGATTTCCTTGCTACAGGTATTGAAGAGACAATCTGAATAGAGACAATTGGAATATTCATCATGTTGGTAATATAACTTGTAAAGTAAGATCAAAATATTCAGTGGATAATAGTGTGAAAAAATAAAACATCCCAGCATGAAAAATTATGCCATGCCTAATATAAGAGTATAACAGAATCTAGTTCTAATCAATTAGCATTTTATCCAAATTATCTTTAATCATGATGATTTTCTGTCCTTTCAGAACTACTCTTTATTTAATGTAGTAAAGTATTAATATAAGGGTTTAAAATATGACTAGTTACGTGAACTAAAAATTGAGTTGGCATTTACTCTCTTACCTAACTTAAATTTATATTTACTAAAGGCCTTTTAATGCTTAGTGAAGGATTACAAAACAAAACAAAAACACTATTCTGGGGTGCCTGGGTGGTACCGTCAGTTAAGCCTCTGACTCTTGGTTTTAGCTCAGGTCGTAATCTTAGGGTCGTGATCTCTGTTCATGACCTTAAGGTCATGATCTCAGGGTCTTGAGATAGAGCCCCGCATTGGGCTTCACACTCAGTGTGGAGTCTGTTTGAGACTCTCTGTCTCCCTTTGCCCCTCCCCCACTCAAATAAATAAATAAGTCTTAAAAAAAAAAAACTCCACTATTCCAATGTTAGTTAGTTTGGATTGTTTATGAGAGTCAGTTGAAAGTGATTTAGGCCTGAGTGCCAAAATTTCATTATTTCATTGTAAATAGTAACTTTCTCCCTGAAATAACTGAGATTTTAAATATGAAGTTCATATTTATTTAGATAGCATAAAGAAAACAAGCTTCTCAGAAGTCCTTTACTCAAGGAATGATGCCTTTGCTGATAATTCTACAATTGGCCCTCATTACTTTGTGTATTAATATGTATTACTATTCTATGAAATACATAGATAGGTGCTTCCCATGTCTGTATTGACAAATACTTTAACCCATAAAATTATCAATAAATATTTGTGGAATAAAGTTGATAAATCTGTCAGATTTATATTGGTGTCTGTCCATGCAACAGTAATAAACTGGGACTCCCAAAATTACTTCAGAGAACCTAACATTGTAAATAATGTTGAGAGATAAGAATTTCAGCTCTTGCCATGCACCAGACACATGTTTTACATGGTTGGCTCATTTAATCCTTACCACAATCTTAGCAGTTATGTTCTAATGTTTATTTAATTTTGCACAAGAGAAAATTGAGACCCAGAGAGTTTAAGTAAATTGGCTAATAAGTACAATTTTTGCTCTAGGTCTGTTTGCTGACCCAAAGAGATGATTGAGAGGCTGAACAACACTTTTCATAGCCTCCTTTAGTTAGAGGAAAAGCAAATTAAGGTCCAGATTCTACCCAGAGTGAAGCCCTGGTAAAGTCCCAGGATATAGAATGGAAACCTAAGGAGTTTCACTTTAGGAGAAAAGGTAAACTAGAAATATACCATCCCTTGCCAGATAACAGCCCGAATTTGAATCATTCGAATGCTCTAATAAATCTCAAGGCTAATCATAGACTAAGATGATGCCAGATTTATAGTCTCTTTTAGCATCTGGGAGAAACAAATATAAATCTTCCCAGATGAAAGGTGACATCATTCTAGGCCTTGATTATTTTTTTTTAAATAACTACTTTTTAACAAAGTCTAGAACATAGTCAACAATAATCTACGCATATGATGGTAAACAATGATATGAAGAAGAACCAAAATAAAAAACAGAAAGCAAAACAACTATATTCCCACCGAGTAATAGAATCACCATATACAGGCTAAATTCATGGGTATAAAAATATTAACTTCCTCTTTCAGAAAGGAAATAGAAAATAGAAAATATTTTTAGAAATGAAAAGATGTGAGTAGAAATAATAGAACTGAATATTATAAAATAAATATTATGTATTATATTGATTATTTAAGAGCATATTAAACACAAATAAAAAGAAAATAAATGAACTGGGATATATATATCAGAAGAAACTGTCCAAAGTAATGAAAGGAGACCAAATTAATAAAACAGAAGGTAAGAGACATTAATAGAGAACACAGTAAGTACTTCTAATATATGTTTAATTGAGTCCCAGAGGGAGAAGAGAAAAAACTTGTGTTAGAACAAAATTTGAAGAGATAATATCAGGGAATTACACAAAACTGATGAAAACACCAAGCCATAGAATTAGCAAGCTAACAAATTCTGAGAGAATAAAGAAAAGGAAATCTACACCTAGATATATTATAACAACTCTGCAGGAGACCAAAGACAATGGGAAAAACTTCACAATGAACCAGAGTAAATACAGAAATTCACTCCAAGAAAGCACGATTTCAATATGATATGATATGACATGATATCTCCATGGTATATTTTTAATAGTCTAAAAGAAAATAACTATGTTATTAGACTTCTATTCCCTGCAAAATATTTTTAAGGGCAATATCAATAAATTTAGAGTAGCAAAAACTGAGGGAATTCACAACCAGGAGAACCACACTAAAGAAAATACTAGAGGATAATTTTATAAGGCAAAAAGAAAATCATTCAGGACTTAAGAATAGAAATAAGTGAAAAAATGAAGCAAGAAAAATTAAAGGAGAGAATATGTGGATAAATATAAATGGATATTGATTGTATAAAATATCTCATGAAGTTACATTATAAAAATACTTTATAGGGGTGCCTGGGTGGCTCTGTTGATTAAGCATCTGACTCTTGGTTTTGGCTCAGGTCATGATCTCAGGACTGTAGGATCTGTGCTTGTCAGGGAGTCTTTTGGAGATTCTCTCCCTGTCTCTCTGCTAACCCTGCTCTCCCCCTCTCTCTCAAATAAATAAATAAATATTTTTAAAATACCTTATAAATATACCACATACAAAAAGGAGAAGACTAAATGGAGTTAAAGTATTCCAAAGTCATTATATCAGTAAAAGTACCAATTAACATTACATTTTGATAAGTCAAGGAAGCATTTGTAATTTCTAGGTCAGTCATTACTATATTGGGAAATATTGGCAATACTGTTAATCTTTTGCAAATGAAAAATAATAGATTAAAGATAAATGTTAAAAATGAAATGATAAAATAATAACCCAAAGAAGGCAATGAAAGGGGGAAAACACAAAAAATATGTAGGAAAAGGGAAAGCACAGAATGAGAGGCAGATGTGAGTCTCAAAAAATTAACACATTAAATATTTGTGAACTAAGTTATTTAAAGACAAAGACTGTTAGATGGCATAAAAAATAAAGGTTGACTATTAAAGGACAAATCAAAACCCTGAGTTTTTAAAAAGCTTAAAGTAAAAGATTAGGTAAAAGCATACCATTTAACCACAACCAAAAGGAAGTTATTTCACTATATTCTTATACAAGATAGACTTCAAGGCAAAACAAAAACATTAGTATCAATTGCTATAAAACCATTGGCAATTATAAAAGAGTCACTTCATGTGAATAAAAAGTTTTTATTTAGCAAAAGATAAGAGAATTCTAAGTGTATATGCAATTAATATCAAGGTTTCACAATACATAAAGCAAAAATTGCCAAAATTATAAGAAAAGATAGACAAATCTACAATATTTGTGGAATCTTTGATGTAACAAACAGGTAAAAAATCAGTGACAATATTTTGCTCAAATGGTCACTGGACCAAATGACAACTGTAGGTAAAAACTGTAGCTGACACTCTCCTTTCAGGCAGAAAGAAAATGTTAAAAATACTGATTTCAAGAACTCAATAAAAACATGTGACTAGTGGCTACTGTATTAGACAGTGCAGCTCTACAACTCACATAGGATTCTTCATATTTTATTTTAATTTTCTGTGTTAGTTATCTTAACTCTTTTACTCCATTGTAAATTTTTGAAGAGCATGGAGGCATATGTAGACTTGTTAACTAAAGGTGGCAAAGTTATCATTATATTTGGGGTACTTTTTCGAGTAGGATTCCATGTTCCCATGCTTTTTATCATACTCTAGGTGCATGATTTTTACATTAATAGAAGGTTTTGAATATCTAAAAATTTTCTATACCTCCTCTGTAAGAATATAATACTAAAATATCTATCAGAATATTGAATAACAGGAGAAAAATAGTCAATCAATTAATTAGTTTTATGGGAGGAGTTTGTCACTTTTAAGCCAAAGGCAAGTTAACCTTGGCTCTGTTATTTGACACCTTTAGGGTCTGGATAGCTACCAATATATATAAACACTGTGATTTCTATGATCATTTGACAGATTGTTGTACAATCTATTTTAGTAATAAAGTCAAGAATAGGATTCACTATATACTTTACAAAGGCATGGCAATAATTCCAAGCTGCCTATACTATTTTTAAATAGATATGTTCTATGCAAAGAGAACAAGTTCAGAGTGGACTAGGTTGGCTTCCCCCGAGATTCTTAAATCTGTGACTTGATGTCTTTCATCAGATTTTGAAGTCTTACCTACTATTTCTTTAGATGTATACTTTCTCTTCCATTTCCTTCTCTCTCCTCCTTCTTGCATTGCAAACTTGCATGTCCTATAACTTTTTAAAAGTATATCCACATGTAACACATCGGAATTCTGTTATATATATTTTCTCTCTGTTTTATTTTAGCTTGGATATTTTTCTACTAACTTGTCTGTGAGTTCACTAACTATATTTTACCATGTCCAGAGAGCTATGAAATATACTCAGTTCTTATTTTCAGATATTGTATCATGCAGTCCTAGAGTGTTGATTATTTTTATTGACTTTTCCTATGAAATATTTTACCTTTTAATCCATTTTTTAACTATTTCTTTATTTTGGAATCTTTGATTGCTACCTCTCATATCTGGATCTTCTTTGGGTCTGCCTCTGTTGATTTACTTACCATTTAATTATATAATCTTTTCTCACATCTTAGCATGTTTAGTCATTTTTATTCTGTAATGCTTACTATTGCAGATTAAAGGCTATTGAGGGCCTGGATTAAGAAGTCTTCTTTTATAGGGGCCCCTGGGTGGCTCAGTTGTTAAGCGTCTGCCTTCACCTTGTAGAGGACTAACTGCTCAGTTGTGTAGCTCTATTGAGTCTTGGTGTTAAACTCCTTAAGCCATGTCTCATTTAGTTTTCCCCTTACTTGTACAGATTAGTCTTCTCTACTACAGCACAGATTTTCAACTCTTAGGGAGTAGCCTTTCAGGGGTCTCACCTGGAATATAGGTATTTTCTGGTAATGCGTAAAGTCCAGAATTTTCTTAATATCTCTGCTTCTAAATTTTTTTCAAGCTAAATATTTTAGAATCTTGTTGTATGTAAGTACAATGTAGAAGTTGGACAAGGACTTGAGTAAAATTTCTGCATAGAGTTTTGGGGATCCTTTATAGCCCCTTCTCACTGGTTTCATGCTCCCAAATCTCACCTGCCTTGGAACCCTCACATTGTTTGCTTTTTCTTCTACTGCAGGAGACTATCAATCTCATTCCATGTGCCATGGTTTGGAAAGTGCCATCAGGGAGAATTTGTATAAATCCAAGGCTCGTCTTATGCATTCTTTCCTTAAGTTTCATAGGTCCATATTGATCACTTTCCAAAAACTACTAATATTGTTTTTTAAACCTTGTCCAGCTTAAATAGTTCCTTTAAATAGAAAGGTAAAACTGATCCAGTTACTCTGTCACAGTTGCAGCCAAAGATCTTTGCCATGCTTTTTAATAAATTTCATTTAAAAAATTTTTTGAAGTGGGGCACCTGGGTGGCTCAGTCAGTTAAGTGTCTGCCTTCAGCTTGGGTCATGATCCCTGGGTCCTGGGATCGAGTCCCGCATCAGGCCCCCTGCTCGGCGAGGATCCTGCTTCTCCCTCTGCTGCCCCTTCAACTTGTTCTCTCTCTCTCTGTCAAATGAATAAATAAAATCTTCGAAAAAAATTTGTTTTGAAGTTATGTGAAAAGACGATACAGATTCATAGTTGTGTATATTTTTATGTTTCCTGTAGCTAATATAGAACTTATCAAGCTAATATAGTACTCATTAGAGTACTATGTGTATGTATGTGTTTGGAGAGTATGAGTAGGTGTATAAATGTATACATACAGATACACTTAATTTTTGTTTTCTACTCAAGAAAAATGATTTGAAAAATTAAATATTAGCACAAGATTATTAAAGAGGTTAAGAAAATATTTCACCCTACCTTTGAGGGAACTTTATATGGATACTTACTTCATGCAATCATTTGTAAAATACTCCCCAGATCTTCTGCAGGTCATCGGTAGTATCAAGGTCAAATTTCTAGATCACATTAAATATCAGTTTCCGGAAATATGTTTCACTTCTCATTGACATTGCAAATTTGACTTAAAAAACTGAATTTTGAATCTACAAAATAATGAAGGAATAATTTTCCATCATAATCAAATTTAATTATCTCTCTTTGAGACCAATTTCCTTTTGCCTGGTACCATTACAGTCACTGTCATTGCTGACAATGCAATACTGTGTTTTTAGAGTAGACATTCTTAGAATTTTAGATACATTTGGGTATCAATTTGGGAAATGCTATCAGGATTAAAAGAAGCAACTTTATATACCTCATCTCAAAACATTACATTTTGACAGTGAAAGAAACAAATGCTAAGAATATAATTTCCTTGAAGACAGGGCCCTTGCTTTGTTAGTTGTGAATATTAAACAGCTGCCCTTCAGTAAGTGTTTTTGAATGTTGAAGAAATGAACTGGCAAAAAAAAAAATCAAAAAACCTGAGTATTTAAATTTTTATATATCTAGAGGAAAAATACAATAATTTTCTTCTCTAATATTTTATATGACACTTTGGGAATACAAAAGTTATAGTTAAGAGTGATTGTTCAGACATTCTACTTGGTAACATTTTTCCACTGCAATGCACCAGATGTCAAAATTCATTATTCATGTTGTCACTTTCATAATTTAAATGAGTGAGCTTCTGTGACAGTTATAAACATTGTCAGTTTTTTCCAGGGATTCAAGTCTCTTCCAAATTTTCTTTTAGTACCTGAGTCTTTAAAAAAAATTATATTTGCTTTTTCTTATCTAAAAAATCTTTACTAACTCAAAACAAGTAACTGACATTAAGCTTCATTGTTCTGTATTGTTATCCAAAGTGTGGAATTTGTGAATTGTTAATTTGAACCTATTTGAACACAGTAGTTCATGTTTTATTAGGATTCCAACCAAGTATTTTGGTTTGCCTTCCTCTTTCTGAGAGGGCCAAATTTCTGTATGAATAACTTATAAGAATTAATTGAAAAAAAATCTGGCATTTTTTTTTAGTTTAGTTACTGCTTTAGGACATAATAACTGGTGCTTATCCCTAGAGACAATTCTTTGGGTGAAGATAAATTACCCAATCTACCCATCATAGGCAGCACTAAGACAGCAGCAGTTTAGGGCAGGAGAAATATAAGATAGATGAGATAGAACAAGTGGGAGAAAGTGGAACAAAGGGAGGAATGAAGTTATTTTGACACCTGCTTCCTCCCTCAGGGCCAGTTCCGGAAGATGAGAACTACCAACCTGAAACTCATCTGGCTGTACAGAGAGCTCAAGTAACTTAGTAAGATGGTGAATTCTCCTTGGATGAAGTCACAAATTTTGCCCTACTTCAGGATAATAGATATCTGTCTTCTAGTTTCCTTTCTTCAAATTAATTATTCTATCCTGGTCAACTTTGGAAAAGCCTGCCTCCCTCTCCTTCACAATAAATCTCATTTAAAAAATCAAATAATATCATATATGTAAAACACTTAGCACAAGTTCTAGTCCATAGTTATTACTTAGTAAAAACACATATATTACTTCTGTTGGCTATTCCTCATATCCACTTGTAGCAGTGGGAGTGGTAGAGGAATGGGGAAGAAGACAATTAACTCATTCTAACTGTTCTCTTCCTTGCCTGTCCCTGGAAACTAACTTTTAAAAGTCTTCTCACCTGCTTGCTTGCTGCTGGTGAGTGACATTTCCTTTAAATATTAAGATCTGATTAAATTTTCAGTTCAATTTTGAAAGGACTCTTTTCAAAAGCATCCCCCCTCCCCAGCCAAGCTATAAACAAAACTCACAGGTGTTTGCTCTTGGCCCTAACTCTGATTTTCTAGGTCAGGGAGCCCTATATTCTCAGAAAGTAGACCCCCACTACAAAACATATTCTTCTCTAACCTGACCACAACCCACATCCCCCAGGAGCCCTGGACAGAATTCCTCGAGAAACTTGTCACCTCCTGCTCTGCCTGGCCAAGAATGACCCCCTCTCCACCCTCCCTTCTCCCACATTCTGCGGCAACCCTCTCACATCTTTAAACAAACAAGCCAACAAAACCTTTAAAAGGCCCAGCTGGACAGAAACTCCAGCTGACATCTAACTCTCTTGACATCTGACCCCTCTCCTCCCCTGGAAATTGAATAAACTCTGTCCTGCTTTTTCGCTCTAATCTTTGTGCAGTTTTTTGCCACCCACTTCACCGGCCACCCTCACAACTTTTCTATGGGAAATAGTAACTCTAAAATAGGTTAGATTAAGTATATAATTTGTGTCAAGTCCAACATTTGTGTCCTCATAAAATTATCCAGCCAATAAATATTTTCCCTGCATAGGTGCTCAAGGGAATGGTTTTCATAAAAGAACAATAATTCTGGGAGCATTGATCAGATACAAGACCCTGCAGTTTTTATTCATCACGAAAAATATTTTTTTATTTTAGTAGAGTTGCACACAATGTCACATTAGTTTCAGGGAAAAAATATCTTGAATATGAAAAGTACAGTGTGCTTTTAGCTGGCTTCTTCAGCCATTACATCTATAGCAGAAACTCCATTATAGGAGCAGAGCCAGTGCAGTTTGAACTGATGCAAATTCAAGCAAAGATTTATCCTAACCCTTCACAGCTATAGTCTTCACCCAAAATATGGGAATACTGTACAGTGGCAAAGTTTTACTGGAGTTTGCTTCCCTCCTTGGAACTTAGAAATAATCATGATTATAGTAAGAAAACAGATCTCAGGCTAGCCTCACCATATTTCAGTTTAAGAGGGGGTTTCTCTTGTTAAACAGGGATAAAACAAAACAACGTAATGAATTTAGACATAGAAAACAAAATGTATGGAAAGATTTTATATTCTCTGCAGCATCATGCAAAACTGAATATATTTTCAACATCTCCTGGCCAAGTATTCATAGAAAAAGAACAAAACTTAATGATTTGAAAAATTACTCAGGTTGTTATATGAATTTCTCCAACTCTGAGTGACAGAGTCAGCCACTTAGGCATGTCTTACAAATAAAAACTTAGTGCATATTCATCTTATCATTCATTAACTTCTCTCTATGTTAGTATTACCTTAACTCTTAATATTCACTGGCAAAATTGCCAGGATTAAATTATACTGTTAGTAATGCACCTATTTGTTTGGTATCTCTTATAAGCTATAAGAAGCCAAAGTAAAGATGAATGAATAAATCAAAATATTCACGAACTAAATATCTGCTGTAGAAAATAAAAATGTAAATCATATGAAACCTTTATTTTCATGTAATTTCCAGTACTTTCTATGTTTTGAGGAGCCTACAAATACTTTTTAAAAATTACTAAGGTTTTCCAAAAATGAATCTGTAGAATATGCAAAATTATCGAGAAATTGTTTGCTAAGTGAAAACAAAACCTTCAAAGATATTTATTCCCAAAAATTTGAGATTGATCACAGTGTATTTTTAGAATAACTACAAGTCCCTCCGAACTACAAAACATACATCTCTGACATACAGAAGGTTGAGACGACACCCACTTACAATATATCTTTGGATGCACTTTATTTTATATTATGAAATCTATTTCATAGGTTAAGAAGTTTAGACCAGAAGAAAGTAAAAAATATTAAGTAATTTTCACCAGATAATAATTGCCTCAAAAGTTCATAATATATGAAGCTACAACTAAAGAAATAATTATAAAAAAAAGTTGTTTCTTACACATGAAAAAGTCCTCAACATCGCTCGGCATCAGGGAAATCCAAATCAAAACCTCAATGAGATACCACCTCACACCAGTCAGAATGGCTAAAATTAACAAGTCAGGAAATGACAGATGTTGGCGGGGATGCGGAGAAAGGGGAACCCTCCTACACTGTTGGTGGGAATGCAAGTTGGTGCAACCACTCTGGAAAACAGTATGGAGGTTCCTCAAACAGTTGAAAGTAGAGCTACCATATGATCCAGCAATTGCACTACTGGGTATTTACCACAAAGATACAAATGTAGGGATCCGAAGGGATACGTGCACCCTAATGTTTATAGCAGCAATGTCCACAATAGCCAAACTGTGGAAAAAGCCAAGATGTCCATCAACAGATGAATGGATAAAGAAGAAGTGGTATATACACACAATGGAATATTATGCAGCCATCAAAAGGAATGAGATCTTGCCATGTGCAATGACGTGGATGGAACTGGAGGGTTTTATGCTGAGTGAAATAAGTCAATCAGAGGAAGACATGTATCTTCCACTGATATGAGGAATTCTTAATCTCAGGAAACAAACTGAGGGTTGCTGGAGTGGGAGGGATGGGGTGGCTGGGTTATAGACATTGGGAAGGGTATGTGCTATGGCGAGTGCTGTGAATTGTGCAAACTGTTGAATCACAGATCTGTACCTCTGAAAGAAATTATGCGATATATGTTAAGGAAAAAAAAGAAGAAAAAGATAGCAGGAGGGGAAGAATGAAGGGGGGGGGAATTGGAGGGGGAGACCAACCATGAGAGACGATGGACTCTGAAAAACAAACTGAGGGTTCTAGAGGGGAGGGGGTGGGGGGATGGGTTAGCCTGGTGATGGGTATTAAAGAGGGCACATTCTGCGTGGAGCACTGGGTGTTATGCACAATGATTCATGGAACACTACATCCAAAACTAATGATGTAATGCATGGTGATTAACATAACAATAAAAAAATTTTTAAAAAGTTGTTTCTTTCACAGAGGCTAGAACATGATAGATACTCAATGAGTGTCATTGTTTTTCTGCTTTTTTCATCAATAACTCTTTTTGATTTATGGGAAAGGAGTTATGACAGAGGATATTGGAGATGCTGAGACTAAGCTTCAGTTATTTTGCCACATATTCCAAATCTGTTAAACCAGAGGGAAGAACACACACTGTAAAAACTAGAAGTTAATTATTACTATTCAGAGACATGTATGTCTACCTTAAAAATATTAGAGTTTTGGGCGCCTGGGTGGCTCAGATGGTTAAGCATCTGCCTTCGGCTCAGGTCATGATCCCAGGGTCTTGGGATCGAGTCCCGCATCGGGCTTCCTGCTCCTTGGGAGCCTGCTTCTCTCTCTCTCTCTCTCCCTCTGTCTCTCATGAATAAATAAAGAAAATCTTTAAAAAAAAAAATATTAGAGTTTTGACCTTTCTCAAAACAATCAAAAATGATTTGGTTATTTTCAATATGATAGTATTCATCTATTTCCAACAGCTTAAGCCAAGGGAAATATGTGTATTTCCCCAAGAGATTTGGGGATAATCAGCACTTTTTTATATATTTAAAAGTCTAAGAAAGTGATAAGAATTGCTACAGATGATGCCTTTGCCTCTACCCCACTCGTATCAGATTCTGCGGGTTGGGGGGATAGGGGACAATCCGTGAAAGGCTCTTTCTTTCTTAATGTGACCAAGAGCTTCCCATCCCACCCCCATCACAAAAAACAAACAAAACAAAATAAACAAAGAATCGCTACAGAAATATATACTTTTTCTTCCAAAAATGGGTCTAGGGCTCATATAAACCTGTTCATCTTGGGGTGCCTGGGTGGCTCAGTTGATTAAACGTCTTCCTTTGGCTCAGGTCATGATCCCAGGGTCCTGGGACGGAGCCCCACATTGGGCTCCCAGCTCACTGGGATGCCTGCTTCTCCCTCTCCCTCTGCCACTCCCCCAGCTTGTGCTCTCTCTCTCTCTCTCACTATCAAATAAATAAATAAAAATCTTTAAAAAGTTTTTCTTATTATTTGAAGATAGTCTATTTCCAAGTTTTACCCCGAATCTAAATATTTTTCATCTGTTACTCCAGAGTCTGTTTATATTGCATTTATATTTCTAAATACTTCATATTTACAGTTTTGGTTTCATAATTATTATTTCATTGCTTATATTTGTGTTAGGACAAATCTTTAAATTGTTTTCAAAATATTTTCCCATTTGTTACTAATCAAATCATTTAAATCTTATTCAATTTTGATCCTACCTATCAAGTCATCATAACTTCAATATAAAAATATTAGTTCTTGACCTACAATTCCTGATAAACCAAGATAAATGTGATTTATTTTTATTACATATTTGGGTTACTGTTTTATTGCTTGTTTCCCTATCAATTCAAGTTCACTTAATTAATTGGTAAATCTTCCTAAAACAGCAGTAGTATCATGAAAACATATGACAAAAAAGAAAAGGGTGAAAGTACTCAGTACACTTAAGGGAAAAACAGCAAAATTAAGGCAATGAGGGAATTATAAATCTATTAATCCATCTGGTTTTGGAAAACATATGGGAACAAATATATGAAATAATAAACATTTATTATGTAAATAATTTTTAGAGTCTACTTCATGGCGCTATCCTTGATTAAAACAGAATGAGGAAAATAAATGCAAATGTTAAAAGTAGCTTGTTATTTCCTTTGGATAAAGACCCAAAAGTGGGATTGCTTTATCACGTCGTGGTTCTATGAATTTTCTGAGAAACCTAAACCTCTCTACTGGTTTCCACAATGGCTGTACCAATTTACACTTAGGCAAATACTGTACAAAGGTTGTTATCCTTGACAACACTTGTTATCTTTTGACTTTTTGATAATAGCCATTCTAACAGGTAGGAAGTAATATCTCATTGTAATATTAAAGTGCATTTCCCTGATGATTGATGATGTTGAATACCTCTTCATATACCTGCAGGCCATCTGTATGTCTTCTTTTGAGAAGTGTCAATTGAGGTTCTCTCCTCGTTTTTTAATCAGATTATTTGTGTTTTTAATGTTGAGTTGTATTAGGTTCCTTGTATATTCTGGATATTTGCCCCTTATCAGATGTGTGGTTTGCAAGCATTTTCTCCTATTTTGTAGGTTGCTTTTTCACTCTGTTGATAGTTTACTCTGCTGTGTAGAAGATGTTTAGTTTGATGCAATCCTACCTCTGTGTGTATTTCTACTTTTGTTGTATGTATTTGATGTTATATCCAAAAAAATCATTGCAAAGACCAATGTCAAGGAATTTTTTCCCTATGTTTTCTTATGGTAGTTTTACAGTCTTTACAGTCTTACATTTAAATTTTTCATCCATTTTGGTTTGACTTACCATGTGAGATAAGGGTCCAATTTCATTGGTCTGTATTTAGATATCCATTTTTCCCAACACCATTTATTGAAGAGACTATCCTTTCCCATTGTATGCTCTTGGAGAATTAGTTAACGGTAAATGTATGGATCTCAAATGGTATCTGCACTCCCACGTTCATTGCAGCATTTTCACAATAACCAAGATAATGGAGACAATCTAAATGTCTGTCAATAGATGAATGGATAAAGAGAATATATATATTATATATATATATTAGAATATTAATATTACTTGACCTTTAGAAAGAAGGGAATTCTCCCATTTGCAACAACATGGATGAACCTAGAAAGCATCATCCTAAATGAAATAAACCAGACACAGAAAGGCAAATATAGCATGATCTCACTTATATGTGGAATCTAATATAGTCAAACTCATAGAAGCAGACAGTAGAATGGTGGTTGCCAGGGGTGATGGGGAGGTGCAAATGGGGAGATGCTGATCAAAAGGTACAAAGTTTCAGTATGCAAGATAAATAAATTCTGAAGCTCTAATATGCAGCATGATAAAGTTAACAATACTGTATTGTATACTTGAAATTTGCTAAGAGTTGATCTTGAGTTCTCAGCACACAATATAAGAAAGAAAATTGTAACTATGAGAGGTGATGGATATGTTAATTAGCTTGACTGTGATCATTATATAATGTATATGCATAACAAAACACACCGTATGCCCTAAATAGATACAGTTCCTATTTGTCAATTATACCTCAATTTATTTTATTTTTTTTAAGGTTTTGTTTATTTATTTGACAGAGAGAGAGAGAGAGCACGCACACAAGCAGGCAGAGAGCGAGAGGGAGAAGCAGGTTCCCTGCTGAGCAGGGAGCCCAACATGGGACTCGATCCTGGGACCCTGGGATCATGACCTAATCTGAAGGCAGATGCCCAACCAACTGAGCTACCCAGGCACCCCAATTATGCCTCAATTTAAAAAGTAGCTTATTTAACATTCATGTAGTGCAAAGTATACTCATTCTTTGAATCAAGTCAGAGTTTTACAATTAGAAGAAAACTATACACATAGCCTTCTGAGAATATTTAGTGAAAATATAGAAAATTGTCATCTTACATAATTAATGCATTTGTTTTACAGGTTAAAAAGCCAAAAGAACTTCGCATGATATATATTTTACATGAATATATTTTATGTAAAATTTGATTTGATTGGAGGTTTTGAAATCCACTCATCCTTGTTCATGTGGCTTTGTTTGTATGTCCTGATGGCACAATGTCTATCGCAAAGCCCCAGTTTTAGCACTCATGCCAGCTAAAACTTGGAGCTCACTATTGATTCCCAAATGTCTCGAAGATTGTGGTGGTAGAGCAAGAGCCACAGTCTTTGTTAAAATGAGTATAATTATATTGTGTTTGATATTAACTGGGAATAGTTATCTGTGTCACCAGTTAATCAATTATATGTAAATGATAATTGTCTTCCTCATCCTCCATTACTTTAAAGATTTTCTAAAGATGTCTTCTTAAGACATGGAAGTCATAGAAAATATGTACACAACTTAAATGTTGTCTGCTTATCAACCACATTACAATCTTTAAAAAAAATTTTAAAAAAACCCTGCTCATCTATGTAATGAAACATTGGAATTGAAAGATCCAGGAAATTGACTATTAATATTCTACTTCTTGCCAGTCAAAGGGTGGTTTGTGGAACTGCAGCTTTGCTATCACTTGAGTTTATTAGAATTGCAGAATCACATCTACACTTCTGGCTTACTGAATCAGAATCTGCATTTTAACAATATACTGAGGTGGTTTAAATATACATTATATTTTTGAGAATACAGCAAAATCATACCTTGAGGCAAGCTCAAGATTTTCTGAGCTCAGTCATGCAGTCCTGAAATACAAGTTGATACCAAGCCCTGAGTCTGGAGTCTATGAGCAAAATGTGTTTAGGTCGGCCTTCACCAACTGTTAGATGTTAACATTATGTAGAGAAAGTTCAATATTATAGAGGGTGAAGAAAACATAAATAAAATAAGGTTTCACATGATGTCAAATATTGTGTGATTATATCAATTATTTTGTCAATTATTATATACAATAACAATAGTACTCAAATCCAGGAGACATTGTTAAAGTAACTTATACAACTGGGGGCACCTGGGTGCTCCATTGGTTAAGCAACTGACTCTTGATTTTGGCTCAGGTCATAATCTCAGGGTCCTGGGATTGAGCCCTGTGTCAGGCTCCACTCTCGGAGGGGAGTCTGCTTGAGATTCTCTCTCTCTGTCTCCCTCTGCCCCCTCATGCTCTCTCTTTCTTTCTCTAAAAATAAAAATAAATCTTTAAAAAAAAAGTAACTTATACAGGTGTACACACACACACACACACACACACACATCTAAGTTGAAAGTAAGTATTGCTTTAGCACTGAAGCTGATGGGAATCATTTAACATTTCTTTTCATTTTTCCAGTTTTCTCTGAACTTTGGTCTCAAAGTTACATTTTTGTCTTTCAATTTTAGAAGATTTTTCTGGTCTACCTTTAGAAAATTTCATATTTGACAATATAAACCAAATTATTACAATTTATTTGTTAAAATTTACATCATCCACCCGTTTTGAGACATGTTAAAAAAACTAAATTACCTTCAAATTTGCAACTAAGTATGGAAAATATAGGAAAGTTTGACACTGATCAACAAATGAGCAGATTCCAAATGCAAAGGAAACTCAAGCTACTAAAATAGCTACATTGGTACCATTTCTTAAGACATTCAAGCTTTGTTTTACAAATAGTAATGACATGAGCATTAAAATCTCCAAGATAGAAGAATTTACTGTAATAACAATATTTTCCTAACAAAATACTGACATGGAGAATGATCTCTTTTAAAATAGGTACAGTATAGTTAATAATACTTTATTGCATATTTGAAAGTTGCTAAGAGAGTAAATCTTAAGAGTTCTCATCACAAGAAAAAAAAATTATAACTATGTATGGTGACAGATATTAACTAGACTTACTATGTTGATCATTTTGCAATATATTCAAATATTGAATTATTATGTTGTACACCTGAAACTAATATAATGTTGCATATCAATTATATCTTAATAAAAATAATAAAAGGAAATAGGTATAGTATTTATAAAAATGGATTAAAATGAAGGTCTATGGCTCCAACATCTTTCATATCTCAGGGATTGAAAATAAACACGGCTATGTTGAATTAAATATTTGTATGACATAAAATATTGTTATAACATAAGCATAATTAATAATCTAGCTGACCTTTTTGACTTTGACCCTTATCAATCATGAAATTATGCATAAGAAACTCCACCTTCACCTGTACTATCCTCACTCTAATTAATGGAGAGGTTATAATCAACTCTAACATTTCAGTGACTCTTTAAACGTAGACTAAAATTTAAATAATAAGCAGTAATAAAAAGGAGCACATATTTGAACCTGGAAAATACCAGTAAAAAGTTTCTGTGACTGGAGGCGTAAATGGGAATTTTTGATGCATATAGTACACTCAAGAGAGGAAATTTTTACATAAATTTTCAAATTTATTATTCACTCAGGACTTTTTTTTACCATGACCCAAATGGAAGTTAGGGCATTTAAGGACTGACATCTTAACAACCTAATTCTGCAGCTAAATAAAACCCTGAAGGCACAGTTGTGCTCCACTCATCTAGGTTACCTGATGGAAACAAAAAATAACTTCCATGATTATAGGGTAATAAAGTCACATAAAATTATTGGAAAATTAATTAATAACATCTAAAACTTCACGGACATTTAAATATGCATTAGTAAGAAACTCTTAAAGGTATACCATCAAGGGTGGGGATTTAGACTTAGAAGATTTTCGATTTTGTTTACAAATATTCTTATGAACCGAATACTGAAAATATGTTGTTCTAGACCAGGGTTCTCAATTAAGTTGTTTCAACAGAATCACCTGGACCTTTAAAAAATATTTGTATATGTATGGGCACCACCTCTCAGGGATTCTTATTATTAAACTAGTAGGTTCTGAGCATTGCTTTTTTTTTTTTAAGTTCTCTAGAGGTTCTAATGTGTTCCCAAGCTTGAGAACCATTAGTCTAGACATGATGGAGAGTCTCTCTCTCAAAAAAGACAACAAGGTTTATTTCCAATGTGTTTATATTAATTGATAGTCCTAATCATTCATTTATCAAACACTTATTGAACCTCTACAGTATGAAGTGTGGAAATGTTGGTGTTCAGAGCAAATGGTCAAGGAAGAATTCTTGAGACATCTTTGGTGCAAAATGGTGGTTTTATTAAAGCACAGGGGACAGGATCCATGGGCAGAAAGAGCTGCACTGGGGTTGTGACAGGTGACTAATTATATACTTCCAAGTTGGGAGGGGGTTAGGGATATTGTAAATCTCTAAGGAATTTTGGAAGCAAGGTTTCCAGGACCTTGAGGGGGCTAGCTATTGGTAGGAAAAGGTCATTTTTTACTGTCTAATAAAAACTTAGTCATGAGACCCTTCAGATGCATTCCAATGGGCCATATGCTTGGAGGATGATTGCTAACATATATCTTAGGGTGAGGAGGTAGAGATAAAGGAAGTTTCCAAAGGAACTTTTATATGTTAAAGTAGACTTACAGGATCTTGGGGGTCAGGATAACGTTAAGCTAAGGTTACCTTTTGCCCTTAGCAAAAAGTCAACATCCAGACAGCAGAGTTCCTAGAGGAAGGTCACTCTACTTATTTCAAGGACTTGTCAATGGACTGTAGGCAGTCAGGAAATTTAGTTTTTTTTCTTTTGCTCTTGCTGCCCACGTCATGAAGTTATTGGCCAAGGTTCGGGGGGCACAAAAGTAAAAATGGAAATATAATCCATGCCCTCAAGCTTCTTTTGTTCTAGTGGAAGAACCAGCCTACCAAAGAGATGATTTCAATATGGTGCTAAGATAAGGTTAGGAAAGTGCTACAGGGCTCATATGTGGAATTTAAGAAACAAAACAGATGAACATATGGGAAGGAAAAAGAGAGACAGAGAGGGAAGCAAATCATAAGACACTCTTAATGATAGAGAACAAAATGAGTGTTGTTGGATGGGAGGTAGGTGAGGGTTGGGCTTAAATGGGTGATGGGGATTAAGGAGGGCACTTGTGATGAACACTGCATGTTATGTGTCAGTGAGTCACTAAATTCTACTCCTGAAACCAATATTACACTATATGTTAACTAACTAGCATTTAAATAAAAATGTGAATAAATAAATAAATAAATAAATAAATAAATAAATAAATAAACAAAATAAATGCTACAGGGGACCCTTGATGGAGTTTGGTGAAGAGGAGTAAGAATGGTGAACAAAGGACATCAGGACAGAAATAAAGATGAGCAAAGACCTGGATAAAGAAAGATTGTGACTGGGTCATTTGAGAACTGCAAGTTGCAGCAAGATAATGACATTCTTTGCAGGAGGGCATACTCAGGAGTATAAACTTTATCTGGGAAGCAATGAGGCAACTCTGAGTGATTTTAAGAACAGCAAGAAAATTAAATATAATGAAGATTCAATGTTATTCAGATGTCTATTTTACTGTTCTGTGGCTTATAATAGTGATCATTTATATAATTTTAACAATAATGTAATGGTAGTTTGCCTTTAGGGAGTGCAAATATTCTTCAAAACAAGTTTTCTGATTTAACTCATTTACTATTTTCCCACTCTTACAGTTGAGAAACTGAGGCATAGAGATATTAAACAACTTAGGACCCCAAAGGTCATGCAAGTGGCAGAGCCAGGATTCAAGCCCGGACTCTGACTCTAGAGTCTGCACTTAATCACCATGCTCATGATGACACATTTTTTTTTTTAAAGATTTTATTTATTTATTCATTCGACAGATAGAGAGACAGCACAAGCAGGCAGAGTGGCAGGCAGAGGGAGAGGGAGAAGCAGGCTCTCCGCTGAGCAGGGAGCCGGACATGGGGCTCGATCACAGGACCCTGGGATCATGACCCGAGCCGAAGGCAGCTGCTTAACCAACTGAGCCACCCAGGCGCCCTTCATAATGACACATTTTTAAAAAAGATTTTACTTATTTATTTGAGAGAGAGAAAGAGAGAGTGAGAGCGCAAATGGTGGGGAGGGAGAGGGATAAGCAGACTCTGCACTGAGTGCAGAACCTGATGCAGGGCTCCATCTCAGGCCTGTGAGATCATGACCTGAGCCAAAATCAAGAGTTGGATGCTTAACTGACTGAGCCAGCCAGGTGTCCCAATAATGACACATTTTTTAAAATTTCATTTTGTGAATTTTTTCCACAGCACTTGCATTATAAGTTCATTTATTGATATATAGATATTAATATTAGTATATCAACTATTATCCATAATTTACAATTAAGAAATGGAATCTTAACCTTTAAATTAGCTTTGATATCCTCATTTCTTTGAAATATTTATTTCAAATTTATTTATAATCATCATGTAATTCTTTTTTCTGTACAGTGAACAGACAGAAATGCTGTTTTTACTATCCAGAATCAGTTAACATTACTTTTTTTTCCCCCTAGAAAAACAGCTTGTAGACTCTGATTATAAAATTGTGTTCTTTTCTCCCCTCATATTTGTCCTGGGTCAATTTTATTTAATTTCCATTTATAAAACATGAGGAATTAATAGGATGGGTCTCTTAGTTGCTACTAAAAGGATCCTTTAATCCAATAGTGGAGCTTTGCTGCAGAGCAGGAAAAGGCACTCTATGTTTGTGCTGCCATCCTTCCCACTCAGGGGGATTGTACAAGACACTGTGTCTGCTTTGATTCTGTTTCCCTCCCTCCAGAAACAATTCCACGGGAGAGAGTGTAATGGCATAGGATGGGAAAATAGACTAGCGTTTCTCTCTTTTATGCCCAGAGGGTGCCTTGCACATGAAGAATCCTTTTAAGTGCTTTTATCAGAGTAGCAAACCCCAAATCTGAGTAAGTGATAACGATTGTTTCCAAAGTCTAAAAAACAGCCCTTCCTCAAAGTTCACTTTAAGCATCTCACTTTCTAAGCTTCTCAAGGCAGAGATTCTATTTGATAATTTGTTGGGACCCTGTAATTAGAGTATAGTTATTAATTTAAAAATATCTGAACAGACTTTAATGTGCAATTGATAGTGAGAATACAGTGATCTGCAACAACAGAGTATGGGGACCAGAAGTAAGAGCATGTGCAAATGTCCTGCAAGTGGGGAACATGAAGAAATACATGGAATAGATCTGGCACTGATACAGGGGCGTAAATTGAATAGAAACACTGTCAAGCATAGCTCTCCTACCTCCAAATACTTAGTTTCCTTCATCAGTGTCGAAGTTCTCACTTTTTTCGTCTGTGTTATGCAAAGTTTTACTATGTATGAGTCCCTAGTTCTCAGCGAGTTTGTGCCATTTTTTTGAGGATGAAAAAAAAAAATCACTGAGGAGTAATCAGTATTTCTTTTGTCTGTTTTTTTTTTCCTTCCAAAAATATTAATGTACTATTTACTCTATTAGGAGAATAACTGACAGATTTCATGGTCAGCCAAATTACAGACTGTCACAATTAATGATAGAACAGTTTACTATCCCTCAAATAAACCTTTTTACTATTCCTCAAATAAACCTTACATTTTTATGTTATTTCAAAAGTATTTTCCTTCATTACAAATTTAATCACTGTTGCCATCAGCTTACTGATTTTTACATTTTACTCATTAGCTAGCAACTTTACATTTTAAAACTTTTCTAAACAACCCATTGAGAATGCATAGACACACAGACTGATGCTAGCATTTATCTGTTTATGTGACTATTGCCTGTAGTTTGAGCATAAAATCTCTGGTTAGGAAGCAATTCTAAATATAAGTGCTAACTTTAAGATAGTATAAGTGTATGGAAAATGTGGGTAACTCATGCTTTTAAGAGGTTTTCTCAATACTTATCATCTTTTCAGAATTAGTGACATATAAATTATTATTGGGGAGAAAAACAGTTTGTAGGAAGTCGTAAAGCTGCTCAATGATTATTTTAGCTTCTGTTGTAATTCCTCAACAGATCAAAAACATCTTATCTTAAGGAAGCATGTGGGTTATAATTTATTGTCTGCAACTCTGATCTTTTGAGCTCCCTCTCACCACAACATTTCATAGGAAAGCCTTTAAACAGTCTGGGAAGTACAGACATTGACCTGAGGCCACTTAGTCACTGTACAAATTATCATGGATATTTGTCAACACGTGAGAACAACGCCCATTATTTATTCCTATAGATCTGATCATTTATGTGGAGAAATTAACAAAATGACCTTGCGAGTTCCTTTGTTTTGGCTGAGCACACTTCTCATTCCCCTAACCAAGGACACGAAGGCAGTCCAGTGCTAAGGAAGAAACAGCAGACATGATTTCTCGTCCTACTCATCCTGTTTTGCCCTGAATATAATTATGCCTTAAATTTGCATTCATAACAGAAAACCTGTGACAGGATCTACTTTCATATTTGAATAAAAAAAAACCCAACTCTGTACAGTACTTGGCGAAAGAGTGCTTAATGTACTATTTATTTATAGATGTGTGCTACTTCCACTTATTATATGTAAAAACAACCAGCCAGCCATCTGCTGTACAAAACACAGACAGTGCAAATAAACTGTTCGGCATATCATCTCTAGTTTGCAGGGTTCCAGAAATGGTGGTACTAGCTCAGATGAACTGCAAGTGCTATATGTAGGCAGAAAGCATGAATTCAACCTGCCTAGCAACAGACCTTGGCACCTGCCATACTGCATGCACACGTGGCTCAAATTCACCCTGCTGGCTGATGGGCTCCCTCACTGGAAGCATGTTAACTGTCAGTCATTATATACTCTTTTTTTTTTTAATTTTTTTATTGTTATGTTAATCACCATACATTACATCATTAGTTTTTGATATAGTGTTCCATGATTCATCATTTGTGCATAACACCCAGTGCTCCACGCAGAATGTGCCCTCTTTAATACCCATCACCAGGCTAACCCATCCCCCCACCCCCTCCCCTCTAGAACCCTCAGTTTGTTTTTCAGAGTCCATCATCTCTCATGGTTCGTCTCCCCCTCTGACATACTCCCCTTTTCTTCCTCTCCTGTTATCTTCTTCTTTTTCTTTTTTCTTAAAATATGTTGCATTATTTGTTTCAGAAGTACAGATCTGTGATTCAACAGTCTTGCACAATTCACAGCGCTCACCGTAGCAGATACCCTCCCCAATATCTATCACCCAGCCACCCCATCCAGTCATTATATACTCTTGCAGCATTCGACAAAGTAAAAGTTAACTGAGAATAAGAAAATGTTTGATAATCTAGACTGGATTGTAATTTACACACCCAAAACCTAAAAAATTACAGACCAAAACCATGGCTCTGTGAAAGAGGCAGAAGTTTCTACAGAAAAGTACTTGGGGCAGGGATTGACTGAACAGCTGTTTGCTGTGAGATGGCCCAGGAAAGAATCCTGAGTGAGTTTACAGGGACTTGGAAGTAAAAAACAAAAAAAAAAAAAAAAAAAAAAAGCACCGTGTTATCAGGAATTTTGGTTAAATAAATGAGCTGTAGTAAAGCGGATCTTTTGACCAAATTATTTTGTCCCTGCAGTTTTGCTTCTTGGAATGTTTGTACAATGTCTAAAATTTGTTCCCGACACAATTTATTATAGAAATATTGGCTGGAGAACAATATCTCGGTAACATTGAAGAAATGAATAGTTGCTTAGTATAATGAAATGTAGAGTCCTGGAGAGCTTGCTGTGTTTTTTAACAGATTCTGATCTTTAGTTAGACATTCAGTATTGAATAGATGAATGAATGGTTGCGGTTAGCTCTTGCCCTCTACAAAATTCAGAGTTCACTTGGTTATTAATGAATAACAAACCACCAAACAAACATGCAGAAGGAAGTAATGAAGATCAATTTGTGGAATCATTACTATAAGATTCACTCTGGTCATGAATGTGCCCATGGATCCATGGATATTTGATGCATACTGAATAGTATGTGTGGAGAAACATCTTTGAAATTCACCAAGGTTATGTCCACCATCATTCATTTTTATTTACATTTATATTGATCCCAAGGCGTATTTCTTAATCCTTACGTTCTTAATATTATGTTCACGGTGTAATAGAGTCTACCTATTAAAATCTCCATTTGGTTAGACAGGGAAAATGACCTACTTAACATATATGCAATAATTATGTAAAACCTATGGAAAAGACATAAAAAAATCGTTACATCAAGGTTAGATAAATAAAAAGCATTCAGTTCAATTTTAGTAAATTATTTTAATATTATTATTCGTAATTAGTGTATATTTAAGCGTTCTTACGCAGACATTGCTTTTTATCGTAAATGTTATTTCCTTTTTTCATTATATCTCAGACTTCAAAAGATTATGTCTATATAAATGTAGATGTTTATATGTAAAATAAATGAAATATAACGATTAAAGTTAACCAAACATGTTTCTACCCCTAGCTAACAAAAATAAAATATTACTAATAGAGCTGTCTTTCCTTCTGTTCATATGTTTACTGGTGATTTCTATTGTCTCTTCACCAGAATGCCTAATCATATCTTTTGTTTATTTTTTTAATTGAGTTGTCATTTTCTTATTGATTTGTTAGTGTTCTTTATATATTCTAAATACTAACATTTTAATGTATATTTAATGCAAATATCTTCTTCCAGTTCATAGCTTATGTTTTTATACCTCTTAATGGTGTCTTTTGATGACTAGAAATTTTTACTTTAAATTTTCAAAATTTATCAATCATTCCCAATATGGCATAGACCCAAGTGTTTCATGAAGTCTTTCATATAGTCATATAGTCCCATATTTCATATAGTCCCATATATATTCAAATAATTTATTGAGCACCAATTACATGCCAGGCATTTTCTAGGACCTTAAGAATACAACTAAATAAAATGCCTCATTTTTTTTCTCTTTTTTCTCATAGCAGTGTTTAACTTACCTGAAATTGAATTTTTGTTTATGGTGTGAAATGTGGATCCATTTTGTTTGTATATTTTTGGAAAGTATAATCAGTGACCAGAGCACTATTTAAAGAAAACGATATTCTTTTCTCACTGAACTGCAATGCCACCTCTGTAACAAATGATGTATTCATACATATGCAAAAATATTTCCATGTTCACTGCCTTGTTCAGTTTCTCTTTTTTATTCCTTATATCAATAGCATATTCTCTAAATTACTACAGCTTTATAATAAGCCTTCATATCTCATAGGCAACTCTCCAATAATGTCGTTTTTTATAAATATTTTGTATCTTCTGAGCCCTTTGCTTTGCCATGTAAATTTTAGATCAGTCTTATCAAGTCCCACACAAATAATGTTAAAATTTTGAGATTACATTTTACTTACAAATCAATGTAAAAATAAACTGGCCTATTTATTATAGCCATGAATAGTGGGGTGTGTTTCTCTCTATTCTGCATAGATCTTTAAAAATGGTTTTCAGCATAGTTGTATACCTATCTTTAAAAATACCTTACACCATTTCTTTTTTTTTAAATTTTTTATTGTTATGTTAATCACCATACATTAAATCATTAGTTTTTGATGTAGTGTTCCATGATTCATTGTTTGTGCATAACACCCAGTGCTCCACGCAGAACGTGCCCTCTTTAATACCCATCACCAGGCTAACCCATCCCCCCATGCCCCTCCCCTCTAGAACCCTCAGTTTGTTTTTCAGGTCCATCGTCTCTCATGGTTTGTCTCCCCCTTTGATTTACTCCCCTTCATTCTTCCCCTCCTGCTATCTTCTTCTTTTTTTTTTCTTAACATATATTGCATTATTTATTTCAGAGGTACAGATCTGTGATTCAACAGTCGTGCACAATTCACAGCGCTCACCATAGCACACATCCTCCCCAATGTCTATCACCCAGCCACCCCATCCCTCCCATACCCCCACCACTCCAGCAACCCTCAGTTTGTTTCCTAAGATTAAGAATTCCTCATATCAGTGAGGTCATATGATACATGTCTTTCTCTGATTGACTTATTTCACTCAGCATAACACCCTCCAGTTCCATCCACATCGTTGCAAATGGCAAGATCTCATTCCTTTTGATGGCTGCATAATATTCCATTGTGTATATACACCACATCTTCTTTATCCACTCATCTGTCGATGGACATCTTGGCTCTTTCCACAGTTTGGCTATTGTGGACATTGCTGCTATAAACATTGGGGTGCATGTACCCCTTCGGATCCCTACATTCGTATCTTTGGGGTAAATACCCAGTAGTGCAATTGCTGGATCGTACGGTAGCTCTATTTTCAACTGTTTGAGGAACCGCCATACTGTTTTCCAAGGTGGTTGCACCAGCTTGCATTCCCACCAACAGTGTAGGAGGGTTCCCCTCTCTCCACATCCCTGCCACCATCTGTTGTTTCCTGACTTGTTAATTTTAGCCATTCTGACTGGTATCTCACTTCAATTCATACTCTTGTTCATTTGCACATTCTATGTCTTTGCTTGATTATTCTTGTTAGAACATTTAAAATTTTATTAGTGGGCGCCTGGGTGGCTCAGTTGGTTAAGCGACTGCCTTCGGCTCAGGTCATGATCCTGGAGTCCTGGGATCGAGTCCCGCATCGGGCTCCCTGCTCGGCAGGGAGTCTGCTTCTCCCTCTGACCCTCTTCCCTCTCGTGCTCTCTCTCTCTCTCTCTCATTCTCTCTCTCTCAAATAAATAAATAAAATCTTTAAAAATAAATAAATAAATAAATAAAATTTTATTAGACTTAAAAATATACTTCTTGTTCTGGTTGATTTTTGCTTGTTCTTTTCTTTCTATTTCATTAATTTCTGCTATTGTAATCATTATCTCCTTTCTACTTTTCTTGGATGTCCATTCAGTTGAAGATTTGGCTCAATTTAATTTTAGCGTTTTTTCTCTTCTGACATTTAAGGCCATATATTTTTCTTCAATTGCTAATTTATCTGCATCACAAAAGATTTGATTTGTTGTGTATTCATCATTGTTAGTAGTTCCAAATCATTTTTAATTTTCCTACCATTTCTAACTTGACCCATTTATTATTGTGTTTTTTAGTGTTAAATGTATTGGAATATTAGTTTTGTTGTTATTGCTATTGATGTGGAACTTAATTGCATTGTGATCCTAGTCTGTGGTCTTTGTTATGCTAATTCTTTAGAAATTAATCTATCCCTTGGTTCCTACAACTTTGGAAACATATTTCATGAGCACTGAAGAGAAAAGAGTTATATAACTGCAACATGTTTTTACCCATGACTAGTAATAAAATTTATTAACTATATTTATCAATCTGCATATAATTTTAAGTGTTTTAATTTTTATCTGCTTGACATATTTCCTAAAACAGTTGTGCTTGAATCTTCTCCATAATGAAAAATGTGTCAATTCTTTTTGGAGTTATGCTACTTGTTTGCTCAAGTTTAAATTTATTTGTAAGATTCGTATAAATTGAGCCAACTGGTTTTCATCATATTTAAGCATACAATAAAGCCAATAATTAAAGTAAGCTAACATAACCAATAAAAAAGGTAAACAATAGTAAAATTTAAGAATCGTGCTTTTTGTTGTTGTTGTTTAAATCTCCCACCCCAAAGCAAATTGCTCATTTCAATATGGATATTTGTCTTGTTTAAGCTAAATAGTACAAGAAATTTTGTTTACACTTAGTATAAATTCCCAAATTTCCAGGTAAGAACTAAGATTTAAAAAAAAAATCTTATTTTTCAGGACCTACTCACGTTAGTTCAAATAAGATTATTGTAGAGTTATTGTGATATCTCTTGATATGTTTTAGGCCAAATCCATCTTGCCAGTTGAACACTGACATTTTTGCTTGTGTCATGTGCCATTCTAATCTCTGGCCCACGATTTTTTGTATTTTTGTTTTTGGAGAATTTATTTTGTTTTTATGTATAATCTTTCATATTCCAATGCAGTATCAAATTACTTATAACATGCATTTGGTATAGCAAAATAATATGTTAATAGAGAGAAATGGAAAATAAAGGTAGGAATGAAAAATATAACAAGTAATAAGCCTGGAATATAAATCTTAAAGTCTAAAAACTTATTAATGGTGATAATAATATTAAGAGCCAACAACTTTATAGACCTTTTGTTCCTGTCATTATCCTAAGTGCTTTATATATATATGTTATATATATGTAATATATATTTTAATATATTTGTTTAATATTTACAACCATCTGGCAATGGAGATACTATTTTCTCATTTTTCAAATGAGAATTTAAGAGGTAAAGTCAACCTGTTCATGATGTCACAGCCATTAAGAGTTATTAAAATTCTCCAGAAGCTCCCCTGAAAAAAATTTTTGAAAGTCTCCAGAACCCATATTCTTAACAACATTTCATAATTCAATATAGATATTGTGCTATTCCATATATCCAGGTCATGGATTCTTACATAAATAAAATGTGCCAAAAACTAATTAGCATAAATACACAAACGTATGAAAATATACATAAAAAACTTCAAAATGCTTTTAAAAACTACATTTGGTTTTTATAAATCTAACTTTCCATTTCAAATGCTGTTCATGTATGTGCTAAATTTTAAGAAAACTAAAACTTATTACCTGTAGGATAACTACATACACTTAAATTTATGTTTTTTCAGTGAGTAAAGAGAAAATCTGATTAATTATAGACCTGATTTCTCATTATTTTCCAACCATGCAGAAAGCCCCAAGCAAGTGTTTGTCATGAATAAATACATAAAGATTGCTAAAATTGAGAGACAGAATAAATAAGGTGATAACAACAGGGAGTTGAGAGCCATTTATACACATTTTAAAAGCAAAGCTATAAAAGAAGGCAACATATTTACACAGATTCAATATTCTGGTGTCAGTCTGGCCATTAACTAGCTATGTAACTTCCTCTTGGTTACAAATGCTATGTAGAACTCAGATTTGCTCATGTGTAACAGAGGGGGATAGAATAAATCATCCTTTCGAGATTTCATTTGTTTCTCAATGACTTTCTGGACTAAAAAGTATGGAGAGGAGGCTAACCTGCATGGCGGGGGAGAGCCCAGAAAGCCACATTTCCAGGTGGACCTTAATGCTTTTGTGACCCATTTTGCAATCAAAGTAATTGGAAGAGTGAACACTAAATTCCAGCCTTTTGTTAGGTATCCTTGCTTTATACTTATTGTCTGTCTTGGCATTTTTGAATATTTTTTAGGTATATAGCCGTATGAACACCAGGGTTGGTCAATTAAGGTATTTCTATCTAGACCTCACAAAGCTGGAAATTGAGGTAGCAGAATAAAATAGGATTGTGGAATTTTTCCGTGTCTTCCTCCACATCCTAATTGGCTATAATCTCTTATGGTAAGTCACCTTGTATTCCTAAATACTAAGCCACACAAGAAGAAAATGTCTACTCCTGGAGGCAAATATATGAAATCCGATTTCTGGAAATGTGGCTATCGCTAGGACTGCATAGTTCTGGCTCACTGAATAATAGATACTCCTTAGTAGACAAGTTTTTATTCTCAAGAAAACAGCCTTCTGGGTCAGTAGTTATTTTTGAACCGGATTATTCCCTAGAAAATGCTTCTTTCTTCTGACTCTTATTCCTGTGTTAGAAAGGGAATTTTCTACACATTTATAGGGACATTGGGATCTACATCACAGCTTTTCATATGACCTCAAGCCAAACAACTTTCTCTTATCCTGCATTTCTCTAAATTCCCTTCCATTGTCTTCAATTTTGGTATTAAAAATATTTAAATATAACAAGGTCTAGACACACATGCTTTTAGACAATGTGAACTAATGTCAAATCTGAATTTTCAGATTGTAATTACATACAGAAGTCAAATATACATTATTGCACTGAAAAAAAAAGAAAGAAAGAAACTGGCCTGGCTTTGCAGATTTGGGTCCTAATTTTGAGTGATCTGGCATGCAAAGAATTACTTTAGGTTCTTTACTTAGTTCTATGTTAATCTTAATTATTATCTGGAATTATTAGGAGACAAAACTATGATTCTAATTCTTTGAAAGGTAAACACATGCTTTGTATAACTTTCTTAATGTAATGCAGTAATTTATTTTTTTTTTACGTGTGTGTTTATTCAAGGAGTTCAATCTAGTCCTGGGCCCTGAGTTGTAAGCATCAGCAATTATCACTTTTTTCCAGACATGAAAGGGAGTGCAATTATCTTTCTACTGAATATGCTTTATCTCTCGTAAGCACTCCTTTAATTGGATTTTTATTTGGAATACTTAGGTTTATTCTCATTTGAATTGATCTTTTATTTTTTAATTTTTCCCATTGGCATTGCACACCAACTGGCATCTGTTTGCCTTCACATTCACCACGACACTTTCATTTCCTTTCAAGCTCACATTATTACCTGAGTGTGGGCTTCACAAGCCCACTGGGTAGGCACAACTCGGTTAGCCTGAACTACCTTTCTTCAGTGCACACTTAGAATCGGATCATTTCTACTTTAGTACTTAGAGTTCTTCAGAGAAGGTGACAATAAAAAACTTGAGCATTGAAATGAATTTACAACATAATCATAATTGTCCCTGAGCATTGATTTAATAATATAAAACTTCAGAAATACTTTACCTCATTGCACTTGGAGACATTATGAAGAATACTTTTTTAAAAATTATTGTTGCCATTATTAGTATTATTGAAGTAGGAGATTTGGAAATATAAAAGCAAATTAAAATAATGCATGTATCTCATAAATTTTAAAATCTATCTGCTGGCCAATAAACATTAGTTAATGTCAAATATATAACTGAGTTTCATAACAAATAAAGTGTTACACGTAAAGAGCTGCTGAGTTTTACAACAAGGAGTGCACTTTCAGTTTAGAAGCCAATCAGAAGGAATTCTTTCTGAGAGAGAGTAGAATAGTACCTGTGATCATTACAGCAGAGAAAAGTGCTGATGTGGCCAAAGGTGCTGGATATAGAATCAGATTCTCAGTTCAAGAAAAAGATACGATAGTGCCACGAAAACTGATGGTGTGGTTCTTGGTGTTAGTACATGAGCAAAAACCCTGCATCTAGTGAAGAATCCCCAAAATTTATATATATTTAAACCAATGAATTAAAAACTTGTTTCTTGAGGTGAATTTTGGAAAAATCAGTTCAACACAAAATATGAAAAGGTGATAAACACTAACAGATGCCAGAAAAATGTTACTACAGTTTTTAAAACAAAACAAAGTAAGCCAGGGATGAAGTTTTAACCTGAGGAATACAGAGTAGATTATTCCTTAGCCACTCTGGGTATAGAGTCCCGTCAAAATAAAGAAAGTCTGAAAACTGACATGCGAACACAATGAATTGAAGTGATACTTAAAAAAAATCTTATTATTAAAATGTTATTGGTTAGTAAAACACGTCCAGTAAATTTTGGTTCCCAATGTATGTTCAAGAATTTTCACAAATATTTTTGCAATCTCCAGTAAGTTCTGCACTAAAAAGACTCCTTCTAGTTTTTGCTAGATTATGACTACATCACAGAATGATATAGTAACTAGACTTTACTTTTCTGTGTGTTTGTGCTGCAATTAAAAGAACATTATCTTTTTCACATCCATTCCTGGCCATTCATAAGAGTTATCATACACCTACTCTTACCTAGTTGCCATCTCAGACAATGCCTCTACTTCTATAAGATTTTACTACTGAAATACCACTTTAGTCTCAAGAGAACCTCTCCATTCTCTCTTGAAAGGTCTATTTCCATTGTCTTCTTAGACACATGTACACTCACTTCTGTTATGCTCCCATTCCAAGGCCAAAACAAGTTCTCAGAAATAATATTTCTTTTCAGATCATTCAGAAATTCTTTACATCTACAGTATATTTACTGATTTGATTATCAGTTTGTTTAACAAATACATCCATATTTTTGAGGTAATACAAAAAGCACCACAGAAATCAGTCAAGGTAGAAAAATATGAATTTGGCAGCCAAAAGATCTTGGAATGATTCTTTTAGGACTTACTGGTCACATGCCTTCTTCACCTCCATGATCCACAGCTTGATCATATGGACAAAAAAAATACCAGGCTTATAGATGCATTTAACATTTTATGATAAACATAAAATAGTACAGTGAAGTGGAGATTTGATGGTCTCTTCAATAAATGGTATAAGTCAAGTAGGATATCCATATAAACAAAAATGAACCAGGACCCTTACCTCTTACCACATTCATTTAAAATGTGTCACAGACCTAAATGTGATAGGTAAAACAATAAGGCTTTTAGAATAAATAAAAACAGGGAAACATTTTTTTCTTTTCTTTTCTTTCTTTTCTTTTCTTTTTTTTTTTTGAGAGAGAGAGAGCACAAGTGGTGGGAGGGGCAGAGGGAAAGGGAGAGACAGAATATTAAGCAGGCTCCATACTCAGCATGGAGCCCAACATGGGTCTCGATCTCACAACCCTGAGATCATGACCTGAGCCAAAATTAAGAGTCAGGCGCTTTACTGACTCAGCCACCTGGGCGCCCCAGCATACCTTTTGAAAAAGGACATAAAATAAAGAATCTGGGCCTGATTCTCAGCCCAAATTGTCCTGTAACTGCAGTAGAAGAAAATATTTTTAAAACTCTCCCTACAGTCCCTTTGCCTTTTGGAGAATCCCTTGATTGGCAATTTAGCAGTATGAAAATGGAGGTTGAGATTGCCTTCAGATTCATCTTGACTTGGGAGTAAGCAGGCTAGGCCTTTATATCTTTAAGTCAGTTATTGGATACAGACCATTCTCTGGGAAAAGGCTCATGATTCCATCTAATTTCAAAGACTGAGATAAGGGAAGAGCCTTGTGGTCCCAAGTTTCAGATTTTTCCCTTAATTCCCCTTTACAGCCCCATGTTTCATCCTTTCTTATGATGGTTCTAGTTCCAGAGCCTCACTGGTACAATTATCTCTAGAAAATGAGCCTCGCTTCTGTGTGGCTACATTATTTACCTGGTCATATGCATTTGGTGTAATAGGAAAATTCTCTCTGAACTTGAGAATAAAAAATAAATAGAATGTTAGATGTCAAGGAAATTCTCTAAATCACTATATGGTCAAGTACAAATACTTTAAGAGACTTTTCTAATCATTAGAGTGGATATCCTTCATAATACAATATCACAACACATTCAGGTATTTTTTAGCTGACTGCAACTGGATATCATGAAATAAATGTTTATTTGCTCTACTTTTTTTTTCATCTAGTAGGAGTTTATTTTCAGGAAAACATAGCATGAATATTATTGTTCTAAATGTTTCAAAGTTTTTATTTATTCCAACTGTAATGTACCTATTCCAAGAAACACACACACACACCTCTCTACTTCCACTAAAATGCGTCTTAGCCTCAATCTTAACTGAGGTTGGTATCTCTAGTAGAAAGAAGTTATTATTTAAAAAACCCACAAAAAAACAAACAACACCTCAATGTTAGAAGAACTGTGATAATAAAGAGGAATCACACTTTCTCCATGTGAAGGTTATATGATGACTACCATAGTTATCACAATATTTCGCAAGTGGTTGATTTAACGCAGTACTGAAAAAGCAGTTTGCTAAAACACTGGGTGAGAATTCATGTCTCAAAAGCCACAGGAGATCCACAGCAGTAGCATATGGCTGATTTCTGGAATATTAGCAGTTACTTTTGTGGAGGAAGAAATATATCAGTATTTTATAAATGCAGGCTCAAATAGACATTAATATTTGAAAGAGAATCAATTTCACTTACACACAAAATCTTTTGACTTAATAGATTTTAAAATTTTCAAAGTACCATTAATTTGTCAAGAGATCTCATTATTTTTGACTTATATAATAGAAGAGATATTTTCAATTGTACCTTTGGGAACATAAAGAGAAGATTATTTAAAAAAAACCCTACTGATTTAAAACCTAGTTATGCGGAAAGTTATTCTTTTTATTTACGTGATTTATCATTTCAAATAAGCTGTCCAGACATGATTTTATAATGTGCAAATAATTAGTGTGTTTGGGAAATTATTTCAAGTTTATGAGAAATGCAGATAAAAGAAATTGTGTACGAATTCCTTAGTAGGTATCTTAGGTTTGGCTGCATAACAAAATACCATAGACTGGTGGCTTAAATAATAGAAATACTTCTCACAGTTGTAGAGGCTGGGAATTCCAACATCAGGATGGCAGCACGGTCAAGTTTTGGGGAGGAACCTCTTCTCAGCTTACAGGTGGCTGCCTTTTTGATATATCCTCCCATGGCAGAGAGAGCAAGCTCTCTGATCTCTTCTTATAAGGGTATTAATCCATCATGAAGAACCCTCATGACCTCATCTAACCTTATTCATCTCCCAAAGGCCTACCTCCTAACACCACCCCATTAGGAGTAGGGGTTTAACATATGAATTTTGAAGGGACACAAATATTCAATCCATAACAGTAAGACAACAGGCAAAGAATTTAAGAATATAGTTTTGAAACTGGTAAAAACTTTCCCAAGGGTTGTTTTATTTACCATTCTGTACTGAGAATGGTAAAATTGTGCACACTATGCTCTTCTGGTATCTGTTATGCTGAGCTCCACTGGTGCGACAGGGATGTATGTCATCTCTGGTCCATCACTGACCACAACTCAGCTCATTAGCAAGAGGGGCCTGTGGCCAGAGCTGACAGACTCATGTAAAAGCTCTAGAAGACATATATCCTCCATTTGATTTAATCTATTGCAAAGATTTATTTATTTATTTGAGAGAGAGAGAGAGAGAGGGTGCACACACGCGCACACACAGTGCGGGGGGAGGGGCAGAAGGAGAAGGAGAGAATCTTAAGCAGACTCCACGCTGTGTGTGGAGTCCAATGTGGGGCTTGATCTCACAACCCTGAGATCATGACCTGAGCTGAAATCAAAAGCCAGACGCTTAACCAACTGAGACACCCAAGCACTGCACACTTAATCTATTTTATAATAGTATGGTCTTATACTTCTACAGAAAGATCACCTTTATAGTTGTTGCATTGAAATACCCAGGTATTTTCAAAGATTCATGACTTACAGTTTTACAGATGACAAAGCCTCTGAAAAGTTAGTGGCTTACTCAGAGTAAAAGAGCTAGTAAATGGCAAAAATGAGACAATAGGTATTTTCACTATCTTTTGTTTGTTTTTTTTTTTTTAAAGCACTTTGCTTTTCTCTGTACAGGAGGAATTAAAAAGATACATATGATGTTAGAAATCATGAATTCACTTTGATATTTCCAATTCCAATCCGAAATTTTCAAGGTTGTTCCTTAACTCCATTCTTTCTTCATATTTCCTTTTTTTTATAGTGAAGTATCTGGTTCCCAACAGTATCAATACATTATTTATCTCCTTAATCTTATAATATACATAACATAGTTTCTGAACTGCCACTTTCATATCATTCTGTGAAACCAGCCCATGAGAAAGAGTTCATGATTTATTTGCAGTTGTTTTACTTTTCTCCCTTGATTTAGAGTATATAGGGAAAATATTATGTTTAGAATTTACTTGCATTAGTGATTTATGTTCCTATGTAGCCTGTGAAATACCGTTTCATTTGTATGTGTTGGCATTAAGTCCTGGTTATTTTTCCACACCTTTCATGCTTTATTTTTTAATATGTAGAATATGAACATACTTTCAAGCATCAAAAAGCTAAAGTAAAAAACTATAAACTATAAAATTTTATAATATTAAAAACTACCTACCATTTTTTTATAACAAAGTATAGCCAAAGTGGTGCACTTCCTCCCCCATACCTTGACCTTACTCTCCCCAGGGCCCTCTGAAAGCAAGCAATTACCTTATTTGGGGCTTTCTCTTCCCAATGCTTCCTAAATGCAGATCCATATTAATTGTTTTCATTTCTCCTTCTTCGCATGAAATGTAGCATGCTACATATAACCTTTTGCACTTCGTTATTGTTTTTTTTTCTTAACAATGAATCCTACAAATAATGCCTCAATCTGTTTTATGGCTCCAAAGTATTCTGTGTGTTGTAACTATGACTCATTAGTACTTGTCACTAAAATCTTTAAAAAAAAAAGCGGGGGGTGGGCTTGGGTCACTCAGTCGGTTAGGCATCTGCCTTCAGCTCAGGTCATGGTCTGGGGTTCCTGGTGTCAGGCTTCCTGCTCAGCAGGGGACCCCACTTTTTCCTCTCCCTCTGCTGCTCCCCCTGCTTGTGCTCTCTCTCTGTCAAATAAAGAAAATCTTTAAAAAAAATGTTTGTCACACCTTGAATTTTCAACTTCACTGATCCGAAGGGACTATTTTCCCAGATCGTTCTGTTTTCTAATGGGTTATTATATGAAAGCTATTAACTTCTGCATGTTAATTTCATATCTTGCTACATTATTAAATTCTTCCATTGTTTCATTTTTTTAAATCACTGATTCTGTGTGTTTTTCTTTGTTATTAGGTCATCTGCAAATATTATGTCATGTGCAAATAGATTTAGCTTTTCTGCAGATTCAGGTGACCACTGGAACATCAGATTTCATGGGAGAAATCTTTTGTATTCAGTTATTAATAAAGATAGGTACAGTTATTTATAGTCCAAACAGTTAATCTTTGTGATATACACATTTATTTATAAATAATTTCTCTACTGTAAAAGCATCAGATATTGTCATTTTATTCTGAAGACGCAATTGTAAATCTCTGTACAATGGGAACACTTTTTTTTTCTATGTATTTCTGGGCACTTAAAAAATATGTTATTGTGGTAAAAATGTAATATTTACTCTCTCAAATTTGGAAGTGTACTATACATACTGCTAACTATAGGGACAGTACGGCAGATTCCCCTGGACTTACTCATCTTGTATAATTGCCACTTTATGCTTGTTGATAGCAACTCCATTTCCCTCTCTCCCAGCTCCTGGCAACCACTATCCTACTCTCTGGTTCTCTGCGATTGACTTAGATACCTCATATAAGGGGAGTCATGCATTATTTGTCTTCCTGTGACTTATTTCCCTTAGCGTAATGTCCTCCAGTTCATCCATGTTGACACATACGGCAGAATTTCCTTCATTATTAGGGCTCAATAATACTTCATTGGATGTAAATACCGCATTTTCTTTATCCACTTATGCACCGATAGACATTTAGGTTGTTTCCATATCCTGGCTATTTTGAATTGTGCTGCAATGAACATTGGACTGCTGATTGCTTTCCAAGATTCTGATTTCAATTTTTTTGGTTAAATAACCAGAAGTAGACTGCTGCATCACATGGTGATTTTATTTTTAATTTTTGAGGTATCTCTATATTATTTTCCATGATAGTGGCACCATTTTGTATTCCCACCAGCAGTGTACAAGGATTCCAATTTTTTTACATCTTCTATTAGTCAACACTAATTGTCTTTTTTTTGGGGGGGGGGTAATAACTATCCTAACAGGTGTAAGGTGATATTTCGTTGTGGTTTTGATTTGCATTTCTTTTTTTATGTTAGTGATATTGAGAATCTTCATATATCTTTTGGACATTTGTATATGTCTTCTCTGTAGAAATATCTATTCAAATTGTCAGCCCATTTTTTAATCAACTTATTAGATTTTTGCTATTGAGTTGTAGGAGTTTCTTATATATTTTGGAAATTAACTCCTTATGCAATATATGGTTTGTAAATATTTTCTCCCATTCTATAGGTTGACTTTCTGGACATGTTTAAAGTGACTATGTGAACACATGCTTGACATATTGCTATAATACTACATGGAACAAAAAATCAATTCAAATAAGTTGTGCAGATATGAAAATGGAGTACATTTGTGTCATACTCCTTAAAAACCAAGATATTACTCAGTGATCTGTCTATGATCAAACTGTAAAATTTCCTACTTTGCATCTCTATTACTGTACATATCTTTGTCTACCTTTAGGATAAATCTCTGTCCCTACTTGTGTTCGATATCTGCAAAATATATGCATAGAATGGTAGGGCAAAGCTAAGACATAAATTTAAAGAGCAGGGACTGAACTAAGATGTGGCTAATGTATCTATTAACAAACAAAAACTTTTATTTCATAATCTCTATAATTCCTATATGGCCTACATTTTACACAGTAGAGACAGTTCTCCTTTTGTAGCCCATATCAGCACTTAAAGCAATGACCCTAATTTTTAAAACTAATTTTTGTAAAGTAAAGCAAAATTAGTGTTTTTGCTAAACTTTTATCCCTTCTCGGAATCATCACCCAACATATATTATGTGTTTATATAATCTTGCAGAGAGATACTACATATGTATGCATATATATACACACCCACACACATAATATGTGACTGTGGTAAGGCAGCGAGCCCACACACTAAGGTGATTTTCAGCAAGAAAATTTGAGGTGAGTCTCCCCTTCTAACATCATGCCTCTTTCTCTGTATGTATAACAAATTCTTCCATGTCTTCCCCAACTCTGTGATTTCTAACTGTATGGAATTGTATAATTTCAGAGATGGTTGCTTATAAAAATTTTTTTAAAGACTTTATTTATTTGACACAGAGAGAGATAGAGAGAGAGCACAAGCGGGGGAAGTGGCAGGCAAGCATAGGGAGAGAGAGAGAAGCAGGTTCCCCGTGGAGGAGAAAGCCCAATGCTGGGCTCTATCCCAGGACCCTGAGATCCTGACATGAGCCGAAGGCATGTCGGCTTAACCGACTGAGCAACCCAGAAGCCCCCCAGTTTGGTAATTTTTAACATATTTTAAAAAATATATCTATGGTACCTTTCTAAAAATTAAAGCATATGTTGAAACCCAATATGTAAAAAATGCACTTAGCTGCCATGGTTCAGAGGAAGCAGAAGGGTTAGAAGACATAAACAGAACATGTGCATATCACATAGCTGGTGTAAGGTTAATGTGTTTCTAGCTGACCTGGCTGCCTCCCGGTGCCCTGTGTATGTCAGGTGCCCCCATGGCAGCTCCCTTGTAGGGCCAGATGAGAATTCTTTCAGTGCCTTCATGGGAAAAATTCATTCCAGCTGCAATTCTTCTTCCTTTCCCAGCTCCTGCCTTTGACAGTCTACCAGACAATCTCTTGCCACTTGGTGCTCTTAGGCAGGGTACCAGCAAGATATCTCACGCTCAGCTAGTTTTCATCGCCACTCAATCCATAGGGAACTAACAACCCCCACCACACCAAACGATGGGCAGGCAGCTGGCTTCTCACTGCCTTGCTGTCTCTGTAACTTTTAGTCCCATAGGCAAAAGAAATAAACCACAGTGTGTGGAATGAGCACATAGCCAAAGGGAAATTTAAAAATTGATCTTCTTTGGCTTTAAACACCTCAGTTTCATTGCATATTTTTTTTATTTTGACACATTCCGAATTGAACTTTTAGGGAAGATTCAGTCCTTCGCTTTTAACATAGGATGAGAAAACTGTGTTACCCCGTACTGATCCTGGTGATTGTCTTCTCCCTGATCTTCTGCTTATGCACATTAAGGAGAGGAAGTCTGGGACATGGATGGGGTGTTGTAAAGACGATTTGGTGGCTTCTTCATAAGTTCTTTCTTCTTTTTTTTTTCCCTTAAGGATACCTCTATTAAGAGCCATTCAAAATCAACCAAAACTTCCATGAGTTATGATAGTGCAAATGCAATATTTCCTGTGAAAAGGACTGTTATAATAATTAAAAAAAAAAGTTGTGTCTGGTCTTTGTCCTGGGTTTGTGATTGACAGAGTTGTCTTTGTTATGCTAGTGAAGGTCTTGAGAAAGTGTCTACTCCTTAAATTTGGGTACGTGACACCTTTTATTCCTCTTACTTTAGTACTTGACATTTTAGCTCAATATATTCAGAAAACACTTTGGGGGAAAACATTCTTTTATATTTTTAAATAAGATTAATTTCCTGATAGCCAATAATATAGAAATTTCTGTTTATATTATTTTTGATTGAGTCAAGTAAGGACTTGCAGAGAATAGATGGCATTTTCCTTGGAATGAGTTGATGTGTGAGTTTGGGGGGGAGGTATGTGTATGTCTTTATTTATTTTAAGAATTGTGTTTATCATAAGACCAATATTTAATTTGAAAATCATTCTTGAAAGTAAATATTAATTGCATGTCTGTAGGGAAATAAAACACAGTAAAACATAATTATTGATAGTCTTTTTAATAATGCATTTAGGTTTTATAGATATTTCACATTGTTTTATGGCTCATCTGATTTCTACATAAGTACAAAGGTACATATTTTCAGTTAAATTTATGTATGCTCCTATGCAATGTATGAAATAGCTGTAGGTTTTCCATTATGATTTTGCATCATTATGCTGTCTCTTTTTAACCAATTTTTCTTTTTCTTTAAGATTTTATTTATTTATTTGACAGAGATAGTGAGAGCAGGAACACAAGCAGGGGGAGTGGGAGAGGGAGAAGCAGGCCTCCCGCCGAGCAGGGAGCCCGATATGGGGCTCGATTCCAGGACCCTGGGATCATGACCTGAGCCGAAGGCAAACGTTTAATGACTGAACCACCCAGGAGCCCCTTAACCAATTATTCTTAATTAATTGAGAATACAGGCATCACTACCCAACTACCTCAGATCAATAAGGGTTAGCTCTAATGTAAGCCTATTCAATTAGTTATATTTGAAAAAAAATATTTAACACTCTGGGAAATTTACCTTATTACACATCTGTATAGTATATATTTCCATTTTTCTTAGAGCACAATGAAATATAATGGCAAGTGGTAAAACAAAGGACATTTTATTAAGAAATTTATGCAGGAGAAAATGGAGTTAGTCACCTGAAAGAATGGTGTGAATCAGAATCAAGTCATTATTTCTTTTAAGTGACTCTAGTGGCCCCAGACAATGGAAATAATGCAAACTGGAACAGGGCTGGGTGCTCAACATGAAGAAGTATAATTCAAGCAAAACAATAACTGTATATTTAAAGGAACTACTACATGGAAGGATTTTATATAAAACTCATACTTTTTTGGCTTTTGGGGTTTTTTGGTTTTTGTTTGTTTGTTTGTTTGTTGAGAGAGAGAGAGGTAAGCGAGGGGCAGAAGGACAGGGAGAGAGAGAATCTTAAGCAGGCTCCACACCCAGAATGGAGTCCAAGTGGGGCTTGATCTCACAACTCTGAGATTATGACCTGAGCATAATGGAATCAGAGGCTTAATCAACTGAGCCACCCAGACTCCCCAAAACTCTTATGCTTTTTACATTTCTCTTGTTAAAATGAATGTCAGAATATATTGAGATTATGTGCTAGAAAATTTAGGGAAAGAAGAGAATTCTCATTGACATTCATTTAGAGAAACAGAACTTTTTCACAAACAGGATGTACAGTACCTAACTAGTAATTTTCTATCCTCCGCTTTCTATTTTTACCAGCCTCTATATAGAAATAAAAGCCGTCTCCCCCACAAGCCTCCTTTCCTTTCACACTCAGCCAGAAGCAAAGCATAATACACCAGCTACTTCACTGGTTGAAAATGGTAAACTACAAAACCAAAAATGTTCTATTAAAATGTTGTAAAACTGTAGGGAAATTTCAAGAATATGCAGTTTATTCAATATATAATTTATTCACTTCTTATTTTCATAATGATTTTTCATTTGGTTTATGAGTTTAATTCTATAGATCTAGAGTTTGATCCCATTACTGGAGTATTAGTGAGTTTAACTTCATTATTTTCTTGGTGATCAAAGAAGTAGATTTTTTTTTTTTACTCTTAAAGCCTTTATAATCGAATCTGTTTGAATCTCAATTATTGTATTTTATAGATGAGAAACAGACTTTTACTGTTGATAGAAATTCCACCCCTATGTTTGGATCGCAATATTACATTCCCCTCTGGTAGCAAAGTGTATCTTCATAGGAAATGAACCACCAAAACTTTTTATGGAAAAAAAACATAAAGGAAATAAAACTTTAATTTTTACAATATCTTATCCAATGGGTATTATAGTCAACCAGTCAATCAATTTATAAAACTGTATTGTGTTAGGCGAACGTGACAACCACTACACTACGGAAACCCACTATAAAACTGTATTGTGAACCAAATATGAATGAGAAGAATTTGGCTTGATCCTCAACAATGTTTGACCAGAGACAGGTCATTTAAACATTCCAGACCTCAGGTAGTTTGTCTAAACAACAGACAATAGCCAGTACAGTGGAAGGAGGATAGCATGGTCAGATTCACATTTAAAAACGTTTACTTGACTTGTGGAGATAAGAGAGGCAGGAAAAAGTATCAGTCTAAATGATGAAGATGAATAGGTAGATAATTGAACTTCAGTGGTACCATTGAATATGAGAAAAGTGTTAAGATTGACAGATATTTAAAATATAAGAGAGTCAGGTTTCAGAAATGAACAGGATTATTCTTCCTGTTACAATTCTATAAAGCATAAAATTCCACGCGTTCACACACTTCCAATTCTTCTCTTCTGCTCTTCACCCAACTGCACTGGATCTTCACCCATGACTGGAGGTGAGAACCCCACCACGCCCAGCGACTTAAGGCTTTAGTTCTATGTCTGAAAAAGGCGTACACTGGGGGCAGGGCTTCGTGCCTTCCTGTGACAGGAGCCATTTCTCTCCGGCTCACATACATCACTAAGCGAGGCTCTCTCTAATGTTCTACCTCATCCCCAACCTTTCTCATGTCATTAAGTGAAAGTTTGTGGAAAACAACCGGCAGCTAAGCACAAACTGCCCTTGTAGCTAAGGCCCTACATGGTTACCCCACTCTAATGAGAGCCCACACAGGGCCCTTAGCAAGACCTTTACTTTTATTTGATTTATTTCTGATCACTTGGTGGTGGCTGGTACCTCTTGCTTCTATTCTCCACCACAGGTGTGCTGATCTGGGCATACCACTCCTCCTGGAGGTATCTGTCCTATTTTAGAATTCAGAATTCTTGGTTGTCCCATAATCCCAGATCTCTGATGGGTTCAAAAATTATGATATCATAGTTTTTGTGTCTTTTCCTCGTTATTAGCATCAGAGTGATGGGTCCTTTTTCCAGCTTTCTACTTTCAGAAGAGAAGTAGAGCTTCTCCCAGGATTTAGTTTTTAATTGCACATTTTTGAATGCTTATGAATTCTGCAAGAAAGTTCAACACAGGTTAACATATAAATCCTATTATAAGTGGCTACTTATAGAGTTCACCAGGGAAAACCAGACCTTGACACATTTAGCAAGTTCCCTGTTTACTTATTGATTGGCCTTTACATTGCTGGAAACTGCTCATGTTCTCTGCTCCAACCCCTTCCCCCCCCCAGCCCATACCACATCTCCACAACTACCACCAGTGGGAATCCACAGCTATCCAGAATCCACACATTCCTGATATGTGATCCATTGACCCCAGACCTCATAGAAAGAAAAGACCATTTCCTGTTTAGAAAGCAATTTCTTCCCAAGATACTGACTGTAGGACCAACTACTACCTTTAGGGTTATCTCATTTTATCCACAAAGATGCCATCTGTTCCTGTGAAGATAACGACAATGCTGCTAAAATCCATTTCCCTAATGTCTGAGTGATTTATTTTTAAGCCACGTCCCACTATGAAGACCAAAGCTAGTTTAAAGTTTCTTGCTTTAAGACCAATGATACAGTTATTTTCTCAATCTTTCCTCTCTTGTGAGGTAATGGAGAAGATGGAGCCTGCATTTGCTTCTGGAATAATCCAATATAAACAATCTCCTGTAAGCTAATGTTTGGACATTAGCGTGTGCACACATACACACACACCTATGAAAACACACACAAAAACTCATACATTTACACCATTCTCATTAACGCAAAACAATTTGACAATCCTCATAATAAAGATACACAAATACAGATGAGAATAAAAATCCTACCTTTCAGAGACACAGTTTTGATTAAAGATTCCCATATTTTATTTAAACAAAAATTTAAATCTTAATCAGAAGTTTTCCATTTGGACTTTTTCACTTAACTTTCCCTAAATTTGACTTACAGTTAAATTTAAAGGGCTACTGAAGTAGCTTGTACCATACTCAATTCCCATCCTCTGGTAAAAATAATCCTCTGCCTCAAAGGCAAATCTGAATTGCCAAATTAAAGGGGATAGTTACACAGTTAAAAACAAAAACAAAAATCTTAAAGCTTACTCTCAAAGAGAACTGCACTACATTTCTGGCAAAGGTTAACACTGAAATAATTTATTTTGATTTACTCCTTATAAGAAGAAATAGTATTTGGAAAGTTTTCAGACTATAGTAAAAAAAAAAATTGAGTTCTGTGGAGTCTATTTTTCTCCAAAATTACATTGTGTTTGGCACTTCTGAGTTGTAATAACCTTTGTCATCTTCTCACATTGATGTTTCTAAAAATCAAGCCATAACTTCTGTTCTCACACCTTGCATTACAAATCAGAGCTAAGAAAGTTCTGTCATGTTGGAAATTCTCATACCAAGATGAACTTTGACATTTCACAACCTGAAGAGAGGACACTCAAAATATCTTGTCAAGATTTGATAAAAATTGTTTCTCGGGGAACAGAAAAGGAGGGCTATATCGTATTTCAGGTTTATACCATTATATGTGTGTTAACTTTGGATAGCAGTTAAATAATTTTCAAGTAATTTCATAATAATGTGGACTTGATATCTGTAAATCTGAAGTTTTGAGCAAAACACCATAATGTATAATTTATATGTTTTAATTATGAAGTATTTCAAACACAGAGAAAAGTACAAGAGATGATATACCAAACCCTTTGTACTTGCTGGAGAAACTAAAAAAGATGTTAATGTTTTTCAATGTTTGCTTCACATCTCTTTTTATCTTAAATTTTAAAAACATAAAATTGTAACAAAATAGTGTCAGTATAGCTTTCCTACCAACTTCTGTATGAATACTATCTTGACTTTGGTGTCTAAATAAATCTCATGTTTTTATGTATCCACTGTATGTGTAGGTATGCATAGATATGTACATACTATTTTTGATCATTAATTTTATATTAATAGCAACATACGGTTCTTATCCTTTGGCAATTTTTTTAGGACCCAATATTGTAAGGTTTTCAAAAATATTTTATTTATTTATTTATTATTTATTTATTTTAGAGAGAAAGAGAGCATGAGTGGGGGTGGGGAGTGGGGAGAGGGAGAAGGAGACAGAGCGGGAAAGAATATCAAGCAGACTCCATGCTAAGCACAGAGCCCGATGTAGGGCTGGATTTCTTGACCATGAGATCACGACCTGAGCTGAAAACCAAGAGTTGGATGCTTAACCCACTAGCCACCCAGGCACCCCTCAATATTATGTTTTTAAGATTCATCCATGTTGATACAAGTAAAACACTTTTTAATTCATTGTGACTGTAGTAGGGTACTGCAGATATAAAAAACAATAGTTTATCCATTCATCTGCTAAAGGATAGTTACATGTAGTTTACTTTTTTCACTTGATAATCTGTGATAAAATAAAAAAGCCTTATAAGTATCTCATGCACAGGAGTGAGAGTATCTCAAAGGTAAAAATTTTAAAGTAAAAGTACTAGGATATGCACATTTTAAAGTATATTACCTTCAAAAGAAAATGTGCTTCATCTAATCAGTTGAAGGCCTTAAGAGCAAAAAATGAGGAGTCCTGAAGAAGGAGGAATTTTGTCCCTAGACTGAAACCTAGAGATTGCACCTATGTCTCCAGCTTTGGATATCAGACTACAACTGTTGTGTGAATATCCAGCCTACAAGCCTGCCTTGCAGATTTCAGATTTGCCAGCCCCTACCAGTTGCATGAGTCAATTCCTTAAAATATATAATATATAAATATACATGCAATATAATTATTTAATTCATTACCTAATTAATTAATATTCTTGGTCTTGTTTCTCTGGAAAACCCTAATGAAACATTTTTTTTTCCCCACAGAGGAATGGATCTGAATTTAGTAGCTAGATATAGTCTACCTAATATCTACTTCATGAGTTTCCATTTCAAACTTTATTTCTATCCTTGGGCTTTTTATTGTATTACTTTATTCTTTTTTTCCCCTAGCATATTGAATTGAAAAGTTAATTCATGTATTTTCATTCATTCATTTTTATTGATAATGTTTATTATAGCTATGAATTTTCCTTTTCTTCATTGCTGTAAATATAGCCTACAGCTTGTAATATGTACTTTTGTGCTCACTATTTTTAGAGATTCTATAATTTCAATTTATATTTTCCTCTTCACCAAGAGTTGTTTAATAGAAGCTTTTGTAACTTCCAGGTTGAAGGCCTTTTTACAATTTGTTTATAATTTCTATGTAGACTACACTGTGGTTGGAGATACTGCTTGCGATATTTCTATTCCTGATATATAATTAATGCTGTGATGTTCCATGTGGATGGGAGAAAAGTTGTATTCTCTATTATTAGGGTGTTAAATTACTACATTTACCCAAAAGAGTTATCTTGCTGATCTCACTGTGCAGATCATCTGTGTTCATATTTAGCTTTAAATCTGTTAAATGTCTTTTACTGAGAGTGATATGCTAAAATCTCCATATCCATTCTGACTGGTGTAAGGTGGTGTCTCATTGTGGTTCTGATTGGTATTTCCCTTATGGCAAGTGATGTGGAGCACTTTTTCATGTGGAGAAAGGGGAACCCTCTTACTCTGTTGATGCAAGCTGGTACAACCACTCTGGAAAACAGTATGGAGATTCCTCAAGACGTTAAAAATAGAGCTACCCTATGACCCCGCAATTGTACTATTGGGTATTTACCCCAGAGATACAGATGTAGTGAAAGGAAGGAGCCCATGTACCCCAATGTTCATAGCAGCAATGTTCACAATAGCCAAACTGTGGAAGGTGCTGAGATGTCCTTCAGCGGATGGATGGATAAAGAAGATGTGGTCCATGTATACAATGGAATATTGCTCAGCCATCAGAAAAGATGAATATCTACCATTTACATCAACATGGATGGAACTGGAGAGTATTATGCTAAGTGAAATAAGTCAGTCAGAGAAACACAATTATCATATGGTTTCACTCGTATGTGGCACATAAGGAATAGTGCAGAGGACAATAAGAGTAGGGGAGGGAAAGTGAATGGGAAGAAATCAGAGAGTGAGACAAACCATATGAGACTCTTGACTCCGGAAAACAAACTGAGGGTTGCAGGAAGGGAGGTGGGTAGGGGGATGGGGTAACTGGGTGATGGGCATTGAAGAGGGCAGGTGATATAATGAGCACTGGGTGATATACTCAACTAATGATTCATTGAACATTACATCAGAAACTAATGATGTACTATACCTTGGGTAATTGAATTTAAATTAAAAAATAAAATAAAATAAAATTCCTATTTCTTTTTCTATCTCTTAATCCCATTTACAGTTTTAGTAAATATTCACGTGCCCTTAAACAAGTGAAGAAATTTACATTCACTAAATATTGTTTATCAGTTATGCTGCTTATATTATCTGTTGTATATTTTCTTAGATTTTGCCTTAAAGTTGTTAGCTGCAAACAAGTTCAAAACTGCTTTACATTCGTTGTGAATTTTCTCTTTTATATAATCATCCTCTTCATTTCTAATAACCCTATTTGCCTTAAAGTCAATTTTGATTACTTAATATTAAAACATTTACATAAACTTTATTTCTATTGATATTTTTTCATATATCTTTCTATTCCATTACTTTTAATGTTCTGAAATCTGTATCCTGACACGTTTGGGGGGCATGTTTACATTGTGTTTTTCCAAACTTAGCTAATAAAGATTTTCTGATATTTCTTCTATTAATATTCTATTATGACTTCTGCTAATAATCCTTTAATTTATTTCAAGTTGATCTCAATTATTTTTCCATATTCTAGTACAGAAGTTTTCTTCACAACATTTATTAAATACCTGTTTTTCTTCAAATTTTGTTGTTCTCCTTTTATAATTTATCTAACACCCATATATACAGGAGTCTTTTTCATTCACATGAATACATGGGTCTGATTTGGGGCACTTCATTTATATATCTGTCCTGTTCTTCTCTGTCCTACACCACTGTCATTCTCTGCCTTTATAATACGTTTTAATATTTTTTAGAGTAAATCTCTCATCATTGTTTCACTTTTTAAAGCACAGACTTAGTTATTTTTAACTTATTATTTTATTTTGTTCAGCTCCTACAGGTGCTGCACATAGTCTTAAGATTCTTTTATCTTACACCCTTGCCATAATCAGACATCTATAATATATTACTCATTCCTTTATATAATTATTTTAGGATTTCCTGAACTAAGCTGGAAAAAAAGAACTCTTTAAAACTTAATAGCTACTTAGAAAATCAAGGTTTCAAGGAATATATCTTTGGAAACAGCACTATAGATCAACTTTAGTTATAGATGCATTAATCCTGAATAAAATATTAGCAAATGGAATTCATTTGTGTCATTAAAACTAATACACCATGACCAAATTTGGTTTAGTTTAGTATGCAAGAGTGATTTCAATATTAGGAAATCCATTTATGTAATTGATTATAATAATTAAAGAGAAAAATATATGATTATCTCAATAGAATCCAAAATGTCTTTTGATAACATTCAACAACCACAAGATAGAGAAAATTTACTATCCCAAAATAAACAAAACATGACTTTATTAGTATACTATAATAGAAAAGTTTTTATACAAAAAACATCATACCTACTATTAAATTAATAGAAAAAATTACATTAAAACAATATTACTTATATGAATGTCAAATGTATATTAATATCTTAAAAGTATATGTTACCAAGCATTTTGTGAAACATCTTATTTGTGCAACATAATAAGAGACAAAATTAGAGAGATAACATATTATTATTTACAAATAACATATTTGTCTCCATGGTAAATTCAAGAAATCAAACAATAATAAAAACTATAACATTAATGTCAGAGCTCAGTAATATAGACAATTTTAAGATTAATATAGGTATTCAGATATCAAAATGGTTCTAATAAAAGAGTTTGAAGGATAAATGAATAGAACAAAATACAGATTCAAGAAGCAGACTTTATTTATTTATTATTTATAAAAATTTAAATTCAATTAATTAACATATACTGTATCATTAGTTCTGAAGTAGAGTTCAGTGATTCATCAGTTGTATATAACACCCAGGGCTCATTACATACGTGCCCTCCTAATGCCCATCACCCACTTACCCATTGGAAGTAGAATTTAATATCTAGTAAATGAGATATTTCAAACTTGTGACCAAGAAATAAATTAATCAACAAATTTCATTAAACTAATACACTAATATTTTCAATAAAGCTAAATCTCTATTTCACAAAATACAAAAATTTAAGTCTGTATGAATCATGGGTTAAAATGCAAAAGATAATAATATGTAATATATGAATATTATATTTTATATTATCATGTGGAAAATGACAACATGATGCTATATCCATAAGCTATAGATGAAAAAAGAAATTCATGGCTACATAAAAATATAAAACTTTTTATATACTCTCAACAAAGTAAAAATACAAATGATGTATGAGAAAAATATGTATCATTTTTAAGACCAATAGATGCCTAAATTCATTGTTACAGCAGGAATTTTTATTAATAAACAAAAAGATTATCAACATAATTTTTATAATGGGAGTATCTCATTCTTCATTGTGATTTTTTTTTCAAATCTTTAGTCATTCTCAGCCTACTAAAAAGAGAAAAGATTGAAAATTTCCCCAACTCAAATGAGGATTTCTGTCCTTTTGTATATAAATCAGGTCTTGTTTTCAAAATCCTCCCCTGCATATGTGATTATGTGAATGTGTTTGCACGGGCATATTGTTATGGATAGGCATGGGTCTGAGAAGGGTATGCTTATAACTTGTCTGGGTGTTCAGACTCAATCCATTTGGTGAATGTATGATCTTAATAAAGTTTGCTCTGTTCTGGTTTCTTCTTCATTCTTATCTCACTTTTCCTATATTTTGGAAATTCTTCAACATTTTTAATATACCAGTTGAACATTATCTCATTATCTTGTCTATAGTATTGTTCTGGAAATATATATTTCTTTGAAGAAAACATATTCTATTTATTACAATACCATAAATATTCTTGAATATATAAATATGTATATATTTGTCAAATTAAATATAATTTGAGGCTAAAGAGGAAATAGACATTTTTTTTCAGCCACTGTGTACCAGTTGACCAGAAATATTTTATTAATTTTATTAAGCACCAGTCAAGTGTACATCCTTTTAAAGAGTGTAAGGGGAAACTTTTTGTCCTATTCTCCATCCTCTGACTAGCTTTTTGCTTTGTAATAAGGACCAACTTCTCTCCATTTTCTTTTTTTTTAATTTTTTTATTGTTATGTTAATCACCATATATTACATCATTAGTTTTTGGTGCAGTGTTCCATGATTCATTGTTTGTTCATAACACCCAGTGCTCCATGCAGAACGTGCCCTCCTCAATACCCATCACCAGGCTAACCCATCCCCCTACCCCCCTCCCCTCTAGAACCCTCAGTTTGTTTTTCAGAGTCCATCATCTCTCCTGGTTCGTCTCCCCCTCTGACATACTCCCCTTTTCTTCCTCTCCTGTTATCTTCTTCTTTTTCTTTTTTCTTAAAATATGTTGCGTTATTTGTTTCAGAAGTACAGATCTGTGATTCAACAGTCTTGCACAATTCACAGTGCTCACCGTAGCACATACCCTCCCCAATGTCTATCACCCAGCCACCCCATCCCTCCCACCCTTCACCACTCCAGTAACACTCAGTTTCTTTCCTGAGATTAAGAATTCCTCATATCAGTGAGGTCATGTGATACATGTCTTTCTCTGATTGACTTATTTCACTCAGCATAACACCCTCCAGTTCCATCCACGTCGTTGCAAATGGCAAGATCTCATTCCTTTGGATGGCTGCATAGTATTCCATTGTGTATATATACCACAGCTTCTTTATCCATTCATCTGTCGATGGGCATCTTGGCTCTTTCCACAGTTTGGCTATGGTGGACATTGCTGCTATTTTCATTTTCAACAACACCGCTATAGACCATGTCACAATTATCCCTACTCAAGAATATTGCAATCGACTAACTTAAGTCCTTGCTTGCTGTAGCCCACCCCCTCCCAAATCTAATCTTCCCAAGGCAGCTTGAATCTAAATAATGACATAAGTTTAATTTCCTAATAAAAACCCTCCCACATTCTCCTCTCATACATATAAAAATCTCCAAGTCCCTTCCCCTAGTCTATTAAACCCTGCATGCCCAGCCCCAGAAGTCATCTATCAGTTACATTTACATATACTATTGATTCCACCTTAGAATCCTTGAGCCAGCTTTTTCTTAATTTTGAAGTTCTCTTTCCTCTAGTCTCTGCATGGCCGGCTCCAAAGTGTCCTCCAGATTTTAGCTTAAATGTTTTGTCTTCAAAAATGTCTACCATGACTACTTAATCTAGATTACTCTTCTAATCAGGCTAACTCACCACTATAATTTACTTTTCTGATAAATTCCTTCCGACCACATTTCTGATGACTACTATATGTCTTTCTTTATTACCCACACTATGCCATAAAGTTTATGAGAGCAGGGACCTATTCTGTCTTGTTCACCACTGTATCTCCTGTGCTTAGAAATGTGCCAGCACACAGAAGGTACTCAATACATATTTATTGCCAAAATGTATGGCCAGATGGATGGTGAGATTGGAAGAAAGGCGCAGGTATTCATGGCTCAGTTCTGGTTTCTTGGCTAGTTTTCTCTGTTGCTGCTTGTTGTGCTCTGATAAGGACTGGGGCTCTTCTCTGCCTCCTAGCCCCTGAGTGATAAGTGGCTCCCCCCTCCCCAATGCATCCCAAAGCTTCCATCCTTGGTACTATGGCTGGATGGGCAAGTTTAATTCAGGGAAGTATGAGTAGAAAGGCTCTCACTAGGTTTTACCTGCATTCACAAATCCATCTTTTTTATTAATAGAGCAGATATAGTGATCTTTATTTGGCTTTGTGCGTAAGTTATATAAGAATTTAGAATAGGAAAAAAAAAAAAAAAACTCCGTGAACATGATATACTCAGGAAGAGGAAACTTCATTAGAAAGCTTATTGATTCTAGGAGATTGCACAGATGTAAGTAAAAAGAAAGAAGGGGACCAATCATATTGTTGAGATATGGTATGAGCAAAATTACAAAAGTATAAACAAAAGATAAATTGAGAAAGACTGAAGACTCCATTTTTTACTGGATTGGAAAACCTTATGTCATCATTTGCTATTCTAGAATATTTCCTACAATGCTGCCATTATTCTAGCTCATGTATATTAAGCATTATGGTAAAAAAAATTACATATCACTAAGTCTCCATTTCACTAGACTTACAAGTTCTGCCCCACTTTTATTATCATCTAAACTAATCATCCTGACATAACTATTAAACAATTTTATGTGAGCGTTTGTGATAAAGGCAAAATTCAGAAACAATTTCTGTCTTCCTATAGCCCTGTCCATGCTAATTAAAACTGAAAAGACAATTAGATTAAAAATTACCTAAACAACGTGGCTTGATCCATTACAGTCTATTAAACTGACATGTCACTCATTCAGTGTAGTGCCTAAAAGCTCTGCTGAGAATTATCTGATGTACTTGTAGTTTTGATTATAACATCTGTGCCAAAAATCCTTGCAAAAGAAAAAAAATGTTTTCTTGACTAAATGAGAATGATTGTGCTCACTAAAATAAAGCAAAATACCACTATGATTTGGACATTAATTTTGGATGGAAGGGAGATCCTGAAAGCAGGGAAGTTACCCACTCACCTTGGGTTTTGCTCTCTAGGTTTCATTTTGCTTTTTACTTCAGCACAAGCATGATAGTCAAAAAAATATGCTTGCTCCTACCTCTCTCTGAGATAATATAAATAAAATCATGTATAAAATTGTAAAGAAAACAATTTTTAAAAATTTCACTCAACAAGATTGAGACCATTTGACATATTCAAAATTATCCTTATAAAACTCAAAGATTAAAGGAACATTATTAGAGAAAATACAAACACAAAAAATTAAGGAAAGCTGATTTTTCTAAAGAACAGGATTCTCATCCTAAGGATTCTGGTAAAATCAAAATATTTGCTAGCAACCCATGTGGTTTCATCATACACACTAACTTAAACACACAGGACTTGGACATTGAAGTTTGCCCTTTGGGAACATGGGCCACAAGACCCAGCTCACAACCAGGACCAACTACCAGAGAGACGGGTGAGGTCATTTTCAACAAAACAACCTCCCTTAAGCCACCAGATGAATGTAACCACTCACTCAGTGCCCAAGTGAGATCAGCTCAAGTTGCTAAATACAAAATCATTGCCAGAGAAAATGGTTAGAAGTTTTAATTTTGAGAGATGTGGGGCTGGTTTGTTTTGTAACCGTAGGTAACATGCAATAACTTATGGAGTTTTTATAAATATTAAATAAGTTAATATGCCTACAATGTTTCTAACAGTAGCTAGCACACTGTAAACACTCACCCATATTAGTTCTTAATATTATTACTGTTTTTTTTTCTCCTGGCTTTATTATGTATCTCAAGGATGGTAAGTATGAATCTAATAGCACATTCTTTATCCATAAATTGGGGGGAAAAATGTAAGGGGTGGTGTAAATGTAGGGCATTGAGATCTGATAAATAAAAGCTAGTTTTGCATTAATTTGCACTATGATCTTGGGAAATCACTGCTCATCTCTGGTTCCTAACTTCCTCTTCCATAAAGTGAGAGTGGCACTAAAGTATCCAAGCTCTTTCCATTTGTATGTTCCTGAGTCTACATTGTGTAGATAACTGAAGGTTACCTTATAAGGCACTAAAGCTTTTTTTTTGTAAAAAATCTATGGATATTTTATTAAAATATGTTACATTTCCCAACCATCTTGGACCCAGCATTGAGACAGTCAGGCACCTTGGGAACAAACCTCTAGGCCCCGGTGGCTGTTACTTTTCTTGCAGAACAGTCTGCTGGCTGTTGTAACTTTTTCTTGCAGAGCAAATCACCAGCCAAGGAGCAAGCTTAGATTAACCCAAACTGCTCAGAGATAAGATTGCCACCAAATGTGACTCTTCATGGACTTTTTCCTTCATCATAATGCTAAAAAACACACCCAGAGGTGGTGACTTCACATGTAAATGAAACATATGATATATGAAGAAGCACGTTTTATTAACTGTGCTCCCAATGTCCTGGACTTCCCTGCCCCCACATGCTTCAACATCACTCTTTTCCGACCGCAACCCCTTTCAAACTTTCCCTGGCTATCGTTCCAGGAGCCAGTCTGACACCTCAGTTGTGACGGTGTCTCCCATCAGCTGCTGTTGCCCCAGTAGAGCCTTGCCCTGTGCTTCTGAAGTTTGGGCCCAAGTTCATTTCTACTGTTGTTGGGTCCAAGGACCTGAGTCTGGTGACAGTATGCTCAATATAATGGAAACATTACTAAGTGATCAGGGGATCACCACAGTATCTTTCTGCAGATATAAGGACTGGTTCTCATGAAAGGAAATTTTGAAAGTTATCAACCTATTTGTGTCTACACAACATCCTCCCAGACTGCTGTGCCACATGAATATTTGTGTCTGCTTAAGTTTTCTGATTGTATAGTTTCATCTATAACTTTACAAAGTGACCATCTAACATCTATTCTGGGCATTAAAACAAAAAGCAAAGTTTCTTTTATCATAGGTTGTGATAAAAAAAAAGTAAAAGAAGACCTTTAGAACTATGGTAAAAAAGGAAAATTGAATAACCACCAATTTATGGCCTGGAGGTCTCTTTCTTAAAAATGAACAAGCAAAGTCAGTGAAATTTACATACCAGATAAATGCATGTGATTTATTTAGACACAGAAAAATCGTAACAATAATAACAAAGTTATGCTTAATGTATTTACAATTTATTTTAAGAAACAAAACAATGTTAGCAGCTTAAAAAGACCAGTTGTGCCCTTGCTAATCACCCAACTCTTTCTCTATACATATGCATGTATATACTTATATGTACTGGTTCTTCCTTTGTGTTGGATTTGAAAGTGAATGTTTTTTGGAATACAGCCTATAGAAAATAAAGAAACAAATGCATATAGACCTCCATTTTGAAAGAGAAATGGAAGCTAAAAATGCTATGATTGTAAGATCTAACCAATATGAATTAGAAGATGGTATTTATTGGTAGGAAGGAAAATGTTAAAGGATTTAGCGAAAGGAGTTGAGCAGTTGTAGTAACTGACACATCCTCTCCCCGAAAGATATTTCCAGGGCATACCCACACTGTTTCAGGATGCTGGAGTTTTCTGGGTTTTTGCTTTTTAAAGATTAGGTGTGGGAGCAGAGGAATGGAAGAAAATAATAATTAGTTTTTAAGCTAGGGAAGACTGAGGTCCTTTTTAAAGGAGCAGTGTTACCCTAGATACAATTTGCAATCACCATATTTTTTTAGAGTTTTAATTAATCCAAGGAAGGGAGCATATCTATAACAAACTATATTCCACTCAAATCCTGAGTTAATGCTGCATCATTAGTCTGTTCTTCCCTTTCAATATTATAAGAACATTGAAGTCAACTTTTGCAATCTGTCTTTAAATATTTGTACTTTTAGATAGATAGTACCTGTAAGTCACTGCATGGGACAAGGCTTGTATATGTTTTGTCTAATGTCTCATTGTCAACTTTTGTGCATTTATCCCTCTTCTAAACCCAACCGTGCACAGTAACCCAGTAAAAAAATGGACAAAATGGTTATCTGTGTCTTTATTATCTATTTCTTGATGTCCCATCACCGGTGTGCCTAATTTGGGATCTCTTTTCATTGAGACAAAAAAAATTCTGATACTTGTTTACCCGAACATTTTTCTGATTTTCTGTTACTAAAAACCAAAACTATTTCCTAAAATTTTTCTGTCACTTACCTGTACAGTTATCATTGATTGATAAATATCCAAACTGCAAAGTGTTTGGACAAGTGATTATTTCTTATTCTGTCCCTACTGGATGCTATGGCTTTGAGAGAATTGCCTCTTTTAATACTCATATTGAGGAAGATAGCCTTCATAGAGGTTATGTTGCCAAAGGTTAAATAGTTAAGTAATACAGCCAGAATTCAGAGCCAAGTTTGCCTGAAACTAACCCTATACATGTTCACAACTACACTGAATTTTCTTAAAAATGCACAAGGTAATCATAATCTCTAAAGGTCCAAATAGAGCTATTAAACTACTAGATCAAATAATTAACACAAAACTAAATCCAAAAGTAAATTATGAGTTTTTTTTAAAAAAAGCAGCAGACGCAAAGTATAAAATAATTCATATCTTACATGTTATAACTTATAGTTAAGTTTTTGTCTAAATACTGTGAAGAATGGCCCTGTACAATTTAGTGAATCTTCCATATTTCATGTAATGGTATTCAGTTTTAGTAAAAATTATAGTAATATATAATCTATTTAATAGTTTCATCATCATTACACTGGGTAATTAAATGTATAGCATGTCACTTCATAATTTATAAAGGTAGATAATGTCAGTGTCATTTAGTGAAATTATTTGTTTGCCACATGTTTAATAAGAAAAAGTCTCTAGCTGCTTTTATATAATGTTAGGCATGGCTATTATTTCTTGCTTTCCATGGTTGTATCATCCTCCGATTTAGTAGACAAAAATCATAAAAGGAAGTAAGTAAGATTAAAGGAATGAAAGAATCACTGCATCTAATGAGCACACATGGTGTTCTGTCAGATTATCCCATAATGCTTGTGATTAACTAGGCTACTACTTGTTCTATGAGTTTATAGTACCAGGAGCCAAGTAAGCATAGGAGAAAACAGTCTACAAAATTAGAAGGCTGCTTTAATTTCATATTTATCACCACCTTGTCATTTGTGATCACAGTTCATCATATATGTGCTTTTGCCTGGAGTGATCAAAATTAAAATTTACTTCAACAGAAGGAGCTTAGTGGAGAACCAATGAGGCTATTCGGGGCAACAAGTAATAAGGTACACAAATTAGAATGAATTTGTTCCAGTTTGAAAATAACAACATTACAAGAAGCTCAAAGGGTTCCCTTTCTTCGATGTTATCATATATTTCCATTACAAGGAAATATGTATTGCTAACTCTATTGGTAGTGATGTACAAATAATAAACTTTTTGGCACATTGTACTTTTTTATCATGGGATTTCAGTGTAGTCTGATTCTAGAAAAGAGCCCTAGGTCAATGTCTCTTTGCAAAGGTGTTGTGGGGACTGAATATTTACTGTCAAGCCACACACAGTAAAAATGCAACTAAATAATATAGAAACATGATCAATCATATCAGAGCAGTGTATCAAATTCAGAGCCAAGGGGAGATTACAAAATATATGTATATTTTATATATATATATATATATATATATATATATATATATATAAACTCTGCTTTCACTTCATGTTCCTGGTAAACACAGTTCTTTATTTTGAAGCCATCTTTGACCAGGAATTAAAGCTTCATTCCATTGCAATCAGGCAAGGGTCGTCCGTGTCTCCAGAATAATCAGCTATAGTGTTCCCTGATCATTAACTGTGATCTATAATTTCTGCCCTCCATCTATGCTATCTTTATCTGTCACCTCTATAAAACTACCTAAAATTGCTCCAGGTCCAACTGCCTCACTTTTCTTTACATTCTTATTGCATTTGTAACCCTTCAATCTCCATTTGCTTCATACATACTAGCTTTTATTCCACCCAATAATAAGCTCTTTGGGGTCAGGGAATATTATATACTTTATTTTCGCTCCACAGTATCTAAGACAATGATGAATATATCATAAATGCTCATATATTTCTCATTGAATTTATTTTACTCTTGTAAAATTTTAAGAAGCCTCAAAATATGACACTCTTCTACCCAAGTTCTGAGCTAATTGAGAAATGAAAGAAATCATATTTAGAACAAAATCTTAACTTTATTACCAATGAAACAGAAATCTTAGAATGTGGCTTGAGTATTGGGACAAAATGAATTTCCTAATTCTGATTGTATTCCATCATTAGACTGATTAGTCATGGGTAAGTCAGCTCCTTCCTATCTTTTTCTTCTTGGAACTCTGCACTCAAGAGGTCTGCTTTCTGCACTTTTTTTTTTTTTTTAAGAAACCGTAAAGCATAGAAAGGCAGCACAGAAAGATTCTTCTTCCATGCATACTCCTAAGATGCAAAAAGACAAAGAGATTTAACTACTCATAACCAATTCCTCTTTTCAACCTCATCAGTCAGCTAATAGATGAAAGACTGAGAAGGTAGAGAGACGTCAGGAATTTTATTTTAAAAAAGTAACCTTCCACATGGGAGGACTATTGAATAAGAGCTCTTTCCCAACACTGTTAACAAAGCAAACAGAATAATCTGTTTATACTAACTGTGGTGATTTCAGATTATTGTGAAACAGTTCGAAGATTTTTTTTTTAAGATTTTATTTATTTATTTGACAGCGAGAGATAGGGAGAGCAGGAACACAAGCAGGGGGAGTGGGAGTGGGAGAGGCAGGCTTCCCGCGGAGCAGGGAGCCCGACGCGGGGCTCGACGCGGGGCTCGACGCGGGGCTCGATCCCAGGATGCTGGGATCATGACCTGAGACAAAGGCAGATGCTTAACGACTGAGCCACTCAGGTGCCCCAACAGTTTGAAGATTTTTTAATTCAAGGAAATATCCTGGGTAGATTTCAGTAATCAAATATATCTGGTTCCCAGACAATTCAAAAGAACAAATCTAAAATCTGTAGGGTTCTCAATTCAGCTTGTTCACTTTATTCAAGAATAATATTATGAATATGTTCAACCCCACACAGAACATGTGATATGTGTGTTTGCATAATAGTATTATGCATGTAATTAACAATGCATGTGGTCTGAGGAAAATCTCTGTATCAACAAGAAAAATAATTACATTGATATTGGTGATGGATAAAAGTAGTAAAATACCATATTCAGATTCTTCTGTAATTCACTAATATAAGGTTTGAATGTGTGAAAGAAACTAAGCTGTCAGTGAAGAAAAATTTTCATTCAAACTATAGCAGGAAAGTTGGTTGAATTATTCAATAATTATCTTTGTCATTTAGGGTATTTTTAAATTATTGTTTTATTTACAGACATACAAAGAAGTAAGAGAAATAATAGCAACTGATAATAGTTATAAAAAACTTCTGCAAGTCTAAAAAAAAGGTAGCATATTGGTTCCCTTTGTTCTAATAGAAGTTTAAATATTTTCCGAGAGTCTATCACTGGCATGAATTTATGAGTGTGTAGCATTTTGAAGAGCTGACATGTAGCCCTCAGAAATGTCCCTGTTTTGGGAAGTGCTTTTTTCTTGTGAGTACCTCATCAATTGGTCCCCTATGACATGAAACAACCTTAATCTCCCTTTGAATAATGCTAACTTTTTGTTAATGTACATGGATTCACTGAGTCATTTTGTTCCCCAAATGATGATTATACAGAATCTAGCCTCAGAAGAGAATTAAACTCATTTGTTCTGGTCTGAAAGCAAAGAAGAATGGAAATATATTTTTGTACCATATAATCTTCTATTATAGGATTTCTGAATAAATTTGTGCATTTGAGTTAGGTTATTACAGTAGTTATGTGTCACAGAAAATGAATGATTAAATGAATTAATGAATGTATAAATGGACATCTCTTGTGTTTGCAAATCATCCTTTTGAATGACAGGCCTTATTGAGAACACTTAGAGATACCACATATATCAATTCCTTGTAGCCATCATCAATCAGGGCATATTTTTTACCTCATCACTGTTTTTATATAATGCTAATATTCTAGACTCACCACTGGAAATAAACTCTGGCTTTCCTCTGCTCTTTATGCTAACAATTCCTAAATCTACATTTACAGCTACATTCTCTTTTCTGAACTCCAGACGTATATTTCAACTATTTAATGAAAATGTATACTTATATACTTCTATCTATATCATATAGATAAATATCTATAGTTGTATATCCCAAGAATATTTCATGCATGGAATAGCTATCCTTTAACTCATTTTTTCCCAACCTAATCTTCTTCCCATGTTCCCTATCTCATTGAAAGGCATTATCGACCCAGGTAAACAAACAAGAAAACTAAACACAAAACTTTAGCCCTTCTCTTTCTTCATTCCCTATATCAAATTAATTGCTTCTCTTTTAATATAGTGGAGAAGTGAATGGACTCTAGAACCAGACAGCCTGAAAAACAAAAACAACAACAAAATTGTATAATTTAAAAATTAAATAAGAGGGGGGTGCCTGGGTGGCTCAGTCGTTAAGCATCTGCCTTTGGCTCAGGTCATGATCCCAGGGTCCTGGGATCAAGCCCCACATTGGGCTCCCTGCTCTGCAGGAGGCCTGCTTCTCCCTCTCCCACTCCCCCTGCTTGTGTTCCCTCTCTTGCTGTCTCTCTCTCTCTGTCAAATAAATAAAATCTTGAAAAAAAAATAAATAAGAGGAACAGAGAGGGTATTTAGGGCAGTGAAAATGTATAATACTATGATGATAGATACATGCCATTACACATTTATCCAAACCCATGGAATGTAAAATGCTAAGAATGAACATCGATGTAAATTTTAGACTTTGGGTGATAATGATGTATCAATGCAGGTTCATCAATTGTAGCATTGACTCATAACCTTCTCCAATAGAAGCTATTTCATACAATGTATCATTAAATATGTTCTACAATATTTATCTTCCTGCCTTCTTTTCTATAATCCCCATCAAATGGTAAGATTCTTGAGTTCTGGAACTATATCTTCCAGGTTGACTATTATATTCCCAGTGCTTAGCCTGATGATCATTACACAGGTACTCAATAAATAGGTTTTGAATAAATGAATTTCTAATCTATCCATTTTTTTAAAGGTTTTATTTATTTATTTGAGAGAGAGAGAGAGAGAACGAGCGGGGGGGAGGGGTGGAGGGAGAGGAAGAAGCAGGCTGTCCAGGGAGCCCAATACAGGGTTCAGTCCCAGGACTCCGGATCATGACCTGAGCCAAAGGCAGATGCTTAACTGACTGAGCCACCCAGGCGTCCCCTAATCTATCCATTTTTGATAAGCCATTAGTAAGTGATAATCGATTCTGGCTATAGTTTCCAGAATATCCAGGCATCCTAATTCTGCTCCTTAGAAGTTTTTTGTTTGCTTATTTTGTTTTTAATAATAGAATTCCATAATATTCAAGTACAAACCTTTGATATATTGTTTCCCAATTCTATTCTATTTGTTACATTGTGATTGTTCTTTATAAATATTAAAATTTACCAATACTTTCCCAATAACCGGTATTAATTTCTATAAAAACTTTTCTTTAGTTTTCAGGAAAATATCTCCACTGAAATAAGCTCCCATTTGTGCTTTTGAGAGGTTTAGTAGGTGATATACAATGTAGTAAAGAAAATATATAACTTTAGAATACCACATATTGAGATTGCAAAACTTCCATAGTACTTAAGAGATCACATTTTCCTAAAATATACAGTACAATGACAGAATTCAATACTTAGGACTTCCATCTGGCAAACCTGACAAACGAAGGTCATCAATCTTTTCTCAAAAATAGCTTGATGCTCAGGGAAATCCAAATCAAAACCTCAATGAGATACCACCTCACACCCGTCAGAATGGCTAGAATTAACAAGTCAGGAAACGACAGATGTTGGCGGGGATGTGGAGAAAGGGGAACCCTCCTACACTGTTGGTGGGAACGCAAGCTGGTGCAAATACTCTGGAAAACAGTATGGAGGTTCCTCAAACAGTTGAAAATAGAGCTACCATATGATCCAGCAATTGCAATACTGGGTATTTACCACAAAGATACAAATGTAGGGTTCCGAAGGGGTACATGCACCCCAATGTTTATAGCAGCAATGTCCACAATAGCCAAACTGTGGAAAGAGCCAAGATGTCCATCAACAGATGAATGGATAAAAAAGATGTGGTATATATACACAATGGAATATTATGCAGCCATCAAAAGGAATGAGATCTTGCCATTTGCAACAACATGGATGGAACTGGAGGGTGTTATGCTGAGTGAAATAAGTCAGTCAGAGAAAGACATGTATCATATGACCTCGCTGATATGAGGAATTTTTAACCTCAGGAAACAAACTGAGGGTTGCTGGAGTGGTGGGGGGTGGGAGGGATGGGTGGCTGGGTGACAGACATTGGGGAGGGTATGTGCTATGGTGGGTGCTGTGAATTGTGCAAGACTGTTGAATCACAGATCGGTACTTCTGAAACAAATAATGCAATATATGTTAAGAAAAAAAAAGAAGAAGAAGATAGCAGGAGGGGAAGAATGAAGGGGAGTAAGTTGGAGGGGGAGACTAACCATGAGAGACAATGGACTCTGAAAAACAAACTGAGGTTTCTAGAGGGGACGGGGTTGGGGGGATGGGTTAGCCTGGTGATGGGTATTAAAGAGGGCACATTCTGCGTGGAGCACTGGGTGTTATGCACAAACAATGAATCATGGAACACTACATCAAAAACTAATGATGTATGGTGATTAACATAACAATAAATTTTTTTTTAAAAAAAGATAAACATAAAAAAATAGCTTGATGCTTAGACTCAAACCTTGTGAAAATATTTTTTATTTGTTGTGATCTAATATGCCTCTGAAACTTCCCATCATTCAAGGTGTAAGGTTAAGGAAATGAATCTGCATCTGCTGGTTGGAAAAATAAGTAAGGAGACTCTCAGGAAGAATTACAAAATTCCTTTTCTTTGTTATTTTCACTTGAAGCAAAAGGTATAGATGTCTTTTAGTTCAAGCTGATTCCACTCCTGATGCTTGATTTTTCCCCCTGCAGGTCTATTTCACTTTATTTAATGATTACCTCCTTGAAAGCAATCACTGCTAGATTCATTCTTCCCATTTCCCCTTTTATTGATCTCATACTTTCAGATCTGCTTTTATATTTACTCTCCCAGATGCCTAACTCTAGGGCAACAACTCCCATGGGTAATTTTTGTGTTAAAAGTTTAATTTTTTTCTATTACGAGGAATTCAACTTGCAAGACAGCACTATGTTTCTCTTAAGAACACTTTCTTTATTTTCCTTCCTCAGGATGTATATAAAACTGATACAAATTGTTCATTATATGTTCTCAAAAGTGTTTTTCTTGAAACACTAACACGTGGGATGTTAATATGATCAAATACATTTAGTAAATACATTTTAAAAGTTACATATCTCTTGATTGTAGGACTTCTCAGAGGTTTCAATAAACTAATGTGAATTATGACTAAGACAAGATAATGTATGCAATATTTCTTAAATTTATTTGCTACTTTGTTTCAGATAATTTCTCTGAATGGTTTGTGGAATATTTCATAGAAAAGACTATTCTAAATATTGTGGCATCCATACAAAAACTTTTCGTTATTACTCAGTTTTTAATTAAATCAGTCAAAACCTTTAGTAAATTACTGTACTTGTAGCAAGTACCCAAGGGCTTTATTCAAATGAGGCCAATTCACTTTCCATCTTAATTTTGCAAAATTTATATTAAAACGATACATAGAAATGGGTTTCCTGATTTTATTTATTATTATATGTTGCTCCAAAGAGTGAATCCTATGTTAAAAGCCAAAAAACCCAAAAACAAAACCATTCTTCCACACCGTCAGTCATATTTATTGCCTTTAATCAGAAAGGGAAGAAGATCTACATTTAATTCTATTCATCTTCAACTCATGAATTCGGCCAATTCAACAGTGACCACTATATTACAATTAGTTCAATAGAAGTTGTAAATACAATGATGAAAGGAGAAACTCTGTTCTCATGGAACTTAAGGCCAGGGAAAACACAGGCCTGTCTTCTTAGATAAGGCAGTGTTTGAGCTAATACCTGAGGGACAAGTAGACAGACAAGAGATAGAGAGCTTTCAGTCTATTACATCTAGAGGCTACAAATAGCTCTGCACTTCTGAAGGGAACCATGTGAGGAAAAGAACATCTTCTCCTGGACATTCCTAGCACATGGTTCCTATTATATGTTGTGGCTTTAGTCTTTTTCAAAGACAGCGTCTTAACTTGATCTCACACTTTTCTGATCTTCCTTTGACAAAGGGTAAGAACCATGCTTACTGGATTGATTCTTCAGTGCAGTAATGACGCTCTAAGAACAAGACTAGCTAATGTGTATACTCACAATATTATAGAGGAGAGTGATGTGAGGGGATGAACAGCATCTTTATTTTTCTGATACTAAATATGAAGGAAAATGGAACACAAAATTTGGAAGAGAGAGAAAATTGGATGAGACAGTGAAAGTAGATGGGTAGGAGAGATAATAAGTTTTTAGAAAAGAAATCGTATTCGTTTCATTACATACCATAAAAAGTATGAAGTCCTAATATTCAGGGTTAGTGAGAACTGGAAAACACACATATATATCTTTCCTGTACTCTCAGTACTATCTTGGGCATAAAAGAAAGATATATCAATAGAATTATTAAGTATAAAACATTTCTTCAGTTTGAAAGCAGAAGATAAAGACAAGTAATTAAAATCAAAGTAATGCCAGGACTCACAGAGCAGGTGCATATTCTTCCTATCTGGAAATCTTTCTTGTCATTTCTTTATTGCACTTGCCTAAGATGTTCTTTTCTCTAACATAAGCAAAGCTCCACTGAAGTTTTCCAAACCTAGGGGAAAAAAAAAAAAGGATTAAGGAAACCAATTTACTGAACCAAGTGGCAGGGTTTTCTGAATTTCTTGAAAGGCATATCGTTGAAATGTAGAAGGATGATCTGAGGCTTGCAAAAGAAAAAGAAAAGAGAAGGCATTAAAAGAATTGTTTTTCTGAAGTGTTCTGTGGCTGTGGAAAGGAATAGGATGGAAATAATTGCTAACTTATACAGCTATTTCTGTGAGCCAAATAGTGTTCTCAGTACTGCATATATTCAATGTTTTAATCTTCTAAATGACTCTAAGAGGTAGATTCTATTATTGTCCTCACTTTAAGAATAAGGTATTCAGACACAGCGGTGTTAATGCCTTGCTCCAGGTGACATAGCTACTAAATGACATAGAATGACTGAACTCCCCGGATTCAGCCCCCAGAATCTACAATCTTAATATGGATGCTAAACATATTATAAACACTAAAAGATAATATTTCTGTATGTTGAATACATTTTAGAAAATCAGATATTTATTATTTCTCTAAAGAAAGAATGTAAGTGTGTAAAGATAATTTCCTATCCAAAACATTTAGTTCATCTCATTTGTCATAGCTCCTATTCAAGGCCATGGCTGAAAGTATCAGTCTGACTATTAGCTGGTTATTATAATGACTTTATAAGAAGCAGATCAAGCAGCATTTTCATTCGTTATGATGGATATATGAATGTTCTACATATGGACTTATTCAGTCTATATCTCATTTTAAAAATTCTAACTGTAAGCTAAGATTAAAATAAATAACAAATAAAGCAGGAAGAAATTAAAATAAAAGTTCACTATGTAAAATGAAATCAATATTAAATTAATGCATAAAAATGCAAGCCATATATCCTATCTACTTTTGAGAAAAGAACCTACAAATGTTTCAAGATCCCCATCTGTCTACACACACACACACATATGAAAATAGTAAATTTGTCAGAAGAATCATTGCTAGCATAGAAAAAAGAAATAAGTTTCTCCTCTGGATTCTTACAAAGTAGTAACTGTGGTCCAAGTACTGGTGGTAGTACTTGGTATCTACCAAGTGGTAGATACTGAAGGAGTAAGAGTATCTACCACTTCCTTTATTAAATAAACAACAGATTCTGTGTAGTGTTGTTATTGTTTTATAATGCCCTTTGTTGTAAACTGACAACACTATTCCAAAGCAGAATGATACAATAAAAATAATTTCTACATGGTACCAGAATAATAGATTCCAGGCACATTATTTAGTGATGTTATAGATCAACAAAGATAAACATAAAATATTTTATGAATGAGAGTTAAATATATATTAGCATATCTAAATATAAATACACACATATGTAATGAAACAGCATATACTGTTACTGTATAAGATGTCCTCTGAAATTTGCATTTTATTCTGAGTTTATTTAGTATTTAAATGTTGGCCAGGAACTATTAAATTAATTTCCTGATACACAAATATCTTATGACCTATGGATTGAAAAATAATAACCTTAAGCAAATTTAAATATCACATTACCTGTTATTTTTTTTCAAAATAAAACTTGATAGATACTAAACAGAAGTAAATTTTAATTTGCATTTCCTAAAATAGAAGATGGGACATAAATATTATATTTTATTGATTAAAGAGAAACTCTTTCACAGTTTAGCAGAAGTCTGGATTCTGAGGAAAAGTTGTTATTACCTTATGTAGATGCAGAATGCTGAAAAGAATCTGACAAGATACCATATGGGGTTACTCAAACTTCAGATGAAAGTGAGCCAAGGGAACAAACAAGAGTCTGACACCAGTCTGACTCAGAAAATCATTTTTATTTCACTCTACCACTAGGACAAATGGACAGTGAAGCCTCAAGATTTTAGGTTATTGACTGAAGCCTCAAATATTTTACCCTCAAAATTAAAAATCTCAAAAGAACCTTGTTAATGTCTAACTTTAGAAGCAGTGTGATTTCTTTGTAAACTCTTAAAAATAAACCGAGTTTCAAAATATACCATATATTTGGTTGTGGGAATAGTTAATTCATAGTAGTACAAGTAAAAGGATACATTTGCAAAACAAAACCAAAAACAAAACAAGAGAAACACAAAACAAACAAACAAAAATGATACATTTCCATTTTACAAATGAGACCCATCCAAGAAAGACTGGCTCATGGCATCCTGGATAACTATGAAGTACTTTTTTAGAGCTGGTACATGGTGGGGAACCAAAAATATGCTTCTAGAACTAATTAATTAATTAATTAGTGAAGGAGAGTTACATAGAAAATGCCAGTTGCTATGTTTAGGAGTAGGAAAAAATGTGTTTCCGTAAAAGGACAGCTTTTATAGAAGTGAACCACATTTACCTTAATTTCTTTTAATAAAAATAATAGGCTATATCTGTCTATTTTTCCAGTGATCAAAAAATTCATAATAGGTATTGAAATTCACAAATATATTTTTCACTTAATGAACTAGGAACAATCTTAGATAAAGTCTACAAAAAATGTGAAACTCTTTGTAATGTTCAATGCTAAATGTTTTGAAACTATTTTATGAATTTTGTGCTTTTATACTTTCATCTTAAACCACCAGCTAATGACTGACTTAGCTGAGATATGGTATGTAACTGATAAATTCTATCATTACTGTCTTCCTACCTTCATCTTTCACCTCCATAACTCAGCACTAAAAGTAAATGATTTATTATTGTTATCATACACTATGAAACTGCTAGAAATAAATGTTAAATAAATACAAAATGATTAATACAGAAATGGTTAGAATATAATTTTGTAAAGGATTTGAAACAGCATTTGTTAGGGCTAGAAAGTATCTCTGTTTACAAAAAGACTATGACACTCACACATTTCCTTCTCTTACAGATAGAAACTATGGCACTTCATCTTGTAAGTAAGAATTTATTACTTACACAAAAGAACACTGTAATAAAAATACTCCTTTTTTCCTGGTGGAATTGTAAAACTAATGAAAGTTGTTTATCATTTTCTCATGCATAAGTCTCAAAGCTAATGCCTGAAAATAAAATTTGTAAAAGCAATATTTTAAATTATGTTGGCAACTCAAAATTCCCTCAATATTGCTAGAAGAATCTAAAAGGATGTTTACTTACTTTTTACTGTCCTTACAACTCCTCATTTTTTCATGCCTTTCCAATATTTTGCATTTCTTAAGAATATCTAAATCAAAAAGAAAGATATGCCTTTAAAATGAATTTGCTCAAAATAAAATAGTCTAGTATTCTTTTGATTTTTGAAAATGCCATTTCTATGCCCTTTGAAGTTTAGAAATTAATCTCTACCAGTTGTGAACATATAACCAACTGCTGATTATTTATTCTGATTAATCAATTTATTTTATCTAACTATGATTTATTTCTAGAAGCTTCTAGACATACATATTTCCACTTAAAACAAAATTAGATTGTTATTTTATCCCTATCTAAAGTAGGCATAGGTCAAGCCAAACTATATTTTCCTCCAAAATAGAAAAAAATTTAAATACTATTTATAAGTGTAACTTTAATGGGTTTACATCCATATGCATGTACTAACTACTAAATTAGGTAAATAATACCATAATAGTTGCCCTGAGTAATAAGGAGAGTGTTTATATACAATGGACATCCTCTCTGTTATGCAGATGAAAAATTATTCTGTTCCCATTTGTCATTTACTAAACCTTTAAGAAACTGTGTCTGCTTTCCACATTTATTTAGGTTTTCAAAAGACCAGTCAGTGAGTAGAGAGAGTAAAAATCGCTGCTGAAAATGAATTAGCACCATCCCTGAAAGAGTCAGATCTCACATAGGTGCCAAATGAAAGGCGTGATGACCCTCATAAACACCTTCTGTGAGTTAATAAGAGTGTAGGTTCATTTCCATAATGACTCCACATTTGCATCTGTTGCATACCACTTGGGGTGCACCATAATATAGGCTGTGCATGGTACAGGTTGACAAAAGTCTACTGTGAATCAAGGCAGCCTGTGATACTCATCACTTCGGTAATAAAAATGACCATGCAGACTTTGTATCTGGTCCAGTGCCCAAGTAACAGCCATTAAATTGGTTTAACAACCATGCAGCCTTTGAAGCACACCATCTGCTAGTCATCTTTGTTACCACTTCCTCCTCCTTGTAACTACATAAACATTAATATACCACTTCCAGAGGACCCACTTAGGACAAGGTGAAAAAACAGATTCCCTCACTGATTTCTACTTCTTTTACCAATACCCTCTGAGCAAAAGGAATAAAACAGCATGGAACAAGTTTGATAATGCAGAAGAGAAAAGACAAATGATAAAAATGTGAGAAGAAATAATATATATTTAAAGGCTCTGCTAACCTGAAAAATACAGATTGCAGCCTAGAAATCCAGTAGTCATATTCTTCAAACAGAACCACAGACTCAAAGTATGAAGATGAGAAAAAGCTCCATCTATTAGATATTGCTATACCAACAAAGGAAAACTACCTCTTTAACTATCACCAAAGCCCAAATTATTTCATTTCACATTGAGAAAAAACTCTGCATGTGATTTTTCCCTCCATTTTCCCATTATAAGAGGAACATATGCACTACTATTTAAGAAGAGAAGAAAATTTAAGTCAATGGAAAGAAATAAACATATAACTGACATTTACATATTCATAGAAGGACTAAGCCATAGAATATCAACATGTGTTTGATAATGTAAAATACTTTTAGAATTGAATGCTAAAAGCAGCAGCAAACTGTCTAACTCTGCCTTTGGCTTGAAAAATATTAATTTTTACTTTAAAATATACTTAAATGATAAAATGAGAAAAATGCAAAAAAGAAAAAGTTGATAGCTTTCATCTCTGCTTAAGAGAAACTGCCTATGTCAACTCAGCAAATGTGAAACTGAAGATGGTGGGAGGAAAGGATACCCAGAAGAGGCTGAAATGGAGAAAGTAGTGGATGGAAATAGTAATAATCAGGATTGCCCTGGTACATATTTTTGAGAGCCTGCGATAGAAAAGGATCCATTAACCATTAGGCAGATTGAATGATCCATCTTAAGTCCTTTACTAAAGTCTCAACCACTACACTTTCTTATTCAGAGACCTCACTTTATGACTAACTTCTATTTTATACTGTTGGTGTTCCTATCTGTAAGCTCAGTCCTGTTCTCCCAAACTCAAGCTATCATTTTTGATTATCTCTTAGACTCTCTTATTCAGAAAGCTCCCTGCCTTTTGAAACTCACCATTAACCAAAATGTTTTTTTTTTTTTCTGAGTAAGAAAGACTTGCAAAATTTCTTTGAAATCTCTTTCACCTGTCCTATCATTTTTAATTTTAATGCCACTGGTGTTGTACTCTACTTCTTCAAGCCTCAATTCCTGGAATAATCAATTCTATGGTCTCTCAAACTAAATTCTCTCTGCCTTTGTTCGGTGTTCTCCTGCCAGACTAAATTGACTCAAATATTGTTCCCTGATTTGCAGGCTTTAGGAAAAGCAAATCTCCAACCGTATTAAATATATTATTTCTTTGCTTGGCTTCATTTAAGTTTTAGCTAGTATTTATTGAGGACAGACACTGAGCTAAGTACTTGACAAGGATTGTCTCATTTATCAGCCAGAATGTGGCAGGTGCTGTCATGTTTCTATTTTAATAATATGGAAACTGAGGCTTACAGGGTAAATAACTTATCCAAGTTCAGTCATAGCTAGTAAGAGTAAGGTAAGAATTTAAACCTGTATAAAAAATAAATAATTATGTGACGGGAAGAGGTATTAGTTAATGCTACAGTGGTTATCATATTTTAATATAAAAATATATCAGATCAACATGTCTACCTTAAACTTATACAATGTTATATGGCAATTGCATTTAAATAAAAAATAAAAAAATAAACCCATATCAAAAAAAGCCCATATCAATCAGACTTCAAAGTTGGAACTCTTTAATAACTCTGCTACATTGCTTCCACACCACTTACTTAACTTTACTTCTTCCTAGTGTCAACACATTTTCTTTTCATTTAGAGTCTCTCTCTCTCCCCCGTCTGTCTCTACACACACACACACCACACACACACACACACACACACACACACACACACTTCTTTATGCTATTTTCTTTACATAAAACACCTTCCTTACCCTTCATATTCTTTATTTAAACATGACAAGACAAAGTTCAAGTCATTTGCAAGTTCTCTTTCATGGAGGTTTTCATAAATATTTATCATTATTAATTTCCCTATGCTTTTAACTCTTACAGAACCCAAAGTTTTTCATGGAAATTTTTATACAGTTTGCCTGTGTCATTCATTACTTTTCTTGTATTCTTATCTCCACAACTCATTTAGATCTTCTTCAAGGCAAAGAACTTGCAGTTCTCTATAATATACTATATAAATGTAAGTTATTATTTCCTTCATTAGACTTCTGTATACTTTGCTCATACTAGCATACCGACATAAAATGAGTACTCATTGAGATTCATGTTAATTTATTAATGGCAGAGTTGGAACTTAAACATAGATTTTAAATTTCCCAATACAGAATGAAACTATAACTTACAACCAACTATAAGCCTTTGGAACTAGAATCCTGGTAAAAGAAAGTTTTTTGTCCTCTATAAACTGAAGGGCAGAACATTCAGTCCTGTTTAAATGCAAAAAGGGACAGCTGGATTTGTTATAAATTACAATGAAATAATTCAAAATGTGTATCTACTGAAAAAAAATTAATATTGCTCTCCAGTGGATAAAGCCACTAGTATTCACAGGAAAATGATAAAGATACAGATATAAGAATAAACACTTAGTAAAATTTTTCAATTTCTCCAAAAAAAAATTACTAAGGTAATTCTGAGTGAAAAAAAGGATATTTTGGTTCAGACTAAGAATGAAGTTTGGAGTTGTCAGAAATATAATCATAGTGAAACTTTACCAACACTGGATGATTAGCCATCAGAAAGGTAATAAGACAGATTCCTATCTGAGAAGGAGCACAAATTAATAAATTCTAAGCCCACTTCCTAACGTTTCATTCTTGATTCTAGATTTACATGTTCTTGAGTGTCTGAAAATGTACATGGGTGAAACCAGTATTGCATAACACAGAGCAGAGATTCTCAACCCTGGCTACATATTAGAGTCCCTGAGAGAACTTTTTAGAAATACCAATGCTTAAGTGCAACTATAAATAAATTAAATCAGAATCTCTAGGGATAGGATCTAGGTGATTATATTATTTTAAATGCTGCCCAGGTGACTCCAGTGTGCATCTAGGATTAAGACTAGGCCATAGACGTGGCCTGGGACTTACAGAAGGCTGACAATTAACAATGAAATAATTCAAGGGGCGCCTGGGTGTCTCAGTTGGTTAAGCGACTGCCTTCGGCTCAGGTCATGATCCTGGAGTCCCGGGATCAAGTCCGGCATCGGGCTCCCTGCTCAGCAGGGAGTCTGCTTCTCCCTCTGACCCTCCCCCCTCTCATGCTCTCTATCTCATTCTCTCTCAAATAAATAAAATCTTAAAAAAAAAGAAATAATTCAAAATGTGTATTCACTGAAAAAAATAGTATTGCTGTTCATTGGATAAAGCCACTAGTATTCACAGGAAAATGATAAAGATATAAGAATAAACAATTAGTAAAATTATTCAATTTCAAGCTTCTCCAAAAAAAAAAAAATTACTAAGGTAATTCTGATTGCATTGGTAATTGGTTGCATAAGTTATATAAAATCTGTCAAATAGTTCCAATAACAAATCTGACTTTGATCAGAGCCATATCATAATAATGACATAGGTGAATATAAATTAGATAAAATAAGCAAAAGTCAAGAAAACTGTGTTTTAGTTCTCACTTTTCTATAAACATTTTGTGGGGCTCTGGGCTGCTAAATCACTTATTATTTCTGAGCCTCATTTGTCAGTTTATTCTCACTTGTGACTCTAGAAATTGGCCAGTGGGATTGAGATTTCCCTTAACTAGGCTTACAGCTGCTAAATACTGCATCAAAAATGTCCCATTAATGTGTCACTAACACAGAATCTGTTGTCAACTCCTCCAGTTTCTGGTTGAAATACTAGGGATTTTCAATTATAACAATGGCCAGAGCCACAGACATACATTCCAGTATTACAATAACATTGAACCAGAAGACAGTATCAGAAAATAAAGGCAGAGCTCTTTTCCGGCTGGAACCATGGAGGGTGCAGAAGAGAAGAAAAAGAAGGTTCCTGCTGTGCCAGAAACCCTTAAGAAGCGAAGGAATTTCGCAGAGTTGAAGATCAAGGGTCTGAGGAAGAAGTTTGCTCAGAAGATGCTTCGAAAGGCAAGAAGGAAGCTTATCTATGAAAAAGCTAAGCATTACCACAAGGAATATAGGCAGATGTACAGAACTGAGATTCGAATGGCAAGGATGGCAAGAAAAGCTGGCAACTTCTACGTACCTGCGGAACCCAAATTGGCATTTGTCATCAGGATCAGAGATATCAATGGTGTGAGCCCAAAGGTTCGAAAGGTGTTGCAGCTTCTTCACCCTCGCCAGATCGTCAATGGCACCTTTGTTAAGCTCAACAAGGTTTCAGTTAACATGCTAAGGATTGTGGAACCTTATATAGCATGGGGGTACCCAAATCTGAAGTCGGTGAATGAATTGATCTACAAGCGTGGTTATGGCAAAATCAACAAGAAGCGAATTGCCCTGACAGATAACACATTGATTGCCCAATCTCTTGGTAAATATGGCATCATCTGCATGGAGGATCTGATTCACGAGATCTATACTGTTGGAAAACGTTTCAAAGAAGCAAACAACTTTTTATGGCCCTTCAAATTATCTTCTCCACGAGGGGGAATGAAGAAAAAGACCACCCATTTTGTAGAAGGTGGAGATGCTGGTAACAGGGAAGACCAGATCAATAGGCTTATTAGAAGGATGAACTAAGGTATCTGCCATGATTATTTTTGTAATCTGGCCAGTTAATAAATGACTACTCTCATGGAAATGTTTTGTTGTCTTGGTGACTTTTTGCTAGCCTGACTGCTGTCCCTTAACTATTAAAGCAAATCTTGGTGTGTGATAAAAGTCATCAGCCTTTGCGTGCAAAACTAGGGTCTAGTTTGTATCTTGGTGGAAAACATTCCTTGGGTTTATTAAAGACTCTTCTGTACAAAGAATATATCTTAATTTTTCACTTTTGAATTGTGCCACTGAGTTAGCCAAGATGGGTCTATTCTAAGAAAACCTATTTCATAGGCCTTTGCATGATTTACAAATAAAAATACTGTTGCTGAAAAAAAAAGAAAGGCAGAAATAAAAATTATTGATTGTGAATGAATTTCTGCCTGAGCAGCTCTGAGATCACTGTTCTTAATATAATAAATTCAAATGAGGGTATGAGAAACCCAATTTGATAAAAATTAAAATCTGAAAGCTAAAAAGAAAAACATTAAAAGAGTATTTGTTGCAAGTGATTAAAACACACACACAAATACATCATAAATAATAGTATGTGACTTTAGTAATAAAGACTAAACTGAAAATATTTGAAGTTCTGGTCTAACTCTGTAATATTTTAAGCTGCAAGTTTAAGGCAAATTAATAAAGTTTTATAATGACCTAAAAAAATAGGCACAGACACTAGCTGGGGTGAATTCATGAAACAAAATGTTAGTCTTTAAACGATTATACAATTTATCAGAAACTCTTAGTAAAATTTTCAAGAAAATGTGATGTGTTACAGGCAAAGTATAAAATATACTTCTCAGTGCTATTGAGAAAACAGTCAACAACAGAATATTCTGTATGAGATTTGCTTTTGGATGTGCCACCTTACAGCTTGTAGCTCATCCTCCTGACCGGAAGCAACAAGAGTGACTGGGATGTGTAAGAAAACTAGACTCTATGTCTCTGCAACTTCCAGATCTTTTCCGGGAATTTCTCATTCATTTTTTATTTGAGTATGCCACTAGGAGCTTGCCTGGATGACCACCACTCAATAGTCTAATGTTTATGTGCATAGCAAAATCCTAAAACCATTCTTTTGCTTCAGTAATTTGAAAAAGAAAGTTGGGGATTCATCTTTAATTCAAAAACTCAATCAAAAGCAGCAATGAATTCATAATTGCTTAGTTTTACTTATTGGGCAGATTTCAAAAATATATAAGACATTCTGATGAGGAAGTTTGACTTTATTATTGGTAAGTTATAGTTTATAACTGTTGTTTATTTTATCCACTCTACCGGATGAGCTGTCTCATTTAACCAATGGCAATTGAGTGAAGGAGTGAATTTTCCCATAAGCCTGGCAATTTTATCCAGTTAAGAAAATTGATTCAAACTGATGTCTTGTTTTGTTTTGTTCTTATTGAGAGCCAGTGTTCCTTTTGTATGACTCCCAGATTTTACTGATTAACAATAAATTCACAATAAAAGGTTATCTTATTTTCTTAACTGTCATCGCTTGTTCCAGGATCATTTTAGTGTTGTTTATAGAATACCCTACAGAGTTTCTGATTGATCCTTTATTCCATTCTTACCTTTGTAGGGTAAGGAAGGACAGAGTAGTAGAAATGTCAGCTTATTTTGTAATAAAAGCAAACATCATCCATCTCTTTCACTGCAGTAAGAATCTCAAAGTTACATAAAAAAAGAAACCATTTGACCTACTTCCTATTGCTTGCTTGGTAAAAATATTTTGGAAGAAAAAAGTTATTTTTGATTAAGAATGAGTGAGGAGCAGCAAAAATAATTGAAGGAAAAGGAAACTACCCAAAAAAACTATTTAATACAATTTAATGTAATTGAGAGATAACCTTCTAGATTGAGGTGACAGAGTACCCAACATAGTGAACAAAAATAGACCTATACTGAGGCATATCATATGAAATTTTGGGACATGAAAAACCAAGATAAGTTTTATTGTTTCAGAAGTTAAGGGGGTGGGGGGAATTCATGATTAGGTGCAAAGGATCAACATTCAAAATGGCAAAATGGCTTCAGAGTTCCGTGAAGCTACAAGATACTGAAGTAAAGCCTTCAAAATACTGAAGTAATATTATTTCAATCTTGAATTTCATTGTCAGCCAAACTATAAATAAAGTGTAAAGACAGAATAAAAATATTTTTAGATTAACAAAGTCTCAAAAAAAATTAACTTTCCCAAGTACTCACCTGAAAAAAGATATTGGCAAACCTTACTCTTAAAGTGATTTCAATAGCCAAAGCCAAAAGAATGTGACCAACTAAGTAGGAACTTCACCATATGAAGCACAAAATGAAAATATGATGATAGCAGTAAAGGGACATTCTAGGATAACAAGTATGAACCAGGCGGTAGGTAAATTGTTTTCTGCTGGTCTCAGTCTATTGGTAGTAATGCTATTGGCTAGAAATACCAGCTGTGCTCACCAGGAGACCACAGACATTTTTCCTCTCTGAGCCAATGTTGTAGCTGGATCAGCCCTTGTGGCTCCTACTGTGATTGCAAGACACACCTCAACAACAACCATCAGGGAATGTTAAAAAAAAAAAAATAGCCTTATTACTTACAAAGCTTGGAGGGTATACAGCATAGGGCCCACACAGTGATGTTTTAGGGAGAGGGAGAGAGAAAAAGAAAGAAGACAGGAAGAGAGAATAACAAGAGAGAGAGCATGTGGACCTGGGTTCTTCTTTCTTTGGGGATGAGTGCAGGGTGACTAGGGTTTCATGGGTTCATTCTTTATTGGCGAATTTCTTTTAAAGATTTATTTATTTATTTATTTGACAGCAAGAGAGAGAGAGAGAGAGAGAGAGAGGAAGAGAAAGGGAACACAAGCAGGTGGAGTGGGAGAGGGAGAAGCAGGCTTCCTGCTGAGCAGGGAGCCTGATGCGGGGCTCGATCCCAGGACCCTGGGATCATGACCACAGCCGAAGGCAGATGCTTAATGACTGAGCCACCCAGGCGCCCCTTTATTGGCAAATTTAAAACATAAGAGAGGAAATTAAAATTAGTTAGGATACATTTTCTTTTGTCTACCGAGGCATCTTCTTCATTTTCCATTAAATTTTTATCCCCTTCCAGTTAATCTTCCACATCCACTGCTTGACTAAACTGCCTAAGAACATAAACAAACTCATTGATGCTAAATTTAATGGACACTTTATTAAAAAGATCCATTTATTTATTTTAGAGAGAGAGAGAGTGGAAGGGGAGGGACAGAAGGAGAGGGAGAGAGAGAATCTCAAGCAGACTCCCTGCTCAGTGCGGAGCCAAGGAGCCAATGCAAGGCTCAGTCTCACCACCCTGAGGTCATGACATGAGCTGAAATCAGGAATCAGACGCTTAACTGACTGAGCCACCTAGGCGCTCCTAGACACTTTTTAATCCCCATCTGACCTGATATTTCAGAAATAGGTGGCTGACAATTTACCACATATTCTCTTATTGATTGCATCCTCCGCCTTACTTAGTCTATCTGGAATTGAATTGGAGGTCACTCAGTTTTAGGGACAGACATGTAGTCAATGCCTGACTAATCACTATATATGGTTATAATATCTTCAGCTGATGCTTGAGTGAATGAATAGACTGAGTGATATCAGCACTAATTCTAAGAATTTTGATTTAGTGACCAAACAGGAGGCAATTCCTTTTCTATGGACTTAGGGAAAGGAGAATGTAAACCTCGAGAATGGATCAAATAATAAAGGACAAAAGCTTTCATAAGACCTTTTTGAAAGGATTTCAATCTAATATGGAACCAGAGGATATGAAATGGAGAATCTCATGCATGTGGTTTCAGAAGAAAGGAACTTAAGAACTGAGAGACGAATATTCCATTAATGTCTGATTTACAGAAGACTGAGACTTAACCCCTTAGCAGCAGACATTCATCAGGAATCTCTCCCCATCTCTCCTCAATCCTTCTTCAGTGACCTTGCTGCTTAGACTCTCATTCTTGCGTGTTTCTCCTATAGCATTCTACCTCCTAGCAAATGGTAATTCCTTAGAATTTCTTGAACAATTCCTTAGATCAAAGCCGAAGAATCATTATTGACACCTTCCTTTCTCTTAGCCTAAATCCAGTCAGTTGCTAAGTGATACCAGTTCTTCCTCTATTTGTATATATAATTAGTTCTCTTTATCTCTGCTGTTATCCAGATCACCATTGTATTTTATTTTTTTTAATTTTTTATTGTTATGTTAATCACCATATATTACATCATTTGTTTTTGATGTAGTGTTCCATGATTCATTGTTTGTTCATAACACCCAGTGCTCCATGCAGAATGTGCCCTCTTTAATACCCATCACCAGGCTAAACCATCCCCCTACCCTCTTCCCCTCTAGAACCCTCAGTTTGTTTTTCAGAGTCCATCATCTCTCATGGTTCGTCTCCCCCTCTGACTTACTCCCCTTCATTCTTCCTCTCCTGCTATCTTCTTCTTTTTCTTTTTTCTTAAAATATGTTGCGTTATTTGTTTCAGAAGTACAGATCTGTGATTCAACAGTTTTGCACAATTCACAGCGCTCACCATAGCACATACCCTCCCCAATGTATTTTATAACTGTACTTCATTCCTCCAATTTTGACCCTATCTCTATCTCATATATTTTCACAGAGAGGATAGAATGATCTTTCAAAAAAATGAAAATCAGATATGTTACTCCTCTGTTTGAAAGCTGTCAATCTCTTTTCATTTGCCTTAGAATATAGACTCAAATCTTTACTTTGATCTCTACTATGATTCAGCACCTTGGCTTTCTTTCTGTTTCTTGAATGACCAAACTCTTTGGCTACCTGAGAGATGTTGGCAGGCCATCTCTTCTGCCTGCAGGTTTCTTCCTGGCCTAGTTATGTTTAATCATATCCTATGAGTATCTCTTTAATATCAGAATATTTTGTAACTTTCCAATATTTATCACAAAGCTTGAAACTTAATGGGGCTCAAAACATGCTTTCAAATGTATGAATGGCATTTATATAATAATTCCTTTCTGCTTATTATGGCAAATAAAAATCGGCAGGAAATGAATTACTATACCTGATTGTTATCCATTTGTACTTGGAGACTGAGTTAGTTACTTTTATGTGTCAACTTGACTGAGGCACAGAGTGCCCAGATATATGGTCAAACAGTATTCTGGGTATTTCTGTTGAGGTGTTTTTGAAGGAGATTAACACTTAAATTGGTAGACGGAGTAAAGCAGGTTTTTCTCAACCCCCCCCAAAATGAGGGCCTAATTGGATGGGCCTCATCCAATAAGTTGAAAGCCTGAATAGGACAAAAAGTCTGACCCTCCCCTAAATAAGAGAGAATTCTTTTCTGCCTGACTGTCTTTAAATGGAGATATTTACTTTTTTTCCACCTTAATCACAAACTAAGACAACAATTGTTAGGTCTTGAGCCTGCCAGCCTTTTAATGGGAAATACATGATTGGCTCTCCTGGGTCTCAGACCTTTGGACTTGGACTGGAACTAAACCATTGGCTTTCTTAGGTCTCCAGCTTGCTGACTTGCCCCACAGATCTTGGGACTTGCCCACCTCCATAATCACATGAGCCAATTCCTTGTAATAAATCAGCAGATAGACAGGTAGAGAGAGAGACAGAGACAGAGACAGAGACAGAGACAGAGATATACAGAAAGAGAAAGAGAGAGAGAGATCTCCTTATTGGTTCTGTTTCTCTGGACAATCCTGACTAATACAGAGACATTGTAAAAATATAAACAAAGTGACTTTTTGATTAATTAAGAGTGTCTTTGAATAGGTGAGCCTTAGTCATGTCATTGTTTTAGAATTTGAGTGTTCTGAATTAGCACAATCCACCCCCAAAATACAGTTGTGTTCTTTGCTGTAGTCTGCATAGGGCCTGGTATAATAGATATCTCAACAAATGTGATCTAAGTAAATATTTAAAAAGACTTACTCTACTGAATACATAATATTTTCTATGCATATTTAGGCAGAATTATATAAATAAGTAGTTTTATGCATTATTTAATAAATAGTTTGCTCAAACAACTGTTTACTTACATGAGAAAAAAATACATCCAAATAGAAAACATATACAAAAATCAGTTTCAGGTCAATCATAGATTTAAAATCAAAAAGCAAATTAAAAAAAAAAGTACAAGAAAAAATAGCAAAATGTCTTTTTGGCTACATAGATTAAATTTCCTTAAGAAGACACAAAATATCTGAAAGGAAAAGATAAATAAATTTACCCAAAATACATTTAAAAACACAAAGGATTTATACACAAAGGGTTTTCTATAATTCAGGCATGACAAAATAGCTGGTATCAGAATAACTTTCTTGTCAAAAGCAATTATCAAAGTGGGACAAAATAAAAGAAAATCATCTGAGGGAATTGGAAAAATAAAGAAAATATCTAAAAGACTACTATGCTTGAGAAAAGAGGACAGCAGGTGAAATCCACTTAACCTTATCTTTCCTGAAGCCATATCCAGGTTCGTCCTGCAGGAGTCTAAAACCCAAGAAGGCTGTGATCTCACTGGGAAGGGAAGATAGAGGTCAGAGACTTTGGAAGGCAAATCAGGTGAAAAGTGAAGGACAAAGTAATGAATATCCTGCATAGGGGACTATGAACGGAAGCTCAAAAATCTGTATATAAGTTCATCATAAGTCATTGTCTGATTCTTAACTAGTCATATCAATAAAAACTACCACTACATGCAACAATATGGCTGAATCTCATAAGCAGAAAGTTGAGTGTAAGAAGCTAGACACAGAACAGTATATACTGTGTAAGTTCAGTTATGTGAAGTTCAAGGACAGAGAACAGTAATATACAGTGACAATATTTTGAACTTTAAATGAATGATGTGGAATGGTATATATCAGTAGTACTTGGGGGGAAAATGCATAAAGAAAACAAAGCAAATTGCCAAAAGAAGATGTATAATATGACAGCATTCAGTTAAAACTTAGAAATCTCAAAAGAATGCTTTGTTGAGTTTACGAATATATACACTTGAAATCTGAAGTTAATATTTGATAAAACTTGGTAGAGGATACATTATTTTATATATTATTTTGTATGCTGATATATATATGTGTATTTTAACATATATTTATTTAATATAATATATTTAACATATATTTAAATATATATATATTTTAACAATAAGGTCTATGTGCTTGTCTTTAAACGCTCTAATCCTGAAAATTATGTCATCAGTTGGAAAGTTGCTACAATGGAAGCATAACCTCTGGTCAAAAGAACTGTGTGCTTTTGACAGTATTATTACTTTAAAAATGAATTTCTCAGAAGGGTGGTTTAATTTATTATGGGTAGGTTAGATTTATTACTAAAAAAAATCATCTAAAAAAGTTTATCTTACAGGTTAAGACATTCATATTCTATTTCATACTAAGAATATAATAATGAAAACTCTTAAATATTTATAATTTAAGAATGTATATGATATCTGTATAATAAAACACACTAGTGTCCATGACATAATATCTTCCTCAGGAAGTATACAGTTTAATAAGAAAAAGATAATAATTTGGCATCATAGCTTCTTATACCTCCAAATCTGGATTTCCCAATTGACCAAAGAAAAGAATCAAATAGGGATGCCTGGGTGGCTCAGTTAGTCAAGCATCTGCCTTTGGCTCAGGTCATGATCCTAAGGTCCTGGGATCGAGCCCCACATTGGGCTCCTTGCTTCTCCCTCTGCCTATTGCTTCCCCTGATTGTGCTCTCTTTCTCTCTCTGACAAATAAATAATAAAATCTTTAAAAAAAAGAATCAAATAGTTTACCATACAAAAATATATGGGCACTTAGAAGTTTTTTTGTGTTTTTCATCTATTTCGGGCCCAAACTCAATGACAGTATGTCAGGTCTAGTATATGTCAGTGTTTGCATTTTCAAGGTTTACTATTTGACATATCTTTAAGCCTCAATAGAGAACTTTTCTCCAAGAGAACATACATATTTAAAAAAATAGTAAAGAACTTAAATTATTTAATACATACTTTTATATGCCTTTAACTTGGGTACCTTGAACACAAGTCCATCCAGCAACCAAGGAAGTTAAATCTACAATGTCTGACATTTAATAAAAAATTACCAGGCAAATAAAAAGTAGACATAAGGCCCCTAATGAGGAGAAAAAAATCAATCAGTGAAAACAGAGTCAGAAACAATACATATATAGTATGTATCAGAAGATAATGAAGTTAAAAAAGCTAATGTAAACCTACTCCATACGACCATGAAGATAGAGGAAAAAATTAGGATGATAAGGAAGGTCGTGAAAGATAATTTCCTTAAAAAGACCCAAATTGAACACCTAGAGATAAAAAATAAAATATCTAAAATAAAAACATGTGAGATGAGATTAACAGAAAATTGTACACCACTGATGAAAAGATTAGTCACTTTAAAATAGAAGACTTTCTAAAACTCTCCCTCCCCCATGCACACCCATAAGACACTGTGACTCCCAACTGCTCCTACATTAAAACCAGTATTCTCAGTATAGCCTCAAAAACCTGCATAGTACATTCCTCACCTATTTCCAAATCTCAGCATGCATCATTGTTTCAATCTTAGCAGGTTTAAGCTGCCTTGCCCCTTTTTTATGGTCTTTACCTGAATATTTGTCAATTACACATGAGGACTCATCTTCCAAAATTTCACCCCCCCATTGCCTCCCATTTTTTCCTAGTTACCTACTTTAAATATCACCTACAGCATTATTTCCTTGGGGAAGCTCTCCATGATTCCACAGATTAGGTTGTTACCTCGCGACCATATAGTCTCATAGCTCCTGTGTTTATTTTATTTTTAATTTATCACTTAGTTGTAATTTTACATGTTTTGTGTCGTTATATTTTTAGCACCTACCTTTTCCACTAGTGTGCGGGTAAGAAATAAATTTTGTTCACCAGTGAATTCCCAGCCTACCACCTGACACATGCTAAGTAATCAACATTTTTTTTTAAATAATAAGGGAATTGTAAATTAAGATTTTTCTTTGAGCTATAATGTGTTTGGTTTATGAAGTCTCTGCCTCATTAAATATAATTATGCAGGCACAAACTTCCTTAGTTTTTAAGCCCCAAATCAATCAGTTTTCTGTATTTGTATTATTCCTAAGTGGTAATTTCTCAGAAACATTAAGTAATTTATCAAGACTAACATACTAAGCTTAAGTACAAAAGGATTCATGTTCTAACTAAAAATACACCAAAGCATAATAAACAAAATATATTAAATAACAGTATGCATATCAAAATATATCAAAAATATTTTGCTTCTCACTATTGAATTATATAGTGCATGAATGACAAAAATAACTGTTTATTCAAAGACCCACACTAAAACATTTAAGTCTTGATGACAAAATTTAGTGAGGATGCTAGTCAGTATGTACCAATAAATTGTTCCCCAGTGTATGCAGAGATAATGAAACCACTTATGTGAATTAAGGTGCATATTGAGTTTAGGGAGTAGGAGTTTCCTCTGACTAGAAGTATCAGGGTTAGATTTTAAAATACCTTAACATTCTGTAAATTAAATAATAATAATAATATAAAATGATTTTCCTTACCAGTGTAACCATGAGGTGCTTGACAAAAAGGAAATAAAAACCACACTATAAAAGAGCATAATCTCATTTCAAATCTAAAATGATTTCCACTAAAAAAGATCCATGAAGAAGAGCTTACATTTCAAAATTACAAAATGTACAAGGAGTATCAATACACACAATAAAGAACAGATTGAAATACTCCAGAAAACTTTAGAAAATGGTTGACCATCTGAAAGGTATTATACAATGGTATATCCAAAATTGTTAAAAGCCTAAAAGAAGGAATATAAAACAAGACAAAATTATAAGAAAAGATAACTTAGAAAAAGAGCAAAAAAAAACACCAATCTCTATAATTAAAAAAGAAAGTGAAAAATGAGTAAAAAGTAAAATTGTAGATTGTCTAATAGCACATTGCTGGCAAACACAGAATTAATAAATTCAAAGAAAGAATTGAGCAAATTCCATGCCTCCCATGAAACAAATAGATAGCTATATGAAAATGAGATTAAGGGACTTGAAAGGAAAAGTAAGAAGGTATTTGTATTACTGCTGTCAAGCAAGGAAGCAGAACCAATATGAGTACTATGGAATAAGAAATTGTTTATAATAACTGGGCCTTATACAATTATGGGGGACGCCAAAAACATAAAGTCAGATGACCGAAGAAAAGTCACTATTAAGGGGCCTCAAAGAGGAGCTGGTGAAGTGGATGAAAGGCTATTGCCTTCGAATCTGGTGGTTGCCTGAAATTGCTATATGTCAATGGGACAGTAGTTGATAAGAATAACTGGACACAAAGCAGAGGCAATCAAGGACAAACAGTAACCAAATAGTAATATGCTCAAAGATAACCTGGAACCCATAAAGACTAACTGGAATCCAAGATGAAAAACTGTAACCCATGAAGACAATCTAAAACTTAACAGTTTTCTCTGACTGCATCTAACCTCAAAGATGCAAGTGGCATGCACAGGACATTAGTGCCTTTCACAAAGTGCTTAGCTCAGCTAAGGGAGGAGATACGGTAAAAGCTAGAGAAGCAGAGGGCCTGAACATTGTCCCACACCAACAAAACGAGCCAACAAATCAGCAATAATATGGAGGTGCCTGGGATCAGATACAGACCTGGTGCTTCACTTCTGCCTTCCAAATCTCATGCAAATCTTTCTTGCAGCCAAGGCTAACCTGGAACTACAGAAAGGAGAGAATTCTGAGAATGATAGTTCTAGCTTAGCTACATTGACAAAGCATGAATTCATCACAGTCCTTTTTACAAATTGGTATCCATACATCACTCTTTGGAACATTTAATTTGCAAACAAATAAATGTGCTTCCATCTATGCTACAATCCCTTTACAGTTGAAAACAACCAACTTTCACCACAAAGTCACTTTATCCCTCTCTGGGTGATGTTTATTCCTATTCTAGCTGAGTCTCAATCCTTCTTTGATATCCTTTAATGTAATGCTGATAAGTTGTATATATATATATCACATACACACACGTACACACACACATATAACACACACATATATTCTTTTTTAAATAATTGAGAAGTATTCATAAAGCATGCAATCTTTTTTTAAAAGATTGTATGTATTTATTTGACAGAGACACAGCGAGAGAGGGAACACAAGCAAGGGGAGTGGGAGAGGGAGAAGCAGGCTTCCTGTGGAGCAGAAAGCCTGATGCGGGGCTCGATCCCAGGACCCTGGGATCATGACCTGAGCCAAAGACAGATGCTCAACCACTGAGCCATCCACGCACCCCTGCAATCTTATTTCTGTAAGAAATCATGTGGTGGTAGCAGGCATTTAGACCTTCTTCTTCCCTTAATAATTCCATATTCCTTTTGCCATCAGTAAAACCTCAGCTCATTATTGTTCCTTGCCTGATGAGGTAAACCAAAATTTCATTCATGAAATGTCTAGGTTATTAATGGGTTGCTTATATTGAACTTACTTCCAACAAGTAGTCTGGAAGGGAGAACAATAGTATCTTTGTAGTAGTGAACCCACACCGACACCACCTTAACCAAATGATTAAGGATGACATCCCTAAGGAGAAGTCGAGTTTAAATCAGTCACTCTCAGATATGATGAAATGAGGAAAGCATTTTACTTCTATGGTATTCTTTTTCTAAGTCCGTCACTCCAGTTTAATCATGAGAAAATATCAAAGTCTTAACACTAATAGAACAATGATGTTTATAAATATATTTCGAGCCCCACATCGGGCTCCCTGCTCAACAGGAAGCCTGCTTCTCCCTCTCCCACTCCCCCCCTGCTTGTTTCTGCTCTCACTAACTCTCTCTCTGTCAAATAAATAAATAAAATCTTTAAAATATATATATGTTAAATATATAATGTGTATGTATATGCATATATGTATACATTGTGTGTGTGTGTGTGTGTGTGTGTGTATATATATAATGTATAGTGGTGTGTAATAAAAATATAATGGGAAAAACCTAAAGGTAAAGCCGAGTCAATTTTGCCATTCAGTTAGAAGAAAATTTGTCTTATTTGGTTTACATTTGTAATATTATTTAAACTTACATGCTGAGCATATTTGGAGGACAATTAAGATTTGGGGCATAAAAGCAAAATACTTGTTATTAATCAGAGTTTATGTCTTATATTCATTCATTCTAGCAATATTATATTCATTCTAGCAATTATCCTCCAGAGGAAAGACTAGAATTATTCTGACTTAAGGACATGATTGGTCCCTCACTTTAAATAGATGCTGTGATGTGATGCATAGCAGCAATGCATGCCAATCTCAGAATATGAATTAGGAATGTAGAAAGGATTTCTTGAACATATAGTAATGGAAATGGAGTCGGTCTCTTAATAACTGCAGCAGCTGTTGAAATAAAGAGGAAATACTGAATATTTTATGTGAAAATAATCCAGAATGTTTATTTTCTTTATTTTTAAAAAAGTATTTAATTCAATTATGCTGTTTCCATAGTAAAGCCATATAATTGGCTAAAAATACACTTGAAAATGATGCCTTGTATTTTTCTAGTGCTAGCAGAAAATTATCAAGGAATGAAGACAGTCATGCCTAAATATCTTAGGCTTATTTCTGAATCTTATTAATGGCATTTGCTCCATAAGCAAGAGCATCACATTGCTGACCCTATCCTAGACAAAGCACAGGTGGTCAACACATAACAGGAACATTAAAAATATTTCTTTTTTTAATTCCTCATTTTTTTCTCACTTTTGGTGCATGTATTATCTTATTTTTTCCTTAATTCAATTTAACACTTCCCCAGGTTATATATTTCAGTTATCTTCATAATCACTAGTTTTTATTCAAATCAACTCACCATCTTTATGTCAACTATAAGCAAGATATTTTAAGAATATTTGTGGCATAAAGAAGAATAAACTATGTTCTTTTGCACTCAAGGAATTTATAATTCATTGGGAGAGAATCATCTAATTGTAAAAATAACTCTGTTTTTAAGTAAAATAATATTATGTTATATGTTAAATGGTATAGGAGAGAAATAGCCAACTTCTTAAATATAGACTCTAGCAATTAACATTATTCCAAAGACCACATTTGTCTATCATTTTACTGCATTATGCAAAATAGACCCAGAAGTAGCAAGTACTCTGAATACTTTTAAAAAACAAGCACGCTGGAAATAAAAGGGAAAATATGCAGATTCAGGAGCTGTCACATATGTAAAATTTTTTAGGAATATACTGGTCTATGACAAGCCAGGATAGCACATCTTAAAAAACAAGTTGTTACACCTCATTCCCCTATCAACAAACTGAGGGTTCTAGAGGGGAGGGGGTGGGGGGATGGGTTAGCCTGGTGATGGGTATTAAAGAGGGCATGTACTGAATGGAGCACTGGGTGTTATATGCAAACAATGAATCATGGAACACTACATCAAAAACTAATGATGTAAAGTATGGTGATTAACATAACATAATAAACTAAAATAAATAAAAAATAAATAAATCACTAAGTGGTATAGCACTTGGTAGGTCTCTTTGGAATTTTGAAGCCATATATACCAAGCTGGAGAAAAATTTTCTAACCAATTGTCAGGGCATTTGAAGGGTTGTCAAGTGAGGCCAAGAATAAGAGATGACTCTGTAGCAGGTCCTAGGCTATAGAGATATCTACCCAGCCACCCAATCATATGACCCAGCAGATCCAATGATGTTAGATGTATCTCTGGTGGATAAGGGTGCTGTGTGGAATCTCTGGAAATTACCAACAAGTATTATTGCAGAGCCCTAGGGTTCTGATGAAGGTCATCATTCTGTGACAGAAGGCTGGCATGTTAAAGTTCCTTATCATGAGAGAATAGATAATTCTGTGACTGGTAGTGCTCATCTTGACTCAGTTATTGTCAAATTTACCAAGTCATATAATTGGGTGGTGCTACACAATCCATGATACAATGGAAACAGTACATTTAGGATCACACCTGAGGTCTATAAGATATAAATAAGGTTAAAGAGCATAAGTAAGTTAGATGATCAAGTGTTCAGATTCTCACATCACTTGTCTTTCTTACACTGAAGTGTGCCACTCAGCTCACACTTACGATTTCTTGGGAGGGTGATTCCTATCATTCTCTTATAGAAGGGGGGAAACCTCATTAGAAGATGTATTGCTGCAGGATGTAGAGGTAAATTAAAAATGGATTTCTATTTCAGGACAGTGCTATTTATGTGTGGTCCAAAAGAATAGAAATGAGAAGTCCTACCACTGGCAAAGCTGCAGGGAGCACATTTGATTGGTGGATTTGTTTGGAGAAAGTACTTTAAGATTTGCACATACACAGAATTCTGGACAATGGTGAATGGCTTGACTGGTTAATAAGAGGTAAGGAATATAATTAGAAGATCAGAGACAAAAAAAATCTGGGAAAGGGGCATATGGATGAACCTAAGGAAGTGGCATAAGTATGGAGATTTATGTGTCAGCTATTAACCCAGCCATAGAGCATCCAACACAGGGGAAACGCAATAGCCCAGGTAGATGGGATGACTTAACCTATGGTCATCAGTAGTCTCTGTCCTCAACAATCACACTGCACGACAGAAAGGGGCATGAATGGAATAGCCATGCTGGCAGGGATGGTGGTTGAACATGGGATTAATGGCATTGCCTCCCTCTCACTGCAGTTGATTTAGGTACTGTCACTATTGAATGCCTAACTTGCTAGCATCAGAGACTGACACTGAGCTCCCATTATGGCAAAATCTCCCAGGCCAGTCACTTAGTAGTAAATGGATTATGTTGAGCTTCTTCCACAATGTAAGAGACAGCGATTGATCTTTACTAGAATTGATACCTACTAATTTAGATTTCTCTTTCCTGGCTGTAGGACTGCTGCTAGTTCCAGCATCACAGAATTATTTATCTATGGATATGATACTCACACACATTGCTTCAGATGGGGGATATCATTTTATGGCAAAGCAAGAACTACATAGGTTCCATATTGTACAATATATTGCATTTCCTAAAAAGAGTCAGTTAGCTATCACTCAGTTGATTATTTTAGAGTTCTTTTGCCAGGGGAGCAGAAAGAATAAGAAAATAGGGTTATTATATTAGAAGGTAGATAACTAACCCTTATTATGATAAGGACCTAGGAATGCTGCTAGAGAAGAAGACAGGAAAGAGTGTGCCTAGAATTCAGGGGTCCACTAAGACATTTTTAATACTCCCATGCCCCATTATCATAGTGACTGATAATAAAGTAAATGCAAGATTCTCGATGCCTCAAAACACTTGTGTTGTGGTACGAGTCAATCAATCAGGCAAACATCAGCCCAGTTGATGTGATGTCCAAATGTGAAGAAAATAATAGAATGAGTGGTAGTGAAGAGGGAACTGGCTACTGGAGCAAGGACAATAGCTTGTTCCACTAACAAGCATTAAGTATGGAATTCTTGCCGAGGGACTTATGCATATTGTGAGTGGATCCAAGTGGGGCAAGAATGGACCATATGAATATTACTTTTGTACTGACATATATTCTCTGATTACAGCCTTGGCTATGGTGAACAATTCCAAGCAGGCTTTAATCTACTTCACAATCATGGTGACTAAAGTGAAATGTGTACCGTATGTACAGTATGTATGTATATATGTCAGGACTTTCCTGATGCTGAGGCATGGGACGCCTGTAAAAGACACTTGACATTCATATGCAAATACCACATGAGTGTGGGGAGTTTATATTCTAAGGGTCAAATCTCAAGGAATGGGAGAACAGAGCTGATGGAAAAATCCTCCATTTCATCCCTCAGGCACACAATTATACAGCTCTTCAGAGGGTCCTGGTAGAGTCAAGTGTCCAAAGCCCTCAGTGATCACCATTCAGTAATTGACTTTTTATTTTTTATTGTTATGTTAATCACCACACATTACATCATCAGTTTTTGATGTAGTGTTCCATGATTCATGTTTTCCTATAACACCCAGTGCTCCACACAGAATGTGCCCTCTTTAATACCCATCACCAGGCTAACCCATTCCCCCCACCCCCTCCCCTCTAGAACGCTCAGTTTGTTTTTCAGAGTCTATCGTCTCTCATGGTTCGTCTTCAGTAATTGACTTTTATTTTGGCTTTTCCTCTTCTTGTTTCTTTCTTCTCATTCTTTATTCTTGCTTTGAAATGTTGGTTCCTTCATAAACTATGTGCATACAAGCCTGGATGTCAGCCTCCACTTTATGGATGTATCCGTACTTTCCAAGCAAAAATTTAACTTCTCTCTGCCTAGGTGTCTTCACTGTATTTGGATAGCAATAATAATGTCTATATCATCTGATTGCTATAAGGATTATGTGAGGTACCAATTGTAAACTACTTAGAACAGTGCCTGGCACATAATAAGTGTTTTGTATGTTATTAACAATTAAAGAACAGAGGAGGATAAAGTTTTAAAAGATTGAACGGGATGGTCTCAGCTATATATGATAGAATATAAATTAGAAATTAATTTTTCCAGAATATATAGCTTTCTTATTTGTACTACCTTCAACTCCCAAACTTTTCTCATTTCTATGCCATTAGAATTCATTTTATTTTTACTCTACTCACACAATGAATTTCTGTTGATAATCTAAAACACGAGACCCTAGATCACTCAAATAATGAAAATTGTCCACTTAGAATAATATTAGAATGCGCAAATGAACAAGCTGAAGATGCTCCTGATAACAAACTCTGAGCACTATTTACAAACTACATTGATATCAAGGCAAAGACTTTAAACAAACAGTTTCCAGATTACCATATAAGTAGATGGATAGACAGATAGATGATAGATGATAGATGATAGATAGATAGATAGATAGATAGATAGATAGATAGATGATAGATGACAGATACATCTCCACCTGTTGAAGCTGTATAGAAAATGGAAAAAGGAAGGAGATATAGGGATAGTATCTTACGTATCCGAATTCTCACGGTCCATTTCCTTAAGGGAGTAGGAAGAGAAGAACACATCTGTGACGTTTCCCTTACGTCACTGACAAGCATCCTGCATCCATCTTCCTCCTGTAGAAAAATAGTTGATTTACGTGAATATATAAACATTCAAATAGCCTCTAGGCTTGAACAAGAAAAATACCCTAAGAACTACTGAATTATCCTTTTCTAATGAGCCATTTCTTCCAACATTCCATAAAATTATTCTCCTAAATCCTCTTCTCCTCAAAAGTATAATGAAATACATTATTTTTATTGTAAAGAAAAATATTTCCATGATTATTAAATAAGCTATATATATGTGTGTATATATATATATACACACATATATATAATACTCTTAGAAAAAGGAAGTTTAGTAAAGTTTTCATGTTTGCATGTAAGAAATTGTCTGGCGAATGGAGTGAAACCTGGAAAACAATAATGAAAAAAAATCTCCCAAAGCATTTTTCTCCAATATTTGGACACTTAAAAGTATTGTTAAAATATGTTTCTTTCTTTTTCAATCTTCTTCCTGTCTTAAATATTATCATCAACCATGGAGACAGCCTTTATGTTCAGCTATCACCCACAGACATGAACAGCACTCTGTGTATGCATTATAGTATTTTTAAAAAAATCAAAGGTTGAAATATTTCACACAATGAAGTGATGTTACAGGGATTTTATCATTAAGTGGATTTGGTAAAGAGTATTAAATATTCATCTAACTACAAAAAAATCACTTGAGAATCATTCTTGCTTCTTAAATGTCCTCTGGATAAAATACTGCCCCTCCCCAATCATATTTTTGGAGAGTAAAATGTTATTCTTAACTACATAGTCATTCTTCAGAGAACAATGTTATACACATCTGCTCTGGATCTATTAAACAGCCCCTCCCTTCATCACATCAATCTACTGTTATGCAGAGAAAGGGGGAGAATGTATAATAGATGAGAAGTTTATTATTTTATAGCACTTGTCAATCTGACACTTAAAGAAAAAAAAAAGCACCTGCATGGAAGTTTTGTTTCAAAGAAATGACATTTTTCTCTTATGGAACCAACATTTCTTAGTAAAGCAAAAGAAGATGTAGATTGTAAAGAAGGCAGTGAAGGTGTATAATCATATCTGAAGGGTAAATATAAGCACTATACCTAGTTACCATTCCATGATGGAATATTGACAATTTTCTTTTACCATTTACTTTAAATATTAGAGAGCTTGCCTCACTTGACTTTAAATGATACTGTAAATCAAGTGTGGAGTGGAAATCGTTACCAAATGCCAAAAGATCTCTCTTTCTAAACTGTCTGCCTTGTTTTTACATATTTAACTTAGATTATTTTGTCTCCATGTAAATCAGACAAATAAATGAAAGAAAATGCTTAGTTTTTCCTTCTATCTGAGATGTGGTCCTAATAATTCATCTTTCCCAACTGTAAAGGATAACATATTATTTTCATTTCCTTATCTTTGCATTCAGCTTTCACCTAGTTTATATCTCATGATACCAAAGTGTATTCCTTACCAGATGTCCACCAATACCAGAATTGCTCCCTTTGTGAAATATACTACCATGGTGCTTAGAAGGAGGTATGAAATGATTGAATAATGTTAACTTTCCTTGTTTTTATAACTAGATCTTTTTATGTGGGGTCAGGGCAAGCCATGGAATTCTACTAGAAAAGTTATAAAAGGAATACAAATTTCATTCTTGTCATCACTGAGTTTATAAACAAAAGGATAACAAATATACTGAAGAGTAAGAAAGTTGGTGGATGCAACTCAAGTCATAGAATTATTGCCCCCAAATGCCTAATAAAATGAGCATAAAACCACAAATCATAAAAGAGAGGAATTCACGGTAGTAACCAAGAAGGATATGATACCACCTCATTCCAAAGAAAAGATAAAGTGCTGGTACCTTGACCCAAACTTCATACTGGGCTCAAACACACACACACACACACACACACACACACACACACACACACACACACACAGACATCATTCTGAAAATTAATAACAAGAAAGAAGATGAGTGACTGAGTGGCACAATTGTGAGAATTCCCATGATTATACCTGACGTTGGAAAGAAGTGGACTAAGATTTACATAAGACACAGGATTTCTGCAGAAGCAAGAAGAGTGTCAAATTTTGACATTTTCCAGTGTTCCTTGCAGAAATATGGTAATGATTAGAAGCCCAAAGTTATAAGTCCTTATAAAAATAGGTATCTTAAATCTTGTTAGAAGATATTTGCCAGGATCTTAGAGGAAAGAACAGAAGGCCAAATTGAGATTCTTCCACATGCTCAAACTACAAAAACACTCCTCTAACTGGAGCTCAGAGAGAAGACACTCCCAGATAAGTAGGGAGTTACCTGATGTAAGAAAAGTGGCTTTCAAGATAAAGTAGAAGCAACAGCCGCCTTGAATTTGAGCAAATGACAAGTGGTACAGCACAACAACGTGGTAACTCTCATGAAAACCATAATTAATGAGAAAAAAAAGAGGAAAAATTGATGGTAATGAAAGAGAAATAAGAGAAAGAAAGAAATGTAGCAAACCAAAAGAAAGAAACAAAATAAGGAGCTCATTTTGAAGAAAACAGTAGGGAGTGATCAGTGGAAAACGTAAAGACAAGAAAAATAGAATACAAATTCAAAAATCAAAGACCACAGTAAGATTAAAAACTATTATTATCTAAAAAGGGAGAGCTGAGGAAATCAAGAATTAAAACAGCCAATTGAGAGAACTACATTACAGAACATCCCATAACAGAACACACACAGATGAAAATGTGGTCATTGGCCCGAAAGAACCTAGGCTCATCAGTGCGAACACAAAAAAGAAAGACAAATACTAAAGAAATCAGAGTTCATAGCTTTTATCTGATTGAACAAAAATTCTGTGCCCTCAAGAAAAAGGTAAGAAACATTGAACACCTTTGAAAACCCAAAATGTGCTTGGATTTCAGAATATGCATGTCCATTTCCTAAACACAAAGCTCTGTTAATCTCATCTCATTGTGCCTTTGCAATAGTCACATGAGGTTAGAAGGTCTCACTTTTTTCCCATTTAACAAATAACTAAACTGAGGTGCAGAGAAAATGACGTGGCCAACATCAAATATCAAGGAAGTTAAGGAGAAAAGTTACTAATTTAGATGTTCTTGACTTAGAGCTGATGCTCTCTCTTTTGTCCTGGAAATGGCCAGTTAAGGCACATAGCAGTGGTGTGGAAAATACTAAGTGTGAAATTTTTAAGACAGGATTGGAGTATGGGCATTTATCTGTCATTTAAAAATGTCTTATATCTTTCTTTGAATTGTAAGCAACATCAGATATTATTTCAAATGATACTCCAGAGAAAAACTGAAAATAACTAAAACTGGATGAAATGCAGCAGCAGATTCCTATAGGGACCAATTACAAATAAACAGCCTCATTAAAGCTGTAAATTCTTATAAAGTACATCAGAGCAGGAACATCCCACAGTGAAGCACAGGTGTACACAGTTACTACCAATATTTAGCATAATTTAAATTTGGAACATAATTTAAAGTAATTTATGGGAAAATGCAGGCATATGAGGATTTCCCAACCAAATGATGATAGAAGAAACTGCAGTGCAAGATTGAAATGTCTACTTTGTTCTGTATTATGTTTGTCTGATTTGCGCTCTCTGTTCCCCCTTTCTATTTCTCCCTTAATTTTAGAAACTACCTAGTGCTTTCTGTAATTCACTGATGGGTCCCACATTGACCTTCCTCCTTTGAAAGTTATTCCATATCCGTTCATACATTCTCCTCATTTAGACAAGTCATTACGTTTTCTTCCTTCAAGAGTTTTAGAACTAAGTTTCATGAACATGACTAGGAGGATATTTATCAATATATATATTAAAGTGCAAATACTTTTCATAAAATGAATTCCTTAAAGAGAGAAAAATTAGAGGAATAGTTATTTGCAGATAATAGGACAGAAAAAGTATGATTATAAAGAAATGCCTGGAATTATAATTTCCATTTTTACTTTCTAATACCAGAAAACTGAAATTAACATGATAGCTTCATTTTTACCACACCCAACACATTTCATCAATATGAGTCAATGCATTACATATGGAGACTAAAATGGAATGTAACTAGCAGAATTCATGTTAATGACGTCAAAGTCAGTAGTAAGTAGCTTTATAAGTATGAATGATGTCTAGGGAAAAAGTTAATTCATTCTCAAATTGAATTCACAAACTTAATTTACTGACTCTGATTTTTATGTATACATTAGAGAAAAATGTTCTTAGAATAAATTATTTGAAAATCACCTTGCCTGACTGCCTAGAACCTAGTTAAATTTGACTTTTACATTATTGAAAACTGAAAATGTAAGTAGTCCATATACGTGACCTTAGTCAAAATATTAACACTCTTAGCTAGTTTCCTCATCTATAGAATGAATATTGGATATGGTAAACTAGGTGCTTTTAACTTGGGAACAAAGAATCTTTCGTTAAGAAACTATGTTACACGCAACTAATGAATCATTGAACACTACATCAAAAACTAATGATGTACTATATGTTGGCTAATTGAATTTAAAGAAAGAAAGAAAGAAAGAAAGAAAGAAAGAAAGAAAGAAAGAAAGAAAGAAAGAAAGAAAGAAAGAAAGAAAGAAAGAAAGAAAGAAATTATATGTTGGCCTCCGTCTTGAAGACATTTCTGAATGTCCCAGAATTTTTCTGTAAAATGTCGTGTAGCTTCCTGTGTGCATTGTTTTGGAGAGAAGATCAATACATCGGATTCTATGGGAGGTGGACTACATGTTTCTTTATCTCTCTAATATTCTATCGATCCTGTGATGTTCCATCTGTGGTTCACTGAGTGTGGAAGAACAGTCTGTGAAGGTTGTAGAAAATATGGATTATTGGAACACACCAAAAGAGTTTCTGATTCAGGAGGCCTGGCATCAAGCTGATGTGAGAAGCACTGATATATGCCATAGGACCCATCACAATTATAGATGTGATAACCAAATGTAGTTTAAAGTATTTTAAAATGATAAAAGAATATTCTTTTATAGTCTGTGCTGATTAGCATAACCGATTTTCTGAGAAGCCAAGTCCCTTAAAATTTCTTGATTGATATGTTAATTTCATTAAGATGGCTCTCCTGTCTATACTTTCACAATCAGGGAAAAGATTGGAGATGAAGTTACACTGTATAGCTTAAGTCTATGTAGGATGTCTGATGAAAGGTTTAGACATATAGGAAAGCAAAACTATTAGCTAAAATAACATTTGAGTTCCATATACCCACTACACTACCTACCCCCTATGGATTTAATGTAGTTGTGTTAGCTCTGGGATTTTTTGTTGTTTGTTGGTGTTTGGTTGTGTTTTTAATTCTGAATTGGAAAAATCTACTTTTCTTCCTACAGAGTGGCCATTTTTCCTGCATTGTTTGTAATTCTACAGGGATTTATATATTAAAGGAACTCTAAAAACAGTCATGTCCTTATGGAATCAAGCAGTTAATTTTAAATTTCTTTATTCCATTGCTAATCATTTCCACAAAGTCATCTCCTTTAAAGTCATTGAAGTCTCCTAGAGAATTTTCAGGGAGCATGAGACAACACTAGTTATATTTCTAATTATTACTGATAAGAAATGGAAATATCTACTTTGTCCAGATGAGGTCATTAGCTAAAAGCTAAGGAAATGACTGCAGTACATTAAAACATTCATCTAATTCACTTTTTAAAAGTCCTGCCAGGCTGAAAAATGAGGAATTTAACAAACCATAAATGGTCTCATAAAGCCCTTTATATTAAGTTGTACCAAATTAAGACTTTTTCTTTAAAAAATAAAATAAATAAACTGCTGGCCTCTTACCACAGTTTTAAGAAGTAATCATTAAATAAATGTTAAAGAACAAATTCAGACTTAGTAGAGACTTTATTCAAAAGGATAGTTCTAAGGTAAGGAAAGACACTATTGCAATAGAAAGTGCTGACCTTAGATCAGCAAACTTCTTAGGGGTGAGTCAAAAAGGGCATTTCCCATACAAACAGAAGTGAAAAGGGCTAGAAAAAACAGGGAGTGGGCAAGTTGGAAGAAGGACTTGTGTAATAGGATGGTGGAGTAAAGAATTTACCCTAGGGGAACCTGGCTGGCTCAGTCCATAGAGCATGTGACTCTTGATAAGTTCTAGCCCCGTGTTGAGTGTAGAGATTACTTAAAAATAAAATCTTTTAAAAAAAAGAATGCTTTACACTGAGGTCAGTAAATACTCAGGTGGGCTCTGAAGAAGGGCTGTGTGATGGGTCAAGCGGAGGGCAGCCCAAAAGATAGGGACCTCCCGCAAAGAGGTAAGTTTGACCAAAGTTTGGTTAATAAGCATTTGGTTCCAAAGGATCAGTGGGGATAACGGTTCATTTAATCATTTATGAGGCAAAGAATAGGAATTTGGAGACTCTATATCTGGCCATGTCATAGGTAAACAAGGGGCATCCATTAGTCTTCCCTAAGTTATATAAAGAAGAGTGGTTCTTTACAGTAAGCTGTACTCTAGAACACAAAATGTGGGGGATTTCTTACCCTTCACTGTTTTCCAGGCTCACAGAACTCATAAAAGTCAACATTGTTACAGGTCTTTCCTAATGTCATAGTAAAATACCACATGCACTTTGTATCTTGACCTCATTGTACATCCTTTATAGACAGAAACTAATTCCTCGTTGTCTAGAGGTGTCCTTCTCTTGGAGGAAGGTGGGATAGAAGAATGGGGTATCTAGATGTGATAAGTGCAGAGTGGAAACAGCTTCCCTCACTGGTGACAATTCAGAAAAGGGAGACTTCACTGGAAAGGAACCATCCAGAGATGTGTATTGCCCCATCACTGAAACAACTCTTATTTTGGCCACACAATGCAGAAATGGTTTCAGATAGAGAATGTGGTAGAAAAGGATGACTCTGGCAGCCAATTTTAGACTCATGGAATCTTCTACCTTGACTATTAATTGAATTCACAAAAATAACTTTTCCCTATAAAATGAGTTGACATTGCTGTTTGCTGGGTTGTTAGGCATGAAGGCATCATTCATATGAAATTTTGTTCTTTAAAGTTTTTATTTATTTATTTTTAATTCAAGTACAATTAACATACAGTATTATATTAGTTTCAGGTGTACAGTATACTGATTCAACAAGTCTGTACATTACTCAGTGCTCATCGTGATAAGGGTGCTCTTAATCCCCATCACCTATTTCCCCCATCCCCTCACCGATCTCCCCTCTGGTAACCATCAGTTTGTTCTCTATATTTAAGAGCCCATTTTTTGTTGGTTTTTTTGTTTGTTTGTTTTTCTCTTTTTTAAAATTTGTTCATGTGCTTTGTTTCTTAAATTCCACATATAAGTGAAATCATATGGTATTTTGTGTTTCTCTGACTGGCTTATTTTATTTAGCATTATACCCTCTAGATCCATCCATGTTGTTGCAAATGACAAGATCTCATTCTTTTCTATGGCTGAATAATATTCCACTTTATACACACACACACACACACACACACACACACACACACACACACACACACACACACCTTCTTTTCTATTGAGGGACACCAGGGTTGTTTCTGTATCTTGGCTATTGTAAATAATGCTGTGATAAACATCAGGGGTACATGTACCTTTTTGAATTAGTGTTTATTTTCTTTGGGTAAATACTCAGTGTGGAATTACTGAGTCATATGATAATTCCATTCTTATTTTTTGAGAAACCTCCATACTGTTTTTCATAGTGGTTGTACCAGTTTGTATTCCTACCAACAGTGAATAAGTTCCCTTTTCCTCTACATCCTCCACACCACCTATTGTTTCTTGTGTTTTTTTATTTTAGCCATTGTGACAGATGTAAGTTAATATCTCATTGTAGCTTGAATTTGCATTTCCCTGCTAATGAGGATGTTGAACATCTTTTTTATTTTTTTGTCTTTAACTTATTTTTTAAATTTTATTTTGTTATGTTATGTTAATCTCCATACATTACATCATTAGTTTTTGATGTACTGTTCCATGATTCATTGTTTGCATATAACACCCAGTGCTCCATTCAGTACATGCCCTCTTTAATACCCATCAGCCGGCTAACCCATCCCCCCCTCCCCTCCCCTCTAGAACCCTCATTTTGTTCCCTGGAGTCCATAGTCTCTCATGGTTTGTATCCCCTCCGATTCCCCCCACTTCATTTTTCCCTTCCTACTATCTTTTTTTTTAAACATATAATGTATTGTTTGTTTCAGAGGTGCAGATCTGTGATTCATCAGTCTTACACAATTCACAGCATTCACCATAGCACATATCCTCCCCAATGTCTATCACCCAGCCACCCCATCCCTCCCATCCCCCACCACTCCAGCAACCCTGTTTGTTTCCTGAGTTTCAGAATTCCTCATATCAGTGAGATCATATGATATAGGTCTTTCTCTGACTGACTTGTTTCGCTCAGCATAATACCCTCCAGTTCCATCCACGTTGTTGCAAATGGCAAGATCTCAATCCTTTTAATGTGTGTGTGTGTGTGTGTGTGTGTGTGTGTGTGTGTGTGTGTGTATCACATCTTCTCTATCCATTCATTTATTGATGGACACCTTGGCTCTTTTTATAGTTTGGCTATTGTGGACATTGCTGCTATAAACATTGGGGTGCACATACCCCTTTGGATCCCTACATTTGTATCTTTGGGGTAAATACCCAGTGGTGCAATTGCTGGGTTGTACGGTAGCTCTATTTTCAACTTTTTGAGGAACCTCCATACTGTTTTCCAGAGTGGCTGCACCAGCTTGCATTCCCACCCACAGTGTAGGCAGGTACCCCTTTCTCCACATCCTCGCCAACATCTGTCATTTCCTGACTTGTTAATTTTAGCCATTCTGACTGGTGTGAGGTGGTATCTCATTGAGGTTTTGATTTGAATTTCCCTGATGCCGAGTGATGCTGAGCACTTTTTCATGTGTCTCTTGGCCATTTGGATGTCTTCTTTGGGAAAATGTCTGTTCATGTCTTCTGCCCATTTCTTGATTGGATCATTTGTTCTTTGGGTGTTGAGTTCGATAAGTTCTTTATAGATTTTGGATACCAGCCCTTTATCTGATAAGTCATTTGCAAATATCTTCTTCCATTCTGTCGGTTGTCTTTTGGTTTTCTTGACTGTTTCCTTTGCTGTGCAAATGCTTTGATCTTGATGAAGTCCCAATAGTTCATTTTTGCCCTTGCTTCCCTTGCCTTTGGCAATGTTTCTAGGAAGAAGTTGCTGTGGCTGAGGTCAAAGAGGTTGCTGCCTGTGTTCTCCTTTAGGATTTTGATGGACTCCTGTTTCACATTTAGGTCTTTCAACCATTTGGAGTCTATTTTTATGTGTGGTGTCAGGAAATGGTCCAGTTTCATTCTTCTGCATGTGGCTGTCCAGTTTTCCACACACCATTTGTTGAAGAGACTATTTTCCACTGAACATTCTTTCCTGCTTTGTTGAAGATTAGTTAACCATAGAGTCGAGGGTCTATTTCCGGGCTCTCTATTCTGTTCCATTGATCTATGTGTCTGTTTTTGTACCAGTACCATACTGTCTTGATGATGACAGCTTTGTAATACAGCTTGAAGTCCAGAATTGTGATGCCACCAGCTTTGCTTTTCTTTTTCAACATTCCCCCAGCTGTACGGGGTCTTTTCTGGTTCCATACAGATTTTAGGATTATTTGTTCCATTTCTTTGAAAAAAGTAGATGTTATTTTGATAGGGCTTGCCTTAAATGTGTAGATTGCTCTAGGTAGCATTGATATCTTCACAATATTTGTTCTTCCAATCCATGAGCATGGAATGTTTTTCCATTTCTTTGTGTCTTCTTCAATTTCTTTCATGAGTATTTTATAGTTTTCTGAGTACAGATTCTTTGCCTCTTTGGTTAGATCTATTCCTAGGTATCTTATAGTTTGGGGTGCAATTGTAAATGGGATTGACTCCTTAATTTCTCTTTCTTCTGTCTTGTTGTTGGCATATAGGAATGCCACTGATATCTGTGCATTGATTTTATATCCTGCCACTTTACTGAATTTCTGTATGAGTTATAGCAGTTCTGGGGTGAGGTCTTTTGGGTTTTCCACATAAAGTATCATATCATCTGCAAAGAGTGAGAGTTTGACTTCTTCTTTGACAATTCGGATGCCTTTTATTCCTTTTTGTTGTCTGATATCTGTGGCTAAGACTTCTGGTACTCTGTTGAATAGCAGTGGTGTCAGTGGACATCCCTGCCATGTTCCTGACCTTAGGGGGAAAGCTCTCAGTTTTTCCCCATTGAGAATGATATTTGCTGTGGGTTTTTCATAGATGGCTTTTATGATATTGAGGTATGTACCCTCTATCCCTACACTCTGAAGAGTTTTAATCAAGAAAGGATGATATACTTTGTCAAATGCTTTTTCTGCATCTACTGAGAGGATCATATGGTTCTTGTTCTTTCTTTGATTAATGTATTATATCACATTGATTGATCTGCAGATGTTGAACCAACCTTGCAGCCCAGGGATAAATCCCACTTGGTCGTGGTGAATAATCCTTTCAATGTACGGTTGGATCTTATTGGCTAGGATTTTGGTGAGAATTTTTGCATCCATGTTCATCAGGGATATTGGTCTGTAATTCTCCTTTTTGATGGGGTCTTTGATTTTGGGATCAAGGTAATGCTGGCCTCATAAAGTGAGTTTGGAAGGTTTCCTTCCATTTCTATTTTTTGGAATAGTTTCAGAAGAATAGGTATTGATTCTCCTTTAAATGTTTGGTAGAATTCCCCTGGGCAGCCATCTGGCCCTGGGCTTTTGTTGGTTGGGAGATTTTTGATGACTGCTTCAATTTCCTTAGTGGTTATGGGTCTGTTCAGGTTTTCTATTTCTTCCTGGTTCAGTTTTGGTAGTTGATACATCTCTAGGAATGCATCTGTTTCTTCCAGATTATCTAATTTGCTGGCATAGAGTTGCTCATAATATGTTCTTATAAGTCTTTGTATTTCTTTGGTGTTGTTTGTGATCTCTCCTCTCCCATTCATGATTTTATTTATTTGGGTTCTTTCTCTTTTCTTTTTGGTAAGTCTGGCCAGGAGTTTATCAATCTTGTTAATTCTTTCAAAGAACCAGCTCCTAGTTTTGTTGATCTGTTCTACTGCTCTTTTGGTTTCTATTTCATTGATTTTTGCTCTGATCTTTATTATTTCTCTTCTCCTGCTGGGTTTAGGCTTTATTTGCTGTTCTTTCTCCAGCTCCTTTAGGTGTAGGCTTAGGTTGTGTATTTGAGACCTTTCTTGTTTCTTGAGAAAGGCTTATACTGCTATATACTTTCCTCTTAGCACAGCCTTTCCTGCATCCCAAAGATTTTGAACAGTTGTGTTTTCATTTTCATTGGTTTCCATGAATTTTTTAATTCTTCTTGAATTTCCTGGTTGACCCATTCATTCTTTAGTAGGATGCTCTTTAGCCTCCATGTATTTGAGTTCTTTCTGACTTTCCTCTTGTGATTGAGTTCTAGTTTCAAAGCACATTTTCATTCCCTGAAAATATGCAGGGAATGATCCCAATCTTTTGGTACCAGTTGAGACCTGATTTGTGACCTAGGATGTGATCAATTCTGGAGAATGTTCCATGGGTACTAGAGAAGAATGTGTATTCTGTTGCTTTGGGATGGAATGTTCTGACTATATCTGTGAAGTCCATTTGGTCCAGTGTGTCATTTAAAGTCTTTATTTCCTTGTGAATCTTTTGCTTAGATGATCTGTCCATTTCAGTGAGGGGGGTGTTAAAGTCCTCTACTATTATTGTTGTTGTCGATCTGTTTCTTTGCTTTTGTTATTAATTGGCTTATAAAATTGGCTGCTCCCATTTTCGGGGCATAGATATTTACAAATGTTAGATCTTGTTGGATAGACCCTTTAAGTATGATATACTGTCCTTCTTCATCTCTCATTATAGTCTTTGGTTTAAAATATAATTAGACATGTGGACATTTCTAGACAAATGTTTCTGGCTAATATCAGTGAGGTTATTGCCTGTTTTCTTCTAGGGATTTTATGGCTTCAAGTCTCACATTTGGATTTTTATTCAATTTTATGTTTATTTTTGTGTATGGTGCAATAAAGTGGTCTAGTTTGTATTCTTTTGCATGTAGCTGTCCAGTTCTCCTATCACCATTTGTTGAAGAGACTATCTTTGTCCCTTGTATATTCTTGCCTCCTTTGTCATAGATTCATTGACCATATAACAATGGATAATTCATATCTAATTTTAAATCTTTAGGAGTAACAACTCTTAGGCTATTTTCAAAGTTTATGTATTACCTAATGCTTCCAAATCAAATTTAGCATCATTAGAAAATCAATTCTTAAACATTTCTATTTAATAAACAATCTAAATTCAATGATCATCTTAAATATATTTCTGTACCTTCTCCTACCCCTTTCCTTATCATCATCACCACCATTTAAAACATAAAGTACACAAGCTATAGAATAATTGGAGTGTTTCCCTAAGCTATATATCATATGCCCATACTCTCATCTGGCTTTTTTTTTTCTGCTTACTTCAGAGGAAAACTGTTGGTCTGCAAGCAATAGATGGATACTCCTTCACTAGTGGAAATGGAATTCCTCTATTAGACTTCATAAAAGGTTATGGAGTTTTATAAGACAAGCAAAGGGAAGATAGATTTGTGCAAGCTTCCTCGAGGAAGAAGAGATGGAATGCAGCTCTTCTTATACCAAGATAAAGTGGGCCTTTGCCTCAGGCCTGGTGCTTTTAGAATGTTCAGCAATTCTTATGATTGGGAAAAAAGCAAATACATATTTCAACAGCTAGTTCTAAAAAGTAAGAGGCATAAAACAATGAAAACTATTTCCATGGGCACCATATAGAACTGTTATTTTAATCATCACTCTATATAATCATGCGTTTTTTTAAAAACATATTCTCTGGAAGTAGCCCTTAAATTGTAAGCTGCCCTTTTGTAATTTTCCTAATCCAGTGTGCTCCTGTGGCCCATTTAAATCCAATTTTAGCTTATAAAAACATTGATTAATGTGGAAAAATATCTAGATTACAGTATTGTATACTTGAGAAGCATAGCCCTAGAATATGATTAGGTATTATGATACAATGAAAGGATATAATAATTTTACATATATTGCCACACGTTAAGGGTATCTTTGACTAGGATGATGAAACATAAGTAGATGTTAATCCTTGATTATAAGTTAAGAGGAAGTCTTGAACATCATGCTGGTCCATAAATTTTCAAGATTTATAGCTCTGAAACATAAATTATGGTCCATGGAATTTTCAACATTTATATCTAAAATATACATAAATAACTCTTAGAGCTACAGTCCATAGATGAAAATATAAACAAATATGATTATCCATTTTAAGCTGCATACGTTAGTAGAAAGTGATGTATACATGTTCATACCAAACAGGAAGAGACAGAACTGGTCAAGTGCACAGGCTTTGACTAGCTCACCTAAGTTTGACTGCCAGCTGGACCACCAATCTTGGGCAAGCTACCTTGGATGAGCTACTCCCTACCTCATTTCCTCAACTGTACTGTGAATATTAAATAGTACTAACTTCAAGGTTTGTTCTAACAACAACAACAAAAGAGTTAATTGATTATTTTAAAGCTCTGAGAAAAATCCCTGACATTTGTTAAACACTCAATAAATGTCAGCTATTATTAGGCCACATAACTTAAGCAAAGACATTTTTCTATGTGCTCTAAATGAATCTGTTTATTACATAGTCTTACTATGATGATTATTGCTAATTGATTGCAAGTTAAGCACTGTGCTAAGCATCATACACTCACACACACACACACATACACACATAAAATCTCATTTGATTTTTTTCACCATCTAAGGGTTTATAAGTATTAGTATAACGCCCATTATACCAAACAGGAATTGAGGCATAGAGTTGCTAAGTAACTTCTCCAAGATCACAGACTTTTTAAATAATGGGAAACAAAACAAAACAAAACACTACCTTAAGAATCAAAACTTAGATTCTCAGTCACGATATATAATTTACTAGCTGTATTACCTATAGAAAGCTAACTGTCTGGCTTATTTCCTCACCGGTAAAATGGGAGTAACGTTCTGTATCCCTGCCTGCTTCTCGAGTTAGTGGAGAGAATCAAATGATGTAATAATGATGAATAAATTCCATCGAGCGGAATAGGAATAACTGAATGTTCCTCAGTGGTGTACAGGTCTCTTTAAAAGTGCTTCAGAATGCAATATTCTTAGCCACCTCCTCAAGGAGCATGGAGCCCGGTTTTCCTTTGATGAACATTCCTGTCATTCCCTGCAGTTCAGTATGACAGAAAGGAGAGTCTTAATAGCTATAGTCATAGCTGGTGTCTGAATGTGAATGGGCTTTTCTTCTCTTCTCTGCTCGTGGTTGCTAGGCTGCCAGGAGATGTAGCTGCCTGTGGTTGCTGCATGCACATGTATAGATCTCATTTGAAATGCTAAATTCCAATAAATTTCTCTCTCTCTGACCTAAAGATAAATTTGTTCTGCTTCTCAAAACTATTTAGGAGTTACCAAAATGGAGCTGCAGAGATCCTAACGACTCAATTCATCTTATGTTACACAACCATCTGCTCAAAGTAAAGACTCTCAAGAGCATTTTGGTAATTGGGGCTTGAAAGACATAGATTCGGGGACTAAGGTTAAACTCTACTTCATATTCTTATATCAGGAGCCATTAAGTCCTTTACAGCATAGGCCTTGCTACTCATCCTTCCCCCATCTGCTCAGACCTCTGCTTGTCTCCCAGTGTTTTAACAAAACAGGAATCCCATGGTCTCTCTTTGGCTTCTTTAAAGGACCCAGGGTTTATCAAACAAGTCTGAATCTATCCCCAAACTTTGATTCTGACAATAATATATGCTTCAATTTGGCAAAACATGTTTTATAAAATTGCAATTGCTACCCTGATACCAATAATATGAAAGAAAAAAATAGGCATATATTATTATGCCAAGTAGTATGGAATCATAGCTATGTTTATATTGCTTGCATTAGTTTAAAATGGGGAAAATCTAAAATAAATACTGTACAGAATTTCAGTCATTAACACAAAATATATTAAAAGTTATCTTGGGGAGTCTTATCTAATTAGTGGATTTCTGCTACACATTTCACATTCTGCTAAGAATGTGCTTATTTTTTAAAAATAATACATGATTTCTACAGTAAAAACCCTTGGCTGTTTAACAGTAAGAGAGGACTTACACACTTTAAACACGAGAATAAGATAGAAATTTCTGACAAAGTTATAATGAGGGAAAGAAAAAAGAATTATGGAGTTGAAAAAAGATTTCTTGAAGAAAAGGGTATTAACCTGACCTCTGGCATTCATTCCTGATAAAAATGTTTTGTAAACTAGAAACAGAAGGTAAATTCACTTTCTATCTGCAATCAGAAAAGGATACCCGCTGTCACTATTTCTGTCCCATAACACTTTGAAGACCCTGGCTGGTATGATATTGCAAGAAAAAGAAATAAAAATGTAAGAATTAGAAACAAAAAATGAAGCTCTAATGATTCACTAATATTCTTGTCTTCAAGAAAATAAAAAATAAAGTCCATATAAATCATTACAATTAAGTTCAACAAATTTGCTGGTTATCATCTTATAATACAAAAGTCTTATTTCTATGTAAGAGGAACAAACATTAAATATAATTTTATAAATTAAGTGTAATTTTAAAAAATTCACAAAAGCCTCAAAAGTATTAAATGTCAAAAAATAAACCTCATGGAAGATATACAAGATCTCTACATGGAAAACAAAGCATTTCTGAGAGAAATTAAGAGAGACTTAAATAAATGAACAAATATTCCATGCTCATGGGTTGGAAGACAAAATTATAAAGTTTTCTATTTTTCCCTCATTGACCTACGATTTAAGTGCAGAGAGGATGTGAAGCAATGGAGAACTTCATAAACTGCTAATAGGAGTGTACATTAGTAAAATCACTTGCCTTCAAATTATTTGTAATTCAGAAGTAAACCTGGTTGATAGATGGGCAACATTTAAAAATTTTTAAAATACAGAAGCTTGTTTTATAACCACCTGTCTTCCTAAAATACAGAACCATAGCTCCACTCATGATGTGCTTCACAGTTATGAGATGGTAGGTCACCTGGTAATATTTTATGTTAACTAATTTTTCTTGTTATCTGCCTGGTGACTAACAATAGAGGCAAACCAGGAAGGATGGCAAAATGATGATGGTGAAAGGGGGGTAAATATAACTAGGTATGTAGAAAAAAGGTAAATTTAAAAATTTTATGGCAAAATAAAACACTAAAGTTTTATTAATTTTCAGGCTTATTTTCTAAACATCATTATGGACTTATGACTTTCACTATATTTTTCAGCTTGGCCATCCCACTGGCCTTACTGGCAGTACATTCAACCTGTTTACTCCCAAATGTGATTTGTACTTTAATGTTCAGATCTGGGACTCACTAAAGAAAAGGGCAGGGACATATGAAGATAAGATATCTTCTTGTTTCCAGAAGCAGGTATTTCAAAAATGCCCATGGTGGTGCTAAAAGAACAATGGAGCCAAATAGAAGGGCTACTATTGGCCATGTTCTGATATACTGAGGATCAGAAAAAAAAAAAAAAAAGAAAAATGATAGTTGATTACAATGGTTCTTAACCAGAGACAGTTTTGTTCCCTAGGAGATATTTGAATTGTCTGAAGACATTCTTGGTTGTCACAACTGGGGGAAGTGCTTCTGGCATCTAAGGGGTAGAAGCAGGGGTGCTGCTAAGCATCCCACAATACATGGAACAACTCCCCACAAAAAAAAGAATTTACAATTTAAAATCTCAGTAGTGCTTAGATTGAGGAATGCTGATCAATTGAAACAAACTCAGTTCATAAACATATTCCAAATAGGGGAAAACTACATAAATGTAAAGTAAGTTTGTTGCATGCAAAAGAAGAGTAAATTTAATACATGTTTTAAAATTGCTGTTAATGGGCACTGGGTGGCTCAGTTGGTTGAGCAACTGCCTTCGGCTCAGGTCATGATCCTGGAGTCCTGGGGTTGAGTCCTGCATCGGGATCCCTGCTCAGCAGTGAGTCTGCTTCTCCCTCAGACCCTCCCCACTCTCATGCTCTCTCTCTCTATCTCATTCTTTCTCTCAAATAAATAAATAAAATCTTTAAAAATAATAATAAAATAAAATAAAATAAAATAAAATAAAATAAAATAAAATAAAAAATTGCTGTTGATGTTTGACTGGACTTGTCACCAGCTAGACCTCAAGACCTGACATTTGCTGCCCACCTGCTTGTACTCACTAACCTTTGTCTTACATTTTCCCTTAAGCTCTTCTTTCTGGCTTACTTCTTTACTCAGGCAAATGACACTCAAAACCACCCCTGGGTGATGATGACTGCCCTGTCAAGACCTCCCGCTGGTCCAGACCAACCAGACCTTTTGAGCTAAACCCCCCAACCCCACTCACCCTGCACAGATGGACCATGGAGTGATCCCTGGAATGACCAACAACTACCTTTATTTGTTATACTAAAATCTCCACCCAAAGAGGAGCCTCAGCCTCATTTACATAACATACAATGTATATATATAGGCATTTTTCTTTAAAGTGCAACCTTATGCCTGCCTCTACGTAAGATGAGAAGTCTTCCCTATCTAAATATTCATTCTAACCCTAAACAAAAGGAACCCATTCACCCTCTCTCTCAGCATTCTTGGTTTTGGAAGCCATTCCCCATAACCTCCTTATTTGCTGCAAGTTAATTTTTTTTTTTCACCCAGCATGGAGCCCAACATGGGGCTTAAACTCATGACCCTGAGATCAAGAACTGAGCTAACATCAAGAGTCAGACACTTAATCGAGTCACCCAGGTGCCCCACTTATTTGTTGCAAATAAAAGTTTTCTTTGTGCAACAATTCAACCTGGTGCCTTTTCTGACTCACCAAGGAGCAAACTCCTATTGGTTCAGTAGCAGATTGATGTATATGAGTGTGTTGATCTCAAGGTTTTGTTTGTTTTTATTATGTATATGTGTGATAATAGATATTTATTGTTAACTATGTGATGGAGAATGGTAGATAGGAAGAATCACCAGTGAGCCAGCTGAACCAGAAAACCAAGAACTGTATTATAAACAAGAAGAGTGGCCAGCCATAATGGCCTTACCAAATAATCAGGTAGAAATAGGTCGTAATGTTGGATTGCAGAACAGGAGTACAATCAAATGTCCATTAGAGGAAGCGGACAGTGAAAACTCAGCTGTCCAGGAGGGGAATCTCGGTATGGTTCTACTAATTTTAATGAGGTACTAATAAGATATAATGAAGTAGATAACTACATGAGGTATCTGTAGCCAAAACTTGATGGATAAGGGAACAAAAAGGGGAAGGTGCAAGAAAAGGAATCAGTTTACAAGGTCTGTGAAATAGCACATGAACCTGTGCTAAAGAAGGAACCACACCAACTAGTGTAGACTTGGAATTGAATCCCCCTGAGGTAAAAATCGGTCTTGTTTTCAGACCAAGAATCAACTAGTCAATGAAACAGAACCTGATATCTTAGCTTGAAAGAATATTATTTGGGGAATATTATTTGTAAAGATTATGCATCTAAGTGTATGAATGAAAATGCTAATTTTGTAAACCCATAAATCGAGCTATTTTGTGAATATTTGATTTATTTTAAGAGGTTGAAGCATTTTAAAGATCTCTTACAATTAGAGTCTTATTTTTATTGACATTCAGGGCTTGTCTGGGTTTTAATCAACTTTTATTTAATTTTTTATTTGTTTAAAGATTTATTTATTTGAGAGAGAGAGAGTGTGTGCGTGTGCGTGCAAGAGCAAATGAACGGGGGAGGGGCAGAGGGAGAGAGGGTCCCAAGCAGACTCTGTCCTGAGCATGCCACACAGGTGCCCCAAATCAACTTTTAAATGGTCAGAATACTAGATTTATAAATGTATATTTTTATTTACTAGAAATGTAAGTAGTATATAAATGTATAGGAAATTTGCCTTAAGTATTTGTAAGCTTAATAAATTGAGTGATAAAAAGCAAAAGAAGAGGTTAAGTGTTCCTTTGTACCCACAATAGTCTCCCAAGACTTACTGATGAGAAATGGCAATAAGGAATAGCGCTGGTATGACCAAATGATGGCCAAAAACCAAATCTTCCCGGCTGCCTGTGTATGTAAAGCCTTATCACCTTTTTATTTATTTTTTAAATTTTATTTTATTATGTTAATCACCACACATTACATCATTAGTTTTTGATGTAGTGTTCCATGATTCATTGTTTGCATATAACACCCAGTGCTCCATGCAGAATGTGCCCTCTTTAATACCCATCACCAGGCTAACCCATCCCCCCACCCTGTCCTCTCTAGAACCCTCAATTTGTTTCTCAGAGTCCATAGTCTCTCATGGTTCGTCTCCCCCTCTGATTACCCCCCCTTCATTTTTCCCTTCCTACTATCTTCTTTTTTTTTTAACATAAAATGTATTATTTGCTTCAGAGGTACAGGTCTGTGATTCATCAGTCTTATACAATATCACCTTTATAATAGTTGAAGAACATCAAAAGAAGAATGTATTTTGTAACATGTAAATTATATGACAACCAAATTTCAATGACCATGTTTATTCACTGTGCTATCAGAACACGTCCGCATCCATTCATTTACATATCGTCTGTTTTTGTAGTACAATGGCAGATTAGCTAGTTGTGACAGAAACTGTATGCAGACAAAGCTTAAAATACTTACAATATGGCCCTTTACAGAAAGTTTGTCAGTGCTTGGGATCGCAGTTTTAAGCCTGGGCTTCAGGACAAGACAGACCAGGTTTAAATGTCATCTGCCTCTACTAGTCATGATTCTTGAGAGTTTCTTAAACTTTGAGAACCCCAGTGTCTCCATCTGTGAAATGGAGCCAATTTTAGTAACTACCTTATAGAGAAGCTGTGAAAAGTAAATACATAATATGTGTAGGCAACTAAAAGAGCTCCTGTAAATAAGGGGTCCTTAACAAAGGTTTTTTTTTAACACTAACTGGTACTGGGCTTCCTGACCGCTATGTTTGGAGTGATCATGGAGGACTGCATATGCTATTAACTTGGGAATGTGCAGTTTTAAAATTTGCACACTTATTTACAATTACGATTTAAAACTCATATGCCTTCTAAATGTCAGACCCCTGATGCAAAGCCAGTTGAACTTTCCTTGAACTTGCCCTGGATCACAAAGAGTTGGTAGCTGAGGGGAGAATCAGTGTGTGGTGGAACCACACGGGCTTTGGAACCACGCAGGTTTCAGATGAATTATAATCCTTCCCCTGGCAATGTGGTTTATAGCAGTTCAATATGCCTTTATGAGCATTGCTTTGCTCATCTACATAAACACAACATATATACCAGCATCACAAATGCAAATACAGGTGCTTGGACCTGCTGAATCTCAAAGGATGAGATCCAGATGTTCACAATTTTAAAAAAGCTAAATGTGGTTTTGGTGCACATGCAGGCAGGATTGAGAATCACAAAACAAAAATGTTTACGGGAAGTCTAAATGAGCTAATAAGTGTCAAACTCCTAGCAGAGGACCTGAGACAACTATCTTCCAAAACCCAGCACATGCTAACATTCTGAACATCATCCATTCAGGGATAATGGAAAACTTGAAGCTGGGCTTGTTGTCTTCATCCCAAGAAATGGGGAAGGATCGTTTCTGTGCAGTAACAACAGGTGATAAACAGACCTTGTATACAACTGTCCCCCAAACTTTGGGGGGGAAAGTGCCTCTATCCAACAGTGAGAATTCCCTCAAACTCTCCATATTGGAAAACAAGACTGTTTCCAGAATCTTACAAAATCCTGTTAACGATTGATAACGTCAAAAAGCACATTCTCTAAGGGTGATATTTCTATCAAAATTAGACCCTTTCTCCTTAACACCATTGTGAGCTTATTAACACTTTAAAAGCACTGGAAAACCTGTAAGGCAGTGTTTACATAGTCCTGCTGTACTCTGAATGGTTCAGCATCAATACAAAGTCTCATTAACCTTATCACTTTCAAGTCCTTGAGAACAATAGGATAAGTCAGGAGCTGCCACTGTCTGTGTGCTCTAATGCATAAACTTAATGGGCTTGGAGAACAAGACTTCCAGCAGTGCCACGAGCTATTCAGAGGTACTTTTCAGCTAGCAAATATGTTATTCTGAACTACCCAGCCATTATGGGAATGTATGGAGCCCTTAATTTTGGTTTAATGGTGTTTTTGTAAGGGAGACTTCAATGAAACTTAGAGCATATTTTAAAAGTCTAAGAAAAATAAAAAGGGCTCTCCTTTGCCACACAGTCCTAGTGCTATGAAACAATGCCATATGATGAGGTCCTCACCTTCTTCTTAGCTGCTACCTAACTGGTTTTGAAAGATAAATTCACCTTATGGATTCAATTGTGCAAAGTGTAAGGAAACTTCCAAAATAAACTAAATTCCCTTGGAATGATCGTAAGATAAAGAAAACATCTTTAACTGGACTTAATTGCCAGAGATGTCTAAAATTTCCTTCTGAGGATCGGTAAAAAAGGAAATTAGAATATTGAACAAAGTATCTTTGTACCTGAGAGCCACGAAACCACTACCACCATCCCCATCCCCCACCACATCCCATAAATATAAATTTCATTGGTCTAGTATGTTATACTTGAGATGTTTAATATACAGGCAAGCTTTGTGAGTAGTTTTGTGAAATGATGTAATCAAAATTTAATTAGGAAACCAATCTTGTAGTTAGAATGATAAAGAAAGAAAGAAAGAAAGAAAGAAAGAAAGAAAGAAAGAAAGAGAAAGAAAAAGAAAGAAAGAAAAAGAAAGAAAGAAAAGAAAGAAAGAAAGAAAGAAAGAAAGAAAAAGAAAGAAAGAAAGAAAGAAAGAAAGAAAGAAAGAAAGAAAGAAAGAAAGAAAGAAAGAAAGAAAGAAAGAAAGAAAGAAAGAAAGAAAGAAAGAAAGAAAGAAAGAAAGAAAGAAAGAGAAAGAAAAAGAAAGAAAGAAAGAAAGGCACCTGGGTGGCTCAGTTGGTTAAGCGTCTGCCTTTGGCTCAGGTCATGATCCCGGGATCCTAGGATCCAGCCCCACGTTGGGCTCCCTGCTCAGCACGAGCCTGCTTCTCCTTTCCCTCTACCTGCTTGTGCTCTCTCTCTCTCTCTGTCAAATAAATAAATAAAATATTTTTTAAAATAAAATAAATTAAAATTAAAATTAAAAAAAGAAGGAAGAAAAATTTAGAAATCTATAACATGAGAAAAGATATCCATTTTATGCTATTTGTTCTATTAGTGGGTACCACTGCCATTCTACATACAAAGAATTCTCATTTGTAGAAAATGCCATAATACATTTTGTTAAATGGAATCAGATTTAGTATAGTCTCAAAGAGCTGGGCCAAGGAAGAATAAAGCAAGGTCAATCATAGGCTGGCTAGTCAGTATAGTATGCTCTCTTGTTGACAATTTGGGGCAAAAATCCAAGAATCTTCACATCATCAAATAGTGTTTTTATTATTCACTAAATTGTAAAATAAAAAATGACTTTGGTGGTCACCTAATTGAGCTCTAGCCACCCTCTCCCCCCACACATTGATTATATACTACACACACACTGACTATATACCTTTTTACTTTCACCCTGTCTGTGGGTAATACTTCAAGGTGAATAATTTAAAGACAGTTTTCCGGACTTTTCTCTCTTTGTGACTTTCATCATAGCCAATCACTGTTTATGTGTCATATGAATTCTTTCTTTCCATTTCTAATACCCAAATGCAAACTCTTATTCCTTCTTACCTAGGTTATTGAAATACTTCATATGTCTCTTGCTATAATCTCTGCTGTACAGTACTCCTTAGTCAACATCAAAACATTATCTTTCTAAAATGGAACTTTGATCATAAGGCTGGGATATTCTCTCTTTGTCCCTTTCCATTCATTTTATACATTCTATACTCTTCTCTGTGCCTGAGAGGTTAACCTCTGCAGACAGCATCAACCAGTAATCACGTTCTCTGGCTTTTCTTTGAGTTTGCCAATGGGGGTTACCAACAAGAGGTTAGCAAGTAGTAGGACAAAGAGGTAAATAAATATACCTTTTATCCTGGTCACCATGTGGCTAGGCTGTGGTTTTGTGGTAGCCATATATCTCCAAGGTAAGGACACATTCCTATAAGATGGCAGTCTCTGATATCTTCAGCTTCTTCAAATTCGGGCAATTACTTTCTCCTCCTATGTCTCCAAGTCTAATGTTTCGAGCCCCACAGTGATTTTCCCTTAATCTTGCCCACAGTTTTCCAAATAGTCTCTTCATTCAACTCTCTTCAATTATCCCTTCAATTGTTACCTAATATGATTCTGACTGCCATAATCATGCTACTTCCCGAACAGGTACTTTCAAATGTTTTCTTATGCTTCTAATATGAATTCCACTTTCCCATATCTGATTATTAACCCCACTAAATTTAGCCCTAATCTATCTGTCTTGACGATCTTCAGTTGTTCAGTTACAGGAGCACTACTCTCTAGTCAGATTACATCATTTACTTTGTTCCTCACATATCACCTGTGTTCCCAAATCCATTCCTTGATAAAGAGAAATGATCTGGCTTGACTGATCAGCCTCTTTTTCTCTGAGATCTGTTTTCCATGTCCCCTATTACACTATTAGCATGTATATTTCTGCTATATGACCTTCCTCTTTTATCCATAAAAGATTGGGCCAGGCATAAAATATTCAAGTTCTCAGGAATATGGATTTCTGAACAAAATTATTGGGACAAGATTCTGTGGGTAATAGAGTATCAGTCAGTAACAGGATTGTGGTAAAAGAAGGTCCACAATCACCCACCCTGGGCCCCATCCTTGAGGTTTGTTTGAAAAACTCTTCCTTGATTTGAATGAGACACTAGACTATCTTCTCTAATAAATTTTCTTATGCTAGCTCAATTTAATTTCTTTTTTTTAAGATTTTTATTTATTTATTTGTCAGAGAGAGAAAGAGAGAGAGCACAAGCAGGGGGAGCAGCAGAGGGAGAGGGAGAAGCAGGCTCCTCACTGAACAAGGAGCCCGATGTGGGACTCGATCCCAGGACCCTGGGATCATGACCTGAGCCGAAGGCAGACACTTAACGACTGAGCCACCCAGGCGTCCCTCAATTTGATTTCTGTAACTGTAAGGCAAAGCAACCGTCACTAACAGCCTAAGATTCAACATTTCTTTTCTCTTGTCATAGTAGCATGCCTCACTTCATGTATTTAAAGCAATGGTCTCTAAAATAGGTTGTGAGCACCAGAGATGACTAATTAGTGTGGAAAAAAAAAAATATTGGGATATCTATTTTCTATCAAAACAACTTTAAATGATTTAAAAACCAACCTATATTAATATTCAATATACAGATTAACATTTGTGCCCTCACTCAGCCTGTAAGTCAGCAGGTGAGGTGTTCTACACATACAGGGATGAGAAGGGAAAAGTGGGAGTTTTATAAGGTGGATAGGTTGACAGTGGTATTATCTCTTCTTTATTTACTTTTAGCAAAAGTTAAATTATAATAGTTTATGTGTGCCCTGTTAGATTGGATTAAACGCTTATTTAAATGCTGGAGTTTTTACAACACAATGACATGAGAAGGAAAGTGACTCTAATTTATTTTTGCAACATTAAGAGGATCACTGTTTATGTCATGGCAAAGTACTTTAAAGACTTGTCAAGCTTAAAGATAAATAAAGCATTTTTCTTTTAAAAAGATAACTGTTCCATCTATTGAATTTTTGGTGATAAAAAATTGCTATCTGTAGTGTGCTATCTAGCAGACATTTTTTTTTTTAAAATTCAACCTTCACTGTACCCTTAAGATAAAAATAATATTTTAATAACAAATGAGAGTAACTCCATTTTGAAAGAAACTCCTTTGAATTTGGGTATTTGTTAAAGTTTCTCTGTGTGAGATTTTATTATAAAAATATGTCATTTACATAGGCCTTAGTATTTGTACATTAAAACATGGTAACAGAAGTTTCAAATCAGTTTCAGATTCTCCAAATAGTATTATTAAGCTTTGAGCCATTTGCTTAAGATTTAAAATGCAGCAGCTTCCAAACAACTATGGAATAACCTCTCTGCATCAGTTAGGATATAAAATTAAGAGCTAAATTTTAATTAAACATTTTTCATAATTAGAATAGAAAAATTGTATCATAATTATCAAATATTGCCAATTATTAACCTCTCCAGGTAAATCTCTATATATTTCTCAGCTATAACAGCTATCCCTTTAAAATCAAGTATTGCAATATATTTAATTTAGAACCAAAACTTTAAAATATTCAAAAACACAGTATTAAAATTCATTTTTCAATATACTGAAGCATTTCCAATAATATTTAATAAAAGCAAAGAGGTTTGGGTATGACTAATAAAAATAAATGTAATAATTTAAAAGGTCATTTATTTACATCTTATACTTAATTTTTCTCACATATATACTGTAGTAATATATAAATATATTACTGCAGTAATACATGTATCTGATTTATAAAGAAATTATGTAGCTATATAATATAGCTTATTGTATGTATATTGTATATTATACATTATTTCTGTAGTATTTATATAGCATATTTATGCAATAAATATGAAAATGTATTTATAATTTACATGTAGTTATATGTTATAAATAGATATGCATTCATTATTCTGTAAATAAATTATATATATATATATGCTTATCCATAATTGCAGGTGTTCATATTTTTTTAACTCTTAGGAAATGGGATCAAAATATTTCAGACATGTCAACCTCAGTGATGGAGAATTAAAGACAAACAGAAGTGGCCCTAAGTTGATGATTTTTATACCTGTACTTGGGGTTTTATTTTTATATTTTCTCTATTTTGGGGTATTTTTGAAATTTCCTATTGAATAGCTTCTGAAAGCAAGATATTCCTACAATTATAATTATAATAAGTTAAACTTGTAAATGGACAAATAATTTATAGATTTCTCAAATAAGGGAGAAAAATACTTTGGGGGATCAGATCCAAATCAAGTCTGTCCTCTACCAAGAAAACTTTCTGAACCAAGGTTTCTCCTTTCACTGAATTCCTCTCAAAGCTTGTGTAATTACTCTTAATTTCATATTTATGAATTTTCATAATTTTTGTAAACATTTATGTTGTCAATTTTATTACAGTTGACCCTTGAACAATGGAGTTTAGGGCTTCTGATCCCCATGCAGTTGAAAATCAACATATAACTTTTGTCTCCACCAAAACTTTACTAATAATCTACTGTTGACTGGAAACCTTACCAATAACATAAACATATATTTTGTATGTTATATGTATTACACACCATATTCTTACAATAAAGTAGGATAGAGAAAATGAAATGTTATTAAGAAACTCATCAGGAAGAGAAAATACATGTATAGTACTACATTATATATATACATATATAAAATCCACGTATAAGTAGACCTACACAGTTCAAACCCATGTTGTTCAAGGATCAATTGTATTTTGCTAGTTCCTTGGAAGCAATCATTGTGTTTCATGGTTGTATACATTTACCTTTTGGTCTTCTTTTCTGTCCTTATTTTCACTTGACCCAAAGAGATCCTGGTTAAATCCAGCTCTTGACCTTGAAAAAAGATGGGATGAACTTGTCACCCAGCTGGCCAACCTTGCTTTAAATTCAAGGTCACTGATCTCAAATAGATTACAGTATATTTCCATGCTCCTTTCATCTTCCTGTTTCCTCATGACTGTGTTGTGTCTTCTTTTTCTTCAAAATTCTAAAACCTCTTTGTTTATTCTTACAGCAGATTATCTTGTCTTCTATTTACTGAAGCAATCAGAAGAAAACTTCAAGGAAAAAAAAAATCTAATGAATGCACCTACACATGTCCCTGCATCTATGACCTCCTTTGCTCCTGTAACCTATGTCAGTGCTTTACCTGAGCTAGATCACACTTTGTCTCACCTGCTCAGACTTAGCTCTCATAGTGGCCCCTTCTCTCTCCTCCATCATCATCATTTCCTTCTTGGCCTTTCTCTTCATTAGTATACAAGCCACGCTTTCATTTCTCTCACCTTAAAAAGTGAGTCCACACTGCCCTCCAACTTCTCCCTTTTATTTTCTCAGGTTTCAAAGGAAGCCTGATATTTGTTTATATGTATAAAAAATATTTGTTTTTATCTGCTGACTCCATTCCCTTTGACATGCCCAATCAGGCTTTTACCTTTACTTCTACTACAAAACTCTTATCAGCATCATAAATGATCATTTGATTGCCAAAATCAATGTTCAATTCTCCAGACATCATTTTCCATGATCTATAAGCAACTTTGTCAGAGTTGATTACTCTACCCTCCTGAAACTCTTTTTGTACTTCCTAGAAGATACACTCTCTGGTTTTCCTCCTTTCTCTTGGTTGTGTTTTCTTTTTCTTGTCTGTTTGTCATTACTTAGTTGGCTGTTAAACACTGGAGTCCCTTAAGAGTCTCTCTTCTGTTTCCTACATATATGTAGTAGCTTGGTGATGCCATCCATTAAACATTTGTATTTTAATACATTTATTATATATAATATGCATAATTTAACATATTATATATATTATATACATACCTTGCCCTCCCTCTCTCTCTCTCTCTCTTTATATATATATGTGAGACAACTTCTGTAATCTCACTACCCTAATAATCACTGTTTATAATTTTTGCAGTATTTCAAGTCTTTTTTAAAAATAAAAATAGTATTGTTTTTATTGTATAGAAATAAAATTTATAATGTAATAAGTATAAAAATAGAGAAAATGTTCAGAAGGTAAAATCATCTAAATACTGAAGAAGGAATAAAGAAGGAAAAGAAGGAAGAGAAGGGGGCCAAGGAGGAGGAAGAGGAGAAGGAAAAAGCAGGGAAGGAAGCAGCATACTCTTAAAGCATAAAAGCTTGTCTCTAGTCCCAATATCTCTCCTCAGACTCCAATATGCAACTGCCTAGTCACCTTCTCTACCTGGGTGTCAGCTCAGTATCTTAAACTTTACACATCTAAAACTGAGCTCCTCTTAATCTCCCCAAACCGGCTGCTCTGACAAGCTTCCACACCTGAATAACTCTACTCTTCTATGGGATCAGAACAAAAATCTTAGTCTCTTCCTTTCCAGGGCCTTAAGTCTTTCTGCAAACAGCAGCTAAAGTGATCCTGATGAAAACTGTCAAATTATGTTATACCCATGGCCAAAATTTCTCAGTGGCTTTCCCATATTTTATAATTATACAATGGGTTTTAACTATAAATATCTGTGGGAAAACCGGAGAATTAAAAAGCTTCTTTTTGTGCCACTGCCATGTTATATGAAGATACAGTCAAATAGTATAAAGTCATATAAAGGTAGATAGTAATCTGTTATAGATGATTTTGATTCGCACCAGATATACTCACTTTTCCCACTGGCTATCCATTCCCACTCTCTGAAGTAAGAATATCAGAGAGTCTTCCTGTGAATACATAGAACACATCAAATATGGAACACTGAGTTGATTCACATATTATCAGCCCAGTTTGGTCATTGAAAGTATTTAAATATATAACTGCTAAGATTGGCAGTTTTTATTGACTTAATTAGATCAACTATCACTATATTTATGTGTCACAGAAGTATATCATCAAAATATTAATTTGATTGAACATAAATAACGTCAATATATATCCAGAATGCAACATCTGCTCACCACTTGCACTGTTTCTGCCATGATCCACGCCACCATCATTTATCATCAGAATTATTGCAATGACCTCTCACTCTCTGCTTGCTTCTACTCTTGCCCACCTTTCAGTCTATCCTCTGCAGAGCAACTGAAATGATTCTGTTGAGAGCTGTCAGAGAATGCATGTTAAACCCTTGGCCAAAATCTCTCAGTGTTTTTTGTTTGTTTTTTCTTTTTTCTTTTTCTCAGTTTCTGTTAAACTCCACAAAATCACTTTTTATGGGAACTTTTTCAGGATGTCTTTCCATAATATGTAACATCCTGTCATAAGAAATCTCCCCTGAAAAATCATCCATAAAAATAACATCCTGCCCACTAGACCCATCCCAACATTTACCTCTGGGATTGTAATATACACTCCAGCCACTAGAGGCGCACTTCTCAGCAACGGAACAGGACTTTTCTCAGAGGACCAATAGTAACAGTCACAAAAGTCTTAAAATCCTGCTCCTTGGAAATTCCAGCAATTAGAACAAAGTCACACAAGCCACACCCATACTTAATAAAAAGCACTGGCATTTCATTAGCCAGATGCTTCAGAGTACCATCCTTCTCTTGCAGAAATTCCACCACTGACTCCTGATCTGTTCTCTTAGGATTACAAGGTATTACAAACTCTTCAAAGAAATGTCCATCTTCAGAACAGTACTTCTTATTATCTTCATCTCTACCTCTCACTGGCTCAGAGTGAGCCAAATTCTTTTCCATGGCTTGCAAAGCACTCTCCCATCTGGCTGCCCATTAACTCTCTGATCTCATCTCCTATGGCTCTTGTTACTTCCTCTGCTCCAGGCATACTGGCCTTGCCTTTCCTGGTCCATGTTTGGCTTGCTTGCTCCTGCCTCAGAGCCTTTGCACTTGCTGTTTCCTCTGCCTGGAATACAATCCTCCATGTAAACACATATACAGTCTTTTTTTTTTTTTAATTTTTAAAGATTTTTATTTATTTGACAAAGAGAGAGCACAAGTGGGGGGAGGAGCAGAGGGAGAATCAGACTCCCTGCTGAGTAGGGAGCACAATGTGGGGCTTTGTCCCAAGACCCCAAGACCATGACCTGAGCCGAAGGCAGACACTTAACTGACTGAGCCACCCAGGCGTGGCCACATATGCATTCTTTAGCTGTCTTCCTTATTTTTATTTTTCTCCATTGCACTCAGTACCACTCAATACACTATATATCTAAGTATTTGCATTTTTGTCTGTGTTCTTCTACTGAAACATAGGATCCATGAGGACAGAAATTATTTTATTTCTGAATAGAAAACTTTTTATATCTAATGATGGTTTACAGGATCAGACTATTCAAGGAAGAACACATTAAGCCTCACATGTATTATTTACAAATGCTACATGAAAATCATAAAAACGAATGAGTTATCCCTCTTCAATGCTCTTATGATCCTGTTCATGCCTCTCTTAATATATCCAGGACATATATTATAGTAGTGCTGTTCGTATTTATCTTTCTTGCTGCAGTAAGAAGGATATGTGCTATGGTGAGCGCTGTGAGTTGTGTAAGATTGTTGAATCACAGACCTGTACCTCTGAAACAAATAATACAATATATGTTAAGAAAAAAAAAGAAGGGCGCCTGGGTGGCTCAGATGGTTAAGCGTCTGCCTTCGGCTCAGGTCATGATCCCAGGGTCCTGGGATCGAGTCCCACATCGGGCTCCCTGCTCCTTGGGAGCCTGCTTCTCCCTCTGCCTCTCTCTCTCTCTCTGTCTCTCATGAATAAATAAATAAAACCTTAAAAAAAAAAAAAAGAAGATTGTAGGAAGGGAAAAAAGAAGGGGGGGAATCGGAGGGGGAGACGAACCATGAGAGACGATGGACTCTGAAAAACACACTGAGGGTTCTAGAGGGGAGGGGGGTGGGGGGATGGGTTAGCCTGGTGATGGGTATTAAAGAGGGCACATTCTGTGTGGAGCACTGGGTGTTATGCACAAACAATGAATCATGGAACACTACATCAAAAACTAATGACGTAATGTATGGTGATTAACATAACATAAAAAAAAGAGAGAAGAAAATGTTATTTCCCACCAAAAAAAAAAAAAAGAAGTCTCTTAGTATAAAAACATGCTTTATTCACATTTCTGTGGCCAGATCCCAGCATAGAATTTGATATTCAATAAGAAAGATGTATGGGTGTTTGATCATTCTTTTGTGATTTTATTTATTCATTTACTTATTTATATTTACATTTGCAGGAGAAATCAGGCATTAAAAAATGTTAAAAGCTCTTCACCACTATGCAGTATAAGAAATGGGACTGAAGTCAAGCTCATGGCGTTGTGTTAATTACACAGTCCACTGGATGAAAAGATCCTTTCTGTTCTTTTTTCCCTTGTGTCCTTATGACTGTTATTGACAATTTCCCTATCTCACTGTTTCTATGTCAGTGGCCTTTTCTGAATTCATTTCAATCCTCAGATCCAAAGATACATAGAAAAGAGATATGCAGATAGGAATAAAACAGAAAAGCAGAACAGGGGTGAAGAAAAAAGAGATAATGGAAGGGGAGTCCAGGGCAGAGGAGGGAGCAGGAAATTCTAGGTCTGTGGGGCATTCATAGGCATTTGCATTATACAACTTTGCCGCTGCAAGAAAGTCAGTAAGAAGTAAACTTTGGAAGGTGATCCCATTCAAATTGAGGTGCCAGGGAAAGAATGGAAGGGAAGAGTGTCATAAGGAAGAGGTATACTATAGAGTAGAAGAGATGAATTCACACATTACAGGTTTCACATCTAAAATGCTAAGAGGTGTAAATCTGGTGTATGTTTCTCAAAGCTTGAGTAACTGAATGATGATGGTTTAAATAAAACTGTCACCATTGGTGTCTTTTCTTTCTTTTTTGCATGCTAATTAGCTTTGTTTTTGAAAGACTATGCTTTTAAACGTCTGCTTTCTCTAAAAGCTAAGCTAAAACTTTTCTTTGTTTGATTGCTGCTTTGTTTGGGAAAGAGTTCAAGGGACACCAGAAGATTGTTTTAAAAAAGGTGATTTTATCCATAAGTATTGTATTTGCCTTATTTTGATTTATAAAACTTTTTCATGTTAAACATTTAGCCAGTGACCTTGAAATAAGGCTAAATTCCAACTCAAATGTCAGCAGAAAGAAATGCCAGCTTTTATGAAAATTTTGCTTATGAATTTTAAATGTGAGGATAATGTCTTTTGGTTTTTAAAAATATTCTATTCTCTTTCACCTTTATTATTACTATAACCTTTAATGTTTCAGACAAAGATTTTTCAGTTGTTTGAATTAGCCAAATTCATACAGAGGGAACTTATGAATATTGATCATTAAAATTTTATCATTTGCCAATACTAAAGTAATTTCTGGAACGAATTCCATGACATTTAACAAAACTTCCAGGGGTGTTCTCTAGGTTCTTTTATCATACGTTTTCTTTTGGAATTATTTTTAAATATTGTTTTATTAATATACTCTATACATAATGAATTTGGATTGCGAGCAAGTCTGAAAAAAAATTTAAATTAGTGGGTGTAGAATAGAAAAAAGAAATTTAATCACAGTATTTTTACAAAGTTGTGAAATAAAGGTGTGTAGTCACAGGCTTCTTTCTTCCTATTCAATTAACTTTTTTTTTTTTTAGAGATAGAGAAGGGCAGGGAGGGACAGAGGGAGAGAGAGAATTTTAAGCAGGCTCCCTGCCCAGCACGGAGTCCAACATAGGGCTGGATCTCATGACTCTTAGATCATGACCAGAGTCGAAATCAAGAGTTGGACACTTAACCTACTGAGCCACACTGGCACCCCATGAATTAGAATTTATTATAATTAATGATTTATAGCGTTTCTTTTGCTTCCACTATAAAAATGACACTGCATGCTACTTGTTTCCAAATCCCTTTCTCTGTCCCACATAAAATATGAAGAGTAGAGGAGTGCTATGCTACTTGTTAAGTGTTAAAACTAATAGCTTCTATTGTTTTCCGTTAGCCACCAGAGAATACTTAGAACTACTATTGTTTTTCAAATATATTACAGAATTTTATTATAACGTTAAAGAAACTGAAAGCATCAAAAAACCTTCAAGCAGAGCTTGACTATAATAACACTAATACTGGGTGTTTATAAGTGTCAAACACTATGCTAAGTCTTTTACATGCCTTATCTTGTCTAAATATTACAATAATTCTATGAAATAAGTACCACAGGATAGAATAAACATTGAGACTTAGAGAGCTTCACCTGTCACATAGGTGTTGATCTGTTGGTCTGGGATTTGAACTCAAGTTTGTCTAACTCCAGCAGCCAAGCTTTTGACCAATGTGGTGGGTGGTATTGTCTGTTCAAAATACCTGCTGTTCCTCTTATAGGTCCCCTTGCTATGGAGGACTATACATATGATCCCCAACATATGATGATTTGACTTACAATTTTTCAAATTTACAATGATGCAAAACAAAACACATTCAATAGAAAGCATAGTTTGAATTTTGATCTTTTCTAGGCTATCAATAAGCAGTAGGATATTCTATTATGATGCTGAGTGGTGGCAGTGAGCCTGGCTCCCAGTCAGCCACACAATCAGGAGGGTAAACAACCATTATATCTACAACAATTCTATATCCATACAACCATTCTGTTTATCACTTTCAGTACAGTATTCAATAAATAACCTGAGATATTCAACATTTTATTATAAAATAAACTTTGTTAGATGATTTCACCCAACTATAGGCTCATGTAAGTGTTCTGAGCACATTTCAGAAAGACTAGGCTAATTTATGATGTTAGGTAAGTTAGATGTATTAAATGCATTTTTGACTTAATGATATTTCCAACTTATAGGGGGTTTATTGGGACATAACCCCATCCTAAGTCAAGGATTATCTGTACCTTTCTACCTCATTGACCTTAAGCTTTGGTAAATGGATGATGGAAATTGACATGTGCCATTTCTAAACAGAAGATTTACAAGTCATCACATCATTTTCCACCTTGTTATTTTCCCCTTTCCCTTGAGCTTGACAGTGTCCCCAATGGGGCTGATCCTACAGTCTAGGTCTCAGGTGATGGTGACTCTGAACAAGGCCCTGGACAGTGATAAACACACAACTGAGTGTTCAATGTTCTGTGTCAATGAGACCTACAAGTCATTTTTTTTGTTATAGCACAAATGAGCCTAGCTTGACTGATACATTGTTCAATCTATGCCTCTATTTGCTTATTCTATGTAGAGAAATTTATTTGTAATGTAATTTTTTTCTTTCCTGCAAATAAACTAGAACAAATCAAAATCTCCTTCCTTGCAAAACATTCTGAATACATCATAAAGTCCTTTGGTAAACTCTGTAAATATACAACATAACTAAATGATGATGGCATGAGAATTCTAAAATGCCCGCTCTGGTTGGATGTTGCACAGAGTGCATATCAAGTGGAGGAGCAAATACTTTTCAGAGATTATTTTCCATTATCTACTGTTAATAATATATCTCTCAGTACTGGCTCAACCATTTAAACTTGTCTGCAAGCACATTTTAAAACAGATTCTGTTGACAGGTGCAGTTCCAAAGACTGCTTCATCTTCAGTGAAATTATATTGCTCTCCCACTCACACTTCTTCCTTTAAAATGGTACTTACACCCACTGCTGCCTGGATGCTTTTATTGTAGAGCAAAGACTAAAGAGTGATTCATCTAGTTTTTAATCTTTTGGCCTTTTCAGTGGGATGGTAGAATCACAGGAATTAGGGAAGAAAATGATCAATTGCTTTTGCATTTACATTTTTATACCCATAGTCAGCAGCTTCCCAACAATGAGATTGAATAAAAAATCATAGGTAGGCCAAAACCCTCTGCTATAGATAATCAAGTAGCTATAGACCTGAGGGTGGGTATGTGCTGTATTTAGAAGAATTGCCTGATAGATGTCACTATCATCTTCTTTTAAATTCAGTCTCCTTTGGCTCAAAGTGTATCCACTGATTTTGTTTTGGCTGAAATCTGTTAAAAAAAAAAACAAGATAAACAACCATGAATTTCTCATTTGCAACCATTTATGTATATGGGAAGTGACTTATTGATCTCCTAATTGAACAGTCATTGCTCACTCTTCATCAGACTATTCTTCATCAGTGTTATTTACCACTGCCCAGGCCCTGACCTGACTGTGGGCTATGAGCAGCTGTAGACAAGAGTGCTGCTTCTGTGGTTAGAGCAGCCATATATCAAATGCTTGGAACAGGCTAAATGGAAACTTCAGGCAAAATATAAATAGATTTTAAATGATTACTGTAGCCTCTTCTTTATGGGTCGGACCTAGCAAAAGCACTTTGTCACCTCCTGAGCCATTGCTTCTGGCCCAAATAACAATATTTTGGTGGATGTTTTTAATAAAATTGAAATCAACAGCACTAAGGTCTAGATCATACAGGTAAATTTAAAAAGTATGTGCCTCCTTCATATTAGCAGATTTTGACACTTCTCAATGATTACTTCATGATTAAAAGTAATGAAATAGTAAATGTGTTCTAGGAAATTCCAACAAAAGGAATATGAATTACAGCAATTTAAAAGGGGGTCAAGACTGATCATATTCCCCTTCTTGTATATGGTATCATGTATACTGGATTACTGAGCCTTCCATGTGAATTTCTCTCTTGCTTTGCTACTCATTTTACTTACTACTATAAAAAAATCTGTGTAGACCAGTGCTGTGCAATAGAGCTTTTTGTAATGGTGGAAATGTTCTATAATCTGCATAATCCAATAAACATATAGCCACTAGCCCCATGTGCCTAATGAGCACTTGAAATCTAGCAGGTACAACTGAGAAAATGATTTTTTAAATTATATTTAATTTTATTTGACTTAAACACCTACCTGGGGCTAGTGATTACTGCATTGGATGCTCAGGTCTAGACCACACATAACTTATATTCTTAGAATCATAGAACTTTGATGTTGAAAGCATTTTACAGAGAGTCTAACCCAAGTTCTCTATATTGTTACTCACCTATTGGAGAGATGATTTCTGACATTATCTTTGGAAAGACTGCTGTCAACTACAGTTGCTTGCTCAGGCTATTCACTACAGATAAGCCAGAGTCCAAAAGCTTCTGGGTTTTATTCTTGTAAACCATAAAACTGTATTTGTCAACCATAAAATAGTTCAAGTAGGCAAATAGTATTATTATAATGGTGAATGATAAGCATATCTCAGAATGCTACATACATCTGAAATAATGTTGCTTGCCCTTAGAATTCATGTAGAAGTACAAAACATGAAGTTGAGTGTTAGTATGTATTTTGGGGGAAATGAAACAGAAAACATTATTTCTGCAGAAACATTGAGAATATTCTTTCTTTGTTGCTAGAAACCATGCCTTGTTTATTTTTGCCTCTTCAGAACTGAGCACAGTAATTCCAACTTGAGAGATGACCAGTAAATATTATGTGGACCTACTTAAGTGATAAGGGAAATGAATGGCATTCCAATGGTTGGTATCTTTCCCACAATAGATTAACCAGTAGAGTTTATTACTTTACTGGTCCTTGATTCTACCTTTATATTGAAGCCACCTGGGAAACTTAAAAAATGTCAAACCTCAACTCCAGAAAATGTGGGAGCCAAGGCAATAGTAGCTTTAAAAGCTTCCCAGCTGATGCTAATGAGTAATACGGGTTGAAAAAGATTATTTGTTTAGTTTAATTATGGTAGTAAGGCAAAGTTCAAATATATTTCAGAGTCAAAATTAATCTTGACTCTAATTTATAACCTTAAAATATGTCAAAAAGGATTATAAATGGACTGATGATAATACTTTATCACTAATAAAAATAGAAAGATAAAACTCTACTAATTCTTAAAAAAATCAAGCAAAAGACAACCAAAGACAAAAATCAGTGAGTTCTGTTTTCATTGAGGTTTCATATATCCATAGATATGCCTGAGAGAGTAGGAAGTCCTATGTGACAGAATCAAAATTTTCACGGCATATCATGTGGGTTGTAAGAGAGAAATCACTTAAGAATGAAACAGAGAACTGGGCTTCACCACAGGACATGGGAGAAAGAAAGAAAGGGAAGAAAGCATATATATGTAGCTGCGTTTGAATAATAACTGCACTTGTCAATAACTACTGTCATGTATATATGTATACTTATATGTAAATAAGTCATATATATATGTATATATATGTGTGTGTGTATATATATGTGTGTATATATATATATATATATATGTCATGTATACATGCCTACTACAAGTCACACTATTCCCAGGTCTGTAAGGGTGTTTTTTTCTTTTTTTTTAAAGATTTTGTTTATTTATTTTGACAGAGAGAGAGAGAGAGAGGGAACACAAGCAGGGGGAGTGGAAAGGGAGAAGCAGGCTTCCCGCTAAGCAGAGAGCCCGACATGGGGTTCAATCCCAGGACCCTCGGATCATGACCTGAGCCAAAGGCAGATGCTCAACAACTGAGCCACCGAGGCGTCCCTTCTTATTTTGCTTCTTATTTCTTAGAGAACTACTGGATTGTTTTAGTGTCAGGATTGGAAAAGACTGAACTCCTAGATAGCCATGATAATTGGTAGGAATCTATATTATGAAGAGACTGATTTTGGAGAAAGTGAAAGAACTTAGAACTGTTTGTTTGTTTAAGTGAGATTATTTCCTCCCTTACTGCTTATCAAAATCCTTTCTATTCATCAAGGACAATTGTGGAAATAAAAAAAAAAAACTCAGATATGTTAATAAAACTTTAGTTAAAACTTTAATTGAAAATATAGGCCTCGGAGCACCTGAGTAGCTCAGTGGCTTAACACTGACTCTTCGTATTCAAACAAATAAATAATTTTTTTTAAAAAAAGAAAATATAGACCTCAATTCTAAAGACAGTTAATGGTAATATCTGAGTAAAAATAAAATTGTTGATAGTAACTGCAAGAAATAAGGTATCTATTATCCTTTATTTGTAAAGCAAAGAGAGGTTAGAAAGTATCTACTTACTACTTATAATAAAATTTAAATAAAGACTATATTTATACTGTATCTATTCATTACGAAGCTGAGTTTCTGATGGTTTCTTTAAAAAAGAGATTATAATTTCCATACATATCTCTGAAGAGTTCTCCTCTAGACTGCTCACTTATTACTTTGAGATTATATTTTATATAGAAAAGTATATTTTTGGTAGAAAGTTATGTTTGTTCACTTAAAATCAAAGTAAGTATATCCCCTAAACCTAACTTAAAACCTTGAATATATATGTGCATAGGATAAATATTTGATGATTGATTTAGCTGAAAACAAAGGACATTATATGGCAAGTTGAAATTTGGGGTGGCTTGGTAGCTCAGGAATATAATTCCCATATGAGAGATATTGTGTGTGTGCATGTGTGTGTGTGTGTGGTGTGCATGCATTTATGGATTTTGGATTCAAAAAGAGTTCTTAGCTTTGGAAGTAAGAAATCATATAGATGATGAATTTTTATTTTCTGGGTCCATTATGAACAAAGTAAACAGATACAGAACAAAAACCTCATTGAACATGACTGTGTTATCTACTGAAACATTTTATGAAGGCCACTCAACAGGAAGATTAAAGGAAATTTACCAGATATAGACCTGAGGACTCTGAAAATAAAAATAAAGGTTAAAATTGTTATTTACAATCACTAATCTTTTCATCATTTGTAAAAAGTAAAATTTCTTCTTAAAATACGGTCAATCAGCTTCCTTTCTAACAGACTCTGCAGTCCTTGGTGCCAGTTAGAATGCAGTACAAATAGAAGCTCCATTACCTCATGGAGAGAAGAGAGTTTGATGAACAATTGTGAGAATTGTAGAGTGGATTTCTCCGTTCCCCAGACTCAGGAAACAAACTTGATGATGTATATTTAAGAAAATGTACATAATTCTAATTTTAGAATTTTATTATCACTGCAACATGATGTAAGATTTTGTATCTTTACAAATAAAAATGAATGGAAATATTTAAAAAGGAGACAATAGTTGAATTCTTTCTGTGTGTAGGAAGAGACAGATTAGAAGTCACAAGGGTCTATTTAAAATCCTGCATGGTGTTTTCATTTTCAGAGAAACAAACTAATGCAAGATAAATCTCTTTCAAGTCTGATGAACAGTATCATCACTCTATTTGCATTTTAGATTATAGATGGAAAAGGAAATGATATATTTGCCTAAGATTTTCCAAAGAGTAAATGTAGAGCCAGGAATAAAATGTCTTTTATTCATGGTTCCAAATCTCTTACTTCCTCTGCTTGACAAGATGACAACATCCTTCTGCAGAAAAACACACTCCAATTATATAACCATCGTTGAATCAGATAAGCAATGGTCTAAGAACGCATATATATTACAAACTAAATGTAGCATTATTCCAAAACCTGTGTTCTTCATTTTTTAGAAATAACATTGGAAAAAAGTTACAGAAATCATACACCAAATTAGACTTTCCTAAATAATCAAATGATTCCAGATGCAGTAACCAGTGCCTTGATTAAAGAACACACTCCAAACTTCAAATTTCGCTGCTCTTAAATAAACTTCCTGGCAGTAAACATTATGCAAATACAGGCAATGAGGGAAAACCACTTCTGAAAACTGCAGTGTGCATTTAAGTAAACAGCTATTGAAAACAGAAATGTGCTTTCTGATTCTACTAAATGATTTCTTTCTAGAAACTCCCAAGTCAGGATTCTGATACACATAAGAACATTGACTGCAATTCAAAATAAACTGAGGTAGCAAATGGAATTTTTACAGATTTGTATGTATTATAATCTAATAATTCACTGTCATTTTAAAATATATTTTTTAGACTTGCTCCACTTTCTGAAAAAAGTTTGTAATTCTAGAGAATGATTTCGCTCCTCTTGTTTTCTTGTGCAGTAAGTTCATGTGCAGGGCATTCCTTGTCATCAGGGGTGGAAAGATAGACTTCCTCACTGGGGGAAGCTAAAGGAACTACTCAGAAAGTTGAAGCCCCACAGGAAGACTCTCCTATATTAACCTTAAAAATCACATAGGAGATGTTTCCACCAAACAAATTACCACCATGAGTGTGCTTACCCAACTCCCTCAGCTCACCAGTCCTGGCTCAAAAGAGCTATGTTTGGCTTTTGAGTGAGTGCTCTATTAAGGGAAATCTTTGCATGTGGAAAAAAAATTCCCTTCCTTCTTTGTGCGGCTAGAAAAACTTATGGTCTCCCTCAGAATGCAATGGCAGAATCATTGCCTGTGTCCTCACAGTGAAAGTCAAATACTCACAGGGTCTAGACAGATAAAGAAAATATGAGAAGCAGGATGATATAATACTGGAAGTAGTGGTTACTGTAGTGACCTACCTAAAACCATTCATATTTGGAAAAAAATTCTCATTCAGCATATTATTAAAAACCTTACTTGCAATTTTTAAATCAAATGGATATAAAGTTTCCATATTTCTTTTCAAATCTCAGTGTATCACCTCCATCTCCCTACAGGTATGTATCCTGCTTGGGGGAACTCTGCTCCAAATATCTCCGTAAGGTTAGATACGCTACATGTGACTTCTTCTGACTAAATTATTCTGTCTTTGGAGACTCCATCCCAAAGGCATATATGAGACAAATATAGGCATTTTCAAGTATGGGCCCCAGGTAACATAACACAATTTGAAAATCAATATTTTACTTTAGGCCCCTGACCCAAGCAATGGTCTCTTTTCTTATTTCCACAGAATTTAGAGATTTTTGAACAATATATCATCTATGTTAGACACTATAAGCATAGAGCACAACCTTATTTCTTCATTTCACTCATTTCATCTCACTCCTTTCTCTTTATTTCCTTTATCACTTGCTTCATTTTTGGGCAGAAGATGAAGTCATGTTTACTAAATTTTCGTTTTTTATATAGTGTTTGACTACAGCAAAGGAAATATATTCTGATTCCTATATCCGCTATAGTGTAAATTCATAGAGATTTAGGTTTTAACGACCTTGTCTTTAGTTATTTTTCTTTTTAAGGAGATCCAATGTCCTTTTTCTTTTCTTTTCTTTTCTTCTTTTCTTTTCTTTTTTTTCTCCTTTTCAGAGAGAGTGCAAGTGAGCACTGTGGGGGGATGGGGAGTGCAGGCAGAGGGAAAGGGAGAAGAGAATCTTAAGCAGGCATGGAGACTGCCTTGGGGCTGGATCTCATGACCCTGAGATCATGACTTGAGTTGAAATCAAGAGTCAGAAGCTTATCCCACTGAGCCACCCAGGTGCCCCGACCTTGTCTTCAGAATGTAGGCTTCATATTCTTTATTCTTCAAGTTGATATCTTGTTTTTTGATTTATTAAAACATTTGAATACTGAGAAAAATCTTCTAGTGATTTGCTTCTTTTTTCTTTTACTTTTGTTTTTACTCCATTCTGTTGAGGACTACTTTATACACAATAAAATACATTTATTTTAAGTCTACAGACTGATGGGTTTGATACTGAATACACCACAATCAAGATACAGAACACTTCTCCTATCCTCTTTGGTGGTAAATATCCTCACACTATAACTGTGGCTCCAGGTGAGCATCATCTTTCTGTCACTATAGATTACTTTTCCATGTGATAGAATTTCATACAAATGAACTTATACACTACATGTACTCTTGTGTCAGCCTCTTTTCTCTTGGCATAACATTTTTAAGAGTTATGTACATTGTTGTGTTTATCAGTGGTTATTCTTTTTTTATTCATGAGTAGCATTTCATTACATACATCACAATTTCTTTATCCATTGTCTGCATAATAATTTATTTATCCATTCATGTATTGATGGATATTTGGTTTGTTTTTATTTTGGGGTTAATATGAATAAAATGGTTAATCATTCATCTGTTGCTTTCCAGTTCTGGACTGGAACATATAAGCAAACATGTTATTTCACTTGGATATAAACCTACGAGTGGAATGGTTAGATTGTATGCTAAGCATATGTGGCCAAATTATTTTCCATAGTGGTTTCACTGTGTACTCTTCCACCAGCAATGCATGAGAATTACAGTTGTTCCACATCCTCTCCAGTACATGGTATTGTCAGTCTTTTTCATTACAACCATTCGACTGGCTGTGTATTGGTATCCTATAATGGTTGTACTTTATATTCTTGTTAAATAATGATGTTGAGCAACAATTATGTATGTAATAGCAAATACATTATTCTTCCTAGAAAGTTCGTAAATACAATCTAAGAATATTAACACAGGGGTAAGGAAATTAATCATAGGTACTAATGTCAAAAATATTTTGACTTTTCACTGTTTTCCATAATGCAACATAATACAGAATATACTAATTATATGGTATTAATAAATCACTTAGAGGTTTACCATTTGGGTAATTTATGCCTTTCTAATAATTTAAAAATTATAGTTATCATATTTATTGGCACAAAGTTGTTCATAACATTATCTACTGTCTTGCTAATATCTGTAAAATCTGAAGCTCTCTCTTTCATTCCTAATCTTGATAATTTGTGTCTTTACTCTTGTTTTTTTATCAGTCTAGCCAGAAGTTTATTGATTTTTGACCTTGGTTTTGGGGTGCCTGGGTGGCTCAGTCGTTAAGTGTCTGCCTTCGGCTCAGGTCATGATCCCAGGGTCCTGGGATCGAGCCCCGCATCGGGCTCCCTGGTCGGCAGGAAGCCTGCTTCTCCCTCTCCCACTCCCCCTGCTTGGGTTCCCTCTCTCTCTGTCAAATAAATAAATTAAATCTTTAAAAAAAAATTCCCTGGTTTTATTGATTTTTCTCTATTAATTACTTGTCTTCTATTTCATTGATTCCCACACTTATTTTTATTATTATTTTGATTATTGTCTTCTATTAACTTTGAATTTAATTTATTCCTTTTCCTCAATTCTTTAGATGTTAATATCGATTATTTTAGACCTTTCGTTTTTTCTAATATAATCATTTAAAGTCTTACATTCCCCTCTAAGTGTTGTGTTAGCTGGATCTCACAAATTTTGGCATGTTATGTTTTTATTTTTATTCAAATTGGGATATTTTCTAATACCTTTGTGACTCTCCCTTGACTCATGGTTATTTATAAGTGTGTTGATTAATGTCCATGTTTGGGGAAATTTTGTAGATAGATTTCTGCAGTCAATTAAAAATTTGATTCTACTACATGCAGATATAATCTTTATAGTCTCAGTTCTTTTAGTTTTATTAAGACATGTCTTATATCCCAGCATAAGGTCCATCTTGGTGAATGGTGCATGTTATTGAGAATATTTATTCTGCTATTGCTGAAGAGAAAGTTCCACAAATATCAATTAACTTATATTGGTTAGTACCACTGATTAAGTCTTATTTATAGTTACAGAAAAAGAATTCTAGCCCCACATAAAATTGTAGATTTTTCTATTTTGCTCTTCAGTTCAGTCAGCTTTTGCTTTGTGCATTTTGAAGTTCTCTTTTTTTTTTTAAAGATTTTTTATTTATTTATTTGACAGAGAGAGAGGGAGACACAGCGAGAGAGGGAACACAAGCAGGGGGGAGTGGGAGAGGGAGAAGCAGGCTTCCCGCCAAGCAGGGAGCCCGATGCGGGGCTCGATCCCAGGATCCTGGGATCATGACCTGAGCCGAAGGCACACGCTTAACAACTGAGCCACCCAGACGCCCCTTGAAGTTCTCTTATTGGAAATATGCACATTTAGGGTTGTATACTTTAATTAATTTCCCACTTTATCCCTTGAAATATCCTTCTCCAGGTATAATTCCTTGTCCTAAACTTTACTTTCTCTGATATCAATATAGGTATGTCTGCTTTCTTATTACTAGTGATATATGATGTATAGATATATATTTATATTTATTGTGTATTTTTTTAGTTTTATTTATTTATTTGCGAGAGAGACAGAGACAGAGAGTGGGCAAGTGGAGAGAGGGGAGGGACAGAGGGAAAGGGAGGGAGAGAAGGAGAGAAGCAGACTCTCTGCTGAGCATGGTGCCGCATATCAGGACCCTGAGATCATAACCCAGGCTGAAATCAAGAATCGTACACTTAACCAACTGAGTCACCCAGGTGCACCAATTTATTGTGTATTTATTATAAAACGTAAATGTGTCTTGACGCTTGAAATGCACTTCTTATAGGAAGGATATGATTGGATCATGTTATTTTCTATCTGATAATCTCTCCCTTTTACTTGGAGTCTTTATAAAGACTCATTTTCCTTAAGCTAATTGTAGATATTGTTAAGTTAAAGTTATCATTTTGTTATTTGTTTTGTATTTGTACCTCTGCTATTTTTCCTCTTCTCTTCTTAAGGGAATTCTTAAGAATTTTTCATATTTTTTTTTCTGTTACTTTATAGCAATGGCTTTCTGTTTTATTTTTTGCTGATTGTAGGGTTTTTGTATGTGTCTTTAACTGATTGCATTCTACCTTCAGATAATGTTATACTACTTCACATAAAATGTAGAAAAAAATTACAATAACATAATTATACCCTCTCATTCTTTCTACTTTTGTTTTCATACATGTGATTTATAACATATGCTACATATATATGACAAACTCCACAATGTATTTTTATTACTTTTGTTTTAAAAGTCATATATTTTTATAGATATTTAAAATAAAAAGAGCATATTGACTCAGCATTGTAATTACTCATATATTTACTATTCCCAACATCATTACTGTTAGTAAATCCAAGTTTCCCTTTGTCATCATTGTCCTTTCACCTGAAGAACTGTCTTAAATACTTACTGTAGTGCAAGTTATCTAGTGATAGATGAAGAATCAGAGGCACATATAGGTAAAGTGCCTGTTTTTCTTTGTTTAAAAAAAAATCTTCATTTTACCTTTCTTTTTGAAGTACATTTTTGCTGGATATAGAATTCTGCATTGACAAATTTTTCTCTTAGCACTTTGAAGATGTTAGTCCATTATTTTCTGGCCTCTGTGACCTTTGTCCCTCTTTAAATAATTTGACTTTGCTCTGACTTGTGTAAGAGATTTTCACTTATTGCTGGTATTTAACAATTTGATTATGATGTGCTTAGGCATTTTTTTGTTGGCTTTTAGCCCAATCAGGACTCACTGAACTTCTAGAAAGTGACATATATCTATTATTTACAAAATTTGGTAAAATTTTGGCCATTGTTTCCTTAACTTTTATCTGCTTCCCAATACTCTTCTTGGAATTCCAATTACACATTTATTAGACAGTTTGGTATTACTGACACCTGAGACATTGAAGCAGTATAACAGGTCCCAGAAGCACTATTTATATTTTTTTTAATCTTTATATTTTTCTCTGGGTAGAGAGGGATCATGTTAGAGAAATATTATTTCCATGTCTTCAAGTTCACAGATCTTCTCACCCGCAGTGCCATGTCTGCTGTTGAAGCTATCTAATAAAGTCTTAATTTCATATAGTATAGGAGATATACAAAGCTCTATATGTTCCATATCTCTAATTTCTGTTTTTATGATGTTCATGTTTTCCTTTAAACACTTGAGCATATTTTTTTAGTTGTTTTAAAGTCCTATCTAGTAATTCTGTGATTGCTGACATTTTTGGATCTGTTTCTGTTCACTGAAATTTATTACTTTTATGGATTATATTTTCCTGTGTTTTCACATAGTTAGAAATTCCTGATTAGAAGTTGGATATTGTGAATTTTACATAGTTGAATGTTAGCTTTTGTTGCCTTCCTTAAAGGGAAATTGGACTTTACACTGCTGATGTGTAAGTTATTGTTAATCAGTTTGATCCTTTCAAGGCTTGTTTTAAGCTCTGCTAACAGTCTATAGCAGCTTTTACTCTAAGGCTAATTTACCCCTTGTATTAATTATCTGTATTTAGGTATTTATTATGGTAGCTTCCCACTTCCAAGTAGTTATCTATTGCTATACAAAGAATTGTCCCAAATCACTAAAGCTTTAAAGAAGACACATTCATTATCTTACAGTGTCCATTGGATGGGAATCCCAGTACAAATTCCCCTGGCTTACTGTCTCTCATAAGGCTATAATTAAAATGTCAGCCAGGGGTGCAGTCATCTCAAACTTGACTGTGGGAGAATCCTCTTCTCAGCTCTCTCAAGTGGTTGTTCACAAGATTTAGTTGCTCATGAGGTATCGTCTGGAGCTCTTTCTTATTTCCTTGCCACATGGTCTTATCCATAACACAGCTCACAATGGCAGCTGGTTTCCATTAGAGTAAGCCAAAAAGAAGGCAAGAGAGAAGGCAAGTAAGATTTAACCAGTATTGTTTTCTAATTGAATCTAAGAAGTAACATCTGACCATTTTTTGCTGTCTTCTATTATTTATAGGCAACTCACAATGTCCTGCTCACATTTAAGAAGAGAAGATAATGAATCCCTGGAAGAGTGGAACATGGGGAGTATCTTAGAATACTAGCACATCCCTGCTACGGCATAACCATAATTTGTTACATATATCCAGAATGTCCTCGGTGTTCAATGAAGACTCTGAAGTCTGAGTGGTCAGACTTCACCACCTCCCAGACCTCAATGAGGTCTGGGAATTGTTTAGTTTACAGGTTCCTGAACAATGCCTGACCTCATGGAGTCCATCCTTACATAAGTTTGCTTAGTATTTAACAAAAGGCTCAAGGGGACACTTTTATGGATTTTGGGAGCTCTATCTCTGCATTGCTCCCTTTTCTCTGATACTATGTTCTCTAAATTATAGCTACCTCAGCCTTCCCAGGCTCTTCCCTTTGTGTCTTTTAGTCAGTATTACTCTTATGCTTCATTTTGTTTTTCTTTTCTGCACTGTGGTCAGGACTGTGCCTCTAGGTAGAAAGCTGGGACAATAGGACTCATCATATTTCTTTCCTTTATCTTAGGAACCATAGTTCATGCTGCCTGTTGTCTCATATTTGGGCCAGGATATGTCATCTATTATGCTTGGTTTTGTAGATGTTCATGGGAGAATGACAAGTCTGGTCCCAATTACTCCATCATGTTCAGAAGCAGAAATCTTCCAGGAATCTTTGTACTGCTTTATTCTTCCTTAGAAATTGTGTATAGTATAGTTAAAATATTTTTTTCCTATACAAATGTTAGCCTTGCATAAGCAAATACTAAAATAAGGCTCGGGGGCACCTGGGTGGTTCAGTCGTTAAGCGTCTGCCTTCGGCTCAGGTCATGATCCCAGAGTCCTGGGATCGAGTCCCGCATCGAGCTCCCTGCTCAGCGGGGAGCCTGCTTCTCCTTCTGCCTGTCTGTCTCTCTGTATCTTATGAATAAATAAATAAAATTCTTCAAAATAAAATAAAATAAGGCTCAGAAGTTGAAAAGAAACTAAATTAACAAGAGTTACAAGTACCCTACCAAAGTGATTTCTATAAAGTTCCTTAATATAGCAACATATTCTTTTAAAAATACAATTTAAAAAAACCTTTCAGGAGCACTCATTCCATCTATTTTTTAAAAGTAACTATGAATGTCAATCTAACTGTAATATAATTCATTAAAAGTTCTTAACCATGAAATATTTAATAGGGCTTCAAATTGTTAATGTTGCCCATCTTTGTACACTTTAAATCCTAAAAATGTCTTCTACAGGAATTTTTTTCCCATGCTTCACTTTATGGTAATATACTTTCAAAGGTTACAAGTGAAAAGTTCATCAGATTAATAATAGCTGATGCTGTACTCTGCTAAACTCCCCAACATTTTCCTTTTACTGTCATTCATTTATCACATGGCTACCTATAATGCCCTAGATTTGAAACTGATTAACAAAAGAGCAAAATTTCTTTTGCATTTATTTGTTCCTTGCCTTTGTGCCTAGGAGAACATTTATAGCCCTCTTTCCTCTAGCTCCCACCTGAGACTCTTTCTGGGCATGAGCAACCATTGCAAAGGATTATCTAGTTACTCTAATTTCTACACTGCTCATTGCACAGAGACAATGTTTCTCCTAGATGCAGGTTCGATGTATACACAAATTCAGCCTGATTGTGTATGCAGGAGGAGGAATAGTTACTCAAAAGCCGATAGAAAAATAAAATTTCATATCCACTCCTTCTTCCCCTCACTATAATGCAGGCTAAACCTGCCCGAAAGTTCTAAAAAGTACAGAGGTTATTCAGAACCACCAAGCTGCACTCAGTAAGACCTCTAAATATATAGTTCACAAGGAGCATGATATAGAAGAGGAAGTAAAGGAAGAATAAAAAGTTAGGGTATTAAGGCCCTCCTCTTAATCAGAGAATATTCAAAAAATACTGTCAAAAGGTGATGCTGTAAAAATAAGGATTTAAGTATATTTAAGTAATTTTAAATGTAACCAAATGGGACAATTTTTGAAAACAATAATGAAATTTTAAATATTAAAAAAAGATATAGTTCACATATTTCTAATGTTAAGATTCTGTATTAGATAGTTTACAGGACTTTTTAACATTGTTTTGTGTCCCTTTAAAAAGTAAATAAAGAAGGATGATCAGTGTTAAGAAAGAAGATATACTCTATGTGTCATAACATTTGTAAATAATATTTGTGTTGGGCTATAGTATTTGTATTTGGCTATTGATAATATTGATAATAGCCCAATACAACCTCTCTTTTTCATTTATCTGGCTTACTCTCTTTCTATGTCCTCCTTCCATTGTCTGTTTCCTGACCCATGCTCTAGTGCTGGTCAGAAGAGTATTCTAAAATTTAACTTTTTGTTAAGAAGGCTAATTTTCAGTTTGGATCTGAGCTGAAAATAGTTCCCAAATTGCCCTGAAGTAATGACTGTCAGGATATTTCTACTGTAATATTTTTAAGCATGCTCCTGGGCCACCAATGCTAATGGTTTAACTGCATAATCAGTTTGGGCTCAATGTCTGGAAGACAACTGTGGTCTGTTGGCATAATCTAAAAAAGAAGGCACAATGTCCAATTAGTAAAGGTGAAAAGGTTAACAAAATTTTTTCACCGATTAAGAGTGAGTACTATAAGTACTATGTTTGGAAACTTGTTTTGGTTAATAAATTCTGATTCCAAATATTAATAAAGATCATATCTTTAGTAAATGAGTTGAGTTCAACTAGGAAATCTACAAAGCTAAATAGAACCTGTTTATCTTCTATATTTTCATTGCGACTTGCAAATGGAAATGTTTGCATATTTTACATATTTCAACATTTTACAATTCTAAAGTGGAATATTAAAAAAAAAATCTGCAGCACAGAATTGGGCAACCGTGTTTGACAGTATCTAATCCTGCCTATTCTGGGAATAACTGAACTCCTGGCTAAATGTGGAGGAAGCAGAGAGCTGCTTCTGTTGTTTCTCTTTCCACAGCACAGCAATGAATTTAAACATGAAGGTGGCATTTGAATACTAAAGAATATTCATTCTCCTGGCTAAAATTGAAGTACTAGCAAATATATAATGTTGTCAGATTAAAGCAATTTTAATTTAATTAACATATCATTATTCAAAATGGGCAATACTTGTTTTCAAAGGTAGAGTTACATCTTCCCTTATAAATAATTTTTAGTCAAATTTGGACTAAAACAATTTCTATTTCTACACAAAAACCTGGGATTGTAAGGGTTACATCTGTTATTTGCTTTAGACAATTTACAAAACAAACATTGACAAAACATTGTGGTGTCATGAATACTGCTGAATTTCCAAATTTACCCAGAAGTTCTAAAAATAAAATTCTAAAATTATATCAATTGCTCAAATGAAGAATAAAATTATTTTTGGAAGTCTCATAATGGGCATCTAGAGAGGCTCATTTCACTATGAGGAATATCTTATTCATCAATTTTAGATAGATTCTTAGCAAGAAAAAAATGCAATTTATAAAAATTCATTTTTAGTATTATTTTGGCAAATAAAATATTGGAAAGTTAGTTCTTTCTTAAATACTTACAGGTGGCATTAAATATAAGCTATTTATAATAAAATATGGGATCTCTTTTTATTGTACTGGTATAGTGATACCCATGTAATAATTTAGTCTGCTATTCTATATTTCTAAGGATATTTGCCAATGATTCCAAATTATTAAGAACAAAAATTCAGACAGTGCCCACAAGAGATCCCAACCAAAAGGAAAATATAATGTTCATTTGACATAGTTCTCTCTGTACAAGATGAGAAATTACAATTATTTTTTTACCTGAGTTAACCAATGTTTTTCATTTGGGTTTCTGATATAAGTGTTCTTATGTTAAACAAAACAAAGCAACAGACCAGAAAAGCCATCAAAACACAATGTCTAATTCATGCTGTTGTGAGAGAGTTCATGCCTGCTAGAATGAGCCTCTACGAATGACCCTAGACGGTTCTTTCTTTGTTGTTGTTGTTTAAGATTTTATTTATTTGAGAGAGAGTGAGGCAGCACAAGCAGGGAGAGGGGCAGAGGAAGAGGGAGAAGCAGGCTCCAGGATCCTGAGATCATGACCTAAGTCGAAGGCAGACGCTTAACCAACTGAGCCACCCAGACGCCCAACCCTGGACTGTTCTGTTCTTCTTTGCAATAAACTCTATTTATACTTTACATCTTGTAGAACTTTGTGATTGGATGTACTTGGGCTTTTTCAACATTTGCAACTAGTCTGTGCACAGCTAGCCCCACATTCATGAATAATTAGCCTATATTATTCTAGCTTTCTAGTAGAGTGACTCGAGGTTGACTAGTTTGTTTATTTAATAATTTGTTTTTTATTTCTTTGTACCTTGCTTTCTTACATAAAAAGGTTATAAAGTGGCTTGTAAAGATGAATACAAAACATATACACAAAGATGTGTGTAAAGATGCGTACAAGATAAAATATATTTAAACAAGAGAATGGTGAAAAAAGGGAACAGTTGGAAGCAAAAGCAGGAAAACAGTTGGAGCCAGGAGTTTAATATGGAAAAACAAATCCAGAAAATAGTTTAATTTGGTACAGGTGAGTCACAATTATGGTTCTAGGTTTATTTAATAAACAGTTTAGGAAAGGAACAGGGTAAATTACAGAATTCCCAGGAGCAAAACAAACAAATGGGACAGCTGTGGCTAATTTGAACGTCTACTAAGAAAGTCAACATGTTTTGGGGGCAGCAATCTGAATTCAAATTCTGCTTTGTCACTCACCAGTGATGTAACTTTGGACATGTCACTTTACCTGTATGTGCCTCTGATTCTTCATCTATCAGGTACAAATAATAGCAATGAAACTATTAGTGGTTTGCTCTGGGAAGTAAACGAGTGAATCTACAAGTGCTTTGCACAGTGTCTGACATATAACACTCAATACATAATGAATGGGATGAATTATAACAAAAAATAATTTTCAAATCTAAAAACATGAGAATATCATTATAAAAAAGATTTATCAATATCTATAAGAGTATATTTAAAAGTCATTTTAAGATTATAAGACGACAGTATTGGACCATGAGTTAAGAAACCCCTAGTTCTTATCCTGTTGCTTCTAGCATCTGATTGACAATGAATCATTTGTTTAATATCTCAGAGTTTTGGTTTTTCTCATCACCAGAGACCAACTGGACAATCTCAGGTGGATTTGTTCCAGCTCTAGTATTATCTTGTTCGGACAAAGCTATTCTTGTTGCTAGTGTTGCAGGTAGATATTTTAACAGGGATAATATTGATTAAAATCAAACTAAAAGAAAGAAAATGAAGATCACTCTCAAAATATTATTGAGTTAGGGAACTTGAAGTTCAATGTTTACACAGGCAGCAACCCACTGGAAACCAAGGGAAGGAAATGAAGAAAATTAGAGCAGAAGCACAACTGGAGACACTGGCCACCCTTATGACAAACTTACACACCATTGCAGTTAGCATTGTTATTTTAATATTTAGAGCAAGCTCATCTAAGATTATTATAAGACTCTACGCAAGTTTTATTCATGATTAACTGTCAGAGCAAAGTAGATTCAGTGCAACAATGTGGCTCAAAAATGAAAGACTTCAGCTTATGATGCTATGAAAACAAGGATTACTTTAGCTTCTTCAGAATTGCTTAGGGCAACACAGTTGACAAGAGGAGACCAAAACATGTTTCTGATGGTATTATATTTTTGAGGCATGTTGTAACAGTCATTTGGTAGATGGAAAAATATGCATTAATATCTAACAAAACATGCATCCATATAGAAGATAAATTTTCCATATTCACTGAATACTTCATTGCATTAGCATTCTCATCATGTGTTTCAGCCTAATGAAAACTATTTGAGATTATCATCAAACTATGTTTTAAAGATTTATTTATTTATTTATTTATTTATTTTAGAAACAGAGAGAGAGAGAGCATGAGCAGGGGGAGGGGCAGAGGCAGAGAGAGAATCTTCAAGCAGACCCCCCCTTCCACGCCCCCGAGCGCAGAGCCTGAGACGGGGCTCCATCCCAGGACTCTGAGATCCTGGCCTGAGCTGAAATCAAGAGTTGAATGCTCACCCGACTGAGCTACCCAGGTGCCCCCATCATCAAACTATTTTTTTAAATATTCCTTAGCCAGAACATTTCAAATCATCTCTTCTTTCTCATTACCTCCTTTCACGGGTTTAATCAGTACCCTGTCACATTGAGCAGAATGAAGGCAGGTTTGGCTTGTTCCTTCCAGGAGGCCACTTGTGGGATTGAGAGCCAGATGCCTACAATGGGATTATTATGTGAAGGTGTTGCTTGGACCATGGATGGATGTGGAAGACAGGAAAAATGAATTGAGCCCAAGTCGGCAAGGAGTTGCCAACTGACACTGACCATATTGGGAGTAGATGCATAAGTCACGTGCCAAGGCATTAGCAGCAAATGTGTAGGAGACACCCAGTGATAAGACAAAATCAAGGGCATCCACCTGCTTAAAAGTAGACTGAAGGATCACTCCTCAGTACCAATGAGGATGCAGTGAGTTACCAAAATGTCGTATTAGAAAATACAGAAGGAGGAAAACAACTGGAGAGGGAGTTTGATTTTTAATTGACTGAATATTTATCCAAAAAGAGACCATATAATTTAGAAGAATCCAAAACCTTTCTTCTGTAGAAAACTTTAAATTTTTCTGTCATAACCCAACAGTAATGAGAAGACTGGATTCTCACTGAAATTTCTTGCACATCCAAGTTAGCAACACGTTCATTTTCAACCCACCACATGTTATTTTTTAAATTATATCCAGTATATACATACTATTAAACTAGAGAGAAGAACTTATTCCAATTTCAAGGCGTATAGAGGCTTTATTGTCAATGAGTCCAGTGAGATGGCAGTGACAGTGTCATACTACCTTGTCTTAGCTTGAGCTGACATAATAAAACATCATAGACTGTATGGCATAAGCAACAGAAATTTATTTTCTCACAGTTCTGGGGCCAGAAAGTCCAAATTCAGGGTACCAGTGTAATCGATCTCTGGTAATGACCCACTAATGAACCACTTTCCTGCTAAGTCCTTACATGGTACAGAGAAAGACAGCAAGTTCCCTGGAGCATCTTTTTACAAGGGCGCTAATCCCATCATAAAGGCCCCACTCTCATAACCCCATCTGAACCTAATTATCCCCCAAAGGTCCTATCTTCAAATACCATCATATCAGGGATTGGGGCCTCAACATATAAATTTGGAGAGGACATAATTCATTCAAAGCATAGCCTAACCAAAAAGATACCAAAATTGCTACATTTCTGTATTGTCAGTAAAAATAAAGGAGGAAGGAGACTAATCATTTACAAGGGAAGATTAAAAGCAGTTAAATATTAGGTTATCCTGAAGCCTAGACACACAGTTACTTCAGAGTCTGACTGTTGTGTGAATCCCCACATGAAGTTTGGCAAGGAACCACTGAAGTCTGCCAGTGTATAAGAACCAGTTCTGCCCACCCAAGACAAAGCCCACAGCATCTTTAAGCCATCTCAGAAGCATGCTGTGACCCACTTTATAAAGTACAGCATTAGTTCCAGCAGTGTCAAAATGAATGCTTGGCCAGTCTCCAGATATAGAGGAGTTTTAACAGTGCCATTTTAGGAACTTTGTCCTGCGTCTTGAATAGACAAGGAAAAACACTGGAAAACAATCAAGAAATCTTGTGAGTCATACTGCACTATCATTTTATATAATTTTTTTCTTACTCATTGACATGATATTTGTGGAATACCAGGCATGGTTTTTATATAACATCTATTTAAAAAGAAAATATCCTAGGGGAGCCCTAGTCAAATGATGACAGTTACTTTGCAGAGTCACTGTGTTGTATTGGAAAATTCACTCCACTAAGAATTTAGATTCTAGAATCTAATCCCTCAGCTGTCACTAAATGGCTGTGTGACAATGATCAGTCACTCAATCTCTAGACCATAAGTTTTGCCATCTGTTAAATGGATCCCATAGTAACCCCTTTACTCTCTTCTCTACTTGTCTCATGTAAATATTTCAATAGGATAATGTCAGGGAAAAAGAAAAAAAAACTTTAAAACAAAGAGGTAGTATGTAGGTGCAAAGCATTTTGTTTTCTTTTGGGTTTTTTTGTTTGTTTGTTTTTCCTCTCTCTCTTTCTCTTATTATGTTACCTTGAAATGCTCTGATTGCTCTCAAACTGGGACAAGGATGGGTAAAATACAAGTAAAAGTTAGAAAAAGAATGTGGATATGTGAAAGCCTAGCTGGGTATGTATTGAATGGTTTGAGGTTACTTTAGTTTTACTATTCTAACATTTGCTAGAATGAACGTGTCACTCCTAGGGACTCTATCTTGTATTTCTGTTTTCTAAAATGCCAGACTATTTCATGAAGGACACTCATCCTGGTTAGTAGTATTTCTGCCTGAACTATTTTATAATCCCTAGTGGGCCACTTTCACAAATAAGAAAACCCAATTCTAAGGTGGATGCCTTGATATCTTGAAATTAACACTCTTAAAACTTAAAGTTTGTGTTGTCTTTGCTCTCTCTTCCTCCAGTGACTGTAGCTTTAATCATTAGAGCATGAGCAAATCCACTATCTCTTATCTCAAAACCTCTTGACCAGACATGCTTTATAATCAGGTTATTTTAGATTTATAGGCAGGTGATATTGCACAAATTGTTTAATGTTGTAACATTCTACCCCCTTCACCTCAAGGAGTGAATGTAGCACCTCACAGCCAAGTACACTAATATTTTGGCAGTGAAGCAAATGAATGTTCACAAGTGTAATAAATGAAGACTAGAAATGGTCTCACATCAGTTCAGGTTAGTATTTGCAGCCAAGTAAGTTCAAGTCGGGGCAGATGTTACAGCCAACTAAGTTTAAAGAAGTTCTGGTTTTTAGAGTTGTTTGGATATTAGAACTGCAGATAAGAGATTATATAGATCTATAGGGGGAAAACCTGAGGTTCACTTTTTACACTCAGCCTCAAATCCAGAAAAATTGCCAACTTTTCCAGGGTAGAAAAAACAGATCAACTCTCAGTTTCCATATCCACTTCTCAAGTCTGTGTTTGATGTTAATTCGTTGTTTTTTTTTTTTTTAAAGATTTTATTTTATTATTTATTTGAGAGAGAGAGAATGAGAGATAGAGAGCACGAGAGGGAAGAGGGTCAGAGGGAGAAGTAGACTCCCCTCAGAACAGGGAGCCTGATGTGGGACTCGATCCCGGGACTCCAGGATCATGACCTAAGCTGAAGGCAGTTGCTTAACCAACTGAGCCACCCAGGCGCCCGATGTTAATTTGTTGTTAATGTCAGGATTGGTCATGGATTTTTTAAATATACTTACATTTAATTTGGAAAGGACCTTAGAAATCACTTGATATACACCTTTACTTACCTAATAATAAGCTTGGCTCAGAGAATTTACATGAATCTTTGTGCATGGAGAATCAAAGCATAAACGTCAGAGTCAATTAGATGGATCTGTCTTCAAATCCTTCCTCTACTTCTTGCTGGTAGTATAAAATGGAGTAAGTTACTCCATTTTCTTAGCCTCAGTGCTCTCATCTGTAATGTGAGGGTTATAATACCTCCATCATAGGCTTTCAAATTTATTACTGAATATTTATTGAGTGCCTGCTTAGTAGCAGGCACTGGTCTAGGCACGGGGAATACATCAGGATTGTTTTTAGCATTAAGTGTGACAGTATATATAAAACTTAGCAAAATGGCTGGCACCTTATAGATAGTAATTACTATGGTCAGTTATTTTTATCATCCAATGGTAGAGTCATTGAAAAAAATCTCAACACTCCAGGATCACAATTCACTTATTCTTTAAGAAAAATGGAGAGAAGGGTGCCTGGGTGGCTCAGTCAGTTAAGCATCCAACTCTTGATTTCAGCTCAGATCATAATCTCAGGGTTGTGGGATTGAGCTCTGTGTCAGGCTCTGCACTGAGCATGGAGTCTGCTTGATCCTCTCTCTCCTCCTCTGCCCCTCCCCCTACTCACACTCTCTAAATAAATAAATAACTAAAATCTTGGAAAAAAAAGAAAAATGGGGAGAGGTGGGTGTGGAAGTAGACAGTGTCATTTGTTCATGCCAATGTGCCCGGAATAATATTGGATTTGGAATATTACAATATCAGTGTTTCTTTTTTTTTTCAAGATTTTATTTATTAGAGAGAGTGAGAGAGAGAGAGCACATGAGAGGGGGGAGGGTCAGAGGGAGAAGCAGACTCTCTGCTGATCAGGGAGCCCAATGCGGGTCTCGATCCTGGGACTCCAGGATCATGACCTGAGCCGAAGGCAGTCGCTTAACCAACTGAGCCACCCAGGTGCCCACAATATTAGTGTTTCAATATCAGTGATTTCCTGGTTCGTGTTAGAGGTTACCTAGCTTTATGGTGCCATTAAAATGTCCCAGTCTTGGGAAATGTCCTTCTAAAGGGGTAGAATCTCAGAGACTGCCTAAGTTACAGACTACCCATGTTTATTGGTTTCTCAGCATCATTCTTTTATTTCTTAGGTACTTGAGCTAAAATTTTATAGCTAAATGGGAACATAGCTATTTCTAATAATAACAGATGTTCCACTATTTTTATTACTTCCATGATGCAATAGCATTTTCTTAAGAACAACAACAACAAAAAAACATAATGCAAACATTTTGAACTAATGAAAAAGGTTAATTGTTAGAATACCATTGCCAATATTAATAGTCAGCAACTTCCATGTTTTGTTGGGTTAGGTGCTAGCTGAAGATGAATCAGCAAGATATTATTTCTGTTTTGTATGAAATTGAATGCTTGTTCTTATTTTTTTCCTGTTAGTGAATTTTATAATTTTTAATCTTTTCTGTGCAGGTCAGTGTTATTTTAGCTTTTAGTTTAATTTTAAAGAAAGCATGAGGGACCAAGAATTTTTTTTTACCCCAGAAAATACAGTATATGCACTTTGCTTTTCATTGGAACTTTTCTGTAATTCAATGCTAGTTGTGGAGTTTTTGAAACACGTGGGAGCAAACTGGCAGTCATCTTAAAATGTTCCCTGCTTTCACTCAAATCATAGAAATGACTAACTGGAAGCATTTCATTTCAATATAGAATAATGATGTATTTAACATTTTGGATGGAGAGAATGAAATACGTGTGAGTCATAGGATTCTGGCTCATTAAAGTGAAACAGCACTCAACAAATTGATTTGAGTGTGTGTGTGTGTGCGTGTATGTGTGTGTGTGAGTGTGTAGTAAAAAAAAAAAGATATAAACCAGTTAATTTTTTTATTAATTTTATTTTATTATGTTAGTCACCATACATTACATCATTAGTTTTTGATGTAGTGTTCCATGAGTCATTGTTTGCGTGTAACACCCAGTGCTCCATGCAATATGTGCTCTCCTTAATACCCATCACCAGGTTAACGTATCCCCCCAACCCCCTCCCCTCTAAAACCCTCAATTTGTTTCTCAGAGTCCATAGTTTCTCATGGTTCATCTCACCCTCCGATTTACTCCCCTTCATTTTTCCCTGCCTATTTTTTTTTAAATATAATGTATTATTTGTTTCAGAGGTACAGGTCTGTGATTCATCAGTCTTACACAATTCACAGCGCTCACTATGGCACATACCCTCCCCAATGTCTATCACCCAGCCACCCCATCCTTCCCACCCCCCACCACTCCAGCAACCCTCAGTTTTAAACCAGTTAATGTTTTAAAAATTATTCAGATTCCTACTAAGGAAATACATTACAGTATGACTGATACATAAGCTCCATTCAGTTTACTGAATCATATTTATAGAAGTTCCACTTTTTATGTATTTTTAAGATTTTAGTATTTTTGAGACATTTTGGTAGAATGGAAGAGACACAAGTAGTTTGAGGGGAGTAAATCCCTTTTATTTTCAAAATCCTGTAACACAGTGTTTGTTCTAAGATGAGTTTTGTTTTAGGATTGGGCAAGTGACATATTTCTCAGGGAATTTTCCAGCGATTTCTGAAGATTTTAGAAATTATCACTCCAGGGTTCCAAAATTTCAACAGCACAGGTTTGAAAGATGGAAGGTTATAAAAATAGTTTGCAAAGGGGCTCTCAATACAGAATAGTAAACTGGAAAAAAAATAAAGTGTAAGTAAAAATGCTTTTCCTTGCCTTGTCTTTGAAAAACAACATTCTACATTGACTTGAAAAAACACTGGGAACTAGAAGTTCTAGAAACAGAAGGAATAGCAGCAGCTGACTACAGCGGTCACTCCTCTGGCCCTTTACATGAGTTTGCACACAGAATAAATTTAATTATGGCTACCAATTCCATGTTGCTTAATGTAAAGGGAGTCTAGGCAGGGAAATGTGGTCTAAATCAAACAAAGCAAGTGAAAGCCTCAGAAACTCACCGAGATCATTATTTATTAAGGAACATATATAATTCCTAAAAATAAGTTTGATAAATATTGATATTAAGTAAAGGCTATACACCTCTCTCATTGCAATTTCCCAAATTGAAAGTATGCCTTACCTTTTATGATATAAAAAATGTCATAAAAATTTGGAGTATAATATCAATTGCTGTTTTCCAATTTGGTAATGGTGATAGTGGTGGTGGAAAGGGAAGATAGATAGATGATATAAACCTAACTTTTTCATACTAAACAGTCTTGTTTACTCAATCCAGATAAAATTCACCAAGTGGATTTTTTTTATTTGTATCATAATTTTTTATGTTTTCTTCTTGATGACTTAGAATACTTTGAGTATGAAAAATTAAACTATCTTAGTATTACTTTCCAACTTAGATATGGTTATATTTAATATAGTTGCATATAAACAGCTCTTTAGTCTTGAAAATCAAATAAATTGTTTGAACTAAAAAAAAAGTCAACACTCTTATATTCACATATTGTAGCCTCTGAGAATACAATTTATGTTTGTATGGAACTACCTCAATGTACAATTTCATTTTGTCAAACAGACTCACAAACTATTCTGTTAATGTATATTTATTTCTCTTTTTTGGTATTGTAAACTCATATCAGACACACTTAAAAACCACATAATAAGAGAAATTGTTTTCCCCTTTTTAAGGAATAATTTGTAACATTAACAAGATACGGTGGGAAACCAGAGTGAACCACACCCATTAATAATACAAACATCCCAAGGTGCATAACTACCAGCAGACCAGTAGATTATAAATGACAAAAACAAAAATTTTATTTTCTAAAGATGTAAAAGGAAAGTAGGTCTGAGAGAAGAAAGACAGAATCATCTTTCATGCCTGCTTAGTGATACTTAGCAGGCCAAAGAAAAATAAAACAATCTGTCTCCAGTGCTCAGAGACCCGCACAAAGACCTAATTAGAACCTAGGTGGCAGCACTGAAGGCAAATAAAGGATTAAGAAACAGAAATATAACAGCCATTTTTACTGAAGTATTTTATTTTCCCTTGAGAAGTTATACCAATGGATTGAAGAATATGGTGTTCCACTTTTCATATAGTCTTAGAGACTGGTCTTAAAGTTAGGAAGTTATTTGGGGCAGCCACTTGACAATTATTCATGCCACTGAAGATATGAGTAATCAAAAGTCCTGAAATTTTTAAAAAATATCATTTACACTTAGGTAGGAATGAGTTAATACCCTACACTTAAAGAGATAAAAATTACTAGATCTAGGAGCTTATTACATATAAAAAGAAGACAAACACTAAGCAATGATTCAGAGGGAGCTTAGAAGTCCACACTACCTCCTTTTCCTGAGCCCTTGACATTGAGCACTACTGGAAAATGGTCAACTTCGTTTTACTACCCTGTTACTCCTTGATGGTTTAAGAAGCTCTCTACTCTCTTAAAGAGCCCAACTATGAGATTCAGTCAAATGTTGTGCTTCTAAGGACGTTTCTCCTTCTTAAGAAGAATATGTCTAAAGTGTCAGCCAAAGATGTAATTTAATGTGGTGATTAATTACAATAACAGCTATAGAGTTGCCACCAAACTAAAGAAAATTGTAGAATAAAGATTAAGAAGATTGTTCTAGATGATTTTGATAAACAAATTTGTATATGTTGGCCATGGATATAGTTTGGAATAGGAGTTTTCAATTTTCATGGAACATCAAAAGTACCTGAGAAGATTTTAATACAAATTATTATGTCACACATTAGATTTTCTAAATATGGGAAACTGGAGACTATATTTATTAAAAGTCCTCCAGGTGGTGGTTGTGATATGCATTCTTGTTTGAGAATAATCGGTCTAGATTGAGAATACTTATTTTACTTAATCCTAGATATGTATCTTTTTGTTCCTAACCGAATCAAAAGTGTAAAAACTATCAGTTATATGATTAGTCTTAATTTGAGAAATTATCTAATATTTCTTCTAATCTTAATGTTTTAGCTATATTTGTGTGTAGACCTGACTTGTTTAGAATTTTTTTCCATAAATAGCTGACAAACATGTTTAAATTAAAAAAAAAAAACACTTTACAAGTAGCAAACTAATTGTGAATTGAAACAAGTCATTTTTTTTTCGCTGATAAAACTTGCAAACATATGACAGAAATTATTATGTTTATTGTGTTTAGACGTTCAGGAAAGTATTATTAAGTTGAAAACACACTTTTAAAAAAAGAGTATACGTAGTATGGAATGATGTTTATTAATGAACCAGTCCATTCTTTGACCAGAAACCCACCTCATCACAAGATTTCAAAGGCTTTACTTGTCAGGCTTTTCTCTTACTCTAAGATCCCATTCCTACTGAATGCTCGGTTCTACTCAGGCATCATCTCTCTCCACACTGAATCAGATACAGTACATCCTTGCTTCCTTGATTGCCCCCAGACAGTCTTTACACAAGCAGATTTAGTTAAATTTCTGGAGAAGACAGTGTATTACAATACTGCACCACAAAATAAACAAACATGAATTTTAAAAGCCCTGTTTATATGCATGGGTGAATATGTATATGTGTATAAAATACACTCTTTTTCCTTTTTTTTTATTTTGGGATAATAACAATATATTCAAAAAGGTGATAGTTCTCTTTGATTTTTTCTATTATTGTGTTATGTTAATCACCATACATTACATCATTAGTTTTTGATGTAGTGTTCCATGATTCATTGTTTGTGTATAACACCCAGTGCTCCACGCAGAACGTGCCCTCCTTAATACCCATCACCAGGTTAACCTATCCTCCCACCCCTCTCCCTTCTAGAAACCTCAGTTTGTTTTTGAGAGTCCATAGTCTCTCATGGTTCGTCTCCCCCTCCGTTTTCCCCCCTTCAATCTTCCCCTCCTGCTATCTTCTTCTTTTTTATATATATATAATGTATTGTTTCAGAGGTACAGGTCTGTGATTCAACAGTCTTGCACAATTCACAGCGCTCACCATAGCACATACCCTCCCCAATGTCTATCACCCAGCCACCCCATCCCTCCCACCCCCCACCATTCCAGCAACCCTCAGTTTGTTTCCTGAGATTAAGAATTCCTCATATCAGTGAGGTCATATGATACATGTCTTTCTATGATTGACACTTATTTCGCTCAGCATAATACCCTCCAGTTCCATCCATGTCGTTTAAATGGCAAGATTTCATTCCTTTTGATGGCTGCATAGTATTCCATTGTGTATATATACCACATCTTCTTTATCCATTCATCTGTCGATGGACATCTTGGCTCTTTCCACAGTTTGGCTAATGTGGACATTGCTGCTATAAACATCGGGGTGCACATACCCCTTTGGATCCCTACATTTGTATCTTTGGGGTAAATACTCAGTAGTGCAATTGCTGGGTTGTACGGTAGCTCTATTTTCAACTTTTTGAGGAACCTCCATACTGTTTTCCAGAGTGGCTGTACCAGCTTGCATTCCCACCCACAGTGTCAGAGGGTTCCCCTTTCTCCGCATTCCCACCAACATCTGTCATTTCCTGACTTGTTAATTTTAGCCATTCTGACTGGTGTGAGGTAGAATCTCATTGAGGTTTTCATTTGGATTTCCCTGATGCCGAGCGATGCTGAGCACTTTTTCATGTGTCTCTTGGCCATTTGGTTGTCTTCTTTGGAAAAATGTCTGTTCATGTCTTTTGCCCATTTCCTGATTGGATGATTTGTTCTTTGGGTATTGAGTTTAATTAAGTCCTTTATAGATTTTGGATACTAGCCCTTATCTGATATGTCATTTGCTAATATCTTCTCCCATTATGTCAGTTGTCTTTTGGTTTTGTTGCCTGTTTCTTTCGCTGTGCAAAAGCTTTTTATCTTGATGAAGTCCCAATAGTTCATTTTTGCCCTTGCTTCCCTGGCCTTTGGCGATGTTTCTAGGAGGAAGCTGCTGTGTCTGAGGTCGAAGAGGTTGCTGCCTGTGTTTTCCTTTAGGACTTTGATGGACTCCTGTTTCACATTTAGGTCTTTCAAACATTTGGAATCTATTTTTATGTGTGGTGTAAGGAAATGGTCCTGTTTCATTCTTCTGCATGTGGCTGTCCAATTTTCCCAACACCATTTGTTGAAGAAACTGTCTATTTTCCATTGGACATTCTTTCCTGCTTTGTCAAAGATGAGTTGACCATAGAGTTGAGGGTCCATTTCTGGGCTCTCTATTCTGTTCCATTGATCTATGTGTCTGTTTTTGTGCCAGTACCATACTATCTTGATGATGACAGCTTTATAGTACAGCTTGAAGTCCAGAATTGTGATGCCACCAGCTTTGCTTTTCTTTTTCAACATTCCTCCGGCTATTCGGGGTCTTTTCTGGTTCCATACAAATTTTAGGATTATGTGCTCCATTTCTTTGAAAAAAGTGGATGGTATTTTGATAGGGATTGCATTGAATGTGTAGATTGCTCTAAGTACCATTGACATCTTCACAATAATTGTTCTTCCAATCCATGAGCATGGAATGTTTTTCCATTTCTTTTGTCTTCTTCAATTTCTTTCATGAGTATTTTATAGTTTTCTGAGTCAGATTCTTTACCTCTTTGGTTAGATTTATTCCTAGGTATTTTATGGTTTTGGGTGCAATTGTAAATGGGATCGACTCCTTAATTTCTCTTTCTTCTGTCTTGTTGGTGTATAGAAATGCCACTGATTTCTGTGCATTGATTTTATATGCTGCCACTTTACTGAATTCGTGTATGAGTTCTAGCAGTGTTGGGGTGGAGTCTTTTGGGTTTTCCACATAAAGTGGAATATCATCTGCAAAGAGTGAGAGTTTGACCTCTTCTTTGACAATTCGGATGCCTTTTATATCTTTCTGTTGTCTGATAGCTGTGGCTAGGACTTCTAGTACTATGTTGAATAGCACTGGTGATAGTGGACATCCCTGCCATGTTCCTGTCCTTAGGGGAAAAGCTCTCAGTTTTTCCCCATTGAGAATGATATTCACTGTGGGTTTTTCATAGATGGCCTTTATGATATTGAGGTATGTACCCTCTATCCCTACACTCTGAAGAGTTTTAATCAAGAAAGGATGGTATACTTTGTCAAATGCTTTTGCCGCATTTCCTCTATTGAGAGGATCATATGGTTATTGTTCTTTCTTTTATTAATGTATTATATCACATTGATTGATTTGCAGATGTTGAACCAACCTTGCAGCCCAGGGATAAATCCCACTTGGTCGTGGTGAATAATCCTTTTAATGTACTATTGGATTTCATTGGCTAGTATTTTGGTGAGAATTTTTGCATCCATGTTCATCAGGGATTTTGGTCTGTAATTCTCCTTTTTGATGGGGTCTTTGTCTGATTTTGGAATCAAGGTAATGCTGGCCTCATAAAATGAGTTTGGAAATTTTCCTTCCATTTCTATTTTTTGGAAGAGTTTCAGAAGAATAGGTATTAATTCTCCTTAAATGTTGGTAGAATTCCCCCGGGGAAGCCATCTGGCCCTGGGCTGTTGTTTAATGGGAGATTTTTGATGACTGCTTCAATTTCCTTAGTGGTTATAGGTCTGTTCAGGTTTTCTATTTCTTCCTGGTTCAGTTTTCGTAGTTGATAAATCTCTAGGAATGCATTCGTTTCTTCCAGATTATCTAATTTGCTGGCATATATTTGCTCGTAATATGTTCTTATAACTGTTTGTATTTCTTTGGTGTTGGTTGTTATATCTCTTCTTTCATTCATGATTTTATTTATTTGGGTCCTTTCTCTTTTCTTTTTGGTAGGTCTGGCCAGGGGTTTATCAATCGTATTAATTCTTTCAAAGAACCAGCTCCTAGTTTCGTTGATCTGTTCTACTGCTCTTTTGGTTTCTGTTTCATTGATTTTTGCTCTGATCTTTATTATTTCTCTTCTCCTGCTGGGTTTAGGCTTTATTTGCTGTTCTTTCTCCAGCTCCTTTAGGTTTTTGGGTTAGGTTGTGTATTTGAGACCTTTCTTGTTTCTTGAGAAAGGCTTATATTGCTATATACTTTCCTCTTAGGACTGCCTTTGCTGCATCCCAAAGATTTTGAACAGTTGTGTTTTCATTTTCATTGGTTTCCATGAATTTTTTAATTCTTCTTTAAATTCCTGTTTGACCCATTCATTCTTTAGTAGGATGCTCTTTAGCTTCCATGTATTTGAGTTCTTTCCGACTTCCCTCTTGTGATTGAGTTCTAGTTTCAAAGCATTGTGGTCTGAAAATATGCAGGGAATGATCCCAATCTTTTGGTACCAGTTGAGACCTGATTTGTGACCTAGGATGTGATCTACTCTGGAGAATGTTCCATGGGCACTAGAGAAGAATGTGTATTCTGTTGCTTGGGGATGGAATGTTCTGACTATATCTGTTTAGTCCATTTGGTCCAGTGTGTCATTTAAAGTCTTTATTTCCTTGTGAATCTTTTGCTTAGATGATCTGTCCATTTCAGTGAGGGGGGTGTTAAAGTCCCCTACTATTATTATATTGTTGTCAATGTGTTTCTTTGCTTTTGTTATTAATTGGCTTATATAACTGGCTGCTCCCATGTTAGGGGCATAGATATTTACAATTGTTAGATCTTCTTGTTGGCTAGACCCTTTAAGTATGATATACTGTCCTTCCTCATCTCTCATTATAGTCTTTGGTTTAAAATCTAATTTGTCTGATATAAGGATTGCCACCTCAGCTTTCTTTTGGTGTCCATTATAATAGTAAATGATTTTCCACCCCCTCACTTTCAATCTGGAGGTGTCTTTGGGTCTAAAATGAGTCTCTTCCAGATGGCAGATTGATAGGTCTTGTTTTTTCATCCAATCTGATAGCCTGTGTCTTTTGATTGGGACCTTTAGCCCATTTACATTCAGGGTAACTATTGAAGGATATGATTTTAGTACCATTGTATTTCCTGTAAGGTGACTGTTACTGTATATTGTCTGTGTTCCTTTCTGGTCTATGTTACTTTTAGGCTCTCCTTTTGCTCAGAGGACCCCTTTCAATATTTCTTATAGAGCTGGTTTTGTGTTTGCAAATTCTTTTTTTTTTTTTTTTTTTGTCCTTGAAGCTTTTTATATCTCTTTCTATTTTCAATGACAACCTAGCTGGATATAGTATTCTTGGCTGCATATTTTTCTCATTTAGTGTTCTGAAGATATCATGCCAGTCCTTTCTGGCCTGCCAGGTCTCTGTGGATAGGTCTGTTGTCAATCTAATGTTTCTACCATTGTAGGTTATATATCTCTTCTCCTGAGCTGCTTTCAGGATTTTCTCTTTGTCTCTGAGACTCATAAGTTTTACTATTAGATGTCGGGGTGTTGACCTATTTTTATTGATTTTGAGAGGGGTTCTCTGTGCCTCCTGGATTTTGATGCCTGTTTCCTTCCCCACATTAGGGAAGTTCTCTGCTATAATTTGTTCCAATATACCTTCTGCCCCTCTCTCTTTCTTCTTCTTCTGGGATCCCAATTATTCTAATGTTGTTTCATCTTATGGTATCGCTTATCTCTCAAATTCTGCCCTCGTGATCCAGTAGTTGTTTATCTCTCTTTTTCTCAGCTTCTGTATTTTCCATCATTTGGTCTTCTATATCACTGATTCTCTCTTCTGCCTCATTTATCCTAGCTGTTAGCACCCCCATTTTTTATTGCACCTCTTTAATAGCCTTTTTGATTTTGACTTGGTTAGATTTTAGTTCTTTTATTTCTCCAGAAAGTGTTTCTCTAATAACTTCCATGCTTTTTTCAAGCCCAGCTGGTATCTTTAAAATCATGATTCTGAAAGCTAGGTCCAACATCGTACTAAAGTCCATATTGAGTGGGTCCTTGGCAGTCGGTGCTGCCTCTTGTTCTTTTTGTTGATGTGATTTTTTCCATCTTGTCATTTTGTCCAGGGGAGAGCAGATGAATGAGAGAACAAAATGCTAACAGGGTAACAACGTCCCCAGAAAATATACTCTAAACAAATCAAGAAGACCTGAAGCTGGGGGAAAAGAAAGGGAAAGAAAGAAAAAAGAAAAGAAAGAAAGAAAGAAAGAAAAAGATAAAGATAAAAACAAACAAAAACAGAATAAAACAAAAAAACCAGAATATGATCAAATATGATCAGGCTGGTGCATAAATCAGTGCCACACACTAGATTTGGGGTGTATTTTGGTCTGTTAGAAGAAAGTGCCTCCCAAAATTTTAAAGAAAGAAAAACTTATATATGTACAAAAATAAGTGTTGATACGATAAAGGGATGGAATATGACTGTAAAGATGAAAACTATAAAAAAATTTTATAAAAGGAATTTATAACAGGTTGTTTGAAAAAAAAGAAGAGGATTTAAAAAAAGAAAAGAAAAGAAAAGGGAGGGAATGTGATCAGGCAGGAGACTAGAACAAAGCCATACACTAGAGATTTAGGGTATATTTTGATCTGTTAGAAGAAACTTGTATATCAAAAATTTAAAGAGTGAACAACTTATATATATATATATGCCAAAAATAACGATAACTACTATGAAGGGATAGAATATGACTCTAAAAATGAAAAATAAAAATGTTTTTTAAAAAAGGGATTGATAAGATGTTGGTTGAAAATGGGAAAAAGAAAATTTCAAAAAAAAAGACAGTTAAAAAAATTGAGTTTGAAAGACTAAAGAATCATGGTAAAAAAGCCATGGATTCTATGTGCAGTATTCCCCTAGCTCTGGAATTCTGCCATTCTCATTGATCGGTACACTTGGTCTTGGCCAGCAGTTCTTGCTGATCTTCTGGGGGAGGGGCCTGTTGCTGTGGCTCCCAAATGTCTTTCCCGGAGGTGGAATTGCCCCGCCCTCGCCGGGTCTGGGCTAAGTAATCTGCTGGGTTTGCTCTCCAGAGCTTTTGTTCCCTGCAAGCTTTCTGCACAGCTTTGGAGGACGACAGTGAAAATGGCAGCCTCCCAGTCTCCGCCCAGGAGGAGCCAAGAACTCGGGGCCCCACTCCTCAGTGCGCCCCCAGAGAAAAGCAGTCAATCACTCCTGTCTCCCCAGTCTCTGGCTGCACTCTGTGCTCACCCGGCCTGTGACGAGTGTTTCTATCTCTGGCCCACGACCCCGTGTGGAGTCTCCAAACCCAGCAGATCCCTGTGGTGCACTCCCATGCTGCTCCTCCTGGGGGAGTAAGGGGAGTCTCCCCAGATCTGCCGCTTGTTGGGTCCGTGCTGGAGGGCCAGTGGCCCGACTGTGCCGCAGGTCACGGTTTATGGCAAGCCCGAGCTGAGAGCCCGTGCCTCAGCTCCATCTCTGCAGCGGGGTTCCCTGCTCCGATACCTTGGAGCTCTGCTGCACTCAGGCACCCCAGAGGGTCCTGAGACCACACTGTCCCAGTGAGGTTTCCACCCCCCCCACCCTCCCACCCCCCCACCCCCCGCTTAGCCACTGGAGCAACGTCCCTCAGCGGAGCCAACTTCTAAAAGTTCCGATTTTGTGCTCTGCGGCTCTATCACTTGCCAGAAGCGGCAGACAGAGTCCCCTTCCCCGCCGTCTATCCTCCCAAATATCGCCTCAGATTCATTTCTCTGCACGTCCCCATCTTACCTTCCAGAAAGTGGTCGCTTTTCTGTTTAGAGAGTTATTGCTCTTCTTTTCTTTGATCTCCTGTTGAGTTCATAGGTGTTCAGAATGGTTTGATCCTTATCCAGCTGAATTCCTGGGACCAGGAGAAATCCAGGTCTCCTACTCCTCTGCCATCTTGCTCCTCCCCCTAGTTCCCTTTAATTTTAAAATGAAGTGGAACAACACATATTAGGAACTATCTCTACCCTGACTAGGGAAAAAATAGCCTGACACAATTTTTAAAAATACAACGTTATGAAAACTTCCTGTGCTTCAGTTTTCTGGCCTATAAAATAAGCATAATGCTAGTACCTACCTCCTTGAGCTCCTGTACAATTTAAGGTCAAGCTCTTAAAACAGTGTTTCACAAATATACTCAATAAGAATTAGCTATTATTACTTTCCATCTTTTATTTCAAACTCCATGATTATAAAGAATGTCCCAGAATCTATTAACTGTACCACTAACCATGAATTCATCTACATAATTAGCTTTGTTTTTCCTCACCAATTTGGATTTTAAATTATTTTCTAATATAAATTTGTGAACAGGGAGAGAATTTCCTGAGAAGCAAATAAAAGAACAGTCAATCCTCATTATTTTGGTTTTCAATAATTGTGAATCACCTCTTTGCTAAAATTTATTTGTAACCCCCAAGTCAATACACAATGGTGCTTTCACAGTCATTTGTGGACATGTGCATAGCGGCAAAAGTTTTGACTCACTGACATTTTCAGCTGAGATCTAACAAGGCAATACTCTGCCTTCTTGTTTCAGCTCTCACACTGGAAACAAGTGTTCTTTTCATGATCTATTTATTGCCATGTTTTTCTCATTTTCATGTTTTTTGTTGGTGATGGAGCTGTTTAAAATGGCCCCCAAGTATAGTGCTGAAGCACTGTTTAGTGGTCCTGAGTACAAAAAGGCTATGATGTGCCTTCTGTAGAAAATGTGTTAGATAAGCTTCACTCAGGCATGAGTTACAGTGCTGTTGACTGCAAGTTCAGTGTTCATTTATCAACAGTATACCACAACCAGAAAAAGAAAGAGGAAATTTGCCAATCTGTACATGAGGCCACTCAAGAAAGCGCTAAAGTAACATCTATAGTGTGTGATAAAGTTATGGATAAGATGGAAAAGTGGCTCAATAGGTGGGTTAATGAAATGAAAACAGATTATATATATATATTTAAGTATAGTAAATAACATTGTTGTGAGGTGCAAATGCTGACGCATGCTCAACAAAATATTAAACCCTTCTTGGCTACTGCTGGCTGGCTCACATGTTTCATTGGAGAATTCTGCAGGTCAGGAGCCTCTGGGAAAAAAAAATTTTTAAATTACTTGTTAAGTAAAAAAGGGTTATGTGGAAGAGTAAGTTTTCAATACTGATGAAACTGGAGTCTGGCTTGTTTTACAAGGACAATGGAAAATGAATTTATTTAATGCAATGGCCTCCACAGTCCCTGGCTTTAAATCATTCAAAAGCCATATAGTAAATTATTGATGAGAAATATATATTAGATGAGGTGTCTTTAAACAGAAACTAACATAAAACAAGGTTAGGTATTGTTTGATGAAAATGTTGTGACCAGAGACTTACAGAAACCTAACTCAGCATTTCCCCTAGGAGCAAAGGTTCTGTATTTCCCAATTCAGTGTTTTCAGGTGAACTTACAGAACATAATTGCCACAAATGACTGTTGACCATATCTGTCTTTTTTTACTTTAGATTAGGATGTGTCATTCTGTTTTTTTTTTTTTTACTTTAGATTAGGACATATCCTTCTGTTTTTATTTTTACATGTTTTTTCTCCTATCTTCATACTTTCCCATTTCAGAGTGTATCATTCATCATTATTGCCAAGGTTAAATCCTCTACTAGCCTCTTTTATTTATTTATTTTTAATTTTCATAATATTTTTTTAGAGAGAGAGAATGCACAAAAATTGGGGGAAGGGTAGAGGGAGAGGAAAAGAATCTTAAGCTGACTTCATACTGAGCACAGAGGGGATGTGGGGCTCCATCTCACAACACTGAGATTATAACCTGAACTGACACTCAACTGACAAAGCCACCCAGGCACCTCATGACTGGTCTTTTTTAATTTCAGTTATTCATGGTTGTTGTTGTTCCATATAAGCCTCTCAAATCATCATTTCCAATATTCATCATTCTTATTCTAAGTTTCAAGTTTTCTTCCTTTGTACTCATCTTTCAGTCTAAAGTACTTTCTCCTGCATTTCTTTGATGGGGGTCTACTGGTGACAAAATTCTTAATTTTCTTTTATCTGAAAGTATTATTATACCTTCATTATTGAAAGATATTTTTGCGGGATATAGAATTCTGAGTAAACAGATCTTTTGTTTTAATATTTTAAAGGTTCTCCTACTATTTTCTGGCCTCCATTTTTCCTGATGCAAAGTCAAAGTTATTTCAAAAACCTGTTCCTTTGAGTGTAATTTATCATTTACTATGATTATTATGACAATTTTCTCTTTATCTTTGGTTTTCAATAATTTAAAATGATGTGTTTTTCTTTTGCTATTACCATACTTGTAATTTGCTGAAATTCTTGAATATAAATATTTGTATCTTTTATCAAATTAGAGAGCTTTTCAACCGTTATTTTTTCAAATTTTTTTTTTTTTCTTTTCACTCTGTCCTTTTTCTGGAATCCTAATTACACATACGCCAGAGATTATGATATTGTCACATCAGTCCCTTAGGTTTTCATATCACACATTAATTCATATCATATTTCATTTATGTCATTCATTTTGTATCTTAAATTTTTCCTCTTTTCTATTCACTATTTCAATCATCTGTCTTTACCCTCACTAGGATTTTTTTCTCATTTCCAAATAGCTAATAAACCGAGCTAGTGTGTGTATGTGTGTGTGTATACACATATGTTCAGATATTATACTCTTAGTTCTAGAATTTTCATTTTGTTCTTTCTAAAAGATTCTATTTCTTTGCTGAGATTTCATATTTTCTCATTTGTTATGAGCATATTTTACTTTATGTCCTTGAATGTAGTCAGTTATGACAGCTGCTTTAACATTCTTGTCTGCTAATTCCAACATCTGGGCTAATCTCTAATGATCAACTTTTCTCTTGATACTAGGTCATATTTTCCAGTTTCTTTATATGTTTAGTGATGTTTATTCTATCTAAGACCTTATGGATGATATATTTTAGAGGTCCTGGATTATTTTATGTCCTTCTGAAAAGCAATGACTTTTTAATATCAGCAAGTAGTTAACTTAGGCTTTCTCAAATCTCAAACTATGAAGTCTCAGTTCAATTCTTTTTACTCCTAGTTGAACTTCTTATTAAATGCATTGTACATGTACAGTCAACATTTGTGCACAGAAACTTGGGGTCTCTCTTCTAGCTCTTTCCTGAGATATTCTTCTTCACTTTCCAGGTATTATAGCTGTCTTTTATTCTCAACTCTGTTTAAACATTTTCCCTATCTGGGTTCTAGTAGCTCTTCATGACATTGACTACTGTCTAGTTTCAAGACACAGTTCCTAAAAAAAAAATCCAGAAAACTCACAATGTCCCGTTCCTTGATTTCAAGTTTTGACCATCACCCCCGCTCTCCAGTATCTAGTTGCTTTTGGTTGCTCTTCAGTACTTCAGACAATTATCCTTTGTGTATATTGTCCACAGTCTAAGTTGTGATTTGTGGGAGGGTTGCCTCAATGGAAGCTACTCAACCATAACCATAAGCATAATTCCGTATCCATATTCATTCATTTTTAAGTGTATATAAGTATATGTTAGCTTCTCTGCACACAAGCAGCCACAAAAACACCAGCGGCATACAGCGATAAACTCTTACTTCTTATTCACAAGGCTTCATGCTATCTGGAACAGCTCTGCTTTTGGGATGCAAGTCAAACTCAGGTCTGTTCCTAGTGTTTCATTCTGGGCTTAGGCTGTAGGAGTAGCAGCTGTCTAAGGTATGTTCTCCCAATGCCAAGGTTGGAAACATTCTAATGAACAAGCAGAAAAATGCAGTGCTTCTTAAGGCCTAAATTTAAAAATGGCCCTCAGCTTCATCACACCCTCCATATTCTATTGATCAAGGCAAATCACATGACCAAGTTCAATACCAATGGGTAGGAAGATATAGCCTTTACACAGAGGAGGTAAAAGCTTATATTTACCAAACAATAACCACATTTACCAAATCAGTAACAAAGCCTTCAACTAAGCTGTGAGATGAGTAAGAAAATTTTATTCTTGAGGTTGGTTAAATCTGATGAGAAAGATGAATAAAAGTTTTCTGTATTGTGGGAATTTCATGATAATATTTTGCATAATCCTGGATCTTTTCTATTTCTATAAATATTCCTTCTTTCCTTCTCTATCTGATAAAAAATAATATCAATGTGATATTACAAGAAAAAAGACAAAAAAAACAAAAACTACAGGCCAATATCCCTCTTGAGTATACACACATAGATTCTTTAGAAACTATTCACAAATAGATTATAGTCATATACAGAAAGGGTAATATACAGTTATGATGCCAGATTTACCTCAGATATGCCAGGTTGACTTAACACATTCAGAAAAATTAATCAGTGTCACTTACTGTAATAACCAAATAGCAGGGGAAAAACACATGATAATGTAAATAAATGTAAAATATTGTTTTATAAAAGTCATTACAGATGATAAAAACCCAGAAAAACTAGACAGAGAAGAATTTCCCTAAGATGATTAATGAGGAAAATTACAGCTACCATGATACATACTGATAGAAGACTGAATGCTTTCACCCTGAGACTGGAAACAAGGCTAAGATGTCCACACTTGCCACCAATGTTGATCATATACTGGAGGTCCTAGCCAGTGCAGTGAGACAAGCAAAAAGACATAAAAAATTTTACAGATTGGAAGGAAAAAGAAAAATATTTTTTCATAAATACATGATTGTATTATATATAAAATCCTAAGACATCTATGAAAAAAGTATTAAAAATAATAAATGTATTTAATAAGACCATAATGTAAAAAATTAATATAGAGAATTTTCTATATGAGAGCAACAAAAGTTCTAAATCAAATAAAAATCCAATTCAATTAAAAACAGCAACCAAAAATATTAAACGCTTAGGGATATTTTAACAAATAAGTACAAAACTACAAAATTATGCTGAAAGAAATAAAAGAGCATCTTAAGTAAATGGAGATATTAATCATGATCATGAATAAAAAACTTCAATATTATTAAGATACCAATTGATCCTAAGTTAATCTACAGATGCAACACAAATTCAATATAGCAAATATCTTTGTAAATTTTGACTCTCATTATAAAACTCACATGGAAATGCAAATGACCTAGAATAGCCAAAGCAATCTTGAAAAAGAAAAAAACAAAGATGGAAAAATTGCATTACCTTATTTCAAATCTTACTGTAAAGTTATAATAATCAAGATAGTATAAATTTGAGAAAAGGACAGACATATAGCTCAATAGAACAGAACTGAAAGTCCAGAAATAAACATACACACATTATGGCCTATTAAGTTCTGAGAAATGGGTCAAGGCAATTCAGAGATGAAAGGAAATAATTTCAAGAAATGAGGTTTCAAAAGGAGGTTGGAAGATGGTGGCAGAGTAAGAAGACCTTAGGCTCTCTTTGAACCACAAATACAACTAGATAACTATCAAGTCATCCTAAAAATCCCAGAAATTGCCCTGAAGACTGGTAGAACAAACTCCACAACTAAAGGTAGAGAAGAGGCCACACTGAAGAAGGTAGGAAGTGCGTAGATGCAGGGGTGGGAGAGAAACAGATCATGGCCACTACAGTGGGGAGAGAGCCGTGGTCTCAGAGAAAAGGTGAGAAATACACAGGGGAGTGCACAGGAAAATGAATTCCCACAGCAAGTTGCTTGAAAAGTGAGAGGGGCTGAATTTTATGAGTTCTTGCAACCAGTGGGGCTTAAAACCTGGAATTTTAAAGATCAGTGGGTTTGTTGGGGGTAGAGCCTGGAGGGTACTGGGCTGCTCTTGGACAGAAGGCAGGCAAATAACTTGTGAATGTAAAGCATGGAAACAATGATCTGAATTGCACCGGGAGCATGCAGTGCCAAGGTTATTTGCTTATCTCAGAGTGCATCCCAGAGAGACAGCATTCACAGAGAGACCCCTTCAAGAACACAGGAACTGGCCAGCACTATTTCCCTCACCCACCCCTCAGCCCCTCAACATAAGCACAGTGCCACCTGCAGGAACCAGCACAGCGCTCCCTAGACACTCCTTACCACTACTAACTTGCTTATAACAAACACCACCACCCCATCACTATAGTTAAAATGTAGTTTAACACCTAATTACAACACACCACATTCAGGCCAAGGACCAAACACTGCCCACAACAGGCAAAGAAAGCCTCTGCAGGTGACTGGCCTGAAGGATAAAGCCAACAGTTTGAAATAGCAGAGAACATGCAGCACACATTGGAGACACTCCTGGATGTACCCGGCCCTGGGGAACAGAGGACACTACATGGCAGGGCACTACATGACCTCTTCTTCATAAGACCGTTACCCTTAAGAATAAGAGATGTTGCTGACTTTCCTAAGACAGAGAAACAGGCACAAAGACTTAGACAAAATGAGGAGACAGAGAAATTTATCCCAAATGAAAGAACACAGCCATTCACTTCTTTGACATCAGTCATAGTAACATTTCTACATATGTCTCCTGGAACTAGGGAAATAAAAACAAAAATAAACTGTTGGAACTACATCAAAATAAAAAGCTTTTGCATAGCAAAAGAAATAATGAACAAAATAAAAGGCAACCTATGTAAGAACAGGACAAGGCCACAGCTCAAGGTCTAAGCAAAACAGATATAAATAACATGCATGAATGATAGAGAATTTAAAGCAATGATCATAAGGATACTCAATGTACTTAAGGAATGAGTGGAAGGCTGAGTGAGACTCAACACAGAGATATGGAATAACAGAGCAGAGATAAAGGGCTCAATAAATGAAATGAGAAACACAGCAGGTTGGAAGAAGCAGAAGAATGGATTAATGATCTAGAAGACAGAGTAATAGAACATAATCAAGCTGAAGAAATGAGTGGAAGAAAGAATTATACAAATTAAGAATAGACTTATGGAACTCAATGACTCCACAAATATAATAACATTCATATTATGGGAGTTCTAGAAAAAGAAGTGAAAGGGGGGCAGAAAATTTATTTGAAGAAATAATAGCTGAAAACTTCCCTAATTTGGTGAAGGAAACACGTGTTCAGATCCAGGAGGCACAGAGAACTCCCATCAAAGTCAACAAAGGCAGATCCACACCAAGATATACTGTAATTAAATTTGAAAAATATAGTGATAAAGAAAAATCTTAAAGCAGAAACAAAAGGCAGAAATAAATGATATAGAAACTTAAAAAAAGCTAATAGAACAGATCAACAAAACTAGGAGCTGGTTCTTTGAAAAAAATCAGTAAAACTTATAAACCTATGTAATGGGAGAAGATATTTGCAAATGACATATCTGATAAAGGATTAGTATCCAAAATATATAAGGAACTTACAAACTCAACACCCAAAAAACAAAAAACTCAATTAAAAATGGGCAGAAGACATAAATAGACATTGCCCCAGAGAACGAATCAAGATGGCTGATACATGAAAAGATGCTCAACATCACTCATGGCCAAGAAATACAAATCAAAACCATGATGAGCTGTCACCTCACGTCAGAATGGCCAAAATCAACAGCACAAGAAGCAGGTGTTGGCGAGGATGTGGAATAAAAGGAACCCTCTTGCACTGTTAGTGGGAATGCAAACTGGTGCATTCACTCTGGAAAACAGTATGGAGGCTCCTCAAACAAGTAAAAATAGAACTACCCTATGATCCAGCAATTGCGTTACTGAGTATTTATTCAAAGAATACAAGAACACTAATTCAAAGGGATACATGCACCCTTATGTTTCTAACAGTATTATTTACAATAGCCAAATTATGGAGTCAGCCCAAATGTCCATCTATTGGTGAATGGATAAAGAAGAGGTGGTTTATATATACAATGGGATATTATTCAGCCCTAAAAAGAATGAAATCTTGCCATTTGCAATGACATGGGTGGAGCTAGAGAGTATAATGCTAAATGAAATATCAGAGAAGGACAAATACCATATGATTTCAGTCCTATGTAGAATTTAAGAAACAAAGCAAATGAGCAAAGTGGGGAAAAAAGAGAGAGAGAGAGACAAATCAAGAAACAGACCTTAACTATAGAGAAATCTGACAGTTACTAGAAGGGAGGTAGGTAGGGGATGGGTGAAATAGGTGATGGGGATTAAGGACTGCACTTGTGATGAGCACCAGGTGATGTATAGAATTGTTGAATCATTATACTGTATACCTGAAACTAGTATAACAGTGTATTTTAACTAACTGGAATTAAAATAAAAGCTTAAAAAGCCAAAAAACCCCACAATTTAAAAGAAATGTATTTTTCCAAGCAAATAAAAAGAAAAAAAGAAAAAGAAATGAGGTTCAACAACAGGATATCTGCACCATAATAAATAAACCTTAAATTCACTCACATCGTAAGACTGTCGAATCACAGACCTGTACCTCTGAAACAAATAATACATTATATGTTAAAAAAAAAAAAAAAGAAGAAGAAGAAGAGAGTAGGAAGGGAAAAATGAAGGGGAGGAATCGGAGGGGGAGATGAACCATGAGAGACGATGGACTCTGAGAAACGAACTGAGGGTTCTAGAGGGGAGGGGGGTGGGGGATGGGTTAGCCTGGTGATGGGTATTAAAGAGGGCACGTTCTGCGTGGAGCACTGGGTGTTATGCACAAACAATGAATCATGGAACACTACATCAAAAACTAATGATGTAATGTATGGTGATTAACATAACATAATAAAACAAAACAAAAAAATCACGTGAAAAAAAATTTACTCACATCATAACCGAAAATTATTTTGAAATAAGCCACAGAACTAAATGTAGAAGTTAAAATTATAAAATTTCTAGGAAAAAAAAATGAGAACATTTTTTTGAAAGATTTTATTTATTTGACAGAGAGAGACAGCGAGAGAGGGAACACAAACAGGGGGAGTGGGAGAGGGAGAAGCAGGCCTCCCGCTGAGCAGGGAGCCCAATGTGGGGCTCGATCCCAGGACCCTGGGATCACGACCCGAGCCAAAGGCAGCCATTTAACGACTGAGCCACCCAGGTGCTCCAGATAAGAACATTTTTAAAGTAATAGATAACCAAAAATTTCTTAGATGGGATATCAGAAGCATGAAACAAAAAAATAGTAATAAACTGAACTCTATCAAAATAAAAAACTACCCTTCTAAAAATAAACTTAATGAAGTCAATATGCAAACCACAAATTAGGAGAGAATATGTATATATATATATACACACACACACATATGTATAGATACACATATAGATACACTTGTATCTAGAATGTATAAAGAACTTTAGAACCCAATGAGTAATACAATTTTAAAATTTAGTAAAAATTAAGAATAATTCTTTAAGTTTTTATTTAAATTCCAATTATTTAACATACAGTGTAATATTAGTTTCAAGAATAATTTTTAAGGTATAGGAAATGTTAATAAACATCATTAGTTGGAAAAGTAAAGTAAAACTTCAATGAAAGGCAACTATACACATACAAATGACTACAATGGAAAATGATGAGAATGAGTGTTGTCAGTTATGTGGAAAAACTACATAGCTGGTGGGGAAATATAACAACCCAACCATTTTGCAAAAACGATTGGGAAGTTCTCATAAAGACAAACATACATTTACATATGACCCAGAAATTTCACTCCTTGAGATTTATCCAAGGGAAATGAAAACTTATGTCCTCACAAAGACTTATAAAAATGGTCATAGCAGGACTCCTGGGTGGCTCAGTCAGTTAAACGTCCAACTCTTGATTTTGGCTCAGGTCCTGATCTCAGGTTTGTGAGATCAAGCCCCGTGTCAGGCTCTGCGCTAAGCATGGAGCCTGCTTAAGATTCTCTCTCTCCCTCTGCCCACCACCTCAACCTCGCTCACACAGATGCTTTCCCTCTCTCTCGAAAAGAATGTACATAGTAACTTTATTTATAATAGTTAAAACTGAAAGCCATTCAAATGTTGATTAGCAGGGAAATGGATATTATTATATGCAGCACAATGGAATACTACTCAGCTATGAAAAGGAACCAAGGAAACACACAACAGTATTGTGCTGGAGGAAGTCAGAAATGTCATGCTGAAGAAAAGGGACTAGACATCATGGAGTATATACTTCATGACTGCATTTATGTGAAATTCTAAGAAGTTCAAAATAATCTATATTCATACCACTAACAGGTATGAGGGAAATTTTAAAGGTGATGCAAGTATTTATCTTGTTTGGGAGAGTGATATTACAAGTGTATACATGTATCATAACTCATTGAACTGTACACTGTAACTGGATACTAATTATTCTAGTGTTGACAAAAAGAGACTAAAAGCCTGAAACTTCAGTTGTTACTACATTTCGTATCTTGAATTAACATTTGGTAATAATTAATAAACTCACTTGTCAGGTAGTGTTATAAATGCTTTACAAGTATGAATATTTAATAAAGCTGGTATAGAATTTTTTTGCTTGATATCATACTGCCAAGTGATCTCCTAAGTATTCTTTCAGGTTGTTATAATCTTTATCACAACATTGCAATGTAGGCTGGGCAAATGTATTGTCCCCCTCATTTTAAAAGTTCAAAAAACCTGAAGCATGTTGAGGTTAAGTAATTTATTAAGCAAAGTCTCTCAGCTACTAAGGAGTAGATTTGGGAATTTAATCCTATCGTTCTTTCTGCTAGTCATTCTAAATAATTTACTGGCAATTTGTTTGAATTGAATAAATTGTATATTTTTAAGTAATTTTCAAATTTGGAAATTAATGTTATTTGTCCTTGCACTTTTTTAGAGGAAGAGGCTTGCATAGTTGACTCATGGTTGCTTAACTTTGTTCTCATTTTACTGCAGCTATTGTAAACAACTAGTCCATTTGCAACCCACATATGGCAAGAACACTACCTCCCATGGACTGTGTTTATCTTGGGTAGTTAATGATCCTGAATCCAACATCTACCAAGGTTATAGCTCAAGGAACCTTTCCAAAGCACTCATTAAAGAGATTTTTTTTTTCCTTCTCAGAAGCAAGTTCCATATGAATTCTTGCTTTCTGACTCACCTGCCAAGTCCAGCACATTGCATTATGCCCGAAAGGCACCAGAGGACTGAGCCAACCTGTCAAATTCCTGCAATAAATTTAGTTTAAACTATGAGATTATTTCTCCTGAGAAAGATGTTTCACAGCCCCCAAGCAATCCCCTGGACTTCTTAGATATTTTTCTCCTTATATGAGTACTTTTTATTTAAGACCAAAAAATATATACTTCTGAACTCGATAGTTTCTTTATCATCGTGCATTTGCTGTTAGTAATGAGGAGGGATGATTTAGATGTGTGCACATGCACGTGTGGTTGAAAGAGAAGCCGGATTGGAGGAGAAGGAAAAAGAGAGAGCTTGAGAGAGAGGGAGAAAAGGAGAGGCACAGGAATGTGGAGAAGGAGAAAGAGGGGAAGAAGGACAAGAATGGGGAGAGGGAGGGAGGGAGGAGAGAGAAGAGGCTATTAAAATATGTAAGTCTATTATCTAGATATTCTGTGGAGTGATTTTTGTGTCAATTAAGAATGTTTACAGAATACTTTTTTCCTCTGAGACATTTTTGGGGAGGCTAAAAAGTAATTTACTTCAGGCATGACATATATCCTGGCTATTAATTATACAATTTATAGACAGCTACATTTCCAATACAGAGAGTTTTTATGGAATACATAACTGCAAGAAAAATGTTCCTATAATGTGATAGGCAGAAAATGTCTCCCGCTCCAAGATGTCCATGCCCTAATCCCTAGAACCTATGAATAGGTTACTTTACATGGCAGAAAGGACTTTACAGTTGTGATTCAACTAAGAATCTTGAGATGGAGAGAGAATCCAGGATGATCCAGGAGGGCCTAAAGAAGTCTCCGGGGTCCTACAAATTGAAAGGGAAGTGGGAGGTCAGAGGGAATTGTAAAGATGCTATGAACTGCTGGCTTTGGGGATTTTGTTTGTTCATTTGCTTTTTACTTTAATTCCAGCATAGTTAACATACAGTATTACAATAGTTTCAAGTGTATGTTATAATGATTCAGCTGACGTTTGAATGCAGAAGAGGCTACTAGCCAAGAGTGCAGGCAGCCTGTGGAGAATTCAAGGGAGTAGATTCTCCCCTAGAACCTCCAGAAAGAATGCAGCTCTGCCAACACCTTGATTTTAACCTAGTAAAACCGACTTCAGACTTTGGCACTCCAGAACTGGAAGATAATAAGTTTCCTTTTTTTTTAAGCTAACAAATTTATAGTAGTTTGTTACAGCCATAATAGGAAACAAATAGATGTAAAAACAGATGGAGAAAGTTTTTTTTTTTTTCCAGCAAAATGTAGCCTTTATTTATTTACTTCCAGGAAATAAATGCTTTCTAATTTCAAGCAACTATGAGAGAACCGCTGTGTTCTTCTACACTCACTTGCCAGAAGGTAGAACTGGAAGTCACATATACGTCTACGAACAGAAATTAAAAGGGAAACTCAACAGAAGATGAAATTCTGAACTGTGTTTAAATCTTTCTTAGAGAAAAAGACACTGCTGCGTAGAAATATTCAAATGTTGCATAAAAACCCCTGTAAACACTAGCAAAATACCACTGAACTGCTTTACCAAATATCACTACTGAGGAAATGTCTGAAAAATATCACAAAGTATAAAATCATATATTAATACAAATGCTAGATTTTATTTTATTTTTTTTAAAGATTTTATTTATTTATTTGAGAGAGAGAGAATGAGAGATAGAGAGCACGAGAGGGAAGAGGGTCAGAGGGAGAAGCAGACTCCCTGCTAAGCAGGGAGCCCGATGTGGGACTCGATCCCGGGACTCCAAGATCATGACCTGAGCTGAAGGCAGTCGCTTAACCAACTGAGCCACCCTGGCGCCCACAAATGCTAGATTTTAAATAAAGACCTTTAGTTTTCCTCATGGTGTAGTTTTATTGTTTCTTCCACAATATTCATATGTGCAAGAAATTTCACAAGAGAACAAATCAGCAAGTTCCTAAAAATGACAGCAAATTCTTCACAAGTCAACCGGCTCTTGAACCCACAAAAAGACAGGAAGCAAGTGTGAGATTATAAAATGCTAAAGATGAAATTTCATCACAATGTACTTTTTTCAAGCTCTACTGCAAATTTAAAATAACTACCAATGTTAATTGCACTTTGTCATATGATTTGAGCTTGCTTTAAGCTCATGCACTGAAAAGAGGACTCATTTCATGCACAAAATCTGTTGCATGCCTGGCTTCCTTAAAACTACAGTTGAACATTCCCAGTGCCAAAAAAAAAAATTCGCAAAGCTAAACTACAGAAAAATGAAAGTTCGTAAGCTTTTGCTTGATGTTTCTGAGTAATAATGTGAAGTCATCAAACTGATAGTTAGAAATGATAGAAAGACACTATCTTGATAATTTCATTTTAGTTTCAACACCAAACATTGCAGAAAGCATCCACGTTTCTGTTACCATTTTCTAATTTAACTTAATCATGATAATCAAAATTTCGGAGTCAAAAGGTAACTGCCCCAATTCTATTTCAAGATTTGCCATGCGTCTTCCATTAGTGTGACAATATCTGTGCCATTTACCTTCCTTTTTATAAGGTTGAGGCTGAGGGTGCTTCTGCTCTTGTTTTCCATGCCTGGAGTTTTCAGTATTTACCATACGTTGCTTTTTATCTGGTCGACTGGGTCCATATGGAGGGGAAAGAGTATGACCAAAGAAGTGCCTATATATATATATCCATTCAACTTCTTAAATACCCTATCAATATCTACTTGATATTCCTTCATGTCTTTAAGATAATCCTTAACATCAGTCAGTGAAGAGCTTCTGATCATGTGTAAAGACATCATTTAGGAAAAAATTATTGATGAATTGACTGTGTTCTCTCCAATGATGAAAACTATCCAGTTTTTCCAATAAATACATTTCAATTAACTGTTTAAATTCACCTATCCTTACAGGATTCCTGATTTTCTGTATCAAGATTCTTTTTCTGAGTTTCAAAGGACATCTTCTCTTCTTCAGTAAGGGCCCAACATCTTGAAAGATTTCCCTTCAATGACTTATAGTCTATAAAAGATTCTTGTTCCTGTTGACATTGGGAAAGATAATCCTTCATATCATTCAGTTCATCTTCATGTATCTTTCTGACTATTGATGCTCCTGAATCTAAATTGTGCCATAGAAATGTCCCAAATCCCATGTCAATTGCAGTCACCAAAGCAAGTTATAACACATTTATTGAGACTACTGCTGAACTGGCATTTACACAACTCCCTAGAGATTTTGTTTCTTGTTCAGGGAGTAGCCATTTCTCAGATTCTGAACTAGGAAGACTTCTTCCTAGCATGGCATGGTCTAAAGGCAGGACTAGGCTGATGACTGGTCCATCACTACTTGATTTATCATTTCTAGTCTGGGATGAAAATACAGTTTCTGACTGACAGAATATATACTGGCTGCTAGAAGAAAAACCCATGTTTTTTGTTTTGTTTTTTTAAGATTTTGTTTATTTATTTATTTATTTATTTATTTATTTATTTTAGAGAGAGAGAGAGAGAGCTTGATCAGGCAGAAGGGCATGGGAGTGAGAAGGAGAGACTCTCCAGCAGACTCCACACTGAGCGGGGAGTCCCACACAGGCTCGAACCTAAGACCCTGAGATCATGACCTGGGCTGAAATCAAGAGTTGGTGTCTCAAATGACTGAGACACCCAGGCGCCCCCTAGCCCATGTTAAAGTCTTCTGGACTCTGCTTCTTCAACAAGTATAGCTTTGTGATTTCTAATTTCTTCTAACTTTGGTGGCTCAAGGGTAAGAATATCAGAATCATGACTGACAGTTCCAAAAGAGACATTGTCTTCAGATGACTTTTCTCCTTCTTTCTCAAGTGCTGATTTTGTTTCCTCCAAAGCTGGATAAGCGGTTTCTTCCATTAACATGTACTATTCTGGCTACTCTCTCCCTGCTCTGACTGCAATACTTATAGCCCCTCTTGCTCTAAAGATGTATATTCTGGAGCAAGCTCACAGCTCTCACTGGCTGTACCATGTTCAGAATTTACCATCTCTTTATCAGACCCCTCATGATTGATGATAGTCCAACCACAAGATGAATCACTGTCAGTGGAATTTTCAGACCTTTTCCAGGTCTGAATGACACCTCCACCTGAGTCTGTTGGCTGTCACAGTGGCCGCCGTCACAGCCTGTAGAAAGCACTCCAACCTTTATATTCCTCAGCCTGTTCTAAGCCTTAGCTGTCTCTGTTTTGTGGTCTTCATGGCTTGGAATTCTAATTAGTGGGAGATAGGATAGGTGGAATTGGTTTTTAAGGTGACAACACTGAGTTGTTTCCAGGAGAGCAGCAGCACCAGCATCAGAGAGTATTACACCTCCTGAAATGTCTGGAATTTGAGACTATCTTCCAAGAGTGTCCTTCTATAGTATCTGAACCCTCAGGGTCCACAAGTGTTCCTAATATAGAGTAAGTGTTTAGTAAATACATGTTGAATCAATAGTTAGAGAAAATGGTTGCCTATGAATAATTTGTGCTAAAGGGACTTGATGAATAAAATCGTCTCCTCTACTAGCTGGTCGGTGTCTGAGAATCAACTTGTATTCCTGTGGGGTAAGGCAAAGTGCACTTTTGAGGAAAGTATAGAGTTTTTATAAGAGGCAATTTAGACCCATATATTTTTTAAGACTTTTATTTATTTGAGAGAGAGAGAGAGCAGAGTGAGAATGAGAGCATGAGTAGGGGGAGGGACATAGGAAAAGGGAGAAGGGAGGAAGGAGCCTGATGCGGGCTCAATTCCAGTACCCTGGGATCATGACCTGAGCCGAAGGCAGACACTTAACTGACTGAGCCCACCCAGGTGCCCCCAAACCCATATGTTTTAGAGGTAAATAGTGTAAGAATGAAGGGACATATGAGAGATGCAGAGTATGGTGATCGAGGGTGCAGTCTCTGGCATCAAACTGCATTGACTCCAAATGCTGAATCTCTTATTTATAAGCTATGTGGTTTTTTTTCTAGTTATTTTTTTATTATGTTATGTTAATCACCATACATTACATCATTAGTTTTTGATGTAGTGTTCCATGATTCACTGTTTGCGTATAAGCTATGTGGTTTCTGGGAAGTTACTTAGCATTTGTGTATCAGTTTCATCTAATGTCAAATGAAAAAATAAGTGTACTTACCAAACAAGCTTACTATGAGGAATGAATGATTCAGTACAAGCAGTGTGCATAGAAACATAGCAAATATGTACTGGACACAAAAAAGGATCTCTAGGTAAGCCCCATGAGTTGAAATGGAGTGTTTGGGACAGCAGTGAAAGCGATATGATTTTTATTAAAGTGATGTGATTTTATTAGGAAAAGCGTTCATGAGATACTGAAGATAAACTTCCCTATTAAAACATTTCCCTAGAGCAAGTGCTGGGCATTAAAACAACCTGACAACATCTGGATTGGGTTTTTTCTTTCCTAATCTGGACAAAGCAGACCTAACAGATTTTCTGATGAGCATGTTTATGACTCTTCCATTGTGCTCCATTCTTATCACATGTGCATTTTTCATGTTAAAACAACCTGACATTAACACTGCTAGTTTAGGAGTATTTTTCTTCTTCTTTACCATCTTTTCATACACACATTGGTTTTTGATGAATTTTCACCCTTTTAAAGTCATAGACTCACATTACTGACCTCATTAGCAAGGGGCAAAGAAAAGCTGCATAGTCAGTTGATAATAAAAATTACTGTGGCCTCTAATGATCAATTAATTGAAATAATAGCTGCAAAATGCTTACAACAAAGTAAGCAAGCACAAAATAATGGCTGTTATTAAATGGCTGCTTATATATTACACCAAGTCAGGATAATGCTGCTCCTGGAATTTGTGTGTAGGTTGCTATGGCCACTGGACACAGCCACAGTTTGTAGATAGTACCACTCCAGGAGGCATACTTTTTATGAAATAATTGTTCACATTATAGCTGTCATTGATAAAAAGCCATTGTTCCTTTTAATGTCTTTCTAACTCTATTTTTTGAAGAAATTATTGATGTACAATGTACATACAATAAAATGTACAGATTTCAAGTGTTCATTTTGATAGATTTTGACAGTTGTATACACCATGTAACCACTGTCCAAAACAAGATATAGACCTTTTCCATCATCTCAGAAAGTTCTTCCTGCTCATTAACAGACAGTAAGAACCTACCTTATCACCACCTTGGTAACAAAGTCAACCACTTTCTGATTTTAATGACCCTAAAATGATTCTGTTTGTTCTTGAATGTCATCATACACATGGAATCATAGAAATGTATTCTTCTGTGTCTGGTTCCTTTTGTGCTACATAACATTTATGAGATTCATCTGAGTTGTGAGTATATCAGTAGTGCATTCCTTTTCATTGCTCAGTAGTACTCCACTGTGAATACAGTGGGATTTGTTTATCCATTTCTTCTTCATAGTAATTTGGTTTCCGTCATGAGGTTATTATGAATAAGGTTGCTGTGCATATTCTTGTCAAAGATTTTATGTTGACATATGTTTTCATTTCTCTTCAGTAAATACCTGATTTAGGGTGATGGGTTGTAGGCCTAATTGCAAAAGCTAAAACTATAAATCATCTAAAAGAAGTGATAGGTGAATATCTTCAAGCCATTCAGAAAAACAAAGATTTCTTAAATAGATGCATAAAGCACTAACCAGAAAAGAACAAAATTGATAAATTGGACTTTGTCAGAAGAAATATTCTCTGTGTCTAAAGATGTCATTTAAAAAAATGAATAAGCAAGCAAAGGAGTAGGAATAAGATATTTGCAATTTGTATAACCGACAAAGAATTTTTGTCCAGAAAATATATAGAACTAATACAAATCAACAGTAAAAAAAACAAAGAGCCAATAAAAGGGGGACAAAACATTTGATTGGACAATTGACCACATAGATACCCATTAGAGGACTTGTACTACCTCATTTCAGGACTTATTTTACCCTAGAGTATTCTTACAGTGTGATATTGGCAAATGGATACAAAAAATAAGTGTGTGAAACAGAACAGATAGGCTCAGGAAGAAATTGGATGTATATTTAACTAATTCTCCTTTTAAATCATTCTGCTGATGCTTGTTGCTCCATTGTCTCTTTAATACCCTAGTGTTCTTATTGTTCTTCTGTTTTTATGACCTCCGCTCATATCACAAAATCAGTCCCAAATTCCCACTTGCTTCTAACTCTCCTCTCTCTCACTAGAGCATGTTATCAACCATGTAGTAAGAAATATTGTTTTCTCAACAAAACGATATACTATGACATTGTTGACTGGTAATTTATTTAATCTTTTTTTTAAGATTTTATTTATTTATTCATGAGAGACAGAGAGAGAGAGAGGGAGGGAGGCAGAGGCAGAGGGAGAAACAGGCTCCTCACGGGGCAGGGAGCTGGATGCCAGACTTGATCCCAGGACCCTGGGATCATGACCTGAGCTGAAGGCAGACGCTTAACCAACTTCTGACTCTGAGATCATGACCCTGAGATCGTGACCTGAGCGGAAACCAAGAGTCATATGCTGGAGTGGAGGGGGGAGAGAGGGATGGGGTGGCTGGGTGATAGACATTGGGGAGGGTACTGCTATGGTGAGCGCTGTGAATTGTGTAAGACTGTTGAATCACAGACCTGTACCTCTGAAATAAATAATACATTATATGTTAAAAAAAAAAAAAGAAGATAGTAGGAAGGGAAAACGAAGGGGGGGAACCGGAGGGGGAGACGAACCATGAGAGACTATGGACTCTGAGAAACAAACTGAGGGTTCTAGAGGGGAGGGGTGGGGGGATGGGTTAGCCTGGTGATGGGTATTAAAGAGGGCATGTATTGAATGGAGCACTGTGTGTTATATGCAAACAATGAATCATGGAACACTACATCAAAAATAATGATGTAATGTATGGTGACTAACATAACATAATAAAAGAAAAGAAAAAAACAAACAAAAAAATGCTTAACTACTGAGCCCCTAGGCGCCTGTAACTTATTTAATCTTATTTGTAGACCAACAACTTATTTGTTAATACAAATATATTTCTCTTGGTTGATTAAAGAAATGTACTAAAGTGAAACAAACATTGCAAGAATGTAAGGTTAACACGAGGAAAGGGACAGAAATTGTCTCATGGCTCTCCTTATGTCGCACTATATAGGAGACCCTGATGTCACATCTGTGTATAAAAAGGCTGCTATTTCTTGACAATTCAAGTCTCAGACATCTCACTGGAAATGATATGAGATACACTACTTTATCTCAAACTAGAACCCATATAGGTCAATCATTTTTAATGTTAGATTTATTTAAAAGTCTTCAGTTTCTGGTCTCCTCAGCATTGTGGTGTGGTAAGCTGTTAGTGGTATTTTTAATTACATGATCTACACTTGAATATTAAAAATGGGAATAAGCCATAGTAATCAGTAGTAACAAGGAAAGAATGATAATCCAAGACTACAAGGTTCTTAAATCTAATGCTTCACAGTCTTTTTTTCAGAAGTATTATAAATCTTGATTTGGGGAAATATTTTCAGTTCTACAGATTACTTCGAATAATATGAATCAAATAGAGAAAACATCACTACTGGGAGGTTTAAAATGATTTTATTTGTTAAACTAAAGGAATCCCCAACTGGGGGCTTTTTGTGCATATCTGAAAATCATAAAATGATAGTTCTATAAGAAGTCTGCTTTTATATTTGAAAATTTATTACCATCATCCAGAAGCCTGAAATCAATAAATTAAAAGAAAATTGTACCCAAATGAAAAAAAATAAAGAAAAAAGAGAGAAGGAAAAAACTCAACTTGTTAGTTTTTCAGAGACAGATTACACCCAACAGCATTAATGTTAAGAAGCAGGTATAGCAGGCAGGGGTACCTGGGTGGCTCAGTTGATTAAGCGTCAGACTCTTGGTTTCCACTCAGGTCATAATCTCGGGGTCACGATCTCAGAGTCCTGAGATCAAACCCCACTTCAAGCCCCGCTTCGAGCCCCCTCATTCAGCACAGAGTCTGCTTGAAATTCTCTCCCTCCCCCTCCCTCCTGCCCCTCCCCTCCCCATGCTCACTCAAGCTCTCTCTCTCTCTTTCTTAAAATACATACGTACATATATAAAATCTTTAAAATAAAAGAAGCAAGTATACCAGGCAGGAGGGGTTCTTCTTAAATATTGCATTTAAAAATTAGCCAAGAAGTAAACACAATGGCAGAGGCAAATCACAAAATTGGAAGTGACACTGCTCAGGCTTCTAGAATAGGGGGAAACAAGAGTTCCCACTGAATGCACTAGCCTGACAATCACATCCATTTTGGTGTGTGCCAGGGCCAGGAGTTGGGGAGGACCTCCCAATAGCAGCCCTCTCCCGTTCAAATTGCAAAATGGAGAAAATAGCAAAAGAAAAGATTTCTGGTTTATTTTGGTAATTTTCTACCACATGAAGAAAAGTACCACTGATACTCGAAGACATAGCATGATCTGATCAGTATGCTAGGTGCTTTTACACACTACCTTACCTTAAAACACTACATTAGTTTCGAACCTTCTCAGGAGATATTTTTATGGATTGGTTTCGTGATTTTCATTTGCTTACTTATTATTTGCTTATTTATTACAAATAAAGATTTTAAATTTGAGAGAGTTTGAGGAATAGTCTTCAAGTCACAGTCAGCACTGAAATTTGAGCCCAAATTTGAGTTGGGCTAACTCAAAACTTCTATTGTTCCCACTACCAAGGCAGTATTGTTCTCTGGTCAAGGACACAGACTTGGTAGCGGGATTCCTGAGTGAAAATCCTGACCCTGTCATTCATTCATTGTTTAAGTTTGAATAAGTCATTTGATCTTCCTAAAAAACTATGTTTCTTAAACATAAAATGGGAATAAGAACCTGTCTCAAAAGACAATGGTGAGGATTAAAGATATTAATATATGTAAAGCCCTGGTAAGAACTCCCTGCACATAATACGAGCTCAATAAATGACCACTGTTATTGACACACTATATAAATTTTATTATGTATGTTAGTGAGTATGTATTCACTTAGCATGTTGTAATAACTTCTGAATATCTTTTAAGGGAATTAAAATGTAATCTGTGAAATGCAATTCCTCTTGAGAGAGAAACTTTATGTACTTATTTACACTATACACTAAAGATTGTTTTGGAGAGAAAAATATATATATGCTCATGGTATAGTGGATAATATGATCATAATTGTTTTGACTGGACAAGCAATAGAACAGAATCATGCCCATTACTCAATTAGCCATGATCTACAATCATCAAAACTATAGTTGCTATCTTGGCATAATTGTTCTTTCTTTCTTTCTTTCTTTCTTTCTTTCTTTCTTTCTTTCTTTCTTTCTTTCTTTCTTTCTTTCTTTCTTTCTTTCTTTCTTTCTTTCTTTCTTTCTTTCTTTTGATTAGGACATAAGGAGTAACTGTAGATGACACTGTCTGACAATTAAAATCTAAATGATCACAGTGCTTCAAGATGTCTACCCACTAATTAGAAAAGTGGTTGACAAGGTACAATTTGCAAGTTTGTCAGTATTAGGAATTAGCATTCTGCTATTACATATTAAAGTTTAGAGATTAATTTTCTCTGAAAAATTATTAGTGCTTCATTACCAGTTTCATAGGAATGGATTTTAGAACACAATCCTGAACAATTATTTCTGATTATGGAGAACCTATCCCCAAATCATAGCTTCAGATTTTTCACTCAGAGCAATGTAAACTCTTAGGGAAACATTTCCATCAATGTCAGGACTGCACCACTCATGTTTTTTTGTCTTTCTTTTTTCCGTTTTTATAAACTGTCCTTCTTTTTCCCTAACTATTCCAGAGCATTAAAATGGCAGGGACATCTTGGACTTCTTAGATTTTCTTTTACCCATTGCAGTTTCTCATGAGGTTCCAAGTACATAGCAGTTAGGAATGTACATGTGATAATTTCCTCAAATTACTATACTTTGGTTTTATCTTTGGCTTCACCATTTTTCCCTTTGAAAAAGTCTCACTTTTCTCCATATTCTCTCTGTCTCTAGCTCAATTCTCCTTTGAGTTTCTCAATTCTTTCTCCTACTAGGCCTAAAATAAAAACCTATGATTCTCAATCCTGTCTTTAAAAAGCTCTTTAAAATGAAACAATATGTTATGCATATTCATTCATTCATTCATTCATTCATCCATTCATTCATAAAAAGTGAACATTAATTATTTGCCAGGCTTTATTTTCGATTCTGAGAACACTTAGGTAAATAAAACAAACTAGGGTTCTGTTCTCATGTTGTAAGGAAGACATGAAGACACATTAACCAACTAAACAATGAACATAGTTGAGACCCTAGATAGGTGAGGAATGACCAGGATGGCTTCTTTGAAAGGGTGGTGTTAGAGCAGAAGTCTAAAGATGAAAAGTGCCAACTCTGAGTAGATCTGTATTTGGGGCAGAAGGAACATCAAATGAAGAACCCCAAGGTGGGGATAAATGGCATTTTTGGAAAGACAAAAAGAAAATCATAATATCCAGAATGTGGTTAGCAAGTGTGAGAGAATGTGCAAGTTCAGAGTTCTTTGTTACAGAGTTGAGAATCCATTCTAAGTAACATTAAATATATCATTAAAGGATATTAGAGGAAGCTAACATGATCTCTAAGAAGGTTGGAGAGCCAGTCCCAGAAGCTTGGACCAGCGACCACAACGTGGGGCTTGCTTCTGTGAGAACATCGCTGCCATGTCACTGAGCACAAGAATTACAGCTCACACCTTTGAGATTGTGTATGGAGTCCCCAAACTCTAACTTTTGAATGACAGAACACTGTAGACAATAGGAATGCTGAGAGAGGGTCCTCTAGCTTCTAACTTGAGAACAAGGGACTGATCATGTCACATTGGAAGGGTATTCAAAAGGTGCCAGTTCATCAAACACATGATAAATGCCCACCATATCACAGAGAAAAGCTTGGAGTTTTAAATGTTAATATAATTTGAAGTGTGTTATATGGGATTTTCATACCCTCCCAATTCTGCATCATGGAAATAAAGAAATTGAAAAATATGAAATGCGTTCGAGCTCTCCAGCATCACAGAATTCATGTGAGAGAACAAGAGCTGTGGTGATCAGGGGCACTGATATGTGGCTTAATTTATGGAGCGCCTCTGAAGGGCATTTAATCAGCAGGACCAGTTCTGCCAACATGAACAAGGGCTGCTTGCCCCTATGTGGAATCTCATTAGTATGATCAAATGGAAGTGACACCTATCCCTTGAGAATGAGTACATCACTTCTGTAGGACTCTGAGGTGGAGATAATTGACCACTGAAAATGAGCATGAATTATGAAGAGTTTGGCAGAAAATGAGTGATTCTCACAAATGTCATTCAAATCTTACACTCCTTGAGTTACACTGCCACTCTGCTAACAAAGCCAAAATCATTTTTATAAAGGAACTTGAAGATTGAGACATTAAAATCCATCAAATATACCAAAAAAAAGGCTTCTCCTTGTAAATTTAAAATGCATTATATTTGCAAATTAACTGGTGTTCAGAAACCATCTTTTCTTTCTGTGATTAGACAAAGGCTTGCCAGACACTTGTGACCAGATAATGTAATGAAGTAAAACTCTGAATCTTTTTGGACTTTGTTTTAATGCCTTAGATTCTAAAATAAAACTTTTTTTTTAAGCTCCATTTTGCATGTGGTTGGAAAATAGTTAAACTCCATTCATCCCACAGAAGTGTCTACCTGTTACAAGCAGAACACTTTACTGTTTCAAGACAGTGGGAAGGATATACTGGCTGTGTATCAGAATAACCTGGGGAAATGTGCTAAAATAAAGTCTCTGTGCTCCACTGCAAGATTCTTATTCATTATCATCTCTCAAGGGTTCAGAGAGCCAATACATCCATCTAATGCACTCATCAGGACTTGATTATTATTGTAGTCTGTTCCCAAGCAGATCTCTTAGTGAAATCACATGATTTTCATCTCATCAGAGCTATACAGGGGAAGAGTTTTTACAGAAATAGGACCCAAAAAATTCTGCAAAATCCATTTAAATAGTTACTAAATAAAGGATGTGATTAAAACATATCTCCCCAGGAAAATCCATTAAAAGTAGTCCCTTTCCTCCACTAAGGTCTACACTCTTCTGATAACCTCAGCACAGAGTCTGCTTGTCCCTCCCCTTGGCTCCTCCCCCCACTTTCTCTCTCTCAAAAAAAAAAAAATAAAATATTTTAAAAAAGATGAATACAAAACCAAAACTGATTAAGAAAAAAAGACAAATTCACAAATAACATAAGATATGCAAAATATCATGTAATTGTAGAGCATTTTACAGATCATAAGAGATTATTATGAACAACCTCATAGCAATGAATTAGAAACTTTAAAAATGAATATGTTTTACATAAAAATATGAAGGCCAGCTCAAGAAAATATAGACTATGTCTAAGATCATTTGAGATTAGATTTTCAGCCAAAAATAGAACTGATTCCCCAAATAAGGCTCAAGCAAAATCGAACTATACACTCTCTAATGTAAAAGTTCAGGCAGTTCAGGGCTGCTGAGTAGTTATGCTCCAGATCACTTATCTGTCATTTCTAATGTTTAGTCCTTATCTCTGTGATCTAACATCACGCCTGGATGTGTGACCATCACAGAAAAACAAAGACAGTTTTAGTAAAGAAAATTACATGCCAATCTTATTCATGAACTTACAGGGAAATATCTACACTTATAGAGAATATCCACACTTGGAATATAACAAAAGTGGCACTAAAATCAGTGGATAAAAGAGGCATTATGCCATAAGTGGTCAGAGACAAATGGTTATCTGTTTTTAAAACCGGTAAAACCAGATCATTTTTTCATTACCTTGTACAAAAAAAATACTTTCCATGTAGATTAAAATTTGTAAAGCCAAACTTTAAAATGCTTCGAATAAAAAAATATGTCTCTGTGAGTTTAGGACAGAAAATTATTTCCTTATTAAAACACATAATCTACAATTATAAACTACATTATTTGGCAGTAAAAATGTCTGTATTGCAGAAGATATCTAAAACAAAGTATAATGTTAAGCCACAGATTTAGAGGAGATATTTGCAAAAAAAAAAAAAAAAAAACTAACAGAAGAATAATATCCAGAGTATAAGGAATTTCTTCAAATCAGTCCAAAAAAAAGAACAATCAAAAAAAAAAAAAAAAGACAAAAGACTTGAGTAAACATTTTACAGAAAAAAACTATGGTCAATAAACATAAAAAAATTATCAAGTGCATTGGAGAAATACAAATTAAAACAAGAGTGTGATTGAAAATACCTTCAAATTTTGAACTCTGATACCAAGTACTAGTGGAAACACACATTGCATATGAAAGTATAAAGAGACATTGTCACAACCTAGTAATGTTGAAGATGCACATACTTTACAACCTAGCAATTCTACTTGAATGTGTACACCATAGAGAAAAAATCCTGGTGTGGGGTCTACAACATATGTACAAAAAGTTTATAAAAGAAGTTTGTTCGTAAAAATAAGAAATGTAAACACCAGTATTGAATAAGAAAGTCTCTTATTAAATATTCATTATGAAATAACATATAACCATTAAAATGAAGGAACAACATCAACATTCATCAACATAAACATTTATATAAATTGTAGTATACTTAAAGAGGTATGTCTTAAGGATTTGTCTGACCCAATCTTCACCACATACTTCAAAGACTTTAGGTTGTCTGCTATCAGCCTTTTCGGTCTGCCTTACAAAATGCCACAAACTGAATAGCTTACAAAAAACAGACATTTAATTTTCACACATTTAATTCTGGAGATTGAGAAGTCTAAGGTCATGGAACCCACAGATTTGGTGTCTGACGAGGACTCACTTCCTAGATGGCCATCTTATCACTGCACTCACTTGGGAAAAGGGGCTAAGGAGTTCTGTAGGACCTCTTTTATAAAGAGCACTAATCCCATTCATGAGTGGGATTAGCTCACCACTGTGACCTACCCAGATCTCAAAGGCCCCACTTCCTAACACCATTACACTGAGCAGTATATTTCAATATATGAATTCTGAGGGAACACATTCAGTCATTCAGCATAGGGGGAGATATAGATAACATAAAGTCAAGATATAACTGGTGCAGTTCTCCAGGCAAAGTCAAAAGTCATTTATCCATCTTCAATGCTATCTAAAACCTGAAAGAAGAGCAATAGATCTATAGACAATTTTAAAGAAGTGTACATAACAAAAATCAATATGAATATAGGAAAGCACCTCTTAAGGTATTAGAACTATGAATAGACAAAAGTATTTGTGTGTATGTGTATACCCAACTGTGTGTGTGTGTGTGTGTATATATATATATACATATATATATATATATATACACATATGTATGTATACATAACTGAATATAAAGGCTATAAAGGGAAAACAGTCTCTAATGCATGATACAATGTTCATTGTAACTAAGGAAATATGGAACACTTAAGATAATCATTCATGCTAGTGACCCTAATGAAACATGATTTCGGTTGATTGTAAATTTCTTCAACAAAGGAAGCAGAAAATAAAAACAGAATGTAGATAGTCAATAGAAATTAATAGTATAGAAAATATGGCAATAAATATAGAAAATTGACAAACTTTGAGAAGTATGAAATCCAAGTTTGTTAACTTACAACTGGAAAAGAATTTTAATAGTTTCCCCATTTGAAATACAGTCATCTGCTGGACTGACACACCAGACAGTAATATGAATGATAGAAAGATACCAACATATTCAGTTCTGGGCAAATGATATGATGATCTATAAAGAGTTTTCTATAAAGCAAGAGAAAACACAAAGAGAAGAATGGCTTTCCATCTCCACAAATTTCTAACAACCTACATATCCCTTAGTGATCTGGATCTTACCGAGCAAAAAACCAGTAAAAAATAACCATCGCACATTTCTGGTGTTTACTGTGATATTGCATGAAAAGCCTGTCAATACCCCAGGAGAATCACTTAGCAGGTCCAGACTTTGGAGTTGTATGGTATTAACTGCATTTGAGTGCTTTAACATCTAGTGCTCCCCCTTTCTTTTTTTTTTTTCCTATTAACTTAACAGGTAAAATATTTTATTCAACTCTTAGATTCACAATAGCTATTTGATATACTCAATTAAGGGAAGGTGTTTCATCAATTAAAATGAAAGTACTTCAACTTCCTTAATTTTTTCTTACTTTTTACTACCTGTGATACAGAATGCTATATAAATCTGTTAATATACAAAGCAATGTGTGTCTAATTCATGTTATTTCCACCAAATTTAAAATTCCTCATTTTCTTTTTCAGTTTTATGTCTCTCATGGCATTTTAAAAATGTCTCTAAAGTATTCAGGTTTAGTATAATTTTGTTAGTATTATTTAACTCCTAACTGATTGTGTATAGAAGAAATTCCCAGTTGCAAGTATTGGTTAGGATTTTGCTAAATAGGATAGAATCCATTCCAGCTATGTGAAGGAAATAGTAAATGATTATAGATTCTTCAGAAGTGCTACAGATACAGACTCTAAAATGAGTTATCAAGAATACCATGCAATGTCAAACTCTGCTGCCAAGAAAACAGCTACTTGTGACAGCTATTGAATCACTGGGTGTTATATGCAAACAATGAATCATGGAACACTACATCAAAAACAAATGATGTAATGTATGGTGATTAACGTAACATAATAAAATAAAATTTTTTAAAAATTAAAATAAATAAGTAAATAGATATATGATACATTAAACACACACACAAAAAAAGCTATTGGCTTCAGAACTATACTGCTCCTGCCTGGATCCAAAGGCCACTGGATTAGGAAGCCAGCCTAAATTTGGAAGCTGGCTGTGTACCTGCCTCCTCCTGGACAATGATGCCTCCACTGTGTCTCACAGCAGCAAAATACATCTCCAAATTCTAGGTCTTTCCTCATATGACTCAGTTCCAAATCCAAATCTATTGAGTATACAACAGAGTAGTAGAATCTAAGTCTCAGAAAGAACTCAAGGGAGCCAAAGAAATGTAGTTTTAAGTTTTCTGGTCTCTGAAGGAAAAGGGTTTGGAGCATAGATAGAAGGGGTTTGGAATGCATATTGAAAAGCCAAACCAACAACAATAGCCTCACAAGCAAAGAACAAGCAGAACATCACATGGAGTCACAAATGATTACACAATAAAAATGAAAATGGGAACACTGACAGATATATTTATTTATAAATAAGGATATTATCATTTTTAATCTTGTACAATAAGCAGCTTAGTATTGAATACCATCTTTTAAAAAGCTTTTGAATGAAACATATGTTTATTATTTTGATAGCTAAGGTATTAAAAGTCCATTAAGGTTGTTAAAAAGTATAACGAAATTCCTGTCAACAATAATCAGATAGAGTAAAGGTAGAAGATTTAATGTGTGCATATAAATATATATAAATATATAATATTACATATACATATAAAGCATATGACATATATTCACTTTTTTTCTTAGCTATCTTTAAAAACCATTGAGACTATTAAGCATTCTAGAAAAAATGAAAACAATTTATTGTGGGATTTTAGCATATACAGTAGTAAAATATATGCCAACAAAAACAAGGGTTGTGGTTGAGCAATAAATGTAATTGTACAACTTTTTACATTGTACTCTAGAGCAACCAATAAAAGCTAATACAAAGAGGCACAGTCAAAAACACCAATTCAAGAAATAAAATATTTTTATTTTCTAAAAATTTACTAAAATAAAGCAGAAATTGAGAAACATAAGAAAAATAACAAATGGGCTAATTATAAAATACCTATCATGATGGAATACTTAAACTCGACCATATCAAAAGCTACGTTAAAGATAAATGGGCTGACACTCCATTTAAAAGCAAAAGATTGTCAAATTGGATTATAGAAAAAACAAGATTGCAGTTTATACAATTTGCAAGAATCCACTTTTTTAATTAAAAAGACACGTACGCCCTGAAACTAAAAGTATGGGAAAAGAAATACAAATGCAATTTCTTAGTTTAAGAAAATGCATGTTATAAAAGGCAAAATAGACTTCAAGACAAAGAAATAAAAGAAGGCATGTCATAATGATAAAAAAAATCAATTCATTAACATAAAAATGTTAAATACGTACATGCCAAACAATAGAGCTTCAAGTTACATGAAGTAAAAATTGAAAAAACTTAGGGAGAAATTCAAAAGAACCCACGATGATAATAGAACATTTTCACATTTCTCCCTCATAAATTGATAGCGAAATCAGACAAGATGCAGTAAGGATCAAAAAAATGAATAGTAGTATCCAAGTTGACCTAATTTACATCTATAGAATATTACAACTGAAAATCTGGGAAGTAAATATTTTTTCGAGTTTATGTAGAACAGTTACCAATATAAATCAAATATTGGACCATAAAATACATCTCAATAAAATTAAAATGGACTGAACTTACACAGATTATGTTCTGTGTCCATAAGAGAATTAAATTAGAAATTGATAGCAAGAAAATACCTAAAAGAAATTCCCCCCAAATTGGAAAGTAACGACATACTTTAAATCTATAGGTTAAAAAAAGAAAAAAAGAAATTACAAGTAAAATTTGAAAATATTTTGAACTAGATGGTAATGAAGGAACAATATAATATTGTAGAATGTAGCCAATGCTATTTTTACAGTGAAATGTATAGTTTTATATTGCCCATACTAGAAAATCTATTTTAAAATAGTAAAATCAATGATTTAAGTTTCCATCTTAAGAATATAAAGCAGAATAAATAAGATCATAAAAATAAATGTGACATGAATGAAATAGAAAGTAGACAAAAATAGGGAAAACTAACAGACAAAAGCTGGTTCTTTGAAAGATTAAAAAATACTGATAAACTTTTAGCAAGACTAGCCAATAGTGACACAGATATTAAAATATTAATAAAGAGACATTTTGAGCAATGTAATGGTAATAAAATTAGCGACTCAAACAAAATGAACAATTTTCTTGAAAAACATTAATTTAAAAAGCTGCCAAAAATTTAAAAAATTGAAATAATTCTGCATTTATTATAATTTTTGAATATAAACTGAAATGCTTTCCAAACAAAGAACAATGCAGACAGTAATAGCTGTATCAGTGAATTATACAAATACTTGAGAAATAGTGTCCATTCTCTTTAAATAGATAAAGAAGGACTTTTATTACCACTCATTATTCCCATACAAAAATCAAAGAAAAACATTGCTTAAAAACAAACAAACAAACAAACAACTAAATAATTCATAAACATAAATGGAAAAACTCTAATGAGTAGAATAGAGCAAAATAATGAAAAGCATAACATTGTTGGGGGGTAAAACTCTTGGTATTTCCAAACAATAAAGAGAGTACATAAAAATTTCAAAACAATCTACAAATTATTATAACTAATTGAAAATAGTATGACTAAAGGAAAAAAAAAAACAATTGAACTTCTCTTTAAACCACAATTAAAAAATAAAATTCAAGTGGTTCCTAGATGGCTCAGTTGGTTAAGTATCTGACTCTTGATTTTGGCTCAGGTCATGATCTCAGGGTCATGAGATCAAGCCCCATGTCGGGATCTGCACTGGGCGTGGAGCCTGCTTGGGATTCTCTCTCTCTCCCAATCTCTCTGCCCCTCCCCTGCTCACACATGCGCTCTCTCTCTCTCAAAAACAAAAATTTAATTAAATAAATAAATAAAATTCAAAAATCAATTTATTCAGGGTTCTCCAGAGAAACAAAACCAACCATGTATACACACACACACACACACACACACACACACACACAGACATAGACATGCACAAATATATATATATATATATATATATATATACACACATGTATATATATGTGTGTGTATATATATGCTTGCTTATGATGTATATATGTATCTGTGTGTGTATATGTGTGTATGAGAGAGAGAGATTCATTTTGAGGAACTGGCTCACATAATGTGAGGGCTCTTACATCTGGAATCCACAGGGCAGGCAGCAGACTAGAAAGTTAGGCAAGATTTCTATGTTGCAGTATTAATGCAAAATTCCTTCTTTGGAAAATCTCAGACTTTGCTCTTAAGACCCTCTTATAAATTGGATAAGGCCCACTTACATTAAGGAGAGTATTATTTTTTTTTAAGATTTTATTTATTTATTGGACAGAGAGACACACAGCGAGAGAGAGAACACAAGCAGGGGGAGTGGCAGAGGGAGAAGCAGGCTCCCCGCGGAGCAGGGAGCTCGACGTGGGGCTCGATCCCAGGACCCTGGGATCATGACCTGAGCCGAAGGCAGACGCTTAACGACCAAGCCACCCAGGCGCCCCTAAGGAGAATATTCTGACTTACTTTTAAAGTTAACTGATTTTAATTGTTAATCATACCCACAAATACCTTCTCAGCAGTATCTCGACCAGTGTTTGACCAAGTAAGTGGGCAGTGTAGCCTAGCCAAGTTGACACATAAAATTAGCTATCACTGATGTCAAATTCTTTCCCAAATGATCTACAGATTAGTATCAATCTCAATCAAAATCCTAATGAGTGTTTTTTTTCAATAATTGACAAACATATTCTAAAACATTTTTTAATGGAAAGGCTTTGAACAGCCAAAACAAATTGAATAATCAAAAGAAGTTTGAAAAGAAAAACGAAGATCAAATTTAAAGGATTTGAAATACCTGACTTCAAGAATTACTACTACATATATCGTGAAGACAGAGAGTTTTATTGGCATAAAGATAGATAAATAGATCAACATAAAGGAATAGAGGGTCCATAAATATACCCTGGACAATTGATCTAAGTCCATTCATCAGGTAAAGAATCTTTTTAACAGATGTCCTTAGAACAACTGGGTATTGATGGGGAAGGGGAAGATGAACCTTGATTCTCACCTTATTCATGCCCCAAAATTAGATCAAGACGGATCTTGGACCTAAGCATAAAACTATAAATCTTCTAGAAGAAAACAGGTAATTTTCACAACCTAAGGGAAGATAAAGAGTTCTAAGACTGACAACACAACAACAACAAAACACAAATTCCAGAAGAAAAAAAAATTATTAGATTACAAATGTTTAAAATTTAAAAATTTCTGCTTTTCTCATGAAAAGAAAATAATATGCAAGCCACAACCTATGAAAAATATTAAGTATATATATCTAACAAAGCACTTATTTCCAGAGCATATAAAAAGCACAAATTAATAATTTAAAAATTAATGTGACAAAAGTGAGCAAAATACTTAAACAGTTTTTAAGAGAATATCTATAAATGGACAATAAATAGATAAAAAGGTTTTTAATGTCATTAGTTCCCAGAAAAATATAAATTGTAACCACAATGAGATACAACTACATACCAACTAGAATGACTAAAATCTGAAAGACTGACAAAACCAAATATCAGAATGTCCAGCAACTGGTACTTTCATACATTATTGTTGGGAGTATAAAATGTTCAACATTTTTTTGGAGAACTGTTTGATATTTATCTATAAAGTTATTCTTACACCTGGTCTGTGACCCAGACATCCAAGAGAAGGATTATATATGTATGATAAGATATTATTCAGTAATAAAAAGAATGATGAATACAATGACTTGCTGGAAACATAAAAGCTAGAAAGAATACTTCCTATGTGATTTTATTTATATAAAATTTATAAAACAAACAAATTATTCTAACGGGAAAGAAATTTGATAATGGTTGAAGGAGCATTGGAGAATAATTACCTGGTAAGGGGTATCAAGGAACTTTCTGAAGGGAAAGAAAAGTTCATAATCTTGCTGTAAGTGGTGGTAATGGGGTATATGTTATTGTAAAATTCCTTGTACTGACCAGTTAAGATTTGTGCATTGTTTTATTGAATATATCTCAATAAAAATAATCAGAGAATTTTAAATATTTTATGTGAAGTTTAAATAGCACAATCTATGTAGCTCACGATATGTTCACAACTTTCATGGATGACAGTAGACCAACTAACAAAACAAACCTGCACTTTTGGATTACAGCAATTTTTACTTGTACTTTTATCACACATGAGAGTTAGAAATGCCACCCCCCTCCCCAGAAATTTGCAAAGGACTTCTATTGAAAAGACACGAGAGATCTGACTGAGACCTAGGGAACACACCAGAAAGAAGGTTGTGTGTTATGATTATAGAAATAACTGATGATGTCTTTCAGATATAAAAAAGAAAACAGCCTCTCATGAGAAATCTTTGCCATAAAAATAATTATATTTCTCATACATAAGTTTATCTTGAGGTATTTAAAACAACCACAGTAATGTCTTATTTATGTTTCCAAATAAGAAACAGGACACAACTCATTTTGGCTGTGAGAATTAGCATTCTAAGGTGTATCAGCCAATATCATTTTTGGGGTTAGTTTATTTCAAACCTTTGAGATTAGAAGTTTGCAAAGAAAATGCTGACACAGTCTTGGTTCTGGCAGTCAGTTTGCTTGCATTATAATTAGATAAGAATGTAATGATATTAACGGAAGCTGAGTAGAAAAGCCGCACAGATAAATTAGACAAATAGGATTTATGAGGCTTCATTTCTGATGCAAAAACTACACCATCATTCAGTAAGATGCCCAGTCCTTCAAAATCAGCATAACCACATAGACTTCATATCCATCTGGGGCAAGAATTTGAAAATGAACCCTTAAAATTCTAGCAATAACCATTGCTTTCTAACAGGATACAGATTTAAAATGAGTTTGCTTTTGTATCTGTCTTCACATAACCACCTTGGGACCGTGCTGAGGATCAGGAAGCTTGTCAAATGAAACACCAGTAAGTCCCTCTCCAGTGGGATAAAAATAGAACGAGACTGACAAACCTCATCTGCAAGAAAATTAGTGTAGCCATAGGTAGAGAAGTAAGAAATAAAGTATTAATTGTCAAATATGCAGAAAACTAATAGAAACTGAAGTAGGAGTAGTTTTATGGATTCAAAATAGCTAAGTTCACTGACATGATGAGAGTGCATATCAGATGAAGAGGGAATTATTCCAGGTTAATATTTTTTTTTACCTTTTAATCAAAATAAATGTCTATTAGAAAATATGACTGATTAATCCTGAATCAATTATAAAGTGTAGTTAATTCCTTTTGGCATTAATGAAAGGGAAATTACCTCTTATTTAAAAAATAATGTGTGCAGAGCCTCTTAGAATGGTACTAGCAAGAATTAATAATTCATAAACCTTAAGAAAATAACAAAAAAAATACTACATCAAGTAGATAGAGGGAAAGGATTTAACATAATTATAAATGATCTTTTTGTTTGTTTGGACTTTAAGCCTCCTTAACAGTGCCTATAGTGGTAGTATATTATCCACCTTAGTAAAGAGAGAAGGAATGTTCTGGTTAATCTGCCTCCAAGAAAGACTTTCTTTTAATCAACTTTATTTTTCAAACACAAAAGCACGTGAAAAATAGTTTAATTGTGTAGGAATGAATGACCTCCTTTGCAGTATTATTGGCACCTTATCTTCCTCTAAATTGTTTTTGAGATTTTTAAAAGGGGAAGAGTAGCTGAAAGTCAGGTATGTTTATTTTTGGTGGATTCTTCTGTTTTGTTCAGTTATACAAATTTCCTCAAACTTCATCTAACGGAGACTTATTGTGGTTCAACTTACAATTTTTTGACTCTATGATGGCACAAAAGCAATATACATTCTTTGAATTTTGAATTTTGATGTTTTCCTGGACTTGTGATATGCAGTACAATTGTCTTGTGATGCTGGGCAGTGGCAGCTTCCAGTCAGCCACATGATCATGAGGGTAAACCATCGAAACACTTACAACCATTCTGCACCCACACAACCATTCTGTTTCTCACCTTCAGTACAGTATTTAATCAATTACATAAGATATTCAACCCTTTAACTCTATTCAATACGTTTGTGGTAGATGACTTTGCCCAACTAAAACTTGCACTGGGGACTAATGTAACTGTTCAGAGCGCATTTAAGGAAGGTTAGGCTAAACTATGATGCTTGGTAGGTTAGGCATATTAAATGCACTTTTGACTCATGATATTTCAATTTACAATGGGTTTATCACACCTTACATCAGTCACAATGGCTAAAATTAACAAGTCAGGAAATGACAGATGTTGACGGGGATGCAGAAAGAGGGGAACCCTCCTACACTGTGGGTGGGAATGCAAGCTGGTGCAGCCACTCTGGAAAACAGTATGGAGGTTCCTCAGAAAGTTGAAAATAGAGCTACTCTATGACTCAGCAATTGCACTACCGGGTATTTATCCCAAAGATACAAATGTAGGTATCCGAAGGGGTATGTTCACCCCAATGTTTATAGCAGCAATGTCCACAATAGCCAAACTATGGAAAGAGCCAAGATGTCCATCAACAGATGAATGGATAAAGAAGATGTGGTATATATATATATACAATGGAAATATTATGCAGCCATCAAAAGGAATGAAATCTTGCCATCTGCAATGATGTGGATGGAACTGGAGGGTGTTACGCTGAGTGAAATAAGTCAATCAGAGAAAGACATGTATCATATGACCTCACTGATATGAGGCATTCTTAATCTCAGGAAACAAACTGAGTGTTACTGGAGTGGTGAAGGGTGGGAGGGATGGGGTGGCTGGGTGATAGACATTGGGGAGGGTATGTGCTATGGTGAGCGCTGTGAATTGTGCAAGACTGTTGAATCACAGATCTGTACTTCTGAAACAAATAATGCAACATATGTTAAGAAAAAAGAAAAAGAAGAAGATAGCAGGAGGGGAAGAAGGAAGGGGAGTAAGTCGGAGGGGGAGACGAACCATGAGAGACGATGGACTCTGAAAAACAAACTGAGGATTCTAGAGGGGAGGAGGGTAGAGGAATGGGTTAGCCTGGTGATGGGTATTAAAGAGGGCACATTCTGCATGGAGCACTGGGTGTTATGCACAAACAATGAATCATGGAACACTACATCAAAAACTAATGATGTAATATATGGTGATTAACATAACAATAAAAAATTAAAAAAAAAGAAGAAGAAGAAGAAGATAGCAGGAAGGGGAAAATGAAGGCAGGGAATCAGAGGGGGAGACGAACCATGAGAGACTATGGACTCTGAGAAACAAACTGAGGGTTCTAGAGGGGAAGGGGGTGGGGGGATGGGTTAGCCTGGTGATGGGTATTAAGGAGGGCACGTACTGCATGGAGCACTGGGTGTTATATGCAAACAATGAATCATGGAACACTACATCAAAAACTAATGATGTAATGTATGGTGATTAACATAACATAGTAAAAAAAAATAAATAAATACAATGGATTTATCAGGACTTTACCCCACTGTAAGTCAAGGAACATTTGTACTTAAATAGTAGCTATAATATGCCAATATAAAATCCATGTGTATAGCAAACATTTTTCATAAAAATAAACAAATGCCTTGCAATTACGTCTAATTTTTTTTGTTCTAACATTATCTATGCTTCTGAAAAATCCAGAACTTTTGGCTCTAATCTATTAGTAAGTTGGCAATATTGTTGTCCACAAAGTGGAAGTTTAATAACAACAACAAAAAGAAACCACATTTTTTTCTATGAAAATTACTTTATCAATATACTAACTAGCTATTTTTACAAGAACTTCGCCCATGGCAAACATTTATTGTTCTTTAAATTATTAATGTAACAGATGTTTATTAACTAACTAGTATATACCCCAAATTGTTGAAGGAACAAAGCCCATGCCATGCAGGAGCTCACAATTTAATCATAGAGTCACAAGACAAGATATAAACTAAACACCAGAGCAACATGAAAAAAAAGTCAAAATATGGGAAGAGCGGAAAGAGTTCTGGCATGCTAGATGATGCAAGCAATACAAATGCTATTTTGTTTTCTTTTTTGTCTTTGTTTTCCCTGGAAAAGAAAACAGTTTGCTGAGGATATGGGAAAGAGGGGGGTGGGGAAGAGGGATAATCCAAGCAGAAGGAACAGCATGTGATAAACAAGATAGCCAAGAAAGAGACTGATACAAGGCACATACTGGTGACTGATGACTCAAGCAGGATTGTGCCATGGGTACCAGTATGGAGGTGAATGTGTCTACCATGGTGGAGATGACTAAAAGGGTCTCATGTGTTATATTTAAGACATTGAGTTTTATCTAGAAACACATAGGATGAACCATTGATCAGAGGAGAATGGTGTAGTGGAATCTTTAAGAAGGGGGAGTCCTAAGAAATGGTAGAGTGGTCAACAGACTCAAATCTTACAAAGAGGTCAAGGTCAAGTAAAAATAGGACTAAGAAGGGTTTTTTTTGTTTTGTTTTGTTTTGTGTTGTGTTGTGTTGTGTTGTTTTTCATGTGCAAATAGGTAACGTAGACTTTTTTTAACTACAGAGTGAACTACAGGCTGGCAGCTTCCACTCTGATTCAACCATAGAGATGTCAGAGAAACCAAAGGGAAGTAATAAATCATAGAACTCTTAACCACACACCCAACACACACACACACACACACACACGTGATGAACTTAGAGGAAACTCTCTTGAGGAGCCAGAAGGTAGTGGTATTCCTCTTGTGGATGGGGCAAGGATGGGATGCTGGAAGCAGGAAAAAGGCAGGTATTTTACAAGAGGAATAGATAGGGAAAGATTTCTAGAATGCCACATTGCTCCTCTCAGATCATTGTCTGTCCTGAGCCAGTGGGCTTAGACTGAACCATCTGAGCTTTCCCCTGGCTCCTTCTCCTTCCCCCAAGGTTTAGATCATTCCAAAGAGGCAAAAACATAGGGAAGGGTGAAATCATCTAGTTTGTGTATCTCTGTGTATAGTGGTTGGGGAGCAGGAAAGAAGACAAATACATGTTAACAACAGAAGCTCCAGAGGTGTACCCTATCCCCACTCCTTAAGTCATCTGGAGACTCATTTACTGGGGCTCAGGCTTTAAAAGTTTACCACTTCCACAATGTAAACTGTGAAAATTGTTAGCCTCAAGGGTATCAGGTTTCCATGTACCTCCTCACAGGCTTTCCCAGACCATCCAAATGATCTAAACTACATATCTCCCTCAGTCTCTTCTGAACCACCTTGCCTTATTTTCCCTCTTAGTTTCTTGACTATCTGAAAATAACCCATTAAGCAATTTTCTTGTCTGTTGACCACATGTTCTCTCTCCCATACTTCACTGCCATATTAACAGCTGGGCCTTATGTGTTGTTTAATAGTTCAACCTCAGAGTCCAGAACATGAGAAGAACTCATCAGTTATTTTACATGAATGTATAAATTAATGGAATTCAAAGTCTTTGGAAAATATTGGGGAATGACCCAGGGGGCAACAGATGACAACAATGGAAAATACAAGAAGGTGATGTAACTGGTTATCTTTAACCAAAAGGGCAGAGAATTTTACGGAGGCTTACAAAATCAATGTTTTAGACCTATCTTAATTGCATTAAAATTATTCATAGCAGATTCCAGCTCCTAGATGCATAAGAAGTAACAGTAAATCAAAAAGGTAGAAGAAATTTTTTGAAGAGGTGAAGAGTATAGGACTATTTATTGGAAATGTAAGCTAATGAGGAAGCATTGACAAGGAGGAGTGAGGAGTTAGTACTAGGAGAATGGTGGGTAAGAAAGCTTAAAAATATAATTGAAGTCACTGCAGAGGTATGGAGAAATTTGCATTTTGGTTATAGCTTAAGGATGACAAGAATCATTCAATCAATATAAAAACTTTTATTGAGGGGTGCCTGGGTGGCTCAGTTTTTAAGTGTCTGCCTTCGGCTCAGGTCATGATCCCAGGGTCCTGGGATCGAGTCCCACCTCGGGCTCCTTGCTCAGCGGGAAGCCTGCTTCTCCCTCTCCCACTCCCCCTGCTTGTGTTCCTGCTCTTGCTATCTCTCTCTGTCAAATAGATAAATAAAATATTTTAAAAGAAACTTTTATTGAGTACCTAGAAACAACAGATTCAGTTATAAGCAAAAGTTGATATATTTTCAACTTTCGTGGGCTTGACAATCCAGTGGGATGGAGAAGTTATTCCAGTGTCACATTAATCACTGTGTAAGTACAAGCTGAGATGAGCTGCCACATCAAATGAGGAGAAAAAAAAAACAACACAAAAAATATATGACTCCATGAAAGCACAGTGAGGAAGATATTTTGACGTCAGAGCTGAAGGGTAAGTAAAAGTTACCTATGGGGGCGAGAAGGAAGTAAAAAGCAACAGTCAGAGAAAGAATGTGCTTATGCAATGTGCCAATGTAACAGTGTTACTGTTGGTATTATAGGAAAATTGTAACATTCCAGGAGTGAAAAGATGGACAAAAATCTGGTATGGTAAGAAAGAGCAGGTAGAATCATATGAGATAAAATCTACATAGTAAGAAAGGACCAGGCCATAAAGAGATATCTGCTTTAATTATATTTAAAATTGTGGATTTTTTACCCTGCCGTGAAGAATAAGTAAAGAGTTTTATGATCAAAGGTAGTAAAAATGTCTATTTTGAAAATGTACCCTGGCTGAAATATGTAAAAGAATTGGAAGGTGGGCAGGATGGATGTAGGGCGACCTGTCAGGAGGCCAAAATAGTCATTCAGGAGAAAGAAGATGGAGGCTCAGACTAGGGTGCAGTTGGTAGAAGTATAGAGAAGGGCAGATTCAAAAATATATTCAGGAGGGGAAAAACACATAGGATGTGAGACAAAGGGATGCACCAAAAATAACTCCTGTTTCTGGCTTGCCTAACTGGATGGCTTATGAAGTGATTATCTGAGGTAGAAAACCACAGTCAGGGACCAGATGTGGAAGGAAAGAGTATGGTTTGGTCACGGACATGCTGAATTTGACATCCCTTTAGAACATCCATGTGGAAATGCTGCACATGTCACTGAAGTCTGAGGTAGGGAAACACATATGAAGAAAAGTATAGAGAGTGCAGAACAGAGCTTTGAGAAATGTCAGTGCCTGATTACCAGAAGAGCTTTCACCGTCAAAAGAGACAAGACAGCCAGTTAGATAGGGGAAAGCCAGGGGATAGAGTTGGGAAAAGAGAAGAGAGTTTCAATAAGGAATGAGTTACCAATAGGGTCCCATGCCTCTGAGAGGTCGAATAAAATGAGTTCTGGAAAAATTTCCAGTGCATTTAACCACTTAGAAAGGAACTGGTGCTATTAGAAGTCATAATGAAGTAGATTGAGGAGGAGTGGTTAATAGAAAAATAGAAAGTACACACCAAATTGGGGGATTGGGGATATAAGGAGAGAAATAAGAAGTAGCTGAAATGAAAAGATTTAAGATGTGAGAAACTTAAGCATGTGCAAAGGTCTGAGAAAAAAACCAAATAAGAGGTAGAAAAGGAAAACTTAGGGAAAGGAGAGGTAATTAGTAGTGAGAGGTAAGAAGGGAGGTTCCAAAGCACAGATTAGTGTGTGGGAGAGGTGCCACGTGTGGAAGGGATGCTTTTCCACATACACATAGGAGTTGTTAGGGTTCATGTAAAGGTTTGCTAGCAGGAAGTTTAGGAAAATTTATGTCGAATAAAAGCCCAAGTCAACTGTTAGGAATGAACAAAGAGGTGGTGTATGCAGCTAAAGGAACCTGACCATAGCCTAGTGTGCCCTAGGCTGCTCTTTCTGAAACGTGGTAAAGACCCTCCCTTAATACTGCTTAGCACAACAAGCAGTATTAAGGGACGGTCTTCCCCATGTTTCAAATAGCATGCAGGCTGTAGGAGGAATACAGTAAACATTTAGCCCAAATTTCACATACCCTTAACAAGAAACAAGATCCTGAGGAAAAAATAACATCTTACAAACATGGCCATTATAATCCAGATTTAGAAAAAAGTCCAATCCCTTAAGGTCTCTATTTTTCCTAATCTACACACTTCCTACAGCATAATATCTCAACCTTAAGCAACTGTATAATTAAATAAGTCTAACAATATTTCCCAGACCCCTGTAGTCAATCTATTATGTTGTACAAAATATATTAATTTAATCGATAAAATTCTATAATAGTTTAGTTTTCAAAATTTGAAGTGATTCAGGCATTTGAGAGAATTTAATTTTTTTCCATTTGTTTAATTTAACAAATTGGTCATGTTTTGATTGCATAATATAATGTCAACCCCATTTGTAGCTACGTGTATTTGGTGATAAGATGCAACTGGGTATATTTTAAAAACAGGCAGTAAATATCTATCTAAAAAGTATTATTGGCTATTGTCCCTGGTTCAGGTAGGATATCTCCAGAATGAAACAAAGACATTTTTTTAAGAAATGTAATAAAGTGTTTTAAAAGATTTTAAAAGCAATGTGAAGATAGAAAAAATAAAGGACAGATTTCACTGATTTGGGCATAAAGTAAATGTTAATGGATGACCAACAGAAGGGAAATATCAAAACTTGCGTTTGCTTCGGTTCTGTTAAGCAAATGTTAAACATTTTTCAAATCAGAAAGGTGGAGTAAACAACATATGGAGGGACTTGAAGCACAGGAAAGACAATGGGCTAGTAAGTGAGCACCTGGCTAGTCCAAATGAATTAAAATCTAATCCCAGATGGAGAACACCTGAAGGTAGAAAGGGAAAATATTTTTGTTTTTATTTTTATCCTCACAACCACTCTCTAAGAAAGATAAGGTAAGAACAGTTTCCCCTTTTCCATTTCTTATTGTCAATCCCCACCTGTCCTTGAATTCACTGTTCTCAGAACTACAGGCTCTCAGTGCTGGCAAGGGTCTTGCAGATCATTTTTACGAATGATCCTGTTTTACAGACAATGCTGCTGGCATCCTGAGAGAGCAGAGAGTTCCTCAAGGACACTAGCTGGTGTGAATCACAGTCATCAAAGAACCCAGATGTCCTGACATTCAATGAAGAACTTTTTTTTTTTTTTTTTTTAGAGAGGGAGGTGTGGGGAGAGACAGAGCCAGAGCGAGAGCAAGAGCGAGAGCGAGAGAGAGAGAGAGAGAGAGAGAGAGAAAGAATCTTTCACAGGCTCCACCCTAAGCCTGAGGCAGGACTTGATTTCACTCTCCTGAGATCCTGACCTGAGCTGAATTCAAGAGTTGGACGCTTAACCAACTGAGCCACCCAGGCGCCCCAAATGAAGAACACGTTTAACTGCAACTGGGCATTTATTTATGAAAACTGTTCTGATCATGATAAAACCAAAGTATTCCATTCTCCTTCTTCAATTTCTATAACTATGTGATATAACATAAGGGAAAATATTTTCTCATAAAACTGAAGCCTAGCAAATATTACCCATATTTAATGTTGATCACAAGTAAAAATTTAGTTTAGGTTAGTAAATATATAACATAAAAATAACAATCAATAAATTTTGATTAGGTAAAAGCTTTACTTCAAGAAATCACTGTTGTCATTTTGCTTACATAAAATCAACGAAACTTCACATCAAAATTATTAAAGATATTAATTGTTGTATTAATTTTCTATCGTTGCTACATAGATTACAAAAATTGAGTGGTTTTAAACAACACATTTTTCCCCCCACAGGTCTGTACACCATGGTCTGCGGGCTCAATCGGTTCTTGTGCTTTGGGTTGGATTCCAAGGACAGTGTTGTCCTGCTGGGTTCTTATCAAGAGGCTCCATAGAAGAATCTATTCCCTAGGTCATTCAGGTTGTTAAAAATCTGATTCCTTTCTGTAGTTGGACGGAGACCCCTATTTCCCCCACTAGCTGTCAGTTAGGGACCCCCCTGTGTTCCCAGAAGTAGCTTCTCCCCTATTCTTACAAGTGAACCCCTACGTCTCAGCCTGAAATGGCATGTCAAAACCTTTTTAGGCTCAGAATCTCTCTGATACCCCTTCTGACAAATCTATCTTCTGCCTTTTTCCAGCTAAAGATTGTTCTCTGCTTCTACAGGCTCATGTGATTAGAATGAGCCCATTCCAATGATCCAGGATAATTTCCCTACTTTAAGGTACGCAACCCAATTACATCTTCAAAGTTACTTTTGCTATGTAAGTTAACATATTCACAGGTAACAGAGATTGGTGCACCAACATCTTTGAAGGACCACTATTTGGCTAACCACACTTACCTAATTCTAGGAGGAAATATACTTGTCCTTCCAAAACTCTATTGTTGTGTAAGATCATATATATTGGAATAAAGCCTGGTTCCCAGTCTCGCCTTATCCCAACTTTATTCTCTGCCTTTTCAGTTCTTGCTTGGGGACTTTGCCAGTTCTAGAGATTAGTCACAAGAAAACTCTGGAAGTGTGTTGTGACTCTTCTAGAACACAAGCTGCGACAAAATAGGGAACAATCACACTATGATTAGGTGAAACTGAGCCACATTGTGCAACTGACACCAGTAAATAACTGACACCTGGTCAACATAAAGGGCAATCTAGTAAAGTATCATAGAGCTTGGACTTTTTCTGTGCTAGTGCAGTGAGAAAAGAGTGAAGATGTTCAAAATATGCTCCTCATATCTGCAAATGACTGAAAATTGGGCATGAAAACAATGAGAACAATCTGGATTCAAGCATATCTCAATAGGCCTGGCTACTGAACAGAAACCAAATTAAATTCATGAGGAATGAACATAAGGTCACTCTAATAACACAAGACAGAGAGGATATGATATGATAGAAAAACTTGTGAAAAATTTCAGGGGATTTTAGTCTGCTCCATATCTTAACCTTAAAAACCTTCAAATACTGTTTCCCATGAAAATCTGCAATGGCTCCTCAACATATTTCTTTTTAAATGAAACCAAAAGAGAGAAAGAATCTGTTACTTTATATTTCCGGAGGGGTAGGGGTAATGGACTCAAAGCATTTGCTTTTCTAAGAGGTTTATTATGTATCTTATAATAATTAGAGAGAATTGAGTGGAGAGCTGTTCTTCACACCCTCTCTAATTACCAATACTTGAAGCAAATTAGAATGAATCCAACTGTTTCTTACCTTGTCAAAGGCAATATTGAGGACAAGAATAATTAATTTTCAAACAGAACAGATTTCTACAGCTTTCATGTGGGTTGAATGCAAATTATATCTGAAAATATGTGCTATAACTTTTCTATCAAAAATGCTATTTTTCATGACATTGGATACAAGATCAAATATATACAGATATGTAATTTTATATGCTTTTCTGTGTTTCTGTATACTAGAAATGTAAATGACAAATTAGCATGTAAACACATACACAAAACTATAGCTTATTTTAGTTAACATTTTTCATGGCAGATATGACCTACTTAAAAAATATGTGCTCACTATAGAAAATCCACATTTATAAAAATGTATTAAATGGTGATCATTTAGATTATAAGACTTTTTTGCTTTACAAAACAATGCTTAAGAAAATATTCCTACAGAATCAGCTTCTCCAATGAATATGAAATATAATTTGGCTTATTTAAATTTAATTTATTCCATTTTAAGGCAAGAATCTACTTTTTTAAATGATGTATATTTCTTTGGACTTACTGTTCAAATACAGATATAACAAAATAACGGAAAATTTGTGACAAATTGCATTTAGGAATGTGTATTCATATTTACCTCCAGAAGTACTTAAAAAATCATTCAAAATTTAGACTTTTTTTCCTAGAGAACTGGTTCAGAATACTGACAGGTTATACTTTCACTTATACGTGGTCAAGTTTCTTGCCTAATTCCCCTAAGTGACTTAGCTGTTTCCCTTAAATCCTGTCACCACCTCCCCAACCTGTTTCTTTCTCCTCAATCACACGCATTCATATATATATATATAAATAAATTCTCAGTTCCTGGCCCAGATCCACTGAATTACAATGTCTGATGACAAACTCCTGGAATCTATATTTTTAAATGATGTTCAGGTGATTCTGATAATGACGCAGGTATAAGAACAATTGACAGGTATATTAGTAATTCCCAAAGCCTCCTTTTCATTACTTCTCTCTTGAACTCCAAATCTCTATGTTCAATTGCTCTTTAGGTTGATATTTATAGTTCAGAGAGTTGATAATAAAACATCCCTCAAGACTTGAAAACAGGGAAATAAGACTGCTGTCTAAGAACTACAATAATTGCATCAGTTTATATTGGGACCAGACCTGTTATTTCCTGGAAAAGAAAAGTAGATACTTGAACGATCACCACTACCTAGTTTAATGATATTTAAAAGAAATATGAAGAAGGGAAACGAAAATATATGGAAGCATGGTTCAGAGAAGTACAATTGTCATTTTAGCCATGACCAGTGAAAAGAGAAGCAGAATCTTGATACACAAGTATACTAGTTATTGGAATTATTTTTTTCTCTTATAAGATGAAATGTTTGAGTGTGCATCACAATGATCTATATAAAATGACACTGAAGACCTTGAGCCTCATTTGTTCTAATTCCATGTTCATTAGAAAATGAACCTACATATTGTGGGATATCTAGAAATGTGAATATATATATATTATATATATATTTGCAGTTATTACATGCTAGAGGAAGGAAAGAGCACATAAATAAGTAAATGAATATAATAATTTTGTTTTAAGTGCTATGACATAAGTAAACCAACACACTATTATGTCCCAGTGACTAGAGCAAACTAGTCACTCTGTCAGAAAAGGCAAAACTGAGCTGATATTTTTATCATAAGTTTTTACCCATCAAGAAAATAATGAGAAACAAAGCATTCCAAGTAATGGAATCAGCGAGTGTAAAGACCTTAATGGAACAATGAACTTTGGCTATGTGGAAAAACAGAGAAACCTAAAGACGCTGAGTGAACTTGTAGATAAAGGGAGAATGGTAAATATGTAAAGAGTGGAATTCATTCTCAGCGTGTAATGGAAAGCTGAAGGAAGGTTTAGTTCATGTAAAGGTTAGTGATTAGATTTGTTTTGACATTGCACTTGCCTGCTTGCTGAAGAACTGAATGTATAAGGGTGGGAAGAAGTGCTAGAAATCCAGGTAGGAGGATATGATGACAATTCAGTTAAGAACTGATGTTTGCTTGAAATTGGGAAGCATCAGTGAAGATATAGAAAAGTGGGCAGATACTGAATCTGTTTTTGAACAGAGCTGAAATGTCCTTGGATTTTGGATATAGTAGGTTAAGAAATATAAGGAATCAAGGATCAGTTCCAGGTTTTGAGTTTGAGCACTTGGGTGGAATGATGTTGCCTGGAGAAATATGTTGAGGTGGTGGTCATCAAGAATTTCATTTTGCCCATCCAATTAGAGTATCAAGGAAACAACCACCATGTGAGTTTGGAAATCAGTGGAGATTTAATCAAGGTGGAAGTACATATTTAACAGTTATCAGCTTAGGGGCGCCTGGGTGGCTCAGTTGGTTAAGCGACTGCCTTCGGCTCAGGTCATGATCCTGGAGTCCCGGGATCAAGTCCCGCATCGGGCTCCCTGCTCGGTGGGGAGTCTGCTTCTCCCTCTGACCCTCTTCCCTCTTGTGCTCTCTATCTCTCATTCTCTCTCTCTCAAATAAATAAATAAAATCTTAAAAAAAAAAAGATTTAACAGTTATCAGCTTATAAAGCTGGGTGATAGGTAAAATCACAGATTGAAAAGCACGGGGAGAAGAGTAATACTGAGTCCTGGGGCCCTCCATCATTTTTCAGAGCCAGTGAAGAATGTTAATTAATACTGTAAGAGGTTAACCCTGTTCTGAAGTTCAGATCCATTTCAACCCCAATCTACGTAAAATTAAACACATCTTCCTCTGAGCCAAACCTGGGTCATCCTTAACAATGTCCTCTTCCTAACAATTTACATTTAACATATCCCTTAGTCTTATCAATTTTACCTCCCAAATATCAGTTGAATATATTCAGTTCTTCTCTCCTAACCTCTCCCCAACCTCCATTTCACGGCCTCTGTTTTAGTTCCTACCCTTATAATGTAGCATGTGCACTCATCTTAGTGGTGACTGTCTCCAGTGTTTGGACTTCAATCCATCCCTCCTCTGCTGTCATAACTGTGTTTTGAAATGTAACTTGGTTTTTACCATTCCCGTAAAAGACTTTAATGGGCCTGTTGCCTTTAGGACTTAAAATTCCAAACTCTCTTGAATAGTTTTATGATCCTCTGTAACTTGAAGAATGACCCTCTTTTCCTGAAGCATCTTATCACATCATACCTAAATCAATAGAACTCAAACTTATATGCCTCTTTCTATGCATTTTCCTCTTCAAGAGCTTCATGGTCTAGCATGATGATTACTAGCCACATGTGGCTATATAAATTTAACTTGAAGCTTAACATTCAGTTCCTCAGTCACACTAGCTACAATTAAAGTGCTTATTAGCCACATGTGACTAGTGCATGTTTTATTAAATGGTGCAAATATAGAACATTTTCACCATCACAAACACCGTTCTATGGGATAGTAATGATCTAATGCAAGCTTTGGCCATTTTTTCACTAATTCCCTACAAAATAAAGGTAAAATGTCACTGGAAGCAATATTTTATATCTTTTCCACTCTTAACCTCAGAAATACTAAATCAGATGTCTCTCCTTAATGTTACCATAATGCCATGCACACACTGCTTTTATAGCATTTAAATTACTAGCTTAACTAACATTAAATAACTAACTTAGCTTACTAACTTATGAGTTATAACTATTTTAATTCATTTTCTGTGTTTACTTCATTAAAATAAGCTATGGTATATGTGAAGTCACCTTGGTATCTATAATATTTTCACTGGACACTAATATAGTAGGCATTCAATAAATATTTCTCAAATAAAATTAACAAGAAATCAGTGAATACATGAAAGAAGGAATGAATGAATGAATATGGACTTTGGGACTTCTTTATGGTATATTTTCTATTAGTATAAAAAGATATAAAATAATATATCAAAAATTTAAATAATAAAAGTTAAGAAGGAAAGAAAGATGAAAATAGTTTAGTTTTTTCAAAATTCGTTGAAAATAACTGAGCATGGAGTTTATAATCGTACAAAATAATGCAGATAGTAGTTGAAATATTAAGTATTTATTTGAGAGAACAGAGAAAAGTTCCCAAGAAAAAGCAGTTGAGCATACATACAATCAGAGATCCACCATTTGAGGATCAGTTAAAAAGAAAAAGATAGGACGCCTGGGTGGCTCAGTCGGTTAAGCGACTGCCTTCGGCTCAGGTCATGATCCTGGAGTCCCGGGATCGAGTCCTTCATCGGGCTCCCTGCTCGGCAGGGAGTCTGCTTCTCCCTCTGACCCTCTTCCCTCTCGTGCTCTCTATCTCTCATTCTCTCTCTCTCAAATTAAATAAATAAAAAAAAAATCTTTAAAAAAAAGAGAAAGATATTAGATACACATTATGCCATCGGTCTCTAACAAGTCACATCTTAGTCTAGTTGATTTAAATAATCTGTTTTATTTAGTTTGTTATAAAAATTCTAATATAACATAAAATAATATAACATAACATAAAAGTAGCCAATACAAAAGCCAAAATTATTCTGAAAACAGTATACTATAAAAGGCATAAACACTAGGAAAGTTTTTGTAACTATTTCAATGAATATATGGCATTATTTGAAAAAATATTAGTTGGGGTGCCTGGGTGGCTCAACCAGTTAAGCATCCCAGGTCTCAGGTCATGATCTCGGGGTCCTGGGATTGAGCCCTGCCTAGGGCTCCATGCTCAGTGGGGAGTCTGTCCCTCTCCCTCTCCTTTTGCCCCTCCCCCTGCTAGTGCTCTCACTCTCTCTCAGATAAATAAATAAAATCTAAAACTTTTTTGGCAAGAATATTTAGTGGATTTGATATTATACATGAAGTGTATTATTAAAGTAAAAAAATCCCTTATTTTTATTTAACAGCCTTTCAACTTTGGATAGAAAAGAAATATCTAGATATATTATTTACATAGGCTCTTCATGTTGACTGAAGATATCTTGTGGATATCTTGTGGAGCCCTTCAATGTTATTCTTAAATATTAATCTTTAAGTTCTTTGCTGAAAGTAACAGAATTCTCAATAATTAGTTACTTAAACAAGGAAGCCATTTAATAACCTCATATCACAAAATGTCTGGAGATAGGTCATTTAAAGTTCAGTTCATTCACGAAAGACTCTACAATTTTTTTTTGTTCCACTCAAAAATGTGGCAGTGCCTTCACCAATGCCTCATAATGTCTGCTGCAATTCTAAACATGTCATTACACAAGTGCACCCAAGTAGGAATGAAAGACATAGGACAAAAAAAGCCTTCTCTATACAGGACTCCCTTATATGTAATGACAAATTTACACAGAAGCAGATTCTTTTTATATTCTATTTGCCAGAAGAGAAACAAAGGCTTGTATCTATTCCAACATTAAAAAAATGGAAATGGATTGCTCTGATTGATAGTCTAATCATGATTTATCCTCTGGTGTGGGCCATATTGCCATCCAAACAAAATTAGGGTTCTGAGAGCACAGAAGACAGGAAATGACTAGTATGCAGTCATACTAGTCATGAGAGTCATACAGTCATCATCATAAAAATCATAAAAGAGAGCCACGGCATACTGCTAAAACTGATATACAATTATAAGTATAGGTAGTCTGAGAAACAATTCTGAGTATTAAAATAACAAAAGAAATAAAATATCCTGTTTTTTTTCTCTTGTATTACTAAAGTAGCTTTTCTTCAAAGCACTTATGTCTTCCTGATGAAATTTTACCACTATGAAATGTGACTTTATACCTGGTAAACTCTTCTCTAGAAATCGATTTTATCTAATATTAATATAGCTACCTCGGGTGTCTTATGATGAAGGTGCAAGGTATATATATTTGCTACCCTGTTTCGTTTCTATTCTATGAGTACCTTTATATATACATGTTCTTTTCCAGCTTTATTGAGGTATGACTGAAAAATAAAAATTGTATATATTTAACATGGACCACATAATGTTTTGGTATACATATGCAAAGATGTGAAATGACAATCAACCTAATTAACATACCCATCACATCATATAGTTATCTTTGAATGTATGCGTGTGTGGTGAGAACACATGAGATCTATTCACTTAGCAAATTTCAACTAAATACCAAATTCCTGGGCACCTGGGTGGCTCAGTCGTTAAGCGTCTGCCTTCAGCTCAGGTCATGATCCCAGGATCCTGGGATGGAGCCCCTCACCGAGTTCCCTGCTAGGCGGGAAGCTTGCTTCTCCCTCTCCCACTCCCCCTGCTTGCGTTCCCTCTCTCACTGTCTATCTCCCTCAAAAAATTAATAAAATCTTTAAAATAAATAAATAAATAACAAATTATTTTTAATTATAGTCATCTTGTTGTACATTAGGTCTCCAGAACTTTATTCATCTTATAACTGAAAGCCTGCACCCTCATCAAAAGCCTGCACCCTCCTTTCCCCCACGCCCTAGTCCCTGAAAACAACCATTCTATTTCCTCTTAACTCTGAGTTCAAGTCTTTCAGATTCCACATATAAGCAAGATCATGCAGTATTTGTCTTTTCATGTCTGGCTTGTTTCACTTAGCACAGTGTCCTCCAGGTTCATCCATGTTGTCATAAATGGCAAGATTTCCTTCTTTTGTGGCTGGATAGTATTCCATTCTATACATATACCACATTTTTTTTATTCACTCATGACAAACACTTCGGTTGTTATCTTATGTGTTGTGATTACTGCAATAAACCTGGGAGTACAGACAGTTCTCTCTGCAATTCTGATTTTGCTTCCTTTAGATATATACCTGGAAGTGAGATTGCTAAACCATATGGAAGTTACATTTTAATTTTTTGATAAACCTCCATACTGTTTCTCATAATGGCTGCACTAATTTATCAACTTATGCCAATAATGTAAAGGTTGCCTTTTCTCCACACCTTTGACAACATTTTTCATCTATTGACTTTAGAACAAAAGCCATCATAACAGGTATGAGGTAATAACTCATTGTGGTTTTAATTTGCATTTACCTGATGATTAGTGGTGTTGAGCACTTTTTCACGTACCTATTGACCATTCGTATGTCTTCTTTAGAAAAAAATGTCTATTCAGATCCTTCACCCATTTGTTAATGGAATTATGTGTTTTGCTATTGAGTTGTAGGAGTTCTTTATTTTGGTTATTAGCCCCACATCAGATATATGTTTTACAAATATTGTCTCCCATTTAGTAGGTTGCCTTTTCATATTATTGACTTCTTTTGCCGTGCAAAGCTTTTTATTTTGATGTAGCCCAACTTTTGTTGCTTTTTCTGTCACAACCAAAAAATTGTCACTAAGACTGATATCAAGGAGATTTTTGCCTATGTTTCCTTCTAGGAATTTTATGGTTTGAGGTGTTACATTTAAGTCTTTAATCCATTTTGAGTTGATTTCTGTGTATGGTGTAAGATAGTGGTCTAGTTTCATTCTTTTGCCTGTGGCTGTCCAGTTTTCCCAACACTGTTTATTGAAGAGACTGTCTTTCCCCATCGTACATTCTTAGCTCCTTTGTTATAAGTTAATTGACTGTATATGCACGGTTTTATTTCTGGGCTCTCTATTTTGTTCCATTGATCTCTGTGTCTGTTTCTATACCAATACCATACAGTTTTGATTACTACAGCTTTGTAATATAATTTGAAATCAGAAACCATGATGCCTCAAGTTTTGTTCTTTTTGTTCAAGATTAATTTAGCTTTTTGTAGTCTTTTGTGATTCCATATGAATTTTAAGATTGTTCTGTTTCTGTGAAAAATGTCATTAGTATTTTGATGTGGATTGCATTGAATCTGTAGATTACTTTTAGTAGTGTAAACATTTTAATAATATTAATTATGTTAATAATATTAATTGGAAGAATTAATGTTATCTGTGCTGTCTTCAATTTATTTCATCAATGTTATACAGTTTTCACTGTACAGGTCTTTCACCTCCTTGGTTAAATTTATTCCTAAGTATTTTATTCTTTTTGATACAATTCTCTTTACTTTTGATTTCTAACAATTTGATTATAATGTAACTGAATGTTCTTTATTTTTTTAATCTTGTCTGGGAGATATTGAGCATATTTTCATTCAAATTTGGAACATTTTGACACTAAGTTCCTCATATAATTTTTGCTTCTCAACTTCTCTTTCATTGTCTTCCCAGACTCCAATTACTTATAGGTAGACCACTTAATATTATTCCACACACTACTGAGGTTCCTCCTTTTTATTCTCTCAGTGTTGGAGTTTCAATAATTTCTATTAGTCAGTCAGTCTTCAAGTTACTTTATCTCTTCTTCTTCAGTGTCCAAACTTCTATCGAGCTTATCTAATGATTTATTTTAAAATCTTATATTGCTGTTTCATAGTTTTAGAATTTGCATTTGTTTTTTTCCTATTGTGCCTAGTTTTTTAAAGATTTTATGTATTTATTTGCCAGAGAGAGAGAGCTCAAGCAGGGGGAGTGGCAGGCAGAGGGAGAAGCAGGCTTCCCCCTGAGCAAGGAGCACAATGTGGGACTCAATCCTAGGACACTGGGATCATTACCTGAGCCGAAGGCAGGTGCTTAACTGACTAAACCACCCAGGCCTCCCTGTGTCTATTTTTCTAATGGCATCCCCCATCTCTTTGTCCATTATGTTAATCTTTTCCTTTAAAATATTGTAGCTGACTTAACATTTTTGTCATCTCTAGGTTTGTTTCTATTAACTGCATTTTTAAAGGATTTTTATTTATTTATTTTAGAGAGAGAAATAGAGAAAGCATGAGCAGAGGGAGGAGCAGAGGGAAAAGGAGAGAGAGAAACCTAAGCAGACTCCCTGCTGCCTCAATCTGAGAATCCTGAGATCATGACCTGAGCCAAAATCAAGAGTCAGCCACTTAACCAACTGAGCCACCTGGATGCCCCTCTATTAATTGCATTTTTGTCCGAGTTAAAGATTCACATTTTCTTGCTTCTTTGTGTGTCTGTTATTTTTTATTGTGTGATGCACTTGTGGATATTACTGTTTATTTATTTTAATTGTAGTATGGTTAGCACACAATATTACATTAGTTTCAGGTGTACAACATAATGATTCGTTGAGTCTATAAGTTATGCTGTGCTCATCACAAGCATAGCTACCATCTGTCACCATACACCACTATTATAACACCATTGACTGTACTCCCTATGTTCTACCTGATGCTACTCTGTCTAGAACCTGTTCTTTTTTTCTTCCCTTTACAGAATGTTGTTTCGTTCCAGCAGTGAGTGCATCTACTGATGACTTCTTACTGATGTTTATATCAAATCTGAAAAAGGCACATATATTATTCAATCACACAGACAAATCAGGATTGAAAGATAATTCTTTGAAGAGCTCAAGAAAAGGTACAGTGATTGATTTCTATTTTTACTAAAATTATTGTCCTTGATGATCATATGTAAACTGTTTTTTAATCTATCAAAAATAAGGTATTTGTTTTGCTTTTTAAAAAAATCATATAAGAAGGGATTATATTTGTATATAAGTTAATTAACCATAGAGTGAATTATGCTTTAACTAATAAAAAAATGTATTCAATTAAACCATTTATAAATTTTGTGTGGGTTAAAAATAAAATATATAGATGAGAAAAGAAAAAACAGCTTTAAGTTTTAAATTTTGTAAGGCTAAGTCTAGAGTAGCCCTTACCTTAGGGCTAAAGTAGCCCTCCCCTCTTCTAGGAGCTTCTTTGAATATTTGAAATAGTACCCAAGATCTCTCCATTCTGACTGGTATTTTCCAGCACTGTTTGACTTCTAAGATCTCTATTCAGTTCAGAGCCTTCAGAGCGTTTGTTTTCTCCTGGGCCTCATGGAGTCTTACCCTGGGTATATACAGCTTAGTATTTGGTCAAACACTCAAGGAAACACCTTTTCAGATTTCTGGGCTCTTTTTCTTGCAGAGCTAACTCATCTTTGGTACCTTGCCCCACAGATCCAGATACCTCAACAACCCTGACATCTGATCTCTGCTTCCTCTTCCAAAAATTCTGCTACTCTCTGCTTGGGATCCAGCCCCCTGTGCAAGGTCTGAAATGTGTTCTGGGCAAACAACTGAGGTAACTGTGTAGCTCACCTATTACATCTTCTCTCAAGGATCACATCAGTATGTTTTCTAAAGCCTGAAAGGATTGCCTCATATTTTTTATCAAGTTTCATAGCTGCTTACTGGGGACAGGTAAGCATAATACCTTTACTTGTAATACCCAGGCCAATGCCCTTTTCCAAGCACTTATAAATAATACAATTCTTTTGTCTCACATTTAGCAGCTTGTCCCAGACCTATCACCCCACTTTAGTGAGAAAAAAAAAAAATTCTGCTTTCCAATGTACTTTATCCACTCACATCTAACTCATTTTATTTTAAAATAACAGACTAAAAATTAAAAAGAATTTATAGGGTCTATGCTTGAAGATTCTTTCAGGGATTATCTTTTCAAAAAAAAAAGCCACATGGAATGAATTCAAGACATAGATTCCAGCCATTTTCTTTAGTCCTATCACTTCACCAGTGTTTGAGGCTCCCCAGTGATAAGTGTGCTAAATGAAAACTATGGAGCTTATTTACTGAGGAGCTAGGATTTGTGTTCAGGGCTAATCCCCATGGCCTTTACATCCCCAAGGTGCCCTCTTTTTGCCTCATTTATATTCTGATACTTCTCCTGTTCCATGGAGACAAGGTTCAGCTCAGCACTCTGCAGTTAGTGCTCAGTAGCAAACAGTGAGCACAATGAAGAACTGCTAACTTATAATTATTCTAAATGAAAACAATTTGCCACTGAGATAATAGAGAGAATAATGGCATTCAGGAACTTATATAATGGATGACTCCTTATTTTAACCTACAATTCTAGATGGCCTTTGGTTACATATTTATTTGCGGCTGTGATGTAGTTGCCCAGCAGAATTGACAGGGAGAACAAAGGGGGAAAATTGGTAAGGAAAAAGTGGCTGTTATAAAATTGTCCTAAGACCAGTTATTCTGTTACCTTCATATTTCTTTTTTATCACCCAGTGGTGCACCACATATTTGTTTTGCTTTTGTACCTATAATTCATCTTCTAGCGGGTGATTGGATGGGTGAAAGTGACTTGGATTTATTTCTTCCCTGCTTGTCATATCACTATATATTTATTTGGCTTGCTGTTAAGGTTTTTAGTTACACTTTCACAAACTCAAACAGAAATTCTGACTGAATGAGAATAGCTTGAAAGATATTGGAAAATATGACTTAAGTAAATACTTGTAATTAAATGATTGTTCCCACGATATGGATGGAGCTCGAGTGTATTATGCTAAGCAAAACAAGTCAGGGGGTGCCTGGGTGGCTCAGTCCTTAAGCGTCTGCCTTCGGCTCAGGTCATGATCCCAAGGTTCTGGGATCGAGCCCCACATCAGGCTCCCTGCTCCATAGGGAGCCTGCTTCTCCCTCTCCCACTCCCCCAGCTTGTGCTCCCTCTTTCGCTGTGTGTCTCTCTGTCAAATAAATAAATAAAATCTTTACAAAAAATTAAAAAAAAAAAACAAGTCAGCCAAAGAAAGACAAATACCATATGATTTCACTCATATGTAGAGTTTAAGAAACAAAACGGATTAACATAGGGGAAGGGAAAAAAAAGAGAGGGAAGCAAACCATAAGAAACTTTTTTTTTTTTTTGGAGGCTCCACACGCAACATGGGGCTTGAACTCATAACCCTGAGAGCAAGACCTGAGCTGAGATTAAGAGTTGAACACTTAACCAACTGAACACCCCAGGCGTCCCTAAGCAAGTCTTAAAGCTAGAGAATAAACTGAGGGTTGCTGGAGGGGAGGTGGGCAGGGAGGATGGGGGTAAATGGGTGATGGGTATTAAAGAGGGCACTTGTGATAAGCCCTGGGTGTTATATGTAAGTGATGAATCACTAAATTCTACTCCTGAAATTAGTATTATATATATGTTAACTAACCAGAATTTAAATAAAAACTTGAAATTAATTTAAAAAAAATGTATTAAATAAATAAATAATTGCTCTCAATTGTAGGGGCCTAGGAATTTTTTTTTTTTTAAGATTTTATTTATTTTTTGACAGAGAGAGACACAGCGAGAGAGGGAACACAAGCAGGGGGAGTGAGTGAGGGAGAAGCAGGCTTCCCGCCGAGCAGGGAGCCTGATTCCGGGCTCGATCCCAGGACACTGGGATCATGACCTGAGCTGAAGGCAGACGCTTAATGACTGAGCCACCCAGGCGCCCTGGGGCCTAGGAATTTAAATCATGAAGACCTGATACATAACAAATTATATTACCATTAATCTTATATTTCAAAATGTCAATTAAAGAAATAATATATAACCACTCTAGTTAACATGCATATCTAAGGTTTTTATTACATGTTATATATAATATAAAGAATATATAATATATAAATTATATACAATATAACATAATAATATAATACATATTATATATTAATTTATTATAATATTAATATATTTAATATATACCTGACATTATCACAACATTACTCCCTATGTATGTTTCCCAGTATGTATTAATATCACACTGGGAATTTTGCAGGAACCAAATCTTGGTCAATACTTTCATACTACAACATATAGGGCAGTTATAGCAGTTAACAGAAGTTTAAAAAAAAAAGTTTGGGCGCTTGGGTGGCTCTGTTGGTAAGCGACTGCCTTCGGCTCAGGTCATGATCCTGGAGTCTCTGGATCCAGTCCCGCAACCGGCTCCCTGCTCGGCAGGGAGTCTGCTTCTCCTTTTGACCCTCCCCCACTCATGTGCTCTCTCTCTCAAATAAATAAATAAAATCTTTTTTAAAAAAGTTAATAATTAAAAAGGATCTTGATTCATAATTTTAATTATTTTAGTACTCATTTGGGGAGATTTCACCATTGTTTTCATCATGATAAATTCCCCCCCTCCTTGCAAGTCTGACTTAACACCTTCCAACACCTTGACTTTACCCTCGATTTGCTTCTCTAAGACGGTGTCCTGAATCTAAGACAAAAAGTAGCATGGGCCATCAAGATTCCCAGTAATCCTTCAGTTAAAATTCAAATGTTTATGTTTTTAAAGTATAAGATAGACTTTTTTCCCTTATGTCATTTCTTTTAAAATGTTCTTTTTATTTGTTGATTATTCACTCAGAGGGAGATCATGTGAATTAAATATCTCCTGGATATATCTGAGAAATATTTACTAATATTTAGAAAAGAAAGGATTGATCAAACATTATAGTTTTCATATAGCAGATGAAAAAAAGTGCATCCATTTTTTCTTTTGGTACAGAACATATTAAATAATAGTTATATTCCTGAAATGAACCCCTGTCTCAATATAAGTTTTTTGCTTGAAACAAAAAAAGGAATTAAATAGAAATGTCTTCTTAATTAAAATAAATCCAAAAGCAAAAATATTTATATTTAATGATTCCAACACATTCACAGTATGCTTGAAGTAACAGGCATCTTGAACCTTTTTATTATTTTTTTTTTTTAGGGTTTCGAAGTCTTGTAACATAGCTTAGAATTTCTTCTAATGTTTAAGCAGATCATATAAGGTAAGATTGTCTAAATAGGCTATTTTAGTAAATGCCATCCAAACACATCAACCTAACTGTTTCTCATTAAGAACATAATCTGCTTTCCTATCTTCATTTAGAAGAAGAAATGTTTCCAATGAAATATTTTGCCAAGTGGCTTAGTTCAAAACGTTATAACTACGCATGTGGAAAATTGGAAACTCAAGTACTGGTGATTCTTTTTACATTAATTTTCAAATAGCCAAATAGACTGCACTTAGTAAAATCAAGGTTTAATTGTTTCATTGGTCCAATTAAAATAATCTTTATCGAAAGACATACTGGCAGTGATTTGTGCATTAATTACAAATGCTGAGCATCACAAAACATGATCTTTCATTCAAAAAGCATAGCTCTTTGCCCAGTTAAGTAATGTAGCAGCAGGGAAATGTGATTCAGGGACTTAGGCAATGTAGTAGAAGCTCTGGGATTTTTTAAAATCTCAATTTACCTACAGAATGACCTTAGATTAGTCACTTGATACTAGTTAATTCCCCAAGTTACATTAATAGAACATAACTAGAAAATGGGAAAGCTTGTTTAACTATATGTTGTGGAGAATAAGCAGGTGCTAAGGCTGGCCATTTGGTTGGAAATAAACTCTGAGACTATGCAAAATAAACCATATTATTTTCATCAAAAACAGAAATACCACTATTTTGTAACCAAAAGAACAATGACAATTTTTCTAATGAGATAATGCAACCAGAGGTTACTATTTATTTATCCACCTGGGCCTAATTCTTTATTTTGACCCATAACATTTAAAAATATTTACAAATAATATAATTACAATATGCTACAAGTTAGAGGAAGAGTATACACAACAGTGTGATGTCATGGAGAAAGTCCAGTATTTGGAGAGGTTAGATCTTCCTTTAAACCCGGTTCTATTACTGATTTGATGATTGAGCGTGGGCAGCTAGCTAATTGAAGATATTGTTTCCTTATTTTTAGAGGTATGATATACAAAACATTCTGCCTCATCTAGATCTCATGGCTGAGAGGATCCAATAAGAAAATACCTGTAAATAGCAATCCACTCTTGAAACTTAGATCACCACAATCATCACCGTATATCATTACTTACAGATAGTAACTAAAGGTAACATGGGTCCAGTTATGCGTAAGCCATGGATTTATTCTAACTGTGGAAATTGCTCTTATTATAGGCAACTTATGAAACATGTACATAAGTGATTGTCGGGGCGCCTGGGTGGCTCAGTCGTTAAGCATCTGCCTTCGGCTCAGGTCATGGTCCCAGGGTCCTGGGATCGAGCCCCGCATCGGGCTCCCTGCTCAGCAGGGAGTCTCCTTCTCCCTCTCCCACTCCCCCTGCTTGTGTTCCCCCTCTCACCGTGTCTCTCTCTGTCAAATAAATAAATAACATCTTTAAAAAAAAATAAGTGATTGTCGGTCTCATCCATGGTGGACAAATATGGTTTGAGAAGTGGGCATAGGAGGATAGTAACAGGAAAGAGATAAAAATATTATAAATATATATTCATCTGATTGTCTTGGCATAGAAACTAGCCTATTCTTATTTGTTGGTGACTGTAAGAGCTGTGTGTTTGTGTTAATTTTTCAGAAAAGTTGTCATTTAATCTCAGTCCACTTAATCTCACTAGAATTTTACTCCAGTGCAGATCCCAAGACAATCAAGAGTATTTTCCTGGTTTTTGGAACACTTTCTATACTAACTATCTCTTGTTATCAGAACCAATTTTTTACAGACACAGGAACGAGACCAGAAAAAGTCTGTTACTTTTTGAGTTAAATGGATTCTTGAGAGGAATGTATTATCATGTGAATAAGTCTTTTTTATTTGATTGGCAGACTAAACCACTATGACAGAATAAACATTGTTTGAGTTTTACCCTACTCCATTGCTTTTCAAACAATATATTCATAATCAGTGTAAAAGAATACACCTCAGTAACCTAACACCTGTTTCCATTCTCCAAGAACAATGCAGAGACCATAGCAAGCAGTCGTCAAAACACACTCAGCCAGCCACTAATTGAAACTCAATCTTCTAATTTTTTTCTGTATTTTTAGGTCATACAGATTTATGGCTCTTTTTCATTGCTACAAATCTATCATTTGCCTCATAGCTTTTTTCCCCAAAAATTCTCTCTTTCCTTATTTCCATGCCAAATAGCCATATTCTAGAAACCTCCTCCAATCTGCAGCTGTTTATGTGTTTACCTCTTCTGCTCATGGACATTTTCATACTTGAGTTATAGATAATATATGCTCGTATTTTATATATGCTAGCAGGTTTAAAATCCACGAAAACAAGAAACTGTATTTTTGCAGCCTCTACAACACAAAGCAGTGTGTCAGTGTTTTGCACATGGCAGATAGCACATTTTTCAGATAGTCAGAATAATGGGATGTACAGATAAAACCAGCCATTTAGTATTTATTTCTAGATGTAAGAGTGTTTCTGAAAGATTTCAGGCACTCATCAAAATGAACCTTGTGTGTGTGTGCTTTTAAGCATGAAATTTCAAAATATTCTTTTTGAAAAATAAACAACAACAAAAGTATGATTTTACGTCAAGGACTGATTGCCAAAAAAATTTACTTGCACAAAAATATATTGTTCATGAAATAAACATTAATTAAATTGCATATCTATGGGATCATTTAAAGTCAAGATATAGAAATAGTTACATGTTACTATTAATAGCAATATGTTATTATAAAACAAAATGTTTTTGTAGTAATAAAAATGAGGCAGTTTTTCTTTTCAATTCTAATATGCAATTTTTAGATTATTTCTAGCTATTGCTATTCATTCTCATACATGATAGAAAGATTAGGCACAATGATTAATACAGCTGCAGAATTCAAGTACCTGTATTCACGAAAGAGAGTGGGAGACAGAAGGAGGAGGGAGAGAAGAAAACAGGAAAAAAAAAAAGGAGGGAAGGAGGGGAGGAAGGAAACAGGGAGAGGTTGGAACAAGAAAAGAGGGAGGGAGGCAGGAAGAAGACAGAGAGAGAGAAAGAAAAAATAAATTTTTCCAGGGGTAGTAGCAACATGCCCTAATTTTAACTCCCCATCAGGAAAAAAAGAAACTCTTCCACAAATGAAGTAATTCTCAAACTTGACTCATCTGCATGTCAATGGAAAAATATTTCAATTTTACCGGTGTCTGTTACAGACTGGGTATGACCCAACTCCCTGCTATTTCAGAAATAGTCATTAGAATTTAATATTGCTGTCTGTTGCATTCCCAGTCTGAATATTTTAATACATAGGAGAAAATGATTCTGTATGAGAAAATGCTTGAAAATGCTGTATTTAATTAATGCCCAAGGGAAGCCATGAAAAAGAAAAAAAAAATTGTACTTGTCACATACTAATTTTAAACACTGTTTACCAGATTTACTTACATGCACTGCTCTAGCCTCCCACTCAGCAGTTTGATAATGGCAGAGCAGTTCGGTGCAGCACAGATCCCTGGTTTCTAGAATTCAGTAGGAGGAATAAGATACAAAGGAGATGTGAAGAAGCTGCACTTCAATGCAGCTAAATTCTAAGGCTTAGGGCAGACCCTTGGTTATAAACACCTCCTCAGAGACAAGCAGATACAAGGGAGACTATATGATTAAATTGGCATACCAGCTATTTATATCCTCACAAGGCAGTGAGTTCTTTGGTTTATGTATTACAGACAGATGATAGACGATAGATAGATAGGTAGATAGATAGATAGATAGATAGATAGATAGATAGATAGATAATAGATAATTCCGGCTTTATCAAACATTTTTAGTCAAATTAATCTAAAATAGTAGTTTATACGCATTTCTTTTCTAAATGAAGAGACATTTCCATGGAGAAAAAGAGAATAAAAAATTACAAGTTCTCTTTCAATTTTACTACGTGGCTAGAAGAAGTCAGTCTTATTTCTGACCTGGATGAAATCAGTGTAAACCTCTACTACAGGAGGCAGAGATCCCTGGCATTGGACCACACCAATGTATCAATATACCCATATAAAAAGAAGGGGAAAAGAACTAGTATGGGAATTGCTTGACTAGGTGCCACACATTGCTGTTATCTCACTCGACATTCACATTAATGAAGTGAGGCAGATTTTAACCCTATGTATTCAGGAAAATTCTCAGAAAAGCAGCTTGTCAACCAGAATACTAAATTAAGTATCTCTACTTTAAGCATGTATTGCTTCCACTCATCATGTGTTTTGTGAAATAGAATCAGGCTTGTTGGAGTTAACCATTTATTACTGTTTAACTTCCAAGTCTGCTGGCCAGTCCACAATTACACAATCAAATTGTGGTTATATATTTTCATGGCATCCTTCTCCCTCCAGGGCTCTCTTTGATGCAATCTTGAGTCATGGCCTTTGACTTGCACTCTGCAATTATCTCCAGCTCTTCCCAATATTTTATCATGGGGGATAATACGTGGGGTAGAGAAAAGAACATCCGATGGCCTGGATTGAATAGTCTCCCCCCAAAACTCATGACCCTGCCAGAACACCAGAAAATGTGATCATTTGGAAATACAGTCATTGGAAATTTAACTAATTAAGATAAGGTCAGACTGGATTAAGATGGTTCTAATCCAATATCACCGGTGTCTTTATAAGAAAAGGAGCACAGGAACAGACGCAGAAGATGAAAACCACGTGAAGGCCAAGGCAGAGATTGGAGTGATGTTCCTACAAGCCAAGGGGTACCCAGCGTTGACATCATCACCAGAAGCTAGGAAGAGATAAGGAAAGATCCTCCCATAGAACCTTCAGAGAGAACGTGGCCCTGCTGACATCTCAATTTCAGATTTCTAGCCCCTCAGGATGGTGAAACAATAAATTTCTATTGCTCATAAGTCTTGGAGTTTGTGGTAATTTGTTATGCAGCCCAGGCAGCTAATACACCAGTTTTACCAACTGAGAGACTTATTCCATACGTCCTTCTTTAATCTAGCTTGCTCTTTATTTATGCTTACCCAAGTACTATAATTTCCCTTCTATTTCACAGTCTTTCTCTGTTCTAGTCCAAGTCTAAATCTTTTCTTTCCCGTGAGAGAATTTCTAGCACCCTTGATCTTGTCTGCTCTTTGCCTCAAATCTTTTGAAAATATCAATGCATAGATCATTTTTTCATGAAATCTCAAATAATTTCCCATAATCAGAAGAGTTGGAAGAGAGGTGAGGAACTGAAAGACTGCTTTAAAGGTAGGGGCTCAGGATTCCAGGAGAATGAAGAATGTGGTCTCAACCTTGTTTGACCTGTCTCTGACTATGGCCAGTCAAAAGAAGGATTTGAATTTCATCTTGATGATCTCTCAGAAGCAACTGTTCTGATTCTTTATTCTCCCTTCAGAACAGGCAGCATATAGAAGAGAGAGGGCCATCCTTCGTGTTATTTTAGACCACTATCGGTGAAATAATTCACAGTACCAGACCTAATAATAGTCTTAAAATGGAACGATAGAGCAAAGATTTGGCTGTCAATTATTTAGGTTGTTGACAACCTGCCCTTTGTGCCCTTTCCTTGGAAACAAATAAAAAGATGAAAAGAAGTCACCTGCTGTCCTCTGAAGCTTCTTGTCACGTAGGCTGGTGTCATGGGACTTTGTCAGTGTGTTTTGTGGTGGCAAAATGACTCTGCTGAGGTGCCATCTGCACTCTGAGACCTGGAATCCTGACTACAATTACCTGCCAGTGCCAAAGTCAAGGATGGTACAAGTCTCGCATTTACAGTGACAACATTTTTTACCCAAAAATCAGGATACAGTGTCTGACAGGTATAACTATACCTGTGGGAACAATGAAACAGGATATTTAAATTCAAGACTGTCCTAGAAAATCTGAGATATATTTCAGCCTAAAGTTATCTGATCTGCTGGGTGCAATTGGAATTGTGAGAGAAAAGTAAAATATGGATTCACTCATCTTAAAAAAAAAAGGTGTTTAAAATAACCTTAAATCACATCAAGTACTTTAACTTTGATCTCAGAGTGCTGAAAAACTATTTTATTATATTACCATGTAATCTGTATTATATATTTATATTTTATATACATCTTTATACTATAAAAATAGGATGAAAAAATGAAACAAAATTTATTGTTGAGGAGCTGTATATATGCAATACCAGGAAGTTTCAACTTCCTTTTCTGTTAGGATTCAAGTCAGATTCATGATAATGGGAACAATGAGAGCTGCTATTAGCAACTGAGTGCATTCTATACGTTAGGCATCAGTAGGTGAGATAACACACGTATTAAGCCTCCTTCATGCCTTGTCTCATCTAATTCTCTCAATAATCCATGGGGTAAGCATATTAGCTTCCACTTTACGAATGAAAAAAAATTAAGCCCAAAGTCACATGGCTAGAAAAACCACAGATCAGGAGTCAAATGTAGTTCTACCTACATACATTGCCACAGTGGTAAATAGGAAATTAGAGTTCACCAGAACATCACTTAAGTGAAACTGCCCTCCACCTTTTTCTACTTGACAGACAATGGAAACAAGCCAACCACTTCCAATTTCAATTCCCAGAATGTTAGCCATAGTTACACCATTTCCCCTTCCACATTAGAAAGAACCATCAGAAAAGCAAATGAATGGGAAAGAAGGGAGTAACCGGGAAACAGATTTGGACCATGGGACATTTTCATTTTCAGGGATGAAGATTTTATTTAAATTGGTCCAAATATAAGAAATAGGAACATTTTATATTCAGTAGAGATGTGTTATGGATTAGCACATGTATGTATGACAGAGATTTTATTTCATGAATAAGAAACTATTTTTAATAGTTAGACTAATCAATTCTGTTTTTATTTTTGTGAGAACCTATTTTACTTTATTTATTTACCATACCCCCAAAATATACGTAATTATATTAGCAGCAATATGTGATTGCTTTTTGACAAAGGACAATTTTACTGATTAAAAACCAGGCTGCTGTACTTAAATGTGTAGCAGTTTCCATGGAAACAATTTTACTTTGACTCAGAGCATATCTTGTTTTAGGGAGAGTAGTCTGTTGTTATGGCAATAGGAACTTGAGCATTTTTCCCAAAAGAAGACTAACACAGGATAGATAATAGGGTTGCCAGTTATGAAGCATATAGAAATATGAGTGTATTTATCCTAGCTTACAGAAATCATAGCTGGTAAAGATAGCAGACACCATTTTAGTCTTGTTAGAAAAATCTCTTGTTCCATGTGCCTCCCTTGCTTTATTTTTAACCATAACAAATAATAATAATGTCATATTATCCTTGAAATTTTGTTCACTGAAAGCAACAAATTCACATTGTCATTAGGAACTATACATGCTGTCTCATTAAAACATTAATATAAACAACAACAAAAAAATATTAATATGAACTACACTTAAGGTACTAGAAGAATCAGGGGCACGTGGGTGGCTCAGTCAGTTAAACGACTGACTCTTGATTTCGGCTCAGGTAATGATCTGGGGTCCTGAGATTGAGACTTAAATCGGGCTCCTAGCTCTGAGGGGAGTCGGTTTGGGATTCTCTCTCTCCTTCTCCCTCTGGCCCTTCCCCTGCTCACTCTCTCTCTCTCTCTCTAAAATAAATAAATAATTCTTTGAAAAAAGATACTAGAAGAATCATAATTTGTCACGTATTTCATGACATTATGGCAATGATGATGATAATAGTCCAAATTTATAGGATACGTCTGGAATACTCTAAGACAGTTATATCCACACATTAAAATTCTCATAATACCTCTCTTTGAGTGAGGTATTATTAATATCTCCGTTGTACAGAAAAGAAGACTGAAGCACAGAGGTTAATCAATTTATCCAAGGTCACACATCAAGAAAGTACCAGAGCCAGGAACCAAACCTGTGAAGTCTATGCTCTTAACTAACTCCTTATGCTAGCATTTCTTAATCCCTTCACATATTAGAGTTTATTTTCTTATATTAATATTAAATCCCAATTTAAATTTAAAATACTTTAAATTTTTGTTTAAATAAATACTTAATTATGGTTAGTATCTAAAGTTTTTCCAAGAATGAGTATAAAATTCAGATAACCATTGACAATATAAACTTGAATTTAACTGAACCAATAAAAATATAGTGACTCAACTCAAAAATGACCCTTTGAACTGTTGAATCACAGATCTGTACCTCCGAAACAAATAATACAATATATGTTTAAGAAAAAGAAAAAAGAAGAAGATAGCAGGAGGGGAAGAATGAAGGGGGGAATCGGAGGGGGAGACGAACCATGAGAGTCTATGGACTCTGAGAAACAAACTGAGGGTTCTAGAGGGGAGGGGTGTGGGGGGATGGGTTAGCCTGGTGACAGGTATTAAAGAGGGCGCGTACTGCATGGAGCACTGGGTGTTATACACAGACAATGAATCATGGAACACTACATCAAAAACTAATGATGTAATGTATGGTGATTAACATAACAATAAAAAATTAAAAAAAATAAAAAAATGACCTTTGATATTAGTATATTTAATCTTAGCTTTGATTAATATTTAAGTAATTTAGGGTTGTAAATGTGAATGCCTTATTCGCAGTGAGAAGAGAAGGATTTCTTGAGGGATTATTCTGAATATATTTATAAGTCTGAAATACATATGCAAATATATAAATGGCAACTAAAGGATTTACTGTGATAGGTCTCTAATTAGAATTGCAAAATATTTCATTTCAGGGGCTTATGCCTTTCCTCATCGAAAATGTTCAGCCTTTTTAAACCAAAGCCATTTTTCCTACCAGTTTATATGTTGCAGATGAATCATGAATTCATCTCATTTTAGTCTCTTAGGCAATGATTACATAAGTATTTCAATAACACAAAATGTTCATTCCACTTTGTGTTATTGAAAACACTTGCGTTATTAAAAAAAGAAAACAACCAACTGCTTTCCCTGCTACCTTGTTTCAGAGTAGACAGGTGAAGTTTTGATAAATAAGTGGTATCTAAAAAGATAATGGTTGACCTGATAAAGGTTATAGACACATAAAAAATCGTGCAGTAAATCTTTTCTAAATGCAGGTTGATACTAAAAGTATTCCCTTTCGAATCAGAAGTTGGACAAGAATGCTACTATTATCACCCCTACAGCATTGCACTAAGACCTGAGCCAACCAACTAACACAAGCAAGAGTGGTTTGCAGAGGGTTGTCAGTTGTTCCTTTTATATTAACACTCAAAACACTTAATACTTGATATTAAGATGTTCTTAAATAAAGAGCACTGCAAACAGTAATTTGCTTAAATAGCAATGTGGGTTAGTAAAATCATTGATCTAGCTAATGGCTTTTCCCATGCCTGTGCTTTGGTGAACTTGCCAATGCACATGTCTTGTGCAGCCCAGACACTCCCACCTCTTTCACAGCCCAAATCCTACACCTTCATTCCCTGACTCAGCTTGTACCTCAATTATTAATTGTTCATACAATGCTTGTCCTCTACTTTAACTCTAATTTTTGGTCTCACACTCACATATGCTTAGATCTGACTCACAGATAAAATGTATCCAGTTATGACCTTGATGTTTCAAATTGCAGAGGAAAACAGGAGTTTACTTCTAGACATGCTCATTTCCTGATGATTCTGTAATCATTAGGTAGTTGGTAATATGGACTTGGACCTCAGAGAGAGGACAAAGTTAAAGACACAAATAGATAGGAATCATTCACAAATGTGTATGTATGCTGTGATATAATATAGTATATAATGTTCTAATACCATACTAATTGTAACTGCAATTTACTCATAACCAATTAGCACATATACTGCTACATCTAGAAATTAGCTTTGAAAGTAAGAACTATCTTCATTGACCAGATAATTGAAGTCTAGGGAGGAAAAAAAATAACCTGGCAAAGTGAGACAATTTATCAATTAGTAAGGGATGGAGCTGATACATGAATACAGGTCTCATCAAAAAGCCTTGTTCATTTCTCTATAGCACAATAGATCTCAAAAATCTTTAAAACATTTTAGAATATTGTGGAAAGGATTTTTGCCTACCAAATTGATTATTATTTTAGAAATTGTGCTTTTATCTTTCTTCATTTTCCACAAGAAAATCATTATATTCTATAGTTTCATCAGTTTCAATAGATCTTAAGGCTTTTTCTTCTTACTTCATAATCTTCTTTATCTCTTAAGTCATATTTGTTTATGTACATTAAATCTTCCAAGCTTTTTCTAATGCTACCATCTTGGAATATATTTTTTGTAATCATTCCTTCATTCATTCCACATTTATTTGAGCCTATTATGAGAAAGGTCCTGAGCTAGGGCTTGGGTATAGGAGGCAGTGACACAAGTCTGTGCTGTTAGGGACCTTACATCCTAGGAAGATAAAGAGATAAATAGTACTTATAGTGGATTAATAGGTGTCATTATAGAGACTTCTGTTTTCTGATTCTGCAGAGTTTGGAAGTCCCTACTCCACCATAACAATAAACAAAAAGCTAAATAGACTATAAAGATCAACAACTCTTCTACAATATATAATAGAGGGGAGGACACAGGACAATCCAAAGCCCCCAAGATTAGAGAGACAGGCAGAAGAATACAGAGTCATGGCATACTAGAACAGAGACTCCACAGTAGAAATAGCCACTGAAACCTGTGTCAGGGTAGGAAACCTTAACTGTGGCTGATGAACTGCTGGAGGCTCAGTATGGATGAGTCAGAGAGTTCTCTGATGAAGAATTAGTATCATGTTGCTAGAGGGGAGGTGGGGGAGATGGGCTAAATGGGTGATGGGTATTAAGGAGGGCACTTGTGAAGAGCACTGTCTGTTATATGTAAGTGATGAATCACTAAATTCTACTCCTGAAACCAATATTACACTATATGTTAACCAACTAGAATTTAAATAAAAACTTGAAATAAAAAAATAATAACTTAAACACTTTTAAAAAATAGAAACTCCAGGGGGACTCAATCACAGGGAGTCCCAACAATTTTGTGAATTTTACCTCCAGGAGTTTGACCAAGTTTCATGGTAAATATGAGAGAAAAATTCCCTGGTGCTTCTGATAGGGGAAGAGGAAAGGGAACCATTTTGAAATACACCAGACATTCCATTCTTAATAAGACCTACCCTCAGAAGAAGCTACCTAGGGGGCGCCTGGGTGGCTCAGTCGTTAAGCATCTGCCTTCGGCTCAGGTTATGATCCCAGGGTCCTGGGATCGAGTCCCACATCGGGCTCCCTGCTCAGCAGGAGGCCTGTTTCTCCCTCTCCCACTCCCCCTGCTTGTGTTCCTGCTCTCACTGTCTCTCTCTGTCAAATAAATAAATAAAATCTTAAAAAAAAAAAAAAGGAAGAAGCTAGCTAGGACATGATCAGAGCGTAACTGACCTGGTGGAAGGAAAATCCTGAACTCCAGCCAACTCTAGCCATCCTGTCTCACCTAACACAGAGAGAAAAAAGCCTGAGAGATACTTGTGAAGTCCATAGTCCCGAGGTACAGACTCACTAAGAACTAAACATAGGACCATAGAATGCTTTTCCTCCTCCCACACCTCACCACCACATTACTAGAGGCCTACTTATACAATTCTCTTATCAAGTACCTCAAGAAAAAATTGCAAGGTATACCAGAAGGCAAAAAACCCCCACAATTTATGGAGACAAAGCAAGCATCAAAGCCAGACTCAGATATAAGAGGGATACTAAATTATCAGAACAGTAATTTAAAATAATAATAATATACTAAAGGCTCTAAATGATAAAGTAGCAATGTGGAAGAGATGGTGAATGTAAGCAGAGATTGAAATCCGAAGAAAGAACTAAAAGGAAATGCCAGAAATCAAAAACACTGTAATAAAAATGAAGAGTATTTGATGGCCTCGTTAGGACACTGGACTCGGCTGAGTCTGAGGATGTCTCAATAGAAACTGCTGAAACTGAAAAAGGAAGGAGATAAAGGCCTGGGGGGGAAAAAGATCCGAGAACTGTAAGACAAATACAAAAGGCATAGCATAAGCATTATGGTAGTTCCAGAAGAAGAGAGAGGAAGGAACAGAAGAAAGTTTGGGAAATTAATGACAGAATTTCTCCAAAATGAAGTCAGACACCAAACCACAGACCCAGGAAACCCAGAGAACACTGAGCAAGGCAACTGTCAAAACTATACCTAGACATATCACTTTCAAACTGCAGAAAATCAAAGATAAAAACATTAATGAATGAAGTCAGAGATTAAAAAAAAACCTTACTTATGGAGGAGCAAAGACCACAATCACAGCCAGCTTTTCCTCATGGAGGTGCAAACAAGAAAACACTAGAGTGACTTAGAGTGTTGAGAGATAAAACAAACAAACAAAACACCAACCCAGAATTCTGTAACCTTTGTAATTACCCTTTAACCATGAAGGACAGGGGCGCCTGTGTGGCTCAGTCGGTTGGGTGTCTAGCTCTTGATTTCAACTCAGGTCATGATCTCAGGGTCCTGGGATCAAGCCCCACATAGGGTTCTGAGCTCAGCATGGAGTCTGCTTGGGATTCTTTCTCCCTCTCCCTCTGTCCCTCCCCCTGCTCTCTCTCTTTTTATTTCTCTCTCTCTAAAATAAATAAACTTAAAAATCTTTAAAAAAAAAAAAAAACATGAAGGGAAGGACTTGTTACCAGTAGATCTGCTTTGCAAACAGTGTTAAGTTCTTTAGAGAAGGAAAATGATATCAGTCAAAATCTAGCATCTACGTAAAGAAAGGAAGAGCATCTGAGAAAAAATGAGTGAAGTTAAAACAAACTTTTATTCTTTTACCCTTAACTGATCTAACAGAAAACAATTTGTTCAAGATAGTAATAGCAACAATATATTCAATGATGTATGTTTATGTATATATGTATGCATAGGTATAAGTGAAAATAAATGGCAGTAATAATACAAAATGGAGGGAGGAATCAGAATTATTTTGTTATCAGGTATTCACTCTTAGTATAGTGTTATTTACAGTAATATTTGATATAGTGTTACTTGAAAGTGGACTTGCATTCCTTATAAATGTGTATTATAAATTCTAAGGCAACCACTAAAAAGAACTGTAACTGATATCCTAAGAAAGGAAAGAAAACGGAATTGTACAAAATGCTCAATGAAAACAACAAAAAAATCAGGAAAAGAGTGGAAGACAAAAATAGAATCAAAGAACAAAGGCAATAAATAGAAAACAGTAGCAAACACAGTAGATGTAAATCCAACCATATCAATAATTACTTTGAGCATCAATATTCTAAATACACCAATTAAAAGACAAGGACTATCACAATGGATCAAAAAGCAAGACCCAGCTATATATCTATTATTAGAAACCCATTTTAAATATAAAGAGGCATATGGACTAAAAGGAAATGGATGGAGAAAAATGTGCCATGCTAACATTAGTCAAAAGAAAGCAGGAGTAGCTCTATAAATTTCAGACAGAGGAGACTTCAAAGCAAGAGAAGTTATTTGGTATAAAGTAGGGCATTACATAATGATAAAGAGATCAATTCTCCAAGAAGACATAACAATCCTTAACATGAATGCACCTCACAACGGAGCATCAAACTATGTGAGATAAGAACTGATAGACCTGTAAGTTGAAACAGATGAATCCACTGTCATTACTGAAGTCGAACTCAACAACACCATTAATTAACTGAATACAATGAGCATGTATAGACTACTTCATCCGATGACAGTGGAATACACATTCTTCTAAAACTGACTTGGAACTTTCACCAAGATAGACCACATTCTAGACCATAACACATACCTTAGGAGATTTAAAATAATAGAAATCATAGAGATATTCAGAGATATCTAAAGGAGCACAAATATAAGCCAGTTACTCAGTTGAGAAAGGAACATAAACCTGGAGATGGAGCTTAGACTCCCTTTTTTTAAAGAATTTTATTTTATTTTGTTATTTTTTTAGTAAAAATCTGGGGCATGAACTCATGACCCCAAGGTCAAGAGTTGTGTGCTCTACTGACTGAGCCAGCCAGGTACTCCTTAGACTGAGTCATTTTTTAAAAAGTAAGGACTTCACAAGATGGAGAAGACAATGAAGACTTTTCATGGAGAGGGAATTATAAGAGTACAGAGGCATGACAGCATGGAATATCTGGCAAGCCAGTCATTACTCAAGGAGGCTGTGAAACAATGATAGGAGACAATAAAGAAAAGAAGCAGGGCTTAGATTAAGAAGTAAACTGTGTACCAGGTGGGTAGTGAAACAAGCCAGATGAAGTAGGAATGTGTAATTTTAGACTGACCTCTCTTTTAGAAGCTTTCTGCTTTCTGCTAAGGGAGCAAGAAAGACGATGATTAGGTAGGCATGTTAGGTCAATAATTGTGTGTGTGTGTGTGTGTGCATGTGCGTGTGTGTATCTTGCTTAATTTAGATGGGAAATGTTTAAATGTTTCTCTTTATCAAAAGGGAGAGGGGTGCCGTAATTGTTCAGCCGGTTAAGCGGCTGCCTTCGGCTCAGGTCATGATCTCAGGGTCTTGGGATTGAGACCCGCATCGGGCTCCCTGCTCAGCAGGGAGTCTGCCTCTCCTCCCACTGGTGCTCTCTCTCTCTCTCTCTCTCGGGCTCACTCTCCCTCTCTCTATCAAATAAATAAATAAAATCTTAAAAAGAGAGAGAGAGAGAGAAGGGTGGGTTGAAGAATATTGTTTCTACCACCGGGAGAGAATGAGATTCAGGTTATGGTGACAGAGACATCTCTTCCACCTCAAAGTAGGAATGGTATGGAAGCAGAGGTTGAAGTTGGTGGCTGATATTTCTTTGTAAACAAAAGAGAGTCACTTAGATATTGGATTATCAGTATTAAATTATCTGATATTGCAGGCAGATATTAGATTATCTCTTCTAAAAGCATAATGCAATAAAAAGCAGTACATATACATCTTCATGCAACTCATAGTCTGAAGTTTTAAATTCATTTTTAGATGATTCGCACTTTACTATCATTTATTATGATTTATCAAGAACTAATAAATTTTTGACTTTATGCTGGAGATTACTTTTTCAGATTTTAACCAACAGCAGGAGGCAGGGAACATGATGTCTTGCTCACCACTATATCACTATATACCTGAAACATAGTGGTCACTCTGTACACATTGTCAGTGAATGAATTCATGAGTGATCACATTATCGAGAGGGATTCCTTATTCCCCATTACCATTTAGCATAAGACCCGTGGTGTCTCTCCTTTCTTTTGCTCTTTCCTTTCTGGAGGAATAGTGTCTTAATCTTATTAAAGAGGTTTGAAGGACAAACTTAGCATGTGATGTCCAGCCCCTTCTTATTCCTTTTCCATAGCAACCAGCTGCGGTACAACTAGGGCTACGAAGTGAGCAGATCTTTCTAGTTCTGGAGTTAAACAAATAAGTCCCTATTCATGAGTTTCAGCTTTATCAGAAAGCTGATAGTTTTTTGTCTACATTTGTCAATTCTTTATCCTATTTCTCATTTGATTCAGAACTTGAATAAGGAAGCTGGTATTATTTATTGACCTCTTTCAAAGTCTGCCACACATAGAGTTCAGCAAAGCAATTAAAGAGCAGCTTAGTTTCAGTGGGTTCGTAGAGAAATATTTATTTCTTTTTTTAAAAGATTTTATTTATTTTATATGAGATAGAGAGAGAGCATGAGAGGGGGTTGGGTCAGAGGGAGAAGCAGACTCCCGGCTGAGCAGGGAGCCCGAATGCAGGACTCGATCCCGGGACTCCAGGATCATGACCTGAGCCGAAGGCAGCCGCTGAACCAACTGAGCCACCCAGGCGCCCAAGAAATATTTATTTCTTAATTAGGATCTAAAGTAAAGTCTTTGACAGTCGGGTCTGTCCCTCGCTTGTCACCTGAACTTAAAAAAATCACTTATACTTTGCATACCTAAGTTTCCTCATTTCTAATATGAAAATAATCCCTCCCCTACACACTTCACATAAATAATGGAGACATTAACATGAGGTTTGACGTGTGCCCCTTCCCAGTCTTTATACTTCCTCCTTCTTCCTAAAGATCACCATTAACCAGACTACCAACACCAGAACTTAGTCTGACAGGTTTTGGATTTTATATAAATGGAATAATAGAGAAAGAGAGAGATTTGAATTTAGAAAAAAAATTAAACGAGGGACTTGCAAAAAAACGCTTAAAAACTAAAATCTTAATGAACAATTTTTGAATAGGACGAAGCACTATAAAAGTATGAGGCATTTTTATTATGTTAACTGGTGCATGTGCTCCATCCCATATGGCACTGTGTCAGGTAGGACCAGAACCTTGATTATGTTTGCCCTCATCCTAGGAACGGCCTCCACAAAAGTCTTGTTGTCCCTCTAGGACTATTCCTGTCCCTTAGTGGTCCTCAAACTCAGTGAGAAGTAGAGAAAATCATTAAGGGAGAAAGGTTTATCCTCAGAAGTGGAGGCTGAGACAAAATTTATGTTCAAGCGGTTTACTTGGGAGGAAATCCCCAGAGGGCAGTAGTGAGGGAAGGAGGAAAAGACTAACGCAGAGTCCTTATCAAGCTAGTCACTGGCCACAGGGAGCTGGATCCATCTGGAACTACCGCAGAACCTACAGAACGCTCAGAATCGACCTCCTCAAGATTGGTGGGAAGACAAATGGATCCACACACTCGTCTTCTTGAGAATTGCCCTCAGGAATGTTAGCTCCTCCACACAACAGAAAACAAAGTCATGTGAGCCTTGACCTGAGACACTGGCAGCATGAGGTGACCTGAATCCTTCATGGAACTGCCTGTGGTGGATGGAGCTGAACGCAGAGGTGAAGCCAAGAGGGTGTGAGACAGAGCAGCAGTCAAACTGGGCAGAGGGAGTTTGAATGCTATTTTTATTCTGTGGATATCATGAAACATTTAGAGATTTATTTCAGCACATAAACTGGGAAATTTTTCATAACAGAAAACACAATATTTTATATCATAAAGTATAAGAACACATCCACAGGCAGTATGCTTGCAAAAACTAAAGTAAAAAAGAAGCATAGATGGTTGTTTCAGTTATTATAGTTATTCATATTTGTCAAATCAATACCACTTATTATATTTGTTTTTGTTATCGGTGGTATTTGTAGGCAAATAAAATATTTTTTAATGAAAACACAAGCGAAACTTTTACAGTTGAGGAAACTACCAATTTTCCTGCTAATTAAACCACTGTTACTTGATGTGAGCAGCTTTGACTACACCAAAATTCTTCAGGCATATAGATGGAGACTCATTAATCTGGTCTACTTTGCTGCCACAATGATTTTTCTAAAACTGTAATCTGAACAAGTGACTTTTCTCCTTAAAATCCTGAGCCCTCATGTCTTACAACTTGCAGTTCCCTAAATGTCCCTCCCTTGTTCCTGCCGCTTTGCTTCAGTACACATCAGCCCTTTCCTGCAGTGCCCACCACCCCTCTGACTGAAGTCTCCATCCACCCCATAAACCCAGCACAAGCCTCTCCTGTAAGGCCCTCCCCAGATTCCTTGGAGGTGGGTGTTCCCTCCTGGGGTTTTCATGCATCCTTTGCAAATGCCTCCAGTGGAGGATCCACTTTTCAAAATTGTGGCTGGATAACCACTTTGAATATTAACTGAACTCTAATTCTATCTCCAAATACACATGCACGCTCTGGTCGGATGTTACTCCCATTCACGTAGCAGCAGCTGTCTCTTCTACCAATCTATCTCTGTTCACCCACCCAGGGGAAAGTATACGAAATACCAATCTTTCAATTTGTGCCCTAAAATACAATCTTCCTTTAATCCCCTTTGAACTAAAAAATTATTAGGGATTCAGTACCATCTCCTTAAAATATGTCATTCACTGTGGTAAAAACATGATTTTGAACTGAGAACATTGTTGTGGCCATTGATTCTTAAGAGAAACTACCAAAGAGTGAAATTTCAAATTAGCAAACTGGGACTATAACCGTGGCAGATGGTGTGGGGGGTAATGGAATGCAGGCTTGCATGCTGTTTGTAATAAGAGGCAGCCTAAAAGTATTTTGGTTTATAAACTTCTTGTTCTCTTTCTTTATGCACCTATTGCAAGCTTGCTGTTAATGTTCTCTCTCTAAAGCACTACCATTAAATATTCATTGAGAGAGCCGGGGAGATATAAAGGCAAGGAGAAGGTAAGAAAGAAGGGAACGAAAGATAGGAAAATGGAGGAACAATAATGGTTTATAGGCTTTCTGACGCACAGGAGAAAACGTGAGTATAGAGTCAGCAAGAGTGGGGCGTGAAAGAAAGAGAAATGTTATCTTACCTGGAGAGGAGGTCATGGCGACCAACACAAAAGCAAACAATTGTAGTTAGAAACCAAAACAGCAAGCTAAAATGACTTGAAATTCAAATATAGGTATTTATATTTGATCTGATCGGTACCAAGTGTCCGATAGTTGAATGCTATAATACCTTGAATCACTGTAGTGGCTACACACCTTAGGCTGTGGTAAAAATAGGGTTTTGAAGATATAAATCCTGAAAGTGAGGAAGGCGTCTACAACAGTGTAATAATCCAATCATGAGCTAACAGGAACTCGCACTAAATGATAGAAAAGAGAAGTGTATGAGAAAGGCATGCTGAAAAAGTTACAGAATGTGTTATTGGAAAATGAAGACTTTGCTGTACAATAGGCAAAAATGGATTTGGGAAATCCCAGCAAGGATGGTGTTAAAATTGTGTGATCAAGCAAAAGAAGAGGATGTAGATGGAGACCCCGAGATAGCCACCCATTTTATTGAGGCTGATTTTCAGAATTTTCATTTTGAGATGATGTGGACACAGAGAAAGATTATGATCCAAACTGAGGAGGACATACACTAAGGACACATGGGACACAAAAAAAGGAATTTAATTCATAGCTTCACCCTTCATAGGAAGGTTGTAATTGTTTATTTTCCAAGGATAACCATTATTTTTACTTGGGCAAAAGATAAGCTTTTTAAAATGTATATTCTAACTATAAGATATCATCCACATATAGTTAGTCAATCTCAGGAAAGATTTACAAAGGAAACATTTACAATGATAAAGAACAAGCAGTGATTTTTTTCCTCCTAACTATTGCAAAAAATTCTATAACTACTGACATGTTGATGCAATGTGAGTCAAGCTGGGTCAACGAGGATGCTTGATTTCACAGAAAATTAGTTCTCTTTTTCCCTCTTCATGACATCCAGGACTGTTTGAAGAAAAGGGGGTCCAACAGTGTCAGATGCTCTTCATTCTCTCTTGTATTTGTGGGAAGTTAGCATATGGTATAGCATTTGGATACCAGGCTCAGCAACGGGGGGTAGTAGACAGGCTGAAACCGGCAGTGTTTGTAAATGTCAGGTTGGAAGGCTTCTTTTTCCTAAAACCCTAAGGGAGTTATTACCTTGACAGGTAATATGTGACTATCAGGCTACATTCTTCAGTTATCTTTGCTTGTCAACTCCAATCTATGAAATACTGAGTCGGGAGTGTGGGAGGTGTGTTAAAATGGAAAACTATGAAGTACACCTTCCCCCGGCTTCATCCTACACCTTAAAGGCTCAGAGAGCCACTGATGGCTCATTGGAAGGTGGACCCAGGTGGTTGGACTGCCAAGTTGCTGGGTTTATTTCTGGTTAGTCTAAAGTAATAAAACAAGTAAAAACAAATAACTCAAAAATTTGAACAACATACATCTGATTGTATGACCCTGGGTTCAATACAGAATCACCATAGAACTGATGGATTTTTTTTCTGCCTACATTTCCTCACTGCTTGAGAATTGTTTGAGGCAAACCCAATCCAGGGTCACCCAGAATACTACACACTCAACAAAATACAGACTGCTTCTTCTCAGCAGTCCCGAATGTTTGCTGCAGGAATAACCCTGGCTTGCAAATATTTCTCATGCTGTGCAACTGACAAGCTAAAGGATCTTGTAATATCTGGTCTAGATCCCCTGCCTCTAGTACATGAGGAACTTTGCCCAGTGCCTCTGCAGGCACCTGAATACTAAGCTTTTCCCTCTAAAAGCATTTATGGATTAGTCACCAGAGAAAACTGAACCTAATTATTTTCTTCCTAAATTTATCCTTCATAGAACATCACCTCAAGCATTTACAGATGTCCCTTTGGATGCCAGATCAACATCAGGCTTTTGTGTAGAACAATCAGTAAGCAAAGCCCAGGCAGAGCATTCTCCCCAAGCCTGTCTCAAACCTCCTTATTAAAGCAGCCTCGCCGCAGAGCTGTGAAGGTCTTGGCATGGCTTCATCACAATGCTGCTCCATGTGGAGGAACTCCTGAGCAATGCTTAAGATTGAAAAAGGTAACTCCGCTTCTCTCTTTTCCCAGCTGATATTTATAAATGCTCACACATAAGAAAATAAACCTCAATTTATGAATTTGGTTTTCAAATGTCTACAGTGTTTGCTTTAAAAATGAAGCAATGATCTATCAGCATGAGTCACTCCACAGTACTCATGAGGTTTAGTCATTTGTGAAAAAACTCACATTTATAACATAAGGAACCGGATTTGAACTTTTCAGAAAAGGTAACATTGAGGAAAATCTTTCTGGAAGCTTTACTTGTACCACATAAATTGGATGTGTCTTGTATGGTCCAGAATGTTGCTGTCCTGTTTAAACAAAGCAGAGCCTTCCAGTTTTTGTTTTTTGCCTTTTCCTCCAAGCAAGGATGATTGACTTGTGCTGACACAGAAATACTCTTTTGCTCAAACTCCAGATTAATGGAAAACTCCCATTTTATCCGGGCACATTTGGCTGTTGTATATTCTATCTAAGCTTGGGCTGCTTGTCTATATAAGGTCACTCAGGTGAGAGAGTGAGAGGTGACTGAAATCCAGTTTATGTTCTGCATGGGTCAGCAAGAGTCACCTTTTCAAAACCAAATGGTTACTAATAGGTTAGCAGCTGCCCTAAATCTAAAGCAATGTTTGCAACCTATAATGGTTAAGGACCCAGGCAGTGAACAGGAACAGAAACAAAATGCGTGGGCTGAGGAAGGGGGATAGGTGGCGCAGAGAGACATCCAAAGGAAGCAGCAGCTTCCCTGCTCCAACCAATCGGTCTCTTGTGGGGCATATGCAGATGAGCTCAGACAGAGCTTCTGCTTTTTTTTTTTTTCTCTTAAAGTAATCTCTCTACCCAACGTGGGGCTCACTCACAACCCCAAGATCAAGATTTGGATGTTCTACGACTGGACACCACAGAGCTGCTGCTATTTAAAGAAAAAAATTAGAAATCAAGATTTTTCTACTGTGTGTTAGCAATAATAAACATTTAGAAATGAGGTCCTGAGGAGACACATCAGAAATTTCAATCTTATCTGCAGGCCATGAATTAGCAAACTGAGTTACAGTTCGGGATACAATTGCACACACAGTTTCTAAGAGTACAGCTTTAAAACTCATACAGGGATGGAACTCACAGCCTTGTTTGCCTCCAAAGTCACCATGCTCTACACAACTCTCAACTCTACGTATTTTATGGCATTCAAATCAATCTTCAAAATAGGAAAAACATTTATGGCTCTTTGGCTTTTCTTTTCTGAGTGTTGGAGATAACAACAAATTAAAAGTGTCTTCTTCCATCGACCACACTTTACAAATTTGCAGGGAAGCTGTAGTCATTTTGACAAAATGCAGGAACTAACTCACTCCAGTATAATTTGTAACTGGCTCCAAAGACCAACAAGGCTCAGAGAGAAGACATCTTTACCCCGGAGCTATAGAATTCCCGAGGCTGGCATGTTTGAAAGGGAGAGGCCAATATAATATTTTGATGTAAGGTGTTTTTATTTAATTCTGAAACGTGTCATGTTTCAACAAGCCTTGAAGTTTATTAACAGAATGGAAAACAGGCATAAACCCATAATTTTACAGGGTTCACGAATTCAAAATGGTTTCCTATCAAATTGTTAGCAGAGAATTATTTAGTAAAGAAGTTGTTTTTTCTCTAGCACTAAAAAAGAAGAGTTCCTGAACAAGCAAACAAAAATATACAGGAGATAAAATAAGAATGTTTGTATTCTCTACTTTTGTGCTCTCAATTTTCTCAAAAACTGATTACTATAACAATAAAATTATGGAGCTGTTGAGTTGCTATAGTAGAATAGAGCATAATAGGTGAAATCTGAAAGATGTGTATGACGTGATATAATATGATACATGTCTCTCCAGTATCAGACATAGAATAAAACTAAAACACGGTGGATCCCTACCTTTATTTTAAAATATCTATTTTTACATTTAAATTATTATAAAATGGTAAATCTCTACAAACTGTTACCTGTAATGTTGACTGAGGATTTGCAAAGCCAATAATGAGCATACACTGAAAGAGGAAGCAATCCTTAACTATCTGACTTTCTACATGATTCCCATATTTAGATGGCAGTCTTTTTAACACTATAGGCTAAATAAGTATACATGACATTAGCAAACTGACTGTCTATAAGCAACAGTGAATCAATGCTTGAGGTAGGGGACTTTAGAATGAGAACTAGTCTGGCAAGTTTCTTTCCCTCCCTTCCTCCCTCCCTCCTTCCTTCAGTGAGATTTGTTCCTAGAAGTTGATTTGTATTTTATCAGAGCTCTACAAAGGAAAGCCTCCTGATCTCTGCACAGTGAATAAGATGCCTAGCCCCTCACAGACAGAATAGTACACACACTGGTATCCACAATGGCACAATGGTATAAATGGTAAGCAAGAGTGAACAACCAAATAAAAATGTTGCTGTATTTTGATTAGTATATGAAAATGTAGCAAGCAGCATTTCCTGCTCCAGACTTAGTGCCTCACTTCCATTGTTATAGTACTTCTGACTTGTTAACGTTAGTACGCACTCTAATTACTCTCCCTCTCTAGTACTCAGTAGCTTCAATTACTAAGTATTTTAGATGCATTTTGTAAATTCAAGGTCATTTTTGTCCACTTCAAAATGGCCATGTCTTCTCAAAGCCCATGGCAGGGAAGAGTAAATATAACACAATCTTAAACCCTTTATGTTCTCAGAGATTTCTAAATAAATATTTGTATATTTCTTAATTTGATAGTAATGACAGTACTGGTGGGGGAGAGTGATTGTGAAAATGTCATTCTCACAAAATCATTTCACTGTAGTAAACTATGAATAATTACTGTTCCTCATTTTGGAATATGAAGCCTAATGTGCAACTAGAGTGAAATTGGAATGGTTTGCTAATGTACAGTAAAAAATAAAAATGCCCCTTATTATAGTAATGAGAAAGACGACTGCATCTCCCTAAACAATAATGCATTGCTGACTATTTCCTGTGTTTACAGTTCCTCAAACATATTTCTAGTGGATATAATATATCTGTCATCCTATCACTAAAAAGCCCTACCTCAAAAGTTATTAAAAGTGTTCTTTCAAAAATTCAGAGAAGGAAGGGAATAGGAGAAAAAAGAGAAAAATGAAAATGGGAAGTGAGAATTTAAAAAATAGAAAGAAAAGAAGTTGTGTAATATTTTGGTAAATACCTAGGCCTGGGCCAGTTAAAAACTGGAAAGGCTCTGAAAAGTTCAAAAACAAAGAATTTGATCCTGGCCAACAAGAAAAACAGTGATTAGTAAATCTAAGGGCAAAACACAGGCCATGAAATTCAGCACATCAAAGTAGAAGTGTCTCCTTAGGTTGGGCATGGTGAAGGTGACTCCCGGCACAGGGAATTTGGGGAAATCTAAGCAAGCAAGCAGTTGGCAATCAGAGAGGCTTGTGCACCGGTAGGCTGGCTGGGATTCGATAGCAGGACTCTGGTCCCTAGGAAGGGGACCGGAAAGCAAGCCATTTCCCAGAGGTACGCAAGTACCAAGCAGATTACCAAAACAGGTATTGATTTACCATGCTAATACATAAGGAGGGGAATAGATTTGGGAGAGTTCCATTATTGAGATAATTATAAAGTATTAAAGTATTTATATCGGCTTATTCCAAAAACATTATTACATTGATAATAAGGGAATAGGACATCTTAATCTGCAAGGACAAAAGAAGAGGAAGAGAAACAACAGGAGCTGGTAGAAATCAGCAGATTGTAGAAAGAATGAAAGTACACGGTGAATCCGAACGTTTCTCTACCATCTAGCCATGTGTGTCAGGCACATTTATAAGTGCTTTCATTATTTTAGTAGCTCTCTGGGATAGGTACTATTATTATCCACAGTTTACAGGTGAGGAAGGCCCTGAAAGGTTGAAGAATTTACTCAGATCATACACTTAATAAGTGGCAGAGTTAGGGTTTGAAGCAAGGCAGTTCATCTCTTGAGTCAGGACACCTAAAAGCTATTTGCTCTATTGCTGTGAGTAGTAAATGACATAGAAGAATATAAAAAGTTCCAGCCTGTGTGCTTGCCTGGGAAGAAAACTGGAAGAATTAATCTGGTTTGAGTCACAGAATCTCAGACTCAGAAATTAAAAGACATGTACTTTTGGAAGGGGTGGGGGGAGGAGCCTGTCCGAGGTGGGGGCGATCTGAAAGCGGAGCATTGCCTCTCTGTACAGGAAGCAATTAATCCTGCAGACCTGGAAACATAGCTCTAGGAGAGCTGATGTGCTGTACTAAACACTAAGAATTAACGAAAGTCTACAGACTGAATGATGATATTCTTACTCTCCTTCACACACTAGCTTACAGAATGTGACAACCAGGCGGAAAACCAGAGAAAGAAAATGGAGAGATCAAGAAGAAAAGACACATGTTCACAGCTGGCAGTGGACTGCCCTCTAGAAGGCCTTAATGGATAAGCCCCATGTGTGCCCCCAAAGCTTCCATTTACTCTTTAATGTGAATGTACAACCAGGGAAGAACTGAGAAACCTTTATAACATTAAAGATAGAAACCAAATAGGAAAAAAAAAAAAAAATTTAAGAGAAAAAGAAAAAGGAACAATCTCAAAGGAAAAGGACACAATGCGGGGTAGGGAACAGATGAAATTTGCAGGAAACCTACAATTAATATTTTCAGAAACATTAGAGAGAAATATTGTTTTTGTGACACCAGACCCTAAGAATAGACTGAGATTTTTAAGCAGGAAATAGCTCAGCTGGGAAGAGAGGCAGGCTGTGGAGAAAGGAAATGGGCAGAGCGTCATGATAAATGTCCGGATAAAGTGTGAAGGGCCACTAATGACTGTCAGAAAAGGAATGCTGTACCGATAGGAGAATCTCTACTCCAAAGTCTAGTATATTTTGTGAGAATATTGATCTTCTACTTGTTGACCCCAAAGGGATATAAAATCTATAGGTATTTTTCTAATGCTATTTTTGCAAGGATAAGAAATAGGTAGAACAGAAATGTTATGTATAGGGATGAAGATAGAAATCCTAATTCTAGCAGCATGTATTATTAGAAGGAGTACAGATTACAGACAGGGAGATAACAGTTCACATCACAACTCTACTTTGGGCATGTTGCTCTTACTCTCTAAATTTCAGTATCCTCATTGGTAAAATGGGAAGAATATCACGTGCTATGTAGAGTAGATTTATAGGAAACAATCAGAAAATTCAAAATGCCTTACATGTTCTAGATGTACAAGAAAGATGATCTCTCTCCCATAAATACCCCGTATAGCAACCAGACAAAAAATGACAAATAGCCATTTCCTCGTTTATTCATAAATGCACTCATTGACCCGGCATATATTACTGAGTGCCAGACCTTTTTCCACATATTGAAGGACACAGCAATGAATGGATCAATCAGAAACCTGCCTTTGTGGAGTTGGCCTTCCACTGGAGGAGGAGAAAACCTGTCAATAAGCAAGATATATAGTATGTCAAACCCTGCTAAATTCTTTGGAGTGAAATACAGTGGGGAGCAGGGATAGGGAGTGCCGGGTAAGGAGGCTACAATTTTAAATAAGGAGGTGAGGGAAGGCCTCGCACTGACAGTAACATTTAAGTAAAGCTTGATGGATAGAGAATGTAAATATCTTGGGAAAGGAATTTTAAGGCGGGGGGGGGGGGGGAGTAAAAGCGAATGCCCTGGGGCATTAAAGGACAGCAAAGAGGTCTGTGAACCAGGAGAACAAGAATGAACAAGGGTGAATACTAAGAGATAAAGTCAGAAGTAAGGAAGAGAGGGGGCTAGCTCTTACGGGCCTTATAGAGGATTGTAAAAACATGGGCTTCTATTCTGCATGAGAAGGGACAACAGGGGAGGGTTTTGAGTAGAGGAGTTGATAGTCTGAGCTTTTTCTTAGGAGGATCAACTCTGGAAAATCTATTAGAATAGATGTGGACGAATCCAGAGGCGAAACAGGGAAACTAGTTAGCAATCCACTGCAATAATTCAGGTGAGAAGTGCAAGTGGCCTGCTGGCAATGGAGGCAAGAAGGACTGGTTGGATGGTGCATACATTTAAAAGGTAGAGCCAAAAAGACTTGCTAACTTCATATAAGGAATAAAACTAAGAAAGTAGTCAAAGATAGAACCAAGGGTTTTGGACTGAGCAGCTGGACATATAAGAGTTGCTATCAACTAAGATGAGACAGACTGTGATCAGAACAGGTTTGGAAAGGGAGATGAAATGAGGAGCAGTATTTTGGACATGTTAAGTTTGAGGTGCCAATTAGAAATCCAAGTCGAGACATAAAGTGAGCAGCTGAATATATGGGTCTGGAGTTCAAAGACATAAACCTGAAGTTGTCAGAAAAAAATATAGTATTTATAGCTCTGAGACCGGATGAGATCACTAAGGGAATGAGCGTAGACAGAGCAAAGAAGAGATGCGGGACTGTGCCTGGAAAATTCAAAGTAACCATCACTAAATCAATGGAGATAGAATCAAGATAAGACAAAATTATGGAGCTTTGATCCCATGAATAAGCAGAGAAAATCTAGAGGAGTGAAGGCCTGAGTTATTTGCTTATGTTGAATGAGCAATTAATATTATTGAATAAGCAAATAAAACCAGTCTGCTGAGAGTACAATAGAGATGAGCAAAATCAGGTTGAGATAGAAAGATGCAATTTGCTTGACAATTTTTCAATTCCTACTTACCCCAGCTGTATTTTATGCCCTACACTTTTATATCCTTTCAGCCAAATCCCTTATTTTCTGAGTAAGTTTGAGCGGTCTTCTCCTCCTTACCAACAAATTACAACTGACAACAAATTACTTGCTTGCTCTACCCAAAAACCCTTCTAGTTTAATCTGTCCTGCCTACAGCTTCTAGAAAGGTATAAGCCTAATACTATACAGCCTAATTTTGTCCCCAGGGTACAGTTGGACATCCGACTGAAGAGAAATCATGGAGGTTAGGCCAAATACTCGATCTCTAGAAATTTTAAATTAAGATCAAGAAATACAAATTAAGGGTCACAATTCATGTGACCCATAAACTCATGTAGACCTAAGGTGGGACTAAATCAAAACAAGCCAGAGACAGGTGCCACAGATACACAGGAGCATTGAGAAGCCTTCACGATTTCAGCCTATGGAGCTGTAAAGGAATACACATAGATCCTGCCTCCAGCCTCAGCCTCAGAGGGCTGACTGTTCTTTGTGTTTTGTCCTTGGACAGTCATGATCCTGGTTTTTGTTTCTTTGTTTTTCAACAAATCTTTGTAAGTGTTGCTGTTGCTTTTCAGTTATAGCCTTAAGTAGGCTGAGGGGTACCGCAGGAGGTGCAAAAGCTTAGACTTGAAGGACAACTTTTTTTTGAAGAATGGCTCTTTTGCACATAGAAAGGGAAGGAAAGGGCTAACAGTAATAATTGAAGTTATCATCTACTGAGTACTTGCAATGCGTGTCAAGTATTTCTAAAAATTCTCTCATTTAATTCTTACCACATCCCCATGGAAGAGGTACAATCATCTTATCCCGGTGGAATAGGTCTTCATTTTACAGATGAGAAGTAGAGAAGTTTAAGGCATCCCTAGATCATACAGTTAATAACTGGTGTGGTCCTGGAGTCACTGCTGGTCTGTCATACTCAAAAGTTCCCTTAAACATTCTGCTATAATGTTTCCAATGTGGGAGAGGAACCACAATTAAGAAAAAATAGGAATCAGAACTTCACAATGCTTATGGGATATCCAGTGATAGAGTTGGCTTAATCGTAAGAGTGGTTATCTGTGAGCTGGAAAGCAATGGGAAATAAGGAGGAGTATGACTATGCCAAGCTCAGTCATACTGCAGGGTGCCATGAAAGCTCAGCAGGTGAGTTTTCACTTTATATTGCATGCAATTTTGCAGAGCTATTTTAAGTTATTAAGTAAAGAGATAATTGGCACTATTAAAGTAAAATTTTAAGTCTAGAATGGCTGCAATAAACATAATGCCTTATCAGAAAAAAGAGGCTAGAAGCCTATGAAGCTATGTTTATATCTCCGCCCTTGATTTTGCCTCTAAGCTTTCAAATTAATTAAACTTAGCATCATCATTTAAATGTCTAAGGCTATCTTAAATATTAAAATGTTACCACCATCCATCTAGGTCCTCAAACCTAGGAATTATACTTGATTCTTCCTTTCCTCTCCATCCCCCATATTCATGCCAAAAGAAACTCCTGTTGACTCTACCTTCAAATAATTAAAATTCTGAAGATTTCTTTCTTTATTGCTACCACACTAGTCCAAGCCAAAATGGTCATTCACCTGGATCACTGCACTAGCCTCTATGGTGAATATTTGTCACTTTATTATCTGTCAAGCATACAAATTCCTTTTTTACGTTTAAAGAACGTGCCATGCAAAACTTGCTTGCTGCTATAGAAGCTGAAATCACAAGACAAACATTTCCCCAGATTTTCTTCTTGCAGAACTTCAGCAAACCAGAGACAATGGCGCAGGACCTTGAGTCTGAAGCCAGTGACCCACAGAAGTGGTTCAATTAGAACAGCGGCGGGAGTCAACACCCAGAGTCTGGATACTGCAGGGTCTCCGAGTGTTCAGAGCTCAGTGAAGCCTCAACTGCAGACCTATCATCCAGCTAAGTGATGGGATTCTGGTTGTGTTTCTGCCTATTTCTTCAACGGTCTGGGTGATTCTCTGTGCTAACCAATATGCTGACCAACAAATCACTTTCTGTTTAAACCAGCCAAGGCTGGGGTTTTTTTGTTTTGTTTTGTTTTGTTTTTGCTTCCAACCAGGACTCATTGAATAAAGCTCTATGATTTGTATCCATTCTTCATAGAGGAACCCAAATGCCTGTATGAAATCTGATCTCGTCATTCCCTGACTTGAGTCAACCAATGGAATTCCATCTCACTTAGAATCAGTGACAACTCCTCAAATGAAATCACAGAGGGCCTACAAGATCAAATATGATTTGACCTATAACCTACTTCTTTCACTTAGCCTTTTGTTTCTTATATAACATCCAGAAAGGCCGTCTTTATATGCCTCAGGCACAAAGGATGTACTCTTTCCATAAGGTTCCAGCACTCACTCTTCTTTCCAGATGAACACTCCCCCCACAAATTTTCACACACTCAGCTCTTTGAGATCAGTCAGGTCTTAGCTCAGATAACTCTTCAAACAGGTCTTCCTTGAATATCCAATTCAATTAGCCTCCCTCCAACTAGCCACACCCAGGAAAACTGCCCACATTTCCTTCTTAACACTTAACACTATTGGAAGCTACCTTGTTGTTTGATTTGTTGACTTAGTATTGTTTGCCCTTTCCCTGCATAAACACATAAGCTTTAAGAGTGAAAGTTTTGTTTACCTCTATATTGCAGGCCCTAGAACAGTGTCTGGAACATAGGTACTTTATTAATAAAATGTACATGTGAAAGAAGTTTTTAAATCAAAAGCAAAAACAACAAATTTAACATCTATTTTCTAAAAAAATCTTCAATATTTATTACTTGCAAGGGAGTAAGCAAGTAAGTAGAATAAAAGATGTTTCATGTGGTATAACTCAGAAGAACTGGTGTAATGGTGTCATCATTTTTGAAGATGGATATTTTGAAGCCCCAAAACTCTCAAGCATGAGCACAATAGTCTAGACTTTTATCAGAACTCATTTCATCTGTAAAGGTAGTCATAGGAAAACTTTGATGAGGATAAACAATTAGAAATGTGCAGGACATGAAGAATCTCAGATTGTCAATGAGGAGAATAAGAGTCAAATGCATATTTACAAAGGAGAGGTCTAAATGAAGAACACAGATCCCTCAAGAAGCTCACAATGAGTGACATAAAAGAAAGTCATACACACCAGGTAGGCTTTTAGCTATTCTTGCTAAATACAATTACTGAATTAAATACACATACTTGTGCACATATGATTAGTCACCCAATAAAAATGGTCAAAGAAACCTTCTGTGCTCCCTGGAAGAGGATGAAGAGAGAAGGTAGGGTGAGGAGAACTGTAGGGGACAATGGGGGAAGGAGGAGGAGAAGGAGAGAGAGAGACAAAGAGAGAAAAGGAGAGAACATTGTTGCTGCCCTGCCAGTACGTATGTCTTCAATAAACCCAGGTTACAACACGAATCTCTTCTTCCTTTTTCTCTGTCTCCACTGGAATACTTCTTTCCCGCTATAGTAAGTACCATAATTTCACTGTAAGTATTTCCATCTGAGCTCAAAACTCAAAAAAACTTTTTTTTTTTTGCTAACTGGTTCTTGTTTCCCACACAATAGAACATACTGTGCATCTTATATTATAAAAGAGTAAATATTCAGGGCATCTGGGTGGCTCAGTTGTTAAGCATCTGCCTTCGGCTCAGGTCATGATCCCAGGGTCCTGGAATCGAGCCCCACATTGGGCTCCCTGCTCGGCGGGAAGCCTGCTTCTCCCTCTCCCCTGCTTGCGTTCCCTCTCTTGCTGTCTCTCTCTCTCTCTCTCTCTCACTGTCGAAAAATAAAAATAAAATAAAAATCTTAAAAAGAGTAAATATTCAACTCAACCTAATGGACTAGAGATAAAACATTATCTTACTTATGTAAGCAATTTACTTGATACGTTTGAAATATTGCATGAGTGGCAGATGTTCAATTAGTACTGCAGAGATACCATATGTCAGCTTCCATTCTGGGTTCTTTAGGTAATCAAATATGGAGTAAAAGAAGTAAAATTAGCAGCTAATAAATTAAACATAATTAATATTTCATGTCCTAAGACAGACCAATGATATACACTAAAAGCTTAACATTAATAGTGAAAGTAAAGAAAAAAAGTATTTTTTCAGGATTTATCACAACAAAACTGTGCAAGCTAGTACCCAGATTTATGAAATGATTTCTTCTGTCCTTTATTTATGAACCAAATTTAAAATGAATGAAGGAAATTGTTTGGTAGAGGTAGGGTGGAGGTGGATTTGAACTTCTTTTCTAGTACTATCTGCCCCCAAGCAAGTGCAATGAAATTAGCTTCATACAATTGTGGGATAAACAGATCCATCCAGCATATGCAACTTACTGACAACAAATCAATATGCTTTTTGGATTCAGGTCTGACAAAACCTAATAGCAAACAAGAGATAATATTTCTCTGAAACAATTCTATACAGCAGTGCAAAAGATCTCTATCAAGCTTCTCTTTCTAAATACAATTCATATCCTACCTCTTTCAAAACTGCTGACACCCTGCAGCTGACTTCTGATATAATCTCTATAAGCTCCAAATAGTTTAAATTTACTTATGTTATTGTAAAAAAAAAAAAAAAAAAGAGTTGCAATGCAGGCTTCAGAAAGCTCTACATGGAATTGTAGCACCTGACATAGATTTTTAAAGGTTCCTGCATCAGTTTTCATTTATATAATTCTTACTTGAAAGATAGCATTCAAAAATTCATATGCATAATTACATCGAGTGCTGCATTTTTCTATATTCTATTATATTCAAAAGAAGAAATTTTATGACAAATATATGCATTTGTAGTTAAATCACACATAGACTTAGGGTGTCTGGAAATACATGATTGTAACTCACATTCTGTTTTATTTGCTGCCAGTGAATGTGAGGAGAAACTTGGAAAACTCCCCTTGCTAAGTATGAAGGAAATGGATGCTGGTGCCATTTGTTAAGCTTTAGAGTCCTATATTGTACAGTGAAAAATATCATAAAATATGCCATTAATATCAAACTGTCTAGAAGTTCTCAGAAAGACCCATATTTATTTTCAAATGTCCCAGAAGAAAAATAACTTTAAACTTTACTGTGAATTTTTGTACCACCTACATGATGGAGAAGGTCTACCAGCCCCCCAGTCATAAATAAATAAAACACACCTTCCAGGGAGAGGAAGGAAAAAAAAAAAAAACCCTAAATAGTAACTCTTTAAATTTAATTGAAAGCTTCTTTGAAACTAAGCGCACATTATGTCATGGCAGTCTATTATACTCTATCTACCTTATAAATGTGGTAAAGGAAATTTTTTAGTATTGAATTGCTAAATACAATTATCTAGGGGTGGTAAGTGAGTTCCCTATATCAAACCCTTCAGTGCACACAAGATTGAGTGCTTGGTTTTAGGTTTTATTTTTTTACGAATGTCCAAATTTGTGTTTCCCCCTGCCTTCCCAGACTTGTGTGGCCAGTTGGAAATGTCTGGTTTGTGTTCATCTCTCCCTCATTTCTGGAGCAGGGGCTGAGACCCCCACCATATCTCCTATGCTCTGCATCCATGCCTCTTTTGGACATTAAAGGTCGATTGATGCAAAAAAAAATGTTTTTTGGTCAAAAACATTATAGCTAGATATTGAAATAATACAGTTGTAACAGAAAGTAGCATTGATAACTGGGTTATGGTATGAAAAGCATTATAACACCAATTAAAATGAAGTGAAATGTGCATGAAAACTCAAAATATATACCTCGGGGCAGAGGGAAAGAAGGGTTGTCATAAGATAAGGAATAAATAAACCCAATTTGTCTTTAAGCAAAGCACCTCCAAGGGTAAAGGCATAAGGAAGAGAATATATCTATAGATAAACCTGGATGAAAGAAATATCTAGTTTTACCTAGCAGATACTGTTTTCTAACGTACTCTAAGATAGGTAAAGAGCCCCTGGCTCCTCTCCTTATAAATGCACAGACCGTAAGAAGCAACCTGAGAAAAACTTCTATGTTCCTGAATTCATGTTTTATCTTCCCCTTTCCTTCATGCCTGCTCTATTAGCCCCAGCTCTTCTTGGACACAAATTCTCACTGCCATACTTCTGTCTGTGACATCTTCCTGTGGCCTAATTTAATTTGATGACTTTCTGAACTCCCTTCTTGCATTCCTTTGCCTTTCCTGCATAGATTTTAGTCTCTCAACACTTTGAATTCTGGTGCTCCTCAAATTAGAAACTTCTGCTCCATCTCTTAGCACCAAGAAACTCTATCTGCATTTTGTCAAAACTCAGGTCTCAAAAGTCCCTTGTACTCTTAAGAAGATGTGAACAACGTCTTGTATCAGGTACAACTTTCAGTAAGCACAAGATGCTATTCTGGCTAATTTATACAAAAGAAAATTTATGGGAAGCATATTGGGATCCCGCAGAACAATAGAGTAAACTAAAGCTTCAGACTTAGAAATGCGTAGAAACCAAAACCCACATCCCAGGACTAGAAAGCAAAAGCTACAGGAATGCTTTTATAGCAGGAAAAGTCTATTGAGCATGTGACCTTTGATATGGATGAACACCAACGTTTTTCAGTCTATATATTATCGTGTTTAAGATTAATATTCCATAGAGGGGAAAGTCTCATTTTCTAGCTTAAGTGATATGACTTTGGTTTACAGTGCCACCTAAATAAGCCCAAAGGGGAAAAAAAAATCCACAAAATGAAACAATGCTACTTAGAAAGGACAAAAGGAAAGATCAGCCAATATTACCCCTGCTACTATGACTATAAGTACTACTGCTCCTCCTCCTCCTACTACTAGTCCATTCGGTTTCCCAAAAGAACAGTGGCCTGACCAGAGGCTGTATTTACCAAATATAATATAATCTTAAATTCATGTCAGTGAACTGTTTCTTCTGTGTTAGAAATGCAATTCTATTAGGATTTCAAAATCCATTTAACTCCCTAAATTCATATACTTTTGAGCTAATCAAAGTCCAAAAATCTCTAGAACAAGAGATTCTTATTACAGATATAAAGACTTAAAAAATCAAAATGATAATGTGATAATTGAATTAATCTTTTAATATGAACAAAAGTCTATTATTTGGGTTAGATAGTTCTATATACTTACCAAATGTAATGCTTACAAAATCTAACGGGTACTACTAGGCATCTTAGAAGATGAGAAAACTGAGCTTAGAGATCAAAAATACTTTTAAATTCCTGAGGGCAGCTGTACTGGAGCCCAGATATGTCTGCCTATAAAGGTAATATTATGCCTTGTGTAGTGAAATCAAGAAAAGCCGGGACAATGTTAGTCATGGCTGTGGAAATGACCGAAAGGAAGCTAGATTATACACTGATAAGGACACTGTTAAGAAGTTTTAAGGAAAAAAATCTCTTTCTTGGAAACGTGAACTGAGAAATATGGAGTAGATAAGGCACCTGGTATCTATGCCTCCAACGGCCTATTTAACCTGGTCCCTTGCATGTCAGATTGGTATTTCAGAATTAATGTGACAAAAATAAAACTCTTCATCTCCTCAAACTTCTTGCTCCAATAATCTCGGCTAGTTCAGCAAATGGATGCCATCATCAAAATCATTGCCATTAAATATGTGTACCTTGTTTTTATTTTGGAATTATCCTTTCAAAAAATTAAGTTCTAAGAGGCTTGACATGTTTTCTATCTTATTAATAATCATTTTACCTCAGCCCCTAATGCCCGATACAAAGTACATGGTAAATAAATAACTCTCAAATTAACAAGAGGCCATGACCGATCTTATGAATAAGTAATCAGAAGCTGGACAATAGAGAAAGATGACTAGAAAAAGTGATCATGAGAATTTCTAGTTTCTCATCCATCACTATTGGAAGAAGTCACTATTCTGTCCTAATAATTAAAAGGCTAAACAAACTGAAAAGTCAACAACTCTTCTTAGATTTGTCAAAGTGAGGTTGCAGGCAATTTGCTGCCTGTAAAGTTGGAGATATCAACAAGAGAATAGAGAGTATTGCAACTTAGCAGAGCAGAAACCCTTGAGCAAAAATCTCCATGGGAACCAGTGTTAAAGTAGGGAAACCTGAACTGTAACTGATATAAAATACTGGAAGGCTCAGTATGGACAAGTCTGCCCAGGGGTACCCAGTCATGGTAGGCGGAAGGGGTCCCCATATGTTAATGAATTTTACCTTCAGGAGCTTAACCAGATTCTCACAGTATACATTGGAGAAAAATCTCCTTGGGCTTCCTGAGGGAGGAAGAGAAAAGGAACCATTTTGAAGTATGCCAGAGCACTCTGTTCCTCTTAAATCAGCCCTCCGAAGAAACTAACCAGATCCTAACCTACTGGGGCTTTATCAGAGCCTAACTGACCTAGGGGGAAAAAAATGCCCAACTCAAGCTGGCTTTAGCTATCCTGTCTGATCTAAGGGGGAGCAGGGAATACTAATGTGTAAAGTTCACAGCCCAGTGGTGGAGACCCACTAAAAGACTGAGACTTAATCATAGAACTATAGAGCACTTTTCCTCCCCTATAACTTACTACCACATTACTAAAAGACTGTTTACACCAGTTCCTTTTACCCAGTACACCAAGTCTGACAATCAAAGATATAGCAAAAGGAAAGGAAAAAAAAAAAAACAGTTTAAAAAGACAAAGCAAACATCAGGACCAACTTGAATAGGGCAGGGATGTTGGTATTATCAGGCCAGGAATTAAAGCAACTATTATTAAGATGCATAAAGCAAACAACATGAAAACAAAACAAAAAAACCCAGCAATGTCAGAAGAGGGATGGAAATGCTAAGAAAGAACCAGAAACAAACGTTAGAGACCAAAACCACTATAACAGGAATGAAGAATGCCTTTAATGAGCTCATTAGGACACTGGACACAACTGAGAAAAGAAACTCTGAGCTTGAGAATATCTCAGTAGAAACTGACAAAACTAATTAAGACAAGAAAGACTGAAAAAAAAAAAAACCCTGGAAAAAAAAATCCAAGATTGATGGGACAACTACAAAAGGTGTAATATATGCATAATAGAAATTCCAGAAGAATAAATAAAGTAGAGAATAAATATTTGAAACAACAATTACTGAAAATTTCTCCAAAATAAAATCAGACACCAAACCACAGATCTAGAAAACTCACAGAATAACAAGCGGGAAAATGCCAAAATATATATAGATATATATCTATATCTACATACATATATATATATATATATCATTTTAAACTACAAAAAAATCAAAGATAAAGAAAAGTACTAAAAGATGCCAGAGGGGAAAAAACACCTTATTTGTAGAGAAGCAAAGATACCAATTACGTCCAACTTTTTATCAGGAACCATGCAAGCAAAGCAAAAGTGGAGGGAAATATTTAAAGTTTTGGGAGAAAAAAACCCAGCAACACAGAATTCCATATCCAGTGTAATTACCCTTTAAAAGTGAAAGAGAGGGCACCTGGGTGGCTCAGTTGGTTAAGCAACTGCTTTCGGCTCAGGTCATGATCCTGGAGTCCTGGGATCGAGTCCCGCATCGGGCTCCCTGCTCAGCAGGGAGTCTGCTTCTCCCTCTGACCCTCTTCCCTCTCGTGCTCTCTATCTCTCATTCTCTCTCTCTCAAATAAATAAATAAAATCTTAAAAAAAAAGTGAAAGAGAAATAAAGACTTTCTCAGACAAACAAAAATTGAAAGGATTTGTTGCCAGTAGACCTGCCTTGTAAACAATTATTAAAAGAAAGTCTTTAGAGAAAAAGAAGACATAGGTCAGAAACTCACATCCTCAAAAAGAAGGAAGAGCATCTGAGAAGGAATAAGTGAAGGTAAAATAAAAAAGTATTTTTTATTCTTAATTGATCTAATAGATAATAAGGGGTTCAAAATAATTATAAGAACAATACATTATATATTCAATTATATATGTTTATGTACATATGCACATTTATATACAAGTGAAATGGATTACAGCAATGATATAAAAGATGGGAGGGAAGAATTAGCATTATTTTGTTATTAGATGCTCACATAACCCATGATGTGGTATAGTGTTATTTGAAAATGGACTTGGATTAGTTGTAAGCATATATTGCAAACTCTAGGGCAGCTACTAAAAAGGTTTAAAAAAAAGAACTGTAACTGATACTCTAAGGAAGAAGAGAAAATGGAATCATATAAAATGTTCAATTAAAACTTCCAAAAAAAGCAGAGAAAGTGAGAGACAAGAATAGAATCAAAGAACAAGGACAACAAATAGAAAAAGTAATAAATTTGGCTGGTATCAATCTAATTTATCAATAATCATTATGAACTCAATAGTCTAAATGCATCCATTAAAAGATTGTCAGAGTGGATCAAAAAATAAAACCCAACTATCTGTTGTCTGCAAGAAACCCATTTTATTTATTTATTTATTTATTTATTTATTTAAGCGAGAGACAGAGAAAGTGAGAGAGAACACGAGTGGGGTGAGGGGCAGAGGGAGAAACAGACTCCCTACTGAGCAGGGAGCCCAATGAGGGGCTCAAACCTGGGACTCCAGGATCTGGGATCGTGACCTGAGCTGAAGGCAGACGCTTAACTGACTGAGCCACCCAGGTGCCCAAGAAGCCTATTTTAAATATATATTTAATATATATTTAATATTTAATACAAATATTAAAAGTCAGTGAGTGGAGAAAGATAAATCATGTTAATGTCAATCAAAATAAAGCAGAAGTAGCTATATTAATTTCAGACATAGCCGACTTCAGACCAAGGAAAGTTATGGGGGATAAAGAGTGGCATTGCATAATGATAAAGGGTTAAATCTCTAAGAAGACATAATAATCTTTAACATGTATTTGCTTAACAACAGAGGATAAAAAGATGAGACAAAACTGATAGAATTGCAAGTTGAAATCAATAAATCTGCTATTATAGTTGGAGACTTCAACACTTCTTTACCAGAAGTGGATATAGCCAGCAAGAGAAAATCAGTAAGGATATAGTTGAACCCAATAAGACAATCAGTCAACTGATATAATGGACAAGTATAAACTACCTCATCCAACAATAGCAGAAAACACATTTTTCTCTAGTTCGCCTGGAACATTCACCAAGGTAGACCACCTTCTGGGCCATAAACTAACTTAGAAAGATAACAATCATACAGTGTTTCCTGTTAGTCCACAATGAAATTAAAATAGAAATCAGTAACAGAACAATAGCTGGAAAATCCCAAAATAGTCAGATTAAGCAGTATGCTTCTAAATAACACATGAGTGAAAGATACACTCAAGAGAATTTTTAAATACTTGTGCTAAATGGAAAGGAAAACACAACTTCAAAATTTGTGTGATGCAGTGAAAGCAGTGCTGGTACTCCTAACTAATACAATAAAACAAGAAAAGGAAACAAAGGCACATAGATTGAAGAGGAAGAAATATATCTGTCTTTGCAAATGGCATGATCATCCATCTATGTGGAAAACTGAAAAGAATAGACAAAAAATCATCTGGAGCTAAAAAGTGATGATAGCAGGATTGCAGGATCCAATGCTAATATACAAAAGTCAATTACTTTCCTATATACTAGAAATACACACATGGATATTGAAATTAAAAAACAGCATTATTTACATCAGTAACGCCCCAAAATGAGATATTTAGGTATAAATCTAACAAAATATGTGCAAGATCTATATAAGGAAAACTACAAAACTCTGATGAACAAAGACAAACAAACAACAACAACAACAACAACAACAGCAAACCCACAAATTACGTGGAGAGATATTCAATGTTCTTGGATAGGAAGACTCGATACTATTAAGATACTATTAAGACTCAATACTATTAAGATACCAGTTCTTCCCAAATTGATCTATAGATTCAGTGCAATTCCAATCAAAATTCCAGCAAGTTATTTTGTAGATGTTGACAAACTGATTCTAAAATTTATATGGAAAGGAAAAGTTCCAGAAGAGATAATAATATTGAAGGAGAAGAGCAAAGTTGGAGGACTGACACTACTGGATTTCATGACTTGCTATAAAGCCACAGTAAATAAGATAGTACGGTACTGGTGAAAGAATAGACCAATAAATGAATAGAAGAGAATAGAGCCCAGAAATACACTTATATAAATAAAGTTAACTAATCTTTGACAAAGGAGCAAAGACAATACAATGGAGCAAAGGCAGTCTTTTTAACACATGGTGCTGGAACATTTGAATAGACATATAAAAAAGAAAGGAAGAGAGAGAGAAAGAAGGAAGGAAAGGAAAGAAAGAGAAAGAAAGAAGAAAGAAAGAAAGAAAGAAAGAAAGAAAGAAAGAAAGAAAGAAAGAAAGAAAGAAAGAAAGAGAGAGAGAGAGAGAGAGAGAGAGAGAGAGAGAGAAAGAAAGAAAAAGAAAGAAAGAAAGAAAGAAAGAAAGAAAGAAAGAAAGAAAGAAAGAAAGAAAGAAAGAAAGAAAGAAAGAAAGAAAGAAAGAAAGAAGAGTGAGTGTGGGCACAAACCATTCACAAATGTTAACTCAAAATAAATTGCAGATATAAATGTAAAATACAAAACTATAAAACTCCTAGAAGGTAACAGAGAAGAAAACCTAGATGGCCTTACTTTTGGGATGACTTTTTAGACATAATAGCAAAGGCACAATTCATAAAAGAAAGAATTGATAAGCTGGACTTCATTAAAATTAAAATTTTCTACTCTACAAAAGGCACAATATTATGTTATACTGGTGATACATGTCATTATACATTTGTCCAAACCCATAGAATGTAGAACACCAATAGTGAACCTTAATGTCAACTATAGTGTCTAGGTAATAATAATGTATCTATATAGGTTCATCATTTGTAACCAATGTACCACCATGGTGGGGTCTGTTGATAATGGGGGAGGCTATGCATATGTGGAGGAAGGAGGTAAATGGGAAGTCTGTATCTTCAGCTCAATTTTTCTATGATCTAAAACTGCTCTAAAAAATAAATTCTATTAAGGAAATTGGTCATGAGAGAAGTTAGAAGATATACCAAAAGAACCAGAGACTGGGAGTAGCTGCTTTGCAAATAGAGGAACTTAAAATAAAGATTCACAAATTTCTACTTCTGAGGTTCTAGATTGTTTAATTTCTGTGTCCATTAAACCTGGAGTTCCTACATTTGCTTCTCAAGGATTTCTATGATTTCCAATCTCTCTTATTGCCTCCTATATTTTTAAAGCATATCTGCCCCTAGTATTTGAATTACTGTGAGTGAGTCACTGGTCCTTGCAACAATAAAAATTTTAAGGAAGATAAACTAAAAAATAAGGAGTGGTGAGAGAGGAAAAGAAAAATTAAAAGTGTCATCAAATATGAAAAAAATTAAAGTCTGTGTGTGTGTGTGTGTGTGTGTGTGTGTGTGTGTGTGTGGTGAATATGTATGTATGTGCATATGCATACCTAGCAATGGAGCTGGTACTGAGGACAGAAATAGTGTAGGAGGGGACAGGGTAGGAGCTGATGACAGATTGCAGCAAGTTTAAATGCAATTTTTAACCCTTACAAATGAATAGAACACAAATGAATTACTTTTTTAAAGTTTTACCATACCTTTAGGGATATAAAACTTTATTCATAAGGCCACTACTTTCAAAAGCAGAGCCATAACTGACTTTATTAACACATAGAAACAAATACACAGAGCTGGACAAAATGAGGAGATAGAGGAAAATGTCCCAGATGAAAGAACAAGACAAAATCACAGTAACAGAACTAAATGAAATGGCGATAAGTAATATGTCTGATGGAGAATTTTAAGCAATGGTCATAAAGATACTCACTGGACTTTAGAAAAGAGTGGAGGACCTCAGTGAAATCCTCAACAAAGAGATAGAAAACATAATAAAAGAACCAATCAGAGATGAAGAGCTCAATAACTGAAATTAAAAATATACTCTATGGAATAAATAGTAGACTAGAGGAAGCAGAAGAATGGATCAGCATCCTAGAGAACAGAGTAATGGAAAGCAATCAAACTGAACAGAAGAGAAAAAAAATAATAATAATAAATGAAAATATACTTATGGAACTCAATGACACCATCAAGTGAAATAACATTTCCATTATAGGGATCCCAGAAGGAGAAGTGAAAGAAAGGAGGCACAAGATTTATTTGAAGAAATAATAGCTGAAAAATTCCTGAATCTGGGGATGGAAATAGAAATCCAGGTCCAGGAGGCACAAAAAGCTCCCCAAAAGTCAACCTAAGGAAAGCTATACCAAGACACATAGTAATTAACATGGCAAAAAGTAGTGATAAATTCAGAATTTTAAAAACAGCATGAGAAAAGAAAGCAGTTACATACAAGGGAAATCCCATTAGGCTATCAACTGAGTTTTCAGCAGAACCCCTACAGGTCAGAAGGGAGTGGCATGTTATATTCAAAGTGCTGAAAGGAAAAAAAAAAAAAAAAAAAAAACCTGCAGCCAAGACTACTCTATCCAGCAAGGCTATCATTCAGAAGATAAGGAGAGAAAAAAAGTTTCCCAGACAAACAATAGTTAAAAGAATTCAAGACAACTAAACCAGTTCTACAAGAAATATTAAAGGGGACTCTTTAAGTGAAAAGCAGAGACCATAAGTAGGAGTAAGAAAAGTAAGAAGCACAAAAGCAGTAAAATTAAGTATATCTATAAAAATCAGTCAAGGGATTCACAAAATAAAGAATGCAAAATATGACACCATATACCTAAAACATAGGGCTGGTGGGAGAAAAGGAAAGAATGGGTTCAAATGTAGGCAACTCTTAACTTACTATAGACTGTTATATGCATTAGATGTTATATACAAACTTAACGGTAACCATGAATCAAAAACCAGTAATAGACAGATTAAAAAATAAAGAAAATAGGAATCTAAATAGATCACTAAAGAAAATCAGAAAACCATGAAAGAAAAGAGCAAGAGAAGAAAGGAACAGAGAACTACAAAAACAATAAAGTAACAAAATGGCAATAAGTACATATCAGTAATTACTTTGAATATAAACTGACTTAATGCTCCAATCAAGAGACACAGGGTGACAAAATGGATACAAAAGCAAGACCCATCTGTATACTGCTTACAAAAGACTCATTTCAGACCTAAAGACACATGCAGATTGAAAGTGAAGGGATGGAAAAGCATTTATCATGCAAATGGAAATAAAAAGGAAATGGGGTAGCAATACTTATATCAGGCAAAATAGACTTTAAAACAAAGACTGTGGGCGCCTGGGTGGCTCAGTCATTAACTGTCTGCCTTCGGCTCAGGTCATGATCCCAGGGTCATGGGATCAAGTCCCACATCGGGCTCCCTGCTCGGCAGGAAGCCTGCTTCTCCCTCTCCCACTCTCCATGCTTGTGTTCCCTCTCTCGTTGTCTCTCTCTCTCTGTTAAAAAATAAATAGAAAATCTTTAAAACAAAGACTGTAACATGAGACCCAAAAGGACACTATATAATCATAAAGGGAACAATTCAATAAAGAGATATAACAATAGTAAATATTAATGCAGCCAACACAGGAGCATTCAAATAAATAAAGCTGCTATATAACAAACAATAAGGAAGTAATCAATGGTAATACAATACTAGTAGGGGAATTTAACACCCCACTTACATCAGTGGATAGAATCACTTAAACAGAAAATCAACAGGGAAACATGGCTTTGAATGACACATTGGATCAGATGAATCTAACAGATATATTCAGAATATTCAATTCTAAAACAGCAGAATACCCATTCTTTTCAAGTGCAAAGGAACATTTTCCAGAATAGATCACATATTAGGCCACAAATCAAGTCTCAACAAATTCAAAATATCAACATTATACTATGCGTCTTTTCTAACCACAATGCTATGAAACTAGAAATCAACCACAAGAAAAAAATCTAGAAAGAGCACAAATATATGGAGTTCAAATAACATGCTACAAAACAGTGAATAAGTCAATCAATAAATCAAAGAGGAAATCAAAAAATTCTTGGAGACAAATGAAAATGAAATACAATGGTCCAAAACCTTTGGGATGCAGCAAAAGCTGTCTTAAGAGGGAAGTTTAATGCAAAAGAGGCCTACTTCAAGAAGCAAGAAAAATATTAAATAAAAAAACCTAACCCTATACCACAATGAGCTAGAAAAAGAACAAACAAAACCCAAAACCAGTAGAAAGAAGGAAATAATAAAGATTAGAACAGAGGGGCACCTGAGTAGCTCAGTCAGTTAAGCAGCCAACTCTTGGTTTCAGCTCAGGTTATGATCTCAGGATCCTGGGATCAAGTACGGCATGGGACTCCACGCTCAGAATGGAGTCTGCTTGTGGATTCTCTCTCCCTGTGCCTCCGCCCCTCCCCCTGCTTGTGCTCTTTCTCCCGCTCTCAAATAAATAAATACATACATACATAAATCTTTTTAAAAAATGATTAGAACAGAAGTAAACAAAATAGAAACTAAAAAATAATAGAACAGATCAGTGAAACCAGGAGCTGGTTCTTTGAAAAGATCAACAAAATTGGTAAACCTTTAGCCAGACTCATCTAAAAGAAAAACAAAAAACCCACAAGAGGAGTCAAATAAACAAAATCAGAAATGAAAGAAGAGAAATAACAAACAACACCATAGAAATATAAAGGATTACAAGAGAATATTATGAAAAAAATATGTCAACATATTAGACAACCTACAAGGAATGGATAAATTCCTAGAAACATAACCTCCCCCGCATCGGGCTCCCTGCTCGGCGGGGAGTCTGCTTCTCCCTCTGACCCTCTTCCCTCTCGTGCTCTCTATCTCTCATTCTCTCTCTCTAATAAATAAATAAAATCTTTAAAAAAAAAAAAAAAAAAAAACCAAAGCTGAATCAGGAAGAAATAGAAAAATTGAACAAACTGATTACCAGCAATGAAATTGAATGAGTAATCAAAAAACTCCCAAAGGGCGCCTGGGTGGCTCAGTTGGTTAAGCCACTGCCTTCGGCTCAGGTCATGGTCCTGGAGTCCCGGGATCGAGTCCCGCATCGGGCTCCCTGCTCGGCGGGGAGTCTGCTTCTCCCTCTGACCCTCTTCCCTCTCGTGCTCTCTATCTCTCATTCTCTCTCTCTAATAAATAAATAAAATCTTTAAAAAAAAAAAAAAAAAACAAAAAACAAAAAACTCCCAAAAAACAAAAACCCAGGGCCAGAAGTCAAAAACTAAATCCAACAATAACTTAAAAAAAATCATTCACCATGATCAAGATGGATTTATTCTTAGGATGCAAGGGGAGGTTCAATATTCATAAATCAATCAACATGATACATCACATCAATAAAAGAAAGTATAAAAACCATATGATCATTTCAATAGACACAGAAAAATCATTTGACAAAGTACAAATCCATTCATGATAAAAACCCTCAACAAAGTAGGTTTAGAGGGAACATATCTCAACATAATAAAGGTCATGTATAAAAAACCCACAGCTAACATCATACTCAATGGTGAAAACCTGAGAGCTTTCCCTCTAAGATCAGGAACAAGACAAGGATGTCCATTCTCACCACCTTTATTTAACATAGTACAGGAAGTTCTAGCCACAGCAATCAGGAATAAAAGCCATCCAAATTGGTAAGGAAGAAGTAAAATTTTCACTATTTGCAGATGACATGATACTATATATAGAAAGCCCAAAAGACTCCACCAAAAAACTACTAGAACTGATAAATCAATTCAGTAAGGTCACAGGATACAAAAATCAATATACAGAAATCCATTGCATTTCTCTATACTATTTATAAAGTAGCAGAAGGTAAGAAAAAAAAAATTCCATTTACGATTGTTCCCAAAACAATAAAATACCCAAAAATAAACATAACCAAAGAGGCCAAAAAGTTGTACTCTGTATGCTATAAAACATTAGTGAAAGGAATTGATGACACAAAGAAATGGAAAGATATTCCATGTTCATTGATTGAATGAACAGATATTGTTAAAATGTCTATATTACCCAAAGCAATCTACAGATTTAATACAATCTTTATCAAGATACCAAAAGCATTTTTCACAGACCCAGAACAAATAATCTTAAAATTTGTATGGAACCATAAAAGACTCTGAATAACCTAAGCAATCTTGAAAATGTAGAATAAAATTGGAGACCAAAATCCCAGGTTCCAAGATATACTACAAAGTTGTAGTAATCAAAACAGTATGGTACTGACACAACAATAGACAGATCAGTGGAACAGAAGAGAGAGTCCAGAAATAAATCCACAATTATATGGGGAATTAATCTTCAACAAAGGAGGCAAGAATATGCATTTCTCTTTGAGAAATGGTGTTGGGAAAATTGGACAGCTACATCAAAAGAATGAAACTGGACCACTTCTTTACACTATACACAAAATAAAATCAAAATCGATTAAAGGACTAAATTGTAAGACCTTAAACCTTAAAAATCCTAGAAGAGAGCACAGGCAGAAATTTCTCTGACGTTGACCATAGCAACATTTTTCTAGCTATGTGTCTCCTGGGCCAAGGGAAACACAAGCAAAAATAAACTATTGAGACTACATCAAAATAAAAAGCTTCTTCACGGCAGAGGAAACAATCTACAAAATTAAAGACAACCTACTGAATGAGAGAAGAGATTCGCAATTGACATAACTGATAAAGGGTTACTATCCAAAATATATAAAAAATTTATACAACCCAAAACACACATAAAAACAAATGATCACCATATTTTGGTGAGAATTTTTGCATCCATGTTCATCAAGGATATTGGTCTGTAATCCTCCTTTTGGATGGGGTCTTTGTCTGGTTTTGGGATCAAGGTGATGGTGGCCTCATAAAATGAGTTTGGAAGTTTTCCTTCCATTTCTATTTTTTGGAACAGTTTCAGGAGAATAGGTATTAATTCTTCATTAGATGTTTTGTAGAATTCCCCTGGGAAGCCATCTGGCCCCGGGCTTTTGTTTCTTGGAAGATTTTTGATGACTGCTTGAATTTCCTTAGTGGTTATAGGTCTGTTCAGGTTTTCTATTTCTTCCTGGTTCAGTTTTGGTAGTTGATACATCTCTAGGAATGCACCCATTTCTTCCAGGTTATCTAATTTGCTGGCATAAAGTTGCTCATAATATGCTCTTATAATTGTTTGTATTTCCTTGGTGTTGGTTGTGATCACTCCTCTTTCATTCATGATTTTGTTGATTTGGGTCATTTCTCCTTTCTTTTGCATAAGTCTGGCCAGGGCTTTATCAATCTTGTTAATTCTTTCAAAGAACCAGCTCCTAGGTTCGTTGATCTGTTCTACTGTTCTTTTGGTTTCTATTTCATTGATTTTTGCTCTGATCTTTATGATTTCTCTTCTCCTGCTGGGTTTAGGCTTTATTTGCTGTTTTTTCTCTAGCTCCTTTAGGTGTAGGGTTAGGTTGTGTATTTGAGACCTTTCTTGTTTCTTGAGAAAGGCTTGTATTGCTATATACTTTCCTCTTAGGACTGCCTTTGCTGTATCCCAAAGATTTTGAACAGTTGTGTTTTCATTTTCATTGGTTTCCATGAATTTTTTAAATTCTTCTTGAATTTCCTGGTTGACCCATTCATTCTTTAGTAGGATGCTCTTTAGCCTCCATGTATTTGAGTTCTTTCCGACTTTCCTCTTGTGATTGAGTTCTAGTTTCAAAGCATTGTGGTCTGAAAAGATGCAGGCAATAATCCCAATCTTTTGGTACCGGTTGAGACCTGATTTGTGACCTAGGATGTGATCTATTCTGGAGAATGTTCCGTGGGCACTAGAGAAGAATGTGTATTCCGTTGCTTTGGGATGGAATGTTCTGAATATGTCTGTGAAGTCCATTTGGTCCAGTGTGTCATTTAAAGTCTTTATTTCCTTGTGGATCTTTCGCTTAGATGATCTGTCCATTTCAGTCAGGGGGGTGTTAAAGTCCCCCACTATTATTGTATTGTTGTCAATGTGTTTCTTTGCTTTTGTTATTAATTTCCTTATAAAATTGGCTGCTCCCATGTTAGGGGCATAGATATTTACAATTGTTAGATCTTCTTGTTGGATAGACCCTTTAAGTAGGATAGAGTGTCCTTCTTCATCTCTTATTACAATCTTTGTTTTAAAATCTAATTTGTATGATATAAGGATTGCCACCCCAGCTTTCTTTTGGTGTCCATTAGCATGGTAAATTGTTTTCCACCCCCTCACTTTCAATGTGGGGGTGTCTTTGGGTCTAAAATGAGTCTCTTGCAGACAGCATATTGATGGGTCTTGTTTTTTAATCAATCTGATAGGCTCTGTCTTTGGTTGGGGCATTTAGCCCATTTACATCCAGAGTAACTATTGAAAGATATGAATTTAGTGCCATTGTATTGCCTGTAAGGTGACTGTGACTGTATATTGTCTGTGTTCCTTTCAGATCTACGCTGCTTTTAGGCTCTCTCTTTGCTTAGAGGACTCCTTTCAATATTTCTTGTAGGGCTGGTGTCGTGTTTGCAAATTCCTTTAGTTTCTGTTTGTCCTGGAAGATTTTTATCTCTCCTTCTATTTTCAATGAGAGCTTAGCTGGATATAGTATTCTTGGCTGCATATTTTTCTCGTTTAGTGCTCTGAAGATATCATGCCAGTCCTTTCTGGCCTGCCAGGCCTCTGTGGGTCCAACAGTACATTAAAAGGATTATTCACCATGACCAAGTGGGATTTATCCCTGGGCTGCAAGGTTGGTTCAACATCCGCAAATCAATCAACGTGATACAATACATTAACAAAAAAAAGAACAAGAATCATGTGATCCTCTCAATAGATGCAGAAAAAGCATTTGACAAAGTACAGCATCTTTCTTGATCAAAACTCTTCAGAGTATAGGGATAGAGGGTACATACCTCAATATCATAAAAGCCATCATGAAAATCCTACAGCGAAGATCATTCTCAATGGGGAAAAGCTGAGAGCTTTTCCCCTAAGGTCAGGAATGCGGCAGGGATGTCCACTATCACCACTGCTATTCAACATAGTATTAGAAGTCCTAGCCACAGCAATCAGACAACAAAAAGAAATCAAAGGCATCCCAATCGGCAAAGAGGAAGTCAAACTCTCACTCTTTGCAGATGATATGATACTGTATGTGGAAAACCCAAAAGACTCCACCCCAAAACTGCTAGAACTCATACAGGAATTCAGTAAAGTAGCAGGATATAAAATCAGTGCACAGAAATCAGTGGCATTCTTATACACCAACAACAAGACAGAAGAGAGACAAATTAAAGAGTCAAACCCATTTACAATTGCACCCAAAACCATAAGATACCTAGGAATAAATTTAACCAAGGAGGCAAAGGATCTGTACTCAGAAAACTATAAAATACTCATGAAAGAAATTGAAGAAAACACAAAGAAATGGAAAAACGTTCCATGCTCATGGATTGGAAGAACAAACATTGTGAAGATGTCAATGCTACTTCAAGCAATCTACATATTCAATGCAATCCCCAACAAAATACCATCCACTTTTTTCAAAGAAATGGAACAAATAATCCTAAAATTTGTATGGAACCAGAAGAGACCCCGAATAGCCAGAGGAATCTTGAAAAAGAAAAGCAAAGCCGGTGGCAACACAATTCCGGACTTCCAGCTCTATTACAAAGCTGTCATCATCAAGACAGTATGGTAGTGGCACAAAAACAGACACATAGATCAATGGAACAGAATAGAGAGCCCAGAAATGGACCCTCAACTCTAGGGTCAACTCATCTTTGACAAAGCAGGAAAGAATGTCCAATGGAAAAAAGACAGTCTCTTCAACAAATGGTGTTGGGGAAATTGGACAGCCAGATGCAGAAGAATGAAATTGGACCATTTCCTTACGCCACACACAAAAATAGACTCCAAATGGTTGAAAGACCGAAACGTGAGACAGGAGTCCATCAAAATCCTAAAGGAGAACACAGGCAGCAACTTCTTCGACCTCAGCCACAGCAACTTCTTCCTAGAAACATCGCCAAAGTCAAGGGAAGCCAGGGCAAAAATGAACTATTGGGATTTCATCAAGATAAAAAGCTTTTGCACAGCAAAAGAAACAGACAACAAAACCAAAAGACAACCGACAGAATGGGAGAAGATATTTGCAAATGACATATCAGATAAAGGGCTAGTATCCAAAATGTATAAAGAACTTATCAAACTCAACACCCAAAGAACAAATAATCCAATCAAGAAATGGGCAGACGACATGAACAGACATTTTTCCAAAGAAGACATCCAAATGGCCAACAGACACATGACAAAGTGCTCAGCATCGCTCGGCATCAGGGAAATCCAAATGAAAACCTCAATGAGATACCACCTCACACGAGTCAGAATGGCTAAAATTAACAAGTCAGGAAACGACAGATGTTGGCGGGGATGCGGAGAAAGGGGAACCCTCCTACACTGTGGGTGGGGATGCAAGCTGGTGCAGCCACTCTGGAAAACAGTATGGTGGTTCCTCAACAGTTGAAAATAGAACTACCATACGATCCAGCAATTGCACTACTGGGTATTTACCACAAAGATACAAATGTAGCGATCCGAAGGGGTACGTGCACCCCAATGTTTATAGCAGCAATATCCACAATAGCCAAACTGTGGAAAGAGCCAAGATGTCCATCGACAGATGAATGGATAAAGAAGAAGTGGTATATACACACAATGGAATATTATGCAGCCATCAAAAGGAATGAGATCTTGCCATTTACAACAATGTGGATGGAACTGGAGGGTGTTATGTTGAGTGAAATAAGTCAATCAGAGAAAGACATGTATCATATGACCTCACTGATATGAGGAATTCTTAATCTCAGGAAACAAACTGAGGGTTGCTGGAGTGGGGGGTTGGGAGGGATGGGGTGGCTGGGTGATAGACATTGGGGAGAGTATGTGCTATGGTGAGCACTGTGAATTGTGCAAGACTGTTGAATCACAGGTCTGTACCTCTGAAACAAATAATGCAATATATGTTAAGAAAAAAAAAAGAAGAAGAAGATAGCAGGAGGGAAGAATGAAGGGGAGTAAGTCGGAGGCGGAGACGAACCATGAGAGACGATGGACTCTGAAAAACACACTGAGGGTTCTAGAGGGGAGGGGGGAGGGGGATGGGTTAACCTGGTGATGAGTATTAAAGAGGGCACATTCTGCATGGAGCACTGGGTGTTATGCACAAACAATGAATCATGGAACACTACATCAAAAGCTAATGATGTAATGTATGGTGATTAACATAACAATAAAAAATAAAAAAAAACAAATGATCTAATTAAAACATGGGCAGAAGACATATACAGACATTTTTCCAAAGAAGACATGCAGATGGCCAACACACACATTAAAAGATGCTCAATATCACTCATCATCAGGGAAATACAAATGAGAACCACAATGAGATACCACCTCACATCTGTCAGAGAGGCTAAAATCAAAAACACAAGAAACAACAAGTGTTGGCAAGGATGTGGAGAAAAAGGAACCCTTGTACACTGTTGGTGGGAATGCAAACTGGTGCAGCCACCGTGGAAAACAGTATGGAGATTCTTCAAAAAATTAAAAATAAAATTACCATGTGATCCAGTAATCCCACCTTTAGGTATTTACCCCCAAAATGCAAAAACATGAATTCAAAAAGATATACGCACCCCTATGTTTATTGCAGCGTTATTTACAACATTCAAATTATGGAAGTAGCCCAAGTGTCCATTGATAGATGAATGGATAAAGAAGATGGAATTTTACTCAGTCATAAAAAAGAATGAAACTTTGCCATTTGCAACACCATGGGTAAATCTACAGAGTGTAATGCTAAGCAAAATAAGTTGTCAGAGAAAGATTAATGCCATATGATTTTAGTCATATGTAGAATTTAAGAAACAAAACAAATAAAGAAAAAAAGAAACAAACCAAGAAACAGACTCTTAACTATAGAGAACAAACTGATGGTTACTGGAAAGGAGGTGGGTGGGGGAAGGAGTGAAATAGGTGGAGGGGATTAAGAGTACATGTGTCATGATGGGCACTGAATAATGTATAAAACTGTTGAATCGCTATATTATACACCTGAAACTAATATAACACTGTATGTTAACTATACTGGAATTAATTTTTTTAAAATTAATATAAAACTTTAAATATGTCTACCATCCCCTCAGATCTGTTTACACTTTGCCTGAACATCACTAACAAAATCATTTCTGCAGATTTCTATAAGCTTACTTATTCATTGTATTTGTTTTCCATTTCTGTGATAATTTAGCACCGATTTAGTGCCTTCAATCCACACAAAATGTCTTATCTTAGAGTTCTGCCAGTCAAAAGCCTACCACAAGTCCCATTGGGCTAAAATTAAGGTACTACTTTCTGGAGTCTCTAAGGGAGAATCCAACTGCTTGCCTTTTTCCAGCTTCTATGAGCTACCCACATTCCTTAAATCCTCTCCCCTTTCTCATTTTTGCAAAACAAGTAAAGGTGCACTGCGTCTCTAATCACATTACTCTGCACCTTCTTACCTCGTTCTTCCACTTTAAAGATCTTTGTGATTATATTGGGCCCACCAATTAATCCAGAATAATCTCTATATTTTAAAATAAACGAATTAGCAACCATAACTCCATATGCAACCTTATTCTCCTTTGCTGTATAACAAAACACATCTCGGGTCCTGGGGATTAGGATGTGGACAACTTTGGGAGACGATTATTCTGCCTACTTCACTCTTGTACCTCTCTCCACCTTCTAGAGAATTGCACCAAGTCCCTTAATTTTAATCCATTCAGTAGAATATCTAATATTGAGTGCAACCTATATACAAATCAATGTGCCAAACATGCTATGTAACTATATAAACAAATATATCTAGGTAGGTGGAGTAGGGAAAGGGACAGTCACTTTAACTTTGTATACCTGAAACCTCCTACTCCTGCTTCATCTCAGGCATGCAGTTCACTTAGGCTCCTTCCCCACCCTATGGACTTTTAGCCAAAAGAAAATAGTTTTCTTCTGGAAAAAAGAACACATAGGAACACAGTTTTCTTTCCCCAGCACATCCATACCCTATTGTGTGCATATGCCTCATTGTCGCCATTGTTATGCTTGCTGATACTATAATCCAATTTTTATTTTTAATTTTTTTAAGATTTTATTTATTTAGAGAGAGAGTGAGAGAGAGAGAGAAAGAAAGAGAGCACAGAGGGAGAGGAAAAACAGACTCCCCACTGAGCAGAGCCTGGCACAGGGCTCGATCCCAGGACCCTGAGATCATGACCTGAGCCAAAAAGGCAGACACTTAACCGACTGAGCCACCCAGACACCACCCATAATCCAATTTTTAAAGAATAATTATTTTGTTTTATAATTAGAAAAAGTTTTAACATGCTGCAATTTCCTATGAATACTTTCTTAGGGATGAACTGTGTTAAAGCAGGACCATGCTTTTTTTTAAGAGTGTTTAGTATTTTTGTTTCTAGGTAAAACTTTATTATTATTGTTGTTGTTTCAGAAGAAGTTAGAAGGCGTGGCAAGACGTAGATATGAAACACGCTTTTCACTGCTCCCGCAACCCCAGAACTCCTATTTCTTTGGTTTCCTTTCTGTCTCATCCTGTTTTTCTCCCTCCCCTTCTTTCCTTCCCATTAATAAGCCCCTCAAATATTCAGAGCTGGTTTTTTTTACCTAGTTTTCTTTATTAGTTATACTGTGAAAATAATAAGTGTATTTTGTTATAAAAGCTCTCAAGAAAATAGTCACTAAGCAAAATAAAGTGGCCTACAAATATTTTTCTATAACTTCAGATTGTGGTCAAGATGGTGTTTTAAATAAAAAAGCACATGAACAAATAGTGTTCCAGTTCAAAAGACACAGGAAATAAATATTTTATGCAGGAAAAATTAAATTTTAAAAATGTATATTTGTGGCCTATTACTTGAAATTTGGGTTTAATGAAAGAATTGAAAACAAGGACTAAATCAGGATAAAAACTGTTACCATTCTTCCTGGCAATGGAATGTCCTTGTCATGAAGTAACCATAGTTTGAATTCTTTTCTATTTTGTGAGATTAAGCATTCTATTTAAAGTAGACTTCTTTCTCCTAAGAATGTTAATTATTACTAAGGATGTAGAAGTTATCTACAAATCACAGATGCACACTGGCCCAGAGGATAAAATTTCAATCAATTATTTAGGGACCAAGCAAGTAACAACTATTAAATATTTATTTATTGTTCAGAACAGAAATGGAATTGGTATTATAAGACAAAAATTCAGTCTTTTATAACAGCCAATACAGGACAAGACAAGATTTTATTTGATACCCTGGTGTTCTTTCATTCTGTGGTACAATCAGTTACTATGATATATTTCTGGAGTTATGCTGTACTTATCTTCCCATCATAATGCAGGAACTCTCAGTGTTTGGCTAACCACTCAAGACTGCTGAAGTTGACTTTCACTGATGATTTTGCGCTGTCTTTTTCAAATACCCCATTTTCTCTGACTTTTCTCTGTCCCATCATCTTTGCACAAGCATTTATTACTTACTTGTTCTACATCAGAAGTTATGTTCTGAGGATTCAAATGTAAAACATTTTATAAAATGATCTGGTTCCTTCCTCCCAGAGTTCAGTCAAATGAAGCAAAGATACATAAGCAAGGTGATGAGTGGTCTAATACAATGTCTTTCAAACTTTTTAAAACATTGTCCATAATAAAAGAAATAAACATTATGTTTCAATCTAGTTGATACATAGGTTGGGGTGGGAGGGATGATTCACAAGGCAATACTTAATATTGTTGTACATGATACATTCTGATAGTTTCTATTGTTCTTCTATTTCTTATTTTTCATGCTGATCAACACCTATTTTTTTAATGAACTACTATGTTACAACTCAAAGTTTAAAAAATGCAGTTCTAGACAATGTATATAGATTTTAAAAATCCAAAAGATGGGGACTTAGTACCTTGTATTTACTGTAGCATTCCCAAATGATTAGCAAACTCTCCAGCAAAGGTTAGCTAACATAACCCAGCATAAACCTGTTAGGTGGATGGATAGATGGATGAATACATGCATGGGTGGGTGGGTGGACGGACAGATGGATGGATGGATAAAATAAATGTTTTCATCAGTCCCTAATTCTTCATAAGTAATCAGGAAAAGTTTTACTGAAGAGGGAAGTCTTGAGATAAGATACGTAAGATTAGATGTATTTTTCAGAGAAAATTATTACCTACCTACCTGTAAAGATCCAAAGGCATGAGAGAGCATGGAATGTTTGGGAGATTGCAAATAAATCAGAATGTTGACTGTGTTTTCTTTCAAGGTGATAAATTCATTTGGCCTCTTAGCTTAACATGTTATTCATATACAAATGATCCCCAAGTTTGTATCTTCAATTCCAACCTTCATCTGAGCACCAAATACTTATTTACAACTCTCTACTTCAAGTCTCCACTTGGACATCTAATAGGTATGCCACGCTTAGCATTTCCAAAGCAAAAATCCTCTATTTCCTATTCTTTCCAACTTACTTCCTTCTCCTCTGATGTTAATGGGCTCACCATCTGCACATTCAATGAGCCAAAATTAAGAGTCTTCCCTGATAGTCTTACTTTATAGTCTCTACCTCTCATCAATCGGCAAATCTTGTATCTCTACCTTTAAGATACATCGGAATTTGATGAATTCTCATGAGCTCTCTTGCTACCAATTAGTCCAAAACATGGTCATCTGTTGGCTGAATGACTGACGCATTTGTTCTTTAACTGATCCTTTTTGCTTCCATTTTTGCAAGTATCCCCGCTTCAACAAGCACACACATAGCCAGAGGAAACTTTTTAAAGGTTAACTCTTACCTTCCTTGCTTAATACTTCTCATTAGCTTCTCATTGCACTTAGAAGCAATTAAAATACTTATTTGGTCTGACAAATGCCTACATATGCTATAGAATGGTGATTAGATTTTAAAGCTTAACTGCTTATGTTAGGAACAGATTCCACCATAGACTAGCTATGACTTTTTCTATGTTATCTGGGGCACGCCATTTGTTTACTTCATGCTCAGTTTCCTCGTTTGCAAAATAGCGATTAATAACAGTACCTTTCCAATGAGATATTGTTAGGATTAAATGAGTTAATATTGCTTTGAAATAATATTTGGCATACTACATAGGTTATATGGTATTATTATTGTTACTGTTCTCCTTGTTAACCAGATAATTATTAGACACGATTTGGACGTGCTGACTTTTTCAGTTTAACTTTAAACCACTCCTCTCCATCCCTTTTCAACTATATTCCACCTACCCTGGCCTTTGCAGTTTGGGATGTCTTTACACTTATTCTGTGACTTTTCTTACTCCATATATTTGTATAAAGGGATTACTTCAAGTCTTAGCTCAGGCATCACCTCCTCTAGTGCTCCTCCCCTCATCGTTCTGAAGTAGCCCTCATTCCCTGTCCCCTCTTCAGTCACTCTATTTCATGCCCTCTTTTATTTTTCTCAGTGCATATAACTATCCTTATTAATCTTAAAAATCTTTTAGGGGAGAATTTGTTTATTATTCATCTCTGCCTATGGAAATATGGAAATGTAAGATCCTTTAATGAAAAATGCAAACAGTGGGTGCTCAGAAAATATTTGAAAAATGACAACTGTATGTATTTTTGCAGGTGTGTATATACACTATATACAACCCACGTATATATGTTACACATACACGTTCAATTTATGAGAGAAAATTGCCCAAGTCATGGCTAGACACGTTTTTATGGCTTTTGAAAAGGGATTTCATTTTATTTTATAAGGCTGGTGCCACCACTGAAGTAATTAAAACACTAAAGCAACCTGATCAGATTTTTAAAACTTTTTTTTTTTTTAAGATTTATTTATTTATTTTTGAGAGAGTGAGAATGAGAGAGAGAGAGCACATGAGAGGGGGGAGAGTTAGAGGGAGAAGCAGACTCCCCGCCAAGCAGGGAGCCCGATGCGGGACTCGATCCCGGGACTCCAGGATCATGACCTGAGCCGAAGGCAGTCGCTTAACCAACTGAGCCACCCAGGCGCCCCCTGATCAGATTTTTAAGTTATATAGATTACTCTGGAAGCAGAGTAGAGAATGGCTTGGAATGGACAAGACTGGAGAATGTTCTATCAATTATAGGTCTTGAGAAGAATCCATTTGAGGTAAGTGTCTAAACTTGAGCAATGCCAGGAGAGATAAAGAATGAGAGCAAGTGGGAGGCGGAGAAAGATGGTGGAGAAGTAGGAGAAGAGGATTTCGTCTGGTCTCAGGAATTCAGCTGAATAGGGATCAAACCATTCTGAACACCTATGAACTCGACAGGAGATCGAAGAGAAGAGTAGCAACAACTATCTGAACAGAGAAGCGACCACTTACTGGAAGGTAGGACGTGCGGAGAAGTGAATCCGAGGCGATATTCGGGAGGATAGACGGCGGGGGAGGGGGCCTCCGTTGGCTGCTTCTGGCAAGAGCTAGAGCCCCGGAGCACAAAACTGGAAATTTTAGAAGTTGACTCCGCTGAGGGACGTCGCTCCAGTGTCTAAGCTGGGAGTGGAACCCTCGTGGGACAGTGTGGTGTGAGGACCCTCGGGGTCACAGAAAGACCGGGGGTGCCTGAGTGCGGCAGAGTTCCCAGGTATTGGAGTGGGGAAGCCACTGCAGAGACGGAGCCGAGGCGCAGGCTCGCAGCTCAGGGTTGCCATAAACTGTGATCCACGGCCCAGTCGGGCCACTGCTCCTCCAGCAGGGATCCAACAAGCAGCAGAGCCAGGGAGACTCCCCTTCCTCCCCCGGGAGGAGCAGCACAGGAGCGCACCACAGGGATCTGCTGGGTTTGGAGACTCCACACGGGGTCGGGTGCCAGAGATAGAAACACTCGGTCACAGGCCGGGTGAGCACGGAGTGCGGCCGGAGACCGGGGAGACGGGAGTGACTGACTGCTTTTCTCTGGGGGCGCACTGAGGAGCAGGGTCCCGAGTTCTTGGCTCTTCCGGGCAGAGATTGGGAGGCCACCATTTTCACTCTCATCCTCCAAAGTTGTGCCGAGAGCTTGCAGGGAACAAAAGCTCCCGAGAGCAAACCCGAGCAGATTGCTTAGCCCAGACTCACAAGGGTGGGGCAATTCCGCCTCCAGCAAAGACATTTGGGAACCACGGCAACAGGGCCCACCCCCAGAAGATCAGCATGAACAGCCAGCAAGCCAAGACCAAGTTTACCGATCAAGGAGAACAGAAGAACTCCAGCGCTAGGGGAATAATACACATAGAATTCATGGCTTTTTTACCATGATTCATTAGTTTTTCAAAGTTAATTTTTTTAACTGTTTTTTTTTATTTTTCTTTTTCCCTTTTTCAACCAACATCTTATCAATCCCTTTAAAAAAATTATTTTTCATTTTTAGAGTCATATTCTCTCCCTTTATAGTAGTTACCCTTATTTTTGGGATACATATATAAGTTGTTCTCTCTTTAAAATCTTGAGATACAGTTTCTTCTAACAGATCAAAATATACCCTAAGTCACTAGTGTATGGCTTTGTTCTAGTCTCCTGCCTGATCACATTCTCTCCCTTTTTTTTCTTTTTTTTTTAATCTTCTTTCTTTTTTCAAACAACTTCTTATCTTATCAATTCCTTTTATAAAATCTTTTATAATTTTCATCTTCACAGTCATCTCCATCCCTTCATTCTACCAACCCTTATTTTGTACATATATAAGTCTTTCTTTCTTTAAAATTTTAGGAGGCACTTTCTTCTAACAGACCAAAATCCACCCAAAATCTAGTGTGTGGCACTGATCTATGCACTAGCCTGATCATATTTGATCATATTCTGTTTTTTTTGTTTTGTCTTGTTCTGGTTTTTTTTGTTTTTATCTTTTTCTTTTTCTCTTTTTTCTCTTTCTTTTTTCTTTCTTTCCCTTTCTTTCCCCGGGTTTCAGGTCTTTTCTGATTTGTTTAAAGTATATTTACTAGGGACGTTGTTAACCTGTTAGCATTTTGTTCTCTCTTTCATCTATTCTCCTCTGGAAAAAATGACAAGATAAAAAAATCACCTCAGCAAAAAGAACAAGACGTAGTACCATCTGCCAGGGACCTACTCAACACGGACATAGTATGATGTTGGACCTAGAGTTCAGAATCATGATTTTAAAGATACTAGCTGCGCTTGAAAAAAGCATGGAAGTTATTAGAGACACCCTTCCTGGAGAAATAAAAGAACTAAAATCTAACCAAGTTGAAATCAAAAAGGCTATTAATGAGGTGCAATCAAAAATGGGGGCATTAACTGCTAGGATAAATGAGGCAGAAGAGAGAATTAGCGATATAGAAGACCAAATGATGGAAAATAAAGAAGCTGAGAAGAAGAGAGATAAACAACTACTGGATCACGAGGGCAGAATTCGAGAGATAACTGATACTATAAGACGAAACAACATTAGAATAATTGGGATCCCAGAAGAAGAAGAAAGAGAGAGAGGGGCAGAAGGTATAAGGGAGCAAATTAGAGCAGAGAACTTCCCTAATGTAGGGAAGGAAACAGGCATCAAAATCCAGGAGGCACAGAGAATCCGTCTCAAAATCAATAAAAATAGGTCAACACCCCGACATCTAATAGTAAAACTTACGAGTCTCAGAGACAAAGAGAAAATCCTGATGGCAGCTAGGGAGAAGAGATATGTAACTTATAATGGTGGAAACATTAGATTGGCAACAGACTTATCCACAGAGACCTGGCAGGCCAGAAAGGACTGGCATGATATCTTCAGAGCACTAAACGAGAAAAATATGCAGCCAAGAATACTATATCCAGCTAGGCTGTCATTGAAAATAGAAGGAGAGATAAAAAGCTTCCAGGACAAACAAAAACTAAAGGAATTTGCAAACAGGAAAACAGCCCTCCAAGAAATATTGAAAGAGGTCCTCTAAGCAAAGAGAGAGCCTAAAAGCAGCATAGACCAGAAAGGAACACAGACAATATATAGTCACAGTCACCTTACAGACAATACAATGGCACTAAATTCATCTTTCAATAGTTACCCTGAATGTAAATGGGCTAAATGCCCCAATCAAAAGAAGCAGGCTATCAGATTGGATTAAAAAACAAGACCCATCAATATGCTGTCTGCAAGAAACTCATTTTAGACCCAAAGACATCCCCACATTGAAAGTGAGGGGGTGGAGAACAATTTACCATGCTAATGGACATCAAAAGAAAGCTGGGGTGGCAATCCTTATATCATACAAATTAGATTTTAAAACAAAGATTGTAATAAGAGATGGAGAAGGGTTAAAGGGTCTATACAACAAGAAGATCTAACAATTGTAAATATCTATGCCTCTAACATGGAAGCAGCCAATTATATAAGGCAATTAATAACAAAAGCAAAGAAACACATTGACAACAATACAATAATAGTGGGGGACTTTAACACCCCCCTGACTGAAATGGACAGATCATCTAAGCAAAAGATTCACAAGGAAATAAAGACTTTAAATGACACACTGGACCAAATGGACTTCACAGACATATTCAGAACATTCCATCCCAAAGCAACGGAATACACATTCTTCTCTAGTGCCCACGGAACATTCTCCAGAATAGATCACATCCTAGGTCACAAATCAGGTCTCAACCGGTACCAAAAGATTGGGATTATTGCCTGCATCTTTTCAGACCACAATGCTTTGAAACTAGAACTCAATCACAAGAGGAAAGTCGGAAAGAACTCAAATACATGGAGGCTAAAGAGCATCCTACTAAAGAATGAATGGGTCAACCAGGAAATTCAAGAAGAATTTAAAAAATTCATGGAAACCAATGAAAATGAAAACACAACTGTTCAAAATCTTTGGGATACAGCAAAGGCAGTCCTAAGAGGAAAGTATATAGCAATACAAGCCTTTCTCAAGAAACAAGAAAGGTCTCAAATACACAACCTAACCCTACACCTAAAGGAGCTAGAGAAAAAACAGCAAATAAAGCCTAAACCCAGCAGGAGAAGAGAAATCATAAAGATCAGAGCAGAAATCAATGAAATAGAAACCAAAAGAACAGTAGAACAGATCAACGAACCTAGGAGCTGGTTCTTTGAAAGAATTAACAAGACTGATAAACCCCTGGCCAGACTTATGCAAAAGAAAGGAGAAATGACCCAAATCAACAAAATCATGAATGAAAGAGGAGAGATCACAACCAACACCAAAGAAATACAAACAATTATAAGGACATATTATGAGCAACTCTATGCCAGCAAATTAGATAACCTGGAAGAAATGGATGCATTCCTGGAGATGTATCAACTACCAAAACTGAACCAGGAAGAAATAGAAAACCTGAACAGACCTATAACCACTAAGGAAATTGAAGCAGTCATCAAAAATCTAATAAACAAAAACTCAGGGCCAGATGGCTTCCCAGGGGAATTCTACCAAACATCTAAAGAAGAATTAATACCTATTCTCCTGAAACTGTTCCAAAAAATAGAAATGGAAGGAAACCTTCCAAACTCATTTTATGAGGCCTCCATCACCTTGATCCCAAAACCAGACAAAGACCCCATCAAAAGAAGAATTACAGACCAATATCCTTGATGAACATGGATGCAAAAATTCTCACCAAAATACTAGCCAAAAGGATCCAACAGTACATTAAAAGGATTATTCACCATGACCAAGTGGGATTTATCCCTGGGCTTCAAGGTTGGTTCAACATCTGCAAATCAATGAACATGATACAACACATTAACAAAAGAAAGAACAAGAATCATGATCCTCTCAATAGATGCAGAAAAAGCATTTGACAAAGTCCGGCATCCTTTCTTGATCAAAACCCTTCAGAGTATAGGGATAGAGAGTACACACCTCAATATCATAAAAGCCATCTATGAAAATCCTACAGCGAATATCATTCTCAATGGGAAAAGCTGAGAGCTTTCCCCCTAAGGTCAGGAACGCGGCAGGGATGTCCACTCTCACCACTGCTATTCAACATAGTATTAGAAGTCCTAGCCACAGCAATCAGACAACAAAAAGATATCAAAGGCATCCAAATCGGCAAAGAGGAAGTCAAACTCTCACACTTTGCAGATGATATGCTACTTTATGTGGAAAACCCAAAAGACCCCACCCCAAAACTGCTAGAACTCATACAGGAATTCAGTAATGTGGCAGCATATAAAATCAATGCACAGAAATCAGTGGCATTCTTATACACCAACAACAAGACAGAAGAGAGACAAATTAAGGAGTCGATCCCATTTACAGTTGCACCCAAAACCATAAGATACCTAGGAGTAAATTTAACCAAGGAGGCAAAGGATCTGTACTCAGAAAACTATAAAATACTCATGAAAGAAATTGAAGAAGACACAAAGTAATGGAAAAACGTTCCATGCTCATGGATTGGAAGAATAAACATTGTGAAGATGTCAATGCTACCTAGAGCAATCTACACATTCAATGCAATCCCCATCAAAATACCATCCACTTTTTTCAAAGAAATGGAACAAATAATCCTAAAATTTGTATGGAACCAGAAGAGACCTCGAATAGCCCGAGGAATGTTGAAAAAGAAAAGCAAAGCCGGTGGCAACACAATTCCAGACTTCCAGCTCTATTACAAAGCTGTTATCATCAAGACAGTATGGTAGTGGCACAAAAACAGACACATAGATCAATGGAACAGAATAGAGAGCCCAGAAATGGACCCTCAACTCTATGGTCAACTCATCTTTGACAAAGCAGGAAAGAATGTCCAATGGAAAAAAGACAGTCTCTTCAACAAATGGTATTGGGGAAATTGGACAGCCCCATGCAGAAGAATGAAACTGGACCATTTCCTTATGCCACACACAAAAATAGACTCCAAATGGTTGAAAGACCTAAACGTGAGACAGGAGTCCATCAAAATCCATCAAAATCGGAGAAAGGGGAACCCTCCTACACTGTTGGTGGGAATGCAAGCTGGTGCCACCACTCTGGAAAAACAGTATGGAGGTTCCTCAGAAAGTTGAAAATAGAGCTACCCTATGACCCAGCAATTGCACTACTGGGTATTTACCCCAAAGATACAAATGTAGTGATCTGAAGGGGTTCGTGCACCCCAATGTTTATAGCAGCAATGTCCACAATAGCCAAACTGTGGAAAGAGCCAAGATGTCCATCGACAGATGAATGGATAAAGAAGATGTGGTATATATACACACTGGAATATTATGCAGCCATCAAAAGGAATGAGATCTTGCCATTTGCAACCACGTGGATGGAACTGGAGGGTGTTTTGCTGAGTGAGTCAATCAGAGAAAAACATGTATCATATGACCTCACTGTTAGGAGGAATTCTTAATCTCAGGAAACAAACTGAGGGTTGCTGGAGTGGTGGGGGGTGGGAAGGATGGGGCAGCTGGGTGATAGACATTGGGGAGGGTATGTGCTATGGTGAGTGCTGTGAAATGTGCAAGACTGTTGAATCACAGATCTGTACTTCTGAAACAAATAATGCAATATATGTTAAGAGAAAAAAAGAAGAAGATAGCAGGAGGGGAAGAATGAAAGGGGGTAAATCGGAGGGGGAGATGAACCGTGAGAAATGATGGACTCTGAAAAACAAACTGAGGGTTCTAGAGGGGAGGGGGTGGGGGGATGGGTTAGCCTGGTGATGGGTATTAAAGAGGGCACGTTCTGCGTGGAGCACTGGGTGTTATACGCAGACAATGAATCATGGAACACTACATCCAAAACTAATGGTGTAATGTATGGTGATTAACATAACAATAAAAAAATTTTTAAAAATAAGATTAAAGGAATGAAAAAAAAAAAAAATACTGAAAGCGAGTATTCAAGAGATACTTAAATGCAATTGCTGTATCCTACTTTCCCCTAGCCAGTAAGTCCCAATGTGTGAGATTCTTGTGGCTCACTGAAGTAGTGTTCCCAAATAGACTATACTCAAAATCCAAAGGTTTATAAGGAGTGCACATGGTGATTAAATATGTAAATCAAATATAACCGTTAATTTTAGAGTCTTAGGTAGAAGCTACCTTTCCTGTTGAGACTTAAAGATAACAGAATCTCAATTAAACCAAAGCTTTCTTTTTTTATCACTTCCTTCAGCATTATCAAACATGTTATTAAACCCAGTTTATATTCTGGCTCCTGTAGGAAGCAGGAAATATATTAAGTATATTTCACATCATACCTGAGACCACTTTCTTTGCAATATTCTGTTTGTGCCTCTTACTATAACAGACATTACCAAGGTTTTAGCTTATTCATGTTTTTATTTATTTATTTTTTAAGAGATCTTGTTTCTCCCTTCAATTCAGCTTCCATTAGAACCCTCTCTACCAAACGGGTCCAAAATTCAAAGCATACCATGTTCAAATTATTTTTCATTAGGCTCTGAGTCCCAAATACATTAATAAATAGACTCAGTTTATGTTTTACTTTTCATGTCATGTAAGTTAATAAGCTACAAAATTTGAAAGACTAGTTGGTCCAGAATAGCTTGAGAACCTCTTAAAAAGGCAATGTTGTCTAACTTCACATGCTGGCCTACCAAACTACTTTAGCCTGTCAAAATACTATTAACATGGGTTTAAAAGTGGGATTTTGAAAATATTATTAAGTTTACTTCCATTAAAACCAAGAAAGTAAAATTTTAATAAATTCTGTTTTGGGATAAAAGTAAGATATTTAAATTTAAGAAAAAATTTAAAATAAAAAATGGGTACAGAATTGAGTAGGATTCCCATATTTTTGGCTTGGGTGACTAGGTGGATGGTCATTCACCAAAAGAGACAATAAAGGCATAGATCTGAAAAGGTTTTAAAAAATATTTGCTTTTAGAAACCCTTGAGATTTCTCTTATATTAGTTATATGTACCTCCCATCTCTTCGAGACAGATTTAAAGACATGGGTTTGTCATTTATAAACCCTTTTGATACAGGCTTCAAAGCTGTATCATCCTTATCTTTTGGGGATAGAAGTCAACCCAAATCAAATGTCAACCAGTTAGTTAGTGTACACTTAAAATTAGAAAAGAGATATTTTCCCTTCTACCATTGGTATTTTACTTCTATTAACTCAAAATAATTTATTTCACACATTTTTCTCATTTGCTTCCTCTGTAATAGAACTTCTAATTGTCCTCTCTCATGTCCTCTTCTTTTTGAGAAGACCTAATGTGTGTAAGATTAAGAGAAGAAATGGATAAAGTGCGGGAAGAACACAGATTAAATATATTCAACCCCACAGACTGCATGAACTCTTTAAGTTCTGTCTGTTGGTCACAGGAAATGCTGTGAAATATCCATTATTTTGAATCTCATACTATAAATTGTACTTTCTTTGTCTCTATACTCACAGTTTCTTTATATAATAATTTTCTTATAATATTGAATAATGCAATTCGTTAGGAGTTCCATATTTATTTTTAGATTTATTGATACTCTGACAAAATCCTAATTATGCGTCATCTGAGAGAATAAAAGAGGTTCACGAACTTCATTTTACTAGACATATATTTACAAAGGCAGACTTTTTCTATGTAATTTCCTAATATAGAATTGGAAAGAATAACTGTCAGGCCACCATCTGTCTCTCACCTTCCTCTGGCAGTTTCTGTTCCAGGCATGATCTCACTCTTGGAAAGTAGTTCCTGGAAACCATCACATGCAAAATCTGGCAAAGAAGAGACAGTGCACTCACACCTGATAGAACAGAGGAGCCAGTTTTTAAGAAGAGTCTATGCATATATTTTATCTCAATGTCTAGACTAATAAAATTAGGTGAGGGCTAGCAAAAATTGTGGTTATTTGAAAGCTATCGCCAAGACATCTGGAAATTTAATAGACGTTCCAGAGGTCTTTGACCAGATACTACCTTTTTTAACTATAGAAAGACTATCATGACCCTTCCTAAATGATGTATTAGGCTGGCCTTTGGCAATAAAATATTAGGGCTGTTGTGAAGGGACCTCACTCATTTCTATAGAGACGCACAATACCTGTCTGCTGCTTCCTCCCTCAAGCTTCAGATAATGAAAAGCACATTGCATACCACTTGAACAAATTTAAAACAGAACAAAGCAGTAGAGATAGCTTCACATGTGCCTTTGATTGCATTTTACATTTTTTCAGCTATGGCCTGATCACTTTTTTTACTTTAACACCTCTGAACATGATGTTTATGTCTTTTTTTTAATGATTAGCAATTCTTAACTTGCATTATATAATAAAAGAGAAAAGAAATACTCAGGTGTAAGGTTAAACATTCTCTTTCTGCTAAATCCATTGTAAATCACTGCAACATCTAAATGTTAGAGTCCAAATGTTGAATACATCGACTGACCTTAAAGTCCATGTTTCTGATCCTCAAAACAGACATTTGATTTTTATAAATCTCATATTTCACAAGTTTGTATAGTAAAATTGGTTTTGGAGGATGCCAATAAATATAGGGAAACCAAATTTGTTTTCTCTCTGATAGGATGCATTCTTGACTCAGTTGTAAGAGTGGTTTTGGGGCCAGGAAAATGGGAGAAGAAATAATTTTTAAAACTATATTTTCACAAGATTTACAATTTAAATTACTCAGATAATGCCTATTGATTAATCCTATGTGCAGGGAAAGAAAGTTCTTATTACCCTTATTCTATTGACAAGGAACCTGCGGTTTAGTCAAGAAATTTCCCAAGGTTATTCTTAGTGTTAAGTGGCAACACAAAAAGTATCACAAAAGCCTTCTGACTCCTCACCTAGGTTTTCTTTCTTTTTAATATAAAATTTATTTATGTATACAGTAGTTCCCCCTAATCCATGGGGAATATGTTCCAAGACCCCCAGGGGATGCCTGAAACTGCAGATGCAGATAGTGCCAAACCCTACGTATACTGTGTTTTTTCCTATACATACATACATATGATGAAGTTTGATTTATATATTAGGCACGGTAAATGATGAAAAATAACTAATAATAAAATAGAACAATTACAACAATATACTATAATAAAAGTTCTATAAAGGTGGCCTCTCTCTCTTTCAAAATTTCTTATTGTACTGTACCCACCCTTCTTCTTGTGATAATGTGAGATGATAAAATGCTCATGTGATGAGATAAAATGAGGAGAATGACATAGACATTGTGACATAGAGTTAGGCTGCTATTGACTTTTAGACCATACATCACAAGGAGGATTATCTCCTTTCATTTGGGCCCATGGTTGACCTTGGGTAACTTGAAACCACATGAAGTGAAACCACAGAGAAGGGGCAACTGCTGTTATTTACACATGTGAAATAAACTTATTTTTAGGGTGTGGTATGATAAATTTTGACAACTGGCTACGTGGTTTAACCACCATAGCCATCAAGATTATAGAATATTATATTACCTCAGAGTTTTGTTGTTGCTCCTTCCTAGACTACATTCTCCACTCCAGGCTCTAGGCAGCCACTGAACTATTTTCTGGTATAAAAGATTAAATTGTTTTTTCTAGAGCTTTATATTTGCTATGTGCTCTTTTGTGACTGGTTTCTTTCACTCAGGATAATGTTTTTATAGCATCTCTCAGTATTTATTCCATTTTAATGCTGAGCAGTATTCCACAAGATATGCCATAGTTCGCTTACCCATCATTCAACTGTTAATGGATGTTTGGTTGTGTACAAACTTTGTGTGGATATTCCTCTTTCATTTCTTTTGAGAAAAGACTAAAAGTAGAATGTTTCCCAAGCTGTATCATTTTATATCCTCACAAATAATGTATGAGAGCTCCAGGTGAGTGAACATGATCTGTCACTTGCTTCTTGGTCCCAGGTTTGTATTAATTACCAATCCTGTGTAACAATATGACTACAGATTTAAAACATCTTGAAACAGCACACCTTTATTTTCTTTCTTTCTGTGAGTCAGGAGTCCAGGCATGGTTTAGACTGGCCTTTGGGCTCTACAATCTTATATAATATAATCACATAATCCTGTGAAGGTAATCTCATACATTCCACCATCTTTGATGTATTCTCAAGTCAGTATTTTTAAATTTAGCCATTCCAGTGAGTGTGAAACAGTATAACAATGTGGTTTTAGCTTACATTTTATGTTATTTTAGTTAGGAATTTTACTTTTATGTACATTATAACTTCAAAATTCATGGTTACTATTTTTGCTTTTGACATTCAACTATATAAGCATATAAAAATAATAAAAATGCATTTGATATTCTTCTGTATCTTAACTATTTTTGGAACTCTACATTTTTCTGTGTGGATCCAAATTTCTATCTGGTATCATATTCTTTATGACAGAAGAACTTACCTTAGCATTTCTTGTAGTGAGGATGTGCTAATAAAGAATACATTTTAGCTTTTATTTCTCTGAAAATCTTCTCTGAAAACATCTTTATTCCTTTTTAATTTTCTGGAAGCTATTTTTGCTGTATATATCTAAAATTATGGGGGGTTGAGTACTTTAAAAACCCACCTCCCTTGTTTTCTGGGTTACATGTTTCCTAGTGGGAATTCTGCTGTGTTTATATTTACTCTGCTATAGTAATATAACATTTTTTCTCTCGCTACTTTTAAGATTTTTCTTTATCATTTGTATTGAGCAAGTTGATTTTGATGTTTTTTGGTATTGTTTTATTTGTATTTATCCTGCTCGTAATTCACTGAGCTTTTGTATCAGTAAGTTTATAATTTTCACAACATTTGAGAATCATTTGTTTACTATTTCTTCAAGTAATTTTTCCTACCCCTTTTCCTTCTGGGATTCACATTATATTTACATTACTTTTTTTTTATGTTTTCCCAGAAAACACTATGACTCTATCAATTTACTATCAGTCTTTATTTTTCTCTGATCTCTTCATTTTGGGTGGTTTCTACTCCTATGCCTTCAAGTTCAAGAGTCATCTCTTCTGCAGTATTTCAATTAGCTATTAATTTCATCCAGTCAAATTTTTATTTCAGATTTTTAACTCAAAAATTCTATTTGTTTCTTTTTAATTTTTTCTTCTTTTTACTGCTTTTTACTGTTGGTTTTTTTCTTTGAGCATATTAAGTATATCTGAAACATTAGTTTTTTTTAAGATTTTATTTGTTTATTTGACAGAGAGAGCACAAGCAGGGGGAGGAGCAGAGGGAGAGGGAGAAGCAGGCTCCGCACTGATCAGAGAGCTGGCCCTGGGGCTGGGATCATGACCTGAGCTGAAGGCAGACACTTAACCAACTAAGCCACCTAGGTGCCCCTAATGTTTTAATGTTTTAATGTTCTTATTCACAAACACATCATCTCTGTCATTTCTGTGTCTGTTTCTACAGACTGAGTATTTTCTTACAATTCTGGGTCACATTTCTTCCTTCTTTACATGTCTAGTAATTTCTAGATTACATACTTGACCTCATAAATTTTATGCTACTGAGTGCTAAATCTTGTTTATTCTTTTAAAAAGTTTTGGATTTTGCTCTGGCAGGCAATAAAGTGGCTTGCAGATCTGTTTTTATCTTTTATCTTTTATCTTTATCTGTTGTTTTTTTCCCCATTTATTGGAGTATTTATTCAGATTTATGTAAGATCTGCTATTATTGGGCTTATATTCAGTATGTTACTCTTCATTTCCTCTTTGAACCAATTTTTTAAGGTTTTAAAAGGGCAGATCTTTAGTCTTCTTTTTGGTTTGTTAAGCCCCACTAAGGCAGGTCATCCTGGAGGTCTATGCTGAAAGCCCCTTGTCGCCAACAGTGTCTCTTACTCTGGTTGGTGAAAACAGGAATGATTCTTGTTCCTGTGTGAGTTCTGGATAATTTTCTCTTCAGTGGGCTCTGGTAATTATTCTTTCCCTGGAACTAGTTTTTGAAGTTGCACTCATGTAGAGTGGTATTCAAAGACTCAACAGAAATTTCTATGGAAATTTTTGGAACTCTTTTTGCCAAAAGATTTCTCTTCTTGGTACTCTGTCCCCACAAATTCTGTTTCAGCCTCCTTGAACTCTAATCTATGTCTCATACGATTCATGAGAAAAGTGGGCTCTACCTGGATTCTTTTCTCTTTGTCAGAGTACAAAAAGTTACTCCAGCCAGTAAGCTAGTAAGATTTAATAATTCAACAGTTGCTCCGTGTTGGGCTCCCTGCTCAGTGGGGAGTCTGCTTCTCCCTCTCCCTCTACACCAACCCCCCAACTTGTGCTCCCTTTCTCTCTCTCTGTCTCAAATAAATAATAAAATTTAAAAAAAAACCTTCAGTTGTTTTCCTTCTCTAAGGAATCACAAGTATGCCCTGCCTATTGTGCCATGTTTGAAAACCATTATTCCACATTTCTCCAGTTTTCTATTTGTTGACAACCTGAGGATCTTTCCAGGCTTTACTACTCCTTTGTGACTGGAATTCATCCTGAACTGTTTCAGTCAGAGGCAGTGGGGTATACTGGTAAAGCACACAGCCTCTGGAAGAAAGTGGCACACAGTTCAATATCAGGTATTAATTATGTGAGTTTGAACAATTAATTGTTTTCTGTACCTCAATTTGTTCATCTGTAAAATAAGTATGGTAATAATGGTGCCTACCTCATGGTTCATTGCTATGATGAAGTGAGTCCATATGTGCCAAGCTCTTAGAAGAACCAGTGCATGTAATAAGCATTTATGGAATCACTTTTATTACACAAGCTACTCCATGCATCCTTTGACCTAGATTCCCAAGATGATTGTGTCTCTCATATTAAAGAGAATTGAATCTACAAGAATTGACAATAAACTTCATACTGCAGTTATGCCTGGGGGAGGACTAGAAGAAATTGTGGTAATGATCAAAGAGAACTTCAACATTTATCTGTAATGTTTTGATTATTCATAAGGAGACTACATTCTATGTTGAATGTATAGCTAAAAATGCTTTTAAAAATGCAACAATATTTCTTTATGGTAGATACTGCTGACTACCAAACTCTATATTCTTATCTTCTTTACTGTTCAAACATTAAAATTGTGTTTCCCAGTTTCTCCTATTATTAGAATAACCATATGACTAAGTTCTAACCAATGAACTTTAACTGAAAGTTTCACACCTTAATTTTGGGCATGGCCAGTAAAAATGTCCCACACATGCTCTTTTATGACCATGATTTTCTCAACTTATGGCTGGCAGGAAGAATGATGATCCTCAGAGTGGCGTTAGATATGTCATGTGGGAAAGATGATTAATTCTCCTCAGTCCAGGTTCCTTGAAGGAGGACCATTTGGGCAATTTATTTCTACAAATATTAATTTTAATTTTCTGCAAGTAGTTTGCAAGTTAGGAGGGGAGTCCATGGCCATCTGACCCAAAGTTTTGTTCTTTAAATTACTCATTTAATTGATTCACCTAAAAACCACAGGGAAAATATATAAGAAAGCAGAATTAGCTCCAGGTATAGAAATTATTTTCTAAAATGAGACCAGAAAAAACTACTGAATATGGTCAACATTTCTGGAAGTTTTTTAAAAAAAAAAAAAAAACAGAATAATCAAGGAAGTTATAGAGGGTACTGTTATACTAAGTAAAAGGTACCAGAAGAGGATTAATCTTTAGGATTCTATAACTATATATTCAAGTCACTCAGACTTGAAGCACCAATATCCCGTCAAAGAACCAACATAACTTGAGAGAAGGTGATCTATATTTTTACAAGGAATCAATTAAAAGAAATTTTTATTTGGCATCATAGGTGGAAAAGAGAGTGTTGATCACTATGCTTCCTGAACTATGTTCCAGGTAGTAAAACATGTAGCTTCACCTTAAAGAGGCATTTATGGGGCGCCTGGGTGGCTCAGTCATTAAGCATCTGCCTTTGGCTCAGGTCATGATCCCAGGGTCCTGGGATCGAGCCCCGCATCGGACTCCCTGCTCCATGGGTAGCCTGCTTCTCCCTCTCCCACTCCCCCTGCTTGTGTTCCCTCTCTCACTATCTCTCTCTCTCTGTCAAATAAATGAATAAAATCTTTAAAAAATAAACAAATAAAGAGGCAGATTAGGACCTGGGTTTTAGGTAGACTCATCTAAAGATCTATCACAGACCACTAAGCTTTCACAGTTTACCAAGACATCCTTAATTCTCTCATTTGAAAAACAGAGGCTAATGAGGGCTTCCTCATTTAGAAGATAAATGTAAAAACAAACAAACAAAAAGAGTGTACCTATACCTTCAACACCCTTTTTAAGCTGGTACCACATAGGATTCTAGAAGGCCAAGTATCCTCACATGAAGAAAAATCTGGGTTGATATTGTATGCATATTTCAAATGATCTGCAGTTTTGCAAAAGCCTGATGTCTCTTCGCAGAGCACAGTGAAAGTGATGTTTCATACGGTTTCTCAATATATTTCCTTTACTGTATTTGATCCCAAAAAAATGGTACTTTAGGGGCGCCTGGGTGGCTTAGTCGTTAAGCGTCTGCCTTCGGCTGAGGTCATGATCCCAGGGTCCTGGGATCGAGTCCCACATCAGGTTCCTGGCTCAGCAGGGAGCCTGCTTCTCCCTCTCCCTCTGCCTCTCCCCCTGCTCATGCTCTCCCTTTCTCTCTCTCTCTCTCTCTGTATCTCTGTGTCTCAAATGAATAAATAAAATCTTTAATAAAAAATAGTATTTTAATTCAAGGGCATATATTTTTTGTAGGTCTTAAGAGAACTAAGGTAGTGTTTGGTGACTTCACACTGAGGGATACTTCTCACAAAAATCATGGTCCTATCTGGTAGATCCCGTTAATGAAGAGTTTATTTGAAAAAAAAAAAATTTGTAGTCTCAACTTCAGAGTCACTCTGTTGTTTCAATTATATTGTTAAACTCGAAAAACAAGAACCGCATTTGTTCTAATGTTCTTGATCCTCTTGGTATTTGGCAAAATGTCAAGGGCATTAAAAACATTCATATAACTTTCATGTTGTTGCTCTTTATTTCCTCACATACAGATTTCACTGAGAGCAAAATATTTTGAGGATTATTCTGTTGTCATCCCTCTTTATGTATAAGTTTAAGGTCCTTAAATTCAGCAGTGCTCAAAGGATAGCCTGCTACAAATCCCCAACTGCTTTAAAATCTCAGTTGCATATATTTTTCAGTTTACTGTTTGACACAAGTTCAATAATCACAATATAAGCATGCCTTTTACTAGAACAACAAAATATCTCTGCTGGACAAAAATTCTTCTATTATTAGAGATGGACAGGAAGATTAGCGTCTTAATAAGGGAGATTTAAAACCTTGTTAAAAGACAACATTGCTTTTCATTTCTCATATACAAATAATGCGTTTCCCTACTGGATTCTTGCAATCAATTGATTGACACTATAGAAGATAAGAAGTTGAATATCTGAAGACAGAATATTATCATAAAATTTATAAGAACACAAAGTAGAATTCAATAATGGATTTAAAGCCTTTAAAGCAGAAAGATCGAGGGAGAAAAAAGAAGTGTGTTCTTATCTGTGTTTTAGAGTTTTAAAATGGATGTGCTTGTTCCAAAAACAACTTTTCAATTTCCACAGCATTTTAAAATACCTTCAAGGCCAGAAAAATTGACATGTTAAGAAGACATACCTTTTGTGGGCCTGAAAAGAGCTATTACTTAAAAAAAGAAACATGTGGACTAACAAAATCAAAACTTTATTCACACAAAAATTGCCAAAAATTAACCCATGGTGTTTTTTTATGCAATATTGTAAAATTTGTTACTGACAAACAGGGGCGCCTGGGTAGCTCGGTTGTTAAGTGTCTGCCTTCAGCTCAGGTCATGATCCCAGGGTCCTGGGATCGAGCCCCGCATCGGGCTCTCTGCTCAGTGGGGAGCCTGCTTCTCCCTCTCCCACTCCCCCTGCTTATGTTCCCTCTCTTGCTGTCAAATAAATTAATAAAATCTTTAAAAAAAAGAAAGAAATTGACAAACATTGAATATTTCCACCCTTAAGGTCTTCTTGATATTTATTTAAAAAGCTTATTTTTATAAAATGAATCTAAAGTTTGATTCTGCTTTTAGATTCATAAACTCAGCCACCCACAGAATAAAACCAAAGTTGTTTATATATCAAATTAATTAGGAAATGGCTCCATTTTCTTTCTGTCATTTATTTATCAGTTTGACTGTGAACCTCTGTGTTTTTGCTACATAAAAGTTATGAGGAAACATCATGCATTAATAAATGAAAACAATTATTCTGTAGATCAGTAATTTATTATGAACATACAGTAGAAAGTTATGTCATATACATGGAAGTCATTCTTATTGTTAACGTTTATTTTTACCTGAGAATTGGATAACCATAATTTAAAGGGCCACTATACAGGAAATTTTGGTCTAATATCGTTGACCACAGTTCATTTGTAGCTGTCTACTACCACTTATGCTTCCCTTCTGTTGTATGGAAGTTTAAACGTCTGACTCTTGATTTCAGCTCAGGTCATGATGTTAGGGTTCTAAGATCGAGCCCCGCATCCAGCTCCAAGCTCAGCAGAGAGTCTGCTTGAGATTCTCCCTCTCCCTGCCCCACTGTCCACCCCCCTGCTTGCACTCACTTGCATGTACTCTCTCACGTGCTCTCTCTCAAATAAATAAATAAATAATAAATAAATAAATAAATAAATAAATAAATAAATAAATAAAATCTTTTAAAAAACAAAAAGAAGTTTTGCTTGGAAATTAGCTGTCAAGCTAGAAACTACACTTTCTAGGGCCCTTGCTTTTGTGTGCTCTCACAGGTGACTTATTTTTGCCAATGGAATATGAGTGGAAGTGATGCATATCACTTCCTTTCCCAAGCTTGAAAGAAACAGGTGCTCTTTCTCCATGCTCTTTTTATTTTTTCTCTAGAGGGAAACGACATCAAGAGTGTATGGAAAAGTGAAGCCATCAGAAGAAAGAAGCATCTCTATAAATCACTAAATGGAGAAAGTCACCTGCTAACCAGGAATCTCTTTGAGACAGCTGAATGAGCAATAAATAAGTTCCTTTTTTTGTTCAGGCCAGGAAGCACTATTCTTATTTCAGTCTCAAGCTATTTGTTACAGCAGCTAGAGTTACATAAATAATACAGTCCTATTACAATAGTTGAAAACACTGAAGTATGATGTCAATTTTCTATCTATCTGGTCAAAGAGGTCATCTGCAGGAAGATTTTTAATGGAATAAGAGATCAGCTTGGCTCTAACACTTGTTACCAGCTAATTTCCAGAATTCAGTCAATTTCCAGAGATCAACCTGGATCTAGCACTTGTCACCAGAATTGATTTGCCTGCTCTACCTACCGAGGTAGACATCTCTCCTTGCATGCTGACTACTCCAAACATCCTTCTATATACCTTCTCTGTTGAGTATGTTTCCTCATAAGGAAAACACCTAATTGGTGAAGAATATAGGAAGAATTAAGAATTAAGATCCCCTGTTAGAACTTCCAAGGCTACAAAGCCTTGTATGGAATGGGAGAAAGTAGTCCTGTTACCTGGCACTTCATTTGACTATGTGTAATAGCCTAAAAATCATACTGTAAACAAAAATAGTTATTATGATCTCATGTATAAGGACATTCAGAGTTATATGTCAAAATAACATGGCTTCTCAAGGAAGTCATCAAAGGCCAAAGAACCTCTCTCCATGTGCTCAGCCAGCTTTGTCTTGCGATTGTCATATGATTGCCCCACAGACAGATACAAGGGCATTCCAAAGAAAAGGAAAAAAGAAGGTGAGAGCCAAAAGATATATCCCCCACTGACTTTATGCTTTTATTAAGATGACAACGATAACTCTTCTGGAAACTTACCTGCTAAATTTCGGCTTAAATCCTATTAGCTAGGACTGAGTCACATGACTACTTCTAGCTGCAAAAGAGACTAAAGAAGCAACTGCAGGGACGTTCTAGAGAATATCAGCTTTGCTAACATTTTCACATGTATCACCTCCATTCTAAAGCTCTTAAAAAGAAGGACTTTAATATGCAAGCTTGTTGGATATATGCATATCTCAATATATTCTTTAAGCTAAAGTATATACTTTTTAAAATGTATATACCTATATATATATTATATATATATATATATAGTAATGTATAAATGTGGAGATAATTTTGAGTCAGAATCCAAACACAACTTGGGAACTATGGAAATCATGTGTAGACATTTTAATAAGCACACTGAAAATTAATAAATGGGATCCGTAATTTAAAAGATGTATCTCACATATTGTTGCTCCTGAAGATCCTGTGTTAGTGCATTTTTAAAAGCTGTTTCTTAATAACACTTTTAAATAGGATGTGATATTCCAAACATTTTAGATCCTAACATAATAGTTTGTTATGTGTACTTACATACTCAAATATACATGTGCATATATAGGCATTTTACTGTGTCTTGATTACCGTTAAGATACTGGTTGGGTTTTAAAATGCAGTACATTTTGTGCAGAACGTTTTGTTTTAGCAACAGATTACTGATATTTAGTGGAAGTGGCTTTCTTACCTTTTTAAACTCCGTATATTACCACACTGAGCAAAATCTGGTTTCTATTAAAAAGTAAGGGCAAAGGGATATTGGGTATGTAACTAGTAGTGTAGACTATACAAACCACATGAAGTCTTAATATTTTCAAAAGAAATTTCATATGGGACATTTAAAATTGCATAAGAAAGATAATTCCAATCAATAACCCAGAAATCATTGATTTTCTCAGTTTTGTAATGACATTGAGATAAAGTGTTGTGGATTATTTAATCATAAATATGTTTTAAAACTGTGGAACCCAATCAGTGCAGTGGCATAAAAGTCTAAACTGCTCATAAGCAACAGTGTCTCATTTATATTGACCCAGATGGCTGGTCATAAGTACTGTGTACTTGAAATGATTTCAAGTTGACGTGCCTCTGAGTTACTCTAATGAGAAGTATACAAGGAAGAATACAGCTTCAAATATTTACAGCATTTTAGATGCCAGCCCAGTATTAATTCATTCTATCTTTGACAGCACTTACCATGTGAGTCATATAAGTAGTAATAGCCAACATTGATGCCAAACATTATACATTTTCTTTGATCCTCACAGCATTTGTACAATCCACTTATTCTTATCCATGTTGTATACTTCAAAAGGTTACATTCCTTGCCCCAGTTCACAGAGCAGAGGGCACAACTCTTATGTCATAAATACAGGTGTCAAACCCCGCCCTTCTGTATGACTCTAAAAAATTATAAAAAATGATAGAATCTGTCTCCACTAAATTCTTAGCCTGGGAGAGGTGGTAAGATGTAGTGAGGGCCAAGAAAGTGATGCATGGCAGAAAACCGACTTCTGTATAAAATTTGCTCTGAAAGCACTTAGAAATTTAGTTTCAGAAATCTTGAGTCCTTGGTTGCTTTTTTATTTCAGAGTTATGAAAGGAATCTGGCATAGAGTTTGATTTGTGGAAATATTAAATAGTTTTTTTTTAATTTCAAAACATGTGAACAAAAAAATTAAATAAATAAGCATTAGTTGATATAGGGCCTTTTTTGATAACTCACATGGATATAATAAATATTATTTCTGAAAGTAAGTTTTTAAAAGCAGATTGTTTCTGAAAATAAGTAACTTCTTGGAGTGGTTTTCCTCACTGATCAAATCTGCATGACCAATCTTTTAAGAAGTAGAAGGAAAAATACAGGTCTAAAAACGAGAAAATAAATTTAAAAAGGTCTACCAATGAAAGTTAAAAACCAAAACTGAATAAGACATGTTTAAATGAGGACTTCTTGATTTTTACTCAAGACACATAAATACATCTGGGCATGGAATCTGACCCTATAATCCCTCAAGATGTCTTCAAGCTCCATGTTCTATGTGCAAGTTCCCCGGTCTCCCAGTTGATTCCATTTTCGTTTACAATAAGGATTGGCCAACCATTATTAAAGCTATTAATCATATACATTTTCCTTGTGGTGTTATTAATCATTTGCTTTTGAAACACAAATAATTGAGGACCCAGGAGTGCCCAGTAAAAACTAGTAAAAGCGGCGAGGGTTCTGGGATACAGGCAGCCTGAAGATAGTTCCCTTCTCCTGACCCCCAACGCCAAGCTGTCTGTAACTCCTGATTAAGGCTGCAACTGGGATGTATGAGCCCCTGAGTGCAGGAAAAGGATGGCCTTTAGTGGATTCCAGTAGAGAGGCCTCGAGTAGTTTTTTTCCTGATGGATGGGCTAAATTTCTACAGAACCAGTTTGACACCTCAGAGAGATATAAAAAAAAAATTCTCAAAAAAAGGCAAAATAGTGAATCTCATATCAATTTAAAATAAGCATGTGTTGGGGTGCCTGGGGGGCTTAGTCATTAAAGGGTCTGACTCAGTTTCTGCTCAGGTCATGATCTCAGTCCTGAGATCGAGCCCTACTTCAGCTAAGAGTCTCTCTCTCTCTCCCTCTCCCTCTGCCCCTCCCTCCCTCCCCGCCCAAATAAATAAATAAATAAGCATGTGTTAAAAGTTCTATTGAATTAATCATTATTACTTTTTAGCTAGTAACAAAAACAGAAAAATGTCATGAGGTTAAAAATAGAACTCAAAGTAGCACGCATTTATAGTCAAATAAGGAATGCTGAAATGAGCTTAACAAAGAAATGAAAAACTGGCAAAACTAGTCAATATTCTCAGGGCGATAATTAAATACATTCCATCAGACGCAATTTGCATTTCTATGAATAGAATTTTTTTTTTGCATTATTTCCAGTTTTCTATAAATTAACATCTATCTCTGTAGAGTTACAGAACAGCCCTCTCAAAGACAAAGCCAGAGGTGACCCAGATGGAAAATGCTTGTCAGGGTACCTTCTACATTTCAAACTCTTTCACAATTTTTACTTATAAGGAGTAAATACAAACAAACTGAAAGTGACAAAAATAAACTATTTTGGAATGGACCAACACAAATTTAAATAAAATCCTTAAAAGAGGTGAAATATAATAAAGTGGAAATTCTAATAATATTCTAAAACTGACAGTGTGGAACCACTCATGGAGATAAAAGACTGGGGTTTATGGGGGCAGATTTGGTAAGTCTCCAAAGTTCTCCTTGGGAAAAAGGGCAGGCAGGGTAGGAGATGTTAAGAAGTGAACATATTCTAAAAATCTCATCCTATAGAATTGGGAGCAAATAAGGAAGAATGGGACATCTTGAGAAAATCCAAATATCTCCGTGGAGTAGTTGCTATTTTCTGTCTGAGTCACAGTAGAAACATATATTTTGGATACCGAGAATAGGAACAAAGAAGGAAATTCAAAGCTGCACACATTGATGGCCATTCTAATCTTTCCCCATGACTTCACTCAGACCCCCAGGTAATCAAATATTGTCATCGGTAGCCTGAGCTCTAACTTACTGATAAAGAATCTTTAGACTAAAGGAGGAATGTAGAGCTTGATTTCTTTTATGAGAAACATCTGTCCTTAAGTGCCTTATCATGAGGCTAGGGGTTTTGGTTTTGGAGTTTTTGTTTGGTTTGTTTGGGTTTTGGCTGAGATTTTACAAATTGTTCTGACATGAAGAAAATGAATAAAGTATGGTTGTCATATCAGGTCTTGATGTTGTGTACCTTCTGCTTACAACTCACACCAACTGGTCTCCAGGTAATTTTAGGAGTTAGGTCTCAGGAAGCGAAACTAATCAGGGAATCAGAGAGATAGTCTCACGAAAGAGACAAAGTGAGTTTGCTGGATATACATGTGAGATTCAGGAAACAAGCTAAGAAAAACTCAAGGGATATAAATGATGGCTTTAAGTTTGCAGCTAATGCAAACTGCTATAATTTGAATATAGCTTCTGCCAGTTAAAAGATGCCAATATTGAGTGCTATGGCATTTAACATCAGGGAAATGAGACTCAGGCACAGATGGGTTTTCAGGCTTCAAGGGAACAAATCCTTAAATTTAAATAACTGTGAGAATAATTACATAGTTTTGTTGCAAGTTACAAGGAACACATCACTTTCTTTCAAATAGAGCTCTTTGTCTGCTATAATTACACCTTCTAGAAGAGTGTTGCAAAAAATACTGAAGCATATCTTGCTCAATCAGCATTATCATCATCAACATTGAAGTTTATTTATTAATGTTCTCGTGCATGCTTCTGTGAGAGAAACTATTCCAAACAACCTAAATAAGAGCTCCTAGTGTTTAAAAATTATCATGTAATTATAAAACTTAATATATAAATTTCTAAACAGTGAGAATGACCACAATTGATATAACCTATTTAACATACTTACATAACGTATGTTATATATTATTTATATGACAATGCTATCAATCAACACATATTGGCCCTGATCTTTTTCTGTCTTTATTTCATAAGGACTGGGTCAGTCTAGGTGTTTACTTTCTCTGGGAAAACGTTGAGCATGCAGGGGCATCTGGAACCCAGATGTGTGGTCAAGCACTGAATTTCATTCAGTTCCTGAGTAAGGGGAGGGGAAATGTCCTCTGAAACTGAAAAATTGGAATAGGCTCCTCCACTACATTTTCATATAAAGAGATTACCTCTCCTTTCAACTGGAAGTCAAGTAAAATATCTCCTTAAGTATTTTGTTTTGTTTTGTTTTGAACAATTCTATTTTAAAGAAAATACCTGATCTTTAATCTTCTCAAAGGACAAAGAAGTATAAAGACTAGGCAGACAGATCCAGGGAAGGGACCCCCAAAGTGTATGGAAATGTGCTCAGAGCTGTTTGGGTAAGAAATTCCAAGATCCCAGAACCTGTGGTGGATGTCTAGGAGACAGGGAAAGGTGATATCCATGTGGGGATTCCCCAGCCGTGCAGACTCCTCAGCCTCTAAAGTAGTTTGTAGCCAGTGAACCTCCAAAATGTGGGGCTCAGAGAAGGGACCCTCTTACAGAGTCTATGGTTGGTAGTGTTTAACTACAGTTCCTATTGGATTCAATAGGCTCTTTGCAAAAAAAGAAAAATTACATGTGCATATATATATATATATATGTATATGTATAAATGCAACTCCTGATCCTGATACATGAAGAAACAGTGTAGCCAGAACAACCCCTAGAACTGGGTTCTGCCAATCCTATAAAGTTGTAAGGTCATGAAGACCCAGGAGCAGTTTGTCCCAACATAGCAGCTGTACACGTGGGGCCATGTACACATGGGATCATGTACACATGGGGTCATGTACATGTGGGGTCATGTACACGTGGGGTCATGTACACATGGGATCATGTACATGTGGTGTCATGCACACCCGGGATCATGTACACGTGGGGTCATGTACACATGGGATCATGTACACATGGGATCATGTACACATGGGATCATGTACACGTGGGGTCATGCACAAAACATAAAGCACAAGAAAGCTGCATAAGCAAATGCCCCAAACCCTTTTAACCACCATTCACTACACCAGTGAAAAGACAGTACCTCCCCTCAGTTCACATTTATGGCCATATGGGATGTCCTTAAAAAGCAAATAATGAGGGCCTACCAGTTTGAGCTGGATTAAGGAATGAGTTGGCTTGGTGTGTGATTACAAATCTAGAACGGACTGTGGGTGCACTATGGCCTCCTGTCTCCAGGGTGACTCTGAAAGGCAATAATGAAGAGAAACCCTCCCAATGGGAGGGGTTTTTATCATTTCACCTGGTCCTCCACTTTGTAGAAAGACAAGTAGCCTCAAGGAAAAATATATTTTGATTCAAAGGTAGTGCTTAATGGCCTGGCTAGTTGGACAGGGGCCTGGTAGAAGATCAGAATATCGAGGCAAGAAAATTGTGGAAGACACATGAGGATGACATAGGTCTGTGGACACGGAATGCAAAGACTTTGGATCACTGACCAGAAGGTAGCCCCGACTGAAGAGGTGTAAACCACCAAGTAAATAGAAGGACAGGCCCAATTAACATCGCCCTGTTTATATCATGGCAGCTCCGGTGTTGGCACAAGGGGCATATCATGGAGTAGCCCGGGTGGCAGGAATGGAAGCTATGCACTGAGTTCAACCTCTACCTCTCCCAGTCTTGCTCCCCTCACTCCTTCAGTACTGTTGCTGGCAGCATTCCTCAGTGAGCTCCCTACAACCAAATCTCCAACCCAGAGACGGTCTCTTGGGTAACCGGGACAAACACAATGCTCTTCTGTTCTCTTTTCCTACATCTCTCCATTTCTCCCTCCCTCACTTTCCTTTCTTTCCTCTTTTTGTGTGTGGGACAGCATCTCTAGACTTTGAGGAGTGGAAGCCTACTGGGAAATATTTAGTCTGTATCTAGCAATTAAATGAACTCTATTGCTTGGTGACACCATGCTGTGGAGAAAAATTTTATTCTGTTAGGGCAGGACTGGGCAAAATTTTTCTGTAAAGGCCCAGGTTGTAATATTTTAGGCTTTGTGGACCACATAGTCTCTATTATACTACTCAATTCTACCATTTTAGTGCAAAAGTAGCCATGGATGATATGCAAACAGATAAGCCTGGCTGTGTTAAAATAAAGGGTTGTCTATAAAAAGAGGAAGCAGGCCGGATTAGGCTCATTAACCACAGACTCGTTTTTTTTTTAATAATTTTTTATTGTTATGTTAATCACCATACATTACATCATTAGTTTTTGGTGCAGTGTTCCATGATTCATTGTTTGTGCATAACACCCAGTGCTCCACGCAGAACGTGCCCTCTTTAATACCCATCACCAGGCTAATCCATCCCCCTACCCCCCTCCCCTCTAGAACCCTCAGTTTGTTTTTCAAAGTCCATCGTCTCTCATGGTTCGTCTCCCCCTCTGATTTACTCCCCTTCATTCTTCCCCTCCTGCTATCTTCTTTTTTTTTCTTAACATATATTGCATTTGTTTCAGAAGTACAGATCCGTGATTCATCGGTCTTGTACAATTCACAGCACTCACCATAGCACATACCCTCCCCAATGTCTATCACCCAGCCACCCCATCCCTCCCAACCCCCACCATTCCAGCAACCCTCAGTTTGTTTCCTGAGATTAAGAATTCCTCATATCAGTGAGGTCATATGATACATGTCTTTCTCTGATTGACTTATTTCACTAAACATAACACCCTCCAGTTCCATCCACGTCGTTGCAAATGGCAAGATCTCATTCCTTTTGATGGCTGCATAATATTCCATTGTGTATATATACCACTTCTTCTTTATCCATTCATCTGTCGATGGACATCTTGGCTCTTTCCACAGTTTGGCTATTGTGGACATTGCTGCTATAAACATTGGGGTGCACGAACCCCTTCAGATCCCTACATTTGTATCTTTGGGGTAAATACCCAGTAGTGCAATTGCTAGATTGTATGGTAGCTCTATTTTCAACTGTTTGAGGAGCCTCCATACTGTTTTCCAGACTGGTTGCATCAGCTTGCATTCCCACCAACAGTGTAGGAGGGTTCCCCTTTCTCCACATCCCCGCCAACATCTGTCGTTTCCTGACTTGTTAATTTTAGCCATTCTGACGGGTGTGAGGTGGTATCTCATTGAGGTGGGTTTTTTTTTATTTTTTTATTGTTATGTTAATCACCATATATTACATCATTAGTTTTGGATGTAGTGTTCCATGATTCATTGTTTGTTCATAACACCCAGTGCTCCATGCAGAATGTGCCCTCTTTAATACCCATCACCAGGCTAACCCATCCCCCCACCCTCCTCCCCTCTAGAACCCTCAGTTTGTTTTTCAGAGTCCATCATCTCTCATGGTTCCTCTCCCCCTCTGACTTACTCCCCTTCATTCTTCCTCTCCTGTTATCTTCTTCTTTTTCTTTTTTCTTAAAATATGTTGCGTTATTTGTTTCAGAAGTACAGATCTGTGATTCAACAGTCTTGTACAATTCACAGGGCTCACCATAGCACATACCCTCCCCAATGTCTATCACCCAGCCACCCCATCCCTCCCACCCCAAACCACTCCAGTAACACTCAGTTTGTTTCCTGAGATTAAGAATTCCTCATATCAGTGAGGTCATATGATACATGTCTTTCTCTGATTGACTTATTTCACTCAGCATAACACCCTCCAGTTCCATCCACGTTGTTGCAAATGGCAAGATCTCATTCCTTTTGATGGCTGCATAATATTCCATTGTGTATATATACCACTTCTTCTTTATCCATTCATCTGTCGATGGACATCTTGGCTCTTTCCACAGTTTGACTATTGTGGACATTGCTGCTATAAACATTGGGGTGCACGTACCCCTTCGGATCCCTACATTTGTATCTTTGTGGTAAATACCCAGTAGTGCAATTGCTGGATCAAATGGTAGCTCTACTTTCAACTGTTTGAGGAACCTCCATACTGTTTTCCAGAGTGGTTGCACCAGCTTGCATTCCCACCAAGAGTGTAGGAGGGTTCCCCTTTCTCCACATCCCTGCCAACATCTGTCGTTCCCTGACTTGTTAATTTTAGCCATTCTGACGGGTGTGAGGTGGTATCTCATTGAGGTTTTGATTTGGATTTCCCTGATGCCAAGCAATGTCGAGACCACAGACTCGTTTTAAAGCACTAGAGATAGAGTGGGAGTGTAAGTGCCTAGTGGAGGCTGGTGGCGGGAGTGGATCCAGCATTTAAGATCCAGGTTCTATATATTTCTGTACATATCAGTAGGAAAAACTTTCTTGGTTCCCTCCTCTCTCTCAAGAACTCAAAATCATCAAACAAAAAGCAAACAAAGCAAAAAAAGTCACGCTCTCTTGACTTTTTATTTTTATTGCCCTGATTTGAGGTTGCTGTGTCTCAACCACCAACATCTCTTCCTGTTGTAGGGAATATCAACACTTTTCTAATATGGTGGAGGCTGACTTAGAATAACCCAATTCCACCATTGATCAACATGCAGAGACTAAGAACCCAGTGTCATCACAATAATTTATATGCCAATAGAAAGAACAGCAGTTGAGGAAAGAAAAGGTCATGTCCTGTCAGACAGTCTGGCTTTGTTTTATTTCTTTTAAATTTTTTGAATGGGTAGTTCATTTATATGGTTCCAAATCCAGAAAACGTAATCAGGTACATTGTAAAAAATATCCCTCTACCACCTTTTTCCCTTTCTGTCTGATTATCTTCCCCACACTCCACCAGGCAACCACTGTATGTGTCCCTTGTGTGTTTCTTTATTTTGATCGGGTTTTAATTAGTTTGGCTATTGTACTTTGTATTCACTATTTCTAAGGTAATGAGATTTTCATTCTTCTCATTGCTTATTCATTTTAAATTTACAATTTGGAAGTTTCTTTTTCACTTATTTTAACAAGGGATTCTAATGTGAAATGAAAACTAAACAAACTAAATAAACACCTGTTCAACCAAAACACACATGTTAGAAGTAAAATTTTAAGTTTTTATATTCATAAGTCATATCTACATGAAGATAGAAAGATCATTTGATTGTCTCTGATTTGGGGGAAAAAATGACTTAGCTCCAATATACAGAGAGCCTAGCTGAGAAAACCTTATGTGACTGAATAATTACAGATAACTGTAGAGTTGTGCATTCAAGAGACAAGTTTATACACTAAGGTGAAATGAATCAAGGCAAACAATGGGAAAGAAGAAAGGGAGTGGGTCAAGGTGACTTTCCATATGGTGGGAGAACACAGGAGGTGTGGGTCTCCCTGAGCACTGAATTCAAGTCTAGGCAACAGTCAGGAAAGTAATTGCCATATACAATGTCTTTGGTTAAAAAAATCTTTGAAAAGGAAGAAAATCATGACAGTTACCATCATTGTAGTGTGAGACCAACCCAAGATCTACAGACTTGAGGATAGCTATGTCACAGAGTATAGAATGGTTTTTGCTTATACTACATTTTCTAAAGGCAGTTTTCCAGTTAACTTGGAAAACAATCCAAGTTAAATAAATGATAGTTGATAAATATTATTTGTATCTCTCTTGGGTTTTAAAGTTATCTGATCCAAATTGCTATATTAAATACCCCCAAATTATACTCTAGTTCTGAGAAAATAAAATAAGAATAAATTGAATGAACTAAAAAAATGACAGTTTTCAAGAAAGCCTATAACGGGGTTTACCTTTTCCAGGACCCAACTCTTAGATCTTAACATCAGTCAGGATTTGCCCTGGTGAGGCGATGATAGAGGTGATTAGTTTGATCAGGAAATTCAGGCAGGCATTGACCAAGACTAGAAGAGAAAAATGTGTGCACCATATTACATTCAAGAAAATATGAGGCAGTCTGATGATGGAATGAACTAAATAAGGTGGTCAGGGTTTTTTGGCTTTGTTCTTTCAATCACAAATGAGTTAGTTACAGGGATATCTACAATGTGTCCTCTCTCCATGCAGGTTTGGCTGGGAGTAGGTTAGGGGACTCATTTAGTAGTCAATCAATAAGAAAAGAGCATATCAATGATGAATTGCCATATGTGAAAATTGTAGTATATACTATTATAAATACATATAGATTTGAATATGAGATTTTTTTAAAAATATCTAATTTCTCTTTCATGCTCTATACATTTTCTACATTAAAAATAGAAAAGAATGATAAATTATTTCAAGAAGATCAAAGCATACCATCTGAATTTGCTTTCATTCATGTTCCTTGAATCAAGTTGATTCATTGCCCTATCCTCAGAAATACCAATTGATTGGCACTTGCAGAGGGTAAAGAATTTTGAAAATAATCTTAAGTGTTTCACTTCGTTCATATTTGACAATTCAGGAAAAAAAATTACACAGCGTCTGTACACCATTCATGTAATTCCACGGACCTGATAACACAAAAATTTCACACTAAGTCCTATTATCAAAAAAGATGAGCTGGCCTTCTGAAACTGATTAATAGATCTTTCTTTTCTGGAAGGTACTGTGTATTTGGAGATTAGATAATAAATCAAACCTTTTTTAATTTCTGGTCTTGATGACACTCAATTGGATTTGAAGGGAATTTCCACAGATTTTAAATATGTTGGGGGAAAATGAAATCCTGACTCAACTTTTTCTTTATCACATCATCTCATGTTCTTCTACAATTTTCCTGAAGATAAACTGTTTGGGGCCAGATTGAATTACTGTAAATGCCTCCCCAAAACGAAATTTTAGTGAAACATATTCCCTTCCCAGCTAGCACTAACACATTCCGGACCCACTTGTTTCCCTGCCAGCTTTCTCTTTCCTTCCCTCCCTCTAATGGGGTTGCTGTGGGTGCCACAAATTCTTAGCTTTGCTAGTAAAACTGTCTCCGTACTAAGCTGTGCAATAAACTAGTCAATTAATTTCCTTTAAATATAATTGATATAAATGGCAATTCAAACAACAAACACAAGGATACATGGTCTATCTAATATATAATATCTTGCTCCAAATATTTCTATAGACTTGCACTAACACTAATAAAATTATGTAGCCAAAGTCATATATGCCATATTAATAGCATTGCCTTTCTTAATAGAGAAATGTATAGTCTAATGCACCTTCTATAGAAGGGTATGAGGTGAGTTCAAAATATAAGAAAACGAGATAATTTAATGTATTTTGACATCCTCAGTTTTTTTTTTAATGAGGTGAGAAGGGCTAAAAACAAAATAAGTAAATAACTGTATTAAAATATTTCAAGTCAAACTCTTTAAGGCTAGGATGTTCACTTAAGTCTAGAAAATGTTCTCTAGTCACACAAAAATTTGAAAATGTTTTTGAACTCTCTTTTCAGCTCGCTATACTAAATTAACATTGGTTTGATGTTTTTGAACTGCTCCTGGCAAAATTCATGGTTTGGATGAAGACATTGCTGTAGATGTCTCAAGGCAATTGGAATTTGCATCTGTATCTTTGTAACATTGTTAAAATTTTCTACACATTAGTTAATATTTCATTATAAAAATTGATCCATACATTTCAAAAGAACTCTAAATAACAGGAAATAGTCTATTATCTCAAATAAATATTATTTTTGAATATGTTTATAGGTGAAAATTAAAATAAGATTAATCTTCTATAGTGTATATTGAGCTGGTCATCCTTTCTAATTACACAAACACCCATCTTAATGGAACTCTATTCTCCAACTTAATTTTTTTTTTTGATAGAGAGAGTATGCACACCTGCAAGGTGAGGGGCAGAGGCAGAGGGTGAGAATCTCAAGCAGACTTTCCAATGAGTGTGGAGCTCTTCTCTGGGCTCAACTCAGGGCTCAATCTCACCACCTTGATATCATGACCTGAACCATAATCAAGTGTCAGACGTTTAACTGATTGAGCCACCCAGAGGCCTCTCCAACTTAATCTTTTTTTTTTCTCATCTGTTTATTTTTTATTTTATTTTTTAATCTTATTTTATTATGTTATGTTAATCACCACACATTTCATCATTAGTTTTTGATGTAGTGTTCCATGATTCATTGTTTGCATATAACACACATTGCTGCATTCAATACGTGCCCTCTTTAATACCCATCACCAGACTAATCCATTCCCCTGCCCCCCTCCCCTCTAGAACCCTCAGTTTGTTTCTCAGAGTCCATAGTCTCTCATGGTTCGTCTCCCTCTCTGATTTGCCCCCTTTCATTTTCCCTTCCTACTATCTTCTTTTTTTTTTTTAACATATAATGTATTATTTGTTTCAGAGGTACAGGTCTGTGATTCAACAGTCTTACACAATTCAAAGCGCTCACCATAGCACATACCTTCCCCAATGTCTATCACCCAGCCATCCCCCACCACTCCAGCAACCCTCAGTTTGTTTCCTAAGATTAAGAATTCCTCATATCAGTGAGATCATATGATACATGTCTTTCTCTGACTTATTTCACCTAGCATAATACCTTCCAGTTCCATCCACGTCTTTGCAAATGGAAAGATTTCATTTGTTTTTTTTTTATGGCTGCATAATATTCCATTGTGTGTGTGTGTATGTGTGTGTGTGTGTGTGTGTGTGTGTGTGTACCACATCTTCTTTATCCATTCTTCTGTTGATGGACATCTTGGCTCTTACCATAGTTTGGCTATTGTGGACATTGCTGCTATAAACAATGGGGTGCATGAACCCCTTCAGATCACTACATTTGTATCTTTGGGGTAAATACCCTGTAGTGCAATTGCTGGGTCATAGGGTAGCTCTATTTTCAACTTTCTGAGGAACCTCCATACTGTTTTCCAGAGTGGCTGCACCAGCTTGCATTCCCACCAAGAGGAATAAATCTAACCAAAGAGGCAGAGAATCTGTACTCAGAAAACTATAAAATACTCATGAAAGAAATTGAGGAAGACACAAAGAAATGGAAAAACGTTCCATGCTCATGGATTGGAAGAACAAATATTGTTAAGATGTCAGTGCTACCTAGAGCAATCTACACATTCAATCCAATCCCTATCAAAATACCACCTACTTTTTTCAAAGAAATGGAACAAATAATTCCAAAATTTGTATGGAACCAGAAAAGACCCCAAATAGCCAGGGGAATGTTGTAAAAGAAAAGCAAAGCTGGTGGCATCACAATTCCAGACTTCAAGCTCTATTATGAAGCTGTAATCATCAAGACGGTATGGTACTGGCACAAAAACAGACACATAGATCAATGGAACAGAATAGAGAGCCCAGAAATGGACCCTCAACTCTATGGTCAACTAATCTTCAACAAAGCAGGAAAGAATGTCCAATGGAAAAAAGACAGTCTCTTCAACAAATGGCGTTGGGAAAATTGGACAGCCACATGCAGAAGAATGAAACTGGACCATTTTCTTACACCACACACAAAAATAGACTCAAAATGGATGAAAGACCTAAATGTGAAACAGGAGTCCATCAAAATCTTGGAGAACACAGGCAGCAACCTCTTCGACCTCAGCCACAGCACCTTCTTCCTAGAAACATCACCAAAGGCAAGGGAAGCAAGGGCAAAAATGAACTATTGGGACTTCATCAAGATAAAAAGCTTTTGCACAGCAAAAGAAACAGTGAACAAAACCAAAAGACAACCAACAGAATGGGAGAAGATATTTGCAAATGACATATCAGATAAAGGGCTAGTATCCAAAATCTATAAAGAACTTATGAAACTCCACACCCAAAGAACAAATAATCCAATCAAGAAATGGGCAGAAGACATGAACAGACATTTTTCCAAAGAAGACATCCAAATGGCCAACAGACACATGAAAAAGTGCTCAACATTGCTTGGCATCAGGGAAATCCAAATCAAAACCTCAATGAGATACCACAACACACCAGTCAGAATGGCTAAAATTAAGAAGTCAGGAAATGACAGATGTTGGCGAGGATGTGGAGAAAGGGGTATTCTCCAACTTAATCTTAACAACAGGTTCTCAACTATAAATAAGGATTTTTGTGAGGATTAAATGAGTTAACAAATATAGTGTGTATATCGGTATTTGATATCTAGTTTGAATTAAATAAATGGTTTGAAATCAATCTTAATTTTCTTTTTCCAACTTATTTGAGCTACTGCTCCCTTCATTTGCATTTTCAAAGACATCTTTTATCTTCCAAACCACCTAAGCTTGAAACATTCAAGTTATTCCTAAATTGAAAAGACACCTTAACTCTTCCTGCTTCTTTGTAACCATAATAAGCTATTATATCTTGCAGTTTTCCCATAGGATACTGTCTACCATATGTATGTAGCTGGGAAGTGCAGGCATGGTCTTACTAAAGGATTGGACTTTCCACACTTGGGAATTTGTCAAGTGAGTATGTCAGTGGTGGAGAAAGTTTTAGTTGCTCTCTATGGTTAACATGCTACTAAAAATATTTAGCAGACCGCTATATTTAGGTGTTTTCTTTTCCAAATACACTAAAATTCAGGTATAATTTTATAGAAAATAGTAATATACAAAATCCTAGTAAAAAGATATTATAATATCAAGTTCTGTATAACTTCATATTCAAATAGTCTAAGACCACACATACTATTAATTTCTTACTAACACAGAAACAAATTTCTTAAGGAATCCTTGTAATGATGTCATTCACAGAACTCAAGACACCTTTCATGTTGGTAACTTGCCAGTTTATGTACAATTAGTTAAAAATACGCTCTTATACTCTAGTGACTCCCACAGGGAAACTCCCATTCCTTTTCATGTTTTCTATTTTTTTTTTTAAGATTTTACTCAGAGAGAGAGAAGGAGGGAGAGGGAGAGAGAATCTGAAGCACATTTGCACTGAGCACAGAGCCCGATGTGGGGCTTGAGCCCATCACCGTGAAATCATGACCTGAGCTGAAACCAAGAGTCAGACCCTTAACAGACTGAGCCACCCAGGTGTTCCTGTATTTTTTTTTAAGATTTTATTTATTTATTTGAGAGAGAGAGAGTGCACAAGCAGGGGAGGGGCAGAGGGAAAGGGAGAAGCAGACCCCCCCCCCCTCGCTGAGCAGGGAGCCTGACTTGGGGCTTGATTTCAGGACCCTGGGATCACGACCTGAGCCGAAGGCAGATGCTTAACCAACTGCACCACCCAGGCACTCCCTCATGTTCTGTATTTCAGGACTTTGCACTTCTTGACACCTATTAACTACTGAGACCTACTACTACTAAAACTGTCTTGAAGCAGTATGTTTTTCCATTTCTTTCATTTTATGTCACATTTACCTCAGAGTAGTTTGAATTGTCTTATTTTCCTAATTGAAAGTCTGGAGTGTGATCCCTACTAACAAAAGGGAAAGAAGGGCAAAGATAAGTCTGTGTTCCTCCTTAACCCCCAAACCGTGCCCATACATCAGTTTCCCATCTTCATCTCTTTCCAGAAGATAATACATTGCTCCATTTTAAAGTCTAAAGACAAAGTGCCCAACTGATTAGTTAGATCACAATTTACTTTTGAAATACAAATGAGTCTTATTATGGGTATCTATGTCTATAAAGCATATTAATATCAACTTAGTGCACCTTTGACTTTTCGCTAATGCTTACGAGGAAAGGAAATGGTATGTATTAGGAAGAAAAAGGATAAACATCAAAAGGCAAGAATAGAGGATGGAAATATTTAATTAATTATTTATTTTTTATTAATTGCAAAAGAGTAGATATTCCCAAACCTATATATTCTTATACACTTGCTTTAGAAACTAGAGAAGTTTAGACATATGGAGATTTCATTTTGTCCCACCTTGGGCCAAGAAATCAACAGAATTTATGAATGTCAATCATAAATGACTAGGATAACCACACAATTTTGAATCCAAAACAGGACATTTTTGAAAGGAGGGGGGCTGTGATATAAGTCTTAAAATTAAGGCTCCAAATTGCATGCTGCCTTGACATTCGGTGAAATCAGAAAACCTTAGGTTGTCTACCCATGTCTCTTCCCACTCTGTTCCTGTGGATTAGGTTCCTTGGCCATATCTCCCTCCTTCTTTGGGGGAACAGGCACAGTTTCTGCTTATGCCTGGTTTCAGTTCCCTGCCAGCCCACAGAATTATTCAGTCAATCATATCCTTCCACTGGAACCAGGGAGAACCCACATTCCAGATACTACAAAGACTGCTTCCCACAGTCCCTGATTGTTTACTCAGTTCCCAAGTTCAGAACAGAGTGGTCTTGTGCTGCATGTCTTATTCTGTTGTGCTGGGCTCTGAGTATATGTGACCAACAAATTGCGATCAATCTTGTCTGTCCAGTGTCAAGTGTCATGTGTTTGGCCATCCCCAGAAGTGCAGGGCAGGAATCTTCTCCCACCAGTGGTTGAATAGGAACTACTTATAATGACAATAGAAAAATAAGTGTACAGTAGAAACCTCCTAAGCGAACTGGGATATATGATCAACCTCGTCAGAACATTTGTCCCTGGGAACTTAGCAATGACAGGTGGACTAAGGAGGAGCTGAAGGAGAACGAGTTCCCAATCTGTAGTACCAGTCAGAAAGACTGAATCATTTAGACTGCAACTACAAAAATCACATTTTGCCTGACTGTTCATTCATGTATTTATTCACCCATTTAATAATTTCTCTATTCCCTAAAAATATTTTTGATTATATACCATATATTAGATACTTTACTGGAAACTGAAAGTGCAAAAATGAACACATAGATCTTGCCCTTGAAGATCGTTCAATTGAACAAAGAAAGGAAAAGAAAAGTTCTTGCCATGGGAATCTGAAATCCTAAATAGATTTTCCATAGCATTTTTTAATTGTGATAGGAGTCTAGAATAGTTCTGTCCAATAGAAATCTGTGTAAGCCATGGAGGTAATTTTACATTTTTTGATAGCCACTTTTTAAAAAGGGGGGAAAAAAGGAGAAATTATTTTTAATAATACATATTAGTTAACCCAATATATCTGGAATATTATCATTTCAATATTTAATCAATATAAAATTATTAATGAGATATTTTACATCCCACAATTCATATGAAATCTTCAAAGTCTGATAAGCATTTTACATTTACAGCATATCTCAATTCAGGTGCTAAATTTCTACTGAACTACTTGATCTGCATTTAGATTTTCTTTTGATTTTATTTATTTATTTATTTTTGAGAGAGAGAGGTTGGGGAGGTACAGAGGGCTAGGGAGAGAGAGAATCTTAAGCAGGCTCCACACCCAGTGCAGAACCTGACATGGGGCTCGATCTCACAACCTTGAGATTACGACCTGAGCAGAAATAGAGTCAGTTAACCGACTGAGTCACCAAGGCGCCTCTGCGTTTAGATTTTCTAACATTTCCTGTCAAAAAGTAGATTCAGACACCCAACACATTCCAAACCTGTGTAAAAGTAACATGATATTTTAAGTTTTTCTAATAGTTTTGATATTTCTGATAGTTTTATTATTTTTTCTAATACTGAATTGAGTACAATTCATTTTCATTTAATATTGTCCTTCATTTTAACAAAATGATTTGGCTTTTTTAGAATTGATTTAAGCAAAGTGAAAGCACTTCAGCTTCAAAATAAGTCTGTCCAAGTATATTAAATAATTCTTGTGTCAACTCAGTATTATTAACATAGAACCGAAATGAGAATTGCAAACCTGAAAAGCAACTCAAAATTTATTAATATCAATTAAATTTTCCTCAAATGTTTCTTCTAGTGTTTAGAAATTTATATAACACTATTAATTACAATGAAAATTTGTTTGCATTCATGTTAGAAAAATGTGTAATATAATTATCACTGATTTGTATTTATGGAAAATTTCAATTTCAACTGAAGTTTCATTCCTGTCCATCAAAGTCACAAATAAGCTTTTCCTTTCCCTAAGGGTTTCAAACTGATCTCATTCTAATGCAGTATATATTGGTGAAAAAATGAAAATCACACTCTCAGTTTGTTTTTGATTACTGAACATTTGGCAAACATTCTTTTTGTTTAGGAAAATCCTGAACTGGAGTGATGATACAGTGTATCTTTGTAAAACTCTTTCATAATCAAACCAACAAACATTAGCAACAATACAAGATCATTATACCCATTGTCTTCTATTTCTTTCAACATTTTGTGTGTAATGAATGATTCTAACAACTCTATCAATGATACTGTTTACAGAATCTGCTTCAGGAAACTGGGAATACTTTTTTCACAAATATTTTCAATTTATATCATACCATCGAACCAAACAATAGAGAGAAAAACCATTGTTTACTTTAAAATTTGATTTTTTACCTCACATAGCCAGACCCTCGTCTACCATGATTAAAAGCAAGTTTTTCATACTAGCAGAACATTTTTCTGTGATGACTATATAGGATTTTTAAATATCTATGCCACAGTTGAATGTTTTAGGCCACAAACTGATAGCATTTCTTCCTAAATTTGAAGTCTTTTGAAACAAAATGTGTCCAAAGTATTAATCACGCAATGTCTCATGTCACACAAATCATCTAAAAATAAAGAAAAATACTTAAAAATTGTATAACGATTGAAAGAATTGATATTTGATATTAAAAGAAAATTTCGTATTCTAAAGGCAAATATTTGGTGGCTTAAAGATCTTTAATTTTTTGTAAAAATCTATGTAGTCATTTCCTCATAATTTTCTACCAGAATTTCTATAATTGAAAAATAATTTACTTAGCATCTTTACATCTAAAAGTGGGTTTCTTTTTTTAATGCAAGTAATCAAACCATATTATAGCTTAACAAAGTATAGCTTGACTCTTATTGAAGACAATTTTTAAATGTTTTGCTAGACATTTAATTCTGATTTTAAGTGACTAATTTTGTTGATTCTTTTTGACTGTTACCAAATCCATTAGGTATTTGTTGAAATCTATTGTACACTTTATCCTAATTTTTTTATACAACAAACACCTTTTTAATTTTGCTCTGCCATGACAAATTGCAAATATTATTCATTGCAAACTTTGCAACAACTTTTTCTAGTTTCTTTTTCCCTATGCTGTCTGGCAGTAGTACTAGCTTCTGTATTTCTTTTTTTTTTTTCCTTTAAATTTTTTTATTGTTATGTTAATCACCATACATTACATCATTAGTTTTTGATGTAGTGTTCCATGATTCACTGTTTGTGTAGCTTCTGTATTTCTACTCAGTTCTGCACCAATAGTGTACCTGCATTTTTTTTAAAAGATTTTATTTATTTATTTGAGAGAGAGTGAGTGTGAGAGAAAGCACAAACAGGGGAGGGGCCAAGGCAGAGGGAGAAGCTGACTCCCCACTGAGCAGAGAGCCAGCTGCCTATTCTGGGTCTTGATTCCGGGACCCTGGGATCATGACCTGAGCTGAAGGCAGATGCTTAACCGACTGAGCCACCCAGGTGCCCCAGGGTACCTGCATTTTTAATTTAAAACTTTGCCCATGCTTATTCTTTTTAACTAGCAGCATAATTTAATCACATTGTAATCAAAATCATAATTGATTATATTTATAACAGAAAAAAATCATTCAAACTCATTTAATCCATTGACTAAAACCAGACTGGAGATGTGTTTATGTGAAAAAGAGAAATAATGCACACACCTAACACGTGCACATTACAATAAAATAATATCTCAGATAATGTAAAAGTAAAGGTGAAGTGTAGTCCCACCAGAACAAAGTTTTGTTTAGTGGAAAAATATTTTATAGTACTAAAGTTTTTATATTTAAATTTTCATTTCAAATAATTAAAATTAAAAATTTAATTCCTCAGTTGCAATAGACACATTTTATTGGACAACACAGATATAAGGACATTTGCATCATTGCAGAAAGTTATTTTGAACACCACTGGTCTAGAGTATAAATAATATATAAATTATAGGTTACCTAGGCTTTTATGGAAGTCCTGGAAACAGAACACCATGAATAATATTATTTCAATGGGAAAATGTACTCCAGCTCCCACACATCTTTTCCATGACTTGAGGATTACCTGGATAATCCATATTTAATAATTTGTATTGGTAGGATTGCTGAATAGAACAGTAATATATATTCAGTCTAGAAAACCTGATTATAAAAATAACGGCATATCTTTTTGCACCATGTTTCATTTAACAGTACAATATCATTTTCTCCTGACATTAAACATTAGCAATAATTTTTGAAACACTATCTCATCAGTTAATTTGGATTTGGATTATCTAAAATAAACCATTAAAATAACTTAAGACTGGTTTTTCTTCAGATCGTATAAATCTTTCACCTTTTAAAATAACTTAATTTTACAATATTTTCACCCTGAGAAAACCTGGACAGATTTCGATCATTTCTTTCCTTCCAAACCAGCTGTTTCTTTTCTTTTTTTTAAGATTTATTTACTTATTTCAAAGAGAGAAAGAGACAAAGAGAGCATGAGTTGGAGGGGCAGAGAAAGAGGGAGAAAGAATCTCAAGCAGACTCTGAGCTAGGCACCGAGCCCAATGCGGGCTGCGATCTCAGGACCCTGAGATCATGACCTGAGCCCAGATCAAGAGTAGGATGCTCAACCAACTGTGCCACCTAGGTGCTCCCATACCAACTTTTTCTAAAAAACAAACAAAAATTAGTTTTTTATGTTTTACTCAAATTCACACAGATTCTTGGGAAGGTCTGGCTTCAATTTGGTTGTGTGTTGACATTTTTTTAAAATTTTTTTTAAAGATTTTATTTATTTATTAGAGAGAGAGAATGAGAGATAGAGAGCACGAGAGGGAAGAGGGTCAGAGGGAGAAGCAGACTCCCCGCCGAGCAGGGAGCCCGATGCGGGACTCGATCCCGGGACTCCAGGACCATGACCTGAGCCGAAGGCAGTGGCTTAACCAACTGAGCCACCCAGGCGCCCGTGTGTTGACATTTTATAAAACAGATCATCACATTAAGAAGGGTCAGACTTAACAGTTTAGAGTTCTCTCACAAGACAATTTCATTTATTTCCCCTAAATTAGCCTATGCCTTTCAGACCACCAGGCTCCTTGCAGTTGCTTAGCAAGATGCTAGACAAACCATGCATTATTTTTCACCACGATGTCTCTGCAGGCAAGAGGCAGCCTTTACCTACGTGGTTATCCTTTGTCATATCTGAGCAGTTTTGCAAAAGAAAGGGCTTACGGGAAGGGATTAGTTACCACCTCTTGACCTTGGAGAAGGCAGAATGGAGGGGGAATAGAGAGCAGGGTAGGGATGCAAACAGTGGTAACTTCAGCAGCAAAATGAAATGTAGTGATCTTAAGCTTCTGTTCTCAAGGTTCACCAAATGGTTGGTGTTTTTGCTAAGCAGAGGAGAACCCCAATTTAGGAGGCTTTCTTCAGAGCTGCTTCACCTGCTTACAGTACAAGGCATCATGCACCTTAATATTCTTATGTTCCCACTCTGGTCTTTACTCTTTCAAACATTTCCTCAATTACATCTTGAAATCAACATTTACATGCCCAGGTAAACAAACTACCTTCATCTGAATTTTGCCTTCTAGAGTGGCAGATCCAATCTTTTCATTTTTACAGATATTTGTTGTTAGAAGGATAAAACCTTCAGCGCTTTATTATCAATTAGAAAAAATTAATTTTTTCTGTTGTTGACAAAAAAGTCAAATTCCTTAACAGGTATGTAGTTATGTCCCTTAGCTTTGTCTAAGTGGAATGAGAAAAAGTTGTTTTCCAGGTCACCATACTTGTATTTTGACACTGAGCAGTATGTATTTGTCAAAATTAATGATGACCTGAACCTAGAACTATAAAGGAAAAAAGGTGGGAGGGCTAACATCATTTTTTAAAATGTAAGGTGTTCAAAAGTTCTAAAAAGCATTGTGGGCTTGTACATTCTCTTGGAATAAAAGGAAATTCATATCTATTTACATACTCTTGTTTTTCAAAATTATCATAGTTAGAAATAAGTACAGGGCTATTTTTTTAATGGAAAGAAAGTATATTTAAATTTTTGACATCTATTAAAACCATGAGACAGTGAAAGAAGTTTTGAACATATAATTGTTCAGTTGCCTTGTATATACCCTGTATCTAGGTGAGTAAAGGGTACTTGATAGAGGGACCCATTTTGAGTTAGTCAATCTTATTAGCCTAAACTACAGACAGACATGAAATGGGATTAAATAAGAACTCTCAGGGTTCTGCAATTCCTTTTGCTGAATCATGTTGAAATTTGTAATTAAAGCTGTTTCTTACCTATAAAATCTGAAAGACATGATGTATTAGTCTGCTCAGGCTGCCATAACAAGACCCCATAGATCAGGTGGCTTAAGCACAGAAATTTATTTTCTTCACAGTTCTAGAGGTTGGGAAGTCCAAGACCAGAGGACAAGTACAGTCTGTCTCTGGTGAAAGCCCTTTTCCTGGCTTGCAGATGACCACCTACTTGCTGCGTCCTCGCATGGCAGAGAGAGAGAGACAGCAATTTCTCTGGTGTCTCTCTTTATAAAGACATTAATCTTACCATAAGGGGTTTGCCCTCATGACAGCACCTAAAATCTAATTATCTCCTAAAGACCGTATCTCCAAATACCGTAACACTGAGAATTAAACTTTTACACATAAAGGTGAAAGACAAACAATTCAGTCCATAACAGATGACCAAGCTGAACCTGGTATGGTTTCATTCATTCGTTCCATGCACATAAACTCTAATGTGTGTGAGTATGTGTCTAAGTCTAAGGAGGTTTTAATAATAGAGGATAATCTGGATCAACAATTTGTTCACTAAATGAAAGAATACATTGCTACCCACCACTTTCAGCCCTCCACACAAATATTTTATCTGTTTCAGTCATTTGGCACTAGGAACTATGAGATTCTAATTTCTAGAATTATACTAAAATAATCTAAAGTAATGTGCAGCGTAAATTGTGTACAATTTATGACTTTGTGCAGGACTAAATGCCTGAATAGATTTTTCACCAGGTGAAAATCTATAGAAACTGCTGGAGGCCCCAGGTTTGTAATCTTTTCAAGATTACATTCCATCTGAATTATATTCATCTTGTTTTGAGGGCTCTCCTCCTGCACTGAGTTATGTGGCTGAAAAAAGAAGAAATACAGCAGCCCCCCTCATATATGGTTTCCCTTCCTGCAATTTCAGTTACCTGCCGTCCCCAGGGTCTGGAAGCACATGCTTCTCCTCCCGAGTCATCAGAAGATCAGTAGTACCTAAAACTACAGCACAATGCCTATGTCATTCCCCTCACTTCATCTCATCTTGTAGGCATTTTATCAACTCACATCATCACAAGAAGGGTGAGTGCAGTACAATAACATATTTTGAAAAGAGAGAGAGCAAGAGACAACATGCACATAACTTTTATTACAATATATTGTTATCATTATTCTCTTTTATTATTAGTTATTGTCATTAATCTCTTACTGTGCCTCATTTATAAATTAAGCTTTACCATAGGTATGTAGAGGAGAAAACATAGTGTATAGTATAAAGTTTAGTATTATTTATGGTTTCAGGAATCCACTGGGGGTCTTGGAACATATCTCCCATGAATAAGGAAAAATTACCGTAAACTAAGTAAATACTAGTATTTTACCCACAGAAACTTCTATTTGGGATATTAAATTTCCTAATAATATTGGTGAATTATTTTCTGCAGTAGCACTTGAAAATCTTAATTTTTATTTCCAATAGATGGGTTTACTTTTTCTTTTACTTTAGCCATATGTTGAGATACAGATTTCCTCATTAGAAACTCTTGGTCTCACTTCTTATTTAAACATTTGTAAAATGTGGAAAATTAATTTTCAAATAATTTAATTACAATTTATGTTGGTTTCTTTACCAGGGTAAATCAACTTTCTTATTTTCTTAATTTGCTGTGTAATGCTGAACTTTTAATGTCTGTTCCCTGATTTGCATGTCTTACTACTCTCTTCAAAAATAAAACTTCCCGACATGACAGTGGTGCCAAATCAACCAGTGCCTAACCTAATTTAAAAAAAAAAAAATAGTGCCATGAAAAAAGAACACCATTGGAAATATGAATAATCATTTTAAAGTGAGAAATCTGGTAAGATCCTTTGTGAAACTTTCATATTACATGACTTTTGTAGTGTATGATGGCCTATTTTTTAATATGATATGAAATCAATCATGTGGCTTTGAAAAAAATTAAAAGAATAACAAATTTCTATAGTTTATTACTGGGAGAAAGAAATGATAAAAATTAGCATACAGTTTATCAGGAGTCAACAAACTATGGCTCATGGGTCAAATCCACCTACTGTCTGTTTTTGTATGGCTCATGAGCTAAAAATGGACTTTGCATTTTTAAATAGTTGTAAAAAAATCAAAATAATGTTATTTTGTGATATGTGAAAATTATACAAAACTCAAGTTTCAGTATCCAAAAGCAGTTTTATTGGAACATAGCAACACTAATTCATTTAAGTATCGTCTATGGCTGCTTTTAAGCTACAAGGACAGAATTGAATAGTTGTGAGAGATGGCATGGTCCATGAAGTCAAAAATATTTTCTACCTGGTCCTTACCAAAAAGAGTTTGTTGATCCCTGAGTTAAATTAAGACTACAACACATCAGTGTTTCTTTTTTTTTTAAAGATTTTATTTATTTATTTGACAGAGACAGAGTTAGCAAGAGCAGGAACACAAGCAGCAGGAGTGGGAGAGGGAGAAGCAGGTTTCCTGCCGAATGGGGAGCCCGATGCGGGGCTCGATCCCAGGACCCTGGGATCATGACCTGAGCTGAAGGCAGCCGCTTAACAACTGAGCCATCCAGGCACCCCAGTGTTTTTTTAATAAAAATATGATTCAGTAATATATTTTATGACATGAAGTTTAATATACCTATGTTTAGAAACATATTTGCTCCTACATCTAGAAAAAAATAGTTGTTTAAATATGAATAAAAGAACCATAGTTTGCAATATTTCGTGTGCATTTTTCTTTTTAGTGTAGTTAACCAGGATGATTTTTCCTGGCTATCTGCCAAATTTTTAATTAACATTATTGTCAGTGGATCCAACCAAATTAACTATGGCAAAATGTATTTAGAAACTTTTGCCATGGATGATGTTATAGTATATTGAACAAACTATTTACTAACTCACATTGGCCAATTAAATAACCAGCAATCAACCATAACAAAACCAATGTTTCTTTGTTATTTATAAGTAGATTTGTGTCTGAGAAATGCAAAGTAAATGTAATCTTAAATATTGATTGTTAATTTGTTTGATTTTTCCAAAGCATAAAAATAAACACTGGAAAATCCTCCCTTTTACCTTTATATGAATCTAGCTTCTTAGTTTACCATAAATTATACTTTAAGACATCAGGGCATTCAGATTAATAATATTTGCTTGGAAAATGAGAAGATTCTATATTTAAATGGAATTAGACTATTAAAAGGGATTGTTGGTAATATTTTTAAGGAGTAGAAACATAATTTCAACTATATCCTACCATAAAGATGTATAATAAGCTGTGAAAACTATGGTCATATTTGCAAAGATTCAAACTAAATGAGGATGTCACAATTAACATGAAAATAGTGGAGAGATAGGAAAAGTAACCTAGGCTGTCTCAACGCACCCCATTTTTTCCTTCCAAACTCCTTTATCTGAAAAGAAAGTTCATCTAGGATATTTTATAAAAATGCTTCCTACTTTGCTAACATAGAAATAACCACAAAGGGCTTTGATGTAATTCCTTAGATAGATTTTTACGTGGATTTTGATGTGCATTGAGTCCAGATTGAACGTCAGTCATTTGTGTAGTTCAATAGAATCACGCAGTACTTAACACATGGGTCTAAAAAATGAAGTGACTCATTCACTGGACGTATAGATAAAAAGGAAAAAAATGAAAAATGAAAAAAACACTGAATAAGCCAGGGCACAAAATTTTCATGTGTCTAAGCATTCTTCCCATTAAGACAGAGCTATTAAAAAGACAGTGTTTAGGTTCTCCCTGGAAAATCACACTGCTACCCAAGTCATCTCTCCTGTTCTAAGGTGAACAGAGGAGCAGTGTTGGGTCTCCAGGCATCATCCTAACCAGGATGTGTATAACACGTTAAAACCAACCCCAATCTCACTTAAGGCTCAGATCTTTTAATAACATGGAGCGTCTGTCCAGAGTAGAGCCAACTTCTCCCTTCCTGGTCCCTCTTCCTCTAAGGTCATACTTTCTAGGCTGCAAGCTTACCTTTACTTTGATTACAGCCTCCTCAGATCCACATAGAGGAGGTATGTGTGGGGTGTAAGTGTGTGTGTGTGTGTGTGTGTGTGTGTGTGTCAGAGAGTTATATCTAATTATTTTTTGGTTCAACTTTGCTTCCACTTAGTGGAAGCTTAGTGACTTGGCTGTGTCAGGTTGACCAGTGCGAAGTTATCATCCGACTCATGATATGTCGTGACTAAAAGTAAAAACAGACTAATTATTTGAACCTTATATAAACTGTATATATATAAAACCAAATATAAACTTGGTTTTATTTTCAAGAGCAGAAAATCATATTCAAAAGAAAAGTCCCAATTTTTGTTTCCTTCTATTTATCTTTCATAACAAACTACAAGACTAGCTAATCACAAACAATGCAAAATGTCTTCCATAAAAGGAAAGCTGTATATTTGAAAACTATTAGAAAGTACATCCATGTGAAATCAAATAACCAGAACTTTTAGAAATAATATTAAATAACAGAAATAATACTAAATTTAGAAATAATACTAAATTCAGGCATTCATTTAAACACAATTAATTTAACACGAGAATATTTTAAAGATGATTAACTTGAATCTGCAAAGAATTTAAAGTTTCTTTTGTAAGATATTCAGAAAATGTTAATCTAGTTCCATTTGTTTTCAAGACTCATAAACACACATATCAGGCCATTCTCACGTTAAAAGATCTGGGTCCAAGAGCTGCTGAAAATTGTAAAAGTCCTACTTAGGAGCGCATGTGATAGTTTGTCAAAAAACATTTTATCAAAAAGAAAGTAGACAAGGAAACTGACATTTTAACTTGCCTGCTCTAAATATACTCTGAAATTCATGTAAAATGCAACACAGTCATTTTTGGTTGGTTTATTTAGCTGACTTAAGAGTCGTCAAAAATCACAGCAGGTTAACATGACTCCTGTATTATGCTATCTTTTAAAAATTGAATTCATGCCTAACACAATATAGTCAGTGAAGCATGTGCAAGTTTAAATAGTACATCTCATTAACAACATCTTGAATTTGTGGTCAAAAATAAAAATACTCGTGGGACACTGACTGAATTCTCTTTGTCATCATCCACTCAATCTAACATGACCCTCTGGTGGTTTGTTACCATTTGGAAAACAAGTCTGCAAAATGTCAATGTCACCAAATTGTAAAGATGGTCTCTAATTTTGAAAACTAAGATTGGCATAATCAGCTTATTTTTAAATATTAACTACATATTAAGGTATAAATATATCCCAGGTAAAATGGTCCAATGAATAAAACATCATAATTAACCAATATTAGGAACATGATCCCTTATGATATCTTCACCTTTCTTTCCTGTTGACATTTAATTGGAGTTTTTAGGTCACAGCCATAAAAGCTTATTAAAAACGCAAAGCATTCTCATGCATTTTTATAGAGTTTTTAAATGAAGACTATTTTCAAGGAGGTGGGAGCTACATTTGTTTTTTTATTGATTTCTAGAGGGTACTCCAAAGTTAAGGGAAGAGTTGGAGGGAGGAAGCAGGCCACAGCAGACATATCCCGGGAAGGCTGGAGAGGACTGGCTGAAGAATTACAGTCACCTTGGGTGCCTAAGACAGACATGCCTAAAGCTATGGGGGAAAGAACTTAGAAGAATTTTTAGAGAAATGCATTACAGTACACAGTAATTCAGATATCACAGAAAAGCCAATATCTGAGAAGGTCGTCTAAAACAAGGGTACTTGACAATAATGTTACTGCATATAACCCAATTATTGCCTGTAAAACACCTGACTGTGGAAAGAGAAAAATTTAGCAAGTGGTGTAGATAACAATGTGCCAACAAGTCATGGCAGACCAAAGACAAGCTTCCCACTGACATGACTCATCATTCTCATTATCATGTAATGGCCATGTGGGTTAATATTAAATAACCCACTGTCTCAGTCAACTCAGGCTGCCATAACAAAATACCATAAACTGGGTGCTTTAAGCAACAGACATTTATTTTCTCACAGTTTTAGAGGATGGAAGTCTGAGATCAGGGTGCCAACACGCCCCCTGGTTGGCTTCTGGTGAGATCTCTCCACTGGTTTGCAGATGTTCACCCTCTCACTGTGTCCTCACATGGCCTTTCCCCCGTGTGTGTGTGTGTGTGTGTGTGTGTGTGTGTGTGTGTGTGTGTGTGAAAAGAGGGAGCTCTCTCTTCCTCTTCTTATAAGGCCACCAATCTCATCATGAAGACCCTATACTCACACCTACTCTAACTCTAAATATCCCCCAAGGACCCATCTCAAAATACCATCATATTGGGGATTAGAGCTTCAACATATGAATTTTAGGGGGACACAAATATTCAGTTCATATAACCCGTGTTTGCTGAAAATGATGCTTATTGATTAAAATTAAATTAGTGAAACCAACATACTAAAATATATATTTTTCCCAGTTTGTATTTCATGCAAGATATTTACAACTTTTATTTGGCCACTACTGATATAAATGCTGCTATCCATATCAGAGATTTTTAGGATTCTAAATAAAAAACCCTACCTTCAGTAAAAAATGTTTAATCGAATTAAATAGTATTATTTAAATTCTTATTGCTAGAGATTTGGTAGAGTATTATATGATTGTCAGGCACTGTATGATTACATTAAACTACTACACATATAAACAAATCTGCTTTTAAAAATATATGCATTTCAAGAACATTCCTTAAAGTTCCATAATGTCTTTAGAGTAGGATTTAAAACTGTAATTAAAAATTAAATTAAAACTGTAATTTTAAAAAGTCTATGTGTATCTATGACATGCTTGATTTAATCACACCCGACCAGTTGGAGCACACAAATAAAAAACAAAACAGTTTTAAATTTTTAACGATTGTTTAAACAAAACAAAACAAACCATTTTAAAGTAGTAAGATTAGTTTCAGTTGAGAATAACAGGAAGTTCAAAATACAATTACTTTAACAAGTCAGAAACTTAATTTTCCCTCATGTGTAAGTCTGGATTTTCACAATTTCTGGACAGTCAAGGCCATCTACAAAGTCCTTCATAGTCACGCAAAGCCAACAAAGAAGTTCCATAAAGACCTCAGACAGGGGCACCTGGGTGGCTCAGTCAGCTAAGCATCTGCCTTCAGCTCAGGTCATGATCTCAAGGTCCTGGGATCAAGCTGCCCATCAGGATCTCTGCTCAATGGGAAGTCTGCTTCTCCCTCTCCCTTTGTATTTTCTCTCACTTTCTTTCAAATAAATAAATAAAATCTTACAAAAAAAAAAAGACCTCAGACATTCAGACCCCTTAAAACTTTCTCTTTGCTCTTTCCTAGGTGTGGCCTTCATAGTCATAGTCCAAGATAGAAATTCAGCCATCATATCCATGCTCCTGTTAGGCAGAAAAAAATTTCCCTTCTTCCCTTCTAGGTTCTTTGGCTGATCTAATAATTAAATTGACATAATACATATTTACAGGAGAAAAGACAAATTTAATTATATATGTACTAGAGCCCCACAAAGACATGAGACTCCTAGGCACTTACACAATTGAGGCTTATATGTATTCTGAACTAAGGAAAATTGGGGTAGGCGTCTGTGGCTTCAAAGAGGAAGAAGGCAATTCACAGGAAGATGAGTAAGAGCAAATGCCTGCTAAATAAATGTTTGCCATGCCATGCAGGTAAGTCTTTTTGATATAAAAAGTTATCTTTGGGGACGCCTGGGTGCTTCCATTGGTTAAGCATCTGACTTGGTTTCAGCTCAGGTCATGATCTCAGAGTGGTGAAAACAGGCCCCACCTTGGACTCCATGCTTAACGTGGTGTCTACTTGAGATTCTTTCCCCTCCTTCTCCTTTCCCCTCTGCCCCTCCTCCCCTCAAATAAATAAATAAATAAAATCTTTAAAAAAAGTTATTTTGGTAATAGATCTCTTCCTGGTATAGATCCTCCATCTAAATTATTTTAGGCAGTTAAGGGGGGAGATAAAAAGCTCTTCCTGAGTCTACTGGGCCCCAACAGTCTTCAGCTTAAAATAATCCACATGCCAAAGTGGCATATTTTGGGCCAGCCTACCCAAAAACCCACTTTCCAAATCACAGAATAGAAAAAGAGGAGACAAGAAGCAAAAAGTGTCCTCCAAGTATTTCTTTTTATTTTTTTAATATTTTATTTATTTACCTGAGAGAGAGCAAGAGTGAGGGAAAGAGAGAGAGAGAGAAGCAGGGAGCCTGACGCAGGGCTCGATCCCAGGACCCTGAGATCATGACCCGAGCCAACGGCAGATGCTTCACCAACTGAGCTACCCAGAAGCCCCCCTCCAGGTGTTTTGAGGGGATGTTCCTAGAAACTACCTGAGATCACTTCCATTATAACCCCAGTAACTAGAACCCAGTCATCAAGCCTCACCTAAGTAGCAAGACAGGTTAGAAAAATCTACGAAGTCCAGCTCAGCAATCTCACGTTCCCAATTCTGCATAAGACTGCAATTTAGAATGAGGAAATGATGGTCTTATCAAAAGGACAAAACATTCATTTGGAAATATGGAAAAAGTCATTCTAATCTAGCTGTTCTCCAATATCTCTTGTTTACTTCCAAAGAAAATAATATTTTAGCAGAACATTTGGCTTTCAAGAATAAAGACATTTGAATTTAAAAATATTAAATTCCACTTCCTAAGTATATCCAAAGAAAGCCTGATAGGAAAAAGAAGCGTCATAGATCTAGTAAAAACAGTCATCACGGGATCTGATTTAAAAGCTAAATGGGTTCTAACCATGAATAAGCAAATTAAGTATTTTCTTGAATGACTGAAAACTATATCTATGACAATCTCAAAAATTAATTGGCAACATGGAAGAGTTTTGCTTACTCAAAAACAGAACATAAACTGAGACAGAGGGGGAAAATCTCCCCTAAAACAGAAAAGACACAATAGAAAAATTATTCAGAATTCCTAAAAACAAGTATATAGTTTCACCTGTACTAATAAACAATTGGGATCAAGAAGGGTGAGATTTGTTAGAAAGATGGTACAACTTACTGCTTGTGGATATTTTACTTCACCCCACATGAAATATTTATTCTCCTTAAAGTCACACATGCTACCCATAATTTTGTGAATCTGTTGAATTATTTAGTGAGCATTCAAAATATTCCAGCATGAATCCGACATGTCTCAGTCTTCTGTTTCTTCACTTTCTTCCCACTTCCATCACACATATCTTTTTACAATAATTACAAATAATCATCATTTCTCTCTTCATCTACAAGGTAAAGAGACTCACACTGCCTATGAAGTTGAATAAAATATATATTTATATATATTTGCTTTTAATTGTTGCTTTAACCAGGTTTTACATTTTAAATGATTTTGCTATTTTCTCATAGATCAGTCATTTTCATCTCTTTCTGACATCAATAGCAGTGTTCAATTTATTAAAAATTAATGAAACAATCTTAAAATTTTATTTTAATAGTAGTGAATGCATGAAAATATAATACCAGGTTAATAATGCTCTGGGCTTTTTCCTGAGGCAATTTAAAATGAGAACATTTTTTATTATTATTATTCCTATTGGGTCCAGAATGGCAGTGGGTAAACAGCTGGAACATTTTATTCTCTCTTATTCTGACAGGGGGCTGACAGCGGCTGCTTACCTCCAAGCAAACTTTTCACTGGGAAACTAAATGAGGTGATGAAGACTTGCTCATCAACACCTTTCCGTCAAGTAGAAACAGCCTGACATGCCCTGATGAGCCAAAAGTTGAGTGGGAAAGAGAAGTGTACCTTGGGGAACAACTAAGCAAACAATAATTTCTAACCAGCACAACCACCCTGAAATAACAAAAGTAAGCAGATTTCCTTCCAGAAAAGAAGATAAAGCAAAACCTATAAATTTTCTAAAAGAAAAGCATTTGCAATTAACTCATTCAACTTTTGCTTTTATTACTTATTTATTTTATTTTTAAATTGATAAAGATGATCAAAGAAAGCACACCTACTTTGGAGGATTCTTGTGACAATCAAGTAAGATAAAATGTTAAAGTTACTTGTGGTAAAGTACTATGCAAATATTAAATTCATGTTATTAAGTTAAGAATATGAGAATAGAAACCTTTTTGCCAACACGATGAACCCAGTAAGCAGTTGAGATATACATATATATATATATATTAAGATTTTATTTATTTATTTGACAGAGAAAGACACACAGTGAGAGAGGGAACACAAGCAGGGGGGGTGGGGGAGGGAGAAGCAGGCTTCCCGCGGAGCAGGAACCCCGATGTGGGGCTCGATCCCAGGACCCTGGAATCATGACTTGAGCCACCCAGCAACTGCCCCAGCAGTTGATATATTTTTAAATGATTTCATAGCAAAGAGCCTAATTTGGATGCTTTCCTGAAAATTATGGAAACAGGAAAATTATGTTCCTGTTCCTTGCCTTTGAAAAATCAACCATGCCCTTGTGATATTCACTATAACCTGCTAGAAATATTCCCACTTGACTATCCCTGTAAGTGTGTTTATATCTCCTTCTGTTTTGTATTTGGGTTCCCAGGCCATACAAAAACTTCTCAAAATCGAGAAATATTGACCCCTGTATCATTTGACTGAAAAGTAGGCATGAAATCAATTCACATTCTGTCAGTAAAAGCTGTTGCTCCACAGACTTCTTTAAACATATATCTTTATTCCAAAATCCAAACAGTGTAGCAAAAATATAACTAAGCTATAAATGATGGTCCCCTTCTTTAAGCCTGATGCACTATCGGTTCCAATTAGTGCACTCTTGATTCATTGCCAAAGAGAATACCTGTTGTTTCTACAGCAGGATTATGTTTCTCCTTACCAAAAGACACTTTTAGTATTAGAAGTGGCTCTTAGTGATGAGAAGACCACTTTTAAAGCACATCATATTATGCCATTCAGGTAACTAAAGCTCTCACTCCAATGATATTCCATAATTTTTGGCTATAGATAACAGGTATAGGGAAATAGGATTTATGGACTCTGTTTTCTTCCTATCTTCCTATTTTCCGTGTGATTTTAATGGCCTATTTATGGTATGCATTGTGTCTAGATAGCTTTTCAGAGAACCAGTGAGACCCTGGCTGCTTCGGTCCACAGTGACTTTACTCCCATCCATTCTCATCATCATATTTGACAGCATTTATATCATAACTCATTTGACATTTATTACTTACTAATATAATTATGCTTATATATTACATATATAAGAAATATATAAAGTATATTAATAGCCTGTCTAACTAGAATTCTGTTTATTGAACTAATAATTGATTCAGGGACCTGTTGTAGTTATCTTCACATAGGAGACACTCAACAAACATTTGTTGGTAAAATCCATGATGCTGATATGTTCAAAAACAAAAAGAAATATATGAATTCCACCAATCAATTAATAAATAAACTAGTACAGTCCATCTGTACTACTTAAATTTAAAATAAATATAAAAATACTACATGCCCACTTAAGCCTCCTTGAAAATCCAGTTACTAATTTTATTTTCCCCTTAATTAATAATAAAAAAGACATATAATGTCATTCTATCTACAACTCTTTTAGGAGACCACATAATTTTGATCTTTCTGCCTTAAGTAAATATTAACCAAAAGAATATAAATCAAAGACAAAAGTACCTCTCTTTATATTGAAATTTATTTCAGTTTTGAAATGCAGGCTCAAATATTAACTGCTATATAATCTTTCACCTATGCTGTTACTATCAATATTTTTAGTGCCTAAGAAGCAAATATTGCTTTATTTCTTTTTCTATTCCCTCTGTTTCCCCTATAGCCACAAATATAATAAATTAGAAAGTAGGTGATTCTGTCAATTGTCCTCAAGCAAAAAAATTTTGTGAGCAGACAAGCCTTCATGAAAAGGTTTTATGGCTTGAAAAGCACCTGATTACTCATCTCTTCACAAAATAACAGATCCTCATCATGTGTTATCATACCTAAAACATTACCACTATGGATTAATTGATTTAGTGTATCCATTGCTTTTTCCAGGAATCTCCTATCAGGGAAAACAAATTAAGGTATACTTTTATTTCTTCTCTTTTCTCAAAGAAGGTCAACTTTGCCACCTTCATGTGATCCTTAAAACAAATGAATTCACCCTTAACTGTCACACTAGACCTGCACACCAAGCCTAAGTTAAAAGAGCGAAACATCCAACTGTTCACTGCTGAAATATTCTCCAAACCCAGCCAACAAAAATAATATGTGTTGGAGATTTTTAGAAGAATTAGAATCTACATAGACACAATTATTTTCAGGGCTCAAATTGAGCCACGAGAAACTGGCTTCACTGGACCCTATTATATTGGCCTCTCTGGAATTAATCCCCAGTAAGGTGAGTGTTTAAAGTAGGCTCTGGATTTCATCAGGAAAAAAAACAAAAAACAAAAAACAAATATAGCTATCAGAATTGGTGTCTTCATTTGTTGAAAAAATTTAGAGGACTTCTCTAGGTTTACTTCACACAATTCCATTAAAAACCCAACCAAACAAAAACACATTATTTTAGAATAAATACTAGGAAAAACTTTGTTTCCCCTGAAAAATGATACACATTTTATTCAAGGACATGGAGAACTATGTAAACAGTCATTTTTTTCTTACTGCTTTAAAGTTTCCTAGATAATCAAAGCCAAATTCTCAGGGCAACAATAACACCTGTATGAAACCTTATGTATTGAATAAAAATGCACTTCATTTTTCTTTTATGTCACTTTGACAATCTACTCCACTTTATATTTTCTGTAGTGTTGTTCACTGAATGTACCATCAGTAGCCTCATATTTTTCTGTAGAATGAAGCATTGTACATTTTTAAAAAGAGACAAAATAGAATTATTCATTTCTTAATAGAAATTATGTGGCCAGTTTTTTTTTTTTTTTTTTTTTTGGTCTTTTCTTATAAGGATTCGGCATGTAAAGAAATCAGGAACAGAGAAGTGGTGAATGTAGGAAAGTTACATGGTGAACATAGCTTCCAAGATGGCCTCCAATGACATCCTTCACCTCCTGGTTATTTATGTCCTTGTGTGAGATCCTCCGTTCGAGTGTCAGTGGGACCTGTTACTAACTGAATATGGCAAAGATAGCAGGATATCATGTCTGTGATTAAGTTATATAAGATAGTGACTTTTGCCTTACGAGCAGGCTTTCTCTCTCTTAATGATTACTTATACGTTGCTGTGTTGGAGAGGCCCACTTAGCCAAGGAACTGAAGGTGGTCTCCAGCTAACAGGCAGCAGGAATTCAAGCCCTCAGCTTCACTACCCTCCAGAAACTGAATCCTATCAACAACCATAAAAGTAAAGTCTGAAGGAGTTCCTTCCTCAGTCAGTTCTTCATGTGAGGCCTCTCTACTGGACGATTTTTTTTCCTTTCAATCAGATGGGTATTTTAAGCTATCATTTTGTCCATTTTTATGAAATTAATAGTAAGATTGTTCTTTCATTTTTTAATCATTTGTAAGACTGTAATTTAGTGGATTGCCATTTTATTATTTTTTTATTTTATTATGTTATGTTAATCACCATACATTACATCATTACTTTTGTTTGTTTGTTTTTCCTTTTTTTATTTTATTATGTTATGTTAACCACCATACATCATTAGTTTTTGATGTAGTGTTCCATGATTCATTGTTTGTGTATAACACCCAGTGCTCCATGCAGAACGTGCCCTCTTTAATACCCATCACCAGGCTAGCCCAACCCCCCAACCCCCTCCTCTCTAGAACCCTCAGTTTGTTTCTCAATGTCCATAGTCTCTCATGTTTGTCTCCCTCTCCAATTTCCCCCCCTTCATTTTTCCCTTCCTGCTATCCTTTTTTTTTTTAAACATATAGTGTATTATTTGTTTCAGAGGTACAGGTCTGTGATTCAACAGTCTTACACAATTCACAGCACTCACCATAGTACATACCCTCCCCAATATCTATCACCCAGCCACCCCATCCCTCCCACCCCCCACCACTACAGCAACGCTCAGGTTGTTTCCTGAGATTAAGAATTCCTCATATCAGTGAGGTCATATGATACATGTCTTTCTCTGATTGACTTATTTCGCTCAGCATAATACCCTCCAGTTCTATCCACGTCGTTGCAAGTGACAAGATTTCATTCCTTTTGATGGCTGCATAATATTCCATTGTGTATATATTCCACATCTTCTTTATCCATTCATCTGTTGATGGACATCTTGGCTCTTTCCAGTTTGGCTATTGTGGACATTGCTGCTATAAACATCAGGGTGCATGTACCCCTTCGGATCCCTACATTTGTATCTTTGTGGTAAATACCCAGTAGTGAAATTGCTGGCTCGTAGGGTAGTTCTATTTTCAACTGTTTGAGGAGCCTCCATACTGTTTTCCAGAGTGACTGCACCAGCTTGCATTCCCACCAACAGTGTAGGAGGGTTCCCCTTTCTCCACATCCTCACCAATACCTGTAATTTTCTGACTTGTTAATTTTAGCCATTCTGACTGGTGAGGTGGTATCTCATTGAGGTTTTGATTTGGATTTCCCTGATGCTGAGCAATGTTGAGCACTTTTTCATGTGTCTGTTGGCCGTTTGGATGTCTTCTTTGGAAAAATGTCTGTTCATGTCTTCTGCCCATTTCTTGATTGGATCATTTGTTCTTTGGGTGTTGAGTTGGATTGCCATTTTAAAAATCGTGTTTGTAAATAGGTTATTTTTTGATATCTTCAGCAGGACCTTTGAACACACAGGTAAAAAGGAGGTAAAAGCCATTATCTAGTGGTCAGAGAACTGAAGGACAAATGTAAATGAATATGAAATGGATTGATGGCATGATTTCTTTCCCTCTATTTTTATAGAATTTCCATAAAGCAAATCAAAAAGTTTTTTCTTTTGAATGAAGATTCTATCCTATATAAATAATTATATTTTCTTGATGATTAATAAAGTCTTCCATCATTGGAAATTATTTCTTTTTTACATTGCAACATAATTGAGGTATGCATCTTGTTAAATCCCTAGGAGGTTAGTTATTTTATTATCCAGTATCGTTCATCATATATAACACTGCCAAAAAATGTTTGTCTTTTGTTCCCAGAAGCAGCCAAGATTTATTAAACTATATTCATCCCAGTTAGCCACTGTGTATCACAGAAATCCTACTTTCTAACTAGTTCATACTTTTTTACTGCTTCTCTCTGACTTCTTCAGTCTTTTTATAACAGACCTCAGATTGCAATGCAGTTAAAATTAATGACTTAGCCAAACATGGTAGTTTGACTCTGTGTTCTTTGCTCTCCTTTTCAGCATCTGTGGGAGATCTGATAACTTCTGTGCTCTAGAAACTTCTAATTGAGCATAAAGAAGGCTAGTAAGTCACTCTAGTATAGCAACAGTGATCCATTTTTTTTTCTGCCTAATGATCCTAAAGCACATTCAATATATGTTATTCATCTGAAATCTTAGCATTGTTCCAGGCATATTTATTGGTATTTGGAATGAACTTGCACAAATCCCCTTTGCTCCATTTCATAGTTTACTTCAATTCCTTTCTCTTTATATAGATCAGTGAAACCCTAGAAGATTTACTATGAGTAAATACTCTAGATGTAGGATTTGTTGGATTTTAATAGCAGGCACCTGCTGGTCATATAATTGGGATTATCTACACTGAAGTAGAAAAAAGTTTACAAATTATGTTTCTTTATATAGTCTCAAACCCCATACTCATTTATATCTACATTACTAGTTTGATAGCTAGCAGTTTCTGCTATTTTTATTTATATCCTGCTACTTTCCTAAAAGTGTTTAATTTACTGAATGCTCTTATGCAACCAAATAATAATAAAATAGAAATATATACATTAGACGGATCTTGAGGTTGGGTATACTTACTAAACCCTCGTAGAGACCTTCCCAGGTTACTTATCCAGCCCCAGTCCTCCAGTTCTTCTCTATCACAGCACCTGTAAGTTTCTTTCCTATCATTTTTAAATACTGATAATTAAATTATGGGGAAGTGGGAGAAGAGAAGACTATTACTTAGGTAAATGTCGGTGCCATGAAGATGGTCCCATGGCAGCTGATTCCATTGGAGGGGATTCCATCGAATCAAGCTATTTCCAAGCACCTGGAAAAGTCAATTAAGCAGGACACAATGGTGGTGTACGTGGTTTGAGAGATGTCACTGCAAAGCTTACAAACAGCAAACACCACACACCACCACTGAGGCATCAGTGACACACATTGCCTGGTACTCAGATTCAATGGAAGAGCTTGAGTGACAATAAAAAAACCTTCCTAACATCACACCCAGAGTCTCCAAGCTTAATAGTGGAAGGTGAGTCACAACATGGGAGTTAAAATTTTACTTTTTCAGATAGACACTTTGAGACTCATTTGTTCCTACTCTTTCCATTGCAAATATTAAAATATCTTAGGAAATAATTAGATTTCATAACTGTGACTTCATGATCAAATTATTTAAGAAGTAATCAGATTTTGTAACTGTGACTCCATCATGGCCTAAGAAATCAAGAGGCTCTAAGGGATAAAGAAAATATACAAATTATGTTTTTGCATCACTTCAAGGCTTATGTCTTCCCTAATCTTTAAGCCCCAAGAAGAGAGCTTAAAATTAGAGCTTTAAGTTAGAGCATTAAAAAAAATCAGTGAGTGGGATAAATATTATACTTATCATTGTTTGTACACTGACTCTATGTCCAAAGCCTGGAAAATACACCTTTTGGGAAAAAAAGGAAAAAAAAGAAAGATCAACACATGTTAAGTAAGATCCAGAAGGTCAGGACAGAAAGCAGGGTGGAAAGCAACTTGCAGTGCTATATCATGTCTATGGTTGCAATGCACATATGTCTCTAGACTTCCTATCAGGAAAAAGAAAAAAAAGACCTAGATTTTTGAGAAATAAAAATAATTGGTAAGAAACGAAAATGCCGGGCGCCTGGGTGGCTCAGTTGGTTAAGCGACTGCCTTCGGCTCAGGTCATGATCCTGGAGTCCCTGGATCGAGTCCCGCATCGGGCTCCCCGCTCCGCGGGGAGTCTGCTTCTCCCTCTGACCCTCCCCCCTCTCATGTGCTCTCTCTCTATCATTCTCTCTGTCTCAAATAAATAAATAAAATCTTTAAAAAAAAAAAAAAAAAAAAAAAAGAAACGAAAATGCCTTCCAAATAGCTAATTTTATGTAAAATATTCATGGCACAGAATGAGAAAAAATAAATCTTACCCACAGCTTTATTTATTGACCCACAACTGCTTTGATTATTCCTATTTTTCATCCAATTAATCAACATAAAACCAAAGTAAACTGACAATTACTGCACAAATTTGACTTACATAAAAACAATGTAGGCTAACAAGTAACTATACCAAATTTTTCTTTCATGTAACTATACTAAATAACTATACCAAACAATGATACCAAACCATACTTTGTATTGTTCAAAGAAGTTTTTGAATGAGTGATTTCATCATGTTGACCTCTGAGATCCACAAAATTCAATTAAGCAATGAAAAAGTCCACTATCATGTTATCATAAGACAGTCAGTGACTAAAATAATCCAAAGAGGTCTGGCTTTACCTTTCTTTTCGATTAATGGTTGCACAGAAATAAAGACATTTTTCTTCAAGATTTTTTAGTCAATAAAAGCTAAAAAGCTTCCCTTCATTTTTATAACTATAATAAAAAGTATGTTTGTAATCGATCTAGTTAAAATGCCAGGCAGTATCGGGTTCTTCTCAAAATGGATAGATCTGAGAAACCTTAGAAATTTTTAATTAGAGTCAATGAAAAAGAAACACAAATACTAAACTATTAATTCAATTTAATACCAATTAAAATATAGGCAGGAGGTTGGTATGAAAGGAAGGCAATATGGATCATTCACCCAAATACCAAAGCAATTGTTAACCATTCTGATAATGAATATTACCACTACCACTCTGAGGCAAGACCATGGACTTGCATGTCAATAGTACCCCTTCTGGTCTTGAATAAGTTAAGAAGAGTCAGTGTGGTATTGTGATGAAGAGCATAAGCTCTGGGGCCACAGGGTCTAGTTTTGACCTCTAGCTCAATCAGCTGTGTTACCTTGGATAATTTAATTGATCTCTCTGTCCCTCAGTTTTCTTATTTGTATAATGAGGGTAATGGCAGTATATATATATATAAAGCTGTTAAAGAAGTCAACACTTAAAAAGAACAAATCCTACTTCAATAGAAGTAACAATTATTTCTACTGACTTGCCCTTTCTCTTAGCTTGTATATATTGCATGTTCCCAATGAACATGTACCCCCTCTGCACAAAGAAGAAGCATAATTAAAACTTGAATTGTATAAATACAATACTGTAGCTCATGGTTGATACGATTTTTTCTTGTAGAAATAATATTAACATGGTAGTAAAATACCTAACTGATGACTTATCACATGAATAAATACAGTATTTGTTACTTTTCTTTGAGTTAATTTTGTAGAGAACCACACCTCCAACACACACACACACACACACACACACACACACACACACACACACACACCCATTCCATCTTTGAGGACTGCTATGTAAAGGGAGCGAGAAGGCTTCTGAATCATAATCAGGTCAGCTTTAATACTACAATGACTTTATTCAATACTTGATAGCTTTGCTCTGAATATTGTATACATGAGCTACGATGCTAGAATTTTAAAGTCATAAAATTTTAGTTTCATTTTTCAAAAAAAATATTAGAGTGACGTTTGAAAATTATAGAAACTATTAATTTGGGGGGATTTTATCTAAATATATATGTGACTGAACTATTAAATTTCTTTTGTCTATTCCAATTAATTTGTCATATCAAATGTTTACATATTCCAGGGGCGCCTGGGTGGCTCAGTCGTTAAGCGTCTGCCTTCGGCTCCGGTCATGATCCCAGGGTCCTGGGATCGAGCCCTGCATTAGGCTCCCTGCTTGGCAGGAAGCCTGCTTCTCCCTCTCCCACTCCCCTGCTGGTGTTCCCTCTCTTGCTGTGTCTCTCTCTGCCAAGTAAATAAATAAAATCTTTTAAAAAAAAGTGTTTACATATTCCAAATTCTTTGGAAAGACAACCTCAGCAAATAACTGGATGTCAAACACTCTTGTCCAATAGACTTGAAATTCTTCCTTCTTTCTTTTCAGGAAAAGTTGCCATTTTAGAAGTTTAAGACAAATCACTGACAAATAATAGAGATAAGGCATCTCTGAAATTTGTATGAGTCAATAAAAAATATGATTCCATTTAAAAAAATCAATTGACAGACATCTTTTGAAGAATATAGCTACTGCTTCAAACAGGGAATACATACAGTTAAATTCCCTTCTATTCTTATTTCTTCCTGAATTTGAAACAGACTGAAAAATCTATTAACACTTTTTTTTAAGAGTGCCCAGCAGCAACTTAATTTTTAAGTAATGGTTGAATAAAAAGTGCAAACATATAAACAATTTAAATCCTAAAGATGGGAACTGCAATCTCTCCCTAACAGTGCAAGTCTTTTCACCAGATTCCTTTCTAAACCTTAACAAAATGCCATCTTTATAATTCTTTCAAACATATGCCATACTAAAAAACAGATGTCTTGATACTAAAAATACATTTAGAAACTGAGAAATTTCTGAATCTTAAGGATGATACAGTAGAACATATCAGTTACAAAAATGACTTGTACCTTGAAAACAAAAAAAGGGAAATTAACCATTTTTGTTAAGATATATAATCCCATTTTATTTTATGCAGTGAATTTAAATCACTTAAAACACTAGAAACTCAGTTGCTATTGGTGACCTGCTTAATCTAGAGTAAAATTGGGTTTTTGAACTATTCATTGGGGGGGAAGGCAAAAAATATATTAAAAAAAATATTTCAACTATGTAAGATCCATATCTAGACTTTTATTATTAACAAAAAGCACCAGAGGAAAAGAGTTCAAAATACAGGAGCTATGTGGTGGCTCATCTGCGATTGCAACCCATTTCATTATACTTTTCCAACATTTTTCTTAGACTTTCAAAAATACATTTTGTATAATTAGGCTTTGCTCAAAAAATGAAAAAAAGACCCTTATCATTCTCAACTTAAATAAATCCTTCCAGTCCCTATAATTCATTCTCTAAAAATGTGAGAACGTTTGTTTCAATTCTTTTCAGGATATGCTGAAATCATCTTTCCTTTTTTCCCTCCCTTCAATACTAAAATGAAATGTCTTTGCATTATAACATATTTTCTTCTATCAGATTCTCCCTATGCTTTCTATCTTTCCTTCCTTGATTCCCTGATTATTTTAATCGTGTGTGACTTATTTGGGTGGGGGGAGTGGATGAGAGAATGTTCTTTGTTAAGGACTGTTTTCTACCCAGTACTCCACTGCCCTCTAATGGTTCAGAACTAAACATTTGGAGGCTCCCTCCATCTGGAAAGCAAGACACCATTTTATGCTTCAGTAAGAGACAAGGAATATTCCTGCTGAGTTATCACAGTGATTTTATCTCACCATAAGAAAACATGGTCTTTGTATTTAGCCAAATTTTGTATGCTTTTTGTCTGAATTATTTAAAAGTACTTGGATTCTTTTATTACATGCCTTATTCTTTTTTTTTTTTTTTTGCCTTTTCTTCCACTTTATTTAATATTCCCACCACAATAAGGACTCCTTTAATTTAAACTAAAAACCATAGAGGGTTCCTGAAAGGGTGGCAGCAAAGGATCAGAGATGTCAAAGACTGAGGGACAAGTGGAATGGGGAATCAGCGAATCGTCTTGACTGGGCTCTTGAAGTTGCTGGCGGCTTGGAGCTGCAGCTGGTAGGCCATTGGATGGATCTTGAAACCGTAGAGCCTGGGCACAAACTGGTTGGCGGGCCGCTTGGGCCGGTACTCGGGGTGCACCATGAAGAGCATGTGAGGGAAACCGGTGCCAAAGTAGGCGCCGTCCGTGTGATGGTGCCTCGATGACTTGGGTGTGTACACGTCCATGCACTTGGGGCAGTAGAGCTTCACCATGGCCTCACCTGCGATGTCCGAAAGGCCGATGGGAAGAATTGGCTGGTTCTCACAGTACACACGGGGACAGTAGCCAAAGTCTCCCTGCCTTATTCTTCACTACTTTCCGTTTTTCTTCCTTCTTTCCTCCCTCTCCTCATCCTTCTCTGTCAACATAATTTTACTTAGTGAAGGAGGACTTGTGAACTGTGGATAATTAAAATCATAATTAGTTACAAAGTTGCTTGTAGTAATTTCAAATTCTTCCTCACAAAAATTTCAGTTGGAGGGGCATGTTAAATCAAGACATTATATTGGACAAAGTCTGAGAATGCAGTGCCCTGAGTAAAATTTTAAAGACCATGAGTCACCCCTCTATAAGAAACTCATATTTGTGTTCTGATTATTTCCATGAAAGTAACCAGAGGACCAAAGGGTAAAAATACACCCTATTTTACCAAAGAGAAATTCATATTAAGCCTCTTGTATGATGTGATTTTTAATAACACTCCCTTTTGTTCTCAAAATGAATTGATTTATGTAAAAATTATATGATCACCCTGATTAGCAACTCTCAAATCTTACTACTTAAATCCCCTAAGAGCAAACATAGTGCTTTCCCTTTTTTACCCTCTGAGCGTTAATGACAAGTAGTAAAAATACTAAGACAAAGAGAAAAGCAAATTAACGCACTGTCACCAACCATGGTCATTTAATTTATGTTTCATTGTTCTATATTTAAATGTTTGTTTCCAAAACATTTCTCTAGACTAAGATAAAGGACCCTGGAATTCACACTTTAACAATATGTAACATAAATCATTACCCTATTATAAGCATTATAAATTTTCATTTATAAAAATCAGTGCTCTATAATAAGCAATATAGATTTTCATCTCCATGCCCTTATTTGTAGTAGGCATGTTTGAGAAGATGCATGTGAGAAGGATAGGCAGGAGCTAGCACAATGACTTTATAGGTTGTTATATTTCTGTAATTGCACTGATCTTTCTAAATTCAGGTGACTCGCTGTTTACATGAGAGAGCAGGACTATCTCTCACTCAGTACCATGTCATTTGCTCCCAGAAATTGAGTGTCCCCAAATGACTAAGAGTTTAGAACCTCATTTGAAAAATAGAACCTAAGTATTTTGTTTCTTAGGGACACATACCAGTTGTGACGTTCTCAATACCATCGCCATTTCAGAGTTTATGATGTGTTTACAGAGAAGCCACCCTTACAGGAACAAGAGACCCACAATTTTCAAGCCTATCTGGTCTCTGCTGCAGAGTAGCATATATGATTTAAAACTGTGACTTCTGAAGGTTTGGGTCCTTTCTTGCTTGAGAGTGACCTGGTGGCACCTATTGTTACAGCCCATAGATCTAGCTACTTCCTTCTGATCAAAGAAGTCCCATACATCACCTTGTCCTCATTCCCACTGAGGCCTCTGCCTTTTCATGGACTCTCTCGTACATCAAATCCTCCTATTATTTACTGGAAACTTCTGGAGTCCCTTCACTGTTCACTTTAGCCATAAAGAGCTGAGGTTGGGTAGCCTCAAGTTCATCAATTTAAGCCACCAAATCAAATATTATCCCTTCTCTTCAGAGAATATATATATATATAATATATATATATTATATATATATATTATAAATATACATATACATTTGTGTATATATATTATATATATATTATAAATATACATATATATATATGTATTTTTAACTACAGAGAGGAAGCAAACCACCAATTAGTAAATCTGGCATTTGCCTTGCAGATTTTTGTTAGCATGTATGTGGAATAATGATATTTGTTATTATAAGCAGATTTAATAGAAAACAAAAAGAAGAAAATAAAAATCAGAGGCCTAAATACAGTTCACAATCCAAATCCACATGGAGACCTTGCCATTTGGAACAGTTAATCGGTTAGAATGTAGAGATGTTGGAATATGAGTTCAGAATCCCTTGGAAGTACATTGTCTCTTCATTATGTTTCAGTTACTGATGTTTGTATGAGAAGGAAAAACAGGAATTTACGTTCTTACCAAATCAAACCTGACTAAGTTTGATGTCTTTAGATGGACAAACATAAACTATGACAGCCCACAAAGCTGAATGTGATTACATTGAGTTTGTAGAGGAGAAAGTTCTTCATAAATCCAATAAATAAATTAATGGAAAGGATGGTTAGTGTGCCAATATTGAGTATGTGTCAGGACAGGTTTTTGTTTTGTTTTGTTTTTGTTTTTTAACCAAAAGGAACATAAATTTAAGATGTCTTTCAAGTTTTATGTCTTATCTGGTGTCACTTTGTCATTAGAACAAATTGTTCTTAGGCTAATTATACTCTTACCCCTTGCAAGGAATTTTTAAGATCAATTTTCTGCTGGTTTGAAAAATCCAGATTCAGAGACTACATGAAAACAACAGCTATCTAACCTGTAAATGAGAGCACATTTTATAGTCTTATATTAAAGAAATAATACATTTATATGCAAGCAGCTATCTAATAAAACTTTGATTTAATGTACAACTATCCCCTTGTATTTAAACATTTTATAATTAGCTTTTTAAACTATAAAGTAATATAGGCAACAGGGGGCAACCAAGTAAAGCAATAATTATTTGCAAACACCAAAGTCTTTCTTTCTGCCTTTGATGATTTTAGAGCTAAGGCAGCCATTTTGCAACTCTGATGGAAAGGCCCAGAAATACTGGCTCTGACACATTGAGTCCTGAAGCAGAATTAGGCCCTGCACATCTTCAGGATTCTTGTTATTTGGGGGAAAAAAATAAAATGATTTCTATTTAATCTGCTGTAGGAGATTTTTCAGTGACTTGCAGCCAAGCCCATTCTTAAATGATACCCAGCTTCAGGGTAACTTAGCAAGATGAAACAGAATTTTCCAACTAGTTGATATTAACATAAGAACTGGAAATCCATCCAGGTATAGGCTGTAATCCAAAGCCCAGTGGAGAGAGAGCAGTTTGACATCAGGGAAGTATGTCCAGCAGAACCGGGGCTTTGGGCTGAGCAGCCTTCACATCATCCACAAGGAAAGAAGAAAATAGAAGCAAAAGAAGCCAGAGGTGGGCAGGGTCTCCTCTGGCTCTAGAAGAAAATGCAAAAGTAATTTAGTTATCAGATCTAAAATAAAGGTCAGAGTCAGAGGAAGGAAAGAGTGCTTCATGTGTTTGACCAAAGAAGCTCCTCAAAGCCTTCAAGGAGAAGGAGGGCAGAGCAAGATGGCAGAGGAGTAGGAGACCTGGATTTCGTCTGGTCTCAGGAATTCAGCTGAATAGGGATCAAACCATTCTGAACACCCACGAACTCAACAGGAAATCGAAGATAAGAAGAGTAACAACTCTCTGAACAGAAAAGCGACCACTTTCTGGAAGGTAGGACGTGCAGAGAAGTGAATCCGAGGTGATATTCGGAAGGATAGACATTGGGGGAGGGGGCCTCCTCCAGCCGCTTCTGGAAAGTGCTAGAGCCGCGGAGCACAAAATCGGAACTTTTAGAAGCCAGCTCCGCTGAGGGACGTCGCTCCAGTGGCTAGGTGGGTGGTGGAACCCTCACGGGACAGTGTGGTCTCAGGACCCTCGGGGTCACAGAAAGACCGGGGGTGCCTGAGTGTGGCAGAGCTCCCAGGTATCAGAGCAGGGAAGCCTGCTGCAGAGATGGAGCCGAGGCGCGGGCTCGCAGCTCGGGGTTGCCATAAACTGTGATCCGCGGCCCAGTCGGGCTACTGCTCCTCCAGCAGGGACCCAACAAGTGGCAGAGCCGGGGAGACTCCCCTTCCTCCCCCGGGAGGAGCAGCAAGGAAGCAGACCGCAGGGATCTGCTGGGTTTGGAGACTCCACACGGGGTCGGGTGCCAGAGATAGAAACGCTCGATCACAGGCCGGGTGAGCACAGAGTGTGGCCGGAGACCAGGGAGACGGGAGTGACTGCTTTTCTCTGGGGGTGCACTGAGGAGCGGGGCCCCGAGTTCTCAGCTCCTCCGGGGCGGAGATTGGGAGGCCACCATTTTCACTCTGATCCTCCAAAGCTGTACCGAGAGCTTGCAGGGAACAAAAGCTCCTGAGAGCAAACCGGAGCAGCTTGCTTAGCCTGGACAACAAGGGCGGGGCAATTCAGCCTCCGGCAAAGACATTTGGGAACCACGGCAACAGGCCCCTCCCCAGAAGATCAGCAGGAACAGCCAGCAAGCCAAGACCAAGTTTACCGATCAAGGAGAATGGGAGAACTCCAGCACTAGGGGAATACTGCACATAGAATTCATGGCTTTTTTACCATAATTCATTAGTTTTTCAAAGTTAATTTTTTTAACTGTTTTTTTTTTAATTTTTCTTTTCCCCTTTTTCAAACAACATCTTATCAATCCCTTTTTTAAAAAAAACATTTTTTTATTTTTCATTTTTAAAGTCATATTTTTATCCCTTCATAGTAGTTACCCTTATTTTTGGCATATATATATAAGTTGTTCTCTCTTTAAAATTTTGAGATACAATTTCTTCTAAAAGATCAAAATATACCCTGAATCACTAGTGTATGGCTTTGTTCTAGTCTCCTGCCTGATCACATTCTCTCCCCTTTTTTTTTCTTTTTTTTTCTTTTTTCTTTTTCTTTTTAAATCTTCTTTCTTTTTAAAAACAACTTCTTATCAATTCCTTTTATAAAATCTTTTATAATTTTCATCTTTACAGTCATCTGCCATCCCTTCATTGTATCAACCCTTATTTTGTACATATATAAGTCTTTCTTCCTTTAAAATTTTAGCAGGCACTTTCTTCTAACAGACCAAAATATGCCCAAAAGCTAGTGTGTGGCACTGATCTATGAACTAGCCTGATCATATTTGATCATATTCTGTTTTTTTTTTTGTTTTGTTCTGTTTTTGTTTGTTTCTTTTTCTTTTTCCGTTTTTTTTTTCTCTTCTTTCTTTCCTTTTCTTGTCCCCTGGTTTCAGGTCTTTTCTGATTTGTATAGAGTATATTTGCTGGAGACGTTGTTAACCTGTTAGCATTCTGTTCTGTCATTCATCTGTTCTCCTCTGGACAAAATGACAAGATGAAAAAAATGACCTCAGCAAAAAGAACAAGAGGTAGTACCATATGCCAGGGACCTACTCAATACTGACATTAGTACGATGTCAGACCTAGAGTTCAGAATCATGACTTTAAAGATACTAGCTGGGCTTGAAAAAAGTGTGGAAGTTATCAGAGAAACCCTTTCTGGAGAAATAAAAGAACTAAAATCTAACCAAGTCGAAATCAAAAAGGCTATTAATGAGGTGCAATCAAAAATGGGGGCACTAACTGCTAGGATAAATGAAGCAGAAGACAGAATCAGCGATATAGAAGACCAAATGATGGAAAATAAAGAGGTTGAGAAAAAGAGAGATAAAGAACTACAGGATCACGAGGGCAGAATTCGAGAGATAAGCGATACAATAAGATGAAACAACATTAGAATAATCGGGATCCCAGAAGAAGAAGAAAGAGAGGGGCAGAAGGTATATTGAAGCAAATAATAGCAGAGAACTTCCCTAATGTGAGGAAGGAAACAGGCATCAAAATCCAGGAGGCACAGAGAACTCCTCTCAAATCAATAAAAATAGGTCAACACCCCGACATCTAATAGTAAAACTTATGAGTCTCAGAGACAAAGAGAAAATCCTGAAAGCAGCTCGGGAGAAGGGATATGTAACCTACAATGGTAGAAACATTAGATTGGCAACAGACCTATCCACAGAGACCTGGCAGGCCAGAAAGGACTGGCGTGATATCTTCAGAGCACTAAATGAGAAAAATATGCAGCCAAATATACTATATCCAGCTAGGCTGTCATTGAAAATAGAAGGAGAGATAAAAAGCTTCCAGGACAAACAAAAACTAAAGGAATTTGCAAACACAAAACCAGCCCTCCAAGAAATATTGAAAGAGGTCCTCTAAGCAAAAAGAAAGCCTAAAAGCAGCATAGATCAGAAAGGAACACAGACAATATACAGTCACAGTCACCTTACAGGCAATACAATGGCACTAAATTCATACCTATCAATAGTTACTCTGAATGTGAATGGGCTCGATGCCCCAATCAAAAGACACAGGCTATCAGATTGGATTAAAAAAGAAGACCCATCAATATGCTGTCTGCAAGAGACTCATTTTAGACCCAAAGACACCCCCACATTGAAAGTGAGGGGGTGGAAAACCATTTACCATGCTAATGGACACCAAAAGAAAGCTGGGGTGGCAATCCTTATATCAGACAAATTAGATTTTAAAACAAAGACTTTAATAAGAGATGAAGAAGGACACTATATCCTACTTAAAGGGTCTATCCAACAAGATGATCTAACAATTATAAATATCTATGCCCCTAACATGGGAGCAGACACTTATATAATGCAATTAGTAACAAAAGCAAAGAAACACATTGACAACAATACAATAATAGTGGGGGACTTTAACACCCCCCTGACTGAAATGGACAGATCATCTAAGCAAAAGATCCACAAGGAAATAGACTTTAAATGACACACTGGACCAAATGGACTTTACAGACATATTCAGAACATTCCCTCCCAAAGCAATGGAATACACATTCTTCTCTAGTGCCCATGGAACATTCTCCAAAATTGATCACATCCTAGGTCACAAATCAGGTCTCAACCAGTACCAAAAGATTGGGATTATTCCCTGCATCTTTTCAGACCACAATGCTTTGAAACTAGAACTCAATCACAAGAAGAAAGTCGGAAAGAACTCAAATACATGGAGGCTAAAGAGCATCCTACTAAAGAATGAATGGGTCAACCAGGAAATTCAAGAAGAATTTTAAAAATTCATGGAAACCAATGAAAATGAAAACACAACTGTTCAAAATCTTTGGGATACAGCAAAGGCAGTCCTGAGAGGAAAGTATATAGCAATACAAGCCTTTCTCAAGAAACAAGAAAGGTCTCAAATACACAACCTAACCCTACACCTACAGGAGTTGGAGAAAGAACAGCAAATAAAGCCTAAACCCAGCAGGAGAAGAGAAATAATAAAGATCAGAGCAGAAATCAATGAACTAGAAACCAAAAGAACAGTAGAACAGATCAACGAAACTAGGACTGGTTCTTTGAAAGAATTAACAAGATTGATAAACCCCTGGCCAGACTTAACAAAAAGAAAAGAGAAATGACCCAAATCAACAAAATCATGAATGAAAGAGGAGTGATCACAACCAACACCAAAGACATACAAACAATTATAAGAACATATTATGAGCAACTCTATGCCAGCAAATTAGATAACCTGGAAGAAATGGGTGCATTCCTAGAGATGTATCGACCACCAAAATTGAACAAGGAAGAAATAAAAAACCTGAACAGACCTATAGCCACTAAGGGAATTGAAGCAGTCATCAAAAATCTCCCAAGAAACAAAAGCCCAGGGCCAGATGGCTTCCCAGGGGAATTCTATCAGACATTTCAAGAAGAATTAATACCTATTCTCCTGAAACTGTTCCAAAAAATAGAAATGGAAGGAAAACTTCCAAACTCATTTTATGAGGCCACCATTACCTTGATCCCAAAACCAGACAAAGACCCCATCAAAAAGGAGAATTACAGACCAATATCGTTGATGAACATAGATGCAAAAATTCTCACCAAAATACTAGCCAATAGGATCCAACAGTACATTAAAAGGATTATTCACCATGACCAAGTGGGATTTATCCCTGGGCTGCAAGGCTGGTTCAACATCCGCAAATCAATCAACGTGATACAATACATTAACAAAAGAAAGAACAAGAGTCATATGATCCTCTCAATAGATGCAGAAAAAGCATTTGATAAAGTACAGCATCCTTTCTTGATCAAAACTCTTCAGAGTATAGGGATAGAGGGGTTTTGATATTGATATTGATATTGATACCTCAATATCATAAAAGCCATCTATGAAAAACCTACAGCGAATATCATTCTCAATGGGAAAAGCTGAGAGCTTTCCCCCTAAGGTCAGGAATGCGGCAGGGATGTCTACTCTCACCACTGCTATTCAACATAGTATTAGAAGTCCTAGCCACAGCAATCAAACACCAAAAAGAAATCAAAGACATCCAAATCGGCAAAGAGGAAGTCAAACTCTCACTCTTTGCAGATGATATAATACTGTATGTGGAAAACCCAAAAGACTCCACCCCAAAACTCCTAGAACTCATACAGGAATTCAGTAAAGTAGCAGGATATAAAATCAATGCACAGAAATCAGTGGCATTCCTATACACCAACAACAAGACAGAAGAGAGACAAATCAAGGAGTTGATCCCATTTACAATTGCACCCAAAACCATAAGATACCTAGGAATAAATTTAACCAAGGAGGCAAAGGATCTGTACTCAGAAAAGTATAAAATACTCATGAAAGAAATTGAAGAAGACACAAAGAAATGGAAAAACGTTCCATGCTCATGGATTGGAAGAACAAACATTGTGAAGATGTCAGTGCTACCTAGAGAAATCTACACATTCAATGCAATCCCCATCAAAATACCATCCACCTTTTTCAAAGAAATGGAACAAATAATCCTACAATTTGTATGAAACCAGAAGAGACCCCAAAAAGCCAGAGGAATCTTGAAAAAGAAAAGCAAAGCTGACAGCATCACAATTCTGGACTTCCAGCTCTATTACAAGGCTGTCATCATCAAGACAATATGGTACTGGCACAAAAACAGACACATAGATCAATGGAACAGAATAGAGAGCCTAGAAATGGACCCTCAACTCTAGAGTCAACTCATCTTTGACAAAGCAGGAAAGAATGTCCAATGGAAAAAAGACAGTCTCTCCAACAAATGGTGTTGGGAAAATTGGACAGCCACATGCAGAAGAATGAAACTGGACCATTTCCTTACACCACACACAAAAATAGACTCCAAATGGTTGAAAGACCTAAACGTGAGACAGGAGCCCATCAAAATCCTAAAGGAGAACACAAGCAGCAACCTCTTTGACCTCAGCCACAGCAACTTCTTCCTAGAAACATCGCCAAAGGCAAGGGAAGCAAGGGCAAAAATGAACTATTGGGATTTCATCAAAATAAGAAGCTTTTGCACAGCAAAAGAAACAGTCCACAAAACCAAAAGACAACCAACAGAATGGGAGAAAATATTTGCAATGACATATCCGATAAAGGGCTAGTATCCAAAATCTATAAAGAACTTATCAAACTCAACACCCAAAGAACAAATAATCCAATCAAGAAATGGGCAGAAGACATGAACAGACATTTTTCCAAAGACATCCAAATGGCCAACAGACACATGAAAAAGTGCTCAACATCGCTCAGCATCAGGGAAATCCAAATCAAAACCTCGATGAGATACCACCTCACACCAGTCAGAATGGCTAAAATTAACAAGTCAGGAAACGACGGATGTTGGCGGGGATGTGGAGAAAGGGGAACCCTCTTACACTGTTGGTGGGAATGCAAGCTGGTGCAACCACTCTGGAAAACAGTATGGAGGGTCCTCAAAAAGTTGAAAATAGAGCTACCCTATGACCCAGCAATTGCACTACTGGGTATTTACCCCAAAGATACAAATGTAGGGATCCGAAGGGGTACATGCACCCCAATGTTTATAGCAGCAATGTCCACAATAGTCAAACTGTGGAAAGAGCCAAGATGTCCATCGACAGATGAATGGATAAAGAAGAAGTGGTATATATACACGATGGAATATTATGCAGCCATCAAAAGGAATGAGATCTTGCCATTTGCAACAACGTGGATGGAACTGGAGGGTGTTATGCTGAGTGAAATAAGTCAATCAGAGAAAGACATGTATCATATGACCTCACTGATATGAGGAATTCTTAATCTCAGGAAACAAACTGAGGGTTGCTGGAGTGGTGGCGGGTGGAAGGGATTGGGTGGCTGGGTGATAGACATTGGGGAGGGTATGTGCTATGGTGAGCAGTGTGAATTGTACAAGATTGATGAATCACGGATCTGTACTTCTGAAACAAATAATGCAATATATGTTAAGAAAAAAAAAGAAGAAGAAGATAGCAGGAGGGAAGAATGAAGGGGAGTAAGTCGGAGGGGGAGATGAACCATGAGAGACGATGGACTCTGAAAACCAAACTAAGGTTTCAGAGGGGAGGGGGGTGGGGGGATGGGTGAGCCTGGTGATGGGTATTAAAGAGGGCACGTTCTGCGTGGAGCACTGGGTGTTATGCACAAACAATGAATCATGGAACACTACATCAAAAACTAATGATGTAATGTATGGTGATTAACATAACAATAAAAAATTATTAAAAAAAAAAGCCTTCAAGGACCAGGAGAATGAGGCGATGAGATATAAACCATGGAAACTAGAAATTCTGAACCAGTTTATATACTATGGAAATAATCAGTAATATAAAGCATAAGTCCTACTAATTTGAGGTGCAAATAACTAAAAATTGTAGTATTAGCATTAACTTGGTTTAGATTATCAATAGTTTTATTGGTGATCAAAGACCAATAATTCATTTTGTCTGTTAGATAAGAGTCATAATTTGAATTTTTTAAAAGATTTTATTTATTCATTTGAGAGAGAGAGAGACAGAGAGATACAGAGAGGAGGAGCAGGGGGAGGGGCAGAGGGAGAGGTTGAGGGGAAGCAGACTCCCCGGTGAGCAGGGAGCCTGACACAGGGCTCAATCTTAGGACCCTGAGATCATGACCTGAGCTGAAGTCAGCTGCTTAACCCGACTGAGCCACCCAGGCACGCCATCATTTTGAATTTTTGTTTTGTTTGTATTATCTGTGGGGTGGATGGAAGACTTAGACTAACATATAATGCTATAACACATTCCTTCAGTAATTTTAAATCTTCATATCTTTCCTCACACTGTTACTTTCTTAGAGATTGGTTTCCCGCTCTACCTTCCATAATATACTTCGATGCTATCTATCTGACATAAATCAATTTCATTCTACTCATTCTTTGAATAATTGTAAATGGACCCCCTAGTTTGTGGTAGAAAATGTGGATGGAATTGTGATGTTTTGTTTTGTTTTGTTTTGTTTCCAGTGGTATGTTGTGCCACAAACTGAAATTGCAATGCAAAGTATATAAAACAGCTTACATTCTAGTCTGCCTGGCAGAAGACAAAAAAAAAACAAGACAGGGAATTATGTGACGGAGAGGCAAGTGCTACAATGTGGGAGCACACAATGGCTCTCTGGGAGTTCATAACTACAGGACCTAACCCAGGTCTGAGGGTTCAGTAAAGATTTATGGAAAACATAACATCTAGGCTGATAAAGTACACGTTCAGAGATGTCAATCACATCAAAGGGGCTTAAGGGCAGTGAGCTGGGTGGAGGAATCTGTTCATGCAAAGACTCCTTGGTCGAGAGAGTGTTGGGGAAAGTTAAAGATGCAAGAAACAGGAGCATACTCAAGGTTTCCGCAATCACCGGAAATTTATTATAAATGTAAATCGAAAGTGAAAAAGTCAACAAATATTCGTAAGTGTCACAGAGCTAGGTCTCGTGAAAAATATATAATGTGGTTTAGAGAGAAGCATTTGAACATAACAGATTTATTGAGAGATTAACTTGTGTCCATCTCGATTCTGAATACCAAAGCTACAGTGATGACAAAGGCAGACAAAACCTCCACCTCCATACTCATTTTCTATTAGCTAGCAACCAAAAATAAACAAATCACACACACAAAAATTAAGTGAACAAACAAACACCCACAAAGAATATCCGGGGTGTGCTGGAGATTTAAAATGGGCGATGTGCCAGGCAGTGAACCGATAGTTACTTAAGTTTGAGTGTGACTGAAGGAATCTTTGAGGGGTGACATTTAAGTTGAAAACTAAATGTCAGGATGGATCCAGCCATGCTAAAACTAGAAGGAAGAACAACCCAGATACAGGGAATGGGCATGCAAAGACGTGGTGGCAGAGGTAGTCTTGGCAGGTTAGAGAAACAAGATGTGGACAGTGTGGTGGCCATAAACGTCATGGAGTAAGAAGGACCAAGGCTTTGTGCTGTAGGCAAAGAGTGTGGATTTTACTTAAGTATGATTAAAAGCCTTAAGAGGGTCTTATAAAAGAAACAAAATTATCTAATTTACATTTGCATAAAGATCCTTTGGCTGCTGAACGGAGATTGAATTGAGAGGTAAGGGGTGGGGGGAGTAGAAGCAGAAGTTCTATTCTAATGTTATAGGTGGAGAATTATTGTGGTTTAAAAGAGTGGTAGTAGTGGAAAAGAAGAGAAGGGCTTGATTTGAGACTTGTGCAGAGTGAACTCTGGTGGGTTGGAGAGGATGAGAGAAAAGGAACAAAGAGTAAGTCCATAAGTTTAGATTTAAGGAACTGGTGGCTGGTGGTGCCTTTACCTGGAATGGGCAGAATGATGGAGGAGGCCAGTGTGAGATGGAGAATGAGAGACTGTGTACACAGCTTTGGCTATGTGGTTTTCTTGAGCTGCAGTGTGTTTAACTGGAGCCTCTATCAGCCATCTATGAGGTGTCTGTGCAGCTATAAACCCATGGTCACTTTGGAAATATGGCTGTAGAGTCTCATGTTTCATGATTCTGATGATCCAGCAACTCTGCATCTTCTGTTGTTACTTCCTTTAAATGAGCAGATTTCAACATCTCTCTGCTCTGTTTTGTGATATCTGGTTGTTCATGGTTTATTTCGACCCACGGCTTCTCCTCAATCAATACCTTTTGGTCTCATTTCTTCTTCACTCCATACTGTCTATTGACTCATTCTGAAAGTCCTTATTTTAATCTTTGAATGTAGTTTGATTGGTGATAGAATCCCATATAAAATAGCCTGCATTGGACAGAACTCACAAACGTCAGCCTTATCGGTAGCTGCCTTTATTTCAAGACTTGATCTCTGGTTCGGTCACATATACCCATGGTAGTGCAGTTAGATGGTGGAGTACATGGTAACCCATGGGAAACCATTAGCTGCTATTTATTCAGAGCTGTAAGACATGTGAGTGCCAATTGCTATGCATATCAGTACAGTTAAATCCTATCACCCATCTCAAAAAGTCTTCCTTTTGCCCTCATGTTCCTAAGGAAAAATCACCTTCCTTGCTTTCTCCTCTAAACACAATAACATTTGATTTGACATTTATGCAATAGAATACTGCAATGGAACTAATTTAGTCTCAGCTTCATCTGAAGCCACAAGACAATTGATTTCCACTTTTCTTATGAGATTCCAGTAGTTAATCAGAGAGAATGCGTCACACACATCAGAGAGCTACAAGTTCCCTAAGAGAAGTAAAGTAAGCCTCAAATACCTCACAGGCCCACACTACAAATGCTAGCTTATGGTAATGTTAACTAAATAAGAACTTTCCTGCTCTTTCTTCTGTCTTTCATCCTATCCCTACCCAGTGTCAAACACTGAAAGGGTTAGAAATGGCACTGTGGGGATGTGGGGTCATGGGGGAAGGATTAAAAATAGAAAAGCCCAATGTGGCATCTTTCTCACCAAAGGAAGCCAACCTATAATAAGCCTGAACTGGTAAGGTGGAGTCATTTTATCTCTAAATAAAGTTTAAAGTTTTGATTATTAATTAATAATAATGGGCATAATAATTACTCACTGAGGGATTCTTATTAATGAAAATGAGTTGGAAACTATGTCTTAATTTTCACCCAATTGAAAGACAGGCCCCCTTGAATAAATATAAAGGAAGACAAAAATAAAGTTTCGTGATAACATCCCATGAGTCCTGTTTGTTCAACACAACAGATACATCTGTTTTAGCCCTGATCATATTCAGCCTTGATTTAGTATGCTCTTGTCTCTTTATATATATATTTCTTTTTCTCCCTGTATTGTATTGTATTTATTTTTTTTTTGAGAGAGAGAGAGCAAGTGAGCAAGTGGGGTGGGGGTGGGGAGGAAGGGGGAGCAGTGCAGAGGGAGAGAAAATCTCAAGCAGATTCCACGCTGAACGTGGAGCCCAATGCAGGGCTCGATCCCGCAACCCTGAGATCATGACCTGAGCCAAAACCAAGAGTTGGATGCTCAACTAATTGAGCCACCCAGGCATCCCCTCCTTCCTATATTTTAAACTCCTTGAGAGCACAAGGCTGCTACCATGCTTCCTATTTTACTAAGAAAACAGAAGCAGTTAAAAGAACATCCATGTATTCCCATCTCCCCATCTTTTCATTGAATTTCAGCTAGGTATGTCTAACCCTCCATGTCACCTATTTTGAGAGAAGAATTGCATATGCTCCTTGTGAATGTTAAATCCTGACGTTGTGATCAAGATGTTGTCACATCTCTCTGACTGAAGGATGTGACTTCAGCAATTCTCCTCTCCCCTGCTTCATCATTCTCTCTTCTGCTGGATCACTTTCATCAGCATAAAAACACCGTTGCTTCCTCCTTAATCCTTCCCCTCTTATTCTTTCATGAACCCATGCCAATAAGACTCTTACCTCTCTGTTAAAATTATTCTTGAAAATATTACCAAAGAGCTTCCCATCGCTAAATGCAGAGGTCAATACTCAGTCTGCATCTTATACAGGATGTCAAAAACATCTGGCAGGACTGATGACTGCCCCTCATGGAACTCCTCCAGGATGACACACTGGTTTTCCTCCTTCCACACTCACTTTTCCATCTCAATCTCTTTGGCTACTTTCTCCAGCTCCCCCAAACCTTAAGCTTTTTCTCTCCAAAATACACTCCTTCCGGTGGTGATATCATGCAGTCTTAACTATTATATAAATATGCAATTCCCAAATACTGTGTTTCCAGAATAACTCTAGCTCAAACTCTCTCCTCAATTCCAGGTTCATATACCCAATCGCCTACTCTACATTGCCCTTGGAAATCTAACCATCCTCTCAACATGTTCAAAATCAACTTCCTAATCTTTCCTAAAGCTTGATACACTCATTCCTTCTTCATTACTGTTAGTGGCAACATCATCCTTACAGTTGCTCAGGCTCTAAAGCTTGGACTTATTTTTAATTTCCCTCTTTCACATGCCACACTCTCTCAGGAGACAATTTTATAAGAGGTACCCTCATCTATTACAAAGTCTGACTATATCTTACCACTTTCACCCCTATCAAGCGTCAATATCAACTCTTGACTAAGTTATGAATAGCTGCACAAGCAATCACCTCCTGCTTCTACGTTTTCTTCTTCTTGGTCTTTTTAAAAATTTTAGATGAGTCAATTAGAAGAAAGCATTCACAAACTCTTACTTCATTTTTCTTGTTAAAAATTAGCCATATCATGTCACTCCTCTGCTTAAAATTTTTAATGATTTTCCATATCATCCAGAATGAAAGTTTAAGTTCTTTTAAGTGGTCTGCATGATCTACCTTCCCCTCTTTGATATCATACTGTTACTCTCCTCTTCTCCAACTCTGCTTTAGTTGCCTTAACCATTTTGCTGGACCCTGAATCTGGGGCACCCTCTGGCCTCAGGGCCTTTGCACTTGCTATCTACTCTGCCTCAAATGATCTTCCTTCAGATATCCTCATAGCTGGCTCCTTTACCTCCTAGGTTTTTAATCCTATGCACTTTCTCAGAGAAGACTTCCTTGTTTACTCCATTTGGAATTGACTGGACTGCCTATCCCCTTGCTTGCTTTATTTTTCTCCAGAGCACTCTTCCATCTAGCATGCTATACTTACTATTCTTCCTTATTGTTTGTCTCTCCACTATAACATGAGCTGCATCAGAGCAGAGATTTTATTAAATGGTCACCTGGTACTCGGTAGAATGTCAAACACATGGGTGCACTCAAAAAAAAAAAAAAATCTGAAAGAGAAATCTATCCATGCCCTTACTCCTACCCCCTTCCCATGCACATACATATAGTTACACAAATGATTCCTAGAAGAGTGTTTTGCATTTAACAGGTGCCCAATGAAAGATAGTTGACTTGTATATTAAAAGTAACAACATACTGGGAGATATATATTATGTACATCCTTAATTGAATTCATACTGACATTGTCAGCAGGGTAGCAGGTCAGAATCCAAGAATGACTATGATTTGATTCCCTAGGTTTCTAACTCTCAGAAAGTATTGAAAATTGTGGGAGTTTTATATATCTTTCAAAGATAATAAATCACATAGCATAAATAATAAACTACATAAAATAATGCATTGCATTCATGTCTATCTACATTTTGTCTATTTTGGTAAGCTTTTATGTTTGATTCACTAAGAGGCAGTTTAATCATTATTGCACATCGCTATGTGGCAAAACCAGGAAAATATCTACCACAAATGTTTTCTTCTGAAGGCTTGCTTGCCAAGGATTTGTAGGCAGTAGATAACTATTCTTACCACATTTTCAAAGAACCCTTAACTCCTTTGTATAGATCTACAGCAGTCAGTTCAATAAAAATATGGAGAGAGAGAGAGAGAGAAAAAAAAATGCCTTAGTTACTTCTTAAAATTGAACTTGGGAAGGAAACGAGGTAAAAAAAAATGAGTAAGAGCAATCCATGTGTTCACAATCCCATTTTCTGCTTATCCCCAGAATGACAGTGCATTTTTACTCCAGAGAATCATAGGTCTTTTTACTTTCATATCTTTCTTAGGACTTTTTTTCTTTAAGTTCTACTCTCTACTGATGTATTCATCTGTACAAATATGTAAATGGATGTTCATGTATTTTTAAGTCACCTCTTCTATGCTGCTTTTTTTTTTTTATGGTAACAGGTGCTTTTGAAAGACTCAAATATCTAGTACAAAATAATTGAAAATAAGAGTGTTTTGGGCATATTGTCAGGGAGATGATTGGAAATTTTCTGGGAAGGATCATCTTTCAACCCTCCTTTAATCATTACCTCATATGATATTATCATTAATAAAGCAGGAAAGTGTCTTCTGTATAGCTGCAGGAGAAGAAATAACTCGTAAGAGTCAACCAGAGGGCATTCATTCATTTGTTCATTTCAGTTAATACCTGAAAGCTCTGTGGTTAAAGTGCTTAAGTGATCACAAAGCATTTTTATATGCTTCTCATTTAATCCTCACAATCATCTAGTTTTTGAGGAAAACCATCTTGCATTAACAAATAAGAAAATTGAGACCCCAGGAGTTTACGGAGTTGACTGAAGTCACACAGTTAGAGGCAGAATTGTTGATACACAAATTTGTATATTCTGATGCTGAAAGTATTATCCTTCCCACTATATATACTTCAGCTTAACATTTTCAATACACTAATGTGGTGAAATATCAAAGATGAGTAACCATGGTCCTTACATTCCAACAATTTATTGAGTTTTTTATTCATAAAAGAGTGTGATTTTTTCAAAATCATAGTCAAAATAAATGAAGCAAGACTATTGTGATTAGACATAGAAAGAACTTCTTTACCATATAAATTTAACTGAAAAGCTAACAAATAGCAAAGTAACCTTCTTAAGCACATGGAATCTGTCCTTGAAAAATCATAAAGAGAAGAATATAGAATTCTTCCTGGAATGAGAGTGACATTCACATCCTGGAGTCAAAAAGCTTTCTGTGATGTTTAGAGAGACCTAGTTTTCAACAGTTCTAAGTGTTTTATTAACGTACAATAGCCCCTTTCTGCAAATGCCAGACCACTTGGCATGCAGGCTCAATAACTCTTTAAGCTGCGGACCAACCCTGTCTAAGATAAAGAGATGTGAAGACTCCATCAAGTGACTCAAGTGAATTCTATAATAAGTCATCTTGCTTTTAGTTCTGTACTGACCTCTTGTCCCTTGACTAACAAGGAGACAATGTCCTTATTCTTCATCCACTTATGGATACCAACCATAGAAATGGGTCCTTGTCTTATTTTCATTTCCTATAAGGCTGGAGATGAGGCTTGTTTTCATCCATCCTCTCAGAAACTGGAGTCTCCTTTCTCACCTCCAGCTGACCACTGGGATCCTATCGTCAGTTTTCACTCTTTCTGGAAGCTACTGCCTCCCTGCCTTTGTCTTTACCTGAGGAAAGCCTGAAGGACTTTTAGCACAGGACTTGGCACACAGTAGGTATTATAGGTTTTGAAAAGGGATATACAACAATAAATATGTCAAGATCAATATGTCTTCAGTGGTAGTTAGAGTGTAGTGGAGATAAATAAACATTAAAAAAAAAACTAAGTGTTGCAGATGTTATAATGAAAGGAATGGGTGTAAACTGGCTTAAAGTTTTTTTGTTTTTTTTTTTGGCAGAATCAGAGAATACTTCTCGGAGAAAATGAGAAGAGTAAGTAAGATTAAATGAACAGTATTTTCCTAAAACATGGGAAGACATGCACATTTTCTGAAGATAATGAGTAAAGTTATTTTTTTGAGAAAAGTATTTATATTGAAACATGGTAGAAGATAAGAAATTTGGTATATGATGGATGGGGTTGGAAATTTACTTTTTTAGACATTTGAAAATATCTAGAGTTTTTTGAGCAGGAGAGTGATAAAATCAGAGTGATATCTTAGGGATGTTTCTTTGGTGGCAGTTATCAGGATTTATTAGCTGAAAAAAAAAAACCTTAAGAGAGGGAAATCAGTTAGTTGGGAACCAATCTAATTATCCCCATAATAAGTATAAGGGGTGATCTGAGGCAAAGGAAATGAGATTTTTAAAAGAAGGGAGTTATTGAATTCTAGTGAATCATGTAGAATCATCTTACAATGCTACAAAAAATCAGTACAGAGATTTTTTTTAATGCATAAAATTACAAAAGAAAAACCAGAAATGGGACAACAAAATTGAGGTGCAAAGAAAAAATTGAAAGATATAAAGCAGAAAATGAAGACAAGAGGAAGAAGAAAGATTATGTCTGCCAGATGCAAGAGTGGGAGTCAAGATACTAGTGAATTCATGCTCTGGAATCCAGGAAAGACCCAGGAGTTAGAAGCATCAAGTTCCTGTAAAGGATGCCATGTACAACAGACAGACAACATGAAGAGTTGTTAAAATTCTCTTTAAGAAGCCTTTAAACCTTAGTAGCTCCTCTAATTCTATATGAGAATAAATCAGATCCTGAAATTATCCCCACGCAACAGAAAACTGAGGATAATTCTCTAAAGAGACTTCGAACCCAGAGACACCAGACAAAGTTAAGGGTGGGAGGCCATACTGAAATCAAGGGAATTCCATGAAGGTACATGCACTGAACAATGAAACCCATGTAATACTTTCCTCACTTTTCCACAGTTTTACCTACCAGGCTTCCTTTACTGGTGGAGGGCTAGGGGGCACATCTCTTTGGAATCTCAGAGGCTCAAGGAAAGACACTTGACAGTTGGGGAGAGAGTGTCCTTGATAAAATAACTGGATTCCTGTCTAATTACCCTACAGGAAAGCTCACTGGTCAATAAGTCTTGAAATTGTACACAAAGCTTCTAATCTATTTTTAGGGCTCTACTCTTAACCATCAAATATCAGCCAAGGATTAGGAAAGCCATGCCACTTACTAGAAATAAAGAGGACAAAGAGAATAAGCAAGATAGAAGAGAAAAAGCAATGCAAGAAATAGGAGAAAGCATTCAAGAAACCCTATAATCAATAGCCTTAAAAAATATATATATATCTTTTTAACCCCATAACAATATTGAGAAGATTATGTTAAAATAAGAGGGAAGATTTCAAACAGTAAAAATTCTTAGATATTTAAAATATAGTAGCAGAAACAAAACTAAATAAAAAAGTTGAACTATAAAGATGAGGGAATCTCCAGAAGGTATAGCCAAAAGTCAAAACGGAAGATAAGTAAGACAGACAAAATTTTAGAGGTTTAATCTTAAAGTTCAAACAGTCTAATAATAGGATCCCAGAAAAAGACAAAAGAAAATTTGAAAGAAAAGAAATCATATAGAAAGAAATAAGGAAACACCCAGGACTGAAATGTCTGGATTTACAGATCAAAGTGTTGATTAGTATCCACCTCAATGACTGAAAAGATTTTCACAGCAAAGCACAGTATTGCAGAATTTCAGGGAAGTGAGATGCAGATTAAAAACAGGTAGTCAGAATGGTCTCAGACCTCTCAACAGCAAATTTGAAGCTGAAAAGAAAATGGAATCATTCCTTCAATGTTCTGTGAAAAGTAATTTTCTATCTAGATTTTGAACGCACACAAACGATCGTCAAATGAGAAAGTAGAATAAGAGCTTTTACATATAGGCAAGCTCTAAAACCAACTATCTCCCATACACTTCTTTTCAAGAAACTATAGCAAGATTGACTTCATGAAAATGAAAGAATAACCAAGAAGCAGGGAACTTGGAATTCCAGGAGCAGCTTTACAAGAGGAGAGAAGTACGAGAAACTCCCACAACCATGGAGAAGGGAGAGCTCAGAAGAACAGCTTGCAGCAGTTCTAGAGAACCATGTGTCTAGATCAGTTGTTACAGAAGGGTTCCAGGAAAGAAGGTTCTAAGAATAAAACAAAATTAATTAATCACCTGATGGGTGTCATGCGTTGAGGAAGGAGTTACTTTTCTCTCCAAGTGTTTATAGATGAAACAGAGTAATAGGTACAGAAAAAAATTTAATAAATGAAAATAAAACAAGTACTAATTCCTGGGAAAACCAAAAATTACACAGGGAAGAACTCATGATCATAGCATACTTACGTGACTCTGATTTGAGTAACTTTTATTTAAATGCAGTAATGAAAATGCTGAATGTTTATTTAACCGAAAACTGAAATAATTACATTAAGATGTTCAGAAAGGGATGAAAAAGGAAGATTGTTAATATTTTAAAGAAATAAATTCTTATTTTGCAAGGAAGGAAGTAAAAAGTTATTACCTAACAAAAATAGAAAATTGCATATACCTATTTTTTAAGATACATGGTGGTGAATCTCAGCAAAAAAAAAAAAAAAGGTAAAAAATTCAAGACCATCTGCCTCTGAGAACAGAAATCAAGGATGGGAAAGAAATGTAGATATAGCCCATTACTTTTTGTTACAGGCTTTATAGAACTCTTGTTATTGATTTGACTGAAAAGTTTTTTTTTTTTTTTCCTAGGCAAAGAACTTTATTAACCTTGTTTCAAACTTTATTCCCAGGCTTCTTCAGCTTAAATAGCTGCAAAGAATGAATTGTGTATAAGCAAAAACTGAAAAGAGCTGCAGTGTCCAAGGGGCTTGGGCTTAAAAATATTAGAGATCTAGATTTTATCAGATCCATGAACAAAATTTTAAAAAGCAGTCATAATATAAAATAGCAGCTCCCAGTAACTTCTTCAAGTTTTATGTTCTTCAGAAGTTGACTCAATTCAGTTTGCTTCATTCTTGGAAGCTTCATCAAAATTCTCCACAAGATCTGGAACTTCATCATCCTCCTCCTCTCCGGTAGCAAGTGGTGCTTTTCCATCCACAGATTGTTTGGGCAGAGCTTCAGCCAGTCTTCTTAAACTAGTCAGACTGTCTGCACCAAGTTGGTTTAAGATACTGGGCAGCATTTCTGTCAGCGGCTTTGTCTCAGCATGGCCTGTAATGGTGAAAGTGTTCGCTCCCAGTGATGCCTGAACTTTGGGGTTGTTAAAATGGATCACTGTTCCTTGGTTTGTGAACATATTCACTTCTTCAATACCAGAGATATTGTTTACCCCTAACTTCTTTAAGGAGAACTGAAGTTTTTTATCATCTGCTGTAGCCGTTCTATGAACCACCTTCTTCTTTCGGCGAGCAGTTCCTTTCCCACCAATGCGCACTTGTGCTTGCAGCGTGGCGAGTTTCTCCTGGTTCATGATAGTTTCTTTCATCTTGTTGGAGCGGAAATGGGATCGCGCGGGGGGAATAGGGTTGGCGCTCAGGGGGTCTCGGGCGGACCAGCTGAGATTAGGTGCACACACGCGGGGACGCAAGATGGCAGCTTGACTGAAAAGTTTTTAAGAGAAGTATAGATGTTATTGTGAAAAATAATCAATGGATCAATAGAATGGAAGAGAATGACCAGATTTTGGAACCAAGAAGGATAATTTTTTAAAACCATGATTTCATACCTGGATGACTGGAGATAATTTTGGAAAGAATCCTGTAGGAGAGGAAATCTGAAAATAGCCAGGGAATAAGTTTGGTGTGGTAGGAAGAATCCTGCACTGATAAGCTGTTACTCCCAATTAATGTGTGAGCCTGGTCAAGTAAATTTGCTTCTGTAGCCTCAGCTTTTTAACCTAAAAGGGGGTCGAACTCGGTGATCACTACCATCCTCCCAGTTTGTTTGAGGGGAACTTAATTTTATACTTGTGGTGGAGGTGACAGTGACCTGTATGCAGGAGACTGCTAGAAATGCAGAATGGAAATGAGAAAAGCAGTCAGAGCGATAATTCTTTTTTTTTTTTTTTTAAAGATTTTATTTATTTATTCATGAGAGACAGAGGGAGAGAGAAAGAGAAGCAGAGGGAGAAGCAGGCTCCCAAGGAGCAGGGAGCCCGATGTGGGACTCGATCCCAGGACTCTGGGATCATGACCTGAGCCGAAGGCAGACGCTTAACCATCTGAGCCACCCAGGCGCCCCAGAGCGATAATTCTTAAGGCTTGAGAGAGTAAGAACATAGAGACAGAAATGGAAAGCAGAACAAAATCTTAAGAGATGGCCACTTTCAGGGAGAAAGAGAAGGAGGTAACAAGTTAATCATAGATGAATATTTCAAAGAGGAAAAACTAGAATCAGTGGAGGTTTAAGCTTCAAAAAACAGAACAGAAGGGTAATTTCAGCTCTTCACCCATTTGGCTTTGAAATAGTATGAAGAGTTTGGTGGTGTTACAAATTCACAATGACCTCTGAAATTAAACTAGTAGGAAAATTTTAATAGTAGACCAAATTAAAATAAAAGTTCTAGAAGTCACCAAAGATAAGCTTTGTTTCCCTTTTTCATTAGGTCCTTTTAGGCATCACATTATAGATGTTACCATTTGGGGCATCTGTGTGAATAAAGGTGGGCTTTTTATTTATCACCTTTAGAGATGTGGCAGTGATTGAAATCTTGCCTGAGACCATGAATTTTTCATAATAGCCATGTGGCTATTCTGCCTAGCACTCTAAATCTATAAACCTCAGCTGTGATCCAAGCAAGGTTAAATGGAAATAATACTGGACAATATTTCACCAAGCCTTATCACGCATGCACATGCCACTTCCTTTCATTTCTTTTTCATGCATAATTATTCATCCATACAGTAAAAGCAAATCAGTTACATAAAAATACAAATTCACTTTTCACATACAAGTGGTGAACCCCTTTCTGAATTTTACTGTCTTCATTTGTACATACTATTTTATTTTATACTTTAAATTCTATATTTTATATAGCTGAGACTATCATATGATTATCATATGAAATCTGTATATTTTTTGTTTTTAATGGCAACATGACACAAAATTTTATATGTATACAGATATATACACACGCTTTTATAAAGACTTCTCAATTTCAGCCATATCATACATCCTTAATTTATAATTTTGTTTGGTTATTTATATCAAAGTTACTAACATCCTTGTAAAAATACCTGGACTTCATTTCTATTTTTTGGTTACTTTCTTAGGTAATTATCGTATCTAACATGGCATTATTTGGTATAAAATGTGAAAATTTTGTACTTCATTAAGTATTTTTATAATGCCTCCATCCCTTGAGATAGTATATCAAATTATACTTTTGTTATTTTAATAAATTGGAATATTATTTCTCTTTTCAACAATTTTGTCAGTTATAGTGAGTAATCCATCCAATTTATTCCTTAGACCAGTGGGGTTAACCTTAAGGCAAGATAGATGCTTTGCCTATACGTTGGAAATCTTTAAAGATTGGCTTTCCACAAATACTTAATTCAACACAACAATTACATTAATTGGATATAGATTAAGTAGATTCAAGCAGAAAAAGAAGTGCAGTATGAGTCAGCAGAGGGCAGCAAAGATCAGAGAAAAGACATGAATTCAAATGCTGATTCTTAATCCAGAGTAATAAAAGAGTGAAAGTTCTAGAGATAGCAAAGGACCAGTGCTTTCCCCAAATGTTTCTGCGAACCTTAAAGTCTTGGTCTTGCATCATCTTGGAATAAAACGCTGCACTACCCTGTCATCTTTTGGAAAGTTGACTGCCATTTTAACTTGGTTATCAGTGGACAATGAACATCCTCAGGCATTCTCAAGAAATGAAACACTATACTTTTATGGTTATTCTCCCAACAAATATGGTTGTTCCAATTTTTTAATGAAATAGTTATGAAATAGGCCAACTGAGAATTTCTGTGGGATTTCTGCTTCTTCAGAGATACTAGGTATTTCCTAACGATTTTTGTTTCCCCATCTAGAGCAGTAAAAATGAGACAGATTTACATCTATTTAAATATGGAGTTATTTTCTGGGTCTTTAAGAAACACAAATGTTTATAAAGGCAAAAAATAGGGGTGCCTGGGTGGCACAGTGAGTTGAGCATCCAACTCTTAAGTTTCAGCTCAGCTAGTGATCTTAGGGTCCTGAGATCTAGCCTCACCCCAGGCTGTGCACTCAGCTTGGATTCTGCTTGAGATTCTCTCTCCCTCTGCCCTTCTACTGCCCCCTCTCTAAAATAAATAAATAAATCTTTAAAAAATAATAACAATGCAAAAAATAACTTGTAATTTTAGTGTCTAATAGAAAATATTTTAAAATATTTTTTAATCTTTTAAATATATTAATAGGAAAATTCAATAATAATCTATGTTTTCCTTTTTTAATTCTCAATTTGCTGTATATACATAGTCACAGATTTATTGAGTGAACATCTACTCTTTTCAACATCAGAAGGGGATTCTGAAATTTTAACAAATTTTGCTTGTGAGTAATAAACCCTACTCTCATTCTACATTTTGAAATCCAGAATTAAAATGCACTGGAAGTCCTAATTCTTTAGTATTATATCAGTATTTATTCTAGTGGGTTTTAAGATCCCAGGAAACATCAAATTTCACAGGAGTTTCTTTAGAAAATAAAACACAAAGAGTAATTGAACACTAGAGTCATCAATTAACAAAATAAAATCGTGTTTGTGTTACAATGTCACCCTTCTAATATTGACTTTGGCTGTGTGATATTGACTTTGTTATTGCCTACTGAACATCCTGGCAATGTCATAGCTTCTTTCCTTGGAATTTAGACATTAAAGGAGAAACAAAAAGTACTTCTCATACAAGTAGATGTGTTTAAGGCCTAAAACTGGCTGGTCCATTTGGAAACTGAGAAACACATAAAAATTTAAAAACAAAAGCCTCTGGATATCATGACAGGCTTTCCATTTATTCACGAGGGGATAGAAATAATATTAGTTTGAAGACTTCTTTTTTTTAAGATTTATTTATTTGAAAGTGAGAAAGAAAGAGAGCACACATGAGTGGTGGGGTGGAAGGGGAGGCAGAAGAAAAGAAAGAGATTCCTCAAGCAGACTCCCCACTGAGCATGGAGCCCCATGCTGGGCTCAATCCCAAGAACCTAAGATCTGAGCTGAAACCAAGAGTTGGAAGCTTAACCAACTGAGCCACTCAGGTGCCCCATGAAGACTTCTTAACTAAGACATAACCTAGAACACCGAGACTGTTTCTTCCCCCCTTGTTCCCAAATGACCAATCACTAAGCCCTGCTACTTTTATTTTATAAACACTTCTTGAATCTTTCCTCACTTTAAAGAGCTCTGATTATGTCACCTATAGTAACTATGGTCACCTGTAGTGACTTCCTAGCAGTCCCCTTGAAAATGCTATCTATATTGTTATCAGAATGCTAACACAGATACCATGATTTTACCTCACTACTTAAATACCTGTAATATATCTCCATTCATCTACAGAATACAGTCCTAATGGCTTAATGCAGCATATAAGATCACCATTATTTTTGCATTTGAAGTGTATTCCCATTTATTGACCAAAAAGAACTCAATGCCCAGTATTTCTGTGTTTAGACAGTGTCAATACAAAGCCAGAATTATTATTGGGAGTTATATCAAAGAATTTAAATTCAGAAAATTTTAAAAATAAATACGTCAGTTTAATATATGGCTTAGCATCAGAGGAAAACCTAGTAAAAAAACAAGACAGAGTAGACAGTGGTCATGACAAAAACTGATGAGGAAAATATTGTCCAAATTTTTACCAGCAGCAATATAAAGAAGGGAACTGTATTGGAGATTTGTAGATTTAAATACAACGATACAGGTCCAAAATGGTATTTCTGTCTCTTAGCTACATTCCTTTTTTCTCACATTTCCTTTTCAAAAAACAATCATCAGCTCTGAAAGAAACTAATTCCTTGAGACTTTTATAAACAATGAACAGTCATGGTTGGGCATTTCCTCTGAAGAAAAGATGGGAACCAAAACAAAGACGCTTTCATCTTCTGTTTGCGCTTGGTAAACTAACAGTATTAGTTAGAAAAGATCTATCATTTGTTTATTCATCTCCTCATGTGTCCAAGCACCCACAGAAAGTGTTTACAGAACAAAACAGCTCGTTTCGTTCTCCAGAAAATCAAGCTATTGCAACTGGTAGGATTAATTAAAACAGCATGAGTGTGGAAGAAAAAGCAGCTTGTTAGCCAAAAAAGAGACAAGGCCAAATAAGCCAATCTTTCATTAAATCTTAAAAATGATAAAGGTACTTTCCTCTCAGTGGATCCTGGACTTCTGAATACATTTTTTTTTCAACCTTGCTTGATTTTCCCTTTGCATGAAAGAATATTCTTAATGATAGAATGACCTTTAGTTGGTACAACCGCAAAAAACATTTCCTTTCTGCTATTTTATGCGTTTTAAATATTTAACTGAACAAGGTTAGTTCTCTCTTTCAGTTTAATCATTTGGTATCATATGTGTTTATTTGACCCATGACACATGCACTAATTTTGAATAAATTTAACATAATTCTAAAAGATATTAATATGAATCAGTAAATAACATTAAAATGAATCAATGTCAAAAAAATCCCTGTACTAAAGTATAAAACATGATAAAGAAGATATATGATGAGGTACTGAACTTCAATAATTTAAATATAGTTAGTACGAAAATAAATGAGCATGTGAAAAATCAAGTAACACTACAAAACCCCAATACAAAAATACCATAAAGGTGATAGAAATCCTATTCCTATTGAAAATGACTACCGAAATCTTGAGTTGAGACCCATGCCATGCACTGATTCTGTCTTTCCTTGATATTTAATTTATTCATTCAATAGAATGATCTCAGCACTTGGTTATGCTTATTTCCATTGAAAACGATATCATTTTCCCTCTCTTCTGTTGAACATGAGATGACTGCCCCCACTTTCCTTAATAAGTAGGTACATAGTTATAAACTCCTTATGCTTTCATCATTTTTATTAAGAATTCTTAACTCCTTATGGTTCCTTAGTTTATTAATTTTAAATTTTTATCACTAAAATTCACAATTAATGAATTTGAGTCCATGTGAGATGATTTTCGGGAGGATTTGAGGAAATGGATCTTTGCTGTGGATTAGATGCTAACAGGAAGTGGGAATAATTCTAAGATTATTTATTTATTTATTTATTTATTTGTTGAGATATGATTGTTTATCCTCATACATTTATCTGGAAAGAAAACTAGACTGAAACTGAATCTATAAGTGGAGAAGCAGGAGCAGGTACTCCTCTTAAGGACCAGGGAATGGTTTGCTCTTTTGTGGCTTAGGTAGAATTTATGTTTTTTCAATGCTCAGATATAATGACTAATGATCTTGCTTTTGTCTTGATTTATCCTGGTCACAGAGAGGTTTTGTCTGATGCACCAGCCTAGCTGATAGTACCAGGCTAGTCCCAGATGTCGGGGGCTGCTTTCTCTTCCTCCATTTAGGCTAAGTGAGGTTTTTCTGATCAGGGTTTTTTTTCTGGAAAATTTAGTAGTCATAGTTGGACTAAGATTAGTCACTTGCTCTTTCTGTTGCAAGATGAGTTGTTGAACACTCTTAGGTGACAGTTGCTACATAGTATCATTTGAAACAGGTCAGAATACACCTGCTGACTGCAGTATAGGCAATTATTAAGTACAAAATGATCATCACTCCTTGACAGAAATCTTGAAGCCAGGGTTCTAGCTTATAAAACCCAGGGAAGAGAGCCATCTGTGTCTGTTTTAGAAAGTGAGGTAACTTTTTTTTCTTAGCTTAGTCATGGGTTCATGTGTTTTTCTTGTAGTATAAACATGCAGCAAAAGCTTTCCCTGCAGTATAAATCTTGGTTAATTAAGAGAAAAGTGAGGATGATACAAATTGTCCATGACCCTTGCTAGTGATTTTAGACTAGTTTGGAGGGCTTTCAGAGTAAAAGTTGTAGTATTTATGGTTTTTGCTACAAAGTCAAGTTTCGCACCATTTTGCCAGTTGTATTACCTCAAATGTGAACATTGCAGCTCATATATGTCTAAAGAGTCAGTTACCCTTCTGAGAGTTTTTTAAAGAAGCATGTATATACCTTCTTTTGGAGGTTTATGGGCATTTTTTTTCCAGAGCAACATAATCTGATAGATGATAGTTTTCAATATTTGAAGTCTCTAACAATGATTCTGAAATACAATACATAAGAGAGCATGTGGAAGGCCCAATGAAGTCACTTAGGGGAGAATGTAGCTAGAGAGGAGAAAAGGACCCAAGGACAATACAACATTTGAAAGTCAGGTAAAGAGGAAGGAACAGCAAAGTACATAGAGAGAAAGTTCCTGGTGAGTTAAATTTTTAAAAATCTGGAAAATATGTCAAAGAGGCCATAAGAGGGAAGATTTTCAAGGAAGATAGATAAGGTATATGGTCAAATGCTGTTGGAAATCAAAATAAAGAAAGAGAGAATGGCCACCGGGTTGTACAAAAGAGAGGCCAGGGTTATCTTGACAAGAAATATTTTAGTGACTCAGAAGGACCAAAACCATTTGAGTGAAACAGTGATTGGAACAATAATTAGCTGCAAAGTATAATTCTTAAAAATTCCAGGTAGCATCAAATTATGAAATTTATCTATTAATCTAACAAAAACACCACAAAATCTACATTAATAAAATATTAAGTAAAACTACCTAAATTATAAAAGAGAAATTAAACAAGCTAAAATTTCTATTGTGTTTGTTCTTTGATGAAATGACTCATCATAAATATACCAATTTTCCCCCTAAGATAATTTATACATTTAATTTGGTCCTAATAAATTTATTCCAGAATTGTTCATGAAATTTTTGCAAGTTGATTCTAATGTCTATATAGAAAAAATTTAGCTCAGTTGGTTAAGCATCTGCCTTCGGCTCAGGTCATGATCCCAGGGTCCTGGATTGAGCCCCAGGTCGGGCTCCCTGCTCAGCAGGGAGTCTGCTTCTCCCTCTCCCTCTCCCTCTGCCCCTCCACTCACTTGTGCTCTCTTTCTCTCTCAAATAAAAAAAACAAAAAACAAAACTTAACTCGCAACAATATCCAGGAAAATCTGAGGCAGAAGGATAATGAGCATAGATTAGTCATGCAAGATAATAAAACACATTATAAAACAATACAAAATATTAGTACTGGCCACATATAGTCGATATAACAGAGCAACCATACATAGTCTTAAATATATATGAATTGTTGGTTACCGATGAAAGTAGCATTCTAAATCAGTGAGGTAGGGGAGCAGAGTAGGTGTTGATTAAATGGTACTAGGATTGGGGTGCCGAGGTGGCACAATCAGTTAAGCAACTGACTCTTGGTTTTGACCCAGGTCATGATCTCGGGGTCATGAAATCAAGCCTCATGTCAGGTTCTCTGCTTAGCTTGGGGTCTGCTTGGGACTCACGCTCTCTCTCTCTGCTCCTCTCTCATGCTTGTCCGTGCCCATGCTCTCTCTCTCTCTCTCTCTCTCGTTCACTCAAATAAATAAATAAATCTTTAAAAAACTGGTGCTAGGATAATTGGATAGAATCTGGAAAAAATAAATGAGCTAGGTTCCTTCTTTCAATCTTTATACTAATAAATTTCAGAAAAAACAATTTTTTATAAGTAAAAATTTTAAACCACAAAACATGGAAGAAAAACACTGAAAATTTCTCTTTTATTCTTGATTTTAAAATGTCTTTCTAAGCATGGTGCAAAACCTTTCTAGACATGGTGCAGAATCTATCAAAGAAAATACTGATAAATTTGAGTTCATCAAAATTAAAAAGTTCTCCATAGCAAGAAAAAATTTAAAACAATACATTATAAACTCAGTAACTTAGATTTTTAAGTAACACATATGCTAATAAGCTAGTTCTCTTCATGTATGTCCTGTCCACACAAATCTTTTGAAAAATTATCAGCAACCCATTTTTAAAAATGTGTACACATGAATTCACAGAAAAAAATAATATTTTGAAGATCTCAATCTCAATTATAACAATATGAATGTACATTAGAATTTACACTCTGACTGCATAACTGAAAATTTATACCCACTGAACAACTCCTATCTGCTGTACAAACATGGTACCTATAGTTAACAGTACAGTATTGGGGCGCCTGGGTGGCTCAGTCTGTTAAGCAGCTGCCTTTGGCTCTAGTCACGATCCCAGGGTCCTGGGATCAAGCCCCGTATCCGACTCCTTGCTCAGCGGAGAGCCTGCTTCTCCCTCTCCCTCTGCCTGCTGCTCCCCCTGCTTGTGCTCTCTCTCTCTCTGTGTCAAATAAATAAAATCTTTAAAAAAACAAAAAAAGTACAGTATTGTGAGCTTCAAAATTTGTTAAGGGGATACATCTGATGTTATGTGTTATTACCACAGAAAAGAGGGGGATAAATACAAGGAAACTTTGGGAGATGTTGGATATGTCTATTACCTTGATTGTGGTGATGGACTCCAGGTGTTTGCATATATCTAAACTCACCAAATTATACACATTAAATGTGAGCAGTTCTTTGTATATCAGTTATACCTCAATAAAACTGTTCTTAAAAATCACATTTGGCTATCAAGTTTTCGATTAATGCTCTTGGCAAAAAGCAAAATTTCCTAATACACTAAGTTAGGGAAGGCCTGGGAAAAGTCTCTCTCATACAGCATTTGTACGAACATGCATTGGTACAACCCCCAGGAAGGCAATTTCACAACATCTATCAAAACTGTAAATAAACATAGCCTTTATTTGATAATTCCACTTTTAAGAGTTTATCCTATAAACATATGCCATAAAATATAATTACAGTGTTTTTCAGAGTGGCATTTATGGGATAGCAAGCCATGAATTTGTTAAAAGGAATGAGGCATACCTACATACATTGACATGAAAGACTTCCTTGATAAATCGTTAAGTGAAAAAGCAAAGTGTACTATACATTGTGCAAAATAACAAAAATAAAATCACTTCAAGAAAGAGAAACCTGAGCATTGGAGATCAATGATAAAACAATTGCTTACTTTGTACTGCTTAACGTTTAGTACAACTTGAATCTTTACCATAGTCATGTGATGCTTTCTCAAAAAATTACATTAAAAACATTTTTGAGGAGGACAAAAAATCAGTGGGAGGTAGTAATTTGATGGCAAAGAATAGGAAAAATTAACTGTAGTTTGTTGAGGCGGATATAGAGAAACTAGATTAATATGGGTCAAAGTTTTGTTTTTGTTGTGATTGTCATTGCTCTTTAAAAACAAATAGTTTTTTAAAGGGTCTATTATATGCCCATCAGAATAAACCTGAAGGTCTGATTGTATACCCATGAGAATGAACCAGTTGGGTGGGAAGAAAGGGTGCTCACACAGAGGCAGGAGACAAACCATTGAGAAGGCTCAAGGGATTCAATTCAGGTGAACAGAAGAGTCCACCTGCTGTCAGAGCAGGGGTCCTTCCATTTTAACAAGTAGAATGAAGAAAGTTTTTAGATTTGTATGTGTCAAAGTGACAAAACTCTGGTGGAGATGTTGGCCTGGTTGGAGCAGAGACCTCTCCCATTTTAACAGGTAGAAGGCAGAATTGGGGATACAAATCCCAGCTAAGCTTTTATATTTTTAGGTGAGCAGAAGAGTCTGTGTCTAATCAATCCGTGAGTTGAAAACTAAGTCATCTTCTGACAGTAAGTCTTGCTGGAGGTGGTGGGAGAATTTTGTGGAAACAAGATCGAGGGTCACATACTCGTCTCCGATTATGGGAGATTGGGTAGTACTATTGGACAGGTTGAGAGCGTTTTGAGGATTGTGGTTAACTTAGAGCGAAAAGGCAGTTATTACAAGGGATGAAGAGGATAACAATGGAGATTAATCTGTTGACAAGGGAGTCTGCTGATTCACCTTGCAATCTAAACTAGGCTAAATGTAAGTGAAGATGGGGGTGAAGGAGGACAAAATGATGTAGTGGTAGGATAAGTGGATTTAAGATCTGAATTAATTCAAGTAGCTGTCCTGGGAATTAGTAGAGAAATGGAATCAGAGGGCTAAAGAGTCGGGCTAGAGTAGGAAGTTTGAAATAGAGATCTCAGTGACTGCAGAGTACAGAGTAGGACCACAAAAGTGGGTGGCTACTGTGGATCAGGGGAGAAGACTGGAAACAAAGAAGGGTTGTTCTATTCCTCATTTTCTAAGAGATTTGACAAGTAGTAGGTATTGAATCTTATCAAATTCATTTTTAGCCTCTTTTGAAATAAGCTATTTTTTATTGATTTTATATATGTTGCTACTTTTTAACTATCTTCTTGTGGAAAAAAAGTATTTGAAAATAGTGATTACTGGGGCGCCTGGGTGGCTCAGTCGTTAAGCATCTGCCTTCGGCTCAGGTCATGGCCCCAGGGTCCTGGGATCGAGCCCCGGGTCAGGCTCCCTGCTGAGTGGGGAGCCTGCTTCTCCCTCTGCCTCTGCCTCTCCCCCAGCTCATACTTGCACTCTCTCTCTCTCAAATAAATAAATAAATCTGTAAAAAAAAAAAATAGTGATTGCTTTCTTAACAGTCTGTTTTGTACAATTTGCTGGGATTTTATTTTGAATTTTCACATTTACAGTCATAAAAATGATTCAACCTTCAGAACAATATTACCTTCAAAGACTGGATTGGATAATTTTCTATCCTTTTCTATACTCCTGACCACATGATTTGTCATGGAAATGTTAAATCTGTTCCTTGTAAATTTGTGATAAATCATCTGTTTTTATTTAGTTTTATGTGGAAATATTTCAATATGCTTTTTTTTTCATTTTACTTCCTATTTCTTGACATACTTTAGAAGTTTGTTATTGCCCACAAGATCATTTATTCCATAGAAATTTTTAAATATATTAGCTTTGGGGACTATACAGTATTATCTTATAATTTTAATATCCTACTTACATGTTTTGTATTCCTTCTCCCTCGTAAAAAATTTGTATTTCATGATTACAGTTTCCAGAAATTTAACATCTCATTTTCCCCAAAGAATTAATTCATGCTTCCTTTGCAGTTCCACTGTTTTTTCTTTTTTTAATACGCTTATTTTTACTCCTTTCTTCCTTTTTTTTTCCTTTTCTTCCTCCATTCTTCTTTTTTTTCTCTTTCTTTTCTTTTTAAGTGTGATTTATAACCTTTTTCTGGGTTACCCTATGTTAAAGACTTAGTTCATTTTAGTGTTATTGTTTAATCATGGAATCACATCTGACTTTGAACCAATTATATCAGTTTTATAATGTAAGGTTCTCCTTTTTATTATTTTTCCAATGGCTTATCATCATCTATAATGATAATTTTATTTTACTTTTAAAGATTTATTTATTTATTTGGGGGATTGTGAGGGGCAGAGGAAGAGGGAGATAGAAACTTAAGCAGACTCTCTACTGAGTGCCAGGTCTTGATCCTATAACCCCGAGATCACAACCTGAGCTGAACCCAAGTCAGATGCTGAGCCAACTGCACCACCCAGGTGTCCCTATAATGATAATTTTAAAGGTTTTATTTTTTTTAATCTCAAATGTCAGATTGATAAGAATTTGAGTTTTTCTTTGCTTCTTTTGCTTTGCAAATGGTTCACTTTTTGAATTTTGTATTACATAGTATCAGATTTTTATTTTTATGTGTGTGTTCAAAGAACTGACCTGAAAATTTTATGTGAAGAAAGGCCTGCAAGTCACCTTAATTCTTTTGATGTACTTGGCACTGAAATATCTCACTAACATGATCCTAGTTCATGGATAGTCTCTAACAAGCAGTTTACCTTTTCTTTGAATTGTGCTTTATTATGTGGAGGGTTTGGGGGTTTTTTTTTGTGGGGGTTTTTTTCTTATTGTTGTTGTTGTTTTGGGTATGTTGTTGGACTTTTTCTTTTTTCTTTTTAACAAAAACTTCCAGGAAAAAAAACAAAAAAACAGAAAACACTCTGGGAGCTGGTAATTTTTAATACCTTGGGCAGAAAGAACAAAGGATAGATAAAATATTATTACCAGTGAAGCAGGCATTATCCTACTAAAGGGATTTTTAAAATATGCAGCATGGCAATAATTGTGCATAATTGCTGATGTTCTGAGAACAAAACAATACTGTTAATATCTATATAATGCTTTGAATTTTATAATTGATACTTGACAATTTTATGGTTGAAATTCCTGGACCAGTCATGACATGAATTGCTTTTAAAGTCTGTAATTATAGAGTTAAGCCATGAGAAAAATAGATCACTATATCCATAAGTGATAAATTCATAAGACAATACAAAGATACTACCCATCTTCATGCTATCTTCCTAAGAAGCTATAATACAAACCACAAACCCTAAATTTCCCTAAGGTTCTCTGTTTAGGTGGTGGCTCTAGTTAAATGAATACTCAGGAACCGATTTAAAAAGATGAATTCTAAAGGTCAGAAACAACTGTGAAAGAATAGCGGATTTATGTATGATATGTGTGTTTCTTGTTAGGAGACATTTTAATGTGTTATTCATAAATAATAAAACTGGAGTGTCCCAAAATGTTACAGTACTTAGTGAAAATTGTACTCATATGGGCATCCTATGATAAACTTGGATAAACTCTCAAATCTTCGTATAACTTTTTTTCCCCTAAGAAAAGACATGTTTTATTCTGTGCCTGCCTTTAAAGTTGTTTTTGTTTGGTTATTAATTCAAACTTCCTCCCTTCCTATAAAAAATCCATTTCTCATTTATTTGTTCAGAGCTGTGCACTACCATGAATGCATTCAAAAATCACTTAAGCATATACACATTCAATTTCCCTGAGTGTTAGTCCATGTACTAGTCTAAGGAAGTCACAAAAAAACTTACCCAAGTTTTCTTTATACATTTTTACTGTTTCTCATTCTCCTTTATCATCACTTTTTCCTTTACCCTTAAACATTGGCATATCTCAGAATTCCAGCCTAGTGTCCTTCTTTTTCCATCTGGATCTATTATCCAGGCAAGTCCATAATTCTGGCTCAATTGCTTCCCACTTATCTATACTCCACATAGTATCTGACCATCTTTCGAAAACATAGCTCATATTCAACAATCTGATGATTTTTTGAGCAACCACTATATTGTAGGCACAATGCTAGAGTGGAGAAAACAAAACCAAATGAAATATTGATCTCAACATTGAGGAGTTAGAAGTCTAGTGGATTATGTAAGTCCCCTACTTTTAGAAACTCTCAATGACTCTCTATTACTATAAAATATATCCAGACCTTTAAGGCCACCATAGATTATAGTCCACCCTGTAATGAACATCTTGCATTTCCTCTCTTTCTGGTAGCAACATCTTGAAGTCTTTTGGAAATCAACCCCTCTTCATTCAGTGCACCCACTTTTTTAGAAAAGGAGCATGTGACTCAGAATTAGCCAATCAATACACTGAATTCCCTAGACCATAGTGATTAATTTAAGGCTTAGCCAATAAGCACAGTTTTCTCTTCCTAGTCACAGACATTGATAGAAAATTAATGATGACCCAAGGTGATCCAATAAGAATCCTTGGACTTAAAAAAGACACAAGACTTTTCCACTGGATTTGAACTTGGGAAGATATCAGCTGAAGTTACTTTTGTCATATTTTGAATACAAAAAGAGAACCTATTTGTATTGTTAGGGTTTGACCAGGGAATGGTCAATATGGAATAAGGGATGTATTACTAAAATAAGACATGACACAATTGAGAGGGGCTGCTGAAGAAATCCATGGTAAGGATATTGCCTCTATGTCTGGTAATAGGTCTGAAATTGACATTCAAGAAGTAAAACTTGGCATGAAATGAGGGGAGAGAATGAGAGAAAATTGGAACCCATGAATTCTTGTTGGAAACCACAAAGATAAACTGGAATGCACAAGGGCAAACTGGAACCTGAGCTTATCTCTCATTTCCTCCAACCTTGCCATCGTAGGCTCCTGAGGAAGAAGCTGATGCATTTCTTAATGACATTGCACATATGCTCTACCTGGACCCAGAGAAGCTGACAGATGAGGTGCAGCAGGTGATAAAAGAGTTACAGGCCACATGGCTGTCCCATGTGGTAAAACAACAAATCCACATGTGCAGTCAACATCGCTTCACATCCTACTCTGACCTTCAGAGCTTAATGCTTACAGCTTCACTTCTACTTTCTAAATCTTGCTGCATTTCATTTGTAGTAAACCCTAACCCAGAATCATAGAGAAAAAAAAAGAACTGTGCTTCCAGTTTAGCAAAAATGGCACAAAACCAGCACACTATCTAAAAAAGGAATCACAGGGCACCTGGGTGGCTCAGTTGGTTAAGTGTCTGCCTTTGGCTCAGGTCATGGTCCCAGGGTCCTTGGATCAAGCCCCGTGTTGGGCTCCCTGCTCTGTGGGGAGTCTGCTTCTCCCTCTCCTGCTGCTGCTTCCCCTGATCTCTCTCTCTCTCAAGTAAATAAAATCTTTAAGTAAATAAATAAATAAATAAATAATCAACACAGAAAACATGAATCTAAAACATGAACAAAATAAAACTTGATCCTGTTAACATCCCCAAGATCAAGCAAGCCCTGGACTTTTCAGTTATGAGTTAATACACTTTCTTTGTGATAGAGTACTCTGGATTGTATTTTCTCTCACTTATCAAAAGATATGAGAGCTGGCACTAAGAATTGAACATTGCCAATGGCTGACAGCAAATTCAAAATTGAAAGAATCAAGGAGAGGGGAGAACTCTCACACTTCTGTTGGGGAGCAGATAATAGTATTTGTAATTTGGTTGTAGAGGGTAGAAATAGTAAAATATACACCCGTTTTAGCTTGGTGCTCAGAACTTATCCTTGCTGGGGCAACAGCATTCCTGGTCTTGATATGAAAAATGTGAGATTTTGGAATGTGGTTCTTGTTCCTATGGTTCTCTAAAAGTCCTATAAGAAAAAGACAAGCTTATGTTGAAATTGGTTCACTTAAATGCAGCCAGGAAAAAAATGTGGCTTTACTGAGAAATACCTTTCTCGCTGGAGACCTATTCAAGGTCATTGAGAAATTTAAAAGATTAGAAAGTTGAATTCTGTCTTCCAAACTAAAGTTACTGCCAGCAAAAGTGGGGAAGTAGGAACAATAGGAGGAAATAACATTAAAACCTGTGAGAAGCCATTTTCATCAGGTTCCTCCAAAGAAGTTCCTATTTTAAACTACTTAGTAAAGAGGACGGTTACCCCACCTGAAAGATGCCACATAACATGTACTTGGGAGCAAGAGTCAGAGTGGTTCTATCTCCCTCCCCAGTCAATGTGGTAAATTGTCCCAAATCAGAAGCAAGGTTTAGACAATTAGATGAAAGGGGATGGGCAGAGCAATGTGTGTAGAGGGTATTAAGAGAAAAATATGGGACCTGGTTCTAATACAAAGACTTGCTTGAAGGGGCACCTGGGTGGCTCAGTGGGTTAAGCATCTGACTCTTCGTTCAGCTCAGGTCATGATCTCAGGGTTGTGGGATCGAGCTCCGCATCCTGTCGGGCTCCACACTCAATGCAGACTCTGCTGGAGATTCTCTCTCTCCCTCTCTCTCTGTCCCTCTCCCCACCACTCTAAATAAATAAATAAAACCTTTAAAAAAAAAGAGTCACTTGAAGAGATTTCTGGTCTTTGGTAGTAGCCCAGGGAATTGTTTGGAACACATAGATTGAAAGCACACTTAAAATTTTTTTTGGGGGGGGGGTTATTTTATTTATTTTTATTTTTTATTTTTTTAATTTTATTTTATTATGTTATGTTAATCACCATACATTACATCATTAGTTTTTGATGTAGTGTTCCATGATTCATTGTTTGCATTTAACACCCAGTGCTCCATTCAATACATGCCCTCTTTAATACCCATCACCAGGCTAACCCATCCTCCCACCTGCCCCCTAGAACCCTCAGTTTGTTTCTCAGAGTCCATAGTCTCCTATGGTTCATCTCCCCCTCCGATTTTCACCCCTTCATTTTTCCCCTCTGTGAATTGTGTAAGACTGATGAATCACAGACCTGTACCTCTGAAACAAATAAAACATTATATGTTAAAAAAAAAAAAAGTAGGTAGTAGGAAGGGAAAGCACATTTAAATTTTAAGAGGGTTGTCCCATCAGCACTGGAAAACAATAGGCTATAATTAAAATCTCTAAGGCAAATCCCAAATCTTTAATCCTATCACAGTGGAAAGGGGTGGGGCATACCCCACATGTACATTTCCCATTTGACCACTGGAACAACAACAAAAAAACAAGGAAAACAAACAAACAAATAAATAAATAAATAAATAAATAAATAAAAAGGAAAACACCCAGAAAAGAAGAATCAGGCTGACTGATTCAGAGTTACTGATAAAAAAATTCCTTCTAGGGCGCCTGGGTGGCTCAGTCGTTAAGCGTCTGCCTTCGGCTCAGGTCATGATCCCAGGGTCCTGGGATCGAGTCCCACATTGGGCTCCCTGCTCAGCGGGAAGCCTGTTTCTCCCTCTCCCACTCCCCTTGCTTGTGTTCCTGCTCTCGCTGTCTCTCTCTGTCAAATAAATAAATAAAATCTTTAAAAAAAAAAAAAAAAAAACAATTCCTTCTAGCACCAAAGCAAACGGCAAAGAACCCTTGCTATTTTTTATATTACATATGATATGGACTCTTGGCCACTTTTTTATTTCTCATTTGCCCCACCCAACAGAAGTTTTATTGCAAATATTTCTTTTCTCTCTCATTTTGTTTTGCAAATGATAGGTTATTGTATAGAGGTAAATTTCCTGTTAGTTTGCTAGACCATGAGGAACTATATTCAGACCTAATAAATAAGAATTGAAATTAACCAGAGGCATAGACCTGGATCTGGATGCAGTAACTGGGAACAAGGAATCTAATAATAAGGCTGTTTTGTATCACAAAATGGCCAAAGGGACAGACTATTATGGACCTTTGTTGTTTTTCAACTGCCATAACCCATGACCTCTGTTATTCAAGGGGGTCTCTATCGTCAGATCCAAGAGTAGAGTATCACCACACACTTGGTCAATAGTACACTGCAATGTTGGATCAGAAGTGGGAACCCAATGAAATGGATCCAATCAGAATGAATTATAGGTCAAGCATGGGAGTGATCAAAAAAAGGTTTGCTCTCTTTCCCTCCAGATTTGAACTGGGAAGGAACGTAGGGCAGAAAATGCGCACTGTGGTAAGGAGTGTGTCTAGTAAAATATGAACCCAACATACAAGAAGCAGAACTGAGCAATGGAGAGGAAGAAACCAAATCCTGCTAATTGAGAAAGGCCCTGAATTGAGACGAGACTGAAAGCTTATACTTTTCTAACCCTAGATTTGTCAAGAACATAAGCTAATTATCTTTTCAGTTAAAGATACTTGAGATTGAATTTGCTTTCACTTTTAACAGAAAAATAAATCCCAACAAACCTTTTCAATTTACTTGTCCCTCCCCAATCCACAATTTAGTGCCATCGTCACCCAAAGCGTTAACTAAATCTCACATTTTGAAGACTTAGCTCTTGGAAGGCTTTTTCCAGGCATTTTCCTTTCCTGCCTGGAAAACTTCTGTTTACCCATTAAGGCTAATGTACATGTTGCCTCCTTTGTGAAAGCCCTACCAAACATCCTGAATGGATGAATGCCCTTCCAAAGCCATTACCATTTCTAAGTTGACACCAAAAATGATGGGTGTATCTGTTGTGTGTGTCACTCAGATACAATAACAAGATTCTGTTAATTAGCTGGTAGGTTTCTGTTTTGTATAACCTATTAGTAGCTTTGGTTTTTTACAGAAAATTACTACAGATACCCACCCTGCCACAACACACACACCGTTTTCAAAAGTTAGCATTATGTTACTTCACTTTTACAAAAGACCTATATTTAGTACGTGTTTTTGCTAACTGAAAGAAATCCAAAGAGGATTTTGGCTTTTAGGAAAAAAGGTGAAAGGCAAAAATAGCTTTCAGCATTTGTGTTGCTGCCAGCCTTTATGGAGGCAGTGTGCATCCCAAGCAGCAAGAGTGGCCCCGCCAAGCTCCTTCCTTGGAAACTGCACTCAGCATCTCAGCACCAAGCTCCACAGCTTTGAACTGTATCTATGAGCATCTGTGCTTCATCTTGATTTATTTTGTGTATCCATTAGCAAGATGTGTCCTACGCTATCAGGAAAGCCTAAGAGAGTTTATTTTTTAGGTCTGGTAATGCTCAAAATTTTTCCATATAAATTAGTGATAACTTCTTCTTTGCCTTATGCTTGAAAGATTTCCTAGGAACACTCTATTTGGGGATAGCACAAGGGAAACCCACATGTAGGATTTAAAATAATTTGTAACAAGATACTGGCAGTTGCAGTTACATTGTCATTCCAAAAAGTGTATTCCTTTTGTAAAATCATTTTTTAATTAAGTGTATCTCTTCTTTTCTGAGTAAGAAAGTTATAATTCTTAAATAACCCTATGCTTATTTGTAATATTTTTGCATGGAGACTCGATGAGTGTTGACTCCTAACGATATTTAAACATTACATGCTTTTCTATGCTAAGCCTCTTCAGAATTTTTTCTTTTATTTTTCTTTACTCCCATGTCAATAATTACTTAAGTTGGCTGAAAATAATAATTTCCAAAAGGCCCATATACAAGAGTATTTTAAAGCTGACAACACTGTATGGTTAAGATTATGTTTTAAATGCTTTGCATTATATGTTGGTTAAACCTCCGCAAATCAATTAATGTGATACAATACATTAATAAAAGAAAGAAGAGGAACCATATGATCCTCTCAATAGATGCAGAAAAAGCATTTGACAAAGTACAGCATCCTTTCTTGATCAAAACTCTTCAGAGTGTAGGGATAGAGGGTACATACCTCAATATCATAAAACCCATCTATGAAAAACCCACAGCGAATATCATTCTCAATTGGGAAAAACTGAGAGCTTTCCCCCTAAGGTCAGGAACCCAGCAATGATGTCCACTGTCACCACTGCTATTCAACATAGTATTAGAAGTCCTAGCCACAGCAATCAGAAAACAAAAAGAAATAAAAAGCATCCGAATTGGGAAAGAGGAAGTCAACTCTCACTCTTCGCAGATGATATGATACTGTATGTGGAAAACCCAAAAGACTCCACCCCAAAACTGCTAGAACTCATACAGGAATTCAGTAAAGTGGCAGGATATAAAATCAATGCACAGAAATCAGTGACATTCCTATACACCAGCAACAAGACAGAAGAAAGAGAAATTAAAGGAGTCCATCCCATTTACAATTGCACACAAAACCAAAAGATACCTAGGAATAAATCTAACCAAAGAGGTAAAGAATCTGTACTCAGAAAACTATAAAATACTCATGAAAGAAATTGAGGAAGACACAAAGAAATGGAGAAATGTTCCATGCTCATGGATTGGAAGAACAAATATTGTGAAGATGTCAATGCTACCTAGAACAATCTACACATTCAATGCAATCCCTATCAAAATACCAACCACTTTTTTCAAAGAAATGGAACAAATAATCCTAAAATATGTATGGAACCAGAAAAGACCCTGAATAGCCAGAGGAATATTGAAAAAGAAAAGCAAAGCTGGAGGCATCACAATTCTGGACTTCAAGCTCTATTACAAAGCTGTCATCATCAAGACAGTATGGTACTGGCACAAAAACAGACACATAGATCAATGGAACAGAATAGAGCCCAGAAATGGACCCTCAACTCTATGGTCAACTCATCTTTGACAAAGCAGGAAAGAATGTCCAATGGAAAAAAGACAGTCTCTTCAACAAATGGTGTTAGGAAAACTGGACAGCCACATGCAGAAGAATGAAACGGGACCATTTCCTAACATCACACACAAAATAGACTCAAAATGGATGAAAGACCTCAATGTGAGACAGGAGTCCATCAAAATCCTAGAGGAGAACACAGGCAGCAACCTCTTTGACCTCAGCCTCAGCAGCTTCTTCCTAGATACATCGCCAAAGGCAAGGGAAGCAAGGGCAAAAATGAACTATTGGGACTTCATCAAGATAAAAAGCCTTTGCACAGCAAAGGAAACAGTCAACAAAACCAAAAGACAACCAACAGAATGGGAGAAGATATTTGCCAATGACATATCAGATAAAGGGCTAGATTCCAAAATCTATAAAGAACTTATGAAACTCAACACCCAAAGAACAAATAATCCAATCAAGAAATGGGCAGAAAACATGAACAGACATTCTTCCAAAGAAGACATCCAAATGGCCAACAGACACATGAAAAAGTGCTCAACATCGCTCAGCATCAGGGAAATCCAAATCAAAACCTCGATGAGATACCACCTCACACCAGTCAGAATGGCTAAAATTAACAAGTCAGGAAACGATGGATGTTGGCGGGGATGTGGAGAAAGGGGAACCCTCCTACACTGCTGGTGGGAATGCAAGCTGGTGCATCCACTCTGGAAAACAGTATGGAGGGTCCTTAAAAAGTTGGAAATAGAGCTACCTTATGACCCAGCAATTGCATTACTGTGTATTTACCCCAAAGATACAAGTGTAGGGATCCGAAGGGGTATGTGCACCCCGATGTTTATAGCAGCAATGTCCACAATAGCCAAACTGTGGAAAGAGCCAAGATGTCCATCGACAGATGAATGGATAAAGAAGATGTAGTGTGTATATATATATATATATATATATATATATATATATACACACCATGGAATATTATGCAACCATCAAAAAATGAAATTTTGCTATTTGCAATGACATGGATGGAACTAGAGGGTATTATGCTGAGCAAAATAACTCAGTCAGAGAAAGACATGTATTATATGACCTCACTGATATGAAAAATTCTTAATCTCAGGAAACAAACTGAGTGTTGCTGGAATGGTGGGGGTGGGAGGGATGGGGTGGCTGGGTGATAGACACTGGGGAGGGTATGTGCTATGGTGAGTGCTGTGAATTGTGTAAGACTGTTGAATCACAGATCTGTACCTCTGAAACAAATAATACACTAAATTTAAAAAAAAGAAGAAGAAAAAGATAGTAGGAAGGGAAAAATGAAGGCGGGAAATCGGAGGGGGAGACGAACCATGAGAGACTATGGACTCTGAGAAAAAAACTGAGGGTTCTAGAGGGGAAGGGGGTGGGGGGATGGGTTAGCCTGGTGATGGGTATTAAAGAGGGCACGTACTGAATGGAGCACTGGGTGTTATATGCAAACAATGAATCATGGAACACTACATCAAAAACTAATGTTGTAATGTACAGTGATTAACATAACATAATAAAATAAAATTTAAAAAAATAATAAAATAAATGCCTTGCATTATGTAGCTATCCTATCTGATGCTCAAGGGGAAAAGTGACATAAACACAGGCGGTGATTATCAAAACTATTTTAGGTATTATCTTGGTGACCAAAACAAAGAACGTTTATTTTTAAATGGGGATGTTACAAAAAATACCATATCCTCTGTTTGTCATTTTCAGTGAGGTCTAGCGTGGTGTTTTATAAGCTATTTTTCATATGTTTATGGCACAATGCTGACTGTTTTTATTAGGAAATGGCCTGCTGGCTAAGTGCCCATTCATTGTACCCCAGCATTTTCCCTCAGCTGTATCAGAGCAATAAACTAAGAAGTTCACTACTTCCTCATTAATTCTGGGAAACTCATACCAAGTATAACATATCATGAACCCAGGAAACTTTATGTCTTGACAATTGCTGGAAGTGTTTTATTTTATAACAGAATTCAAGAATATCCAATTTAAATAGCAAACGTTGGATATTGTGGAAACTGAGTTTGTAAGTCTCATAATTTTCTTAGAGGATAATAATTGTGACTCAAACCCTGTGAGTTAGGTACTAATAACTTGTAAGCCTATTTCCCTTTTCAATGGTTTCTCATTTATTGGTTATATTACCATAATTTTTTATTGTGAAAGATAACATAAGGGATCATTTTTGAAGTTTGATGTTTCCTATAATTTATAAGGACACTTCAAATCGCTCAAGTCCTAAAGGTAAAACTGGAAGGCTTGTGAATATTAGGATAGAAATAATGCCAAGAGAAGGAAAAGTGTGGATTAACAGAAAAATGAAGTTTTAGCCTATTTATGCTTTAGTTCCCATCCATTCACTCCTCCATTTTCTGCCTTTGTATCAGTTAGAATTCCACTCTTCTAGCAAATATTTACAATGCAAAGTAAGAGAATGACCTGGGGCCTTGGACACAGACAATCTAAGTCTGATTTCTGACCTCCTGCCTATGCAACTTAGTTCGATTAATTTAATTTTTCTAAACCTTAATTCCATTTGCTAAAAGATGAGAAATTCACTTTGCTTACAAGTCTGTTATGACTATAGTAGAGAAAATAAATAGAAAGTACTTTATAAAAAACGCCTGGTGAGACTCAATAAATAGGAGGTGTTCATAATAGGTCCTCAACTAACAACATCAACAACAGCAGTATTTACCAACCATGAGTTCTATTTAAGTTCAGACAGCTTTAAAAATTCAGCTATTTCAACTATCATGTAAAGTCCAGTAGTTCCTATTGCCTTGTTGTTATTACTGCTCTCTTGTTATTTTGCTATTATTGCCCCAAGTTTAGAAATAATGTACTTCACTAAATTAAATTCTTAGATTGGGAGAAAAACCTCACTGTTATTCTGGAAAGGGAAAAAACAAAACAAAACTTAAGAGGACCACACATGTTCATCTCTTCCCCTCAAAAAAAAAAACTCTCCAGCTCCTAAGTAGCTGTCCTAGTACAGGCTCCCCCCAACTGTCCAGAAGAAAAGCATTCCATTGAAACCTTCCATAAACCAAAATAGCATAAGGCTAAGAAGCAATTACCATTAATTTACATAGAAAAATTTTGAGCATTCCCAGATCCCCCAAAATAACCTCTCTTAGGCTTTTCTGATACTGTAGGACACATCTTGCTAATGGATACACAAAACAAATCAAGCTAAAGCATAGATGCTTAGACACACAATTCAGAACTATGGCACTTGCTGCTGACTCAGGACACTGAGTGTGTTTCCCAGGGAAGGAGCTTGGTAGGGCCACAACCGCTGCCTCTGTACAGGTGGGCATGGAACACAACTTTGGCTTTTTGCCATTCTTTGATGAAAGTGATTTCTTTGGTTTAGCAAAAACAAGGACTAAGTAGGTCAATCCTAAAAGTGAAGTGGCATAGTGCAAACTCTCAAAATGTAGGGGATACTGCATTTACCTCTGGCTCTGTTACCACTGGCTCCCTGCAAGGTACACATCATCTCTTGGTCTTCACTATTCCCCTACGTTGTCCCTTTCAAATCTCATGCAGCAGCTCCTGCCTAATATGTCTCCCAGATAAAAATCAAGATGAGTTTTTCTAGACATATATTTATTTGTTTTGGTAGAAAAAGCTTCAGATTGGCCATTAACCAAAGATTACAGAGCGATTCATTGGCTTTCCCAGGGCATGACACTGTGGGCTTTGGGGGAGGCCTGTCCAGTTGGTTTGCTATTTTCATCCATCAACTCCATCTATTTGCTGCTGACCTACAAGGGTTATAACCATGCCAGAGGTGCCGCAAGAAAGATTTATCCTGGGAGACCAAAAAAAAAAAAAAAAAAAAAAAAGCAGAGAATCCTTTTCTTTGGAAATTGATGGGCCCCATTCTTGGTTCATCAGTTTTGAACTTGACACAGCAAAGAAACAGAATGGTGGCTCAGTTTGTCAGCTGCAGCCCCACCACTTGACAGCCCAAAGGGCAAGTTCATCCACCTCCACTACAAGGGCTTGTGCTCAGATCCCTCCATCCTGATGAAGGATTCGGAAAGGTCTCAGAGAATCCTTGGTACCACAGCCACCAATCCTCATGTGTTTCACAATGAGACCTTAAATATACGCCGATGACTTTGTCTGAGGGAAATTACAAAATACACATGTCCATACATGTAAGTAGACATCATACCAAATTAAATAAATAACCATTCTAGTGTATAAAGTCGGAAGAGTAAATTTTGTCCAAATTTGCCAGGGGAATAGGTTTCTACTGTTGTTAAGAATAGACTGGTAATGGGGCACCTAGGTGGCTCAGTCAATGGGCATATGCCTTCGGCTTAGGTCATGGTCCCAGGGTCCTGGGATCGAGCCCCGCATCGGGCTCTCCACTTAGCAGGAAGCCTGCTTCTACCTCTCCTACTCCCCTGCTGTGTTCATTCTCTTGCTGTGTCTCTCTCTGTCAAATAAATGAATGAATAAATAAATCTTTAAAAAAAAAAAAAAGAACAGATTTGTAAGGTTTAGCCCATGCTCTACAACTCACTCTCTTTGAGACCTTGGGCAAGTTACTTAACTTCTTTGTGCCTCATGACATAAGACAGTTACACTCAGAAGTTGGTTTTGAGAATTTACTGGTATGAGTTTAGAACATTTTTGTAAAAGCTTCAATAATTGTTAGACAATATTACTTTAAAAAAATCCGGGAAATTACTATTATTCTTTACCAATTTACATTGTTCAGATTCAGAAATTTTAAAAATAGTATTTTTTTTAATTTTTAATACACAACAGCATTTGGTCATAGAAAATATAAGCTAAATGTTGGGATAAATGCAGAAATCTCTTTTGGGTTTGCATGTGAATATGTTCAAATAGGATAATGCATTCGATCTTCCAATAATTCATTCAAATAAACATTTATCTAGCTGCACACATACTGAACCTCTTTCTATTTTTTGTATATGCAAAGTTTGTTTCCAGTTCAGATTTTCTTTTTTTTTTTAAACAACTGTTTATTTATTTATTATCTTTAAAGATTTTACTTATTTATTTGAGAAAGAGAGAATGAGAGATAGAGAGCACGAGAGGGAAGAGGGTCAGAGGGAGAAGCAGACTCTCCACTGAGCAGGGAGCCCGATGTGGGACTCGATCCCGGGACTCCGGGATCACGACCTGAGCTGAAGGCAGCCGTTTAACCAACTGAGCCACCCAGGCGCCCTCCAGTTCAGATTTTCTATAGCTGGTTCTTTTCATAATTCTGGTATGAGCTCAAATTTCACCTCCTCAGAATGGCCTTGCTTGATTACCCAATCTATTTTTCCTACCCCAAAATTCTCTATAACATTGCCTTGTTTCACTGTCCTTGCAATCTCAATTGCAATTAAAATATAGCTAAATTATCTGCTACTTATTTAATCTGTCTCCCTCCACTCCTGCTATTTTTTTTTTGTTTGTTTACTGCTTTATCACCAGGGCCCAGAATAGTTCTAAACTAGCAGTAGTAATAACAATAGCTTACATTTATGCCTTTTGTGCACAACTTACTTCATGCACATTCATTGACAATTTAATCCTGATAACAACCTTGCAAGATATATGCTATGCTACACTCATTTTACAAATGAGGAAAAGGAGGCAAAGATTGGTAAAGCAAGCACCCATAATCACACGACTAATGAGTTCTTAACCTCTAGTCTACCTCTGAATAGGCATTTAACACATAGTTGTTAAATAAATGACTAGATGTGCTAGGTGTGGGACAAAGAGCTGAATATGCAAAAGTCAGGTCATGGGGCACATGAGTCTACTTGAGGGAAATAGATATAGGAAGTTAATTCATAAGATAACACTTTAAACTTATACAGTGATATATGTCAATTATATCTCAATAAAGTGAAAAAATAAGCAAGATGAATAGATTGATTCAAAGAATCACTAGATGCTCCAAAAGAAGCTTTTACAGAGTGCATGGAGAGTATAAATGAGGGCATGGCATTTCCTTTGGTGATAAGTCCAGTTTTCTTAAGGCAGCTGATGGCTAATGTCTATTTTGAGGGAGAACAGTGAATATGGGGGTCTTAAGTTGTGCAGCATTGGGAATCTCTAAATGAAACAGTATATAATATATTATAAAATGCCTGAAACCACAGAAGCTATCTTGACAACCCTCCAGAAACACCGCATGAGATTTGTTCATATTGCAGTACCTCTATGGCTCTGGCTGAATATGGTTCAGGTGAAAGCCAAGCTGTTGCCATGGATATGTGAACAAATGACGGTGCAGAGATGGTCTGGAACCATCGCTAAACACTTAGAGAATAAATGCCAATGAGCATTTCTCCATTATAAGTGTTGCAGTCTTTGTAAAAATTAAGCATAGAAAATTGGATGGTTAAATTCTAAAGTAACAAATTTAGAATTTAAAAAAAATTAGTCTAGTGATGGAAAAAATTACATAAACAACTGGAAAACAATAAAAATATGATATTATGTCTTTTTATAAATTTTATGTTCCACACCCAGCATGGAGTCCAAAGCAGGGCTTGAATTCACCAACCTGTGATCAAGACCTGAGCTGAAATCAAGAGTCAGATGCTTAAACGACTGAGTCACCAGGTGCCTCCACTAGACTAATTTTTTTTTTTTAATTCCTGGGAATTACCTTTGCAGAGCATAAAATAAACAACCTAACATATATTCATTTTCGATTATTGAATTTAATTATAATCCCAAAATACTAACATTAGAAAGCATGAAACCATCAAGCCTCAAAGTAATCTCAATGTACAAGCCTTTATTTTCATTTGATCTTAAAAGAAGCTGAAGCTTTTCCTAAGTCACTCAGCACTTGACAGAAATAAAATAAAAATTCAGGTCTCCTACTTTCAGAACATATCCTCTTTATTGAAACTTTTTTTCTCTATCAAGGCTTTGGTTAAAAAAATTCCACAGTATCCACAATATAAAATAAAATTGTCACTGTATTTTAAATTTAAAGCAATGAACATGAAATGGGGCTGACTCCTGAACAAACTCAATAATTCTAGTACCTTTTTAGCTTATTTTCTTGTAATATAGCTTTTCTTGCAAAATATTAGTGCTAGCTAGAGATGGTTAGTTGTTTGCCACAGATTCTGCATAAGGTTGGGTACTTCTTGTAAGGAGGAATAAAGTGGTTGCAGGAACTGGCTGCTGACCTCACCACCTTACATGGAAGGGTGTCATATGGCCAAGAGAGAATCTGAGTAGAAATGGTATTAACTAGTCCTTCTCAAACTTTAGTTTGCATTAAAATCACCTGAGGAGCTGGTTAAAACATATATTTCTGGGCTCCACCTACAGAGTTTCTAATTTAGTAGACCTAGAATGAGGTCCGTGAATTTACATTTTTAACCACATAGTAGGTAATGGTGATGTTGCCTGCCCCATGACCCACACATCACTTCTACTTTGCCCATGTCCGGAAAAAAAGTTTTTTTTTTAAATGAAGTCATTAGTTTTTAGTTATAAACAAAAAGTAATTGCCATTGATTTACAATATGACGCATGAATAAATTCTCTACTACCACCAATTTTATTTATAAAAGTTGTGGACATTTACAAATTCAGTTTTTAGCATGGATATTTCAAAAGAAGAAAATCCTGTTCCACCAGGGGATAGTTTTATGGAAAATGATGTAGGAAGGAGATACAGAATAAGAGCTATGAATTTAAGGCATGATTTATCATCTGCAAGTTAGCCCTAAGAAAGCATAACCAGAAGAACAAAATGATGCAAATAAAGTGAAAAAAATATATATTTTATGGACCTTGGAAGATCTCAGTTGACCACCCTGATGATGTTAATTACTTTCTGATGTAAACTACAACAGTGAAGCCTTTCCTAGTACACTTATTATGAGTTTCAGAAAATCACAAGCATATGAACCCAACTAAACAACTTTAATACAGATTCCCATTTTCAATATAAAAACAATAAGATGTTCTACTGGTATTCCAGTAATAATACTTTGGCTTAGGAAACTTTCCTTCCAGGCCCATATTATGCACTCAGTCCACTTTCTAGTTTATGTGTGACCGGCTCAGGGCTCAATGGCCTCTCTCCTCACCTTCAGCCTTTCACCCCTGGCACACTGTGTAAACAGCTTATCCAATGCATCGCTCCGTCTCCATGGTTTCATCCCATAATTCAACGTCCTTAGGAAAACAAGTACTCCTAGAATAAAATTTGATTTCACAATATGCCTGCTATTCCTAATCTTCTTTATCTGCTTAAACCTGTAAACTTTCAAATTAGTCCCGTTCAGATACCTCCCCCTTATTAACTTGAGATCATGGATTAGGCTCTCCTATGTAATAATTATTCAAGGTGGACAAAGGCAGTTTGTCTTTGTCTTCCTTGACCTACCACAGAGCTGAGAATTCTACTGAAAACTTAGGTCATCATTTTCTCCTGAATCTGTGGTAGGTATTATCATCATTTTGTAGATGAGATACTTGATGTAAAAAAGTAGTTGCAACTTGCCTAATAACACAGTCAACATTTTTAGCAAAGCTAAGGTTAGACTAAAAGCCTCATAAATCTAATGTATATATTTTAAGGTATTTCTCTTTATGGCAATGCTTACATTGCAAAAATTAAAATGGACCTAGGGCACCCAAACCTGTGTTTACAATGCATACAAAATCATCTCTCTACATATTTCATGTGGCAGATATGCATGTGAACACAACTTTAATGCAGACTGTCGTATTCTTTTTCTAAGATTTATTTATTTTGAGAGAGAGAGCAGGGGGAGAGGTACGGGGGAGAGAAAGAATCTCAAGCAGACTCCCCATTGAGTGCAAAGCCCTATGTGGGGCTCGAATCTCATGACCCTGAGATTATGACCTGAGCTGAAATCAAGAGTTGGATGCTTAACCGACTGAACTACCCAGGTACCCCATGCCAACTCTCATTTTCAACTTAAAAACAATAAGATATTCTACTGGTATGCTAGGAAAAACTCTTTGTCTTAGGAAACTCTCCTTCCAGAGGCATATTAGGCACTTACTTTCAGTCCACTTTTTAGTTTATGTGTGACCTGCTCACAGTTCAATAACTACATTTGTGTATTAGTCACCATGATAACAGCAGTACAATACAGTACCTTGAACCTAGAAGGCATTTGATAAATATGAGTTGAATGAATGTTGGAAATACTAATAAAATCATAAGGTATATTTAAAGAAATCCAATTTATTCCTGGCTTGTTTTTCTTTACTTAATACGGATATAAAGAGGATAGCTTCTGAAATCAGACTGTGCACCACTATTAAACTACCTCTTTTTTGCTCAGTTTTCCCAGCTGAAAAATGGTATAGTAACACCTCCTAACTCACAGAATTTTCATAAGAATTAAATGAAAAAATCACATTAGTCTTTTAGATCAGCATTGGACACAATGTAATTATTCAGTAACTATACGTCATTATAGAACTTTCCATTTGTTACTGGTAAATAGCTGGGGGTTTTTTTAAACTCATGATAAATGTACCTACCATAAAACAATATAAAGGACATAAATTAGATCAGAGGATATCGCAAAAAGATATATTCATCATAAAACTAGTAAAGGGCCTTATTATTATTTTAAAATAATCCTCATAACATTGTCTAAGATACATTCCATCCCGATACAGACCTTAATAGGCAAATGGAGATTTTTATTATGCTGTTCTTTTGTTCCAAGACAGAAAATAAAGATATGCCCTATTTCAAAGTTGCACAATCTCTAATGAAACACCTGACACTCAATTCTCAGCACTCTGAAACACGTAGCCAACCAGGCTGGATAATTTATTCAATTAATACCACTGAGTAGAATTGCTGCATATTTCCCACCATTTTGCTTCCTTTTCTCTTCCTTTGCTCTCTCCCTTCAACTTCGTCTGCTCCTCTATTATAATTGGTATTGGGGGTTTCATTTTTGTCATTGTTGGTGGTGGTGCTGGTAGTAGGGGGCTTTGGAGCAATTGTGTGTTCTTTCCTCACTGTCTTTTGACTTTTCTCTTTCCTTGACCTAAGAAAGAAAAGTGCCCACTAATCCACAAGAGCCTTGCTTTGCTAGCAGAATTTGCAATTCAAATTATATGACCTCTCTGTTTGTTCTACAGAAGTTTTCTTTAAAGAATCATTTAGAAACAAGCCACTACTTTCAGACATTCTCTGGTGACCAGCAGCATTTGCTGTCCATCTTTCAATGAGTAATCCCCCTTTCAAAGGCCTAGTCTCCCAGATAATTATGTACAGTGCAGCATTATTTATTTCCTCCAACAATACACTGGAATCATACCAAATAAACCATATGCTATGGTAAAATGCTGGTGAGCTACATGAACATGAGTCTTCAGGGTAGCATGGCCTAGGAATCAAAAGTACTTGTGATTTGACACATTTATCTCTCTCACTTGCTCAGGAGCTGACATGGGGTTCAGAAGGGAGAATAGCATCATAACACTACAAAGGATTCATATGCACTTCCTTCCTTTGAGGTTTCCTGTTCTGGAAGGTGGTCTCTTATTTAGAGAGATTTGGACTGCTCTCTTGATACAAGTCATTTATATAGTTGTTAAGCAATAACTTAGGTTTTTGTTTTTGTTTTTGTTTTTCCCCAGGCAATCCTTCTGGACATGTTAAAGCTAAAAAGGACACATAACTCTCCAGCCACCAGGCTGGCTCAGTTAAATATCATGTTCTGCATAACACTGGTATCAAGGGATCATGTGAAAGAGAATTCTCTTCTCCTCAGAAGATGGGATGGGGAGCTGCTTTCAAAAAATAAGTTTTAGCAATAGCTTTCTTATGCCATGAGATATGTTCATGTTATAGTAATAGATGCAAGAAGTAGTATATGAGCCTGATTTGTAATTATATACACTTGTTTTAATTATGTATGTAAATCATATATACACAAAAAAAGACAAAAAGGAAATAAAATGTGCTTTTTGGATAATGAGATTGATTATTGATGACTTTTTTTTCCTTTTCCCTTTTCTATATTTCCAAATTTTCTTTTTTTTAAAAGATTTTATTTATTTATTTGAGAGAGAGAATGAGAGAGAGAGAGCATGAGAGGGGGGGAGGGTCAGAGGGAGAAGCAGACCCCCCGCTGAGCAGGGAGCCCAATGTGGGACTCGATCCTGGAACTCCAGGATCATGACCTGAGCCTAAGGCAGTCGCTTAACCAACTGAGCCACCCAGGCGCCCGATATTTCCAAATTTTCTGCAATGAATTTTAATTATTTGAATATTTGAAAAAATAAAACTAATGTTTCTAAAAATATTTTAAATGTTAAAGCATAGCATATAAAGGTATTTTCTTCCTACTTTGTTAATTTCCAATCAAGTTTCTTACCGTTCTTTTCTTTTTAACTTGTACTATTGCTGCAAATAACGAACACCAAGGTCTTACTATATTAAAATCACTTGAATTAATATGCTTTCTTTTAAAAAATTTAATGAGTGATAATTGCAATACTAACATATAATATAGTTCAAAATATAAAACAGGAGCCAGACCATCTGGAATGAAGAGAAGCTCAACTCCAGCACTTGCTAGCTGGGTTGACCCTAAGCAATATACTTAGCCTCTCTGTGTTTTATTTTCCTCACACATTAAAGAGAGATATTAACAGAATTCACTTCACAGATTGTTGTAAGATTAAATGAGCTGTTCTTTGTAAATGTTTAGCACAGCATCTCACACATATTAAGTGCTATATGAGTATTTGTATTTTTCCCAGATTTTGGTGGATCTATTTGTGTTGGTTTTATAACTGCATAAGTAAAAATCATTTCCTCTTGGTGCTTCTCTAATACTCCTAGTAAGTTCCATGATGGCAGAGAACCTGCTAGACTTGTTCACTGCTAAGTCCCAACTCCTACCATGATGTTTGACACCTGGTAGATATTCTACAAATATTTCTTAAATGAATAAATTCATAGTAAGTATTACAGTCATAAAGCTGTGTCTAAAATGAAGTCTGATCTTTGGATGTAATCTGTTATCCAAAAGCTATCTAATTTCAAGGCTACTCCTTTTTTTCTAAGAACAATTAGAAAACGTTTCAGCTGAACTATATCTGTGGGATCTTACACTATTGTTTATTATATATTTCAAGTGAGATTTTGTTGTCATTTAATGACCTTGCATTCTTTCTTGATATAAAGCTGATGCTGAATCTAAGGCAAGAGTCATGTTTTCTGAATGAAATTGACATGTGTTTTCCATCTGACTTTTCTCTGTGTTGCTTTCAAAGTGCATATACTGAAGGACGGTAAAAGTCTCCCTATGCCAACACTCCATACTGAGAAGTTCCACTGGCCAGATCCCCTGACCATGAGTCATAGTTACTCAGAACATTGCTTGAGAATAATTTTACAAGGCATTAAAAGCACAAAAGATTTTAATGACTGACCCAAATGGTCTGGAATTGCAAGTGCTTCCAAGAATCTATGCATATGTTGTTTTATTCCATGTGCTTGATGTTTAGGGGCATATAAAGGATACATAACATTTCTTTTTACTTGAAGAGATAATTTATAACTCACTATGATGATGGGCTTGAATCTCAAATTTGTCTGTTAGTCATATTTAATACATCTTGGTAAACTTTATTTTCAGATCATTAACTGTATTGTGAAAAATAAAAAGTATGGTATTTTAACCCTTGGATCAAGTTCAGGTTGTTGAGCTCTTTTCAGTTCTGATTGAGTACAATTACAGGATGTGAGAGAGCATTTCAAAATATTAAAGTGGTTCTAGAAGCCTGAGACTGGAAACAAATCACAGAACCACTTTTCATCTTGTCAGTTGCCGACATCATGCTTAAAGAATTCTTATAGCAAAACAAATGCCTATTTAGAGTATTAGCCATTCTGTTCCCTGGTATCAAATCAAAGCAGTAGTTCCTACAAAGAATGTTGGAAAATATGCAATCATCGCTTTAAAAATATATACATGTGCAAAATTCATTATTACTCAGGCTGTTCATATCTCACAAAGATAGCACTACAACACATTTCACAACCCACACTCCCTGGGCCAAGAAGGCATTAGTCCAGGCCTAAACAATGTTAAGATTATAAATATATCTGTATTTCATCTAGCATAAAAGCAGTTATGAATCTAAGCAGAATGATTTTGGTACATATTATTGCTGATTTTCAGATATGCTGAGGAAAAGCCATAAGATTTAGTGGCAGACAAGCCTCTATTCACACATCTAGTCCAGTATATCTTCAACTTTAGCTGCACTTTAGGATCAGCTGGGGAGCCCCTATAAATCCCTGTTCCTAGGTCAAACCCCAAATCAATTAAATCAAACATACTACTCGTGGGAGCCCACGCATCAGTCTTTTTTATAGCCTTCCAAGTTTTCCCATATAAAGCCAAGGTTAAGAATGACTGCTCTAGTTATAGTCTGCTGGTATGGCCAAGAGTGTGGGAGCTATCTTTGGGAGAGTTGGTAAAGGGTGGGTGGCTAAAGGCAGCATTTACTATTAATGTAGGCTGGCACTTCCCTAAGTGCTTTCCTTGTAGTAACATTTAATCCACCCAAATGGGTAGAAACTATTATTATCACCACCATTTTACAGATGAAGAAACTGGAAAAGAGATAGGTCATACAACTAGGAATGGTGAAATGGGGATTCCAATCCAGGTATTTGATTACACAATGATATTTATTAACAACTGTGTTTAAGTTCATATAATACACCAAGGACAGTGTCAAAATACTTGGAGTCTCCAAATGCTTAATTCGATAAACAAAGAGATACATTCTACTGATAAACACGAAATTATGAGCAACTGCCTTCCCACATGTGCTGGAATTAAACATGAAAAAAATAATGCTGCCCTCAATCGTATCTTGGAAAAACTGTCAATGCTAACTGAATTAATAGATAAAGCTAGCTAAAGGTGACCAAAATTCTATTTCCATTGATTTATGTCTGGTTTCCAAGAGGTCAGCAAAGTAGAATCATAGCCACTGTGATTCTAACAACATTGAACCAAATTGTAACTGTACTATTCACACAGATTTAGCACCCAGATTAAACAATGCTGAAGGAACAGAACTCATAAGAGCTGAGAATGGATTCTATAGTGTAATTCGCATTCTCTCTAACCCTCTGGAAATGGAACACTGTTTAAGACATGCCTTCTGCAGGGGTAATCCTTGCATACTGCAACCTGGTGTTGACTTTCTACAGTCACAAAGAAAAGGCATAAGAAGACCATCAAAGACTTAAGCTACATTTTATGCCGCTGTTTACATGAAGAGAATTTCCTGTATTTAAGAGAATCCTACAAGTTGAAAAGCAACAGTTTGAAGATATTACATACATTGTCCATGATGTCTAGAGACGAACAAACCAATTTAGAGCCAAATCTGAATTAAAATGGTTTTATATAAGTAAAAGTCAGAAAATTAATAAATGTGAGTTTAAAACCAATTCTTGATTACCTACAAGTATCATTTCAGGGCCATTAAAAACAGTTACTGTCACCTTCAAAAACTTTCACCATCTTCTGGTAAATCTCCAATGAGGTCTTCATTTCTTTAGCTGTTTTGCCATTTAAAAGTATTTCCAAAGGGGTTTTATGCTATTCATAGCCATTTATTGTTCGGTGTGAATTAATCTTTTAAGAGTAAGATTTTCTATGGTTTTAGGAAAGAGAATATGTGGGTCCTGAGACCTGGAAAGGGTGGGGAGAGGAGCTGATACCCAGAATGTAAGAAACAAAATGTGTGCAAACTCTGAGGATGCCAAAGGCAAAGTCAGTCATTTCACAAGTTTATCTTGGAACCACTTTCAATAAAAAAGCAGGAGACATCTGAGAAGGGAAACTAGAAAAACTGTCTTTTCTTTTGTTTTTGATAATACACATTTCTTATGGCTAATTAAGACGATGATTTTTATGATACACAGAGACAGATATTTTAATTATAGGTAACTCCTTTATCACTGAACAAAATATGAAAACAATTATATTGAAATCCTTAAAAAGGAACAAAGAGAAGAAGAAAAAAAAAGGAAAAGAAGAATTCATATCATCATCACCGTCATCACCATGCCCATCGTCATAATTTGGCTCAATAAATCACTAGAGAGATTAGATGCTTCATGACATTGAGCCAAATGAGGCAAGATTGATTGCAAATAAGAACCAAATTGGCATAAATTTAAAAAGCCATTGAACTGACCATATTGAAGTGCAGGGAAATTACACCACAAAATATACAAAGATTCAAACATGTAATAAAAATCAGATTAAAGAAATAAGGTTTAAGAAGCAAAGAATAAACAGAAAACCATGATGATCTCCAAATGATAGAAATATTGAAGTAATTTGAAAGTATATCATGCACAGTATAAAGGTAACTTCAAGTAACCTTATGCTTAAGGAAGGCACCGCTGATTCTTGTCACTGTATTGATGCAGAAAGCAATGTATCATACTCTTGCTGTCACTCTCATTTATGAAACTTAGATTCATTTCTCCCAAAAGAGATGGAAATAAGGAAGAGAAAGAGAAGTGAGAATTATAACCTCACACAATGAATTTCTAGTGATAAATATGAGGAGGAAAATAATGTCAATTCTAGAAATTAAATATACCATTCTTAAGACAATAAGTGCAATGTGGCAATAAGTGAAATATTCCCATTCATTGAGGAAATATTTTAAGAAATAAATTTGAGAAAGGGTGGAAAAATCATCATATCAGTTCCCAGTGCTGTAAAACAAATCTGCCAAAAATTTAGTGGCATAAAACTATAGCAATGCTATTATTTCTCATGATTCCTATTTGTTAGGAATCCATAAGCAGCTTGTCTGGGCAGATGTTTTTCTCGGAGTCCTTCATGAAGTTCCAGTCAGATTGTAGGTCAAAGTGGAGCAGCTGGTGTTTGACCAACCATCTCTCTCTTTGTATGGTCTCATAGTTTTTCCATGTGATCTCTGCAGATGGAAAAGTTTGGACTTCCTTACAACATGGTGACCTCAAGGCTGTGGGATTACTTGCATTAATCTCAGGGCTCCAAAACAAGTTTTCCAGTGAGCAAGGTGGAAGCTGAATTTCCCTTTATGACCAACCTTGGAAGTCATCTATCAACACTTCCGTCAAAGTTTTCAGTCAAAACAGCTTCAGCAGTTGGGGCATCTGGGTGGCTCAGTCAGTTAAGCATTTGTCTTCAGCTCAGGTCTTGATCCCGGGTCCCTGCTCTACAGGGAGCCTGCTTCTCCCTTTTCCCCTTCCCTGCTCTTTCCCCCTGCTCCTGTTCAAATGCTCCGTGCATGCACACACATTCTCTCAAATAAATAAAATCTTTTTTAAAAAATTAAAAAAAAAAAACGGCTTCAGCAGTCTTCTCTGTTTCAAGTGCATGGGATATAAATCTAATCTCTCTGTGGAAGGAGTATGAACGAAATATTGCCAGCAGATCATGCAGGTTGGGAGATACCATGGAGATCATCTTTGGAAAGTATAATCTATCATGACAGTGTTTCCTATGCCACATGACCTTCTGACAATATGTCTTTCATATTTCTTCCATTGAAAGTTTAGCTATATCCCATGCTAACTTACATTTTGCTAGACTCTGGAAACAATAAAGACAGTAACAGAATAAAATAGCAAAGTATTTCATTTAATCCTATCATTACTCCCATTTATAGTTTCAAATTTATAGTTTCAAAAAATTGAGCTTCAGAAAGTTTACTTAGCAGGTTCAAGATCACACTGCAAATAGCTAATATAACCAATAGCCCTCATAAAACCAGTTTATCACTGAATTCTTATTTATTATAAAGGCCTACTTCTCAAAACACTTTTAAGTGGAAGCCCAGCAGCAGACCCACCAAAAATGATGGGAAAATATTGAGGTTAACCCCACAAAGTTCTTGCCAGGGCTGCAAAGATCAGACTCTTGGCTTGTCCATCAGTACTGTTCTACAATATATTATTTAACTTCATCCATATCACCTTCCCATTCCATATCAATTGTTACGATTTTATTTTAACTTTTTTTAATCTAATGTCAGTTTTCTCATTCCTAGCAAACAACCAAGGCTCCAACTTAAAAAAGAAAATACTGTCTTGGTATAAATTCCCTCAAATTCCCTCCACTCCACATCAAGTTTATCTTGAACCATGTATCTCTTTTCATTGGATTCCTACTTCTACTCAAAGCCAATCCCTTCCCCTGTACTTTGGATCCCCTCCCTTCCTGTCTGCTCTGAGAATTTTCTGTTTTAATTATGTCCATTTATTTTACCTTCTACCTCTTTTCTCTATTGGATCTTTCTCTTCCTTTTAAAAACAAGTTCACATTCCTTATTCTGGGAAAAATAACCCTGCCCTAGTCTCTCTCCTTCCCATTTATGCTGCTTCCCTTTCCAGGTTTCCTTTCAGGTCCAAATTGCTTATCACAATGGTCTGCACTGCATGGATTCACTTTATTATGTCCTACTCACTCTGACTCATTTTGGTCTGGTTTCAGCCTCTCATTTCCTTCAAGTTATTCTTTCAAATGACACAGCTCTTTAATGCAACTTTATGGCTAGTGATATGATAGTTGCATATGCCTCCTTTTTTAGTAAATACCCTTCTGGGAGCATTTATCACAGGGTCAGTATTTGCCACAGATAAAGTTTTTACCTGATGCATTTAATCGGCTTCTCACTAAAATTACTTATTCCCTTTCCTTTGTGTATATATCCAGAAGTGGAGGTGCTGGATCATATGGTAGTTCTAATTTTAATTTATTAAGCAACCTCCATATGTTTTCCATAGTAGCTGCACCAGTTTACATTCCCACCAATAGTTTACAAGGGTTCCTTTTCCTTCTCGTTCTTGCCAGTATTTGTTATGTCTTGTCATTTTGATAATAGCCATCCTAACAGGTGTGAAGTGATATCTCTTTGTGGTTTTAATATGTATTTCCCTAGTGATTAATGATGTTGAGTATCTTTTCAAGTACCTGTTGGTCATTTATATGTGTTCTTTGGAAAAATGTCTATTTACGTTTTTTGTCCATTTTTTAGTTGGGTCATTCAGGTAGTTTGTTTCTTTGCTATTGAGTTATATGAATTCCTTGTATATTTTGGATATTAACCCTTATCAGATATGTGGTTTGTAAATAGTGTCTCCCATTTCATATGTTGCCTTTTTCATTTTATCTATGGTTTCCTTTGCTGTGTAAAAGATTTTTAGTTTGATGTAGTCCCACTTGTTTGTTTTTGTTTTTGTTGTCATTGGTTTTGTTGTAAAATCCCCTCAAAAAAGCATTGCCAAGACTACTGTCAGGGAACTTACCCCCTCCTCTTTTTTGGAGTTTTATAGTTTCAGGTCTCATATTTAAGTTTTTAATCCATTTGGAGTAAATTTTTGTGTATGGTGTAAGATAATGGCCCAGTTTCATTTTTTTGCATGTGGCTATCCAGTTTTCCCAATACCATTTATTGAAGACTACCCTTATCCCATTGTATTTTTTTTTTTTTTGGCTCCTATGTCAAAAATTAATTGAAGATATATGCATGGTTTATATCTGGGCTCTCTATTTTGTTCCATTGATCTATATTTGTCTGTTTTTATACCAGTGCCATACTGTTTTAGTGAATATAGCTTTATAATATAGTTCGAAATCATGAAGTATGATGCCTTCTGCTTTGTTCTTTCTCAAAAATTGTTTTGGCTACTCAGGACCTTTTGTAGTTCCATATAAGTTTTAGGATTGTTTTTCTCCATTTTGGGGTATATACCCAAATGAAACAAAATCATTATCTCAAAGATAATGATATTAGTACTCTTATGTTCATAGAGCATTATTTACAATAGTCAAAGTATGAAAGCAACCATAGTCTGTCAATGGATGAATAGATTTTTTTTAAATGTGAAATATATAAATGTAGCCTTACTTAAAAAAAAAGAAAAGAAAATCCTGTCATTTGTGTCCTCATGGATAGATGAAACCAGAGGGCATTATCCTAAGTATAATAAGCCAGACAGAGAAAAACAAATATCTCATAGTATTATTTGTATGCGGGATTCAAACAAAACAAAACAAAACATAGAACTCATAAAAAAGGAAGTAGAAGAGTGGTTGCTAGGTACTGGGGGGGGGGGTGAAGAAATAAGAAAAGATAGGTCAAAGTGTACAAACTTTCAGTTATAAGATAAATAAGGTCTGGGGATCTAATGTATAACATGATCACTATAGTTGATAACACTGTATTGTATAATTGAACTTTGCTAAGAGAATAGAATTTAAATGTTCTTACAGAAAGAAGAAAAGATGGAAGGAAGGAAGGAAAAAGAAAGAAAGAAAGAAAGAAAGAAAGAAAGAAAGAAAGAAAGAAAGAAAGAAAGAAAGAAAGAAAGAAAGAAAGAAAGAAAGAAAGAAAGAAAGACAAACTTGTGATGTGATGAAAGTGTTAATTAACTCTATGGGAAGACTCCTTTCACAATGTAGACATGTATCAAATCATCATGTACATTTTAAATATCTTACAATCCTATTTGTCAAGTATATATCAATAAAGAAAAAAAATAGCCTCATGACTCTTAAAATACCAGTTAGAAGAGGACAAAAATGTTTTCACTTCTCTACTTCTCTTTCAAGTCTACATGGCTTTCAGAGTACATTTTACCCATAATTAATATCCAGATGCTTCTTATAGTTAAGTGCTTATCCCTTGAAGTCCAGCATGGCAAGATCAGCCAGAGTCAGGACTAGGAAAGGCTATAAAGACATATTTTATCATTAATGTCCTCACAGGCAGGGCTGGCCACTGTCTTAGTCTGCTCAGGCTGCCATAACAAAATGCAATAGAGTGAGTGGATTAAAGAACAGAAATTTATTTCTCACAATGCTAGAGTCTGAAATCCAAGATCAAGGTGCCAGCAGATTTGGTTCCAGCTGAGAGCTCTCTTCCTGGCTTACAGACAGCTACCTTTTCACTGTGTCCTCACTTTATTTTTCCTCTATGTGTGCACACAAAGAAAGGAAATGATTTCTCTTTTTTCTTCTTCTTAAAAGGACACTAATCCCATCATGAGAATTCAACACTTATGACCTAATATAACCCTAATTATCTCCCAAAAGCTGTACCTCTTCTTCATACCAGAACATTGGGAGTTAGGGATTTAATATATGAATTTAAGGAAGATACACATTCAATAATAGCTATCCTACAGTTGGTTCCAAAATTCCCAAGACTAACAACCGATTTCAAGATTGCAGTTCAATTCAGGATTATGAACTTCCTCATGAGCTCTGAATGTAACAAGAACCATAAATGGTAATTTATTGTTTCAAGGTTAATGTCAGGCTTGTGGTAACTACCTACATTCTCCATCATACATGAATAAGTCTTTGAAATTTTCACAATTTGGGTCATGATGAATCTTTATTAGCTTTGGGTATTCTTGTGGATTCCAAATTAGGACATATTGAAGAATAGTAGCCAAAGAGGTAGATGCTTAGGTAAAGACAGGGGATTGAACATACATATCTAATTTGAATCCTTCCTGAGATTACACCAAAACTACAATTAAAAGATTTTTTTTAAATGCATAGGGGCACCTGGGTGGCTCAGTTGGTTAAGCATCTGACTCTTGGTCTCAGCTCAGGTCTTGATCTCAGGGTCATGACATTGAGCCCCACATTGGGCTCCATTTTGGGCATGGAGTCTACTTAAAAAAGTTAAAAAAGCATATACCAGTAGACACACAGATCAATGGAACAAAATAAAAACCCCAGAAATAAACCCACAATAATAATTAACTTATGACAAAGGTGACAAGAATATACAATGGGCAAAAGACTTGACAGTGCTGGATTTCAAAGTAGAGGTTTCAAGGTCTCATTTCCATTGATGGCAACTCAGCCCCTTATGGCCACAAGGCCTATGCTTATTTCCAGGAGTCACATAAAAAACAATGCATAATTCCTTAGTGGAAAAGAGAATGGCATTTCCTCCTTTGTTCCAGCTAGTCTGTTAATCCTCTCTTAGACTAGGGATTTGTAGGTCTAGATTTATATCATAAATTGAGATCCAGTCCATATCCATATGGAATTCAGCATGATGCTACAGTTCAGCATATGACCAAATTTACAGGCTCTGTAGGGCAAGCCAAGAAGACTTTGGACGTGGCATTAAATCACCTCTTTAGAGATGTAGTAGGTAGGGATGCAAGGAATCATCTGGGAGGTACACCAATCTGGCACTCAAAGAATGGTAGACAAAAGATAAGTAATGCATTGTCACAGAAATAGATCAGTACAGAAGATGAGTTTCTAGATATGCAAGGCTAATACCTAGAATGAACTAACATAACACTTGGAGGTGAAAGTTATCAAAAAGATAAGCTTTATCTGAATTATTATCTGAACAAGGAAAATTGGAAGCTTAAGTCAAATGCTCAAGGGTAAATTGTATATCAGATCCTGAGAATACTAAAACAAACTGGACATAAGCGGATTGAATAAGAAAGAATCAGAGAAGCAATCATGAATTTAAAATAATTAAATATTTGTTTTGTGAAGAGGAATTAGAATTATTTCTGAGATCTCTTATTTTTATAACTGGATATAACCCACTGAATCTATGCTGTGATCAGTCCACAAGGAAGGATGGATCTCCACTCAAATTTGGTTCATACGTAGAGATGGAGCATCACTATACACATACTAAGAGTGCATGGAAAGGTTTATTACTCAGATAACAAAGCTTTCTGGGGAAAGCAATGCAGGTTCCCAGGCAGGTCTGAAAATGGCTTGAGGACAGCAGGGAAAGGATACTAGCTTAGCTTTTACTGTAATAAAGCAATGGGGTTGAAAAGAGGACGCCCTCAAGCAGACCAATGTTTGTGTGGTTCAAACTTTCTGCTGGTGTCAAAGGAGGAAATAAACTGGATTTTCTTATAAGCTTGCCCAGATGTAGGTAAAGTGAGTGATGGGGTTTGAAAGCTGTCAACAGTCAAACATCAACAACAAGGTCAAATTCTTTATTACAATCTAGTATACTGAATTTTGAAATAGTAGAAGTTATACTTAAGAAGAAAAATCTAATTTTTACAGATTGTAAATATTAAAATGATGAAGAATTTATGGAAGGCTGATTATTGTCTTCTTGAGATTCTATGGCTATACCTTTGTATAATAAATAAGGTGCCTTAGAAACATCTAATTATTTCAATTCCTAGATTAAACAAAGATGGTCTCAAATGCAGAACTTTAGAGGAATATTATAATTGCTTTTGTACAGCATATGATACAATACTCATATTATAAGAGTTAAATAATAACTAAATCAGATGAATATTTTTACCACTGTTTTAGTTCCAAATCAGATAAATCCACAATGAGTTGGAAGAATAAATGAAGGTGAACAGAACTTCATTCAAGTAAAACCAATCAGGATAATTCAAGAAACGCACTTGATTCAAGATATCTTTTAAGTTTGAGATTTCTCAGATGTCAGTTTTAAGGGAATATTTCCACTTCAATACCTATTTGATAGTAATGTTTTTTAATTACTGCTCATTTTTGCATAATATTCCATATACATAAGAAAATGTCCCTTTGTCTTATAATTATAATCTCATTATCTGTAAGTCTTATGTTAAAGATTACCAGTCAGTGCCCAGTGTACTGCCTTCTGAGAAAAATGTAATCACACATATATGTCAGAAATAACCCTAGCTAAGGGTTGTAATAAAGGCAAATGAATAAATATGCATGTTTGTTATTTTTGTCAGGGTATATATTTTTAGCTCCGAAAAATGCTTTAAACTTAAATATGATGGCAAACTAAATGTTAACCTATGACTGCCTGAAATCCTACAATCTAAGGAGATTAGATTGAAAATTGACAATATTACAAAACAGTGTACAGTTGACCCTTGAACAACATGGATTTGAACTGCACAAGTCTACTTATATGTGGATATTTTTTAATAAATAGAATACAGTAGTGTAAGTATATTTCCTTTTCCTTATGAGTTTGTTAATAGCATTTTCCTTTCTCCAGCTTACTTTATTGCAAGGTTATAGGTTACAGGGTCTAATACATATAACATACCAAATATGTGTTAATGGACCATTTGTGTTACCAGTAAGGCTACCAGTCAAGAGTAGGCTACCAGAAGTTAAGTTTCTGGGGAGTCAAAAGTTATACATGGATGAGAGGCAGCATTCATGGAGACTCCTCTCCAGGAACAAAGGAGCCGGCTGGTGCCATTTCCCTCCCCTCCCCTTAGCATAAACACAGAGCCACCTGAGTGAGTAGTTCAGTTTTGACAACTTGTTTACACCAAGCTCCCACCCCCAACCCCACCCCCTTCCCTGGGGCTCTAGAGAAACTGCCCTTCTCAGTCAAGCTTGCCTCAGTCCCAGAGTGGTGGGCCCCCTCCCCAGAAGACTAGCACAAACTCCTACCCACACCACATTTTCCAACCAGAGAATTCTGCAGTGCCTCAGTTATGGTGGAGTTAGTGTCAGGTCTCACTTCTCAAGCAGACAAAAACGCATCTACTTAAAACTTGCCACATTCAGGACAGGGACCAAACACTACCCACTCCAGGCAAGGAGAGCCTCTGTAGACAATTGGCCTAAAGGATAGAGAGGCCACAACACAACAGCACAGTACTCACAACACACACTGGAGACACTCCCTGAATCCTCAGGCACTGAACACTACATGACTTCTTCATAAGGCCATTACTTTCAGGATCAGGAGAAATAACTGGCTTTTCTAACATACAGAAGAAGGCAGACTTAGACAAAATGCCAAGATGGAAGAATTTATCCCAAATGAAAGAACAAGATAAGGCCACAGCCAGAGATCTAAGCAAAATAGATATAAGTAACATGTCTGATGGAGAATTTAAAACAACAATCATAAAGATACTCACTGGGCTTGAGAAAGGAATAGAAGACATCAGGGAGAGGTTAACCATAGAGATAAAAGAGTCAAAAAAGAATCAATCAGAAATGAAGAATGCAATAAATGAGATTGAAAACCAGCTTGATGCAATGAACAGCAGGCTGGAAGAAGCAGAGGAATGAATTAGTGATATAGAAAACAAAATAATGGAAAATAATGAAGCCAAACAAAGGAGAGAAAGAATTAAGGAACACAAGAATAAACTTAGGGAACTCAGTGACTCCATCAAACATAGTAACATTTGTATGATAGGAGTCCCAGAAGAAGAAAAGAGAGAAAAGGGGGAAGAAGATTTATTTCAAGAATTAATAGCAGAAAATTTCCCTACTCTGGGGAAGGAAACAGACATCCAGATCCAGAAGGCACAAAGAATTCTCATCAAAATCAACAAAAGCAGACCAACACCAAGACATATTGTAATTAAATTTGCAAAATAATGGTGATAAAAAAATCTTAAAAGCAGAAAGACAAAAAAAGTTCTTAATTTACAAGGGAAAACCCATAAGGCTAGCTGGAGATTTCTCAACAGAAAGTTGTTAGGTCAGAAGGGAACGACATGTTATTTTCAAAGTGCTGAATGAGAAAAATCTTCAGGCAAGAATATTCTATCCAGAAAGGCTATCATTCAGAATAGAAGAGATAAAGAATTTCCCAAACAAAAACTAAAGGAGTTTGTGACCACTAAACCAGCCTTGCAAGAAATTGTTAAAGGGGATTCCTTAAGTGCAAAGGAGATGCCAAAAGTGACAAAGACAAGAAAGGATCAGAAAAAATCTTCAGAAACAATGACAAAACAAGTAATAAAATGGCACTAAAAACATATCTATTAATAATTAATTTGAATGTAAATGCACCAAACATTCCAATCAAAAGATGTAGGGTGTCAGAATGGATTAAAAAAAAAAAAAAGACCCATCTCTATGCTGTCTACAAGAGACTTATTTTAGACCTAAAGATAACTGCAGGTGGAAAGTGAGGGAGTGGATTAACACTTTTTATGCAAATGGATGTTAAAAGAAAGAAAGACAGAGAAGGGCATTATATAATCTTAAAGGGGACAATCCAACAAGAAGATATAACAACTGCAAATATTTATGCACCCAAGATGGGAGCACCCAATATATAAAATAATTAACAACAAACATAAAGGAACTCATTGATAAAAACAATAATAGTAGGAGAGTTTTACAACCCACTTACATCAATGGACAGATCATCTGAACAGAAAATAAACAAGAAAACAATGGCTTTGAATGACACACTGGACCAGATGGACTTAATAGATATATTCAGAACATTACATCCAAACCAGCAGAATACACATTCTTTTCAAGTGCACATGGAATATTCCCCAGAACAGATCACATATTAGATCACAAAACAGCCCTCAACAAATACAAAAAGGTTGAAATCATACCATGCACCTTTTCTGACAACAATGCTATGAAATTAAAAATCAACCACAAGAAAAAATTTGAAAAGACACAAATACATGGACGCTACACATCATGCTGCTAAACAATGAATGGGTCAACCAGAAAATCAAAGAATTACAAAAATACATGGAAACAAATGAAAATGAAAACACAATGGTCCAAAACCTTTGGGATGCAGCAAAAGTGGTCATAAGATGGAAGTATATAGCAATATAGGCCTACTTCAAGAAGCAAGAAAAATCTCAAATAAACAACTTAATCTTACACCTAAAGGAGCTCGAAAAAAAGCAACAAATGAAGCTTAAAGCCAGCAGAAGAAAGGAAGTAATAAAGATTAGAGCAGAATTAAATTATATAAAACTAAAAAAGAACAATAGAATGGATCAATGAAACAAGGAGCTGATTCATGGAAAACATTAATAAAATTGATAAACCTGTAGCCAGACTTATCAAAAAGAGAAATGACCCAAATAAATAAAAATCACAAATGAGAGAGGAGAAATAACAACCAACACCACAGAAATACAAACAATTATAAGAGAATATTATGAAAACTATATGCCAACAAATTGGACAACCTGGAAGGATTGGACAAATTTCTAGAAACATATAAACTACCAGAACTGAAACAGAAATAAATAGAAAATTTGAACAGACTGATAACCAGCAAAGAAATTGAATCAGTAATCAAAAAAGAAGAAGAAAAAAAAGAAAAAATATCTCCCAACAAACAAAAATCTGGGGTCAGATGAATTCACATGCTAATTCTACCAAACATTTAAAGAAGAGTTAATACCTTCTCAAACTGTTACAAAAAATAAAAGAGGAAGGAAAAATTCCAAATTCATTCTATGAGGCCAGGATTACCCTGATACCAAAACCAGATAAAGACTCCACTAAAAAAAGAGAACTACAGGCCAATATCCCTGATGAACATGGATGCAAAAATTCTTAATAAAATACTAGAAAATCAAATCCAACAGTACATTAAAAGAATCATACACCACAATCAAGTGGGATTTATTCCTGGGTTGCAAGGGTGGTTCAATATACACAAATCAATCAATGTCATATATCACATTAATAAGAGAAAGAATAAGAACCATATGAACATTTGCATAGATGCAGAAAAAGCATTGACAAAGTACAACATCCATTCATGATAAAAACAAAGTAAGTTGAGAGGGAACATACCTCATATCAAAAAGGCCATCTATGAAAAACTCACAGCTAATATCTTCAATGGGGCAAAACAGAGCTTTTCCTCTGTGGTCAGAAACAAGACAGGGATGTCCAGTCTCAGCACTGTTATTTAACATAATAATGGAAGTCCTTGCCACAGCAATTAGACAACAAAAAGAAATAAAAGGTGTGCAAATCACATGAACAAACAATGAATCATGGAACACTGCACCAAAAACTAATGATGTAATATATGGTGATTAACATAACAATAAAAAATTAAAAAAAAAAAGGTGTGCAAATCAGCAAAGAAGTGAAACTTTCACTACATGCAGATGACATGATACTCTATAAAGAAAACCATAAAGACTCCACCAGAAAACTACTAGAACTTATAAATGAATTCAGTAAAATCACAAGATACAAAATCATCAATCTCTTGCATTTCTGTACACCACTAATGAAGCAGCAGAAAAAGAAATCAAGGAATCAATTCCATTTACAATTGCACCAAAAACAGTAAGAAACCTAGGAACAAATCAAACCAAAGAGGTGGTCAACTAATCTTCAACAAAGTGGGAAAGAATATCCAATGGAAAAGGACAGTTTCTTCAACAAATGGTGTTGGGAAAACTGGACAGCAATGTGCAAAACTATGAAACTGGATCACTTTCATACACCATACACAAAAATAAATTCAAAATGGATGAAATACCTAAATGTGAGACTTGAAACCATCAAAATCCTACTACAGGCAGTAACCTCTTTTGTCACGGGCTGTAGCAACTTCCTTCAAGATATGTCTTCAGAGACAAGGGAAACAAAAGCAAAAATAAATTATTGGGACTACATCAAAATAAAAAGCTTCTACACAGCAAAGGAAACAGCAAAACTAAAAGGCAACCTACATAATAGGAGAAGATATTTGCAAATGATTTATCTGGTAAAGGGTTAGTATTTAAAATAGGGGGTGCCTGGGTGGCACAGATGGTTAAGTGTCTGCCTTTGGCTCAGGTCATGATCCCAGAGTTCTGGGATCAAGCCCCACATCGGGCTCTCTCCCGCTCCCTCTGCCTGCTGCTTCCCCTGCTTGTACACTCTCTCTCTGTCAAAAAGAAGTAAAACATTTAAAAAAAATAAAATAAAATACATGAAGAACTTATCAAACTCAACACCCAAAAAACAAATAATCCAATTAAAAAAATGGGCAGAAGACATGAATTGTCTCCAAAGAAGACATCCAGATGGCTAACAGACACATGAAAAGATGCCCAACATCACTGATCATCAGAGAAATACAAATCAAATCTACAATGAGATATCACCTCACACCTGTCAGAATGGCTAAAACCAACACCACAAGAAACAACAGGCACTGGTGAGGATGTAGAGAAAGGGGAACGCTCTTGCACTATTAGTAGGGATGCACACTGGGGCAGCCACTCTGGAAAAACAGTATGGAGTTCCTCAAAAGTTAAAAATAGAACTACCCTATGATCCAGCAATTGCACTACTAGGTATTTACACTAAGATTACAAAAATGCTAATTCAAAGGGATACATGTACCCCGATGTTTATAGCAGCATTATCTACAATAGCCAAACTATAGAAACAGCCCACGTGTCCATCAACTGATGAACAGATAAAGAAGATGTGGTGGATACACAATGGAATATTACTTAGCCATTAAAAATAATAAAATCTTGCCATTTGCAATGACTATGGAGCTAGAGAATATTAAGCTGAGCAAAATAAGTCAGTCAGAAAAAGACAAGTACCATATGATTTCACTCATATGTGGAACTTAAAAAACCAAACAAATGAACAAAGGGAAAAAAAGAGAGAGAGAAAGAGACAAATCAAGAAACAGACTCTTGGGGTGCCTGGGTGGCTCAGTTGGTTAGGCGACTGCCTTTGGCTCAGGTCATGATCGTGGAGTACTGGGATTGGGTTCCTCATCGGGCTACCTGCTCAGTGGGGAGTCTGTGTCCCTAACCCCCATGTTGTTCAGGGGACAACTGTACTTAGATCCACCTAGCAGAATGATCTTCTATATTCCTCAATATTTTCAAGAAGAGGGTTAAATCAGGCATATGTGTGCTATATCCACAAAGCTATTTTGTACACACCCACCTCACCAAATTTTGTGATAGATCAAAAATTACTGAAGCAGAGGGTCTGACTTTGCTGATCCATCATTCCCATGACATTACACATATGGTTCCCAGGTGAGTTAACAGTTTCAGGCTGTGTGTACTTGGAACTACCAGATCTCCTCTGCTATCTTGAAGTAATCATTGAGTCCAATCACATGCTACTAAAAAAGCAGCGTTACAATATGCTAGGACACTGCAATTTGATATGGAGCAAGTACCAGCCCTAACAAATCTTCAGCTCAGTATTGTTTTCAAAAAACTGAAGAGAAAATTCTCTCCACATTACCGTTTCAATTAAACAATTCCACAGTAAGGCAACTCTCCACTTAATTTTCAATCTGTTTTTAGTAAAAGGTACATTTGAAGCTTGAACGCTTCTCTGTATGTATTTCATTCCAATAAAAGTACCTAGTACTTTTTTTGTGTTAGCTGCTTAATGTTTTTATACATTTTTTTCTCCATTTCCAATCCATATGGTTACATAAACTTTATGAAGGGACACAAAGATTTTTCATTCCAATACCACACATGTTGCAGGTGCTTCAGAATAGAGTTTGGAACTAATCACTGGGAAAGAATGGAAGAGATGAGAAGCTAGAAGTATGAATCTGCAACTGATCATTGAAACATTGCATTATGAAACTGAATTCAATAAAGCGATCACTGGCTATTCTGATAATCCTGCAAAAATGTTTGGTGATAAACTAAAAATAAAGGTAAATAAGTAGAAATAGCCTCCCCCAATAAAAATCCATAGTGAATTTTTTATTCATGTATAGTTAGTAAAGAAACTGTGGAAAATACTTAAAATAAAAAGAGAAAATTAAAATCATATAATCCTCTCATTTAGTAATATCTCCCTACTATTAACATGTTAGAGTTTTACTTCCAATAATACTAGTTTGTGTGTGTGTGTGTGTGTGTGTGTGTGTGAATGTGTCCCTAAAAATATTGCTGTATGTTTTGTGTCTGCATATAAAGATAAATAGGCAAATAGAAGTATGCTGTTAGCTTTCATTTTACTTAGTGTTACACTATAATTTTTCATGCTGTTAAATTTCCTTCAAAATTACTAATTTTGGGGTGCCTCGGTATCTCAGTCAATTAAGCAACCAACTCTTGATTTTGGCTCAGGTCATGATCTCAGGGTCCTGGGTTTGAGCCCCGTGTCCAGCTCCACATTCAGCCTCTCCCTCTGCCCTTCCCCTGGCACTCTCTCTCTCTCTAAAATAAATAAAGTCTTTAAAAAAATACTAATTTTATGTAACTATATAATTTCCCATATTATCAATATGTTACAAATTATTTTTCCCCCATTATCAAACATAAAGTTTGTGTCCAAGGAGAGGGTTGAATATGTTTGTCATAAATAATATGTCAACAGTCACATAGTTGTATATGAAGATTTGTACTCATCTCCTGGTATTCCTTTGAATATAAGAAGTGCTTTTCTGGATCACAGTATTTTGCCATTAAATGTTTATCCATATTTCTTCACAAATGGGTTGCACCAGTTTACAATCCCATCAGCAGTTCATCATAATGGCCTTTGTACCACACCCTTACCATCACTGAAATTGCCCTCTTAAAAAACAACTTCTACAACGTTATGCAGGATTATGATACACTGTTTCAAGGTTTTTTTCTATGATTATTTTTCTATGATTTCTATGAGACCAGGTATATTTCTTTTCCATGAATTATAGCTCCATGTTCTTTTTATATTTTTATATTGAATTGCTAAAGAGCTTTTTGTTATTATTTATTTGTAGAGACACGGTTTTAAAAACTAAGTATTTTTAAATTCTATGTCTAAAATCACTGTCTAAAATCAAATGAATCTGCTTCAAATAAGCATTACTAACTCGCCTATATTTCTAAATAAGCAAAAGATTAGACACAGAAAAAAATACACCAAAAGAACATTTCTTGCTTTCTTCTTTCACAGAGACCTCTAGGCATCTTTTTTCTATTTGCATCTTTAACTTGAGTAGAATACATACATTTTATATGAGATCAGGAGTCATCATTTTTCTCTGACATCCCCTTCATCTTTTTGAGATCTCACTGTGCATAATGGATGTGTCCACTTACACAAGTACAATGAAATTTGATGAATTGTAGAAAAGCATTCTTTTGTGGGGAAAGAGTGACACACATATCTTTGGAATGCAAGGAATTTGACCCTAAGTAGACAGAGTCACATTTTATATAAATAGTGCCCTAGGGCAGTAACTTTCATCAGCTTAAACCATTATGTTCATTTTAGAGAAATAACGAAAGAATTGCTAAATTTTTCATAAGCTTTCATTAGAGAGAAGGACGATGTTCACCAAGCAAAAGTTGGTGTTGAAACTACAAATGCAACATTGTGTGGGGAATTCCGAGTCCAGAATCTGCCCTCTTGACAACAGGACAGTTTTTGACCTTTGACTTTTAACAAATTGTGGTCAAGTTAAAACACTACCTGGAAATCCTCCAGTTAATATCTGCATTACACTGCAACTATGTTAAGAAATAGGAGAGAAAGATACTGAAATGTGAAAATCGTTTGATCAAAATATTTCAATTTTGTTAAATGGCATGAGTTGCTTATATAATACACTATTTTTAAAAATCCACCAGCCAATTAAAGACAGATTGCATGGATAAAAACATATGCAAGAATGAAGACCTAAACAATATATTTTTAAAGTAGGTTTGATGCATTTATGCAAATATTTCCCTGATTATAGGCACAAGGACCCATGCCATATGAATAAAAAAGATTATATATTAGGTCATAAAAGACTTCATAAATCTAAAAATGGAGAAATAATACAAAAAGCATTCTCTGGCCATAATACAACGAATTCAGTAATTAATACAAAATAAGAAACAAAAGTCGTTCCATTTAGAAATCATTTTATTTGTTTAAATTTTAAAAATTAAAATCTTTTTTAAAGAACTTTTAGATCAAAGAACTGTAAACCAAAAGTTCAAAATATCTAGAAAGTAATGATAATGGAGATAGTATATATTTTGGATGTAAACCATAAAAAAGAAGAAAAAAATCAATAAATATAGAAATAAAGGCAAAAATGAATGAATTAAAACACAAAAGAATGGGAAAAAGCAAATTAGAACTAATAACAAAATTTATTTATTAAAATAAAACAATAAAAGTAATAAAAATAAAAAACAGATCAAGTCTTAGCTATTATGATCAAGTAAAAGAAAGAAGGAAGGAAACCAGGTGCACAGAAAGAGAGCTCCCAAGAACAAAATAAGCATAGAAACAGAATAATTTTAAAATGTTAAAACATAACAAATTTAAATCTTGGATGAAATAAGTATTTTCTGGAAATATATAATATACCAAATTTGGCCACAGAATCTACATAAATCCTTAAAAAATAATCAAACTATAAATTAAATATAAAAGAGATTTTCCCCAAAATAATAAACAGTAGGCCTTGACAGTTTCACAGAGCATTTTTCTAAACTTAAAAAACAAATAAGCTATTCTAAATCACACTTAAAATAAGATTGCAAATTACTCTAATAAAGTGTGAGTTACACTGATATTAAAATATAAAAAAGATTGCAAACTGGCAAAATAAGCAAAAAAGAAATGCTGACCAATTTTCACTATTTAAGAAAATCTTAAATAAAATAGTAGTAAGCCCATCTAGCAGCACATTAAAATAGCAGTGCATCAAGGACAAGTGAAATTTATTGCAGTAGGAAATCTTTTATTACATTTAATTCTCTGTATTGACCCAAGGTGAAAAATCACATGATGATTTTCCTGGTTGCTGAAATGGCATCTGATAAATTCTCTATTGATTTTTTTTATTTACAAAAAAAGCAAAAAATAAATATCAGTGAAATGTTCACTAACACACGTGGGTGCACAAATGTGCACACATATACACATCAAGCCCTGAAACCATCACAGCAGATAAGAAAACAACACTAGGAGCAGGAACAAGATGAAAATGCTCACCATTACCATGATTAATGAGCAAGGTGCTAGAGGTTATTAGCCATTGCAATTATGGTACAAAATGTATTTATTTATTTTTAAAGATTTTATTTACTCATTTGACAGAGAGAGAGAGAGACAGCACAAGCAGGGGGAGTGGCAGGCAGAGGGAGAAGCAGGCTCCCCACTGAGCAGAAAGCCCAACATGGGGCTCCATCCCAGGCCCCTGGGATCATGACCTGAGCTGAAATCAGATGCTTAACCAATGAGCCACCCAGGTGCCCCTACAAAATTGATTTTTTATTAGAAGTTTAAAAATGAAAGAATGAAGTAACATTAACACTCTTTGAAGATGATATAATTGAACAATTGGAAAATCCAAGATAAGTTATAAGTGAAAAAAATGACATAACTACACAGCATGAAACCATAAGATATTAAAGAAATGCAGTTGTATTTTTTTTTAGTAGTTGTATTTTTTGATAATAGTAGAGAAGGAAGATCTTTCTAATCATGACTCAAAGTGCAGAGGTCATTAAAGTAAGATTGATAAAATTATCAGTGAGTTTTTTAAATGCCACCATAAGAAAAATGAATCCCAAAGACACCATAAGCAAAAAGAAAGACACATCTCATACCTAAAAATAAAAAGAACCTCGTTGCAGGCAATGTGTAATCCCCAAATATGTAAATACCTAGAAATCAAGAGAAAAAAATCAACAGTTCAATAGAAAAATAAGAACAAAATAATTGTTCATGTTCAAAGACATGAACAATTCATTGAAAATTAAATAAAAATATCTCCTGAGAAATAAAAATTGTGCAACCTCATTCATCATTAGTGAAATCTTCATTAAAATACAACAACATTTTTACCTATCATTTAGGTCAATATCTAAAATGTTTGACAAAACACTCTGTTGGGGAGGTTATATGGAAAAAAGCATTTTCATTCATTCTCAGTAGGAGTACAAAATACCACAACTCCTATGGAGGATAATTTGACAAAATTTAATAAAATTAAAAATGCATTTACCCTTTTATCCAGCAATGTTTCTTATGGGAATTAATCCTGCAGGAACAAAAAAAAAAAAAAAAAAAGAAATCCTGCAGGAACACCTGAAATGATTTACACAGAGGGTTATTTTCTTATAGTACTTTTGTGTTAGCAAAAGATTCAGTGACAACTAGCTATATTCATCTAAAGAGGACTGATTAAATAAACTGGTATAGTTAACATATGTGAAGATTAGGAAAAAGAAAAAAAAAAAAAAAGACCAAAGAAGGTTCTATACCCTGATATGGAAAATCTCTAGGACATATAGTTAAGTTACAAAATTACATTCAAGGTACATAACAGTGTCATATCTTTTGTATAGGAAGGTAATAATATATCTTTATGTTTGCCTATACTTACATAGAGAAACACTGGAAGGTTACACGATAACGTAATAAAACAGGGTTCCCTAAGGGAGTTCAGTTAATATAGGATGATCAGGACAGGGGTGATGACTAAATGTCTGAATGCATATCTTTGTATATATCACTTGGATTTTGAACTTTATAAATGGACTGTAAACTCAAAAAATATTTTTAATTCAATAGGTATACAATATCTTCCCAAAGTACAAAATATTATATAATAGAAAGGCTGCACAGCAGGTACTCAGTGAAATTTTGTTCAGAGAGTGAATGCATAAGAATAACAATTGTCTCCAAAAAAACAAATGGAAGGAAGGAAAGAGTGGAGGAATGTAAGGAGACAGAGACAAGGAAGGAAGGAGAGATAAATTCCACTTGACTTTTAAAGTGTTTGCATCTTCCACTTTTATTTGAAGTTAATTTTAAGTATAGCGTTTGATGTCCTATCAGTGAACATTTCATGTGAGTGCCAATAGAGAGTTTCTTTAAGTAATGCTATTGCGAACCTAAAAGCATATATCCTCTTATGAATACATATTGTGTGACTATTGAGATACCATTCAAATATATATGTGCACCATGCATGCAAAATATTAAGTGCTTCATTCAAAAGAAAATTTGAGGTGGGTAGCCCTATTACTTAACTTGGTGTTTTCAATCATAATACAACTTGATTTAAATTTTTAAAATTATCTTCCAAGAGTTGTATTTCCGTTCAACTTGGCTGCATGTTTGAAATGTATTTTAGCCTCCTTCCTCATACTATGCTTTTAAGGGGATATTAGAACTGTGCTCCATTTTTCAGATTGGCACTATGTATGTGTTTATGTAGAAATAAGAATGCTTATATATTCATTACTACTACTAAAAAAAAATGTACCCACAATATAAAAAGTAAATTTCAAGCAGTATAATACAGTCTGAGTGAAAGATTCAAACAGTAAAAAATTAGATGTTTTTGAGAAGATGGGGAATTCCACAGGTATATCATCCCAACTGTGACTTGTTGCCTTCAGTAAGTAGCTCCTGGCTGAATTTTAATCACACATAATCAATTAACTGCTAAATGTATCCAGCCATGTACGGGGAAGGCTGTAGCTGCAGAGGGGTTAGACATCTATTCTTCGGATAGCACACCTCGTCCAAAGAGGATAGTAATAGGAATGGCACGAAGCTAACATTCAGACCACAAAACATGTGAGTGTATGGGAGTGGCAGAGTCCTTGATATGTTGCTCAGCAGAATGTCAACAATGTATGGACAAGTTGGCCCATGATTTCCATTCTTTTCCCCCTTTCCCACAAGCGTGTTTATAGTGATTGTCCTGAACTTGAGCAGTCATTGTTCATTGAGTATATGCAAGGCAAATAGCTTTCTATAGTCATCAATTTCTGGATCAAGGGGTGCCGTACCTGGACTTCATGGAGCCACCCCCAGCACCATCCCATGAGGTGCAAATCTTGCATATCACTAGAGACCTGCTCTTGCTGCTGTGACTAGATCTGGCTTTTGGATTGTTTCCCTTAGATAAGTGTTATATTTTTAATATTGATCTTTATTCATTTTATCCTGAATGAATAAATGAGGTGGAGGTATTCTGGATCAGAGCCAGACTATCACTATTCACTTAAAAAGTAAATAATGACATTGTGATCCCTCATACCCTAATTCTTACCTCAGGGGTGACACGGGAAAAGCCAGATAAAATGTTCTACCAACACAAACTTCAAAGTCTGTATCTCCAAAGGAATGGAGAACAATGGATTTTCTTTGTTTATATCCAGTAGAAAGACGGCTGTCTGTTTCTCCAGGGGAAGGAGAAGAAGAAAAAGATAAACAAAACAAACAAAACACCTTTTTTTTTCCTTTGAGAGGAGATGGCAAGGATCCTGAGAATGTAAATACATCTTTCCAAGGGCCAGATAAACATTGGATGTCTCCTGCTTTTGTGACCTACAGATATTGCCCATTCCTGGACTTCAAAGATTTGGGAATGTCAATACCTAGGAAGAGAGCTCTCCATGTTGGGGTTAATGTAGAGCATGAAATCAGCCATAATACCTGGCTTGCTAAAATGTAACACAGATGCCACTGGGGACGGGTGAGGGTATCGGAGAAGGGCTTGGGCCTTTGGAATGCGGGGGCACAAGACCACTCTGCCCTCGGAATGCAGAGGGGAGTTACCTTCCCTGAAGCTCTTAGCCTGAACAGCGGCCCTGTGATCTAAGAGATGTAGGCATTATCCCTTCCCTTAGGCTATGTTTAGCAGAACACGCAGATTAGCATTTTATCTTTCCCGTAAATCCTCTCAGTTTCAGTAAGACCCCTTGTCACACACCACGTGCTGGAGACACAGTGCTAAGGATTTGTGATTATCCTGAAGGACCAATAAAAGCGGGTGCAAAGAAGAGCAAAGGGTCTTCGTCTCTGGCCTTTCCCGGCACTCCAGTACTCTGGCATCTTGAAGCTTAACCTAGGGACGTAATCCAAATGGCCACAGACATAGGTTTTATGATATGTGAAGAATAAAATGCTTCCAGGAAAAGTGAAAGCAAACATTTCCTAACTCTATGTTCTGTTAATCTCCCTCTTTCAGAAGGCTAGGCCTTCTTACAGGAACACTGAGAAATCCAGGGAGTTTTATTTGCCCACAAGAGGGAGAAAGTATATGTTTATTCAGCAAAGAGAATAATTAAGCTCAAAATTGGTGACAAATATTCTTGGCTGTCATAATCATTAGTATTGTTCACTAATATTTTTATTACTATTTCTTGCTCTCTTCTTTCAGTCATGGGGTAAAATTGTACTTAACTGTCCCTTGAAGTTAGACATAGTCATGTGACTCCTATTGACCTATAACATGGGAGTGAAAGGAATATGTCATTTGCAAGTAGAAAGCTTGAAAAACCAGGGCACTGTGATCTCTTCCCTAAATGATAGACACCCTGACACCTGGCATTCCTGAGTGAGGATGATGTGGCCTGAAGCCCAAAGCTAATCCTTGAAATACATATAGAGTGAGCAGAAAAGTAAACCTTTGATGTTTTAAGTTATTCAGATACTGTGGTTGCTTGTTATACAGCATACACGGAACTATCCTTTCTGACATAAATACATATAAAGTAATTGAAAAAGTTGAGGAGTGGCAGAGTCCTTGATATGTTGCTCAGCAGAATGTCAACAATGTATGGACAAGTTGGCCCATGATTTCCATTCCTTTCCCCCTTTCCCACAAGCATGTTTATAGTGATTGTCCTGAACCTGAGCAGTCATTGTATATTGAGCATATGCAAGGCAAATAGCTTTCTATAGTCATCAATTTCTGGATCAAGGGGTGCCGTACCTGGACTTCATGGAGCCACCCCCAGCACCATCCCATAAGGCGCAAATCTTGCATATCACTAGAGACTTTAGACTAAAGTTCTAAAAGTTGATACACTTTGAGCTGTTTTCTCTTCTGGGATGTGTCCCTCCCTTCTTGGAGCAACATGAAATGTTCAAGAAATTAATTTTCCAGAGATTGCATCTCTGGGGTCAGCACAACCCAACCTGATCCATTTCTCATCAAAGTACATGAGATATTCAAGTTAAGATTTTAATTCTGTGAGAACCCTATGTCAACCAATTTCTAGTCATATGCATATACTTGTATACAGTAGAATTTGAACTCTCTGTAAGAAAGTTGCTTGGTTTAAGGAAATCAGCCCTTAGTTCATGTGCATGTGAAATTTGGCAACAGACATTATCTTTAGCCTCCTTAAATACAAATAGGAATTTATTTCAACATATCAGACAGTTAAGTGTGAAGAGCCCACAGAACAGTTCCTTGACTTTTCAATATCCCATAAACATGGTCATTTCAGAAGAATTGTCTGAAAATGTCCTTTGACAAGTTTGTTTTCTAAATTTTCTTGAGTCAAGACTATTTGTTTCCTATAGTTAACCCTTCTTTATTGAGTTTCCATTAGTGTTTTATTTACTATTTTGTGATGTCCCATTGGTAATTAATCAAAAGAATCCTTTTAAATGTCTATCATCTACCTACACTTCAAACGTTGAACAGCTGATATCCATGGACCATGGTGGCAATTCAAGCAATGTTCTACATTCATAAATTGTATTCATGACATTTTAACTGGAAGTCAGGAAATAATTTACTAATAAATTAACTTGTCATTTTGTAATCTCAGATTTTAAAACTGTTGTTTTTCATTTAAAGATACGGTTGTACCTCAGAAAAAAGCAGATAATTTTCTATTACATATCTGAAATACAGTGGGGAGAAACAGATAAATGACTGCCTTTAAAATTATTACTTATTAAAAGGTTTAAGATTAAACATAAACACACAGTAAGCAATTACTTATGTAATTCAACACAAAGATACTTCAGTAGAAATGCCCAACGATTTAATGTATTTGGAAGGCTTCCACTTACAATACCACTATCTACCTTTGTTGTGCATTTTCGTTTTAAATGAGAGAAACCAGATTCTCTTTCTGATGGATCAAGTAAGCAAGTTTTGTTACTTTCACCCCCATTCATGGAAAAAAAATAGCCTTAAGATCGTGTTTGATGTCAGCTCTGATTAAATTAAGCCTTTTTCAAATTCATTACTCTTCCAAAATTATTTACCTTCTGAATATATCTATAGAGCCTAAAAGAATGACTTTATTAAAAATTAATGACACAGAAAGAATACATTTGTTTCCACCTAAAATGACTTTTAATAAAAATCCTCAAGTTTTCCAAAGATACTGGTAGACCAATCAATGGTTTTTGTTCCACTTTTGTTTTTATTAAAGTTGGCTTTTCTTATTAAGTCATAGATAAATCAAAATGACAAAAAAATTTTAAATACACCTAGTCAAAGACGTATCTATTATCAGAGATGCAAACTTGGGGAAAAGTTTTACTTTCATTTTCAATATATTTTCACGATTGTTTTAAACATTTGTTTTAATGTGTCAAGACTAATTTACCTTCACAGATATAACTAGAGGCAAGTTAAGATTTAAGAATACTAACCTTAAACTTTTTCAGTGTTACTTCCACGTTTATCTAAGCACTAAATAAACCTAGATTAATGATGGACACTAAATGCCCCGGATTAATTGAATAAATAAGTGACTTTACTGAATTCTTTTGTGTCTAGATAAATTCTATCCCTTCAATCAGTGTTTGAAGACATTTTTATTCAGATCTAATTAGACCGCTCTCGGGTAGCATTTAGGCCAATCTATTGATGAACAAGGTGCTAAGAGTTGATGTTTTAGAAATAATAATGTATCAAATCACATAAATATGTTTTTGTATACAAAAGCAATTCAATGTGGGAGTAACAAAGACAACCTCATCTTTAATTTTAAAATAATCTAGCTCAGATTAAAAATGTGAGAGAGAAAATTTGGTGTTTGCTGTCTAAAGATCATGGATCTTTTATTCCGAGGACAACTAGAGAAGGAAAACCGAGTGATTCCAGCACTTTGCTGTTTCAGAAAAGAAGGTAAAACCCCAGTTTCAGCATGAGGCTGAGAATGGCAGAGGAAATGGATGCCATGCTAGAAAGCTCTGTTATATAGTAGTCAAAATCTAAAAATAAAAAAAAAGCTTTTAAATTCTAAAGATTTAGAATGCAGTCAGCCAGATATGCAATTTACATTTTTAGAGATTAAACAAACAAAAATATAATACTTTAATTGCTAAGTAGGTGTTTGGACCAAATGATCTATTAAGTTACTTCTTTATATTAGATCTTTGATTTTATAATACACAAGGAAGCAAAGGAGTTTGGATTTTTCTCCCCCTTTAATATCTAATTTGTCTTTTTTTTTTTTTTAATCTCAGAAGAGTAAGTAAGAACAGACCTTGAGTTGAGTCCCAACTTCCTCAGCCCTGGCTCCCACACGGTCTCTTGGGAAAGAGCTCCCTCCCTCATTGTGAGTGTTCAGTGAATCAACTCCTCCAAGGGCCTTGGGATTCAAATGGAAGTTTTACACTGATACTCTGAGGTTTTGGCTCTGAGAAAGGAAGCAGGAATTTTAAGAGTTTTGACATATTATGTATTATTTTGTCCCTGCTCTCCCATAAATTAAAAAAAAAAAAAAAACTGTTCAGATGAAATTTTTCCCAAATGCCCTGACACCAAAGGCAGCCCAGAGATCTCACAGGGGACTTTAAAAGAATACCCATCCCTCTGCCCTATCCTTGACATGGTCTCAGGATACTTATAGTAAAGAGAATTGGGAGGGGGAGAACTTTAAAGTAACCCCAACACTTTTGTATTCCAGGCAGCTGAGACCTGGAATGAGACCTCATTTCCTCACAACGTTGCAAAGCTGTACCTCTCAAACTTCTAAGGGACTTGAGATGTTTTAAGCTATTTCTGTTGGCATCATAGAGCACAGAATAGAAGGTCTATAATAAGAAAATAGAGTAATTCTGTCCTCTCTTCACCTCTTTTCCTCACTACTTCTCAAACCAATAACAAAAAAATTTTGTTGATATTTCAGAAAAGGAATGTGACAAGGACTGTTTCATTTTAAAACAGTAACTTTTGAAGCTATTTCCTCTGACTTAAGCATCATGATGCCATATTGCATTCCTTCCAAAGAAGAGGCTAATATTATTTGTTTGTTTTGTTAATCTACTAAGTTACATCTCTGAAAAAAAGTATTGAAATAGTGGATGTGAAAATGTCTGAAATAGTGCCTGGCACTTAGAAGCCAGTTAATAAATGTGCACTTTATGAAATAACTGACATTATTGCATTTATTTGTAAAGCCAAATATTCTTATTTAATAGATTTTATATACTTTAAAATTCAATTATCCACATGGCTGGGAGAACTAGCTGTCAAGGTTAAGGCTTTACAATGTCATACAAATTTTAGATCAACAAAAGAATAAGAAAATATGACATATTTGGCAGCTAATCTATATGGTAAAAGTACATATAACTTATATGGTAACTCTTTCTAAGAGTCATCTTCAAATCCTATTGCAAATTAAACCATTTTAAAATAAGTCCTTGACTATTACATAAGTTTGTATCTTAAGTATAATCACAATAAGTTAAACGTAGCTACTTCTAATAATTTGTTCAGGAACAAAGTGTTTATGTAAAGGCCTCATTGGGATGCAAGACTGTTATAAACATGAATGCCTAATTCATTCAATCATATAATGATGAAATCTAACCCCTGAGGATGAAGTAACATGAAGTATGAATAAAGCATAATTCAATGAGTGATGAAAATATAGCTTACCTTGAGTTATATTTCATTAATAGTTGACTGGTTATTGACATTAACAATTTCACCAAGATAAATAACTACATGGATGGGGAACAAAGAACACACAGTAAAATACTCAGTGCACTGTATTTCTATTTCTTAAGACAGCTCTGGTGACAAAGTCTCCATGTGTTACATCAGAGCCCATCAGATAGCAGAGAGGACTCTATGTGTTGATTGGTTTTAGGACACTAAGCAGTTACCTCTGTGATGTGATTCAAGGACACCAGACAGGCCAGGATGCCCTTCCTAACCCTCTGTATGTGCTCACTGACTCCTGACATTCCAGAATGCTTTATCCCTCAGATCAGAGGTTGTAAGCAGGAGTGTTCTTCAGTGTTTTAAAATACTCTATTTAAAAATACAGATGTCCCGCCAGACTTGCTGAATCGGAATATTTGGGGATTGGATAAAGTATGTGTGAAACTTTGATGTCTCATAAGAACAATCCCTCTCTGCATCCTCTCCACACTCCTAGCGGAGCCCTCACCTAAAGCTATTTGCAAACATTTGTATTTTAGTATGAATTTTCTGAATGCAGGTTTTGAAGAGGTAAAGAGTCCATCAGTGTAACTGTGGAAAGATCAAGGTAAAAAATTTCAGAAAAAGATGAACTTAATCTCATGTTACATCTAGCAGAAATTTATGAGAGAATAAAATTTTACAGGACTTAACAAGACTTTGCTTATTTTTTTACAAAAAAATCTGTAAAACAGCAAATTTCTGTAATAGTTTGAAAAGCTTTCAAAAATTTACAAACTAGAGGAAAATTAAGTAGAAAAATTACAAAAAGACCCCCTACTACAAGTGGGCAACAACAATTAATAGAGATAAATAATATTTTACAGTGCTTATGAACATTTATTTACAAAGCACCTTTCACATACTTCGTATCATTTAAGTATTAAAACCACCTTATTGTTTTGTAGAAGTAAGTGCAAGTAGTTAGTGATCAACACTATTTTACAGATGAAGAAACGCAACTTTCTCAAAGGAAAAACATTCTTCTTGTGTCCCTCATCAAACCCTAGAGAATCCTCTTGCTGTTTCTCAGCTAGTTTCCAAACTTTTCTTAGTGGAGTGGAGAACATTTGGATGCTCTTCTAAAGTTCTTCAGCATTGCAGGAGACTGTGAATGTATGGCAGGCCCTCTCTGTCTACTGCTTCTATATCATTATGTTATAGGAAATATCTGTCTGACTAACATGACCTAGTATTCCAAATAAAGCGTGAGATACTAGTGGCCTCTAATCTTGGATTTCCAAATTTATCTTGGGAGTTTCACTACCCGCAATCTATATCTGACAGAGGTAAGATCAGGGTCAACACCTAATGTTGTTCTGCTCTAGCTTCTGTCTCTCCCTCTTTAATTTTTATTAGTCTAGCAAAATAACTATTGCCTGTGTTGATCTTTGCAAAGAATTAACTTTTAATCTCATTGATTTTTCTCTAATGGTTTTCTTTTTTCTCTTCCATTGATTTCCACTCAGATTTTATTATGTTCATCTTCCTCTTTTTGGCACTGGATTTGGTGCTCTGTTTTCCTAGCTTCTTAAGGTGGAAGCTGAGATTATTGATTTTAAATCTTTCTTCCTTTCTACGGTAAGTGCTTAAAGTTACAATTTTTCCTCTAACCACAGACTTCTTTCTATTGTTTATTTCTAATTTAATTCTGCTGTGATTGGAGAATATACTTGATATGATTTCAAGCCATTTGAAATTATTGAAACTTGTTTTATGTCCTAGCATGGGGTCTATCTTGGACAATGGGTCTTGTGCACTGAAGAGTAGGTGCATTCTGCTGTTCTCAGGCAAAAAGTTCTCAATATGTCAAGTCAAGTTGGCGATAGGGTTATTCAGGTCTCCTGTAATCGTACTGCTTTTTTTTCTAGTTCCTTGTCAATTACCGTGAGAGGAGTATTGAAATCTCTAACTATAATTATTGAGTTGTCTATTTCTGTTAGAATTATGTAAGACTTTAATTTGTTTAGGGACTCTGTTTAAGTACATTTATTTAAGTGCAATTGCTAAATCTTTTTAGTGTATTGGCCACTTTAGAAAAATCTGTTTCTGTCTCTAGTAACATTTTTTGTCTTAAACTCTACTTTGATATTAATATAACTACTTCTGGTTATTTAGAGTTACTGTTTGAATGGCATATTGTTTTTTCCATCTTTTACTTCAACTATTTATTTCTTTGGATATAAAGTATTTCTCTTTCAGAAAGCATAGGGATGAATCTTACTTTCTTATTCAATTTGGCAAACACTGCCTTTGATTACAATTTAGTCTATTTATATTAACATAATTATTGTTAGGGCTTAATTTAAATTTGCTGGGTTTTTTTCCTATATCTCATATCTTTCTCATTCCTTTTTCATTGCCTTCCTTTGGAATAACATTTTTAGTTTACCATACAACTTTCTCTGTTGATTTTTAATGTTATATATATTATACATACACACACACACATACACACATATATAATATTTAATTCTTCATTTATTTTATTTTTCTTCATCAATACTTGGCATATTTCATTCCACACTGCCTTTTGGTCTCCATTGTTTCCATAAGAAATCAGTTATTAATCATATTATTGCAAATCATTTTTGTTTTGCTGCTTTCAAGATTTTCTTTCATGCCTTTGGCTTTCACAGTATGACAATGTGCATAGGTATTGTTCTTTTTGTGTTTATCTTTCTTGAATTTCTGGGATCTGGGCATCATATTTTTCATCAAATTTGGCAAGTTTTTAGCATTATTTCTTCAAATTTGTTTTTTCTGTTCCTTTTTCTGTCTCCTAGTAGGAGATAGATAGTTGGAATTCAAGGAGATTCTCACATTCATGGTGATTCTTTCTTCTGCCATTTCAAATCTGTTGTTGGCCCCCTCATTCTAGTTATAATTTTCAACTTTAGAATTTATTTCCTTTTATATAGTTTACACTTCTTTACCAATATTCCTTATTTACTAACTCATTGTCATCCTAATTTACTTTTACTCTTCCTTTACTTCTGTGAATTATTTATAATGGGTACATTTAAATCTCTGCTAAATCGAGCAGATGAACCCATATAGAGTCACTTTTATTGACAGCTTCTGCTTCCGTAACTGAGTATAAGTCACACTTTATTATTTCTTTGTATGTCTTTTTTTTTTTTCTTTTTGAAAGTGCTCATTTTAGATTATCTATTATAGCAACTCTGGGTTTGTTTTTTTTACTTTTCTGGGCTTATTGGACTTTTAAAAAGTTCTTGTCTGTATTTAAACTGCAGAATCTATCTGCTCCAGAGTCACTGATGTCTCTGTTCAGGTTTTTCATTCTCATGTTGATTTTTTAGCCTTGCTTTCTATGTATTGCCCTCTGTATTTGCCTAAGGGTTTAGGTAATGCTTTGAGACAGAGGTTTTGCTCAAATACCTTGACCGTGTAGTTTCCACCCTCTGCCAATTTATCTGTATTGGTTTGAGAAATGCAATTGATGTTGCAGCCTGTTTCATGTCTTCCTAGACTTTCTTCTCCTTCTCCTCCTTCTTCCCCCCTGCCCCCACCCCACTCTGGACCCTTAGATCTCTCTTGCACATGCATAAGTTCCCAGTCAGCCTGTGGGTACATGGAAAGCTTATCTCAGCACTTCCATGGCTCCCTCATCTCCCCATGAAAATCTGGCTGGAAGATTTTCCTGCCCATTCCCAACTGATTCTATCACCACTGCTAATCAGCAAACCGGGAGTTTTGCCTCCTACCCTGAATTGGGTCAGTCTATCTCCTTTTGGCAGCAAAGCCACAGGTTTTTGCACCCAGCCACAACTTGTGAATCTAGTGCCGGTCATCCAAGCAGGAACCGGGGATGTGAGCAGTCCCAGGGAAATGGCCAGAAACTTCTGCCATCCTTACCCAAAGGTCTCACAGGTTTTTTAGGAATTAATGCTTCTCAAGTTGTTATCTGCTTTGGGTCAATTTTCTGTGCCCTTACATGATTGTTTTTGACCATTTTATCCAGTTTTATATACTTTTTTATGGACATGAATTGCCAAGCTATTCACACAACTATTTTTCATTGATATGTCAATCTGCAAAAGACAAAAATCATAGAGACAAAAAAATAGGTCAGTTCCCAGGCACTTGGGGCAGAGAGAAGTTCTAACTACAAAGGAGGCATAAGAACTTACTAAGGTGATGGAAATGTTTTGTATCTTCATCTTGGTTTTGGTTTCATGATTATATGTATTTATCAAAACTCATGAAATTGTGCACTAAAAAAGGGTATATTGTACTTTTGGTAACTGATAAGAAACCTGGCTTTACAAAAACAATAATATAGTTACCTAACTTCCGTTTCTTATCCCATCATTGCCAAATAAGTATGATAATTACATTAGTTTCCCATTGTTGCTGGAACAAATTACCATGAACTCGGTGGCCTATCACAACACAAATGTATTATTATACAGTTCTGGAGTTCAGAAGTCCAAAATGAATCTCATTGGGCTAAAATTAAGCTGTCAGGAAGGCTGTGTCCTTCCTGAGGCTCAAGAGGAAAATATGTTTACTTGATTTTAGCAGCTTCTAGCAGCTGCCTGCTTTCCTTGGCTTACTTCTTCCTTCCTTACTTCTTCCTCTGTCCTCAAAGTGTGGAGCAGAGCTTCTTTAAATCTCTCTCTGACTCTGACCTTCTGCCTCCCTCTTCCACATTTAAAGAATGCTTATGATTACATTGAGCCATTCTAGATATTCCAGGATGATCTCCATTTTTTTAAGAGCTGATTAATATCCTTAATTCCATCTGAAACCATTTCCCTTGCCATGTAATATAATATGTAATACAACATATTCACAGATTCTGGGGATTAGGAACTGAACAACTTTGGGATGCTTACCACAATAATAGTACCTACTTCGTGGGTTTGTTGTGTGCATTGAGTTATAAATACGAAAACACCTAAAACAATACTGGGAAAGAATAAATACTCAGTACCTTAGCTCTATCATTATAAATTATTATTACTATGTAACTTCTCATATTGGGGTCAGGCATGGACAAAAAGGGGAGTGTGGGAAAAGGTGGTAAAGCATAGATCAACACAATCCTGCCACACTCTTAATGGAACTGAATGTGGAAATGCCAGTATAATAACTTTCACTCAAAGAGTTATTATTTATCCCTGTATCCCTCTGGCTTTCTGTCCTAATGTCAGACTTATACATAACCAAATAACTAAACAAGCTACCCAGCTAATTGTGTGAGGGAGAAAAAATTTAAAATCCCATTTAATTCCCAGATCCTCAGTCTATCACCAAGGTGAATAAAGTGACTGAATCATGAAAAATGGGCTTATTCTCAGAAGTCCCATAAAACTCAATTGAACTACTTTTTATGAATCCATCCATAGATATACACAGCCTCTGGGCACTGTGAAGTTCTTTGTTATACCACAGCAGGTTACATCATTCTCAAGCTTGTGGTTACATGTAAACTGGAACAGGAGAAAGCCAGCTGTATTTTTCAAATTACTAAGTGGTTAGTTAGAATAGAAGTCATTATTCTCAGTCTAGGATATGCAAACCAGCTAAGCAAAAGAGAACATTAATGATTCAGACTTAGAACCTTCTTTTATTCATTTTTTACTATTGCTAATCCATGCAATAGAAATGCTTCATTTTTTTCAGATGGGAAAAAAGTATATTTCCCACATATGTACTCAGTACCCTATCATGTTATATAGATATATTTTTATTTAGTAATTAAACAGAGCTACTCCAAAGTAACTAAGTACTTTAGGGTTAACTTAGCCAAGTAAAATCAAATATTAAGTGTGTTTGGCATAAGGAAGTAACTTCTGAAAGAAATGCAAGTTCACACTGGATTAGCAAACTTTGAACAAACACACATAACAGAACTGAAGCATTGTCAGAGGAAAATCCATAGTTTCAAATATCACATTAATATATAAAATAATAAAATTAATAAAAGTAAAATGAATGAATAAAACATTTATCTTCAAAGGTTATAAAAAAATAAACCTATGAAAAGTAAATAGAAGGAATGAAATATAAACAGACTTTAAGGGGCACCTGGGTTGGCTCAGTCAGTTAAGCGACTGACTTTGTTTCAGCTCAGATCATGATTTCATGGGTGGTGGGACTGAGCCCACATCAGGCTCCATGCTCAGCAAGGAGTCCGCTTGAAGATTCTCTCACTCTGTCCCTCCCCCAGTTTGCATGCATGCTCTCTCTCTCTCTCTAAAATAAATAAGAAAATCTTTTTTAAAAAATTAAAAAACAGACTTTAATAGATTAAAAATCATTAAATTAATAGAATAAAAAATAAATCTAAGAATTATCTTCTTTAAAATACAAAAAAAATAGGTAAACCATTAATAATCTCATCAAGGACAAAAGAGTAAAAGCACAAATACAAAATACTGAAATGTTTTTGTGGAAAGAACCATGAATAGAAAAAACACAAAAAGAATTATAAGAGAATGTTTTGCTTATTTCTCTGTTCAATGACAATAAGAACCTGTATGAAATAAATTATTTTTATTTACACATATATTAAAATTAAACCCCAAAATAGTATACAATATTACCAGACCAATTACTCTAGAGGATGTCACTATAAAGCTATTCTTTCCAAAGATTAAAGGTTTGAACAGTTTCAGAGCGATTTCTACTAAACTTGTAAGGAAAAAATAACTACAGTAAAATTCATACTGTTCAAAAATACAGAGAAAAGAATAGGAAGAACTCAAATACTCTTTAGAAAATGATTATAGTATGGATCCAGAACCCAAAAACAATAGCAGAAAAGAAAAGCAAAGTAGAAATCATTCTTATTTAATGATTATGAATGAAAAAAAAAGCAAACAGAATCCAAGAGCACAGTAAAATAATAATACAGCATAAGAAGTATAATTAATTCTAAAAATGCAAGGATGGTTAAAAGTTAGTATATCTATTTATATAAATTTGCATATTAATGAAGGAACCAGTGAAGAAAAATCATACAGTAATTTTCATACATAATGAAAAGTCATATAAAAAAGCTAACATAATTAGTATTCTCAGTAACATAAGACATTTCAGTTAGTTAAATCATGCTAAATTGGGAAACATCAAGAACATTTTAATTAAAATCAAGAATAAAACAAATATGTTCTTTACCACCATTATAATTAATATTGCTCTGAATATATTCATGGAATTAGATCAGATAAAAAATATAAAAATTGAAAATAAGGAATGTCATATCATTAAATTTAGATTACATCTTTTTTTTTTCTGGAGAAAAAATAAAAGAATCAGCTGAAAAAAAAAATTACAAGCAGTAAGAAAATTTATTGAAGTTGAGGGGTGCCTGGGTGGCTCAGTCGGTTAAGCAGCTGCCTTCAGCTCAAGTCATGATCCCAGGGTCCTGGGATCGAGTCCTGCATCAGGCTCCTTGCTCCACGGAGAACCCGCTTCTCCCTCTCTCTCTGCCTGCCTCTCTGCCTGCTTGTGCTCTCTCTCTATCTTTCTGTCAAATAAATAAAAAAAAATTTATTGAAGTTGAGTGAAAATTTAAATATACAGAAACTAATGATCTTCACATCAACAAATAACTGCCAGTTGTAAGACATAATCCATTTAAAGTAACACAAAAATAAATAAAATATCAAGAAATAAGTTGAAACATGCACAATGTACATAGAAAACATTTTAAATCCTACTGGAGGATGCAAAAAGAGGTTTGAACAACTGTATGGCACAACTTATTATTAAACAGGAAGACTTCACATCATAAGACATTAATTCTCTTCAATTAACTTACAATTTTTTAAATTACAATAACACAATATTGATTTATTTTTGGAATTAAATACAATGACTTTAAATTTCATAATAGAAATTAATAAGAATATAACACCAAAGGCATAATCTATGAAAAAATATTTGATAAACTGAACTTCATTACATTTAAAAACCTCTGCTCTGTGAATGAAATGTCAAAAGAATGAGAAGACAAGCCACAAAATGGGAGAAAATATTTGCAAAAGATACAACTGATAAAGGACTGTTATTCAAAATATACAAAGAACTCAAAAATAAGAAAACAAACAACCCTATTAAAAATTGAGCAAAGGCCTTAACAGATACCTCACCAAAAAAAGATACACTGATAACAAATAAGCATATGAAAAGATGTTCCATATCCTATGGAAATGCAAATTAAAACAAAAATGAGATACTACTACACACCTGTTAGAACACCCAAAATCTAAAATACTAACACCACCAAATGCTGGCAAGGATGTAGAACAACAGGAATTCTCATTTATTGCTGGTGGGAATGCAAAGTAATACATACTGCCAGTTTGGAAGCTACTTTGGCAGTTTTGTGTGTGTGTGTGTGTGTGTGTGTGTGTGTGTGTGGTGTGTTTTAGGAAATTAAACATAAGTATTACTATAAGATCTAACAACCATGCTCCTTGGTATTTACCCAAAGGAGTTGAACACTTAAATCCACAAGCCATATACATGGATGTTTATAGTAGCTTTATTCATCATGGCCAAAACATGGAAACAACCAAGATATCCTTCAGTTGGTGAATGAATAATTAAACTGTGGTACATCAGAAAATGGAATATTATTCAGTGTTAAAAAGAAATTATTTATCAAACCATGAAAAGACATGGAAGAAATTTCAATACATATTACTAGTGAAAAAAGCCAATCTGAAAAGGCAACATACTGTATGGTTTCAATTATATAGTTCTAGAAAAGGCAAAACTACAGAGATAGTAAAAAGATCTGTAGTTGCCAGGGGTTGGGGTGAGAGGAATAGATGAATAAGTGGAGCACTGAGAATTTTTAGGAGAATGAAAATTGTATGATGTCATAATGATGAATATAATTTATTATACATTCATTCAAATCCATATATAAGAATAAGAGTGAAGAGTAATATAAACTATGAACTCTGGGTGATAATGATGTATCAATGTAGGTTCAAAAATGATAACAAATGCACCACTCTGGCAGGGGATATAGGTAATGAGTAAGGCTATGCATGCGGTGGGGGGGGGTAAAGAGAATATGGCAAATCTCTGTGTCTTCCCCCCTCATTTTATTATAAATCTAAAACCAATCTAAAAAATAGAAAATAAAATCAATGCACAGAAATCAGTGGCATTCCTATACACCAACAACAAGACAGAAGAGAGAGAAATTAAGGAGTCGATCCCATTTACAACTGCACCCAAAACCATAAGATACCTAGGAATAAATCTAACCAAAGAGGCAAAAAATCTGTACTCAGAAAACCATAAAATACTCATGAAAGAAATTGAAGAAGACACAAAGAAATGGAAAAACGTTCCATGCTCATGGATTGGAAGAACAAATATTGTGAAGATGTCAATGCTACCTAGAGCAGTCTACACATTTAATGCAATCCCTATCAAAATACCATCTACTTTTTTCAAAGAAATGGAACAAATAATCCTAAAATTTGTATGGAACCAGAAGAGACCCCAAATAGCCCGAGGAATGTTGAAAAAGAAGAGCAAAACCGGCGGCATCACAATTCCGGACTTCAAGCTCTATTACAAAGCTGTCATCATCAAGACAGTATGGTACCGGCACAAAAACAGACACATAGATCAATGGAACAGAATCGAGAGCCCAGAAATGGACCCTCAACCCTATGGCCAACTAATCTTCGACAAAGCAAGAAAGAATGTCCAATGGAAAATAGAAAGTCTCTTCAACAAATAGTGTTGGGAAAATTGGACAGCCACATGCAGAGTGAAAATGGACCACTTCCTCACACCACACACAAAAATAGACTCCAAATGGTTGAAAGACCTCAATGTGAGACAGGAGTCCATCAAAATCCTAAAGGAGAACACAGGCAGCAACCTCTTCGACCTCAGCCACAGCAACTTCTTCCTAGAAACATCACCAAAGGCAAGGGAAGCAAGGGCAAAAATGAGCTATTGGGATTTCAAGATAAAAAGCTTTTGCACAGCAAAAGAAACAGTCAACAAAACCAAAAGACAAATGACAGAATGGGAGAAGATATTTGCAAATGACGTATCAGATAAAGGGCTAGTATCCAAAATCTATAAAGAACTTATGAAACTCAACACCCAAAGAACAAATGACCCAATCAAGAAATGGGTAGAAGACATGAACATTTTTCCAAAGAAGACATCCAAATGGCCAACAGACACATGAAAAAGTGCTCAACATCGTTCGGCATCAGGGAAATCCAAATCAAAACCACAAGAAATACCACCTCACACCAGTCAGAATGGCTAAAATTAACAAGTCAGGAAATGGCAGGTGCTGGCTGGGACGTGGAGAAAGGGGAACCCTCCTACACTGTTGGTGGGAACGCAAGCTGGTGTAGCCACTCTGGAAAACAGTATGGAGGTTCCTCAAACAGTTGAAAATAGAGCTACCCTATGACCCAGCAATTGCACTACTGGGTATTTACCTCAAAGAAACAAATGTAGGGATCCGAAGGGGTACGTGCACCCCGATGTTTATAGCAGCAATGTCCACAATAGCCAAACTGTGGAAAGAGCCAAGATGTCCATAGACAGATGAATGGATGAAGAAGATGTGGCATATATACACAATGGAGTATTATGCAGCCATCAAAAGGAATGAAATCTTGCCATTTGCAACAACGTGGATGGAACTGGAGGGTGTTATGCTGAGCGAAATAAGTCAATCAGAGAAAGACACGTATCATATGATCTCACTGATATGAGGAATTCTTAATCTCAGGAAACAAACTGAGGGTTGCTGGAGTGGTGGGGGTGGGAGGGATGGGGTGGCTGGGTGATAGATATTGGGGAAGGTATGTGCTATGGTGAGCAGTGTGAATTGTACAAGACTAATGAATCACAGACCTGTACCTCTGAAACAAATAATACACTATAGGTTGAAAAAAAAAAGAGAGAAGAAGATAGCAAGAAGGGAAAAATGAAGGGGGGAAAATTGGAGGGGGAGACGAACCATGAGAGACTATGGACTCTGAGAAACAAACTGAGCATTCTAGAGGGGAGGGGGTTGGGGGGATGGGTTAGCCTGGTGATGGGTATTAAAGAGAGCATGTACTGCATGGAGCACTGGGTGTTATATGCAGACAATGAATCATGGAACACTACATCAAAAACTAATGATGTAATGTATGGTGACTAACATAACATAATAAAAAATAAAATAAAATAAAATCCTTAAAAAAAATCAATAAGGTTTTCCTCACACCTAGGCAGCAGAGAGCTGAAAAGAAAGCTTCCCCCTCTAAGAACAAGAAAAAGCCAGATAAACTACAAAATCCTAAATTTTCTTGAACCTATCAAAAAGGTGGTGTCACAAAGTAACACCAAGTAACCTGGAAATTCCATAAGGGACAGGCATCCATTAGAGAGAGTGCAGTATGGACCGTCTCATCTATAATAGAACATAGGAAGAAGGCAGAACCATCACACACTATGATAAGAAAGGATCATCTGAAATTTTAATACATTTCTAAAGACTGAAAATGGGCTAGCATAACAGTATAAAACTGCTGATAGCCCCAGACCCAAAAGGAATTTGTATTTACTCACGAACTCTTTTTCAAAAACTTCCAGTGGGTAGCAAATGAAAGAGTGGGGGCAGCATAAGAGACTGAAAAGAACTGCACCTGCCCGTAAAGACATGGAAGAGAGTATTCAGTGCTGCTGTTGGAAAGGCAAAAATCACCTTTCCCTGCCTGCTTCCTTATCTACTAAGAAGCAAATGCCTTAGGGAGAAAAAACAAGACTTGTCAAACCTGGGGCATAAGTAAAGATCCACTGAGGAATTCCTAGAGCAGGCTCAGCAGTAGACTTGTCCTGGTTGTGGAAAGAATCCGTGAACTTGAAGATAGGTAAGTAGAAATCACCGAAAGGTAAACACAAGGGGAAAAAAAGAATGAAAGCAAACAGAACAAAGCATCAAAGAGCTGTAGGGAAATACCAGATCATCTAAGTATTTGTACTTGGAGTCCCAGAAGGAGAACAGAGAGATCACAAGACAGAAGAAATACTTGAAAAGATAAAGACCATAAATTTTCCAAAAATAATGAAAGACTGCAAAACTGAAATTCAAGAGCCTACGAGAACCTAAAGCAGTATTTTAAAAAAATACACATAGACATATCACATTCAAACTACTGAAAAAGATAAAAAGAAAATCTTGAAGGCAACCAGAGGGAAAAAAAAAGACCCATCACATATAGATGAGCAAAGACAAAAATTACAGCAGCCTTTTCATCAGAAACCACACAAGTGAGAAGATAACAAGCAGCATCTTTACATTCTGGAAGAAAAATCTGAAAATCTGCCATCCCATATCCATACCTAGAGAAAATGTTTCTCAAAGAAGGTTAAATGCTTTTTCAGACACACAAATGACTGCCTGGAGAATCCACTGAACTACAGATTCATTAGCATTAAATATACACATGCTAACCAATAGTTTATAGTTTACAGAACTATACGCATATCCAAGAAAATACCACACCTTAGAGTGATGCCTGTGGTAAAGGAGAAGTGAAAAAATGCATTTGGTGATCAAGGACGAAGGCAAAGATCAAAATAGAGCAACCGAGGAGACTCACACAGTCCAACAGAATAGTATGAGTGAGCTGAGTGACATTGCTTCTGTGTGTGAGCCCCTCAACGTAACTCATACACACACACACCCCACACACATATTGACACAGTCACAGACACACAAAAAATAAAACAAAGCCAGAAAATTAGATAAAATTTTGGTATGGGAACTGGCTAAAAATATGGTTCATTTATCTAAGGGGATATTATGAGACTGTTAAAAATAATGAAGAGCTGATAGGAAACCATTTCCAATGTATAGTATCGAGATAAATAACTAACTCCTGGCCTGTATGAAGAGCATAGTACTCCTTACATCATAATATACAGACATAAATATGGAGATAGAGATAGAGATAGACATAGACAGATATAGATGATATAGATATAAATATGAGTAAACACTGCATATGTCCACACTGACTCTGGAAGGACACAGAAGAAAATGGAACAGCGATTGCTTCCATGAAGATAACTAGTTAGCTGACACATGGCAGTGGGAGGGGAGAAAGATATTTTACAGCATATCATTCCTTTTAAATTTTGTGCTCTTATTTGCATGACCACTTCAAACTAAGAAATGAAATACATCATTAAAGAAAATGTAAGGGAGGAAGAGTCTTCCCTTCTTCCTTTCTAGGTTCTTTGGCTATTCTAATAATTAAATTGACATAAGACAGATTAACAGGAGAAAAACACGTTTAATTTTGTATGAATGGAAGCCCCATAAAAATATGAGACCCAAAGGCCACCAGGTGATTGAGGCTTATAAAATATCATTGGGCCTGAGCCGGAGAAAGGGGTCGAGGTCTGGAGATAGGAACGGGAGGAAGGCCACTCACAAAGGTGAGAGGCGATGTTTGAAAAACAAAGGCTGCCCCATTACTCAGACAATTTTCTTAAGTAAGAGGTGTATCTGGTAATAACTTTCTCCTGGTACAGGCCCCCTTTCCAACATAAATTTAGGCAGTTTAGGGGGCGGTAAAGAGCTCCTCCTGAATCTGCTGAGTTTTGATTACCTTTAGCCTAAATAATCTCCATCACAAAGTGGCATATTTTAGGGGCTCCTCTTCTGCTCTCCTTCAAAAATGTGCACCAATAAAATAATTGTCTACTTTGAAATTAGCAATGAGATTATCACAGGCTAAATTATTGGCAAGAGTTAAAAACTTAAATATTGGTCAGATTTGGATTAAAGTGACGAGTGGGAATTTAGAAGCAGGACTGCTGTGAGGTCAGAAAGTCTGAAGAGTGCCCAAGTTTATTAAAAATTTATTTTCTATCCAAACACAGCAGTCTTTATCCATACCTGCAACTCCATGCTTTAGTAGTATTTACTGTATCACAATCCCTGCAGGTAAAACTATGCCTTTGATAAATCAGGATCTCATTTAGAATTCAAAATAATTAGTAGGATGGTCATAATCCCTCCAAGACATACACCAGCATTTTCTATTTCAAATAGCCAAGGATCTCTAGATCCTATGGGCCTTAAAGAATTATCCATGACAAAGCCAAATATATTGATCTGCAGATGTGCTGGAAAGCTTTTCTAAGAAAGTACCTTACCAGTGTGAGGACAAATTCCAATTCCTATCTCTGCTGGAGTACTATCATTCAAACTTTTCAGCACAATTTCAAAGCCATTCACTTAAATTGTCCTTGATATGCTTACTCATCACTCTCTGGTACACTCTCAAATGCCCATCAACTTGCACTCAAAAAGCTCTGATTCCTTAAAGTGGGGACAATATCTTTTCTAAGTCCCTCTATACACCTCACATACCTAAGAGAGGCCAATTCCATCCTTCAACCATCCTACAAAGATTTTATCAGTATAGTCGTCATTTCTAGAGCAGAGTCTATAACTAGTGGAGCCAGCAAAGACGACCTTTACTCAGTAATTGGGCATTAACTATTTTGATTATATCATGATCTTGCCAAAAACAATGATATTGTCCATTGTGCTCTTAAGGAAGTGCACAGGAATGGGGGAGAATATGAAAAGAGAACTTGAGAACAACTCTACTGAGATTTACACTTCCCCAGATCCAGCTACCAGAGAATTGAAATTGTAAGAAAGATTAAATATTCAGCTAAAAGAATTAAGTTTATTTAATCTTAAAATGTTAGTAAAGATATTCCAATATTTCTTTACGTAATAATTAAGAAAGCAATTGCTACCATGAATAATCACTAGTAATGTAATTTATATGGAATTTACAAAATTTAGGGAGATATTCATTACCATTAACTTTGGTAATGTTTTCAAAAGGAAATACTCTCAAGGAAATACTCCCATGTGTTTAGATAGATAAATTGGCAGCGTAGTGTTATTCTCAACTTTTGCACTTAATAAAAACAATAAGAATTAAAACATAGTCAGATAAACCGAAATGAATCAGTATTGATTTTTCTTCCACAGAGAAAGGAGATGACGTGAGTTGTTGCACTGTTTGATTTTTAACTGTAATTTATTTCAGGCATCAGCAAGCTTTTTCTGTAAAGGACCAGGTAGTAAGTGATTTAGGCTTTGTAGGTCTCTCTCACCAAGGGTGCCATTGTAGTGAAGCAGCTACAAATAACAAGGAAATGGGCATTGTTGTGTTCCAGTAAAACTTTTCAAAAACAGGATGCAGTCCCAAATCGGGCCTGCATATTGTGATAGTTTGCTTACTTCTAATCTGTTAGCGATAAATGATTCATAAAGATATAGTAAGGAGCAAATAATAACCCAGAGCCCCAAATCTCATCAGCTGTGTGCCTTTTGTGATGGAGATGCCATGAATCCATAAATGTACTCATCTGATACTATTTGACATCATTTTTATCCATACATTAATCTTCCTCTCCCTTCAGATACACAAGGCTATAAGTGGTAGAATTTGTTGATTGAATTTATTTTTTTATTTCACAATTTATTTTCTGAACTATTGTATTTCACAAAGAAAACTATATCATCTTAGCAAATATCCCATAGAATTCCAGTTCTGTCATTAAAGTATTATAATGTGAAGAATAAATATATGATAAATCAACTGAAGGAAAATTTGAGGGAAGAGAAGAACTTTTAACACCGTTAAAGGGATATGAGTTAAATAAATCACTGAACTGGATTTGATTCAAAAAAATTCAATAAATTAAATTCCTAATTGCTCCATATTTGTGTGAACGAATGAATGAATACTTAAAGAGAGCATGCATGCTGAAATTAAAAGAACTAGTCATACCTGTAGGAAATGAAACACATTTTTTTGTTTTCTTCTCTTACAACTTCCCTATTTCAGATTTTCAGGGAAAAAATAAAGTCATTAAATGTCACGAGTGGAAGAGAACCTTAAATTTGTCCCTATTTCATTTTTCATTGCCCGAGAAAAATAACCAGGAACAAAAAAACACTCAAATAAATGAACAAAAGATCAAGGTCCACATTGTGTATTTTGAATTTTCTTCTTAAGGCCTTTTAATTTCGTTCTCTCTTTTGAGCTTACAGGCAATATGTGGAAACTGTCTAGGCAATAGGACTGTGAGTGGTACATAACAGACAAAAACGCGTGCTCGTTTTATTCTACACCTCCTATTTCTTCACCCTACGCTTTCAGTCTCTATAACGAATCTCTGTGTTATACTTATGCAGTCACAAAAATGTTCTCTGTGCCCAGCATGGCTAATAGATGGTTAAGGGATACATTGAGAGAATTATAGACAACTCATATATAGACTAATATTTTGTAAGAAAAGATCTTTTAAATATTGTAATAATTACATGGCCCAGTACATTGTATTTAAGTCTCTATCTATTCCATACTGCAGCATAATAACTGATTAGTGGTGGAAAGTATTTACATAATATTTCTAAACACCATTACTATTATTAACATGCTTTATTCTCTAAAATTCCCTGAAGCAGTTAGAGTAGGTAGTAATACATTCATTTTGCAGAAACAGAGATGGGTTCCCAGGGGCTAAATACTGCATGCAAAATCAGAAAATTAGTTAATGATAGAACCTAAATTAGAACCCAAATTGGGTGCCTGGGTGGCTCAGTCGGTTAAGTGTCTGCCTGCGGCTCAGGTCATGATCCCAGCGTCCTGGGATCGAGTCCCACGTCAGGCTCCCTGCTCAGTGGAGAGTCTGCTTCTCCCTCTGCCATTCCCTCCCCCACTCATGCTCTCTCTCTCTCTCTCTCTCTCTCTCTCTCTCTCAAAACTAAATAAAGTCTTAAAAAAAAAAAAAGAACCCAAATGTCCTTCCTTTCTTATTGGATGTCTAATCTATGAAATTCTACTGCAATTAATAGTCTTGAGATATGCACACCATAATACACAAAGGAAATGTGGTTCTAAACACAGCAAATGGAGGGGCACCTGGGTGGCTCAGTTGGTTAGATGTCTGCCTTCAGCTTAGGTCATGATCTCAGGGTCCTGGGATCGAGCCCCGAGTTGGGGGTGGGGGGGGGGTCTCTTCTCAGCAGGGGGCCTGTTTCTCCCTCTCCATCTGCCCCTCCTGCTCGTGTTCTTTCTCCCTCTCTCTCTCAAATAAATAAATAAAATCTTTTAAAGAAATAAAAAAAACACAGCAAATTGAAGTATCTTTCAAAAGGTGGGGGAAGAGGCTCAATTCAAAAAAGCTGGATTGGGACACAACTTTAAAGGCCAGAAGCAGAATTGGTGAAAACATAGCCAAGAAGAGGACTTTCAAGGCAATTTATCTAATAACATTTTTTAAGGAAGGAAGAAACAGGATCTGTTTTTTAAAAACAAGGCTGACAAGAATGACACTGGTCCCAGGCAGTAGGTTGGGGACAAGAAGAAATCTGTCTCTGTGCTTCTATGTACCCTGGAGAGAGTTGGGACAGCGCCATGACTTCTCCATTAAGGCATTCAATGAGGTCATCCTACCTATTCTTTTTGAAAAATATGAGGCTTCAGTTTTCTAGTGGGAGAAAAATCAAATTTATTTTCAGCTCATACTGCCTCTTGGGTAAAGGAGCAATGACATTGATATGTACATGCCACCCAGGCTGATTTGTTTAGTCTCAAGAAAAGGCAGAGCAGCTTGCCATCATGTGGGGATTTATTCCTGACAATTAGAAGGGAGCTAGGCTAGTACTACAAGAGGGAATGGCATGTATTAATGTCATCATTAGCCTTCCACAAAAAGGGTTTCTATTTTGAAATAGTCTCATCTAGCAGATACGTCAGTGCTTTCCAACCAAATTATCACCCTATTAGTGTGTGGTCATTCTTCACCAAACATTGGTGCCCCATTTGACTGATTAATCTATGGACTTAGCAACTTTAAAAACAAAAAATCAATCAAAAAATAGTTTTGAGCAAATCTTTGGTCCAATTTTTAATCATTGTTTCATATAAATATATATATGTATATATATATAAGATTTATATATAATATCTAGTTTACTTCTCAGGACAACCTTATGATTACAATGATTATGCTCATTTCCTGGATGAGAAAATTGAAGTTTGAGACTAAGTACCTTCAAGGTTTTACAGCTATTAAGCAGAAGAACAAGAATTCAAGCCCATGTCTGTTGAGCTCCAAAGCCCAAGGATTTGGTTATTATTCTCCTGATGACATTGATTTAGAAAGTCAAGATTTAGACACAGAAAAAGGAAACTAATAGTGTGAGCCAGTACAGTTGTCAAATAAATTGCACACACAGGAAGCAGCATACAATTTCTGAGTAAGAAAAAGATGACTGTAATTTTAAAAAGGAGGAGAGAGAATTAAGACAAAATTTATCTCAGTTAAATATAGAAAGTTAAGAAATATACAGGTAGATGGAGAGATTTGGGGCATTAATCAGAGGGAACTGTGAGAAGAAAGGAGGTAGGATAAAGACACAAAATGAAACCAAGAAGTAGGAATGCTTAAATGCTCATGTTCAAGAACAGACAATAGGCATGTCTAGTGGAAATAAAGTAATGAAATTGTACAGACACACACAATGCTAAAATATATATGAATGAATATGATCACAGTTCCCCTATTACAGTAAAGATGCTGTGCCTTACTACTTAGAAAGCATCTGTTTCTCCTGTGAGAGTCCAGAAACTCATAAAATCTTCTTAGATAAGAACAAAGAAGAGAGCCTGGGCGTGGAGCCTACTTAAGATTCTTCTTCTGCCCCTCCCCACCTCTAAAAAATTTGGCAAAGAAGTCATGCTGGCAAAAGATCAGGGCCAGAGTTAGAATTCCTTAGTGGGCACAGAGCTTCTGGGACCTCTGAGTTCTTAGCAATTTTACTCCTATTTTTGGACAAAGAGAAGATAGCAAGGCTGTCACAGTAATGTGCTTGTCTTCATCAATACACCTAAAAGAGGGAGTATTATTATTATTACCATTCCTACCTCAGTATCCTTCTTCCCTCTGATACATGCTTTGTATCAGAAATTCTCTGATACAGAAAATCTCTGTATCATGAGATTCTTCTTATGTATTTATGGCCTATCTAGGCACAAGACACAGATACTTCACCCATAGAGGAAGGAAGGAAGAGAGGAGTCAGGGCATGGAGAATTCTTATAAAAGCTGTCCTCTCTCCTAGCTATCGAGAGGGTAACATAGAGACTCATTTCTCTTTCAAACAAGGTTTTCCATTTTCTATGCATGACTGTTTACTAGAAACAAGAGAAAACATTTCCTTTCCATGTACAACAGGAAATTATATGTAGAGAAAAATAAAATCTATTCTCCATGGAAAGGATTTTAGCAACAATAGAAGTTTGACTTCTTTCCAGAAAAACATGTGTGTATGTGTTTTCCCCATGAACAGGTGTGGGGTTGGACATTGAATTGTGCTCACTTCCACATATATTCTCAGATCTCACTCAGATCTTACAAGGAGAATATGAAAAAATTCAATAGTCAGAGTCATTTTTTTTAAAGATCTTATTTATTTATTTGACAGAGAGAGAGCACAAGCAGGGGGAGCAACAGGCAGAGGGAGAGGGAGAAGCAGTCTCTCTGCGGAGCCGGGACACAGTTTCCCGGCTCGATCCCAGGATCCCAGGATCATGACCCAAGCCGAAGGCAGATGCTTAACCAACTGAGCCACCCAGATGCCCCAACAGTCAGAACTCTTTACAGACACCATGATGCATTATTACAAAATGCCTGTGGTAGAACATTGCCTTTTTCAAGACAACACTACGTGAAATAAAAGCAAGGCCATGATGCTTCAGCTTCAATTTCCAGTTTAACCATGAAGAAGCCTTATGTGCATCTGCACTTGCTCACTGAAGGCCCACCTGTGTAAGGGCTCAAAGGAAAGAAGATGGCTCTGCATGAAAACAATAAAATGAAACTATAGAGCAAGCTGTCCTCTTAACACCCAGTCTATATAGCACATGTGTTTTCCCTATGTGGCTTTATGTCATCACATCATGTCCTGGACTTCTCCAAGTGGATGGAACACCAATACCTCAAACTCAGCAGGTTCACAACCAAACCATTCGTCTTCCCCCCCGGCCCCCAAATCTATGCCTTCTGTGTTCCCCAATTCAGACAATTACAGCAATATTCTCCAAAGCTATAAAACTCAGTAGAATCTCCACCTTCCTTCTCTTGTTCATTCTCCAAATTCAGATGGTGGGCACCTTCACCACTTTCTACTCCTCCAGCCATGACCCTAATTCAGGCTCTCGATAGCTCTTACCTGGAAAATCTCAATAGCCTCCTTACTTAGCCTCCCCAACCTCTACTCTCTCCCCATTTTATTACCCCCTTCACACAAGAGCCACAGTTGGCTTCCTTAATTTTAGATTGATTATTTTAATTCTCTGCTTGGAACCTTTCATTGATTCCTAATATCCTATGGCACCATTTCCTTGCAAAATTAGCTTTGCCTCGTGCCAAATAATGGGGAAAGAAAGAAGGAAAGAAGTAAGGATAGAAGACATAGGAAAGAATAAAAATATTTCAAAATCTATAAAAATAATTTTACTTAAAAATTAGCTTTTCATTTTATTTGTTTATGTTTAATGGACTTATTGTATAAGCAATTCTATTTAGGGAAATAAGAAAACATATGCAAATCTGCTTATTTTTGCAAAAACAACCAAAGAATGAATAAACTAGATACTAATGTAATTAGTTATGTACAAGGGGAAAATGTAGATTAGATGAAAATGTTAACTTTCCTCAATTTGCTGACTGCATTGCAGTTATAAGAGAATATTCTTGTTCTTAGGAAATACATACTGCAACATTAACTGCTAAGGGACCTGACATATCCAGCCTACTCTCAAGTAGTTCAGATGAAAAATATATAATTGTGTATGTGTGAGAGACAGACAAGACAGAAAGAGAAAGAGAATGATAAAGCCATTTTGCAAGGTGTTAAAAATTGGTCAATCAAGGTGTATAAGTCATTTTTTCCCTGACATAGCATCTATCATTTTTTTTGCTGCTGAGGACCAACTAGATGATTTTCCCCAGTCTTAATATTTATTTCGCATCACTAATAAACTTGAAACCCTGATAATCTGCTAATGATTCTGTAGCAGAAAAGGTGGGCAGTGTTTATTTGAAGTTCTTCGTCTTTGGCCATGGGTTTAGAGCATATGTTTAGTAAGGGGCTATGTTTTGAATATTTTCCTTTTGGTAGATGTGTTGCAGATAGTTAACTGTTACTGTAATCTATTTTGAGATTTATTGCCTCAGTCTCAAGTTTGTTCTTGTGAAATGAAAATTTCTAGGCTTAAATTTCCTCCTCTGCGGAATGAGAAGAGTGGAGTAATCACTAGATTACATATCTAAGTCCTTTCTCCCCCAAAAAATCTCTTTCACATTTTACTTTCTCAATTTTTTTTTTAATGCAGAAGAAATTTAATTATCTCACCCCAGGATCTTTATATCACTGGGAGGAAAAAATCAATTATTTGTGCTCATGATCGAGGTGAAGTGAAGTTCATTGTCATGCTTGCTCCTTTCTACATAATTTTAATTTCTTAATTGAGCCTAGAATTGAGAGGAGCTTATTATAACTAGGGCTCTAAAAATACTAACTCATGCCTGAGATTGCTTGCATTCTTACAAGTAAAAGAAAATTGTTGAAATCATTGATTTGTGGCCCGTCAGATGCTTTCAGTTTCTATTATTTCTCAGCACTGGCTTTGTAGAGTCATTGTTACACGGCTCTGCCACTGTGCTAATTTGGCATTTGCCAAAAATATTTAGAATCATGAAGGAATGATGTGCAGGACAAATGCTTTGTAGTTGTCTACAATCTTTCCAATGGTAATCAACGTTTATTTGTTTTGTAAATCATCAGCTACATAATGTAAAAGGCAAATGTATTTCCTTTTCCCTTTCTTCCCCAGGCAGAATCTGAAAAGAACTGAACCAAAGGCCACTGAGAAGCTATTTGTGAAATAGGGCTGTGACCTGTAACAGACAGTGGGTCCAGATGGACTTCGCAGGGTCTGAGAGATTAGATGGCAAGAGGCTCACAGAGCACTTCTCCAATAGCTGCAACCCTGCTGGAAAAATGCATAGATAAGGGTTTGATTCCGCTGTTCATAAATAACTCTTCCAGACACCCTATGTCATAAATGGGAGCACACCTTAGGAAAAAAAATTAATATGTAAAAATTTAATAAAGGGAATCAGGAGGAGGACCTGCTGTTTATCTTCTGGGTCTCTGAGTCTGCACCTAAGAGCAAAGTGATCTATGCCACCTCTAAGGACACCATCAAGAAGCTGAGCGGTGATCAAGCATGAATTACGAGCAAACTGCGAGGTGAAGGTCAAGGACCCCTGCACCTGGGCAGAGAAGCTGCGGGACAGTGCCCTGCTCCCTGGAGAGCAAGCCTGTGTGGGTCTCTTTCCAGTCCACCTGCTTGGAGCATTTGGCGACCCAGACCTGCCCACGGGGGTTGCAGGCTGACCCTCCCGCGGCGGGGAGGGCAGGGGGCTGAGAGGATGCCAGCATGGGGAAGGCAACCCCTCCCGCTGGACTCTCCTCTTCCGCAAATCCCCGACAGTTCTGCCTTCCCAAACTGCTTTTAATCTCCTGATTTCTCTTCGGTTGAGGCAGATCAAGTCGTCTCCCCGCCCCCCACGAGGGACCCCAGTTTAGCGGAGGGTGGGAGGACGAGCTGTATTTTATTAGGTATAAAATTATATTGACGCTTTTAAATAAACTCAATAAATATATTGGGCTAAAGTTGAACGGGATCTATATAAATGGTGGAAATCCTTTTTTTAAAGTCAGTTAAAAACTCACCAATTAAAAAATAGCTTTAATTCACTCATTCAATAAACAATAAACATGTATTAAGCACTTATTATATGCCAGGTTCTGTGGTTCACAAGACCAGGTTCTCTGCTCTCTGGAAACTTATAGGTAAAAAATTTAAGAAAAAAATTCACGTTTAAGTATGGATTTTTAAAAGACAAAAAGATATTAATCTGGAGTGTTTCAAGTTTTTTAACGAGTGTTTTTATTAGGAAAGAGATATGAGTATACATGATGAAAATGTGCCAAGTATATAATAAAAAAATTACAAATAACAAGTGACATTATTCTTGGAGACCCTCTGAGAATAGTCTCAGGAAATATATTAATAATGCTGCTTTCTTCTTAACCACTTTTTTAGTATTTTCATATATATTTCAATTTACCTTGCCACTCTACAAAGAGCTTGCATGGTAAAAATCAAACATATATGGGCACCTGTGTGGCTCAGTCAGTTAAGCGTCTGCCTTCAGCTCAGGTCATAATCCCAGGGTCCTGGGATCCAGCCCCACATCGGGCTCCCTGCTGAGCAGGGAGCCTGATTCTCCCTCTCCCTCTCCCCGTTTGTGTTCTCTCTCTCCTTTTCTAATAAATAAATAAAATCTAAAAAAAAAAAAATCAAACATATATTTCCAGGGATCTACAGGTACAATATGTTAGAATATTGATGTTTGGCAGAAAATATTTTTATTTCCTGCTATGACATCCAGTCAACTTCAAGCATTTAGGATTCAGACATGTAACTGGTGTGGACATTGCTAATCTCCCTACGCAGACATTCAGGAGAAAATTACCAAAGCAGGATAGGGAAAAGTTAGCGTCATTAAAAAAAATGACTCCTCCTCAAACAATATTGTCATTGTCTAAATGCCAAGGTCCTCTTGGAACTGTAAAAGTTTTCATGGTATCAAGCCCGACTGTTTATTAGCCAATAAGTAGTTCTTGATTTCTAAAATATTCTCGATGTGTTTCTTCCCAAGAAATGTTATCTTAAAAAAAATGTTATCTTTGAAGAAGAGAGAACATTATTTTAAAAGTATTGCTTAATAAGATTATTTTGCTATTACTGATTTTTAAATAAAGTATAAAATCATATTGATACTTTTTGTGATATTTTTATATAAAAATCAGTGTTGTATATTAGGCTTAAGTAGAACAGACTCTACATTAAAAGTGGAAGTCATTTTTTATACAGTCAATTAAAACTCAGCAATCAAAAAACAGCTTAGGGCGTCTACCCTCATTAATTAAAAAAAAAAGTCTGTAACCAGCCATAAATTGACAACCCAATTAAAAACCAGGCAAAGAATCTGAATAGGCATTTCTCCAAAGGAGATACACAATGGTCAGTAAACACGTGAAAAGATGTTCACCTCATTAGCCAGAGGGAAATACAAATCAAAACCCGGACATACCACTCCCCAGTCCTTATTAGGATGACTATAATCCAAAAGGCTATAACAAGGATTGGCAAGGACGCAGAGAAATTGGAAATCTCATAAACCTTTGGTGAATGTAAAATGTTGCAATGACTTTGAAAAACTGTCTAGTAGTTTCTTAGACGGTTAAACGTTGAGTTACCCTAAGACCAGCAATTCAACTCCTAGGATGTATCTATAAGAAATGAAAACATATGTCCACACAAAAACTTATACAGGAATTTTTTTTTTTTTACTACCATATCAAATTTATTATTCCAGTGACACTAATACAGCTGGAGGTGCTCACAGTGACACCACACAAAGTTTTCTGCCTTTTAGTTTCTGTTCAAAGAGAAAGGTCTACAAGCTTGTTCCTTCCTCTCTTCTGGGGGAAAGTCCACTGTGAGCAATTTACGCAAATAAACCTCTTAATGCATCAGTTTTTTTTTTTCGATATCAATAGAATTATTCATAAGATCCAAAAAGTGGTAATAACTCAAATGTCTAATAATTGATAAGTAGATACATATGTGAAGTACCACCATAGAGTGGACTATTACTCAACAATAAGAATGAGTGAAGTATCTATACATGCTATTTTATGGATAACTTTGAAAACAGTATGCTAAATAAAAGAAGCCAGTCACAAAAGATTATATATTTTATGATTCTATTATACAGAAGTTCCAGAACAGTCACAGCTTTAAAAATAGGAAAGACTAGTAATTGCTTAAGTCTGGAGCTAGGAATAGGGTAAAATGGCAAGTGATTGCTAATGGGTATATGGTTTCATTTTGGAGGAATGAAGAAGTTCTAAAACTGATTGTAGTGATGGTTACACAATCCTGTGAATAGACTAAAAGCCATTGCATTGCACACTTTAAATAGGTGAATTATATGGCTTATGCATTATATGTCAATAAACTCAATAAAAATATCTGTATTGTAGAAAACACTCAAAAAATCGAATTCCATTTTTTCCTAGTACATATCTTATCTCAAAAAATAGTTGGGTTAGAGTTACTAATTAGAAGTGACATTGGAGTTGCTTTAAAATGTATGGATTCATTTATAATCAACATACTTATTGAATAGAAACTATTCTGTTAGAAAACCTGAACATAATTTATTCCTTAAATAACAAACATTTCCTAAGATTGTACATTACTAATTTTTATCTGTACTTTTTCTCAGAATCATTAAATAATTATTAATTTAACTAAGCCAGATTTGGCACACATTTTCATATAGTATCATTTGTATTACTAGAGTTCTATAGGAATAATTTGTTTTATTTTTGTATTTAAGTATTAAATTGTTAGTGTACCTATTCTCTAATTTCGGTATTAAGGTGTTGCAATTAAAATACTATTACCAAAAGTATTAGAATACACTCAGATTCCTGGGTAAAATTCTAAATTTATGTAGGTAATGATATATCCTAAAATATTTTAATAAGAATAGATAGCATGAATTAGAAAAGTTAATGTTTTTACATACTTGATTGAAATACTTTGATTAGGCCTTAAAAATAAGAATGATTGTTAACTTAGCTTCATTAAAAGTGCACTATAGAAAAAAATGGAAAGAAAATTAATTTCATTTCAAAAATTATTTAAGAAACAGGGGAACATTTAAGCCAGATGTGATGTTGAAAACATGTTTGTCTATATGCAACTCTGCACTGAATAAAATGTCAGATTGAGAATGGTCTCTCTGAGACAGGCACAACATCCAGTTCCTACCACCACATAACTGAAAGCGGAAGCTGAGGAATTTGCAAAAAGCAAGTGTAGTCAACAAAACAAAGATTAGAAGCACACAGGTAACTAAACTAAAGAAACCAAAACTAACAAAACTAAATTGGGCACTTAATCTTAAGGGAAAAAGTTCTAAAATTTTCACACTCAAAAAATGAGTCATGAAGGGATTTATTTCATCAAAAGTTTGCTTGATCAAGGACCACAAATTATTCACAAACATTTAACTCCTGGATAGTTTCCATGGTGATACAGAAAATCCAAAATGGAAATAATTTGTATAAGTTTTAACCCACATAATGGCCAAAGGGCCTTGAATAGTGGTTACAGCTCAAGAAATAATGGCCACAAGTAATTCCATAGAAAAGCAATTTTATTAACAATAAAGAAATGATAAATCACAGTATTCTAAAGCAACAGACCACAAATACTGAAACATTCATGAATTGCTATACAAAATAACACTTCCATGTTTCTTTAAGTGTAGACTGCACTGGTAAAATTGATGAATCTGTTCCTTTCCTTCAGTATATTTCATATGACCCTCCCTGTGGTTGACTAAGACCATGATAAACTGTTGCTATAGTATTTATGTATTCAGTACACATTCCCCACAAAATAGTTTATGAAACTGAATTTATATGAAGATATTTTTATTTACATGTTTGGCTATACACACAAGGAACAGAAGATACTATTACAGGGCACCAGGGCAATGTTATTTGACTCTAGCTATTCTTAACCTGTATTAAATAATCAATACTGCTTTTGAGACTTCCCTCCTCCTTCATTTAGTGGAAGGAAAATTGATGGGCTATTTCATGCCACCAGTGTAGTCCTTCCTAGATGGGAGAATTGCTACAATTATTTTGCTTCATCTTTGGATTTCTCCAGTCTGTATCCCCTTTCTGTATTGGAAAGAAAAGGCAAAACATAAAGAATGGATTATCTGAGTTGACACACTGTGCAGTTCTCCTTACTCCCCACCGCACCCTTAATACCCCTGCATAAGTTAAGAGAACTAAAATGCTTTTTATATTTCTTAATCAGAGTCCAAGTTACACTACCTATGAGCAGATAGGATCTAGTAGGTTTTTTCACTCTTTCTTGACTTAGCCTAGAGTGAATAAAAACCAAAAATTCAAATTATGAAATAGCTTACCTTTTCCCCTGTCATTATTTTATAGTGCTAGACATAATCAGAAATCTCTTTATCCCTAATTATTTTTATTAATTAAAAAGCCAGGAGCACCTGGGTGGCTCAGTCGTTAAGCATCTGCCTTCGGCTCAGGTCATGATCCCAGGGTCCTGGGATCGAGCCCCACCTCGGGCTCTCTGCTCAGCAGGAAGCCTGCTTCTCCCTCTCCCACTCCCCCGCTTGTGTTCCCGCTCTCGCTGTCTCTCTCTCTGTCAAATAAATAAATAAAATCTTTAAAAAAAATAAAAAATAAATAAAAAGACAGTGAGTTCAGTCCCATTATTACTTTGTACATTTTAAATGTTGGGTTTCTTAATATAAAAGCTGATCAATCATATAAAACATCTTTAATAGAGTTTGTGGGAACCAGGTACAATTTTTCTGTTTTGTGACAAATTTCTTCATCCCAAAGATATTTATTAGGTTGATTTTTTAATCCAGAGACTATTATACTATCCACTGTTTTCACTGACAAATCCAGTGGTAGCAAAAGAAGAAGATTCCCATAGCAGTAGGGCTGCTTTGTTAGAATAAAAGTAAAAGGAGAAGTAAAAACAAACAAAAAACTCATAAAAGAAAGAGGATGAAAAAATCATTGCAGGTAGGAAGAATGGTTGTGTGAGAAATTGAGTAGAAAGTGATAAAACTCTGATACAGGAAATCAGTTAATTCAGATACTTTATTAATATTTAATAATTGTTAGCATTTACTTCTTATCACACTTTTTAGGACTTTTCCTGTATAAATGCATTTAACCCTCATATTTATACTGAGTGATGTATGGACACACTGGGAAGTCCATCACCACAACCAAAAAATAATGTATATATCCATCACCCCCAAATTTGTCTTTTCTCTCTCCCTTCCCCCTGCTCAGGTAAACATTGATCTGCTTTATGTTACTACAGACTGGTATAGATTACATTACTATAGATTAGTATTAGTTACTATAGGTATAACTAAACTTACACGTAAGTGGAATCAAAAATATGTTCTCCTTTTCTGTCTGGCTCCTTTCCCTCAGAGTAATTCTTTTGGAATTCATCCATCTTGATGCATGTATGAATAGTTCATTACATTTGTATGGATATAGCACCACTTGTTTATCCATTCTCATGGTGATACATGTTTGGATTGTTTCCAGTTTCTGGTTATTACAAATCAAGCTGCTATGAACATTTGTAAACAAGAATTTTGGTAATTCTTGGGTAAATGCCTATGAATGGAATGGCTAGATAATATGGTAGTTGCATATTTAACTTTCAAAGATATTGCCAAACAGTTTTCCAAAGCGGTGTGTCATTTTACATTCCTGCCATGAATGTACTAACGGTGCTCTAGTTCCTCCATATCTTTGCCCACATTTGGCATGCCTAGTCTTTTAAATTTAATCATTTTTACATTGTCCACAGTGATATTGCATTGTGGTTTTATTATTTGCCTAGTAACTAATGAATGAACATCTTTTTGTATGCTTATCTGTCATCCAAAAATCTTTTGTGAACTGTCTCTTCAGATCTTTTGCCTGTTTTTTTATGGGTTGGTTCTTTTTTTTTAAGTTTATTCAGTTTTGAGAGTTCTTTATACATTATAGTCACAAGTCCTTGAATTTTCTCCTGGTATATGGCTTGCTTTTCCATATTTATAAGAGTGTCTTTTGAAGAGCAGATTTTTAAAGTTTTGATGAAATTCAATTTATCAATTTATTCCTCTATAGATTATGCTTTTGTTAATGTATCTAAGATATCTTTGCTTAACACAAGGTCACAAAGGTTTTCCCCCATGTTTACAGCTAGAATTATTATCATTTTAGTTTTGACATTTAGGTGTATAATCCATTTTAAGTTAATTTTGTATATTGTGAGATAGTATGGATCAAAGTATTTTGTTTTTACTTTTATTTTTGCATATGGCTGTTCAATTATTCTAGCACTAGTTGTTGAAAAGACTATTCTTTTTCCATGAAATTCCTCGTTCATCTTTGTCAAAAATCCATTTTCCATGTTTGTGTGGGTCTATTTCTGGACCCTCTATTCTTTTCATTGAACTATTTGTCTCTCTCTTTTTAAATATTTTATATATTTATTTGAGAGAGAGAGAGAGCACGAGAGCAAGAGGAAAGGCAGAGGGAGAGGGAGAATCAGGCTCACCACTGAGCAGGGAGACCTCTATTTGTGTATCTTAATGGTAATACTACGCTATATGATTGCTCAAGCTTTATTAAAGGTCTTGAAACCAGTTAGTACTAGCCCTTTAAATTGTTCTTTTTCAAAGTTGTTTTGTCTAAGTTTTTTTGTACTTCTAAGAGAATTTTAGAATCAGCTTGTCAATTTTTACAAAACACTTGCTGAGATTTTGATTGGAACTTGTTTTATGGCTGGAAATATGATTTATCTTGGTACATATTCCATGTGCAACTGAAAATAAGAGCATAGTATTTTCTTGCTGGGTATAGTATTCTGTAAATATCAAATAGATCAAGTTGGTTAATAAGGCTGATGAGTCTCCTAAATTCTTGCTGATTTTCTCTACTTGTTCTATCATTTACTGAGAGAGGAGTATTGAAATTTCCTTGCAGTTTTATCCTCTCAGTTTCATGTATTTTGAAGCTCTGTTATTCAAGGCATAAATGTTTAGAATTCTTATATGCTTTTGATAAACTGATTCTTATATGTAGAATAAGGTTTTCATCAAGTTTGGAAAAATCTTGACCATTATTTCTTCAAACATTTTTTTTCTGCCCCTCCATTTCTCTACATCAGGAACTTGAATTACAAGTACATGAGAGTGCTTGAAATTTTCCTACAACTCACTGATGCTTTATATTTTATTTTATTTTTTTAAAGATTTTATTTATTTATTTGACAGAGAGAGACATAGAGAGAGAGGGAACACAAGCAGGGGGAGTGGGAGAGGGAGAAGCAGGCCTCCCACTGAGCAGGGAGCCTGATGCAGGGCCCAATCCCAGGACTCTGGATCATGACCCAAGCTGAAGGCAGATGCCCAATGACTAAGCCACCGAGGAGCCCCTGATGCTTTATATTTTAAAAAATCCTTTTCTCTCTGCTTTTCATTTTGTATAGTTTCTGTTATTATGTCTTCAAGTTCACTAATGTTTTCTTCTTCAATGTTTATCTATTGTTAATTCCATACAAGATATTTTTCATGTCATACGTTGCAGCTTTCATCTCTAAAATTTTGAATTAAAACTAAATATTTTTCTATGTCCCTACTGAACACATTGAACATATGAAATACAGTTACAACTGTTTCAATGTCCTTTTTTGCAAATTCTAACACTGTGGCAGTTCTCGGTCAATTTTTATTTTCTGAATATTCTCTTCATTATGCATTATGTTTTCCTACTTCTTTGGATGTCTGGTAGTCTTGTTTAATAACAAACATGATGAATTTTGCCTAGTTTGTTGCTTTATTCTGAGATGCAATTAAGGAATTTGGAAATAATTTAAGCTTTTTGGATCTTGCCTTCCTGAATTTTTTAGGCAGAAGCAAAGGGCCCTCATTCTAGAGCTAATAATTTCCTAGTACTTGGGCAAGACCTTTCTTGAATTATGAGTTTTTCCTTTCTGGCTAATAGAAACGGGAATCATTCCCAGGCCTGTGTGAGTGCCAAACACTGTTCTCTTTAATCCTTTTGGTTAGTTGTTTTTTTCAGCCTTGGATAGTTTCTTCTTCACTTGCATGTACTGATCAGTGCTCTGCTAAATATTCACAGGGGCCACCTTAAGAACTCCAGGGATCTAACTCTCTGCAGCTCTCTTGCCTCCAGTACTCTGCCCTAAGAACTCTAACCTCCTGTTCTTCTCAGATTCAACTCTCTCAGATCCAACTTCTCCAATCAAGGAGTCCATTAGGTTCTATCTGGGTGTCCCCCGCCCTGTGTTGCAACCTGGGGTAGTAAATGGGGGAAATGAGCCTCACTTTATCTGTGTCCTTCAGGAATCACTGTTTTGATGCCTGATGCCCAATGTCTTGAAAACAGTTTTTATATACCAGTTTTATTTTCATGTGTGTGTGTGTGTGTGTGTGTGTGTGTGTGCGCATGCGTGTGTTTTGTTTGACAAGCAGGAGCATATTTTCAGTACCTGCTACCATATCTTGTGCAGAAGAGGAAATTTCCCCCATACCTTTTAAAAAACAACTAAAGAAGCAAAGGAAAAAGCAGTAGATAAAGAGAGAACAGGGAAGAATTCTTTTTCCTAGTTTGTTTTGATGATGTGCAGTAGCTGATGGATTAGCTTTCCATTGCTGCTGTTACAAATTACCAAAAATTTAGTGGCTTAAAACAATACAGATTTATTGTTTACAATTTTGTAGGTCAAAAGTCTGACACAGGTCTCAGAGGTCTAAAATCAAGCTGTCAGCAGGGCTGCATTTCTTTCTGGAGGCTTTAAGAGACAATCCATTTTCTTGTATTTTCTAGCTTCTAAAGACCACCCACATTCCTCTACTCATTGCTTCCTCACTCCATTTTCAAAGCCAGGAAATTTGTATCAATTTGACCATTCTCCTGTAGTCACATCTCCCTCTGACTACAGCAGGGAAATATTCTCTGCTTTTAAGGATGTATGTCATTAGATTGTGTCCAGTTAGATAATCCACTATACTCTCAGCCACTTAAAGATTCTTAACTTAATCTCCCCTGCAAAGTCACTTTTGCCTTATAAGGTAAAACATTCACAGGATCTAAAGATTAGCATGTGGATATCTTTAGAGGATGACTATTTTCCTACCACAGCTGAGATTTGTTGTCTTATTTTTAAGCAATGAGAATGACATTCACAGAAATCCTTTGAAATACAGTCAGTCAAATACAAAATTTTAAGAAAAGAAAAGAAATTTGCAAGTTTTTCTTTTCCACCCAGTTGATGAAAAAAAATTAATTGGGCAGAGGCTTTCTTCACACACTCACTTGTAAGCCCTTCTTTCTTGGTCTATGATACTGGTTTGTCCATCAAGATTAAAATAGTTAAGTCTAACATGCAATGAGCTCTATATGTTTCAGAGTTCAATTATGCTTCTTAGCATTTATTCCCAATAGTCTTCTCTAATTATATATATATATATGTAAAGTTTTATATTATATATATATAGTTTAAGAATATATGGTCAATATTGTTTTAAAACCAATTTCATAAGTAATATCAATAATGTAACAATAGCCAATATTTATTAAACACTCACTCCAAGCCAAGTACTTGATTTAACATAAATAACTCCTTTGGCATGTAAAGTAGCCACTATCAGGGGTGCCTGACTGGTTTAGTCAGTAGAGCATGTGACTCTTGATCTTGGGGTTGTAAGTTTGAGCTCCACTTTGGGTGTACAGATTACTTAAAAGTTTAAAAAAATATAAAAAATCGGGGTGCCTGGGTGACTCAGTTGGTTAAGCATCTGCCTTCAGCTCAGGTCATGATCTCAGGGTCCTGGGGATAGAACCCAGCTTGGTGCTCCCTGCTCAGCAGGGAGTCTATTTCTCCCTCTCCCTCTGCCCCTATCCCCCCCACCAGCTTGTTCTCTCTCTCTCAAATAAATAAATAAAATGAGTTCTTTAAATAAATAAATAAATAAATAAATAAATAAATAAATAAATAAATAAGTAGCTACTATCATTAGCCCCATTTTATGAATGAAGAAATGAAGCAGAGGAAGAGTAATTTGCCCAATGTCTTAGAGACAGTATGAGTGGAGGTCAGTCAAAAAGCCAGAGTAATCTGCCTCCATGGTCTGCACTCTTAATCTCTGTTTTCACTCCATTTTAAGTTCTTGGAAGGCAGGAACTATTCCTTAATATTTTGTTTATTCCTTCAATGCATTGTCACAGTGCTAGCATTTAAGTGTATAACATTTGGTTGCTCAATTAATACTTACTCTTTTCATGTCTTTAACTATTAAGTGTCATTTAGATAGATTTGATACCCCAAAGATTTCCCCCTGATTTGTTGGAGAAAGGTGAACTTGGAAGAGGTGACAGGGAACATAACATATATCTACCATTACACACTGGTAGAAAAACATAACGTATACCTACCATTACACACTGGTAGAAAAATAGTGTGATATTATTGCTGCAAATGCTAGTTAGCCACATTGGGAAGCCTCATAATAGCTCATTGAGATTTCTTGTTGTTTACCTTCATAAACATACATATATGTTTAGGGCTCCTGGATGGCTCAGTCGTTGAGTGTCTGCCTTCAGCTAAGGTCATGATCCCAGGGTCCTGGGATCAAGACCCTCATCAGGCTCCCTGCTCAGCGGGAAGCCTGCTTCTCCCTCTTCTACTCCCCCTGCTTGTGTTCCCTCTCTCTCTGTCTCTCCCTGTTGAATAAATAAATAAAATCTTCAAAAAAAAAAAGCAGGAGAGTCTTGCAGATTTTACAAACTGTTGACATTGCGAATAGTTGTAGGGAACAGCTTCTAAACACAAGTGGAAATAAAGAGCTCCCTCTCTAGTCATTGGTGAGAATATTTAGTTCAAGGCCACAATCCTCAGGTTTCTCGCAACTCTGTTTCCCTCAGTTAGAAAGGAAATATTTAGCTGATTAGCCAGGCTTATTTCTATTACTTGGATGTATTTTAGGTCCATCATCCAACACAAAATGACTTGGAAGAAGTTGCTTACCTATACTAGGTTCCTAGAGATGCCATAACAAATTTTCCCAAACTGGGCAGGTTAAAACCACAGAAATTTATTCTCTCTGAGTTCTGGAGACCAGAACTTCTAAAGGAAGGTATTAGAAGGGTTGGTTTATTTTCAGGGATCTGTAGAAGAATCTGTCCTTTGCCTGTCTCCTAGCTTCTGATGACAGCCATCAGTCTGTAGTGGTCCTTGACGTATAGCTGCTTCCATCTTCACATGGCCTTTTTCTGTGTATCTGCATCTGTGTCTTCTTGCAAGGACATCAGGCACATTGGATTAATGACCTCATCCTAACGATGAAATCTACAAGGATTCTGCTTCAAAATAGGATCAGATTCACAGCGACTAGGCGTGAGGATTTCAACTGGTATCTTTGGGTGGGGGAACACACAATCATAGCACTACGCTACCTGTTGAAGAATTTAAAAGTTATGTTAGGAATCACTTAAACAAGGATTCCACTTAGGCATAATTACCTGGACACGTTATAAATGTAGTGATTTGGTTTTAGTCTGAAGATTATCACCTCAGCATCAAGGACCTGATAGAAATCAAGGAAAATGTTCAAGTCAGACATTGGCCATTAAAATATGAGATGTATAGTCCTTCTTTCCTCAATCTCATCTGTGTATTATTATAATCTCATCAACCATGTAAAGCTTGTATTCTTTACCCTTCTCTGTTATCTGGTTACCCCCAGGTTTCCCTACACCTGATTTCACAGTCACTTAATCAGCAGCTATTTCATGACTTCCTATGTGCTCAGCACCATACAAAGAGCTGTGAGGTACTAGAAATGCTATAAATGTGATACCAGAAGAGATCAAACAATCCAATCTTCCTACTGTGCTCAGAGGAGGAAACTAAGGCCAAAGAGGTTAGCTGTTTCTTAAGTTAACCCTTTAGTTAGTGACAGAGCCAGATATCCCCAGGTATCAGTTGTGTCTAACTTACTGTTTTTGCTCAACTGGCTACTCCACTGTAATACCAGTATAACTCACAAAAATATATGTGGGGTAGTGTCATTTCAACTTTTGCTCTCCATCCCTGATTATAGCCAACGTGGAAGAGAGGGCTCCCAATTTCATTGCCAGGAGAGGAATCCTCCCCTCTGCATTTCACTCTAAGAACCTAGAAGTACATTATAATTTGCCAATATGACAAATGTGTGTTATTATCACTTTATACTCTGTCTAATAAATAAGCATGTAGGAAAAGCCAAAACCTCTTTGGGGTTCTATGCAGCTGCTGAATTCTCTAAGTCAGCTTTCTTCACATCATTCTTATTGTTCTCAATATTTCTGTTTGCTCAAAAAAGCACTGAAAGTTTTGCTTGGGCTGGTGCTAATGTCTAGCTCTGAATATAAAAAAAGATAGTTACACATAGAACAATCACATTCTTAATCAAATAATGATTTATGCCCTTGAAACTGGGCTATAAATATTCAAATTGACTTTTTGCAAGTTACACCTTCTTCACTGCAATTCACTCAAGCTTTCTCCAATTTTCATTTTCTGTACAATCAGAAATCTAAGCACTATTGTGACTTTATAGTTGCAGGAATAAATTTTAAGAGGGAGATGATTAATTTTGCCTCAATCCCTCTTTTAAAAACAGAGGAAATATTTCACAGTATGCAAGTATCTTTGCAGCACTAAATATGTTCGTTTATTAAGCTAGGTATCCACAGTCAAAGAAAAGGGAAGGATTGAGAAACTATACAGGAGAAGGGAAAATTTAGTCAAAAATAAAGGTAAAGCAATCCAGCTAAACATATTTTAACTTAGTTACTAAGCCAAATATTTATTAAGAATATTGCTAACCATAATTTTTATAATTATTGTTATTATATCAAAATAATTTTATTATATCAACATTATCTGATGGGATACCTGGGTGGCTCAGTCTGTTGAGGGCCCAACTCTTGATTTTGGCTCAGGTCATGATCAGGGTCATGGTATCAATCAATCTCCTCAGCCTCCACGCTCAGTATGGACTCTGCTTGAGATTCTCTCTCTCCCTCTCTCTCTCTCTCTGCCCCTCCCAATACTCACACACACTCTCTCTCTAAAATAAATAAATAAAATCTTTACAAAAATAATAATTATTATTATTTGATAGACCAATAATTTGAACAATTTAATCATCTATATAAAGTAACTTAGAGCTCATAACTCACATCTTTAACAGAGAAATATGGTTGAGTTCTTTTGGAAAAAAACAGATAATTTTATTTTCAATCTAGATAAATTCATTAACTTCAATCTACAAAAATAACTCTGCAAAGACACAATGTGACATAACATTCAAATCAAAACCTCTGACATTAGATTCCCTGAATTCAAGGCTAGACACCACAAATTACCAGCCATATGACCTTGGGCAAATGAATTGACCTTAATGAGCCTTCTTCAATTTTCTTGTGTATCAAACAAGGATAATAAATAGCGCCTGCCTCAAAGGTATGTTTGTGCAAATATAACGAGATAATGCACATAAAATACTTGTAGTAAGTGCTCCATAGTTTATCTGTTATTATCTGCCTAAAAAAGCTCTGTTAAATAAGGCACCTGGAACATAAAATAACGGAAAATGAAAAATAATGGAAAGAAAACACAGCAAAATGTGAGCAGTGGTTAACATCAAAGTAGTCTAACTATGACTATTTTTCTTTTTTCCATTTTTAAATGCAGTTGTATTTAAAACAGAATATAATTTTATGAAAGTCATTAGAGCAAATATGTTACAATGGAAGACTTTAAGTTATTCTTAATATTTCTCTATGTATAGAATCTTCCAATTTCTAGAAATAAGCATCTTCCACTCAACACAAATACTTCTCACTCCAAGATGAGGTTTTACCACTGCCTAAACCCCACAGGACACATGCAGAGAACTCACTGCTTGACACTGATTCAACCAGCCCTTTACAATTACAAGTTCTGTTTTAAAACTTTCCTAGAATTAGAAACTCATGTTCTGCAGAATTCAAGGAAAATAGAGGTGACTTATTCATATAAGATATGGATTGGTATTATATCAAATGCTGGATTTGCATTAAACATTCCCTTGTAATATATTGCCCAAACCTGATCTTACTAAAATTAACTGTTACTGATTGAATATTGTGTTAAGGCTCTGGGGTAAATAGATACTCATTTAATTTTAGGGATGGCTTTTTTGACATCAAGATTATTCAAGTTTGATATCTGGAAATCTAAGTAAAAAAATACATGATTTCAGGTGGGGGAGGGGAAAAAATTTACTCACTTATTTCTTAATAATAAGAAATTCAAAAATGATTTAAGGCAACTTACACACACACACACACACACACACACACACACACACCACACAACAACAACAACAACAACAAAAACCTCTGTCCATACAAGAGAAACTTCCTTGGAAACAATTAGTAGATTTATGAATAGCTCATTTTAAAAATATTCAGAAGCCATACATAATAACCATATTAAAACTGATTATTTGAGGGGCACCTGGGTGGCTCAGTCGGTTAAGCATCTGCCTTTGGCTCAGGTCATGATCCCAGGGTCCTGGAATCAAGCCCCACGTTGGGCTTCTTCCTCAGCAGGGAGCCTGCTTCTCCCTCTCCCTCTGCCTGCTGCTCCCCCTGCTTGTGCTCTTTCTCTCTCTATCTCTGTCAAATAAATAAATAAAATCTTTAAAAAAACTGATTATTTGATTTCTTATATGAATTTTAAAACAATATTTTCTAAAAAGAACAGAAAGCTTATGCATAAACATAGGCAAGAAGCTTTTCATAACATTTCTTAATAAGGTTACAAAAGAGAATTTGGCCATGATCCATGCAATTTAATCTGAATTAATTTCCATTTTTTTTCCTGGTAGTGTTTCTAAGAAAGTGGCTTATTTTCTCCCCTGGAATTTAAAAGTATAAAATATCAGCATATTGTTTGACTACCTTCTCTGGAGTTGTATGAATAGAGAAGATACAGAGAACACTGAAAAACACAGAGTGTGACCCCCTAACAATATTTTGTACAGGAGAAATTAGGTAAAAATAAGTATCAAAGATATCATGAAGTGACAAATAAGTCATAAATAAAATCTAACAATCTCCAGGACTTCTTTTCTCTTGTCCCAAAGGTCTTTGATCTTTCACAGTCTGTAAGAAGAAGGGGTAGCCATAAAGGCCTCTTAAAGATGATTAGGGGAGTTTTATGCACCGGCCGCCCACAATGCCCTCTTTTTTTTTTCACCTACAGACCGGGGCCACCTCCTTATTTATATCCCTGAAACATGTTATTCTCAATAATACACACATCAGTACAAAGTATGAGTAACCCTTGGAGGCACAAGTGCTTAATGAAATGAAATGTATGAACAAATAAATGAAATGAAAATGAAAAAGTATGAACAAAAAAAGCGCTATTTACCTCCTACAGAGATTTGGGAATACCAACCTAAGCAAGAAAGCACTTTGAAATATTATTGTTTAGGCTATCATTCTGAAATTTTTACAAGATCAAATGCAGACATCTCCGAGTAGGGAAGGTGAGAGTCAGAGATTTTGTGCCCATCCAACAAGCAAATGTATAATTTATAAATATTTTTCATCTCCAAAAATAGTGAGCATATACTGCAAAATATTCTCATTCCCATGAAATCTTTTTTTTTTTAGGATTTTTTTCTTTGCAATATGCTAAAAAACCTGTGTTTTGTACTTGGCAAATAACCTTGACCAACTGCAGAAGCAAATGTTTGTCCACACTGTTGTCCGGAAGTAATAAAAAAAAAAAAACAAGGTCAGAGCTATTTGACAAAATCCAGCAAATGAGAGATGAAGAAAATGACAGAAAATGAGGAATAAATAAGAATGTCAGGAACCAGTGATCCCATTATTTGAATCACATGGAATTTGGTAGTACAGGTTCACATCAGGTAGAAAGCAGACAGCCTAGTTGCCTTCGTGATGATTCATTCTTATTTTGAGTTCCTCACCTGGAATTATAAAATATTAGCTAAGAGCTTTGAAATTAGGTTCAAGTTATCACAATTCCAGCTTTGTGAAATGTTGTAGTTTTCCCTATTAGCCGTTCAGATAAAATAATTTTTTAAAAATATGATTAAATATCAACTCCAATCTGCCAAACAGACTATTTACCCTGAGGAACAAGGAAAAACAGAAATTCATCCAATACTGAATTGCTGGAATTAAATGGGATACCTCTGCTACTATGACAGATATCTTTGAAAGGAACTGGGAAAATTATTTCATAGCCACACAAATCAAAGGAAATGCCACACAAATGTTACTCTTTTGCAAGTTTTGTTTAGATATTTCTTCTTCGTACCTGGATTTAGGGAATGGGTTAATCCTCAGCAAAAGAAAAAATTAACATAATCTCAAGGTTATTGAGAATCAAAGCTAAAAATCTACCAAGTGATTAATTTGCTCTAATTAGAAGTAATTCTGCAGAAGCATTTGGAAATCCAATGGTCTATAAAAATGGTAAATAAATGCTCCCTGATTAACTGTTGCATGTGATTTAACTGTGATTTCAATACTTGCTAGTGCTCCCTTATGCTTATCTGATATTGCTTATGTCAGCTTGGTAATGAGTTTCCAGGTTAATTTCCAGGTTTCAGACCCAATCTCTGTGTTTGAAGATGGGGTAGAGAAGAGCATATGTTCTGTGTGTGTGGAGATGGGGTAGAAAAAAGTATTTGTTGGGGTCAAGTTGAACATGTCGATTATTCAAAAGAGAAGCACAATTTTTATTTCCTGCTAGTAAGTTCAGGCAGGCAAATATCTTGACCCAGATTTAAGAGTTCCAGGAAGTGGTTGTTACCATTGGTTCCTAAGCAAGAAGTTCCAGTGTTCACAGCTGGTCTTGTTCTTTTATTTCTCCTTCAGGGGACGGGAGTTGGAGGGTGCTAGAAGCACATGGCCCAGGGGCAGAGATGGGAGGTGGTTACTGAAGCAATACCCACCCGGGCTGAAAGAGAGGCTTATTTTCCCCAGCGTGGCTGAGAAATTATTGTAAATATTCCTAAAATACTAAAGAAAATAAAATCTTTAACAAGAAGACATTTCATTAAGAAAAATATTGACCCCAATTTAACTAATATTTTGGCTCATATGGATTCTTTAGCATGTAATACCTAGTCCCTAATTACTTTTATTAGGGAGCCACTCAATATTTTATTTGTTTTGTTTTGTTTTGTTTTTTTTCAGAGATACCACAAAGTGCTAGATCCTAGACTTTTGAAAGTGGAGACTTCATTGCTTCATCTATGTAGTCGTTGCAATGTTTGTCTAGCACAGTGCCATAAACAAATGCTTATTACTATAATCAGGGATCAGCACCATATTTCACTGATATTTTCTTATTTCTTATGAGATTGAAAGCAGACCCTATAGTCATCGAGTGTACATAGTTTATTACATACATTCCATGTCCAAGATGTACTGATTTTCTTTTAGCCCCCACCTCCACCAGTTTGCTCCAGGTCTGTTTTGGGGGTTTTGTTTTCTTCTTTGTCTTTGGTTGGTTTTTTGTCAATGCTACTGCCGTGTAGTGATTAAGCAGGCAACAGAAGACGCAAGCATGGAAGGTCATCAATAAATATATGTCCTTGGATTGATTGAAAGTCACCAGGAAAGGCAGAATGAGAAAAGTCAAGAAAGTTATGGCAGGAAGAAAAAGGTACATAAAATATAAACCAAAGTGGTCCTTCAGGGATGTTTGATCATCCACTAAACATAGAACATGAATTTCTGATATAAAACACAATAACCTAAAATTTACTATACAATTTGGTCTTTATGTTCCCAGAGTCAGAACCTGCCATCATTTGTGTTATTTACAGTTGCTAGTTAGTGAGAAGAAAGCAGCCTGAGGCTCTCTGTTGGGATGTTCACTAAAATATCCTCACTGACATTGGAGTAGCTTCCTCATTAAAGTCCCAGGAGCTTCTGTTTTTAAGGCCAGAAATAAAAAAAGAGTATTTTTCAAATTTGACTCTTCTCTTTGCCAAATAAGGATATTCTTCCATAGAACAAACTGGAAGATCAACATGTTAGGCTTTGTAAGAGATTGAAAAAAAACTTCAGAATCAAACATTAGTAGGATAGGAAGTCTCATTAGGAAAATTACAAATCAACTGGTTTATATTTGAGTTGTTAAATATAACTGTTCATAATATTAAAAGTCTATACCATGATGAGAGGTATTTGAAAATGTATAACTTATCTAATGGATCATTTCATAAAGTATGTTAAGAAAGGAGTTCAAGCCATGCTTGACTTAATATTCTATTGGTTAGGTCATATTATGTACAAATAAGTCTTTGGGTATTAATTATTCTTTCTTGTCATGTATAGATCATCCCCTAGGGCTGGGTTGAGAGAGAGAGAGACGAAAAGAATCATGGAGTATTGAAAAGTCCAAAGAATGATATAAGAAAACTAGATTTTCCAGGTAGTGTAAATTTCAAGTTAATCTTTTATTTTCTTAGACTGTGTTTCGGTATATACTTGCCATCTCCATTTTCTCTCCCTACATTTTTTAAAACCACTCCACTTGGACTTTCACAACCACTATTCCAATGACACTGTTTTTAAGGTCACTAATGAACTGTCAATTCTCAGTCTTCAGATTCAAGTTTCTCTTGACTCTTTGCTGTGTTTTGTTTGTATTTTTCTTGGTTCCAAGACACTAAAATAGTTTGGTTTTCCATCTCTCTTGCTGGTCACTCCCTTTCAGCCTTCTCCATGCCTAATAAACACCTCAATCTTAGAATTTCCAAAAGTGAACCTCTCTGCACCTTAATACCTGTCCAACCTGCAGTCTTCCTCATCTTGTCTTCACTGATGCTTCCATATGTCTCATACCCACATGCAATCTGCTAGTTCCACCTTTAAAATGCATTCAGCATCTGATCACTTCCCTTCATGGTCACTGCTCCCACCATGGTCCAAACCGTCGTCATGGCTCACCTGGATCACAGCAACCACCTCCTAACTGGCCTCTCTGCTTCTACTCTCACCCCTGTAGTATATTCTTCACACAACAACAGAGCCTATTAAAAGGAAAGCTATCATCCCTGAAATCCTTCAATCTGTATAAAAACCAAAGTATTTAAATGGCTTACAAGCCCTTACATAGCTCAACCATTTGTTCCTTCTCTGATACTATCCCTTGCAAGTCTTCTCATGGCTCCCTTTGCTCCAGTCATGCTGGCCTTCTTGTTCTTTCCGGAACACATGAGACAGTTTTTACTTCAGTACCTTTGAATGAATGTTCCCTCAGTTTGCAATGCTCTTCTCCCAAAACATGTGTGACTCAGTCCCTCCCTGCTTTCAATCATTTCCTAAATGTCACCTGCTTATGGAGGTCTTTTAAATCACTCAGTTTAAAATTACAGCCCTCACCTTGGCATTCCTGATCTCCTTTAACTTACTCTAGTTTTTTTTTTCCATCCTACTTACAATCCTTCAACATTCTTTTATCATCTGCCTTCTCCCTCTAGAATGTAAGCTCTAGGAGGGCAGGGATTTGTAAATTGTTATTTATAAATTAAGATCTCAATAAATACTCTTAATTAATAAATTATTCATTTGCAACAACAATGCACTGTTTTCTCATGAAAGACTAGGAGATAGTACCATACAGTGGTCCTGATCTCTCTCTCTATATATTGTTTCTTTCATCCTCCCCAATTGTCTCAATTTCTCCTTCCCAGTGAGTGCATGACAAGGCATGCATCTGTAGTTTGCGAACCACTGTTCTAAAAATCTAAAGTCAGACCCACCCCACCCAAGAAGGGATTCACCAGCCTCTACTCAAACTTCCTCGGAAACAGAGAACTTTGTGAGAAAATTTCTTAAATTGGAATGAAATCAGGCTCCCTATCACTTCCAACCACAGGTTCAGTTTTTGTTTTGAGGAAAGCCCTGAATAATTATTTTTCCTCTTATACATGAAATCTCTTCAGGTATTTGAATGTAAAAATGTTTTCCATTTGCTTCCAAAATCCACACATCTTTTGCAAAATCGCATCCATTCCTCCTATTAGTTAAATGGCTTAAAATTTTAAAACATAACATTTACTCTAGAGCAACTTATAGCACTTACTCTATAGCAGGCATGGTATTAGTAGGCATACAGAATGCAGGATCTTATTTAATGTTCATGACACCTCAATCAAGCAGGCACTACTACTTCCATTCTCACCTCACAGATGAAGAACCTGGGCTTCAGTAGAGCTTGGCAATTTGTCCAAGGACACATGGCAAGAAAGTGGCCCAGCTGGAATTCAGTGTCAGGCTTTGTCTAGCCCCAGTATTGGATTCCTATCTACTATACTTGCTGTCTTTTGCAAAATTACTAAACAATTAAAACATCCAATTTCCCAATCATTTCCTAAGGAAACACAGAACCTGTAATCTTCCCAGTCTGACCGCAGGGATTGGAATCTCAGGTTTACTGCTCACTAGCTGCATGCAACAAACTTCCATGCTCTGGGTGCTGTTTTCTTCATCAGTAAAATGTGATAATAATATGAAAATTAGCCAAGTTAATATATGGGGAAAAAAACCTGCTTAGCAGTTAAGAGCACTAGCTCTAGAGTCCAACACTCTGGGTTTAAATTCAACTCTGCTCCTTACGTGTTGTGATCTTGGGTGAGCTGCCAATTTCTCTCAGGCTCAGGCTTCTCACCTGTACATCAGAAATAATGATAGTACCTCCCTCACAGATTGTTAGAAGACTTAAAAGAGAAAATCTTCACAAAGTATTTGTCACATAGAAAGTGCTAGATAAACTTGAGCTATTATTTGTATTACATAAAAACATCTGACAACTACGAATACTAATTATTAATATGGGTAAATAGAGAAAGTTTCCTTGACACATGACAAAACAGAAATATGTAAACTAAGTTACAAAATCAAAGTTACACCAAGAATAATGATCTTGACAATAAAATAAAATGATTAAAATTGACTTGCTTAAAGGCAGAGTCTCTCAAATTAAAGTGTAAAACCACATTTAGTGAGTTGTTACTTACAGAGATACATCTTAAGTCAAATAATACAGAAACAAAAAATAAGCATATGGTGAATATAAAAATAACATATTTATGTTTCAAATACAGGGCACAGAAAAAAGTACATAAAATAAAGTCTATGTGAGATGAAAGAGAAACTCAAGAGTAATATTAAAGAGGAAATTTCTACCTAAACATTGTTAGTCTGTATTGGGAGGCAAAACAAAAATTTTAAGTCATTTGGTATTTTTTTTAATTTTAAAGATAACATTAACATATATACAAAATTTTCTAAGATTCAGAGAATATACCCATTGCAACCACCCATGCGATATTCACAAATGTAGTAAGATACAAAGAATATCTCAAATAAAAAAATGAATGTAAAGGCTATCTTTGATTATCATAATTCAGTAAAATCAGACAGTTATTTTACTCATGCAACAGAGCTGATTCTCATCACCACTTTAATAAAAGAAAAGGGAAATTAAAATTTAAGACTATTTACATTACTTAACACCAAGTGAAAGTTTGAGGTTGAGGCTGAAGCTCTTTGTTTGGTGTGTGTTGAAACAGAAGCAGAAGGTCCCAAGATCAAACTACTATATAAAGAAGCAGAATAGCTCTAGTCCTTGTGTTAGATAGATGGTCCATGTGTCCAAGAGGAAAAAAGTGATATATAGGTAGGCTAATTTTTTTTTCTCTTTTCACTTGTATATATTGAGTAGCAAGACCACACAGGAACAAATGTATTCAAATTGACGTCAACTTCCAAAACATTCTCTTAAACTTGATTTGCCTTCTCTAACTTTTGAGTTTCCTCAGGAACTAATCATAGATCCTTTTCTCATCTGTCTCTGTCCCCTTCACTTAGATGATCACTCTTTTTTAAAATACTTCGTATTTAATTTCAGTGATCTGCAGTTTCTGTACACAGTGCCTATGCTGAATTTATTATATTTTTATGTTTTTTCCCTTCCATTTGAGAATTTATGTCTTTGATCAATTTTGGGAATTCATAAGCATTGTCTTTTTGATTATTGCTACTTTTCTCTTTTTCCTATCGTAGCCTTTTGGAACTCCTAATAGGTATGTGTTCGTCCATTTCATGCTATGTTCCATAAAGAAGTTATATTTAAGCTTTTCGATTGTCACCACCCATTATCTATAATCTGTGATATTGTCTCAGCTCTATCTTCCATATCTTAAGGTTTTGCAAAGCAGGAACCTACTGTTTAATTTCCATTGCATTTGTAATTTCACTTGTTACAGTTGTCATTTCAAGAATTCCATCTTGTCTTTTTTTTTGTCCTGGTTTTTCATTCTTCTCTGTTTTAATATTTTTAATTATCTTCCACATTACTGATTTATAGTCAGCTTCACGTTATTTATTGTTTCATATGATTAGAGCAATAATTCTCCTATGTGTTGCATCTGTCAACTTTGTTTCATGCTAAATGAATTCTTTATATTTTAATTTTTCATTCTGCACTTCTTTGAGAGGGGTTTCGTTTTTGCTGGAGTCTGGCTTCTCTCAGGTTATGGGAATGGTCCTCAGAGGACGTTTTGCATCGCTTCTTCTATTTATCCCAAGGGTATGGTAAGGAGCAACTTTTATATTAATTTCTCAGCTGGGTGATTCTGGCCTTCTCAGATACTGAGAAGTTAGACTCCAAACCAAAATGGGACATAGCTTTAGGTTTCTGATTGCTTGGAGTGGAGTAGCCTTTTTCCCAGACACTAAACAAATACAAGTTTCCTCATCAAATGCTGGGTCATTGGGCAGATATTTATGTCCCCCTTTCATTTCTATGGTTCAGACTTTATGAAAGAATATTTTTCACAAAGAGTTCTGACTCTTTGCCTTGCACAGTCCATATATAGTAACTGAAAATCCAGTCCTGTGCTATTTTCATGAGTAGTAAGGAACTCCTCCAACTCCAGTATCAGGGCTATAGCAGCATGAGCTCCATGTTTATTTAAAGTTTCATTCTTTTTTATTATTATTATTCTATTGTCTGGGTCTTTTCTTTCTATCTTCCCAGTGTTAAATTTGTGATATTGTTATACTTTATCAAGCATTTCAAACAGAGTGGGAGAGCTTCTGCATTTGATACACCATTTTGCTGGAACTTAAGCTCCCTGGGTGATCTCTTCTACTCTCATGGATTTTAAATTTCATCTATATTCCATCATTTCCCAAAGTATATTTCTAAGTTAATCATTCTGAATTAGTGGTGCTTTTACCCCCCAAGAACATTTGGCAATGTCTGGAGATATTTGTGATTGCCATAACAAGAGGACAGTGCTGTTGGCATCTAGTGGGTGGAGGCCAGAGATGCTGCTAAATATCCTGTAATTCCCAGGTCCTTATCTCGGCCCCAAATGTCGTTAGTGCCAATGTTGAGAGACCCCTGCCTAGCCCATATTTCTCATCAGTTTTCAACATCTCCACTTGAATTCATATTGACAAGTGTCGAAAAGAATATTCTTTTTATTTTTATTCACGAATTTGTTTCTCACCAATCTTTTCCATTTCAGGACCATAATGAACCTAATTATGCAAGTTAGAAACCTAACGGTCATTCTGGAAATTTTTATTGCCAATCTGGTTGATTGTGCCCTCTAAATATTATGATATCACCAGATTTTATTTTCCACTCTCCTCATTACCGTCTACCATCTCTCACAAGAGCTACAAGATGGTCTTCTAAACTGTCTCCCTTGCAATCTTGCCTGTCTCTAGTTCTTTTCCACACAAAAATCAGGGTAATCTCATTGCACTTCTAGCACAATTCAAAATCTTTAGCAGGGCCCTCAAGTCGGGTGTTCATGATCTGGGCCCTGCTGATCTCATTAACCACCTTTTGTGCTGCTCCCTCATTCATCACCCTTTAGAAAACTCAGCTTTCTCTTATTTCCTGGGAGAGGAACCTTTTTCCACCTCCATGACTCTCCATGCTCTTCCTTCTGCCTGGAATGCTCTTTCTCCAATTCTCAAGGTAACCGCTGCTCAGTCTTCAGATGTCAGCATAAATACCCCTCCTCCAGAAGCCTTAACTTATTCCCCGATCTGTAAGCCATCTTCCCTGTTATTTCTCACAATATTTATGCAAGTTTTAATGTTATTGTGCATATTCTCCCCTAAATGTAAGTTTCCAATAATCAACAACCATGTCTGCTGAATTCACTACTTTTTGGGCCTGGAATATGACAGGCATTCAAGAAATATTTGTCGAAGGAATTAGTTAATGTGTACCAGGAACTTAACAGGAATCAACACTAGGCTAATACCAGTTGAAGAAGTTCTGTGAATCTTGAATTTATAAGGACTTTGAGTTTTAGGTATATGACTGAATACATACTATGAAATAAGCTATATACAGCTGCTAAATAGTTAATGCTAAATATAATATGATGCACTTATGCATATAATATACATGTATATTATAAATGCATGTGCATATATTGTATACATACTTATGCATATAAACACACACATACATGTATACAAGATGTATATATTTTATGGACATATATGTTATTAAATATATGCGTATATGTATATAATATAGTATACATAACATATGTGTAATAATATTTCTAATATAATGCATTAAATTCATATTTATATGTATTATATAATGTAAAATGTTTTATATATTCTAATTTGGTTCTTTTCCTCAAAGCTAGTGTTGGAATTAATGAAACTTTTATATGGTTTTGACATTGGAGATATTTCTTTCCTACATATTCAAAAAAGTCCTAACATTTTGATTGTTCTGGTGCCTGAGGGATGTGCTCATTTTTTTTTCCTGTTTCATGAAGTCCTATATCCAATACCAACATCTTCAAAATAATCACTTTATTTCCCAATCTCTTTCTTTTCTATTTTCCAAAATTCAGGTTTCCAGTGTTCATCATTGTATGTATATAGTTTTAAGTATTTTGCTACTCCTACCTGGAAACTAGGTGCTCCAAGTCCTTTTTAGAATGAGATAGAGAAATATATGAATAAAAGTAAATCAATTACCATAAAATGCCTGTCTTGATAGATACAATTTATAGAGCTTTGTTTTCTAACAATGCATTTTATAAAATGGGTTTACTAACTAGATTTTTGGAAGTGGCTTCTCTCATTTCTACATTATGGCAGTGAAATGGATTTGAGACTATCTTGGCTTTATAAGAAAGAATATGGCATTCTTAAAAAGCACCTCATTCTTAAACCCCCCCAAAACTGGACTGAAGCCATGAATTTCATAGTATTTTGTGAGTCACGGTCTCAGATACCCCATTGGCTGTATACTTTGAGGCTGCTTCATGCTTGATGAGACAGCTGCATGGAGAGTCCCAGCGTTCTTGAAAAACTGTGCCTGCCTGTCTATAAAAGGAGATGTATATATTTTTGCCTCTCAATCTTCCACAATCCTCAATATAAAGGTCCAAAGGTTTATATAAGCCAACCAAATAGATATTTAGTTGTTGAGCATATATTGGGGATTCATTACCATTTTTAAGAGTGCTGTCACTCACACAACTGGAAACAAGAATGCAAAACAGTGTTTCAATCACAACAATGGGATAAAATTGTGTAAAGTATTACACTTTGGTCGTGAAAATCAGCTTTTTTTATATGACTCTAAGTGAAAGTAAGCATTCTTTCCCAGCACAGAGCTGATTTTATATGATTTTAAATGTGATTTTTATATGAGTTTAAATACAAAAAATAAATGTATTTTTTCAATCTCTTGCTTTAAAACACACTAACTAATCAGCTGACCAAAGCTCTACTGGCTATTATATCTACTTGCAAACTAGCAAGTTCAATTTTCAACATAACAACACAAAGTAAAATGAAGTGGAATGCTGTGATTTTAAGGGGGCTTTGCCCTCCTTTGTTCTGTGAACTTTACTGGCTTTCACACCACAGCAGTCTCACAGCTCTTTGTTCAAATTCAACATCGAATGTAAAGAATGGCTTTACATTGTGATTTTTCTTACGCAAGGAATCCAAATGTATCAAGAAAAATGCTCATCAAGGCTTGGAACAGAAAGAGGTATTTATTTTACATGTGCCCGAGTTCTGTGTAACTCAACATCATGACAAATGAGTTGACATTGCAACTGAGAGTTGAAATTCTCTTTGTCTCCTATGAATCATAAAGCCAAAACACATGGCCCAACATAACACTTTCAAATATTAGTTACTGATAGTGGTAAACATTGAAGATCACCATCTCACATACCTAAGTAGAACCAGACATGTGAGAGATATTGCAGATTTGACTGGCTTCTGCTTCTTATCTCTGTCAGATGCCTATTAGTCAATTTTCCTCTTAAACACAGGCTATAGTTCCTGCAATTATCCCAGTGTGCATAAGAAATACAAATTCTATCTGGGAGGTAAGCCACTTTGAAGAGTGGAGAGAACACTGGATGGAATTGGGAAGGGAGTGTGGCCTAATCGTCATGGCGTAAGTTGTGAAGTCAAGCAGATTTGGATATGAATCTCGGTTTGGTCACTTCCTAGCTCTTTGTTCCTGGACAAGTTATTAACGTCTCCATTCTTCCATTTTCTCATTGGTCAGATAGAGTCATGAGGACTAAATTGGATGAATAGTATTTTTGAAGTGCATCACATCATGCCAACTTCATAGTAGGAACTTGATATGGGTGGTTGTTATTAAATTAGGAGAACTACCACATTGTTTCATGCCACAACTCTCTGGAACTCATCTGCAATCATTTTCAAAATACAAATGAAAAATTTGTACCAGATGAGCCTAAATAACAACCAGATCTCCAACTGTGTTTATACTGTCCATTATTTGCCTCTTGCTTTATCTCATGCTCTTTGAGTTGATTTAAATGGTGACCAATATGTATATAAGAAATTTTAAAGGGTTAAAAGATAAGAAAAGCAAGATGTCTGTAAAGTATTCAGGCTCATTTAGCTGCCATTTGTCTAAGCAATAGAAACAAAGCTATGAATTTTTTGAGAGCAAAAATATGGGGGTGGAAGGGAGTAGATAGAGCCTAAGGGGAAGTGAGGAAAGCATGAGAATAGGAAAGAATTCTAAAATCTGCATCTCCGTATTTTAGAGAAAGAGGAGAGAAATCAGCACTAAAGAAAAGAAGAAAGAATTGCTGGAGATTTTGCAAAAATGACAAGGCTGTGTATTGCAGAAATGTTATTCCAGTGATCAGAAAATACATTGAAGAAGCTTCTAGAAAAGACAAAATAGAAGTAGCAACTCTACAATGCACTTAAAAACAAAATGTAAAGAAAAGAAAAGACTGCTTATAATAGAGAAAGGGATCTGAGATGCTGAAGGCCCTTGAAGGGGATTAGGTTGCAACCAAGGAAAGCAGGCTTATGGAGGACGGCTTCTTGAACTTTGCTGTCTGGTTCCCATTACTCTTACTCTTCAAAAAATGTCATCCATTTCTTTCAGAGCAGAACATTTTGCCAAATATGCTATTTAAATATTGACTATAGAACATTTCCTTGATTTGAAAATATACTACCAAGATTGGCAAAAATCCAAACTATTTCTTTCTGTAGGCTCTGTCATGATTTATACAGGTGGTCCTTCTTACCAATACAAAATGGAAAAAGAACAGAACGTAAACTGCACAATACATGCAATTCCTGACAATAAAATGCATTGGCTGGAGGTATTGTGAAGGATATTTGAGATATTACTCAAGAGATTCTGATTATGTACACAAACATATCTGAAAAACACTGTTTCTGTTTTTAAGAGGAACATTTGAAGAACAGAAAGAGAAGGTTAAGGGAATGCTATAAAATTAGTTCTTCTTATGTATGAAAAAATTTTGTCCAATGCTTCTGATTTTTGTTATATTAACTTTGCAGTTTAATTTTCAAAGATTTGAAGAAAGGAAGTTGTTAAAGATGCATGTGCTCACTTATTTTTCTCTGCTATGTCTCAAGACCTAAAGCAGGGCCTGGCACTGAGCTGGCACTTGAAAAATATTTGTTACATGAATGCATAAGTAAAGCCTCAGAGAAATCGAATTAGCAAATAAACTCTGCAATCATCACCAGCTGAGAGCTAACTGGGCCAGAACATCCTGAGATATAAATTTAATGTCATGGTTTAGGGCACCCCAACCTGAGTGCAGAGCCTCAATCCTGATAATAGTAAATAGTTTGGTTTATAATCAACTGAGAAGAGAAATCAGCTTGTTCATTATGAAAAAAGAAAAGGAAACAATATAGCTCTTTATCTAGATTTATTGTTTCATGTATATGCCCACATGGTTATGTGTGTGTGTGTGGTGCATCCATCCATCCTTCTGAATCGTTCCATGATACAAACTCGGTCACCTTGTCTGGTTTAGATAGGTCTCTTTAGACAATACTGCTGTGGTGACTACAGCTGAAAAAAATATATCTAAAGCCCTAAGCAGCATGTTTTACATAGTGTTTCTAGAATATCTTTTCAAGTCATCTCTAATAGCAAGGATACTTTTCTCAGAATTGTTAGTTAATTCCCTTTGGGGATATTAAAATATGTAATGGTCCACAATTATGTATGAAAAGTACTTCAAAATTAGACTCATCCTACCTCATCCCTCGACTATCTTATGCCTAAGTAATTTCAAGAACTTCCTAAATTACTTCTCTACATCTTCCCAACCTTCTCCCCCAACACACTCTCCAATCCACTCTAATACATGGCTCCCTCGCTTAAGAACTTATAATGACCCCTCAGTAAAACATGGCAAGGGAAAAACAGCTTAAGATTATTCTTAGGAAGCCATTATTCTTAGGAAAGAATGATATATCTAGTATAAAGCTATAAAACGACAATCACCAAAACCAGAAAGCACTGCGTAGATTTCTTTGAAAATAAACAGTAGGGTCCTAAGAGACCTAATTAAAAGAAAATGGGAATAATACCAGCGAAAACACTGCCAGTTTGGACTAATAGGTACAAGAGAAAGTAGGACTCTTAGAAGAGGCAAGGCTATCAAACTGCCTGACTGCAGATCTTGAGACTTCTCAGCCTCCGTAACTGCATGATCAACAAAATGAGACTATAAGCTATTGGGCTGTGAATGTGCACTATTCCTCAGAAAGAAAAGGGAAGAATGATGCAGAAGGTGATTCAGAGAGCATCAGAGCTGCTATTTTCACCCCAGGCCCCGGGACAGAAGGGGTTTCTGCTGGTTTCAGTGGGCCAGGATGCTGCCACCAGGTACCTCAGGGGTAAGGCTGCCCTCCCAAGCCCTGTGGGCAGGTCCTCTGCAGAGAACCCTGGGGCGATGGCAAGCTAAAGCAGCAAGACCAAGCCTTGCAGCTGTGAGGGTAAAGCTGTCACTGCAGTGGGCCTGGGAGATAGGACATCAGGCCAGAGAGGATGATACTCGACACTCAAAAGCCAAAATTTGCCTTTCTACGTTTGGACATACTTGGGACCCATCACCCCTTTCTTCTTTCCTATTTGTTCCTTTTGGAATGGGAATGTCTCTCCCGCGCCTGTCCCAACACTGTATTTTGGACATATATAACTTGTCTGGTTTCACATGCTCACAATTGGAGAAGAATTTTGCTTCAGGATGAATCATAGCTCAAGTCTCCCCCATATGTGCCATATGTGATTTAGATGATATTGAGATGAGATTTTGGACTTTAGATTTTAGAGTTGATGCTGGAACAAGTTAAGATATTTTGGACTGTTTGCATGGAATTAATGTATTTTGTATGTGAGGACATGAATTTGGGATGATTAATACTATGGATTGAATTGTGTCGCCCCAGAATTCATATGTTGAAGGCCTATGCTCAGTGTGATACTATTTGGAAATGGAGATTTTAGGAGGTTTAGATGAGGTCATGAGGGTAGAGCCTTCATGATGGGATTAGTGTCCCTATAAAGAGAGACCACCGAGGGGCGCCTGGGTGGCTCACTAGGTTGAGCGACTGCCTTCGGCTCAGGTCATGCTCCTGGAGTCCCAGGATCGAGTCCCACGTTGGGCTCCCTGCTCAGTGGAGAGTCTGCTTCTCCCTCTGACCCTCCCCCTTCTTGTGCTCTCTCTCTCAAATAATAAAATCTTTAAAAGAGAGAGAGAGAGACACCTGAGAGCTTGCTTCCTCTCTCTCCACCTCCATACATCAAGGAAAGGCCATGTGAAGATGCAATAAAAAGGTGGCCATCTACAACCTAAAGAGAGAGCCCTTTCCAGACACTGGCCCTGCTGGCATTTAGATCTTGAACTCCCATTCTCCAGTACTGTGAAAAATAAATTATTGTTATTAAAGCCACCTAGCCTGTGGCATTTGTTATGGCAGCCCAAAATAACTAAGACAGACACCAAAACCCTAACCTAGATGTGCTGCCTGGCAGATCAGGCGAGGGAGAAGAATGGGGGGAATGAGCAACTGCTGCTGAGAACAGAAAATATAAACCCCACCACACAAGAAAATACACAGACACGGGCGTTCTACAGCAACATTGGTCCACAGGCTTTTCTACAATGATGGAAATGTCCTGTATCTGTGCTATCTAATATAATACAGTATCCATGAAGCACGTGTGGCTCCTGAGCATTTGAAACGCTGTGTGACTGAATTTTTAATTTGATTTAACTTTAGTAGTTCCAAAAAGTATTCCCTGAAGTCTCAGAGAATATTTTGAAAAACTCTTTGAAAAATTAGTTCAACCTTTTGCCTCGTTGCATCCGAGAGAGCAAGACGGGTCACCAGCAGCTGTACTGGAGCCATCCGAGGAAATTTGGCCAGGGTTCTCGTTCTTGCCGCGTCTGCTCAAACCGGCACGGTCTGATCCGGAAATACGGCCTCAATATGTGCCGCCAGTGTTTCCGTCAGTACGCGAAGGATATAGGCTTCATTAAGTTGGATTAAGTGAATTTCCTTGTATTGGTCATCCAAGATAACCTACGTTAACTGCAGATAATCAGGATATCTACTTTAATGTCAACTCATTGTACATAAAATAAAAAATACTCCAATTAAAAAAAAAATTAGTTCAAATTTATAAAAGAATGAAAAATGAAGAGTCAATCAAGAGTTAATAAAGCCACCAAAGATGAAAGCTGAGGTCTCTAGAAAGAAATTTGAAGATAACAAAATCATTAGGAGAAATTAAGACTAATGGGAAGCAGGAAGAAGCAAAATAGATGTGACTGAGGTAGTCTTAGATATAAAGGAAACACTTGAGAAAATACTACATTTTGCGGGAAAAAAAATACAGGAAAGTAAGCAAATAAGGAAAAACCAGTTGATTCAGAGGCAGATTCCACACACACATAATAAATCTGTCTTTACCTGAGACAGAACAAAGAGAATTGAACCAAAAAAAAAAAAAAATTCAAATATATATTGTAAAAATCTTCCCGAAGTGAAAGAAAGAAAATATAAATATGTTGATTCTGTGTTGTGTTTCAGGAAAATCTGATGCAGAACAACCAACTTTAAGACACATCTTGAGCGCTTACTAAAATTAAAGGATAAAAAAAAAATTCAACATGCATCAAAACCAGAAAAGCAAATCACCTACAAGCCAGAGAAAAACAAAACAAAACAAAACAAAAACAGAGTCTGGCCTCTGAAATCTTATCTGCAATGTTCAATGCCAAACGACAGTGTTACAATGTCTAAAGACTTCCAAGGGTATTTTGTTTTGGGGAAAAAAAAATTTAAGCGTGGAACCCAAATTTTATATCACCAGGCTGTTTACAAACTTAAACAAACAGAATGCTGTTCACAAATGAGCAAGGCTCACTGAATATGGAACTCCTGGGTAACTCTGTAAAAATCATTTGATGAAGCCAGTCAGCAAAGAGATGAATGAGGAAAACAAACAAAAACCTCAGGAATGAAGAAGCTGTAATTGATGGTGGGCAGAAAATCCATTCAAATATAAAATTAATGCACCTGTGACAAACTGGAAACCAGAAGGTAAATATTAAGAAGAGGAACGTGTAAGCATGATAAATATTTTAGAAGTTGGTTTGTGAAGGAAAGAAATGGGGAGGGAGGGGGGATTTAAGAGCATGAACATCTTTACCTGTCATAGGAAGAACTCATGATATACTTTCTAAATTTGATAAATTAGAAAAAGACCTATTTACCTTAGAAACTAATCATAGATTTGGCATTGGTTGCAATTATCAGAAAAGCTATCAACATAGATTAAGTTGAAGCAAAAAGGTGAATTAAGAAAGGACCCTGAGGAAACCAAAAATTGGAAGGGACCTCCAGAGCAACTAACGCGAAAGAGTCAAAAGATACCGGACCTCCCCATCTCACCCGCCAACACCTCTTGAGAGTTTCACTCGAGCTACATTAAATTTTCTCCACTCGCAGAGAGGAAAAGTCTGATGAAGAGCTCCAGAACGTTACCCATTATTGCTTTGGGCTTGGGTCTTGGTTTCTTTTTCTGCTTATCCATTCTAAAATTCTGAGGCAAGTTTTCTGAGTGACCTACTTAGGTCAGGTGTTCAATTTTGAACCAATCAGTTACGACAGGAAACAGGGCTGAATAAAGAGATGTGATTGGCCCAGGGTTAAGTCACATGTACACCACTGAACCTATCAACTATGGCCTGGAGGCCCTGGCAGAGGTCAAGTGAGTGGGGTTGGAGGGACAAGGGTATCCCCAAAGAAGAGAGTTATTTGATGGAGCATAATAGATTTAGGTCAAGTTGGCCTCAAATATACTGAGAGCCACCACTGCAGTTGTCATCATCTGCTGTAGTTACCAGCATTACTTACCAAACAGTTCAAATTTCCTGCTTTTGTCCAGTTAGTTGTGACAAAGTGCAAAGCCCTTCAGAACTTTCTTTCCCACAGGTACGGAAATAGAAACATCCAGGCTGCCTCATCAGGTTGGTTCTCTAGGTGTTTATGGGAAGCAAAGCTCTCCTGCCAAGCTGTGGTGGACATATGCTGTGAGAAATCAACCTTTATCGCTTTAAGCCATTGAGATTTGATGGCATTTTGTTACTACAGCATCACTTAGCCTACCCCGTTGATATTCCATTCTTTTCTTCTAATTTCCACTGTGATTCTTCACTGCCTATTGGCTGCTAACTGTATCACAGCTGAACAAGTCTACCCTAATGCACTTTGCTACTCTTCTTGCCTCCTGCTGGTAAGGAAACACCCTTCACTTCTTTTGGCCATCTATCAGAGAAGGTTCCCATAGGGCTGTAGGGTCCCTGGTGAGAATATGCCTTCTTTATATTCCAGGCAATCTTCTCAAAGACACCAGATACTGGGCCCTGGGACAGACGAAGGTAGAGCACAGATTTTCAAGCACTTTTACTTCAACCATCATCCATTTCAAAATTTTTACCCTGATATTTAATTTGTCATAGGTTCCTAGATTAATGCTTCACTTTTCCAAAATTTTTATTTCAAAGCTTAATATGTCTCTTCCTCCTATCACGTGGCTTCTTTTATTGATCCCCTTCTCCAAACCATCAGACCTCAAAGGGCTCTGAGTGATGTCTTACAGTGTGGCAATACAGTCTAATACAAGGACTTTGACAGAGGAAACCTTCATAAGCTGAATGCGAAGGACAAAAAAACAAATTAAAAGGTTTACTTTTTATGGAAGACTTTCTATCAATGAATGTACTAAAGCACGAAGAACTAATGGTTCTCAACCAGGGAATGACTTTGTCTCCCAAGAGGACATTTTGCAGTATCAAGAGACATTTTTTGGTTGTCACAACTTGAAGGCGTGTTACTACTGACATCTAATAGGTAGCCCAGGCTAAAGTCAAGACTTAATTAGGAATTTGTGTCTTTAATGAGGACTTTGCTACTTCGGAGGCTGCCATGTCACTCCTTTTTTAACACAACATGCTATCTCTACTTGCAACCAACCGTAAGGCAAAGGAAATGACACAATACAAGTAGCAAATAGCATTGTCCTAAGAGTCACGAAAACTCAGGTCCTATATTGTAACTCTCACTTGTTACCTGATTAAAAGTGGAAGGTTGACTCTTAAGAGAGGCTGTAAATTATTTCCTCATTTTCTTAAGAAAGACCTGAATCTCGAAAGCTTAACAATAATGTATTCTCACAAAGTTAGAAAGGATATCTGAATCACAGTTGATTTTTTTTTTTAAGTTACTAGGAGGTAAAAAAATAAATGTTGACCTCCATTTTAATACCCCTAAGGGCCTGAAACAAGGATGCAGAACAAGATCTCTTGTTCTCCTAAACAGAAGTTGAGCCAATAACATAGGGCACTTTATGAGCCAAATAATGTCTGGTGTCCTGGAGCTAAAGAAAATGTTGGCACATCTTGCAAAATCACAGCTGTTTCAGTCTCATTTAGTGACTGTCCCACTCTCTGCAGCCCAGTTTGCCTTTTGAAATATAGCACAGCGAGCTACGCCGCAGTGTGTGATTAAAGCGACTGACAAGGGAGGTTTTATTTTTTAGCTCTTTGTCTCAAAAGCTTTAGAAATCTTGACAAGTACTGCTAAGAAATACAGATTACTTTTTTAGAAAGAAGATGCATAGAGATTTCTTAATGTGCACATGATTGTGCACATTTTTATCAAGAAACTAAATGCACTTTGGAATCATGATGGTAAAAAGGTAACTTTCTAAGATGAAAAAGAAAAGTTGAACTAATTTAATCATACAGCACAACAGTGCTGTTGTAAGAAAAGATCTCTGCAACTTCACTTACCCTGTGCATTTTTGTAGGTTGCAAAACAGTCTGCCAGCAAGCCCTTCTGAGTCAGACCTTTGAACTAGATAATCAACTGATAACCATTAAAAAAATTAAAAGGTTAAATGAAAATAAGCTCCAAATGCTAATCACATGGTACCATTCAGTTCTCCAATTATATAACTGTGTTTTGAAAGATTGCTAAAGTAAAATTTTCCAAAAAAATTTAACATCATGACTCTCAAGCAAATAAAATATAACTCTGTAGTCAAAAGTTTATTAAGGCAAAATTTTCAAAAAGGTAAAACTGTAATTCCTATGCAAATGTAAAATGAACATGCGTCAAAGATTTTATTTAAATAATTCATTAGGGAGGGAACCACTAAAATGGTAAAACCATTTCAAAGAGTGTTTCAAAAGCTAAGGTAAAATTAGGATAAGATTGCTGGACTAGATATAAAACTGGTTAATGTCCAACAGGATAATAAAACTGTAAAGCCATTAGGGTTGTCTTTTCCACCAGGCAGAAATTATTTGCATCTCTATGGGATAAAAATCTACACATTAACCTCTGCCCTACAACATTGTTAAGTAGACCATTCAATACAAAAGCAAGGCCAGCTTTGCATCGAAAGAGCACTCAAAAATCTCTTCTGGCTATTTCCAACTGTCAGATAACTTTTCCAATAAGTCAAATTATCTTCCATTAATGAAAGTTCTTAATTCTTGATGATACTAGTTTTTAGAGAAAAGTCTTTATCATCTTTCTTTGACCCACGTACAACTTCCATATCATATTTTCAGACTAGTGCCCTAAGTGTGCCTTCCTTTGTTCCATGCTGAGATAAACATTAGAATTTCCTAATACTATGTAAATAAATCTACATCTAGGTTATTTATTCATTAGATATAATGTAATATATATTTAAAGATATGAGGGAATAAACAGGCTATTATACAAGTGCAGAGATTATAAATTTTTTGAGTGTAAGTCTAAGACATTTTATATTTTGATAAGTTCCCCAGGGTGTCTAATAAACTTAATAAATATGAATGCTATAAAGATAGCCTTAAGTATAATTCTAAGACTCACCCCCAGCAAAGAAAAACAAAAATTAAATAGTCTCTTACAGTTTGTGATAGCTGTTAACTAATTTGCATACCACTTAAGACAATGCTCTTTGTACACCAAGAGAAAACATAAGATCACTAGTAACAATATCAAATATGTGCATATACAAACACAATCCAATAAAATTCCTAATTGTTCAATTGTTTCTCTTATCATGGACAGTGGTAGCAGTCTTCTGTACTTAACTTCTGAAAATTAACCCATGCACAAAAGAATACCCATCTACAAAATAAAAAGCATACATCTTTAATTTCTAATATTTTTATTACAGACTTTTAAGATACATATTTATTTTCATATTATCAGCCTAAAGAAAACAAGTCACAGAAATAAGCTTTTGTATGTCTGCCAAGGTAAATTGTTCTATTTCAAATTTATCAAGTTATAAATAAACCACATAATATGCTTATGTGAACCAAACCACAGCATAATCTGAGTGCATTTGAAAGGCACAGAGTACTCTCATTGTTTCAATAAGAGAAAAGAAGAGCATTACTTAGGATTAAAAGCCTGGCCCTGCAGCTATCCATTATTCAACAATAATACAGCATGAATTATTCACTGATTATAAAACAAAATACTGTGTTAAAAAGCAAAGGTGACTAAAATAAACATGTGTTCCTGGACCTTTCATTTAATATTAAGCATGTCAGAATACCTGGAAGCAAATAAGCAAAGCAAGACCCACATAAGGGAGAACCAAGCTGCCCAAAAGCTGTGTAGCTTGAGACGCAACATTAAAGCTCATTTTTAAGGAGACTGGATTCCCACCACTAATTTCACAAATTTGGATAAAGATGATCTATTCCACAAAAAGCTTATTAAAATGCAAATATGCCACCTCGATAAGACAAGGTATAAGGCAACTTGACAAAGAGTTCTTTCAAGTCAGTGGCTCAAAATAGAACCTGGGTCTCCAAGCTTTTGTTAGGCCTATTTTTCATTAAAATCCTGATTAATGAGAGAAAAAGGGATCTTAAAAAGCCCAAAGACAGCAGGTAAAAGTGTAGACTCGGGAGAGCCAGAGTGCACAGAATGTATGGAACCAGAGAAAGGAACTCAGAAGGATAATGGAAGAGAAGAATGGTCAGAAGACCACTTCTCCAAGGGTCAGCCCAGCAAATAAGGATGCTAAAATATAGTACTTCAATGTGAGCCTAAGAAAGTTATGCTTAGACGATCAAATGATCCCTCTCTCCTTGACCCGTCTTCTCTTCTAGTTACCATGTGTTGTTTTGACATTTTGCCCCTATACATTTACATAAGTTAGAATCTATAGGTATATATTAAAAAAGAAAAAACTAGTCTTTATTGTAATGTCTTTAATAGTTCTAATTTACAGTGATATTAAGTGACGCTTGATTAGAACACAGAAAATGCGGTGTTTTAGCAATAACATACAGAACTGAGAAAACAGAGAATAGAATGCATTACAACATCTTAAATTATATTTTTCAACTTTCAGGGAAAAAAGAAGTCAGTATATCAGCTTTTAAATAAGGAGTGGGTGAGGTGGGGTTGGGGGGAAATGATGACTTGTTCGAGATTTGAAACTTCTGTATGAACACCTATCATATGTGATGACATGCATATCTTCCCAGGACACAAAGACCCAACATGTGAATACTGTATGTCTATGTCCTATGCTTAATTAAGAAGTTGGCAGAGGGATGGGCGCCTGGGTGGTTCAGTTGGTTAAGCGACTGCCTTCGTCTCAGGTCATGATCCTGGAGTCCCGGGATCAAGTCCTGCATCCGGCTCCCTGCTGAGCAGGGAGGCTGCTTCTCCCTCTGACCCTCCCCCGTCTCATGTGCTCTCTCTCTCATCCTCTCTCTCTCAAATAAATAAATAAAATCTTAAAAAAACAAAAAGTTGGCAGAGGGAGTTTGGGGAAAATTATTTGAAGCTTAATATTGTCCAAATTCACTGTTTTAGTTCTAGTCATGTGCTTTCATTGAGGAGAATTGAAAAGAGTCATGTTTTAATTTATTTTGTTCATATTTCTCATATTAGAATAAGCTAAACAATATATTTAAATGCACTCGATATCTGGTTCTATTGTCAATATCTGAGCAATATCATTTAAATCAATTTAAATATAATTAGAAGATGCCTGAAGAAAACCACTATTAAGAAAATATACAAAAACTATAGTATATCCTTTGTAAAAATGACAAAATTTGTTAAAAGAACATCCATTAAAAAAAGGCACTCTATAAGTATAGTTTCAAATAGGTAACTTATACCTTAAAATTGTTTAATGTCTAAGCTACTGGACATAAACTGGACCAAAATTGAGAAAGCAAAACTACCTAACGCATAAAGGAGGAAACTGATTCTTGCTTCTCAGATTCACAGAGATGGCCGGTCATTTATAGATACAATAGAATATATACTGGTGCTTTTGCAAATAACCCACCATTTCTATGCAGAATTATGGTATACCCTGGTGTTTTTGCAGATCACATGCCTCAGTTTTCCAATGCAGAACTGCCTCTGGGTCATATTGGGACGGCTCTGTTTTAACAATCAGCAACTGAAGAATGTCAAGAACCCTTCCCATCAGAACTTGGTCAGACCAGTCAGTATGGCATAAAATATGCTTTGCTGAAGGAGTTAGCACCTCTGGTTTACACTGTTCTCTTAAATGGCATGACAAATGTTTTAACAAAGCTAGCTGGAATAATAATTGCAAACATTCTGTATAATCAGATGTTGAGACTCACATGATCCGATGTTAGAGAAAAATATGAACAAGTATTTTTTTGAGCAGTATGTTTTTTAAAAGGTTTTAAGTCTGCTTATCATGCTCAGACCCATCATATACACTTAGTTAAATTCATTTATTTTATATATTCATTTACACTGCCTCATTCCTAAAAAGACTTGAGGTTTGTGTACTTGATTTTAAAACCAAACACAAAAAAATGCAAAATATATCTAGTATTCTAGCCAGAAGATCCTTTTATTCATTCATAGGTAATACTTTGGCCCCATGTGCATTGATGTAAGTAAGAAGGATTTTGGCTCTCTGCTCTATGACATCAATAAGCTTTTCAATTCCTTGTCTACCTCCTTGACTTTCCCAATAAACTTTATCAAGAAACAAGGACTGAAGGAGTTTCTGCCGTAAGTGCTGGCTCTTCAAAACAGAAACTGCAGATTCGGGAAACCTGAGAAGATAAAATGATATTTCATTCTTAGTAATTGCTTAGAAATATTACGCCTTACCCAACTGCTTTGCCCTTCATTAATCTGGCATAAATCACACTATCAAGTAGTACCTGGAGAATGAAAACAGTTTTGTCACCGTCAAGCTGACACTTCTCTTAATAATAATATACTAGAAGGATATGTTTCGAGGGAACTGAATTTTCTATGTTGAATTTTCCATTGAGAACTTGACATACTAACATCTTACTTAAAGTCATTATCTGTAGGCAAAGAGAGGCATGGAATTAAAAAGAGTTCTGTTAGCCTGGCAAAAATACTTTCCTCAATCTTAAGCTCCATTTCACCCATAGAAACCACTTCAATCTGTCAAGTGGAATAGTATCCTCATAAGTATCAACGTGGGGTTTTACACAAGAAAATATGAGAAGCAAAATGCTGACAAACGCGTGACTGAATTTAATGTGAAATAATCCAAAATGTAGGTAGTAAAAAGAGAAAGGAATCATTCCATAATGCCCAATTAAATAAATAATTGTTTCTGATTCAGATTATACTTCAGGAATTCTGAAAATCTGGGAGCATTTTACTAAATTGGAATACTAGTGTTTTTCAAATAAATTTAACAAAACTCAAGTTTTAGAGTCAGGCATTCCACAGTGACCCATCTCTGGAAAACCTGAGGCCAGTTTGGAAGGGTCCTTGTTGAACTACCTTAAGAGAGTGATTTGTGCTTCTTGTTCTTCATTTAGAAAGTAAAAACAAGGGGTCTAGCATGTACATTATCTGAAGAATTTTGTCAAGTTTCAAGTTCAAACTCATAAGGAATGTCTTGCTGAATCTTCATTTGGCCCATCCAGCTTTCACTGAAATACTGATGAAAGCACAATAAAAATATTGGGGTTGCATAGTAAGTTTCACGTAAACGTAGTTGCTCCTTAACAACTAAAACAGGAACGTATCCTTGTTCAAGGAATACAGTTTGCCCAAAGTTTCAGGCCTCCTAAACACCTTTTCCAAATTTCAATGGAATGAGCTAAGGGTGGCATTCAGGGGACATAAATGCAAGGGACCCAGGTGCTCCAATGCTGCAGAAAAACCAAAGGGCACAGAGCTGGACTCGTTTAATGAGTATGAGTGAGGGTGGAATTAAATAATGCTGATAAGATGCTCTGAGCTCCCTGAAGACATGTACTATATAATTTAGTGGCCATAGTATTAATTAAGCATTTTTGCTCTATGAAATATTAATAATCCATGATTTATAAATTCTATGACCCTTCAACTAATTTAGCTGTGGTAGAATGTATGAGATGAAACTGTGAAACCCATGGATCTCTTTAGTGACTAATCCTTTTCATAAAGGAAAAGCAAAAAATTACCTGTCTGTGCATTACATTGATTAATAGGAATATTCTATGCATAAATCTGGGCTAGCAATGTCTTCATTTTTGCTTTGCAATGTGTGACTTACTTATTCAAAAACAATTTAACCTTACACTCATTACTCCTCATATTGCATTTAAAGTTAACTTCTTTGAAAGCATAAATAAAGCAGTATTCATATTAATATGAATGTATAGAACAGATGGACCATATTCTTAGGCACTCCTAATTCCAAGAGAAAATTTAGAGATTTAAGAAGACCCCAAAATATCAACTCAGTAAGTGATGCCTTTGGTCAATTTTTCTACACATAAAATTTCCTTAGTTTAGTCACATTAAAAAAAGAATCTGTCATATATTCTACCTTCAATCCATGAAGAGATGTAAGAATGAGTATTAACAGGGCAAGATATGGCAAAAACTCATGAAATTGGGGCTTATAAAACTCTCATAGGAACAGTATTGTCTCTAGTCCTGAAAGTACATCAAATCCACACTACCTGATTAGAAGTGCTAAGAAGAACTAATGAAACATACTTTAGAGTGTTGTTACCAAGAGTAATAGTAACAGCATGAACAAACACAAGTTACTGCAGAAAAATGATTGGACTTGGATTTGGAAGATTGGGCTTCTACTCTCAGTTTTAGACTCCTTCATGTGCTCTCCAGCAGTCACTTAGCTTCACACAGTTGGTTAACTCTTTCACTACTGCACCCCTCTATTTCCAATTCTCAAACATACCCCAGTGTCTTGGTCACTCTGATTTCTGACTAAGGTAGGAAGGCAATGAAGAGTGGCTATAAGCTGGGGCCTAAAATCCAGCCTCAATCCCTGTAGCTAAGGTTGAATGGTCCAGATTCTATAGTGGGTTCCTGCCACTATTAAATGTACTAGTTTCCTTTTTTCCAAATACATAAGCTCAAGATACTTTTCTCCCTAGTCTATGTCTACTGGAAAGATTTCCAAATGCTCAAAAACCCTCCTACCTGAATTCAAACAGCCGCTGTCCTTTGATATTGTGTCCTAATCAGCAGATCAGCTCTAATTTCCCACCGCATTCAGAAAAGTCTCTTGAGTTTATTATGTCTTTGTACATCCTGCCATGTCACTATCTGTGTGTCTGTTAGTCCCCCTGCCCCCTGCTCTGATAATGGAGCTTCTGCCACGTCCTCATCCCTGCTCTGCCAGTTCCTATTCCTAAGGTCCCTGCATGCTTCCAACTTTACCCACATGGATTTTCACAGTGAGGGCCAAGGAAATGTAGTGGGAGTTTTGTAGGTTGCATGGGTTGGTGACACTTGACACCGTGGCTGCAATCTTGTCCTATTCTGCTTAGGTCTGTTTCCCATTTCTGGGCCTCCAATCCCCAGATTCCACACCCACAATTCCTTTCAAGGGTTAGATCAGTCACACATAGCATTTGAGTTTTCTCAAAACCTTACTACTTATTTAATAGAAATGGGATGTCCCATAGATTTTACTACATCTTAAAACTTACTCTTTGATGCCTTCTAACAATTTGAAGTTTAAGTTATCTTCGCTTCTGTCAAAGAAACCCTTGTTGTCTATGAAGACCAAATGCCTTGGGTCATGCTTTCGCTGGATAACGTGTGCTAGAGCCACAGAATCTTGGTTGTCACATTTTGGCCTCAGTCCATTCTGTACACAGGCATCTTCCTTTCGAGGTCGGAATCCACAGCAATTTGTATCTAAGCGATTATAAATCTGAAAATGGAAAGCAAAAACAAAATCCAAGATGCTGAGTAAAAACAAAACTTGGGAAAGTTAGATTTCTGAAGAATTAGTGCTTTCTAAATAGATGACTTGCCAGAATCTAATAAGGCCAGGCTCATTTAATTAAAGGCAACTGTCAGAATAAGTCCAAAGTTCATATCCTTCTGACTCAGCCATGGTTAAAAGCATTTCCAGCTTCTAACAGCTCTAAAGTCAGATCATCCAAGTTAGACATCTCCACCCTTAATATTCAAAGTTCCCACTGACATCATATGTAGACACATGGCCAGAAGAATCTCTGACTCTATTCATGACAGAAGATAGAAACCACTGCACTTTTACATAACTAAAGGCTATAGCTTGTTTTCTTCCTCGAGTTGGGTTACAGAAAACCTGAGTTATCTCAGTGGCTCTAAAAGTTTACTGCATCCCCTAACCTCTCTGGACTTTAGAATTACACTATCTAACCCGAAATAAATAACATAGTACAAATCTTTTGAAAAGATGTGACATCCAATAATGATACAAAAACTACTACCCAAATGGAGCCAACAGCTAGATTCTAAATAAGTGAGCAGGATGAACAAAATTATTGGGCTCAGTGGGGTTTATTACAGGAATAGGGTTTCTATCCTATAGAAGAGGGAAACATTAATTAGAAAGGGAGAATTGTGTTATTTCCATTTCTCTTGGGCAGGAAAGAAATAATATTTATTAGTCAGGGCCAATTAAAGCTTCAGCTTAGGAATTAGATAAATTTCAACTCAAATCTCTGTGACCTTGTACAGATTCCTTTATATCACCAACTCTCAATTTAATTACCTATATAATGGGAATGGTATTATGGCACTGTACCTTGTACAGTTAGTGGGAAGATTAATGAAAATGTTTATACAGCAGCCAACCCTAACCCAGGCATCTAGAAGATACTCAAAAAAATGAAAACAGTTATATTGTTGAGACCCACACATATACACTATATGAAATGATTTACCTCAAAACAAGCTTCCGAGACAAAAGGCAATTTGTCCATATTAATGAAGACAAATTGAGTCTCAGAGAGGTTGAATAATCTGCTCTGGGTAGAATATAAGTAAGCAGCAAAGTTAAGATATAGACAGCTATATTTGTCTCCAAAATTCCCATACGCTCATGATTCAAAAGACGGCTGGACATAAATCTGTCACTTTTATTCCTTTGGCACTAAATTCCCATTATTTCTCTTCCCCTGTTTTTATAGAGGGGCTAGCCACTCTAGGAGGTCAATTGCTCAAGAAGGAATGCAGAAAGAGTAGTGCCAAAATTTAGCCTACTTTGAAATGATCATTCATTCATTCATTCATTCATCCAACAAATGTTTATTGAACATCTTCTCCCAACTATCTGTGGGCTAGGCACCAAGGCACATGTTGCCCATGGTCACTACCTCCCACCACCACTACTCCCAGAGGAAAATGAAGTGGTCATTTAATTTTGCCTCACCATCACAGAAAATTTTAAGAACTGGACAAACGACCTTTCTGTACATAAGTGAACTTTGTATCAAATAGCATATTTTGAGAAACAGAGATTACAAAGAGGTCAGCCTAAGCCAATTTTCTGTGATATTTATGTAAAACCAGTCACATGGGACAGGGGTGGTCAGTGAGCCAAGAAGCATTTGGATAACACAGAGGGTACATTGCTGATCTACCGGCAACCTACAGATAAAGGGAGCCCTTTGTCAGGATTGGTTCCAGGCAGCTGATCCATGGGGCTATAAGTCTAAGCAATGATTTATCCAAAAAGGTCACACAGGCTTACTGCAGAGAACAGTAAGTTCCCACTTCTGGTTAAAGTGTCTTTGTCTGACATGAGGACAGGGGTTGCCCAAAGGTAAGCAAGGGTGCCCCAAGCAAATCACTATAGGTTAAACGACAAAAAGCACAAATAAGAACGATTAGAAAAAATTATTGAGTCCTTTCTCTTCAAACAATTTGATTCGTTTTGTGTAGTACCTTGACTGCCTTTGAATATAAGAGAAATCAAGTGACATAAAGAGATTGCATCTGGTTGGCAATTATTTAAGTTAAGATCAGAGTCAGGGAGAACGTGAAAAATAACCCTTTTAGAAGCTGCTTCTCATCCAATCTCCCCTCTTCTATAAACATTAGCTAATAATTCCCAAAGATTCTCTATACCATGCTCCAACATCATCATATGTTTATAACCAGTTATAATGACATTATACAATAGAAAAAAAAAACAACCCTATTTAACTTTGACCACAATATGCAAGGTCTGTTATGTTGGATAAATGGTCAGAACTTAAGTTTTAAGGACTAATCTATCAACCACTTCATAAATGGTGCCCTGAACCCTGAGCTTTTTCTTCATTGTTGATTTCATACCAGTGAAGAAAGGACTAAAACTTATAGCTACATTTCTGTTGTTTCTACTACAAAGCCATGAGTCAAATATATTAATGTTAAATAATAAGCACTTTAGAGTTTAGACCCCAACTTTCAGTACTCCTATAAATATTATACTTTTCTATTTTTAAACTACAGGAGAACGTTAAAAGTTAGAGGTGGAAAAGACCGATTTAGGTCATTTTTTTATTGCCTTCCCAGCATTAGATTGTTTCCTACAGTGTATTTTTAAAGTGCTTTGTCTGATCTAATTTTGAATCACTCAACAGTCTGTGATGATTTCACCACTTCCCTAACAGGCTGTTGTTGTGCCATTCAAGTCTAACAGACCTTATTATTAAAAATGGGTGTGTGTTCAGCTCAACTCCTTGTCCAGAAAATGTTCACCCCCCACCTTTTATTTGGACCAACTGTGAAGTTGGTGGGTATGTTAATACATGTTGAGTGTGTGTGCGGGTGTGAGTGTGCACACCTACAAATATAGAATCAGACTGTAAGGCCTCAAATAATCTGGGTTTCACTTCGTTTTTCTTATCCTCTAAGTAGAGTAAATTATGTCTTTGTATTATTGCCCTTGTCTAGCAAGGGCTTAAGTAGCTCTTAAATCTTGTTCCCTAGCTCTTCTCAGAATTTTGTTTATAGTCTTCCTTTTGAATTCACATTCACTATACCAAAAATAATTTGACCACAAAACCAAAATCCACTCCCTTAAATTCAGTGCCATGTTGCTGGGCATTTAATTTAGTTATATATTGAATATATTTCTGCTTACTTCCAAGAGAGTCTACCTATTTTTTTTAAAGCCTAATAAAGCATATCCTAGATAGTTATGAATCCATAATATGGTTTCAGTATATTTCTTTGGCGCACACATTAAAACAATCATTTCATTTAACTACCACATAATTAAGCACTGTAGTTCACATTCACGGGTCTATGTCTTTAGATAATTATCCTACAAAGAAGATTCATTGGGGGTAAATCTCATCAGTTAAGCGATCGTTGAGTATTGATGATCATTAATGCAACTTGTTCAAATTCACAACCTTTCACTCTTTAAAACAAGGAAAATCTTTTACAGAATCGATCTTCTGAATCTGAAGATTACTACCAACCATCATTTTCTGTAAAATTGCTCTTTCCTCTTTAGGAAAATATATCTTTTCCATGTTTACCTAACTAAAATTATACTCAGAAAAATCCAGGTGTTCCAGCCAATTTTTTTGTTGTTGGTGGGAATATTTTTAGATATACTGCCTTCTTCTAAAGTTCCTTTTTTTAATTCCACTTTCCTTGTGGGGGTGTTACTTTTGCCTGCATGAAAAAAGTATCTTTTGAGTGACTCAGTTATGTTTACAGAGCCTAAACAAGGATGCCTCTGCTGCACTGACCAGCTCTCCAAAGCCCCATAGGAATCTAGAGAAATCCAATGACTTTCCACCCTTTTGCACACCACCCATTCTAGCTGTGTCTTCAAAAAGTGGGTCTATCAAAGCAATGGCGTCAATGGGACTAAATGACTAATTTAAGCAATGTCTGAACAAAAGCAAGAAAAAAATATTCTAAAAGTGCTGCTAATATTAATGAAAAACATAAGAGCAGTCACTTAGCAACTGTTTAGTATATGCCAGGAACTGTACACTTAATGCTTTACACGTATTGTTGCATTTAATGCTCACAGCAACCTGAAGGGATAAGCGCTACCAATGGTCCTGTTTGATAAGTGAAGCAAGTGAGGCACAAGGAGACTGGTTGGCTAACCCAAGGTCCCTCACTTCATAAATGACAGAACTCAGGATTTTAACCCAGATATTCATGCCCTTTTCCATCCTGATTGTATCTCTTGTGCATAGCCAAGGTGATAGTGCAAAAAAAAAAAAAAAAATGCAAGTGCATTTGTATAGAATACTAAATATCACTACATTCAATAAATGCTGGTTGTAAGGTTTCATCAGAAATACAAAAAACTGTACTGTAGGAGTTCAGGTAAAAATGCATGAAGGAGGGCGCCTGGGTGGCTCAGATGGTTAAGCGTCTGCCTTTGGCTCAGGTCATGATCCCAGGGTCCTGGGATCGAGTCCCACATCGGGCTCCCTGCTCCTTGGGAGCCTGCTTCTCCCTCTGCTTCTCTCTCTCTCTCTCTGTCTGTCATGAATAAATAAATAAAATCTTTTTAAAAAATGCATGAAAGAGAGGATATTACGGTTGTGTTTTGAGAGACAGGAAGTATTAGCTAAAAAATAGGCAAAGGAATGAAGGTAGGAAATCAAAAGACATCTTTAGAAGAACTGAGGGTACATTAGACCAGCGCTTCTCAGACTGTCTGTAGTGAAAGATCAGGTGGCTTTGTTTTTTCTCTCCCTCAGCCCCACAATCCATATGGAGTGTGTTTTTTAAATGATTAATAATAATAATAATTAATTACTAGAGAAATAAGATTTTAAAAAATACAAAATACCAGCCAAATATTTGTTAGAATCAACAGATGAAATTCCTCTACCAAACTGCTATCAAAGTTTCTAAGTGCTTATTTGCAATTTTTGTACTTATCATGGACTAGTAAATTGGCAGGGTCCTGGAGTCACACTTTGAGTAGGACAATGCGAGACAGCACTGTCGAGCGTTAGGGGAACGTGAAGGCAGGTAGCAGAGCAAAAGGTGGATAAGAGTATTGTGCCTACAAAAAAAAGCCAAATTTCTGATGTGCCTTCAAGTTTCTATCATTTTCTCATGTATTGCTGGAAGGAAGGTCAAAGGCAAGAGAGCAGGGCATTAGGGGGAAATGTTAAAAGAACGAAAACTGAAGGGAACCAAGACAGAGCATACTTGGAAGCTGAAGAGAGAATAAAACAAAGATGTCCTTCCTCACACAGATTAGAAATTCCCCCGATCCAAATATTTTTCTCATTCAACTTTTAGTTAAATTACATAAGCCTGTAGGTGTTCCTACCGCAGTTTTTGTACACCTCTTTAAGGGGCTCAGTGAGCGTATGTGTGTATGTATGTGTGCGTTTCTGGTTGGTGAATCAATATCTTAAGATCTCACCATCTCTTTTCTTTTTTTTTTTTTTAACAACTGATAATCAATTTATTAAAAAGGTTGATTTAAGCATCTGCAATGGTGACTTCCACCTCAACTCCTGGCTCAATACTGATGGAAGTAATCTGCTTAACAATCTCAGAAGGACTGTGCAAATCAATGAGTCGCTTGTGGATCTTCATCTGAAAACGATCCCAGGTCTTAGAACCTTCACCACAAGGAGTTTTTCTTGTAGTGATTCTCAGAGTCTTGGTAGGCATCCGAACTGGTCCTTCCACTTTGAGATTCTTTTCCTTTGCGCCTCCGATCCAGTCAGCACATACCTTTTCCAAAGATTTTACGTTGCGGCTGGTGAGAGCAATTCTAATTTGGTGAATCGCCACCTCCGGTTCCACGGGTGTCTTCCCGGTGTCTTTAAAAGCCATGGCGCGGCTTCCTGATCGACTTGTTCCTCAGTGAGAGCGAACAGTAGTGAGTCAGGAGCAGGAGCAGGGCGTCCAAACCTCCGCTGTAGCTGCCACCGCGTCTTCCTCAAAGAGCCTCACCATCTCTTTTCAAGCTATTTGTTTTTAACTACTTAAAAATTGCAACTTTACAAGGAAATCCATACTTTTAGAAAGAAAGTTTAAATAATGCAATAAAACACGTAATAAGTGGAATTTAACAATTTACCATAGTAACTCAGCCAATACCTGGCACATAGTAGGCACTTGATAAATGTGTATTATAAAAAAAAAATTGCTGAGAGTTGGTATTCACTGTGCATTTGGCTATTTACAAAACTCCTTCAAAACCCTGTTTTCTACTGGGAAGAATCAAATACAAAATAATGGTGGCATAGGAAGACATGGGTCTTTTTAAGGTAGCATCCAGTGAATGGAGTGGAAAAAAAAAATGGGAAGGGAGCAAAAAATGGAACTGCCTGTGCTTGTCATTTTCTCTTGGTTGGCTCCTTTATGTGGGTTTAATCTCACTAACCACGGACCATGATCTTTTATATCCCACAGAGAGTCTGCCATAACGCCTTGCAGGCAATAGGCATTTGATAAATACATAACAAGCAGGTGGGACAGAAATAGCAATAGGGCATCCTCTTCTATAATTAGCAGTTTTCTGGAAGATTCCTTTGACTCCCAGTTATCTCACTGGACATCTCATTTGTTTTTAGAAAATGCATGGGAAAAAAAAAGTCTCATTGTCTCATTTTCAGCAATTATCTTATTTCAAAAAGGCAAAAAGACAGTGAGGATTGCTACCATTATCAGCCCCACCCTAGGTACAGAGAAATACAAAAACATATAGATTTACTTATTTATCAGCTAATAACTCACATTGGAAAACCCTTCTATGTGAATGTGTCTTGACGTGAACTAGTGTATGGTTACCATGTTACCAGCGAAACTAGATGGATCCCTGTAGTCTAATGAATGTGTGAAGGTAGACCAGATCATAGAGAAGAGCAACCTCAAACAAATCCCACAGTCCCCATGGTACTTGTTAATACAGACTTAGTGTCCTACCTTGGGAGCTATACACAAGCAAAAGCAAAAGTGCTCTCACCAGCCTGTACCTGTATCACTTGGGAACTCTCACCTCGTAAAATAATAGATTTCATTTTTTTCTGTGCTGCCATGGCAACAGGTGCCCATTAAACTACTACACATGTAAATGTGACTAGCAGAACATCTGATGAATGATGAGAAAAGTAAAAATAGTTCGCAATATATAAGCGTAACAGTGGCCATAGGCTTGCTTTTGTCTCTGCCTCTGGAAATAGCAATCATTGCTCTACACTACCTAATCTCTAGAATTCCACATTTAAAACTATCTATCATTATGAGCCAATTCAATGCAGAAACTCTAGTTTCTTCCCTGTTACTGAATCATAAGTAAAGATAGAACAGTATTTATTTATGCAGAAATAAAAACATGTTTAGTGCTATGATATACTTGGATCTATTTCTAAAGATGCAATGTTTAGAATCCATATACTGTAACTCTGAGTAAGTACCAGAAGTCAAACATCATTCTGTCCCAGAAAGACTCTAAAGAGAGTCAGCAGACAAGTGATAATCCATTTTTAGAGAAAGAAAATCCACATTCTGTAATTTGCACAAGCAGAGCTGCATGGAAATAGCCTCTGCCAAAGGCACACCCGTTTTACTGTAAAGATTTATAAAGAACACTCAGACAAAGAGAAACAATAATTTTTACATTTGGTCATGTTCTGATTTATGGAATGGGTTTATATTAAACAAAGAAAATTAAAACAAGAATAACATAAGTAAAATGTTTAAAAAGTGTCTTCTTCTGAGGAAATGAAACACCATTTTTAACAATTTAACATTAAATAGAGTTGTAAACAAGCTTAAGATCACACACACTTATATCTGAGGAAACACTGTCACTGAAAACATTCTTTGCTTGACTTGACTGTATTAATTTTTGGTATTCTCATGAAATTTCTATCAATTTTATTTTCCCCTATAATGTAGTATTTTATTACGAGGAAATTGGCAAAAATAAGATAACCTAAATGACTATGCAGAAAACACAATTCTGATTACAGTGACAACGATTCTTTGCTTAAGTCACTTTCATCAGGCTCCTGAACATTTCTCTTAGGCCCATTTGTGCACTCCCATATATAACCCAGTGTCAGCAAGAGCCCCGTAAGTTAGTTTAACCAGAACCCCCTACCATTGATATCTGATCACTGTGGGTATCTAATGGGTTCCTCATCTTCCACTGGCCCCCAGGGCTATGTCTGATTGCCTTCCTCTGTCTTCAGCAAGAATCTGGTTAGGCCAGTTAAACCAGAACTCCTCCTACCCCTGGCTCCTCCTCTTCATAATTTGCCATCCGCTGACCCCATGGCTGTATTCAGGGTGGAGCCCAATCTCTCTCCCCCACTGGAAATTCCCATTACAGTGTTTCCTATCCCTACAACCATCATCATGAATAAAGTCTTCTTGACCGTCTTTAACAAGTGTCACTGAATATTTCTTTCTTCAACCATGATTAACACAATCTAATATAACATATCCAAAAGCTATTTAAACTCATATCTTTCAATGGAAATTGGTTCTCTTTATAAAAAGCTAATTAATTCTGACACATTGATTATTCTCTGGTTATTGAAAATAAGTACTGCTCGGGAGTAGAATGGTGGTTGCTAGGGGCTGGGAAGTGGGGAAATGAAGAGATGTTGGTCAAAGGGTACAAGCTTTTAGTTGTAAGATGAGTAAGTTCTAAGGATCAGACTATAGTTAATATTGTATATTTGAAATTTGCAGAAAAGATCTTAAGCTTTCTCTCTCACACACATACAAAAGTCAACTATGTGAGGGGATAAACGTGTTAATTACCTTGATTGTGGTAAATATTTCACATGTATACAAACATCACACCATCACACTGTACACTTTAAGTATATACAGCTCTATTTGTCAAGTACACTTCAATTGAACTGGAAAAACAACTAACATAAAGTTGAATTTTCAACCTTTTTCAAAGATTACTGCTGCATGTACTTATGTACTTATAGAAGTTCCTATTTGAAGACAGATTTGTTTTTATGCTCTTTGGGTTAGCAAGTAGCTATAAAGTAAAGCACTTTATGCATCTTGGATAAAAAAATCCCAGGATACTGCTACTTCACTTTACATCATAAAGTTTCTAATTATCAAAATAACCCAAAGGGACACACATCATCTTTTCTCACATTACAAATAAGGAAAAAACTCAAAGATGGTAAGTAACTTGCCCACAGAGACAAAACTAGTGTATGATGTGAATTTCTACCAACTTCTGCCTGACTCGCGACACTGCTTCCCAGGGTAGAAAAGACAAGCTTTTTGTTTTCATGGAGATCACAGTCTGATGTTTCTAAGTATGATTCACTGTGCATCCTCCACATGGATCGGCAGCATATTTTGCATAGTGCACATACTCAAAAATTTTTGTTGAAAAAATGAAGGAATGAATGCCAGCTTCACTCAGCTCACCTACCCAAGCTTATCTGATACAGAGAGCTAACTGCCAAAAGACCTCTCATTAGGCCAGACCTCCATGTTTTCTTCTATCCGTTTTCTTGTAAGAAGCTCAGAATCTTAAAATCAAAATCACAGAATCTTACAATCACAGAGATATAATACCTTTGAGGTTATGAGCTACTATACAGACAAAGGGGAGTTTGTTCTGTTTTGTTTTCCAGAAAAATTACCCTAGGCCCTGCTTCTCAAAACTTTTTTAAGTACCTCTGACACAAAGAGTTATTGAAGACACCAAAAAGGATTAATTTAGGTGGGCTATTTACCATATAGAAATTAAACTTGAAAAAATTCACTATTTATGGATTAATTTATTTAAAAATAACACTGACACATCCATTACATGTTACCCTATTTTTGAAAGAAATTGCTGTATTTTCCAACAAAATAATAAGAGAAATGGAACTGTTCTTTCAAGTAAAAATGAGGTTTAATGAAAAAAGCAGCTAGTTCAGCTCACAATTCAAACAACCGCCTAAGTAGTTTTCCTCCAGGCCACTATACCACACAGTGGGAGGCGTTAGAAGTGCCTTAGGCATGCTTCCTGTGTTAACACACAGAATTTTTATGTTCATTTTTTTTAAGATTTATTTATTTGAGAGCAAGCATGAGCAGGAGGAGCAGAGGGAGAGGGAGAGAGAATCTCAAGCAGACTCCGCGCCAAGCTCAGAGCCCGACACAGAGCTCGATCTCACAACCCTGAGATCATGACCTGATCCGAAACCGAGAGTCGGACACTTAACCGACTGCACCACTGAGGGGCCCCTCAAACAGAACCCTTAAAAGGTGCATACTTACGGGTAGAGATTTAAGAAAATTCATAGTTTTACTGCTTCGTCAAGGACATTCTTAAGTGAATCAGGCATTTTCTGCACGTAGTTTTCACGTGAGCACAGAGGCAATGCAGAGTAGGACAGGTGTTGGTATAATTTGGTGCCAGCTCTGATTCATGCTAAAGCGCCGACAGATTTACCCACTACTGCAAACATCAACACAGTGAAAAAAGCAAAAACTGGTTTAACATTATTATGGAAATAGTGTTGGCCACAAAAAAGCCATTGCCCCAAAGAATCCCATTCAGTAATAACTTTTTGAAGCTCCATTTTTCTCTTAGTTATCTATGTCCATTAAACAACAACTTGAATATGGTTGGCAAGAGCGTGGAACCAAAAGAACCTTTATGAACACCTCTCACTTAACCCTCTCTGAGTCTACTTTATCGGGCAAAATTATTTATAAGATAAATCTTTTAAAAATGATTATATCAAAAAATATCTATATTGAGGCCAGATGAATATCTGCCTGCCCTCTCAGGTGTTCCTATGAAAATACTATTGTATTAAGTTTTCCATGGTTTTGTATTTGCTTCCTGGTGGGTTTATCCAGGTCTGATGCTTACACCTCCTATTTTCCTGGAACACAGCAGTTAAGGTTGGTTTCAAACTGTCTGTGGTTCAACGGCATAGGATTAGTGGGGAAGCCAATCCCACAGCTAACTCAAACGATGCATTAAATATCAAAAGGTTGTTAGGGAATCACACAGGCTTGCTCAAATCCCCGATCTCTCCAGCCCAGCTATGTATACAACAAGATTTAGGACTGAGATATAGTGACTATGCACTACTCAATTTCAGCACAGTTTATAAATTCCACGGCAAGTGTTGAAATAAGCAAAAACGGCATATCATTAACATACACTGTGCTTTTGACTAATAATTAAATTAGAATTGACCCAGGGATGTTCAGTTGGTTGTCACTTAGCAATATGAAGTTCATGAATATAACTTATTTGACCAGACATTTTTCCCTCTGATTCAGACTGATAAAAGAGCAAAGACTATGTGAACCAATTTCCTAGTCCACGTTTTATGCAAATTAGGCTTTAGTATAATCAATGCCAGGAATCTCTGAGAATAAATGCTAGACAGTAGGTGGAAAGAATATATAAAATTCTAAAAGCTTTTAAGTTGGAAACAGACATCTGAAGAACTTGTCTGCTCCTTAACAGGAGGAGACACAGGGAAGTCTTAACGAGAAGTGGGCCAGGATCCAGAGAAACACATTCTTGTTGTAAAGGCCAAAAAGCCATGCCTCTGTGATAAACCAGGGTCAGTATGGGTAGACAACTGTTTTTCTTCAATGTTGCCTCCATGAAAACTCAAATAAATAGCTTCAATGCTGTGAAGTAAGAGAATGTAGTCTCTAAAAGTCAGGCCTCCACTAGAGCAATGATGTCAAAGCCCAAAACAGAGACTCACAGGCCAGTGCCTTTGTGTTTACTTTCTCAATCCTGTCATATTCTTGTAGAAAATTTTTAGCAGCAGACGTACATTCCACTTAAAGGCCATAAAAAGTGAAACTATTTGCCTTTTGAAATACAGGCCAATATAATTCTACTGTTGGTTTCCTAATCTCCCCAAGGTTTTGAGAAGGCCTAACTGTTAAGGGGGCAGGTACAATCTAGCAGGTCAGTTCCTTCAGGGAAGAGGGGTTTCACAGACTTCCTACATCAGACTCTCTTTGGAAGAGAGGATTCTGAAGGAGCCAGCATGTGTCAATGGGATGTATTCCATGAATAGTCAAAGGGGAATTGGCTGTGTGGATTAACCAAGAGGACATCTGGAAAGGAATCACACTGAGAAACAAGAGTACAATAGTTCCCAGGCATAGAAATGACATTGTGTCAGACTCAAAGCCAAGTTACAAAATCTCAAATGATGACCGAGTCTCACAGATTGACTAGGAATTGTCTAAAGAGAACACAGAAATTCCCCAATTCAAGTTTGTTCAATTTAAATGAATTCATGAGCAGTGTCCTGTATGTTTATAAGTCCTGAATTTTGTTTATAAAGTAAAATAAAAAGTACTAAGCTATGAGAACAGGAAAAAGAACAATGCCTATAAAGTAAACTATCTAAATAAAACACCTACGAGGCCAAGCAAAGCCTTTCATATGTCAAAGTGGCCAGAAGCAATAAATAAATGCCCTAAGGTGTTTGTTATATTAAGACGCTGTTTCGATCTAAGCAAACTTTCTTAGCTGCTGCCTTGTAAGACCTATGTTCTCAGTAACAGAAACTCCCTGATAGCCACCTCCCACAACATTCCTTTTTCTGGCATCATAAAACCACAGCCTGCCTAAACCCTGCTTCTCTCTAATTGCTAAAAGGACAGGAATAACATATGGCCAAAGGCACTTAAAGTACATAAGTTTTTTAAAACACACAAATACCCACTTATTATGCATATAAAATTATTTTTTTAAAGATTTTATTTATTTGACAGAGAGAGACACAGTGAGAGAGGGAACACAAGCAGGGGGAGTGGGAGAGGGAGAAGCAGGCTTCCCGCGGAGCAGGGAGCCCGATGTGGGGCTCGATCCCAGGACCCTGGGATCATGACCTGAGCCGAAGGCAGACGCTTAATAACTGAGCCACCCAGGCGCCCCCTAAAATTACTTTAAAATTGGCTGAAAGAATGCATACTAATCTCATGACAGTGATCATCTATTTAGAGACAGAGCAGGAAGGGAACTTGAAGAGATGGTCAAAGGGGAGTTTAACTTATTTTTAATGTGTTGATATTTCTAAAGTAAATTATAAAAGCAAGCATGCAAAAAAAAAAAAAAAAAAGGCTGACAGGATAATCCTAGAAGGTAGAAACATGGTATTTGTTATGTTAGTCTTTGTTCTTTGAGTTTTGGCAGGGGGGGTGCTGTTTTTGTTGTTTTATGTTTCAACAAAGAGACTAGAGACCTTGAGGAACAGAACCTCAGAATATAATCCCAACTAGCTTCCCATATTCTGTAGGCTGAGAACCCTGCAGTTAACAAACATGTAAGAATGTATTCTCTGAAATTCCCTCATTTCTGCAAAAATGACAACCCTTTTATCCCAATTTGACCTGAATGGCAGGTCCATGGAAACAACCTTATATGATCTCATGGTTTCCTACATAGCATCAAATGCTATAATGAGCAGCTCTTTACTGCAGAAAATTCACAGAAAAACAGACATGAGCCCTACTACACAAAGGACCTGCAGTATTTGGAGATTCAGGAAATCACAGCTATGTGTACATATGTACATTCAAATTCGTATAAATAGGGTGATTCTAGATGATATCTGTGCTGATCTATTGAGTACTTTCTATCTGCCAATGCCTTAGTCCATTTGCGCTGCTATAACAAAATACCACAGACTGGGTAATTTATAAACATTTATTCCTCACAGTTCTGGAGGCTGGAAGTGTGAGATCAGGGTGCCAACACAGTCTGTTTGGGTAAAGACCCTCTTCCTGATTGCAAACTGCCAATATCTCACTCCGTCCTGATCTGGTAGAAGAGACTAGGGAACTCTGTCAGGCCTCTTTTCCAAGGGTACTAATCCCACTCATAAGAACTCTGCCCTCATGTCCCAGTCACCTCCCAAAGCGACCCCCCAATACCCCACCTTGGGGGCTAAGATTCAATGTATGAATTTTGGTGAGACACAAACATTCAGACCGTAGGCAGCCAGGTATCATGATAAGCATTTCATGTGATAAGCATTTCATTTCACATCAGTCTCCAAGTGAAGTAAGATCATTCTCCATTTAAGTAATAAATGAATCAAAGCTCAGAGATTACAAACTTGCCCTAGATTACAGAGCTGACTATTGAAGAAGCTGGGCTATGAATCCAGCTTTACAACAAACAATACTATTGTTTTACCTCTGTTTTACATCAATACAATTCTGTGTTGTTCCCCTATGATTTTAACGTACTGAAAACTTGTGAACATTTTTTAAAAAGATGTTAGAAATTCAGGGGAAAAAGGGAGCTTAATATGATTGAGTTAGTTCTAGAAGACTTTGTAGAGAAAGGATTTGATTGGAGTTTGAGGGCCAGACTGTACATTAGATGGGAGAGTAGAAGCAGTGGTGAGTAAAGCATGGGCAAAGTGGGGACGGGGGGGTCCAATAGACAGTGTGTAAACCAAACCACAACACACATGCGTGCACACACACACAAAAACACACACACAGAGGCCCACACAACCCTGCAGTTAACAAACACATACCTCCTTACGTGTTTGCTAACTACAGGGTTCTCAGCCTACAGTACAGAAGTACTACAAGAGATCATGGCAGATGAGCAGATAAGAATGGAAAGGAAGTTAGAAGGTCAGTTCATTTCTTTTTGCCTCAATTTTGGATTTTAATGTAATTACGCATATTGTCTTTCTGTGTGCTTGTCAACCTGGAGTGCCATAAACATTTCTTAGACAATAAACTTTTGCAATTTAAAAAAAAAAAAAAGGTCAGTTCATGGTGTTTCTTAAAAGAAATGTAAACAAGGGGCGCCTGGGTGGCTCAGTCGGTTAAGTGGTTGCCTTTGGCTCAGGTCATGATCCCGGGGTCCTAGGATCGAGCCCCGTGTCCAGCTCCCTGCTCAGTGGAGAGCCGGCTTCTCCCTCTCCCTCTCCCTGCCACTTTGCATACTTGTGCTCTCTCTCTCTCTCTCTCTGTCAAATGAATAAATAAAATCTTAAAGAAAAAAGAAAGAAAGAAAAAGAAATGCTAACATTTTTGGGTTTTTTTATTTTATTTTATTTATTTATTTGACAGAGAGAGAGAGAGAGAGAGAGAGAGCACAAGCAGGGAGAGCTGCAGGCAGAGGGAGAGGGAGAAGCAGGGAGCCCGAAGCAGGGTTTGACTCCAGGACCCCGGGATCATGACCTGGGCTGAAGGCAGATGCTTAACTGAGCCACCCAGGCGCCCCTACATTTTTGTATATAAATTGTACCACTAGACAACCAGGTATTATATCAACTCTACCACTAGAGAACCAGGTAAGAGATGAAGGGAAATTATACCTTAGAGAAGTATTCCAACTAATAAATGAAGACGTGATGAGAGAACTAGAATATCCCCATTTCTCAATGTCTAGTGAATTAACGGATCAACACTGAGCATCCATAGCTACTACTGTCACAAAAAAGAAAAACCAACCAGACATTATCTCTCCTAGTAGAATATACAACCATCTATGTAGAAGTCTTGCAAAAACAAGTTAAATCTAAATCTGATCAAGTCTCTAAACTCCACACCAATGTCTATGGAATACAGGTGACAGGAAGACAAATAAAGACATCGTGGAAGTACAACCAGCAAATTCCAGAATCTAGAACTCTAGAGAACAAGGCAAATGCTTTCTTCAATAAGTAAACTGGTAAGGAAAAAAAAGGAAGAGGTGGATGTGGAGTCTATAGATTAAAAGACATATCAACTGATCACAAAGTGCAGGCTTTATTTGCATCCTGGTTCAAATAAACAAACTGAAATAATAAATAAGCAAGCAAACAAATAAGTAAATAAAACATTTATAAGACAATTAAAAATTAGACCAGTTACTGAATATGTTACTGGAATTATTGCTAATTGTTCTTTTGGGTGTTATAATAGTTATATGCTTATGTTTTATTTTCTAGTGATACTGAAATATTTATGGATGAAAGAATATGATGTCTGGGATTTGCTCCAAATTAATGTGGGCATAGGGAGTAGACTGGCATAGAGATAAAACAAGCCTGATCATGAGTTTATTAATTGTTGAATTTGGATGACAGGTACCTGAGGGTTCATTTACTTTTGTGTATGTTTAAGTTTTTTCATACAAAAAATTTAATGCATTAAGGCATTTTTTTTTGAAGATTTTATTTATTTATTTGTCAGAGAGAGAGTGTGCACAAGCAGGGGGAGCGGCAGGCAGAGGGAGAGGGAGAAGCAGGCAGAGGGAGAGGGAGAAGCAGGCTCCCCGTCGAGCAAGGAGTCTGAAGCGGGACTCAATCCCAGGACCCTGGGATCATGACCTGAGCTGAAAGCAGACGCTTAACCGATTGAGCCACCCAGGCAACCCTAATGCACTAAGGCATTTAAAATTTATTTCCAGGGGTACCTGGGTGGCTCAGATAGTTAAGCATCTGCGTTTGGCTCAGGTCATGATGTCTGGGTCCTGGAATCGGGCCAGCGGCTAGCTCCCTGCTCAGTGGGGAGTCTGCTTTGACCTCTCCCTGTGCCCCTCCCCCCCACTAATTCTCTCTCTCTCTCAAATGAATAAATAAAATCTTTAAAAAAAATTAAAATTAGAAAAAATATTTTCCAATCAAATGGAAGTTTTCAGAGTTTTATTTTTTTTTATTTTTGCAAGAAGCAATTAAAACAATTTAAAGGAAAGTAGGAAAAATAAACTCAGCAATGGTTTACACGGTAAGTTGCAGTTGAGGGAGATAGAGACAGGAGATCAGCTAGAAGTCTCTTACAACATCTGGACCTATACTGATAAGATTTTGATCAGGATAGCATTAGGAGGGATGAAAAGGGAAACATAATTGGAGTGGTTCTGAGGAACTGTCCAAGTTTAGTGCTACTCGAATATGAGGCACAAAGCAAAGGAAGATTCAAAGATGACTCAAAAATTTCTGACCTGACAGATTTTTAAAATAGTAATATTATGGCAGAGTAGAAACAGGTAAGTCAAGGGGGCAAACTGTCAGGGCATGAGGTGACAATTCTGCTTCTAGATATCAAGTTTGACAAGTTGACATGACCATTTGCTATTTAAGAAAGTGAAGTATTGTTTTGCTACATTTGCATAAAAATGTTCTTTGTGCCCTCTCCAACTGTGATGACTTATTTAAAAATGAAGTCATGAATTTAAGTTGTATAAAAAAATAACTGAATAAAAATATATAAGTCAAACCTCCTCAAACCAGTAAGATAGCCCAAATCCTTCCTTAATAAACATATTTTCTTGGCATAGGTTAGCCATTTCATCTATATCCTTTTCTCTGCAAAAATCTCTATATTCTTTGATACAGAAGCAAATCTGTAAACATTTTTATATCACCTCCCCTGTCTCTATATATCTAAACATAGGTGCCCAGTAAATACCAGCTTTTCTGGCCAATTTGCTCATGTATGGTAAGTAGTACTTAGAAGAATAAAAGTATATGTCACAAAATAATTTGGTTATTCTTCTGACACCTCTCTAAATAAGATAATCCCTTGCATTATAGCATCAATAATACTGAAAATAATTTCTCCTAGTGACAAAGCATGAACATGTGTATAGTAAGTCAGACATTTGAATTTCATGTATAAGAAAGGGGACACTTAGCTTTATACAATTAAAACTCTGCGGAAACCACAATATATTTTAGTTCTTAGCACATCTGTACCTTCGAAGTTTAGAGTTGGTCATTTTTAATGCCTAGAATATCACACTCCCATGTCCTTTACCTTAGTAAGTGACTCTCTCTAATAAGGTGAACCACTGTGATTCTCATCATAAAAAGAAATTAGGGGGTGCCTGGGTGGCTCAGTTGGTTAAGCGACTGCCTTCAGCTCAGGTCATGATCCTGGAGTGCCAGGATCGAGTCCCGCATCGGGCTCCCTGCTCAGCAGAGAGTCTGCTTCTCCCTCTGACCCTCCCCCCTCTCATGTGCTCTCTCCTTCTCATTCTCTCTCTCAAATAAATAAAATCTTAAAAAAAAAAAAGAAATTAGGAAGATTTTTCAACAATTAGAAGCAGTAATATGTCTTCTCGAAACCCTCTAATCCTTGGCCATCTTTGCTCCCTCAATCCCTGTCAACTCAGCAACCAATATTAACCAATATTGCCAAAGCTAATCACTTTCTTTGCTACTTGAAGACAAGACAGTATCTGACTCATATCATGTCTCACTGTTTGCTAGCAAATGAACAAAAAATTATGTTATTTGCTTGCTCGGACTTAACAATAAATACAATGCTACAGGCTACTTGGATTGGCAATGTGCTATTTCTGCAAAACAATGAAACTGACCCAAACTATTAGAAATCCCAGTGTTCAAGACCCTGGATCAGTATGCCTCTTGCTGTCAGAGCACCTGTCTGTGAGTGATCTCTGAAAGTTGGAGGCAAAATCCTTGAGCACTGAGTGGTAGGGATAAAAGGAAGGGATGCTTGGAAGACCTTCATAATCTATCATGGAGGCCACAACTGGAATCCTTCTTTGCCTAGCATTTGGATATTCCCACAGAAACAAATATTCTTTTAGTGAAAAGTTATATTTTCTCTTGTTTAGATGATAGCTGATTGGAATTTTTACTTTTACTATTATCATATCATTAAGTAAAAAAAAAATGATTCATAGAAAAAAGAGTGGAAGAGAATAGGTCAAAGATTAATATCCATTAATCTAATGCATTATATTCAGGAACTAAATCATTAGAAGCCAGGTAAGAGCTAGGAGAGTTGCCTGATAAAAGATAACTCTAGGGGGATAACACATACCGATTCATACTATTGTTCGTTGAATTTATGAACATAAGTTTATTACTCACAGCCACCTGGGGGAAAACTACCTAATGGAACAATAAATTTCCATAAGCATAATTTTTCCCACTCTGAACTTTTTCACATCTTTAGCCCTTTGTTAGAATCCCTCTCTCTGAAACTCTCTTCCTGTCTCCTGTACTCACCTGATTTCTGCAAGGTCTTCAGTTTCTAGATTAAATGTCACATTCTCTGTCCACACTGTCTACACATCTTGAAGAATTAGTAGCATCTTATTTGTTTCTAAAGGATGTTAAACTTAACTCAATTATGCCACCTGATACATTCTGTTATGATTATCTATCCCTGCTATTAGACTGCATAATTCTGGAGGTCAGGGAAGCATCTCATCCATCTAATCACCAGCACTAAACCTGCCAAGTGTCTGGGACAGAAAAGGGCCCAAAAAAGTCTGTCAAGTCCAAGTGGAAAGAAATATATGTAACTTATTTTGTTGAAGGTGGAAGCAAATATCTCCCAAAACACATCTCTCTGTTAGTCCTCCTGTACTAAACACTCCTTAATTGCTCATCAAATAAACAGTTATTCTTAGAAAATATAAGTACAGGAAGAACTCCATTAAATAGTTAAAAATATTAAATATTTTCTACTCATTTGATTTTTCATTTTCTAAACTTCTAATTATCTTATTTTAACAAAACTTTATTTCTTTATTGAAATTACACTTTGTTTTTTTCACCTTTAACATTTTTAATTTGATACTTTTGATTTAATATTTTAATATAATGAGGTAGTTTTCTTTGATCAAAAAATAAATAAATAACGCCCTGAGTGTGACATTCTCACATACTCTGCTACTAATTGAAAGGTTACAGAGTTGGATAAGACAGGGACTTGCCCTTGAGAAATTCACAGCTTATTAAAAAAGACACACTAGTCAAAAATAATTAAAACTTAATAGGCTAAGATCTCTAATATAAGTACATAAGAGTAGAAAAATATAATGATTTGGGAATGACTTACAATTTAATGAATAAAAATAATGATAAAATACTTTAATTCTTATATTGATATTAACCTCTACTATTATTTCTGGATGATCAATTTCTTAACATGTAACACTCACTGAACCTATTACGTACCAGGCATTATTCTAAATCCTTCATGTGTGTAAATATATTGAATTCTCTCAATAGCCCTCTCTATAAACAATATTATTACTCCTGAGGGAACCAACGTAGAGAGAGGTTAAGTAACTTCTCAATGTTAAAAAATTAGTATTGGTAATTTGGATTGAAATTTAGCAGACTGGTTCCAGAAGCCCGGTTCCTAACCATTATACAGACTATGAGCTCAAAAAGCAAGTTTTATACATCCTAAATCTTTTCTGGTTATTTTATATGACCTTTTGATAGAAATTTTCCAAGTCTTAAAAACTCAAATTCTCTCTAGAATACTATTCTTTGGCATCCTAACGGAGGTGACTTTTTGTCTCTGCAGTTCATACCCCCACGCTTCAAGAATAAAAGGTTATTTGTGCCTCTATCACATTTTACAGACCCAGTAAAATGGCATAGCCTTTATGAATGTAGATTTGTTAATTGGGTAAAACAAAAAGAATGTTGTGTACAGAAAATTAACAACTGAGTTCTGTATTCTCTTGCCTTGTTGTAGCATCATAGAACAAGTGATTTTAGTTTACTTCAGGCAGAACTTTTCTAAGATTGTTAACAAACTCCACCCAATACACTCCCAACACATTCCCAATCACCATTTAAATAAGGCATATATTTGACTTTAAAGTAAACATCTCAGTGTAATTGATGAGAAGGATTATTGTATAAAAGATAACATTACGGTACTCATGAAAAATGGCCTACATATGTTCATTTATTCATTCATTTGTTCAGCAAATATTTTTAATAAACATCTCTCTATAAACATTGTATGATGCTAAAAACAGGAAGTAAAAAGGCCAACTAAGATACAATCTTATAAAAAATGTAAAATTTCTCTGGAGTAATATCTACTGTGAGCGAAGTCAAATGAAAAACAACAAAGTGAAAAAATTATTTGAGATATATAGGATTGATAATGGCTAATTTTCAAGATATACAAAATGTTTTTATAAATCAATAAGGAAAAGCTATGGAATGCAATAAAAAGAGGAATGATATGAATAGGCAACTCACAAAAAATGAACTATAAATGAGTATTTGAAAATATGATATCCTCAATATCACTCATAATGATAAAACCGGAAGTATAAACAACACCCTGCTACTCTCCATAAAATTAGTAAAAATATTAATCAGTTTTCCACCTCTCAAGGTCGGCAAGAAAGAGGAAAACGCTCATTCTCCTACCTTACTGGTAAAATTGTAAAACGCTGCAGCATCTACTGGAAATTAGCCTTTTGTCTGTTGCACTATGGGAAGCAAGTAAATGTTGGATTAATGAAAAACTGTAAGTCTATTCTCACAGATGCCATCCTCACATATATAATTTGATATATAGATACCAACCAAAGTAACTCTTAACAATCGAATTTTCTGACTTAGATTCAGTGCTTTAGCCAGAGCCAAAATTGGGAACTCCAATATTGGTGTCATAACTTGGACAGGTTCTAGTAAAGTCCTGCAGAGATCACATCTTCATGGATTATCAAGAATGTGAAAGACACCCCCACAATCTCCCAAAGGCAGAAGGAATAAGAAGGTAGATTACAATTAGAACTGACCTACAATAGAAGAAGTTCCCTCAGAGTTAGCAGCAGCCTGATGCCCAATATCTCAAGCCAAAGGTGATCTTGGCCTACACAGTTTGAGTGGACTGGAGGAGGTCATCCAGGTAATAAATGACAAAGCCTGAACTAAGCTAGGAGCACAAGCCATACGTAAAAGAAGATGGCTTGGGGAGGTATCAAGGATTTGGTCACTGTATGGATGTGAGGGTAAGTATCACAAGGCATATAAATGACTCCCAAGTTTTTGACTTGGGAAATTGGAAGATGATGGTGCCATTGCCCTACACAATGAATAGGAGGAAGCATTGCTTAGAAGTTTGTCTCTTAAGCCAGAACTCCTCAGTTGGGCTCCAGATTCTATTGGATACCAGCTATGTGACTCTAGCCAACTTAATTAATTTCTCTTTGCCTTGATTTCCTCATTTCTAAAATATGAATAATGATAAGATCTACTTCATAGGACTGTTACGAGGATTAAATAAGTTAATATATTAGTGCTCAGTACAGAGTGCTTAGAACAGTGCCAAGCACATAGCAAGTGTTATATAATTGTTAGATTACTAATAGTATTAGTTTAAGGACTTAAAATATTTGTCTTCTTTGAAAACTTATAATAGTGATGTGTCTACATTCATCCTTGAGACCACAGACAATGGACACAATGATAAAAGCTGCTGATGCACTCTGGAGACTGTGGCTCAGTTGGAATTCATTCCTCTTTAGTCAAGGTAATGAACAGAAAGAGTTACAATGTGAACACACCTCTTGTGAAAAAAAGCTCTCTTCCTCTATGATCTGTCATATCTCTTATAGGCAGGGAGCATCACTACTCCCCTAAGTGACTCTGTTTCAGACAAATGGTATATTTGGGATGCCTTAAATATCATATGAACCTTGCCAACCCCATGTCCTTCCTCACATCTGTGCCTACCCTCTTTATCATTTATAGCCTGCAATCTTACTCAAACTCTTCCTCCTTTACTATTTTATGGCAAAGCCCTCTCCCTTTTTTAACCTCATACCGGTAAGAACTTTTTTATTGTCTCATCCAGCCCTACTTACATGTATCTATTTTTGTTTCATACTATACTTTCCTTAGTGATTTTTTAAAAAACCAAACTTGGGGTAGGGCAGGGGGGGATAATCGCCTTTTCTACTTTGCTACCTCTGTTTCAGTTTTCTTCAGTATCATGCACAATAGATGTTGCATAAACACATCATCATTGATTGAATGATAGTTGTAGTTTTTCTCAACAGAAAGGAGAATGACAAAGACAGAAGGTAGGTGGAGATTTAGTCGAAGTTTCCAGAATTAAAACAAATGTCATTAGAGACAACTTCTAAAAGGGTTTGCCCTCTTCAGTGTAGGTTAGTTCTTATGTTCTTCAGCTACAAACCTCAAGGTCATTCCCTTTCTCATAGACTTCACTGACACATTCATGGATCTCCTCTCCCTCCTGCCTCTAGTCATCACCCTCAGGAACTTCAACCTCTATACTGACTACTCCCCAAACACCTGGCCTCATAGTAAGTACCTTTACCGACTTAGCCCTAGAGATCTTCACTCATTCTTCACTTTATTGCTAATACATTTTATCACACCAACTCCCTTCATTAACCTAAGGATACCCTGGTAGTTGCCATACAATAATGGTTAAAAATATAGAATCTAGTGTCAGCCAAACCTGCCAAATTCTCTATTTGGGAGCTTCCTAGCTCTGTAATACCAAACAAGTTAGGTAACTGTGAGAAACAATTCTCCATGGCATTTCTGCACATCTTAGATGAGGTTTTGCTCTGTACTGTCTCTTCAAGGATGTTAGTATAGCAAACAACCTTGGGAAATACAAAGAGTGTTTCCCACTGATGTGAAAGGCAGATTTGATTTATCTCTTCACCAAGATAATAAAGATAATTTCTCCTTCTGGGGCAATGTTGGACAGGTTTGCTAGCAACCTCTTATAAGATTGGGGGTTTCCTAAGCTTAGAGTTCCTCTGTAGTGACACAAAACCCTACATGCAGCATTCACCAGGGCTACTCTCTTTCATCCCAATGGGACATGAGGGGCAAAGGAACATGAAGCTCATGCCACTTGCTATACCACGAGTAATGAAGTTATCTGCTGCCTCTGACCCAGGAATGTTTTGTCCTCTGCTAGCATCTATGAACATGTGGCTGGCTAATTTGTTAGCTTGTGAGAAAGGTAAGATCTCAGATTTTCCACAGTTCTTTATAATAACCTCTTTATGCTTCAGTATCCCTTTTGCCAACCCATAAAATGGAGAGAAGATGCCTATCTCACAGAGTTAGTATGTTAATTAAATGGAAAAATGAGATAATATATATACAATGCTTAAGACCAGTCTGAGCCTCATAGCTGAACTCTACAACAGTTTTTGGTGACTTCTGACTGCCTCCTTGCCAGTTCTGCTGGCCTGCTCTCCGGCTCAGTTCTCACTGGTGGTTTTGCAACACTGACACCATAAATCATCCTCTTCTTGAAAGTTCCTAATCCCTTGAAATTCTGTGACTCTGGTTTCCTTCTTACATTTTTATCCCTCTCTAGTGCCTTCCCAAAATGTCACACACACACACACACACACACACACACACACACACACACACACACACACACAGGAATTAACAAAAGGAGAATGTTTTACAAATGTCCTAAGACAGTCCTAAATTTCCACAAAATATTAATTAGCAATGCAACAATAGCAGCCTACAGGTTTTTCTAAAATGGAGGAAAGGAAAAGCAGTAATCAGAATGAGGGGATGAAGAGAGTCATAAGATCTTTATCAAAAGGAGATAAGAGTTATAAGACACCTGTGACATTCTGTGTCACTCACTTATGTAGATGGTCAATATTTATTATTCTATTATTCTCCAATGCCTGATCTTAATGAAATATTTACAAAAAAATTACTAGAAAGAAAACAAGAGAAATGTTGGCTGTAAACTATATAACCGAGTGACCATCGAAACATAATATGGAATGATGGAAATACAGTGTGAAAAGAAGACAAATTTTTACCATCAACAGGTCCCAGGAAACCCCAACTCCAGCTTTTAGTAGTTGTCAGAATGTGGGTGAGTTCCTTCACCTCATGAAACATCAGTTTACTCACCTCACAAATGAGGGAAGACCATGCACCTTGAAGAGTTGTTGATGGGTTTCCTCAGTAAGTTGGATGTACGATGAGTATGACTATGGCAGGGCCGAAATACTGAAGAATTACTCCTTCAGAAACTCATATAAGAGCTGAGGGACATTTCTGAATATTTCCCAAAAGAATATACAATTTTGCAGTGTAGTATTATACTTGCCAAATATAGCATTATAGAACTTAAACTCTGGCTTCGTGAAAATTCAAGCTGTAGAAAATCCCTTAGTGTTAGACTTACGTAACTCAGTGTCAGCCTTAGATAACCCCTTACTTGACTTGATAAACTTACCTGTAACAAAAAATCAAAGAGTGCTAGCTTGGACCACTCGTGGTGATGTATTTCAGTACAACCCCATTCAGGCTTGGGTACTCGACCATTCTGCCAGCACTTCTGTTTCAACGACTGTTGGTAAGTTCCCCAGGTGAGCTTAACAGAAGAGTGGGTCTCATTACTTGTTGGAGATAAAGATGAGTCCCAGAGAATGAGAGGACATGGGCGGCCATCTACAGAATCCAAAAAAAAAAACAAAACCAAACTCGCTTTAGCATGTTTAGCATGACTCAGTATGAGCCTTTAGGCAGTCCCTCACAGCTTGACCCCCTCACCTACCAAAAAAGTTTGATTAGATGATATTCCAATGTCCCTGTTAGACAATGAAAGGAAAGATTTTTGAGACAAGACGTTTTATTGATGTGGCGCAGGAATAAGCCACTAATCACCAATAACAGTGTTCTGGTCAATGTGGTTTTATTCCACATCTAAAAGCAGCCACCACAAAAAGGGAAAGAATCCAGTCATTTATAATTGTCTATTCAATGTCTGAGAGGGGCTGCTCTCTCTTTGTAATAACAACTGTCTGATTTTCTGAGGCCATGGAAAAAGAATTTTTTGGAAGTCGCAAATTTAAAAGTGAAATTGTATGGCTCACACCAGCTACTATAATCTCCAAAGAAAGAAAAAAGAAGCAAGATGGAAACTTTTTTCCTTCTCTGAAGGAAACAGTAACGCTCTCAGTAACGGATCATTTTTTCACACATAACCTCACAAAGTGCATTTAAGCAAATGCATTTCTTCAACTGCAAGCCCATAGATGATATGTAAAAAAAAAAAAAAAAAAAAAAAAAAAAAAATCTGTCATTCTAATTGTTTTTGTCTCACTCTTTTTTTTTAAAGATTTTATTTATTTATTTGAGAGAGAGAATGAGAGATAGAGAGAGCATGAGAGGGGGGAGGGTCAGAGGGAGAAGCAGACTCCCTGCTGAGCAGGGAGCCTGATGCAGGACTCGATCCCGGGACTCCAGGATCATGACCTGAGCCGAAGGCAGTCACTTAACCAACTGAGCCACCCAGGCACCCTTTGTCTCACTCTTAATAGTTTAGAAATGCCACTGCTAGACTGTATAAAGAATGATGAGCCCAAGTGAAGTTATAAACAGGGAAGACCACGAAGGTCCATTATATGACACTTCAAGCTTAAAACCAATGACATCACTTTCCAGCCCCCATTTCTGACAAATAAAGTCACTGAGAGATGATGTTAAGTGGCTTTGCTTATGGTTAAAAATCAGAATGATGCTCTTGGTGGGGGGGGGAGTCACAAAGATCTGGAAAAGCCCACTAGACTCATTCTTAACAGGCCTGGACAATGGAAGCCTCTGAAATTATGACTGGAATGTCTAAGACACATCAGAGGAATTTTTAAAAACCCTTTAAAATAACCTGAGGGGCTCTCGATCTATGACTGTATTCCTTTTGGATAAAGACATTTATTTTTACCATCTTGCTTGTTTGCCTTTTGTAGAGCTCTTATCTCTGCCTAGTCTTTACTACAGGAAACAGTCGTCTACTCTAACCTCTCCTCAATTTGCTGTTACTGTGACCTCAGTAATTTTAGTAGTGCTCTCTTGGTCATTCGGATCACCTACATTCCAGTTTTATTCAAAAGAAAAATCTTCCTCCTTTTTGCCTTGCAATTTCAGCCTGGGTTTGCAAGAAGTCCTTTGGATTTGGGGAAGTATGCCACAGTCACCAACACTCAATCAAGAAAAAAAATAGAGAAAGAACATAGATCCAAAAGACATTTTCCCTTTTTCTTTCCTTTGACTTTCCTAAATGGTTTTGGGGCTGCTCAGACCTAATTGTCTCCTTAGGTATAAGATAAATATAAATTATATTTATTGCATAAATATAATTTTAAATGAGTGGACTCCAAATACGACGCCAATTTAACAAATAATAATAGTAAAGTCCAGGTAAAAAGCAGTCCATCATGAGTGGGACACGTGTAGAGACCAATGTAACCAAATATGAGCGGAAGACACAGCATCGCTTTCAAAGACATGTGTACTTCAGACTTCGAAAGATAAACACCAAGGAGTTCTACCCATCGGTGTCTCTGGACTAAAGTTATACACAGACAGCACTTGAGATTCTCAGGGCTAGGAAGTATTCAAACGGAGTTGAAACCTAATCCTGAACCTCAACAACACAAATCAATACAGGAGACAGACAGGCGGGCCGTTTCCTCAGCAATTCACATGAGGCCCGCAGAGAAACAGGGAAATGATCTACATAAACAATTGAAACAGTTAACCTTCTGGGCTGTTTTTCGTTTCCTTTAAAACATTTGTTTCTTATTTTAAAGCAATTAAAAGCAAATCTACTCATTTTGGGAAATGTGGAAAAACATTAACATGTAAAGCTAAGAAAACAAAAATCATCTATAAGCTCAGGATAGGAGCTTAGTAATTGGTTCTGTGATTTATATACTGACTTCTGGTATTTTCCCATCCCTTTCTTTCTCACCTCAAAATGTACATTGTTTTTAGAAATTTAAGAAGTAGAGCTTCTGGTGAGAGCTTAGGCTCTGGAATCCAACAGATCTTTTGAATTCTGGTCACATTACCTCTTAGCTTTGTAACGTTAGACAAGTTAAGCAACCTCTCTAAGCCTTGCTTTCATCCTCTGTAAAATGGGGGTGAGAATGTACCTTCCTTTTAGGCTTTTAGGATTAAATGGGCTCTTGAATTTGCAGTCCTCAACCTGATGCCTAACATATATGCACATCCCAGAAAGCTTCTGCTATAACTATTATTACATAGAGACATGATGCAATGACACAATCTGTCAGTCTTTGACTGCCTTCATTTGTTTATGGAGCATCTACTATGCATCAAGCATTATTCTAGAAACTGAACCTAAATAAATTAATTAATAAATGCCAATTTCTATTTATCTTCTTGGCATTGACATTTCCACCGGGGGAAAGAGGCAAAAATTATGCAAGGAAAATAAACTATTTGGGACTGTCTCATGTATACAGTTTGTCATGATTGTTTTACTAAATATTTTACCACAAACATTTCTCTTATAATTAAATATTTTTAAATGGCGTCAGTTTAACTGTCATACAATAACCTAGCCTAGTGGTCAGCACATTCTGTCAAAGGTAGGTAGTAAATATTCTAGGCTTTGAAGGCCGTCCAGTCTCCATCACAAGTATTGACCCAGCAAGTGTTCAACTCTCCTACAGCACAAAAGAAGTCAAAAACAATGTATCAACAGATGGATGTGACTGTGTTCCAATAAAACTTTATTATAAACATTGAAATTTGCATTTCATATCACTTTCAAGTGTCATAGAAATGTTATTGTTCTTTTGATTTTTGTCAACTATTTAAAATTTGGAGAAAGCATTTGAGCTCACAAGCCACTCAAAAACAGGCAAGGGGCCGTCTTTGGTACACAGACTGTAGTGTATCAACCCCTGATCTAGTCTTTGAGAATACTGTATTTCATTTGCCATTTCTCTACTTTAGCACATCAAATTTCCTGAATGATACATTTTCTATACTATTATTTAAAAAGCTGTTCTCAAACTGCCAAAGGGAGCTTTCAGCTGCTAGGAGTAATTGGTTTTCAATTAATATTTTGGGTTTTCTGCACATCCACCCATGTCCCCTCAGCAAAATATTTTGAATGCTGACTGTAACATAGAAATGTTCCATCCTGCCCTACTGGAAATCCGTGTACCTCAGGCAAGGGGGATTTCCAGAAAGCAAGAAGAAAGCAGGGTGAGTAGCAGTTCTCAGGCTGAGCGTGGGTGGGGTGGTTCCTTTGCACACACTGGTCTCCTTCCTATGTCTCAGAGCGTATGGCCCTCGAGATAATAGTGGTAGTGAGAATGGCTCCAGATCTCAGAGCCATCAGTACTAGTGTGAAAAGAATTCCACTTTTTATAAAATATGGCTGTTAAAAGAATTAAGTGAACTTTGATAGATCTGAAGGGATGACAGAAAAATAGCCTCTGAAAACAGGAAACTGGTTAAAGCAACTTACCCTGAAGTGTTTCAGAGATGAAGAGCATTCATCTCTTCACATTCAGGTTTGTCAAAATGATGCAGTACTGCACTCTCTAGAGAAATCTTAACAGTGAAGAGATAAAATTCTGTCAGAGTGGTGAGAAAGCAGGTTTCAAAAGATATGTGGGTGTTCATGTGAATTAAAGGTTATACAGCTGCCTTAAAAAAATGAGACTTACCAGTAAAACTTATTTTTTTCCAAAATCTGAATATTTCCCCTGAATTTTGATGTTCCCCCAAGTCATTCTCTATTCAAAAGCACAAAGAAGACATTCTTTTGAGAAGATGAACGCGAATGTTCACCAAGAATGAGTCCTATACACAATACGCCTTTGCCTGGATTTATTAAATGCCCTTCACTTTGAACACTGGCTGCCTGGTTTTGTTGACCTACAGGTGAATGCTAAGCATGCTGGGTGGAGTTGTGAGGGTCTGTCTGCATTTGTCACTGAACAAAAATAAGTAAAAACATTCTGAGTTCTGAAATCAAAAGTCCTTTCTATCATATGGGCCAGGTTCTAAGACTGTTCCAAGACTCCTTGTGAACAAGACAAAAAGGAAAGTGGCAGTTCAGCTCAGAGCCCTTCATCAAAAACGACTCTCTAAAACCTATTCAAGAAAACAAAAGCCAATCAAAATTTGAAACTTATCTTTGTATAGGAAATGAATTCTGTCAGCTTCTACCACAACTATCAACAGCACACTGGAGGAAAACCTTAATGCCTTAGATCTCTAATTGTTAAAGGCAATTATTGGTGTTGATGTAACTCCAATGATAGTGTAGCAGGTGTCTAGTTGTTAATGATCCCTTAAGTACTGTCTGCTCTATTTTTCAGGAGTGTCTCTCCCAGGGCGCCAGGCTGGCTCAGTCGTTAAGCGTTTGCCTTCGGCTCAGGTCATGATTCCAGGGTCCTGGGATCGAGTCCCACATCAGGCTCCCTGCTCCACGGGAAGCCTGCTTCTCCCTTTCCCACTCCCCCTGCTTGTGTTCCTGCTCTCACTATGTCTCTCTCTGTCAGATAAATAAATAAAATCTTAAAAAAAAAAAAAAAAAAGGAGTGTCTCTCCCAGTAGGGTTTTGGCAATTAAAAGTATTAGACTGAAGTGAAGAAGCAAGTAAGATCTCTTGGCTTAGAGTTGGTAAATGTGAACAAGTCAGTGAACGTGAGGGAAGGGAAAACAGAAATGCAAGATTCCAGGACAGCCTTGAGGGAGGAGAAAATTGGAAGGATTTGATGACATTTTAATTCTGCTCAGGGTTTTAAATGTTGTTAATTTACTTATTCAAAACACAAGTTTTTACAATCATCCTCAAGTGGACCTTTGAGTTCCCGGGTTTCAGACAGAAAGAATTCAGTGAGGCACAGCAAACACAGAGGCCTTACAAGATCCCCATCCCAGCTAAGGCCTCAGAAACAGACAAGTTGCACACAGAATGACAATCAGACAAAAATATTTGCCAGCTGAACAAGTGTTTGAAGGGAACAAGTGAAGGACTAACATAAAGATGGAGCTTTCAGTGCACAGTTAAGAAATGAAGAATTACTGTGCCCTACTAGAATAGCTCTGTGCTGAAATGTCGCAGTTAATAAGGGGAAGAAACTTCACTAAAAAGGAGCTAAGAGTACGAGTGTGGTAGAAAAAGAAATCACAAATGTTGATTCCATTCCTGACTGATCACTGGTCTCCACAGAACGTGAGCCGAGTTCCTCAGCCACCTTGACTCAGGCACTGAGTTCCCCAAGGTATGAGAAGAGTACCTTCCAAATCTACCTCAGGATTGTGTGAGAATCCAGTGAAATACTGAAAATATAGCACTGTCAAATATTTAAAAGAACCAAACCTATGTGAGGTTTTTATGATTTAAAAAAAGGAGAGACAGAATTCTATAGATTTCATATGTATAGTTTCTCTATAGCCAACCAAGTCCTGTATACAGAGACCTGTCTCAGAAATAGATTTCTGGGTGATTTAGACATTTCTTCAAACAACAAAGAAAGTATTTATTTACTTATATAACTGTTTTTCACTTTATGACTTGCTTTCTCTAGGTTGGACTGAGTTAAAATAATCTCCATATTTCCTTAAGAGTTAGCTAAGTGTGAAAGCTGAGGAAGCAGGAAAGGAGAATGTCTTATGACTTCCGCCGTCACAAACTACTTAAACAATCTAAATCATCAGTTCTACTTTAAAAACAAAGTGTCCTTCTCTTTTCTGAACCTTTGACTAATGGACAGGAACTTCTGCTTTCTAGGTCTGCCCTGGACTTCTGCTATATATATAAATGAAAATTCCCAGAAAATTCCTGTCTTGGTATTCCATTTAGAAAAACAGAAATCAAATGTGACTTCTGAGGGTGGTGATGATGTGGTCACTGTGCCAGCCTCTGCAAACAATCATATTTTGTGAACAAGGTCCTGGTCACGTTGGGGTGACCCAGTCCTGGGCAATTTCTTGTTTATTAATGTAGATAAAGGAGCCATGAATTCCTGCCCAGGGTGACCTTCCTACAATGCGAAACTCATTATATCACTCCCCTTCTTCAAACCCTTCAATGATTCCCCATTATCTGCAAGATAAAGTCCATGTCCTTACATGACATCAAACCCAGCCACTTTGGAGACCACAGCTTTATCTCACTTCATCCCCGCCCACAACCCTCCCAAACCCTCATCTCCTTCAGAGCTCTGAGGTTTCCTAAGCACCTCTGCCTTCACAAGTTTTTCACACATCTATTTTCTCTACCCTTCCAACACCCACCCTATCTCTCACTCCACCCACAGTGACTTCATATCCAGTTCTGATATTAGCTCTTCAAGAAGTTTTTACAATGCCCCACCCACCGCCCTACACACACATTATGAGCTAAATATTCCCCCTCTATGCCTGCAAGTCCTCCTCAAAATATCTCCATTGAGATACCTTTTTTATATCATACCCTTTTTATATGGTGCAGTTGCTTAGCTGTCTCCTACCCTCCAAACTGAGTGTTCTGTAAGAACAGGGACTATTTCTTAATCACCTTTGGACCTCCAATGCCTGACATGATATCTGCACCAAAGCAAGCACTCAAAAATGTTGGAGAATGGGGGTGCCCGGGTGACCCAGTCAGTTAAGCGTCTGCCTTTGACTCAGGTCATGATCCCAGGGGCCTGGGATCAAGCCCCATGTTGGGCTCTCTGCTCAGCGGGGAGGCTGCTTCTCCCTCTCCCTCTGCCACCTCCCTCTGCTTATGCTCTCTCTTGTGCTCTGTGTCAAATAAATAAATAAATCCAAAAAAAAAAAAAAGGGTTGGAGAATGAATGAACAAATTTTTCAGAATCCCTCAATTTTCATCTATAGCCCTGAAGTTCCAAGGAATAGTCAACGGGCTCGAATCGAAGTCTGGTTAATGGGACATCCTTACAGTAAGCTGTGATTGAATTGTCCTCACTCTCAATTGAGTTAAGAAAGATCAGAGAGAAACTTGAGAAAAAAAAGGTGAGGATATGCAGAGGTTTCCATGACTTGGTTCCATCTAGCTTGTGCTCAACAGTCCACTCCCAGGTCTCCATAATCCTGTGAGTCACTGGAATAATGAAAATTAGGGTGGTGGGAACTCCCATCTGCCTCTCTCTTCCTGACCCCAGATCACTACCATGAGAAGGGGAGTAGTTAAGGCGTCATGGCTACTCAGGAATCAGACTGCAAGGCAGTGGGGAAAGCAGGTTACAACCCGGTTGTATGATTAACTGGAAAAGCCCCAGGCCACAACTACTGGAGGCTAACACATGAGGTGAGGGCCCATGGGGCACAGGATAGCACAGTGATGAAGAACAAGGCTATGGGGTTCTTCCAACCATGCAACACATGACCTGTGGGCCTTTGGAGGACATGCGTTATCTTCTGAGCCTCATTTTTTCCCACAGAAAATCTGTCTAACAAAACCTAACATATGGGGCCATCACGAAATTTCGTGAGATAATAAATATAGAGTGCTCAGTGTCCCACAGATGGGAGATATTGGTATAATCCACTCTCAACTCCAAGCACTTTCTTTCAGTGACCACTTTAGGGCCTGTTTACTTAGTTCAAGTAAATGTTAACCTAGATAAACAAATAAAGAAAATCTAAGCAAACACATCACCAAGAGCTAAATCAGCATTAAAACTGGATGAAAATAAAAGGTAACATTTACTGAGTGTTACAAAGTGTTAGGCACTTTTATGAATATTTTTTTCATATCAACTCACTTAATTTTCACAACTTCATGAGGTAAGTACTGTTATCATCATGATTTTTATTGTCATCATCCCTAGTATGCTAATGAAGAAAAAAGGTACACAGCGAGTAAGTTAATTTATCCCAGGTCACACAGCCACTTGATTCACAAGTGGTAGAATCAGGATTCAAACTCAGGAAGTCTAGATTGTCAATTGCCATGAACTGAATTGTGTTCCCCCCACGTTTATATGTGGAAGCCCTCAGTACCTCGCAATGTGATTGTATTTGGAGACAGGGCCTTTAAAGAGGCCCTGTTAAAGAGTGAAAATGAGACCGTTATGGTGGACCCTAATCCCAAATGACTGGTGTTGCTATAAGAGATTTGAACACAGAGAGACATGAGGGAGGGCACGTACAGAGGAAAGGCCATGTGAGGACAAAGAGAAGGCGGCCATCTGCCAGCCAAGGAGAGAGGTCTCAGAAGAAAGCAAACCTGTGGACCCCTTGATCTTAGATTTCCAGCCTCCAGAACTGTGAGAAAATAAACATATGTTGTTTAAGCCACTCCACCTATGGTATTTTGTGATGGCAGCCCTAGAAAACTAATATGACAATCCACGCCCTTAACTACAAAGCTATTTGAACCAGTGTATGGCTTTTTCCCCATGTTTAAAACAGTGCCTCACACAAAGAAAGTAAATGCTAGCAATTACAACAGAATATGACTGCAATATCTGCCCATTAACCGAAACTGGAGCGAGGCTGTCTTGTCCTTCTGTACCTGTGTGGCCCTTAGACCAACCCAGAGACGATAACAGAGATTCAGTCCTAATGGAAAGACCATAACCTTGAGCTCAGGAGGGTTCTGAGTAGATTCTGACACCAGTGGCAGACGGAGATGCCCTTCGGGCCACCAAACTCTCACACTGCCCACTGGTGTCAGCTCTAAAAAGGCAGAGATTCTTGACTGTTTTGTTCACCGATGTAGCCCCCAATGACTAGAAGAGCCACTGGCACAGAGTAGGTGCTCAATAACATATTTCTTAAAAGAAGAAAAGATGACTGTGATACCGGAGCAGGGAGCAGACTGCTTGGAACTGAGAGGCACATGCATCCTTCACGCCGTGGTAACCATTCATCGTCCTTTCCACCCCGGCCACGTGTGGGATCAAGGGACAAGCTGCAGAGGCATGGCAGAGAAGGTCCCCAGGTCCCCTCACTTGTCTACGAAGGTATGTAGTGAGCAAACAAGGGGACCCTGGAGCGGATGCTCAGCAAACTTTTGTTCACCAATGAATGAAAAGTATTAAGCTGATGAGCTCAATTTGATTGCTAAAGAAATACCCTTAGGGCTTTTCTGATAACACAATGTGCTTTCAGTCCAGATTTTTAACAATAAAATGTGATTCCTACACTCCCAAAGAAAGCTTTTAAGAAAGTTTGCACAAATGTCCAAGACTTTTAGGATTTTGAGTCAATGTGTTTTCAGATTCTAGGGGCATCTAGATTATTCTCATTATTCCCTGCAAAATGTTTCTGTCCTGAGAGCCTGAGACAACATGAAATGGGCAGGTGCCATCCCCCTGCTCTGGCAACTACCCCATCACCCAGCAAATATGGTGGTACCCACATGGACTCGAAAAGAGAGTGGGAAATACACACTGTTTTTCTCCTACTTTATAATAAGATGAGGCAATGCAAGTTGGAAGACAGAGGGCAACTTGGGATCTACAATGAATTTAAATGGAAGTTGGTGGGGTGCCTGCAGTTTGTCATTTAAGCAGCCTTGACATACAGAATTCCTGGAACTAGGCTACCTTAATTCGGTATGACAGCTCTGTGGCAATAAAGCAGCATCCTAAAAATAAAGCATACATAATGCATCTTCCATGCTGGGCATGAAAAATAGTACAATGCTTAAATGCTACCAAAATGGTGTCCCTTGGGATTCATTCACATTACTGTGCAGACTGCTAGGGAAGTTTTGGCAAAGCCGCTAAATTGAAGATCACAGAGGGGTGCTGGGTTTTCTTATGCTCTTGACTTTTATATGGATATAGTCTGCTTTTCTAATCTTATATAAACATTTTAAAATATTTTGTTAAAAAAATTAAATATATCAGCACCATACAGTATCTGGTGACCCTTCAAATGATTTATGACTTTTGCAAGGATAGTTTGGCAGAAAACATACCAATATGTTCAGTCATGTTTGCGTATCTATGATCGGTTATGGTAAAACAAGAAAATGTGGTAAACATCGGCTTGCATTTAAAAACAAAAACAAAAACCTTGCAACAGTGTTCAGAGTGGTATGTCATACTTCCTTTGTACAAAAATATCACCCATGTTAAATTGTTAAATTGAAAACAGAAATTAAGTAGGAACAGTAGTGGCAAATCCGATATCACCATACTAAAATTTGCCCGTTTTTGCCACTATCTCATAATTATACCAAGTTATATCTGAGAGGTGATGTGGGTTAAGAGAATCAACTTGAGGGGGCTTTATGTATCAGACAGAATGGTTACAAATTTCAGTTCCATTGTTTACTGGCTATGCGTCCTTGGGCAAATTTCATAATCTTGCTGAATCTCAGCACACTCTGATATTTAAAGTGTCGACAGTATCTTCTTTACAGAATGAAGTGATGCATAGACATATAATGCCAAGTGCAGTACAGGAACTGGGTGATGTATGACACTAGATTCATTACAAATTCACAGTTGAAGAAGACGTCATTGTTGCAGAAACTGATTTTTTTAAAAGCCCTTTGATTCTATATTTCCAGTCAATTTTGCATTTCCCACATAGATATGCACAGGATGAGACTCTGTTCCAGTGATAATTGCTAGATTTTGTTGCATGGCACACCACCGGCACCCCCTACCTAATTACAACCTTGCCTTTCCCCAAGGACACCCTTTCTCATTTTCGGGGGTTCTCTTTGGAGTCGCACTGTCAGAAAATGGCCTGGTATACAGTACCGGGTCAGTGAGTCCACGAATTTCACATACATACTTTTTTGTATTCAAGGAGAATCAGATAGAATTCTTCAAGTTATACAACCAAAAACCTGCCCCAAGCTAACCTGAGCTAGTGGGTCTTTGCTGATAGGATCACCCACAACAGTTTTACTAATTAAAAAAACAAACAAAACCTGAAGATGAGCTTTACAATTGAGACCTTTTGTCTTCCAACTGAGTCAACAGAAAGACTGATCTGAGAGGCTGGGGGCAGGTAGATCATTTAATCATAGCATTGGACTCTCTCACATCTCCCTCTGCATCTCATGTGTCCTTTTCACATACAGGAAATTATATGACTTTGAGCAAAGTACATAATTGCTCCGGGCCTCCACATCTACCTCAGAAAACGTCTCTCATTGAGGATCCACCTTATAAAATGTTTATGAGGATTTAATGAGGTAATTCATGCACGGTACTTAAAACAGTGCCAAGTATATCATAACCTCAACATTACTTTTGCTCTAAAGGTTGTTGCCTCCTTGAGAAAAAAGAGGCTCTCGTAGCCTGTACCAGTTCACAATATTAAGTAACCAGATATACTAATAAATTGCGGTGATAGAGAAAAAAAAAGTCCTACCTTAGGGCCCCTTAAAGGATTTGTTGAAGGAAGCCAATTGATGAAAATAGGAAAGACAAGGAACTCTTTCTGGATAACTAATTCATTGTATGACCTAGAGGAATCTTCTTACCACCTTTTTTCCATTTTAAAATTAAGGTTAAAAAAATTTTTCTACCGCAAAGGTTTCTTGGAAAGATTTACTGAGATAAGCCAAATATCTATATTTGATTCACAGTACAGACGAACTATGTTCTTGGTACTGGGCATGAATTTATTGTCACAAACATTAATCAACAGAGAACAGAAACAACACTTAGGGCAGGATTACTTACAGGATTTTCTGGCTACTCACTCTCCCAGATATTAAAATACCTATTCTTAGACCAAGCCAGATCATCAGAGAAATATATACCTAAAACAATCCAACAGTTCCTCCTACAGAGAACTCATTATCAAATTACATTACCGTGTGAGGCCAGCAGACCATATTGATGGTCCTCACAAGAATAAGCTCTATAAACCTCATTATTTGCATAACACAGAGGTTGCCAAAGACATTTTTCATTACCTCTACAGTGAGTTCTTTATAAGATCCTCCAGGAGAAATCTCAGCCTGACTTTAGGACTAAAAATGGTAGTACTCATCTCCTGAGTATTGGAAGCGGAAGCAAATACAGATTCACTGTTAAGAGTCAGTGGAACAAGTCGAGAATGTATTTCTGCATTAATTCAAAAATATTTATTGAACACCTACTATGTGCCAGACTCCCCACTAGGATCTAGAAATGCTAAATAAGACAGGAAATGTCTCTGTCTTCACAGACCTAGAGACTAGTGGGAATGAAATGATGATTAAATGAGCAACTATAATACAAAGAGATGATATAAAATGAGCCAGAAATAGGTCCTGGGCAACTAGGTAAGATCTATCACATCCTTAGGTAGACAGGGAGCCTGAAATAAATCTAAGCTTGGACCAAAAGAAGAATAAGAGGACCCTAGAGGAAAATACACACTTCTGTGGAAATTGGGAGAGGAAAGACATGTCAGGAAAAGCCTAGAAATAGGTGGATAGAGAGAGATACCAAGAACCTAAGACTGTCTATGTATCTCCTGCCCTGACCAGAATTGATCTATTTATGTACTTTACATCAATATAATAGCCTACATGAGTAGAATTATATTGTGTAGAGTGTTCATAACTATATTTAAATCATGTCATAGACTCCTGAGGAAATTGGCTTGATTTTATGTCTCTAAATAACTACACAGGAGAAGGTGTCAAAGAAAACACAAAGAAAGATTTAGTATTGTTTGACATATAATCTTAGGTAACTCATGACACTAAGAGTCATATTGATACAACTTTGTTGGTTTCTTTCCATCACCACTTACATCTGAAATGAGAGAAGAACACCAAGATATATGGGGATTATAAACCCCTCCTTCAAATTGAGTGCAACCGCCCTTTTCATCCCCACAAATGCTGGATATTCAGGGGTGCCTGGGTGGCTCAGTCGGCTAAGCGTCTGACTCGATTTTTGACTCAGGTCATGATCTCAGGGTCATGGGATCGAGTCTCGTGTCAGGCTCCACGCTCAGTGGGGAGTTTGCTTGAGATTCTCTCTCTCCCTCCCCCTCTGCCCCTCACCTCACCTCTCTATCTCATTCTCTCTAAAATAAATAAATAAATCTTTTTTTTTAAAGGCTGGATATTCAGAGCACAGAATAAATATATACAAGGAATCCCAATATTGAAAAGTTTAACTGAGCAATCGAGAGACCAGGGCTTTAGATCTGGTTGTGTCATGTAAAGACATGATATGTGAGGCTTGGAGGCTATGTGAGTAACTCAGTAAACTTGGTACCTCACATGTGTAGTGTAGTAACAAAAATAGACAATATTTATTGAAGATCTACTCTGTGACAATCACTCATTCCATGGGTTTTTCATGTACTAACTAACAACAACCTCATGAGGTAGGTATTATTGTCCTTTTACAGCTGAGGAAACTGAGGCATTCACAGATACTGTAACATTTCTGGATCACGTGGTTGGTAAGTTCCTACCCACTACTTTATTCTCCCAACATCCATCCAAGAGCAACCCAGAGAAGTACCGTATTGGGGTACCATGCCTCAGGATCTATTCAAGAATTCACCTTCTCTACCCAGGGGCCTTTATGACATGATAGAGAATGGCAGTATAGGGTAATAAGAGTGACTCTATGCTACACCCTGCTTTGCCCAGGACAGGCTTGGTGGATGCCTATTATCTCAAAGCTCACCAATATCTTCTTTTACTCCAGGGTGTTTTTCCACTTTGGATGATAAGTTATACAGTCACTTAAGCCCAGTGGTTAACAGCTTAAGTTCTGCAGTTTGCTGGGTGTATGTTTGAAACTCAACTTAGCCATTTACTAGCTGTGGAAATTGAGGCCCATTATTTTAGCTAAATAAGTCTCAATTTTCACATCTACTGAATGGAAATAATAATGGTACCTACCTTATAGCTCAGTTGTGAGAAACATAGGGTCAAAGCATGTATCAACTATATGAATCAATTAGTATAATGCCTAGCAAATAGTGAGCACCCAAGAAAAGTGACTTTTTACCAACCTTTTATCAAATGTTTGAGAGGTTATCTCACATCTGCATAATCGTGGTGGACTATTTTGTGAACTTGAGACATCAAAACATACCTGTGAATCTGAAGCACTTAGACATGGACCAGGATAAAGTAAGGAATGCCAAGTCTTTCTAAGTAAATCACTGGTACTTCTAGAAGTACCCATTTTAAGAGTAAATTATAATCCTAAAGCCATTGGAAATAGAGTTTAGTTCTTGGCCACTCCCAAGAATTTTAATCCTTTCCAGTCTGGACTCCATAAAATGCTAAATTTCATGATGACAAAAAGTAAGAAATATTCTTTGAGCTTATAATCCCCTTGTGGTCCTTTCTAGCCTGTTGGGCCAGCCTCGATTCATACCGGCAAATTCTGGGATTATTCTGCTTTCAAACATGAGCCACTGACCCACCCTACTTTGTATTCAAAGCCTGGAACAGCCTCAAGACTCAGAGAATATCCTTCATATGGCATGAGCATGGCCACAGACCAGCCCCTTTGCTTGCCACTAAAGTGACTGGCTACATACCCCAGAGCCTGCCAAAATGTTTGTCACCTGACAGAGTCTTAGAAATCAGGCTCAATAAATTATGGTCATGGGCTTGAAGAAACCATATAGCTAGTTAGTATATACTGAACAAATTACCTATTTTCACTTCATTTTCTTTGTAAAATAGGGGGGTTAAATCCATTGTAAAAGAACCAAAGGGTCAAATCTAACATGGTCTGGCTCTGGGCCTTTTAAAAAGATTCCATCTGCTGAAGAAAGATAACCCCCTCTCCCCTTCACTTTTTGGATGGGAGATCCCCTTCACTTTTTAAAAACTCCTAAGGAATGAAATTCTACTTACTTCCACAGTAACCTCTCTAATAATATGCCTGACTGTCAGCAAGTTCTTTGCCTCCACCCGCTTCCTCTTCTCATCATGCAAATTGCCACTGGCTTTAATTAGATTTAATAAGCCACTGGGAAGTGCAGTGAGGGAAAAGGAGAGCAAAGATTACACAGTGTGGGCTTACCCTTGCATTTTGAGTACAGCATTTCCCTGGAACGTTCATATCCTCCCAAAGTTGGGAAATAAAAAATGCCAAACGTATGGAAAGACATGCTGCTGCTGTCCAAATTGAGACGTGGGTGGAGAAAATCATTTCGAAAAAGAGAGTGAGGGAAAAGAGAAAAATCAACCCGAATCCCCAACAGCTGCAAATCAGGAAGCACGTGAAGCCGTTACCTTGGATGAACTCTGATTTCCTGCTCACAGACGGCAGGGTCCTGTTGAGCCCAAGGATCCTGTCCAGGTGGAAGGCAAACACCTCGCTCATGTCCAAAGGCTGCTTGAGTAGTCCACAGGGGCTGGGGCCACAGGCGGGCACAGAGCCAGCGGCACTCCCCTCTAGCACCAGCAAGCGCGCTCCGCTTTTAGAGGACATGAGCTGAAGACCTGCCACCGCACCGTCCGCCAACAGGCGCATTCGGAGGATGTCTTCTTTGCTCAGCCACGAGGGGGCGCTCTCACTGTAGATCCTGATGTTGCTCTCCTGGGTCTTGCGCCGCTGAAAATCTGAGCCCGCAACGTGCACTCCTGAGCCCCGTATCAGCCTCCAGGGCCGTTCCTCAGCCTTGGCCAGATTTCCTCCCTGGACGTACCCAGGCACTTCAGCATCAGCTGCCCTTGCACCATCCTGTGGCTGAAGGGATGGTCCGACCAAAGCCTCCTGTCCCAGGGCTGGTGATGCCACTGCATACTTCTTCCTGCGCTTGGGTTTCACGGTGCCACGGATATTGGCAGGCTTGCTGCGCTTGGAGCGTAGGGTAATATACACCACATTGAGCTGCAGCGTGGTCCCATTGCCCTGAGACTCTGGAGGGGCCAGGGTACCATCCAAGGGTATCTCAGGGAAGGGTGCCTCGGCGGTGTCGTGGCTCTGGTGTGGTCCCTTTTCTGCTGCCCTTCCTTGCTGGAGAGAGGCACGTCCCACCTGGCTCACCAGAAAGCCCAGGTAGATGGCGCAGGCAGTGCCCAGCAGGAGGTTCCTCCGGGTCCTTGGGCGCCGGCTGCTCCAGAGTTTACGCACCCGCGGGACGCACAGGGAGCAGATGAACCAGTTTATGAGCTGCCCTGGCTTGTCTGGACAGGTCATTTCTCTGCTGCATCCACATGTTGAACAGAGTTTAAAGTCTGCAGTTGGTTCCTGCTGACATGATGCATGGTTTCCTGAATTCAGCTGTTGCCTCCGTTTAGGTATATAAGTGGTCTCCCGTGGGTAGAGTAGAGGTGGAAGTAAAGGGATGGTGATGAAGTTGGGAATGTTTCTGACACTCGCCACAACAAATCTTTTAAACTCCTATCGGCCTCCCCAAGGAGAAGTGTGGCTTGTTTCTGGGAATGAATGGAAACAGAGTTAACTGAGTCACAATCTCAAACGAGTTCAGTTCCTCTTCAAGAGTAAAGGAAAAAAGTAACCCTTTCCTTTCACAAATATCACCACCATGAAATTTCTTTTAAATAAAGTTTAAAAAAGAGTAACAGGACAGACGTAGAGATTCAATATTCAGTTTAAATTAGTGAAAACAAACCACGAAAATCCAAGAGTATTTTATAACTTGTGGCTAGAGTCATTTAATTTGGTTCTGAAAGAAAAGTATTAAAATTTGACAAATCCTTTTTGAAATCTAGTAATCATTTCAGACAAGTGAGAGATGGTTTTTAAAAACAACCTATAGCCATCCCGTGTTTATTTTTTAAAGTCCTGCATTACAAATTGGGCAGAAGCACCAAATATTAACGTTCACATTCGGAAACATATTCTCTTAATTTGATGGTACGATTTTTTTCTTCATTCTATGTTTCATCATCCCTAATGAAGAATGATTTCAATATAAAGCCATAAATGTCCATATATCTCAGAAGAAGTTATGTTTATTCAGTCTCACACACACACACACACATAAACACAAAACACAAATCCGATTGCTTTTCATTTCTTTTCTTCCCACAAAAGTCAGCAGAAAGAAAATAAAGGGATCTCTAACTCTATTTCTTTCACATTCTTAAAAAGAAGAAGAACTCATAAGCAACCTTACTTACACAGCTGGCCCCATGCTTGGCTCCAGGAAGAATGTAATCCCTGACTGTAATGCAAAGAACTTTTAGAGGCTGAGGCATGTAAGTAGAACATATTTCATGGTCAAGAGTGTTCCACATTTCAAATAGCTCAGCTTTAAAAGCTCCCTTGAAAACTCCTGATTGCAAAGCAAAACGGTTATTTGTCAACTGGCCACTGGTATCCCAGTTTAAGACGTGTTAGGTTTTTTTGTTTTTAATAGTCTAAAAAATAAACTTTAATTTTAAGATCTGAAAAAACAAAAGCCAAAGCCGTACAGAAGCAGTTTTCATTCAAATCATTTTCCACTTATTTTTAACCCCTGGGAGCCCTCTAGTGTCCTGTTTGGAAACAGACTCAGAAATGTCAGTCTCATGGGGTTAAAAAGGATTGAGAGTGTTTGCTTAGCGGCAGCAGGATAAATACCTTATAAAATGAGGAATGCCGGAACCCTGCTGTCCATCCCGTGTAGCTGGGGATTAGAGCACCAAGGTTCCCAGGGACTACGACTCACCTTACTGTCTTGACTGTTTACAGAGTAATATTTGTCCCCCACCTCTTCTGAGAAGGTCTAGAGGTTTGTAAAAAGGTAAGAAAGAGTTAACTTAAAAGAGGAAAAAAATAGACTGGTGAGATAAGAGTGCACACAGATAGGGGAAGACATTTATAGTGTGCTCTTGCATGGTGCAACGGCTCACAAAAAGAAGTCATGGATTCTCTCTGATTGGAAGTTGTTTTAAAAACAGGTTAGTAATTGGCTTAGGGAGTTTGCATGTCCTGGCACAAAGGCAGGGTTGATGACCTCTGGGTCTCATTTAAGCTCATGCTTTTTGCTTCGAGGGCAAATAGAATCAGAAGGTAGGACAGTGACAGGGATTGTTTGCCCCACTGGAAAAGAAGTTTGTGATACTGGGGGGCGGGTAGGAGATTAGCGTATGGTGTATAATCCTAAAAATACTGCATTTTACAATGCAAAAAAAATCAAGGGATTGAAACATAGAAGGAAAGAATAAACTCCCAAGGGATAAAATGCCAAAAAATTATAATACAGCTGTTACTTTAGCACTCGAACTCAGACCTGTCTACTTTTTTAAAGGTTCTGCCACATGGAGAAAGGAGAGGAACAATTCCAATATTGACAATGGTCTAGAAGTACCTGTAGATTTTGGCTAAACTTCATGAGACTTCAAGCATTTTTCCAAAAGCATTCTCCTTTGTGTTCCAAAACTCTAAAACTCATAAGCACAGAATTATTTTCTAGGTAGTAAATGTTCACTTTTTGAAAGGAAACCATGACAGAGTTGTTTTATTATAACGATATTAGGGGCATCTGGGTGGCTCAGTCAGTTAAGTATCTGCCTTCGGCTCAGGTCATGATCCCAGAGTCCTGGGATCGAGCCCCACATCGGGCTCTCTGCTCAGCAGGGAGTCTGCTTCTCCCTCTGCCCCTCCCTCCACTTGTGCTGTCTCTTACTCACTTTCTCTCTCTCAAATAAATGAATAAAATCTTTTAAAAAAATATATTATAACGATATTATTATTTTCACATATCAAGAAGAATAACTGACCTGACTCTAAAAATTAAAAGTACATCTTAAATTAAAAGCAGAAGCCAGGTTATAACAAGCAGAAGCCTCTGCGGGCTGTTTCTAAAGCAACTTCTTTAGTAAAGAAATGTTTTGGAAATTGATGAGTGATGTGTGAGTTGGCAGATTTGCTTGACTGCCCCCTCACCCCAACGAAGGTCTCTTTATTAGAAGACCAGCACATTGCCTCCTTACAGCCGTAGGAGGGATTAGTAGAGGCTAAAAGGTAGGATATTTAGAGAATGGGCTCCAGAGGGAGAAAGCCTGGCTCCTAATCCTCCTGTGCTTTCTAGCTGTGGTCCTTTGTGACAGGTAGTCTTACCTCTCTAGCCTCAGTTTCCCTCTCTAAGAGACGACTAATAATAGCACTTACCCCATCAGTTTCTTGTGATGGTTAAATGAGATAGCGGTGACAGAATGATAATTTGAAAGATTAGTCACTATTTTTTATTCCCCGAGCACCTTATTGAACTTCTCAGAGGCCTTTCTCCCAGCCCAGGCAGCTTGACAGGGCATCATCACTGCATCAAAGGGAAACTATCATCGTATAATTAGGAACATGCTCATTGAATTATTGGTGTAGTCAATATATGGATATAACCAACACAGTGGACAAGAATGCCCATCAGATGTAATCAGAAAACAATTTTCATTGGGGTTGCTGGGTGGCTCAGCCAGTTAAGCATTGGACTCTTGATTTTGGCTTAGGTCATGATCTCAGGGTCATGAGACTGAGCCCCGGGCCCAGTTCCACATTCAGTGGGGAGTCTGCTTAAGATTCTCTCTCCCTCTCCCTCTGCCCCTCTCCCACTCCCAATTCCCCCCACCCCCACCCCCACACTCACTCATGTGTTCTCTCTTTCTCCCTTCTCTAAAAAAAAAGAAAATAATTTTCATCATTCTCCCCACTGCCTATTCAAACCTGCTTGGTGGCCTAGTAGCACTTTCCAACTCCCTTGGATAAAAACCCACACATGATTTTTTTCCTCATACTTAGAATTTTTAAAATGCCTCCACTCATTTTAGTCACACACACACACACACACACAGTTTGCACAAAAACTAATCAAAATGTTTGATCCAAATAGTCAAAATTTTCAAATTTAAGTATAAAGTATTTTCCTTTTCCAGAAATTAGCTGTCCCTCAAAAAGCATAGCCAAAGCCCACTGAAAAGGGGGAGAGGAAATCCATCCCAGATTGGGTTTTTTTGTTGTTGTTTTTTGTTTATTTTCCCATCTAGACCTTCTTCCCCACCTACATACCCACTCACCTCACTCTGCATCCAGCTCTGGCTATTCCAGAGTTGAAGGGTAGTGGGAACGGAAAAGTAGTAACAGTGGAAATATTCTTGCCACTCCACACTAGGGTTATGAATTGGTTTATAAGCTCTCTGGGCTTAGCGCAGGTATATAAAGTTGACCATCAGGTGGGCATTTTGCAGTCACTTCAAAAACACCACTGTTATTGTCTCTCTGGCTGGCTGTTGATGTCTCCTCAGCCCCTTGGGGTCTGGCAGCCCTCTGCTCTGTTGAGGTCACCTTCTCTCTTCAGGCCGTTCTCTTGGGCAGGATTTAAAACGGCCAACAGGGTGGCTTTCTCACTTGGGCCTGTCTGTATTGCCCACAAGTGGTCTGATATGCACAATCACCATCCTTTGCCTCGCAACCTCAGGCTTCGTAATGCAGCCACCTATTTCCCTTGGCAAGGTGGACCCTCATTTTGGAATGGGGAAGTGGCTGCCATTTATTGCTCATTGTCACGGTTGAAAATGAACAGAAGGTACTTTCTACCATCAAGCTCAAGAGAGAAGTTTAAGGGTGCCTGGGTGGCTCAGTCGTTAAGTGTCTGCCTTCGGCTCATGTCATGATCCCAGGGTCCTGGGATCCAGTCCTGCATCGGGCTCCCTGCTCGGTGGGAAGCCGCTTCTCCCTCTCCCACTCCCCCTGCTTGTGCGTGCTCTCTCTCTCTAATAAATAAATACATAAATCTTTAAAAAAAGAGAGAGAGAATTTTAATTTCATTTTAGAAAAATAAACCTAAATTCCTTGAATGAGTAATGGCTTGAAAGTTTGTTGTCAAATACGACATTCACATATAACATGTGAGCACTCATGTAACACTCCAAATATTTGTTGTTGGTATTAATATTTGATCAGAGAGATCAAATCCTCATACCTAAAGTACTTTCTCTCCATTAAAAAAAAATCCACGAGGAAAACAAAGCGGGAAAGTAGACAATAAAACAATGGTATGGCTCATTAAAATTGTATGGTGACTAACATAACATAATAAAATTAAATTAAATTAAAAAATAATAATAAAATAATATTACCTGGGAAAGTTTTTATACGTTTATGGAGGCAAGAGAGGAAAATGAGGAGAAGCAACATGAGCAGGGTCAGGAGCCTCTGGTAACATGCAATTTCTTGAACTACATAGTATTTATGAAAGGATGTTTATTTTGGGACATTTTGTGGGCTATACGTTTATGATTTATGAAAGAGATGGTAGGTAAACAAATATTCTTTTTATATTCTTTCTATCTTGCGTATGTTCTATGTAGAGTAGAAGTAATAATTTTTTACTTATTTTTATTTACAATGAAGAGTTAGTGATGTTTTCATCATTTGAAATTAAATTTAAAAAGCTAAAGAAAAATAAAATCATTGATAAATTTTAAAATATATAGATACCCAGGCCCCATCCACCTCCCCAGGGATTCTAATTTAATCGGTCTGAGGTAGAGCCCAGCAATCCATACTTGGAAACACTTCCAGTGTGCAGGGTTATAATTCACTCTTCTAAAAGTTAAGTGGCTAGTTTCAGAAGCAAATTAAGACCTTCTTGCAGTTAAGTGATAAGTCTTAGGTTTCACTGGCAGTAAAATAATCTTTAAATCCTCCAAGGCTTCCAACTGTAAGTAAGCCCCGAGGGCAGTAAAGGCTGCTTCTCCTTTGGGCTGGGAGAACTCCAGGACCAGATTGGACAGCGTGTAGGGCTCCAGATTTGCCATTCACACGACTTACATTTCTTGTTTCTCCACTCCTGTCAGGTGTACCTGTTGCTGCTACCATGGGTTCAAGCTCAGCCACCGCCTCAGAGCCATTCAGAAAGTGAAAAGGAGCATCTAAGGACTCCAGTCACTGAAAAACTAAGTATCCAGCTTTTCCTTGCTGTTGTGGACCCAAGCTCGTTACATAGATTACAGACCTACAAAGGAACACTTTGTTCCTGGCTCTGTGCTGACCAGACCCTTCCACTGGGACCTCTAGCACTTCTAGAACTATAATCCTGGCTTTAGGCTAGGTTCTTAGGCACCACACCTGTCCTGCTTGTGATAGGGAATTTGCTGTTATTTTTGCTATCCATTCTAATACCAGGCCTGGGCAGCCCCAAGCTGGCCTGTCCTGACACTGAAGAATTGTCTTATAATCTTTGAAATGTTGTCATAAAGGTGTTTGGTTGGGGCACCTGGTTGGCTCAGTCAGTTGAGCGTCCAATTCTTGATTTCAGCTCAGGTCACGATCTCAGGGTCGTTAGATCGAGCCCCTCGTCGGGCTCTTCAGTCAGTGTGGAGTCTGCTTGAGATTCTCTCTCTCCTGCCTCTGCCCCTCCCCCCGCTTGCATGCTCTCTCTCTCTCAAGATAAATAAAATCTTAAAAAAATAAAATAAAGGTGTTTGATTGACACCAAGAAGTTTGTAGTTCCTTAAATAGTGCTCTATATTATACATGTCTTCAAAAGAAGTTACAGTGTTCCATTATATTAAAAAAATGTGTTCCCTTCTATCTGACACTTCATTATTCAGTCACTCTTAAGGACATCTTCCCTGTTGACCACCACATCTACTTGCCATAGGTAGGAGAAGCACTTTAAAAGAAAACTAGCTGTCTTCTCAGAGCTAGCCTTACAAATCTAGGAAATGATGCTGCATGCCATCTCTTGATCTCTCATGTGTGACCAGAAGGGCACCAAATAGGCATATTTCCAGGGGATGCAGTGCCTGACACTTCATTGCATTGGGTGTTCTCCCCTCTATTTCCTGTCATACCTGGCAAAGAGGAACATGCGCCTCCGTGCCTTTTCCCGGTATGGAAGTCTCCTGCATTCATCCAGTTAGCCTCATTTCCCTGCGAGTGTTTGTTCCATTTATGTAAAAGGTGGGTTTGGATCAGGATGCTTCTGCCGCATGACCAGAAACTGCGCAATGTTTGTATGCACGGAGCGTAATACAGGAAAGAAATAAAATGTATGACAGCCAATTTGACATATGTTTGAAATAGAATATTTATGGGTTGTTATTTCACTTCGGGATAATTAGATCATTTCTTCCTCTTAAAATAACCAGCATTTGTTTTGTAGTTCTGAAACCCAAGAATGCATAGAGTCCTCATGGAGTAAGAAAAGACATAGGTAAGTCAGAGGCCACCTGAGTTCCCTCTAAAAGCCCCCGGACAATCTAGACAATAAAGCTCCTCCACCTCAGCCCTGGGCGCTGAAGGCCTGGATGCTCTGCTTCCCACCTCCACCCCCAGGCCACATACACACACACAAATGAGGCCAAACGCACTGGCCCTCGGTCATTCTTGGCTTAGGATAGGAAACCCAAGCAGCAGTGGTTTTGGACCCATGTAAAGGCGTAAAGACAGGATAAAGCTGTCTTAATCCTTAGGCTCCTTGCAGAAAATCATACAGAGCTACAAATTGTCTCTTTTCTCCTCACCTAAGGCATCATTTGCATGAAAGAACTAAGAAGTTGCAGAGTACAGTTAAAGGAAGGAAGGCACCCTGGCTAGACCAGATTAAGTTTGGCATATTAGAAATGCAACAGGATTATAAACAAACACCTTCAAAGTGCAGGAGGAGAAGGTAGAGGGAAGTTGGGGGGTCCTTTTTTCCTCTGCATCTAGTAGTTTTGAGGCTCAGCTGTGTCTCCCACTGTGATTCAGGCATGAGTGGCATATCTGAGAAGTTGCCAGGGTGTGAAAACTGCATATGCATGTTTGCACTTTTAAAGAAGCTGGATTCAAAAAGACAGAAAGGGTTACTATCACAGTCCCTGCCCATTCACCCATTCCCACCTTCCCAGCTATAGTGATTCAAGCCCCAGGAAATAACAACAGGCAAACCCAGATGGGGATATTTTCATGTCTTGTCCTGTAAGATATCGAGGCATCAGCAGCCCACTTTGGTTTCCAGGCAAGGAAATGTGATGCAGAGCAGAGTCAGGGAGCATCCCACTGTCCCCACCTTTCCAATCTCAGGCACACTGTCAGGCAGTGCCCCTGGCATGGACCTGATGCTTCTGATGGAAGGCAGCGGCGGCAGCAGGCTCAGCCATGAGGCGCCCTTAAGTAGCTGCACAGACGGAAAACATCCAGGAGGAGCTAGAACGTGGTAACCAGAATTGACTGGGTGATAAGCACTTGAGTGACAAGCCTGGCATCCTGGTGACACAGTTGCATACTTGTCTTAGAGGTGCTGGAGATCTTATTTTATGCAGGAGAGGGTAAGAGTCAGTGCAATTTGAATCACTCCCACTAAAGAGTGCTTGGTACCCATAGGCTGCTGAGACTCAGGGAAATGCACAGCCACTTAACGTTTATTAAAGACCCACTAAATGCCAGTAATGTCCCAATAAATATTGAATGAATGAATGAGTGAATGAATGAAATAATGAATAAATGAATGAAACAATTAAGATAATAAAGCACAGTCTCTAGACCACAGTCTCTCAAAGTGTGGCCCTGGACCATCAGCATCAATTTCCCCTGGGAATTTATAAAAAATGTAAATCCCCAAACCTACTGGATTAGAGACTCTGGAGGCCAGGCTCTGCAGTCTGTATTGTGACAAGCCCTCCAGGTAATCTGAGGCATGCTAAAGTTTGGCAACCGTTGCTCTGGTTGAGGAACCCCAAAAAGAATGGGGCAGGCCAGGAAGAAGATAGAAAAATGCCAAAAGAGAAGGGATAGAACAAAGCAAAAAGTTGTAAGAAGATTCAAAACAACATTTGCAATTTATGTGAAGTTATCTCTACCTTTTCCTTCTTTATGAGAGTTCATTTCCTCCTTAACACTTCATCCATTGGTTGGGAAAAGACAGAATACGCTAGTATCACATGTTCTGCCCAGCCAAGCGCCCTCACATACCGTACCCTATTGATTCTAGCCCCTTTCTCAAAGCAGGGTCATAGCCTGTAGATTCTGGGAAACCAGGAAAACTCTTGGGTATGGAGAAAATTACTCTACAGAAAATTACAGGAAGAAATCGAATCCTCTACAGGCCGTCACCAGCTCTATACCCATAAAGAAACCTTTTATAGGAAAATCACACTCTTTTCCAAAAGGTGGTTACAGGGTTCCCATGGCCACATAATGTGTAACATAGTCAACAGTTATAAGTCAAAAAGCTTTGGTGAGAAGCCTGGAATGGGTTCCGAAATGTAAAAAGCGAGCAGATACAAAGCAGTATAACACATAGAAGAAAATTAAATATTTGTATAAGAATGAACATGTCGTTTCCCTAAATATAACATACCTCAATCGTTTTTCCACAGGAAATAACCAGTGCTTTGCTTAAGAATGCACATTATTTTGGAGTTCTTTGGGGAATAAGGTAAACTTGATTGAGGTAGTCACCAGCTCAGAGGCAATACTCCTTTTTTGTTTTTTAAACTTTGTGCTAATTGCTTATAATATAGAAATAGCCAGAAATACAGTTTCTGACAATAAATCTGCATTTAATTCCATTTCTTTGAGGAATTTGTAAACAAAATATTCTTAGCTGGGTGCTTTTGGCAAGTGCTATGAATTGAATGTTTGTGCCACCTCAAAATTCATATATTGGAACTCTAATTACCAACATGAGGTAAATGTGAGGTAAGTGGAGGCGGGGCCTCTGGGAAGTAACCAGGTCATGAAGGTAGAGCCCTCATGATGGAAACATTACCCCTGTTAGGAGAGACAAAAGAGAGCCTGCTTCCTCTATCTGGTCTCTGCCATGTGAGGACACAGCAAGAAAGTAGTCATCTGCGAACCAGGGAGAGGGTTCTCACCAGAACCCAACCATGCTAGCACTTTGATCTCAGACTTCCCAGCCTTCAGAACTGTGAGAAATAAATTTCCATTCTTTAATCCAATCTAGTCCAGGGTAATTTGTTATTGCAGCCCAAACTAAGACACCAAAATATTTCATTTTGCTCAGTTTCCTCATCTGAAAAACTTATTATATCTAGCTCATAGGGCTATTCTAAAATATGTTATACATAAAGCACTTAGCACAGTGCTTGTACACAGTAAGAGGTAATGGCTCATTCGTTTGCTCTTTTTTCTTGCAAGGATGATGCTAGTGACTAAGCACTCTCTAAAGGGACCCCAAGAAAACACTGACGGATAAAACATTGATCAATACATAATTTCAGGTTCAAGAAATAGTTGTCAGTCTTACCAAGTTACCAATGCAGCATATTATCCAGAATTTGCTCACTGTCTCCCTTCTCTACTTAAAAAAGGACTTAAAATTAATCAGGAATATATTTGACATGCTACTTTGGATTCAAATCTTTGGTCATTTTTGCCATTGGTATTTAGAATTAGTCCATGGTAATCACTGTGAGGCTCTAGTAAGGTGGGTCCTTGGCAATATAATTGGAATCATGGGACATTTGTCATACAAAGTATTTAATATCACACTTTGAAGAGTTTGACCTCAGGCAATTTGACACTTTCAGCCTGGTTAGACACACTCCCTCTAGGCTTCTAGCAATCTTTCCAGAACATTAACAACTGATGGTAATAGTAGGATAATAGTTTTATAATAGCACCTCATAGAGTTGGTGTGAGGATTAGATGAATCCACAAGTAAAAGCCATTAGCATACAACAACAACAAAAAGTTAACTTTGTCACTAATGAGACACTGTGACAGGGAAAATAGACCTTAGAAATATTCACTTATTATGGGCAAAGAGAGATTCAGAGATCATCGTGCCCATTTACCTACTGATCTGGGGAGAGGCCATTCAATTCTTGGCTAACTTTATCTCGCCAGTTCTCCTGGCAGGTATCTCCCTATTATGGAGAAACATCTAATTTTCAGAGACTGAGTCTAATTTTCTTTAGACTCCTACATCATTCTTTTGGGGTTTTTTATTTAAAATCTTTTTGGTGCAACTACTATATGACAGGCATTGTCAAGTCACTTTGGATGTAGCCGCGGAAAGGATACTCAATGGGCTAGCGGTGAGGAGTGTATAGGATCTGACCTTCCGGCTGGATTGCCTTCTGAAACTCTCAGCTCTGTCAGTTCTCCACCTTTTGGCCCACCTGCCACCCTTAGAACTTGCCCACACCCAACAGACACATCATCTAAGTTCAGATTTCAAGTCTTCCCATTGTCTTATAGATCACGCCTATCCATACACAGTGTCAAATATGACAATTCTAATCTGACCAAATTTGTCATCTGCCAAATAATGGTACTAGACTGGCTTGATTAGTTTTATAGATTATTCATTTTTATTTAATGAATAATTCACCTACCAATCCACCATAATTTTCAAACTGAACCAAAGCTTATTTTCACTTATTCCCTTATTGGATCCTGGGGGAGAAAAGAAGGCATTTTTCTTTTCCTTAAGTAAGAAAAGAATCCTTTAAAATTAGTTGAATTTCAGCTAACAAGTTAGTAATTTCCCCTCTCAAATACATATTTTTTTAAATAAATAAGTTTAATCAGATGGGTTTGGAATTCCTGCAGCTAAAGATTTTAAATGTCCACAAAGTTGGTGAATCTAAATATATCATAAAACATTTGTATTGCTTTTCCACGGAGAGCATAATTCGAGATTAAATTCGAGATTAAAATATATATTAAAATATATAATAATATATAATAAAATATATATTAAAATATATAACTTCTGCCTCAACAATATGTCAGGCTGGTTACTCTCAAAGGCCTTCTTTCTTTAAACCTAGACCCAGGATAAATTAAGAAAAAACATATAATCCACTGTTTACAAGTTTTCTAAAATGGAAGGACTCTCAAATTTATAACTTTCACAAATTGTTATCAGTTTATGAGGTGACTATAAAAAAATCACCAAGCATACAAAGAAGAAGAAAATAGAAAACTGAGAAATTTTTAAATCATCAGAATCTAAATATAAATTTAGTATATACAAAAAAACTGTTTAAAGGAAGACAAAGTGAGCATGCAACAAAAAAGAATTTAAAATAATGAGAACATATTAAAAAGAAATTAAAAAAATAACATTTGGAGATGATAAATTGTTGAAATTAAAATTTAATGGATAGGGGCACCTGGGTGGCTCAGTCAGTTAAGCATCTTCCTTCGGCTCAGGTCATGATCCCAGGGTCCTGGGATGGAGTCCTGCATCAGACTTCTTGCTCAGCGGGGAGCCTGCTTCTCCCTCTGCCTGCCACTCCCTCTGCTTGTGCTCTGTCTCTCTCTGTCTCTCTCTGCCAAATAAATAAATAAAGTTTAAAAAATTTAAAGTTTAAAAAGTTTTAAAAAGTTTAAAAAGCATAAAAATTTTGGCCCTGGAGCCAACAACGTAGCTTATGATGAACTAAATCTTGTACCAAAAATAACTTTAAAACTTGGGAAAACATGTAAACAATGCTTTGAAAGCATTGGAAAACCAGTTTAAGTAACAGTGAGCATCTAGAATTCTTGAGAAAGGAAAGCACACAAGGTGCACTGCACAGTCAACCCAGAATTCTCCTGAGGGCATGCTCCCAATTGTGGCAAGAGTAGAAAGAGGTCAAGAAGAAAGCAACAGGCTCCTAGGTCTGAGGAGTCAGAGAATGAGTTTGGGGATGCCAAAGGAGATGAGATATCTCCTATTGGAGGGAAAGGAACTTCAGAAGGAGTGTCCAAAATTCTGCATTCAAATGTCCCTCGAATGGCTGGTTCATGTCTGAGCTGTGAATGTGCAAGACAATCCTAAAGAAATGCAGTAAACAGCAGACAGGAAGCTCAAGAATGGAGGTGGATTTCAGCAACCAGAGAGCACCAGGGTGTTAAAAGATTGCTATTGAAGTTGGAGGAGACTTCAGGCCTGAGACCTACCCCTATGAGTAAAGGCAGAACTGAAACAGACATAACAAAGCTGAAAAACAAGATTTGACTGGATCAAGGTCATTAACTGTAACTCTTTGACTAAAAATCTTAGCACTTTTTGGAAGAATATCATGTAGAGCTCTACAGTTAATCATCCATAATCTGAAAGGCAACTGAAAATTATAAGCATACTAAAAATAAAAGCAAATGACCAAAGAGAAAAGGCAAGAAATAAAGAGATATAGGCGCTATCCACATGGCTACCACAGAAGCAGGTGTGCTGCTGGCCCTGGCCACCTGGGGAAACCCAGTCCAATGTTATTGGGCCACATTTGGCATCTGGGAGCACACCTCACTGCACACCAGACTTCCCTTAGCCCAGGCTACTACCTGGCCAGTCTTCTTCTCATGCACCTGTGCAAGTCAGTGCCCTCTTGCACCAAAATGGCCCCCAGGGTAGACTGCCAGTGGTCATCTCCCCCAACTGAAAATTTCTTGTCAGAAGAAATTTGGCTAGCATAAATAAGTTCTGTAAAATAAGACTTGAAAACCGTGTCCTATATAATAAGATTGTATAAACTTTGTTTGGATCGTACATTAGAAGGCAGGGGAAAAATGGCTGCCCATCACATTTATTTTATTTTATTTTATTATGTTATGTTAATTACCATACATCATTAGTTTTGATGTAGTGTGCCATGATTCATTGTTTACGTATAACACCCAGTGCCCCAATTCAGTACGTGCCCTCTTTAATACCCATCACCAGGCTAACACATCCCCCCACCCCCTCCCCTCTAGAACCCTCAGTTCGTTTCTCAGAGTCCATACTCTCTCATGGTTCATCTCCCCTTCTGATTTCCCCCTCTTCTTTTTTTCCCTTCCTACTATCCTCTTCTTTTTTTTTTTTTTTAACATATAATGTATTATTTGTTTCAGAGGTACAGGTCTGTGATTCATCAGTCTTACACAATACACAGCACTCACCATAGTACATACCCTCCCCAATATCTATCACCCAGCCACCCCATCCCTCCCACCCCCACCACTCCAGTAACACTCAGTTTGTTTCCTGAGATTAAGAATTCCTCATATCAGTGAGATCGTATGATACATGTCCTTCTCTGATTGACTTATTTTGCTTAGCATAACACCCTCTAGTTCCATCCACATCGTTGCAAATGACAAGATTTCGGGTTTTTTATTTGTTTGTTTTTGTTTTTGTTTGTGTTTAAGATTTTATTTATTTATTTGAGAGAGAGAATGAGAGACAGAGAGCATGAGAGGGAGAAGGGTCAGAGGGAGAAGCGGACTCCCTGCAGGAAGCCCGATGTGGGACTCGATCCCGGGACTCCAGGATTGTGACCTGAGCTGAAGGCAGTCACTTATCCAACTGAGCCACCCAGGTGCCCCTCGGGGTTTTTTGATGGCTGCATAATATTCTGTGATATATATATATATATATATATATACCACATCTTCTTTATCTATTCATCTGTTGATGGACATCTTGGCTTTTTCCATAGTTTGGCTATTGTGGACATTGCTGCTATAAACATTGGCATGCACATACCCCTTCGGATCCTTACATTTGTATCTTTGGGGTAAATACCCAATAGTGCGATTGCTGGGTCATACAGTAGCTCTATTTTCTTTTTTTTTTTTTTTAAAGATTTTATTTATTTATTTGTGGGAGAGGGAGAGTGAGAGAGAGCATGCACAAGCAGGGGGAATGGCAGGCAGAGGGAGAAGCAGACTCCCCGCTAAGCAAGGAGCCCGATGTGGGACTGCATCCCAGGACTCTGGGATCATGACCTGAGCCAAAGGCAGATGCTTAACTGACTGAGCCACCCAGGCGTCCCACGGTAGCTCTATTTTCAACTTTTTGAGGAACCTCCATGCCATTTTCCAGAGTGGTTGCACCAGCTTGCATTCCCACCAACAGAGTAGGAGGGTTCCCCTTTCTCCGCATCCTTGCCAACATTGTCGCTTCCTGACTTGTTAATTTTAGCCATTCTGACTGGTGTGAGGTGGTATCTCATTGAGGTTTTGATTTGGATTTCCCTGATGCTGAGCAATGTTGAGCACTTTTTCATGTGTCTGTTGGCCATTTGGATGTCTTCTTCGGAAAAATGTCTGTTCATGTCTTCTGCCCATTTCTTGATTGGATCATTTGTTCTTTGGGTGTTGAGTTTCATAAGCTCTTTATAGATTTTGGATACTAGCCCTTTATCTGATACATCATTTGCAAATATCTTCTCCCATCCAGTCGGTTGTCTTTTGGTTTTGTTGACTGTCTCCTTTGCTGTGCAAAAGTTTTTTATCTTGATGAAGTCCGAATAGTTCAGTTTTGCCCTTGCTTCTCTTGCTTTTGGCGATGTTTCTAGGAAGAAGTTGCTGTGGCTGAGGTCGAAGAGGTTGCTGCCTCTGTTTTCCTCTACGATTTTGATGGACTCCTGTCTCACGTTTAGGTCTTTCATCCATTTTTAGTCTATTTTTGTGTGTGGTGTCAGGAAATGGTCCAGTTTCATTCTTCTGCATGTGGCTGCCCAATTTTCCCAACACCATCTGTTGAAGAGACTGTCTCTTTTCCGTTGGACATTCTTTCCTGCTTTGTCAAAGATTAGTTGACCATAGAGTTGAGGGTCCATTTCTGGGCTCTCTATTCTGTTCCATTGATCTATGTGTCTGTTTTTTGTGCCAGTACCATACTGTCTTGATGATGACAGCTTTGTAATAGAGCTTGAAGTCCGGAATTGTGATGCCACCAGCTTTGCTTTTCTTTTTCAACATTCCTCTGGCTATTCGGGGCCTTTTCTGGTTCCATTCAAATTTTAGGATTATTTGTTCCATTTCTTTGAAAAAAGTTGATGGTATTAAGCCTAAACCCAGCAGGAGAAGAGAAATAGTAAAGATCAGAGCAGAAATCAATGAAATAGAAACCAAAAGAACAGTAGAACAGATCAATGAAATTAGGAGCTGGTTCTTTGAAAGAATTAACAAGATTGATAAACCCCTGGCCAGACTTATCAAAAAGAAAAGAGAAATGACCCAAATAAATAAAGTGATGAATGAAAGAGGAGAGATCACAACCAACACCAAAAAAATACAAACAATTATAAAAACATATTATGAGCAACTCTATGCCAGCAAATTTGATAATCTGGAAGAAATGTATGCATTCCTAGAGATGTATCAACTACCAAAACTGAACCAGGAAGAAATAGAAAACCTGAACAGACCCATAACCACTAAGGAAATTGAAGCAGTAATCAAAAATCTCCCAACAAACAAGAGCCCACGGCCAGACGGCTTCCCAGGGGAATTCTACCAAACATTTAAAGAAGAATTAATACCTATTCCTCTGAAACTGTTCCAAAAAATAGAAATGGAAGGAAAACTTCCAAACTCATCTTATGAGGCCAGCATTACCTTGATCCCAAAATCAGACAAAGACCCCATCAAAACGGGGAATTACCGACCAATATCCCTGATGAATATGGATGCAAAAATTCTCACCAAAATACTAGCCAATAGGATCCAACAGTGCATTAAAAGGATTATTCACCACGACCAAGTGGGATTTACCCCTGGACTGCAAGGTTGGTTCAACATCTGCAAATCAAACAATGTGGTACAATACATTAATAAAAGAAAGAACAAGAACTATATGATCCTCTCAATAGATGCAGAAAAAGCATCTGATAAAGTACAGCATCCTTTCTTGATTAAAACTCTTCAGAGTGTAGGGATAGAGGGTACATACCTCAATATCATAAAAGCCATCTATGAAAAACCCACAGCAAATATCGTTCTCAATGGGGAAAAACTGAGAACTTTCCCCCTCAGGAACACGGCAGGGATGTCCACTATCACCACTGCTATTCAACATAGTACTAGTAGTCCTAGCCACAGCAATCAGACAACAAAAAGCAATAAAAAGCATCTGAATCAGCAAAGAAGAAGTCAAACTTTGCAGATGATATGATACTGTATGTGGAAAACCCAAAAGACTCCACCCCAAAACTGCTAGAACTCATACAGGAATTCAGTAAAGTAGCAGGATATAAAATCAATGCACAGAAATCAGTGGCATTTCTATACACCAACAACAAGATAGAAGAAAGAGAAATTAAGGAGTCAATTCCATTTACAATTGCACCCCAAACCATAAGATACCTAGGAATAAATCTAACCAAAGAGGCAAAGAATCTGTACTCAGAAAACTATAAAATACTCATGAAAGAAATTGAGGAAGACACAAAGAAATGGAAAAACGTTCCATGCTCATGGATTGGAAGAACAAATATTATGAAGATGTCAATGCTACCTAGAGCAAGCTACACATTTAATGCCCATCACATTTTTAACTGCTGTGAGGTGCTCCAGCTTTAGCCAGGAGATGACCTGTACTTACAAGATCCAGACATTTTAGAAGATTATTTGTTCACTGTAAAAAGGGATTAAAGAAATTATGAGAGAAGGCAAGAAATCTCACCAAGTATAGTAATCTTTATAGTATCCACATGACTGTAGTGTGCTATAGTCTTTATAGTAGCCACATGACTGTTCAAAGTATAAACACATTTATCCTAAGACTTATGCAGTAGGTAAAAGCCTTTTGTAAAGTGTTGCTTATTTGTAAGCTGGCAATTATGAAATAGTCCTAATAAATAACGAGGGTTAGTAGGTGTGCTTGAAATGCAATTATGAAATAGTCCTAATAAATAATGAGGGTTACTAGATGCGCTTGCGACTGTGAAAGCTATAGCAGTCTTTTTTATTTCAAGTGTATTATGGTGCTCGCTTGCTTATTTTATTCTTTCAACATTAAAATATGCCATATTATAAAGGATTATAATCTTGTTACTGACCAAGAAAAAATTTTCACAACAATTCCCACTTCTGTGTAAAATAAGATGTTCTACTGCCATTGTTCTTTCTAACTGTCCAGTGTATTAGTGATTCCCTGATGTGCTGTGGGGCAAGTCCATGAACTAGCAGACTTTCTGTGGAATCAATTTAAGAGTGTCTGATTCAAAAGTGCACGGTAGGCTGAAGCAAACGTCAAGTGATAATGTCGTTATTTTTTTTGCTATGGCTTTAGCTTGATAATTAAGGTATATTTCTGTTTAAAACCACATGCCATTAGTTTTTAATCTGCTTTCAAAATTGGAAATCTTTTTCAGTCAATATTTTAAAGAAATAGGAAACTGTAATTATTTTTACTCTGGAGTGCTAGTTAACGAACACAAAGGGTTTAGAGAGATTTAGAGCTACTCATCATTTAATAGTGTTTAATGTTTATTTTCAGTATGTTTAATATGGGTAACTTTTTTGGGAAGAGGAATAATGTTTATTGATTAAATCTGGGAAATGAAAGGGGCCCCTGGATGGCTCAGTTAAGTGGCTCACTCTTGATTTTGGCTCAGGTCATTATCTCAGGGTCATGGGACTGAGCCCTGCATCAGGCTCCATACTCAGCAGAAGTCTGCTTGAGATTCTCTCTCCCTCTGCCCCTCCTCTCTCTCTCTCTCTCTAAAATAAATAAATAAATCTTTTTTAAAATGTGGGAAATGATGGTTAAGACACCAAATTCTATTTCAACACCTGAACTAAGACCTGTAATAACTATATTCCATGTTATACAGTAGATTTCATTTTTTATGACATGTCTTATGTTCCTGAGCTATAAAATACAGATAATGATTTAAAAAAAAAGGGGGGGGGAGAGATATAAAGAATCCACAGGTGACTCAGACTTTAAAATACTGAGATTAGTAACTTAAAAAAGCAAAAGATGAACAAAAAAGATGAGGAGTGAGAAAATTTCAACAGGAAATTGGGACCTATAAAAAGGAATCAAATGGACATTCTTGATCTGAAATGTATATAGACAGATTGATTGATAGATATAAAGAATTTATTTGGGTTTAAAGGGCAGATTGGACAAAGTAAAATGCAAGGTTTGTAAAATCAGAAACAGGTCCCTAGGAAATATAAAAAACTAAGTGTCAGAGAGGAAAAAGGGGGGAAATAAAAACAGTGTTTAAGAGATACATTCAACACAGCTCAAAGATCTACTGTATAACTGGATGTCCAGAAGAAACGAGAAAGACAATGTGGCAGAAACAATACTGGAAGAGATAATGACAGAGAATTTTCAAACTGGCAAAAGACAGCAATTCAAAGCTCCACAAAAATGCACTGAAATCAAGAAAAGATACGTCAAAGAAAACTACAAGTAAACACCTCATAGTCAACTTACCAAAAACCAAAATAGATGCAGCTGAGAATGTGTAAACTGAAAGGTGGGTCAGAAAGACAGACAAACTGACACAGACAGTTAAAAGGATAGAAAATACAGAAAGAAGCATAAGAGACACATTAGACATGGTGATGAGAAAAGATTTAAACTAAGAATAATCTGAGGTGTAAAAAGAAAGAGAGAGAATCTGACTAAAGCAGTATTTGAAGGAAAAAAAAAAAACAATGGCCATGATTTTTCAGATTCAAGAAATGCTGCAAACCTCAGGAAGGATTATTACAAACAAACATTTTATATAAAGGAAGCCATATAAAGTTTGAACAGTTGAAGCATAGCTGTATTTTACAATGGAATCTTAGAACTGGGAGAGGTCAGAGAGATAAACTATATAACACACTGATTTTAGAGAGGAAGCAGATCGACATCTGCACAAGCAAATGACCTAAGGAAAGGCAGAGATTGGCCAGCATCAGAATCCTTGAATTCAGATGAGGTGATGTTTTTACTATACAAAACTTTCTGTCTTATTTCACTTTATATGTCAGCAGCATTATCCAAAGATATAGATCATTCTATCATTTTAAAATTATATTTTCTTAATTAAACTATTTTTAAATCTTTCTTGCTGACTTCCGTATTGCCAAATAGATTGACAACGTAAAAAAGTAATTCGAGGTTTATCACTTGCCCAGGCTTCTTAATGTTAGAGGTAGAGCAGGGACAGAAATTCAGATGATTGAATTTTCAATCACAGAGCATTTTTCACATCCAGCTTGTTCTTGGTGTTGCTGGTTTTTAATAGAACTAGTGCACTGCGTCTAAGATCAAGCTCCTATGTTTTTACCTTTACGTTAGCAATTATTATTTTGTGATTCATACATTTTCTGGGTTTTTTTAGTGCCTTTTTCTCCAACTATATTGGGGTATAATTGACAAAACTGTACATATTTAAAGTAAACAATGTGACAATTTGGTATATGCATACACTGTGAAATAATTTGCACACGCGTGCGCACATGCACACACGGCTTCTGCAGCAGCTGGTCTATCTAGCTCAGCCAGATATCACCTATTTTCTGCACTCTTTCAGGCTGGGGATGTGCTGTGCTAAGTAGCCATGAATCCTAGTTCTTAGTTTTTAAGGCAGAGATGAGAACAGGGAGTAGTTCATACCCCTATCGTCAGGGTCAAATATAAGATCCAGGTACTTGATGGGGTTTACCAGGGCTTGTTAACTGGAAGCCAGAAAAATAGAGAAATAGTGCAATAGTGCCATTAGCCCACCCTCACCCTGCCCTCAGCCCAGAGACACCGCCAGATTTGAGAGAGTGATCTTTTAAGTTGGGGCAGCCAGATTGCTAATGTGCAGCTGGGGCTGCTACTCTGACCCCAGGCCCTAAAGGGCAAGTGTAAGTGAGGGCACCTGAGCTGAAGCTTCTTTAGGCTCATGATACATCTACATCTGCAGACAAGCCCGGGCTAAGAGAGACCCACTTGCCAGTAGCCAGCAGTTCTAGAGAGTTAGACAATCAGGCACTATGCTGACAGAAAAGTTGAACTCTCTACCTCATAATACAGGAAACTTGATTTTCTTGCACTCTTTTCTCCAAGGTAAAATCAGTTGTTACTCTTCTTCCTCCCTTGATCTATTCTTCCTCTGTACATCCAGTAATTCCCTCTGCTTATTTCTATTATTTCCACTCCTCCCAATGGTGCTGTCATTTGAAATTAGTTGGATGCTCTTCTTGGTTTCAGGCGACAGAAAACCCAGAAACCATACTCAAGTTTCCACAAAAAGAAATGTTATTGGCCGGTTTCACTCAAACATCCAGAGGAAGAGTAGGCTTCATTGCAGTTTAGTCATATCTGGCTGAGTTTCCCTGTTGTCCTTTTGGCTGTATCCTTGGCTGGCTTTCCTCTTGATCACAAGGTGGCTTCCTGATGCAGCAGACTCTGCATGATCCCTCTTTCACATCTTGATAAAAAAGATTACAAGTGGGGCACCTGGGTAGCTCTGCCAGTTAAGTGTCTGCCTTCAGCTCAGGTCATGGTCCCAGGGTTCTGGGATCGAGCCCTTCATCGGGCTCCCTGCTCACTGGGGAGCCTGCTTCTCCCTCTCCCTTTGCCTGCTGCTCTGCCTACTTGTGTTCGCTCTGTATCTTTGTAAAATAAATAAATAAAATCTTTAAAAAAAAAGATTACAAGCATCTCACTGCCATCAAACAAGATTTCTCGGCTCTATGCAGAAGACAATCACTATAGATAAAAGAATGGCATATAAGTTTACACTTTGGTTATATGTTTATTGCTGAAATAATAACTGTTGTAAATGATTCTGAATTGCCCCTGGAGCTGGGTGTGATGTCCATCCCACACAAATCCTTAATCTCCTGGCTGCTACACAACAGAAAACAAAATGGCGTTAGGTAGACACGCAAAACATCCATTATAACTGTGGTAGTTTTTTTTTTTTTCCTATTGTCTCTGTAAAACCATGACAACCTGGAAGATAGAGACAGTACTGACATATCTCTGCATCTTCAGGCCCTACCTCAGAGCTGGCATATATAATCAGTATTCACTAGTCACCTGAATGAATGAACAAGTAAAATAACTGATTCTTCTCAGAAATGTATTTGTCATCAACCATCTCGCAATTCTTAAAACATATTATAGTTGTAATAATATTTGCACAACACCATATTGTTCAATCCCACCCTGCATGGTTATAATTTTTACCTATTGCTTTCTGGGTGTTTCACTTTGTTTCAACACATTACCGATTATTTTTAGAGTTGCTATTAACACAGACTTCAATTCCTCTCCTGTTTTCCCCTTGAGCAGTGAAGCAATTGCCATGGAAACAGAATCCAATACCTCTCTCTAGAGCCTCACATCAATTCAATTTGATGTGGGGGACTAACATACTATCTCCTACCTGTATTTTATAAGTCTGGAGATATAATACCTCAAAAGATGCAAGTCATTACTGGGGTAAGGCATACTCATTGAAGTATGGGCTTGACAGCTTGTCTAAGAGATGTATCAGAGCTCTCATCTGGAAATAATCCCCTAATCAGAGCTGAAGAAAGATTTTCATGCTTGAATTGACAAAAAAATTCCAAGCCACAAGGTAAATTTTATTTCAAGATGGGAGGAAGTATTACTTTAATTGGCACCACTCATTCAGCACAAAGTCACAGACACATAACCTTTCTCGGAGAACCATGGATAATGATTATGTGGGATGCTTCCTCCCCACCTCCATCCTACACAAAAAGTGAGGTTTGGAATCAAATCCAGGTAGACTGATAGAGGAAGAGAGGAGTAACTTCCCAACTATCTCTGGCTGAGGCAGCTCCCATCAGCCAAGGGCAATTCTCTGAAAAAGTTGTAGATCTAAGTCTTGGCTTCAGTACTCTCAGCACCTGGGAGAAGGATACATTGGCTATGTGGGAAGCTAGGTGGGGAACCAATAGCACCGACTGCATATGAGCCGAAATGGCTCATCACCAGGTCCTAAACTCTCAGCTGGAACCGATTTTCATAGTGTAAAACCAAGCTTTGACCCTGTTGGCACTCCAGAATCTTTTATTTGGTGGACATATGTGTCATGGAATTTTCCATCCTGCCATGAGATGTTTACAGAGTCTATCTCTATGGCTATATATCTGAGGGTAACCTGGGCTAACCCAAGGACATGGAACGGAAGCTAAGATGGGGAAGATGCAGGTGACAGCAGGGAAGCAAGAGAAAGATTAAAATCCTGGATCCAATGGTATCAATGGTACCTAAAGCATAGAGACCTAAGCAAAGTGGGTAGTGAGTAGACAAGGCACAGCCTATTAATCATAAGGGGTATTGAATCTTAGAAACAAAGAGATAACAATGAGCACATGGATGAGAAACAAAGCAAAAAAGTACAACACACCAGCTGGAACGGGGCCTATAGACTGAAATCAGCACCAGAAACCAGAGCCAAGGGATGAGGCTGGGCTGTAAGACAACAGTCAGGATCCACCCTGATTCTGTCATAGGATTCCAATAGATTCCTTCATGGGATCTTTTTCTTAGTGCCATGTTTTTAAGCTGAGAAGCAAAAGATTTGTTTTGTTTTTCACTAGCTGCTTCATTGGTTTGCAGTCCTGGCCCTACCAAGATGATATTTTAAAGACGACACTCAGTATCGTCTGCTCTTGGACTATGCCTTCTCCATCTCAGCAAAAAAAGGAAGCCTATCCATGAGCAAGATCAAGCCTGATTCTCCCAAGTGCCCTGTTCAGCACAGTTTTGTTCTTTGCCGTGTTAACCCTTGCCCTCATCCTAGCCCCCTCCCAGATACTCCCAAGGAACATTCAGTTCCCATCATTTTTCTGGGAGAGAAGTAGGTCAATATTATTAGTGGAGTGTGCTCTACATACCACCAGGTTTTCAAATATTTTTTTGTCAAGGCATGCATAGGCTTTCTCACACTGAATACTTCCACAACAAAGCTAGCCCACACTTGGCCCATTTCTGCCTAGGACTCAGGGGCATTCAAGTTTGCCAAGTTCTCTGCAGGGTATTAGTTGGGGCTGTTTTCTTGGCTCCTTCATACTAGGCCCATTTCCAGGTGGCTGGGTACAGATCTTGTTCTTACTTGATTTGCTTTGGACAAAATTCCTGACTCCTCAGAAAATGCTACTTTCTTTTTTCCCCTGAAGGACTGGTAAATGTTACTAGCATACCCCCATTGCCAGTGGAAGCCCAAGCTGTGGGAGTCCTGGTGCCAACCTAGAGTACCTGGTAGGTAACTACTATTCTACCTCTTTGTTTTTCGCTCTGTACAACTTCAACACAACCCTCCACACCTGCCCCCACTTCGTCCACTATGTCCACTCTTTCTTTCTCACCCATTCTTGTTTTCACAATCCTCCTCCACTCCCTTCTCTTAGTCCATTATAGAATGGCTAGGAGGGCTAGACTGGATTATGTGAGGGAATATCACAGAAGGAGATGTCAGAGGACAGCTTAGAGTAGGGACAAGGCCTTGTGGGCCATTGTAAAGACTTTGGCTTTTACTCCTAAAGAAATGCGGAGCCATTAGAAAGTTTTCAGCTAAGGAATGGACACGGTCTAAAAATGATGGGAAAGAATCACTCTGGTTGTTATTTTAGGAACAGTCTGGGGGGTTGGTGGGGGCACAAGAGTGAAAGCCAGAAAACCATCCGTAGGTCAAACAAAAGAATTCAGATTAAGATGATGGAGGCTTCATCCAAGGTGCCATGATGTAGAAAAGATGTTAGGGTTCGAAGCCAATGGCCAAGAAAGAATTCTTGAAGTGTCTTTGGTGTAAAAAAAAGGTTTTATTAAAGCATGGGGACAGGACTCATGGGCAGAAAAGGTTGCCCCGGGATCAGGAGGAGTGGCCCATTATATACTTTCAAGTTGGGAGGGGGTTAGGGATAGCATAAGCCTCCCAGGTGGTTTGAAAACAAGGTTTCCAGGATTCTGAGGGACCTAGCTATTGTTAGGAAAAGGTAATTTATTACTGTTTAGTAAAAATTCAGTCATGAGACTCTTCAGATGTGTATCGGTGGGCCATAGGCTTGGAAGATGATTGCCAACATGTATCTTGGGGGGTAGAGGTAAAGGATGTTTCCAGAGGAATTTTTATATGTTAAAGTAGACTTACAGGATCCTGGAGGTTGGCCTAAGATTGCCTCTTGCCCTTAGCAAAGTAGTAACATGGAGGCAGCTGAGTTGCTAGAGGACTGTCACTCTGCCCATTTCAAGGACTTGTCAATGGGCTATAAGTGGTAAAGAAATTTAATTTTTCTTTTGCCTTTGTTTCCCACATCAGTCACAGTAGAGGTGATAAGGTGAGGTCAGATCCAAATATATGTAGTCAAGTTGAAAGAATTTCCTGACAGTTTAAATGTAGGGTATGAGAGAGAGAACAGAGGCAAGGCTGATTCTATGGGCTTTGTTCTGAACAATTATTTAAACACTTATATACTATTTCAGGAAATCATGATTGTGCCAGGCATTATCCTAAGCCCTTTGCCAATCACAACTCACTTAAACCTCATAACCTTATGAGATAGATGTTATTAGCATTCCCATTTTATAGATGAGGAATTTGCTACACAGATGGCTTAAATAACTTGTGCAAGGTCCTGGTGAATGTTGTTGCCATTAACTGAGATGGATCAGTGTGGGAGTAGAATGGTTTTGGAACAACGTTAGAAGCTTACTTTTCTACTTTTTAAGGTCTAGAGACCACTAACTGTCCAGGCTCAGTCCACCTTTGCCTTCAGCTGCTATTAGTTCATAGTATATATTTTTTACCTACCAGGTACTCTAGGTTGGCACCAGGACTCCCACAGCTTGGGCTTCCACTGGAAATGGTGGTATGCTAGTAACATTTACCAGTCCTTCAGGGGGAAAAAGAAAGTAGCATTTTCTGAGCGTTTGTTGATTTCTGTGATGCAAATATTCTCACCATAGCCAATTTCAAAAAACACAGTTTTATTGAATGTGAAATTTGGAAGAGATGTACACAATTTGCTCTCAGCTATAACACACCACTAATTGAAACGTTTATAATTATTTTAAAGTGCTAGTGAATATCTAGCAATGGTAATTCAGGGCTCTCAAATGAGAAGGAGAATTTATGATTGGAGACATAGCCAAAGTAGCTGGGAAAAGTAATTTACATTTGAACTAGAAGTTGAAGTATAGTTGATAAAACAAGAATAGACAGAATAAATCCAAGAATGTGGAATAATGAAGGGGCTACATAACTATAGGAGAAGTCAGTGGTTGACATAGCTGATTCCTGGTTGATGGCACAAAGGTCCAGAGCAGAGATGATTAGGATGTAGGATTCAGCCAATCAGAAGTCTCAGGAGTAAGTAGAGGAATTCAGTCAATGTAGAAAAGAGGAATAAAAAAAACTTCAATAGCAGGCAGTAGCAAAAGAGACTCAAGCATAGTGTTTGTCAAATCAGTGCTTCTCCAAACCATCTGATTCTGAATCTCCAAAAGGCATTTTAAAAATATTTCTGATGCAATGTCTCTGGGTTTGGTAAGGACCTTCTTAATATACGCAGCTTCTTAAAAGCTCCATTAAGTGATTTATATATAATACTGGGTTTGAGAACCTGGTAAACAATAAAAGCAGGAGGAATCAGGTTATCAAGGCATCCCAAGACCAAATAAAAAACACCTAATTATGGGACTAGAGTTTAGGGCCAGGACAGCAATACCTGAAACGAGTGGGACAAAGATAATATGGCAGCCAAGTAAATGTGACCCACAAGTAAGAACCGATGCTGAGACCCGAACACCAAGGGACATATAAGGCATCCTTAGCAAAACTACACAAAAACTCCTGTACACATCACCAAGAAGTTTTCGGCTTCTCGGCGGTGAGTGCCAAGAGAGAATTTTATTCAGGGAAATGACACCACCATTCTACTTGCACAATAGAGTGGAGGATAATTGCAAAAAAAACAAGACTGAAAGTAAAAAAACTAATTAAGGGAGCAAATTAAGCAGATTATGATAAAGGCATGAACAGCGGCTGTGACAATAGGGATGGGAGAGTGAGGTTGGTTTTAGAAATATTTTAGAGTTAGAACTCACATTGGATGTTTCATTGGGTATGGAGAAGTAGGAATAGGCAGAAATTGAAGAGGATCGCCACATGTCCAACAAGGGTGACTCAGCAAACACTTTCATTCAGGGGTATAGGCACCCAAGAAGAAAAAAAGAAATGAGGAAGTGTATATTCATCAGGACTCTTGATTGCAAATGAGAGAAAATAACTCAATTCGCTTAGGGGGAAAAAATGGTTTTTCTTGCTGCACCGGAATCTAAGAAAGGATTAAACCAACAATAGCGTACTGAACTGTAATAGCTATGGTGTTGTCTTCTTAGAACATATTTTAATACCCCGTCTAATAAGGGTTCTCATGTTGTTGTTTTAAAGATTTTATTTATTTATTTGACAGAGAGAGAGAGACAACACAAGCAAGGGGAGTGGGAGAGGGAGAAGCAGGCTTCCCGCCGAGCAGGGAGCCCGACGCGGGACTCGATCCCAGGACCCTGGGATCATGACCTGAGCCGAAGGCAAACGCTGAACGACTGAGCCACCCAGGTGCCCCAGCGTTCTCATGTTTTGAGTACAGCTGTGTCTGACCTACTCACGCACAGGGACGTAGCAATCAGAGGACCTCATGCTTTTGACCAGAGTGATTAGCTCAGAGGTGGTCACAAGACAGGAGCTGAGCCAATCAAAGGCCCTCATGAGACTTTTCATTAAAACTAGCAGAGACTTGGGGCGCCTGGGTGGCCCAGTTGGTTAAGCGACTGCCTTCGGCTCGTGTCGTGATCTCAGGGTCCTGGGATCGAGCCCTGCATCGGGCTCCATGCTCTGCGGGAAGCCCGCTTCTCCCTCTCCCACTCCCACTGTTTGTGTTCCCTCTCTCGCTGTCTGTCTCTCTGTCAAATAAATAAATAAAATCTATAAAACTAGCAGAGACTTTCCCCTAGAGCTTTTGTCTTTGGGGGTCACCGTTTAGGAAGGATGAAAGACTGAAGCAGCTTGCAGCTCTCTTCCTCAGCAACCTAGAAAAAGCCTAATTGCATGAAGTTCAATTGAAACCAACTCAAACGCTGAGGCAAGCAGAGACAAGAGATGGATAAAAAGAGATCCAGCAGTTCTGAAGTGTCAGTCCAGGCATAAATAGAGGCCTGGTTAGTGCACTTAATTCACTGATCGTGTTAGCTACTTTAATCTCCTTCCCAACTATATAAGAAAACAAATTCCTTTTTTCTCCCCTAAGCTAGTTAGCAATGGGTCTCTGTAATACAAAGTATAAGATTCTCCATTAAGACCTCCAAGAGGCTAGAGATACAACTGAGCCTCAGAAAAACTACCTCCAGGGACTGAAATATCACTAGTCCTCCACCTTTCACCTGCCTCTCTCTGGACATCGGTTTTATTCTCTCTCACTGCAGACCACTTTCTTTTACATAGTTGGAAATGTGGCCACAACAGATCCCTAGTTCTACTTTTCATAGGTTGTATCTCTATTTTTGAACTTGGTTCTATCTTTATTTTTAAACTAGGTTTTATCCCTATCTTTGAACTTGGAAGCACAGAGAGTAAAAGGCAGAGGGTAAGACTGCCTTTTACTCTCTGTGCTTCCAAGTGCAAAAATTCTAAGAAAGGATTCCAATTGACCCACCTAGGGTCATAGAATAATAGATCAATCAATTGTAACTAGGGTTTTGAAATACTGTGATTGGCTTAGCAGGGGCCAGGCTGACATCCCTGAACCAATCAAATGAGGCCAGTGGGGCAGATTCTTGTAAGAAAATAGCAATAGGCAGGGAAGCTCGAGGAAGAAGCACAGGAACAATCCCAAGAAGAATCGAAGTACTATTCTCAGAAGAAGGGCAAACATAGCTATCAGCGTCCCTTACTGGAAGGATGATGTTTTAAACACGTTGAATTTGAGGCCCAGTGCAGGGCCAAAAGGAGGCCAGGGAAATGTGACCTGTTAAAATTATCAGTCAGGTCTATCAGGGACAATGTCTGGATATCATAGATTCTGATGAAACAGATCACTTTGGACTATAAACTACAAATTTAAACTGTAACCTATATATAAATATACCCCAAGATTCCCTCGAACTCCAATGTTCAAAACAAGCATGCACAATTTAATATGGTTATGTGCTATAGTCGAGTGGCATTGTGATGTAAGAGAAGAGAAAAAGTTGGGAATCACAAAGGCAGGACCTTAGGAACAAAAAATCCTGATCTATGTTTCTCCCCTCTTGGGCAAGAGACCAAGCGACATGGTCATGGACTAGCAGAGCCTTAAGACCCCAAGATTTTTGGTCTGAACAACTGGAATAATGAAATTGTCATTGACCAAGAAAGGGAAGATCATGAGGAGGGCAGAGTTGGGGTAAGTTACCGTTTTCTCTCAGACATTTAAGTGGGGATGTCAGGTAAGCTATTCAAAATGTGACTGGATTTCAGAAGAGCAATCTGGGCACTCCAATTTTAAGAGGTCAGGGATGAAATGAGAAACCAGATTGATGAAGGAGCCTTCGGAGGATAGGAGAAAAACTGGGAGAATGTGGTGTTCTGGAAGCCACATCAATGAAAAACATCAAAAAGAAGGGGAAAATCCGCTGTGACAGATCCTGCTGACGGGTCACATAAATAATGACAGGGAAGTAATTGGATTTAGCCATGTGGCTGCCACCGGTGATTTTGACAGTTTCCATTAAGTGATGGAAGCAAAAAACAAAAGTTACATTTTAGCCATGGATGCCAGCAGAAAAGACTGAAATTGGACGGAACACAGTTCTGGAAACCAGAGGATGCCTAAGATGTAACATCTCAGGACTCTGACTTTTCCATGTTCATGATGTCCCATAAGCCACACACTTCCCCCATCCACAGAGACACCATGAGAGAGAGAAAATCGGGTTTGGGGAAGTTATTTGATAAACTGAGCACTATTTGTATGGCTTTTATTTTGCTAAGAGAGACTGAGTATTAGATAAAGCTTCTGTTTAAATGAACAGATCAGACTAAGCTTTAAATTAATGTTTTTCCTTCTTACCAGCAGGGGAGAGAAAAATCAAATCTAGTAAAGACAAAACTAAAGGAACTACATTTTATAGTCATATTGGATTTGTTGTCTGTGTTAAGTTTTTCACCTTCATGGGTTCTTTTTATTATGTTTTTTTCCAAGTTTATTGAAGTATCATTGACAAATAAAAATCGTATATATTTAAGGTTACAACGTGATTTGATATACATACACATTGTGAAATGATTACCACAATCAAGCTAATTAACATATCCATCACCATACATACAGTTACCTTTTTGTGTGGTGAGAATGCTTAAAGGCTCTGTAGCAAATTTCAAATTTACAATACAGTACTATTAACTAGTCACCACACCATACCTTACATCACCAGAACTTATTCATCTTATAATTGAAAATTTGTACCCTTTGACCAACATTCCCCCATTTTCCTTACCCTCCAGGTCCTGGCAACCACCATTCTACACTGTGCTTCCCTGAGTTTGATTTTTTTTTTAGATTCTATATATAAATGAGATCATGCAGGTTTTTTCTTTCTTTTCTGTGACTCTCATCCACACCCCCAGTGATCCTTCTCCTTTGTCATTCTGCCATAAGTACTATGTTGACTTCCACCCTGTGAAACATTACTGAGAAAAATCACATGGTCATGCCAACCAGCAAGATATGAGAGGCCATATATGTTCATTGGAGAGCATGTTAAATATTATTTATGCAAAAGGATATCCTGGCTAATATTGGGCTCAAGAGATTTTATGTTTCTGGTGAATAAAACTAAGTAAAACCTTTTAATTGAATGTGGCACTATAATAATTTGTTGGTCTTCTAAAGATGTAGACTTTAAATTACCTAGATAAACTGTTCCCTTGTTTTTAGAAAATCAACAGGTGAGCCCTGGATACAAATTTTAGGCAAGTCCTTTGTTCTTGAAAAATTATGATGACCTGTAGGCTAAAGTCAAGGGTTGTAGTTCTATCAGTCATGGTGTAAGGTAGAATCAGAGCTAGATCTGTGAGACTATGGATTTCATTTCTTTTATTAGTATTATTATCATTATTATTATTATTAGTGGTTGACTTAGTTTCTTTGATTTTGTCTTTGTTTTCTTTTTGTTTGTTTATTATAAGTGTTGAGGATTACTTGTAAGAGATGAGGCACAGAAGACAGAAGGAGCTTTCCTGAAAGATAGCATGAACAGAATGCTCCAAGATCCAGAAGATATCACAGTGAGAAGAGACATCCTCTGAGGTCCTTATAGAACCAACGATGCTCTGTTCGCTTGGTACATTAGAGCTTGGTACATAGAACATGGCTATGGTGCCACATACTCATCAGTCACAGCAACAGGAGATCTTTTTTAGACTACTTGGATGGTAGTGACTGTTAGCCTGGGGAAGCTGGAATAAGAAAGGAGGAATATGAAGATGTCACACTGGGAATGTGAACATCTGGGAGGCTCCATTTGGAGATCGGCAGACAAAACTGGCAAGACACTTGGATGCTGAGGTCTTGTAAACATAGTGTGGGAGGCATTGTAATTTGGGTATCAAAAATTAAAAGTGGTCTAATTTTATATACAAAGACTGGTGAGGATTTTTTCCAACCTCCTTACTAAGTACAGACTAAGAGTCTTGACCAAGATTACCCAGGAAGAGGCCACGACTTGTGCATCAGTATTTTCAGTTCTAGGAAATTATAACAATATCAACTAAGAAAATAAAATAAAGCAAACATCTTCTCTACCACTCATCAGTCCACAGTTGGAACTGGAGATAAAGCCAAGCACAACTCTATCAGAAAACAATATTTCTCCCAAATACATGCTGCAGCCGTAAAGTACCATAAAAGTCCAATTCTTGGAGTGCCTACTGATTTCTTACTGAGAAATCTTCTTCTCTATAATCATAGATTATCAGAAACACTTTTGTTGGAAATGATTTCAATAGGGGGTCTCTGCACATAACATTTGACAAGGATTACTTGTAAGAGATGAGGCACAGAAGACAGAAGCAGCTTTCCTGAAAGATAGCATGAACAGAATGCTCCAAGATCCAGAAGATATCATAATGAGAAGAGACATCCTCTGAGGTCCTTATAGAACCAGCGATGCAGGGATTTGACATCTATTTTAACACTGTTTCCAAGAAAGGTCCATTTCACAGTTCAGGACTGATGTTGGCCTCTTTACATACAGCAGTACTTTGCTTTGAGCCCATCAAAATTCTACTGCACCTAAACTCCACTCTTAACTCTTTTCCTTCCTTTCCTGAAACACTCCACAATTCCTTTGATGTGCAGTCCCCCACATCACAATGAGTCAGTAAACCTGACTTATTTAGTCTACAGGTTTGTCCCACAGGGTCTCAGGCTGATTGGGCCAGGAAAAGACCATGTCTTATATTTTAGAGTCTCCTTTAAGCACACTAAATTATCTGTATTTTATCCTATTTCATAAGCAGAAGTAAAAAAGTGATCTGATTGCAAATCAAAGGATGTTTATAGTTAAAACTTTCCATGTGATGAACATAAAAAATTCTTAAGACCAAAGAGAAAAAAAAATCAGTCTTTAAAATTAAAACAAAACAAAATAAACAGACTTGGTTTCCTTTCACTTTGCTAAAACTCAGGCTGTGCCTCTTAGAATACAACAATGGTCACCAAGAGGGGGTTTTTCTCCCCATTTATATGATGAAGCAAGTAATATGACGTGACCACTGCATCACTTGAGAGATACTGAAAAATTTGAAATATGAACCTCCAAAAACCTCCTTCCCAGTCCTCATTCTTGACCTCCGACGTTGTTTTCTATCTCACTGAAAAGCAGAAAAAAACAAAAACGAAATAAAACAAAACAAAATGGAAGAGAACATGCTCCGACTCCCACCACTTCCTCCCACCCTCCCTGGATTCCACCTGGATACTGTTACTATGGATGACCTCTCTGTGCATCTCACAAGGGCTATCCCCTGTTCGCATGCTAGATCCCATCTGCTCATGCCCATGCAAGGGCATTGTTCCAGTACCTCTCTTCTTTTTTTCCCTGGTCGTCATCATCCAGGTCAGTCCCCAGGGATCTCCACTCCTGGTATCCATGCCATTATGTAGTCTCTTCTCTCACTGAATCAGGGATGAACCGTGTGACCTATAGAATACTGCAGAAGCAATGGTGTGTGACTTCAGAAGCTATGTCATAGAGGACAACGACACTTCCACCTTTTTGAATTTTTCACCCTGGGAAAGCTGTACCTTGTCATGAGAACATTCAAGCAGTCCCTTGGGTAAGCCCATATGTGAAGAGGAACTGAAGTCTTCCACCACCAGCTAGACCCAGCTTGACAGTCATGTGAGTAAGGCAACCTGGAGGTAGAGCCTCTAGAACCACATCTTCAGATGACTGGAACCTCAGCCAACATCTGACTGCAACTTTATGAGAGATTCAGTGAGAGGCTGCCCAACATTCTCCTGCATTCTTGACTCACAGAAACTGTGAGAGATAATAAATGTTTGGTGTTCTTTAAGCCAGTACATTTGGGGATAATTTGTTGTGCAGCAATAGATAACTAGTACATCTCCTGTGATCAAAATACTTCAGTGGCTCCCAATTTGCCTCAGAGAAAAAAGCCAAAGTCCTCTCGAAGACTTATATCCTGTTCTCCACCATTACCTCTCCGATTTCATATCCTACCACTTTCCTTCTTTCACCTTAGTCCCAGCTATAGTGATCTCTTTGTCATTCCTCAAATATGCCTCAGGGCCTGTACACCCCCGTTCCCTCACCGCTCCCTCACCTCTTTCAGGCCTTTCCTCAAATGTCTCTCTCTGGATGAGGCCTTTCCTGGCTACCCTTCCAAAAATACAGCTTCCCTACGTACACTAACACCCACACACATTCTCCATTATCCCTTTCTCCTCTTTTTTTTTTCCCCTAGCCTATATTACTATTTAATATACTATATATAGTGCTTATTCTCGGGCTCCCTTATTAAGGCAAAAGCTGAGTCGATGCAGGGATTTTTGTCTACTTCCAATGCCTAGGGCAGTGCATGATTTATTATAGTACATACGCCACAAAGATTTGTCCAATGAGTATATGAATGTTAAGGCTGTAAGAATACTCAATTAATAGTAACATGAAAAATGCTTCAAACATAGACCTTTTGTGACTTATAAAGCTGCTTCTAAAATTTACTGCTAGAAAAGGCTTTTCTTTCTTGAATAATTGTTTCACAAAAAATGCAGTTAAATGGTAAACTATCGTAACATTTTTTTTGCCTTTTTTTGCCTTTTTCCTTGCGAAACTCAGACCAAAATTGAAAGTAAATTACAGTAATTATATGAGTCCTTAGGGTCTGTACCTTTTGTTTCATCTTGATTTTTTTTCTTTAAGTTCCTTGTTTTTTATCCTTTATTCTTATTTCATTGTATGTTCTCATCCTACACTGCTTCAAAGACATTATGAAATTAATATAAACAAAAATAAATAAGTAAATTGTGTTTTCTTAAACTCAGAATAGATTAAAACCCTCATTGGTTTACTATACTTACAGAAATGTGAACTTTTTAAGGAACAAAACTTTAACTTTTTTGTGAGCCTTTTTAAAAAGTCAACATAAGGTAATAGTTTTATTATTCATCAAGATAAACTTTATTATAAAACATTTTACTGACAAATATGCTATGAGTAAAGATGAGAATATTTATTTCAACATTAAGTCATCAATTCTCAGTACCGTAGTATATTTTATCCAATTTCAAATTATTCTTGGAAAATTTTGTTTGTTTTCATTATATAATAAAACTCTTCTTGAAAATTATTTGTGTTAAATTGATTCCTCCTTTTCCAAAGAACCCAGGAAGAGCTCTTTTAAACACTAAAGTACATGATTACACTATCTGATGAATCAGCAGTTGTTTTTTGTTTTTTGTTTGTTTTTGCCTTCACACAATTCATAATTTCTCATCATATATAGAGACCCTCAAAATGGGGGGCAGGAGCACACACTTTGTAGGGGTCCTCTAGGATCACTTAGCAACTAGGGGAAGAAGAGAAAATAACTGAGATTTTTTTAAAGCTGTTATATCCATACATACCCCAAAGGGTCATAAAATGATAAACACAAGTTCAGAGATTACATATGGGAAACACTGGTTTTGATTCTATCAGAAAGAATAAAATAGTACTTGACAGTAGAAGTCTCACTGTGTAAAGACTTCTCATATTTAGCGAAGAGTTGAAAAGACAAATAATATATAAAAAATATATATATATCACCATATTTTAAATTTGATGTAGTTGATATGCTTCACCTGACTGAGAAAAGAGTGTAACTGCTATGAAATAATCACAAACTTAAAATAATAACATTTTCATAGATTTTATTTTTTAGAACAGTTTTAGATTGACAGAAAAAATGAGAAGATAGGGCAAAGTTTCCATATACCTCCTGTCTCCCCTCTCATATTTCCCCTATTATTAACGTGCTGCATTAGCGTGTATCATTGCACATTAATGATGTGCTGCATCATTACAATCGATGAGCCAGTATCAATACATTACTATGAACTGAAGTCCATAGTTTATATTAGGGCTCCGTCTTTCGGTTGTACAGTTCTTTGGGTTCGGACAAATGTCATATATCCACCATTACAGTATCATGCAAAATAGTTTTGCTGCCCTTACAGTCCCCGTGCTTCACATACTCATCCAGACCCTCCTCTCCTTGAACTCTTTGCAAACACAGGCCTTTTTCTATCTCCATAGTCTTGCCTTTCCCAGAACATCATATAGCTGGACTCATACAGTATGTCGTTTTTTTCAGATTGGTTTTTTTCACTTAGCGCATATGCATTTAAAATTCCTCCATGTCTTTTTGTAATTTGATGGTTCATTTCTTTTTATTTTTAAACAATATTCTATTGTATGATGTACTATGGTTTGTTTATCCACTCACCTATTAAGAGACATCTCGGGGTGCCTGGGTGGCTCAGTTGTTAAGCGTCTGCCTTTCGCTCAGGTCATGATCCCAGGGTCCTTGGATCGAGCCCCGCATCGGGCTCCCCGCTCAGCGGGAGGCCTGCCTCTCCCTCTACCACTCCCCCTACCAGTGTTCCCTCTCTTGCTGTATCTCTGTCAAATAAATAAATAAAATCTTAAAAAAAAAAAGAGAGACATCTCGGATCTTTCTAGTTTTTAGAAATTATGAATAAAGCTGCTATAAACATTTGTGTAGGCCTAAGTTTTAATTCATTTGGGCAAATATCTAGAAATGTGATTGCTGGATAATATGTTAAGACTATGTTTAGCTTTGTAAGAAACTGCTAAACTGTCTTCCAAAGGAACCATACCATTTTGCATTCCCACCAACAAGGAATGAGAGCTTTGGTTGCACCACAGCCTTACCATCAGGTCATATTGTCAGATTTTTGGATTTTAGCTATTCTAGTAGATATACAATGGTTTTAAACTGCAATTTAATTTGCATTTGCTGTTTTCATTTGAAATTGCCAAATGATATATTATTTTGAGCATCTTTTCTAATGATTATTTGCCATTTTTGTATCTTTGGTGAGATATCTGTTCAGATCTTTATTCCACTTTTCAAGTTGTATTGTTGAGTTTTAAGTCTTTTAAATATTTTTGGATGGAAGTTGTTTACCAGGTATGTATTTTGCAAATATGTTCTCCTGTATGAGGGTTGCCTTTTCATTTTTTTAATAATGTCTTGCAGAGCAGTAGTTTTTTAATTTTAATATAAGTCCAATTCATCAATTGTTTACTTCATTGATTGTGTTTTTAGTGTTGTTTATGAAAACTCATCACCAAACCCAAGTTCACCTTGGGTTTTGTCCTATGTTATCTTCTACAAGCGTTTAAGTTTTGTGCTTTACATTTAGGTATATGGGCCATATTAAGTTAATTTTTGTGAGAAGTGGAAGGTCTGCATCCAGCATTGTCTTGCACATAGATGTCCAATTGTTCCAGCACCATTTGTTGAAAGCCAATACTTTCTCCACTGAATTGTCTGTGTTCCTTTGTCAAAGGACAGATGATTATATATGTGGGAATCTATTTCCTCAGCTCTCTCTTCTGTTCCATTGATCTGTGTCTATTGTTTCACTAATATCACATTGTCTTCACTGCAATACTTACTAGTAAGCCTTTAAGTTGGATAGTGTCATTTCTCCAACTTTGTTCTTCTTCAGTATTGTGTTGGTTATTCTGGGTATTTTGCCTTTCCACATAAACCTTAGAATCAATTTGTCGATATTCAAATATAACTTGCTAGGATTTTTATTGAGATTGTATTGAATCGATAGACCAAGCTGGGAAGAAGTGACATCTTAACATTACTAAGTCTTCTATTCATAAACATGGGCTATCTCTTCTTTTATTTAGTTCTCTCATTTCATTCCTCAGAATTTTGTATTTTTCCTCATATAGATCTTGCTAGTATTTTGTTAGATTTATATCATTTTTTTTATTTTAGTGAGTGCTAATGTAAATGGAATTGTGTTTTTAATTATAAATTTTATTGTTCATTGCTGGTATAACAAGAAAACAATTGACTTTTCTATATTAACCTGGTATCCTGCAACCTTTCTATAAGTGCTTATTAGTTCCAGGAGTTCTTTTTGGCAATTCTTAGGAATTTTCTATATATACAATCATATCATTTCTGAACAAAGACAGATTAATTTCTCTCTTCCCAGTCTGTATATATTTTATTTCTTTTTCTTGTCTTATCATATTAGTTAGGACTTTCAGGATAATGTTAAAAAGTAGTGGGTGAGAGGGGTCACCTTATCTTGCTCCTGATCTTAGTGGGAAAGATCTAGTTTCTCACCATTAAGTATGTTTGCTGTAGGTTTTTGTAGATGTTCTTTATCAAGTTGAGGAAGTTCCCTCTCTTTTCCTAGTTTTTGGAGTATTTTTATCATGAATGGGTATTGGATTTTGTCAAATGCTTTTGCTGCATCTATTGATAAGATCATACAACTTTTCCTTTTCAACATAATATGATAGATTACAGAAACTGATTTCTGATTGTTGAACCAGTTTTACATAGCTGGGATAAATCCAATTTGGTCATGGCATATAATTCTTTTTTATACATTGTTGGCTTATATTTGCTAATATTTTGTTGAAGATTTTTGCATCTTTGCATCTATGAGAGATATTCATCTGTAATTTTCCTTTTTTGTAATTTCCTTATCTGATTTTAGTATTAGGATAATGCTGGCTTTACAGAATGAGTTAGGAAGTTTTTCTGTTGCTGTTTTCTAGAAGAGATCATAGATAATCAGTAGAAGTTCTTCCTTAAATGTATGATTCACCAGTGAACTCATCTGGACCTGATGCTTTCTGTTTAGAAGGCTACAAATTATTGACACAATTTCTTTAATAGATATAGGCTGATTATCTGTTTCTCCTGGAGTGAGTTTTGGCAGATTGTGTCTTTCAAGGAATTGGTCTATTTCATCTAGGTTATCAAATGTGTGGGCATAGAGTTGTTCATAAAATTCATTATCCTTTTAACATCCAGGGGATCAGTAGTGATGCATCTTTTTTATTTGTAATAATAATAATTTGTGCCTTCTCTTTTCTTTTTGTAATTAGCCCAGCTAGAGGTTTATTATTTTTATTGGTCTCTTCAAATAACCAGCTTTTTGTTTCATTGATTTTCTTTATTGACTTCTGGTCTTCAGTTTTATTGAGTTCTACTCTAACCTTTTTTTTTTTCCTCCTTATTTTGGATATAATTTGTTTTTCTGTTTCTAGTTTCCTGTTGTATACAGTTAGATTATTAATTTCAAAGCTTTCTTTTCTGATGTATGAATTCTCTAAGTTTCCCTCTAAGCACTGATTTCACTTCATCTCATAAATTTCATAAATAGTATTTTCATTTTCATTTAGTTTGAACTTTATTTTATTTTGAGAGCTTTTCTTTGATCCATGACTTATTTAGGTGTGTTGTTTATATTCTAATGTTTTGGGATTTTTCCAGCTATCTCTCTGTTATTTATTTCTAGTGTTACTTCATTGTGGCCTGAGAGCATACTTTCTATGATATTTATTCTTTTAAACTTGTCAAAATGTATTAAATAGCCCAGAATATAGTCTATGGTGGTCAGTGTTCTATGTGAGCTTGTGGAGAATGTGCAGTCTCCTGTGGTTGGATGAAATATTACATCTGGATGATGATAGTGCTATTCAGTTCAACTATATCCTTACTGATTTTTTTGCCCACTGGATCTGTCAATTACTAATGGAGGGGTATGGCAGATTCCAACTACAACAGTGAATTTGTGTTGATTTCTTCTTGCAGGTTTAACTGTTTTTGCCTCATGTATTCTGACACTCTGCTGTGATGTGCATAGATAAGATTGTCTTCTCTTCTTGGAGAGTCAACCCCTTTAACATTACGTTATGCCTTTCTCTGTCCCTGATAATTTCCTGGTTCTGAAGTCTTCTTCGTCTGAAATTAAAACAGCTATTCCAGGCTTCATTTTGATTAATGTTAGCATGGTATATCTTTCTCCATCCCTTTTAATCTGTGTCTTTATAATTAAAGTGGGTTTCCTGTTAAGAGCATGTATCTGGGTTCTGTATTTTATTTGCTCTATCTTTTAATTGCTGTATTTAGACCACTCACATTTAAAATGAGTATTGATAGAGTTGGATTAATACCTACCATATATAGTTTCCTATTCATTGTCCTGTTCTTTGTTTCCTTTGTCTTCCCCCCTTTTTTTTCTACTTTCTCTGGTTTCAGTTAAGCATTTTATGATTCCATTTTCTCTTCTCTCTTGGCATATCAGCTATACTTCTTTTTACCATTTTTTAAGCAATTGCCCTAGAGTTTGCAGCATACATTTACAACCAATCTAAATCCACTTTCAAATAACACCATACCTCTTCACAGATAGTGCAAGTACTTTATAGTAGACTATTCCCAATTCTTCTCTCCTGTCCCTTCTGACATTGTTGTCATTTATTTCACTTATGCTATAAGCTATATAACCATATAAGCTATAACCACCTAATACGTTGTTGCTATTATTGTTTTTGCAGTAATCTATTAGATCAATTAAGAATGAAAAATAATTTCCCTGATGCCAAGCAATGTTGAGCACTTTTTCATGTGTCTGTTGGTCATTTAGATCTCTTCTTTGGAAAAATGTCTCTTCATGTCTTCTGCCCATTTCTTGATTGGATCATTTGTTCTTTGGGTGTTGAGTTGCTTGGCATCAGGGAAATCCAAATCAAAACCTCAATGAGATACAACCTCACACCCGTCAGAATGGCTAAAGTTAACAAGTCAGGAAGCGACAGATGTTGGCAAGGATGCAGAGAATGGGGAACCCTCCTACACTGTTGGTGGGAATGCAAGCTAGCACAGCCACTCTGGAAAACAGCATGGAGGTTCTTCAAAAAGTTGAAAATAGAGCTACCCTACGACCCAGCAATTGCACTACTGGGTATTTACCCCAACGATACAAATGTAGGGACCTGAAGGGGTACGTGCACCCCAATGTTTATAGCAGCAATATCCACAATAGCCAAACTGTGGAAAGAGCCAAGATGTCCACCAACAGATGAATGAACAAAGAAGATGTGGTATATATATACAATGGAATATTATGCAGCCATCAAAAGGAATGAAATCTTGCCATTTGCAATGACGTGGATGGAACTGGAGGGTGTTATGCTGAGCGAAATAAGTCAATCAGAGAAAGACATGTATCATATGACCTCATTGATATGAAGCATTCTTAATCTCAGAACCAGAGTTGCTAGAGTGGTGGGGGGTGGGAGGGATGAGGTGGCTGGGTGATAGACATTGGGGAGGGTATGTGCTATGGTGAGCACTGTGAATTGTGCAAGACTGTTTAATCACAGATCTGTACCTCTGAAACAAATAATACATTATATGTTAAAAAAGGAAAAGAAGAAGATAGCAGGAGGGGAAGAATGAAGGGGGGGAAATCAGAGGGGGAGATGAACCATGAGAGACGATGGACTCTGAGAAACAAACTGAGGGTTCTAGAGGGGAGGGGGTTGGGGGGATGGGTTAGCCTGGTGATGGGTATTAAAGAGGGCACGTTCCACATGGAGCACTGGGTGTTATGTGCAAACAATGAATCATGGAACACTACATCAAAAACTAATGATGTAATGTATGGTGATTAACATAACATAATAATAATAAAAAAAAGAATGAAAAATAAAAGATCTTATTTTCCCTCCACTTACTTTTTTTTTCTAATTTCTTCCTTTCTTCCTCTCGATCCAACTTTCTGAACTATATTTGTTCCCTTCTCTATGAAAAACTTCATTTAACGTTTCTTCCAAGACAGGTCTACTGGTAAGAAAAAAAAATCCACTCAGGTTTTGTCTAAGAAAGTCTGTATTTCCTCTTTACTTTTAAAAGAATAATTACACATAATTCAGATGTCTAAATTGATGGATTTTCTTTCAATATGAAATATTTCACTATACTCTCTTCTTGCTTGCATGGTTTCTGAAGAAAAGTCTGATAAAATTCTTATCCTTGTTCCTCCATAGATAAAGCATTCCACCCCCTGGCTCCTTTCAGTATTTTTTCTCTGTCTGATTTTCTGCAATTTGAATATGATATGCCCACATGCAGATATTTTCTGTTTTTATCCTGTTTAGCATTTGAGCTCCCTGGACCTATGATTTGGTATCATCTGTCATTAATTTTGGAAAATTCTCAGCCATTATTACTTTAAATACTTCTCTTCCTTTCTCTTTTTTCTTTCTGGTATTCTTATTACCTCTGTGTTACCCTTTTTTTGTAATTTTCCACAGTTTTTGGATATTCTGTTGAGTTTTTCCAATACTATGTGCTCTTTATATTTACATTTGCAAAGTTTCTATTGACATATCTTCAAGCTCACTATTTCTTTGGTGTAAAAAAGCATTCTTCATTCCAGTTGCAGTGTTTTTGTTTTCTTTTCATTCTTAAAGTTTTCATCTCTTATATTACACATCTTGTCTTGGATGTTAACTTTTTCCAACAGAGCTCTTAGCATATTTATGATAGGTATTTTAAATCTGAAGTCTGATAATTCCAAAATCTCTACCATATCTGAGTCTGGTGCTGAGGCTTGCTTTATCTCTTTAGATGTGTTTTTTCTTGCCTTTTAGTGTGCCTTGTAATTTCTTTTACAAGCCAGAGATGATGTATCAAATAATAGGCACCGTTATCAGCAGGCCTTTAGTGTGAGATTTTCTTTTTACCTCACCAGAAGTTAGGTTGTGTTTAACATTTGCCGTAGCTGTAGGTGTCATAGGTTTCAATTTCCCCTAATGTCCTTTCTTCTGCCTCCTGTTTTGTCTTTGGATTTTCCTAAAAATTCCTTAAACAGTGTATGTGTCTTGCAGCTCTCTCAGTTGTAATCCACTGTTATTGTTGGAACACTTTTAATATGGTCATCAGGTATTGGGAAGTGGAAGCACTCTATACTCGTATGAGTAAATCTTCATTTTTAGTGAGCCAGGATCCCGGGACTGTAACCTTCAGAGAAGTTTTGTAACCCTTTCCCCCTCTCCCCCCTCATGAGAGACAGGAAAACTAGAAGGGCCTCAAATCACCCAATTGCTCTTCTTCCAAGTCTGATAAAGCTCTGATAAAGATGTTTACCTAGAAGGCTAGTCTTTATTTCAGAAAACAGAGGCTCTGGGCATGTTTCATAATGGCTAAATTTTTCCCTCCCCTTGCCAGAAGCAAGAGGAAATTTTTCTCTGATCTTTACTGCGAGAACCTAGCAGAACTCCTGAAGGTAAACTCCTGAAGTTATGGGTGCTCCCCGGACACTGGGTCCTCACCATTACTGTTGAAGAGCCCTCTACCCATTACTGGCTCTAGTGGTCATAAGGTATGATTCTCTGCATTCACCTACCTCTGCAGTTTTCAGGGAGGTGATTTACCTTGTGACCTCAATTATCTGGTATATCTAAGAAGAGTTGCTGATTTTCAATGTGTTCAGCTTTCTTCTTATCCTGATGACAGGAATGATAATTCCCAAGATCTTCAAATGCCATAGCAGAAACCAGAATCTTAATAATATTTTTTAATACATTTTATCTTTTGACCACATAAAAGGATGAAGTACACAGACCCTATTATGTCAATAATAATATATATATAAGGAAACAGGTTTAGAGAGATTAAATGACTTTTCCAGAGATAAATGGCTAGTATATGAAGCTAACTTGGATCTTCTAGTGCCTCCCCAAACTCTTCCCATATAGACTTTTATGTTTAGACATGAATGCATATGAAACAACTTGAAAAAAGAATCTTATTTTAGTTTAAGCAGAGGATCATCCATGTTTGGGTTGGATCTGTGGCATGATGTGAAAAGCACTGGACCTGGAACATCCTGTAATAAATGTCCTCAATCCTGACTCAGCCCCCAACTCACTTTAAGATTTTAGGAAATTCACAACAATGTGAGTCTCAGTTTCTCAAAGTGAATCTGAAGCAAGAATGAACCACATGATCATTGAGGTCTCCTAAAATCATGAAGTGAAACAATTCTAGGTTGGATTTAGGCCCTATATTTTGGGGGAAGAAAGAGTTTATAAGGAAAGGGGAACTTGTTTCCTCAAAATTTTTCTGAATTCTGAATTTTTTAATTAATCTCTTCCCTTAGGTGAAAAGCCTTAGCTTCCTTAATTCTTTAAATGACATGATATTTTTCCTTCCCATCTGCTGCTTACACTATTGGGTTTTTTAAAATATTTTATTTATTTATTTATTTATTTATTTATTTATTTATTTATTTAGAGAGCATGAGCAGGGAGGGGCAGAGGGAGAGAGAGAGAAAGAGAGAGACAATCCCAAGCAGGCCTCACACGCAGCATGGAGCCCTGAGATCATAACCTGAGCCCAAATCCAGAGTCGCCTGCTTAACCGACTGAGCCGCCCAGGCGCCCCTGCTTCTTTCACTGTTGTTTATGAATATGAGTAATGTTTAAGGCAGGACTTCCTTCCAGGACACCTCATCTTTGGGCAGTCCTCTATGCTTTCTTCCTCTTGTAACTCTACAGTCATTACCAACTACTGAATTGTTTCTGTTAACTGTCACTTCCTCAGAGAGGCCTTCCTTGATCTCTTAGACTAGGACAGAACCCAGCACTTCCCCTTTTCTGAACTTATTTGTTTATATCTGTGTCTCTTGCTATTCTGGAATCCATATGAAGGTAGGACTCCTCTAGGTCACTGCTCTACTCCCAGGGCTCTTGAGTCCAGAACAGTGCTGTCCAACAGACCTTTCTGCAATGATAGAAATGTTCTGTAATCTGCACGTTTGACTATTGAGCACTTAAAAAGTGTCCAGTACAAGTGAACCACTGAATTTTGATTCTAATTTGAATTCAAATAGCCATGGGCAGTTAATGGCTACATACCCGACAGTGGAGGACTAGAGCAATGTCTCAAAATCTAAATCGAGATGTCAGGATATCTGTATTTTAACTCATTCTCCAGGTGATTCTTCCCAGCAATAAAATTTGACTATTGATCTAGAATGTGATTCTCAAGACTGGCTACACATTAGAATCACCTGGAGGAGAAAATGATTCCCAAGCCACATTTCCAGAGATTCTATTTCAGCTGGTCTGCTGTGGGGTCCAGGTATTTGTATTTTAAAAACTAAACAAAACAGAAAATCTCAAGTTTCAGAGGCCTAGAACATATGTTCTTACATGGTACTCAGTACCTATTAGATAAATACACAGAAAAAAGGGTCCGGGTGCATTTAGAAAGGATTAGTGATTACAAGTGAAATCTTGTGATGGCACAAAGATGTTAGTGACATTAGTGGTTCAGATGAATCTCTTGATGGTGATAACAAGTTCAGCTTTAGATAGCCTTTTATGATTGTATGAAATTCCTTGGCCTTTTGATTCATCCATAAACAGTACAAATACTGCCGAGCTCAGTGACATTTAGAAGGTGACATGCACGGAGCTCCCTGAACAAGCATCTCTTCAAATACACAGAAGCCTTGGGCACCTGGGTGGCTCAGTCCTTAAGCGTCTGCCTTCAGCTCAGGTCACGATGATCCCTGGGATCGAGTCCCACATCGGGCTCCCTGCTCCGCAAGAAGCCTGTTTCTTCCTCTGCCACTCCCCCTGCTTATGTTCCTGCTCTCGCTGTCTCTCCTTGTCTCTGTCTCTGTCAAATAAATAAGTAAAATCTTTAAAAAAAAAAAAAAAATACACAGAAGCCTTTCTAGTTTGCTGGTTGATTGACACACGGTCTGAGGACCCCTCCTCAGGGTCACGTGAGTCACAAGACCATGCACTCCTGCGTTGCAGCTGGAGGAAGGTGTTTCCCAACCTGCTGCCCTGGGCGGCCTCCAGGTCTCCTTTATTGTAGCGCCCCGCCTCTTCCGCAGGTCTGTCCCTAAGTGTCCCCGCAGGAAATAATGGCTGGCCTGGCAGCCAGGTCGCGCCGAGGCAACCGACCTCTGGGTAATAGGTGCTAGATAGAGCCCTCCCTTCTCCCGCCCAGTCATAGGTAATTTGTCCCGGCAGGAAGTAAAGGCCCGCCGGGCTGTCCCAGCAGCTGGGGGAATAGGCGGGTGCAGGCTCCGCAGCGGCGCAGTGGAGACTGATCGAGTGGGTGCTGAGCCGGAGGTAGTTTCAGCGCCAGCGCGAGCGCAGTGAGTACAAGCAACTCAAAGAAAACCCAGTAGCTTTGCAGCGGAGTGTCTCGTGATTTTTTTCAGAATGCACTGATGCTGATTAAAAAGAAAAAAATCAAAGCTCAGAATAAGTATATTCAAATAGCCCTGAGAATTTTAGCCAAGATGCTGGCAGAGCTTGCCAGGAGAGTTGAGGAAATTAACATGAAACTAAAACTGAAATCTTAGTTGCCGTAGAACAAGCATTATTGATCAGAACGTGCCAAGTACTAACAAAAAAAGGTGTACATAGAAGTTTAAATAGACAGGAAAAATTGAGAGAAAAAACATTTACTAATAAATGAAATAAAAGTATAAAAATGAATGAATGTAGTTTAATAAAATATCAGAGGACACTTGAAAGCAAGCATTTCAAAACTACTTTTATTTAAGTGATTCAAGTCTGCACTAAAAAGAATTGGGAGTAATGTGCTAAAAGTGATATTGCTTTACTTTTGCATATAAATTTTTTTGACTTAGAAAGGTAGATTATTCCTTAAAGATAGTGCATAATGCCAACTTGCCAGCCCACACTGAAATTAGATCACTTGATTTCTGAAACATACCAGAGCCGTATGCAATAAATTTCATTTATTTGCTGGTAATAACTTTAATTAACATTGATAATGTTCACTCAGCAGGCAAAATGCAGTTCATGCACTCTGATTAGCACTTCAAATTATTACTTCAATTGGAATGAAATCTAAGAGGTTTAGGGCTGTCAATAGTCTTTAATAAAGCCATCTTTTCACTAAAATAATTTGCCACTTCTGAAAGTTAGGCATTCTCTCATCAGTGTGCTTATACAGGTTTTGTTTCACTTTGCTTATTGTAATTTAAACGAAAAAAAATTTCTTAGCTATCACTAAATCATGCATCTTCTTAGTCCTGTGATAGCCTTCCCAGATAACTCCAGTTCCTCTGACCTACTATAGTTTTGATATCTTAGCAGCAGTACACCTGCTTGACTCTTGAGTGATAGTCCGTGTAAGCCATTGCAGGGCTAAAACTTTCTGTGTGCCTAATGGTAAGACTATTATTTTTATTGAAGTAGTAGTATTGTGTCAGTGTTTCAATATGTCTCAGAGTCTCTTCCTCAACTACATCCCCAAAGAGGATATTGTCTTACCAGCATTTGTTTTGGTTTGTTTTAAGAAAGCACATACAATTTCAAATAGATGTTTCTCTTACTAAGATTTACTGAGTAATTTTGATGTTATCCCTGTTTTCAGTTAAATTGTTCTTAATAATGCCAAAAAATATATATTGTAGGTAGTTCTATATTTAATATTCTCTGCAAGAACACATAAGGAACAAAACATGGAAAAATGAAAACACCTTTTTTTTTAAGATTTATTTATTTATTTGAGAGAGAGAGAAAACGCACCAGCGCGAGCATGGGCGGGTGCAGGGAGGGGCAGAGGAAGAGGGAGAGAGAATCTCAAGCAGACTCCCCACTGAATGTAGAGCCCCATGCAGGGCTCAACCCCAGGACCCTGAGATCATGACCTGAGCTTAAAATAAGAGTCAGACACTTAACTGACTGAGCCACCCAGGTGCTGCAAAATACCTTTAAAGTAAATATTGTGAAATAAAATAACAAGGAAAGGTGATTTCAGAGGTACGTTATTCAACACACATCCATAAGAAGTCATCACAACATTAAATTTGGAGGGAAAAAAGACTGGATTGATTAACTCCCATTCCAGAAGGCTTAAGGAGATGAAGTGAACCAAAAAGTCAATGTACAAAATATGATTTCAAAATGGTATTGTGGAAAGACTCTGATTACCTCCTGTGATAAAATGACTCTTTTGTGTTATTTTTTTCTCATGTAGATTATACAACTAAAAGAGTGAACTATGTTCAATAGCCTTTTCTAATGTTATGAAAAATGTCTGATTCTTGGCTATTTGTGGTTTGGGTCCTTCTCTTCACAGGGAACCAGAACTTTTTAATAAGCTTAGCAGTGCTGTCCAATAGAGCTTCCTGTAATGTTGGAAATGTTCTATAATCTGCACTGTTCAGATAACTACTGGCTATATGTGACTATCAAGCATTTGATATTTAATTAGTTTGGCTAAGGAACTGATTTTTTTTTTTTTACTTAATTTTAATGAAAATTTAGTTATCCACATGTGGCTAGTGGCTATGAGATTGAACAGATGGCTAATTGCCTCACATTGTTCTGCTGACCAGGTGATGGTATTGTGCATAATACCCACTGTCAATCTTGTACTTTAGGAGATTCCTTTTTTTTTTCTTCCAAATTTTTATTTAAATTCTAGTTAGTTAACATATAGTGTAGTATTGGTTTCAGGAGTAGAATTTAGTGATTCATCACTTACATATAATACCCAGTGCTCATCATAACTATTGCCCTCCTTAACGCCCATCCCCATCTAGCCCACCCCCACCCACCTCCCTTCATCAACGCTCAGTTTCTCTATTCTTAGAGTCTAGGAGAGGGATGCCTGGGTGGTTCAGTCAGTTAAGCACCTGACTTCGGCTCAGGTCATGATCCCAGGGTCCGGGGATCAAGTCCTGCATCAGGCTCCTTGCTCAGCGGGGAGCCTGCTTCTCCCTCTGCCTGCCCCCCCCTTCTCGTGCTCTCTCTCTCTGTGACAAATAAAATCTTTAAAAAAAAACTATTAAAAAAAAAAAAAAGAGTCTAGGAGATTCCTGAAGGGATACTTCAAGGACCTAAACCTTGAAGAGATTTAAAAAATTCTTGAAGAGATCTTTAATGGATTCTTCTATCTGTTCAGTTGTTTTTCTTTTTAAGTCATAAAGATATAAGGTTTCACAAACTACTTAAAGTAATACACACCATGAGGGTATTACTGATGAGGAAAGTGCCTTTGCCTCTAGGTAATCCTGAGTACGTAGCAGCAATAAAATCTACATGTGCCCTTAAGCTCCTATCTGAAATTTTTAAAAAGCTTTTGCTTTTGAGGAACTGATAGTTCTTTTTTTATGTATTTATATAAAAAGGGGGCAGAGGGAGAAAGAATCTTAAGCAGGCTCCATGCCTAAGGCAGAGCCCCAACCAGGACTCGATCTCATAACCCTGAGACCTGAGATCATGACCTAAACTGAAAGCAAAAGTCAGATGCTTAAACTGAGCCGCCCAGGCACCCCAGACTGGAAGTTCTGAAAGTCTTCACACATGCTCTCTCATTTGATTGTCACAACAACCAATTGAGTCCTGGTCCATAAATCTTTTCATTATACCAATCCACCTACACAGGAGAATTTTTTTATAGTATAATAAGAATTATCTGCAGGGGGCCTGGGTGGCTCAGTTTGTTAAGCGTCTAACTATTGGTTTCAGCTCAGTTCGTGATCTCGGGGTCCTGGGATGGAGCCCTGCACTGGGCTCCAAGCTCAGCAGGGAGGCTGCTTAAGGATTCTCTCTCTCCCTCTCCCCCCACAACTTGTTTTCTCTCTCTCTCTCTCAAATCAGTGAATGAACCTTAAAAAAAAAAAAATTATCTCCAGATCTTGGAAGAAGTTAGGTTTTCAAGCTCTGAAGACAAAGTTTTTTTTTTTTTTATAAATTGTAGATTAATGATCAAAAACTATTTGTTGGTAAAATAAAAGAAAAAACAAATGAATAAACATGGAGTGTGAACATAAGACATAATTTCATAGTGTCCTAACTTTTTATCTGGAAGAAGGAATCTTAGCATACTTTCAAAAAGCTCCATAAATATCACGTAGAAATCAGTTTGTTCACAGATTCACAACTTCTTTTTTTTAGTTTAATTATCATTATTTTTTTATTTTTTATTTTACATTTTTTTATTTTGCATTTTTTTATTTTATTATGTTATGTTAATCACCATACATTACATCATTAGTTTTTGATGCACAACTTCTTAATGGTTTTGTTTTTCTTTTATTTCAGAAGCTCTTGAAAAGGACATCAAGTGTAAAGTGCACCGGCTCACTCTCAGACAGTACTGGAACCATGAGCAGTAACGGAACAGACCTAACCATTGGTTTCATCTCCTCTTCTGTAGCTGTCCTTTTGTTTGGCTCAAACTTTGTGCCACTTAAAAAATACGATACTGGTGATGGTAATTATTTTTCCTTCATGGTTAACTTTAAATTACTTTTAAATGTGAAGTTCTCTTTTTTGGTGTTTTTTTTTTTTTTTTTTTAATGATGGCTACAAATTATCTTGTACCTGGCGCCAAATGAATAGAGCTTATGATAAATCATTCGGTAATGCTCATGCCAGTTTATCTGAGATTTGTTCAGTATGGAATAGTCTTAAGGTTGTGTTTCATGGTAAAGCTGGGAGAGTGACTGTCAGGAAAGCTTATTAGCCTTACCTGTTATGTTTACAAAAGAAGAAAGTTAGTTCTACCAATATACACTTGTTTTGAAAACATGAATTTCAAATACGCTTCATATAATAGAGAACAGTTTGAGCACAACGTGAATTTTGTGTTTATATGCCATTTTGACTGGTACAGCACTAGGTGAGCACAGATCACCACGCCCAGTTGAATAAAGATGCATGGGAAAGCACGAGGTGCGCTTGCACACGCACCCCTCAACATCCCGCAGCTCCCTCAGCACCACGACCTGTTCACGTCTGCTGTGAGGATCCCCCCATCCACCAGCTTCACAATAGCTCACAAGCTGCCACACTTCCGATGCCCACTCCCATAAGCAACCCTTCCAGTCTTTTTCAGGTTGCGGTGCCATATTTATTGTAATGCTTGTGAATTTCTTAACCACTTAGCCAGTGTAACACTGTACTTTTTTTTAAATTAGGTTCCTGTCTCTTGTTTTATTAGGTTCCTGTCTTTTTATAAAATACATTGTTGATGAAATGTTTTTTGAGTGTTGTTCCCTTTCTCCCCATAAAATCTCTGCGGTTTTTATTATGTGATTTTGCAAAGTGCGGTGCTTTTAGGAACACACGTGGCACATTATAGTTGACCTGACCGTCATGTGAACTTCAGGGAAAGGGAAGCAAGAGGTTTTTTTTGGTTTTGGGTTTTGGGTTTTTAATCCACCTGCCTATAATAGGATAGCCAGGAGAAGATGCTCAAATGTTATGCTGAACACCTGGTGGGAAGCCGTTACTTTATCACCTCATTTCCTTATATCTTGCTGCTACTTCAACAATAGAATTACAAATCTTTTTCTTCCAGAGCCTTTCTTCTCTTTTTCTTTGGAGTTAGGATGGATATGGAAACTACTAAAAGAACAAAATATATACTAAGGGGTTGAGGAACTGGCTTTTAGGTGTCTCTCAACAACTGTGACCCTAGACAAGTCTCATCAGCGCTTTTGTTCTCAGTTTCTCATTTGCAAAATGAAGAACTTGTAAGATGAAGTTCGCTTTCATCTCTGTGATCTTCCTTTTTTGTCCTAGAGGCTAACAGCCTTTTTTTTTTTTTTCTCTCCTCCACCATGAGATTGAATTGAAATAGGCAAAAACCTTCCACAGGTAGACTCAGAAGTGCTACACTGAGTTATACCTGCCCTAGTATTTCTTCCTATATCGACTTTTTCTTTAATCTTTTAATCCCTAAACCCCTTGATGGAACAGAAGCCTCAGGTGCAGATAGACCTCATACCACCATGTCATCTTCAGCTAACTGGCAAATGGCAACCCAGGGCCCAGAAAGAAGAATGCCCTGACCCAGAATGCTAATTCTTGGGTTTGTACTGTCTGGCTCATCACAGGCATTCAACTCTAAGTGTGAGGGGTCCACATGTGTCCATGAGTGGCTTTGTTTGTATCCCGAAGGTGGCATAAATGATCCCGAAAGGTTTAAATTACTACTGTGCTATTCTGAAGTTCTTAATGCCGTGTTTTGGTGAGAGATGGCACTCGGTGTGGCATTCAAATACAAATATATAGACTTGGTCTTGCCAGTACTCTTCGGTAGAAAATTCTAGATTTGTTTAATTAGTGAAACAAACAAAAGAATGTTAACCAGGAATGCACTATGCTTGGCAAGCTTTGGAGTAAACAGCATAGGTTTAAATTCCAGTTCTACAAACCGTTAGCTGTTGAGACAAGTTGCTTCATCTCACATTCATTTTCTCCGTCTTTAAACTAGGGTTGACTATGATTCATAGTAGTTGTAAAAATTATAGTAAGTGTGCAAAGTACCCACATTATAGGCATTCAGTAAGTTGTGACCATTCCTATAATAACATCTCTTTGATACTCTTAAGCGTTAATTTACTCAAATCAGTTTGAACCACAGAAACCAATTTCTTTTATTTCCAGGAATGTTTCTCCAGTGGGTGCTTTGTGCTGCCATATGGTTGATTGCCCTGGTGGTCAATCTGATATTACATTGCCCTAAATTTTGGCCTTTCGCAATGGTTGGGGGCTGCATTTGGGCAACAGGTAATGCATGATATAATTTATTCTGTAATCATTTAATACTATGATCAAAATAACTGGTTCCTAATAAAAGGAAATAGCACAAACAGCAATTCTGAATAATCCTTAGGCATAGATACTAGAAATTAGTTTAGTTTCTTTCATTCAGATGCTCGATAAATATTTTGGGTACATTTCCTGACTTTTTCCTCTTAATGATTTCTTAGTTACTGATAGAAAATCATAGCAAAAATGTTTCAGTTGCTCTCTATCTGTTCAAGCATAACTTATATATTAGTTTAAGTGCTCCAGCCTTTCTTTCTCTATGTTAATCAGAAAATATTTTTTAAATAGTCTCTACTAATATAATATTTAAGACTTATCCTTGAAAGTAGGAAAACAGACACATTGTCATTTTAAAAGCAAACAAATATCTTCCCTCTGTTGCTTTATCAATACCTAGAATTATATAACTGGAATTGATACCTTTGGCCGGTCAGGATGGTTTTCCTTCTATTAATATAAAATATATCCCAGGAGAATTTTGTTCTATTTAGCAAAAAGAATTCCAAATATCAAGGATTTTTAGAGGTTAATTTGATTAAAAGCAAATACATTTTAAAATGTGAAAAACTTATTGGGTACCCACTTAATTTGAATCTCTGCAGAATTAAATGATTTAGTGAAGTTCCTGACTTGGAGGACAAAAGAGTTCACTTTTAAATTTCCACTGGGATTTAAATTACTATACCTCACTTATACCTTGGTATGATTATGTTTATCATGTCTACTGGGGAGAGGGAAACAGAAAGCTCCATGTAGCCTACAGATCTTTATAACAACTATAGTATTTATAATTACCCAGCAGGTTCCATTGGGATTCAGTGGGGGAGGGCTGTAATTTGAGAAATGTTGCTATGGATGGATGCTATAGGTCATAGTAACTGAGTGGAGATGGGGAGTAGAGGAAAGGGAGCAGCCAATGATGATGTAGGGATTTTATCATTGAGTGATGAAAATAGAGAGAAGTATGTGTCCAAAAAGAAAAATGATGAGTTCGGTTTGGGACCTTTTGAGACTGAAGTTCCTGATGTTCCCACAGTGTGGGACATCTGGTTAGAGATCTCTTGGTGGGAGCAGAGCACTAAAACTCTGGAGAAGGTCCTGGCTAGAGCAGTGGCACTGGGAGCATGTGTCTCTAATTGACAGCTGAAATCCTGAAATTAGGTCAAGTGCCCAAAGAAGATTATATATAGCAAGAAGGAGAATGTGTTCAAGGGAAAATATGTAGGGGGCACCTAAATCTGGAGAGTATGACAAGAAAGACTAGGCCATGAAAGAGAGAGACAGGAGGGAATCAGGAAATGAAGGCATCTTGGAAGCCACCAGAGGAAACCTTTCCAGAGAAGATTGCAGGACTGAGGCCAGACTGCTAAGAGGTTAAGAACTATAAAAAAAAAATCATGCATTTGGCCTTGAGTGACCTTTCAGAGCACAAAGCAATGAATGCAGCGTTCTAGAAGATAAGTCAATGAGCATGGAAGAGCAAAGTCTGGGGCCATATTGGGTCAAAGACTTCTGTCAGTACTTGGCTCTGGGGGTTCAAGTCTAAGAGGACAGTCACTACTAATTTTATCATTGACAGTTTCTGCAAAAAGTTATAGAATAGAGACCTATATTAAGGACAAAGAGCATCGGTGCAATTAGGAAAAGAGCTAATTCATCATTTTTCTTTGTAAGATTTTGTCTTATGCCTAGTTCTTTTAGCAATCATAAACCTGAATTAAATACCAAAAAAATGTAGTTCTTTTATTTAAAAACTGAGGAATTGTGCTTTCCTAAATTTGTCCAAATCCCATAAGCTTCATTTGAAGTTAAAAATTAATTCAATTTATAACTGTATTTTTGTATTAGAAATAACATATTTTTTTCTGTATGTTACATCTCCAGGGAACATTGCTGTTGTCCCAATTATCAAAACCATTGGTTTAGGCCTTGGAATCTTAATCTGGGGATCATTTAATACCTTAACTGGCTGGGCAAGCTCAAGGTAACACAAAACAATTTCAACTAAGATTCTCTACACTGATGTAAGGCAAGTCCTAGGGATTGGGCTAGCTGAGAGGAATACACTGGTTTTTACCCTCACAGAGATTACAGCTGGTAAGACATACATGTGAAATATGCTACTTTTAATTATTATTTGCCCTAAATTCTAATATCTGATCTAGATATTTGGTTAAGATACAGTAAGGAATTATCTCCTTGGACCAGAAGAAGGAAGAGAGGAGGGGAACTAATGTGTATTTTCCCTTTTTATTGTGTGACAATTTGCTGGATGTGTTATATGCATCATTCTCCTCTCATTTTCACAAACATGAGGTAAGCACTACCTTATAAGAGAGCTAAAAGACAGGGAGATTGGGTAACTTGCTGAATATCACAGAATGAATAAGCTAGGCTTCAAACACAGGTCTTCTAGTTCTAAAGCACATATTCCTCCTGGAGCCTGGGCCAGGGTCAGCAAAACATGGCTCACCTTCCCAGCCGTTTTTGTAAATAAAGTTTCATTGGAACACAGCCAAACCCATCCATTTCATATTGTCTCTGGCTGCTTTTACACTACAGTGGCAGAGTTGAGTAATTGCAAGAGACCGTCTGGCCCACAAAGCCTAAAATATTTACTCTCTGGCCCTTTAAGGAAAACTGTGCCAACTCCAGCTCTAGGGGGCGTCCAGCAGGGTCACCACAAGCCACATGGTGTCCATTTATATTTAAAGTTACATGAATAAAATTTGATAAAATTAAACATTCAGTCCCACAGCTGTACTGCCCATAGATCAAGTGCTCAATAGCCATAGATGGCTAGAAACTACCCTGTTATACAGTGCACCGTAGAAGACCCCCCATAAAATAGAAGTAGAAACTTCTATTTGACTATGCTGCCCTCGTTTAGCATTAAAATTAACATTCAAGTTGAGTATGGGGAAGAGGAGTAGAAGGGAGGATGTCACTCTTACCTTACTTTTTGGGCTCCTCTTCCCTCTCAAAGCGTTGTAACAACCTCAGTAATGACAAAATGAACTAACTTCCAATCTGTTCTTTCCTGGCCTTTCCCCATGCTTCCACCAGCTTCTTACAAGTGCTATTTTCTTTTGCTTTTTCTACCTGCCTCTTTCATTCTTGCCCTGAATGGTTCACAGTAATTATTAGTAACAATTGCTACAATGTGAAGGCATGAAAAAATATGTATATATAAGGTGATGCCAAAAAGTGATCCTTAACCAAGCAGTTACTCAAAAGTCTGTCTCAATAAATACTATACAAAATTGCATCCAATTAATTAGCATTCACTTTGCCACTAATCTATTTTGCCTTCCTTCTTCCTTTATCTTGGAAGGCAGGGACACTCACAAGTACTTTTACATATACTAACTCATTTAAAATATCTTCATAAAAAGGAAGGGATATATATGTATAATAATTATACCTAGCTTATAGGTACCCCATTTTAAACTTGGGGAACTGAGGTATGGTAAAGAGTTAACTTGTTCAAGTCACAATTAGTAAGAGAGGGATTTAGGATTTGAATCCAGGAATCTGACCCTGAGTCCATGCTCTTGAACACTACGATGAAGACATTTTCAAAAGTACCTACTTTGATGTAACTTTCTCAATTACAGGTTTGGCTGGTTTGGAATGGACGCAGAAGAAGTATCAAAACCGGTGCTGAATTATGTTGGAGCTGGATTATCAGTAGTGAGGTACACAGTCATTTCTGATTTAACTGTTCTTCCAAACATTTAGAAAACCTTTTAGAGATCCCAATGTGTTTACATTTTTTTAAATCCGTATTTCATAAAAGTGACATGATTTGTCCTCAGATTCTTCATTTACGTTCACAGATTTGGCTTTCAAGGACAAAAAGGGCCAGCTCTGGGGTCCCAAGCCCCAGCTTTAGTTCTCAAAAGCTCTGCGACCCCCGGAAGACCGTTGAGCTGCTTTGAAGCTCACTTTCATTTATCTGTGATCTTTAGAAAAATCATAGTACATAGCTCATAAATTAGAATCAAATGGCACATTAGTTTGCAAACTGAACAATACTGTGTAAAGAAATGTTATGCTGGCTCCCCGATGCCTCTGGAATAGCCCTTGATTCTCTCCTCTTATCTTCTCTCATTACAAGCACTTCCTCTTTGCCCCCAGTTTCCACATTCCTGTCTCCCCTCATCTCTTCTTATCCCGGTCAGATAACTACTCTCCCACATATGAAAACACGTATTCACTTAAATACGTGTTTTGGGATGTTTCTATGTCTAGTCATATGCACTATATGAATGAGGATGAAAATGACTTTAAATCTCTATATGGCAGTGTTCAATCAATAAAACTCCAGCAGGAATTAGGTCACCTTAAATTCAGTCCCCTTTCCCTTCTAGACTCCATTTATATTCCCTGTCAGTGCTTCACATAATGGATAGCCCTGCCTGGAAAGATTTTAGTACTTTTTTATTCTTCAGGGAAAGAACACTATATTTCTCTTCCTCCTGCAGTGATGGCTTTTCCCCAGCCACATTCAGGAACAATCTCTTTGTCATTGAAATGTTCCCTAAGAGAGTGGTCCTAGGCCAATTAGAGAAGAAATAGCATAGATTATTCTAAAAAAGCAGATTCCTGACATTTTTGGTTGGAGGCAATTTTATGTATTTTGCACAATTCACATGGCATCCTAGCTTTGAATAGCTCTCTCAAAAACAATTTCTTTATGCCCCAAAATTGTAATGTAGCATGCCTTCTTTCTGACTTAATAGTAATTTAAGGCCAGTTTACTCAGTCCATCAGGCATTGTTTTTCTCCATATTTCTTCTTTCTTTAGAAAATGTACATTCTCTAAAATTGCAAATTATTCATGTTCTACCCACTTCTACCTGTATGACCTTGGGCAAATTACTGAATTTCTCTAAGCCTTGGTTTCTTCATCTGGGGCTAAAGTGAGGGAAATAATTATGCCAGCCTTATAAAATATTTTGAAGATGAAATGAAAAGAAATATGCTAAGTGCTTTGTATACTGCTAGGTATATAGCTAATGCTCTATAAATTGGGTAATTTTTATTATAATAATCATTATTTGTACCAATAGCTAGTTCATGTTCAATTACTGGTTTCCCTTTGGGTGTGTGTTGTTCAGCTCTGTGGTAAACTGTCAGTGCACTTGAGGATCATGTGGCTTGGTTTGGAGTCGGTCTGTGGCACAGAAATGCAATGATCTCTTCCTGTAGTGCATTCCGGCTTCCTTCTAGGTTTCTTTACCAAGAGCACCTTCTGGAAACTTTTATTTCATTATTTTAACTCCGTTAAATCAGTTTGTTCAAAGGGCATTCATTGAATAAGCTTGGAGTTTCATGGCCATTAGTATAAGGAAATTTGGAATATGGTCACATTTGTTTGGTCACCTCCTGTTGCTTTTTTTAAAATTGAAATTATTGATCTTATCCTCTGTACAGTCCAGTTTTTAAAGGTTAGGTGAGATTGTTTCTAGCCTTACATTTTTCCTGTATATGGTATCAGTCAGTTTCTATAACTAAAATCACTCTAAGGGGGCACCTGGGTGGCTCAGTCATTGGGCATCTGCCTTCGGCTCAGGTCATGATCCCAGGGGCCTGGGATCGAGCCCCACATCGGGCTCCCTGCTCAGCAGGAAGCCTGCTTCTCCCTCTCCTGCTCCCCCCTGGTTGTGGTTCCTCTCTGGCTGTCTCTTTCTCTGTCAAATAAATAAAATCTTTAAAAAATAAATAAAATCACTCTAGGTATTTTTTTTAATTTTTAATTTTATTTTTATTTATTTATTTACTTGAGAAGGGGTGGGCAGAGGGAGAAAGAATCGTTAAGCAGGCTCCACACCTAGCACAGAACCTGGCATGGGGCTTGATCTCATGACCCTGAGATCGTGACCTGAGCCGAAATCAAGAATCAGACACAACTGACTGAGCCACCCAGGTGGCCCCACTCTAGGTATTTTAAACAGCGGAGCATTTCACACAAGGAATTGTTTACAAAATTGTGATAAGGCCCCAGTGGAACAAAAGGAGGAAGGGGGTTCTGCCCAAAACCCTGGAGCCCACGCTCCAACCAGCACAGTTGCCTCTGCCCTGAGTTACCACCGCTGCTGAAACTACCAGAGCCACCATCAAAACAAAACGGCTTCTCCCAACTTTTAAGCCTATTTCTCTGCCTCCCGATGGCAAAACCTAGCTGCTAATACAGTTTGGGAAGACACAGGCTTCAGCCTTCTAGGCGTCATGGTTCAGGAGACAATATATAAGGGTGGGTATGAAGCTGACACCAAGAAACAGTGTTCTCTCAAACAAACTTTAATGAAGATCCAGGGATCAGAGTTCATAAAAAAAGCAGATTTCCTTTCCGATTAAAAAAAAAAATGCTTTGGATTATCCTTGAGTCTGCTCCCCATTTCTTTCTCACTTAACTTGCTTTTCCTGGAGAATTGTGTTGTGAGGAAATCCAGTCTTTGTTTCCAGCCATTACCTTTCTTCAGAGCCACAGTCCTTATATCTCGCTATGGACAAGCTCGACATCTCGACAGAGATGCCCCCCAGGCACCCCCTCCCCAGGCTGAGGTGAGATAATGTGTGGAAGAGGACCTTGCTGGGTCAGGCACATGGTCAGCACTCCGCAAACACTTTCTCTCTGCCTTCAGTATTTCCCAGTCAGAATTACTTTTCTTATTCTGCCCTTCCCTGCAAAACTGGTTCCTCTTCCTGTGTTCCCTCCCTCATAGAATGTAATAGCCACAGTTCTTCAAATTCAAAACCTTAGTCATCTTGAGTTGTTTTTCCTCTCATACCCCATCCTATATCTAATCCTGTAAACATTTTTTTTCCTGAATGTTTCGCAGGTTCTTCCTCTCCTTTCCCCCAGTTCCTTAATATATATCCACCTGCATATGATTGTAAAAATCTCACATCTAGGGGCGCTTGGGTGGCTCAGTCGGTTAAGCGTCTGACTCTTGGTTCTGGCTCTGGTCATCATCTCAGGGTCATGAGATTGAGCCCCATGTCAGGCTCCACACTCAGCTTGGAGTCTTCTTGGGATTCTCACTTTCCTTCTCCCTCTGGCCCTCACCCTGCTCACTTGCGGTCTCTCTCTCTCAAATAAATAAAAATCTTTAAAAAAGAATCTCAGAGCCGCCGCCAGGAAGGAGCAGCCCCTGCCACCTAGGACTGGACCCTTAGGGAGGAGAGGTGGCGGATGACCCCAGTGCTGCTGACAGTAATGTGGAGATTTGGAAGATCAAGAAGCTCATCAAGAGCTTAGAGGCGGCCCGCAGCAGTGGCACAAGCATGATAGAATTGATCATTCCTCCCAAAGACCAGATTTCACCAGTTGCAAAAACGTTAGCAGGTGAGTCTGGAACTGCATCTAACATTAAGTCACAAGTAAACTGCCTTTCAGTCCTGGGAGCCATTACATCTCTACAACAAAGACTCAAACTTCATAACAAAGTACCTCTAAGTGGCCTGGTTGTTTACTGTGGTACAATTGTAACAGAAGGAAAGGAAAAGAAGGTCGACCTTGACTTTGAACCTTTCAAACCAATTAATACGTCATTGTATTTGTGTGACAACAAATTCTGTACAGAGGCTCTCACAGCACTGCTTTTGGATGACAGCAAGTTTGGCTTCATTGTAATAGATGGTAGCGGTACACTTTTTGGCACACTCCAAGGAAACGCAAGAGAAGTCCTGCACAAATGCGCTGTGGATCTCCCAAAGAAACATGGTAGAGGAGGTCAATCAGCCTTGTGTTTTTGCCTGTTTAAGAGTGAAAAAGCGAGGGGCGCCTGGGTGGCTCAGTCGTTAAGCGTCTACCTTCAGCTCAGGTCATGATCCTAGGGTCCTGGGATCGAGCCCCGCATCTGGCTCCCTGCTCAGCGGGAAGCCTGCTTCTCCCCCTCCCACTCCCCCTGCTTGTGTTCGCTCTCTCACTGTGTCTCTCTCTGTCAAATAAATAAATAAAATCTTAAAAAAAAAAAAGTGAAAAAACGACATAACTATGTTCCGAAAGTAGCTGAGCTGCTGTTCAGCTGTTTGTTTCTGGGGATAAAGTGAATATGACTGGTCTTGTTTTAGCTGAATCAGCTGACTTTTAAAAACTGAACTAAATCAATCTGATGTTTGATCAGAGGTTGCAATCAAAAGTTTTAAAATTAGTTGATATTTCCTATGGTTGTGAAATGGATTCAACCAAGCTATTATCTACTGAAGTCCTCTCAGACGTGAAATTCATTCAAGATTTTGATGAAATCAGCCAGGACACGGGCAAGTACTGTTTTGGAGTTGAAGACATACTAAAGACTTTAGAAATGGAAGCTGTAGAGATTCTAATAGTCTATGAAAATCTGCATTTAATGAGATACAGCCTTCATTGCCAAAGCACAGAAGAGGAGAAAATTATCTAACTCTAGAACAAAAGAAGGATAAATCTCATTTCACAGACAGAGACAGGACAAGAACATGAGCTGATTGAGAGCACACTCCTGCTGGAATGGTTTGCTAACAACTATAAAAAAATTTTGGTGCTACGTTGGAAATTGTCACAGATAAGTCACAGGAAGGATCTCAGGTTGTGAAAGGATTTGGTGGAATTGGAGGTTATCTTGCAGTACCGAGTAGATTTCCAGAGAATGGAATACCAAGGAGGAGAAGATGAATTTTTTGACCTTGATGACTACTAGGTAGTCGACATGGGTCCGGCAAAATAGGCCTCACCCTCCAGCATCCAACCCAAGAAGCATACCCGTGGTGGAATCCAAACAGATCCCTGCCTTACAATTGGAACATTTCCAGAACTTAATCCATGAGCACTGGATATTGAAAAGAAAACCAAAACAAAATCAGACCCAATCCTGCACTTTGATTTGTGATGGTGTCAGTGCAACAGCCTAGAACTAAGTTCCTAAAATGCCACTTTGGACTAATTTAGAAAAGAATCCCAGTTTTTACTTTTACTTGATGATGAAATTGGTTGCTCTTAAGTTTTATTAAAAAAAAATGATTTTTTTTAACGTTCGTCCATAGAATCAAACATACTTAACCTTAAACCTTCAAAAGTTAATAGAAATGAGATCATAAAAAAAAACTTACATCTACTTTCCCTAGTTCCATTTTTCCTATTGCCAGTATAACCTGCTTATATCTGCTATCAAATCAGTCATCACTCTTCTAATTAAGAACCTTGGAACACTCCCATTGAATTCAGAATAAATCTGCCTCCTTAATCTGGTATGTCCTCCACAGTCACAGATTGTACCGTTCTTCCTAGGTCAGCCTTCTCCCTGTATTGTCAATTCATTGATCCTGGATTATTTATCAGACCATACCCCAGACACTCCCCCCAGCCCAAAGACCCTTTCCTCAGCCTCCTTGGCCTCCCTTAAATATCAGTTGAGATTTTCCATCGTGTGTTGTTTTCTTGATTTCCCTTCTTCCTAATTAGAATAAGTCGCTCCTAAACTTCCATGGCATCTTGAACTTCTTCTATTATGGAAGGGTCTATTTTGTATTATTCATACAATTCCTTTATCCTTGAACTTTGAGATCCTGAAGGACAAAGTCTGTTATTTTCTTTGAATACCATCTCTCCTACCATCACCATCAGACTTTGCCACACAGTGCTTGACACTTAATAGATGCTCACTAAAGCATGTTAAATTAAGTTGTCTGGGTAAACACATACACAGAATTTCTACTAATTGTAAGATGTATAAGGTTATAAATCTAAGGGAAACTGGAAAGATCGAAAATGTAGAGAAGCACTCCTGGGTATAACATATTGATTTTTTAAAAACTTTCCATGCTTTTGACAATATTCACAGACTTTATCATGGACCTTTGTGTCTAACACACTGTAACAAGTTCTGTAAGTCTACAGCCCAAAAGATCTTGTGATCTATTTGGTCTTATGTTCATACACATAAGATAAATTTCATTACCTTGTCCTAACTTAGTGCCCTGTACCCCCTCTTGACCTAACTGGGCTGACTTACCTATTTTGTGACAAGCACTAGTCACACAAGCTCAAAACCACTGATTTCTTAGTCCTGATTTTTTTTTTCTCATGCTCAAAACCCCTCTCCCATCCAATAGGCTCTTTATTTCCTAACATGTTTTGAGATTTTACCATGTTCCCAAAAGTACACTAAGAATTTTGCATGCATTATTATTTAATTCTTATCACAGCTCAGTAAAGTGGGCACATCCCCATTTCTTTAGGTGGAAAAAGTTGAGGCTCAGAGAGGCTAAGTGATTTGCAGGAGGGTCATACAGTTGTTTGAAGAAACACTCAAAGGCTTTCTCATTGGTACCCTTCAAGTATTTCTAACATACCATCCTGTATTGTTATTAGGAAAACACACCGGTCTATACAGGGTTGAGGGTTTTCATGGTAATTTTGAGAAGAAAATGCAATTGAGATGTCTAATAATAGCTTTGCAAATTAACATGTATGTAAGCACACATTTAACTGACATACACACATTTAGTTAGGTTTTATTGGGGTTCCTGGGTGGCTCAGTCGATTAAGTGACTGCCTTCGGCTCAGGTCATGATCCCAGGGTCCTGGGATCGAGCCCCATGTTGGGTTCCCTGCTAAGTGGGGAGCCTGCTTCTCCCTCTCCTCCCCACTCATGCTCTCTCTTTCTCTCACTATCTGTCACATATTCACATATGTCTCTCTTGCTCTCAAATAAATAAAAGCTTAAAAAAATAATTAGGTTTTCTGCATTCATTTTTACAGAGCGTTAAGCACTTTGAGGACCTTGAAGGAGATCTTATCTTCCATTGAATTAGAAAATCTGTAGAGAAAAAAGTTTCCAAGGACGTGTGGCAAATGGTCTGGGTTATGCGATGACTATTCTTAGTGGTGTGGGAATTCAGAGAAGAGGAAGAGTCAGTGAGGACTGAGCTGGGAGCGGGGGAGGTTTCTTGTCACACTCAGCACTTCAGTTCTTCTTTAGCTTGGATAAGAAGAGGGGAGTATACGCCGTGTTCAGCTAAGAAAGAGAAAGAAGCAAGAGCAGGTGGTTGTGGAAAATGGCGGCGAAGAAGAGGTGGGAGCAGGGACAGGTCAGAGATGAAAGTCCCTGTAGAGAATCATGTGCAGTAGGTTATGGGGAACATAATGCAGAGGGTACTAAAACTCCAAAAGGACAGTTAAATTCACTATAGAAGGGAATATGGAACCATTCAAGTTTTTAAAGCAAGTAAGAGACTGAACTAAGGAAGCTAAGAAATTTTAAATTTGTATTCAAAAAATCACACATTATAAGCACTCGTCTGCACTTGGCTACCTACACTATTTCAGCCTCCTCTGTACTTTGAAAACTTATATTGCTTTAACGTTTGAACCATGCAAACATATTTTGAAAAAGGAATGTCAAAGGCATACTACCAAAGTTGTTAGTTTCCTTAAGTTAATTTAATATCTGAACACATTTTAACCTATTTGCATGGTTCAGAAGTCAATGGTAAGCAAAGCATTTGTTATAAAGATACTGGACATGAATAGACAATGCATTATGTGAGAATGTCAAAGGGCGGGGTGCCTGGGTGGCTCAGTCGATTAAGTGACTGCCTTCGGCTCAGGTCATGATCCCAGGGTCCTGGGATCGAGTCCCACATCGGGCTCCCTGCTCTGCGGGAAGCCTGCTTCTCCCTCTCCCACTCCCCCTGCTTGTGTTCCCTCTCTTGCTGTGTGTCTCTCTGTCAGATAAATAAAATCTTTGGAAAAAAAAATGTCAAAGGGCAAAAAGTCATCAGGCTCATGCATGTGTCTTTATCTCTTAAAATATACTCTGAAGATCTTTCCATATCAGAGCACAGAGGGTGTCCTCATTTATTTTTTTATATCTGTGTAGCATTCCGTGGTGTGACCCTGAAGAGGGCGTCATCTGAGTGTGGGTGTAGCAGTGTTCTCAGGCCCCAGCGTCTCCTCTGTGGGGGTTGTACAGTTCTCTACTCACCGCAGCGGTACCTGAAGAGGCAGTGTGACAGTAATCGCCGTCACATTAGGACTGGATTTAAGCTGTGTTTTCTCATAAAATTCAGGCAGCTTGCGATGAACCAGGGTTATGAGAAACATCACTAAAATTTATTTTCTTTACAGTGCTTTCATATTTTTGTTCATCAAAAGTGAAATACCAAATAACACGTGTTCTGTGGACACCACACCATTAATGACGGATCATGTGAGTACAGTATGAGAAACAATATGAGTTGAAACATAAAATTAAGATAAAAGGAAAATGCATAGATTTGCAACATAGATGAGAAGGTAGTTCCTTTTTTTTTTTTCTTTTTTCATTCAGGGCCATCGACAATATGTTTGCATATATATTATAGTTAGGTCTACATAGCAGCCAGTCAAGACTGCCACGGGAAAGCTTCTCAGCAAACGCAAAGGTCTATTTATATCTATTAATGGTAGATCCCAACTAGAAGATGTATATACAAGCCCATATTTTGGAATGGCTTAAGGATTTCTGCAATGGGAGGATCCTAAGTACTGAAGAGGAATATAAAATTTACTTTAGGAAGAGGGAGGAGGCAGGACTTAAAGTAGGCCCGGGGAGAGCAGTGGGGAATAGCTCAGAGGCAGCCAATGAAAGGAAAAATCAAATCATATGAAAGGAGGAGTGGGACTTGGATTTTTTTCCTTTTTCTCTTTGGCCACATCCTGTTCCACTCAAAGGTAAAGACAAGAAATATGTAGGAAGTTGCTGTTTGACCTTGAAGAACCTTAATTAGTCTGGCATAGCAAATCTAGATTCAACAGGGATAACCTATAAGAGATCTGAAAAAGCACAAGGCCCAGTGCTACATTTACAAAAGTGATTTCAGAGCAAACTCCCATGGCCAGGAACCCAGACTCCAGTCCTTCCTGTTTCAAGTCTCTCTTCTACCTGCTGTGGGTCCAGTGCTATCCAGCTGCCCTGGGCAACGAGAGTCCTACACCCGGACAGACAGATGCATTGCCTCCCTGGAAGGTGCTGCCTGTACTCCTTACTTCAAAACTAACCTTTTCTTCTCCCTTTCTTCTTCCCCTCTCAAAACCCTCGTCAAATAAAGTGACTGAAACCTTAGTTAAATTGACACTAAAGTTAACTAAGAATTAGCTTAAGGATAAGAGAAAAGAGATTTATTAACCCATAGACATCTCTAATCCAGAAAATGTTGCAGAGAGAGAATGAAGGAATTGGGACAGAGTGAACATGTCCAATATTCCTTGCCTCCCCCAGGGATTCAGATACCTCCTGACCAACCACCCCTCATACCAAGGGAGAGAAAAAGAAAAATGCAACTCGGAAAAAGATACATAATAGGTTAACCACCTTGGATCTTTCTAGGCACGTTGGAAGGATATAAGCAAACCAAGTTTAAAGATACATAAACAGCATGACTGGGTATTATGCAACCATACATTATGAGCTCCTCATCATTGAAAGAAAGCATTATTGCTAAACTTGACTTAACACATGACAGAGAATTCAAATCTAGTTTCTTATCTCTTACAAAGGCATTAGGAGTATCACATTAAAGAAATTTCAGCTAAAAGGCAAAGATGATTACATTCAATATTAGAAATATAAATTGGCTTGTAATTTTCCCTGACTTAGAATATCAACCTAAAAAAGGAATATTAACCTAATCATGAACCATGGCTGGCAATGTTTTATTAACTAATTCAGTTAAAGAAAACTGAATTTAAAAAGTACCTATCAATCTTAAGTATTCCATAGAAGAGTCTGAGTTTTCCTTGGTTCTAATTTTTTTTACAGATTATTAAAATATGCAGATGAGGGGCACCTGGGTGGCTCAGTCATTGAGCGTCTGCCTTCGGCTCAGGTCATGATCCCGGGGTCTTGGGATCGAGCCCTGCATCGGGCTCCCTGCTCCACGGGAAGCCTCCTTCTCCCTCTCCCATTCCCCCTGCTTGTGTTCCCTCTCTCACTGTGTCTCTCTCTGTCAAATAAATAAATAAAATCTTAAAAAAAAAATGCAGATGAAACACAAGCATTGTTAACTTCTGTTACTTTTGATAGGTGTATCAAAATAGCCATATATTAAACTGGAAAAATTTAAACCGAGAAGTTGCCAACTGCCAAACTTTTCTGAATGGAAGAGGAACAGAATCCGAAACATTTGAGTCTGGAGATATGCACAGATTCAGAGTGCATAGTGTCACATGCTCATATTTTAAACTATGTTTGAGAAAGAAGAGAAAAACGTGGAAAATCTTCTTGTCACCATGGTCATTATCAACTGAATGCTGTTTTTGTCTTGGTTTGTGCCAATATTTTCAATAGGTGATCAACAACACTCAAGATTCCTGCCCTGATTATTCCTGGGTGGATAAACTTTCCACAGTACAACAGCGCACAGTGTAAGAGGTTCTGTTATTCTCTTTCATATTTGGTTAAAGCAAGGATTACTGGAGTGAAGTGATACTCATCTAAGTGCAAGAAACAAATGGTAACATCAGCTTTATCTCTCATAGTTCCATGGTGGACAGACTTTCTTGTGCCCTGATGGATTTTTAGGTACAGAGGTCCATGATCTCAGTGTTTCCAGAAATTTCTAAACCACTCCAGTATCTCTAGCCAGTAAGTAGCTGACAAAAGCATCATTTTGCAACACTTTTGATGCTAAAGTAAAAGAGGTAATACAGGCCACAGCATATAATGACCTCCGCTGGAAGTCTGTACATTCATGTGTTTGACAATTTTATAATCTCAAGATATTCATTTTCAAATATAGTAGAATATTTTGGGTCCATGTAGTTATACCCCTCACTGTCATAGAGACTGAGAGAGTTTGGCTCACCAGCAGTCCTTATATTTTCAAGTTTCTTGTGAGATGTTTTTGGATTAGTAGAGAAATATGATAATATGTAAGTGGATAGCTTGCATTTTACAATTGATGACTGTTTTGGACTTTTATGTTGTGACACACATAAGCACTTCAAGAATATAAAGCATTTCCTCTGTTAGTATACACACTAACCTCACAGTGGGAAGGAGGCTGTGCCTGGTGCATAATAAATGTTCAATAAATATTTGAGTCAATTGAGTGAATGAAAGATTGAGCTCACAAACAAGCTTTGGAAGATAAATATGTTGCTGTTTTTGCTTCAGAGTAAAACAGATCTCTCAAAAAAAAATTTTTTTTTTCACAAAGCTTCTCCCTTCTAAGGGAATATTTGTTAAGAAAAACATTTTTGATTGTCTCATGATTAGCCAGACCTGGTCTATTAGTCGGTCTGTGTCTGGGACACCCCTTTCAGGACGATGGAGTCCGTTCTTCCCCATAACACAGGGATTTCCATTGTGGATAGAGCTGACTGCCAGATTGGCCTTGTGAGTTCCTATTAAAATAGACTTTAAGAATTTATTTTTAAGTTGGAAAGAAATTTTTTTTTATGTTAAAGATTTTATTTATTTATTTGTCAGAGAGAGAGAGAAAGCACAAGCAGGGGGAGTGGCAGGCAGAGGAAGAGGCAGACTCCCCGCTGAGCAGGGAGCCTGATGCGGGACTCGATCCCAGGACCCTGGGATCATGGCCTGAGCTGAAGGCAGACACTTAACTGACTGAGCCACCCAGGCGTCCCTGTTTGGGGTTTTTTGTTTGTTTGTTTTTGCCTAAAACTCTTTCCTGTTTCATGTCATTGCCCTTTGTATTAAGTTAAAGGGACTGTTCCAAAATATTAATCATCTGTCCCCAAAATTATTGGGAACACTTGCCTCATGCAAAGTTTGAGGAGTCAACATGACTCCAGGGCTTAAGACGAAATATTTTCTTTTTACAACAGGAAGTGTTTTACCTGAAATATCCAAATTAATTAAGTCAGCACTTCTTGACCACACCCTAGTCAATGAAGGCATAGGCAAACCCAGGGATATCGATAGCTGTTTTGAACAAGCATGCATTTAATACTTTGTCTATCCTAGCCCTGTGCTGGATATTACTGAGTGTTTAAAAAAGGAGCATAGGACATGGTGTCCCTCCACAAATAGTTCATATTTAGGGAGCCAAGTCTATTATGCCGACAGTATAATGATAGCAGTAGTCACATCTATGTAATAACAATTCATAATGATAATCCATTATAATTTCTGTAAGTAGTATACTTCCAAAACTAGGCAATGGGGGGCAAAAGTTGCACTTTTAGTTCTGATGCCACTCTGACCCTGCAGGGCATTTCTTTGACTTTTGACAGTCACAGAGCTTGAGATAGATGTGTGATTTCTTCATAACTGCCTGTGATTTACACTTTGAAGCATGCTTGAGCTCTGATTCCATTTGTGTGTTTGTCAGAAATATTGCTGTGGGCCAAGATTAACAGTGATATATTTGTTTTTTAAGGGGCTGCAGTCTTGCAGTGATATCTGGAATACTCTATGGGTCTACATTTGTGCCCATCATTTATATCAAGGACCACAGCAAAAGAAATGACAGTATATACGCAGGGGCAAGCCAGTATGGTAAGAGTAAAACATTATTTTACCTTATAAATAAATTCAATACCTGTTTTTCTACTTAAGAATATAAAAAAAAGGAATGTGATCACAGTAAATCCTGGTACATAGATTTGATCTTATTTTTCATTGTAAGTGGTGAATTAGAAAACCACTGAAGACTAAAAGTAATAAAGGACTGTTTGAGTCTTTTCATATGATTGTCAAAATACAAATATAATCAACTTTATTCTAGTCAGTGTTTATGTAGGCTACTTAGATCTGAACACATATTTCCTGGCTTTACAGTAAGATTTGGAGATTATTTTCCAGTTAGATAATCTCTGAGAAAATATGTATTCTTCTGCTCTTTTAAAAAAAGCTAAAGTACAGTACATATCACTTTCAAATCAAGCAAAGGTCAAAGTATAACCTTCCTAAAGGTCAAAGTATAGCCTAGTCAGAGGATATTGTTTTTAAAGCAGAGAGTACTGCATTGAAAAGCCCAACATAATGCTCCCGGATTATCTCAGTTTCTAGTGATGGATTGAGTCTATCTGGTATAAACTCAACACTCCATGCAATCACCCTTGTACAGGCTCATCAGGAGATGAAACAGGGTCTACTTCAGGGGTCTCTCATTTTGTTGAAGCATGGCTTCCACCCATGAACTCATAAAAGAATGAGATCATAGGTAATAAAGTTCTAAATTGGATGGTACAGAAAATTAATGTGACCTACGTTCCGATAAGGGGGAAATTTGGAAGGCAGAAGTCATGAGGGAGAGATTGATGACAAAACTGGGATTTGAAAGACTTTGAGTGGATAGACTGCATAGACATCGTTGTTTCTTCCTTCCTTTTTATATTCAGTCCAGTTAGCATTCAAACCTTTTACTAACTTCTGTCTTTTTTTAAAGATTTTCTACAAATACTTTTTGTGTTTTTATTATTTTCCTCTGTAAAGGATAAGAACCAATAAAAATAGAATAACATAGGATAAATTAAAAGACAAGGAAAAACAAGAGTGAAAAAATAAAATGGAACCAAGAATGAGTCTAAAAATTATAACATATTTGTACACTTGCTAGAAATGAGCCATAAATTTGACTCTAAGATTTCTTATAGACACGAGGGAAATCAAATCAGTCCCACAATTCAGTGAACACAAGATAAAAAGAACCGATCATCCAGGAGTACAGTTGTTCTTGGTCCTGGGCTATAATAAATAATGTCAACAATCTCTTTACATAAATAGTACAATCAATTCTTAGGGACCTTTCTTACGACAACTTTAATGCCATCTAATAGGAACACACTTTATTCCACTTTATTAAAAAATAATTCTAGGGAGGTGCAATTTTTATTTCATTTATTTAACAAACACAAAGTATTACATGCACTGTGCTAGACACTATTCTAAGCACATTTCAATAATACCTCAGTTGACCTTCATAGCAACCTTATTAGTTAGGTACCATTATTATCCTTGTTTTACAGTTGAAAAAATTAAGACTGTGAGAGATCAGGTAATTTGCCCAAGTCTCAAAGTTAGCAAGTAGTGGATTGCAGATCCCATCCAGGTGGTCTGTGCTTTTATTAACTATGCTATGCTGCCCTTTGTGGTAGTTCATGCATGTGTTGTTCTTATGTGATCCAGAAGTAGGGTTTAAGATTTTTAGAAGAATAGACACACTCGTTGACCTTCAAGCTTTTCTCCTTAAACATGACCACACTCACCTTTGTCAAAATTTTAGTTGAGAGAAAAACACTGAGTCCAATGTGACTTTCCCAGCCAAGAACCTGTGGGATACCCCTCTGTATGACTAAAGGACAACCTGTTTAAATAGTCGGTGTGGGTGGGGTTTCTCAGATATTGGACCATCATCATGTGTCGTTAACTCCCCCCATGTAATGAGGCCTATGGTAAACAACTAAAGAAAGCCCTCTTTGAGATAACTTCCTGAATATCCTTCCATGTAGCTGTCATCTGCAACAGAGATGCTGGTCTCCACATTGGTCACCATATAAAATCAGCAGTCCCCCATATTTTTCACATCATCCCCACTATAGTCTACTTGGAGATTTGCTACAATTGCCATTAGTAAAATTAAGTCTGAAGCCTATTCTTAAAAACAAGATCGTATTCACATAATATTTATAGTTTCTTATTTATCTTTCCAAGATAATCAGAAAAACCAGCCTTTTAGATCTGATTATACTAACTAATTTACTACTTAATATTTCTAAGTTTTAAATATGTTAATTAAAAGTCTATATAAACAGCATGTAGAAAACTAGGATGATAAAATATAATTAATGGTTCCTTTACTTTTAAGGTTAATTTTGGTGAGTTTTATCTTTAGAACCTAAGTATATTTGAAATGAATAAAAGGATACATTTGAGAGTTTTGTGATCTGTATTTTCAGATTTAGACTACGTTTTTGCACACTTCAGTGGCATCTTTTTTACAAGCACAGTCTATTTTCTGGCCTACTGTATAACCATGAAAAATAACCTTAAGTTATATCCTGAAGCAGTCTTGCCAGGTGAGAACATTTACTGCAGAAAGTCTTCTTACTCTGTGAAAGTATTCTCTACTCACTTAGCTTGAATAATCATCTTCTGGAAACCAAGCCATCCTGTGTGTCTGTGTCTGTGTACATATTCATTCCCTATTGCTTTGGCCCAACTCACCACTAAATATGAAAGATTTAAAATCTATGAAGTGCCAGTCATTACAGAACCTGAAACTTGAACAGTGAATCTAAGATGACTTCCTGCGCCAAAATACATTGTGTATTGACCATCAGACTTTATTATTTCTTCTTCATTATCTAAGGATGCTTATTACAAGTCAGAGTCAATAGAACTTTGTAGTTACTTAGGTAAACAAACATCTTCTCTGGAGAATAAGGAGAAATTGTTTTAGAGTTTGAAAAGGGTATATGATAAATGCACATGCTTTGGACTTAATCCATTCGGCACTGGTGGTGAAAAATACATATAATATCTCACTTATTTAGGAGTTTGCCATAAAGCAACTTGGAATATAAGTCCACAAGTAAAAAATTTTTAAGAACAAAATAAAGCATATATCAGATTCATTTTGAATACCTGATTCATTTAGGTCAAAGTATGCCCTTCTACCATTATAAAAAATGATAGGGTATTTATTGAACACCTAGCTAAAGTATCCTGAAAATTTTATCTGGTATTTTCGTTCAAATTCTAGGAGCTTTTTTTTTCCCCTTAGCTATAAGCACTCTTCTGAATTGCACATATTTTTATGTTGAAAGTTTAAAGTAAATGGTGTTCACAGAGCATGCCCAGATCCAGTATCTTCCCTAGGTCCCTCTCCACTACCCAATCTTTACCTCAACTACAACTTTGGGTATTTTGTTTAATGTCAGTAAAATGAAAAGGTTGATAATTATACCCACAGGAGTCAAGAACAAAAAAAAAATGAGTTGGTTTCCAAAATGATCATAAAACGATGTTGGCCAAATATGTCGATGGGGATGCATTGATATGAGCACTTTAATATTACCACTTGGAGTGTGGATTTTTCAGGAGAGGAACATGGCTTGTAAGTGTGCACTGTTTGTGTGTATTTCAGGATTCCTGTCAGGAGTTCTTTGGGCAATAGCCACCTGCTGTTGGTTCATAGCTAATCATGCCCTCAGTGCTGTGGTCAGTTTTCCAATAATCACTGCTGTAAGTAGCTGAATGTTTTTCCAAATTTTTGTTTTTCAAATGTAAATCTGATTTTTCTGAAGCATTCTTAGTGAATCACTGGGGACTGTCATGGAGTGCGATTTTTTAGGAGTACAATTTGTGTAACAGATTCATGTAGCTTCACCAACACCCTCTCACCTCATGTCCCTGATTGCTAAGGGAACATCGCTAGCCTTGTTTAGCAGGTCTGTTCATCTTTGATATCCTTAGAGTTTTTGTCTGGTCATTTTACCTAATGTCATTTTGGATACATTGTAATTTGCTGTTTATGACATACTTATCTCTGTAGAACATTTACAAATTAAAAATGCTTTTGAGTATATTCTCACAACCTTGTGAGACAGAAAGTACTTCAGACTCCCCATATGGTACTTTGGTATTGTTAAAGGCTTTCAGGAAGTCCTAAAGCAAACTATTGTCTCTGGATGAGTTATGTGATTAAACCTTAAGTTTTGCTTTGTGCTTACAAAAGGGAATAATACAATGGGGTAGCTAATTCTTTGTAACTGGTAACATATTATTTCCTCAGAAGAGACCAGTTATTTTCTAGTACTAAATTCTTAATAGAATGTATCATATGGGGCCTTTTAGAGGGGACACTGAATAACAATAAATAATATTCCTCAAAAACATTTATAGTAGACAGAGATTTGTTTTTTTTCTGTCACTGTTTCTTGTATTAAATTATGGTAAAGACTTAGGATAAAACATTAAATCTTAATTCCATGGAAATAAATTGCTGAGGTGGGTGATGTATGGGCAGACAGTCAATGGGAGTAATCACTGTGGCTCTTGGAAACTTGCCTGTCAGAAGGATTATTCTTTTTTTTTTTAAAGATTTTATTTATTTATTTGAAAGAGAGAGAGAGAGAGAGAGCACATGAGAGGGGGGAGGGTCAGAGGGAGAAGCAGACTCCCTGCCGAGCAGGGAGCCCGATGTGGGACTCGATCCTGGGACTCCAGGATCATGACCTGAGCCGAAGGCAGTCGCTTAACCAACTGAGCCACCCAGGCGCCCAGAAAGATTATTCTTGAACCACTGTGATATAAGCAAAGTCTTCTCACCCACCAGGTATAGCTTCCTCTGGTGCTTGGGGGATTTTTACCTGGGAAAAACAGGTGTTTCTGGGACTTGAGGGAATTGGACAAAATTGCTACTAGATTCTTGCTTGGTGTCACTTTTGTTACTCTAGTCAAAAACAACCTTTCCCACATACAGAAAAGATTCAGTCTTTTCCTCAAGGATCTTATATTCATCTTTATTTCTTGGAAGAACTGGATTTTTTTAACATTAACTTTTTTCATGGAAAACTTCAAACATACCCATCACCCAGCTTCAACAATTATAAATATGATCACTTTTATTTTATCAAAAGAGCAGTTTTATATAAAAAAAATTCTAGTAGCGCTGTTCTTCCCAGGTACATATATTTCCACTGTTATATACCCACTGGTAACTAGACTGTGAGTTCCTTGAAAGCAGCATCTATAGTTTATTATCAAGTAACATTTAATTAAAAAGGAAAGAGAAAGAAAGAGAGAGGAAGGAAAGAAGGAAGGGAGGGAGGGAGGGAAAAGAGAAGGGGAAAGAAGGGGAGGGGAGATGGGAGAGGCTGGGAGAGGAGGGAAGAAAAGAAAACAGAAGAAAAAACCCATGTAGCAGGAGCAAGGGCTTGTTACCTCTGCTCCATGTCTTCACTGATAAATCTAAAAGCTGAATCATTTTATCCAGAAGTTCAGCTTCTCAACGTAGCTCAAACTCACCTTGTTTTCAAAGGCTGATTTACAAATATGTAATTTATATTCACTTTACGAAAGGAAAATATGCAATCCCAATTGCCAAAACAGCTGTGTCTCTTATCTAAGATGTCCTTCCTATTTGGCTCTCCTCTGCCTGAATCAAAGAGTATGTACACACTTTGACTTATGCTTGCATTACTTTTGGCAAAGCACCACTTCCTCTAACCACATTACTCCTCGCAATAACCCTTAGACCATGTCTAAACCAATATTTAGGAAATCATCAGCCGAAAGCCTCAAAGGTCAGTGATATTTTGGCATTGTCTTCTATCATGTTCTCTGAAGGGAAATAAATTTCCAGATTAGAGAGGATAAAATTCTTGAGTGATTGGCCTGATAACATTAATATTATATCCCCTTTTTCTGTTGTTTCTTTTCATCCTGTCCAAAGTCAGTATGGAATTGCCTAAAGGACCCAGATGCTTCTTGTTTGGTTTGGATTTTGAGGCTTAGGACCTTACGTCATTGATAAAAGACAGTTGCTTTGACCTATTTCCCTGGCGCTTTTGATGTTGAATTTTCCAGACACTGATAAACAGAGAGTAATATATTTTTATTGCTTTGCTTACATGCCTGGAGTGGAGTCAAACTTTGTTGACCCAGTCATGTAGACAGTTGGAGTAGTGGAAGGGAAAAAACACGTTGGAATTATTTATGAGAAACTCTTCCAGAGTTTGTGCAGGGCTTGAAAAGGAATCATAAAAATGCTGATACAATACACCTTCTCCACAAACACCATGATTAATCCAAATTCCAATTTTTTTTTCCTTCTCAGCTAAAAAATGTTAATAAACTTAAATAGCTTCAAGTTTCCAACTACAAAATCATCCTTTCTTTACACCTCATTTCTTCTCATTTCCCTTTCCTAGATTATTTCATTCTTGTCTGAATAAACCTATTGTTTATTTTTCCTTACATGGCTTTTCTATCTTCCTATAATACTGTCATTAGCATCCATTGAAGTTTAATGTCAGACACAGTTCATCTTGAGATTGCCTCATGCTGAAAAAAGTTATAAATTATTCCCACACTTTCGGGGCACCTGGGTGGCTCAGTCGGTTAAGCGTCTGCCTTCAGTTCAAGTCATGATCCCAGGGTTTTGGGATCAAGCCCTGCTTCAGGTTCCCTGCTTGGCGGGGAGTCTGCTTCTCCCTCTCCCTCTGCAGCTCCCCCTGCCTGTGCACGCTCTCTCTCTCTCTCTCTCTCAATAAGTAAAATCTTTAAAAAAATTTTTTTCCTATACTTTCTCCTATTAATCCCATTTCTAGTATCCTAAGTTCATTAGAAAACAATAAACCACTTGCTTATTAAAACTTTATAAGTAGATCACATTTATTAAAGTAGATCACATAATAGTATAGCATCATCAATGTAATAAATATGAAAATCATAAAGAAACAAAAAATTTTCATTTTTTACCAAGTGCTACCTTAGTTTAATGTTGACTTAGGGTTGAGATTATGAATAGTTTTCCCCGACAATACTGTTATACTGTTTTTACAGAAGGTTATTCAGTGAAAGAATTAGGGCAGCTCTCCAATATACTATATTTATGTAGAGTACAAGTCACAGAAAAAAATAACCAATTTAATAATTTTTTTTTTTTATTCAAGGGTCCAGGATTTATAGCTGCAATGTGGGGTGTCTTCGTGTTTAAGGAAATACAGGTATGTACAAGAAAGCGCAGATTTAGAAACCAGGTGTAGAGCCAGGTAAGAAAGGTATTTCATACTATGTTTGTGTCATTTTCTGAAAACTGTGTGTGACCCCTAAGCCCAGAGCAGAAAACACATGAATGGATTTGACAAACTCAGATGTTCAAAATGTTATCATCCCTAACAAGGAAAGAAAATACTAAAGATATGATAATTATTATGAAACATGTTTCTCTCCACCCCAGCCCCCAGTGGGAAAATGCTTTAGTTGACTTTCTTTTTTCCCTTAAGAGATTTTGGTTACATAATCCACTAAAATATGATAGAGGGAAATTTTATTTAATGTAAAACATGATAGATAAACAAGATGAAAGATTTTTTTATCCTAAAGATTAAAATATCCCTGAGGCAAATGGAATTTGGGAATAGATTTTTCTGTCGGTTCTCATGCCTCCCAAAGGCCTCCATATCAAACCAGCAATTTTATAGGAAAATAGTATGGTAGCAGGTGACTACTACCACTTCCCTTTCAAGTGTAAATGATAGTGATTTAAAACTGCATTTATTAAATAGCTATAGGATGTGTGTGTGTGTGTTTTCATTAAAAAAATTGTTTTAGGGGTGCCTGGCTGGCTCAGTTGGTGGAGCGTGGGACTCTTGATCTCGGTGTTGTGAGTTCTAGGTTGGGTGTAGAGAGTGCTTAAAAACAAAATATTTTTAAAACACTTTTTAATTGTTTTAGAATTTTTCCCATTTACCTTTATTTGAGGAATATATGTGAATGGTATTTTGTAATAGTTTTTACTAAAAATATACATAAATCAAAGACACTCTGTCAAGGTGTCATAGATTGGAATATTTGCTGTCTTCATATGCAGCTGCAGTAACAAATAATTCCTGGTTCTAAAAAGATCTGATGTTCCTAATCTCTGGCAACCAGAAAGCAACCTGTGTACCTGGATAATCCTTAAAATGATTATCCAATTTTAGATTTAAAATACCATTTTATTTATTCTAAGTGAAATGTTTTGATTTAGAAAGCCATAATTTGATAATACAGGATTCTCAAATTTAAAAAATAATAAATTTGTTTAGGAGATATGCACCAAGATCTTAATTTTTGTACTTTTTAAAATACCCAAGACAACTGAAAACATTTATAGACCCATAAATTGCTTCCATACACATTTCTCATTTATTTTAGTCAGGGTTGCTTTCCACAAAAAAATAATTCTATGTCAAAACATGCCATAATCTCTTTGCAAATATTTCATCTGCCTCCCAAAGTATAATGATTGCTATTTAAGAATTGGGTATTTATTATCCAGTATAACATCCTGAAGCCTTAGAAAATCACAAGTTAGCATAGCTTATTTGCAGTTATAGGTAAAAAGCACTAATGAAGAATAGATTTAATGTAAAGGATCTGAAAATTATTTTAGTCACTACTACTTTAAATAATGATACGAACTTAAAAACCCTCTTCCCTAGTTATAAGAATTTGAGAGTGAGAACCCCTAGCCATTGAGCCTAATGGTAATTCCTGAGTCCTCTAAAATGATACTAAATGATAATCAAAGAAAGCTTTTTTTAAAAGACACCTTTAAAAAGATAGCTAAGATCAAATAGAGAAGAATTTTTTTTTAAATAAGCCATGACCAAGTAGGGCTTAATTCAGGAGTGCCAGGAAAGTTCATAATATGCAAATTAATCAGGATAATATAATATTAGGTAAACAGAGAAAAACTATGCGATAATATATATTCAAAAGACATGTGCTGAAATTAAAAACCAGTTGTTTGCTTTTTTTATTTGAGAAAGAGAGAGAGCATAAACAAGGGGGAGAGGGGTAGAGGCAGAGGGAGAAGCAGACTCCCCGCTGAGCAGAGAGACCGATGCGGGGCTCCATCCCAGCACCCTGGGATCATGACCTCAGCCGAAGGCAGATGCTTAACTGACTGAGCCACCCAGGTGCCCTAAAAAACAGTTTTTAATTAAGAGAAAACCTCTTAGAAGTGCTACAAATAGGAGAAAGTGGTCTATCAAAAAACAATAGCAAACACATAGCTAAAGTGAAACCTAAAATTCTCTCAATTACACCTCAATAAAGCTGGAAAAAAAAAAAGGAGCTCTCTGTCAGTTGAAAGTCAGAGATTTCTCCATCACTGTTACTATTCAGTATTTTCTGGAGATCCTAGCCAGTGTGGTAAAATAAAATTAAGAAGGAGAAGTAGATGTAGGAAAGGAAATGAGGAAACTGTCATCTGCATGTAACATTATCTTCTTTAAAAATCTAAGTGAGGGGCGCCTGGGTGGCTCAGTCATTAAGCGTCGGCCTTCGGCTCAGGTCGTGATCCCGGGGTCCTGGGATCGAGCCCCACATCGGGCTCCCTGCTCCGCGGGGAGCCTGCTTCTCCCTCTCCCACTCCCGCTGCTTGTGTTCCCTCTCTTGCTGTGTGTGTCTCTCTCTCTGTCCAGATAAATAAATAAAATCTTTAAAAAAATAAAATCTGAGTGAAACAGCTGAAAATCTTGAGACCCAAATAAGATCATTTGGTAAGGTGCCAAAATATAGGATTAATATAAAATCAATAGCTTTCTAATATGCCACCAATAACCAATTAAAAAGAGGAAAATAGGGTTGCCTGTATGGCTCAGTCGGTTAAGCGTCTGGCTCTTGATTTCAGCTCAAGTCATGATCTCAGGGTCCTAGGATGGAGCTCTGCGTGGGGCTCTGCATTAGGTGGCGGGGATTCTGCACTCTGCTTGAGGATTCTCTGTCTCCCTCTCCCTCTGCTCCTTCCCTTGCTCATGCTCTCTCTCTCTCAAAAAAATAAATAAATCTTTAAAAAAAAAAGGAAAATAAATGCTGTTAAAAACTACAAAAATTATAAAATATAGGAAAATAATCAACAAGGAATTGCTAGATTTATAAAATCATTCACTTTACCACAAAAGTTTACTATAGACCATAAGAAAATATCAGAACAAATGGGGAAGCTCACCACATTCCTGACGGAGCAACTCACCGTTGTTAGTAGGCAGTTGTTTTCCATTACATTCAGTGTGATTCCTACAAAATTCCAATGGAGTTCCATCTGAAATTTTGAGAATGAGTTCTGAAGTTTGGCCAAATATGTATGTAAAAAGAAAGAGAGAGAAGACCAAGCTGGAAGCAAAGAATGACTTTTATTGGCATTCTGGACTTAAAAAGAAACAATTTACAAATCTGTCTGGAAACAAAACTTAAGAAGTATCCAGTGAGACTTATCATTCAGTGCAGGTGCCTAATTACCTCTTAACAGGTGGTTTAAAGGCAAGTTTTAAATGCTTCACATGCCAACTCATTTAAGAGCTATCAACTAAACCCTGAAGCCAAAATCCTATTAGAATTTTTTTTAAGATTTTATTTATTTGAAAGAGAGTGAGAAAGGGGGCCACTAGCACGGGGAGCGGCAGACAGAGGGAGAAGCAGGCTCTCCACCAAGCAGGGAGCCCGACCCTGCACTCGATCCAAGGACCCTGCGATCATGACCTGAGCCAAAGGCAGACGCTTAACCAACTAAGCCACCCGGGCTCCCCCTGTCAGAATCTTTAAAAATTATTTTTCTTAGAAACAAGATAAGACCCTAGAGGAAAACAAAAGCAAAACACGTATCTTTACGACTTTTAGGTCCTGTTAGTTACGTCTTGAAGCAGTACTCGAAGACACATATTTGAAAGTCTACAACCTATAGCAATAAGAATTTAATCTGAGATCCAAGCGCTTTTTGTGCTAAAGAGTTTAATGATTTCAGTTAGTCTTAATGCCATCTGGGCACCAGTTGGAGGCTTTCCACTTCCTATACTCTTTTATGTCTGGTACCTGTTCGTCTTTGGGAAGTTTGCTTTAGAATCTTACTTTTAGCTATTTTAAGCTAGATGTACATTATTATCTTTAGAAACACACTTTAGACACAATGTCTACAGAAATACCAATGCAGGGAATTACAACCACAACAATTTGTAGGTCAGTAGCAACTCCCAGATAAAAAATAAGATGGTCTGTTATCTTAGTAGCTATTTCAAAGATCCAAGTTAAAAACTTTGTGCTTTGGGGAGAATGTTAGCATGATCTTTCTAAGCATTAATATTCACCTTTGACAAAGGGAAACTGTTGCTATTGCCCAAATATAATCGGTCTTTATCTTTAGGAGACTAGGCAGTTTGGACAGATTCTTAACCTCAAAGGGGAAAAATATTTCTCTCTGAGAACATCATTCTTCTGACTACATAGACAATAAAGGAGAGAGCTCAGCAAAGTAGTCACATAATTAGGTTGTATAAAGTGCTGATAATTGTTTGTCTTATTTAAGTCATTGTAGCAATTGTCTAATTCACAAAGGATATTTGGAAATCACCTGATTGTATTCATTCTTTGAGCAAGTATTTGAGTGCCTACTCTCCATCAATACTGGTATCTAGGTAAAGGTTGTAGTCTTTAAAACTGACAAGATGTCAGGGAACCTTAAAGCTTGGCAGGAGAGAGAGAGTGAGTGAGTGAGTGTGTGTTTGTGTGCAGGTATATAAATAAGCTACTCTGTACTTGGCAAAGATTTGTGGTGCTTTCATTTGTGGAACTTGTAAGAGAGTGACTTCTGGTAGTATTGATCCTCACAGTGAATCAGAAAATTCAGTTGGCCCCAGCCCAACTTAAAAGACCTCTCTCTGGTCATCAAATAGAGGTCATTTAATCCATTTTTTCCCAATTCTTTATGAATTTGAAGAAAGAGGATATATGCTTTTTGGAATGTGGGCTATGTATTAATTAATGCCCACTATGTATGTGGGCATTAATCTTAATAAGAGATAAAAATAATATTACATGATTTGACTGTCAGGAGATCTCAGTGTTGTTTTAGAATTTATATCCAAAGTTAGGGAGGTACTGGTCCTGTTTTACTTTGTGATGTTCAAACCTTGCCTTACAGCATCAGGACTTATATTTAAAGAGGGACATAGACAGTGTGGCAACCATTCAGATGTGAACAGCCAGGGAGCTTCAAAGTATTTCATATGAAACATGGTCAAAGGAGCTAAAATACTGATCTGGAAAAAAAAAAAAAAAAGCTTTAAGAACATAAGACAGTTACTTTTTAATGTTTGAGGGTTTATCTTGTGGAAGAGAGATTAGAATCGATCTATCTGTACCCCTGGAGATAGATAGAACTTACAGTAAATAGGGGCACCTGGGTGGCTCAGTCGGTTAAGTGTCTGCCTTCAGCTCAGGTCACAATCCCCAGGGTCCTGGGATCGAGCCCCACATCAGGCTCCCTGCTCGGCATGGAGTCTGCTTCTCCCTCTCCCTCTCCCCACTTGTGCTTTTTTTCTCGTTCTGTCTCTCTCAAATAAATAAATATTTTTTTAAAAAAGAACTTTCAGTAAATAAAATATCTCTACTTAACACAGAAAGGTACTTCTTTGTTAGGGGCACCTGAGTAGCTTAGCCAGTTAGGCATCCAACTCTCAATTTTAGCTCAGGTCATGATCTCAGGGTCGTGAGATGGAGCCTGGTGGTCGGTCAAGCTCTGCACTCAGAATCTTTTTGAGATTCTCTCTCTCCCTCTGCCCCTTCGCCCTCTCTAAAATAAATAATAAATCTTAAAAAAAATAAGATATTTCTTTGTTAATCAAAGATGGACTGGCTACGTTGGGAAGTGGTTGTCAGTGTTTCCCATCTTTAAGACCAGTGCACCTACCCATAGCTGGGCAAGACAAACTTAGTCTCTCTGTTTCTTCCTCACCCTTCAGATCCATCTCTGTCTCTCCATCTGCACCTCATCATCTGTGCCCAGGAAGGCTGTAGTTGCCTCCTTCATTATCTCCTTGCATCCATGGGGACCCCTCCAATCTGTTCACCATCTGCAAGAGAAGGGTGGGCTTTATGAAATGTGAATCCCATCTTTTCACCCTATCTGGCTGCCTGTTTCTTTAATGTCTTCCCATTACTTGGAAAAATAAAACCCCAAAGTCTACATGGCCTATGAGATCCCCATAAGCTCGGGCCATAGCCCTCCAACCTAGTTTTGCTCCACTTAATTCTCAGAGCTGTGGTCACACTGACTTCTTTTCAATCCCTGGCAAGTATCACACTTCATCTTACAACAGAGCTTTGCACATAAAATGCCTTCTTCCTGGAATCCCTACTTGTTTCCCTGCCCAATTAATTGGTACTTACAGTTAGAAGCTTAATTCCTCACCGTCCAAACCAGCCTCACTAAGATTCCTTTGTAACACCCCTCAGAAACAATCGTGGTCATTTCCTTATTAATACCCCTCTCACTTTGTAACATTCTTTTCTGTGATGATTAACTTCTATCTACCATATTATATGATTATCTCAATAAGGGCACATTTTGCTTGCCATTTTAACCCCAGCACATGCTGATGCAAAGTGGGTGCCCACATGTATTTACTAAGTGGGTGAATTAGGAAGGTTCTAATGGGTTTTCAAGAGAATCTGGGTGATAACTTGGAGGGATAGCAAAAGGCACACAGGTGGCTGGAGCAGATGGTTAGTAAGGTCCCTAGCAATTTTGATATTCTGTGCTTTCTGCATATTTGATTCAGATTTTCTTAATTACACTTACCCTTTTTTATCATTCAGGGTCTACAAAACTACCTATTGATGATATTTGCATTTTTCATCATCTTGAGTGGAGCATTATGCACTGCTTTCTCTAAACTCTAACAATCACAAGACCGGCAGATGGCAGCAGTGGGTAAGAGAACCCTGCTACAGGACTCCGAGGGATCATGCTGAGAAGAGAGTTCATTTTCTTAAAGCAAATGGATCTCAACCGGTCTGGGTAAATGATTTTTTTTTCCACAAATGTGAGAATAAAGGAAAACTAAGTTTCGGTCAAGTATAAAAATGGAAAATTCTTCTAATGAACTATTTATGATGGTAGGACTTTACTGGGTGACTAAAATGTCCGCCTTCTTACAGCATTACAGCTGAGAGTGCTCCTTTTACCACAATATGTACTCGGGGTTGCATAAGCAGCAAAACAGTGTGGAGTTCATATACACAAAGAATTTTGTGTATGTGAAAGTTTCCAACATATTACCAAGTTTCCAACATATTACCCTCGTTAATGCAGAGAGGCAGAAAAATGTTGGGGAGAGACCTTACCTTATAATGGAATTAGATTCCAAAGCTATCTAGATCCTTTGCCAGAAAAAGTAAACATCAGAGTCAGTAACTGAATATGAAAAAGGCCATTTCATTTTTTGCCCAAACTTATTTTTACTTCAAATTAATATTGCTCAACTCTACGTCACCCCCTCAAAATGCTTTTGATCATCTCCAGATAAAATCCACCTTCAGAGAACAAAAATTTCCAACCATTGAGAATATGTGTATAATACATATACAGACATATACAGTTACACGTAAATACACACATATATGTCTGTATGATTCCAAACTTGGGAGAAATTCTACAGTTGCTATAGTGAGGGTCTAGATTATTAGAATAAGAATTTGCAGGGACCAAACATTTATTTGTATGTAAAAAATTTTTTTTTCTGAAATATGCTTTTCTAAAATCCCTTTTTAAACTGGAAGTTTTCTTCCACTTTTAACTGGTGGTTTTCATTAGGGAAAAAAAACAATGGACATGTTATTTATATATATATATATTCAAAAGAGACAGAATACCACTAACCCAAATGGGTTTCATCTTCATTGTATGACTTTGAAGAAGTTCCTGAGCCTCCTGTATCAGATTCCTCATCTATAAAATGGACATAATGATAATGATAATATAATGTTATTGTAAGGTTCAAATTAATTAAAATCCGTAACATGCTCATGAGTATCTGGCACTTGGCAAACATTGTATAATTCTTAGCTATAATTGTTATTTACTGTTTGAGCAAGAAAATGTGTCTATAGATTGGAGAATGTTTTGTAAGAGCTACTGCCCTCACCACCAACCTAAACAACAAATTATTATTCATTCCTGTATTTGAGTGCAATTTAAGTAATGATACTGGAGTCTCTATTTCATTATTGAATTCTTTGATTGTAACACCTTACCAAAACTCATTTTAATTTTAACCTGAAATATTAATTATGTTGATAACTTTAAATAAATTGACATGGGGCACGCCTGGGTGTCTCAGTCCATTAAGTGACTGCCTTCGGCTCAAGTCATGATCCTGGAGTCCCTGGATCGAGTCCTGCATCGGGCTCCCCACTCAGCAGGGAGTCTGCTTCTCCCTCTGACCCTCCCCCCCTCACGTGCTCTCTCTCCCTCTCTCATTCTCTCTCTCAAATAAATAAATAAAATCTTAAAAAAAAAACATTGTTAAATAAATTGACATGACACAAAAGCTATTTTGCTAACTTAAATATATTTTCAAATTTCATATTGATAGCATTTAATTATTCTGTAGTTGAGAATGCCAATTTATATGCAAAATTTTAAATGTGAAATAAGGCAATTGCAGAAGAAAAATGAAAAAAAAAATCTTATTACCACTACACAGTTTCTGCTACCACACAATGCTTTTAGTGTTAGTAAGAGGTAAGAGTAGTGTGGGGGGAAAAAAACAAGCTTTTCAAAATGGTTACCATGCAGAAAACTTACTATGTAGAGGTTAGTCTAAACAGGTGATTACCAAATCTCCACTTTCTTTGCTCAATTTAGGAAGTTAACACCTATCTCTCTAGAAGTTTTTTTGTTGTTTTTTAATGGGGATTTTTATTATTATTATTATTCATTTGAGACACAGAGATACAGAGAAAGAGACAGCATGAGCAGGGGGAGAGGCAGAGGGAGAGGGAGAAGCACGCTCCCTGCTGAGCCAGGAGCCGATGCAGGGCTCCATCCCAGGACCCTGGGATCATGACCTGAGCCGAAGGCAGACGCTTAACCATCTGAGCCACCCAGGTGCCCCTCTCTAGAAGTTTTGAGGCTTTGTTTTTCCTGGTCTAGTATGGTCAGATTCTTGGCTTGGCTTTCTGTCTCTATTTATAGAGAAGGTACTACCTTAAGTAGGGAAGTGGTAGCCCAATGAGACTGGCATCCAGATTATGGGAATTGTTTATTATCAAAATAAAAATTCCTAATTTCTCAAAATTCCTAATGAGTTTTATGGAATTATTAAGTGCAGCATTTCCCCAGAGTTACCAAATCTCCATGTATTCCTCTTGTATTCATTTATTTGTACTGAGAATTGCTAACTACTAGACCTATATGTACCAATATTGGTGAGCTGAAGAACACATTGAGTTAAAAAGGCAAATTGTAGAATCATGTGCACAGTATGATACCATTTAGGTAAATTTTTAAGAATCAAAGTAATTTATATTTTTGTCTATAAATACCTATATATGCAAAAAATTAGAAAAATACATATACAAATCTCATAATAATGTTTGCCTCTAGTGGGGATGAATGAGATAAGAATGGCAACACTGGGGTCAATGTAAACTTGAGCCTTATCTATAACACTAATTTTTATAGCAATGAATTCATATATTTGTTCTTTAATATGTGTTAAAGAGTCAATAGCAAAAGAGCTCGGAACATGTGTCTAAATATTAAAGTAATTAAGACTAGCACCTGGGTGGCTCAGTCATTAAGCGTCTGTCTTTGGTTCAGGTCATGGTCCCAGGGTCCTGGGATCGAGCCCCGCATCGGGCTCCCTGCTCAGCAGGAAGCCTGCTTCTCCCTCTCCCACTCCCCCTGCTTGTGTTCCCTCTCACTCTGTCAAATAAATAAATAAAATCTTAAAATAAATAAATAAGTAAGTAAGACTAAGTAAGGAAAATATGGGTGTATTTTATTTTTCTCTTAATTTTTTTAGTACTTTTTAATTTCAAAGCAAGCATGCACACACACATGCACACACAAATAAAAGAGATCAAGGCAAAGTTGAGAAATTTTCCAACTTAAAAGTTTCACCTTCTAAAGATAGAATCTAGAAACTCACTTTTCTAGCCTCCATTGCAGTAGGATGTGTCGTTCCTGATTATGTAGCCTCCAAATAGACAAAAGTAATCTAAAATGACAGAAAACAAATTATGGTAGCCTGAGGCATGAGGGTTAACTGCAAAGAGTATAGGGAACTTTATGGGTTGCTGGAAGTGTTCTGTATCTAGGTTGTAGTGGTGATTACATGAGTGTATATATTTGCTCATAACACTGTCCACCTAAGTGGGAGAATTTTATTGGATGCAAATTATACCTCATTAAAGTTGATTAAAAGTTGATTAAAATAGGCTATATTTGTGTGTGTGTGTGTGTGTTTTAATGAGGACAAATTTCTTTTTTTTCACTGTTTAAGGAATTTTTATTAAAGCAAGAATTTTATAATCCAAATTACGTTTCCTTACACAGTTATCAATTCTGTTATTTAAAACAGGAGTGACATTCTGAGCTATTCCACAGTAAAGAATTACAAAATTAAAGAAAGGAATGCTTTAAATTTTTGTACTTTGCTTAAAAATTCTTTTTCCCAGGGTCTATAAAACATTAATTTGTTTTTATATTTTACTATTTTTTGTGGGGTTTTTTTTTTGTTTTGTTTTTAAATCAATAAGTAATCTAGGACTAGCATTCTGTTTGCTAGACCTGGCATTTGCTCGGTACATAAGGTTCAAAGTTTCCTTTCCTTTATTTATTTATTTTATATTTTGCAATTTTTTTTTTCCATAATGTTTAAGTTTTTCGATGTTTAGATATTTTTCCTCGGTGAAGCACGGGTTTCTTTTCATGGTCCTGATCAATTTTAAACAGTTGGAACACCAGTGGCACTGTTTACTGCTTCCTGGGCAGCCTCTTTAGCTTGGTGGGCTTGTGGAATGGCTACAGCTTCATCAGCTTTAGAATGGAGACTCTGGAGACTCCAGCATATGAAGAAGTTCTGGATTATCAGTCTCCAACAACATGCCAGTGATTTTACCAGCAAAAGTAGGGTGCATGGCTTGAATTAGAGGAAAGAGCCATTCACGGTGAATGAGGCCAAATTTCTGAAACAAGGGTTTTAGGTAGCTCACAGAATATCCAGTAGGACCATGGAATTGACCTTGGAGGCTACATAATCAGGAATGACACATCCTACTGCAAGAAAGAATGCTATATTTTGTGAAATTTTTTTTTTGCATCTTTTGAGATGATCATGTTTTTCTTTTTACCCTGCCAATATGGCAAATTACATTGATTACTTTTCAAATGTTAAACCAATTTTGCATTCCGCTAGTAAACACTACTTGGTCATGATGTGTTTTAGCCTTTCTCTATATTGTTGGATTTAATTCGCTTTTGTGTTCATGATGGATATTGGTCTGTAATATCAGGGTAGTGGCTTTAAAATGTTTGCTAAGAATTGATACTATTCTTCCTTAAATGGTTGGTAGAATTCAAAAGTAAAGCTATCTAGGCCTCATTTTCTTTAACATATATAGGTTGATTCAAGTCATCTATTTCTTCTTGAGTGAATTTTCTCAGTTTTTATCTTTCAAGGAATTTACTCATTTCATGTACATTGAGACATTATTAGCATAATATTATTTATAATATTTCTTCATTCTCCTTTTCATATCTATAGGATCTATAGTGATATCCACTTTCTCATTCCTGATATTGGTAATTTGTTCTCTTTTTATGAACATTCTAGCTAAAAGTTTATCAATTTTATTCCATCTTTTCAACAAATTAGCTCTAGATTTACTTGAGTTTGCCCTGCCCTGTTTTTTGCTTCAATTTCATCGATTTGTGTTCTTCTCTATTATTTATTCTGTTTCTTATAAGTTTTTAACTTGCTCTTATTCTCCACCCCCTTCCTCTTTTTCTAGATCTCCAATTATACATACATATATTCTACCTGCCTTGACCTTCCCAAATTCTTATTTCTATCTACTCAATTCAGGGAGCCTATTGGGCCCTGTGTTCCCCCTTACAGCACTGCAGCCTGCAAACTCTATCTAGGCAGTAAAATTGAAAAATTACAGTGCTCAACCTATTTGTTTCCCCTTCTGACAGGGATCATGGTCATGTCCTGCCTGTGGTCCAGTGTTTCATACATTTTACCCATTTTGTTATTTCTTTAATGTATAAAGATTAACATGGTTCCTGTTACTCCATCTTTACCAGAAGTGGAAATCCTCTGATTAGCATTTTGTTACATTTTAATTTCAATTTCTCTTTTGTCACATTTTCATGAACAGCAACATCAAATAATAATTAGTCATTGTAGTTGGTTGAATATGGCTCCCCAAGAAATATGTCTAAGTCCTAATTTCCAGTACCTGTGAGTATGACCTTATTTGGAAATAGGGTGTTTGCAGATGTAATTAAATTAAGGATCTCAAAATGTGATCATCTTGGATTTAGGATGGACTCAAAATCCGATGACTAGTATCCTTATAAGAGAAAGGAAAGAGATTATTTGATACAGAATCACAGAGAAGAAGGCCACATGAAGATGGAGGCAGAGATTGGAGTGATGTAACTACGACCCAAGGAAGGTCAAGGATTGCGGGAAGCCACTGAAAGCTGGGAGGCAGGCATGGAAAGGGGTTCTCCTTCAGATCTCCTAGAAGGAACCAACCTTGCCAGACTTTTAGCCACTAACTGTGAGTGAATAAATTTCTGTTGTTTTAGGCCATCAAGTTTGTGATAATTTATTGTCCCATCCCTAGGAAACCAATCCAGTGAGCATACAAAATAAGACGCACGAATGCAACCCATAACCTTTAATACTGGCAATACTTCTACTCGGATAAAGATGTTGGCTAAGCTGCAAAGCAAACATAGAATAAGTAGAAAAATTACATGTTGTGGAGGTCTCAGAAAGTGGCTTTTTGTCTAACAGAGTTGAGTATTTCATCTTTAGATAGTACAAGATGGGGCATACCTCTCTTCCTCTATAAAATGAAATAGAATGTCAGGTGATTTTTGTTTGTTTGTTTATTTTTAAGGAAAACAAAACAAAACAAACGACCTGGAATGTTGTATAAAGCATTTTAGGCACACATCTCTGTATAGAAAAAGCAGTAACAGGGATTAAATAAAACGAGTAGGATCTTTTTTTTTTTTTTAAGTTTCTTGATATTGACAGGAAGATTCTTCTTGCAGACAAAGGCCATCAGAGCTAACTTGGTTGTTTTTTTAGCTGCTGAAGTCTTCATGTGGGAATGTATCTCATTTTCTGTTGAAGACAAACTGTCTCTCTGGACCAAAGTTTAACTCCTATCTTTTTAAGCATCCTGAGGAAATGAAAAATAAAATTGAATAGAGAATTTTAATATGTGTGTTGTGACTTACTCATCACTTGTTTACACTGATACTAGAGTAACCTTTATACACTTGACTCACATGATTATGGAGGTTGAGAAATCTGAAGATCTGCAGGTTGGCAATCTGGAGCCCTGGGAGAGCTCATGATAGAGTTACAGTCCACGTCAAACACCTGAGAAGGAGAAGCACTGATGGTGGAAACTGCTGTCTGCATCAGAAGGCCTGAGAACCAGGATAGCCAATACACTAAATTCTACTCTGAGTCCAGGTCCTCCAGAGGCAGGAGAAAACCCCCATTCCAGCTCAAAGACATTCAGGCTGACAGTGCATTCCCTCTTATTCAGCCTTTAATGAATTGGATGAGGCCTCTGAGGGCAATTTGTTTTACTTAATCTACCAATTCAAATGTTAATCTCTTCCAGAAACACTCTCATACACACACCAGGAATAATGTTTAACCAACACCTGGGCACCCTGTGTCCCCATCAAGTTGACACATAAAATTAACCATCACACGTATGGTAAGCCATTTTGTGTAATTAGCTCTTTAACCATAAAAAGGATTTGAGTTTAAACCCTTAAGTACACTGCTTGGTATTACTATTCTGTGAAGATTGTCTTATAATGTGTCTGAGACTATAGTAAAAACATGTTTATTATAAACACACAAAAGAACGTGGAATTCTTGGGAAGTTTTCCTCTGGATTATACCTGGTCTGACAGTAATTAGAATTTCACTTGCTTATATTGAGCAAAGGCTTTGGAGGAGGGGAAGTAAGGAACCTAAAAAAATATGGTTAGAACTTTTTAAAAAACTACGCAGTCTGAAGAAGGAAACTCAATATATTCTCTCCATATACATAATGTATTTCTCAATTGAAACACGACATAAAGCTCTTGAAAGACAAAGTAAGGTAAAAAAAAAAAAAAAAGACTAACTTCTCACTTACTTGAATGGACCCAGCATTATGAGATTGGTGGTCAATTCATTCATGATAAATTTTAAAAATACATAAAATGTTTTATTATGTATAAAATGCCATAAATTTTGAGTGTAAAAACATGTTAAGACTATGTTCAAAAACAGTGTTTATATTTGGTTCAAAATATGATATAGTAAGACAAAGAGGTTTTGGGGGATCTTTGAGGATTAGTTTCATTAAGGCAATTTATGAAATTTGCATGTTGATAGAACATGGATAAGAAGCATTGAAGAGACAATAATAGCCCAACAAATAGAAAAATTGTAATTGAATATGACATTTACTTTATTGAGGCACAATGTATATACAATAAATGCTCACTCTGATAAATTTTTACAGTTAAACATTTGACCTGCCATGACACAAATCAAGTTATAAAGCCTTGCTTCTATCACCCAAGAAATTTCCCTCATGACTCTTTGTGGTCAATTCCCCAGGCCTACACCTTCTACACCACCCCACACCCCGCGCACATCATTTTAGGCAGTCACTGTTCTTCCACCATTATAAATTTTGCTTGCCCTTACCATATATATAATGGAACCATAAAATATGTTTCCTTAGTGTCTGGTTCTTTTCCCTCTGCATAATGTTTTTGAGACTCAGATGTTTTGTTGTATGTCAATAGTTTGTCTCTGTTAATGAGTAGTATTCCATCGCATTTTATGAATATGCCACAATTTGTTTATCCACTCTTCTGTTCATAGACTACGAACACTCCTGCACTAGACTTTCTCTGGATATATGCATGCATTTCTTTTAGACATATACTGAGGAAATAAACTGCTGGGTGGAGGTGAGTGAACATTGAGAAAAGAGGCCCTGATTGATATTCAGGAACTGACTGGCCCAGTACTCTCAGGCCTTGGGGTTCTGTTGAATGGAAGCAACTTCACAGAACATCACCATCAGACAAGGCCACCCTGTGACCAAGATGGATCAAGAGAAAAACAATCATGTCTGAACATAAGACAAAACATAAATACTGTCTGAGCCACAAAATTCTCCTTCTGGATGAGATGCTAATGACATCTATGACCTCTCTCTCGTCTTCCCCCCTCCTAGGTAAGATTTATAAAGACACTCAGTCATAGAATTACCCACTTCCTGAGAGCATCCAATCCAGAACAAAGCCCCACATCCTTAAACCCTCTCCAAAACCACCTAGCAGAGTCTCAATCCTAATTGTAATTACCAATATACACAAAATAGGGAAAGGAGGAAGATGTTAATGACACCACAGGAATCAAATCAGCAAAATACCAAGTGTGGGAAACTGTACGGGACAAATGATGACTTGATTCCTTCAACAAATGCACGTGTGTGTGTGTGCATGTGCACACACGTGTGTACATATGTATTTCTGTACATCTATATAATATATATTTAGCTGCTTATATATACACATGTGTGGAGGTGTACATTCAGAGAGAAAGAGAAGGGTCTATAGATTTATTATATTTTAAGATTTTATTTATTTATTTATTTGAGAGAGGGAGAATGAGAGAGAGAGAGAGCACATGAGAGGGCGAAGGGTCAGAGGGAGAAGCAAACTCCCTGCTGATCAGGGAGCCCAGATGTGGGACTCGATCCAGGGACTCCGGGATCATGACCCGAGCCGAAGGCAGTCGCTTAACCAACTGAGCCACCCAGGTCCCCAGGGTCTATAGATTTAAAACAACTTCATAGTCATGTGAACCAAAAGCAATATCTGGACCTTATTTCAATCCTTATTTCAATAATAAAGCAATTGAAAATTTGAAAACTGTCCAAATTAGTTATCTCGAAGTATGTTTACGTTTGATAATGGTATTTTGGTTACTTTTTTAAAGTGTCCTTTCTTAGAAATTCAAACAGAATTACTTATGAATGAAATCAAATGAGGTCTGGGATTTGTTACAAAATGCTACAGGGGTGGGGTTAGGTGGGTGGGGCTTTTAATAACAAAGTTGGACTTCGTTGATAGTTGCAGGAAGTGGTTGATGGGTGGTGTTATGTTATCATTTGAACATTTGTGTATTTTGAAATTTTCCCTAATAAAAATTAAAAACATTTTTTAAAGTTAATATCCAGTAGACTAAAAATAGCCTGTCATTTACTTATTTGCCTTTCCTTTATTACTTGTTTTAACATTTTTCTGTTGAAGTTATCTCCTAGACGAATTGACATTTTGTACCACAATCCTTTGATCTATTAAAATATAATGTTTTCTTCTGGATTTGCATGCATTCCATATTTAAAAAAAAATGCGGGGCCCCTGGGTGGCTCAGTCTGCCTTCCGTTCAGGTCATGATCCCAGGGTCCTAGGATGGAGCCCCACATCGGGCTCCCTGCTCAGCTGAGAGCCTGCTTCTCCCTCTCCTTCTGCCACTCCCCCTCTTGTGATCTCTCTCTCTTTCTCTGTGTCAAATAAATAAATAAAATCTTAAAATAAATAAATAAATAAATAAATAAATAAATAATGCTCCTCTTTCTAGTTTACCATCTGCCCATCTCCTCAAAAGGAGCTTTTAGTTCAGCTTAAGTACACTCCAGGTCATTTCTTTGATACAATACATGTCTTCACCTTCTTCTTTACAGTCTCACTTTCCTTAAACCCTTCTTGTCTCTCCCCAAAGCTACAAGCATCTTAATCTCAAGATACATTTCTGATTTATCTTTGTAGTTTCACCTCACTGATTTAGGTAGCCAACACAATATTTTTTTTTTAAAGTACACAATGAATGTTTATTGAATGAATTAAAATAAGCTAAATCCCTAAGGCCTTGTTTGATGCTAAAATTATCTTCTATCACATATTTAGGTTTTATATTGAAAGAAGTTTATTTTTTTATCTTATAAAAAATTAAGATACTAAAATTCAAGACCATTTATAATTTCACTGTAACTTCTTTTAATAAGAGCTAGCATCCAGTTAATACAGTAAATAAAATTTACAAAGTTTAACAGGAAACCATTTTAAATCCTCGATCAGAAAGAACAAAAGTAAAACATAGTTTCTGTCATATCTTCCTTAGTTAAAAACATGTCTTATGATTAGAGTAAAAAGAGGAGCCAAATAAAATATTTATACGTTTTAAGGATTGGTTTTTTGTGAGACTCAAGGAATATATTAGTAAAAGATTTTGTTGGCTCTCATAAGAAATTATCCAAGATGATGTTAAAACTAAACAGCCAAGAAAATACAGGCTTTAATTTTCTCTAGATAAAAAAAATTAATATTCCAAGTAATCTCAGAATTAAAAATCTTGTATTTCTTAAAGCTGTAATGAAGTATACATGTTTGTTTGTTTGTTTTGCTTAAGGATCAATACTCTAAGATATGTCTAATGTTTATATACAGTAAACAAAAAGCACTAGGTTTGGTTGCTGGGTTAAGATTCTATATCCTGATATTCTTTGACAATCATGTATATGTCTGTGTTCCTAAAATTTTCATTTTAATGTGCATGATAAAATAAGGCATTAAATAAGTCATAGACTATTTCCCTAAAAGGAAGTAGCCTAAGAAATCTAGAAAAATATTCTTTCCTATTATTTCTACATAAATTGTAACATACATGAAAACCTAAATCCCAAGTATATAAGCGGTGTCATCCAACACAACTTACTACTTACAGCCCCTGCATTATAGTTGAAAAGTTTAGAACAATTACGACCTCTCCAAAGAGGAGCCATTCAACTTTAATAATTAGGAGAAATGTCATAGTCAAGTGAGTTGGTTAAAACGAAATATTCACTCAAAGTGAAGCATCTGGTGGCCTCACCTTTAGTTATTAATGCATATTAAATAATCATTCATTTAATTCATCTGTAAAAATACATTTTCAATTTTGACCACCAGAGGACAGTGCAGGTTTAATTGTGATAGTCTTTATGTTTAAAAAAATGTTTACTATTTTTTTTTAAGTTTGGGCTGCCTTTCTCTTTCCTCACCCCTCCCCCCACATCTCTCCGCTGAAATGACTGTACTTTGCCATTTATGGATTTTTTAAAATCTGAACTAGGAAAGAAAACTATTTTCTATCTCATACCCCATATATCTCAGTTGAATTCTCAGTGTGACTGTTTTTCAGTCTTGGGTTTTTATTACTTTTTGACTTTAGTATTTAGTCTTCATCATTTAATTTCCTAGAAGTGGAACACATCACAAAATAAATCCATTTTTTAGAGTTATGTAAACAGAAGAGTGTGTTGCCTGAGAACATTCAGGGCATAGGAAAATTCTCAAAGCCAGTGCTACCCGCAGTGGTGAATGTGGCTGAATAAATACTGAGCTAGCAGCCACATTATTCTCTGACCTAGTGACAGAGACATTTACTAAATCATTAGGCTGAATGGCTTCAGGTTTCTCTAAGATGCTCTAATAATTCTTCTTCAGCTTCATTAGACATTTTAGGTCACAAAGACCTGGGACTATTTGCCCTGCTATTTTTGAAGACCTTTTGGCAACCCAGAGGCGGAAATGTTTTCCCAATAGGCTATTAAGAATCATTTGCTGTAATTGGATGGGTTCTGAATATGGATTCTTACGGCTTCTTAACATCACCGGATGGACTGGCTAAAGGAAAGTGTGTCCTCAGTTCCTATTTCCTGGGTACAGAATGATGTTTTACTAAGGTAGATGTCTGAGGTAAAGTAGGGTACCAAACGATCCTGTTTGTTTCAGCTCTGAAATGCCTAGTGGAAAATTACCAAGAAGCAAATTCCATGGAGATAGGAAAGTTGGACATGTCTAAAATACTCAAATCATAAGCTGAGATATTTTCCAGAACCTTCTTCATTTCTCTTCATTTACACAACAAAAGTCATTTTGAATCCTGTCTCTTCACTTGTACCATCTTAATTGTGATGCTTCTTATTGAGGACCTCAGTTCTGAAATTCAAAATCACATATATGTGTTGTCTTGGTAATAAAACCATCAACTTTGGGCGCCTGGGTGGCTCAGTCGGTTAAGCGACTGCCTTTGGCTCAGGTCATGATCTCGGGGTCCTGGGATCGAGTCCCACATCGGGCTCCCTGCTCTGCAGGGGGCCTGCTTCTCCCTCTCCCACTCCCCCTGCTTATGTTCCCTCTCTCACTGTGTCTCTCTCTGTCAAATAAATAAATAAAATCTTTAAAAAAAAAACTATCAACTTTAATATGGGAATGTGACAGATTTCTTAAATACATGGTAAAAGAATATATAAAAATCTAAATCTCACAATATATTCCGAGAGATTTTTTTGTGCATTTTATGTGGGGGGTGGGGGAGCAATTGGAAGTCAACTTGGAATTGAATGCTTTCCTGTAGGAGGGATTTTCTGCAGAAACCAGGCTTTCTCTACATGCTGCGCCATTTTATGTAAATGTGGATCTCTTTTCTGTGGCTTTTGCAAAAATTCAAAATGCCTAATTATTTCTGAACTTCAATGCTTTGTGGGATTGATTTCTCCTCCTGAAAAGATGTTTCAAAATCATAAATCAAAGGAAGACAACATAATTTCCCTCAGCTTTTGTGTGGTTTTACTGGATCCTGTAGCACCAGCTGTTTGACTTCCTATTCATTCAGGCGAACTTTTCAGAAAAGTATCAGAATCCAACAGGGCTTTTCTTTTGGCCCATTCTTAGGCAGTTTAGCTGTGGAAGAGAAAGACAGAGAGAGAGAAAGGAAGGGAAAGAGGGAGAGAAGCACATCAACATAAACTGTTACTCATATTGGCTGGAGTTTAAACTACACTAAAAGAAATTTCTTTATAGAACAAGAATTTGTTTTTTTAACATAACTTAGGATGCCCACCTGCATTCTCGCTGAAATGGACATAGATTTTGTTTAAATTGGTTTACCAATAAAATGAGTTTATTTTAAAACAATGAAAAAAACAAAAGTATAAAACTGAAAATTAAATAGTACCTTGATTCATCATTCTCTCATTCTCTCCCAGTCTCAGTTTCTTTCTTTCACACACACACACACACACACACACACACACACACACACACACACACACAGAAGCACATGCACACAGTCTTAGAGATTATTTCTTACATTTGTTACTAAAAAAATAAATGCTGCCATTAATATCTTTGCATGTATATTTTGTGCATTTCTGTGTATATGTTTATAAGGCATATTTCTAGTAGAATTATTGTATCACAAGATAGATACACATTTTAAAACTTGATAGATATTGCCATAATACTCTGCAAAAGTTGTAATTGTATTTTAACTCTGCTAACAGATTTCTCTATATATTGCCAAAATGATTTTTATCAGTTTCTTAATTATTTACCAATGTGATTTGATTAAAAATGGCATCTAAACATCTAAATGTCTAGGTGTGTATTAGTTTGTGAGCAGAATTGATCAATTCTTTCTACGTATTACCAACTTGTATTGCCTTTCTTGTGACCTTTCTTCTTGTTCCTATCTCTTGACAATCTTTTCTAGGAAGTTTGGGAACTTAAAATGATAATTTGTAGGATCCTTTTATATATTAAGGGAATGAATCTCTTTGCTTGTGGTGTACTTTTTGGCAAATACTTTTCCTAGTTTATTTTTCATTTTGCTTTTGTTGATGATTACCACCCATACATTTAATTCTTACAAGGTAAAACATATCAAGTGTTCCCTTTTAACAAATTTTGGTCACAGTATCAAAATAATTCTTATATATCTCTGTGATTTTTTCCTAACACTTTTATTTTCATGTCTTATATTTAAAGTGTTAATTCATATGGAGTTAATTTTAGAGCAAGGGGTGAAGATTTACCGATGTTATTTTTCCAAAAACCTCATAAGTTTTCTCAGCACCATTTGTTGAATAAATCTGCTTTTCTTTGATGTTCTGAAGTGTTTTTAATGTATGCTAAATTCCTATAGGTACTTGAGTCAATCTCTGTATCATGTAATCATTTTTTGTGCTAGGACCAAGAGTTGTACTTACAATGTCTTTTTTTTTTAAGATTTTATTTATTTATCTGACAGAGAGAGACACAGCGAGAGAGGGAACACAAGCAGGGGGAGTGGGAGAGGGAGAAGCAGGCTCCCTGCAGAGCAGGGAACCCCATGCGGGGCTCGACTCCAGGACCCTGGGATCATGACCTGAACTGAAGGCAGATACTTAACAACTGAGCCACCCAGGTGCCCCTACTATGTCTTAATAGTACATCTTAAAACTGGTTAGCTTATTCACTGTTACTCCTCTTCCCTTTCAAGTTATTTCTGGTTATTCTTATATGTTTGTATTTCAAGATAAATTTAGAATAAGTCTGTCATGTTCCATGCAAACAAACAGCAGCAACAATACATCTGTTGGTTTGTTTTTCTTTTTAGTTTTTTGTTTGGGTTTTTTTTAGGGGGGAGGGGCAGAGGGGGAGAGAATCTTAATAGGCTCCGTGCCCAGCATGAAGCCCCACATGGGGCTTGATCTCACAACCTTGAGCTCATGACCTGAGCTGAAATCAAGAGCTGGTCACTTAACCAACTGAGCCACCCAGGGGGCCCCCATCTATTGGTATTTTGATTGGATACCATCTAAATCTGTAAATTTAATTCAGGGACGATTGACATCTTTCAATTTTTTTAGTATTTTGGTTGTGTTACTGCATGGCTTTATATTTTATTATTATTGGTTTAAAATGCCAGTTTTGGGGAGAAAAAACAGTTCTTGGTTCTATTTATCAATTCTATTATTTGTCTTTTATATTTCTGTTTTAATTATTTTAATCCTCTTTATTTTTAATCTGACTTAGGTTTTTAATTCAATATTTTATTCTATCTCTTATAGTAAAGTATAAGTACTTACATCTATTATTTTTTCTATGAATATAGCTTTAGACAAGTCACCTAAATTTTGATATACTAGTTTATATTTTCATTTTCTAGCTATTCTGCACTATCAGTTAAAATATTCTGTTTTACACAAGAATAATTAAGATAGCATCTTAAAATTTCTAGGTGGTTAGGGGCACGTGGGTGGCTCAGTCAATTAAGCGTCTGACTCTTGATTGCGGCTCAGGTCATGATCTCAGGTGAGATGGAGCCCTGCATCTGGCTCTGCGCTCAGCAGGGAGTTTGCTTGAGATTCTGTCTCTCCCTCCCCGTCTGCTCTTCCCCTATGCACTCTCTCTCTCTCTCTCAAATAAATAAATAAATTTTTAGAATTTCCAAGTGGTTAAAGCTTTTAAATTTTTATTATAATTTTTATTCTTCATAAAAGCAATGTAACCCATATTCTTTCTAGTTATTAAAATTCATTGAAGCAGCTTTTGTGCACTAAGATAGGATCAATTTCTATAAATGCTTAATGGAAGCTTGAAAATAAGATGCCATGACTGTTCTCAGGTGTTTAAATTCTGCATACACAAATCAAATCAACCTTATTTATTGTCTTTTTCACATCCTTTAAACCAAATAGTTATTTTTAAAATTTAATCTGTCAGTTCATGTTTCCTGAAAGGATTGTTTTTCTGTTCATTTCCTTTTCTATTTCTTGTAGGTTTGCTTCTTGAATCCTGATGTTATACTACTTAGTTCAGAAAAATTTATTCCACTGTTTGCTGCAAGTAATCTCACTCAGAGGCACAAAGACAATCACAGCAGTCCTTTCCATGTTGGCAAAAAGTATTAAACAACTCCAATGCCCATCAGAAGGAAACTAAATGAATCAGGGATGGTATTTTATGCAATCATCAAAAAAAAGGAAGTGGCTATACATGCAATGGTTTCTAAAATACGTTGTAAAGTGATAGAGTTCAGGACTGTTTGCTGAGAATGGTAATATTTTCATTAACAGCAGAATAATATATATCCCACATACACGGACTCATATCAATTGTATTTAAGAGAGTATGGAGGTAGTGTAATATTTGTGGTCTCAGGGTGGGGAAACTGCAATCTTGGAATCAAAGTTAGGAGGATGACTTACCTTTTAAAATATTCCAGTCGGTATTTGAAAATCTGTCATAATGATGCTGCATTAAAAATAAAGCTTTTGAAAACCTTAAAAAAAAAAGAAAAATTTATTCCAGTTAGCTCTTTGTTACAGAAGGTAAAGTTTATCTTTATAAAGTTCCGCTGTGCCTTTCGAATGCACTCTTTGACCTAACTTTAGATGAGTTGCTTGTGAGCAACTTATAGCTGAGCTTCACTTTCGGATCCAATATAGTCTTTTTATCTAAGCAACTAGTTTATCCTATTTATTGTTATTCTTACAAACGCTGTTTGGTTTCATTTCTTCCATCTTATTTTATGTTATTTTCATTTTTCATAACTTCCCTTTCCCCTTCTTTTTATTTTCTGACCCTCTGTCCTTGTAATTATACAGTGCACGGGCCCCTCTTCACTTTTCTGGTGTGCTACATGTAACCAGTGTGCACCAGAGTCTAATAGAGTCAGCTCAGTTCCTGTCACACAGACAGATCCCAGGCCCCCTGAATCAAGGATCTGAGAGGTGGAAAAGGCGTGGGCTTGCTCTTCACAAGCTTGCCAGGCTTCTTTCGAACTCTACCAAGACTTACTTTGCAAAGTATCAAACATACTGAAAATTTGTGCAACAAACCCAGGTTTGAAAATTTGAAAGAACAGTAATAGAAACACCTGTATACCCCTCATCTAACTCTAATAATTGTTAACATTTTGCTCCCTTTACCTGCTCTCCCTCTCTCTTATTGTCTCTCTGTCTCTCTCTCCTCCCTCTCTCCTGCCCTCCCTCCCTAGAGTTCCTGAAAAGTAAATTCCACCAATCATGAAACAAATCATGTCACATTATTTTAACGACTTCAGCCTTTATTGTTGAAGACTAGAATATTGTGCTTCATGATCACAATATTATTAACACAGCAGAAAAGCTTAACAGTGATCCAAAACTGTTATCTAATGACATCTGTGGTTGATTGTTACATTGATGGCCACTGCAAACCTCTGAGGCATCAACAAAACAACCCACTGCAAGCAGAGACTAGATATGCGTATGCTGACCAGGGCCCAACCTCATGGAAGGCCGCTGGTGCCCCCAAGGATGCTGGTCTGACCCTCTAGAAAATAAAAGAGTCTATGAAGAGAGGATTCTAGCCATCCAGTGGTTCCCTCCAGCTGCATGAGCGAGTGCTAACAATATCAACAGAAGAACCTCCCAACGCATCCACAGAACCCTGAGAAACAATATTTAAGCCACTGAATTTTAATTTGTTACAGAGCAATAGCTATCTGACACCTAGTCTATATTTAAATTACTCTGGTTGTTAAAATAATGTCCTTTATAGCTTCTTATCACTTTTTTGATCCAGATCCATTCAAGACTTACACATTGAATTTAGTCATCACGTCTCTTCACTGCCTTTTTATTTATACCTGTCCCCTGTCCTAGCTGTTTTTATCTTTAATGATATTGACTTTTTTATTAAAGAATCTAGGCCTGTTATCTTATAAAATAGTCTATAATCTTGATTTGTCTGATCATTTCCTTGTGAATAACTGCAGTTTAGATGTTTTTGTCAGAATACAATAGTTAATGTGGTTGACTTCCCATTATATCATATCAAGAGAGATGCTGAGTTTGATAATTTTATTAAGGTGTTTCCTACCAGACTTATATATTATTAAAAAAAAAACTTTGAGAGTTTGTAAATATCCTGTTCCCCTACTAACTTTTACCCATGGGCTATAGCACCCAGTGATGACCCCTGCTGAATAAATTATAGCAGTGACTGCAAAAAGGTGATTTTGTAATTCTATCATTAATTGTATATTTTTTACCCAGTATTCTTCTGTGAAAATAAACTTTTCCTGCTTCTTCCCTTCCCTCTTTTTCTATGGACTTAGGAACTTGTTGTTGTTGTTCAACGTATCAAAATCTATTGTAAATGTCATTGTTCTTAATACTTCAGTTCCTCAAAGTTGGCCGGTGGGGAGGGCCCCTCAATGTGTACTTCTTAGCTTTCCGGTACATTAACTCACCTTGTACTTCTCCCATCCAAACCATTATCAATCCTTTCTTCAAAGAGATTCATTCCTCTTACTGGGAAATGACATTTAGAAACCAAGAATTACCTAATTCTCTTGCATACTGGAGAAATCATTTTACTTATCTGTATTTTTCATTTGTCATTTACTTCCCACACTTTTTTCCTGCTGTTTTGTACTATCTAAGGAAAGGTCATGTGTTAGACCTTTTTAAATATCATGGTTTTAATGAGGCTGTTATATTTAGACATGCAATTTGCTTGAGAATATTGTAGGGGAGGGGCTGGGGCTGGTAAATTATAGCTTTAATTCCAGCAATCACTTTCAGAATTTTTTAGGTCTACTGTGTTCCCGTCCCAGTGAGTTACCTCCTTTCATCTTCCGTTGTTTCCTGTTTAGAGGAAGAAGACGCCCCCAGCAACAGATGGGCATGGCTCAAAAAGAAAGCGTGTAGCTCATAGCTGTTCATCTGATTATTAATCTCTGGTTCCTCCAACTTCTTTCAGCAGCCTACTTCTCTGGATTAAGAGTCTAGATCAGACAAAATAAAGAGGACACCTGTGCACTTTTCCTTGCTCTTCTGCGGCAAAGAAGAGGCCCCCCAGACGCATTTCCAGCTCTCCCTGTGGCTACCCTCACTCTATTTCTCGGTCTTTCTAATAAAGGATCTGGGTAGAAGCCACAGGATAACTTCTGCATGGCTTCACCTAGCACAGCTTATGTGTTAGTTAAGTCTCTCTTGATTTCAAGGGAAAAAGCCCAACACAAACCAGCTTGAGATAAATAGAAATTTATTCATTTATATAAATAGGGAGAGAATAAATATAAAGGTATTCAGGCATGACTCAGTTCAGAATTGGAGGGTCCTCTGTCTCTCTCCCTCCTCCCATCTTGTTCCTGTCTCCCTCTGCTTCCCTAAGTTTTCTATGACTCTCTTTCAGCCCTACATATCCTTGCTTACTTTTATTTTCCTTATTCTTATAAAGGCTATCTCCACATGGTAGTGAGACTTCACAAGCAGCTCCAGCTACCTACCATTCTAGCTCCAACATCTCTTAAGAAAAGCACCTTCTACGTCACCTAGAAACTGTAGAGTCCCAAAAGAGAACGTCAGCCCCACGCTTACCCTTGGAGCAATCACTAGACTGGGGGAATGTGATACCATGAATGGGTGGACTGTTAATTCCCATGTGAGGAGGGAGGAATCTGTGAGTGGCACTCCCAACAGAACACGAACGAAGAGAGAAAAAGACCACCTCATGAAGGAGGGAAGAGGCACATCAAACAGAAATAGCATGTACCCACTACAGCTCAGCTTTTATAACAGTAGTACCTCTGGCCCAAAAGATAGGAGGCAAGACATTTTGGTATCATTATCGCTATATCAAATGCTGCAGCATCCGCTAATCCAACATACCAGTGGCTCTTCATGTAGCTTCATGGCATTAGAGACTGACCATGAGAGAGAGCTGGAATAGAAAAAGAAATGGAAAGCTCTGAAAACTGTATCATTCTGTTTAGACTAAGTCATGCTGCCTCTCCAAACCATCCCAGAACCACAGTGGTTCACTCGGCAGGGTCTTTGTCTTGCTTTGAGCTCTGGGGTTCCACATCATCTTCCTTCCAGGACCAAGGCTTAAGCAGCAGCTTCTATCTGAAACCTTCTGTTCTCCTGGAAGAGAGAAAAGGGAGAAAGCAGAACCACGTGATGGTGCTTAAAACTTCCGAAGTGACACCATTATTTCCACTCACATTCACCTTTCCCTGGTCAGTGTCCTGGCCAACCCTGATATCAACAGGGCAAAAAAGTATATTCATTCAGCAGAGACAGCTGAGTAGAGAAATGCCCGGTAGAAAGTGGTTCAGTAGAGAGAGGCAGCAATTATTTTCTCAGTAATACAATTGACTACAATAATTAGAAGGACAAAGACAACTGTCTTTTTGAGGAAATGTAAGCTATCTCTGAAGATTCGTAAGAATAATGTGTCAGTAAATTGTAAGGGGCTATCATGGCTAGAGTTTCTCTGAAATACCATCCATTGGACCCAAAGAGATATTGTTCATATGCTTGGCCTAGGGAAATATCGAAAATACTGAGCTAAGCAAATGTGAAAGGAAGAAGGAGAAGCTGTATATATCCTCCCTATTTCAGGGAAGAATGACCTATTCTTAGGGTGGCCATATTATTTAATCACATAAATTGGGATACTTTGGAGAATAAAATGGGGAATTTTTGATACTTACATTGGGCCAACTAGTAAGCCTTAGCAAGTCAGGACCTATAATCACTCTACTTTTATCCCATGATTGCCATAGATTGTAATAATAAATTTTTGTATATTCTAATGTATTTACTCCCAGACATGGGTCCCCTCATTGGACTCATCAAAATTTTAAAGAGCACTGTTAAAAGTATGGCTTCCTGAGCCTTATCTATAGAATTTAAATCCCCACATCTGGGTGAATGTGGCTGAATGTGATAACATCAGAGTATCCCATCGCTTCCACTTCTGGCCTCTCCTGTAGAAATATTCTACTTCCTACTCTACTGGCATGAAGTTTAGCCATGTGACCTGCATTGGCCAATGAAATGTAATTGGAGGGAAGCTCTGTCAGAGCAGAAGCTTTAAGGCTATTAATGCTTTCACCTTCTCTTGTTTCCTATGCCAGAAAGATCAGCAATGTTCCATGTGGGGCTCCTTCTTCAGCCTCGGGCCCCAAAGCGAAGAAGGCATGGATCACAGCTACAGCCAGCCTAAAAGGGACTTGTCACATGAACAGAAATAAATCTTTTTTGTAAGTAATTATGATTTGGGGTGCATTTGTTTCCACAGCATAACCTAGCAGGATATGTCTATATCTCACATGAAAACCCTAATCAGATTAATTATTCATGCTCCATTATTTTATTCATTGTTCAGTTCTATTTTTTAACCTAAGCATCTCACACAGGGCAAAGTACAGATGATGTGTCCAATGGTTATTGACTGTTTTCATTTGATTAGTTGTATTTATAGTACTATTAGATTCCCTACCAATAATTTACCCTAAATAGTTTTGAGGTACTCTTTCATTTTTTTACTGAAAGAAGGGACACATGTACACTGTAGACAACTCAAAAATAGAGAGTATAAAAAAATCACGCACCATCCCATAAAACTTAGATTAACTACTGTTGATATTTTAGTTAATTTTCAAGAGCTTCCCGAGGATATTTTAGTTATTTGATCATACTATACAGTATTAAATATAATCTTCTCATTTATTTCTACAAAAATATTTCCTACATTGTCAAATATGCTACAAAAACATTTCAATGAATATACAGTTTTCCGGTATGTCAAAGTCATAACTGAGCTAACCCTCTCCCAACTGGTTGTTTCCAATTATTACTAGAATTAATACTGCTGTGAGCCCCTTTGTGCTGAATCTTGTAAGCATCTCTATTTTCTTATATGAAAGTCTGGGAAGGCGAATTACAGGGACAAAGAGTATAAACAATTTTAAGACTTTTAATATGTATTGCCAAATTGTTTTAAAGATAAGTTCTACCAAAAATATATACCCACATGCATTTGCCTCACTGCACACTTACCAGCATTATACCTGACAATTATTTTAATCTTTCCAGTCAAATAATCAAAACTAGGCTCATTGTTGCAATTTCCATTTCTAATAAACTTGAACATTTTCTTATGTTTGTTAGCCATTTGTCTCTTCGTATGCTTTCTGTTTCTGTAATCTTAATGTAATTGGTCCACAGAGAGTTTTATCCAAAGTCCCTATCTACTTGCAAATGAACTTTCAGAATACATCTCATTTGTAAGTTAGAAGCTATTTATATTAGCTACATGTTAGAATGGAACAAGAAAGATAACACACCACCAAACTCTATCAGCACTATCCAGTAGAACTTTCTGCAAAGTTAGAAATGTTCTGTATCCTCACCGTCCAGTATGGTAGCCACTAGCCACAGGTGACTATTGAGCCCATGAAATGTGGTTAGTGTGACTAAGGGACTGAATTTTTCTATTTTATTTTATTTCAATTAATATAAATTTTAATAGCCACGTGTGGTTAATGATTATCATATTTGACATCACAGCTCTAAACAATTTACCCATCTCAGGGAATGGGTCAGCTTAGGCTTCATACTTGACCTACTAAATCCATAAGCAAGAGGGAAAAAAAACAAGATCAAGGGACAAAGTGCATAGTGTGAGGCAAGCTCACTATATATAGTTATATACTCAATGCATTTCTGTAGGGTTTTCTTCTTTTTTATTATTTAAATTCAAGTTAGTTAACATATAGTGCAGCATGGGTTTCAGGAGTGATTCAGTGATTCATCACCCACACACAACACCCAGTGCTCATCCCATCAAGTGCCCTCTGTAATGCCCATCACCCTTCCAGCCCATCCCCCACCCACCTCCCCTCCAGCAGCTCTCAGTTTGTTCTCTATGGTTAAGAGTGGTTGGTCTCCCTTCCTGTTTGTATCTTATTTTATTTTTCCTTCCCTTCCCCTATGTTCATCAGTTTTGTTTTTTAAATTCCACCTATGAGTGAAATGGTATGATATTTGTCTTTCTGACTACCTTATTTCACTTAGCATTAAACTCTCTAGTTCCATCCAGGTTGTTGCAAGTGGCAAGATTTCATTCTTTTTGATGGGTGAGTAATAATCCATTGTATATATATACCACCTCTTCTTTATCCATTCATCAGTCAATGGACATTTGGGCTCTTTTCATAATTGATAATTCTGCTATAAACATTGGGGTGCATGTGCCCGTGGGTTTTTCAGTTAAAGTGGCCATGCTACCCTTGCATATTCAGCTTACCATATTTCCCATGTAGCAGTCTGTGTCCCAGATGCTTTCACATATTAACATGTATCCTCACAATAAGCCTATAATATAGCTATCAACTTTTCCTCCATTTTACAGGTTAAACAACTGAGTCACAAAGAGGTCAGCTTGCCTAGGAACATAGAGCTAACAAGTGCCAGAGCTAGGGTTCAAGTCCAGCTAGTCTGGCTCCAGAAGCCATGCTTTTAGTCTATCCATTCACTAATATTGCCTGCTGGTATATAATCAACAGGGGAACATAGTATGTATTGTACTTAATGAAATCAGGTATGCTCTTGCCAGAAATGCCTCTAACAAGAGGTAAACCTTTTCTTTCACAACTTAGCATTAATAGGCTCACAATCAAATCCCTGGCTAAAAAACAAGAATTGTTTGTGAATGAAAAAACTCACTACAAGAAAGGCAGTCAACCCATACATGAATCTAACTAGCTCTCAAATCATGTTAAGTATTCGCCTTCACAGAAAACAAATCTAAAAGACTTCACATTTGGGCCAAAGAATGGCCTTGTTTAACTTCTGCTGGGTGAGCCAAATAGAAGCCGTGCTTTGGCTATTTGTCCTGCTCAGGAATTCTGCTGTACAAGATTTATGAAGGTTGTATTTGTTAATCATTTAAAAGCTTTGCTCTCGGGGGATTGTTTTATTAAAGTTATGTCCTTTCTCATGTGAAACATGTGTTTAATGATTAGAATAATGTATCAACGGATTTTTTAATTTGTCGTTTTCCAAAGCACAAAATTAATCTACCTTCAACTGGCTCAACAGGAAGCCAATCACAAAGGGAATCAAAGTTTTTGAATGGAGATTAAACTTCTGTGAGTGGAAAAATGATTTGAAGAGAGGTCTACCTTTCTTTAATATATAATTCCAAAAGCGGTACCGGCAACATTTTAAAAATTTAAAAGATTTCGGGCACTTGGGTGGCTCAGTCGTGAGAGCGTCTGCCTTTGGCTCAGGTCATGATCCTGGAGTCCCGGGATCAAGTCCCGCGTCGGGGTCCCTGCTCAGTGGGGAGTCAGCTTCTCCCCCTGCCTCTGCAGCTCCCCCTGCTTGTGCTCACTCTCTTGTCAAATAAGTAAATTTTTTAAAAATCCTTAAAAGTTTTTTTAAAAAATTCAAAGATTTGAAAAAAATGATTACAGTGTCAGAGGAAATTAATATAATTGATTTGCAAACAGCTTACTTTGCTGTGATCACACATATTCCTTCAGGAGCCAGGCTGCCTATGTCGTAAGCCTATGCAAACAACTGTGCTAAGCAGAGCTCTAAAATAGTGCATGCTGTGATGATGTTCCAACTTCTACTCGATGGAACAGCTAGCTGATGAGGGGACAACTAATGCAAATGCAAATGATCCTTGGACGACTTGGACTTAGAATGTTGCTTCAACAAGGTACTAAACCCTACTAGTCTCTTAAATGTGGACAAGTTACAGTTGAGGTTTTGCTTGAACTCTGGAAGCAGAGCTTTGTATTAGAATTTTATATTAGAATTTGTATTAGAATTAATGCAAAGCATCGTGCAGATAGTCATGTTCAAGACTATGAACATAACTATAATTTTCAGTAATAGCTAATAGGAAGAACATACAGCTTGATAGCAGAGAGGTAAAAGTTAAAAATCCCAATCCTGCTACCTGGATAATTTAATGTGGTACTAGATAATTTAGTTAACTTCTCCAAGTCTTCGTTTCTTTATTGATTATGAAGACCCACTATTCGCGAGACTGCTGAAGAGCACAGAAGTGGGAATGGCAAAGTTCCCGAGATTTGTGACACCAAGAGGCAGAGGATGAATGCTTAAACTGGGAGCCTGGAACACTAGGTGATATCAGCAGTCATTAAAACCAAGATGAATTCAGAAAAAGACCCAACTCCAAACATGTTTAACCAGGTTGCAAGGGACAAAGCAAACAGCAACAACAGCGAGGATGAAGTAGTGTCAGATGCATGTCAAAGTCACAAGAGAAGAAACATAATGTACCTGTCAGAACTCCAAATCATTTTTTTTTTCTGACTGCCTTGTGCCAGATTCCACATTCAGGACTTTTTAAAGGGTCTGAGAACCATTTCTGACAATCTGAAACTCAGTTTTCACAACATAAAATAAAAATTTTATATATCAGCCCTGCCTGGCACTTGGTTATTTGGAGGAACAAGGGAAATAAGGCAAATGAAAGCATTACCATGTAAACTAACGTGCTAGAACATTAAGTGCTCATTACTATGGTTCTCATTGCTCTAATCAAGTATACTTAAGAGAAAGGCTTTGCTTACAACATTATCTTAGAAAATATAAATGTAAGTAGCAGCCAAATTAATAGTTATTCTGAGTATCTTTGCTGCATAAGTTAAACAGGATTAAGACATGAAATCATGCACTTGTGTTTATATTGTTTAGGATTTTTATATATTCTATTTTCTCTGATGGATATTTACTTTTATTTGTTTGTTTCATAATACATAGCAACTGAGCTTTCCTTATACTACATCAAAGGTCAACAATCATGTATGACAAAGTTGAACATGGAATAATAATTTGTAGTGACTTACCTGACCATTGCTTCTAGATACCCCAGTACTGCTTATGAAAGGGTACACGATGTAATGACTGATAAGAATAGGCTCTGATACTTTATAGACCTCGTTAAACTCCAGTCTTGCTGCTTATCATCTGGTAAATTTTAGCATGTTATAGCTTTTGAGCTTCAGTCTCTTCTTCATTTGTAAAATGGGGAAAATCATCCCTACCGAAGTTCAAAGAAGGAATGAAATACTAGAAAGAGGGTGTCATCAGGTCAATGCTCGTGAGCTGCTTCACCTTGTAGGTGTCCACAAATGGCACTGGTCTCAGTGATCCTACAACAGTTGCATTCTGGAAGTCCTGAAAGTCCTGAAAGTGCAGAAACTAACAGTCATAGGGACCTTAGACAGACTGGCCTCAGCAGTTCAGAGTTAACCTATCAACAAAGAAGAAACAAGTATACACTGTTGTATATTAGTTTTAATGAGAGCCTCTGCCACGGGACCCTTCTGTGGCATCCTGTCCCTGCAAGTGCGCTACACAGAAATCCAACTGAACAGAAAGTTTCTTGCTGAGTGAAGAATCAGAAGAGGAAAGTGGGTTATTTGATTTGGGCATACAACATAACTGGCGTATCTTTCTCCACCATATGTCTATGAAAGGGATTGAATATACCCCCCCCAAAATGCCATTTGGGTATATTATTTTGAGCCTAAGGCAATTGAAGAAAAGCAGATGCAGAAAAGGCTCTCTGATCCCTTTCTACCTAAAAAGTGGGGCTTACGTTTCCTGTGAAAAATATTTCCTCTTCCAGAAGAGGATATTCTTATCAATTCTCATCATCTTTACGAACAAACCTACCAAAGTAACCCTTACCTTCCATTAGTCTCCCCCTATACTTGCCCGGCACTTTCCCACAGTGTACCACCCTAGCACACACACCTTTTCCCTTTGTCGTGTCACATCGCCACAAGATATTGCTCTTTGTTAAAATGGTATATAAGCTCTCAGGTCCATCTGCTTCTTTTGAGTCTTCCTTTCTTACATATGAAAGCTCTGTGTACATGTACAAATATTAACATCAAATAAAATGTGTATGCTTTTCTTCTACTAGTCTGTCTTTTGTCAGTTTAATGAGCAGGTTTAGACACAGAACCTAAAAGGGTCTAGGAAAATTCTTTCTTCCCTTACAGCTGTATTTGTCATGTTGTCATACTATTCCAGTCCGGAGGGCTCCTGATTCATTCATAGATGGACATTCTCAAAATTGGCCTCTACTTTTTGTTTTTCTCTTAAGTCTCCACTACGTTTTTTTTTTTTTTAAGATTTTTATTTATTTATTTGACAGAGAACATGAACACAAGCCGGGGGGAGCAGGAGAGGGAGAAGCAGGCTCCCTCCTGAGCAGCTTCCCTGGATCATGACCTGAGCTGAAGGCAGACACTTAACCAACTGAGCCACCCAGGCACCCCTAAGTCTCCATTACTAATCAGCTTCTCTTTTGATTGATACAATACGTGAAGAAAGGCATTTTAACCTTCAGATATTTTATAATGGAGTCTTCTAGGCCTAGAGCTCTTCTTTCTTTTTTAGGGCAATTTTTCTGATTTTATAGATAAACTCTCAAAAGGCAATCTTATTTCACAGTTTTTTGTGCATTCCTCAGTTCATGGTCAAGCATTAGCTAAAATACCTAACTCATACTACCTGGTATTTAGTAAGTATTTGATAAATGCTAGGTTTTTTTTTTTTAATTTTTCCTCATCCGTGAGTTTATCTTTATTTATAACCATACTCTACGTCAAAGAAATAAAGTCAGATTTTGTCTGCAATCTCATTTGTCTACAGTCTCATTATAATCTCTCAAATGATGTTAGTTAAAACTAAAACTACCCAAACTGCTTTCGTAGCTGCTACTCAATCAGTCTATAAGACAAACCTCCTCAGTGTTAAGAGCATATTAAAACGCAAGTCTCTCTGGGGAGCCTGGGTGGCTCAGTGGATTAAGGGTCTGCCTTCGGCTAAGGTCATGATCCTGGGGTCCTGGGATGGAGCACCACGCTGAGTAGGGGGAATCCTGTTTCTCCCTCTCCCTCTGCCATTCCCTCCAACTTGTGCTTACTCTCTCTAGTGTTCTCTGTCTCTCTCCCTCTCTCTAATAAATAAATAAAATCTTTAAAAAATTTAAACTAAATTAAAAAATAAAATAAAATGCTGATCTTTCCTACCATCCGAAAGTAGAGCGTTCCGATGAAAACTTCCATAAACTAAAATGGCATAAAGTGAATAAGAAATCACCCTTAATTTATATGAAAAATGTTTGAGCACTCCCGGACCCAAAAAATAACTGTTCTTAGGCTTTTCTGATACCTTAGAACACATCGTACTAACAAATGCACAAAATAAAATTGAGATAAAGCACAGATGCTCACAGACATGATTCAGGGCTCTGGCAGCTTGAAGCTGAGATGCTAAGTGTAGTTCCTGAGCAAGAAGCTTGGCGGGGCGCTCTTGCTGATCCAAGCACCTGCTGCTCCTCTATAGCTGGTGCAAAATGCACCCTGAACGCTGTTTTTGCTTTTTGTCTTTTTTTTTTTTTTTTTGTAAAAGTTAAAATCCCCTTGGATTTCTTTTAGTTGCCAAAAACAGCTTAGTCATACAGGTCTTTTATAAAAGTGAAGTGGGGAAACATGAACTTTCAAAAAGGTGAGGATACCTGTAGTTTCACTGATGGCAGGTTTAGGAACGTGGAGAAGAGTATTTTCAAAGGAGTTGTAGAGGAAGAGCAGGAAAAAACTCAAAAGCAGTTATATTCATAGTATTTGTTTAATTGTTTCTTCTCCTTCGCTACTTATGTTAAACAGAGAAAAACAAAATGGGGTATGGAAAAGAGGCACAAAGAGAAAGGCATTTTTTTTTTTAAAGATTTTTATTTATTTGACAGAGAGAGAGACAGCGAGAAAGGGAACACAAGCAGGGGGAGTGGGAGAGGGAGAAACAGGCTTCCCGCCGAGCAGGGAGCCCGATGTGGGGCTCGATCCCAGGACCCTGGGATCATGACCGGAGCCGAAGGCAGACGCTTAACAACTGAGCCCCGAGAAAGGCATTTTTAAAATTTCAAAATCGCAGGTAAAAAGTACTTACCGTTTTCCTCCGGAGACCTCCTCTGTGGCGGTGGCAAATAATGGTCTCCCGCACCATTTCTACCCACTTGTACAGCTGCTTGACCTCCTCGGTCGGCGGCTCCCACACACAAACCATGCCTCTTACCCCCTTCAGTCTTCTAAATGAGAACAGTTTCTTCTTCTAGCCTTCGGTGTATTCATTAACTAATTAACTAACTAACCCAATGGCTACTCTACAGGCAAGAAACTCTGTGAACAGAAGACCACTAATCGATCAAGAGGGGAATAAGCCTCAAAAACAGAAGCGAGACCTTTGAGAGGAGCTGGGAGAGCTCCTGACTGAGTAGGTTTCAGCCTACCACAGCAGGTATTTAAAGGGCAAATGCCCCAGGCCGTGGACAGACTACATTTAGCCGAGCTGCAGAGGACAGACTAAGTAGGTCCAAATCTGAACAGTTTGAAGTAACCACATTAGGGATGGGTGGCAAATAGGTGACCTTAGTGGAACCGAACAAATGGGCATCAGCAGAGGAAACCGTTCACACCTACATAAATATGAAGTCTTTCCTCATGCAGTCATTAGAGATACTCATTACGAAAAGGGGCTAGACATTGTTCTCCCTACGTGGGCAACCTTTGAGGCTACTTGTAAGCGAGGGAAATTTCTAAACACCTAGCCTAACATTTTTCGATTCTCTGGAAAAAAAAAAAGCCAAATTTTCATTTGGACACTTATAAATATAAAACCCTGGAGTATAAACTCTGAATTGCTTATCTCCCCTCTGGGGACATTTATTTAGATTTCCATAGGCAAGAACCCAGAGACCTTTCCTTTTTTTCCCAAATGGAATTTGTTTACATTAGGGAGATGGGGTTTCTCTTTGTCTCTCCAGAGACTATACTCCTCCTGTATAAGCTCCTAGGTTCCCAATTTTGAGGTTCCCTTCCTGTAATGACCTAAAAATCCCTTTGCACATGCTGGTCTGCCCATGTGGTCCCCCTCACATTGCTACAGAAAAAGCAAGAACTAGTGCAGTTATTGCTCTAGTAATAATAATCTACCTTGATCCAGAAATGCACAATATGAATAAATACAGAAATTAAAAGCTTATCATAGATCTCTAGATAGAAAGACAGGTAGATAATATAGAGATAGATACAAATTTATAAAATGGTAATATGTATTGTGGTAATACTCCTTATTCATGCCCTGTGAACATGCGCAATTTTCAGTTATTGAACTTTGCACCATTGCTATTTGAGGGTAGCATGTGATATAGAAAATAGTACTAAAACCACAATGGTTCTAAAAATGCAGTTTGATTCACATATACAAGCTTTTGCATTGGAAACCAAAGCTACTTAGGCTATAAAAGAAAGTTACCACCCAAGATAGCCATGAAATTTCAAGAAAAATATTTAGTTTCTTCCTGGTGTTATTAAAATTGTCAATCACATTTATGCATAGGTCACTAAATTCTAACTTTTTCCTCCACTTTTTATAGATATTGGCGTTATCTACAAATGGTTGTTGTCCCATTCCAGTGTTTTGCCCAGAAAGTCCTTACTGGTCTGCTGCAGTATCAAGACATTCAAGGTTTTTCTGGACAGAACAAGGTTTCTGGACATTCAACTGGAGAGATCACAAGCTCGACTGGGACTTACTTGATATAGCAGCATATTTTAGAGACTTATTTTCACTGTTGACCAACCAAAATATTTGTAGAGTGATCCATTTCCTACAAGAAGTACAAAGTGAATGTGATAATAAGGTAACACCAACAGTGGACACGTTTTCTGATGATGTCGTGGTAGATCTTGTTTTTTCAATGACTTGATAGAGCACAACTTTAAGGAACTGCCTGAAAACATTTTGAATATTATGAAGAAACATTTAAAAGACAATAAAACAAAGTATCATTGAATTAAATGTTTAAATTGTTTGAATAGGTGTCCCTGACAATATTACCTTGCAGATTCTGTGGGCATTTGAATTCAGAACCCTTGTTTAAAGTGTATGAAAGGAAAAGAAAAACAGTATTTCAACCTCAATAGACTATTCCTAACTGCTATCACTCGCACCTTATTTTGCATAACTCAATTCAGTCTTCAAGGACAATTTCAAATAGAAATATTTTTTTCTGAAGAAAACTTTCCCTAGGCACTAAGAGGAATTAATTGCTCCCCCAGTAATGCTTCATTTATTCCTCTAATCTGGTACTTCCCTCACGGTACAGATTCCTTATGTGCAAACATGGCCGCCATCTAGACATCTGAAAGCCTTTCAGGACAGGGACCATCTTTCTTATGCCTGTTTTTAATCACCAGAATATAACAGATATTTAATAAACATTTGTTGATTTTTGAAAAGTGTAAATGCATTTTTTTAGCTTTTGTATTTTTATCTATGGCAAAAATGCTCTCAGTATTAAACACATATGGAAATATATACGAGTTAGAAAAGTACAAATTAATTTGCAGACGAGGTCAGTGCCATTCATGCCAGTCTGTGGCACCTCTGGCAATTTCAGGAACACTCTAACCAACTCCTCTAGGTTCTATATTCTTTCTTTCTTACCTCCACCACATACATACTCTTCATGATTATAGCCCTGCATGTTATAGTTCTTTCCGTTCTCTCCCTGAGTCCTGATGGTTGACAGCAGAGAAGAGCATCTCTTGGGTGGCATTGAAAGCCACAAACTTCTAAATCCTGATTTGGAGCATGGCATTGGTCTGGAAGAATTAATTCATTAGGAGTGAATTAGACTTTGGAAGCCTATCACCCAGCATTCCCTGTATGATACTTTTCCTATGCTTCTCTGTATTTTTCTAGAAATATGTCCTACCAATCTGTAATTCATTACTATGTATAGTGTTCACTTCAGCAAAACATATGATTATCTTTTAGTGTGGTATGAAAGATCATTTTTCTTTTAACTTTGTATGATTATAACTAATCCAACTAATTTTGTTTCTGCAAAACATCTCTGATGATAAATACTAAACCGTTCACAGAAGTAGCTCTGTTTCCAGAATGTTGGAAAAAACAGTTATGTGGAATGAAGACTGATATTTTTTTTTATTGTTCTCAGGAGTTTGAACACAAAGCAAGTTGTATGTCAACATTTAGACAGACCATTAGAGCTATCAGTTCACAGTGTAAGAACACTTCACAAAAAATGGACATTATTATGGATGATAAGTTGGGCTCCATTATATTTGGCAATAATTAAGTTGAAGCTGGAACAAGTCTGAAGATAAGCGGTTGTCGTCTGGCTAGAAACTAGAGACATATTCATGCTGAGTGTTTGAGGGAGGAATAAGACTAAAAGGAAGTCTACATTTTAAAACTTAATGCCATCAAAAATTTCCTTTAAAATCCTGCTGAAGTTTTGGATATGAGAACATATCACCCTACATCATGTCACTCCTTCTCATTATTCTAAGACCAAATTTATTAAAAATCCTATGGATTGCTTCAGTAGTAACTTGACATCTTTAAATGTTTTCTCAGTAACAGTATGTGCAATTGTTATATTTTCATTTTAAACATTTTCACCAATTGTTTTATTTCCATAAATTCTGATTTATACAATATGGTCTGAGTTACTGAGATGAAAAGAGGTATTGAAAGAAAAAAACATATGTGATTTATTTTAATTTCCATCAGATTTTCAAAAAAAGTAGGTTACAACTACCAGAATTTTGTGTTCAGTTCAGTTCAGTTTTTTTATTAAGTTTTTTTATTCTAATTCCAGTATAGTTAACATACAGTGTTATATTAGTTTCAGGTGTACAAAATAGTGATTTGACAGTTCTATACATTACTCAGTGCTCTTCATGGTAAACCCCCTTCACCTATTTCACCCATTCCCTCTGGTCACCTTCTGTTTGTTCTCTATAGTTAAGAGCCCATTTTTTGTCTCCTTTTTTTTCCTTTTTCTTTTGTTTTGTTTCCTAAATTCCACATATGAGTGAAACTAGATGGTATTTGTCTTTCTCTGACTGACTTATTTTGCTTAGCATTATACTCTCTAGCTCCATCCATGTTGCTGCAAATGGCAAGATCTCATTCTTTTCTATGACTTAATACTCCATTGTGTGTATATACCACATCTTCTTTATCAATGGACACTTGAACTCCTTCCAAAATTTGGCTATTGTAAATAATGCTGCAATAAACATGGGAGTGTATATACCCTTTTGAATTAGTGTTTTCATATTCTTTGGGTAAAAATCCGGTAGTGTGATTACTGGATCATAGAGTAGTTCCATTTTTTAATTTTTTGAAAACCCTCGAACTATTTTCCACAGGGACAGCACCAGTTTGCATTCCCAGTTCCTTTTTCTCCACATCCTTGCCAACACTTGTTTCTTGTGTTTTTGATTTTAGCCATTCTGACAAGTGTGAGGTGATATTTCATTGTAGTTTTGATTTGCATTTCCCTGATGATGAGTGATGTTGAGCACCTTTTAATGTATCTGGAGAAATGTCTATTCATGTCTTCTCTCTAATTTTTTAATGAGATTATTTGTTTTTTGGGTGTTGAGTTGTATGAGTTCTTTATTTTTTTTTTTTTGAATACTAACCCTTTACCACTTATGTCATCCACAAATCTCTTCTCCCGCCGAGTAAGCTGTCTCTTGGTTTTGTTGATTATTTCCTTTGCTGTACAGAAGCCTTTTATTTTGATGTAGTTCCAGTAGTTTATTTTTGCTTTTATTTCTCTCATCTCAGGAGACATACCTGGAAAAAGTTGCTATGGCTAATATCAAAGAAATTACTGCCTGTGCTCTCTTCTAGGATTTTTATGGTTTCAGGTCCCACATGTAGGTACTTAATCCATTTTGAGTTTATGTTTGTGTATGGTGTAAGACAGTGGCTCAGTTTTATTCTTTTGTATGTAGCTGTCCAGTTTTCCCAACATCATATGTTGAAGAGACAATCTTTTTCACATTGCATATTCTTCCTTCTTTTGTCAAGGATCAATTGACCATATAATCATGAGTTTGTTTCTGGGCCTTCTATCCTGTTCCATTGGTCTATGTGTCTATTTTTGTGCCAGTACCATAGTGTTTTGCTTTGTAGTATGACATGAAATCTGGAATTCTGATACCTCCAGCTTTGTTTTTTCTTTTTCAAGATTGTTTTGGGGTAAAAAAAATTTAAAAAAAAAGACTGCTTTGGCTATCCAGTGTATTTTGTGGTTCCATACAAATGTTAGGATTATTTGTTCTAGTTCTGTGAGGAAAGATTTGGTGTCAGTTCAGTTTTCTTTAAGGTGGGTATATTGTCTTCAGAGCTTTTATATGTTAAATTAAAATTACCTTAATTTAAATTTTTTAATTAGCTTCTACATTGTTTTAATTGCAATCAATCAAGGAAGTACAAAAGCAAAGCTTAAACTCCCCCCCCACACACAAAATGCTTCTTAGTTCTAAAAAGTTTAAAAGATTGAAGTAGCATAAAGAAAAAATTATAATAAAGAATAATAGAATAAAGCAAAATTCCAAAGTGTAGAAAAAGACTGAGATTATTGGCAAGTAAAATTAGTAAGAATGCCATTGAAATTAACTAATGCTATTGAAATTAATTAAAAGAGAAGAAAAGTGAACAGAGAAGGACAATGGAAGAGAAGAAAATGTTTACTTACCTGCATGGTGAAACATTACACCATAAATCAACTTCTCCAAAGCTGGTTGATTTATAACTTGAGGGTTACTTTATACTTTACTGAAAAGAAATTAAGAGTTGGTGAGTTGTATAATAAAGCTGTATCTTCATTTTATCTACAAATCTATAATGTGAGGAAATTGGACTATACTAAATCTCAATCCCTCCAGATGAAGCATACCATTTATTGATAGATTTTCTTCATGTATATCCACAACATGTGAAAATGTTCAGGGCATGCCAGCCCAAAATATTCCACTTTGATATATTGATTACTTTTAGCTGAAGGCATTTGCAAAAGAGCAAATGCAGAGATTTCTCTGAATTCCTTTTAGCTGCTTAAAGACAGAGCTTCGAAAAGGAACTCAGTTGTCATAATCCCCTCCCTGGGAGTTAGACTCACTCTTATTACAGGAGAGGATGCTAGAAGTTGACACCACACCCAGATGAACTTTGGCCCAGATGATCCTACTTCCCATCTATTCCACTAAGGACCCTACATCATTCCTAAAAATCATTTACTCTCCCTCAGTGGCCTACATCCTCCCTTCCCCTGTCTCGATTAAGACAAAGATAAGCTCCCAAATCTCATTGTTTTTTGCCAATTCACTTTTGTTTTCCTGTGATACCCCAAGGGCATACTATTAAAATTAATAAATTTGTATATATGTTCTATTAATCTACCTGTTGTCAGTTTGTTTCATAGGCCCAGCTATTGAGCCTGGGAAAGTAGAGGAAAAGTTTTTTTTCTCTACACATGCAAACTTTCATATGTACTCTGGAATTCAGAGATAAATTTTTCACACTGAAATCTGCCCAAATATTTTAAAAATAGGTTTAGTCTAAGTTATTGACATTTATATTACTATAGTGATGGAAGAACTAAAAAAGATTCAGCACTGGAGACAAGAGAAGTATCCAGTTAATAGACCTGGCATGTTCCTATTCTTAAGGCAGAGATATTGGTTAGAGCTGCCTCGGCAGAAAAGCAGATACAATGAGCCACTGAGACCCTCTTGTAGGACTCACAAAGCCTCTGATCATCCCAGAGTCTTGGGCTGAATTGAAGTTAGAGAGAGTCAAGTGGCCTGCACTTAGTTAAGAAGGTCACAACAGCACAAAGTCAAGAAAATTTTCACTTGTACTCCACTATCCATAATTAAAGTCAAGAATTTGCTTGTGAAATTTGAAAATACATTTTGGGAGAATCTGAGATTTGCCTTTGCCAAAAATACTCACTTGAAAAGTTAATCTATTTTTTTGTATGTCTAAACAGATGTCAAAGATGCCTTAAACCACGTTAGCATAATTATACTTTTCAAACACTTCAAAGTATTAGTCTCCCATAGAAACACGCTTATGAAAATAGATGTTACAGCAACAAATATAAATGGAACAGACAAGTCTTGCCTGTCAATTTTAATTATCAAATGTTTATTATTAAGTTGGTAGTTCGTTTTGCACATATTAATGTAGAATAAATTGTAACGGGCAATTATTTTAGAAGCAAAAAAAAGTTTATATTTAACTGTTCTTATAACTTTAACTTACTTTCTAAATACACAATGACCTGAACTTTTTAACTGATGGAAAAAAGTATGCTGTGCCACTTTCCCCCCTTGATAAGTCATAACCCCCAAAGAAATGTATATTACTAAGCTAACTAGAGATTTGAAACAGGATTTTGAAATGTAAAGCATTCATATTTTATGGGTTATTTTAAATATTAATAATTACAAAGAATATAAGTTTTCTTAGAGGTATAATATAAGTTGTCTCACATTCAGAAACATGCAAGGAGGACAGATGTGAGATTAATCATCTACAGTAATTCTAAAATAAAATTAACACCTTTGAACTGACCAATGATAACCACAAGACATTTTCTAAATATCCTTATCCACTGAAAGGAACCAAGTATTCTTAAAAAAATAGCTGATCCAAGGCTGAGCAAGGAGAGTACATGATGATCCTAGACCAACTTGTGCCAGAGAACAAGGAAATTCTCAAGAATGATAAAAACCTATCAAAAAGACCCAGGAGACAATTTGAAGAGGTTTTAAGTGGCCAAATTTATACAATTTTAGAATCGAATTAAGTAAAGACATAAATGAATTAGAACTTATCAAACAAGAATACATACTGATATAAATAATAACTAAACTAGAAGAAAAAGCTCTACCTTAGAGCTTTACTAATAAATATTGAAGGAATAGTGGAATTTAAAAATTACCATTTAGCAGCCAAGACAGTAACACTTAATTCAAGACAAGAAGCATTGAAGAGTGAAATTTTAATACATATTATGTATACATACACATACACAAAGAGAGAAAGAGAAAGAATGACAATGGGAAATGTGATAGAAAGCTAACAATTAAGGGATTTGGGCAATGGGTATATAGATTTCTCTAACCTCACTTTCCAGCTTTTCCACTAACATAATACTGTATCAAAAGATTAAAGTTACTCAAAACCTCATTATTTCAGACTCCATTAATTCAGTGCCAAATATAGTATTTTCATTTGCTAACAATGTTTTATTCTTAAAATTATTTGATTCCGGATTTCTGTAGATTTCCAATAGCTATATTTGAAATTCTCAGGAAGAAGATAATTTTTAAATAGTTTCAATGTCTGGTAAAGATGAAAAAAAAACTAATAATAAAGATTAGAGTTTAATGTTTTAAATATTCAACAGATATTTATTGCAAATTTGCTATTTACAGAGTCAGACAGTATTTAGGCTCTGGATTCAAAATGCCAGGAAGCAATGACCAAGTGGCTATGCATTCAATAAAGAATGAAGACCACTGCTCACTTGTTGGATGCGGGAAGAACCAGTCCTTTCTTTAATGCACACCAATGTGCCTCTTCCATCAATTTAATCTATGAATCCTTTGTGGAACACCTTTAGTGGGCAAAACCTGTTCTCTGATTCTCAAAGACCATTCAAGTAACACATAGATCTTATTTTTCATGAATTCAAATTTAAAAAGAGGAGATAATCAGGGGGGAAAGATATATACCTAGGTAATGCTAATATAATGGAGACCAAATAATGGAGCTATGGAAAGAAACTTTCTCCCTTAGGAAGAAAATCTTTCTTTTTTTCTTTTCAGAAATCTGTTAAGGTTTCTGGAAGAAGGGGATGTGATCTGCCCCTTTAAGGATGCATCTATGCTACCTATGGGTAGGTTGGTCTAGACAGAAGGAAAAGCTTTTTTTAAAAGTCTAGAAATGGTACTAAAAGAGAAAAATATGCAGCCAAGAATACTATATCCAGCTAGGCTGTCATTGAAAATAGGAGAGATAAAAAGCTTCCAGGGCAAACAGAAACTAAAAGAATTTATGATCACCAAACCAGCCCTACAAGAAATATTGAAAGGGATCCTCTAAGCAAAGAAAGAGCCAAAAAATAACATAGACCAGAAGGAGGAAACACAGGCAATATACAGTAATAGTCACCTTACAGGCAATACAATGGTACTCAATTCTTATCTTTCAGTAGTTACCCAGAATGGAAATGGGCTAGATGCCCCAATCAAAAGACACAGGGTATCAGATTGTATGAAAAAACAAAATCCATTGATATGCTGCCTGCAAGAGACTCATGGACCCAAAAACACCTCCAGATTGAAGGTGAAGGGCTGGAAAACCATTTACCATGCTAATGGACATCAAAAGAAAGCTGGTGTGGCAATCCTTACATCAGAATAATAAGATTGATAAACCCCTGCCCAGGCTTATCCAAAAGAAAAGAGAAATGACCAAATACATAAAATCAGGAATGAAAGAAGAGAGAACACAACCAATACTAAAGAAATACAAACAATTATAAGAACATATTATGAGCAAGTATATGCCAACAAATTTGACAATCTGGAACAAATGGATGCATTCCTAGAGATATATCAACTACAAAAACTGAACCAGGAAGAAACAGAAAACCTGAACAGACCCATAACCACTAAGAAAATGGAAGCAATAATCAAAAATCTTCCAACAAACAAGAGTCCAAGGCCAGATGGCTTCCCAGAGGAATTCTACCAAACATTTCAAGAAGAATTAATACCTATTCTTCTGACACTGTTTCAAAAAATAGAAATGGAAGGAAAACTTCCAAACTCATTTTATGAGGCCACCTCATAAAATCAAGGCCATTACCTTGATCCCCAAACCAGAAAAAGACCCCATCAAAAAGGAGAATTAAAGACCAATATCTCTGATGAACATGGATGCAAAAATTCTCACCGAAATACTAGCTACTAGGATCCAACAGTACATTAAAAGGATTATTCACCACGACCAAGTGGGATTTATCCCTGGGCTACAAGATTGGTTCAACATCCACAAATCAATCAATGTGATACAATACATTAATAAAAGAAAGAACGAGAACCATATGATCCTCTCAGTAGATGCAGAAAAAGCATTTACAAAGTACCTCATCCTTTCCTGATTAAAACTCTTCAGAGTATAGGGATAGAGGGTACATACCTCAGTAACATAAAAGCCATCTATGGCAAACCCACAGAGAATATCATTCTCAATGGGGAAAAACTGAGAACTTTTCCCCTAAGTTCAGGAACAGAGCAGGGATGTCCACTATCACCACTGCTATTAAAAATAGTACTAGAAATCCTAGCCTCAACAATCAGACAACAAAAACAAATAAAAGGCATCTGAATTGGCAAAGAAGAAGTCAAACTCTCACTCTTTGTAGATGATATTATACTTTATGTGGAAAACACAAAAAAGACTCCACCCCAAGACTGCTAGAACTCATACAGGAATTCAGTAAAGTGGCAGGATATAAAATCAATGCACAGAAATCAGTTGCATTTCTATACACCAACAAGACAGAAGAAAGAGAAATTAAGGAGTCGATCCCATTTTCAACTGCACCCAAAACCATAAGATACCTAGGAATTAATCTAACCAAAGAAGCAAAGGATCTGTACACAGAAAACTATAGAATTCTCATGAAAGAAATTGAGGAAGACACAAAGAAATGGAAAAATGTTCCATGCTCATGGATTGGAAGAAAATATATTGTGAAAATGTCTACGCTACCTAGAGCCATCTACACATTTAATGCAATCCCTATCAAAATACCATCAACTTTTTTCAAAGAAATGGAAGAAATAATCTTAAAATTTGGATGGAACCAGAAAAGACTCCGAGTAGCCAGAGGAATGCTGAAAAAGAAAAGCAAAGCTGGTGGCATCACAATTCCAGGCTTCAAGCTCTATTACAAAGCTGTAATCATCAAGACAGTATGGTACTGGCACAAAAACAAACACATAGATCAATGGAACAGAATAGAGAACCCAAAAATGGACCCTCAACTAATCTTTGACAAAGCAAGAAAGAATGTCCAATGGAAACAAGGCAGTCTCTTCAACAAATGGTGTTGGGAAAATTGGACAGCCACATGCAGAAAAATGAAACTGGACCATTTCCTTACACCACACCCAAAAATGGGCCATCATTTTCATCAAAATGGATGAAAGACCTAAATGTGAGACAGGAATCCATCAAAATCCTTGAGGAGAACACAGACAGCAACCTCTTCGACCTCAGCTGCAACAACTTCTTCCTAGAAACATCATGAAATGCAAGGGAAGCAAGAGTGAAAATGAACTATTGGGACTTCATTAAGATAAAAAGCTTTTGCACAGCAAAGGAAACAGTCAAAAAACCCAAAAGACAATGGATAGAATGGGAGAAGATATTTGCAAATGACCTATCAGATAAAGGGCTAGTGTCCAAAATCTATAAAGAACTTATCAAACTCAACACCCAAAGAACAAAGAACAAATAATCCAATCAAGAAATGGGCAGAAGACATGAACAGACATTTCTGCAAAGAACACATCCAAATGGCCAACAGACACATGAAAAAATGCTCCACATCACTCGACATCAGGGAAGTACAAGTCAAAACCACAATGAGATACCCCCTCACCCGGGTCAGAATGGCTAAAATTAACAAGTCAGAAAATGACAGGTGTTGGCGAGGATGTGGAGAAAGGGGAACCCTCCTACACTGTTGGTGGGAATGCAAGCTGGTGAAGCCACTCTGGAAAACAATATGGAGGTTCCTCAAAAAGTTGAAAATAGAGCTACCTTACGACCCAGCAATTGCATTACTGTGTATTAACTGCAAAGATACAAATGTAGTGATCCAAAGGGGCACTTGTACCCCAATGTTTATAGCAGCAATGTCCACAATAGCCAAACTATGGAAAGAGCCTAGATGTCCACCGACAGACGAATGGATAAAGAAGATGTGGTATGTATATACAGTGGAATATCATGCAGCCATCAAAAATGAAATCTTGCCATTTGCAATGATATGGATGGAAGTAGAGGGTATTATGCTAAGTGAAATAAGTCAACCAGAGAAACAAGTATCATATGATCTAGCTGATATGAGGAATTTGAGAAACAAGGCAGAGGATCATGGGGAAAGAGAGGAAAAAATGAAATGGGACAAAATCAGAGAGGGAGACAAACCACAAGAGACTCTTAATCTCAGGAAACAAACTGAGGGTTGCTGGAGTGGAGGCGGGTCAGAGGGATGGGGTGGCTGGGTGATGGACATTCGAGAGGGTATGTGTTATGGTGAGCACTGTGAATTATGTAAGACTGATGAATCATAGACCTGTACCCTTGAATCAAATAATATATTATATGTTAATAAAATATAAAAGGAAAGGAAAGGAAAAAATAAATAAAAAGTCTAGAAAATGTAGGTTATGTTTTGAGAAAAGAGAGTAATCATAGGGCCAACTCATAAACAGAGGCCAGTCAACTGCTCTCTCCTGCCTTGCCATTCTTTGGAAGCCAAAACCTGTGAACTCAAGGAGATACTGTGAGATAATAGAAAATGTATATATATTGGTCTCTGCCTGCAGTTCCTGGCACAGAGTTCCTAAAGCCTTGTAATTTCCTAAATGATAAGACCACTATGATCATCTTTTGTTCTAATGAGGCAACTCTGAGTGAGCTCCTGAATGACTCCTAGATGGAGGCTGGTCACCTGAAAGACCAAGCCATGATTCAAAGCTTGGGATTTTCAGCTCCACTCACCTTCCTACCCATCCTCCAGAGAAAGGAGAGGGGCTGAAAATGGAGATAATAATTGACCATGCCTATGTGACAAAGCTTCCATAAAATTCCAAAAGTAGGGAGTTTGGGGGGGCTTCCAGGTTAGAGAACACATCCACACGGAGAGGGGGATGTACTTCACTTCCATGGTGATAAAAGCTTCTGTGCTCAGGACCTTTTGAGACTTCACTTTATGTATCTCTTCATCTGGCTGTTCATCTGCATACTTCATCATACCTGGTAAATATAAGTAAGTGTTTTGCTCTAACAAATTAATTGAACCCAAGGAGAGGGTTTTGGAACCTCCAGTCTATAGCTGGTTGGCCAAAAGCACAGGCAACAACCTGGCTTGTAATTGGCATCTGAAGTGTAAGGATGAGGGTGGGGTGGTCTTGTAGGAGTGAGTCCTTAACCTGTGGAATCTGACACTGTCTCTGGGTAGATAGTGCCAGAATTGAGTTGAACTGTAGGACACTTAGAGACTTGCTTGTTATTTGGGGGAGCGGGAGGGGGAGGGGTGGAAACCTCCACACATTTGGTGATCAGAAGCAAAATATTTCATGTGACTAGTAAAGGAGATACAGAGGAGAGAAAGTCATAGTTAAGGAGAACTGGGTGTTTCTGGGGGGGGGGAAACCTGAGATTTTCCATTTGCAGACTCTTTCAGCCTCTGGAAAAATACAATACAAGCCATCTCTACAAATTAATATGAAATCATTTGTTTTGTTTTTTTCTCATCATTCCAGGTTCAGAGCCATCAGATACAATCCTGAGATCATAAAGATTGAGTTCTGCTGATTATTCTCACAATACAAAGTGAATTTTATTAGACCTGAACCTGGAAATTATATCTGGCATTAAAAATAATTGTTGACGTCAGAGTTTTTAAAAATGACATTTTGGTCTATTTTATAAACCAAACCAACACGTGCATTTCTAACCTTTATTAAGATAACATTAACTGTAAAGATAATGTTTCATTAAATTACTTTCTGCCTTGCTTACTAAAATGTAAAATGATTTCTGACTTTGGTAGTTGCCATTCATAACAATCTATTGTAAGGAAATATTACTGTGTGAAACTTTAAAAATATCTAAGCATAGACAATGTACTATAAATAGGTAAGCACGTAGGTTTTAATTTGGACTCAGACTGGTTTGTTAGCATTTGAAAAACTAATCAGAAGCCTACATTGCACAGATAGCTCTTGCAAGTGTTTCAGCCTCTTTTTCTCTGATGCTAAAGGGATTGTTATTTAACATAAGGAATATAAGACTTTTTTCCCCATTGGTGGAATAAATTAAATGGTCAAGATGTGGGTCAACTAGAAATAGTATACAGGTGTCTCAACTCTTTCAGGAGAAGAGAAGGATTTAGCAAGGTTAACCGCCAATATCTTCCAGAGCCATTCCTTAAGCCTAAGGACTCTTCCGAATCTTTTGTATATCCTTTCTAAAATATCATGCCACCTGATCTGACTTGAAGTTTAGCTGAACAAAGCTGTTGGCATACTGTTGTAATTGCCTTATGAACCTTTCATTCGTGGTGCTTGACAGAATGTCTACAATGACAGTGAGCTGGGACTTCAAGCTTACAGACTCTTTGCCCCTTTTTTCACCTCTTTGGTAATAAATGTTTATACATGTGACAGAATTTGACCTGAGACAACAGGGCTTGTCATACCTCACCTGTAAGCAAGATTGTGGACAACTGTAGCCCTCAGTGACCATTAACCCCTAGAGGTTACAAGTATCTACCAAAAAATGTCATAATTTTGAATGACCAAATTGGCTTATAGCAGTTTGTAATAGATGGTCTCCTACTAAAACCTTTTCAATAGCCCTGTAAACATTATAGTATTGGGAGACAAGTAATAATATTTCAACAAAGTCTAGAGGGGCTTGGCACTGAATGCTTGTTGATGGCAGGCAAGGTGCTAGAGGCCTGGGGGTACCAATAGAGGCTGTAAAGGTAGAGAAGTCGAGGAACTTGTGGTCCAGTGGGAAAACAGATGCTTAAGTATTTAAGTATAATACAATTTGATGGGTATAAAGACAGAGATACACATGTAGAACTGGGGGTGAGAAGGTTCTTGGATGAAGAAAAACTCCCTGGATAAAGTAATCTTTGATTTGAGTCTTCAAGAAAAAATAAGATCTAGCCGTGAAAAGTCAAGCAGGAGGGAATGGGTTTATAGTGGCAAAGACACCTAAAAGACAAATAGCATGTTGTATAATGGGGACCGCAAAGAGTTACATGTCCCTGGATTGTAAAATACCAGGTGGATAGTTATGAAAATGAGCAGAAGAGGTAGCTAGGAGCCATAGAGTCTGGTCATGGAACTGTGAGTTGCTTTTGAGAAGCTTGGTGCTTATCAAAGGTTACCAACTTTTTCAAATATCAGCATCCATTTGGGGTTTTTTTTTCTTTATTTTTTTTTATTATGTTATGTTAGTCACCATACAGTACATCATTAGTTTTTGAGTAGTGTTCCATGATTCATTGTTTGTGTATAATACCCAATGCTCCATGCAATATGTGTCCTCCTTAATACCGATCACCGGGCTAGCCCACCCCCCCACCCCCCAAAACCCTCAGTTTGTTTCCCGTTTTTAACATGGAAGAATTTAGGGCTTCCACGTGATCATCAGTGTATTTTTACTGTTCATATACATTTAAAAATATACACTATCAGAAAGTTACTACAAATTCACTGCCATTTAGAAGTTTATTATTTATATTACTAATCATAACGTGTATCTATATACTTTTGAGAAATAGTCATGGATACATGTGTAAGAAATATTATTTGTTCAGCCTGTAATCAAAGATTGCAGTGGTTATTAAGGAGGGTACTTGTTGCATTGAGCACTAGGTATTATATATAAGTGATGAATCACTAAATTCTACTCCTGAAACCAATATTACACTATATGTTAACTAACTAGAATCCAATAAAAATTTGAAAAAATAAGATTGCAGCCAGTATAGATCTGCAAACATTAACCAAAATTTTAAAATAAGGGTCTGTAGAAGACAAACTGGGTACCACACTGCAGCTCATTAAAAATTTCAAACCCAAGAGAGAGGTGGTCAGAACTGCATGGTAGAGCCAGATCCCAAAGAAGGAGAGCAGGAGACTGGGGTAGCTCTTCATTTGAGAGATCCTGCATGAGGGCAGTGAAAAAGTGAAATGCTCAAGAGTTAACTGACTGGGTAGAAATGGTGAAGGAAAGAGAAGACTCAAAGCTCAATACAGGAATAGTCATTCCTTAGGTGAGTGTTGGTGACATTAACAAATAGGAGGAAATTTAAAATGGCAAGTGGCCATTTGCAATGATGTGGATGGGCCTAGAAGGTATTATGCTAAGAAAAATAAGTCAGTCAGAGAAAGACAAATACCACATGATTTCACTCATATGTGGAATTTAAGAAACAAAACATATGAACGTAGGGGAAGGGAAGGAAATAAAATAAGAGAGAAGTTGGAAGGGGAGGCAAACCATAAGAGATGCTGAACTCTAGGAAACAAACTGAGGGTTGCTGGAGGGGAGGTGGGTGGGGGGAGATGGGGTAACTGGATGATGGGCATTAAGGAGGGCCCCTTGATGAAATGAGCACTGGGTGTTGTATGCAACTGATGAATCACTAAATTCTATCCCTGAAACTAATAATACAGTATATGTTAACTAAATTGAATTTAAATAATTTATTTAAAAAAAAAAGAATGGCGGGTGGTGAATTTGTTTTGGACATGCTGATCGAGCTGATGTGAAATAAGAAAATGTACAGCAGGCAGTCAAACACTCATAAAGTTAGAAGTGTCCACAGCCCATAGCTAGTGATAGCCTAAAATTTATGAGACCACATAAGGAGAGTAGTTATAGGGTAAGAAAGAAGGATACCATGAATTGGAGAAAATACCCAAATTTGAAGGGTTAGAAAAGAAAAAGGGAATGAGATAGAAAAGGAAAAGGGGCATCAAGGAAAACCAGGGAAGTTTGGGGCCACAGAGTTCACCGGTAGGAGAGTGTGAAGTAGGAAGGAACGGTGATATGTATTCAGTGCGGTTCGTGCAGAATCATATATCACAGTGGGCTGCCGCTAGGAAGTGAGAAAATGAGAAATAGAGCCAGAAGCAGCTCTAGAGATCATCTCGTCTATGCTAAACCTCTCATTTTGCAGATAGGAAATTGAAGTTCAGAGAGATTTCGTGTCTAATTCATAATGAACTGTTAATGGCAGAGCCAGAGTTTGAGCCAAATCCCCTAGTAGAAAGCAAGCTCTCACAAAACTGTTATTAAAGTCTGATAATTAAAACTACCTGAGGCCAGTGTCCAACCTTTCTTAAGATAACAAATAATGAGAGACGCCTGGGTGACTCAGTCGGTTAAGTGTCTGCCTTTGGCTCAGGTCATGATCCCTGGTCCCAGGATCCAGTCCCACATCAGGCTCCCTGCTCAGCGGGGAACCTGCTTCTCCCTCTGCCTGCTGCCCGCCCCCAACCCCCATCCCCACTTGTGCTTTCTCTCTCTCTCTGACAAATAAATAAATAAAATCTTTAAAAAAAGTAAAGAAGGTACAGTCTTTACAAAAATGCTGCAGTTTCCAAGGGTATATTGGCCTGGGCATCTCATCAGCTTCAACTCATTGGTGTTCCCTAATTTGCAAATCTGTAAAATTTTCATAAGGTATTTTATCCCAACACAGAGATGCAGCATGTCCTTCCATTCCTCTGTGCAGGGGGCTGGAACTCTGGAATTAGAATCTGGCATGGATCTACCCATAGTTCCTTAGCCCCCTTCTAGATCCAACCACGATGACCCCTTGCTGAGGAAAAAGACTTTATCCATGAGACAACTAATGGACAAATGCAGACACCTGCCAAGTAGTTAACCATAAGAGATGCTGAACTCTAGGAAACAAATGGAAGGTTGCCTGAGGGGAGGGGGGTCGAGGGGGATGGGGTAAGTGAGTGATGGGCATTAAGGAGGGCACTTGATGGAATGAGCACTGGGCATCTCCTCAGCTTCAACTGTGTGTGTGTGTGTGTGTGTGTGTGCATGCACGTGTGTGTGAATAGATATGCTTATTCTATATCAAATACTTTTATATTGAGTAAATCCTTATGTGGAATAATCCCATGATAAATATAAATGGTTTGGTTAGGGAAGGCCAAGGTGTTTTCCAGTTTTCACGGCAAAACCAGTGGAGTAAATGTATTGCAGTCACTCTAAGTTTATACCTTTTGTAGCTTTGATAGATATTATGGAAATTTTAATTTGGAAAGTTCAAATATCCCATGTTTCATAAAGTTGAAACATTTTAAGGTCTTCCTTTTGGGATGGTGTTTGTGGTCTTTTTTAAAAGGGGATTATATGAGTTCTGTTTTCAATCTAGAGTAGAATTTAAAGAAATATACTATATACCAATGATTTTCTATGAATAGTCCTTTCAGAAAAGAAAGTTTTTATTTTAGTTTTCATTTGTGTGTGTTTTTTTTTTACAAGAAAATCAGTTCTTGTCCCACAGATTCTGAAAACTTACAGAACACAACTTACAAAAACAAGCAACCTGGTAATTTTCAGGGAACAAAAACATTAGAAAGCTAGTATAAAGGATATTTTGCTTTTGGTTTCCACTGTTATAGTGAAAGAAGCAAGAGTTAACGGTTTGTTTTCTGTTATGTTGGCAGTGGCAATGGTGGTATGGTTTTCAGAGAACGAGGGCTCTTGCTGACTTTAGTGTAGTATTTACTGTGAAGTAGTGGTAAACACAAACATTTGTTGAAGTTCCCCACATTCTATCATATAACTCCGATTTCTCTATTATTGTATTTTAAGATAATTATGAGATGATAAAACACATTATAATCAGGACTTATGGAGCCATTGTGCAAGCTACTTCCAATCTCCCAGGGCTTTTTTAGGCTTAATAAAAAATAACTTTAATTCAATCAAAGAGGAGAAAGATGTCAAAACGCTGTACCCATTTAGATGTGTATTTAGTTAGGTTTCACAACTATATTAAAGATACCTAATTGAGTTCCATACGTTGAAATGCTTAAGGTCTAAAGTTATGTTCAGCTTTTAGAGGAACCGGTGTGCGTGGCAAACTTCGAAACCTCGTCCACACAGAGAAAAGACAATGGCTTTAAAAATTGATTAAAATACACAGATCAAACCAGACATGGCAAATAGCACTTTATTTTCACAATGTTACTTCATTCTTGGCATGAAATGAAATAAAGTCCCAAACGTAAATGGTCAACTACATCGACCTCGAGATCGACATCACTCCGGAACATTTCTCTGTATTAGATGGAACTAGTCAACTAGTGTTGACTCCTTACTCTGTAAGAGGCACCGCATCAGTTGTTACGGGATACGACATCCCCACGCTGTGCTTAGGGGAGCAGTCACGGTGTGTCATAGGAGCTAAGGGGCACTGTGAGCCCAGGCAGTGTCTCACTGCTGCCCAGGGCTGATGTACCAGGTCAGATCACTTTGCTTCACTTAACTTGTTTCATTACCTTAAAAAAAATAGTAGTAGTACATTACTGCAGCAAGTGCTCCAAATATAACTCAGATTTCCTGAGGGAAGGTACAAGTTCTCTTCAAATTGGTCCACTAACAGAATTCTCCTAATCTCATTTTACAAAAGATAATTTCCTTATGGACCACTAGGAAGATGTCTTGGAAGGAGTAGGGATTTACCTGAAACTTTAGGGAAAATTTTCTTTCCCAAGACACTTCATTGATAGTTTTACAGGATAGTCAGTCTATTTGAAAAGATAGATTTGGTCAAACTGAGGTGGTTGTCTTAAGTTTGAGGCCATCCATGAAATTTTGTTAAGAACTAAGCAATTTATGGGTGCCTGGGTGGCTCAGTTGGTTAAGCGTCTGCCTTTGGCTCAGGTCATGATCCCAGGGTCCTGGGATCGAGCCCAGCCTTGGGCTCCCTGCTCTGCGGGAAGCCTGTTCTCTCTCTCCCACTCCCTCTGCTTGTGTTCCCTCTCTTGCTGAGTCTTTCTCTGTCAAAAAATAAATAAAATCCTTAAAAAATAAAAAAAGAATTAAGCAATTTATTTCTCTTGAGGTACAAAGTCAAATATCTGAGCTAAAGACTATTCAGTTACATTTTTATAATGCAATGAATGAGAATAAACAATAGCAATTAATTATCATTGTAATTTCCTAAGATGATAAAAATATAACAATTTTTTGAGGAAAATTTTAAGTTTAAGTATTACTGGAAATAGAAACTATTGCCAATCGCAACAGCTTTATCAAGAAATTTTTACCTTCTCAGTTAATTGGCTAGTCTAAATTATAACAAAACTCTTGTATATAAGATATTATATATTGAAAAATAGATGTATTGGGAGGAATAAGCTCTCACCTGGAGAAAACAAGCACCACTGATCTCAGTGAATCTGGTTTCGCCTTCATCAGTGGATTTCCTATTGACTTGGTGAGCACGGTATCCTCCAGGTCTTCCTGAGGATAAATATTCACATTCCTACTTCTCTGAACCCGTCCCCTCCTGCCCCATCTGCCACAGCAGCTCTGCCCTCTTACTTGCTTTAGTGCAGCTCAAAGCCTTCTAAACTTCTAGGTGCCAATCTAGAAAGTATTTCAACTGCTCATGTGCGAGTATTGAAACCTGCTCCATGGAAGGATGCCCCATATTGACAAACTCTTGCTTATCTATCAGGGGCCTCCAAGACATTCTTCATAGTCTCCTGGTTCCTGCCAATACAAACTAATTAAGTTCTGCAGTTCATTTGGTCTCTATCTTTGCCTCTGACGCAGGCCCATTACTTCTCTCTTTAAGCTATGCTGGGATTTGACTCGTTATTGTTTTGGTGATCAGGAGTGGATATAAGGGCCAATGCTGAGAACAAGCACTTTGTTTGTGTCTTTGTCCTCAAATATGAGAAAATGGGCCTCTTCTGCAAAGAGTTTGAGGGAATCTATGGATTCAAGGTTCTCAAGTACATCTATTCAAGTCTACCCATTTGAAGTCCTGGGGTCACACCTCTCCCACAGCACACAGCCTTGACTTTGACATAGGAGACTTACCTGAGCTGAAAAATTCAACCTCCTCGAAAGTCTTTTCCCATTGTACAATTCAGTCCTATGCCCAAATCATGGTTTATGTGGCCCTCTGGTTGCAGAAGATGAAAGTCTCTTGACATATTGTCAAAAAGTTTCTTTGAACATCACACTGAACCAACTTCAAACTGTTAATTAATATATCTAAGCCTGCCACTTCTCTCTGACAATAAATGATTTGCAGTTAGCAGCAGACCTCCAATTCCATAGTCCTTAGAATTACTCTTCTCCCCAACCCTTTCAAATGCTCAAGAAATTACACTATCTAGTGCACTCTCTCTCACCTCTCTCCCATCCCAAACCACCACAAGTGAAAGTCTCTGCAAGTGTTATCAACCCAGCATTCTAGTGACCATCAGCATTCCACCTACCAACCATCACAGGATCCATTTTGCAACCCAGTTGAGACTAAGCAAATCCTATCCTTATGGTCTGTTTCATAGGCCCACTCCTGGCACCAACTGTCTTAGATGTGGTTCCCTAGAAGCAGAGCCGGAAAAGAGGATTCTTATTCAAGATTTACTGAGTGAATTCTCAGAAGAGGACAAAGGCAGGCTAGAGCAGGGGGAGAAAGCAAAAAAGAAAAACAGTTTCAGCTGAAGGCTGATTTTCAGCCTGCTCTCATGGGGAAACTCCAGGGCACAAATCACCATAGAGTCCCCCCCTCGCAGTAAGAAGACTGGCCTTTTGTGCCCTATTGCCCTTCAGATACTGGCTGGGGACCGCCTCTGGAGGATGATGCATAAATTTCCAGGTAACCTAGGATCCTGTCTTCTGGGGCATTTCTTTAGAGAAGGACATCTATGAGCTGCTAACAGCCAACACTCATGGCAGCCAGGGCATGGGTGTGTCAGTGAATAAAAACGACTTGGGCACAGCACTGCAGCACACACTATGACCACACTTCACAACTGGGTACTAAGACTTACTACCTCTTCCATATACAGGAAGTCACTTGCTCCAGAACCGTCCTTTCTCAGCTACAATCTTTCCCTTTGATGAGGAAAAGACCACACACGTGAGCCACCACAGACAGAAATCCCTGCAACTCTGCTACTATATGTCTTGAGAGCCAAGGCAAACTGCTCCAACTACATCCAAAAATATGGGTGTTCTCCACACTGCCTCTCTGTATGGACAAAAAAAGTAGCTCGTGGTCCCTGGGGCCTCTGCTAGCACTCCAGCACAGGGGTGAAAGTTTCACCACTCAGCTTGCCAACAGAAGCAACACAAACAGCAAATGCAGATCCTGTGTGAGTACATCTGACAGAGCATAAATCACTGCTGGAATCTAATTGCAAGGATCCTGGGAAACATAGATGATGTATAAGAATCCTGCTTTGGGGGGTGTCTGGGTGGCTCATTTGATTAAGTGTCTGCCTTTGGCTTAGGTCATGATCCCAGGATCTTAGGATCAAGCCCTGCATCAGGCTCATCAGGCTCTCTGCTCAGCGGGGAATCTGCTTCTCCTTCTGCCTCTCCCTGCACCCCCCACCACTTGTGCTCTCTCTCTCTCGATCATTCTCTCTCTCTCAAATAAATAAATAAAATCTTAAAAAAAAAAAGAATACCACTTTGGCCACTTCACCCTGGAAGGCACCCTAAAAGGAGGAGAGTAATGGATGGTCAGCACCTGTCCACCAAATCCATGTCTGTCCACTCCTGCTACTCAGCATCTATCTCGAAATACCTAAACTTCTAAAGAGAGCATCAGTACCAATAACAGGCTGACGCCCATGCCTGGGAAACATGTCTTCTCTATATTTATATGACAAAATATCTTAATTTTGCCTTCACTCTCAGGTCATAGTTGACCTGTATAGAGTTCTAGGTTGACAATGATTTTACATCAGAACATTGAAACTATTATTTCGCTGTTTTGTAGCTCTGATTGCAGCTGCTGAGAAATCTGTTGCCAATTTAATCATTGTTCCTTCAGAAGTTAGCTGGCTTTTTTCTCTGATTGACTAAGTTTTTCTCTTCTTGATATTCTGCAATTTTGCTGTGGTTTTTCTGGGTGTAATTTATTTTTCTCTTTTCCTGTTGGATCTTGGTGTACTTCTTCAACCTGAGAGCTGTCTTCAATTCCAGGAAGTTCTCCTGAGCTATTATCTCTTTTAATACCAAGCTCTGCCGTAGTCTCCCATTCTTTTTTTTTCCTGGAATTTTATCAGCATATGTTGATGGATATTTTTATTTTATCCTCTACAGATCTTAGCATCTCTTTCATATTTTTCATCTCTTTATCTCTCTATGCTTAATTTTCTCCATTCGTTTATCAGTCTTTCCATTCACTTTCCCAATTCAGTGATTACACTGTTCACTTAATTAGTTGCACTTTTCAAGCTTCAGTTTCTGTAAATTTTATTATTCCCAAATATTCTTTTTCAGTCTGTTTCCAAGGTTACCTGTTATTTTATATATTGCTTGGCTATTGCCCCTATGGTCTATCAGATATTTTATGTCTACAATATTTGTGCAGGCAAAGTCTCTCATTTATTGCATTCTCTGACTCTTGGTGGCACTTGTTTCTACTTGTTGCTTGTCATTTTTAGCTACATATCAGAGATGAGTTAATTTTCTAATGTACCCTGGGTTGGAGAAGAATCCTACTGAGCAATTTTTGAGTGTTGAATTTTGAGCCCTATGGGTCTCACAAGTCTAGGACCAACTTTGTGTGCATTTTTTTTATCTTGGTGCTCTGAGTCTTATGAGGAGTTTAGCTCCAGCCTGCTGCAGACACAGAGCCCACTTCAAGTCTCCATTCCCTTGCCAGGGCCTCATGTCACATCTAACGCCCTGACCTGAGTTTCAAGTCCCTCTTCATTCATTTACCTGAGGAGTCCCCTTTCTTTGGAGCTCAAGTATATATTTAAGGATTTTTCATTTTTGCTGTTGTTATATTTTATTTATAATTTTTATGTATTGAAATTTGAGAAGGATTTCCCTTATCTGCTCAGGATAATCCTTCATAGCAATCAAAAGTATTCTGTCAATGACTTATTTGTCTTCCATATACCTAAGAAGAAAATAAAAAGGCAGTGTCAGCATCCCTCTGGCAACTTGCTGAAGCAGAATTAACAAGCAATAAGCTAACTTAGGTAACTAACAAGCAATAAGACACTTTCTTTAGTTGATATTAATCTGTCACTTTGTGGGTAGGAGATGGATGCTACCTGAAGAAGTGAAAGGATCCTCATTATTACCCTATTTTCCCTTAACACACCCATGGTTGTTACTGGTAAAATCTTATTTGAAGCGGGGAGGGAATAAAAAGTCTATTTATGCCAAACACAACTACAGTTAAAATACAGATGTTATACTATCTTATGGTAAAGAAACTAATTTCTTTTTATTATATGACCAAAGTCTTTGATAAACAAAAAGTTAATAAGGATACGCCCAGTTGCTGGAATTCCCTAATAAATTGAAAATATATTTCTCATGTGGAGAATCCTTTCAACACCCTTCAGCACTCCACCTGAGCCTTCTCCGTCCTCACCTGTTAAACAAAAGACACCTTGTGACACTGTTTCATCGTCATAGAGCCTTGTCAGCCCAGCCCCAAAATGGCAGCTGATCAAGACAAAGCAGGGAGCTACAGTGCATAATGACTAAGGGTGTTAATTGCAGGGGCCACTGGCCTTCCTCATGCAACTGCACAGAGACTCTGCCCTAGCACTGTCAAGATGTCTAAAGCTGAGATATACAGCCATACCAGCTGAACATAGACTTCTCTGTGGTGTTGAAAACTAAGGAAGAGGACCAGTGGGAGCTCTCCCTCCACGTGACATCAAGTGGGCATTACTAGTTTCCCCTTTAAAAAGAGTTGAAAGAGTCAATAAGTTTGGATTCCCATGGGCCCAAGTGTCCCTTCTACCAGCTAGTCATATGACTACAGCAAGTTATATAAGGTTTTGAATTCTAAAGGGTTTTTTCTCCTTCATTTTCTATTCTAATTTGGTTTTAACACCATTGTTTTCATTCTTTGTAGAAGTTAACTCACTAGCTCTTCTTTAGTCTTCTAAAAATACTAGGATCAAGTAAAACAGTAAGGGTATATGAGGGAACTAGAGATTCATCTTCCAAAATTAGTTTCCTGAAACAGACAAAAAGCAGAATCAGACCTATAAATACAGAGAAAAAACAGAGTTGCTGGAGGGAAGAGGGATGGGGAATGGGCAAAATGGGTGAGAGTGAGATACAGTTTATGAAATGAATAAGTCATGGAAATAAAAAACACAGCATAGAGAATTTGGCCAATGTATTGTAATAGCTTTGTATGGTGACAGATGGTAGCTACACTTGTGGTGAGCATAGTTTACTGTATGGAGAAGTTGAATCACTACACTGTAAACCTGAAACTAATGTAATATTATATGTCAGCTATACTCAGACTTTAAAATATTTTTTAAATTAGTTTCTTTGTTTTGACTTCAATCAGTTACAGATGCACTACAGATGTGCTGACATTCCGGAAAAAATGTTCCCAAATGTAGTTTAGCTACTGCTATATAATACTAATTTAAGGAAGCCACCATTAACACAAATGCCTTTGCCATTAAAATGAGACACTTGTTGTGTTGTTAATATCAGCAATTACATGAAGAGTTAAGGAATTTTTTAGAGGAAATAGTAGTCCTGATTGAGAGTGGAACGCCACAATATTTTCCTATAAAATATTTTTCTGTATCTTAAGATTAAACTTTGAAGGTAAGTCCTTTCTCCCTTCTGGGTAAAACACACTAGAACTTGAAAGTGGGCCACCTGCTGGTGTTTCAGAGGGAGTATGTGTACTCTTTGAAAATGGCAATTTGAAAATATGTCTCCACCAAGCTCTAACTCTGTTGAGGATTTTGGAGATTTTTTTTACTTGCAGGTGGATTTAATTGTCCTGGGACTCCACACTAAATTTCACCTCCTTGAAATGTGTGTATATGATTGGCCAAGAAGTTCTCAATAGATATCAACCAGAAGCTGAATCTCCCACCTGACTATTGATTCAAGCTGGACAGCAAACTTCAGGAAAGTACTGGATTGGATTTGGCTACATTTAGCATGTATGACTCAGAGGTGGTTCTGAATAGAGTAATAAAAACTTCCATATGCCAAATTCTAAGTTCTGGGGTGAGTGCTGAGGTCTCACATATCTCACAGAGCTTACCTTGCAGTGAGAGAGAAAGAAAATAAACAAGTCAACAAAGGAACACACACACACAATAAACAAGAATGCCACATAACTCTACGATCTATGTCTAAGGTACTGTGGTGGTGAAAAGATAGGTGGAAGTAAGGGGCTGTTGGAATTGGATAATCAGGGAAGAATTCCTGAAGAGGGGCTAGTGGGCTGAGACCTATTGGGAAGAAGTCAGCCATGAGAGAACCCAAAGGAAAAGTATTCCAAGAAGAAAGGAACACGGGAGCAGAAGCACTGGAGCAGAATCAAGCTTGGAATAGTAAGCAATAGAAAGAAGACCCATGTGAATAAATTATGTGAGTGCGGGAGAAGGGGGTTACAAATGGAAACCGGACAGGTGGGCTACAAAACCATGCAGGGCCTTCTGCACATCAATGAGCCTTTTGAACTTGATTTTAAATGTGACAGAAAGTCATGTGGGGGTTTTAAGTAAAAGATCTTGTATTTATATGACCCCAATGTAAATTAGAATCAAATATAATCTTTTGGTTCGTGTCTTCCTGCTCGCAATTATTACAACATGTGTTTATCTATCTGTTTGTGAGGCATCTTTTTCTGTTTTAATATGCCCTCTCTGTGTAAACTCTGTGAGGGTAGGGAAGAGACTGCTCTCTTTGCCCCTGAATATCTAGACACTAACAGAGAGTGTGCCGCATACATGATGGGTACTCAATACACGCTGGGCGAATGAGTGGCTGACTATTAAATGTTTATCTCCAATTCTTTTTAAGGTCACAGGATACCAAAATAACCCTCTCTATGCAGTAACTATAAGATTGTTGTACGAGGTGAATCAGTTCCAGGCATTATCCCAACTTTCTCAGCACGAATGTGTCCACTGAGCCCAAAGAAAGACACATTTTTATGTATTTTTAATATTTGAAATTGGCATACTTGCTTCTAATAAAACACAGAGAACCTGAAGAATAAATATGTTCTCAACACAGAACGGAAACAGAATCAGGAGCTCCGAAGGTAGGATTTCAATAGCTATTGTTCTACATGATAGGAGCTCTGTGATGGTTTCTGTTGTAAGCTGCAGTTCAGTGGATTGAATGGTGTAAAGCTGCATTAGTTAATAAAAGAACTAAAAGGATTTTAGGGCCATTTCCTTCAAGTAATTCTGCTGGATGGAACCATTACAGCCTGACACTCTGAAACAATAAACCCACAGTAGTTCTTTCACGGAGAGACTCTTTCTGTTCTAAAGATACTTAGAATCGTTCTAGTAAATCAAACCTGTGCATGCCTTCCTAGAAAGAGAGCATTATAGTAACCATTTCCAGGGCCATTGCCCAGCCTCCCTCCTCCAGTGGCTGTGTGCAGACTCTATCCAGACCTCCAATTTAAGTGTGTATGTCTGTGTGTTTCAGGGTGGGGATGGAGCGGGCTTTTTCAGTTCCTGGCTTTAGAAGTACTACCAGCTTAAACAAGGAATAGGGACAGCATAAGGATATGCACATAAGCATTTATCGTTTGTGGTTTTAGGGAAGGAGGGAGAATTTTTATCATCAAAAACATATCTTATCAGTGGAAATTCTCTTAGACTCACAACTTTCCATTTGTCCACTAGAATCAAGACAAATTCAGTGGAAGAGGTGATATACTCTCATATATTCACAGAGTCTCACTAAGGGGTAAATAATCACGTGATATCATCATGTCTGAGCCTTCCCTGAAAGGAAATTTAGTGATGGAGAAAGGGGGTATCCTGAGTCTCTAAAAAAGGGTCTGCCGGGGATAAAGGAGAGTTTTAGGACAGGGGAAATGGAATCTTCGTTCCCTCATGACTTTCCTGGGATCATCTCCCCTTAGAAGTTACCCCTTCATCCTAGAAATAGCAACATGATACCTGGACTGCTCGGGAAAGGAGATAAAGCAATATAAATGCAAAGAAAGAATGAAAAAACATCATATAGAGATTGCTTTAGGGCACAAGGTCATTGGACTATTTCATCACCTTCATGTTAAAAGGAAAACTTGAAACAAGGATTTTGAAAAAGAGTCTGTCCTCTGACATCTACTACTTTTCTCCTTGATTCAACTTGTCCTTTGGAAACTAGTATCAGGTTATTCATTAAATAATCATAAAATTTTGCTCAGTTCCTGCTTGGGACAGGAGCTGTGCTTGGTGCAGAGGATACAAAGATCATTAAAATGAATACCCTGATCTCAAATCATATACTGACTACTGAGGAGACGGAGGGCAAATTAACCATTGTGGTAGAACTCATCTTCTCAGGAGCAGAAACTTTTTACATTCTTATTTAATTCTCTATCCCCAGTGCCTAAAAATGGCCAGGCATACAGTATCTGCTCAATAAACATGTGTTGGATGTTGAATGTATATGATCATTGCTTTAAAGGAAATAACGCTAACAACTGCACCCACAAGATGGCATTTGGATTGAGACTTGAAGCATTAATAGGAAATTGCCAGTTAGGCAGGACACAAACACAGAGGGGGCAGAGAAGAGTTTGCCCAAGAGCACAGGAGTGTGAGAAAGCATAGAATATTCAGGAATAAAAGTAGGTTTGTAGGGATGAAGCATCAAATTCAAAAGAAAGTGGCAAGAGATGAAATTAGAAAGATAGGCAAGAGCCGTATTGGGAAGAGTCATGTGATTCTTAAAAAAGACCTGAAATTGAATATGCACATAATGAAAAACACTGAAAAACTTTGATCAAGAGTAATATATGGGGCACCTGGGTGGCTTATTTGGTTAAGCCACCAACTCTGGCTTTCGGCTTCTGTCATGATCTCAGGGACATGGGATCGAACCCCATGTTGGGCTCCAAGCTGAGCGTGGAGCCTGCTTAAGATTCTCCCTCTCCCTCTGCTCCTCCTGTGATTGCTTACCCTCCCCCTCTCTAAAAGAAAAAAAAATCTATAAAAAAGCAATATATAATGGTTTATATGTATTAAATGTGACAGGCAGGAAAGAGGAATGGGTGAATCAGAAGGTGTCAATACGTGAGGTCCAGAGACCAATTAGGAGCTACTGAAGTAGTTATCATAGACCACAAGGGCCTGAACTAGGGCATCAAAGGTGGGAATGAAGATGAGTGGAGGAAAACTATAAGCATTTTTAGGTGAGACCAAACGATGTGGAAATTTGATGTGGAAATGAAGAACAGAAGAGAAATCTAGGGTTTTTTTCTCTGATTTTGGCTTGAAGTACTGGATAGATTGTTGCGCCATTTGTAAAGAGAAGAAATAATAGAGGGCCCTTACACCAGAGATAAACAAATCTGACAGTATAGTAAGATCCCATTCTCTACTGGTGGGTGGAGTGTGAAATGTCTAGTGCTTGGCGTGAACACACCCACCAAGGCCATGGCCACCTTACCCAACTCTCACATGTGTTTTCCTGGTCAATATGAAAAGGCTCCTATACCTGCTTCAGGTTTTTGCTCAATTCCAGGTCAACCCTGGATGCCTGCTTCAGTCTCCTTGTCTGGGGTCCTGACATGTTTCTTCAGCAAAGGACGTCATTTCTCTATCGCAGCCACTGTGTGGAAGTCCTTTGTTGATACAAAATGACACAACTTCTGCTCTTCCTTATGACTTGCTTAAGAGGACAATTGTGGTAGACTCAAGAAGTCCAACCACTTGGATATTGACATGAATCTAGATAAATTTCAAAATGTGAAACATCACTTGAATATGATCTGGATTGCTGGTCACCTTTCTTAGGGTACAGGTCTATAACAAGAATATGACCCATATTCTCCAAACTTTCACCATAGAGGTGTTCAGTATGTCAAGTTCACACAAAGAATAAAAAAAAAAAAAAATTCATAGCCTGACAGCCATACAGGAAAAAACTTAGTCTTGAAAGAACCTAAAAATTCTCGTTAAAATGGCCTCAAACTTCGAATAATGAAGGAAATATCACATTTAAAAAAAAGTTCCAGTAATAACTAAAAAAAATCCCAGTCATCTATGTATGTGCATGATTAATTTATTGAAGTTCTTACTATATTCTAGCATAACTTCATTTGACATAATTTTGAAACATATAATTTTTTATCATAGTTCTCAATTTGCTCCTTTCCAACTGGACTGGTGATTTATAAATAAAGACGTCTATCAGAATCTCCTGAGAAGACTTTTTGTTTGGTTTTGGTTTGTTTAGTTGTTTCAAAATACACATGCCTCCATGCACTACACCTCTGAAGGTAGAGTCTGAGTATGTGTACTTTTAACTTTCATTTTGATATCATTGTAAACTCCTGAGAAAGATACAAGAATAGTATAAAGAACTGCCATATACTCTTCACTCAGAGTTCTTGCTTTCTAATGCTACATAATAAACATTTCAAAAGGTAGTGACTTAAAAAACAAAAACAAAAACAAAAACACAGTTCTATTTTAACTCACAGACCTGACCTTTGGTGTGTGTCAGAGGCAAGGCTTGTCTCTGTTCCGTGTAGCACCAGGAGCTACCGCTGGTTAGAGCAGTTAGAGCAAGATGGCTCTTCCTTTGACTGGCAAATCAGTGTTGCTATGAGATCAGTGCTCAGCCAGTGCTAAGAGCTGTGGACCTCCGTTCCTTTGGCGGAGGGGGGTGGGGCTCGCCACAGGGCTTCCAGAGAGGCTGCTTCAGGTTCCCCAGAGCATGGCAGCCCCCCGGGGTCCAAGCGTGGGCGTGCAGGAGAAGCAGGCAGCATCTCTATTGCCTTTTATTATGTAGCATGGAAAGTGATACAGCATCACTTCGGCCATAGACGTGCCCACCCAAATTCAGAGGGGGGAAATACACCCCTCATCCTAGTAAAAGAACTATGGGGTGAAAAGTATTATTGTCAGTATTTTCACAAAATACAGTGCTTCACACACAGAATTGTTTATATTTTGCCCCATTTGTTTTGTCATTGTCTCTATCGACTTGTTCATCTCTCTCTACATAGATACAGATACAGAATATCTATCTATAGACATATATTTAAGTGTGTATTTCCCAAAACAAGGGCATTATTTTCACAGTACAGTTACCAAAATCAGGAAATTTAATATTGATAAATCACTGTTACCTAATCCATAGTCCACGTTTAAACTTTATCAATTGTTTCTCCCTCTCCTTTCAAATCCATCAAGGATATTATCAGGCATGCGTATTTTTTCAAATCTCCAAAGGTGATTCTGGTGGGTGGTCTTAGTCTAGAATAATGTAAATATTTGGGGACAGATCCAAAGTCAAATCTCAGCTTTGTCATTGATCAGAAGCATAACCTTTGGCAAATTACTTTCGCTCTCTCTGCCTCAGTTTCCGCATTACTAAAAATGGGAATACTTTGGACTACATCACAGAATGGAGAAAAAAATGTAAGGCGCCAGCCTCTCAGCAAACGTTAGTTTTGTCCTCTTTTGCTCCTTAAAATTACTCACAGAGAACGTGGTGCTGTAAGTGAAGGTGTCCATGCCATGTTTGCTCTGCTCCCCTTAACTCTAACTGCATAGGGATGGCAATTCAGTAGAAATCCAAGGTGCTTTCCAGAGGCTGCAGTCACTTATTGGGGGCATATCATTTTGAGTCTTTTTCATAAATTAGAACCCACATGAGCTAGTTCGCTTTTGTCTTGCTCCCTGCTCTCAAACAACACCAGCTTCCTGGCATTCAAGGGCAACAGGGGAACCGGCAAGAGTGGTGGTATGAATGGTGAGGAAGTCAAGCCTGTTCTAGCCCTTTCTGTGCTTCTCCAATAGCACCATCCTCCAAACAGGAAGATGGTTTTTCATGGTGTTATTTGATAAGTACTAAAAAGGAAGCATAGGCACGACTTCCTCATTGGGTCTTTCATTATTACCATTCAAATGTAAGCTAAAGGAGGAAAATTCTTACTGCTTTTTTTTTTCTTACCTTTATATATGCCCCCAGGATACCTGCTATTAGCTCTGCTATTTCATCCAATCTCATTAGAGTTCAGTGGGTTTGGTGGACCAGAGATTTCATTCAAGGTGACTTCATTAATTTTTACAGCTTTTGTAGCTTTCCTTCTCCCTTGATGATGACATCCCTAAATAACCCTTTCTACAATATATAAACAAACATTTTAGTTACGAAGTCCCTAAGCAACTTGGTCCAGTTTATCAACAGCCACCAGATTTTTGAATGCCTTTGATCTATTATTTACTGTGCTTTATTGGGACTTTTAAAACCTGGTAAATAATTCCTGGCACATTGCTTCAGTCTGGTTCTAATAAGGCTGAGTCCATTCCCATGCATGTGTTTAGATTGCACAATACATAGCAACAACTCGGGCTCACCACCAGCCTTCATTGCTGGGAGACACAGAGGGATCCACGGGACAGACCTGACTTCTGCTTGTTGTCATAAAGGACAACAGAGATAAATGTGGCTAGATGGGTCATAATGTCACTAACAGATCCCCTTAGCTGTTGAACCAAAAAGATCAGGCCAATCCTTTCACCTAAACATGTATAAATTTTAATGAAGCGTGTATTATTGTCAATGCCGGTCCAGTCTGCAAGTCAAAGATTTTTATGTCCTGGCTAATTTCACAGTCACAAATTGGTACAAAAAAAAAAAGCACTCAAAAGACTTGAACTCTCACACAAAAAAATCACAGGTTCAAGACAGAGTGTGCCAGATGAGGCTTTGTTGCTGATTTTTTTTTTATTCTGTCCCAATGTATCTTGAGGCCATACCCTGCGTTGGTCCTGAACACAGTCCTGTTACATACAAAAGTCAGTTTCTTCTTTTAGCATACAAGCACTACAGGATAGCCTAAAACATCTTTGTGAAGATCCACAGTGGTTCTATTACCCCCATCCTGGGTCAGGTTGCACACCTCAGAGTTTGTATTACATAACTAATAATTTGCTTCATTCTAAACTGAAGCTATACTGTATGCTTGAGCTGGAAAGGTTAACTGTTTTTGCAGCGCTGGTCATAGCTTAGTATTACACTTAACTATGTGTTTCTTCTTAAAGGAGACTATAATCCCTTTGCAGGTAAAAGCTGAAAGTCACATCATCAATCAAGTTTATATTGCAACTTTTAGCAATGATCTGTACTACAAATTTAAATCACTTGTAATATTGTGAAATATTTATCACTGGGTAAAGCCAGTTGAGATTAAAATATTTTTCCAAGTGATAAGTCCATTCTAATCACCAGTTAACTAGAAGCTTGATATTTTAAAATTCCAAAATTTTAATTCCATCCAGGACATTTTTAACACTTGTGTGACTTTTTATTTATTCTTAGTTACACTATAACAATTGGAATATATAGGCTTTCAGAAACAAGCATTTTATTTGAGCCACCTACTTTTTCTTTGAATGGCTGCAATGCTTTCACTAACCTGCAAACCCTAGAATATTTAGTACATATAATAAGGAAGAAAATGAAAATATAAAGAAAAATAATTTTTTCATCCTTTATCTGTTTTGAAGGTTTTTCTCTAGTCATTGCAAAATCATAGCATAATAGATAATTTGCTAAGCAAAAGCAATGACAAATGATTCCCCTAATTGCTTTTTCTATTAAAAAAAAAAGTAAATTCTAACTCTTACATTTTAAATAAAGGAATGTTTCACTCAAGCTAATTTAGTCACATGTGAGCAGTTTTAACCTAAAGACAAAGTTTTAAAATCTTGACTAAGGCAAGGTACCAGTTGCCACCGTGAATTAAACTATCCAGAACAGTCTGAGGAAAAACACAAATATTACATCAGTCAACTCTAGCTTTCAGATACTATAAAATTTTAAGGCCAGAAAACTTTTATATTTACAAGAAATGTTTTGAAAGTAAGTGGAAGCTCTAAAATTCAAGAAATATTATATTGAGATTCAAATTGCCCTCTGGTGAAAAGGGCACACTGTTTAGAACTTTGTGCCTTAATATTTGCTGGATGAGCTCATTCCGTGTTCTGGATAGACCAAACAAGCTGCTAGCCGATTGTATTCTCTCTTCTAGAGAAGCCACAGAATGCCTGCCATGTCCACAGGCTTCTTCAGCTCATGGCATGTGATGGAATCACAGCTCACTGGATGTCTTACCCAAAAGAAGCCCATCCATAGGGTGACCAGTAACCTCTGAGGTAATCTGATGATAGAAGTCGGCCAAGAGCTCAATCAAGTCTTGTAATTTTTTTTCTTTTGGGGTGTGCCTTTGAATTACCTGCAAAAGTAAGATGCAGCAGCTGGTAGGTTTGAAGAATTTCAGATGACCCTCATCTACTAGATAAAATAAGACACTGCACGTGAATGGCCATGTACTCCACAGCAAGGGAATCATCCTTCAGCAAATCTTTTTCCCCGATTTACTATCACTTGTAATAAAAGACATAGTCATTTAGTGTACAGACTTGGTACACAGAAAGAAGATATATGCATAAGGTATATACATTATAAAACAATAACATAATGAACACCAATGAAGCCATCACCCAACCAGGAAATAAAACGTTATTTGCCTCTACTCATGTATTTCTCCTCATCCCATTTCCCCGCTTCCTGTTCAGATCAGCACTAATCACTACTTAAATCTTGTGTTTAACATTCCCTTAATTTTTAAAACTTCTTGTCACAAATATATGCATGCATTCAACATTAAGCATTCACAAATCACAAATCAGATGGTTATTTATTTTATTGTATTTTATTTTCATGATTTTGTGCTTTCTTGCGTTAAACTTCCACAATTTATTAATCAATTCTGTTAAAAACTATAATTTTCTTTTTTTTAATAATTTATTTATTTAGTTGAGAGAAAGAGACAGAGATAGTGAGAGAGAGCACGAGCTGGGAGGAGAGGGAGAAGCAAGGGACGTGGGGCTCCATCCCAGGACCCTGGGATCATGACCTGAGCCAAAGGCAGACACTTAATTACTAAGCCACCCAGGCCCCCCAACAACCATTTTCATAATAGAAAAAGATATATATCATGATCTGTGCTGCCATGAACTTTCTTCTAATCGTTCCTGGTGCATAGGTAAAAAATTTTCTCCATGGCATACCTAGGAGTGAAACTGCTGGGTTGTACTATACGCAAATGTTCTGCCTTTCAAGATAATCCCAGTGGTTTTGCAGTAGAGAAGAGAGCTCTTCCTGGTAGATGCAGAATTAGTATCATCAGAAATCCAGAGATATTGCTAGATCCTGAAATATTCCAATTTCTGAGGGCTGGCATTGGGGAGCACCAGCAGTAAAGAGTTGAATAGAAACGGTGGTATTAGGCATTGTTCTCCCCTCCTCAGTTGTAAGGGTAAAGCTTTTATCACTTTACCATGAAGTGTGTTGTTTCCTGCAGGTTTTTGTATATTAAGGGAGTCCTCATTGAACCCTACTTTCCCAAGGGATTTATTTTTTTTTAAGATTTTATTTATCTATTTATTTGAGAGAGAGTTAGCACGAGTGGTGGGAGGGACAGGGGGAGAGGGAGAAGCAGACTCCCCGCTGAGCAGGGAGCATGACTTGCGGCTCGATCCCAGGACCCTGAGATCATGACCTGAGCCGAAGGCAGATGCTTAACTGACTGAGCCACCCAGGCACCCCCAAGGGATTTATTTTAAGTCAAAATTAAATTTTATCAAATGATTTTTCTGCATCCAAAGATTATTGGATTTTTTCCTCTTTTTGCTATGAATGTAGTGAATTATTTTCTATATGTTAAAGCAACACTGCACTCCTTCCCAAAATAACTTTACATGTCCTGGGTTATTTCCTTGAGGATTCCTGCATCTATGCATATGCGACAAACTGGACTTTAAGTTTTCCTTTTTGAAATGTCCTGGACAGGGTTTGGGACCAGTGTTAACATTGACTTTGTAAAATGAATTGGATGTTTTCCTTTTTTTCTCTAGTCTAGGAAAGATTTTGTTTAAGATATTGATGAGTCTTACCTCGATGTTTGGAAGATTTTATTAGTGAGTTCTTCTGGGCCTGGGATTTTCTTTTTGGGAGGTTTGTGTTGTTCCTGTTTTATCACTGTTTAAAAAAACCCAACTGATGTCAGTGTCACATCCTCCAGGAATACTGGCCAGTGCACTGTGCTGAAGTTTCCTGCTGCCATTGAAGCCACTCCTATCACTGGTCACTTCACTCCTGGAACCTTCACCAGTGATCCAGGCAGCCTTCCAATGGATACTAATCCCATGGCTGACCACCAGCCTCTCAGAAACGTGTCTTATGTTAACCTGACTGACATTGCTCTGTGCAATACCAGTTGGTCTGAAGGCTTGTAGATGCCCTGTATGCCTACTCAGCATTTGCTCATTAAAGACTGGAGTGTTCAGCCTGCCACTGAAGACTGGGCTGCAGCCCATTTGTAGGAACAACCACAGAGTGGTCTTGAGCTGTTCTTTTACAAATTATTTTTTTTGTTTGTCTTTTTTTATGCTGAAGTACAGTTGATATGTTACATTAATTTCAGGTGTACAGCTTGGTGATTCAACAAGTCTATACATTATGCTATGTTCACCACAATGGTAGATGATACAACACTATTACATATCATTCCCTATACTGTACCTTCTATCCCCATGGCTTGTTCATCAATTAGTGGAAGTCTGTATTTCCTGCTCCCCGTCGCCCATTTTGCCCATCCCCTTAACCCCCTTCCCTCTGGCTACCAGCAGTTTATTCTCTGATTCTGCTTTTTGTTTATTCCTTTGTCTTGTTTTTTTTAGAGTCCACATATGAGTGAAATCACATGGTATTTGTCTTTCTCAGTCTAACTTCACTTAGCGTAGGTTCCTCATGTTGTTGAAAATGGCAAGATCTCATCCTTTTTCTACCTGCATAATATTCCATTGTGTATATACACCACATGTTCCTTATTCATTTGTCTATCTATGAACATTTAGATTGCTTCCACATCTTGCTTATGTAGATAATGTTAAAATAAACATATGCACATATATCATTTTGAATTAATGTTTTCATTTTCATAAATAACCAGTAGTGGAATTATTGGATCATATCATATTTCTCTTTCACAAATTCTTAAACAGAAAATGGAAATGTATCACTTATTTTCTAATCATTCAGGGATTTTCTCACTCTATTTTTGTTATTCATTTCTAACTAAACTCCACTATGATCAGAGAACATACTTTGATTTAACACGGAAAAGTTGTTGTGATTTCCTGTATAGTCCAAATACATGTATGTGATTTTGGTAAGTGCTCCATGTGAACTTGAATAGCATACGTATAATACAGATGCTGAGTACTATGATTTAGAAGTATGTTTTATGCACACAGACATAGTAAAGTTAATCATATTGTTCTAAATTTTTATATCTACTGATTATTTTGTCTGTTCTGTCAGTTCATGATACAGGTATTTTAACTCTCTTCTATGATCTTGGTTTCATCTACTTTTTTTTTTAATTCTGTCAGTTTTGTCTTACATGTTTGAAGACTATGTATACAAAATTAGGAGTATTATTATTTTTAGTAATCATTTTTGCTCCAAAGTCTACTTTGTCTGTTACTGGTATTGTTCTGCAAGCTTTCTTTTTGTTGGTGTTTGTATAGAATGACTTTTATCCTTTTGCTTTCAACTTTCCTGGGCCTTATATTTAAGGTGTATTACTGGTTAGTTTCTTTTTAATACAATCTGACAATCTTAGTTCTAGTGTGTTTTCCTTAGAATAGGAAAGAATTTTAACTAGAACATTTGGTCCGTTTACAGTTAATATAATACTAAAATATTTAAGATTGTATCTACCCTCTTACTTTTCTTTTTCTCCTATCTTGCCTTGGCCTGTTGGCTAAATCTGGCCAGATCTAGGTCAACTCTGGCCGCACTCATTTGTTGTTATATTGTTTTCAGCTGGTTTTGTACTGCAGTATCAGAGCTAAACTAAGAGCTAAGTAATGGGCTATTTAACTGTAGAGTAGTATTCTAATACATGAGATAGTTCTCTGAAAATTCTTTAATACATAAAATCTTATGGAAAGTAAAATATTTGTAGTACCCATATACAACAAAGATCTCATATTCAGAACTCCTAAATTCAGTATGTAAGAAAAAGGAGATAAGGATAGAAACTCCAAAATAAAATGAACAAAAAATTTGAACATGTATTTCATAAATAAGATATCCAAATGGCCAGTAAGCATATAAGATATGTACTCAACTTTATTAAACATAGGAAATTGCACATTATAGCCACAGTTCTATAAGGCCTTTCTCCTAGAATGTCTAAATTTTTTGAGTTAGAAAATAACAAGGATTAATAAGGCTGTGGAGCAACCAGAATTTCTATATATTGCTGGTAGGAATATAAATCGACACAATCACTTTGAGAACTCTTTGGCAGTATTTGCTGAAATTGAACATACACCTACCTTATGATCTAGCAATTTTACACACACCCAACAGAATTTCATGCACCTATTCACCAAAAGATATGGACAAGAATGTTCTTAGTAGAGCTATTCATAATTGCAATGAAACTAAAATCTACTTTAGCAGAATGAATAAGTCATGCTATTTTTCCATAGTGGATACAAACACAGTGAGAAGGAGCAAACTACAGCTGCACACCAAAATGAATCTTAAAAACATAATATTGAATGAAAGAAGCTATACAAAAAAAGTGCATATTCTTTTTGTGTAAAGTTCAAAATCAGGCAAAACTAATCTATGCTATAAGAAGTTAGAAAAGTGAATTCTCTCTGGAGGGTGTAGTGATTTGGAGGGGTTTGGAGGGAATTTCTTGGTAACAGCAAGTAGTGTTATGTTTCTTGGTCTTGGTGCTGGTTACAAACATATTTAGTTTCTGAAAATTCATCCACCTGTACTCTTATGACTGGTGCACTTTTTCCTCTATTATGGTATCCTTCAATATTATTTTAATTTTATGGCTATTTAACTTGATTAAGAGTACACTTCTAGATTTAGTAATTAAGAAATAATGTGTGATTATTTAGATGGAAAAGTTTAAGTGTATTTTTACTAGGCAAACTAACATATTAAGTATAGTACAGAGCAGTTATCAAAGCAAACGCCTATGCCTGACAAAGCTTCCCCCAGCTCTCATTTCCTTTCTTTTATATATTATTATACAGTAAATATTTACTTTTGAGTATGAAAACCATATGCTCAAGATGGAAAGAATAAAAATTTTTATTGCATCTCCTTTGTGAGAAACCAAATGTCAGTCAGAATAAATTAAATAAAATGAAAATGAAATTTATGGACAGGGAAAATCTTAGTTCCACTGTGATGGTTGAATACATATTTGAATGCCTTCCTTTTTAAAGTATATGTCATTAAATTAAAATTACTTATACTGTATAAATTTAGGACCCACAAATGACATAAACTTATCTCAAAAATATTGAACGGATATTGTGTGACAGTATATTCCTCAGTTCACAATTCACAGGAAAAAGTAAGCTTTTACTCTTTGAAGTAATTAGGCTATTATTTGATCATCACAAAACTGAAGTGCAAAGAATCTGGATCCTCTTATTTCTTTACACTACACAAAAGTCGATATCTATAATGAACAGTTGCACGGCAAGCAGTGAAAGCAATTGTTAATTATTAATTGGAGCAAAATTCTTATGACCACGGAGTCAAAAATTTTATATGAAGCTTATTACTACTTACTTTATAACAGTTTTTGCTACACAAATTATAACCTACCAAGGGAGCATGCTTTTTTATTATCTTACTCCCTATACCTTCTTAATGGCTTTGCAGTGGTAAGTGAACACACCATGAATTTCCATCATCAAAAAGCATTCACTTGAGCTCCTTTATAGTCAATCCCCTCTCACTACCCCAAACCCTGTAACTACTGGACTGCTTTCTATCACTACATGGTGCCTTTCCCAAAATATATCAGTGAAATCATAGAATATGTAGTCTTCTGTGTCTGATTTCTTTCACTTAGCATAATATTTTTGAGATTCCTGCAAGTTGTTAAGTGTATCAATGTGTGGTTCCTTTTTATTCCTGAGTAGTATTCCATTATATAAATTTATCACAATTGTTAATCCAGTCACCAACGAATAGATATTTAGGTAGTTTCTAATTTGGAGCTATTATGATGAATAATAATATGATTCTAAGGTTTGTAATTAAAGCATCTGGATGGACAAGTTGCCACAAATTGAAATGGGGAAAATTTTAGGGGGAAAGTTAAGAGTTATTTTGGTCATGTAAATTTTTTAAGTGCTCATTATATTTCTAACTAGAGATGTTGTGTAGATAGTTATATGAAAGAGATTCTGGAAAGTCTGAGAACAAAGGTATAAATTTCAGAGTCGCCAGGGTGTGTATGGTATTTGGAGCCAAGGAAGAAGTCTGAGGATTGGTAACTTGGTAATTGTTTGGTTTAATTGAGCATAAAAATTTCAATGGATTTACACATTCTTCAGGTTTTAGTTCTTCCTAAAAATGTCATTAATTACAGGAAAGTGGCATGACACAAAGGGCTCTATTAAAAATATGTGTGGAGTACACAAACAGTATTCACTTTGTATGCAAGCTACTAACGAAAAGACAACTGCAAAAATGCAATTCTCCAAGCTAGACAAAGACCTTGGAAAATACTTTTTCTCAATTTGTTTCAAGGGGGAAAAAAACAGACGTCATTCTAGAATGCTTACATTCATGGCAGGATATAGTCCACATAAAAATGGATTGTTATTCAACATAAAACATTTTACCCAACTTAATTTTTATTGCCTCCATCACCTGTTGCTATGAAACAGAAAATAAAATGTGCATAAATGTCACATAGGCAGGGTCGCCATGACCAATGATTTGATTTACACTCTTTGTGAAAACAATCAGGGAGAAATCTGCTAATAGTCAAAATACTTAGATTCAAGCATTAAAAGGTAAAAGTTTCCAGGCTACACAAAGAAAGAGCTTCTAGTATTTGAGGGGCAGGGAACTGACAGTCTAAAAATAGTGGAATATTAACTTTTCACTCCATTCTCTTTGTGTGCATTATGCATATTCCATTTTAAAGGAAATACACTATTTGATAAAAATATAAATCAAGTGTTCAATTAATTAAATTTAAATCAAGCATAAGATCTTCATGTTGCTGGAAATACTGAGGTCATTAGCTACTATAGAGCCAAAAGCCCCAATGGCTTCTACCACCATCAAATTTATTGCTTTAGGTTCTATCAACCATATAATTTTTTTCTTCCCCACACTCTTCTATTGTCCATGCAAAACAACTTTAACTTTATTACTTTAGGGTGAATCAGTTTTTTTTTTTTCTCTTTTCCTATTCCATTGGCTTCTGCAAGGATAAGCTTCTAACAAGAAAATTTAAAACATTTGAGAGAGGTAAGAGGAGCAAGATGGTGGAGAAGTAGGAGACCTAAATTTTGTCTGGTCCCAGGAATTTGGCTGAATAGGGATCAAACCATTCAGAACACCTACAAACTCAACAGGAGATCAAAGAAAAGAATAGCAGCAACTCTATGAACAGAAAAGCGACAACTTTCTGGAAGGTAGGATGTGTGGAGAAGTGAATCGGAGGCAATATTCGGGAAGATAGATGGTGGGGGAGGGGGCTCCGTAAGCCGGTACCGGCAAGTGATAGAGCCGCGGAGCACAAAATCAGAAATTTTAGAAGTCGGCTCCGCTGAGGGACATCGTTCCAGTGGCTAAAGTGGGGGGGGGGGGGACCCTCCCTGGGACAGTGTGGTCTCAGGACCCTCGGGGTCACAGAAAGACTGGGGGTGCCTGAGTGCGGCAGAGCTCCCAGGTATTGGAGCAGGGAAGCCAGCTGCAGAGACGGAGCCGAGGCGCGGGCTCTCAGCTTGGGGTTGCCATAAACTGTGATCTGCGGCACAGTCAGGCCACTGCTCTTCCAGCAGGGACCCAACAAGCGGCAGATCCGGGTGACTCCCCTTCTTCCCCCGGGAGGAGCGATGCAGGAGCACTCCGCAGGGATCTGCTGGGTTTGGAGACCCCACACGAGGTCGTGCACCAGAGATAGAAATGCGCCGTCACAGGCTGGGTGAGCATGGAGCGCAGCCAGAGACCAGGGAGATGGAGTGATTGACTGCTTTTCTCTGGGGGTGCAGTGAGGAGAGGGGCCCCGAGTTCTCGGCTCCTCCGGGGCAGAGATTTGGAGACTGCCATTTTCATTCTTTGTCCTCCAAAGCTGTATGGAAAGCTTGCAGGGAACAAAAGCTCCTGAGAGCAAACCCAAGCAGATAACTTAGCCCGCCCCGGCAAGGGTGGGGCAATTCTTCCTCTGGCAAAGACATTTGGGAATGATGGCAACAGGCCCCTCTCCCAGAAGATCAGCAAGAACAGCCAGCCAAGACCAAGTTCACCGATCAATGAGAATGGCAAAACTCCAGTGCTAGGGGAATACTGCATATAGAATTCATGGCTTTTTTCCCATGATTCTTTAGTCTTTCAAAGTTATTTTTTTTTTAATTTTTTTTTCCAAAGTTAATTTTTTTTGAATTTTTCTTTTTCCCTTTTTCAACCAACATCTTATCAATCTCTTTTTTAAAAAATATTTTTTATTTTTCATTTTTAGAGTCATATTCTATCCCCTCATAGTAGTTACCCTTGTTTTTGGTATATATACATATATATATATATATATATATATGTATATATACACACACAAACACACACACACACACACACACACACACACACACACACATATATATATATATATATATATATAAATTGTTCTCTCTTTAAAATTTTCGGATACAGTTTCTTCTAACAGATGAAAATATACCCTAAATCTCTAGTGTATGGCTTTGTTCTAGTCTCCTGCCTGATCACATTCTCTCCCTTTTCTTTTTTTAAATCCCCTTCTTTCTTTTTTCAACCAATTTCCAATCTTATCAATTCCTTTTATAAAATCTTTTGTAATTTTCATCTTTACAGTCATATTCCATCCCTTCATCATATTAACCCTTATTTTGTACATATATAAGTTTTTCTTTCTTTAAAATTTTGGGAGGCACTTTCTTCTAACAGACCAAAATACGCCCAAAATCTAGTATGTGGCACTGATCTATGCACCAGCCTGATCATATTTGATCATATTCTGTTTTTATTGTTTTGTTTTGTTTTTGTTTGTTTTTATCTTTCTCTTTTTCTTTTCTTTTTTCTTTCTTTCCTTTTCTTTTCCCCTGGTTTCAGTTCTCCTCCGATTTGTTTAGTGTATATTTTCTGGGGACATTGTTACCCTGTTAGCATTTTGTTCTCTCATTCATCTATTCTCCTCTGGACAAAATGACAAGATGGAAAAAATCACCTCAACAAAAAGAACAAGAGGCAGTACCGACTGGCAGGGACCTAATCAATACAGACATTACTAAGATGTCAGAACTAGAGTTCAGAACGATGATTTTAAAGATACTAGCTGGGCTTCAAAAAAGCATGGAAGTTATTAGAGAAACCCTTTCTGGAGAAACAAAAGAACTAAAATCTAACCAAGTCAAAATCAAAAAGGCTATTAATGAGGTGCCATCAAAAATGGAGGCTCTACCTGCTAGGATAAATGAAGCAGAAGAGAGAATTAGTGATATAGAAGATCAAATGATGGAAAATAAATAAGCTGAGAAAAAGAGAGAAAAACAACTACTGGATCACAAGGGCAGAATTCGAGAGATAAGTGCTACCATAAGATGAAACAATATTAGAATAATTGGGGTCCCAGAAGAAGAAGAAAGAGAGGGACAGAAGGTATATTGGAGCAAATTATACGAGAGAACTTCCCTAATTTGAGGAAGGAAACAGGCATCAATTTCCAGGAAGCACAGAGAACCCCTCTCAAAATTAATAAAAATAGGTCAACACCCTGACATCTAATAGTAAAACTTATGAGTCTCAGAGACAAAGAGAAAATCCTGAAAGCAGCTCCGGAGGAGAGATATGTAACCTACAATGGTAGAAACGTTAGATTGGCAACAGACCTATCCACAGAGACCTGACAGGCCAGAAAGGACTGATGTGATATATTCAGAGCCCTAAGTGAGAAAAATATGCAGCCAAGAATACTATATCCGGCTAGTCTGTCAATGAAAATAGAAGGAGAGATAAAAAGCTTCCAGGACAAACAAAAACTAAAGGAATTTGTAAACACAAAACCAGCCCTACAAGAAATATTGGAAGGGGTCCTTTAAGCAAAAAGAGAGCCTAAAAGCAACATAGACCAGAAAGGAACACAGACAATACACAGTAACAGTCACCTTACAGGCAATACAATGACACTAAATTCATCTTTTAATAGTTACCCTGAATGTAAATGGGCTAAATGCCCCATTCAAAAGACACAGGCTCTCAGATTAGATAAAAAAAACAAGACCCATTGATTTGCTGTCTGCAAGAAACTCATTTTAAACCCAAAGACACCCCCAGATTGAAAGTGAGGAGTGGAAAACAATTTACCATGCTAATGGACACAAAAAGAAAGCTGGGGAGGCAATCCATATATCAGACAAATTAGATTTTCAACCAAAGACTCTAATAAGAGGTGAGGAAGGCCACTATATCCTACTTAAAGGGTCTATCCAACAAGAAGATCTAACAATCTAACAATTGTAAATATCTATGCCCCTAACATGGGAGCAAACAATTATATAAACCAATTAATAACAAAACCAAAGAAACACATCGACAAAAATACAATAATAGTGGGGGACTTTAACACCCTCCTCACTGAAATGGACAGATCATCTAAGCAAAAGATCCACAAGGAAATAAAGACTTTAAATGACACACTGGACCAAATGGACTTCACAGATATATTCAGAACACTCCATCCCAAAACAACAGAATACACATTCTTCTCTAGTGCCCATGGAACATTCTCCAGAATAGATCACATCCGAGGTCACAAGTCAGGTCTCAACAGGTACCAAAAGACTGGGATCATTCCCTGCATATTTTCAGACCACATGCTTTTAAACTAGAACTCAAGCACAAGAGGAAAGTCAGAAAGAACTCAAATACATGGAGGTTAAAGAGCATCCTACTAAAGAATGAATGGGTCAACCAGGAAATTCAAGAAGAATTTTAAAAATTCATGGAAACAAATGAAAATGAAAACACAACCGTTCCAAATCTTTGGGATACAGCAAAGGCAGTACTAAGAGGAAAGTATATAGCAATACAACCTTTCTCAAGAAACAAGAAAGGTCTCAAATACACAACCTAACCCTACACCTAAAGGAGCCGGAGAAAGAACAACAAATAAAGCCTAAACCCAGCAGAAGAGAAATAATAAAGATCAGAGAAGAAATCAATGAAATAGAAACCAAAAGAACAGTAGAACAGATCAACGAAACTAGGAGCTGGTTCTTTGAAAGAATTGACAAGATTGATAACCCCCTGGCCAGACTTATCAAAAAGAGAAGAGAAATGACCCAAATAAATAAAATCATGAATGAAAGAGCAGAGATCACAACCAACACCAAAGAAATACAAACAACTATAAGAACATATTATGAGCAACTCTACGCCAGCAAATTAGATAATCTGGAAGGAATGGATGCATTCCTAGAGATGTATCAACCACCAAAACTGAACCAGGAAGAAATAGAAAACCTGAACACACCTATAACCACTAAGGAAATTGAAGCAGTCATCAAAAATCTCCCAAGAAACAAAAGCCCAGGTCCAGATGGCTTCCCAGGGGAATTCTACCAAACATTTCAAGAAGAATTAATACCTATTCCTCTGACACTGTTCCAAAAAATAGAAATGGAAGGAAAACTTCCAAACTCGTTTTAAGAGGCCACCATTACCTTGATCCCCAAACCAGACAAAGACCCCATTAAAAAGGAGAAATACAGATCAATATCCTTGATGAACATGGATGCAAAAATTCTCACCAAAATACTAGCCAATAGGATCCAACAGTACATTAAAAGGATTATTCACCACGACCAAGTGGGATTTATCCCTGGGCTGCAAGGTTGGTTCAACATCCACAAATCAATCAATATGATACATTAATAAAAGAAAGAACAAGAATCATATGATCCTCTCAGTAGATGCAGAAAAAGCATTTGACAAAGTACAGCATCCTTTCTTGATCAAAACTCTTCAGAGTATAGGGATAGAGGGTACATACCTCAATATCATAAAACCCATGTATGGAAAACCCACAGCGAATATCATTCTCAATGGGGAAAAACTGAGAGCTATCCCCCTAAGGTCGGGAATGCAGCAGGGGTGTCCACTATCACCACTGCTATTCAACATAGTATTAGAAGTCCTAGCCACAGCAATCAGACAACAAGAAGAAATAAAAGGCATCCGAATCAGCAAAGAAGAAGTCAAACTCTCACTGTTTGCAGATGATATGATACTTTATGTGGAAAACCAAAAAGACTCCACCCTAAAACTGCTAGAATTCATACAAGAATTCAGTAAAGTGTCAGGATATAAAATCAATGCACAGAAATCAGTGGCATTCCTCTACACCAACAACAAGACAGAAGAAAGAGAAATTAAGGAGTCCATCCCATTTACAATTGCACACAAAAACATAAGGTATCTAGGAATAAATCTAACCAAAGAGGCAAAGGATCTGTACACAGAAAACTATAAGATACTTATGAAAGAAATTGAGGAAGACACAAAGAAATGGAAAAACTTTCCATGCTCAAAGATTGGAAGAAAAAATGTTGTGAAGATGTCAATGCTACCTAGAGCAATCTACACATTCAATGCAATCCCTGTCAAAATACCATCCGCTTTTTCCAAAGAAATGGAACAAATAATCCTAAAATTTGTATGAAACCAGAAAAGACCCCAAATAGCCAGAGGAATGTTGAAAAAGAAAAGCAAAGCTGGTGGCATCACAATTCTGGACTTCCAGCTCTATTACAAAGCTGTCATCATCAAGACAGTATGGTACTGGCACAAAAACAGACCCATAGATCAATGGAACAGAATAGAGAGCCCAGAAATGGACCCTCAACTCTATGGTCAACTAATCTTTGACAAAGCAGAAAAGAATGTCCAATGAAAAGAAGACAGTCTCTTCAACAAATGGTGTTGGGAAAATTGGACAGCCACATGCAGAAGAATGAAACTGAACCATTTCCTTACACCACACACAAAAATAGACTCAAAATGGTTGGAAGACCTAAATGTGAGACAGGAATCCATCAAAATCCTTGAGGAGAACACAGACAGCAACCTCTTCGACCTCAGTTGCAGCAACTTCTTCCTAGACACATAGCCAAAGGCAAGGGAAGCAAGAGCAAAAATGAACTATTGGGACTTCATCAAGATAAAAAGCTTTTGCACGGCAAAAGAAACAGTCCACAAAACCAAAAGACAACCCACAGAATGGGAGAAGATATTTGCAAATGCCCTCTCAGATAAAGGGCTAGTATCCAAAAATCCATAAAGAACATATCAAACTCAACACCCAAAGAACAAAAGAACAAATAATCTAATCAAGAAATGGGCAGAAGACATGAACAGACATTTTTACAAAGAAGACAACCAAATGGCCAACAGACACATGAAAGAATGCTCCAGATCACTTGGCATCAGGGAAGTACAAATTGAAACCACAATGAGATATCCTCTCACCCCAGTCAGAATGGCTAAATTTAACAAGTCAGAAAATTACAGGTATTGGTGAGGATGTGGAGAAAGGGGAACCCTCCTACACTGTTGGTGGGAATGCAAGCTGGTGCAGCCACTCTGGAAAACAGTATGGAGGTTCCTCAAAAAAGTCGAAAATAGAGCTACCCTACGACCCAGCAATTGCACTACTGTGTATTAACTGCAAAGATACAAATGTAGTGATCCAAAGGGGCACCTGTACCCCAATGTTTATAGCAGCAATGTCCACAATAGCCAAACTATGGAAAGAGCCTAGATGTCCATCGACAGATGAATGGATGAAGAAGATGTGGCATGGTACATTGGAATATTATGCAGCCATCATAAAACAAAATCCTGCCATTTGCAATGACATCGATGGAACTAGAGGGTATTATGCTAAGCGAAATATGTCAATCAGAGAAAAAAGTATCATATGATCTAACTGATATGAGGAATTTGAGAAACAAGGCAGAGGCTCATGGGGGAAGAGAGGAAAAAATGAAACGGGACAAAACCAGAGAGGGAGACAAACCATAAGAGACTCTTAATCTCAGGAAACAAACTGAGGCTTGCTGGAGTGGAGGGGGTGGGAGGGATGGGGTAGCTGGGTGATGGACATTGGGGAGGGTATGTGCTATGGTGAGCACTGTGAATTGTGTAAGACTCATGAATCAGAAACCTGTACCTCTAAAACATATAATATATTATATGTTAAAAAAAAAGAAGAAGAAGATAGTAGGAAGGGAAAATGAAGGGGGGGAAATTGGATGGGGAGACGAACCATGAGAGACTATGGACTTTGAGAAACAAGTTGAGGGTTTTAGAGGGAAGGGGGTGGGGTGATGGGTTAGCCAGGTGATCAGTATTAAGGAGGGCACATATTGCATGGAGGACTGGGTGTTATACACAAACAATGAATCGTGGAACAGTACATCAAAAACTAATGATTTAATGTATGGTGACTAACATAACATACTAGAATAAAACTTAAAAAATAAAAATAAAAAATAAAACATTTGAAAGAAAACGTCTTACCACATGCAGTTCAAAATAAAAATAACACTAAGAAAAAAATATTTCAAAAATTAAATGAAACATACATGTATGGGTAAATTCATACAGCTTCTTTCTAGATTACCAGATTATTTTTTTGAGGACCCTTCGCAAAATTCTTTCAACACCTGCTTAGTCAGCCTGCCACACAGACCAATGCTGTTCTGACATGTTACAGAGTCATTATTTCTGTGTTATCAATTTCTCTCTTTTCTGTGTTTTTCCTTTGCCTCTTCTCTGGTGTTCTGTACATACTTTCATGTACTGCACCTTAGATCATAACTTGTCAGAAGGCTAAGGGATGGTTTGAATCATCCCAATGTATGACAACAGCAATCTGCCAATCCAAACATATATCAGAGGGCATTAAAAGTAAGGAAAATATCTCACTATGAGTGTAATATAACAGATAAACCAGCTTATTTCCACAACAGATTATTTCAAAAATGGAGCAATGTTGTATTTGTATTTATTTAGAGATCTTGCTAACATTTAGGGATGTTAATCATCCGTAAGCTTAAAATTTGGGCAGCCTTTTTCCTTTTCCCCACAGCTAGAATGCCAAACATCTATGCGTTTGATTTCCCTTGTTTCTTCAATTGTTCATGCTAATTATTTTAGAGTATCCTTGCTGGCACCCCATTTCTTTTTTCAGTAGAACTCTTTGCTCCATTATGTTAAAATTGGATAACATGGGGTATGCACATTAAGATGCCACAGTAAACCTGATTGTGGCACTATGACTTTGACTTAGCTTTGCTGTCTCTTTTAAGAAGCATTCCCCAACCCATTCCTACCCCAGATGTTTGTGTTTGGGTGTGTGATGTGGGGAGGAAGACTTTTTTTTTTTTTTGAAGCTTTTTGTTTGAGAAAGTCTCTCTCTCTAAGTCAGCATTGGACTAGGACTTGGCCAGTTTCCCATGACATGAGACTCTCATAAGAAAGTCTTTTAGAGTCTTCCCACTAAACAGTCTATATTTCTTTAAGTTACTCAAAGTCTCAAAAAGAGTCAGAGCGACATATTGGCTGGATTCTGATTGTCATAACCAAAAACATCTTTAAATTGTTTCTGCCAGATTTGGCCAGTTCTGATGAGCACACAGGATAAGAGAATTACCCAAGCTCCTTTCCCTTCTGAAATCAGTTGTTGTTCTCCAAAAAGCAAAGGGAACAGACCTATAACCACTAAGAAAATTGAAGCAGTCATCAAAAATCTCCCAACAAACAAAAGCCCAGGTCCAGATGGCTTCCCAGGGGAATTCTACCAAACATTTCAAGAAGAATTAATACCTATTCTTCTGACACTGTTCCAAAAAATAGAAATGGAAGGAAAACATCCAAACTCGTTTTATGAGGCAACGATTACCTTGATCCCCAAACCAGAAAAAGACTCCATCAAAAGGAGAATTACAGACCAATATCCTTGATGAACATGGATGCAAAATTTCTCACCAAAATACTAGCCAATAGGATCCAACAGTACATTAAAAGGATTATTCACCACGACCAAGTGGGATTTATCCCTGGGCTGCAAGGTTGGTTCAACATCCACAAATCAATCAATGTGATACAATACATTAACAAAAAAAAGAACAAGAATCATATGATCCTCTCAATAGATGCAGAAAAAGCATTTGACAAAGTACAGTATCCTTTCTTGATCAAAATTCTTCAGAGTATAGGAATAGAGTGTATATACCTCAATATCATAAAACCCATGTATGGAAAACCCACAGCGAATATCATTCTCAATGGGGAAAAACTGAGAGCTTTCCCCCTAAGGTCAGGAACACGGCAGGATGTCCACTATCACCACTGCTATTCAACATACTATTAGAAGTCCTAGCCACAGCAATCAAACAACAAAAAGAAATAAAAGGCATCCAAACTGGCAAAGAAGTCAAACTCTCACTGTTTGCAGATGATATGATACTTTATGTGGAAAACCAAAAAGACTCCACCCTAAAACTGCTAGAACTCATACAGGAATTCAGTAAGGTGTCAGGATATGAAATCAATGCACAGAAATCAGTGGCATTCCTATACACCAACAACAAGACAGAAGAAAGAGAAATTAAAGGAGTCCATCCCATTTACAATTGCACACAAAACCAAAAGATACCTAGGAATAAATCTAACCAAAGAGGCAAAGGATCTGTACTCAGAAAACGATAAAATACTTATGAAAGAAATTGAGGAAGACACAAAGAAATGGAAAAACTTTCCATGCTCAAAGATTGGAAGAAAAAATATTGTGAAGATGTCAATGCCACCTAGAGCAATCTACACATTCAAAGCAATCCCCATCAAAACACCATCCACTTTTTTCAAAGAAACGGAACAAATAATCCTAAAACTTGTATGAAACCAGAAAAGACCCCGCATAGCCAGAGGAATGTTGAAAAAGAAAAGCAAAGCTGGCAGCATCACAATTCTGGACTTCCAGCTCTATTACAAAGCTGTCATCATCAAGACAGTATGGTACTGGCACAAAAACAGACACATAGATCAGTGGAACAGAAGAGAGAGCACAGAAATGGACCCTCAACTCTATGGTCAACTAATCTTCGACAAAGCAGGAAAGAATGTGTAATGGAAAAAAGACAGTCTCTTCAACAAATGGTGTTGGGAAAATTGAACAGCCACATGCAGAAAAATGAAACTGAACCATTTCCTTACACCACACACAAAAATAGACTCAAAATGGTTGAAAGAATTAAATGTGAGACAGGAGTCCATCAAAATCCTAAAGGAGAACACAGGCAGCAACCTCTTCGATCTCAGCCGCAGCAACTTCTTCCTAGAAACATCGCCAAAGGCAAGGGAAGCAAGAGCAAAAATGAACTCTTGGGACTTCGTCAAGATAAAAAGCTTTTGCACAGCAAAAGAAACAGTGAACAAAACCAAATGACAACAGACACAATGGGAGAAGATATTTGCAATGACATATCAGATAAAGGGCTAGTATCCAAAATCTATGAAGAACTTATCAAACTCAACACCCAAAGAACAAATGATCAATCAAGAAATGGGCAGAAGACATGAACAGACATTTTTCCAAAAAAGACATCCAAACGGCCAACAGACACATGAAAAGGTCTCAACATCGCTCAGCATCAGGGAAATCCAAATCAAAACGTCACTGAAATACCACCTCACACCAGTCAGAATGGCTAAAATTAACAAGTCAGGAAACGACAGATGTTGGCGGGGATGCGGAGAAAGGGGAACCCTCCTACACTGTTGGTGGGAATGTAAGCTGGTGCAACCACTCTGGAAAACAGTATGAAGGTTCTTCAAAAAGTTGAAAATAGAGCTACCATATGATCCAGCAATTGCACTTCTGGTATTTACCCCAAAGATACAAATGTAGGGATCCAAAGGGGTACATGCAGCCCGATGTTTATAGCAGCAATGTCCACAATAACCAAACTTTGGAAAGAGCCAAGATGTCCATCGACAGATGAATGGATAAAGAAGATTTGGTACACACACACACACACACACACACACACACACACACACACACACACACACACAATGGAATATTATGCAGCCATCAAAAAGAATGAGATCTTGCCATTTGCAATGACGTGGATGGAACTGGAAGGTGTTATGCTGAGTGAAATAAGTCAATCAGAGAAAGATATGTATCATATGACCTCACTGATATGAGGAATTCTTAATCTCAGGAAACAAACTGAGGGTTGCTAGAGTGGGGGGTGGGAGGGATGGGGTGGCTGGGTGATATAGACACTGGGGAGGATATGTGCTATGGTGAGCTGTGAATTGTGCAAGACTGTTGAATCACAGATCTGTACCTCTGAAACAAATAATGCAATATATGTTAAGGAAAAAAAAAAGAAGATAGCAGGAGGGGAAGAATGAAGGGGGGGAAATGGGAGGGGGAGACGAACCATGAGAGACGATGGACTCTGAAAAACAAACTGAGGGTTCTAGAGGGGAGGGGCGTGTGAGGATGGGTTAGCCTGGTGATGGGTATTAAAGAGGGCACGTTCTGCATGGAGCACTGGGTGTTATGCACAAACAATGAATCATGGAACACTACATCAAAAACTAATGATGAAATGTATGGTGATTAAGATAACAATAAAAATTTTTTTAAAAAATGCAAAGGAAAGATTTTTTTTTCCTTGTAAAAACAAATATCTGGGTAAAGAGTTTTAAAACTAGAACTAGATATTTTCTTAGAAATCCAATTTGGTGACTATACTAACATTTACATAAAAGGGAGGGGGAGGTTCCTTTAACAGATTTTTTATTAAGTAAAATACAGGACTATAATTTACCCATTTATAATCTGAGAAACAAAATATTTGTTTACATCAAAGATAATTCTAATATTCTTTCTTTGTTTTATATCAGCTTTATTAAGGTGTTTAAAGTGCTCATTTCATATGTCTTAACATCACCACTATAAACATAAAGAATATGTCACTCCCAAAAGGTACCTAGTGCCCCATTGGTAATCCTACCCTCTTGTTCCACTCCAACGGCTTTTCCTCTCTCCTCAGACAACTAGTAATCCACTTTTTGTCATAGATTAGTTTTTATTTACTAAAACTTTATATAAATAGAATCATGAAATACATTACCTCTTTTGTCTGGATTCTTTCACTCCTAATAATGACCTCCAGATTCATCCATTTGTTGTGTATACCAGTAATTCTTTCCTTTGTATTGCTGAGCATCATCCTGTTGTACAGACAGACAACAACTTGTTTATTCATTCACCTGCTGACAAACATTTGAGCTGCTTCCAGTTTTTGGCTATTACAAATAAAGCTGCTATGACCATTTGTGTTCAAATATTTATATGAACATAGGCTTTCATCACTCTCACATAAACACCTAGCAGTGGAATGGCCAGATTAGAAGGTAAGGGTATGTTTAACTTTTTAAAAAATTGCTTAACTATTCTCCTATATGGTTGTACCATTTTTCATTCCCACCAGGAGTTTATGGAAGTCCCAATTGTTCCACCCTTGCCAACAGATATGAGCAGTCTTTAATTATAGCAATTCTAGTGGCTATAGAATGGTATCTCAATGTGGTTTTAATTTACATGATTTTCATATGCTTACTTGCCATCCATAAATCTTTGATGAAGTCTATCAAATTTTTGACTATTTCTTTTGGAGTGCTTGGTTTCTTATTATTGTGTTGAACATTTTTTAATATTCTGGGTAGAAGTACTTTATTAGATATGTGTATTGCAAATATTTTTCCTTGTCTATGACTTATTTTCATTCTGTTAATGGTGTATTTTGGAGAGTAGAAGCCTTACTTTTGATTACATCCAACTTATCAATTTGTTCTGTTATAGATGGTACTTTTGTTGTAGCTAAGAAATCTTTGATTACCATCTTTGATGTCACTCCAATAAATCCAAGATCACAAAATTTTCTCTTATAGATATAGGTTTTATATTTAGGTTTATTACTGATTTGGACTTAATTTTTGTGTCTTGTACCACTTATGAATCAAATTTCATTCATTTGCATGTGGATATTTAATTGTTCCAACACTTTTTGTTTAAAAGACTATGTTTTCTACACCAAAATTGCCATGGCAACTTTGTCAAAACTCAACTATTTATATGTGAGTCTATTTCTGGACTCTTTATTATGTTTCATAATACATCTATTTTTACACCATTAGTACAGTGTCTTGATTACAATAGATTTATAATAAGTCCTGAAGTCCCATAGTGTATGTCTTCCAACTTTATTATTCTTTCCAACATGGTTTGATCTATTCTAGTCTTATGCGTTTCAATACAAATTTCAGAATTAGCTTGTCAATTTCTACAAAAATGTCTGCTTAGATTTTGATTGAAATTGCGTTGAACCTACAGATCACTGTGGGAGAAGGGTGCAGTGACATCTTAAAAATATTGAATCTCTGATCCATGAACATAGTATATCTCTCCATTTATTCAGGTCTTCCTTAATTTTTCTCAACAATGTTTTGTATTTCTAATGCCACTGCAGTACCTAGAACCCAAAAGTTATTGTTGAACTGAACTGATATAAACCTATAATGAGAGAAATCAAGCATTATCTTTAACTTTTAATAAAAGCATACAATGTACAATAATCATGTGCTAAATGTGCTAAAATCATTCCAACTATCAATATGTGTTAACCATAATGCCATTTAGAATTTTAAACAATTTCATACTGATTAAATAACATCTGTTTAGACAATCTTGGCAAATTCTTGAATCAATATTCCTTTGATCTTTGATATACTTGCTAAATAGGCTTATGTTTTTAATTCCCTTTTGGTCCTATTCCATTTCTCATCTTGACTTCTCTTTCCCTGGAGGGGCAGGTATAGAGTTAGCCTCTCTTTATACAAATTTTATTGTTAATTTTCCTTTTGTGTATTCTGACACTAAGAATTACATTCTCACCCATTCCTTTTCTTCTATCCCCACATATTTCCTATATCATTAATAAATGACTCATTTACTGTTTATTGTCAGACTATCCTATTCAGCATAACCCAATATTCATGAAGCTTAGAACCGAACCTATTTCTCCCACATATGCATTCAATACCTAAAACAAACATCATAAATCTTTGTTTCCCTTCCCTTGCTCCAAAATTGTATGTGTAGCAGGTTTACTCAGATTTTAAGTGATTCCAACTGTAATGTTTTGCTTTCTTTAAATAAATTCCATCTTGAAGCGGGATCATTGATTCCTTTCTCTCATTTGGATAGAAATTATATATCTTTAGAAGTTAAATTTTAAATGCCTTGGTTAGAGATAACAATGTAATCTGTAGGACATATAACATTAGAAAAGAAATGGAAAAAATTAAATGAGTCATTAAGCAATGAGACTTTTTCCTAGCAAAGAACAGAGGAAATTGGAAAATTTTATATCAATTTTTTTTATTTTAGCATGAAAACCTTAAGCTATGAAGTCTGAATTGAGGATCAGATGGAAGAAAAAAAGACTATAGGATGGTTGTATGCCTCTCATGACCTGCTGACATGAAGTGTATAGATAAACCTGAAGAACAGATCATCTGAAATAGCTATTTTAAAGAAATATACTGTAGTATATTTTAACAAAGTTTTTGTAATAGAGATCAGAAACAAATAGACAAGAAGAAGCTGTAGGCTTACTTACTTATTGAAGGTTTACTTGGACTCTATTAAGTAGAAAATAAGTCTGATTTTATAAAAAGGCTTTATTCTAACTTCCTGCTCTTTGAATTTTAAAGATTCGCTCTTAAATTTTATTGTTTTCCTTCAAAACTACTTATGGCTATCTCATTGGAGAGCTATTTTTATGAAATAGAATCATGAGCCAACAAGATGGGCACCATCTTGCCTCAGAAGCATTTACTCCCATCTAGGACTGGAAAACTTACTGTCATATAGAGATGGTGATAACATATTACAGGAAAATATGAAACATTTCAACTAATCTTTTGAAAGCTATTTGGCAGTAGATACAGTTAACTCTAAAATGGCATCACTGCCTATAATCCAAAGTGACATCTAATTTATCTGGCAACTAGCAGTTTTCATTCCTTATCAGTGTTTATGACATTCTAAAACCACCTCAGTGTCAAGGCTCAACTATTGGCCCAGCAGTGGTCACGATAGGACTTTATCAACTAATCAACTCAAGGAGAATAGGAAGATAATGTAATATTTTATGTAGCTGTAAAGAATGAGTAAATTATAGTTTTACATGTAGAAGAAACTAAAACAATATTCCTCAGGGAGTGGCCCATGACTGCCTTCATCAGAATTATCTGAAGGGACTCTAGAATCTGCATTTTCAACAAGTTTCCCAAGTAATTGTCATGCACATTACAATTCAAGATAATTGTTCTAATGTATTTTTTATTTGAACTATTAGCAAATATGAAAAGTACAAGATACTTCTTGCAGGATATACACAGTTCACAATAAACAAGAAGGGAGATAAAGGAGGAAAAATCTGCATGGCCTGCTATCAGAAGTTGTCAAAGAAAAGTTGACATTTAAGGGAAAAGAAGAAAATTCTCCCTTTAAATTTTAGAAGCACAATGACTGAAAGCAAAAGGAAGGAATGAGCCTTTTATGTGAAAATTCTGAAAAGACAATGGCCAGAATTTTACATAGACATAGATTTGGTGACAGTGGTGGTTAATATTAGATGGGCAAGATAAAATCATATAGATCATGCAAAGCTTGGTGAAGTTTAGTCTTGATGTATTATTCATCTTCTTAAATTTGGCACAAACATGATATACAACAGTTTAAGGAATTTAATCTGGCAGTTGATACATACTTAATCATATACATTATATATTACTATCCACATACATATTACTATTTATATAATATATGTGAATAGTAATGGAAAAAATAGGCAGTTCGGCCAAGTAACAGCTTCAGCAATAGTGCACTGTGGGAAGAGAGAGGTCTAGGCTCTGTGTCTTACAAGTACTTTTAGCATCCTACTTTAGAGACATAACAAACATGAGAGGAAATCTTTTACTATCTCCACTATTTATTAGATAATCAAGAGTGCACTTTTTTTCCATTTCAATGGAAACAAACATAAAAACAAAACAAAATGTAAGAGGTTGATTTGTGTTACCCGTAATAAATAATTCCAAATATTCAGTAACCAAACATTCTATAAAGGTTACCTTTCTGTTAAACAAATCAGACTCCATAAGTCTTTGCTGTATCAAGATGGTATTGCATTAAGATAATAAAGATACCAATTTTCCATTCACTTCCATATTCTGCTCCTTCCTTAAAATTCACATTTTGATTCATCAAATTGGCACATAATACTATAATAAATAAAGATTAAGTCAAACTTTATTAATGCAAATGTTAAAAATACATCCTGAAAGATTTCATTTTGTATATTACACGCATGTCTAAAGGAATTGTTGGTTTCATAAAATTGACTTTGTCACCGACATTTTCAAGATTCTTTTTACAAATTCACTCTGTTGTCATTGTAGTAATAACTCTTGCTTTTTTATATTTTCAGGATCTGATGCTGCATATATTTTGGAAACTCCCTAAAGAGAAATTCTAAGTCTAAAGCACTTTAAAAATATTGAGAAATGCCTTGGGAAATCATTATATGCACTTGAGGCAAAACTGGCAAGGAGAGCAATCAAGTCTAAAAGAAAATCTATGGAAGCAAAATGGATGAGACTACTTTTAGTAGTGTGTATGTAAACAAATTTCACTTATCATGGAGGTTTTAATATTTTTTATTCACTCAATATTGGCATTAGGCCTGCAGCAAGTAATGTTGATGCTTCTCCCCTTTCCTTCTGCCCACCTGAGTGCACCTGAAACTGAGGTACAAAGCACCTGGCCAGCTAACTTCCCATGTCAAGGGTCTGTTTCTCTTCTATGCTTGAGGTTGTTTTCAACATACAGAACCAGGAGGTACTGAAGGGCTGAAGAATTAAGACCATGGGGCCATCTTGAAACAACAGAGGATGAGAGCTGGTAGATAAATACCCCAACCTTCCTGACCTCCAAGGGACAGGAGTGTTCCATATAGTTTCTCAAAGTGCTCCCCACATGACTGTGCAATCACAGCAATAACCTGCTCACTAATACGTGCCCTTTTTTTTTTTTTTTTTTTGGCTTTTCTCCCTTCCCTTTTCCTCTTTCCCACTTCATTAGTTTGGATTCTCCCAAAGGTTTGTCTCTTGGGGGAAATCCAAACTAAGCAATGTACTAATACATAATGAGAGATGTTTATAGGAAATCCAATTAAATCGGCTCTCCGAGGGTATCCAACATGTAAGCCATAATTTATTTCAACAATTCTTCAACATTCATAGGGTATATTATTAACCCAGGAAATAAAATTTTCATGTTTATTACTCATCTCCAGAAATTTATGAATGGCCCTTATGCATATATTTTGCAAGTGCTATAGTAGTCAGACAGGAACTGGGTGTCAGCTCCTAATGAATATGATCTAAAATACATTGTGGGGAGAAAATGTTTACCATCTTTGATAGCTAAAATATCCATGAAGAAATTGGCAATAGTAACATATTTAGGGGACTTGACATTTAAAATCTTGCTATATGGGGACCCAGCTGGTAGAAGAGATATGCTAGTGGAATAGGTAGGACTTAATGAAAAGTTAAAAAGATGACAGAGAATGCAGAGAAATCTATCATATTAGTTTCTTTTTGGTTCTACATTTATCTCTCCATTGCAACAGCACTCAGGGTTGGTAGATTTCTTATTTGCTGTCTTCAGTTGCTCTCTCTTATTGTCCATGGACCTATTTCCTGAGTCAGTTTTTTTTTTTTATTAGAGCAAATATTCGAAATGGAAAAATAAACAGGACAGTTGTGAAGGCAGGAGGATATTAGAACGGGTTTGCTCAAACCATTGTCTTTCCCTCCTCATTCCTATCCTCCAATCTCCACCTTTAAGGCAACTTCCTTACTCTTAAAAATAGGAAGCTCTTCTGGTATTAGAGAAGCAGCATTTTGCACAAGCACTGAGTTGCTGAACACAGCATATTTCAAAACCTTGATAATTCAAGCCTCATTTTCCCAAGTTGAGTATGTGATGGGAAATGCCTGCCTAGAATGAATAATTTACCACAAATATGCATTTTTTGCTTTAATGTCTCATTTTAATTTTTGCAATATTATCTCTGATGTTTTGCAGAATTCTCCAAAAATATGTGTAACCCATAATAACAATTATGAGAAATTCTTCATCGCATTTCATCACCTCTAACTTCCATTCCAAAATTACTGATTTTAAAGCTTGTTTTTCAGCACTAAAAGATGTACCATGCCTTAAATAATATTTGGATGCCTTTTTATGTGATCTGAAAATATTTTAAACCACAATAATAGTGAATGATAAAATAACAGTGTAGCTGTCACCACATTCCCCCAGAAAAAGTCCCAATTCCCATAAGCAGTAATAGCTGGGTTCCCAGGATGCTGCAGGAGTGATGGACATTTCTATCAGCTGAAGTGGTGCCACCATCTGGCAGTAGTGTAAACACAGTTTGCTACAGCAACCTTGGGATTGCGTTCAATGTGTAGATGGCTTTGGGTAATATAAACATTTTAACAATATTTGTTCTTCCAATCCATGAGCATGGAATGTTTTTCCATTTCTTTGTGTCTTCTTTGATTTCTTTCATAAGTGTTCCATAGTTTTCAGCATACAGATCTTTTACCTCGTTGGTTATTTTTATTCCTAGGTATCTTACGGTTTTTGGTACAATTGTAAGTGGACCTATTCCTTGAATTCTCTTTCTGCTGCTTCATTACTGGTGTATAGAAATGCAACTGATTTCTGTACATTGACTTTATATCCCATGACTTTGCTGAATTGATGTATCCGTTCTAGCAATCTTTTGGTGGAGTCTTTTGGATTTTCTACATAGAGTATCGTCATTTGCCAGACCAACCTTGAAATTATTCTTTGTTTTTTATATGCTAATACACATTGTTTCACATTTTAAAAAGATTTAATTAATATTTTATGTTATTTGGTTATCAATTTACATGATTCCAATTCCCATAAAATACAACACACATCGTATATTTAGATTAACTTTTCAGAAATATTCTAAATAACACAATGTGTCCGGGTTCAACACTGGTGGTAAACAAAACCAAGCTCTCTAGTAATAAGGTGATCCAAAATCTCTTATGATTCTTATGACAAGTAAGCATGAATTTTGACCTATTATGTTAACATCTTAACATGTAAGAAACAAAATAAATAAAGTTGGAAGAATAAAGAGAACTGGATTATCTGCACATAAGTATATTTGGTACTCTGTTACTGCTGGCTCTGCCAAAGAAGTCCTTTGTTCGAAAATACTGGTGCTCAGTAAAAAAGTGAAAAATAAGTAAAAACAATTGCCCAATCTGTTCTGGGAGTCCTGGCAATAAGTATGATGAAATATAAAAATATGTGAGTATTCAGCTATAATCTTACCTTTAAAAAAACATATTTTACTTGTGCTAATATTTTATCCAATTCAATAAATTGTATATGTTTATTTTAGGCATAAGTCAAAATATTTTAAAAAGAAATTAAGTTCATTTTCACATTTCTTTAGACCAGCCATGGCCTTTGAAATTTGATAAGTAGTTTGGCAAAGGTGAAAGTAAATGTGGATTACTTTGCAGTTGTTATCTATTTTCTGAACAAAAAAAAAAAAATGCAGGGAATGCTTTGACTCTAAAAAGGTTACATTTCTCTGTAATTATAGTCCCTATCTTGCTTGGCTGAGCAACTGTGAAAAAGAAACCACTCTGCACGTATGAAGATAAAGTAAGTGCACAGACTAATAAGAAGGTATGGTGGATATTAATAGAAAAGCTAGATATGAGCAACAATTTCCCATTTAGTTAAATATGCTGTGAAATAATAAAATGATTACAAACTAGGGGAATTGACTTCACAGGCATCTTTGGTGTTGCACATTCAACAAGCATCACCTGCTCCTTTTCCATTTAGTGTTTTTTAAGTGAAATTAGAAATCCTCGAACTTCAAAAACCAACCTCTATTAAGACATAAAGTTACCTGAGATGCCCATCATGAACCAAGTGCTATTTGACCCACGAGCCATATAACTGGGTGTGCCCAGAGGCCGACCATCACCAAGTGGAGACTGCATACATTAGATGGGGCTCAAACTGCTACTGAAGGCACAAGTCAGTGGCATGAGCCATGGCTCTCATTCCTATGGCACAATCCCTCACGCCAAGGCCTTAGGATGTTCCTGACATAGACCCAGCTACATAAGAAGGCAAAAGGGAAAAAAGAAAGGAGCAGAAAAATCCAGGAATGGAATGATTGGAAATATTTTTTATAGCAGGAACAGCAACCAACCATTTTATAGAGCATTCTTTCCCAAAGTGCTGCATGGAGCACCAGCTCTGTGGTTGCTAGTAGATAGTACACATGCACATGCAGACATGAGTTCTGGAGTCAGTTTGAGAAACTCTGGGTTCAACAAATTGAATCTTATTTGGGGGTCCTTGCTTCTGCACACATAGCTTTTTCTCACCTCTGAGATTTCCAGTCTGTCGGATCATATCACCAACTAGTTATCCTCAAAAAATGTAACTAGTGCATTCCAGAACAGTGTTTGTTACCTTTTTCCTACCTAATCATCATGTGGCTGGTTGAGCACCATAGTTATTCCTACTTTTTTCACAATTGGCACTAAAATGAGATAGACATAACTCCGCCAAGGGCACGTGCTCTCCCCATCCCAGGCATAGATGCATTGTATTCCACGCCCATCGCTATTGATGTTCAGCCTGAGGGGTTATTTCCTAAGTAGGAGTAATGTGAAGGTCATATGCCAAGACTCGTGCTCTAATTGATGAAAGCCACAGTGTCCAATAGTCACTTCTTATATGTAGCTATAAAAAAATTTAACTTAACTTAAAAATTAATTTTTTACTCACCCCAGCCACATTTCAAGTGTTCACGAGCCACGTGCAGCCAGTAGCTACTGCACTGTAATGGTGCATATATAGTAAGTTTCCATCATCACGGAAAGTTCTGTTGAACAGCACTGGACCCATGTTATACCACCTGCACACATAGACACAGACACCTTCCTTTTGAAGGAAGCTTGTTAAATCTCAGGAGCCTGCAGATACTCATGAGGAAATCCGCACTTTGCAGCATCCACACCTCTAACTGGCCTGTTAAGTGTGTGCTAGCACCAAACATGCAGGTAAAAGAAAACATCCGCCATCAACATTTCCAGACATTCTTGCCTCTCAAAACAATTATAAACCTCAAGGACACACAAGTACGCGTGTGCGCATGTGCACATGCGTGTGCAGGCACACACTTTTTCTCCAAATAGAAGATAACAGACTTATTTACCAAAGGAATCATGATAAATTAGAACTGTACTGCGTCCTGGGTCTTCATCGTTCCAATCATTTTTGACTCTCCAAAACCTACTTTAGTTTTCTTTTGGTCCCAAACTATTTGATATACTTTAAGAACTGAGATCAGCCTTTGGAAAATTGACCCACAGTAATTCTATCCTGAGATAATAGGGATCAGCTGGACAGTCTCTAAGCCACCAAAACTCATTCCTTCATGATTTATTTCTTTGTTGATGAACTACATTTTATTTGCAAATCAAGCTTATTTTAAAAGTTCATGGTTACATGCTTCATGTTGTTTCTAGGTCTTTTTACAATCCGGCTGCCTAACATGGTTTATAGTTGGTTAACATTCCCTAAGGGGGTCAGGGTCAACAAGTCAAGGATCAGAGAGATTCCAGGGAATCTGGTCAAGAACAAGCCCAAATCAGAAATCAGAGGATTAGCCAAGGTTTCAAACCAATAATTCCCAAACCTGGCTGCATACCAGAAATAACTTGGAGCTTTGAAAGCACTAATGCCTGGGCCCTACTTCAGAGATACTGGTTATGGTCTGGAGAATTGAGATTATTTAAAATCTCATCCAGTGATTTTAATATAGTACACACAAGGTTCAGAACCACCATCTGAGAAAATACTTGGGTCCCAGGCTCTAGAACTGGCACACCATAGTCCATTAGGCCAAAGAGCTGGCACACTATAGCTCACTGGGCCAAATCCAGCCCAGTGCCCGAAAACCCATTTGTTTATATATGGTCCGTAGCTGCTTTCCCCACTACAATGGCAGAGTTGAGGAGTTGTCATGAAACCACGTGACACACAAAGCCTAAAATATTTGCCAACTTGCCATGACAGAAAAAGTTTTTTGACCCCAGCCCTAGAACAGTGGTTCTCAAAATTTGACCAGTAGCATCAGCATTACGTGGGCACTTATTTGGTATGTAAATTCTTAGGCCCACCCCAGACCTACTGACTCAGAAGCTCTGGAGGTAGGGTTCAGCAACCTGTATTTTTATTAGCTGTCTAGTTGACTCTGATGTTTGCTAGAACAGTGGTTTTGTTCTCAAACTTTAACATGTACCAGAATCAGCTGGAGTGCTTGTTAAACAGATTGCTGGTCTCTACCCACACCTTCTGATTCAGTAGGTTCAGGGAAGGGACAAGATTTTGCGTTTCTAGTAAATTCCCAGGTGATGCTGATGTGCTGGCCAACAGCATCTCACACTTTGAGAATCACTGCCCCAGAGATTCTGATTTGATTGATCTGAGGTGAGACCCATTTATAAAACCCACTCAGATGATTCTTAGGAGCTGCCAGGATTGAGACTGACCTTTTTTAACTTGTGGATGTATCTCTGAGTTCAAAGCAGCAAGGAATACAGAATCAAGATAACACGGTAAGTGAAACCAAAGATATCACAACATAGACAGACCCCAGACACGATATTAAGTACTGAGAATATAAAGGTCCCTGCCTTCATGGACCATGCAATTTAAAAGAGGAGGCAGAAAATCAAAACATCATAAAATATGTAATTAAAAACTGTGACAAGTTTTTTGAAAGAACACTTAATAGAAGTTTTGAGAACATATAACTAAGAGTTCTGATTTGGTCTAAACAGACAAGGAATACTTTTCTGAGCAAGTTGACAATTGATTGAGCAGGGACCCAAAGAATGGTAAATAAGAGTTAGCTAGGGGAGATGGGGAGTGGTCCAGGAAGAGCAAACATCCAAAGACCTACTGGCAGAAGGGATTTTGATGTATTTGAAGAGGTGAAGGGGAATGAGGCTCAATAGATAGGTAAGGGACAGGGAATGAAGAGTCCTGATGACCAAGAGTTTAGAGACAGATGTTCTCTTATGTGATTCCACTGAAAACAATGAGTCAGGGCACTTGATTTCACTGGTATATTGTGGAAGAAAAGCCCATATAGCTATATGAATGAAAGAAGAAGGTTCAATTGCAAAGAATTCTGATGAGCAGACTGGAAGCAAGGTAACTACAGAATTATATTCGATACTGATTTTTGTGTTGAATTACTTGCTGTTTTATGTAAGAGGAAAAGTATATGACTTTTCCTTATTTGTTTTCAGGACCCTCCTCCCTTCATTTCTTATGTCAAAATATAGTGGGGCTCTGATATTTGACTCTCTAAAGGTTTTTATCTTTCCTTCCAAATTTCAAATCAAAATAATTAAAATGGCCCACCAGCATAAAGTTAATTTCCAAAGATTCAGTAGGAACAGTTACTCTCAGACAGTGGTCAGCAAGTACTCTGGTAAATTTAGGTGCAAATGCTGCCAGATTATTACCATTTGGGGAACTTTTAAAGACCTTCTTTGAAAACTAATCCAATAAGATACATCTTAGATATAGGAATTTTGGACACTTATCACCAAAGTAAATATTTAAATACTTTTTAAGGAATATGGTATTTCTTAACTTCTCTCATATCATTTAATGTAGGTGCTCTTAAGAATGTCTCTCTCTGCCCCACATGCTCGATCTCTGACATTGCATACATCTCTCTGCTTTGTATTTGGAAACTGTGGTTCCAAAAATTCACAACAGTCCTTTCTTCTTATCAATATCGTAGTTCCCAATTTATTTATTTTCTGTTCACCTATGATGTGCAATCTATTATGTTCAATCTAAACACAAGTCCTTAAACATATACATACTGTATAATTCCAACTATATGGCATTCTGGAAAAGACAAAATTATGAAGATAGTAAAAAGATGGTTAATTGTCAGGGGTTAGAGGGGAGAGAGGAATAAATAGGTGGAGCTCAGAGGATTATTAAAGCAATGAAACTATTCTGTATGATAATATTCTTTATGATAATATATAATATAAGTTACAATATAATATAGTATATAATATGATAATATATATGTGTATATATATATAAAATATATGAGATGTACTGTAGCATGTGGGTTGCTTTGTTTTTTCTTTACTATTATTATGTATATATGTAATTGCATTTATGTATATTTACATATATATGTAATTTTATATGTATATATAATTCTTTACTATATTATACATGCATAGCACCTATTATATACACAATTAACACAATGAATAATCTTTTGCTGATGCCATTTCCATTTATACTAGTATGTTCTTGGATTATATTCCTAGAAGTTGAAATGCCGGGTCAAAGAGTAAATGAACATGTACTTTGAAAAAATATTGCCAAATTTCTTTTCATAGGGACATAACAATTTTGCATTCCCACCAGTACTGTACAAGAGTGCCTGTTTCATAATAACCTTGCCGACAGAATATTCTGCCAAACATGGATTGTTGCCAATCTGACAGGTGAGAAATAGTATCTCAGTATAGTTTTAATTTGCATTTCTTCTATTACAAGTGAGCTTGAATATCTTTAAATATCTTTAAAGATCAGAAACTCAGTTTTCACTTCTTGTAAACTGCATGCCATGTCTTTTGCCCATTTTCTATCACTATTAGCTTTTCCCTTTCCTATTTTTAGTACCTTCTTTATTTCTTAAATATTTAAGATGCAAATGTTTTCTTCACAATGTGCGATTTTTCTTTTGCTTTGTTTATGGTGATTTGCCATGCAGTTGTTTTTAAATAGTCAAATCTATCAATCCTTCCTTAAATGAGAGAGCCACGAAGTTTTAGTTGCTTTCCGACAATGGTGATAAATTTTGGATAAATCATCACCTCTTACCCAGGCACTATTACAAATAATGAATAATATCTCCCAAAAAGTTAAATGTCATTTAAAAACAGTATGCAACCGTAAGTGATATCACTCTTCTACCCAAAGGTCAAATTAAGTGTGCAGCTTTGACTTATTAGTGCTTTTCATTCAACCACACATTATGATATTCTCATCTGTACCAGACCCCTCATTTTACTGAGGATGTAACTGGGGCTCAGAAAAACGTACTGGTTTACCAGCATCTACCCATTTAATTAGGGGAAGTGACTCTTGCCCTGGAGCCCAACCTCCAAATTCTTTCCACTTTCTCACACCGGTTTAACTTAGGGCCCACCCATTGGTTTCTATATTCATAAATCACCATGCTAAAAGATTACGTTCTCTTTATTCTACTTCTTAACAAACCTTTCTTTTTATATCTCCCCTATTCTTTGGAAATCTAACCAGGAGTTATTTGGACTTTTTCTTGCTTAATGGAGGAAAAACACAGGTGAGAACACAAAGATGTTATGTGTATTCCCTTCGTTACACACCCCTTTCCCACATGCAGTAAAGAACTGCTAGGCAGATACCATTTTCCACGTTCCTTATTCCAGGCTTGTCTGATAGGGTAGACTGTGTCTTCCCACAGGGTCTCCCTCTCCAACCTACATACTGAAAAGTAATGAGGGCGGTTTCTTTCCTTCTACTAAATTTGAGACATACCATACTGTTTGACCATATTTCTATAACTTTTAATTCAGTCCAATTACATACATATTGCCTTCAGTAATTAACATGAACACTTTTTAGAATGTGCTAAAAGCTGGAGAGGAGAAAAATGAAGCATTAAGAAGGTAGGGTATTTATCCTTTTCTCTCTAGCCAACAATCAATTCAATGACCCTTCTCCTACACACATGTTCATCTTTCTGATGACTGTTTACATGCAACCTAATGATTCTATTTTCTTTTCCTACCACATTTTTTTCAACTCTACTTTCTCTGATTTCACTCTTTCTCATTTTTTCTGGTTCAAAATTAACCAGATAGGTTAAGAAACCCACAATATTAAACGCACCAAGAATTTCTTTACAAAGCAGTAAATATTCCATATGTTTTGGTTAATGAAAAGGGCCAACACTGGCTAACATGGTCTTTTTCACTGCCTTGATCTTTAATATTTTAAAGGGTTTCTTATTCACCACTTCCATAAAAGCAAGTTATTCAAACAATGATTCATTGTTGTACAATTTCCTTAACTACCAGCTATAATTTATTCCTTTTTTAATCGTAAGAACTCAACTATGTATTTTGTTAAACATGTCTTATTTATTCCATAACCAGGCAAAGCATGTTTTAGAGGAGTTCATCAAATCATTTACTGTATAGAAGAAGTTTTATAAATTAAAGTGCTGTATTTAAGAAAATGTAAATACAATTCTCCACTGCTATTGAAATTCACTACACTGATCCACTGATCTGTCACAGGCCAAATAAATTGTTAAAAGGAATTGAGATTAAAGCAATCAGAACCTTATTCAATCATGTAAATATCACTGACCAATGGAAGCTAGTAAAGAAGAGCTAAATATGTCTATTGATTCTCTCCTAATTGAACATCTAGAGTTCAATAAAGATTAACCAAATGACTCCAATTAATTTCTTAAATTGCAGAATTACAGATCAAAGCACAAATTCTAGACTGTAAGAAATAAAACACACACACATACACACACACACCCATGGTCAAGTAGTTTTGCAATGTTGCAAGTCATTTTCATAAGTCACCAGACTTGTTTTTTGTTATTTTAAGCCACCAAATTTGTGGTAATTTGTTAAGAGCAGCCCTAGGAAACTAATTCAAATAGTTAAACAATAAGATAAATACTGGTTGCAAAGACTCTGAAAACTAATAATTCACATGCACAGTGTGTATAAGGTACCCCATTTTCTAGTTTCCACATGAATTTTACTTATATGATTTGTAAGTTAATACTTTCAATGGGCGCCTGGGTGGCTCAGCTGGTTGAGCATCTGACTCTTGATTTCAGCTCGGGTCATGATCTCGGGGTCATGAGATCAAGCCCTGTGTCTGGCTCAGGCTGGGCACTCAACAGGATTCTCTCTCTTTCTCCCTCTGCCTCTCCCCCCTGCTCACGTTCTATCTCTTTCTCTAAATAAATAAATAAAATCATTTTTTAAAAAGTTTAAAAAATACTTGCAATAGTTTTCAGTTTTCAAGCTGGATGGCTGGCATGATCCTCCAAATTTTAGAGGCTCTTTGGAAAATTATCCTCTTATCTTATTATAACATGCTTTATCTAGCAGACTGTTCTCTTTAGCTCTATGGAAAAAAAAATTTCACTCAGTTAATTGCCAAGGGCAAATTTGGAAAAGATATCTCCCACAGATCTCTGACGAATGTCATTGGCAATTCAAAGAAAAGGAGGTTTCTTAGGTCACCCAGTGTGGAAGAGGAGCAGATACCTAGATAATGATTCTGTCTCTGAAGTGCAGAGGAAAGGCTGGGTCCTTGGAAGAACAATAACCCTCAAAAATATACCTGAACAATTTTGGTAGGCCATGGTTGCTTTTGGTCACAGGTGGTTATTTTTTCCTGAAGTATAATGGAGGCCTGGCAGTATATTCCTATGAAGAAAAAGCATAAATCATAGACTATTCCCAATACCCCCATCTTAGCATTTGTCATTAATTTAGCATTTTTTCTTTAATTTGTTCAATAAACACTTATTTAGCCTCTGTTTTGACTCAGTCACTGAGTTAGGTACAGTGAATGAACACTAAATCATGTAAGAAATGGAGGATAGAGGAATTGGAGAAGAAGGAAGTGAATTACAGTGTGGAATTATAAAGAACTATTACAGAGATATGGACAAAATACTATGAAAACAAAAAATAAGGGAATAATTAAGTCTGCCTGGAAGGACTTAGAAAGACACCACCATACCAGACCTCCAGGAGGGCTCCACTGAGGAGGCCATATGAAAGATGAAGGCAGAGGGGAAATAAGGACAAAGGCCAGGGGGTGTGAGATTAGCCAGGATTCTCACACACCTTGCAAAAGAGGAGATGTGTGTTCTCTGGCATAAAAGGGAGAATTAGCCTCATTCAAATCAATTCCAACTCATACTTGTCATGGTGAAGACTGAATAATTGAAATTTGAATTGACAATACCAAGAGGGAGTAAAACCAGCCAGAAAGAGCCATTCAAAGAAGCCATGGGTCTTCCTCCTGCTCTAGGTGGCAGCCCTATAGAGTCCCTGAGTGCTCTTGGCTAGACTCCTAAGGAAAGTCAGGGGTCACATACCCAGAATATGACACATAGTTTTATATCATTGAGGAAGAAAATGTTCTGGAAGAGAAGAGGAGGCAGATCTAGTCCAAGCAGAGAAAAAAATCAAGCTCATTATTAAAGAGAGAGAGATTCTAAATTAAAACATTCACATTTCTTTTTTAAAAAATATATTTATTTATTTGAGAGAGAGACAGAGAAAGCATGCATGAGTGGGGAGAGGGGCCGAGGGGGGGAGAGAGAGAGAGAGGAGTAGACTCCATGCTGAGTCTGAACCCCCCTGGGGTGGGGGGGGGCTTGATCTCATGACCCTAAGATCATTATCTGAGCTGAAATCAAGAGCTGGACACTTAACTGACTGAGCCACCCAGGCACCCCAAAACATTCACATTTCTTCATGCTAAACACCCTGAATCTTTTCTTGTTTGATCACCAGTCATGAACTATTGCTCAGCTCTGCACTTCCCCATGCCTGTGTTGAGAGTATATAGAGGCATTTCTATAAAGGAAAGAAACTAGTTTTGAGACAACTCTACCTGAGCCTGCAGTTGTAATGAAGGATTCTCTTACAATAATCACCCAGGAAAATCATTTACCATTGTGGTGAGACTCCCTGCTACAAATGGAATTTGGGGTTCTTTTTTTGTCTTTTTCTCTTCTCAGGCTAGAAGTATGTCAGATATTTTCCCGGGAATCACTGGAAGTGGCCCCAACCCAAAGGGGAGTGGGCATCTTGGAATAATTAGAGGCTGATGCCAAGAACAGTAAGTCACTTTTGAGACATAGAACGTAACCGCCTTCAGAATAGGGGGTGTACCCAAAATTGGAAATTTTAAGGAAATGTTTGACAGTTCCATTGTGCAGTAAAAGGGGGTTTATTCAAACTTTTTTTAAAGCATTTATAAGAAAAAGCTGCCTGTTCTTAATGATCCCTATGGGTTGAGAAAGGAGGCTTGTTGCTGAATTCCTGAGAGGCAGATGTTTAAATCAACTCTGACCAGTGTCCAGTGCATCCAGGACCCTGAGAAGGCAGCATTTAAGGAGCTGAGTTCCTGGAAATGGAACCAAAGGTGTGTTGATATAACTATACCAGGAAGGGAAGGGAGAGTGCACTCAGCAGACTGAAACTTCATCTACCAAAACAGGAAATTGGAGAGAAGATCTAATGTTGATCAATAAAAATAACAGTAGGAACATGTCATTGAGAAATATGAAAATAAACACCAGAAGAAACAACTGGAAGAGTTAACAATGATTGCCTTGGGCGACCAGGACTGAGGACAGAGAGTGTTAGGCCAAGGGCCATCCTTTTTTTTTTTTCTTTTTTTAATATAAGCCGTTATTACAAATAATGAGCATGCATTCCTTTTTTTAAATGTTTAAATTTAAGGAAGCCAAAGGAAAAAATACTGTATTATTTTTTAAAAATCCAAAACAAGTTTCATTTAACTAATGATAATGAGGTATATTTTAAGTAAATCAAAGTGCTTTCATTCCTTTAAAATAAATCTAGAAAAAAAAATTTGTATAGCTCCTCCATAATAGTAAGAAATCCACAGACCTTCATGACTCATTACATAATCAAGTGCAGGAGGCTAGCTGCTCAGGGGCACTGGTCAGGGTTGATGAAGTATCTGCCTCTGAGGACATCTGCCTGGTTTTCAATCCATGTTTTCTCCTGCCTATGTCTGGTATGCAGCTGTCATTCCTGGCTTGGATTCCATCTCATTATTTCCATAGCTATAGACCAATGGGTCTTGGACATGACTGAACATTAGATCTCATAGAGGCATTATTCAAATGTTGATACCCAGACCCCAACCCAGATAAGTTAAATTCCAATAACTAGGTGCAGGGCCCAGAGATCTTTTAAAGCTTCCCGGATGATTCTAGTGGGCCACCAGGTTCACTAACCCCTGCTACAGGCATTTGTTTCTGCTGTGGCTCTATTGTCTGGAATGCACTTTGGTGTTTATACCATGATACAAGGACAGAAAGCCTGGAAGAATATTTCACTTCTGCCTGGTCCTTCCCTGATGCATGTTCTTGAAACATGCTTCTATAGACTGAATGTTTGTGTCCCTTCAAAATTCATATGTTGAAACCCAACAGATGGTATTTGGAGGTGGGGCTTTGGGGAAGTGATTAGGTCATGAGGGTGGAGCCCTAATGAATGCAATTAGTCCCTTATAAAAAGAGACCCAAAACACCTCCGTTGGCTCTTCTATCATATGAGGACACAGTGAGAAGCTGGTCATCTATGAACCAGGAAGTGAGCTCTCCCCAGACATCAAGTCTGGACGTGATCTTGGACTTCGCAGTCTCCAGAACTGTGAGAAATAAGTGTTTGTTGTTTAAGTCACCCAGTCTATGGTATTTTATTACAGCAGTTCAAATAGACTAAGACAATGCCTACTCCAATAATGGAATCTGTATACCTCTTTCATTACAAGGGCTTTTGTTGATACTTCTTTGCTTGTGTTTTCAGTATATCCAATATGTTTGGCTGACCCCAGTAAAACAGTTAGAATGGAGAGAAACACCTGGTTTACTGAAGATGATAAAAATGTTCACCTGATATACACAGGTAATAGGAAAAGAAGTCTCCCTCATTGAAACTGGTAGAAAGTGTCTCAGTTCTTTATTTTGGTAACAGAGGAGATGACCTGACTTTATCCATAAGATATGGCTTTGTTTTAACTAGTGGCCAGGAAGCTACGTGAATAGATTTCTTTAAGAAGATCCTCTGATCTTGTCTTCTTAGAAACAGGAACTTTTGTGCTAAAGATACAATGACTTCTAGATTATTCAGGAAATATTCCTCTTAAAGTGAAATTTTGTTGTAGTTTAAGAAAAAGCACAACACATTATTCTTGGTTTTCTGAAAACCAAGTTGTGTGTGTGTGTGTGTGTGTGTGTGTGTGTGTGTGTGTGTAAAATATATCATGTCCCTACCTGGTGCTTATTAAGAACTATATAAAAAGAAACTCTCTTTTCCTATAAGCATTTGACTATTTTTACAAAGATAAAAACTAAGGTAGATGTTTACATTTTGCCTTCCTTATGAAAATTTTCTTCAAATAATTTTAGTGAATGTAACCATAAATGTACAGCTGTATAATTATACCAGTTCAATATCTACCTTTCCAATTCTGAAAACTCATATTTACTGCAATGAAAAAAAAGATCTAAAGACTCATTTCATTTTTCACAAATTATCTCATCTCAGAAAAAAAATATTATAATTTAGCAGAGCTACAAGAAAGAGCCAAAATAGATTCATTTTCATTTAACCCATTGTCTTTGGCCACTTTCTGATGTAGGTTATAGTAAAGGGTAAAATAAAGTGAAGAATACAGATGCAAGAAAAAGCAAAAAGACAAAAGCAATTGATTTTCTCTGTTCCTTTTTGTCTTGTCGGTGAGTTTCTATTTCATGTACTATAAAAAATGCATATCAACACATGAAAGACTAAAGTTATGATTACCATAACAATTAAAAACATTCTTCTTTGCAGAATTGGTACTTCTGGGAGTGAGATACATTCATTATCTATACTCAGGAACTGAACTGTGGTCTGTTTATTCCAAAGAGGGTGACAAAATTAAAGACTTTACCTGGAGGTATGGTTTGTCACCTTTCAAAATTTCAAAGTAAATAATAACAATCTTTTTGTATAAATCATAATGCTTAAAGAATATGCCACTGAATACCACTGATATATTTCTAAGATTAATTTAGCCTCTAGGAGAAAAAAAAATCAATTGGAAATGAGCCTAATTACACTGGCAATATTAAACCTCAGTAACTGAAGAAAATACTGTTTTGATATTTAATATTGCTTTTTTTTTTTCTATTTTCTACATACCTAGTCAGGTTTCCATTCTTACCTTAAAGTACAAGTTCTCTTCAAGAACACAGGCTCATCAGGGTTATTTAGGTCACAATAATTTATTGTAACAACGGGATACATCACCCTAGAATGTTATTCACAAAATTGACTTATTTTGATACAATTCTTTTAAATATCAAGCCATTTCTATGATAAATCTGTTGTCCTGGTTTACAAGAGAAAAATTTTTTTTTCCTGTGAAGGTTTTATGTACTATGCTAGGATTCTTAGAAATCCCAGTTCTCTTTTTTCTAGTCATTTTATGTTTTAGAATCTGTCCCATTGGAAACAAAAGCTGCCCATCTAAAATCTGACCCATTCAAGTCCCACATCCTCTGAGAGTTTCATTAGTAATTTCACCAGCAATTTCTTTCTGAGTCTGTTGAAAAATGAGATAGGATAGCAGGGCTGTGATGCCTGAAACATCTAACCTTTACCAAGCCATAATCAAGCTGAAGTTGACAGTCCAACTGAAGCAGCAATCTGAAAGATATTCAGAGAGAGAGAGAAACTAGAGAAAGTCATGGGACAGTAGCCAGAGTTGTCAAAAGAGAGAAAGTAGATTCAGAATGGAGAGCAAGAGAGAATCTAGAGTTTCTCTCAAGAGTTTCTTGACCTATTGATAGTTAGGGCCAGGTAATTCTTTATTGGTGTGGTGGGGAGGGGAGTCTGTCTTGTGCATTATAGAATGTTCAGCACCATTTCCGGCCTCTACCCCCTAGATGCTAGTAAGCCTCCTACTCCCAGTGTGACAATCAAAAATATCTTCAGACATTGCCAAATATCCCTTGGGAGGCAAAATAGCCCCTGTGAGAGCCATGGGTCTAGAGGGATTCTCTGAGGCTCTGGACCATAGCTGCATGAATTTAGTATAGTCATCTGCCAGTTTTCTTGGACCGGGACAGAGAAAATAATGGTATTATTGTTCGACAATCTCCTCTGTGTCCAGTAGCACTAAATTTTTGTGACATTCATTTTGAACTTTAACTTTCAGGGTTTAATACCAAATAAATAATGTCTCTATGCTTTAGTTCATAAAGAAAATGGGCATAACAATAGCACCTGCATCACAGAGTTGTTAGAAGGATTAAATATAATAATGCACTTAAAATGCTTCCAATAGTGCCTGGCACATAGTAATTTCAAATACATGTTAGCTATAATTATTAACATTATTGTTGTTATCAAACTCTTCCCTCAGGAACCAGGGCCTTTGTGGGACCTTTAGGTAATTAGGCAGAGGCTACTATGAATTGCAGAAACTTAGGAGTATTTATTGACTTCATAGCATGTGACAGTAAGCAATAAGGATGTCTCAGGTTCAAGATATGTGCATAAGACTTTCCTGAGGTAAGACAACCGTTCTTATGATGAAATCTTTCACTATTCTTTCCAAGTTCACTTCTCCCTTATTTCATTATGTGACAATCCATATTTGTAATGGATTGGGAGAGATAAGGGGTGAAATCCTACCAGTATAACCAGAATCCCCAATGTAAGTGTTTTTACCTGGGGAGAAGTTATGGGAGAGAAGAGTAAAGGCTCAGTCTTACCTTCTTATGGTTTTGTCTTTCAATTCTGTTACATTCTCTTCACCTTGCTACACTGTACATTCATTCATTTACTTAATTCAATAAATACATATTGAAAATCTAGGATATGCCAGGCATGGTTTTAGGTATCAGGATACAGCAAGAGTAAAAGTTCCCTCCAGAAGCTAACATTACTTGCATGTGGCGAGGTTTCAGTGTCAGGTGGTTGGAAGGTCCAGATGGGCTCAGACCTCCACCCCAACCCTCAGGCCTTCTGAGTCCCAGAAATGTTTGGGTATTCAATAAGTATAGCATTCTTTATTGGAGAGAACATATTTATGATAAAGTTAATGAAAATGAAAAACTTAAACAATAGATCTTGCCTTAATTTACTGTAGCAACCATGGGGAAACTGGCAGTTAAAAGTAGAAAAACATCTTAATTGTGTAGATTTGTGTGGTTCCCTAAAACTCCCTGCCCACCCCAATAGAAGGGAGACTTCTCTGCTACCAATGATGTTTAGATAAACTTCAGTGAAATGACTCTTCAGGAATTGTTGCATCAGGCTGCCTCCATTTATTTAATAAAATAGCTGTATGTTTTGATGAAGGCAACAACCAGCCTCCAGTTTATTACCCCTATAAGACCGTGGTTAATGCTGCTTCAGAAGTATCACATTTTCTGCTATCACACTGTGACTTTCAAGGAATTTGGGCAGTTGGTCTCTACTGCCATCCTGGGATAAACTTACCCTCTTGGATTTTAGGAATTCTCCAAGTCCCTGCTGCTTATGCTCCTAATGATCCAGATTCACTGCCAGCATTATCAACTCATTTTATGAAAAAATGTAATCTAAGTTATAGGCTTGTTGAAAAACAGCAAATTAATAAATTCAAATCTTCTATGAAACATTATCAAATTATGATACACTTTTTAGAACATAATGAGCTTCTACTCTTCAGACTCCACTGGGAAAATGTTGAAGTGGAATTGATGCTAAATGACAGAAAACAGAAATATAAAAGAAAAAAATGACAGGGCGACTGGGTGGCTCAGTCGTTAAGCATCTGCCTTCGGCTCAGGTCATGATCCCAGGGTCCTGGGATCGAGTCCCGCATCGGGCTCCCTGCTCGTCAGGAAGCCTGCTTCTCCCTCTCCCACTCCCCCTGCTTGTGTTCCTGCTCTCGCTGTCTCTCTCTGTGTCAAATAAATAAATAAAATCTTTAAAAAAAGAAAAAAATGCAAACAGCACAAATTCTGTGAACAGCAATGAAGAAAAGTCAGAAGAGCACATGGATGTGAGCAGCAGCATTGCTTGCCCTATGTTCTCCATACATCAAGCGCTATGGGGATACCTAAGATTGTCAGAGACCCTCGTGCATGTAGAGTGCAAACATCCAACATTTTCAGGTACCTTTTGAGATCATATAAGAAGATGGTTTGTTTCCTCACTGATATGAGGAATTCTTAATCTCAGGAAACAAACTGAGGGTTGCTGGAGTGGTGGGGGGTGGGAGGGATGGGGTGGCTGGGTGATAGACATTGGGGAGGGTATGTGCTATGGTGAGCGCTGTGAATTGTGCAAGACTGTTGAATCACAGATCGGTACTTCTGAAACAAATAATGCAACATATGTTAAGAAAAAAGAAAAAGAAGAAGATAGCAGGAGGGGAAGAATGAAGGGGAGTAAGTCAGAGGGGGAGATGAACCATGAGAGACTATGGACTCTGAGAAACAAACTGAGGGTTCTAGAGGGGAGGGGGTGGGGGGATGGGTTAGCCTGGTGATGGGTATTAAAGAGGGCACATTCTGCGTGGAGCACTGGGTGTTATGCGCAAATGATGAATCATGGAACACTATATCAAAAACTAATGATGTAATGTATGGTGATTAACATAACAATAAAAAATTTAAGGAGGAAAAAAAGCACTATGTACCTACCTTAAAAAAAAAAAGAGAGACCACTCTGAAAAGAAGATGGTTTGTTTCTGGCTTCACCTCTGCCCTTGGATCCTTCCACTGTGGAAATATTTACTGCTCTATCAAGTGGTGTCTGTCCACTTACTATACCAACTTCTGTCAAAGGGCTTCCATCAAAATTAGCCACTGTTCTCTTTTGCCATCACGGAGTGACTATTTTGCAGGTGCAGAAAGAGTATTTGGCGAAATCCAACATTTGTGATGAAGAAATAAAAAATTCTCCACATAGGAATAGAGGGAACTTGATGAAGGACATCTACCAATAAACTACAGCTAACATTTTGGTGAAAGACTGCATGCTTTCACCCTAAGATTGGAAACAAGGCAAGGATGTTGGCTTTTGTCACTTCTCTTCAACATTATTCTGGTTATTCTAGCCAGTGCCATAAGGCAAACAGAAAAAGAGAAGGAAGAAAGAAATTAAGTACCCACATTGGACAGGAACGTGGGTACTTAATTTGCAGGTGATAGGATCCTATATGGAGACAATTCCAAGGAGGTGGGGGGTAGGGAGAGAGAACTATAATTAAACAAGTTTAGCAAGGTTGGAGGATAAGATCAATATATTAAACCAACTGTATTTCTATGTAATGGAAAGAAAAAGCCAAAAATAAAATTAAGAAAATTATATTCTCAACAGCATCAAAAATAAAATGAAAGTAAATGTGACTAAAGAAGAGCAAGACTTGTACACTGAAAACTACAAAAAAAATTAAAGAGCCAAATAAATGAAGAGACATTTCATGTTTATGGATTAGAAGTCTCAATATTGTCAAGATTGCAGTTCCCCCCAAACTGATCTATAGAATAAACATGGTCCCTATCAAAATCCTAGTAAACGTTTTTTGGGTAGAAATTGACAAGTTGATCCTAAATGTTATATGAAAGTGCAAAAGCCAGCCCTGATCTGTATAATGGAATACCATTCAGCAATAAAAAGCCCCATGGTCTGAGTGTGAGTGCTCTCCCTGTCCCCACCATTCATTTGTTAAAGTGCTCATGCACAGTGTGATGGTACTAGGCGGTGGGGCCCTTGGGAGTGCTTAGGTCATCAGGGTGGAGCCCTCATGAGTGGGAATAGTGCTCTTGGTAAAGAGACCCCACAGAGCTCCCTAACCCCTTCCACCAATGGGGACACAACACAGAGTTGGCAGTCTAGCCTGGAAGAGGGCTCTCACCAGAACCTAACCATGCTGGCACCCTGATCTGGGACTTACAGCCTCCAGAACTATGAGAAGTAAATTTTTATTGTATAAATTTTTATTTATAACCTACCTAATCTGTGGTATTTTGTTGTATCAGCCTGAACTAAGACAAAAAAATGAACTATTGATACACACAACATAGGTGAATCACAAAGTGTTTATATGGAGCAAAAGAAGTCAGGTCAAAACCGAATACATGTGCTTCAATTTTAATAAAATTCTAGAAAATGCCAGTGGACCATTAGAAAATAGATCTGTGGTTGTCTGGAGAAGGGATCCAGTTGAAGGGAAGAATTACAATGGTATGTAGGTAATTTCAGGACTGAAGGATATGTTTATTATTTGGATTATGGTAAAAGTTTCACTGATATATCTAGATATTTGTATTTCAAATTATATTGTATGCTTTAAATTTGTACAGTTTATTATATGTCAGTTATACCTCAATAAAGCTATTTTTAAGAATCTTTATTCTAAAAAAGGTGACATTAGAGTAGCGTAGACAATCCAAGAATATCTATTTTGCCAGATGTAATAAGAGCTATAAAGAAACAAAGCTAGGGAGTGCCGGGCAAGAGGATAGTTGATCTTTTATATTATGTGGTCAGGAAAAGAGTCACTGATAAGAAGTAAGAGACTGAGCCATATAGATGTCTCAGGGAAGAATATTCCAGACAAAAGAGCAACAAGTGGAAAAAAAAAAAAACCCTGAAGGCAGTTGTGCTTGGCATTTGGAAAAGCAGCAAGTAGGCTAGTGTGGTTGGAGCAAAGGGAGCAATAAACCTATTCATAGATAATATGGTCAGAGAGAAATGGAGGTGAGGAGGAGAGCAGAGCCTGGTAGACCATTGAAAGAACATGGCATTCTACTCTAAGAAAAGTAAGTGGGTAAGTTTTAAAAGGTTTTGCCAGAAAAGTGATATGATTTCATTTTATATATCTAATAGACATTGGTATGAATGCCATTTTTAGCTCATGTTTACTGAGAATTAACTAAATGTTAATGGCTATACCACCTAAAACCACATCCTTGGAAAGACTTCTGATTTGGGAAGCATCAAGAGAATTTGAGAGATTTCTTTCCCCAAAGAATAATATAAAACTGGGGGGAAATGTCTAAAACAATTAATTTAGGGCTTTGGATATTGCCAAAGGCAGACAACAAATTGAAAAAAGGTATTTACATTTGAGGGGCACCTGGGTGGCTCCATCGATTGGGCATCTGCCTTCAACTCGGGTCATGATCCCAGGGTCCTGGGATTGAGCCCCGCATCAGGCTCCCTGCTCCATGGGGAGCCTCCTTCTCCTTCTCCCTCTGCCCCTCCCCTTGCTTGTGCTCTCTCTCTCTCTATCTCAAATAAATAAAATCTTTTATAAAATAATAATTAAAAAAAAGAGAAGTATTTACATTTGATAAATTGCTAGGATGGTAGGAGTCTGTGGCAGGAAACCCTTGCCTGGAACAGCTCCCTACCTTCCCCGAGCTTGGTGGTTAAAAACCAGCAGCTCTGCTGCCCGAGGGAAGACTCTGGGCAGAGGGTAGACCCTTTTCCTTTGCCATCTGAAAGTTAGGAATTTAGTTGAGAATGAACAGGGAAATCTCACAGTTTTTTGTATGTTTTGTTTTTGTTTTGTTTTTTAAAATCTGTTTTTAAGCTCAAAGTTTCACTTTTTGCCAGTAATTTATTTATTTATTTTTAAAGATTTTATTTATTTATTTGACAGAGAGAGACAGCGAGAGAGGGAATACAGCAGGGTGAATGGGAGAGGGAGAAGCAGGCTTCCCGCTGAGCAGGGAGACTGATGCGGGGCTCGATCCCAAGACCCTGGGATCATGACCTGAGCCAAAGGCAAACGCTTAACGACTGAGCCACCCAGGTGCCCCTTTGCCAGTAATTTAATGGAAAGATTTTTCAAAACAAGAGGTGCTAGAAACGGTCAATCTTGGAAATGTGGCAAGTGCAACTAGAGAATATAATTGTTTATTTAATTTAAATTCATTTAAATGTAAAAGCCATTATGTGGCTACCATGTTGAACATCACAGATTTATATAACCAAAGCCAAGGATGAATGATCAGAAAGCTGACAGCAGCTGCTCCAATTAAAAGTCAGGATCAATTGCCCAGTCTCCGAACTTGAGCCAATTATCATATTGGGAACTCACTGACTGGGGCTAAAAGCCCATGAGCAAGGACCCTCCAACACCATAGCAAAGATATATAGAAATGATTCCTCTAATCCTTTCTCAACCTATGACCATTTATTCAGGTAACTACCCTGGAGAAAGGGGAACAGGCAGACATTGAGGATTGTTAAGATATAGAGTTTGAGTCAAAATCAAGTTCAAGAATTTTTGGACCATACAGAAAATATGCCACATATAGGAAATACAACCATGAATAAACCATGGACCCTGCCTTGGAAGAGCTTATAGACTTTATTATAAACAATAAACACAGTACAGAGTTACACACACGACAGTGGTTCAAGCCTACTGGAGCTCTATGGGTTGTAGTGATAACAAGGAAGTACAGAGTATGTGTTACATACTTTTTAATGAAGAACAATCTTTCTCACCTTTTGTTCATTACCACCCTTAAGGAGTCCTTTTAGGTATCTTTCTTCCTAATTCCTAATACCCTTCTCTCCCATGAAATTAAATACTTAATAATAAAATTTTGTTGGGTAGAGTTGGGTGCAGTTAAGGGCATTTCTGGCATCACATTTCCAGGAGAGAAAAACCCTGCATAGGTTAAAGATTCCACCCATACCTTTGAAATCACACCATCTCCTTTCTACTGTTACTGTAGCGGTTGGCTTGAAAATTCTATCAAAGATCAAAGATTACTCTGGAGATACCTGGAATAGACCATTACAAACAGAAAATGTAAAATGTATGAGATTTATATTATTTTTCTTTAACAATATTTTTGCTTTTGATGCATTTCGTATCATTGGTAATTTGGAATATTTCTAAATTCCTGTGGAATTTGAAAATCCACTGCTAACATACACAGTGTCAGAAGTTTGTAAGAATAAACTTGGTAAAAATAAAAATACCATTTTCTGTAGGAAAACTACCTACTCAAAAATTAGGTATTGTAAGTTCAATTAACAGCATCAACAACATAACTCTAAAGAAAACTTCCTATACTTTCCTTCACATTTTTAAAACTATCATTTTTCCTTTCCAGCCAGCACCTCAAACACACACACTTCACTATTGCCACCATATATTTGAACACGATGTCGTCCTTTGAAATATTTTACATGAGAGATGTAGATACTTTATAACCAACACATGCATTGGATAAGTCCTGATTCTGGGGCGCCTGGGTGACTCAGTTGGTTAAGTGTCTGCCTTTGGCTCAGGTCGTGATCCTGGGGTCCTAGAATCAAGTCCGGCATCAGGCTCCCCACTCAGCAGGGAGTCTGTTTCTCCCCTTCCAATTTCCCTCTGCCCCCCCATGCTCTCTCTCTCAAATAAAGAAATAAAATCTTTCAAAAAAAAAAGTTAGTCCTGATTCATATTTTGTATCTTCACACCAACTTGACAGTAATCTCTTGACCAAAGTAAATATTAAGAAGATCTAATATTAAAATGGAGACAAGAATAAACTCATAGGGGAGAAAAAAATGATAACTCACCCTCCCCATTATTAGCTGGAAATATCTTAAGGTCAAATAAGTATGACTATCCAGCCCTTTGTTTTCATTTCCAGATGGTAAGATCAAGGATCGATTTTCTGAAAAATAACATGTCCCCAACCTTAGTTAGTTTGAGTGCCTTAGGAATGAGTGTTATAAATGGAAAAATATGAGTATATGCTTCCTGGATTTGACATAAAAATCAAGCAATTTAGGATTTTTATTTTCGGCATGAGGCACTGATGACTTTATCACATTAAAAATTAAAATAAAATCCTTGGTCAGTATCTTATGAGACATTTCCTTTTACAGTGGGGTAGCTATCATGAGGCACCAAAGAAGATTTGGCTTGGAATACCTCTTCAAAAATTTCTCTTTTAGAATCACAATCATGATGTGCAAATAAAATTTTTCTAATATTTTGCCAGCCAATGGTCTCTGATTTAACTACTAAAAAGTGTGAGAATGGATCCTATAAGCTCTAATAGTAAGCCACTAGAAATAGTTGTTGTATCAATGAATAAATAAATATGTTTAGTCATTTTTTTTAGCTTGTTTCAAGAATGATGATAACTTGCTTTGCTTCTATCACTTGAACTCCTTTTTACCACTATTACTATTCATCATCATCATCCAAATCCACTGATGCCGAGCCTTTTCCAGTTCTTCAGTCCACCTGGATTTCACTTACTTTCTACTCCAGCCTGGACAGTAGGATAAATTATCTCAACTATTTTTTCACCAATCCATAGGGTCAGTTTCTTAATCCACTTTCCCTTCCATTGCACTTACCTTACCAGACCCTAACTCTGGTTTCAAACTTTCAAATCTTTTTTTCCCCCACGCTCCAGCATCCAGGTGGAGAAGCAGATATAAACATCTGGGTTGAAACACTAAATCAAAAACTAATGATGTAATGTATGGTGATTAACATAACATAATAAAATAAAATAATTTAAATTAAATTTTAAAAAATCTGGGTTGAAATAACAAATTGATTTTTTAAAAAAAATAACAAGGGGGCTCCTGGTTGGCTCAGTCAGTTAAGCATCTGCCTTCGGCTCAGGTCATGATCCCAGGGTCCTGGGATCAAGCCCTGCATTAGGCTCCCTGCTAAGCGGGGAGTCTGCTTCTCTCTCTCTGCCTCTCATCCAGCTTGTGCTCTCTCTCTCTCTCATTCTCTCTGTCTCTCTCTCTCATTCTCTCTGTCTCTCTCTCAAATAAAAATATAAAATCTTAAAAAAATAAAAACAAATAAAAATAAAATAACAAATGGATGGTTTTCAGAAATATGTGGGCCTCTTTAATAAACTACCTTTTTTTTTTTTTTTTTGGAGAGACAGAGAGCAAAAGTGGAGAGAGGGGCAGAGGGAGAGGGAGAGAGAGAATCTTAAGCAGTCTCCACACAGCATAGAGACAAACTCGGGGCTCAATCTCATGACCCTGAGATCATGACCTGAGCCAAAATCAAAAGTCGGATGCTTTACCGACTATGCCACCCAGGCGCCCCCAAAATGCCTCATTTCTTTTAAAGGGTATTACTTTTTCACTCACAAGTTCTGAAAGGCAGTCTTTCATTATTCATCCTTGTATGTGCTTAGAACATATATAGTCTCCAAAATTTCTTGAGATTACAGTGGTGGTTATATTAGTTAGGGTGCATTTAACTACAGATAACAAAAAATAATTTTATAAATCAGCTTAAACAATAGGGAAATACATGATGTCACATGGTAACACTTGCTGTGGGAGTACAGCCTACAGGGTTGTTTGCCACGGTTACTCCGTAAAGTATCATAGACCTAGTTTATTGTTACCTCTCTGCTATCTTCATTGTGTTGCCTTTGCCCTCAGGCTGGCTCCACATGGCCCCAAGTTAACTGCAAGAAAGCAAATATCGCATCCAGCTATAATGTCCAAGAATGAAATGAACCATCTCTTAATATACCTCCTTCTATAAAATGTGAAATACTTTCCTCCCTCAAAAACCACTTACTGGCTTTCCTTGTATCCATTGGAAGGTATGGGGGTCACAGGACTCTTCCTAAACCAATCACTAACAAGGAATTTCCATACTTAGTCGGGACTTCTAATTTGAGGGCATCTACCACAGATTACAGTGTAGACTATTAGAAGCTATCTCAAGGAACTGGCATATGATCAAATTTATATAGACGTTCCTTGCTTAAGATTTTGAACCAGTAGGGACCCCTCGTTCAGTTTTTGCCTTCAGGGTTTGCCTTCAGCTCAGGTCATGATCTCAGGGTCCTGAGATCGAGCCGCACATCAGGCTCCCCACTCAATAGGGAATCTGCTTTCCCTCTCCCTCTGCCCTTCTCTCCCACTCATCCTTTCTCCTTTCTCTTTCCCTCTCTCAAAGAATTAAATAAAATCTACATTAAAAAAGGATTTTGAACAAATAATTATTTTAGCTGACAGTTTTTATTCATTAGCTTAAAGAGAATAAAATATTAATAGAGTCATTTTTAATCAACATGTACCATATACAAACAGGGTGAAAAGCATTACGCTAAGCACTATAAGGAATAAAATCTAAGACACAGTCTCTTCAGGCCTCTGACTACCTAGCAGAGGATCAGGCATACTAAAATAAACTGCCATAGAAGGTAGATTTTAATGGTCATATTGGGAACAGATAGTGAGAAGTTCATTCCAAGTGAGGCCTTTGCTGCAGAGACCATTACATCTAAATCTCTGATTTACGACTACATAAAGCCATAGACAGATGGTACCTCACAGGTTGGAAGAGCCCATTTCTCTCAATTTTCACATGAACAGAGCAGTTCTCCAAAAATGGCTATCTTCATTTTCACACTCTACACATAAGTCAGTCACCCTTCACCAGGCCGATGTCTTATTTTCTGGCGTAATGTAGGGCAAACTGTACCTTTTAAGTGTTCCTAAAGATTGAGTCAGCATCAGCTGCCATTTCTAGAAAATGACAAGAGACCTGCTTCTTAAAAGTGACTCTGCTCTGGAAATGGAAACCTCAGGTTTCAGTACGAATTGTCATAGGGAGAAGTGGAAGCCGGAAATTTATAAAATCCCCATGCTTTAAAAAATCAGAAGAAACTTTAAAAAGAATAAAAGACTTCACCGGATGGCTTTGGAGAACTAGCTTGTAAAATGAACTAGCTTATAACAGGACTGGTTTATAACAGGGCAATATTGGTCCCTCCTGCAATGCTACTAGGCATCAAGGCTTGTGTTTTGGTTGGTTGTTTTGTTTTTTTTTTTCCAGATACTATTAAATTCTAAATCCATGTATGCTAAATTCATAAATGCCTCTACTTAAAAAGGGGTTATCTTATAGACATTAACTGATTTATGCCCCTCTCTGAAAATCCCTCAGAAATGTCAATAAATATTCATAACAAGACTTCATAGGTCAAATTAATAAAAATGACTTGATTTCCACCTCTGCTAAGTCAAAGCTACTTTACTGAGCAGGTGGATCTCTGATTCTGTCTTCTTATCAGCAGCCACTAACAAAGAGGAGTTAAATGGTGCTCAGGGGAGTGCTAACTGAAGATCAAAGCCACCCTGGCTCATCTGAAAGCTGCTCTTTGAAGTTCCTCTCTGGGACCCATCTTCCTGACAGACTGGCATAGACCACTGTCTTCACAGTTCATGTTCCTTTACCATTTCAGACACTCATGACAAAAAGTCCCAAACCACTGGCTGGTTCTTTTTAATTTGAAATCCGTTAGCTTTTATTGTAAAGTAATTTATGTTTATTATAGAAAAAGTAAAGAAACAAAACACAAATAGGCAAAAATAAAATACATGTTAAATGTAATTCCAACTGCCCAGAGGCAATTATTGTTAATTCTTTGGTATATATAATTCCAGACTTTTCTGTGCCAAAAAAAAAGAAAGAAATCTAATACTATATTGTTTTGAGTCACAATATTCTAACAACTTTCATCTAACAAATATACTTGTACAACAGCATCTTTTCAAATGGCTGCATACTATCCCACTGCATGGATACACATTAATTTATTTAACAAATTGCCGCTGGTTTTATGAATACAGATAGCTATCTCCTTGTTCTCTTATTACAAACAGCAGTTAAAGAATATACCTGGTGATATTTGCACATCTCTTTATTTCCTTAAGAAAATCTATATTTTAAAACACTAGATTTTTCTATATTTTTTCCTATTTGTTTAAAAAAGAGACAGAGAGTAAGACAAAGAATCATAGAATCTTTAAAAGTTATTTGGCATATTATGGGGCACCTGGGTGGCTCAGATGGTTAAACAGCCGACTCTTGAGTGCGGCTCAGGTCATGATCTCAGGGTCATGAGATCGAGCCCCACATGGGGCTCTGTGCTCAGAACAGAGCCTGCTTGGGATTCTCTCTCTCCCTCTCCTTCTGCCCCTCCCCTACTCATGCTCCCACTCTCTCTCTCTCTTTCTCTTTCTCAAATGAATAAATAAATAAAATCTTTTTCTGAAAAGTTATTTGGCATATTTGAATATGGCTATGTTTTATGATTAATGATTTATTTGCACTCTTTGAGGCATATATTTTCAAGAAGTCATTGATACTGGTTACCAGTAAATTCATATGCATTCATATAGAAAAGCAGTACAGGTGAAAGAGAGTTGAGAAAGAAACCATATACTGAAAGAGGAGAGTAACTGTGTAAAGAAGAGGCCATGGGTTAATTTTCAGTTAATTTTAATATTTTGACAACCAAGGTAAAAAAGTAAACATGGTAGGCGAGGAAATTCTTGCTGTGTGATAAAAAAGAATCACCAATTCAAGAGAGTCAGACTTTTCCTCTGGTACTCAGAATAAAGTAATATATCCCATGTCTCTTTATATAGAGACATTGATCAATAAAATTTTTTCATCCAACACTTCTTTATAAAGCCAAAGGCACAACATTAAACTTCATTTCAGAAGAAACATTTTTATAAGGAAGCTAATATAGGCCAAGTAGATGTCTTTTGATCTAAGTTGCTGCAAGGATTGAATCTAGAGGACCTCATCATGATGGTCCCTAAATGGTTTCTTTCCAACATCTTTCCCTTTGATCATAAATCAGCAGGACTTCATTAGCTGGGGACTCCAAGAACTGCCTGACAGCAGGGTTCACTTTTACCTTAATTCTTTAATTTGTTCAAAATCCTACATAACCACTAAGTTGAGTCCCATTGAGCAAGATGTAGATGATTGAGCCTGGAAATCTTTTAGGGCAGCTATTTTGTCAATGAGCTGCTTTAACCATAGAGGAATCTCAGGATAGTTTGAATAGAATGAAGGTTGCCAACTCAAAAGCCCTAGTAGTCACTAAGTATGCCATTAGGCCCTGTGCGAACAGTGACAAATTGGAGATGCTTACCTAAAGACATTCACATACTACAAAGCAGAGGATCATAGGGGAAGGAAGGAAAAAATGAAACGAGAAGAAACCAGAGAGGGAGACAAGCCATAGGAGGCTCTTAATTATAGGAAACAAACAGGGTTGCTGGAGTGGAGGGGGGGTGGGAGGGATGGGGTGACTGGATGATGGACACTGGGGAGGGTATGTGCTATGGTGAGTGCTGTGAATTGTGTAAGACTGATGAATCACACACCTGTACCCCTGAAACAAGTAATACATTATATGTTAATAATAATAATTTTAGACATTCACATACAAAATACAAAAAATTTTAGACTTTCACATACAAAAATACAAAAACCATGTGGCAGCCTACAGAATTTGGCCTGCAGGCAGCCAATAGGGACCCTCGGTGACAATAACTGATTTGGAGCACCAATGCTTCCTATTAAGCCAACCAGAATGAGTTCACTGTGAAATGTACAGCCAAGCTACTGGATAAAAATACTTAAAATATTCACTATTTGAATGTTGGGCTTCATTAGCCAAGAAAACTTACTGTAGTTCTCTTAACAGTAGTAGGCAATCAGGATGACAGGGCTTCTCCTAATCCATGATAGTCTCACCACATCATCAGTGTAGAGAACCTGTTTGTTTTTCTATTTGTTATAACAAAAGTATGTGAATCCAATTAACCTAAATAATAATAACACAATTGTCGGTTTATACTGATGAGAAGAGAGAGTAGAACATCGCTTTCATTTATCTCCATCTGAAATGGAGCAGAACGCCATCTTATCCATCATGATTCTGACAGGAGTATTATGAAGCATTCCTATGCACTAGAAAGGTCCCTGGCTGGGTCAGTCAGTAGAGCATGGGACCCTTGATCTTAGGGTCCTGAATTTGAGCCCCATGTTGAGTGTAGAGATAACTTAAAAATAAAATCTTTAAAAAAAAAAAGTCCCTGCCCCATTGTGGCTTTCTTAACTCCTTAATTTAGCCATTCTTTGATATAAACAGTCAAACTGAAAGACAGCAATATTGACAAACAGAATAAATTTAAGGAAGAAATTTTGACTTCTAACTTTAAGGTCAAAGCAAGTATTTCTGGAAAATGACCCATGGGGAAATAATCTTTGAATAAAGATGGCTTAGTTTTTTGCAGAGTTGAATCCAAGCATTCCATCCCATTCTTTCAACACTCAAGTTAACAAATGAGTCATTAAACATGTGACTTATTTTTTTTAATTGTTAAGATTTTCTTTAAACTGGATTCAAGTAAGTCCCAGCCAACTTAGTACACCCTGATGCTTCTATACTACCTTTTTGAAAAAGAATAAATAAACTCGCAAGAAAAGAAAAACACTTATTAACATAGGACTTTCCTTATCTTTACCTTTGCCTCTACCCAAATTTTATTGAAGCTGACTCACTTGGCTCCATGGATGGAAAAGCACCACTGTCTCTTCCTCCAAGAGCAGAGAGGGAGGAACCTCCAGCCATAAATTGTGAATGTTCTCCCTCCCTCAAATTCTGGGACAGCAGGAGGAAAAGGGATGGGGGAGTGGAAGAGAGATGGTAACTAATGGTGACGGTAGGGACAAATGCCACTTAGTGAGCCCTGGCCACCATTAATGGCTTAGGAATATTTAGTGCCTTGTTGTGTCTCCAGCTGTGAGTTTCAGCCACAGTCCTGAGACAACAGGAAAAGTCAGACTCCACATTCTCTTCATATGCAATAGACATTAAAGTCAGCCTGAAATTTATGCCTTAAATTTTCCATGCTACCATAGTAGAAAAGATTTTTCACCATTTGGAGATATGTTCCAGAGCAGTTTCCAAGTCAGAATAAATAAAACCATTTGCCTTTGGATACTTGATATTTTATAGTTTCAAATTTGCTGTTTTCAGCCAACCTGAGGGGTGAAAATCTCTAATTCATCTGGACAGAGAAACAGCATAACCAACCAGTTTCTCATAGTGAGCTGTTGTATGGACTTCTCTGACTGGGATGTTGGAGATGGAGCCAGCCAATGGCTAAGAATGAAGACAGCCCATTCCCATGAAAGGAGTGCACAGTGCAGGTCAAGTTCCTCCTGAATATTTGAGCACTGTCCCTGAATAAGTATGTATATCAGAATGAATCAACTCTAATATACTGGTTACAAGCTTGGGCTTCAGACTCAAATGCCTGAGCTGTTGGTCCATCTCAAACCCATGTTAACTCTGTGAACCTGAGACAGTTGCAGAACTTTCTGAGCCTCTGTGCCATCATCCCTAAAATGGTGTCTCATGGGTAGCTGTGAAGCCAATACACGGTCATGCAAATGCAAGGCTTGAGTTGTACTTAAACAGTTGTTATTATTAAATTTCACATTACATTCTAACAGAATTAGAACGGATTCTTTTAAAGGCTTTAGAAGGAAGAGGAGGTGCAGAAGGGGTGGAGGGTGAGAAGGCTTTTAAGGAAATATTTGACAGACTAACTTCTGATCAGTAATTTCATCATTTACTGCACACACTGCCCCATCTTCTGGGTGACTACTCTCTACTGCTAGATTGAGCTTTCCAATGTGGTGTTTTGTTTTTGTTTTGTTTGTTTATTTGTTGTTTGGTTTTGGTTTTGGTTTTTTGGACACCACATCATTTTTGGTGTGATATTGCTTTTTTTAAAGATTTTATTTATTTATTTATTTGAGAGAGAGAGAGCAAGCACATGAGCAACGGGGAGGGGCAGGGGGAGAGAGAGAGGGAGAAGCAGACGCCCCGCTGACCAGAAAGCCCGATGCGGGACTCAATCCCAGGACCCTGAGATCATACCCCGAGCCGAAGGCGAGATACTTAACCGAGTGAGCCACACAGCACCCCTAATATTGCCTTTTTAAAAGTCATATTACCATGTGATACTTATCCAGATTATTTTGTCCATAGGGACCACTGAGAACAATAATTTTTTAATGCATATGTTTTTTTGTGATGTGCTGTAAATGAGAAAATCACAAACATTCAGATCACAAAATTTTACATAAAAACAATCGTGGAAAGGCCTCCTACACCTAAATGCTTTTACTTCCAACTCACTCCCTGTAACAGCACTAGAATAAAGGGAAATCTTTTCACTGAAATAAAAATTAGAAAGCAAATTCACGTTTTTAAAAATTTAAGCAAAAAAAGGAATTTGTTCAATTTTCAAATTCTTGTTAAAGTAGCAAAAGTCTTTGAATTCTGGTTATTTTATATGATAAGGCAACTCTGAGAAAGTAATGTAGGCATGTTCTATGGACTGAAGTTGCAGCCCTAATCTCCATTGTGATGCTATTTAGAGATGGTAACTGTGGGAGATAATTAGGTTTAGATGAGGTCATGAAAATTGGGCCCTCATGATGGGATTAGTGCCCTTATAAGAAGAGACACAAGAGAGTTTGCTCTCTCTCCTCCCCAACCATGTGAGGACACAGAAAGAAGGCAGCCAATCTACAAGGCAAGAAAGTCCTCAACCAGAAACTGACCATGCTGTCAACTTGATCTTGAACTTCTAGCCTCCAAAACTGTGAGAAATAAGTTTCTGTTGTTTAAGCCACCCAGTATATGATATTTTGTTATGGCAGTCCAAGCTGACTAAAACAGCATTCTACATATTTTTATTATCACCAAAAGTTTTGGAGTATGTTGAAATAAATGTCTACATTGTTACAGAAATAAAGCTATTATTTTGAATGGACTCCATGGACATTTTAAAAGAGGTTGTAAAATTTAAAAAAAAAAATCAATTCTGGAACTATTTACATAGATCTGAATAGAAAGAAATAATTGTGTACTGCTGACTCCTTTGCTGAGGCACATACAAGTTGTACTGACCCAGCAAAACCTCCTCAAACTGAGCATGCTGCTAAAAGGGAAAGGAGAATCCCAATCTAAAGAGATTAATTCAAAATTCACTTGCCATATTGGTTGACAAATAATTTCAATTTAAATATAAGAAGTTTATACTTTTTACCATGAAAGACTGAAGTAAAAACACCAACATGGTAAAACTGAACAGTCAGGATAATTGCCCCTGCAGTCAGAATGCATGAGAGAGATTCGTGCTGAGCCACTTAGTGAGCACCTTGGATTAATTCCTTAACTTTCTGGACTTCAGGGTCCTCATCTGTAAAAATGGGAATGACAATAATAATACCTGTATCACTGAATTGGGAGGATTTTGGAAAAGTGCTTGGTTTATGGCAAACTCTCAACTCATATTTAATGGCCTATCTGAATATTGAATTCAGTTCATAAATAACGTTGATCCAAAAGACTAAGCATAGACTCCAAAAAACTCCCCCAAAATTAAAAAATCATTTTTTTATTCAGACCTACTGAATATTCAGTATGACTTTTAGAGGAAAAAATTACCTCTACACCATGAGAAGAATAAATATGAGAATTTTTTATAGCATACATTTATTCATCCACAGTTTTGGATGAGAGTGGAAGAAATTTAAGAGAAAAGATGTTTAATGTTCATATGTAATTAGTTTTGTCAGAACACAGAAGTAATTAAAATATAATTTTTATACAAGTTTTATAAAATAAAAATCTTTCCAATGGTCATAAATCTGTTTTCATTACAGACTTAAAGCTTGGGGTTTTTTTAATTCAGACAAGTAAGATTTGATTTAATAATACAAGTTTTAATTGTTCTATCAGGGTAATATCTGACATTCCAACCACATTGCTTTCAAGAATTTCTGCCTTTTAACTACTGGGTATTTACCCCAAAGATACAAATGTAACCCGAAGGGGCACCTGCACCCCAAAGTTTATAGCAGCAATGTCCACAATAGCCAAACTATGGAAAGAGCCCAGACGTCTATCGACAGATGAATGGGTAAGGAAAATGTGGTGTATACAGTGGAATATTAAAAAAAAAAATGAAATCTTGCCATTTGCAATGACATGGATGGAACTGGAGGGTATTATGTTGAGCAAAATTAGTCAGTCAGAGAAAGAAAATTATCGTATGGTTTCACGCATATGTGGAATATAAGAAATAGCCAGAGGATTATAGGGGAAGGAAGGGAAAAACTGAATGGGAAGAAATCAGAGGGGGAGACAAACCATGAGATACTCTTAACTATAGGAGACAAACTGAGGGTTGTTGGAGGGGAGGTGGGTAGGGGTATGGGGTAACTGGGTGATGGGCATTATGGAGGGCACATGATATGATAAGCACTCGGTGTTATATGCAACTGACGAATTACTGAACTCTACACCTGAAACTAATGAGGTACTATATGTTGAATAATTGAATTTAAATTTTTAAAAAAGGAAAATTAAAAAGAGCACCTGCACAGGCAAAGTCTTTTTCATTCTCCCAGATAATGAACATAGAACCCTTGATTGCCTCAGCTAATTCCGCGATGCTTTCCAGTACCACTCATGGCCAGTCTCACCTCTGCTCCAATTGATTGGTGACCTGGGCCCAGCAATGGTCATTCAGCATGTCTCCTGCTCTTCCTCACCTCAACTAGACACACTCTCTGGGGAGACTCCAACACATAGGGGAAAAGTACACAGGTGAAAGGAGAAACCAGACAAATTCAGTCCATATAATTTACAGATCCCTTGCCCTTGACAATGGATTTGTCATCTTCTCCTTGTACTCACATACATACATACCTGCATATAAACTGTCTTCGAGAAAAACCACATGATGTTCAGTTTTTTTATGACTTCCTTCTCTGTCCAAGGCCCTCCTCTATCACTTACAGCCCAGGAAAAACACAAACTAAGGTTCTTATGTCCCCACTGTTCCAACCCACCACCACCCAGATCCACTTGATATCCCAAGGGGCCTCGGGGCACAAGTGGGGAGAAGCCAGTCCACATTCCCGTGCTCTAATCACATTCCCCTCAACGGTGTCCCTTGGCCTACAGCCGCAGGGGTGAACAACTGGAGTTCAGGTGGGGCTCAGGTGACCCATTTGGGGAAGATGCCTGAGCAGCCATTCAAAGCAGGCTTGGGGCGTGAAAGCAAGCCCATGCATTTGCACAGGGAATCCCATGGTCCCCAAGAGCCTGGAGAGGGTGTGGGAGTGGGGAAGGCAGGAGAACTGAAGCTTCTGGTTTGCGGGTGGCCCAGCCCAATGAGGCAGTGGTATCTGGAGGACGGGACACCCAGAGCAGGGGGTCCAGCTGCCCAGCTCTAAGGGTGATACTGCCCCACTGTAAAACTCTTATTAAGGAACCATAAGAAAATGTATTTAACTATTTAGATACTTCCAGTAAGAAACCTGGTTCTCTCTGTAACTGACGTAAATTACTTGGAAAAAAAAAAAATCAGACTCATGAATTTATTGACAACAAGTAATTTTCTGTTAAAAAAAAAAAAAAAAAAACCTGAAGACTTCAGCAGAAAAGTTTTTCCCCCCACTGGTCAAGTGGGTTTCTGGCAGACAGGGACTGAAATAACAAAGAGATGTCTGGAGAACAGATTACAAGAACATGAATGCAACAAAGCGTGCTTCTTAAAAAACAAAATATTGGAAATCCATTCTAACCATTATTTGTTTATAAGAGATACAGTTATATTTGTCTGCAATGAATTGGTTCCCAAGTTCGAGTCCTATGATTGGGCTCAGACATCCAGCAGATGTCCTCACATGGAAGTAAGCCCCCGAAGGGATAGTTTATGCAACCATAAGGTATCACAGGAACATAAAGCAATGCTGTCTGCCAAGGGGTTCCTTCAATTCATTTCACCTCACACCCTTGCTCAAACTTCACTAACATGTAAGTTTGTCATGTGGAAATAAAAGGAAATCTTCCAGAGAAAAATCTGACCATCTCCTGCCAAGCTAATTCCTTACTAGATTTGTTTATATGCATTTGCAGCTGACTAAAAGGCACTTTATTATTTCTTTCAGAGAGCAGAGCTTCTTTTGGAAAAGAACAATCTGAAAATGGTTTTTATAAATTAACAAGATCTTTTTATTGCCTTGGGTCAGTAACAAACTGGAGAGATTTGTTTACATGTTTCTCCTATTACGTTCTTCAATAAAATTCGCAAACCAGACAGGAAGCTTAGCTTCATTAACGCATGACAAAGGGAAAAGTGTCATACCTGAAACAAATTTGGGAAAGCGTCCAAAATGCAGTATAATTTTGCAATGTATTACAGTGACAGCAAAAGACAAAAACTAGGTTTGATTTAAAGTCACAACAGCAACACAGACTGTTATTTCACACAGAAAACTTATCTTCAGAAGGAGAAATAGAGAGAAGGACTGAGTTTTCAAAGAGAAAAATGATCAGAAATTACCTTTAAACTCCAGCTGGACGTGCATAATGCTTGTGTATAACATTAATTCCAGCAGAAATTTAAATGAATCTTACCAGAAAATTGGCAACATAGAGACATGAGAATGAAGTATAAAATATTAGGTGTTTGATTTGTGCAGGAATTTGACTTGTTCTGAGACTGAAAAAGATATACGACTTAAAAAAGTATTAAGAGTTAGTGAGAAGGTCTCTTTGTACGGAGAAGTGATTATGTCAAACTGCTTAGGAAAAAAATCAGGTATATGCTTTAAGGAATTGGGATTTGTTTAAAGGGTCTTAGGTAGCAGTTGTTATGCTGAAATGAGACAAAATGCACAATGCCCTGAGAATTACAGAACCAAACCTCATTGGTGCCCTTCCCACACTGTCAGCACCTTGACTCTTGACCAGAACTGCTCCTTTGGAAGGTAAAGCACACACACCAAGGAGGAATCTCAACTGCAAATATCATCCTCCCCCACCTGTATCCTGATACCCCAAAATATGTCCCTTTCACAAATAGAAGAAACTTCTGCCCCAGGAAAAAGCCACTCAGGCAAACTTGAAACAGTAAGTGGCTGTAAAACAATAGTTTTTGTCAATGAATAATTATTTCCAATAAACTCTGGTTGATAATTATCCTCTATATATGTATCCTTCTTTTACAAGCAATAGTCTGTCCAGTTAGTCCAGAGAGATGCTAGTGGAGGCAGTGTACAGGATTGTTTGCTTGGAGGGGCAGGCAGCAAGGTAGAAGGGCTAGCCGAGGCGTCTTTGATCAGAAAGGTGATCAGCACTGGGAAAGCCCCTGGGGACCATTGGTTCCTGCAGTCAAGCTGGGTGAGATGACAGGACCATTTACATTTCAGCACAGCCAGGCGTGGACCTCTCCTGTGGATAGCTGGTGCCGGGGGCAGGGGGTGGGTGGAGCAGCAGAGGAAGCCAAACAAGCTCTTATAAACATGGGTGAAATTCTGTCAGCTGCAGGCTGTGACTTCACCAACGCAGTAAAAACAACTGTTTTGCTGGCTGATGTGAACGACTCCAAGATTGCCAATGAAATGGACAAACAGCACTTCAAGAGTCGTTTTCCTGTAAGAGCTGCTCACCAGCTTGCTGCTTTGTCCAAAGGAGGCCACGTGGGGACTGAAGCAGTGGCCGACCAAGGACCTTTCACAACGGCATCACTCTAAGTGGGTTCGGCAGTATTTAGTCTGGAGTTCTAATAATATTTTTAAATTAACAACTTAATTTTTACAATTGATGTTGGAAAGTGTACGACTGACTAAAACATTGGAAGTTATTATGGAAATACCATATAATAAGGGGACTTGAGCATGAATTAAAGATCAGATGACAAATCCAGGTACTAGCGTTACAAATCACGCTGACGCACACTCATGTTACTGGATGTGGGAAAGGAGACACGCGTCACATATTTACTCAAATAAATAAAAGTAAAGGGAAATAACATGTAGGAGAAATGAGTCACTGTTTCTGATAAATAATAAAGAGCACACCTAATATTTAGCTCTCACATCAGCTATATAATTCTGCTTTTACTTGAGGAAAATTCAAGTGTTGAAGTTTGAATGGTAGAGGTGAAGGAGAAAAAAAGTGGACCAAAATTTTAATAGATCATATGTTTCTAATGGAAATAAAATAGACACGCAGATTTAAATAAATGAATGAATGGATGGATGGATGGATGGATGGGTGGATGGATGGATGAGTGAAAGCAATAGTCTTCGGCTTCTGGCCAAGATGGAATAACAGATAAGATCTATCCTCCTGCCTAGAGCAACAAAGAATACCAAATGAAATATTTGGAACAATGGTTTTAAAGACACTGAACCTCAGACAGCGAAGGACAGTGATCCCTAAGAGTTAATAAATGACACTGGGACTATCCAGTTTACTGCTTCAAGAATTTCCAGACCCCGATGCAGGAAGGCCCAGCCTGAGGGCAAGGTGTCCCTGAGTTAGGGACATGCAAGCGAGACCTGGGGAGACAAAGGAGGCTAGAACTGGCAATTTCGAGAGTTAAAGCTGCCTGGAGAGAGGAATCTGGGAATGTGCGGACGGTCCTTTACAAGTACTCAGCCAAGTACTGACCAGCACCTGCATTTGGAAAACAGTGTGAGGCCAGGGAAAGAACCACCCGGAAGGATTAGAGGGAACAGCACTTGCTGCACTCCCAAGACCTGGAGCAGTGTCTGCTCCCACCAGCCAGAGTGCAATGCTTCCTGATGCATGGGGCATCAGAAGGGCTTTGCCTCCATCTTGGGGAAAAAATAGCCTTAGACTATCTGCTCCTTTGATCCTACAAGACCTGAAGGAATCCAAATCCAGGCAGTAAAAATTGTTAGATCAAAGGATGCACATTTTACATTTTGATATACCACTACCTATTTGGCCTCTAAAAAGTTTGTCAACTTACACTGTCCATTTTTTTTTCACAGAGTTGCCATCAAGGGATTTACTTATTTGTCAATCTGATGAGTGAAAATATTCATCTTCATGGCTTAACAAACTCCCTTGTTCTTTATCAAGTCTTTAATCTGACGTGGCTACCCCCATGAATTGCTGGCTCTTACTACACTCTACTGACAGCCCTGCACCTCGTTCAGTCCAGTCCTTATGGTCTAAACCTCATGCCAACACGCACATGTATCAGGAGCCCTGTTTGTAGGACAGCCACCCTCTCCTATGAAAGAGAATTCAGATTCCAGTTACTGGCATTTTCTTCCATTTCTCAAACAAAAGGCAATCCAGTTGACCCTTGAACAACACAGGTTTGAACTGCCCAGATCCACTTACATATGGATTTTTTTTAATAAATTCAATACAATACTGTATATGTATTTTCCTTTCCTTACGAGTTTTTTTTCTTTTCTCTAGCTTACTTTTTTGTACTAATACAGTATATAATACATACAACATACAAAATATGTGTTAATCAACTGTTTATGCTATGGGTAAGGCTTCCCGTCAACAGTAGGCTATAAGTTAGTAAAGTTTTGGGGGAGTCAAAGGTTATAGTGGACGGAGTTGGTATCACTAACCCTCATGTTGTTCAAAGGTCAACCGTATATTAAAAGTTCACCTTACTGGATTTGAGTTCTATTTTACTAGTGGGTTCAGAATAAAATAATGCATAAGAATGCATCCTTCAGAGGCTGATAGATTTGAACTCAAATGTCATCTTATAAGTTACTAATTTCACCCTAAGCAAGATAGGTTGATTTCCCTTAACTTGTTTCCTCATCTGAAAAATGAAAAGGTTAACATATACTTTTAAAGGGTTTTTTGTGAGGCATAAGGGGATAATAAAGGGAATGTCATTATGGAAACAGTGAAGATATGTGTTCCTCAATTAAGAGATCACCCCGTGTGTTCTAACTTTAAAAAGTAAACTATAATCAATTTATACTGAAATTGCCTTCATTAAACTTTGAAGAATTTCAGAATAAGAAACAAAGGTGCTGGTAGGAAAATCAGCAATTGATTGTTGGCTTTATAAAATTTTATTTCACTCGCAAACTTAAGGACAACCAAACAAGTTACAAAGTTACAAAAAGTTACAAAGATCATCCCCAAAATAAAGAAACCACTTGATCACAAGGAAAAAAAGCACTGTCACTGTGGTAGTTTTCTTACCTCTGCTGTAACAAATTACCACAAATTTAGTGGCTTAAACAACACAAAAACACAAATTTCTTTTCTGATAGATCTGGAATTTAGCAGTCTGAAAAAAAATTACAGAGGATTAAAATCCAGATATTGGCAGGGCTGACATTCCTTGGATGTCCTAGGAGAGAATATTGTTTCAAGCCTTTCCAGCTTGTAGAGGCTGCCACATGGCTTGGCTGCTAGCTGCTTCACTCCAGCTACATGCTCCCATAGCCATTCAACACTGATCTCCGGCCTCCCTCCTATACGGACCCTGGTGATGACATCAGGTGCACCTGATAATTCAGGATGATTTCACCTTGAGATCTTCCATTTATTGCATCTGCAAAGTCCTTTTGCCATATAAGGTAACATTCACAAGTTCCAGGGGTTAGGACGTGGACATCTGGTGGGGGGAGGAATTTTTCAGCCTGCCACAGTAAACAATGCAAACACACTTAACGATTCAGGCAACTACATAAAGAATACTCCACTGAATCATGCAAATCAACAGATTACGAACCACTGATCCTTCAACGTTTCTTCTTCCATAAAACCTGCCCGACTCCCTTCAATACGTTGTGGACATTTGTGTTCAAGGCTGACTATGTGTGTGATAGCATGTGTGGCAAACAACAAAAGAAATCTTGGTCGAGCCTCTACCATGTGCCATGCACTGTTAGGGCACTGGGGATACAGCAGTGAGCAAATCAAAATCTCTGCCTTCATGGAGCTTTCATTCTAGCAGAGGGAGAGCAGTGTTCTGGGAACTTTTTAAGTGCCACCAGCAAGGTATGTCTTGGTTGAAAGGTAGTGAGGTTCACACATTCTGTATTACTTTACTTTAAAGATCTGGACAATATTAAATTTATGACTTCCAAGGTAACTGCCTGACAAGGGCTAGCACAAAAATATTAGGACTTACTGTAAAAAATAAAATAACCTTACATCTGAAGAGGCGAGCTGTTGAATTCTCTGGTCAAGGGTAGAAAAAAAAATTCAAAATTTGAATGAATTCCAGAAGCAATGAAGAGTTGGCTGCAGGTTAAATAGAGGATTTAGTTAGTTTCTCTTCCTCAGAGGAAGAGAAACCATTAGCGCCTTTTGTTTCCATTTTATAACTGTTTCAGGTACAAGCAAACTCTTAAGATATAAACAGTATTTTGTGTGAAGGTGTAAAAATGGCCTTATTTTTCCTGCCAAATTTTACATTACTTAAAACAGGAAAACAGAGAATCCTATGTCCTCTGGTTACTTGAAACTCACATTTGGTTGATGTAAAATGGTTAACTGAAAAAAAAAAACATCATTAAAGGAAAAAATGAGAGGCTGACTCAACGGGACAATTAGCTTCTTGGTACAAAACAACTTTAGTTTATTATTATCCTGTTATATTTTCCAATAACCCTTGTCCTCTTTCTCTTAATAGCCTATCTCTCTTGATCTTTCTCCTCCTATTTAGTGCTCCTTGATTAGGGTTGTGTGTTGTTTTTTTCGGTTTTGTTTTGTTTTTTTACTTATCTGCATGAAATTATATAGAGAGGCATTCAGTATCATCTTAGCTCTCCTCTATGCCTCATCAAGAAACCAAAAAAGAACAACTGTCTGTTTGTTTTTAAGATTTTTATTTATTTGACACAGAGAGACACAGCGAGAGAGGGAACACAAGCAGGGGGAGTGGGAGAGGGAGAAGCAGGCTTCCCACTGAGTCAAGAGCCTGATGCGGGGCTCGATCCCAGGACTCTGGGATCATGACCTGAGCCGAAGGCAGACGCTCAAGGACTGAGCCACCCAGGCGCCCAGGACAACTGTTTTCAGCATATCAAAGTTTAAAAGTTTTTCTAGAAAAAGTAATTCCCCTTTCAAGCCCTCAAGAAAACCTTCTGCTGAGTTGACAGAGAGGACCTATAAAGAACACATGGGGGGTGCCTGGGTGGCCTAATTAGTTAAGTGCCTTCAGCTCAGGTCATGATCTCAGGGTCCTGGGATTCAGCTCCCCAGTAGGCTCCCTGCTTCTCCCTCTCCCTCTGCCCCTCCCTGCTAGTGTGCTCTTTCTCTCTCTCTCTCTCTCAAATAAATAAAATCTTAACACACACACACACACACACACACACACACACACACACACACACACACGAGAGAGAGAGAGAGAGAGAGAGAGAGAGAATGAGCCACACCTGAAGGCAGCACGTCAGCAATCACCAGTGGGATCAATACATGTATCAGGGTTTAATCGGGGAACCAAGACTACAATGACTAATATGGAATGAGGGCTTCGTTTTAGGGATTGAAATCTAATTGTGGGAGAAGATGGGGAAAGAAAACTCCAGAAGGGAGGGGAAGCATCCCTAACCAGGAACAACAGGGAAAGCTGGTGAAGAAGTCTATGCCAGCCTGCTGCGTCTCTATCTGCTGGCCAGGCCCAAGTTGTTACAGGTCAGCTAGGTCAGAGGCAGTGGAAAAAATCTCGCCACAGAGCGGGACAAATCAAGGAAAAACTAGAACCCATGAAGACCAACCGGGACTCACAAAATCTCTACCTTCCAAATCTTGTACCCATCTCTCCTGTGCCCAACCCTCACCCAGAATCATACAGGAAAGGTGATTCCAGCGCAATTTTCTCTCATGTATTTAATTTATTTGATCTTATTTCCCATGTCTATTATACATAAATTCTTATTTGGTCCCCTTTCCTATCCTAACATCTCCCAAATCCTCCAAATGAATGCTTCCAAACAGTAGTACGTGTAAGAATCACCTGAGAATCTTCTTAAAAAGTAGATTCCAATTCAGTAGGGCCAGGATGGCTCGAGATTCTGCATGTTTGACGTGCCCTGTCCTTACAAATTGACATTTAACCCTCACACGTGGAAAATGCCATGGTGGCGGTTTTTACACCGTGTTCCATGGAGACCCCGGATCCCCAGAGGTGCCTGACAGCCCACAGGTTGGTGGCGGAAGGTCAGGTTTGGCCGATGCATCATTCGACGCGGCTCCACTTTTATGTTTTAGATATTGGAGCTTCATGGAAAAATCTCATTTGCAGAAAAATATACATGATTTCCCTGGCTTCAAAACAACAACAAAACCTAAAAATCTTTTGAATTTGAAGGCTCACGAACCTAATTGCAAAATTATCTTGGCATGTTTCTGAAGAAAAAAGTAAATGAATACTCCATTCTGCTTATCTGCCCTACACTATAAAACAAATTACAAAAACCAAATTTTCCTCAGTGCTTAACTGAGAGATTAATAACAGATTAACTGACTTCCCATCATAACCTTGAGCTAATCACTAAACTTCTTAGAGATTTTATTTCTGTACCTATGTTCAAGGCAATTCAACAAATATTCATTGAGTGCTAAGTATGTTACAGATGCAGTGTCGGAGGATACAAAAGGATTAAGTCACAGTTTCAGTCTTCAAAGAGATTTGTTTTCTATTAGGAAGAATAAAATGATTTTACTATAAAACACGCAAGTGAGAAGAGAACCATAAAAAGTACAAATGTGAGCGCCGGGGTGGCTCAGTCAGTTAAGCATCTGCCTTTGGCTCAGATCATGATTCCGGGGTCCTGGGATCGAGTCCCGCATCGAGCCTACTTCTGCCTCTCTCTCTCTCTCTCTTTCTCTCTCATAAATAAGTAAATAAAATCTTAAAAACAAAACAAGAAAAGTACAAATGTTCAGGAGTTAGAAGAGAAATTGTCTCTATTTGGGATGACCAGGGGCTCCTAGACCAGTTGCCTCTGACAGTGAGCATCTCCGTGCAGGGGTTCTAGGAGGTGGCCCTAGCAGGGGGAGGACTGACCTGGCAGCCCTCACAGCTGCAAGCTGTTGACTTCGCTGGCTATACACCTAGCCTGAGGATCATCTCATATAGACAGCATATAAAGGCACTGAGAAATTTGTTGGACTGCAATATACTTTTAAAAATAACTTTGTCATGCCTGAATTTTTTTCCATTTGTAGTACTTTCTTAAAATGGTTTTTCCTTTTATTTTTTAATTTTATTTTATTATGTTATGTTAATCACCATACATTACATCATTAGTTTTTGATGTAGTGTTTCATTCAAGGTAATAATATTAGCTCTGACGAAACACACAGTACTTAGGAAAAAATGTATTTATAAGTCTCTTTACAAAGTACTTCTATCATACATTGCCTCCATGAACTAAGAATTAAATAATATGTTAGCTTTTGTATTACAAACAAATGTAAAAATAATTCACTAGCCTGCTAAATATTAGTTATTGGGAAAACAGTAAAATAAAACCTTAGGAAAGTATGTTCAAGCTCTTGATTGCATTGCAAATGTGGTAACTAAGTGTGAACAAAAGTCCAGCAATACTGAACTTTCGTCCTTCTCAATGGTGTGATCATAATGGCACTGAGCGAAACATCTTTCAATTTGCATCCTTGACCAGGACAAATGAGTACATTGAGGCAAAATATCATGATCCCTATCAAAGCCTTTTCTCTCTAGGGGCTTATACTGTCATAGAGAAGAATGTAAATTCCTCATAAATTGCAGACACATTACATATTTCATAAGACTTAAAAGAAGCAAGAAATACTTCTTTTTTTGTTGAAATTGTAGCCTGATCATTACAATCTTCTTTTTCATGTATTATACTATTCAAAGGGAAAATTATGCTTTCTTTGTAAAAAAAAAAAAAAAGCATGGAAGAAAACAAAAAAATTACCTTCTGTGGCTGTGTAATAGTTTTGCCATTCTCAACTATTGAAGTAGGTCACAGAGCTGGGAGGAAATGGAGGAGGAGGCTGGTAACTGATCAATTTAATCTAATAGTCTATTGATTATTTAATCAATATAATTTTGTTTCATATATGAATAGTCACCAGAAAAATTTAATCAAAGTATAAAAAGCTTCCGTAATTTAAATTTAGGAGAAAACTGGGAGGGGGCGTCATCTTTCATTGTTTTATTTTTTTATTTACTTACAATTTACATGTAATAAACTGCACAGATTTTAGGTTTGTTGAGTTTTGAGAAATGTATCCATACAGTAACTGAAATGCAAACATATATAACTGTGTTCAAAAGGGCTTCGTATTTAGTTTGTTATTATTATTTTCTTGAAATGCTCAATAACTTTATCTTTGAACTTGTGTTTTGTAAGTCGAGTCTGATTGGACAAAGGAGCAATGGTGTGCATCTGCCGTTCCTTGTTGCCTCATTCACACATGGGCTTTACAGTGCCCCACAAGGACAGAATTCCAGGGGACAAATGATGAGTGAGGGTCTGGTGAGACTCACTGTGAGGTCAGCATGTCACCTCTGGGAATGAATAAGCATGGGCACCACTTTCCATTGCAGTCAGAACTTGCTTCAAACACAGAAAGAAAGCAATGGGGTTCGAAGAAACATTAATGATCAAGAAGCCTTAACCTATCTTTGCTAGTTGGTTGCTTCCATGTATTGGTCAATCACTTATGCTGAAAATGATGATATAAAAAAAAGGGGAAAGATAGGGCCGATCGTAACCCATAGTTCCTTTACCCTTCAGACTTTACTCACCATTAAGCAGAAGGGACAAAGCATTGGCAGAATGTTCATATATCAGGCCATGAAACAGAAACAATTTTATGAGTTTTGTTCAGCACTTTCACTGTTTGGATAAGAACAAAATACATATGTATGCATGAGCCACAAAATACTAATTCTGTAATTTCAGTTATTCTGCATACAAGATAAATGTTCTTACGTTTGCATTTGAAACTAGCATTGCACAATATAAGGATGAACAATAAATTTTAATATTTAATATTAAATTTAAATATAACAATTTTCATTTTCTTTGTTAAGAACAACATTGCATGACAAATTAAAAATGCCATCACAATTCAAAAGACTTTGGAAGGAAGAAAAAGCTTTATATCTTACTACCTTTAATGACATTTTTTCCTGCTTTATGAACAATGCCCCCCATTTTAATTTTGCACTGGGCTCTTCATATAATGTGGCCAACCCTGCTGTATATAAATGGAATCTTACAATGTGGCTTCCTTGTGTCTTTTTTTTTTTTTTAGGTCAACATGAACTGTTATGAGATTCATCCATGTTATTATGTGTGGCAGCACTTCATTTCTTCCTATAGTTGAGCAGCATTTCATTATATGACTACCATTCCCCCTGTTGATGGACATTTGTATTATTTCAAGTTTAGAACTATTAACAATAAAGGTGCCAGGGGTGCCTGGGTGGCTCAATAGGTTAAGCGTCTGCCCTCGGCTCAGGTCAAGATCTCAGGGTCCTGGGATTCAGCCCCATATCTGGCTCCCTGCTCAGCGAAGAGTCTGCTTCTCCTTCTGCCCCTTCCCCCACTCGTGCTCTCTCTCTCTTTCTTTCAAATAAATAAATAAAATCTTTTTAAAATATTTAAAAAAAAGAATAAAGTTGCCATGAACATGCTTGTATAGGTCTTTTTGTGAATATATGTTTCATTTCTCCTAGGTAATAACTAAGGGTAGAATTCCTGGATCATAAAAATACTGTGACAGATACAGGAGAAAAGCATTTGACAAAATAGTAAAAAAGATTATTTATACTACTTCCTATCACTCTGATTTTCAAAACATTAACATTTTTCCTTATTTGCTTCAGATTCCCTCTTTTAAGGAATAAAATATTTGAAACAACTAAGATTCCATCCCAGCTAATTTGCCAACATCCCCAGATGTAACATGAAACTGAAATTCAATTGTATTATTCCAAGCACATTTTATGCAAGTATATATCCATAAACTATGTATACATTTTTAAATGCTATAAAATTTATGTAGAAATTGTATCACACTCAATTATCATTCTGTAGTTTGCTTTTTCCAACATTCCTGAGATTTAGCCATTTTGATAACTTTCTTTGCTTCCTTACTTGATCTTTTCAGCTAAACCCTTCACAGTAACACTAAACCAGAGTTTACTTATTCATTTCTCTACAATATGTCTGATCCCACATTTATCATTTTTACTATTACAGACATTGAAATAGACACCCTTGCACCTGTCACCTTGTCCATGTATGAGAATTAATATGTAGATGTAAATTGCCAATTTGCAGGGTATGTGCACTTTGACTTTATTGAAAATCATAAAATTATTCTCCAAAATGGTTGTGCTAATTTACATTCCACAAGTAATGTCAGAATTCTCATTCACCTCACATTCTCACCAATAGGTGATATAATCAAACTTTAAATTTTTTCTGATTATGGGTGCATTCCCCAAATTACTGAGAGTTTGAACATCTTTACATATGGTTATGGACCACATACGTTTCCTCTTTTGTGACTTATCTATCCATATCTTAGGCCTATTTTGTTTTTATTTTTGGTGTTTTTCCAATTGAGTTGTACCTGTTTTTTTTTATTCTGGACTCAACAAAGCTTTTGTTAGCTATGGATGTTGACAATTAAATATTCCAGTAAAGTTCTTAATTTTATTTACGGTTTCTTGAGTCATACAGAAATTTTTAATTTTAGTGTAGTCAAAAACTTCTAATTTTCCTTGATGATCTGTTCTTAATTTGTCTTAAGAAATCTTTTCCTATTCTAATGTCATGTAAATATTCTTCTATATTTCCTTTCAAAAGTTTTAAGATTTAGAATTTCACAATCTAGATCTATAATCTACCAGAACATTATTCATTTATTTTACAGAGAGTGCACAGTTGGTATCTAATCCTATTTTTTCCCATCTGGTTAGCAATTGTCTACCCTATATAATAGTCTTTTTCCACCAATGGTCTACAGTGCCACCTCTGTTATAGTCCAAGTTTCTGTGCATGTATACGTGAAAGAGTGTGTGTGTGTGTGTGTGTGTGTGTGTGTGTACATGCATACATGTGTGGGGTCTATTTGCATCTCCCAATATCAAAACCATGTTGATTTAATCACCACTATTTTATAAAAAGTCTTGGAATCTGGTGGGACAAATTAGTCTTTTCTAATAGGTTCTTTCACATTTAAAATAGTTTCTTATTTAATCATTCCAAAGAGGGAATTTTGTAATTATGCAGTACTCTTTTTTGACTATATTAAATTTACTGTTTTGATGAATGAATAAAGAAGTGGTATATATATATACAACGGAATACTATTTAACCATAAAAAGAAGGAAATATCGCCATTTGCAATGACATGAATGTAGCTAGAGAGTATAATGCTAAGCAAAATAAGTCAGTCAGAGAAAGACAAAGACCATACGATTTCACTCACGTGTGGAATTTAAGAAACAAAACAAATGAACAAAGGTAAAAAAAAAAAAAAAGAGCATGAGAGAGACAAAGAAACAGACTCTTAACCATAGAGAACAAACTTATGGTCACCAAAGAGGTGGTGGGGATGGGTGAAATAGATGATGTGAATTAAAAAGTACCATTTTCCCCCATTTTACAGTGAGAAATCTTCAGAACACTTAAGTAAATTGCTCTAAGTCACACTAATATGCTATTAATAAGCAGCAAATCCACATATCTAATTCTACCTTGTAACATTTCCAATGCATTCTATTGTCCCTTTATAATGACCATCATGGACTCTACCACCACTTTTTTTTATAAGTTCACTTTTCACATGTAGCTCTCATGCCCCTCAATTATAAGAAGCCAAGAAGACAGTGCTCAAAGAAGTTAATATAGTGCCTTACATACAAAAAGTGCATAATAAACATTCATTGGTTACCCAGAATATAGAGACATGCCTTATAAGTTATTGATTTTTTTAATAGCTTTATTTAAAAAAGAGAGATTAGAGCCTTCTGAGTCTCTGTTATTTGGCATCATAGTGGAAGTGATACAATGTAGCTCTTTAAATAGAAAAATAGGCAGAAAGAGTGTGGTGGGCATTAAGCTAACCCATGCCCACCGTGTTCTTCAAGTACAGCGAATCAACTTCCTGACCTCCAGTGGGCAGTTCTCAGGAAGAGAGATTTAGAGGTCAGCTGCCTAGAGCTAAACTGTATAGTATAATGCCAAATTTTGGATTTTATCCTATAGGTAACTGTGTGACATAAAGTTATTGGTAAAAAAAAAAAAGTAAGTTAAGAAAGAGCAAAAAGCTCAAGCAAACTTAGTCTTAATATGTTGTCATGTCCACATACCATTTATACTATTGTGTAATATTTATCTTTAAAATTAATTCGTTTTAAAACTTGGCAATATATGTGAAATTACAAGCTAAACATGCTTTTCATAGCTTTCCCAACATATTAAAAGAAATATGGAACTATAAAAATAAAAATGGCCCCCATGTTTTGCATGACTGGAGTACACAACCACCCTATAGTGAAAAGCTTTGGTGTGGTCACTAATTGTGACGTGGGCCGATGACCTAATGTGACATGGGCCGATGACCTAATGTCCCTATGCTTCAGTTCCTTCCTCTGTGAATGGAGATGATACCTAGTGTTCAAAGGTCTTATGATGTTTACTTGACTACAAAACGGCAGGCCTGGCTCTTCCAGGGAAGATGGTGGAGTAGGAGGACCATAGGTTCACCTTGTCCCATGGACAACTAGAGAACACTCACAGCAGGTGTAAATAACTCCAAACTGCAAGCCCGATGCTGGGTACATGGTAAGTACGAGCAAACGTTCCCTCCTCCCTGCACATTCATTCAGCTCCTTCGACTAAGGATTAAGCATTAAGGCACAAATGTTCTCTATCTGATCCCTGGAATATCTGTTCCATGCCAAATCTATTATTTTGACTATTTGCTGTATATTTTAAAATGAAAATAATGTTAAAGGAAGGTTTACAAAAGAAGAAACATTTACACAAAATATTTTTTCAATGCATTGCCCTTAAGTACATGTATAATTTGCTTTATTTCAGCATTGCTTTTTATTTATGGGGATAACATTCAGAAACAATTGTTGCACCCAAATGTATTTCCTTAATTTATCCAGCAGAGGAACAATGACTAGGTCATTTTTATGGTACTATATGCTATTTTAATTCTTAGTGAACTCCATATCCTCCATCGATGGAGGATAATCCCTCATGATTAATGCTCAGTTTGGGGGTAGACTATAGAAGGAAGCTCTCAGAAAGAATCTAGAAGAAAGTGAATTATAGCCCCATGGCTTGTGGTAATTTTATGATTTTTATCACACATATATAAATTCAAGAAATAATCTCTAATAATCTTGATCTAATGAATTGTATATTAAGAAAGTGATACAAATATTTACCTATTGATTAGTCACAGAAATTTATGCAGATGAAACTTGTTATTGAAATTGGTTGTTAGGGGCGCCTGGGTGGCTCAGTCAGTTAAGCATCTGTCTTCAGCTCAGGTCATGATTCCAGAGTCCTGGGATCGAGCCCCGCATCGGGCTCCCTGCTCAGTGGGGAGCCTGCTTCTCCCTCTCCCACTCCCCCTGCTTGTGTTCCCTCTCTCGCTGTCTCTCTCTCTGTCAAATAAATAAATAGAATCTTAAAAAAAAAAGAAAGAAATTGGTTGTTAGCCCAATAAGACATGAATGATACCGATAGAGGAATCGAAGTTTAGGAAAGATTAAAACAGACTTTTCTTTGGGAAGTATTTTCATGCTTTGGACATTTATGAAGCATCATATAGTTTTGTTTTGAAATGTCATCTTGACCCAGTTTGGAGGCCCTGGCTAAAGGCCAGTCAGTTCTCTTTCTTGAGCAGTTGATGAAGTCCATACCCCAACTCTTTCCCTTACCTTCTGGGTCTCTCACACTCCAGGGCCAACAGGTTCCCACCCTAATTGCCCCAGGCCAGGAAGCCAGACAGCTCCAGACAACCTCTATGCCAGCAGCCCTGGAAATTATTCAAATTAGCCAATCCACATGGAGTCCCTAAAACCTAGCTAACTCCACCTTGCTTGCCATACTCAAGCCACTTCTTATGGCAACTTACTGTTACCATGTCCCCATGCAACCTCCTCTGTGGACCTGTGTGACAACTTTACTCATTTGGAGCTGGATGTCACAAAAAATTCTGCATTTCATTTATCCCAGTGCCTGTGTGTTGTGTCCTAACTTCCAAAGAACCTACAATCCTACCTAATATTTTATCATTATACAACATGAAGTCATAACAGACAATGTTGTAAGTTTTCTCTCATTCCTTAGTATGCGTGACTAATTTCTAATTATTTCTCTCTAAAAATAATTAGTTACTTTTACAGTTAGAATTTCCAAAGAAGACTACCTTGAAACTCTCAATGGGAATATACTCAGGAGATGAATTTTAGACATAGATACAGCAGCTAATATTTTCTCAAATAACTAAAATATTTTGCATGACCTTAACATCCAAGAAGCTGAGAAAAAAAGGTATAGGAAAGGTGAGAATTGTAAAAATACAGTCAATTAGAACTTTCTCATACCTATCACTGATAGTGACCTTGCTAAGTAAAGGAAAGGCTGGTGGAAATTTTAGAAGATGATTACATTTTGTTTTTAAGCATCTAGGATTTTTAGAGTATTGCACGCTGTGCCCGATCTCTCTACTAACCAATATATCTTTGTTGATATCTCAAATCATATTTGTAAACTAAGAAAGCTTCTAGTACTGAAAAGAGCCATAGCTGTGGCATCAGAACAATCTGGATTCCAATCTTGACTTAATCGCTATCTACCTTATGACATTGGGCAGATCGTTCCAACTACTTTTTAAATATCATATGTACATGCGTTTATAATTTTCACATAAATGCATAAATTAAAACACTCATTTTTTATAATCTTTTCCTTTTTCAGTTTGTTCCTCTATCATCCCCAGGTTCCGTATCACCTGCCCCCACCCACCCACATATCTCTAGGTACTGGCGTTAAGTTAGAATTTATCATCTATATTTTTTCAGGTTTTTACAAGACATACAAACATATACACATACACTGTAGCATATCTATATGTATATACATGTGGCGTGCATATCATATATATAATACCCGTGCAAAGTAAATTAATAACCATCTCATTACACACACACACACACACACACGCACGCACGTTTCTTCCTTTTTTTCACACATCTCATGTAAATCCCACTATGCCTGGTAGGGTAGCTATTTTATTTTTAATTGTGTGCCTATATTATAATTTATTCAGCCATTCTATTGATGAACATTGACTTTGCTTTATTTAGTTATGTATTCATTTCTCCTTTGCTGTATTCATTTGCTTACTTATTTTTGCCACAGTGCAGCAATAGACATCTTTGAAAATATGTTCTGATGTACTGAGGCTCATAATTCTATGTGATGCTTCCCAAGTAAAGGACTTCTGAGTTAAATGGCATGTGTATTTTAAAATTTTTGATAGCTATTCCCTAATCCAGCCATGGGTGGAATCATACTGGAACATGTAGACCATGTAGTTGACATCAATGAAGGGATCATTGATGGTGACAATATCCACTTTGCCAGAGTTAAAAGCAGCCCTGGTGACCAGGCGCCCAATACGGCCAAATCCGTTCACTCCGACCTTCACCATCGTGTCTCAGGGACGCGGCTGGCACTGCACCAGAATTCGCGGCTGTCTGTCGAACGGGGAGGAGCAGAGAGCCTTTTTTTTTTTTTTTCCCCCGAAGGGTTAAGATTTGCAGCTATTTTATTTACAAGTATACATTTAACACAATGAAATAAACTGATATATCGAAGCCTAGTTAATAGTAGTGTAACAATATGTATCATTTTGATGATTACCCAAATGCTTTCCCAAACAGTGGTCAAATTAATATTTTCACAAGCATGTTTGAGAGTTCATGCTTCCTATATCCCAGCAGCAATTGGCAGTCTTTTCAATTTTAGCCAATCTGATGTGAAGTGATATTTGTGTATTACCTTAAATTTGCTGATTATTAGTGAGTTTGGCCTCCTTTCAGCTTTCGTTGGTCATTTGGATTTGCTCATTTATCCGTTGCCTACTCAAGTTTGTCATATTGTTTGTCTATCTGTTAATATAACAAAGAGGCAACAAAACAAATATTATATGTCAGATATTTATAGATACTACATATCTGTTTGTTTTGCTAATTGCATTTTTACCAAATATTTTTAATGTTTTTAAATCAAATATACTTATCTAAGTTTCTAGGCTTATTTAAGAAGATCTTCCACAGGGGCACCTGGGCGGCTCAGTTGGTTAAGCACCAACTCTTGATTTCAGCTCAGGTCATGATCTTGGGGTCATGGAATCGTCGGGGTCCACACTCAGTGAGAGTCTGCTGGAGATTCTGTCCGTCTATCCCTCTGCCCCTCCCCCTGCCCTCTCTCTCTCTCTCAAATAAATAAATAAATCTTTAAAAAAAAAAAAAAGAAGAAGAAGAAGAGCTTTCACAAACCTAGACTGTGCATATAGCTTAGATTTTATTGTCGGAGTTCTATCATCTTATTTCTTACACTCAATTGGTAATATATGATAGATCCCCATTGTGTCGGCACCATTTATTAAATAGTTAAAACACGAGCTTTGTCATTCACTAAATTTATTCTTTTTTTAAAGATTTTATTTATTTATTTGTCAGAGTGGGGAGGGCACAAGCAGGGGGAGCTGCGAGCAGAGGGAGAAGCAGGCTCCCCGCCGAGCAAGGAGCCCGATGCGGGACTCGATCCCAAGACCCTGGGATCATGACCTGAGCCAAAGGGAGTTGCTTAAGGACTGAGCCACCCAGGCAGCCCTCACTAAATTTATTCTTAAGTATTTCATAGTTTTGTTACTATTACAATGTTTTTCATTTACTTTACTGAAGTTTATTGCTAGAGTAGAAAACAATACTGGTTTTTAAATTTAGCTAATACTCAGTCATTTTATTGCTCACTAAAAGCCTGAAATTTAATCATAGGACTACTGAATGCTTCCCTTACCTTAAAATTTACCACTACATTGCCAAAAGGTTATTTACTGCAGTTCCTGTCACCCAGCAAATCATGTTTAGTTTTCAAGAAAAAATTACAAGACATACAAAAAGGGGAAAAAAAGTTTGAAGAGACAGAGCAAGCATCAGAACCAGACTCAGATATGACAGAGATGCTGGAATGATCAGACCAGGAATTTAAAACAACTCTGACTGACCTACTAAGCGCTCTAATGAAAACAGTAGATGGTATGCAAGAACAGATGAGCAATGCAGGCAGCGACATGGGAATTCCAAGAAGAACCACAAAGGGAATGCTAGAGATCAAAAACACTGTAACAGAAATGACGATGCCTTTGATTGGGCTGATGAGCAGATTATACCTGGCTGAGGAGATTATCTCTGCACCTGAGGATATCTCAGTAGAAATTTCCAAAACTGGGATGCCTGCGTGGCTCAGTCCTTTAAGCGGCTGCCTTCGGCTCAGGTCATGATCCCAGGGTCCTGGAATTGAGTCCTGCATCCGGCTCCCTGCTCTGAGGGAAGCCTGCTTCTCCCTCTCCCACTCCCCCTGCTTGTGTTCCCTCACTCGCTGTGTCTCTCTCTGTCAAATAAATAAATAAAATCTTTAAAAAAAAAATTTCCAAAACTGAAAAGCATACGATGTCTGCTTTCAAACCACAATGGAATTAACCTAAAAATCAATAACAAACAGATAGCTGGAAAATCCCCCAAATACGTGGAGATTAAGCAACACGCTTTCATATTAACACATGCGTCAGAGAAGAAATCTCAAGGAAGATTTTTAAATAATTTAAACTAAATTAAAATGAAAATACAACTTATCAAAATGTGTGGGATGCTGTTAAAGTCGTACTTAGAAGCTAATTTATAGCATTGAGTGTATACATTAGCAAAGAAGAATGCTTTAAAATCAATCACCTAAGCTCCTACCTAAGGAAAACAGAAAAAAATGAGCTAATTAGATCCAAAGTAACTAGAAGAAATAAAAAAATTAGAGCAGAAATCAATGAACCTGAAAATAGAAAATCAATAGGGAAAGCAACAAAATCAAAAGCTGGTTGAAAATATCAATAAAATTAACAGACCTCTAGCCAGGCCAACCAAAAAAAAAAAAAAAAAAAGCAGATACAGATTGCTAATATCAGAAATGAAAGAAAGGACAACACTACAGATCCCTTTATAAAAATGGATAATTATCCTTTACTAAATGGATAATAAAGGAATACTATGAACAACTCTATGCACATAAATTTGATAACCTAGATGAAATGGACCAATTCCTTAAAAGACAAAATCTGCCAAAACTCACACAAGAAGAAAGGGACAATCTAAGTACCCAAAGCAACCTACACATTTAACACAATCCTTATCAAAATACCAACAGCATTTTTCACAGAGCTAGAACAAACAATCCTAAAATTTGTACGGAACCACAAAAGACCCCGAATAGCCAAAGCAATCTTGAAAAAGAAAAGAAAAGCTGGAGGCATCACAACAGACTTCAAGTTACATTACAAAGCTGAAGTAATCAAAACTACATGGGACTGGCACAAAAATAGACACATAGATCAATGGAACAGAATAGAAAATGCAGAAATGGGTCCACAACTATGTGGTTGATTAGTTTTTGACAAAGCAGGAAAGAATATCTAATGGAAAAAAGTCTCTTAGACAAATGGTGCTGGGAAAACTGAACAGTCATGTGCAGAAGAATGAAATTGGACCACTTTCTTACACATCACAAAATAAATTCAAAATGGGTGAAAGACCTAAGTGTGAGACAGGAAACCATTAAAATCCTAGAGAACACAGGCAGCAACCTCTTTGACCTCAGCCATAGCAACACTTAGCTTTCATTTAAAACATCACCAATTAAAAGCTAAAACTTTAACAATTTTCTCTTTCTCAGAATACAAGTTCAGGTGACTGAAAAGACCTTGACGTGGCACGGCCAAGGTAGCCATAATGATCCTTACATGTATGATTCAGTCACCCACAAGGCAAATTGTGAAACCTGCCCGAGACAATAGACGGAACATTCTGCAGCTAATCAGCTGATGCAGCAGTGTGCCAAGTTATCTGGGAACACATTCCTAAAATCACCCTAAGACTGAAATGGTACACCGAGAGAGAACATTAAGATGTGTGACTGTTTGTGGGTAGCTGTTCACTGAAGCATCTTGGAAAATCCCTGCTGTGAATAAGGAGAGAAAACATTGGGCAGGAAATGATGGCCCATAAAGGGTACAAAGGTCACTGGAGCCAACCTTGATTCCTTTTTCTTACTCGGAGCCTATGCCAGAATTAGCATTTTTCTTTACAAATTTAGCCCATCAACCAGTCGCATAACCCTTATCATAACAGATGGCTTAGAGTGGTTGACTAAGAAGAGACCAAAAAAGAGTAAATGACCACGTGCGCGTGCACACACACACACACACACACACACACTCAATCTGCCCTACACCAAGTAAACATTTCATTAGTATGCTTTGTTGATTATGAATTTGCTTAAAGGTAAATATTCGGAGGGACAGTTAAATCTATTGGTATTTTGCCCCACATTGTGAATTACATATGACAAATAAGTATGCAATTAAAAAAAAAAACTCAGTTACTATAACACCAAGTGGCAGAGAGTTTACATCTTGGTAGCTAGATGATTCGATTTTGCTGGGCTCCCATATGAGTAAGGTAAGTGAACAGGTGGGAACTGAGGAAGAAGATAGATTGCTTCCCTACTAAAATCACATTTGAAAGTCCAGAAAAAATCTGGAAGGAAGGAAAATAAAGTTATACACTTAGGCAATAAATCAGGGAAGTGAGCAAAGCACACTTGATGGTCTTGTGGCAAAGAAAAGGACGATAAAGAAAAATACTGAAGGGGTACCTCGGGTTTTTTACTTAAAGACATATGCAGTATTACCTCTCTCCTCCAAATCACCTGTGAGGTAACCAGAAGTTCTATGTAGCTCACTGTTTTTTTCTGAAGCACATTCTTTGGGGGGTAGTTCACAGAAGGCAATGAGGGGACAGCTGACTTCTGAATCACCATTGGACTGAAAACTGCAGGAATTAGAGTCTGAACCTGCAGTCGGAGTTACTGTCCTACCTTATTATAGGGCTGGACGTGGAGGTAGAATGGAAAATTGTGTATATCCCTTCGGTATATGGAAAAGTTGAATCATTCAGTCAGCCAGTCACTATTTACTGAGCACCTATTATGTGTGCTTTGATACCATGGAAGGTTTCACTCTTGAAATCTTTTATGAAATCTGAAAGACACAGTTCAGCCAAGTGATTAAGCATTGAGGTCCAAACCGTGGTTTCAGCACTTACCGGTTGTTAACCTTAAGTAAGTTTCCCCGGCTTGATTCCTCTTCTTTTTTTTTTTTTTTTCTTTTTTTGGGGTAGGGAGGGCTCTAAATACTAAATACTCTTTAGTTTTTAAGTTTTTTAATTCCAGTTAGTTAACATACAGTGTGGTATTAGTTCCGGGGGTACAATATAGTGATTCAACACTTCCATACCACAGCCGGTGCTCATCACAACAAGTGCCCTTCTGAATCCCCATCACCTATTTCACCCATCCCCCACCCACCTCCCCTCTGGTCCCTCAGTTTTCTCATTTGTAAAGCGAAGTCGATACCTTTGCTCTGCTACAGCATGTGTCTGTGTAATGTGAGTTGACTCATTCATGACTGGTAAATGAGAGAATGCTGTGAATATAATGCAGTAATGTGCTGGTTCACATGAGATTTTTCTCTACATGGTTTGTGTTTCGCCTCACTAAGTATCCGCAGCTGAATGCAAAGTGTATGAAGACCCTGATGCAGTGAGCTATGGGGGAATGCAGGGCTGTGAGTGGTGCAAACTGGGCTCCCTCTTACTGTTGGGTAAGTGTGACTTGATTTGGCACATAATCTGCCTGGCAATGATTATCTGCATGGTGCTTCCTGACTGGCGCATGTCATGTCTGTAAGGAGTTTCTGTTCTTCCTTACATCCTCAACAGTCCAGCAAACCCCGCATTTTTAGAAAGTTAAAGTCTCGTATTTTCTATAGCACTTTTTTCTACATTGTTGATCCGGAAAAACTACATATGAACTCCCATTTTACTTATCAGGCATTTATCATGTTTTTAAAAATGTGCTTATTTTAATTAATTCTATTGATGCTGTGCTTAGAAAGTTTTCTTTCTTTTGAATGGTCTCCTTTTAACCTTATATTCACTATGAGCCCTGCTGGCTTAGTGCAAACATTTGCAGAATGTGTTTTTTAGGAACGTGTATATTGCATTTTAGTGAAAAAACCTAGAATATCTATCTTGTAGAATTTTTTTTGTGGCTCAAGTGGATTAATAGCATAAACATCTCTGATATCGCCACTGCTTACCGTGTTCTAGGTGCTGTTTTGAGCACTTTACATGTAAATGTCAGATGAAGCTAGCACTTCATAAATATTCGCTTTTATCAGAGGAAACGTTTAACTAATATACATGCTCATGGTGCCCTGAATCAAGGTCATAGGTTATGCCATTACATAACTCAGGGGAGAGGAGAGATGCACACCAAAGACGTTGCATATTTGTATATGGTGTATGATCATTTCCTGCTGACTGGCAGTACAGTATCTGGTTCTAACAAAATCATATGATGGTAGTAACCTGTGTTGAAGAGGAACCCTTCCTAAGTAGTAGAGAGGGACTGTTAGGGCCAGCAAAGGACCTGCCATGAATAGTCTTTTTAGCTCCTATAAGCTTCCATTTATAGTCAGATCTCAAATGAGAGGAGTAGCATATCAATTAAAATTTATTTTAAAACTGTCATTAGTGACTTATCTCTCACACCATCATGGCCTTTTGGGTGGAGACAAGCTATAACACGAGGGTAAAGGACGCCCCAGTGATTTTTAGTTCGCATAAGTGATTTCTTCCTAACCAAGGCTTAAGACCAGTTTGGTAAAGTTGATCTTTGACACCCTGTTTCTCCTTTTCCTTTTCTTTTTGGGCTTTGTGATCAGGTAGCATGGTCTTGAATCCCTTCCATTGTAGCAAAGCACATGTAATAGGTGCTCAGTAATTGGCTGATGGAATAATTCAACTTTTTCATATACCAAAGGGATATACAAAACTCTCCATTCTACCTCCACATTCAGCACTATAATAATGTACTACAGTAGCCCCTATAAGCCTTGGGTTTTTTGGTTTTTATTTTTATATTTTTTTACAAATATTCCAAGAGGCTACTCTTTCTTTTTTTCAGTTTTACTGAGGTATAATTGACAAATACTATTATATAATATTTAAAGTGTACACTCTGATGATTTGATATATGTATACATTGAGAAAGGACTAACACATGGAATTAATTAATACATCCATCACCTCATATATTTCTTTTTTTGGTGAAAATATTTAAGTTTTACTCTCAGCAAATTTCAATTATACGATTCAGTACTATCAACATAGTCACCATGTTATACATTAGATCCTCAGAACTTATTGATCTTATAACTGAAAATTTGTACCCTTTACCAATGTCTCCATATTTCCTCCATCCCCCGGCCCCCAGCCCCTGACAATGGCTTTTCTAGTCTCTGTTTCTACGGGTTCAACTTTTTGTTTTTTTAGATTCCACATATGAGTAATATACAGTATTTGTCTTTCTCTATCTGGCTTATTTCACTTAGCCTAATCCCCTCCAGATTCATTCATGTTGTAACAAATGACAAGATTTCATTCTTTCTTAAGGCTGAATAATACTCCATTGTATATTCATAGCACATCTTCCTTATCCATCAATAGACACTATTCACAGAGTGAAAAGGCAACCGACAAATGGAAGAAGATATTTTCAAGTCATATATCTGATAAGGGATTAATATCCAGAATATATAGAGAACTCCTAAAACACAACAAACAACTTGATTCAAAAATGGACAAAGACTTGAATAGACATTTCTCCAAAGAAGACATACAAATGACCAATAAGCTTATGAAAAGATGCTGTACTTAAGGGAAATGCAAATCAAAACTACAATGAGATATCACCTCACATCCATTAGGCTGGCTACTTTCGAAAAAAAAAAAGTGTCAACAACAAGGGTTAGGTGGGAATGTAAAATGGTATAGCCACTGGAAAACAGTATGGAGGTTCCTCAAAATATTAAAAATAGAACTGTCATATGATTTAGCAGTTCCCCTGGATATATACCCAAAAGAATTAAAAGCAGGATCTCAAAGAGTTATTTTTACGCCACATTTATAGCAGCATTATTCATTATAGCTAAAACACGGAAGCATCCAAGTGTCCGTCAACCAATGAGTGGATAAGCAAAATGTGGTATATACATTCAATGAAATATTATTCAGTCTTAAAAAGGAAGGGAACACTGTAACAGGAGAGGAAGAATGAAGGGGAGTAAGCCAGAGGGGGAGAGGAACCATGAGAGATGATGGACTCTGAAAAACAAACTGAGGGTTCTAGAGGGGAGGAGGGTAGGGGGATGGGTTAGCCTGGTGATGGGTATTAAGGAGGGCACGTTCTGCATGGAGCGCTGGGTGTTATGAACAAACAATGAATCATGGAACACTACATCAAAAACTAATGATGTAATATATGGTGATTAACATAACAATAAAAAATTAAAAAAAAGAAAATCTTTAAAAAAAAAAAAGGAAGGGAACACTGGAAATGGTGCAACAGGATGAACATTGAGGACATTATACTGAGTGAAAAAGCCAAATACTCTTCATTCCACCTGTATGAGGTACTTAGGTTAGTCAAAATTATAGAGACAGAAAGCATCATAGTGTTCACCAGGAGCTGGGTGGAGGGGAGAATGGGGAGTTATTGTTTACTAAGTATAAACTTTAAGTGTTACAAAATGAAATGAGTTAAGAGGATGGATGGTGGTAATGGCTGTATAACAAAGTGAATGTATTTAATACCAACAAAGTGTATGCTTCAAAATGGTTAAGATGGTAAATTTTATTTTACGTATGTTTCAACACAATAAAAAAAGTGGTGGAGGAAGACAAAAAATTCTTAAGTGTCCATTGACAGACACTTCAGCTGTTCCCCTGCCTTTGCTATCGTGAATAATGAGCTCGGGAGTACAGATATCTCTTCGAAATAATGATTTCACTTCCTTGGATATATTTGCAGAAGTAGAATTTCTCGAGGAACTTCCATACTGTTGTCCAGAGTGGCTGTACCAGTTTGCATCCCCACCAGCAGTGCATGACTCTCCCTTTTCTCCACATCCTCACCAGCATTTACCTCTTGTCTATTTGATAATAACCACCCTAAGGGTAGGAGATGATATCCCGTTGTGGTTTTGATTGGTCTTTCCCTGATGATTCGTGATGCTGAGCATCTTTTCATGCGCCTGTTGGTCATTTTTGCACGTCTTCTTTGGAAAAATGTCTCTTCGGGTCCTTAAAGGCCTCGTTTATAACAGGTGGTTAGGATAGTGAGACCCTGCCTTCATCACCTCTGTACATTCTGAGTGCAGAGTGAGCATTCATTACACTCAATCAGGGTACCTGGCTTGGAAAATTAGTCTGGTAATTATTATTGTAGTTGATCCAAGAGCAAAATTCAATTATTACAGCTGATCTGATCTAGAGCTTAATAATTCCCCTATAAATTGATGCTCTAATTTATTCCACATATTTACATGTAGAAATATATTCTGGTCTAGTTTTCATAGGTTTTATACTAATTATTCATTGCGCTTGGATCCTCTGAAATTAAGTGCCCCCCTCACTGCCAGCAGCAGGAGTTGCTGTCCATTCCCTGTCACAAGGAAATAACTCCTGCGGGGTGGGAACTCACTTATCTTTCTCACAGCTGCTTACCACACACCCAGGCTATTATGTTGATCTGAAGACAAGATGTGCTGCAAGAGCCTGTGTGCTGCTTCTTGCCTCCTTCCGTTTCTCTCTTTCCTCTGTTTAGGCATAGCACCGATTTATAGAGGTAAAAAAAAAAAAAATTGGAGAAGCAGTATATACAGTCATTTGTTCTAGCCCTTGTGTTGGTTTGTTTTCCAGAAAATATTTGCTGTATTTTTCAAATAGTTTATCAGTTTATTTGCCTAATTGGTTTCTTAGCTCAGCCTTATATATTTAAAAAAAAAATCATGGGGCACCTGGGGGCTCAGTCAGTTAAGCATCTGCCTTTGGCTCAGGTCATGATCGCAGGGTCCTGGGATCGAGTCCCACAACGGGCTCCCTGCTCAGCAGGAAGCCTGCTTCTCCCTCTCCCTCTGCCGCTCCCCCTGCTTGTGCTCTCTCTCTCACTCTCTCTCTGTCAAATAAACAAATAAAATCTTTAGAAAAAAATAAAAATAAAATAAAATTAGAGACTTTCACCACACACACACACACACACACACACACACACACACACACACACACACACACACACACACACACACAAAATACCCAGCAACATACCATTGTTGCTATGAAATAAATGGTCTCTATCTTGCTCTCCCCAGACTCACATATGCATTGTGATTGAGGCAGAAAAGGAGGTCATCGAAGGACAGCCTACTGAGGCTTCTTCCAATTTTAAACATCCTCGGCCATTTCACAAGGGATTGGAATTTCAAGCACACAAATCAGAGGAGTTTGAGACTGGCTCCATGATGCTCTGCGTAGTAATTGAAAAATTCTGTTAAGTGGTATCATGTGCCAAGAAACCTCTGAGCCTCTCTATACCTAACTTTGAGTCTGCAGAAGCAGAAACAGAAGTATTACTGAACAATATTTTACCAAATTGAGTCAAATTGAGTAGCTATTTTTCATTCATCTTTTACGGAGGTGAAATAGCACAGTGGTGAAGAATACAGGCTTTCGGGTTACACTGATCAGTCACTTACCAATTAGGTGGGGGTAGGCATGTTACTTAATCTCACCAAGATTTAGTTTTCTTATCAATAAAATGAGGAATCAAAGGCAATAATTCGTGTATTTAGCACAGTACCTGGCAACAGTAATTCAATAAATTTTATTCATGAAAATAGCAGAGCAAATCATACTTGCAGTCTTTGCTAGTATACACAGTATGTGCAGATCACAGATCATCAAAACATTGGAAAGTAACTCTTAGAATCATTCTGCAATTGGTCTATTGCCATGAGTTAAGCACAGCCTAAGGAAACGTATTTTAGTCCAAGTTGATAAGAACTAAAGTTCCCCAGATTAAGTGAAAATTTCACAAAGGGCAGGCAATGAAAGTTTTACACACTGTGATTTTATGATCTATAACTTTCCTTAAGATTACAACTTTTCACAGAATGGTCAAAAAGGCTTGAAATGAATGAAACATGGTTTTATAACTAAAATATTTGCAATTATAGTAAAGATTTCTAGGCATTTAAATCACAGAAACTATAACTGTACACAGATATTTCAAAGATCAATACGAAAATTTAAACTGATACATTGAAGACTTTTGAACTAAACGGTATCAAACTCCTAAGGCATCCATTATGCTAGGACATTTAATGCCATATAAAAACACCATGATTCAATAAAATATGTGACCTTTATTAAAAATTCCTTGTATCTCAAGTTATGTGCTAGGAAATAAAAATTGTGAGATTAAATCCTAGCCTTCAGTGAATTCATGATCTAAAAAAAAAAAAAAACAGACAAACAAATAACAATCTAAATGCACCTTTTAAGCACTGTAACAAAGATCTGCTTAAACAGCTAGGGGAGACAAGAAGAAATCGAAGTGGAATGGGAGATATTAGGAACCCAGAAAGCCAGAGAGAACTGATCATCACTGAACTGTACCTAAAAAAATGAGTAAAAATTTTCTAGTTTGTATTTTCCAGGCTGGCAGGGTCAAGATAGCATGGAGGAACAAATATATATGGCAGACTTGTTTCCCACTGACACATCATTCTTTAAACCAGACCAAAACACCCACACACCATTTTACCACATGGCTCAGAAATGCAAGTTTAAAGATCAACAGAGCTTCTTGACCTCATCTCTCCTCCCACACCAATCTCTAATTCATCCCTGATTTGCCTAACCCTGGATTTCTGTTCCATACCCTGATTTTTATTTCTACATCTTTCCCCATTTGGTATTTGTGACCCGATAGATGGTTAGTGTTTTCTTAGGATCTGGTATATCTACAAAATTTGGGGCTACAGTTGTTTCTTTCATGCATAATCACAATCAATATTTTAGAATTTTTCCTTCAAGTTTATTTTTTAAATAAATAAAGGTACACATAGACATTGATTTAGATATATACAGACATATATGAGAAGGAGAAAAGAAATTAGCTATTTAGAAACATACCACCATCCAACCTCAGCAGACTATGGTAAAATTAAGACCCTTTTTTTCCATTAAGCACCTTGATAGACTGGGGTGTATATATATGAGTCTGGAGGAACATCAGATTTAATTTTAATAAAATAAACTGAGCATTGCTTCCTCAGTAAGTAATATGAGAAACAAAATACAAATCTATCCTTGATTAAACTAGAGAAATCTGCAACGATGTGGATGGAACTAGAGGGTATTATGCTAAGCAAAATAAGTCAGTCAGAGAAAGACAATTATCATATGATCTCACTAATATGTGGAATTTAAGAAAGAAAAGAGAGGATCATAGGGGAAGAGAGGAAAAAATAAGGCAAGACAAAACCAGAGAGGGAGACAAACCATAAGAGACTCTTTATCAGAGGAAACAAACTGAGGTTTGCTGGAAGGGAGAGGGGTGGGAGGGACGGGGTAACTGGTGATGGACATTAAGGACGGCACATGATGTCAGAGCACTGGGGATTATATACGACCGATGAATCACTGACCTCTGCCTCTGAAACCAATAATACATTGTATGTTAATTAATTGAATTTAAATTTTAAAAATGGAAAAAAATAAATAAATGATCATTTTGCTTTTTACAAAATAAACAAACAAACAAACTAGAGAAATCTGAACCTCCATATCATAAAAGAAGGGTTACAAAAAGTTGTGAAGGTCAATCAGAAAGTACAGCAAAAGAGGCGCCTCGGTGGCTCAGTCAGCTGAGCATCTGACTCTTGGTTTCAGCTCAGGTCATGATCTCGAGATTGTGGGATCAAGCCCTGGGACAGTCTCTGTGCTCATCACAGAGTCTGCTTCAGATTCTCTCTCCCTCTCCCTTTCACTCACCCCCTCTCTCTGTTTCTCAAACAAATAAATAAAATCTTAAAAAAAAAAAAAAGGTACAGCAAGATATAGAGTAAGGACAATCACAGCTAAAAGCTCAAACAAAGCCAGCAGAGCATACTTCTCTAAAGTAAGTGGCATACTCTAATTAGATATTTTTTTAAGTATTTCATACTTACAACAGGATAAATGAGTTGTGTAGATCAATAACGGAAGCCCCCTTGGATCCTGTTAGAGGAGGTAATCGAGAGGATGTGACCAGGGAAATTGAGGCCCCTCACCCCTTTCCCTGTCCTTGCAGTGTACATTCTCCCCACCATTCCCAGAGTGGGAGGCATTTTCAAGGACACAGCCCTGAGAGAGCAAGGTGCTGTTGAGACTATCTGGATGATATACATGACTGAACCTACTGAAGATCTCTATATAAACTTAAAATTTTGGCAAGTGGGGTGCAGAGATCTATTCGTCTTGCAGCTGCCTGAGACAAGCCTTGGAAGTCAGCTCCCTTGTTTATTAAACCTGCCACCTACCAATTCGGAGTAGCCTGGCTCTTTCTTCAGTCTCTCCTTGTCCTCCCTGTACAGAGGCCAGTTTCAGATTTCACCCAGGGAAGCTCCAGAGGTTGTGAACCAACGGATTCTATTTGGCATCAAGTCTAAAATATCTGAGAGAGTGGAGCTAATTTAGGAAACACATGGATAAGCTATATTTTGGCAACTATCTGAGTGGGAGACAAGGATAAAGATTAAAAACAGCCAAAAGTATCATTTTTAGTTGACTAGAGAGGAATAAAAGCTAAAAGAATTTATACAGCCCATGTCATAAGTAGAATTTCTATGAGTCTGGATCGTACCGCTATCCTCTCTTTATCAAACTCTCCTGCAGATAGATTACCCAAGATTAATTCACCTCATTCAAAAAATGAATAATAATAAAAAAAAACTACATAAGAACTACGTTTTAAAGAGGAAGGAAAACAATGAGGAAAATAATTAAAATGTATAGAACAGTTACTCCAGAAATAATGACATGGAGTAAATAAAAGTTGTAGTCAAATATAGTGTACTAAATATGAAGAGCATAATGAAGTAAGTGCCTCTTTAAAACAAAAACACAAATCAGAGACACTAGAATTCAGAGAAGCCATGGAAAAATAACAATAGAAGATGGAAAATAAGCTAAATCAGCTTAAGAAAGAAATGGAAGGTGGGGGGAAGAGCCATCACAGAAATAACAATCACATTGGATGTGGCACAAAGAAAAATAAACACATGGAAAGCACAATAAGAAACATACAGTACAGTTACATAAAATCGAGTAATAAAATGAAAAAATATTTTTTGTTCCTTTTTTTTAAGATTTTATTTATTTATTTGTCAGAGAGAGAGAGAGAAAGAACACAAGCAGGGGAAGTGGCAGGCAGAGAGAGAAGCAGGCTCCCCGCTGAGCAAGGAGCCCAATGTGGGACTTAATCCCAGAACCCTGGGATCATGACCTGAGTCGAAGGCAGCCGCTTAACGACTGAGCCACCCAGGCATCCCTAAAATGAAAAAATATTTTAAAACATTAGAAAGGGAATGGTGCTTTAGGAAGATAAGTAAAGGAGGGGTGCCTGGCTGGCTAAGTTGGTAGAGTATGGAACTCTTGATCTCAGGATTGTAAATTTGAGCCCTAATTCGGTGTAGAGATTACTTAAAAATAAAATCTTTTTTAAAAAAAAAGGAAGATATGTAAAGGAGATCCAACATCTGCATATATAGTGTTACCAAAGAACAAAATCAAAGGACTAGAATAGGAAAATAAAAAGATAAATTAAGGAAATGTCCCAGAAATGGAAAAATTAAATCACAGGTTGAAAAGAAAATTCCCACAAGAAAATGGAGCGACTAGCAAATTATTTATTTAGATTAACAAATTATGATAATCATCATCATCATCCACATTTATGTTTTACATGTAGTACCTCAATTAATCCTCACAACCCAGGATAAGCAAGTTGTACTAGTATGGACACTATTATTATCTGCATTACAATTGTAATGAAACAGAGTTAGAGAAAGGTATCTAAGCAAAATGATTAGGTAAACTTTGTAGTAAAAAATTCTAACTAGCTCTTACTTCTCTAGAGAACACATGCATTAGCATTGAGTATTGATTTGGCCTAACTGTAGGAAGAAGAACAAAAACAAACATATTTAGTCCACATTGGCAAAACCTAATCAGAAGGTAAATGAAAATCAGGAGGAAAATGTCAATTCTTTTGGATAAATACATAAGAGTAGAATTAGCATGTCATAAGATAAATTTATGAATAATTTTATAAGAAACTACTTAACTGTTGGAGGAAGTCATTGAGAGGATGTGACCTCCGGTGGATCTGCAAGCTGGACCCAGGCAATGGGAGCCTCTTATCCCTTCCCCTGTCTTTGGAATATATGTTCTCCCCATCATTCCCACACTGGGTGCCATTTCAAGGCTGCAGCCTTTTGAGAAGGTAATGTGTTGTTGAGACCATCTGGATTAGTCCCTGTTAAGGTCTTTACATACTCTTTTAAAATTCTGATGGGATAGTGCAGAGATTTGCTCATCTTGCCGCTGCCCAAGACAAGGCTTGTGTGTAAGTGACCTTGCTTTTTTTTGTTTTTTTTTTTTTTTAAGATTTTATTTATTTTTTGACAGACAGGGAACATAAGCAGGGGGAGTGGGAGAGGGAGAAACAGGCTTCCCACCAAGCAGGGACCCCGATACGGGGCTTGATCCCAGGACCCTGGGATCATGACCTGAGCTGAAGGTAGACGTTTAATGACTGAGCCACCCAGGCATCCGTGCCCTTGCTTTTTAAAACTGCCACCTACCAACTTGGAGGGGTCTGCCTCTTTCTTCCGTCTCTCCTGCCCTCCATGTACAAGGGCCAGCTTCAGATTTCACCTAGGGAACTCCCGAGGTTGCAAACCAACACTAACAGATTTCTAAAATGAGCATCCCTATTGTACCACCTCATCACTAATATTTAGTATTATTGGTCTTTTTAATTTTTTTAAATTTTATTATGTTATATTAATCACCATACATTACATCTTTAGTTTTTGATGTAATGTTCCATGATTCATTGTTTGCATATAACACCCAGTGATCCATTCAATATGTGCCTCTTTAATACCCATCACCAGGCTAACCCATCCCACACCCCCTCCCCTCTAGAACCCTCAGTTTGTTTCTCAGAGTCCATAGTCTCTCATGGTTCGTCTCCCCCTCCGATCTCCCCCCTTCATTTTACCCTTCCTACTATCTTCTTCTTTTTTTTAACATATAATGTATTATTTGTTTCAGAGGTACAGGTCTGTGATTCATCAGTCTTACACAATTCACAGCGCTCACCATAGCACATACCCTCTCCCATGTCTATCACCCAGCCACCCCATCCCTCCCACCCCCTACCACTCCAGCAACCCTCAGTTTGTTGCCTGAGACTAAGAATTCCTCACATTAGTCAGATCATATGATACATGTCTTTCTATGATTGACTTATTTCGCTCAGCATAATACCCTCCACTTCCATCCACGTCATTGCAAATGGCAAGATTTCATTCCTTTTGATGGCTGTATAATATTCCATTGTGTATATATACCACTTCTTCTTTATCCAGTCATCTGTCTATGGACATCTTGGCTCTTTCCATGGTTTGGCTATTGTGGACATTGCTGCTATAAACATCGGGATGCAAGTACCCCTTCAGATCATTACATTTCTATCTATGGGGTAAATACCCAGTGGTGCAATTGCTGGGTCGTAGGGTAGCTCTATTTTCAACTTTTTGAGGAACCTCCATACTGTTTTCCAGAGTGACTGCGCTAGGCTGCATTCCCACAAACAGTTATAGGAGGTTTCCCCTTTCTCCACATGCCTGCCAACCTCTATCGTTTCCTGACTTGTTAATTTTAGCCATTCTGACTGGTGTGAGGTGGTATCTCATTGAGGTTTTGACTTGGATTTCCCTGATGCCGAGCAATGTTGAACACTTTTTCATGTGTCTGTTGGCCATTTGGATGTCTTCTTTGGAAAAGTGTCTGTTCATGTCTTCTGCCCACTTCTTGATTGATCATTTGTTCTTTGGGTGTTGAGTTTGATAAGTTCTTTATAGATTTTGGATACTAGCCCTTTCTCTGATATGTCATTTGCAAATATCTTCTCCCATTCTGTCAGTTGTCTTTTGGATTTGTTGACTGTTTCTTTTGCTGTGCAAAAGCTTTTTATCTTGATGAAGTCCCAATAGTTCATTTTTGCCCTTGCTTCCCTTGCCTTTGGTGATGTTTCTAGGAAGAAGTTGCTGTGGCTGAGGTCGAAGAGGTTGCTGCCTGTGTTTTCCTTTAGAATTTTGTTGGACTCCTGTCTCACACTTAGATCTTTCAACCATTTTGAGTCTATTTTTGTGTGTGGTGTAAGGAAATGGTCCAGTTTCATTCTTCTGCATGTGGCTGTCCAATTTTCCCAACACCATTTGTTGAAGAGACTGTCTTGTTTCCATTGGACATTCTTTCCTGCTTTGTCAAAGATGAGTTGACCATAGAGTTGAGGGTCCATTTCTGGGTTCTCTATTCTGTTCCAATGAGCTACGTGTCTGTTTTTGTGCCAGTACCATACTGTCTTGATGCTGACAGCTTTGTAATAGAGCTGGAAGTCCAGAATTGTGATGTCCCTGGCTTTGCTTTTCTTTTTCAACATTCCTCTGGCTATTCAGGGTCTTTTCTGGTACCACACAAATTTTAGGATTATTTGTTCCATTTCTTTGAAAAAAGTTGATGGTGTTTTGATAGGAATTGCTTTAAATGTGTAGATTGCTCTAGGTAACATTGACATCTTCATAATATTTGTTCTTCCAGTCCATGAGCATGGAACATTTTCCCATTTCATTGTGTCACTCCTTAATTTCTCTTTCTTCTGTCTTGTTGTTGGTGTATAGAAATGCCACTGATTTCTGTGCATTGATTTTATATCCTGCCACTTTACTGAATTCCTGTATGAGTTCTAGCAATTTTGGAGTGGAGTCTTTTCGGTTTTCCACATAAAGTATCATATCATCTGCAAACAGTGAGAGTTTGACTTCTTCTTTGCCGATTTGGATGCCTTTTATTTCTTTTTGTTTTCTGATTGCTGTCCCTAGGACTTGTAATTCTATGTTGAATGCAGTAATGATAGTGGACATCCCTGCCGCGTTCCTGACCTTAGGGGAAAAGCTCTCAGTTTTTCCCCATTGAGAATGATATTCCCTGTGGGTTTTTCACAGATGGCATTTATGATATTGAGGTATGTACCCTCTGTCCCTATACTCTGAAGTTTTGATCAAGAAAGGATGCTGTACATTATCAAATGCTTTTTCTGTATCTATTGAGAGGATCATATGGTTCTTGTTCTTTCTTTTATTAATGTATTGTATCACACTGATTGATTTGCAGATGTTGAACCGACCTTGCAGCCCAGGAATAAATCCCACTTGGTCGTGGTGAATAATCCTTTTAATGTACTGTTGGATCCTATTGGCTAGTATTTTGGTGAGAATTTTTGCATCCATGTTCATCAAGGATATTGGTCTGTAATTCTCCTTTTTGATGGGGTCTTTTTCTGGTTTGGGGATCAAGGTAATTGAGGCCTCATAAAACGAATTTGGAAGTTTTCCTTCCATTTCTATTTTTTGGAACAGTTTCAGGAGAATAGGTATTATTCTTCTTTAAATGTCTGGTAGAATTCCCCTGGGAAGCCATCTGGACCTGGGCTTTTGTTTCTTGGGAGATTTTTGATGACTGCTTCAATTTCCTTAGTGTTATAGGTCTGTACAGGTTTTCTATTTCTTCCTGGTTCAGTTTTGGTAGTTGATACATCTCTAGGAATGCACCCATTTCTTCCAGATTATCTAATTTGCTGGCATAGAGTTGCTCATAGTATGTTCTTAGAATTATTTGTATTTCTTTGGTGTTGGTTGTGATCTCTCCTCTTTCATTCATGATTTTATTTATTGGGTCATTTCTCTTTTCTTTTTGATAAGTCTGGCCAGGGGTTTATCAATCTTGTTAATTCTTTCAAAGAACAAGCTCCTAGGTTCGTTGATCTGTTCTACTGTTCTTTTGGTTTCTATTTCATTGATTTCTGCTCTGATCTTTATTATTTCTCTTCTCCTGCTGGGTTTAGGTTTTATTTACTGTTCTTTCTCCAGCTCCTTTAGGTGCAGGGTTAGGTTGTGTATTTGAGACCTTTCTTGTTTCTTGAGAAAGGCTTGTATTGCTATATACTTTCCTCTTAGGACTGCCTTTGCTGCATCCCAAAGATTTTGATCAGTTGTGTTTTCATTTTCATTTGTTTCCATGAATTTTTAAAATTCTTCTTTAATTTCCTGGTTGACCCATTCATTCTTTAGTAAGATGCTCTTTAGCCTCCATGTATTTTTCTTTCTGACTTTCCTCTTGTGTTGACTCTAGTTTCAAAGCATTGTGGTCCAAAACTATGCAGGGAATGATCCCAAACTTTTGGTACCAGTTGAGACCTGATTTGTGACCTAGGATGTGATCTCTTCTGGAGAATATTCCATGGGCACTAGAGAAGAATGTGTATTCTGTTGCTTTGGAATGGAGTGTTCTGAATATATCTGTGAAGTCTATTTGGTCCAGTGTGTCATTTAAAGTCTTTATTTCCTTGTTGATCTTTTGCTTGGATGATCTGTCCATTTCAGTGAGGGGGGTGTTAAAGTCCCCCACTATTATTGTATTGTTGTCGATGTGTTTCTTTGCTTTTGTTATTAATTGGCTTATATAATTGACTGCTCCCATGTTAGGGGCATAGATATTTACAATTGTTAGATTGTTAGATCTTCTTGTTGGATAGACCCTTTAGGTAGGATATAGTGTCCTTCCTCATCTCTTATTATAGTCTTTGGTTTAAAATCTAATTTGTCTGATATAAGAATTGCCACCCTAGCTTTCTTTTGGTGCCCATTAGCATGGTAAATGGTTTTCCACCCCCTCACTTTCAATTTGGGGGTGTCTTTGGGTCTAAAATGAGTCTCTTGCAGACAGCTTATCGATGGGTCTTGTTTTTTTATCCAATCTGAAAGCCTGTGTCTTTTGATTGGGGCATTTAGCCGATTTACATTCTATTAATTCTGCCCTCGTGATCCAGTAGTTGTTTTTCTCTCTTTTTTCTCAGCTTTTTATTTTCCATCTTTTGGTCTTCTATATCACTAATTCTCTCTTCTGCCTCATTTATCCTAGCAGTTAGAGCCTCCATTTTTGATTGCACCTCATTAATAGCCTTTTTGATTTTGACTTGGTTAGATTTTAGTTCTTTTGTTTCTCCAGAAAGAGTTTCTCTAATATCTTCCATGCTTTTTTCAAGCCCAGCTAGTATCTTTAAAATCGTCATTCTGAACTCTAGTTCCAACATCTTACTAGTGTCCATATTGATTAGGTCCCTGCCAGTCGGTACTGCCTCTTGTTCTTTTTGTTGAGGTGATTTTTACCATCTTGTCATTTTGTCAGAGGAGAATAGATGAATGACTGAACAAAATGCTAACAGGATTACAATGACCCCAGAAAAATATACACTAAAAAAATCAGAAGAGACTTGAAACTGGGGGAAAAGAAAGGGAAAGAAAGAAAAAGGAAAAAAAAGAAAAAGAAGAATTGATCAAATATTATCAGGCTGGTGAATAGATCAGTGCCACACACTAGATTTTGGACGTATTTGTTCTTTAGAAGAAACTGCCTCCCAAAATTTTAAAAGAAAGAAAAACTTATATATGTACAAAAATAAGGATAAATACAATGAAGGGATGGAATATGACTATAAAGATGAAAATTATAAAAGATTTTATAAAAGGAATTGATAAGATAAGAAGTTGGTTGAAAAAAGAGGATTTTAAAAAAAAGGGGGGGGAGAGAATGTGATCAGGCAGGAGACTAAAACAAAGCCATACACTAGAGATTTAAATATTTTGGTCTATTAGAAGAAACTGTATCCCAAAATTTTAAAGAGAGAACAACGTATATATATATATACCAAAAATAAGGTTAACTACTATGAAGGAATAGAATATGACTCTAAAAATGAAAAATAAAAAAGATTTTTAAAAAAGGGATTGATAAGATGTTGGTTGAAAAAGGGAAAAAGAAAAATTTAAAAAATAGAAGAAGAAAAAAAGAAAATTAAAAAAATTAAGTTTGAAAGACTAAAGAATCAGGGGGGAAAAAAGCCTTGAATTCTATGTGCTGTATTCCCCTAGTGCTGGAGTTCTGCTATTTTCATTGATTGGTAAGCTTGGTCTTGGCTGGGGGTTCTTGCTGGTCTTCTGGGGGAGGGACCTGTTGCCGTGGTTCCCAACTGTCTTTCCCAGAGGTGGAATTGCCCTGCCCTTGCTGGGGCCAGGCTAGGTAATCTGCTCAGGTTTGCTCTCAGCTTTTTTTCCCTGCAAGCTTTCCACACAGCTTTGGAGGACAAAGAGTGAAAATGGCAGCCTCCCAATCTCTGCCCCCGGAGGAGCTGAGAACTTGGGGCCCCACTCCTCAGTGCTCCCCCAGAGAAAAGCAGTCAGTCACTCCCATCTCCCCAGTCTTCAGCCGCACTCCGTTCTCACCTGGCCTGTGACTGAGCATTTCTATCTCTGGCACTCCACCCTGTGTGGAGTCTCCAAACCCAGCAGATCCCTGCGGTGCACTCCCCTGCCACTCCTCCTGGGGGAGGAAGGGGAGTCTCCCTGGATCTGCCGCTTGTTGGGTCCCTTCTGGAAGAGCAGTGGCCCGACTGTGCCGCAGATCATGGTTTATGGCAAACCTGAGCTGAGAGCCCCTTGGCTCTGTCTCTGCAGCCGGCTTCCCCGCTCCGATACCTGGGAGCTCTGCCGCACTCAGGCACCCCCGGTCTTTCTGTGACCCCGAGGGTCCTGAGACCACACTGTCCCACGAGGGTTCCACCCCCCACTTAGCCACTGGAGTGACGTCCCTCAGCGGAGCAGACTTCTAAAAGTTCCAATTTTGTGCTCCGCTGCTCTATCACTTGCGGGTAGCAGCTGACAGAGGCCCCCTCCCCCGCCGTCTATCCTCCTGAATATGGCCTAGGATTCACTTCTCCGCACATCCTACCTTCCAGAAAGTGGTTGCTTTTCTGTTCAGAGAGTTGCTGCTATTCTTTCCTTCGATCTCCTGTTGAGTTCATAGGTGTTCAGAATGGTTTGATCCCTATCTAGCTGAATTCCTGGGACCAGAAGAAATTTAGGTCTCCTACTCCTCCGCCATCTTGCTCCTCCTCCTGGTCTTTTTAATTTTAGCCATTTCACTGGGAGTAAAAAGTGGCAATTCATCCTGTACTTAATTTGCATTTCCCTGATAACTAATGATGTTGAGCACCTCTTCTTTAGATTATTATCTATTTGGGTCTCTTCAGTGAGATGTGTATTTAAGAGTTTTGCTCATTTTCATTGGACCATTTTTTTTTATTATTGGGCTTTTCTTTCTTTATATGTTAATTCCAGTGAGGTAAATTCCTTAATTTTCTTTCTATTGAAGTTAGTGGATTTATTGTCCTCTCTAAGAAATCTCTGCCTACTCCAAGATCATGAAGATCATGTGGAAGGGTTTGTTCTTATGGAAGAAACTTTCCTCTATAAACTTTATGATTTTAGTTTTGATGTTGAGTCCATGCTTCACTCTAATTAATTTTGAGTGCAGTATCAGATGAGTGTTAAGGTCCATTTTCCCCCCATATATTTACCAGTTATTCCAGCCCTATTTGTTGAAAAGACTGTTTTTACCCATTGAATTGAATTGAATTGAATTGAACTGCTAACCTTTTCAAATATCAATTGGTGAGGACCTTCTCTTCTGTTCCATTGATCTGTTTATCTAACCTTATGTCAATACCACTCTGTGATATTACTGTAGCTTTATAGTAGTCCTTGAAATCAAATGGTGAAAGTTCTCTAACTTTGTTCTTCTCTCACAAGACTCTTGAAGAAAATTGGTGATTCAAAGAGGGAAACAATTGTTACGACATGTATTTGAGATTACCCACGATCATTGTGTTGACTACATTTTTTTTTTATTTTGTGTATTCTTGATGCTCTGGCATCTGGAGCCTGCTAACTGGGGAACAATTGTCCCTCCTAGGGTTAGCTAATTCCTAGACATAGTAAAGGATTTGCCTGGAAGCATGTCTTTGATATGCAAACCTACCAATCCTAGCCCATACCCCATCTGCCTCATTTTATCATGCTCAAGCACTCTGAGAAGGACTATTCCCACCTTAATCACCCAGGGCCAATAACTGGACAACTAAGAATCACCCTAACAGCCCAGAGCCCACCCATATTATTCAAACTATCTTCCTTACTTACCTTGTCTCATCCAGTCCCTCCCAGAAAAGCCCCTGTAAAGGGTCCTACCCAGCAACAACTCTCTCCCCCTCCCTCTTTCTTCTCCTTCTCCCCCGCCCCCCAGCCTGCTCATCTTGTCTGTGCTTTTCTGTGTGGCCCTGCAGGCATGACATGCCTCCTGTTTCTAGGTGATTGTGAGTATAATAAAAACTTCTCACACAGAACACATACTAGGTTTCATTATTTTTAAATTTTCTATCAATTTGATAGTTGAAAATGACATATTATTATTATAACTAACATTACTTAATTATCTAGACACTGGATAATTCATATTTCTTTATTGTAAAATTATTTTAATGTTTTTGTTCATTTTTTTATTATGCCTTTGTATTGCTTTTCTTTATACCTCAGACTGAGGAATGCCTAGAGCACTCCTGGACTCTCTCAAATGGTGTCAGAATTCAAACTTGCTGTGATTACAGTAAATAGTACAATATGGCAGAAATTTGTGCATTTGGAGAGCAGATGGAGATGCAGGAAGAAACCAATATATGAAAGATCATATATTACGTGCACGGGAAATTGCATGTGGAGAGCGCTGATGTGAAAACTGAAGGGAGGGTCACGACTGGAGTCAATAAGACAAGCTCATGGGCACTTATTACAATACTGAGAGACTGAGACTTTTAAGGGAAGCATTACTAAGAACAAAAACAAAAAATCATATCAAACAAAACCAAAATCACAGGAATACAAACAAAACTACAAGGGAAATATAGAGGCTGGAACAAGGTAATAAAGGTGGCATAAATTGGAATAAAGGAGCAGAGACATGGAGACCAATAAAAGGATTTAGGTTGACCCAAGTGACTCAAGCTAATTATGACCAAATTCAGATGTAGAGAGGATCCCAGGTCATTAGGATAGAAATGGACAAATCCAACCTCAGGAAATGACTGTAACAAGAAACATTTACCTAAGAATAATGCACAAAAATAAAAATAATTAATTAATGGCACAGGAGGAAACTTTTGGAAGTAATGAATATGATTATGGCATAGACTGTGGTGTTGGTTACACAGATGTATACTTATCTCCAAACTCATTAAGTTGTGTATATTAAATATGTACAGCTTTTTTTATGTCAATTATAACTTAATAAAGTGGTTTTTATTTTTATTTTTTTTTAGTTTTTATTTAAATTCCAGTTAGTTAACATACGGTGAAATACCAGTTTCAGGTATACAATTTAGTGATTCAACACATCCATATAATACCCGGCGCTCATCACAAGTGCACTCCTTAATCCCCATCATGTATTTCACCCATCCCACCCAACCACCTCCCCTCCAGTAGCCATCAGTTCCTTCTCTAACGTAAGAGTCTGTTTCTTGTTTTGCCTTTCTCTCTCTTTTTTTTCCCCATGCTCATTTGTTTTCTTTCTTAAATTCCACATATGAGTGAAATCATATGATATTTGTCTTTTCGGACTGAGTTATTTCTCTTAGCATAATACTCTCTAGCTCCATCCATGTCATTGCAGATGGCAAGATTTCATTCTTTGTGATGGTTGAGTAATATCCCATTGTATATATACCACATCTTCTTCATCCATTCATCTGTCAATGGACAGTTGGGCTCTTTCCATGGTTTGGCTATTGTTGATAATGATGCTATAAACATTGGGGTGCATGTATCCCTTTGAATTGGTATTTTTGTATTCTTTAGATAAGTATCTAGTAGTGCAATTGCTGGATCCTAGGGTAGTTCTATTTTTAACTTTTTAAGAACCCTCCATACTGTTTTTCCAGAGTGGCTACACAAATTTGCATTCCCACCACCAGGGTAGGAGGGTTCCCCCTTACCCACATCCTTGCCATTAAAATCCTAGAGGAGAACACAGACAGTAACCTCTTTGACATTGACTGGAGCAACATCTTTCTAGATATGTCTCCTGAGACAAAAGGAACAAGAGCAAAAATAAACTATAGGAACTTCATCAAAAGAGCTTCTGCACAGCAAAGGAAACAATCAACAAAACTAAAAGCCTGCAGAATGGGAGAAAATATTTGCAAATGACATATCTGATAAAGGATTAGTATCAAAAATATATAAAGAACTTCTAAAACTCCACACCCAAAAAACTAATAATCCAACTAAAAAAAAGGGCAGAAAACATGAATAGACATTTTTCCCAAGAAGACATAGATGACTAACAGATACATGAAAAGATGCTCAATATCACTGATCATCAGGGAAATGCAAATCAAAACCACGATGAGATATCACCTCCCACCTGTCAGAATGGCTAAAATCAACAACACAAGAAACAATAGTTGTTGGTGAGGACAAAGTGGTTTTTTAAAAAAGAACCAACAAGGGTTGGGGAGGACATAAGATAGTTGCTGTGAGAAATAGGAAAAGGAATTGATTAAGTCTGACTCTGTTGAAGCCCAGATAAAGTAAGAATTCATAGATGTGTAAAGGAGTCAATCATGATTTTTCAATATTCTCTACAATATTGAGACTCTCAGGAGTTACAGTGAACAAACTGGGAAAGTAAGCTCCAAATTAAAATGCATTAAATTCTCTGTTATGAAGTTTTTGTCTTTTCTAACTAACAAAACTATAAATTCTTTGAGACCAGAAATCTATGTTACATGATGTCTAATGCTTAATATGTAAGTATTAAAGGTATCATACTGATTTTTCCATCCTGTTTCTTTAAGTGCAGATTACAATAGGGCTGGAAATGTCTTATGTCACAAGAAGTTCATTTTTCCATTCCTTTCATATGAACTGAGACATCTTTCCTAATTTACTTGCATACATTGTAGTCAAAGTTTTCAACCCCAAACAGAATAAAATTCAAATAATGTAAAAACCTTAGGCATATAATGAGTCAAAAACGACTCTCTGAACTCATCCCAAGAATATAAGAGCAATTTTCCAGCCCCCTGTTAAATATGCCAATGGAAATGTGTAGCATGTAGAGGAGAGATGCCAATTCCTTTTTTTTTAAAGACTTTATTTATTTATTAGAGAGAGAGTAGGGGGGACAGGGAGAAGCAGGCTTCCTGCTGAGCAGGAAGCCCAATGTGGGACTCGATCCCAGGACCCTGGTATCATGATGTGAGCCAAAGGCAGACACTTAACTGACTGAGCCAACCAGGTGCCCCAAGAGATACCAGTTCCTATAGCCTATCACAAAATGGAGAAAGTAAGAGACTCAGGTGGATGGACAGAAAGATCCAGAGACTGAACAAAAGAAACTCAATACAGAGAGGTAAAGAAGAGTGTTAATACATTGAGGAAAGAAAAGAGGGGAAGTAGAAAGCATCTCCATACCTATTTATTATAACTATGTGGTCTCCAGGCAAAGAGAGAGAGCCTTAAGATAAATAGCATGGATACTAGACCATGGGAATTAGGGATCTTGAGGTGAGTTCTGACCATGAGCCATATAACCAAAACTCAGACACCCAATTAAATGGTAGAGTGTCAAATTCATACCACAAGCAACAATAAGCTTTCTGTTCTATCCGTCTAATAATAGATTTTTCTCTTATTTAAAATACACAATGTTTTTCTTTCTTATTTAAAACACACTCCAATTTGAGAAGAATCATGCTGACATATTGTGTGAGGTTTGGATATAAAAGAAACACAAATAATATTCATGGCAGGCATGCATCTACCTTCAGAGATAAGTTAGACTTCGAATTCCAAAACGGTATTTCTGTATTAATAACTTATCTGTACTGCTGAGCCATCAGACATATTTGTTTGAGATAACATTGTGTACAGCCTTTGTGTTTCACAGACCATCTATCCTTGGCCATATTAACTACAGAAATAAGACCTAATGGATAGGAAACTTCTGAAAGTCATTTTGACTTCACTCAGCTCTGCACAATCTCCATTCCACATTGTTCAGGGCCTCTTAAGCAAACTATCTTAATGTTGAGTGGAAGGTAGAAAACGAAGATATATGAGATCAGTGCATGGAACAGAGGTGGCCAGGGGTTACTTCTATTTTGGATCAAGTTATTATTACAGAAGTTTTAATATATTAGGAAGTCATTTTTTATTAAATGTTTTATAGGAATAATTAATGGCCATGCTATTAGAGTTCTTAAACGCCATGCTTTTTATAAATAGCACGTGAATAAATTTTTATAAAGAACTGGCTATATTCTGAAGCAATTCTAAAATACAGAAGACAGTACTGGTCAACTTTTTTAAGATTTTATTTTTAAGTGATCTGTACACCCAATGTGGGGCTTGAACTTATTAACACTAAGATCAAGAATCACATCCCCTACTGACTGAGCCAGTCAGGTACCCTGGTACCAATTGATTTTTTAAGGTGGTTGCTAGTAGGTAATCCTCCTCTTTCTCCTCACTTTTAAGTGTTATCTCTTTTCTTTGGCAGACAGTAGCAACTACTAGGGCAGTGATTTTCAACCCTGACTCTACATCAAAATTACCTGCAAAACTTTTTTAAAAATATTGATGCTGGTCTTTTGTCCCCAGATATTCTGATTTCGTGGATGGAATTCTTGTGGGGCCTGGGCATATTCACTCATTTTTCCATGAAAGATTCTGAAGTACTGCCAGAGATAAAAGCACCTGTCTTAATTTTCACCCTGAATAATCTATAGATATTACATAAATTAAAAGCAACAGGGACCCAAATGCTTTCATGTGGATATCATTTTAGTACCAGGAATGACTCCAACTGAGAGTATATAACAGTAGTAGTGACATTATTTGAGGATTGGTGGATTAACATAAATACAACTCCTTATAAATCCTCAGACCTGATTGTTGATGAGGTCTCCAGAAAAGAATTGATAGCACATGCTGTGTCCACTGAGCCAATGTAGACTGACAGAACACTTTCTCAATGTTTGTCAATGTTCTTGACAAACATGGTATCCTCTAATGATTTAAGAAATTTACTGACCAAGGGGGACACGGAGAGTACAACTCTCCTCCCTCAGACAATGATTTTTGGAGATTTTACTTGTTTCGCTTTTCTAAGAATAATATGACGATTTCCCTAAGAATAGTGTATTTTCTCTTTATAAATGACATATATAATCTTTTCTCGTTCCCCTTTATCTTCAAAAACCAGGAAGCCTAGAAGCAATTTCCTACTCAACTTCAGTAACTATGTATGCAAAACACTATGACCTGCATGTTTACATTCCTTCTCCCTGTCTCACATTATTTTATATTTTTCCTCATTCAGATTTTATTTAAAGATTTTACATTTTATTACATGAATTAGTTTAAATTTCCATTGAGTTAGCTCAATATGTAAGGTGTTTGATGATATTGGAGTCATTCCTAGTTATTGTTATGTAATGAGCAAAATATTTTAATTATCAGCCAAAGAAACATTGAATGGTCAGCATGATGAGCCTTCCTGGAGCATCTTCAGAACTAAAACAATTTAGAGGTAAATTCTGCAATCAGACGGTGTCAGCATCACCTCCAAAACTAATCTTAGCTGCAGTTCACTCTAAACCCAAATTGTCTCCAAATTGGGAACCAGTAGTGACCATCTTGCTTCGTTACACACAGGAAGCAAGGACATAAGACAGCAGTGAGTCACCTAAGTGTACACAAGACAAAGCACCTAGATGACATCTGTAATTGTAGAAACATTGATTCATGCCACCTTTCCTATTTTCATTTCCTCGAGTAGCAGTTCTTATTTTTATTAAAGGATGTACTGTTTCAGCTCAGAAGGAATGTGGTATATTTTCTGAATAATTATGCTTATATGAAAGCCCATCCAGCTTTCTTTAGAGAGTTTTCAAAATCTGTCCAGAACAAAGGTCTCTCAGACCCTTGTAAATATTCCATCTTTATGACAAAGAAAGCAAAGGGGTTTTTTTATACTTAAAAGAAAAATTGTTCTCAAAGATTTCTAAAGAGAAATCACCCTGGAGTCAGAAAATACTTTTATTCTTCTGTTATGTTGTGATACTGTTGCCAGAAACAGAGATTAGAAAAGGCCAAAGGTTTGTTCCTACCTGTTATTACAATAACACAGAAATGTACACAGTAGGAATTAGTCAGATAAACCCTCCAGAAACCTGGGACGATTTCATCACTGCCAATCCAAGGCTATATTTTACAAGGTCAAACCTTCTGGATGAGAATAAGACATCTGCCATCTTGAAGTTTCATCTTAGCTAGAGGCAGTGTGGTAAAGGTAATGTTTACCCTCTGTCTTGTACCTTATTCTATTTGATAGAGGTTATTGTTGGGGCTGATATCTTTTTTTTTTTAACTTTAAGAGTTTATTTGAGCTAAAACCAATTCTAATCGAACAGCACCAAACTGCAGGTGATTGGGAATAATCCACTGACAGGAACAAGGAGAAGCACTTTTATAGAGAAAAGGGGGGAACAAAGAAAGGAAATGATTGATTGGCTACCGCTGAAGGCCTACCTAGCTGTTTGTTGTCCTTATGTTTCAACTTTGTAACCTTGAGGCATTTACAGGCTTAGATTTTGGTTTGTTTATGCAAGCTCGATTGTTTATGTGAGCATTCGAGCCATATCAGTCTATTGGCCTCCTTGTTTAATTAATTTAATGATTCCTCACGTCAGGTCATCCTCTCATATATGAAAGATTGACCAAACCTTTGGTATTAGTGCCACTCTCAATCACCATCTGAGTTAAGTTGCTCTTATCTGGTCCTGAAACTTGTAGGCTATGCTGTCAAGAGCTCTTGTCTCTTTTTTTTTTTTTATTTTTTTTATTTTTAAGAGCTCTTGTCTCTTGCTTTCCAATCATGTCCTATCTCTAGACCAGTGGCTACACATGAGAATCACCTGGTGAGCTCTTCAAACTCATGATACCAAAGCCAGATCCAGAGCAATTGGGTCAGAATACCTGGACTATGTATCACATATTAAGCTCCCTAGGTGATTCCATTAAGCAGCCAAATTTGACATCCAACTTCACATAAAACCAATTAATAAATTATTTTAAGTTATATGTAATCAGAATCAAGAACCTTATTACAAAATGTATAATATAACTCAATCTTTCATTTAGAGATCACTCTTGGGAATAAGTTTCCTCTTTTGGGGCACTTGGGTGGCTCAGATGGTTAAGCATCTGCCTTCAGCTCAGGTCATGATCCCAGGATTCTGGGATGGAGCCCCACATCAGGCTCCTTGCTCAGCAGGAAGCCTGCCTCTCCCTCTCCTCGTTCTCTCTCTCTCTTTCTCTGTATCTCTGTGTCTCAAATTAATAAACTTAAAAAAATCTTTAAAAAAATAAATAAATAAGTTTCCTCTTTCAAGTTCTTTTTCCTGAAATTAACACAAGAACTTGAATTTGTGTTCTAATGGAAAAAAAAAGAGTTCAATTCTATAAAATCTTGTATCATTAATTTTTTTCAGGATAATTTTTGAGAAATATTAGACTCGTGGTTTAAATTTTAGAATGGAATCTCAGGACCAGATCATTGCTCTAAAATAAACAAAGGACCTCCGACTCAATCAAAAAATAAATTTGGCTTATAAAATATTTAGAGAGGTCCTATTTTAAAACACGTGATTTATTTAGGAAAAAAACACAATAAGAAAATACTGATGATTCTTGAAAAATAAAGGAACAGGCAGTGATTTTGTTTTGCTCAAGAAAATTGGCACTTTAGTGGAGGGAAAGGGCAATGGATGTAAAACTTCATTTATCTGTTATGGATAAATTTCAAACAAGAAGTTAAAAAGTTTCTATTTCCACGTCTGATTCTTCTGAAATCTGATTGCTTTATAAATTCATTTGGAAGATGGACAATGTTATTATAAGTACATACAAAATACCTGAAGATCCAAGGATTAGAAATAAGCTCTTATTTGTACTGTGTGTCAACTTAATTTACATTTTCTAGAGAAGAATTGAGGTACAAAGACATTAAATGACTCATTTAAGGTCATCCAGTAAGTTTAATCAGTGGGAGAGAGAGAAATAAAGTGTAAGTTTACTAAATTAATATTATGATACTGATGTTATCTTAGTTTCCCAGAATCCCAGTAGTTTGCACAATAACCTCTTTTTCCATGAATGCATCCCACTTTATACAAATTATAGTGCAAGACTCTTGCCAGAGTTTCAAATATCTCTTTAAAAAAAAGAAAACTTACACCTTTTAAAAGCTCTGCTCTTTCAGATTTCCAAAACTAATGGTGAGATTTAGTCTTTTGACATCGGTGAATGGAAACATTCATCTCTCGTGGAGAAGAAGACTACCACCAAACCCAGCAAATTTTTCAAGAACAATTCATGTTTATGGAAAGACCCACACATAGTGTTCCAAAGTCTGCCTTTCTGAGCCATCAGCTGTGTCTATAATCAGGCCAGTTGCATAAACCAGCACCTAGCCTTTCCAAAAATTGCCTGTTTTGCACCCATGAATCATTTTACTGACCTCATCAAGCGGTTGGCAACTCTAATCTCACCATCAAAATTGGAGTTTTCTGACACAGCAAGAGTGATGAGTGCTAATTAGGAATGGTTGTATAGGGAAGACGGATGGCTTATCTTCATGAGAATACTAGCCTCAACTGTAATTTCTATAGTAATCTCATGGTTTCCTCTTTATTTACTGCAGAGACACATTTTAAGATTATCAAAAAGCAAAACCCAATATTACCATTTAAAAGATGGGCACATAGGGGCACCTGGGTGGCTCAGTCATTAAGCGTCTGCCTTTGGCTCAGGTCATGATCCCAGGGTCTGGGATGGAGTCCTACATTAGGCTCCCTGCTCGGTGGAGAGCCTGCTTCTCCCTCTCCCACTCCCCCTGCTTGTGTTCCCTCTCTCACTGTCTCTCTGTCAAATAAATAAAAAAATCTTTAATAAAAGATGGGCACGTATTTATACCTGAAACTCCTGATCATAGATACCTTAGCTGATATCTGGCACCAAAACAAAAGGCCTTGATATTTACTTTATGGAATAATTCCAAATTGAGCCTTACCAATTACAAATATTATATCATTATTCCTCAGAATATGACAGTCAAGAAGTCAGTATCCCAGGAGGATTTAGCTTTCCCCTTATTGAAATGATTAGCAAAATAAATAAATAAATAAATAAATAAATAAACAAATCTTCAGTCCCATGTCTTTTTCTAGGCTGGGAAGTGCCACCCAGCTTCCAAACATTATCCTTCTCTTTTCCAAAAATGAAGAATTATATTTATTATAGACCCACCAGTTGTTATTAGACCCTGAGACTCTTCCCGGTCACTTCACTGTATTCTTATTCTGTTAAACCCTATGCCCTCCACTCTTGTCTGAATTGTACCACCTCCTCCAGATCTCTGTTCCAACTCCAGTAGCCTTCCCTGACACCTTTGACTCTGATGTCACCATCCCTTGACTTCGATGTCAGTTTCATCCTCTGAATTTATGGTACTTGTTTATTCATAGTCAGCGTCAACTCACTTTGCTTTCTCCAGCTTATAGCATCATGTTTCCCTTTCTGTCCTTCATCCATCAAAGTCTCTGGGTATTTGTGCCATTTTGTTCTGACCAGTCTTCCCAGCAATCTACCACCCAGGGCTGACAGCTGTTCATGAAAACACATATTACATACAAACTGGGAATGGTATGTATGTAAGACCCTTTAAAAGACAACAAATGATCTTTACTTCACATGCAGACATGTAGCTATAAATAATTAAATGGGTAACTCACTGAAAGACAACTTTAAAAGAAATAAATAAATAAAACCTAAAGAGAAAAACAATATGTCAAAGACAACAGATGGTCAAATAATACAGCATGTATAAAATATTTAGGTAAAAGCTAAGTCTCTGAACAGCGTTTGTTGAAAATGCCAAACTTAATATACTAGGTATCCTCATAAACAAAACAAAATGTGCATTTTTCAGAGAATCATCTCATTGAAATAGAAGGACATCCAAACTATAGTGATTTTAGAGTTATTTGACTCTTTTTGGAAATAATTTTTACAAAAATTGGATTTTCCCATGCTTAATCTTTCCATGAATAATGTAAACCCAAAGCATTTTAACTAGTGTACCACTCAGTATGACCTTTTGTAATTAGTTTCACATGTGACTTGTGCAATTACTAGAGAAAATGAAGAGATCTTAAGGTTAACATCAATTTATCATGTTTTATCTTTGCTTTCCCAATATGAATGCACACACAAACATATGCACACATAAACTCTAAAATCACCCTGGGAATAATAACCAGGGTTGTGTAAGCTTACACCCTTTATGGGGGCAGGGGGCAGGGCAGGTTATGCAGTAATTACGTAAGAAAACCTCAAATGCCCCTTTAATATTATGTAGCTGGGGTGTTAAGGCAAAAATCACTCCCTCAGATCAAACTGGTGTTATAACCCTTGAAGGAAACATAGAACAAGGGCAGTCAACCTAAAACTGGAAATATTTATAGGAAACATGCTCAAGAATGTGAGGCAGAGTTTAATAAATGCCTAAGAGCGAGCTGAGTACGGGAACAATTATTAGAGACAGCTACTGACAACGCTCTGAGCAGTGCAGCTGAGATATTTGTTCTTGACAGCAGTTGAGTCCCTATCTCAAACATAAGTTAATAGCAAAAGAGTATCTCCCTTGTGGAAAGCAGGCACTGGAAATTTAGACAAACTTAGGTTCAAATCCCACCCACTTAAATGCCATATAAGCTCTGTGACTTTGAGCAAGTTGCTTAATTCTTTAAGCCTTAATTTCCTTGTCTGAAAAACAGGGATAATTCTTCCCCATAATTACTGCTAAATGTAAAGCCTTTTACTCTGGTGTTTGGCACAGAGTAAGTGCTCAAAAGTTTTAGCTAAACTAATAAACATTAATAACCCGATATTTAGAAGCATTCCATTTGTTTCTTACCAGATTTCCTTTGGTTCTCAAATAACCTGCCAGTCCAGGCCTCCATGAATTGGCTGAAAAGTGCCCAGTGATCTGTGAGCTCACCAGACAAACTCAATCAAATTCTTAACTGTTTAAGTGCAATCTGAGTCAGACAATTAATTATGCAAACATCAATCTGTATTTCTGCAATGTCTGCAACATCTGTGTCTCACAATTTGGTAGGTCCTTTGGGAAGTGACAAAAAGAGACTTGCCTGGGAGATTATAGGCTGAATTTATGGAAAAGACTAAGGCAAGTGGTATTATTGAGATTAGAGAAGGAGATAAAGGAGAAAAATATACATTTTCTCCAAGACAAGAGGCTACAAACCAAACGGTTACAGTTCACTTAGGAAAGCTACATAAATTTAACTATATAGCATGACTCAGTGATTGGCTGAATAGCAACATGGAACTGAGATCAAGTTCTAGAGTGAAGACAGCTTCCTGGGTTGGGTAGTTGTGATCGTTAATTTTGTGTGTCAACTTGACATGGCCAAGGGGTGCCTAGATAACTAATTAAAAGTTATTTCTGGGTGTGTCTGTGGGGATGTTTCCAGAAGAGATTAGCATTTGAATTGGTGGGCTGAGTAAAGCAGATGGCCCTCCCCAATGTGGGCAGACATCATCCAATCCACTGAGGACCTGAATGAAACAAAAAGGTAGAGGAGGCTTGAATTCACTTACTTCTTAACTATTTGAGTTGCGACATCGATCTTTTTCAGCCCTAGGCACTCCTGGTTCTCAGACCTTCTAACCCATATTGGTATCTGCACCATCAACCCTCCACTTCTTAGGCCTTCGAACTACACTACTGGCTTTTCTGGGTCTCCAGCTTGCAGAGATCCAGGAAGATCAAGGGACTTGTCAGCCTCCATAATTATATGCACTAATATCTTATAATAAATCTCTTAGATAGATTGATAGATAATGGATGGATGGATAGATAGATGATAGATAGATAGATAGATAGATAATAGATAGATGATAGATAGATAATAGATGATAGATAGATAGATAGATAGATAGATAGATAGATAGATAGATAGATAGATAGATAGAATCTCTCCTTAGATAGACATAGACATAGAGATCCCCTATTGGTTCTGTTTCTCTGGGGTTCTCCAAATTCTACAGAAGAAGAAATAAGTTTAGATGATTTCCTTGGGCAAGAAAACCATGTTAATTATCTGCACCAACATAAGAAGTGGGACATTAACTCTAAATGTTTTTCATAGATTATCTACTTCCCAGGCTAATGAGCCCACCATAAATGCAGCAGGTTAGGGATGACTAGGTGGCTCAGTTGGTTAAGTGTCTGCCTTCGGCTCAGGTCATGATCCCAGGGTCCTGGGATCGAGCCCCCAGTCGGGCACCCTGCTCAGTGGGAGGCCTGCTTCTCCCTCTGCCTGATGCATTCTCTCTCTCTGACAAATAAATAAATAAAATCTTTTTTAAAAAATGCAGCATTTTAACACATATTTTCTGTATGATCCCCTGGATAGGAGTCAATTGTGTGACTTCAAGAGGTAATTTTTTTTTTTAAGTTAGCTCTATAACACTAGAAGCATAACAACTGCAGAGGAAGAACAGAAATGAGAAATAGGAAGCTTTTTTCAATAGGAAGAACCAAGACCAAATAAAAAATAACACTTCTAAGCCATTGGCAACCAAGCCTAGGGACCCTCCAAAGCTCAACAAGCATCATGCTACAGGTCCACTGACCTCCCTGAGACTGCAACAACACACAAAAGATCCTTTCAGCAGCATTTTAACTACAACATCCACTCTTCTGTGAATCCAACATCATCTTGTAAATATTTTCCTGTAGGACTAAATAATATGTAACATAAAACACATTTATAATCTAGTGTCTTATTTCTTAATATTTTGTTATTGTTATTCACTTTTATAGATATTGCCTATAAAACACTCCTTTGAAAGTTAATGACTAAAGTCTGATATTTATTACCTAAAAAGCATTTGTATTTTCCCTTTTGGCTTCTATAGCATATCATTGTGTGTTCAAAGCACCTAAGGAGATGTGAGGAAGAATATTTGAAAACATCCATGATTTTATCAAGGTAGACAAGAGGAAACTATCCAAAGGACCTATTTAAAAAGGATGCCAAAATTATCAAAGTAGAAAACATTAGTATGTACACACATCTTTGGCCTCTTCGCTTAACACCCAACTGCTTTGTGGATGCTGATAGCTTAAAAGAGAACTTTCTGGAGTATTTCAATGATGAATCAGTGAACATGACATCTAGGACAGTGAAGATAATGAATACTTTTTAAACCACAGCCCCAGCTGCTCAGTTGGTTAAGATTCACTTTTTCCAATCCCTCCTTAATTCAGTGGGACAGGATAAAGGGTTTAACCTTGCCTTACTCCACCTCATTCCTTCTAAACAATTTATCACCTTCCTTCCAGTTATCTTCATTTGAATTTCAAATTCATTATTTTCTCCAACTCATCGACTGAACTCTGAGGACTATTTCAACCCTCTGGGACAACTTCACCACTGGTTAGAAATTTTTCTTCTTATCCTCAACCCTGAGAGTCATTTTTGCACTTGTCCATGCATTTATTTATTCATTCTTCCATTCAATTCACCAAGGATTAATTTCTACTACCATGGCCAATATATTTGTTTGTTTGGGTTGCCGTGACAAAGTAACACAGACTAAGTGGTTTAGACAACAGAAATTTATTGTCTCATGGTTCTGAAAGCTAAAAGTCCAAAATCTAGGTGTCAGTAGAGTTGATTGCTTCTGAGGGCCGTGAAGGAAGGATCTGTTTTAGGCATCTCTCCTTGGCTTGTAGATGACTATCTTTTCCCTATGCTTCTTTACATTGTCTTCCTTCTCTGTGTGTCTGTGCCCAAATTTCCCCCTTTTTATGACAACACCAGTTATATTGGATTAGGGGCCTACCTTATCCCAGTATCACCTCATCTTGACTAATTACATCTGCAAGGACCCTATTTCCAAATAAAGTCCCATTCTGAGGTATTGAGGATTAGGAATTCAACATATGAATTTGCATAGGGGAAGAAGGGGGCAATTTAACTCCAAATAGGCAGATACAGTGCTATAAATTGAGGATAAAACTCCCCCATGTAACACCTCCCTTCCCCAAATCTAACCAAAAGCCTTGGCCTCCTGCTTTGTTGTGAAAACAAGGTTAATGCCATAAAAGTTCCATCAACCACCAACTTCTTCACCTCTTTATTATATATAATTTCTCACATATACTTTATCCTTGCCCTCTTCTAATTCTTCCCTTGTCCTAGATGCCAAACTTCCACAACTACTAAGGGACCTGAAGACCCACGTACATTTTCCCTCTCTAACATTTTCACCTTCCCACTGACTCATCTCCCTAAGCTTGTAAAAAAGCAAAGAGTTTTCCATCCTGAAAAAGCCATTTTGGGGGACCTCTGGCTGTACCAGCAACTAGCCAGAAGTAAACATCACTAAGCAGAGGTTTCTAAACAGTTTTGATAGGGATGCATAATTTTCTTCCTCAGACAGTGTTAAAATTGTTTTGTTTTGTCCCCTTCCCTCTTAGTTTCACTGACTGGCAGCCTGCAAATTTAACTGACAAAAGACAGAGTAACAGGACAAAGGGAACATAAACTTTATTAATATCTTACATGCATAGGAGTTCACAGAAAGTAAGTGAAACTCAAAGCAGCACTTAGTCTCAGGGGTTTGTATATATCATTTTAACAAAGGAAAAGGGGTTTGGGCTTTGAGGTATGATAAACTGGGGCTAAGCGACTAGGAAATCTATGGGGGAACTAATGGGAGATAAGGGTTTTTTAAGTCAGGTTTGTTTATGCAGACTCATCTTATTGTCATTTCTGCATCACTGGTGATAAGAGTTGCTCTCCTCTTCCTGGGACAGGAGAAGGGGGCACCTTCACAAAGGAAAATCTATGCTCTGTTCTTAGGCAGAAAAGGGGAGAGGGAAGAGAACTCCTCCTGCATCTGCGGATGCTCAATTGTTTCAGTTCAAAATAACCCTTATGCCAAAGTAGCGTACTTGGGGGTGGCGTGTCCTCCTCACCCCCTTGAGTTCGCACACATTTGACTTGAAAAAAGAAAGTGACTTTATATACTGTCTTGGTTTGCCCAAACTTCCCACTCTCAATGAAATCGTTTTCAACATACACCAGGATATAACTTTTGGAACCTATGGAAAGTGTCATTAAATGAAGTGGCCATCATGCTGTCACATATTTGTCATTTCACGTATTAAACTCATAGCTGAGGCAGCTTCTAATTTAAAATTTTTAAGTTAAGATAATCATTCAAAGGTTCAATATTTTCAGTTAAGATAAACATTCAAAGGTTCAAATATTTACTATAATATATATCCTAATTTGTCAGGTATATTTCCATGGTTTTTATCTCTATTCAATTATATTTTGCCTTTGTAGATAAAACACTTTGCCAAACTTCTAATTGAAAACTTATCTTGATACATTTTTTTAAATGACTTTATTACAAGAGAAACCAGGAGGCCTCTAGAACGGCAAAAACAGTCATAGCCCTGATAAATAGAAAGTAAAATAAATTTGAAAGTGAGAGATGCTTTTTGCAGGCAATGAAAGAAAAATTCCATTTATGAATGAAATTCAAGATAATGGGCATTTTTTAAGTTAAATTCAATTAATTAATATATTATGTATTATTAGTTTCAGACTAGAGTTCAGTGATTCATCAGTCTTATATAATACCCGGTGCTTTTTACATCACATGTCTTCTTTCATGTCCATCACCCAGTTACCTTAACCCACTCACCCCCCTCCCCTCCAGCAATCCTCAGTTTGTTTCCTATGATTAAGAGTCTCTTATGGTTTGTCTCCCTCTCTGATTTCATCTTGTTTTAGTTTTCCCTCCCTTCCCCTCTGATCTTCTGTTTTGCTTCTTAAATTCCACATATCAGTGAGACCATATGATAACTGTGTCTCTCTGATTGACTTATTTCACTTAGCATAATACCCTCTAGTTCCATCCATGTCATTGCAAATGGCAAGATTTCTTTTTTTGATGGCTAAATAGTATTCTATTGTATACATATACCACATCTTCTTTATCTATTCATCTGTTGATGGACATCTGGGCTCTTTCCATAGTTTGGCTATTGTGGACATTGCTGCTATAAACATCGGGGTGCATGTACCCCTTTGGGTCACTACATTTGTATCTTTGGGGTAAATACCCAGTAGTGCAATTGCTGGGTTGTAGGGTAGCTCTATTTTCAACTTTTTGAGGAACCTCCATACTGTTTTCCAGAGTGGCTGCACCAGCTTGCATTCCCACCAACAGTGTAGGAGGGTTCCCCTTCTCCACATCCTCACCAACACCTGTTGTTTCCTGACTTGTTAATTTTAACTGTTCTTACTGGTGTAAGGCAGTATCTCATTGTGGTTTTGATTTGTATTTCCCTGATGCCGAGTGATGTGGAGCATTTCTTCATGTGTTTGTTGGCCATTTGTATGTCTTCTTTGGAGAAATATCTGTTCATGTCTCTTCCCATTTCTTGATTGGATTATTTGTTCTTTGGGTGTTGAGTTTCATAAGTTCTTTATAGATATGTCATTTGCAAGTATCTGGTATACCTTTATCTGATGTCATTTGCAAATATCTTCTCCCATTCTGTCAGCTGTCTTTTGGTTTTGTTGACTGTTTCCTTTGCTGTGCAAAAGCTTTTTATCTTGATGAAGTCCCAATAGTTCATTTTTGCCCTTGCTTCCCTTGCCTTTGGAGACGTGTCTAGCAAGAAGTTGCTAGGTCGAAGCAGTTGCTGCCTGTGTTCTTCTCTAGGATTTTAATGGATTCCTGTCTCACATTGAAGTGTTTCATCCATTTTGAGTCTATTTTTGTGTATAGTGGAAGGAAATGGTCTAGTTTACTCTTCTGCATGTGGCTGTCCAATTTTCCCAACACCATTTGTTGAAGATACTGTCTTTTTTCCATTGGATATTCTTTCCTGCTTTGCCAAAGATTAGTGGACCATGGAGTTGAGGGTCCATTTCTGGGCTCTCTATTCTGTTCCATTGATCTATGTGTCTGTTTTTGTGCCAGTACCATACCGTCTTGATTTTGACAGCTTTGTAATAGAGCTTGAAGTCCGGAATTGTGATGCCTCCAGCTTTGCTTTTCTTTTTCAACATTCCTCTGGCTATTCAGGGTCTTTTCTGGTACCACACAAATTTTAGGATTATTGTTCCATTTCTTTGAAAAAAAGTTAATGATATTTTGATAGAGATTGCATTGAATGTATAGATTGCTCTAGGTAGCATAAACATTTTATTTTTTTTTAAGATTTTATTTATTTATTCATGAGAGACAGAGAGAGAGAGAGAGAGAGAGGCAGAGGGAGAAGCAGGCTCCCAAGGAGCAGGGAGCCCGATGCAGGACTCGATCCCAGGACTCTCGGATCATGACCGGAGCCAAAGGCAGATGCTTAATCATCTGAGCCACCCAGGCCCCCGGTAGCATAAACATTTTAACAATATTTATTCTTCCAACCCATGAGCATGGAAAGTTTTTCCATTTCTTTGTGTCTTCCTCAAACTTCTTTCATGAGTATTCTGTAGTTTTCTGAGGACAGATCCTTTGCCTCTTTGGTTAGGTTTATTTCTAGGTATCTTATGGTTTTTGGTGCAATTGTAAATGGGATCAACTCCTTAATTTCTCTTTCTTCTGTCTCATTGTTAGTGTATAGAAATGCAACTGATTTCTGTGCATTGGTTTTATATTTTGCTACTTTGCTGAATTCCTGTATGAGTTCTAGCAATTTTGGGGTGGAGTCTTTTGGGTTCTCCCCATAAAGGATCATATTATTTGCAAAGAGTGAGAGTTTGACTTCTTCTTTACCAATTTGGATGACTTTTATTTCTTCTTATTGTCTGATTGCTGAGGCTAGGACTTCTAGTACTATGTTGAACAAGAGTTGTGATAGTTGACATCCCTGTCATATTCCTAAGATAACAGGTATTTTTTTTAAAGATTTTACGTAGTTGTTTGACAAAGAGAGAGAGAGAGAGCAAGAGAGGGAACACAAGCAGGGGGCGTGGGAGAGAGAGAAGCAGACTTCCCGATGAGCAGGGAGCCAGATGGGGGGCTCAATCCCAGGACGCTGGGAGCATGACCCGAGCCGAAGGCAGATGCTTAACAACTGAACCACTCTGGTGCCCTGATAACAGGTACTTAATAACTAGGTGAGACATTAGCCAGGACCTGTCTCTCTCTCTCTTTTTTTTTTAAGATTTTATTTATTTATTTGACTGAGAGCAAGAGAGCGCAAGCAGGGAGAATGGCAGAGGAAGAGGGAGAAGCAGGCTCCCCATTGAGCCCTGGTCTACCTCCCTGCTCAGAAGGGAGTCTACTTCTCCCTCTCCCTCTGCCCCTTCGCCTACTGCTGCTCTCTCTTTCTCTCCCTCTCAAATAAATAAATTCTTTTTTAAAAAATGTTATCAGACTAAACACCCTCTATTATAAGACAGAGATTATCAGAATAAATTTTTAAAAGGCCCCATTATATGCTACTTTAAAGAGATGTACTTTAAATATACATATGCAAATAGATGGAAATTAAATAGTTGGGGAAAATTCTCCATGCCACCTGTAAGCATGAAAAAGACTAGAGTATCTACATTAATATCAGATAAATTAGACTTCAAGACAAACAGTATTATCAGAGATAATGAGGAACATTTTATTATGATAAAAGGACCAAAATATCAGAAAGATATAACAATCATAAATGTGTATGCACCTAATAACAGAGTTTTAGAATATATGAAAAAAAATAGCATTAATGGAGCAATGGACAAGTCCAGAATCATAGTTGCAGATTTTACCACTCCACTTTCAGCAAGAGAGAGAATGACTCAAAATTTCATTAAAACATAAATGATTTCTGAAAAAGAGCCAAAGCCGATTAAGATAATAAAAAGTTTAGACTAATGGTGGGGCAACTGGGTGGCTCAGTCAGTTAACCATAGGACTCTTGGTTTCAGCTCAGGTCAAGATCTTGGGGTGGTGATCTTGAGCCTTGCATCAGGCTCCATGCTTAGCACAGAGTCTGCTAGAGATTCTCTGCCTCTCCCTCTCCCTCTGCCCCTCCCCAAATTTGCACACACACGTTCTCTCTCTCCCTCTCTCTCTCTAATAAATAAATAAATAAAATCTTTAAAAAAAGTTAGATCAATGGTTTTGCTATTATCAATCTATGGAACAATGTTTACCAATGATCAACAAAAATGCATAATTGCATTTGTTTACCCTTACAATATCAGTGTGTAGATGTCTACTATTATTTTATTCTTAAAGCAATGAAGAACCATTAAATATTTTTACTGAAATATAATTGACATATAACTTATATTAGCTTTAGATATACAACATAATAATTTGATATTTGCATGTATTGTGAAATAATCACCACCATAAGTCTAATTAATATCCATCACCATACACACTTACAAATTCTTTTTCTTGAGATGAGAACCTTTAAGATATGTTATCTTCATAACTTTCAAATACGCAATACAGGATTATAATCTATAGTTACTATGCTGTATGCACATTCCCATGACTCATTTATTTCACAACGGGAAGTGATACCTTTTGACCCCTCCACCTATTGTACCCACCCCCAACTCCTACCTCTGGCAACCACCAGTCTGTCCTCTGTATCTATGAGCTCATTTTGTGGGTCTGTGTGTATGTGTGTGTTCAGATTGCACATGTAAGTGAGATCATGCAGTTTCTATCTTTCTCTGATTCCTTTCACTTAACATAACGTCCTCAAGATCCACCCATGTTGCTACAAATGGCAAAATTTCTTTCTTTTTTATGATATTATAATATTCCAAATATATGTGTGTGTGTGTGTATATATACATACATATATATTTACAATTTCTTTATCCACTCATCCATCAATGGACACTTAGGCTGCTATTTATAATAGGTCTTGGCTATTATAAATAATGTTGCAATGAACATGGGGGTGCATATATCTTTTCCAGTTACTGTTTTTGTTTTTGTTTTTCAGATAAATGCCCAGAAGTAGAATTGCTGGATTATATGGTAGTTCTGTTTTTAATTTTTGAGGACCCTCCATACCGTTTTCCCTAGTGGCTGCACCAATTTACATTCCCACCACAGTGCACAAAGGTTTTATTTTCTCCACACCCTCACCAACACTTTTTATCTCTTGTCTTCCTGATGACAGCCATTCTAACAGGTGTTAGGTGATATCTTATTGCAGTTTTGATTTGCATTCCCTGATGATTTATAATGTTTTATCATTTCATGTACCTATTGGCCATGTGCATATCTTCTTTGGAAAAATGTCTATTCAGATATTCTGCTCATTTTTTAATTGGTTTTTTGTGCTTTTTTTTTTTGCTATTGAATTGTAGGGGTTCTTTATATATTTTGGATATTAACCCCTTATCAGATATATGATTTACAAATATTTTCTGTATTTGGTAGGTTGCCTTTTCATTTTGTTGTTGGTTTTCTTTGCTGTGCAGAAGCTTTTTGGTTTACTTTAGTCCCCCTTATTTATTTTCACTTTTGTTGCCTTTCTTTTTGGTGGCAAATCCAAAAAAATCATTGCTAAGACTGATGTCAAGGAGATTACCTCACTTGTTTTCTTCTCAGACTTTTTATGATTTCATGTCTTAGTTTCAAGTCTTTAATCTATTTTGACTTAATTTTTGTGTATGGTGTAAGATAGTAGTCCAGTTTTATTTTTTGCATGTGGCTTTCCAGTCTTCTCAGTACCAATTATTAAAGAGACTGTCCTTTCCCCGTTGTACATTCTTGGCTACTTTGTTATAAGTTAATTGACCATATATGCCTGCACTTATTTTGGGGCCCTCCCATTCTGTTCTATTGATCTATATTGTCTGTTTTTATGCCAATACCATACTGTTTTGATTACTATAGCTTTGTAGCATAATTTGGAATCAGGAAACATGATGTCTCCACCTTTGTTCTTCTTTCTCAAGATTGCTTTGACAAAGACATTTAAGCCAGAGGTTGATATGAAAAAATTATCATTTAAAAACAACCACTCAGAGAATGGAGTAGGAAATGGAGACCATGAATTTGTAGTGTGGAAGTCTACATAGTTATGTGATATTCTCCAACAGCACAGACTAGTAGAGACATAAGCAAAATAGTATATGATTATATAGATCCAAGTTCGTGGGTTTTCTCAGCAGGAGGGACTTAAAGACAAAGGTTTACCTGGTTAAAGATTAGCAAGAAAGTGTTAGCCAGGTATTCTAAATGGATTATAGAAAAAAGTGAAAAAGATAGAAAGGGGGAAGATCAAGAAAATATATTTAGCTATTAATAATAATCAGAGCATTACTGGCTGCTGTGACAAGTACCAGTATTCCAATAGCTTAATCCAAAAATGCACTCACTTGAGTGGTGATGATTAGGATAGATGAAGGCTTCTGCTCCAACAGGCATTCAGGGACATAGGCTAACAGATGACCTAATATTTTCAACATTGCTTTCCAAGGTCATCCCTGGACATGCAATTCATCCAGCAGACCAAAGAAAGTACACTTGCTTCTTAATCACCTGGACTTGGAATTATATCACTTACATTCAGGGTCCTTGGCAAGAATTACTGCCCCTACCTAAATGTAAGAGCTGTTAAGAAATATAATAATTTGGTTATATAGCCACTTCCTAACCAAAAAAAAAAAAAAAAAAAAAAAAAAAAACTCTACATTAAGGAAGGGGGACATGAATTTTTGGTACATAGCTAGCTGTCTCAGCCATGAATTTCCCATGAGATTGAAGATTCTAGACTGGGACCATGTCCATAAGGTATTGGTCCAAAGTGGAACAATCCTTGGTGATATCCCAGATATATCCACAGAAGGCTGATGAAAATGAAGCGGAAAGGAGGGTCAATGGAGGTGAAAAAGTCAAGAAACTTCTAGAAAGGGCGCCTGGGTGGCTCAGATGGTTAAGCGTCTGCCTTCGGCTCAGGTCATGATCCCAGGGTCCTGGGATTGAGTCCCGCATCAGGCTCCCCGCTCGTTGGGAGCCTGCTTCTCCTCTGCCTCTGCCTCTCTCCCTGCTCATGCTCTCTCTCTCTCTCTCTCTCTGTCTCTCATGAATAAATAAATAAAATCTTAAAAAAAAAAGAAACTTCTAGAAAATGGTATGGGTTTTTCTTGTGGACCTGGAAGTCACTCAGGATAATGGTAAGACTTAGAGGAGATCATTAGCTAGTTGGTTAGTCTCCCCTGAATGAGAGGAAGTAACTGAGAGGGAAGGAAAAGAGGGGAAGAAAGAGGGGTAGCTGAAAGGATAAATCTCGGAAGGGTGGAGATAAGATTTACTCAGGGGGTATTATAATCAGCAAGTGCTATTAGAAAAAAGTAAGATGCAGGATGTGTTTCCAATGTCTCCCTGAAGTAAGAGAATATATAGACTTCTTTTAGGTGGCTGCAAGGGAGCAGTAACCATAAAATGAGAACCAGTTTCTATTAAAGGAAAGAAGAAAAGAAGAAAAGAAAATATTTATTAAAGAAATAGAAAACTGATGACATCTAGCAATTAAGTAATATATTAACCCATGTTGAAATTGTGAAAACTTGATCCACTGATTTATTCATATTTTGTTTGGTACTAATTAGCAAAGTATTCAAGATGTGAATAGTCAACCATATTTAATGCAAAATCTATACACACTTACATGAAAGATCTAATTTTCATTGGCACTCATTGTCATAATACATCTTGGCCAAGTCATTTTTTGAGCCTCAGGTATGACATCTGTAAAATGTAAATAATTATAACTAACCCACAAAGTCAGAAGGTGGCCAGACATTGCCTTGGGTTTTCTTTCACTGCTAAAACCTATGATTCTACAAAATTACAGCTAGGAAAAATGAAAGTAATTTTCACTTAAGACCTAGACAGTAAAATCTTGTGAATCTTAGAACTCTCGAATCAGACACATCATACATTCGTATAGTAAACATAAATAATGCTATCTAAAACAACATTTTGGGGCTCCTGGGTGGCTCAGTTAAGCATCTGCCTTTAGCTCAGGTCATGATCCCAAGGTCCTGGGATCAAGCCCCACATGGGTGTTCAGCTGGGAGCCTGCTGCTCCCTCTCCCTCTGTCCCTCCCCCCTCCTGGAGCTCTCTCTCTCTCTCTCTCTCTCAAATAAATGAATAAAATCTTCAAAATAAAATAACATTTTATTTTTTTATTTTTTTTTTTTTTAAAGATTTTATTTATTCATTTGAGAGAGAGAGAATGAGAGACAGAGAGCATGAGAGGGAAGAGGGTCAGAGGGAGAAGCAGACCCCCCGCTGAGCAGGGAGCCCGACGTGGGACTCGATCCCGGGACTCCAGGATCATGACCTGAGCCGAAGGCAGTCGCTTAACCAACTGAGCCACCCAGGCGCCCTAAAATAACATTTTAACATTCTGATTTTTGATGGAAGAATCCAAACAATGAAAAGAAATATTTTGGGTAGAAAGTAACTTTATTCATCATCCATAACAATGATTTTCTTTCTATTTCTTTCCTGGAACTCTGTGTTTAAATAAAATCATCCAGAGAAGAAAAAATGTAAAACAAATGAAATAAGAACTGCTTCTGTGGGGGTGAGAGGTAGAAGCACAGATGTCGTTCCACCTGGGAAAAAATCAGAGCAACAGCTCCTTCCTCAAGTGGGCTTCTTGGAGCACAGCTGAGAATGAAATCGCAGGTGAAAGAATCACAGGAAAGAAATCTCAGGCTGCCATTCTTTGCACTGCATGATAGTTTCCCCATTAAGATTTCCCCACTACCAAAAATCACTGATATGCGTATATCAGTGCTTAGTGAATACTTTATGTTGGCCTCACTTGTTTTCTACCCATCTCAATGCCAGATATGTTGATGCTTAACCATATATATTTTCTCAGCACTTTTACTTTCTGTATTGTATTGCCTTAAATTGCTTTGTCTGATAGTATCATGTATAAATCTAATCAACATTCCCTAACTCCCATCTACCACAAGATCTTCAATTTTTCAAGGATAAAAGATATATATAATTGTTGAATTGGCTAAAGTACTAGGACCAAACATCCAGTTCTGAATTGAACATTATTATGTATGTATTATGCATGTAGTACATTATTATGTACTATTGAAAGGATTCAAAAGAAGTAACAGATGAAAATATGTGGAAATTAAAGGAAGAGAACCAGGTTGAAATTAACCAGTAAAGGAGGGGTCCTCAAGTGTGGGGTTCAAACACCTCTATAGTTTCTATGAGTAATCTTCAGCAGGTTCTTTTAATCCCCTAAAAATTATGTACAGATTCTGTGAGCATGTTCATTTCACATGGGAATAGGGTCTATATCTTTCTTCAGATTCTCCAAAATTCATTACCCCAAAAAGTTTTGAACCAGAGGTCTAGATTCAGAAATGAAGACATCTAGGAAGCACACCCTGAAGAACCCATAAAAGGCATCCTGTTCATACACATAAAAGGCATCATGACCAAAATAGAGTCTGAAAAGTTGCTGGCAGCAAGAGAGACAGAGAAGCAGAAAGATTCAGGCCGGGTCCAAGAGAAGGAAGGATTTCAAATATGAGAATGTCCCCATCCCATCATTCAGGGTACAGCTTGAATGCCAACTCTCAGCAAGGCCTTCTCTACCACTTAGCTCAAGCACACATACATATTTATGGTATACCTCCACCACTAACAGGGAAGTTTCCTGCAGGCAGGAAGCCTGAGTCTCTGGTACCTGAACACAAGGAATCTAATTGTTGAGTGATTATTTGATCCACTGGTATTGGAGACCATCTGCCATTTTTTCCATTTGATTTTGCCTTTTCTTGTCCAAAAATAGATTAGATTCAGGTGGTTCATATATATTTTTTTGAATGAATGACTAAGTGAACATGGGAACATGTATCTTCCCATTTATTTCCTAACGCTACAAATAGCAATTCAGGCAGAGTGCCATCACGGGACTGCAGGGGCAAAGGGAGAAAAATAAAACAGATAACTAAATAAAATAATGAAAAGGATTCAGCACTGAAATTTATATTCATTTGTCAGTTTTCTTTCTGTAATAAAAATTATTATTTATGTGAGCTACGCTTTCTATTTTATTCTATAATCCATAATGCTAAATAGGAACCGATGGAGCCCTTGTCAAAATTTGCTGAAGGCCAATCAAACTGGACAACTCAAAAGGCTTTTATTATAAGCTAAATGCTGTGAAATATAATGTCCTAAGGCATTTAGGCTATAAATGTTCACCAAGGAAAAATGAAGTCTGCTTTTGAGGGCAATTTGAGTTACAAGAACATTAAAGTCATTAAACAACATAAGAGGCATTTCAAACAATTTTTAACATGATGCTACACACTCATTTTCAACAAAATATCTTATTTCTCAGAATTGTAGGAAATTATCTCACTGAATGTAGACATGTTTCCTTAGTTTTGATATTTAAGTCCTGCTTACCACTTGCTATAAATAAACTTAGCAAGACAAGAAGAAATCCCACCCTGGGCAACGTACCCCACACTTCCGCCCTTAGACGCCAGAGCAACAGTTGGTTAGATTTTAAGATATTAAATTCAGCTTCTGAGATGCAGGTGTAACAAATACATCTATCTGACAATAAGGAAAAGAGTCTCTATATAATAAACAGTGCAGGTAGGAGGTGGTCTCTGCAATCAAAGAGCTTGTAAACGAATGCATTTTTTAAAGAGTCAAAGGAATACTGAGTGGGATGGCTGTATTTTCAAAGTGGCAGCCATGACCTCGTTGCTATAGGGACTCCTAAGAGCCGAGAAAGGAACAAGGCAAGTTGACATGTGGCCATCATTTTCTTTGGTACAGGCACAAGGCCAGCTCCACGACGTACAAAGTCCCATGCAAAATGAAAATGTCAGACTCCCCTTTTTTAAAAAGCAGAGCAAACTGCCATTAAAAGTATAAAAATATATAACATTTCCTTTTTTCCCACAGCTTCTCTCTCTCTCTCTGTTTCTTTCTGTTTCCCTATTAAATAGGAAATAAATTTCCTATTTAATATTGTTCTAGGTAAAAGGAAATTAAAATTTTATTTTTTTAAAGATTTTATTTATTTATTTGAGAAAGAGAGAGGGAGGGTGCACAAGCAGGCGGAAGGGCAGGCAGAGGGAGAGGGAGAAGCAGACTCCCCGCTGAGCAGGGAGCCAGATGCTACTGGATCCTAGGACCCTGGGATCATGACCTGAGTTGAAGGCAGACGCTTAACAAATGAGCCACCCCAGTGCCTCAAGAAATTAAAATTTTAAATTATTAGCATGAATTTTGTCATCCACCTTTACATCATATAATGCTGGTTTTAAGTGCACCTATAAGAACCTTTAACTTGTATGCAAAATCACCAAACTTACAGGATTTGTGTTTTGTAGCTTGTACATAAATACTTAGTGAAACAGTGGAAAAACACTGCACAGCACTAACTTAACTATTTTCATGTCACCTTTTGACACCACACATTCTGCAACACTCTCCACCTTTGACTTACTGAAAAATCAGGAAGAGCTGAAAGGAAAAGGGACTGAGTCGCTCTATTTTTCACTCTCATTCTCTGTCATGGTTTTCCGGGTGAATGGTTAGCTAGTATGGGAGTAAGCAAGGACATGCTGCTAGGGCCCCTGGGACGTTGGTGTTTCTTAGAAGCCATTGCCCACTTTTGAAGATTTTTATTTATTTATTTATGCATGCATAATATTTGAGAGAGAGGGAGAGAGTGGGGGAAGAAGCAAAGGGAGAGGGACAAGCAGAGTCTGCGCTGGGTGCAGCGCCCAAAGCAGGGCTTAATCCCAGGACACTAAGATCCTGACCTGAGCCAAAAATCAAGAGTCGTTCACTCAACCGACGGAGCCACCCAGGTGCCCCAGCCATTGCCCACTTTTGGAGCAAATCCAGTTGGAAAGGAAAGTGAGCCCCTCGGGGCTTTCAGCACCACACCTTCTTAGGTGTGTCATGCTTCCTCTGTACTCCCTTGAGTCTCACCCAATTTCCTTTTCCTAAACAATAACCAAATTTTTCTGTTCCCAATCTCAATTTGACTGGGGGAGGGAGATATTAGAGATTAGATTTAGAAGATTCCCCTTAAAAAAAAAAATTATTCCCTGTGCCAATCCAGAAATGTTAGGGTTCCAGAGTCCCTGAGGGAAATGTAGGGGAACAGGCTACTCTAGGCCAGAAGAAGTTCTTCACTTAAGTCTCAAGCAACGGGTTTGGGCTTCTGCAAGACAGAGAGGTCCATAGGATGGGCAGGCTTATAAGTGCTGGGACCTGTGCCCAGCTCATAAGCAACATCTCAAAGGGGAAGAAAAGTTCTAAAGCAGAAAGTAGAGAGCTTCCTGAGTCTGAGCCTTACGCACCTGGCTTGAGAAAGTAAGGGTAAATGTCCACTATGTTTGACCTTATAGAGGAGCCAGACTCAGAAAACGGCATCACTGTCTCAAGCACCAGGGCTGCAAAATTGTTGACATCTGCGGTCACATATTGAAAAAGCAATGGTAACTATGGCAACCACCCAGGACATCCAGGGTCCGGGATTCCCGTGTCATCCAAGGAAGAGAAGAATGAAGCCAGGTGGGGGTGGGTATAGAACCAAAAATTTATTTAGAAAAATAAAGGAAGGTAACATTTCCTGCATTGGTCTCATAACCACTTCTTACTAGAGCTCAAGAAAAAATGCACCTCAGTCTATTCGTTTTGATTGAGACATGATTTACATATAACATTGTTACACACCTTTACAGTTTAAGGTGTACCACATGTTGATTTGATACATACTGCAATATGATTACCACTTTAGCTTTAGCTAACACTTCTATGGCACATAATTATCATTTCCTTTTTGTGGTGAGAACATACAAGATCTAGTCTCTTAGAAATTTTGAAGTACATAATACAGTATTATTGACTATAATAACCATGCTACACATTTGATTTCTAGAACTATTCATCTTCTAGTTTCAAATTGATGCCCTTAAACAACATCTCCCCAATTCCTCCACCCCCCAGCCCCCGGTAACCACCATTCTACTCTCTGGTTCTACAAGTTCAGCATTTTGAGATTCCACATATAAATATCATAACAATATTTGTCTTCCTCTATTTATTTTTACCTTTTCAAATTAGATGATTAGAACATAAATCCCAGCACACAATTTCCTATAACCGCAAGAGTCTGAAACCTCTTTTAAATAGCATGGGTAGGTATTTAAATTAAAATTCAGACTCAGCAAAACCAAATCTCCTTATACACTAGACATTCGTAACTCTTACTTACATCATTTGCTTCTAAATAAAGAAAATCTGTTCGGCTGGTAACCACAGCCTACTTACGCAGTTGAAATCACTTTTAGTTCAGTGGGAGAAATCATACATTAACTTGGAGATTCTTTAAGAACTGTGTATATTTTTAATAAAGTAAATCAGTTAATGTAAATTAGTTCAGTAAATATTCATCAGGATGTCATATGGCATTTGGGCAATATTCCTTATTCCTATAACTTTCAAGTGCCTTCTGCAAGAGAGTTTCACAATTACATTTGCTTCACTGCACTTAAAATGGCAGATGTGATCTACGAGCAGGTGTTTCACTTGGAATTAAAGATACAGCAGGCCCAGTTTGGTTCCAACAATAGAGCTTGGCTTTAGGTCTTCCTACAGACTTTCTAAAATCACTGGCCTCAAATGTGGTATTTAAAATACAAGCTTTTCTTGTTCCCATTCAAAAGCAGGCAGTGTAGAACCACTGCTGCTTATTCTATATATATCTACCCCATTGCTCCCCTACATTACTGATTTAAGAGAACACTTAACATTCTTAAAATTCCTTCACAGATTCCTAAGACATGTCTTCCAAAATAAACAATTAAAAAGATAAATAGTTTTTAAGTCACTGATTGGTCTTCTAGACTACCTTGATTTCTTTTAGCATCTGGCCCGAAGCCTGGTGACAATTTTTAACCACTTGCAAAAATACATTTTTCTGGGACTTTAAATAAACATACTTTTTCCCAGCAGTCCCCCCCGCATTGCTACTGTGGTTTGTTTTCCAAATTGCCAACTTGAAAAGCCACCATAGAGAACTCTCATTGTTTTTGTCTAATGATCTGTGCTGATGGCCATTCTATACTAATGTGGTTTTACCCATTCAAAGGACCTATACCTGAGGACAAAAATTCTTCACTATTTTTTCACATCTCCAATGAGACAAGAAAGATCTCACTCCACCTAGACCAATGGTTCTCAAACTTGAGTATGTATCACAATCACCTGAAAGGCTTGTTAAACCATAGATCAGTGGGCTCTACCACTAAATTTCTGATTCAGTAGATGAGGCTGGACAATTTGTGCTTCTAACCAGTTCCCAGGCCCACACTATGAGAACCACTGTTAGAGACTGTCCTAGAGGCCCAATAAGAAGTAAAAAGTGTTACAAAAAATAACTTTAAATTACTACTAAAGAAAATGAAAACTTTCATACTTCTGACTCTAAAATTTATCAAGACATCACAACATTTCTTTAAAAAATGTTTTTATTTTTTTATTTTTCTTTTAATAGAGTGTGTGCGTGTGAGCAGGTTGGGAGGGCAGAGGGACAGGGTGAGAGAGAGAATCTTAAGAAGGCTCCATGCCGAGGTCAGAGCCCAACATGGGGCTCGATCTCGCAACCCTGAGAACATGAGCTGAGCAGAAATCAAGAGTCGGACGCCCAAGCAACTGAGCCACCCAGGCACCCCGACCTCATAATATTTCTTAAAAGAATTTTAGTAAGAAATAATATTATAAATATCCATTCTTTCAAATCAAAAATATGTCTAACATTATTATACTCTATTTTTAAGCACAGTTATTAATTTTATTTTAGTTTTTAGACAGTTTTCCAAAGAACATGTATCTTTCATTTCAAAATAATAGGTTAAAGACACTGTATGACCCTTAAAAAACAACTTAATTAAAGTAAAATTTTTCTAAAGTCATACATGATTTTTTTTTTAAGACTATTTATTTATTTGACAGAGAGAGAGGGCGAGAGCAGGAACACAAGCAGGGGGAGTGGGAGAGGGAGAAGCAGGCTTCCCCACTGGGCAGGGAGCCCAATGTGGGGCTCGATCCCAGGACCCTGGGATCATGACCTGAGCTGAAGGCAGACACTCAATGACTGAGCTACCCAGGCGCCCCAAGTCATACATGATTATATGGATGTGGTTTGCTACCAATTATTTGTACCTCTTTTAAAACAAAGCCACCTTTTTTTCATTTCCAATTCATACAACATATTATCATATCACCATTTATGTGATAATGTAAGAAATGGCATTTAATCAAAAAATCAACTTACATTAAATGCACATACTATGTTAGAGAATAAATAAGAGTAGCCCTTGAAATAAATTAGTGCCCCACATCAGTTTCCTAAATCTTATGGTGTAAATAATGTCCAAAGGAAATATTTTTTAATTCATTAAAGATTTGAAACTTCAAATTATTAAACATGTTTGCCTGAGAACTTAATTTTAATTGACTTTAGGTTCTGTATATTTTTTATGTTAATTTGAAGCCACTTTTTTAAATTAGTGTGTTTGTTGACTGCTCTCACTGTTCAGCTTTCTGAAAACTAACTCCTCTGCTGCCCACTAACTAGTGCAGATAAAGAGAATTCTGTAGTGACAAGGATAACTTCAAGGTGACAAGTTTACTTCTCAGAACTTTGGATTGTTATTCTTGTGTCATTTAATAATCAAGCATGGTCTTAATAACAACCCTGCTCAAAAACATCCTAACCATGCTAAAAATATGCCAATTCTCCCAGCCTTTCCAAAGGATATAAATTACAGCTATGGTGAGGAGACATATAAAGTCTAAATCCTAATCACCTTATAAAGTTAATTTGGGCAAAATTGACAAAATGAGTAAATTGCTAAGTTGAAGAATAGATACTACTTATCCTAAAGAAAGAAAAAAAGATAAATCCAAAAACAATCATCAAAGATATGCAAGTATATAAAGTTGCCATCAATTGACTAATTCGACAAAACACACCTGGATTCATCATCTCTCCAACCCTACTCTTCCTAATCTTTAATGCATCACTGTTTTCCCAAGGTTCTCTCCTCCAGGAAATCACCAGGGATCAGATTCCAGACACACGTGACTATCAGAACAGTCTAAGGTGTCCCATCTGCTGGCTAATAATAGTCTCAGAGGCAAGAGGTCCAGCACACAAGGTGGGCTCATTGGCCATACACACTCAGGGTCTCATTCTCATCCCACCTGCCTTCCTACCCTCTTCACTCACTGTTAGTACCCAAGAATTGTTAGTGCCTTAACTTTCGTTAAGTGCGTTTGATTCTTGGTGTTTACAGTTTGAACTTCCAGGATTCCACTCAGCTCTAGTCCATAATTTGTCTCTTTGTGCCATGATTGAAGCTGGCTGTTCCTCTCATACCTCCTTTCCACCTCCCCCTTGGTTCTGACACGTACCCGTGTCCACAATATTCCATCCCAGAAATACTGCAAATGTTTCCCTATAGCAAAGCTGGTAAGATATTTGACCCTTATCAATGTATGACTATTTGATATGTTTGTGGATTGACAAGTTGTGGAGAAAAGCCAACTTCACATTTCAAAAGGCAAATAGCAACCTATAAACAGGATGGGAATGAGGAGCTGCCAAAAAAATGTCTTCATTAAGATTTTTACTCCCAGACCCAAGTTTGCTTAGTTTCTGGAAGATACAATACCAAAGAAATTCCTTATAGCTATTTCCTGATGAGCTAACATGGGCAACAGCCAGTTACCTGGCACATTAATTAGAAATCCCAGGAACTCAGATTTGACCTCAAGTAATTCTAAAAGAAGATTCAATGAGAACTAGGAGACACATTTTTGTTTTCACAACTAGGATTTCTTATCCCCACACCTTATTTCAGTCACACAGCCTGAAGAGTGTTATCCACCAGAAGAGAGTAATATGACAAAACTGATCTGTCTTCACATAGCAAAATCATAAACTTAATTGCATGTTGATATACTGCTTTTTTAATATTTGCATTTATGACTATTGTGATAACAGCAGTCACTTTTCATGGTTTTCATAAGTTCATATACACCAACTCATAAAACCTGACAATATTCTCCTTCGATGTACATCAGTTACTGATCCATTTATTTACCATCTGTCTTTACCTCTGTCAATCCTTCTTTTTCTCAGTCCTCACCCCAACCCCTGCCCCATTTTCCTCTTACTTATACTCACCAATTCTGAGCATGTCCTAAACATGTTCAGCCTTGGTGCTATTTCCTTCTATACTTACTCACAGAGGAAAGTTCTGGCTTGTGGTAGACTGTGTACCTGCCCACCATCCTCCATCTTCTGATAATTTGTCCTATACTACCTTCTAATCATCCAGAGAAATTCATAATCTAGTCTCAGATAATTACAAGGCCCTGTTCCCCTAGACACAATGCTTAATTCATGGATCTGAAAAGATAAGAACCAGAGGTTAATAGCAGCCATTATGTCAAAATATAGAGAAAAATCTCTCTAAAGTAATAAAGCAGAGAGAAGCAGAAGCAAAAAATAATAGAGAAAGGAGGAAGAGACCTATAGATACAGACAAAGAGACTTGATGAGCTTGGCTGAGTTGGATTTCTGTCACCTGCCCTCCAGGGAGTCCTGACAAATACAAAAATGGGAAGTGGATTGTCATAAATAAGAGAAGCTAAAATGTGGGCATAACCGAGTTGATAAGAGGTGGAAAGCAATAAAGATTCATCTATCCCAGACTGGGAAATTGGCAACTTAGTTATTCAACAAAAAGTCATCTGATTAAACTACCACCTGTCAGGTCTTAGGACCAGCTCATGGCACGCCACATTCCCTTTTCCCTACAACAATTGTGAAAATGAGTATCGAGAAACACTATTGTCAGTTTGGGTCACTGAGTGATCACAATGTGAGAAATAAACTTCCATAGGAACTGTTTTTTTACTGAAGCTCAACTTAGCATATGCTGGCTGATTCAGAAATTGGTAACTAGACATGGTGTGCTGTCATAACAACAAAAAGAGAATATGTAACATTGGCTGAAAGGCCAAGTGACATATAGGAAAAAACTGTTGTAGAAGCTGTAAGGATAGTTATCCATGTTACACAGTGACAAAGAATTTGATAATATTGTCACCAGTGATAACCCAGCAAGCAGACAGTGTACCTAATGAAATTGTAATCCTAGGACAAGAGATCATAGAAATTTTAGCAGCTGCTGTGCCAGTGCTGGTTGCCATTGGCTATGTCTCACAAGATTTTACAAAAAGCAAATGAGCTTAGCAAAGAATTGGCCAGTTTGGAAAGAGAAAGAAAAGAAAAGAAAAGAAAAGAAAGAAAGAAAGAAAGAAAGAAAGAAAGAAAGAAAGAAAGAAAGAAAGAAAGAAAGAAAGAAAGAAAGAAAGAAAGAAAGAAAGAAAGAAAGAAAGAAAGAAAGAAAGAAAGAAAGAAAGAAAAGAAAGAAAGAAAGAAAGAAAGAAAGAAAGAAGAAAGGAAGGAAAAAAAGGGAAAGAAGGAAAAGAACGGAAGGAAGGAAGAAAGAAAGAAAAAGAAAGAAAGAAAGAAGGAAGGAAGGAAGGAAGGAAAAAGGAAGGAAGGAAGGAAGGAAGGAAGGAAGGAAGGAAAGGGAGAAAGAAAAGAAAGAAAGAAAGAAAGGGAGGGGGGGAGGGAGGGAGGAAGAAGAAATAGAATCCAGAAATTCAGCACTTGAAGGACTGAAAGAACTGTGTGCTTCCCAACCACAACCAGTAAAAAATAAAATTGAAAAATTCTCTTAGCAAGAAAAAAAAAATCTCTTAGCAACAAAGGCCAATCAAAATCAGCCTTGCAGTAAGGATCAAATAATGTTATGGCCATTACATCCATTGTTAACATGAGGGGAAACTTTTTTTTAAGAATTTATTCATTTTTTTTAATTTATTTTATTATGTTACATTAGTCACCATACAATACATCATTAGTTTTTGATGTGGTGATCCACGATCCATTGTTTTCGTATAAGATTTTATTCATTTATTTGTGAGAGAGAGAGCATGAGCTGGGGGAGGGAAAGGGGGGAGGAGAAGGGGGAGGAGGAAGGGAGAGGGGGGAGGGGAAGGGAGGGGGGAGGGGAAGAAGGAAGGCAGAGGGGGAGAAGGAAAAGCAGACTCCCTGCTTGGCAGGGGCTTGGCAATGGGGCTCGATCCCAGGACCCCAAGATTATGACCTGAGCTGAAGTCAGACGCTTAACTGACTGAGCCACCCAGGTGCCCCAAAGGGCACTGAAATTTCTGAGAGTAAGGACCCAACTAAGATTGTGATTCTGTAAATCCTTTCAATTGGACCAAATGGCTCAGGGAGAACACAGGAAGTGGCTGTCCCAACAAAACTTAATGGACAAGTTAGTTGCAATTAAGCCATTAAATACAGAGATATACAGAAGCATGGGGACAAAAAAAAAGTAGTATGGTAAATCAGGGAATTATGTCCACAAAACTTTTCTGAGAAAAGAACTACAGAGGTGACCATGAACACATGAAATTAATTGGAATCAAGTAACACAACTAAGCCCTTGAGAGAGAAGTACTGCTACAAGGACTATCAACCTGAGCTTAAAAATTTTAAATTAAAAAAAAAAGATGGTGATACCCAACCTTCTGAAAGCAAAAAAGAAGCTGTGAATTCTGCTCAGCCCCCAACTCTGGACATTGAAGGGCATATTCTTCAATGTCCAGTGTAGATGTGGAAAATCAGATAATACAAAGGAAGGCCCTCCAGAGTGCGGACCAAGGGCCACAGTGAACAATGGACAAGGGAGCCCCTCCCAGGGAGTAGGTTTAGTCTAATTAAAGAACATTCCCCGTCCTCAGGGTAAGGAGCCCCATCTCATCTTCCCAGCAGGATTTCAGAATTGCTGCACACAACTATCTGCAGGGTTTGTCCTCACCTTTCGCTTTCCAGTAAGAATATTTATTACAACTATCTTTTTAGTTCATAGATATTTAGTTCATAGATGTTTAGTCAAGAGAAACCACTGCTAGACATCATGTGAGAAGTACCCACAATACATCACTCAGAGACCCTGACCTGTGGGCTTGATACTGTGACTGGATTCAACTGCTGGAATGTCTCCCTTAGAAAAGAGATTAGTGTATTATACTCATAGGTAATCAGAAAGGCAGATTGAAGTTGTTGTTAGTGCTGTTCATCAAAATATTTCTGCTCTCCTCCTTCCAGGCACATGGTTGAATTGTCCTTCCCATACCAATTTTGAAATTAGGCCAATGAAATGTGAGCAGATATGATGTGTGTCACTTTCAGGTAGAATCTTTAAAAGCCAGTGTGCAATTTACCATGTTACCTTTTTCCTGCCCTGATGATCATGGATGCGTGTGTCAATATGGAACCTCCATCAGTCTGATACCTGAGAGACTGTAGTGATTAGAGCCCCCTACTGACCCATGATGGTCACGGTAGAGTGAGAAATTTCTGGTGATTTGAGCAACTGAGATTTTTGTGGTTACATTTTATCACAGCATATAATCTAGTGTATATTGATAGAGCCCTTCAAAAAGAAAAAGAAAAAAACCTGTGTTAAGAAAGGCCTTTTCTACAGAGATCTCTATAGGTCAGATGATGATTTTTTTTTTTTTACAGCATTGCAAAAATCCAATTACGTACCCAAACCAAAAGTTAGGGCCCTGACTAAGAAAAGGAATACCTAGAAAGAGCTAAAGAAATAAGGAAACCCTGACTTCCCAACCTTTCTCCAAGATGCCCCACTGGACAACCTCTGAGTTACAGAGGTAACAATGCCCCACTTCATCAGGTGCCAATCCCTGGAATGCATCCTACCATTAAATGGCAGATTAGCTCTGCCACGTGAACCCACGAATTATTCTCCTTGCCTTGAAGCAGAAGCCAGGGTAGCAGCCTTTAAAATAAGGCTGGGGACTCCAGCACATACTAAAAGGGAGACCTACAAAGGTAGTCTCTAGATTCATTGACCAAGACTCTAAATTTTTTGGGTAATAGCTGAGGGCCTCAAAGCAATCCATCAGAGTTTTAAAGGACCTGAGCTGCCAGAGAGACTCTGAGCCTAGACCAAATCAGTAGTTCCTAAATTACGGTCCACACACAGGGTCTTGGAGAAGTCTTTACTTTTATTTGCAGCAAAACGAGAAAAATAAAGACAATGTCATCATTTTTTATGAAACTAAACATATTTAATTTAAAGGATTGTTTTATGTCTGAACATTGTATCTTCCCTAATTTTGTGGTATTCAAATGTCCTTACATTTATAAAATGATGGCAAAAAAGTGGTAAGTAACACTTATGTTATTGTTAATTTTTGTACTTGACGAACTGTTTGGTAACCTTATGTTGTTCCCATTGTTGTTATTAAAATTGCACTTAAACATAAAATGATCATTTTTCTTTGACCTTCAGATCTAAAAACTTCTGGTGGAATCTTAAAGAAACCTCTTACACCATGCCCTAGAGCTGCACGGTCCAGTACTGAGCACTTGAAAGGTGGCTAGTCCAAATTGAGAGGTGCTGCATGTGTAAGATATCTATCCCAGATTTCAAAGGCAGTAAAAACAAAGGAACATACTGATTACATGTTGAAATGGTAATATATTGGATATATTGAGTTAAATAAAATATATTATCAAAATTAATTTTACCCGTTTCTTCTTACTTCTTTTAATGTGGCTACTAGAAAATTTCAATTGCATGTGTGGCTCACTTTGTACTCCTATTAGACATCCCTGTTTTAAAGTCAAAGTCTGTTCAGAATCAACCATGATTAAAACTGTTTTCTTTCTGGGAGTGGCTGGTGTTAGCAGCCTTCGCAGTCACACCAAACCCTAAGCTGACTTACATCTGTTACACAGCAGCCTCATCTCCCTGGCTAAAGTCTGTTCTTTCTCATCTTCTGCATCACATGGTCATGAGACCAATGTTCTTTATTAGTCTTCTTTTGATTTTATCAATTTGTTGCTCAGAAATTGATATCAACTTTTATATCTACTTTTTGTTATCTAGTCAACGTAATGTCTGACACTCCCCAACAGCTGATTACCCCAAAACTTTACGATACCATTTCTTGTTATGTTGGCCTAGAGTCACTTAGAACCACTATTGGCACGTTTGCACGCACTTGTCTTTGAAGTGAAATGTTGCTTCTATTACTCTCTATCAGCCCATGACCTTCTCTGCCTTCCAAACTCACTACACAAATTTTCTAAAATAAGCTTCCATAGTTGACTCCACCTAGTTTTCTGTTCCAGCCTCCTTGGTGCCCTCTCATACCTTTTTTATTACCTTATGTTCAATGGCACCGATCCACATTCATTGAGAGATTCGGTAAAATTATATTTTAGGTAAATCATGTATATGCATTACACACTAAATTATAAATTTTTCTGAAGCAGAGTATTATGTTTCTTAAAACAACAGAGCTATAATTCATCTAAAAGATCAACTATTGAATTGGGAAACCAGCTGGCTCAGTCAGTAGAACATGTGACTCTTGATCTCGGGGTTGTGAGTTCAAGCCCCACCTCGGGTGTAGAGATTACTTAAAAATTTTTTTAAAAAATTAAACAAATAAATAAATAAAAGATCAACTCATTGTTTCCCAAGTGAAAAACCGAGGACCATAGGCATTTAAGTGACTTGTCAGAGGTTACATGTCTAATCAGCGGCAAAATTGGAAAACTACCTGCCCATCTTATACTGGTACTACTGGAACAAGCCACCTTTACTTTTCTATTCTATTTCACTTTCCAGCATATAGGAGATGCCCCTTGCATAAATCACGTAGTCTCACGTGAGCCATGTAGCGGCATCAGCAGCAGACTGTTAAGATAGCGCATTCAAGGGAGAACGCTGGGATTATGAAACTAGGGCTAAGAGCACTGAATCTCCTGTAGGGTGGACCCCATGGAGTGCAGAACAAGCAGAATCCTAGGCAAGTGAGCCAGGGTTAGAGGCAAGGCTTCTCTGGCAGCAGGGGAGCTGAAGATCAAGCTAGGAACCTAGAGCAGTTGAAACCTATCATGGCTGAGCACGTGCAGAAGGATGATACGGCCCAGCGAGCACGCAGGCTGCCGGGGATGAATCAGCAACTGCAGTTTCCTGATCCCACCCACTGTCTCAATCGACAGACGACATTTCTCCTTTTATACTGTTGATCTAGAACCACGTAGGCTCAATCCAGATAGAATGAGCCTAAAACTTGAATGTTGTTGATTACAATAGTTGGGGGGAACTAAGTAAGGCAAGGTTCATAGTACTAAGTTCTGTACATACCTTTCACTTAAGGAAAGCCAGCAACTGATATTTACTGCATTAGATCATGATCGACAGATAGATAAACAGATAGATGCATACAGAGATAGTGTTGAGCTCGTTAACCCTGTCCTTACCTTCTTCACTCTATCAACTTTGCAGAGGATTGTTCAATTCTGTTGCATCCCTATTATATCCCTCAAAGTCAACACGTGAACCCACATGGGATTTGGTTTACCATTTAATGGTTGATTTTCTGCTAAGTGACATAATAGCTTCTGATCACTTCCATCTAGGGTGAAATAGTTTAGATTTTGTATAAAATATCTTTTGAAATACCTGTACCTATTTGTAGCTCTGTCCCAGTGTACATTTTGCTTGTTATCATTCACCAGAAGTCATTTCATTTCAGAATTGTGCAATTAATGTTAAATCAAGGCAGCTAAAACTGCCTTGGTATGATTTAGAGATGATGAGTATCTCGAGTGTTGCCTGACTGACAGCTGTCAGTTAGGAATGGATCCATAGGATGAACAACTTGACAGCATGCATTTTAGCCCTGGGATTGTGCTTATTCTAAGTTCATGAGTTGGTTCACTGTTGCCTGAAAATCTCTACATCATGAGGCTCTGACTGAGATTTTACCAACGTCTTTCAATGAGACTTGCCCATGTCTGCTGTCAAACATTAACGGCTATTTCTACAATTGGAAATGATGGTGGCAAGTAGGTTGAGACACACAGACAAAAAGCCCTTAAGTGTCACGATCTAATTTTATTATCTGATGCTGAAGAACATACTAGTGATTTCAGTGGATGGAAACACCACAGATTAGAAACTTGAATCTATATAGTGCACACGGATTGATGATGCTTGTCTGGCTTGACTCACCAGGCTGTTCTGAGAAGTAATTTTCCTTTTTTTTTTTTTTAAGATTTTATTTATTTATTTGACAAAGAAAGAGACAGTGAGAGAGGGAACACAAGCAGGGGGAGTGGGAGAGGGGGAAGCAGGCTTCCCACCAAGCAGGGAGCCCGATGCGGGGCTCAATCCCAGGACCCCAGGACCATGACCTGAGCCGAAGGCAGACACTTAACGACTGAGCCACCCAGGCGCCCCGAGAAGTAATTTTCAAATAGAAAGTTTTGTTATTATTCAGAGAGCCTCAGTAAGATTTTCGAAAGGTTCCAAGGTAAGAAAGGGTGTTAACTATTAGCCTGAGTCAGCACCAAATCTAATGTGGAAAACCATGAAGTACTCAGCCAAACAGAGGCAATGACATCACAGATTCTATCAGGCCCCTAGTGTACATTGATAATTGAACAATATGAGCAGGAAGAGAAGGCTAGGAACACACACCATCTGTTTGGTTTTAAAACTCTTTAATGTAGGTCTTCAACCTGCAGAAGAACAAAATGAGGAAACACATGTTCATTAAAATTTTAAGTGAGAAGAATTCTATTTTAATTATTTAGTAAAAATCAATACTCAAACATTGCTCAGGCAAGTCTTTTGCTACAATGCAGTTGTTGTCCACCAGGGGCAAGTTTGCCCCCCAGGGGACATTTGCCTATGTCTGGAGACATTTTTAACTGTCCCAACTAGGGAGTGCTATTGACATCTAGTGGGTAGAGGCCAGGGATGCTGCTAAATATTCTACAATGCAAAGGACAGCACCTCACAACAAAGAATTTTCTGGCCCAAAATACCAATACTGTCTGCTACAATGTGTGGTAGGGGCACTCTATGTTCACTCCTGGGTTTTTTCCACTAATATACCTATATGAGACTAATACTCCAGATTCACTGTCTTGGCTTAAAATAAGAAAGAAGTGATATTCTTTAAAAAAAAAAAAAAAAAAAGAAGAAGAAGAAGTCTAAAATTGTTCCTTCAGAGAAGTATCTATTTCAGCAAAATCTAACAGTCTCAGTGAAATGAGAAATTATTTTGAAGTTTTGCATGGATAATTTGAGATTAAAAATACAATGCATGTATATATTGTTAAAGACTACTTCCTGGCTATTGGCCTGCTAATTGTATACGTCTGCAATAATCAGCTCAGGCAAAATGCTCAAAGCTAACAAAATAACCTCCGGATTTCTTTGAAAACTCAGTGTCAGGAGTTTACTTTGTGCTGGACAATTCTCAAAGCAAGTTCCTCAGCTTTACTGTTGAGAAGCTTCCTATGGGTTCCCCTTCAGATATTGCCCTCGATATGTCCCTCAGCATCCTTCTAGGAGACACTATTTCTACAATAAGTAAAAAATCATTAACCACTTAAAACATTTCAAGTATTTTTATAAAGAATAAACACTTAATGAGCATTAAATGAGTGTTCAAATTCAGTTAACCATAAACATTTCTACTAAAATAACAATGTCTTCATTAAATAAATCTACCAACATGTAAAAGACTTGTAAAGATTCCTATACCTCATTTCTCCTTTCGTGGTATTAATTACATCTACAGGAAAAAAGAAAAGTAGTGTTAAAATAACCTTTTAGCTACCATTTAGAAATAAGCTTCTTATGTTGATGTCGATGATACAGAGACATGTAATTTAAATAGATTCTACATGTAGAGTGATTAGGAGGCATTAACCTCACAAGCCAATTTCTCCTGGTAAGGTGCTACCCAGTTGTTTTAGCCATAAACTATTAAGCTGCAAAATAAGCATGATACAGCCTGGTTAAAAGAAAAAGCTTTGCATGGAAATGTTCTTGACATTTGCATGCTTTTTTTTCCCCCTGATAAAAGTCATCATCATATGAATGGCTGCCATTTGGTCACCACCTATTTTGTGCTAGAACGTATTCCAGACATTCAGTATGCATGGGGCTGATCATCACCGCCATGTCACTGAATAGGTATTTTCCCCCAGAAAAGAAACGTTCAGCCAAGAGCAAGCACCTACACAACTCACACTTTGAATCAGACTACGATTCAAACCCAGGACGGCTTTACTCCACAACCAATGACCTAGCGTTGTCTCCACTTGTAGGAAAATTCACGAGCTCAAGAAAATTTAAGATTTGTTTTTTATTCCTTTGTATTTTTCTTTACACAATAGCCTATCATTCAAATGCCTAAACTCAGATCACAAAAGACTGCTATAGGTACATTTTAATTCCTGCCTTATAGTTAATTCCACAAAGGCATTTTGCCCTGTGTAGTTCTGTTCTTTTCCTAGTCCCAAGGCACTGAGGGAAAAAGATTTTCCGTTTGTGATGTATCTCTCAGTTTCTTTCTAGTAAGTGTGACTTTGATCAGCTCAGACATTTGTCAGTTCACACACACCCTCGTTTGTAGACTGTTGCAGGACATAGAAGAAAAGATGTTTAGAGTCAACAAGAAGAGCTTGTATGTTCTCTGTCTGAAACTTTTGCTCACTGCTCAGCTTTGTCTGGGTTCACGCTGGGGGGGGTGTGTTTGCTGTGGCGGGGGGGGCGGTGTGTGGAGGGGGTGTAAAGAAGGATACTGAGACTTTTAGAGAAGGCGGGTGGGAGGAGAGATTCTGAGAAACAGAAAGGAAGAAAGAAAAGAAAAGGGAATGGAAAGAAAGGGAGAGGAAATGAGAGAGGAAGGAGGGAGGACTGCTTTGTAGCTGCTAAGATTGCAGACGGAAATAGCACACAACCACCGTGAGCTGTGTGCGACTCAGGAGCCGAGAGCCAACTACTCACTTTTATTAATCAGTTGCTCAGAAAGAAGGAAATGACATCTGGCCCCGTCTTCTTCTACATCTTAATTTTGGGTAAATATTGTAAGTATGCTCAGTATTTAATTTTGTATACCTTAATAATATTGTATGAACTAATCACAATTACAAATGTTCATCAGTTACATTTATGCTTTTAATATAAAACTGTTTTTTTCTGATAAAACTGTAATTTCACTTCAGAATTATTCTTAAGTCATTTCTGGTATTTATATTAGAAACTGGACTATATTGGCAGAGTCACAGTTAAGCAAGATTAACATGGCATACAAACCTATGCTTCATAACAACCAATTTGTTTAAGCAACAATTATTTTATAAATAATTTGATAATATCTCAAGAGAAGCAATCTTTAAAGAGGTTGTGTTCAAGTAAGATGCCCATTTGAAATATTCTGGTAGAGTCTACATTTATTCCGGTTTGTGTGTAGTTTTAATGTTTCGTGGTCCCTGTCTTTGTGATTTGATATCATAGGTGTGCCTTCTCACTGAGAAATGCATTCATAAAACTCTTTTTTTATTTAACAAGATCTCTCACTCTTCCTTGAAAGAAAAGCAGGGAAAAGCACAAAGCAATGAAAAGCACAGCCCAGGAGCCCAAATGGGCATTTTTACTTTTGTTATAATGACAATTCTTGCTCTCTATGTGTGCTATAGTTTATTTTTCAGAAAAAAAAAATGTAAATCAAGAGAGAGTCATTCTGCATTCAACCCCATTTAAATGATATTATGTAAGTAGAAATAAAATGTTCAGATTTCCTAGGTAATAAGTGACGAGAAAGCCAAAGCAAATCAAGAAAGAAAACTTTCTGTGTATCTTTAACACCTTATGATGCTGGGAGTAAGCTTTAACAAATTTAGAATTCACATGCATGTTTACATCCCTCCATATCTTAAAAGTTTGCAGAAGTCAGTTTCCCTAAGATATTCTATTGACAGTGTCCCCAAGTAAATTTCCATCCAAACTCTCCCAGTTCTGATGGCATGTCTTGCATCAGTGATTTTTTTTTCCTTTCTTCTCTTGACCTCCAGTATGCTTTACTTTAATGGTCAAATGTGAGAGACAGCATCAAAACCAAGGCAACAATTCAGAATCCTGGAGCAACATTCTAGCTCCTAGCTTTCTCTGTCTCTAATCTTGGTAACTGAAATTCCATTTTTCATTCCAGTTTTATTGAGAAATAATTGACATACATCACTGGAGAAGTTTAAGTCAAAAAGAACGATGGTTTGATTTATATATATTGTGAAGTGACTACACAACAGGTTCAGCTAACATCCATCTTATTTATAGATACAATATAAAAGAAAAGAGAACAGAATAAAGGGGGAAAAATTGTTTCCTTATGATCAGAACTCTTAGGATTTACTCTCTTGACACCTGTTCTATATATCATACTGCATTGGGGGCTGTCATCATCATGCTGGACATGACATCCCTAGCACTTTTTCCCTTATAACTGGAAGCTTGTATCTTTTGACCACTTTCCTTCCCTTCCCCCACTCCCCACCCCCCATTATTTCTGGTAACCACAAGTTTTATCTCTCTTTTCCACAAGTTTCAGACTTGCTTTTTTTTTTAAGGTTCCACATATAAGTGAGGTCATACAGTATTTGTCTTTCACTATCTGACTTAATTCACTTTAGCATAATGCCTTCAGGTTCCCTCCATGTGTCACAAACAATAGAATTTTCTCCTTTTTATCACTGAATAATATTCCAGTGTGTGTGTATGTGTATATATATACGTGTGTGTGTGTGTGTATCACTACTTCTTTATTCCGTCATCCATGGATGGACATGTAGCTTGTTTTTATGCCTTGGCTATTGTAAATAATGCTGCTGTGAATACTGGGGTGCATATTATAATGAGTTAGGGTTTTCATTACCTTTGGATATATTTCCAGAAGTGCAATTGCTGGATCATATGGTAGTTTTATTTTTAATTTTTTGAGGATCCTTCCATAGTGGCTATGCCAATTTGCAATTCCACCAACAGCATACAAGGATTCACTTTTCTCCACATCCATGCCAGCTTTCTTATCTCTTGTCCTTTTGATGATAGCCATTCTAAAAGGTATGAGGTGGTATCTCATTGTGGTTTTGATTCACATTTTCCTAGCGTATGACTAGTGATGTTGAGCATCTTTTCATGTACCCATTGGCCCTGCATATGTCTTCTTTGGAGAAATATCTATTCAGGTCCTTTGCCCATTTTTTAATTGGGTTATTTGGTTTTTTGCTATTGAGTTGTATGAGTTCTTGTAATGTTTTGGATATGAATCCCTGATCAGGTATATGATTTGCAAATCTTTTTCCTATTCTGTATGTTTTCTTTTCACTTTGTTGATGATTTTCTTTGCTGCACAGAAGCTTGTAAGTTTGGTGTAGTCCCACTTATTTATTTTTTATTGTGTTGCTTGTGCTTCAGGTGCCATATCCAAAAAATCATTACCAAAATCCATATCAAAGAGCTTTGTTTCTATGTTTTCTCCTAGAATTTTCATGGTTTCAGTTCCTATGTTTAAGATGCATTACCCATTTTCTTAACCAGAGGGCCAAAAGCCACATTGCAAACCACCACAAAAAAGTGAATGTTTCTCATTATAATCCAAGCATTTAAGCTACCAGACTTTTTAACATTTGTAGCCAAAACCCTCATAAATCAAACATTTTACTATTTCCTATTCCATTTCAATGAAATGAATAGATTCAATAAGCCAAAGGAATTCTTCCAAGTTAGGCATTCTAATAAGGAAAATGGAATTCTAATATGATAAACTCAAGGATATGTAAAAGGTGTTCAGGGCAGGTTGAAAAGCAACTTTAGCTAATGTGTTACCAGCCAATTCAACTTAGTAAAAAAAGTTCCCTGTTTACATATTCTCTTTTGTTAAAAAAATTATTTTCATGAACAGAAAATAAAAAGTAGATGATAATGATGGTGATGATGATGATGTCAAAAACCTCCAACTTTTCCAAATTTAATTTATCCTGTGATTTAAAAAATATTTTTTTTGACATTGAAGTGTGACTACTTAAGGGTTCCAAGTTCTCATCCTTCCATGCCATCTGCAAAGGATGAAGGCACAAACATCTGATGCAGAGTTTGGCAAGCAGGATTCCTGGCTATAGGGTGTCAACTGAGTGGGGAGGGTGGAAGGGTATTTGGTGGGAACCTCCAAAATAGCAACCCACACCCATAATTCATCTCCTATTTTATCTCACCATCCAGCTCCACCAAGAGAGGGTTTCCTATGCACAGAGCAAAAGAAGTCAACAAGTACATAAGAACAAAATCTTAAATCTCTGTAACTACCCTTTGGTGGTTATTGTTTGTTTGTTTGTTTGTTTGTTAGTTTGTTTTTTAATCCACTCCTCTGTTGCCTGGGAAAGGCAATGGGATCTCCTGGAAGACTGCTGGCCCAACCACCACATACTGGTTCTAAGATTTGCAGCAATGAGTTACCCTCTCAAGTCTTAGTTTGTAAAATGGAAATAAAATCTTTCACCCTATCCACATCCCAGAGCCCTATGTTTGTTTCTTTATTACATAAATTACCTCCTTGAATCTTTACAACTCTATTATGTAGATAAAATGAAGTACACAAGGAAGGCAAGACCCAAGGACATTCAGTACCTTGTCACAAGACTCAGGCTCATAAAAAATAATAAGACTCAAGATTTGCATGCTTTTAAAGCCTCTACTCTTTCTCCTAGACTGTGAACACTCTGAGAGATCATGTGTGTAGAGACGTAAGCAACTATTAGTTACCTTTTTAACCAAAAATATTTACTGAATGCCAGTTACCTTAATAAGCATGAGACTAAAGGGTGACTACAGCATGGTCCCTAGTCTGAAGGAGAGAATGGAGAAGACAGAAAGTTAATCTAGGATTATCAGTGAGACAAGGGCGAAAACCTAGATGTACACAGATCAAGGCAACTTTAAGATTTAGAAAAGGTTTTCTTTCACCCTTGAGAATTTCTAATTCTCCAAAAATTCCTCTGCCTGTAGTCTAGTTAGCTATATTGTGCCAATGTTGATTTATTAGTTTTGATAAGGTACTGTGGTTATATAAGATTTCACCATTAGGGGAAGTTGGGTAAAGAGTATATAGGACCTCTCTGTGCTATTTTTGCAGCTTCTTGTGAGTCTACAATATTTCAAAACTAAAAGTTAAAAAACAATCCCCAAGAAGAATCGTATCTTAAGTCCTTATCAGCAAATGCTTTACTTATTACTTAAACAGTATCATTAAACAAAAACAATCATTTTACTTAATACTTCGGAGAGATGGGGAACCAGTGAAGAAATAGGAAACAGAAGAAGCCCAAACATAAACTTGTTCCACTTCAGTATTTTGCCAAGAACTGATCCAGCTGGGAAAGTCCTCACTTGTAGATTCCAAATGGATACTCACAAGACCATCTGGGCTTTTCTTTAGGTCTTAAAACAGGCATATCTTCTAGCAATTTTTCTCTAACCATTAAAAAGGAGAAAGGAAGAGGTTTTCCCAGAACAGACCGTCAGGATGTGAAAAAAGAGAATACTGAGCTAGTTACCCGCCTCCAAAAGATGAGAGAATAAACTCTCCAATACGCAAACTGTAGAATTTTGTATCATTCCACCCTACATTTTTGAAGGTTATTAATAATTTTGTATTGTTCTTTGAGTTTGGAATCATATTTTTAAATTTTAAGTAGAAAGAAAATTAACAAGTCTGTGCAAATACATCATCGTCATCTGTATAAAGGGAAACAAGGTACCACATTTGTGAACTAAATAGTTTCACAAACATAATTTCACACATTGAGACAAACTTGTTAAACTGAAATGTGCTTGGAATTGGGTGTTCTACTTAGGTGTGGTTTTTTATTTTGTTTTGTCTGAAAAACTATAAATACTTATAACATTTTTATTTCAAGCACTATGATTGTGGTTATAATTGTAGTTGTTATATTTACCATTTATTGAGAGCTTTCTATGGACCATGAACTATGTACTAAATGCTTTATAAACATTATCTGATTTTATCCCTATAAAAGCCCTAAGAGATATTCTCATTTTGCAAAGGAGGAAACACAAAATGAGAAATATTGAGTAGCATGCCCTGCATCATTCCCTAGTAATTGTTGCAAAAGAGATTTCATTCCAAGCCTATCTCCTTGAAAAGCCTATGTTAGTAAAACATGATTCGGCTCTAATATTTTCCAATACTATCATATCTTAGAATTAAAAGGGTCCTTAAAAGATCGTCTCCTCTAATTCACTGGCCTTGAGGCAAGTTAGATATTTCTCCATTTTAGAGATTAAGCAATAAACAAATATTGACCAGCCCAAAGTCACAAAACTGGTATACCCAAACAAAAACAAGGTTTGCACAACCTGGGGTAAGGCCCTCCACATTCCAGGGAAGTTCAAGAAATCCATGCCCAGTATTTATGGATCTCCTCTTAGGAGCTGGTGCCATCTGCTCTACAGACATCTCTCAGTGTACACCAACAGAAGAATTAGGATACACATGTAAATAATTTGAATGTAGAGAAAAATTAAACTCACTCTGTATTGACCCCACAATTTTTATTAGAAAGCACTTTTATTTTCAGCACCTGACACAGAACTATGCACATAAAAAGTACCAATAAATATTTACTCAATTCCTATCTTAGCCTACCTCTCCGTCCTCCTGGATATATTCTCCCCTTACTATACCCACAACACCATTAGCTCTGTTTCTTGTCTTGTACATAGGGATCCAATACTCTCTCATCCTCTTCAATTTTGCACTTTCATCCTTCACCCTGATCAGAACAACCAAAAGCTTTTTCCTTCTTTGGAGATAAACAGGGCCCGGCAAGCCATGAATATTTCAAATTTGGGTTTTATTGTCTATCACAACAATGCCAAAAGTCAAATTAAGAAGAAACAAAAAAAGGATAGTATAAATGAGATCTCCTGTTACTTGTGTTAGAAACTGATATTTTCCTGGGGTGCCTGGATGGCTCAGTTGGTTAATCATCTGACTCTTGATTTCAGCTCAAGTCATGATCTCAGGTTTGTGAGATTGAGCTCCATGCTGGTCGTGGAGCCTGCTTATTTAAGATTCTCACTCTCCCCCTCCCTCTGTCCCTCCCCACCACCCCCCTCCTCCATGCACACATTCTCTCTAAAGAAAGAAACAGTTGTATTTTATAGTAATTTGGCTCTTTGATTTTTTTTTTTTTGCTAAGTCAATTCATGTTATAATTATTTCAGTCTTACCTGAATTAACTAGGGTCACCTGATTTCTTAAATCTTCCATAATAATGAATATATCTTTTTTTAAATAATCAGAACTCTCAAAAAAAACCCTCTGAGAATTAACCTTTGTGAGGAGGACTCTTGGGGATTTTGCACCTGCAGCTCTACACCATGTGGAGCCCCTGCTTCTGGCAATTGTCCCAGCTCCTCTCTCCACTCTCTGCCTCCAACATGCCTCCTCAACTTCCCCCCAGTATTGTCCCTGGAACTCAAGTTCTCCTTCCATGGTGAAGAACAACACAGCTCTCTGGCCTGAGTCCCTGTCTCCAAACTCAACTCCACCTTTAGTCAAGGTGCTCAGTTGAACCAAATATCACCCATATGATTAGTTACAAAAAGGGACAGCAGATAATCTGATATATTTTTAACAGTAGGACCCACCCTTCTTAAAAGGCAGCCAAGAGTTAAAATATTTTGTTTTTGCTAGAGAACTGAATATGCACTTGAACTGAGAGGCCATACAATTACAGGAGCTAATTCATTAAAGCATCTAATTACGCTGCTGTCCCCTAACCATCATTTCTCTTAACTCTTAACTAATATATTTAAAGAAAAATAATTTTTTTTCTGTTTCCAGCAACTGAGTTTCCCATGAATTGCTATCTAGTTAGGCAGTTTCATCTTATGTCTCTCAAATGCAATGCTTTTTTAATTTAAGTTTCATAAAATTAGGCTTTTGAGTTTAAGAGAAAGTCAAAGCTCATAGAGTACAACACCCTCATTTTTTACATAGGAAGAAAATGAGGTCATACAGCTGTGCTCCCTTTTGTTGTCCATTGTATTATTCTTTACTGACTCTTAAAAATGGGCCTCCAAATTTCATGTGTAGGGCAAGAAGGGCAGGAAATATCAGAAACGTAGAATATCACCTTAAAGTAGCGAGAAACTACACCGAGGTTATTAAATTTATTATCCACCAAAATGTTAGCCTCAAAGATTAAGACTTTGCCAATACACCTAGCTTAGTATAATCATTATTCACATGCCTGCCTAGTAGATAAACATTTTAAATCATTTGCACAACTGTGTAGAGAACGGGGAGGGATAGAAGGGTCTGATCATGCCTCTCCAAGTCCATGCTTGCCATCAGACCCAGAGAAACTTTAATGAAAGGGGCTTTTATCAATCTCAGAGTAGATTAAGATCCAGTGGATGTTTTCATTATCTGTATTCCCTCTTCAGTCCGTGCTCCCATGCTATTCCTCAGACAACTAAATTGTCTTTAAAGATTTATTTATTTATTTTAGAGAAAGAGAGAGAGAGAGAGCACACAAGTTGGGGGGAAGGGCAGAGGGAGAGGAAGAGAAGCAGACTCCCCGTTGAGAGTGGAACCTGACTCAGGGCTTAATCTCGAGCCTGAGATCATGACCTGAGCTGAAACCAAGAGTCAGACACTTAACCAACTGAGCCACCCTGTGCCCCACAACTAAATTGCCTTCAAAGATACAACCCTTTCCATCATATGCCCTGCAGATACTGAATCTGGCCCTTGGGGCCATCCCTCTAAGATGGGGGAGCCTGAGGATTGCTCTATAGGTGTCCACTGAAGCTACGGTGGAAGAAACTTTGTCAACTCCTCAGGAGTGATTTGTAGACTATCAGAATCTTCCTGACACTTCTAGTTTCCAGACAGATGCTTTCTTTTCTCTAGGTACCCCCAAATAGCTTGGGTACCAAATACCTATATACACTTAACCTCTCCCCCCAAAAAAGAATACCATGTCTTTCTGCCTGTGCTGAGGCTGGTGACAGTGAGGGGAGATACAGTTGAGACCATGTTCATGTTGAATAGAATCACCCTAACTAGCTCTTTTCCTCCCTCACCCCACCTCAGCACACACAATTTCCTGTGATAGAGTAACACGTTTCCCGACTTCACGGACATTGAAAGGACACCTAGAGAAGCAATGCAATGCATCTTCACTGTTGTGCAAAGCTACCCAAAGGCATTAACAATTCATGATTTGGTAGCAAATAAATCCCACACTGGTAGTAAGCTATCTGCTACCACGCCAGTCTGATTTCCTCCTTATCCTGTGCAGTGAGATGGTCTTTGCTTTGACATGAAGTGGGTATGTGAAAATTGAGCGTGTCTCCCTGGCCACTTTCCCACCTCCTTCAGGCTTTGATCCTGCTGTGTGCTCACTTTCTCCTCCTTTTCATCTCTCCCACCTACAGTCTGCTTCGTGCCGAGTGGAATCAGCAGCATTTCCCTGCCTGGTCTCCAAGAGGCCCAGATACTGATTTCCAGTTCTAATCAACCAGTTCCTCTTTTTTTTTTTTTTTTTAAGATTTTATTTATTTATTTGAGAGAGAGAATGAGAGACAGAGCACAAGAGGGAAGAGGGTCAGAGGGAGAAGCAGACTCCCCGCTGAGCAGGGAGCCCGATGCGGGACTCGATCCCGGGACTCCAGGATCATGACCTGAGCCGAAGGCAGTCGCTTAACCAACTGAACCACCCAGGCGCCCTAACCAGTTCCTCTTGTCCCTGTCCACCACCTGGTTTCTCCCTTTTCATCTTAACCATTGACTCTATTCCTCCGCCTCACCATACCTCCTGACAAAACACACACCAGGAGAAACTCTTGCCTCTTGGCCCCCAGTCTTGCAAGCAGAATTCTTATTTCTACCTACGTCTTAACCTTAAGATCCCCTCCCCATGAGTTAAGACATTCACAGAGGATAGTTCCCTATTAAACACACTTTCTGCAGATTACATATGCACCCATTTTGCAGTTACCTGCATTCAGGGACATTTTGGCTAATTTTTACAACATTCAGTAAGATGGTTCCAACATCTGATCCTCACAGCGGTAAGGGAGATATCATCCTGTGGGTTCCTCTAGGTGTAGCCATTGAAACAGATAAATGTTACTTTATAGATTTGAAATTGAAATATTAGAGAATAAAACATGCTGATGGACATGAACTGACAAATTTTGAACAAAATTTATAAATGTACATGCCTGGATCTCCTGAGAGACATCACATAAGCTACCGCACAAAGCTGTTTTGAAAGCTTATATCCAGGTTCCATGGCGCAGGTATAAATTAATGAAAATAACTGATTACATTCTCAGGTGCATCAGGCACCAGCTTCTGAGATAGAACACAATTGGTGCTGCCATTAGATTCACCCACAAAACCTGGGATCCTTGTTGTTCCTTTTCAGCCTCTTCTCTCCGCCTGCTCTCCCTCAGCCTTTTCATATTTTAATAGGCTTTTCCCAGAGCGGGCTAGAAATGTTTGACTCCTTTTCAATGGGCCAGAAGATACGCCATTTTTACTTTCCTAGTTGTGACTGATTTGTTGCAAACTGCAAAACTGCTTCATGGTTTATAAATGTTTCTACTTTCTCACCCATTTTCAGCTTAGACAAGAAGACATCATCAGTCATGCTTTCTGTTAGATTCTCTTAACCTCCCTCTTTGTGTTAAAATCAAGAGAGGTGGCTAGTTTAGCCAAGTTAAATTTTAGATTTTTATTTCTCCCCTTCTGCTTGCAGCCCTCACCCCTGATCTTGAGAGCTCCCTGGAAAGAGGGATTGTTTTTGTTTGTTCAAATTCAATAACTTTTCTCAGCAACTGAGCATTCATCCCCAGAGTTGACCTGAAATAATGTAGCAAATCATTTGTCCACCAAATCCATTTTAATTGAAAAAAATCTATACAAATCTTCGTGTAGTGCTGCTGGCTCTTAGGCATCTTTCTCAAACTTTCTACAGTGGTAATATATAGCAGGTTCAATATTATTCTCGTGGTCCATGATAGTTATTACCTAGGAGGAGCTGCACCAAGAAATTAAATAGACTTATTCCCTTCGCTCTAGGAGTTCACAATCTATGACAGCTTTAATGTCTGGCTCATAAGATAGATCCAAATAGGCACAGGCTAGAATTATTTTTTTTCTTTTTTTTTAATTTTTTATTGTTATGTTAATCACCATATATTACATCATTTGTTTTGGTGTAGTGTTCCATGATTCATTGTTTGTTCATAACACCCAGTGCTCCATGCAGAATGTGCCCTCTTTAATACCCATCACCAGGCTAACCCATCCCCCTACCCTCCTCCCCTCTAGAAACCTCAGTTTGTTTTTCAGAGTCCATCATCTCTCCTGGTTCGTCTCCCCCAGGCTAGAATTATTAACTGAAAGATGTGAACAGATATGTCAAGGGCAAACATTTTGTCATGATTAAATCCCCTTGACATTTTGCCTGTGGTACAACTCTAATGAATACCTGAATAGATAACTAAGGAATGAATGAGGTACTGATCAAGAAGAATGGCACTTAACAAGCCAGTGTGTTATGGAGGAATCAAAGGAAGAATGATGCTACATTGTCTGGAATAAAAATAAGGAGTATTCGCAAATGGAGAGTAAGCTCTAAGAGATTAGAGAATTCAGTGAAATCTCCCAGCAGTCCATGATGGAGAGACAGCATAAGGAACAAGCTGAGGCATATATGTGTTGGTGATGGTGTTAGTGTAACATTTATAAAGCTATTATACGTGATCTAGTCTCAGAATGGGTTCACATTTAATGAAACTCATATAGAACAAGGGCATTCACCTTTATTCATGCCTCTGAAAAGATTTAAAGAATCATCTATTGTATATAGTCTACACGAGTCTTATTGAAGTCCCATGCAGTCTCTTCTCTATCACTCTTCAATCTCCAAGGACATTTGACTCTTTCCCCAGATTTCTCTCTTTGATGCAAGACCGCATGGACACCCTCCTGCCTCCTTTCCCCCCATCACTCAGCCCTCACTCCTCATGCACTCCTGATACAACACGCTCCTCTGGCCCATCGTCTCCTTGCGCTCAAAATTTGTTTTCTATTCTGACTACTTTTTTCAGGAAAATTCATCTCCCAGTTTTTGGGCGTTTTCCCCCCCTCAGGGAGGAGAGGGTAGGGGAGGAGTTCAGAGAAGAAGGTTAAAAGGCAATGCCAACATTATCGGTCATGAAATTTAAGGATTGAGGAGAAGGTAAACACACACAGACACACAGAGTAATGGCTTTATCTCATCATTAATATTAAGTATATCCAAACCAGATATAGGATATAATATACAAATTTTCATTTTTAGACCACAAATCTCAGATGTGCAAAGGTGAAATTTTGTTTCTGTGACTCCACTCAGAGCCTGTGACTCCCACAAAAAATGAGAGACATTTCAATTTGCTAATTCAAAGTAGCTTCATTTAAAAATTGGCAACTTTATCTTTAAAGTACAATGTTAATCCCTTAAGAATTCTTACCCAGTCCACCCACGCATTTTCCCCCTCCACCCAGTAGCATGTAGGTTCAGAGGCGGCTTCTGAAACATGGAAGTGGAGGGCAGGTGGAGGGATGAACACCTACAGTAACTTTGCCAGCTCTGTGTGAGGTTTAGCTCCTCTGTCAGGTGTTGGCATCAGCACTCACCAAAGCTTTCAGACACTTCCATGTTCTCCAGCTAGCAGGGCCGAATAATCCACATGCTTCTCACCCGGCAACAATGCCTCTCTACATTGACGGTCTGCTCGTAGCCAGGCTTCTCCGGAGAGCATAGGAAACCCTCAACTGTCCTTCACCTGTCGGGAGCCCAGGGAGATTTGGGGCAGACTCAGCCCCTGTGCTAGCTTACCTCGCACCACAGCTCGCCTGCCCCCCTCACATCACGTAGGACATATGGCTTCTGCTGGAGACTTGCCCTTTCCTTGAGCTGCGTCTTAGGATTTGGGACAAGAATCACCTTTGTTTGGGCAACCCCCCAAGCTCTCTTGGTGATTTCCACCTCCCCTCTTCCCCAAAGGAGCTTTAGATTCCAAGTTGACAGTGTCTTTCATCCTCACATTTTGTTCCCACTGATTTCAAGAAAACTGCTTTGAGGGTATCACACATGCTTACCCACTTCTATAGGTTGGGGAAACACTCACTTCTCTGAGTCCTTCAGCATTTGGTCTTGACAGTCAAAACCAAGATGGTAGAATTCAAAAAAATAAATAAACAGGAAAATTATGTTCTCTCAAGTACCTGGCTTTTGCAGTTGAAAGTCATGACTTTTAAGCTTTGCAACTCGGGCAAGAATTTGACTATTCCAGAAAGGCCCTTTTGTGCTCTGCCTTCCTTGAGCAATAAAGCACAGTCCAACTGCCTTGTGTTAGTGGCAGAAGGTAAAAAATGAATAACTAAGAAAGAAGAAAATTTGGATATGTGATAAAAGCATGCAGCATTTGATGCAGGAATTATATATACAAAGCCATAGTAATTTGAAAAACTAATTATAATGCCATACTTTAGTACAATAGGAACTCTTGAAAATTTGCAAAATATTTAATATCAAATATTTATCTGGATTTCCCAATAATGGTAAGTGGATACAAGTGAATATACATGTTTATTCTCACTTTTGAGAAAATTCTAAAGGAAAATAAAAATATTCACAACTTAAATAATGGTGGGTAGGGTTATTCACTTTATCAAAAGAATATCTTCCTTTGGTGTGGGTTTTGTGTTTTTTTTAAGTCACATGAAAATGTACCTATTCTATCTAGATTCTAACCCAAATATAATGACTATCTCCCATATTTTTGCTGGTACCATTTTTTTCCCACCCTTTCATTCTGTTGCCCGAACTGGTTCCTCTTATTCTACTTAAACCTACTTTTGCGTAATTTTTATTTTTAATCTTTTTTCTCTACATTTTACTATATGTTTTCTTTTCCTGTTGTTCTAACCAACACTGATCACAATATTATAGATCAAAACACCAAAATACAAAAGTTTTATTTGAATTGTGAAAAATCCCAAATCATCGTGTTTAACTATTAACTTTCTTCTAATAGAATGTGTGAAACAATAGAGTTTGTGCTCGACATTAGGAAGGAGCAAAGAATAGTCTGACATGATGCTCTCATCCAGCAGAAGCTGCACTATCACAAACACCCTTCTCCAATGGGTCTCCAGGAACCTACATTACTTATAAACTTACTCTGGGGAAACTGCTGCAAATGTTTAATATATATTATAATGTGCTATATTCTGTGTACTTAGATACACAAAATGTGCTAGACCAAAGTTACCATATTTATATTATTAACATGAAGTATTTATATTGCTAAGTTATAACTAGAGTCAGTTACATTATTGAAGTTCTGGTTGAAGATAAACACTTGAAGGTATTGCCTAATTAAATCCTCACATGAACCCTAGAGGGTAAATGTGTTCTCACCTCTCCACATGAGGGACTGTCTCAGATTTAGGCATTTGCTAAGATCACCGGCTTCTAAGTGCTTAATTTAGGAACTTGAACTCGGGTGTATCTGACACCAAAGTCTGAGTTCTTTCCACTCCTCATACAAATGCCAAAATCATGATACATAATTATAGCACGTTATCTCTCATTTTATAGAACAAATATTTCTATTCCCAATTACAGATGAGCAAACTGATCAAGCAAGTTGAACTCAGTTCAGATACGCCACTGACTGCTTCCTGGGGAAAAGGAGAAGTCACTGGCAGGCACAGATAGAGTGTGGACAAGGCCACAGAGGCAGGAAAGGGCATGGCAGGTGCAGGAAATGATGAGAAGCAGGGGTGGCTTAAGAATAGCAGGGGAGCAAACACAGATAAAGTTAAAGAAGATCATTGGAAACAGATTATGAAGTCTTTGTAAGCCACTCTCAAGAATGGACTTTGGGGGGCACCTGGGTGGCTCAGTTGTTAAGCGTCTGCCTTCGGCTCAGGTAATGGTCCCAGGGTCCTGGGATGGAGCCCCGCATCAGGCTCCCTGCTCAGCGGGGAAACTGCTTCTCCCTCTCCCACTCCCCCTGCTTGTGTTCCCTCTCTCGCTGTCTCTCTGTCACATAAATGGATAAAATCTTTAAAAAAAAAAAAAAGAATGGACTTTGGACCATAGTACATAAGTGTTACAGTAGAAGTTATGCACAGAATGATATGAAGAGATGGATTGTTTAGGAAGTTACTCTGGCAACTTACCAAAAATGATCTGGAATGTGAGACACTGAAAACAATCCCTAAAGAAAGTGTCCACTGCACTCAAGTCACTAGAGAGGTAGAGGCTATGACCAAGTCAATTTGGCTGCTGGTTTTTACATTGTTTTCATAGGTCCTTAATATATTTTTAATATATTTTCTTCCCGACTTCTACCTATAAAATACACAAAATATGTGTAGAATACAAGACAAAGTTTTCGTCTACTACCCTGATATGATATGACTGGCTTTTTTTGACATTGCACTTCACAAACATCCAATGATTATCCCTACTTCTAGTTCCCAAAAGAGTCTTTTGATCCACTCTGTGCCTGTATTTACATGTTTCCTATTTTTCTTGTGTTATTTTCTCACTGTTTTCTTTAATCGCATAAAGCTTTTGGATCCATATTAAAAACAAGGCAAAAGACAAAACACAATAGAAAACATTGTTAATAAACATACATGCAATAATGGGCGATAGGTGGACAATGTGTTTATTTGAATCAAATGGAAGGTACTATCTAAAAGTACAATCTCTACTCCTTAACCAATGAGTAACTTTGCAACACAAAGCTGTTACTAAGAAAGTGTCAGTAAACAAACTTATGGGATTTTATTCAGCAACTCACAATACACAGTAACCTCACAATAGTGGGAAAACAGTATAGATATAAATAATGTAAAATATTGTGTTCATAGGGTCAAGGCATAATATCTGTAAGATATTAATTTTATTCTTTGTTTTAATATGTTTGTGTTTTAATCAGTAGCACTACTCATGATAAGTTTTGGGCACAAGTGTACATTCATTACTTTATATCTTGGCGTTTCCTTGATGAAGGTCACAGTAAGAATGGGGCGAAATGGTGCTGAAAGTTTAGGGCACGTTACTGATCATGCAGCAAAGATGCCCTCAACCCTCAGCAAATTTCTGGTCTCCCTAAAAATTACAGATCCATGGTCATGCTATTTAGAAAACCAGCTTGCCCAGAACATCTTCAAAATAAGAGTATATTTTATTTTTCCTCCAAGTATTATTCCTGTAAGCATTGAACTAAAGGAGATAGATGAGTGAGTTGGCTGGTTAGCTCAGTTGGTTAGATTGTGGTGCTAAAAGGGACACACAACTGAAAATGGGCTCCTTTTGCAGATATTGTAAACATTATGTAAAAACCACTGCTGGGGCGCCTGGGTGGCTCAATTGTTAAGCGTTTGCCTTCGGCCTAGGTCATGATCCCAGGGTCCTGGGGTGGAGTCCCCACATTGGGCTCCCTCCTCAGCGGGGAGTCTGCTTCTCCCTCTGCCCCTCCCCCCTGTTCATGCACTCTCTTTCTTTTGCACCACACATGTGCAAAAATAAATAACTCTTAAAAAAAATAAAAAGATAAACTAATAAATAAAATGTCCCTCATAGTAATAAGTGTTGTGAAGAAGGAGGAAGAAAAAAAACAACAACAACAGTGTAATAGGATAGTTAACTAGCAAGGAATGTGGAGAGACTTGAGATAGAGTGATCCCAATTTCTGTAAGGCAGGGATATTTATGCTGAAAACTGAGTAATGAGCAATAGTCAGCCATGACCCAGGGGAAGACCAATCCAGGTATCCAGGTGGAGAGAACAGCTAACTCAAAGACTCTAAAGTAGGAACAAACAGCCCATCCAGAGGACAGTCAATATGGCTGAAATTAAGGGAAGCAGGAAAAGTGGAAAGAAACCAAATCAGTGAACAGGAGTGTCTCACTCATGGAAGGTTGAAAGGGGAGAGTAGAGAGTTTGGATTTTTATCCTAAGAATAATGGGGTGGCATTATAAGTTTTGAAAGAGGATATTTTTGTGATCTGATTTCTTTTTGAAAGATCACTCCGGCTAATGTATGTAGAACAGGTTAAAAGAGAAGCAGGAAGTCCAAGTGAGAGACAACTGCAGTTAAGAAAAGACAGTGGCAGACCCTGTGAGGGAAGAAAGAAGCCGAGAGGGGGAGACATTGGCACATTCAGGATAAGCTGTGAAGAGAAAGTCGCCAGCCCTTGCTAACGGATCACAGGTGCAAGGTGAGGGGCAACGAGAGAGAGAGAATCTTTTATCTCTAAAAGGTGAGAGAAGGCAAAAGGAATTATAAGGGTCAGAGAGGAGCAAAAGGAATTTTCTTTTAAAAGGAGAGAAGAATATATAGGAAAATGGCCATGTAAAGTAGAGATTCTCTGCTTAATAATTCAATTCTGGAGGAACGATGCTTCCCCTCACCTGCCACAGATGAGCACCCAACGCATTTATTGGTCTAATGACCTGGGAAAAGATGGGTAGGTCAGCAGGCAACCACTCAGAGGGAGCCCAGCTGGTAACAGCCATACTAGAGTAGGACCAAAGAAGAGAAGATGAATCCTTCCTCACTGCCTAACCTGGTGACCTGAATTAGTAACCATCTCCCAGTACAGGCTTCAGCTTAATTTGAGATGGCAGAGTGGACAGAAACAGGCAGTCAGGCAGTCAACAACACAAATCAGTACCCACGGAGAGCCATGTTCGTTAGAAATCAATCATGAAAGGTTTGAGGGTGGGGGTGCCCTACAAAAGATTAAGGAGAGTATTAACTAATTCCTGATAGACATCAATAAGAAAAGAAAGGTATAAGCAATAACTACTTGGTATCAGAGAGGGTCTTAGTATCAAAGTGGGCCACATGTGACTCTTAGCAGCTGGGCCAATATTCAGCCCATGATGCTTACAATTTCATGGATCCATGATTGATTGGATGGAAGGGATTCTCTTAAAGATATTCTCAGCACAGCTGTTAGTCACAATAGAAATAACCTGGAAATTAAAAACAATGGACTTAGAAAGAAGGGAAATTCGCACATAGTACTCGTGACTTCTGTGAAAGGCAGTGAGGGACTCTTTCACATCCATTAGCTTCATCTAATCATGCCAAAAAACCGGAAGGGAGATTTTACTAATCCCCGTGTTCCAGAAGAGGAAACAGAGAAGTTGATTATATCTAACCTCCCCTCTGCCTGGTATTTGGGCACATACCCACACAATTTTTGAATAAATATGAAATTACCTGGACACCATGTGTGTGTGTGTGTGTGTGTGTGTATGTGCGTGTGTGTAATGTATGTATACTTTAAGTTTTCTGAGAATTACGGGTGTGAGACACAAACAACTTTAAATGCCAGGCATATTATTTATAAGATATGTCATTCCATCTCAACTGTCCGCACAAAATCCACAAGGGCACAAATGGGAACTTCCAAGAATAACTCCCCCCACCCGGCAGTAGCCACACTTAGCCTACACTGGGAACAGGTAGCACCCCTGTGGTGCTAGCAAGTCTTGAGGACTGCCATTGTCTGAGGTTGTGGTAATTCTAAGAAAAGGCACAAGCAGGAAAATATTCCAATTTAAATAAGCCTCTTTGACTTTGCTGAATAATAAGTAGCTATATGGAAAAGCATTAAAATTAAGTCCATGACAGATGTTATTAACAAAATAACAGCCACCATGGGAATTCTAAAAAGGAAGCCATGGTCAACCTAGCCTGCAGACATGCAGTCAGTCAATAGTCCGTGGTGCGCGGAACAGTCCTGTCATGATATTCAGAGTCTCGCTTATTGTTATTTCTCCCTCAGAGGTAATATCCCCACTGCGTACCTTGAGACATCTATGTCACATCCAATTAAAACTTGTCCAACTCTCATGGTCTATAAATATGCCCTTGAAATTGTCCTTTGGGTTAAAGATGGGGGAAGAAACTACAGACTCCAGGTCATAAACACACAGATGATATGGAATGACATATCTTATAAATAATATGTCTGGCATTTAAAGTTGTTTGTGTCTCACACCCATAATTCTCAGAAAACTTAAAGTATACATACATTACACACACACACATATATGGTGTCCAGGTAATTTCATATTTATTCAAAAATTGTGTGGGTATGTGCCCAAATACCAGGCAGAGGGGAGGTTAGATATAATAAACATTTTTAAAATGGAACTTGACAAAGCTTTTTAGCTACAGTAAGTTAAAAGATTAAGATATTTACCAAACCTTTTTAAATTTTATTTTGAAAAATTTTAAACCTGCGAAAAGATTACAAAAGCAGTAAACGAACACCCCTATGCCTTTCACCTGGATTCACCTATTGTTAACATCGTCCCGCACTTGCTTTCTAAATCTCTCACCAAACACACAAATTACACGTTTTTCTTGCTGAACAATTTCAGAGTAAATTGCAAACATCATGATCCTTCCTCCTAAGAATAACATTTTCTTAGCCCTCATACGACAATTAAATTCAGAAAAATCTAACACTGATAAAAATCAGACTTTCTAACATAAAGTCCATATTTATAGTTCATCAATTACCCTAATTATGACCTTTATAGAAAAAAAATTATTTGTTTTTCTAATCCAGGCTCCAATCCAAGATCACACTTTGCATTCAGCAGCCACAGGTCTGTAGTCTCCTTTAATCTGAAGACAATGACATGAGTTTTGAAGAATGTGGTTCTGTAGAACATTCCTTAGTTTGGGTTTGTCTGATTCAAGGGTATGCTTTTATAGATACCTAAAATAATACCTTTTTTTCAAACACAAGCCTGTTACAGAAGCTGTCATGGAAATATACCAGGGGAAAGCTACATGCTATGTTTGGGGGCTCATCTCTTGTTAAAGTGTCTCCTCATATTGCATCATTTTATCTTTAAAATAGGGCTCACAGAACTCCCTGTTTCCACATCTCATTTGTTCTTTGCATTGTTCTCCGCCAATTTTCAAACAAAAACATCACACTTATCTATGCTGACTAACCTTCAAAGTCATTTATTCTTAAGATTGTATTTATTTATGCGAGAGAGAGAGCATGAGCAGGGAATGGGGAATAGGGAAAAGAAGGCTCCCCGCTAAACAGGGAGCCTGACGCAGGGCTCTATCCCGGGAACCCAGGATGTTGATCCCAGGACCCCTGGGATCATGACCTGAGCTGAAGGTAGATGCTTAAATGACTCACCCAGGCTAAAAGTCATTTCTGAAGCCTTAACCTAAGCCCACACTTTGCCTTCACCTGTTGGCAATGATTTTCATCTTCCTAGGTTCCTTTACCTAGATACATTTATAGTTCTCATGCTCCCCTCCAGGGTAGGGAGTCTGCATCACTATTTTCATCAAGCCCCTCTGCATCAGAAATGCATTCTAGGTGCCACAAAGAGAAAGACCAAGCAACAGTGGCTTAAACAAATAAGAGTTTATTTTTCTCACATGAACACCATCCAGAAGTAAGTGCCTGCTGACACTGGATCAGCTGTTCAGCCGTACCATTAGGATCCTAAGCTCTTTCTTTCACTCCACCTTCTTTTGTGCATTGGTTATTGTGTTAAATGCTTATTTCCTAATGCATGCCAAGATGGCTACTGTAACACCAGACATTAAGTCCACGTTCAAAGCAGGAAGAAGGGAAAGACTGACATGAAACTCCACCTCTCCCCTTTAATCAGAAAAGCAATAGCTTGTCCAGAAATTCCCCAAGAAAACTTTTACTTCTTACATCTCATTGGTAGGAATTTGGTCACATAGACTGCCTAACAGACAAGGGACCACGGAACGCTAGGAATAGCAGTACCATTATTGTTGAGGCCTGTCATTTCATTTTCCAGTACTGTGTCACCACAAAAAAAAGGGGGGAGGATCCCATTATGAAAGGGAAGGGGGAAATGGATAATGAGCAGGCAACTAGAAATTCCTCTCTCTCCTCCCAATCACTATTTAACTGGCTCCATTCTCTACTTCTCATTTTCATTCTATATTTCTTCTCAATTTTTCTTCATTTATCTTCTCTTCCTAGTACTTCTTGAAAAACGAACTTTCAAACATTTTTGTTAACATTTTATCTTCCACCCAGAGTCAAATAATATTACAACAGCTGGTACTGTCTCTTCTCTTGACATGTGAGGAAACCTGAAATCCAGCAAGAGGAAGTGACTTGCCCAAATTTGCCCATCAATTTAGAGGTATGCCCAAGAATAAAACATAACTCCGCTCAACATCAGTATTGATACTAAATATCAGAATAAATGGCGCATATCTCTCCACTTTGTTCTGATGGTTCCTCTTGCCCATACCTCGGCCATTTAAATATAAAGTTCTCCACAAGGATTCATCAATTCAGTTGTTTATTTCTGGAAACTTCTCTAAGAGGAAAGATCATGAGAATTGTATTTTCCCCTTTTTAAATTTTTTACTTTCTAAATATGAAGGAAGGAGAAACCTTTTACTTTCTAAATAGGAAGGAAGGAGAAACCAGGGTAAGAAGTCACTGTCTTCATTGGAAATCATTGTGCCATATGAACCATGAGTCTGAATTTACAAAGCTGCCATCTCCAACACGTCTGCCAAGAAACAACGGGAAAATGTCTATTTAGATGCATTATGTTCGTCTTTGACTTTGTGGGGAAATATCTTAGAAAATCCATGTTAGAAGTAACACAAACATAAAATACCCTGATGAAGTTGTATTTCTTCCTTGCATTGGAAAGATTTCAGAAGACAAATCATCCAGAATAGAAGTCAAAGAGGAAGACCGTCAGAAGGTAAAATTGACCTTGATCATAAAGGGTAAGATTCAGAAACAGAAGATATGCAGAAGACCCTGTCATAAGCCAAAAAAGGAAGTTGAAATATGAATGAGTTTTCAGGGGCTCACAAGCAGGTCAATATGGGGGAATGAGTTGAGGTACCGTGTTAAGAACACATGCTCTAAAGGGAGTCAGACCTGAGTCTGCATCAATCCTGTCACTTAACAGTTCTGCGATCCCACACAACTTACTCCTTTATGCCTTACCTTCTAAACTGTAAAGTCATGATAATATTAATAATTATTTCATGGGATTGTCCTGAGGATAAAATGAAGCAAAGCATGTGACGTGCTTAGCCTAGCCCTTACATAGTGTAAGTGCTCAAAAACATGAAAGAAAAAAACTATCAATCAGAGCAAAAAATTAAAGTAATGGATTCTTAGGTTTAAAAAAAGGTAGGTTATGGAGAGTTGGGACCTCTTTGACTAGAAGGCTAAAAGTGTAATCAAAAGGAAACCACTAAAATGTATTACCTGAACATAATATGGACTGGAATCAGTTGAGACAGTAGGAATGGAAATAAGGTGCTGGATGGAAGAGCTATTAAGAAATATAACTGCCCTTGATTTAGGATCTCTATTTCTTGGCTACATCACTAATCAATAAAACTGACTGCTGTCGTACCAGTGAGTAGGAATAAAATGTGATGGTTGGATAGTCGAGAAAACAGTTTTGTCATGATTTGAGGAATATGCTAGAAATGCATAAATAGAGAATTCAGAAACTGTGGCTACTCTTTGTGTTGGAAAATATGTACATCCATTCAATAAATTCTTACTGAATACTTATTATGGCAGAATACTAAGCCCTAAGAAATGTTTATAACATCTCATCCAACTGAAGATCACTTATCTGGAACCTCAAAATTTTGATTCTTAAAAACCATTACAAAACAAAAGAAGAGGAAAGAAATCTTGTTCTTTTTCAGGCCCTCGTTCATAGCATATTTGCTCATTTTTACACAGAAGTTTATCATGTCTGAGTATCTGCATTTGTAGCTACAGCCAGTTCAAGTACAAAATTAGAAACAGTAATTAGAGGACTAAGACTAGAGAGGCAAACATTAATGATGGGTGAAGCAGACAGCTGGTGAAGAATTGCAAAGAAAAACTCTACAAGGCACAGGAGTCTGTGGTCAAATTTATAGGACACAAATCCCCTCAAAAGGCCCCAAAGCTATCATTGTGCTGTTCAACATGATAACCCAAATTCACAAGGGAGATTAAGATAGTATTCGATAGCTTTCTGAAACTTTGGAGGTAAAGCTAAACACAAAAATTCTATCACAGAAGCCCGTATAGAAGAACATGGTTGACAAGTTTTGCTAAAAAGGGGAGACAAGAAATGGGAACGGAACTGGCATGGAAAATGGAGTCATGAATTTTTTTTTCTTTTGTTTTGTTCTTTGGAAGGGAGACAGAACAGCACATTTTCAGGCTCTCGAAAATGAGCCAGGAAAGCAGTAAAAATTGATGATGCCTAGCGAGAAGAAGGAACCAGTGGATTGTGTCCTGAGTAAGGGAGAGGAGGTGATACCTGTAGCTCAGGGGGAGGGCGGACTTTCTGCAAGAGCAAAGAGGGCTCATCTGCAACAAGGGCGGGGAGGTGGAGTATGTGAGGGTGGTCTGCAGGGAGAGGCAGTGGGGGGGAATAGTGGGGCTCCTCTGAGCAGCATTAAGAGCCCCCCAATATTCAGGTCCTATTATGAAATAGATCATGTGCTTTTTCTTGCCAAGTCTAGCCCTACACGTGCAGGTCCAAGAGAAACAGAACTGGATAGAACTGAAGTTTCGGCTTCGCCATAAAAGTAAATGTAGAAGGGATACATTTTCTGCAAACCAACAACAGCCAGATTTGTGAATCGCAACTGCTCTGTTTGGAGAGCTACTACTTATTCCTTCAATGAAGATTTCCAAATGCTTCCCAGGAATAGCCCGTCACTGAGCATGCAAAATAAACCAAGCAGCTCTTTCCTAGCAATCAGGACGAGCTAATCCTACACATTTTGCTTAAGGAGTTACCTTCTTCCAGAAAGGATTTGCATGGTAGCAGCTTGGTAGCCTTTGAGTAGATTAAGGTTGGAATTCATCTCAGTGATTCTGTAATTCTGGAAAGAACCCATTTAAAATATACTTTGAACTCCACAGTGCTTGATTTAAATCTGTTTTTAAAAAATATACACACAATAGAATATGCCATTTTTTTAATGCGGCTCCAACAATACAATTTAGACACAAGTAATACAGAAATAGTGAAACTCCTTTTAGGAACTTAGGGGTTAGAATCATGGAACTTAATTTCCCAATAAATGAAATTGACCTGAATGCCCACTGCTGCGCATAACAGAAAACTTAATGTGCCTCCAGGTAATCCAATCACTTCTGTTTTCTTACTTTATTCCTTTCAATATCTTTTGGGTTAATATTTTGCCTGAGTCGGGCGCGACTGCCTTCGGCTCAGGTCATGATCCTGGAGTCCCGGGCTCCCTGCTCAGCAGGGAGTCTGCTTCTCCCTCTGACCCTCCCCCCTCTCATGTGCTCATTCTCTTTCATTCTCTCTCTCAAATAAATAAATAAAATCTTAAAAAAAATATATATTTTGCCTGAGTCAAAGCTCTCCACCTCCAATGTCTCCTCTCCTCTCCAGAAGTGGGATCTATACTGCGCCATGTTTTTTGTGTCATCTGGCCTCGGGTGGGCGGGGCATCTGGCTTTTGGTCCTTTTGTCCACTGGGGGATCTTTCACACAGGAAACCACACCACGCATGCTTGGTACCTGGTTCTCCATTCCTGTCATCTCTGTTGCAGAGACATCTGCTCCCCCACACTCTTCCGCAGTTTGCCTCACACGGGGCAGTCTGCAGCTTCCTCCCCCACCTCTCCCAGTCGGCTGGCTCATTCCCCCGCTACTTCTGTCCCTCTGGGGAGTGCCGTCGATTTCAGGACACCTTTCCATTCCAGTCCAGGATTTCATAAAATAAGAGAATGTAAAAAGGAGTGCTCAGGTCTTTATCCTTAAACACATCTCTGTTTTATTCTACCATGGTCAAACTATGTAGTGGGGGTGAAGAAGGTCCACTGAAGTTTGTGATCTCTTTACTCACCAAGGGCATAATTTCCTACTACTTTTTGATCTTCCCTCCAGATTATTTGGTCCCAGCCCAGAGGCACGGAGATTCCGTCCAATCCATTTCCTCTTCTGATGAATATCTCTGGGAGGCAGGAAAATTACCTCATCTTATTCAGTCAAGGTTCTACCAGAGAAAAAGAAGCAATAGGATATATATATTTTTTATTTTTATATATTTCTCACTCTATACATATATACACATACATACATATGGTGATTTTTATGTTCATATTATTTTCATATATGCTCATACATATGTATGTGTACATGCATATATATGTATAGATTGGTAGATATAGATATATAGTAAGATTTATTTCAAAGAATTGGCTTACTTGGTTGTGGGGTCTGTCTGGTCAAGTCTGAAATCCATCAGGCTAGAAACTCTTGGGAAGGAGCTGACGCTGTAGTCCACAGGAGGAATTTCTTCTTCCGCAGAGAAACCTCAATCTCTGCTCTTAAAGTCTTCAACTGATTGGATGAGGCCCACCCACATTATTCAGGGTAATTTCCTTTACTTAAAGTGATTGCAGATGTTAATCCCATTTACAAAATGCCTTCACAGTAATGCCTAGCTTAGTACTGGAATGAAAAACTGGGTACTAGAGCCTCGCCAAGTTAACACATACAACTAACCATCACATATGCATTCTCACTCTGGTTTATGTATAAATTTTATGTTCTAAGTTCTCCACACAAATCAGCCTTTGGAGCTTAAAGGAAAAGAAATATTCTCTCCTCAAAATTCTGGCTCTTGCAGGAACGCCCTGGGTGGCTCAGTCAGTTGAGCATCTCACTCTTGGTCTCTGCTCAGGTCATGGGATCTCAGGGTCATGGGATCAAGCCCCAAGGCCAGCTCTGCACTCAGCGCTGAGTCAGCTTGAGATTCTTTCTCTCCCTCTTCTGCCCCACCTGCCATGATCTCTCTCTCTCTCTCTCTCTCAAATAAATAAATTAAAGTTTAAAAAAAAATTGAGGGCTCTTGCAATGGAAATCCAGGCTTTCAATAATAACGCTTCATCTAAAAGTTTATAAGTTAATTCCAGTAGTAATGTATTCCTTGGTTCTCAGCTATACTTGCCCACCTCAAAAAACAATGAATATCACTGAAATAAGTGAAGAGCCCATGCAACAAAAAAATTTCAGGAAAGAAAAAAACCTCAGCCGTTATTTTCAAACTTTATCCCACCAAATTCTAAGACCCCACGAATAAGCCAAGATTTTTTTTCTTTCTCCAAATTTCTGTTTAAATTCTAGTTAGTTAACATATAGTGCAATATTAGTTTCAGGTGTAGAATTTAGCGATTCATTACTTACATACAATGCCCAGTGCTCATCACAACAAGCCCTCCTTAATCCCCATTACCTGTTTAGCCCATCCTCCCCCAAACTCCCCACCTCTCCTTGGTAACCATCAGGTTGTTCTCTAGAGTTAAGAGCCTATTTCTTGGTTTGCCTCTCTTTTTTCCCCACTATGTTCATTTGTTCTGTTTCTTAAATTCTACATGAGTGAAATCACATGGTATTTGTCTTTCTCTGACTTAGTTCACTTAGCATAATACTCTCTAGTTCCATTCACGTTGTTGAAAATGAGAAGATCTCATTTTATATATATACCACCTCTTCTTTATCCATTCAGCAGTTGATGGACATTTTGGGCTCTTTCCATAATTTGGCTATTGTTGGTAATGCTGCTATAAACATCAGAGTGCATGTATCTCTTTGAATTAGTATTTTTGTATTCTTGGGGTAAATATCCAGTGGTGCAATTGCTGGATCGTATGTTGCTTCTATTTTTAACTTTTTGAGGAAACTGCGTACTGTTTTCCAGAGTGGCTGCACCAGTTTGCGTTCCCACCAGCAGTGCAAGAGACTTCCCCTTTCCCCACATCCTCACCAACACCTGTCATTTCCTGTGTTGTTAATTTTAGCTGTTCTGACAGGTGTGAGGTGATATCTCATTGTAGTTTTGAGTTGTATTTCCCTGATTAGTGATGTTAAGCATCTTTTCATGTGTCTGTTGGCCATCTGAATGTCCTCTTTGGAAAAATGTCTATTCATGTCTTCTGCCACTTTTTAATTGGATTATTTGGTTTTTGGGTGTTGAGTTTGATAAGTTCTTTATATATTTTGGATACTAACCCTTTATCAGATATGTCATTTGCAGTATCTTTTCCCATTCCTTTGGTTGCCTTTTAGTTTTTTTTATTGTTTCCTTTGCTGTGCAGAAGTTTTTATCTTGATAAAGGCCCAATAGTTCATTTTTGCTTTTGTTTCTCTTGCCGCGGGACATACTTAGTAAGAAGTTCTTATGTAAGCTGAGATTTTTAAAAATTAGATCAAATTTAATGGAAATATATGAAAGACATGAACTTAATAAAAATGTAAGACATTTTGCTTTATTTTTCTAGGTTCTTTTATCTTGGTTTTTATGGGAAGTTATTTTTAATGGCATGTTCTTATGTTCTCCTAGACTAGTGATATAGGGAGGATATGAGTGAAATAGGGCATGAACTATTAAGCTGGTGAGAATGAGCAGATAATGCTAATGAAAATTCAGTCCATCTCCAGTTAATTCAATTCACCACATATCATTCATTCTCATTCATTCATTTATTCATTCATTCATTCATTCATTCATTCATTCATAAGTATTGATTGCCATCTTATGCTACCTAAGCACAGGAATATGACCATAAGTTGAGACACAGCCTCTCTGCCCCCAGAATGCTGACAGGAGAGACATATGTGGACAACAATTATAATATAGTGCAACAGGGGGCTGTTAAAATGGGATAAGTACAGGATGCTAAGAAAACAGAGAAGAGGTATACAATCCAGCCTAGAGAAGAAATAGAAGCTTTCAGAGGAAGGTGATATGTGAGTCCTAAGAAAGTATAAGATATTGGCAGGTAAATGAGGAAATCACACTGCCTATTTACTGCCATTTTGTTGGTAGGAAACAGCAATGTGCATGACACATCTGGGGACTGCAGTCTGTCCTTGGGTCAGTTCTGTGTGAGACCTTAAGTCAGACTGGAATCAGGACAAAGAACGATAAAGTCATAATTCTTTGTTGTTGTTGCTGGAAGCACGGTTTGTTTGTTTTAGTTGGGAGAATGGTATTTTATTTTTTATTCAAGTGTAATTAACATACAGTGTTATATTACTGTCAGGTGTACAATATAATGATTCAGCAATTCCATATATTACTCAGTGCTCATCATGACAAGTGTAATTTTTTTTTTTTTTAAGAAAGAGAGCACGCATGCGTGGGGGGTGGGGAGGCAGGGAGAAAGGGCAGAGGGAGAGAGAGAAACCCAAGCAGGCTCCACGCCCAGCACAGAGCCTCAATCTCACAACCTCAAGATCATGACCTGAGCTGAAATCAAGAGTCACATGCTTAACTGACTGAGCCACCCAGTCGCCCCACGGTAAGTGTGTTCTTAATCCTCTCCACCTAGAGAAAGGCATAATTCCTGGGAAACTATGTTTAATTTATCCACAGCAGTGTAAGTTATGAAAAAAATCATAATAAAATATTTAAAATGAGAGAAACTGGGCTGAGGCAATATCATTAAGAGCTGTTGAGTACCTGAATTTTGTCAGGACAAATAAATTTTCTTTTTGGCTGTTTTTTCAACTTTATTGAGGTATATACAATTGAATTTTTTTCAAGATTTTTTGCGTGTACAGAGTGCACACATCTCAAACGCTCAAATTTGAAGTCTAAAATGTCCTTTTAAATAATACCTCCTTTTTTTAAGATTTTATTTATTTATTTGACAGAGAGAGAGAGAGACAGCGAGAGAGGGAACACAAGCAGGGGGAGTGGGAGAGGGAGAAGCAGGCTTCCCGCGGAGCAGGGAGCCAGATGTGGGGCTCGATCCCAGGACCTTGGGATCATGACCTGAGCCAAAGGCAGACGCTTAATGACTGAGCCACCCAGGCGCCCCAAATAATCCTTCCTTTTAAACATCTGTTTTGTTATTCATAGATTCATGGAACTAGTTCAAGAGGCCTGAAAATGTTTTGTGGCTGATTCTTTTACTTTTGGCAAAATATACTTAAATTATCTATCCAACTTTTCAGAACCTCCAGAGACCGTCTCAGTAATCCAATCCATTGTTTAATAATCCTTATAGCTAAGAAATTATTCTTTCTAACTACCATGAACGTCCTCCCTGGCATTAGTGGACATAACAAGGTGTGGCCGCTTTCTCAATTGTCAAAACAACAGCAATCCAGAGACACAACAGCTGCACTGGTCCCTCTGTTTGGTAACGTCTGTCTACTTCTAAAATCTCTTAAAATCTATTGGAAAGTCTCTACTAGAAGATGAATAGCCACTGAGTATTAATTAATCAATTGCCTGTTCTGCAAGTGAGCTCATGTGTTAGTAGTCTGCAGTCATGGAGTGCTTTCCCATTGATTCTTCAACAATGCCGAGTCCTGGGTTTCTCAACCTGGGCACTACTGTCATTAGGACAGAGAGATCTTTGTTTGGGGGAGCCTTCCTATGCATTGTGAGATGTTTACCAGCATCCCTGGACTCTACTTCTTAGATGCCAACAGCAGCCCTCCCCTCTCCCTGTCACGCCAATAAAAAATGTCTCCAGACTTTGCCATTTGATCCCTGGGGTACAAGGAAAAATCATTCCTGTTTGAGACCCACTGACCTTATATTACCTTGTTTCAAAAGGTCTAAAGAGAGCTAACTACTATTACAAGTGAGATTTTTTAATCTATAGCTAAGAAACCAAATTTTCACACATTTGAACTGCTTGTAAATAACCTCAGATTATTTTATTATTATTAAAGCAGTACTCGCTTTTAAAAAACAAGTCCAAATATTCTTGAAGATATAAACTGCAGAGTAAAATCTCCCCTTTGTCCTGCAATTACTGGTCCCACTTCCCAAAGACGACCACTGTTGACGGTTTGTTGTGAATACATCAGCATTTTATAAACACAAGTATTATATCGCCTTTATTTTATATAAATCAGATCAAACTATACAGACTATTGTTCAACATACATATGTGAATATATAGTTCCGAAATTGCCCCATGTATCTAACAAACCTCTGCTGTGACTGATATTTTTGTTTTGTTTTTAAATATCTTAAATAGTGGGACACCTGGGTGGCTCAGTCAGTTAAGCGTCTGCCTTAGGCTCAGGTCATGATCCCGGGGTCCTGGGATCAAGCCCTACACTGGGCTCCTGGCTCAGCGGGGAACCTGCTTCTCCTTCTGCCTCCCACCCCCCTCCTGTTTGTGCGCATGCACGTGCTCTCTCTCCCTCTCTCTGACAAATAAATAAATCTTTAAAAAATATATCTTAAATAGTTATCGGCAGTCATCATTTAAGATAGAAATTATCTTTTAAAATAAATGGACTGTGGGCGCCTGGATGGCTCAGTCGATTAAGCATCTGCCTTCAGCTCAGGTCATGATCTCAAGGTCCTGGGATTGAGCCCTGTGTCAGACTCCCTGCTAAGAAGGGAGTCTGCTTCTCCCTCTCACTCTCCCTCTGTGCACTTTTTCTCTCTTTCAAGTAAATAAATAAAATATTTAAAAAAATAAAATATTAAAATAAAATAAAAGGACTGAATGTAGGGAAAGTTTGTGTGCGCATGTGCATGCATGTGTGTGCACACATGTGTGTTTATTTTACTTCCTAACAAGGTATTTAGTAAACTATCTCTATAGTCTTGATGCTGTAATTATCTAAGAAAATAGAATATTGCATATTTTCCAGAGATCATAAAAAGGATTTCAAATGCGGGAAATAAGTTGTAGAATCCAATGACACTCTTACCTTAGTGTTTACACGAGTCATAGCTGAACAGAAACACAATAAACATTTTAATGAAATGTACCAATTACACTCACCTACTTTATTTTAGATTTAACTGAACAGAGATGCCCTTAGGCATTGACTTCAGAGCAACCATATTAAAATGTTCCATATTAACATTTAAGGTTGTTTCACAATAAGGGTTATAATTTCACCTTCGAGTTGGCATTTTCATGAGTTCCCTAGACAAAATTGTAAGTGCTTGTGCATTTCTGTCAAGGTCTGTCAAAAAGTAAAAGCTAAGTTTTATTCCATTAATGATAAACCACTAGGAACTTTGCCTCCAAAAAATGTTTATTATTAAGATTTTAGTCCCGAGTTGGAAGAAAAAGGTTATTTTAGTAAGGTTTGTTTGTGCAGACTCACCTTGGTGCCAACTTTCCATCTCCAGTGACAAGAGTTGTTCTCCTCCTTATATGGAAGGTGGAAGAAGACACCTTCAAAAAGGGAAATTTTTGCCCTGCTTTTAGACTGATGGTGGAGGGCAGAGAGCCCTCCCTGTGTTTGTTTGTTTGTTTTTAACTGTCTTTAACTGTCTTAATACTTAGGCCAAAGTGGCATATTTTGGGGTGGCATAATATGATCCCCTTCAACTGCAAAATTCTCCGATAACCATCTTATACTGGCCCCTTACTCTATCATTCTATCATGGAGCCCTAAAGCTATTTGGTGATCAGAGAAAGGTATCCTTCTGTGCTGAGCGAGACAGAGGAGCTGTGCTAGCCCAGAGAGGAATTTTGGGGCCAGGCTGGGGTGAGGAGGTGTCCACGGAGGGAGCTGGTGTCTGGTATCGTGTATCAGGTTTCTAACAGGGCAAGGAGAGTGCTCATATAGGAAAAATGCCCATTACCAGGAGTCAGAACTGAATGGGGGTGAGGAGGGCGACCATGCAGGAAGAGGATCTGTCAAGATAATAACTATATTAAGGATAACAGAAAGCAGTTTCTCATTGTCAGAGAAGGGAGTTAGAGATATGTAAAGGGAAAAAATAGACTGAACCTTCTAGTGTTGGCTGGGAATTGGAATTCCCCCCTACAAAATGCTTATTAATTACAAAAGCTAACTTTACAGTGGAGGAGTTTTGGAGACATCACCTTAACCAAGTGACCAAAGTGATCATCATCAGTAATGGGACAAATCAAAATCTTGCATAACAGGCTGAAATGAGCATCACTTCTGTGAATTTCTTGCCAAAGGTGCATAATGTAAATCTAATTTTGATGAAATATCATACAACCAAAATTTAGGGACATTCTACAAAATGTTCAACTTGCAATCTTCATAAGTGTCGAGGTCATAAAAGATAAAGAAAGACTAAGAAACTATAGATTGAAGGAAACTAAAGAAATGTGACAATTAAACGCAAGGATTATGAACTAGATTCTTTTACTATAAAGGACTTTTGAGCAATATGTGAAACATGAATGGATTCTGAGGTTGACATGGTAGTAAGGCATCAATGTTAATTTCCTTATTTTGATGGTTCTAGCTTGGTTATGTAGGAGAATGCCCTTGCTTATAGAAAAAAACACAACCAAAATTTTTAGGTGTGATGGAGCATCTGATCGGAAACTTATTCTCAAATGATTTGGCGGGGGGGGATTCATTCTTTATACTATATTTGAAACTTTAAGTTTGATACCACCTCAAAATAAAGTTATTTTTAAAATATCACTATTTAAGACTTTATTTTTTTAAAGATTTATTTATTTATTTATTTATTTGAAAGAGAAAGAATGAGAGAGACAAAGAGCACATGAGAGTGGGGAGGGTCAGAGGGAGAAGCAGACTCCCTGCTGAGCAGGGAGCCCGATGCAGGACTCGATCCCGGGACTCCAGGATCATGACCTGAGCCGAAGGCAGTCGCTTAACCAACTGAGCCACCCAGGCACCCAATATCACTATTTAAGACTTTAAATATATCTTTGAATCATAATGTTATAAAAACGTGGAGTTAATTTCATGGCACAATCATTGAAGAGCTGTATCTGCTTCTAAAGATAAACTTAAAAGATAGGACATAAGAGCATAATATCCATAAAAATAAGTTACTCTGGAAGAATTTTCAAAACAGCAGCATGAAAACACAGGCAGGTATGTCTAGTTAAAACATCTTCTAACAGTAACTGTGGCTGAAGGCTGACAATTCATCAAAGAATTTTTCTGAAACCCCTGATTTTTATTTTTTTTTAAGTAAGCTGCACACCCAATGTGGGGCTCGAACACATGAACCCGAGATCAAGAGTCTCATGCTCTATGGACTGACCCAGCCAGGCATCCCTGAAACCCTTAAATTTTAAATTTTGTTCTTAAGACATTAATAAAGATATCAAAAGTCAGTATCAACACAAATTAACCTTATTTTATGTACACTTGAAGTCTCTGAAATGTATGATGTTCTACCAGTGACATCCAGTGGTACACAAATCCTTTGACTTAATTTTAATCAGTTTGTTGAAAAAAATATTGATAATTTTAAAATAATTTCACAAGTGAAAGTACTATTTACAACATAGCTCATTATTACATAGATTTAACCATTTCCTTCAACAAATGATGTGCTCTGAAAAACTAAGTACAGTCAAAACCTGACATAACTAGATTTCTTCTCTATAAAAATGTCACTTGCCCTGTTATTAAATGTCCTGCGGCATCTTTACAAAGAAAATAGCCATTTTTATTCTTTTCATGTCTTGATGACAGATTACAAATACATTTTTACAAAATAAATGCTATTGACAGTTCAAGCTATTCTGTTCTTATTTCTTATAATTGACAATATTCGAGAAAGTTCCAAGCAGGTACAAACTTGATAAGGATAATAAGCAACAGAATTACATTTGGGAGTCCCCAGTAATCTTCAAAGTTTATATAAATCTGAGGTTATAAAGTGGCATCGTTACTTTATATCCACACAAAAACCTGCATGTGGATTTTTATAGCAACTTTATTCATAACTGCCAAAATTTGGGTGCAACCTACAGATGTCCTTCTGTGGATACATTCAGACAATGGAATATTATTCAGTACTAAAAAGAAATTAGTTATTAAGCCATAAAAAGACATAGAGGATCTTTAAATGCATGTTACTAAGTGAAAAAAGCCCATCTGAAAAGGGCAGGAACTTTATTTCATTCAGTGCAGTTTGCACAAAATCTTGCACAAAGCCTCACACATAGGAACTATCCAATCTGTGAGTGAGCAGGTGCATGTACTTTCCTGATGGTCTCTATGTGTTCTTCCTCTAGTACCAGACCAACCTTGATTCTGAGAACTCAATAAATTCCTGATTTTTTAAATGATTGGCTGAGAGGTTTTTGAAAGAGAAGAAAGGAACTGAGTTAAACTCTAAAGTATGGCAGACATTTCATAGAAAAAGAAGGGTTGGTTGTGGGAGCAGGGGGGACGCCACCGCCCCCCCGCCCCGTCCTGCTCCCACAACCAACCGCAGGGGGACGGTTATCTGTGACATTCCACGTGGGAAACAACACGAGAAAAGGCAAAGAAAGGAGATTCCTGGCATCTTCTGGGAACATGGAAAAGAACGTCCCAATAGCATGGAGGTTCTTGGAAAAGAGCTGGCCTCAGGCTAGTGAGCAAGGTGAGGCTCCCATCTATACCTGACAGAATGAGAGCCTGTTTTAGGATACTGGGAGAAAACCACTTTTTGAAATGTTTTTTTATTAACCTTCTCTCCTCGTTCTTCATCAGTGGTTCCTGGGAGCGGGCAGGATGTCGAGTGTTCCCTCGGCTATTTCCCCTGTGGGAATATCACCAAGTGCCTGCCTCAGCTACTTCACTGCAACGGAGTGGACGACTGCGGCAACCGGGCTGATGAGGACAACTGCGGTGAGTGAAGCGCCCGCCCGTAGTCACCGCCGGACCCGGGGCGGACGCAGCGAACTGAAGTCGCTGACACATCTCCCAAGGAGAAAAGGGGAAAGAGAAAACTCAGTTGAAATACAAAATAGATGTCACTTAAGGACATCTTACATTTCTTTTATTAGCTTAAAACATCCATTCTTTTCAATGTGTTAGTCTCACAGCCAATATTTCAGGAAAGTGGTGATTGTGCACATAGTTTTTTATCCCGCAAACCGGTCCAGTGAGCATCTTACCGGCAGAAGGGTGTAGAAACTGAGAATATGGGCTCTGGAGCCAGACTGCCGGGTTTGAACTCGGGTACAACGATAACCAATGATGTAGTCTTGCGAATGTGTTTTAGCCTCTCTTTGCCTCCGTTTTCTCATGTTAGGAAAGGGTTTGGAAACTGACCCTTTGAATTTGGGAAGATTATATGTAAGAGATTAGAAGAAAGAGGCATACAGCAAGTGCTAGTTAAGTGTTAACGGCTATTGCCCTTTCTTATCTTTTGCTGACTACAGTTCTGAAGGACAAAAGAGACCTCCTAGAAAAGAACAAACAATTAAGTCCTCCCTACCTATTACTTAACCAACAATCATATTTATAATCTTGTAAAGCCAACAAGTAGGGCTTCCAGCCAGCAAGAATATCTGGAAAACTTGGCTTTGGGTTAGAATTTTGTTCAAATTTCTGAAGCCTCAAAAACACAAATGTATAAAAGAACTTCAGTTGGCTGGATTTGACTCACTAGGAAAATGGGCTTTGGTTAATAATGTAAATATAATAAGATTTCTCACTCATGGAGAAATAAGGTACTATTTTTGGAGGACAAAAACAGGCATGACGATTTGAAGTGCTGTCTAAATAATACATTGAGGAGGACTTGATGTCTTCACTCCCTGAAGTATTAGAGACTTTTTAAGGCACGACTTTGAAGGAGTTAACTCTTCAATGTTTGGAACATTGTCTCTAGATGGTGGAGGTTAACTCAAAACACACTTTCTAAACTGGTGAGCTTAAGCTAAAATTGCCTTTGATTTGGATGGCTATACATATGTGTTTTCTTCTTTAAAAATATATTTTTAAATATATATGCGTGATTATAATTAAATATATATTAGATACAAGTATATATAAATATAAAATTTTATATGTAATATAAAAATATATACTCTATCTTGTTAAAATACCTGAATACTGAACAAATTAAAAAAAGAAGAAGAAAAGAAAACAGTGTTCTGCCCACTGCCAGCCACTCTCAAGCTGCGAGCAGTTCAGATAGAGAAAGTGGCTTCAGGGCTTCCCACCAGTGGAAATGTTGGCAGGAAGCAGGAAAAAACTTCGTGCAACAGGAAATTTGCCACCAAAAGTAGTTTCTCAGTGAAAAAAAAGCTTGGGAGTTCCTGCTTGAGTGCTAAATTTAAAGAAACCAAGTAACAAAAGTAACAATCCTCACCGTGATACTTAGTTACTCAAGTTTCTCAGGATTTACCATCCAGCAAATTCAGATGTGGAGATCAGGCTCGGGAGATCTGGACTTCAGTTCTGGCTATGAAGAGGGTTAAAATGGCTGTTTTCTGCTCTGTGAAATGAGAATAATAAAAGGATCTGTGACCACCCAGTCTTCAAAAGATTCAATGAGATCCTGTATCTAAGATGCTCAGCCCAGTACTTGACACCTAATTAGCATTCAGTAAATGTTAAGTTGTGTATCAGTGAGCTGTTATTATTACAAACTTAGTGACATAAGAAGTAATCATCTATTTCGCTGGCCATTCGGTGGGTCAACAACTCAGCTCAGTTGGACTTTCTCAGGCATCTGCGGTTATCTGTGGATCAGCTTTGTCGTCATGCCTGGGACCTCGGCTGAGATAACCAGAGTGACTCAGCTCCAGAGTGGTCCTCCCGCAGGTCAAGCCAAGCTTGTTCCCGCAGTAGAGACATGGCACTCAGGAGTGAACTGGAAGCGTACAAGGCCTCTTGACACCTAGGCTCAAAAACGGCGCACTCGCCCCACGTCCTTGCCGAAGCGAGTCACAAGGTCGGCCATGTTTCAAGGGGTCAAATGGGCCCCTACCCCTGCTAAGAGGGGCTGCAAAGGCACACTGCCAGGGGCTTGCGCAGAGGGAAGGCAGGGACTGCAGCCTCTTCTGCAAATTCTACCACGGGTGCTATTATGATTGCTTTTCCCACAAGCATTGATATTAACTCTCAGTGACTCAGAGTCCCCACGTGGTGACTTTAGGAAGTCCTGTTAGTTAAACAATTTAAATATCTCTAGGAACAACCATGGTTTGTCTATTTACTTATTGAAACAGCAGCTCATATTTGAAGGAATGATATTTTTCCATACGCTTGCTTTTGTAGTTACATGTTCATACAAGTAGATGTGTGTGTGCCTGTGTGTGGGTCGGTGGGTGCACGTGTATCCTATTGATTATGGGATAGTCAGGAGGTGGGTAAGTTTTCCCACATCTCCTGAAAATGTAATTATAGTTTATTGGGGGGGGGGGGAAGGTAAACTGTGTAGATTTGTAGATTTGCACCTTAATTATGTTAGTTATCCTGATTAATTATCTTGGTGAATTTTAATAGAGAGAATACAACAGAGAAAATATTAAGGCCTATTCCTTTATACTTAGAATTTGAGTTCTGGTGACAAGGATGGACTTAACTCTTGTGAAAACAATACCAATCGGAATAAAAGTCGGGTTAGAGATGTATCCACCCATCATGGTTTCTTCTTTTTCCACCTCTTTGACTTTTTCTCCCTCCCAGTCTTTATTCAGCTCTCTGGATCTGAGAGCCATTCTCTCTCATTCCATCTTATCGTTTCCATGTGTCTCCCCACTTCCATTCTGCCCCCATAACTGTCCCCATCCCTTTTTTCACTCTCTCTCAACTTCCCTTTCATGCTTGTCTTTTCCTCTATTCTTTTCTCTCTCAAACGGAGTCTATCACAATATTCATAAATTAGACTTTAATTATCATTTCGCTCACCTCATTAAGTTTATAAACTGGTTGTTAAATAGATTTTAATATCTTTACCTCCAAAGAAAAAAACCCAAGCAGTTGCTTTTAATTTCTATGTGGCACTCAATAGATACCTGCCACCCCTACTGCACCCTTGGGCTGTGTATCCCAGAATAGTGGCTTGTATTTTATTGTAAGTAGACTCTGAGGTTCAAGAAAATCTTGGCGGGGGGGGCCTGGGTGGCTCAGTCGTTAAGCCTCTGCCTTCGTCTCGGGTCATGATTCCAGGGTCCTGGGATCGAGTCCCGCATCGGGCTCCCTGCTCAGCAGGAAGCCTGCTTCTCCCTCTCCCACTCCCCCTGCTGGTGTTCCCTCTCTCGCTGTGTCTCTCTCTGTCAAATAAATAAATAAAATCTTTAAAAAAAAAAAGAAAGAAAATCTTCAGGGGGTTCTGTGAATTCCCTGGAAACTATAAAATGCTGTATATTTGTGCACATGTAGACTTTCAATAAAAAGTATCCATAACATCAAACCTTTGCAAAAGGTTTTATAGTTTTTAAAAGGCAAAAAAGATTCCTAATCCCTGTCATTGACTAAAACAGAAATCTCCTAAAAAACGATTTAATCCTGAGTTGGAATCAATTTCCCCCAATTAGCACTCAGAATTCACTCGTGTAAAATTATTATATTGTCAGTAGTTTACAAAAATAATCACAACAATAATGACTTTTCCTTACCTTCTTTGATTTCTCTTTAAATAGAAACAGAATTGTTGGAAGATTCCTCAACCAGGCATCAGAAAGCTCAGGCTCAGATCCTAGAAGTGCCTCTTTCTGTATGTTGTTACCTGCCTGGGCAAATCATTTTTTGGCTCAGTCCCATTTTCCTTATTTGTGAGATTGGAATAATAAATTTGTTGTGAGAATTAAGTGAATTACATATATCTATCTATCTATCTATCTATCTATCTATCTATCTATCTATCAGGGAATCAATCTGTGCAGATCAGATTATTGACCCCTATATTCAGTAGTTACTCTCGAGTTTACATCTTTTTAATTCGATCCCAGGAATTGCTTATATTTGACTGGACTTCAAAACAGGGAAATCCTGGTCTGTATGTATGAAGGGAAGTGTGAAACAAGTTGAGTCAAAATAGTATAAGCAATCTGTTCTGAAAGTTTTACTAATTTGTTGTCTTAAGGACCTCTGACATGAGCAGGGAATTCATTCATAAAAATAAAATATTCAGGTCACAGATGAAATAACTCAAGTTCTAGCTATAGATGTATATAAAGACCTTAAATCTTGGCATATGAAAATGAACAGCATTTTGTTTAATCAAAAATACTAATTAAAAATACAAGTGACATTTGAAAAGCAATTAATATTAAAATGTTTTTATTAGACCAAAAAGAGTATGCTATTTTAAAACCTCCTTTATTCACCATTGCCAACATTTGAAAACCCTCAAATCTAGTTTTGGAAATATGGGTGAAATCATAATCTCTTCTTATGAAAACATGTCTATGTAACAAATACTATGTTAAACTATTACTGGTTTTATGTCAGAAATATATCTCTTGGGCGCCTGGGTGGCTCAGCCGTTAAGTGTCTGCCTTCAGCTCAGGTCATGATCCCAGGGTCCTGGGATTGAGTCCCGCATTGGGCTCCCTGCTCAGTGGGGAGCCTGCTTCTCCCTCTGCCTCTCTCTCTCTCTCTCTCTGTCTGTCTCTTATGAATAAATAAATAAAATCTTTTTTTAAAAAAGAAAAGAAGTATATCTCTCCTGAAATTCATCTAGACCAGCGAATCTCCCCGTGTAGTTCTGGACCAAACTCCTCAGCATTAGCCACGAAGTTAAGAATGCAAGTTCTCAGGCCCCAGACCAGCCCGGGTGAATCCGAAACTCAGCCAGTGGCTGAACAATGTTTCTGCAAGCTCTTTAAGTCATTCCGACGCACACTACACTTTGAGAACCACTGACCGACACCCAAGCGAGCAGAAAATAAGGAATACACGTGAAATAGTAACATCAGTAGAAATAAACGAGAATCAAGTGTTCCATGGTATGCCAGCATGCTCATTTGCTAACAAACTCCATTATCATTATAATCAAATGTGTTCGTTTCTGTAAGAAACCCTGACACTGCATTGGTTGCAGTCATCTAGAAATACATATATTAAAAAAAAAATTGAACTCTGGTCAAAACCTCAACCATGGTCAGCTGACACGCTGTTGCTGTCCATGGGTGAGTAGGCTAGGACATCCCAGGAAGGATAACAGAATTTCACCACCACCTTTAGGGCCCGGGTGATAAAAATGATGAAATGCAGTTATTTCTCTTGCATCTTATTACCGAATCCCCTTCACCAGCTGTGGGTTGTTTTTTTTTCCTTCTTCTCATTTTATAGTATCTGGGTAATTTGTGTTCCCCTGGCTGTTCATTTTTAAGATATTCATGTTTATATTCTGTTTAATGCCAATTAAATTAAGTCAGAAAGTTGGTTCTTTTCAAAATATGTAAATCTCATGCATATTTGAATAAGTATCATTAAATATATTTATAATCACATAAAATACAGTATCTTAACATATAAATTAAAGAAAAACCCACAGCTAAAAATCAATTTTAGAGGGATCATTTATGACTTAACAGCATATTGCCAAATAAAAAAATTTTTTGTAATGGAAGGGGACTACTTTTCCTTAATTAGAACTTTTAAGATATATCCAAAAACATACCTCCAAGCTACTTAACATTGACACTAATAATAATTATTAAAATAGAAAAGTAAGTCAAATCAAAATAGTAGTAATAAAATTTAGCAGAGTCACCAAGAAAATGAAACACCATTAAATAAATTAAACTGATTCCTCATGTATTGAACTGGAATATGAACTAAATATATTTGGAAAAAAAAATACAACCTTTGTATTATCACAGGCATTTTAAAGAAGCACTCTGATTTGGCTATTGAATTCCCAGTTTTCTTTTAAAAAATAATTTCTCGATAATGGGATAGTTTACTGAATATAAAAATAAAATAAAATGTCTCAGTATAAAAAATATAACACATCTACTCACTGAACATTTTTCATGGACATAATGCAAACAAAAGCAATAGATTTAAAGTTTTCCACTGCATTCACAAAAATCCCTTTCTTCCTAAAATATTTGGGCAATACAGAATTCATAGACATATACAGACACACATTTGTCAAAATCAATTGCACCATTTTTATAACTTTGATCCTTACTGATAAGCTTCAATATGAAAATGAACAATTTTTCCCCTGAGTTATACCATTTGATATATTCCCACACAATTTTCCATATGTTTTTGCCATGTATCACTAACCCATTTTTCTTCTCAGAACTGTCACAGATGCGATCAAACAAGGCTAGGGACCAAAAAAAAAAAAAAAAAAAAAACTTCAGGAATCATTAGAGCAGTATTTGTTGCAAGAATGACAAATCAAAAAAAAGTGGGACCTTTCGCTTTTTCAGCTAAAACTCTCAGATACTTGGGAGAATACATCTGGGTAAATACTGAGGGAATTGGATTAGAAAAAGGTGAAACCTTCACCGAGAAATCATTTATGTCCATTTTAAACTGAGTACTAACTCAGTAGTAAAAATGAAATAATAAAGTAGAATCAAATTCTCAGATACTATGGCATTTATTCACTACCTCTAGATTCTTATTTAAAAAGAACTCTGGGGCACCTGGGTGGCTCAGTTGGTTAAGCGACTGCCTTCAGCTCAGGTCATGATCCTGGAGTCCCGGGATCGAGTCCCACATCGGGCTTCCTGCTCAGCAGGGAGTCTGCTTCTCCCTCTGACCCTCTTCCCTCTCGTGCTTTCTATCTCTCATTCTCTCTCTCTCTCTCTGAAATAAATAAATAAAATCTTTAAAAAAATAAAAATAAAAAGAACTCTGCATTTCCAGATTAGAAATTTGCTAGCATTCCTTCTTTTGTATTATAAGCAGATGGTCATACAAAGAGGGCTCTCCGTCGAAGTCACATCAACCCACCTCATCCCCCTATTGGAGCCAAGTTGAATTACTCTACCATAAGGACCCAAGCTCTGATACCATCCCTCAGTAGATTCTTTTTTTTTTAATGTTTTATTTATTTATTCATGAGAGTCAGAGAGAGAGAGAGAGAGGCAGAGGGAGAAGCAGGCTCCCTGCCTAGCAGGGAGCCCGATGCGGGACTCGATCCCAGGACCCTGGGATCATGACCTGAGCCAAAGGCAGACGCTTAACCATCTGAGCCACCCAGGTGCCCCCCTTAGTAGATTCTTTGAACATTCCTCACTTTAGCAGAGGAAAAGGATGTCTACAGGAAAAAAGATGAAGACATTTGTTATTCTGTTTCCATGTTAGTATTTCTATCATCCACAGGGGAAATAGAAATCTCTTCTAATACATTTTGAGTGGTGTAGTAGGCTAGTATCTGCTAAAAATTCATGTCCACCTACAACCTCAGAATGTGACCTTATTTGGAAATAAGGTCTTTGCAGATGTAATGAAGGTAAGGAGTTTCTGGTTTCCCCCAGATTCTGCTGCCTAGGGAGAAGGGAGGGCAAGAAGACCCTTCCATTCTCTCCTTCTCTGGTCCAGGTATCTTGTGCAGATGAGGAACAGCAAAGCCCGCCCTCCTTTTTTGTTTTTCCAAATCTCAATGCTCAAATATAGGCCTTTGAAAATCAATTGCTAAGAATTTGACTCCTTTTGTTATCTGCAAGCTTCTGCTTGTCCTTTCCCCAAGGCAATGAAAGTGGAAAAATTTAGCTGCCTGCTGTAGGTAAAAGGACAGAGAATGCAAAAAATTCAAGGGAAGAAAAACTTCGTTAATACCCCAAAATATTTTCCTGTCACTGGCTTGACACTTCCTAACCTATGAGAATTAGATACACAGTATTTATTTACGAGTGTGATGGTGATAACATATATTTTTAAATTTTAAAAAGATGTTAAGAACGTTTGAAGTGTATTCAAGGACTCCTTTAATTTGTAACTGAGCCTGAATTGAAAATTCTGGAACATCAAATATTTCTTCATTTCCTAAATACAGCTTTTTATCCAGGTGTCAGAATGATGGCAATGCCAGGAAGTTTGATGTAGAACTTAGCTCTTCTCACTTTAGAATATTCCACTTAAAGTTGGTGACGTACCTTTTTTAAGGTTAAAAATGCAAGAGGAAAAGTGACATGGGTCATGAGTATGTATTAATATACAAGCATGCATTGTATGCTCAAAAATACGTGGTTTTCGATCTCTTATTCTCAAAATAGAATGGGCACTACCTAAGTAGCTGAACCCTTGACTTTTCTATACAGACAAACCTCAGTTTATTTTTTTAAGCTTTTATTTAAATTCCAGTTAGTTAACATACAGTGTAGTATGGATTCAACACCTGTAATTCAACACTTCCATACAACACCTGGTCCTCATCGCCACAAGTGCCCTCCTGAATCCCCATCACCTATTTCACCCATCCCCACCCACCTCCCGTCTGGTGATCATCAGTTTGTTCTCTACAGTCAAGAGTCTGTTTCTTGGTTTGCTCTTCTCTTTTTTTCCCCCTTTGCTTGACAAACCTCAATTCATTTTTTTTTTTAAGATTTTACTTATTTGTCAGAGAAAGAGAGAGAGAGAGCACAAGCAGGGGGAGTTGCAGGCAGAGGGAGAAGCAGATTCCCTGCTGAGCAAGGAGCCAGATGCGGGACTCGATTCCAGGACCCTGGGATCATGACCTGAGCTGATGGCAGACGCTTAACCGACTGAGCCACCCAGGCTTCCCGACAAACCTCAATTTAACCTCACTGTTTATCCAACAATGTTTAACAATGTTTGGGTTAACTTCACCAAAACTTCCATCTCAGAGCACTTCCTACTAGATAGGCCACAAAGGACAGTTTCTTTAGTGGCCTTAATTTCCTTTAAAATAGGCCCAAGATAACGTCACACACCTTAATTTCTTCAGAGTTGCGTCCAAAGGTATTAAAAGCCTACAAACAGGCTACTGCATTCTTTCCAGCAAACTACTATTGTCACATAGTTAGCTGGGAGAATTGTTCTGCCTGGCCAGCCAGCGGTCCAAAGGTTTATTCTAATGGCCCTGGGCACCTTTACTTTGGGGATCATTACTTTCTGAGAAAAAGATTCTCCATATATCCCAAGAATGGGTGCTGAGACTTGAGTAAATGTCTAAGAATCAGGAATGCCCCACTTTACGTAAATCCAAACTTTATAAATTATTCATTCATTAGTCAATAAGCAGGTATGCTCTGTAACCCATGGGACTTAACGCCTTCATTTGAACAAAAGACAAGACCGTTCAGTGCAGCATCCTTATATCCTCCTTTGTTCTGGCCTCCTCTCAGAGACTCAAGTCCCTTAACTTTTGATTATTCAAAACCCAAATATCAAAGGAGTGGCTCCTGCAAATCTGTGCGAACTTTTGGGAAGCCAGGTCTCAGAACTAGCTGCAGCATTGTCCTGGGGGCTGGTGAGAGGCGCTAGAGTTCTGAGCTCCACCCTCTGAAATGCTGAACTTGTAGGTGGTACAGGAGCCCAGAAATCTGCGTTTAACGAACACAGCAGATGAATATGACACCCGTTAACATCTCCTTTTTTAAGATTTTATTTATTTATTTGACAGAGAGAGACACAGCGAGAGAAAGAGCACAAGCAGGGGGAGTGGGAGAGGGAGAAACAGGCTTCCCACTGAGCAAGGAGGCCCACACGGGGCTCAATCCCAGGACCGCGGGATCATGACCTGAGCCGAAGGCAGACACTTAACGGCTGAGCCACCCAGGCACCCCACACTCATTAACATTTTGAAATGATTCACTTTCCCATGCATAGACAATTTTATTGCCATATTCAGAACACCTAGAAAGTGATTAATCAGTGCACAGCAGCAGTTTTCAAACTTGAGCAGGCCAGCAGATCAGGCTTGTTAAAACCTAGATGGCTCGGCCCCATCTCCAGTTTCAGATTCAATGCCCCTGGAGTGTGGCTCAAGAATATGCTTTTCTTCCAAGTCCCCAAGTGATGCTGATGCTGCTGGTCCTGGATCTACGTTTTGAAAACCAGTGATCTAGGCATACTCTTTCTTATGCAAATGCAAAAGCAAACACTTTCCAAAATGTATGGCGTCTTATAACAAGAATTCAACAAAATTCAAGATATTTCTTTAATGCCTGACTTCTCCTTTCCTCCTGCCAGCATGCATTATTAATCCTAAGTGGAGATATAGGACGCAGTATTTCTAAACATATTTCACCACAGAGCTCTCTTCTCATGGAGAAACCCAGGAAACTATTTGAGGAAAGCCTGATAATAGCACCATAGCAATTTAGTGCATTCAAGAAACTTGGACCTGGGGCGTACCTGGCTGGCTCAGTCAGTGGGGCATGCAACTCTTGATCTCAGGGTCGTGAGTTCAAGCCCCATGTTGGGTATGGAGCCTACCTAAAATAAATAAAAACATATTTTAAAAAAAGAAGAAAGAAAAGAAACTTGGGCCTTTCCCATTCACGTCCAGACCTCATCCCTTGAACCTCCACCCCTGCCCCGCACCCCACACCAGTGCCAGGAGAATCTGAGAACACGGGCGGGAGAGGTGCCTTGTCCAGAATTCTCATTGATGTGTAATCCAGTTTTCCATAAAACTAAATTATAACAAACACTTGGTGCAAGCGAAATAATGTTTTAGTATTTCCTATACCACATTTTAAATATGCTAAAAAGTACTCTGTAGTCACTGAAGTATATAAAAAATGCTTAAGTTTCTAAGATTATTTCCTACTATACTCTCATAAGGAGATAAAATACACATATAAATAAGCATAGTATGAAACAGATTACAGTAAGTATAATAAGAAAGATATAAGCAACGTGCCCTTAAATGAGGGACCACTTGCATTAGTCTTATTTAAGTGTTTGGACTACTCATTATTTATTAACAGTCAGCAATTTTGCTAAAGGAAAAGAAATATGCTTCCTCTGATTGACAGGATTTTTCTGTTACAAAATCGAGCTGTGTTCCACCACATGTGGGAAGGGCTGTAGCTGACCGGGGTGAATTTCCTAATGCAGTTCTCCCAAACCTTGGCTCTAAGACTCAGCTGGGACACCTATGAAAAATATAGATCCCTAGACCCCCTACTGACCACGTAAATCAGAATGTCCAATGGAAGAGACTGGAAAACTGTGTTTTCGGTAAGTGCCCCAGTTCCCAAATTTTACTGTAGAAGAAGAGACTGGATTTTCTCTGAAGTGTGTTTGAGGATAGAGCCTCATTCATTCATTCATTCATTCACTCAGCGAACATCTACTGAGCCCATGCAGCATGCACACCAGATTTTTCTTGGTCTGTGTCATTAATTTTTATCCACACTGTGTTAAATAACAAATATTCAACTGAATAAATTGATCAAATTGGCTTTATTTAATGATTCATGAATCAAGCAGCATCCAAGCTAGCAGGTAGAAAGAAGCTCTGTTGAGCCATAGAAAAGGAAATGTTTCTAGGGGCACCTGGGTGGCTCAGTCGGTTAAGCGTCTGCCTTTGGCTGAGGTCATGATCCCAGAGTCCTGCGATCGAGCCCTGAATTGGGCTCCCTGTTCAGTGGAGAGTCTGCTTCTCCCTCTCCCTCCACCCCTCTCCTCCGCTCATGTTCTCTCTCTCTCAAATAAATAAATAAAATTTAAAAAAAAAGAAAGAAAAGTTTTCTAAAGGCAGAGGGGGAACCAAAAAAAGGAAATTATTAACAAAGAATGCATTGTTTTAGGCAAGGTTGCCCTCCTAAGAGAAACAGAAGGGGGTTATCAGCAGATTACCTCCTAGTGCTAACCGGGAAATTTCAGGTTGGCTGGTTAAAGGTCACATTCCTGGGGAGTTAAGACTGCCGTTAGGTTAGGTATTAAGTCTCGGTTTGCTGATGTGGGGATTAGCACCAGTGACACCATTTGGGGCCTGCTGTCTCCTTTTTAACACTAGCATCATTACATCATTTTTTAGCTAGAAAAATCACTTTTTTAGTAAACATATATATCTGTCATCAATGCTGTTCATGCAGCAATACTAACACATAGGAACCCATAACCCCTACCACAGTGTTCTTTGAGGACAGCACTCATTACGCTACCTTGGGATACCTCAAGAAAAATCAGAGAATCAAACTTCAGGGGGATCATTACTCAAGTATGAAAAACCATTCTGCTCACTGCCCCACACGTCCTTAAAAATGAAGGAATTAAAATATAGAAACACACATACCAAAAGCTGTTTTCTTAAAAATGCTAAGTTTCCAATTTTGCAACTTTGGCTACAATTCCTATGTTCTATGTTCCTGCCTTCTGGTGGGAGGAAGTAATGGGTGGGAAGAAGCAAATGCTTTGGGAAGATGGAAGGGAAGGTAAAAGCTAATTACTAAAAAGCTTGTGTGTTTGAAGATGTTGCTGTTGAAAAAAAGATCTCCCTGGAAAAAGGTATGTTCTATCTTGGGGAAGTATAAGCAGGTTTATCCCGCTTCCTTCTGCATTCTAAAATTCCCCACATCTATCCTGATATCACCTCTTCTTCTCCTCTTCTTTCACTCCCTTTTTTTCTGTGTGTGTGTTGTGTTGAGGTACAATAAGGTAGAAAGGGAGAGGAAAGGAATAAGATTAAGAAAAAGAAAAGAGGGGCTCCTGGGTTGGCTCGGTCAGTTAAATGTCCAACTCTTGGTTTCAGTTCAGGTCATGATCTCAGGGTCCTGGGATTGAGCCCTGTCTAGGGCTCCGTGCTCAGAGGGCAGTCTGCTTGAGGTTCTCTCTTCCTCTCCCTGCCCTTCTCCACCCCCACCCCCCCACTCCTGCTCGCTCTCTCTCTAAAATAAATAAATAAATCTTTTTTTCCCGAGATTTTATTTATTTATTTGAAAGAAAGAGAGAGTGAGCGAGACAGAGAACACAAGCAGGGGGAGTGAGAGAAGGAGAAGCACGCTCCCTGCTGAGCAGGGAGCCCGATGCGGAGCTCGATCCCAGGACCCTGGGATCATGACCTGAGCTGAAAGTAGTTGCTTAACCACTGAGCCACCCAGGTGCCCCAAATAAATGAATCTTTAAAAAAAGAAAAAGAAAAGAGAAGCAGCATAAATAACTACACTCTGTGAATTTGTTGGACCTAAATGTTGCAGCCAAGGCCATATACAGTGAACCCCTTAAATTAGAGAGCAATGGTGAGGGACCAAGGATTAGCACAGGGCCCCAAACCCGTGATTTCAAGCACTGCACTGTAAGTTAATGGTAAAAATGCAGCACATTGAAATAGTTCATTTGTAAAAGTTCAGTTCAATACAGGGCCTGCTAAGAACCAGAGTGAATGAAAATCAACATCTACTGGCACTGACCCAACCCCCTAATCTCATAAATTTCCTAGCAGCAGTGAAACACTAACCACAGAAACAGCCCTGTGTTCTGGAATGCTGTCACCTCACCTGATTTCCATTGCTGTTTTCTGAGGTCTGGGTGGATATCTCAGAACGTGAACATGAACATGGGGTGTGTACATCCCCCTCCTACAAAACCAACAAAGCACTGGCAGCCTGCAAGGAGAAATTCTTCAGACCTTTGCAAACCACTTCCTCCCTTGCTCTGTAGATACACAACAAACTTGCTTATAAAAATAATTAATGCCTCATCATAGCCAGAGCCAAATGACTTATCTTACTTGTTTTATTTATAACATTTATAAATATATAAAAATCATTACATAAATATGAAAATTAATTTGTTTTTTAAATTAATTTTTAGTAATATTTTAATGATTTACAATGCTCTCACTTATTCCATAAGTAACAATAGCAATGAACTTAAATTTCAGTTAATAACTACTTCTGGTTGTTATTTTAATGAATCTTTGTATAGCTCATGCAATTCTGATGTAAGAGCCTCAATAATGGAAATGAAATAGACAACAGAAAAATAGGTAGTAAACAGTAATAACTATTTAAAGCTGACATCACGCAAAAGTTGGAATTCTGTAGGTAGACTATCAACTGATAAATCATGTATTTGACTTAGAAAAGAGAATGTGAAAATAATTTTATTATTTTAACTCTTTAATAATTTTTAGTAATGTTTCACTTAAACTTCTTAGAAGCAATTCCACCTGTAAATGGAAATGACAATAATGATCAGATAGAGTTATGTGGACAAAATAAAGTACCTACTACAGTATAGTAGGTATTTGCTAAGCACAAGTTTTCTCAGTGCTAGGTGCTAATATTCAATTTCTCTGCTAAAATGGGGGAATCAAGGGACGCCTGGGTGGCTCAGATGGTTAAGCGTCTGCCTTCGGCTCAGGTCATGATCCCAGGGTCCTGGGATCAAGTCCCACATTGGGCTCCCTGCTCAGAGGGGAGCCTGTTTCTCTCTCTGCCCTCTGCCCCTGCCCCTGATTGTGCTTTCTCTCTCTATCTCTCTCTCTCTCTCTAACAAACAAATAAAATCTTTAAAAAAAATTTTTTTAAATAAAATAAAAGGGGGGAATCAAAATCTCTCACAAAATTCTCCTTTCTTATATCTAAAGATATGAACCAAGTTTTTAAAAATAAAAACTTGCCAAAAAGCCAACAAACACAGCCAAACCAGGAAAGGGGGACAAGCCAATGCCCTAAACCAAAACCTGACAGGCAAGGAAACAAACAGAAAATTCTGCACTCAATCTTAGCCAAAAGGCCAAGAAGTGATACAAATAGATAACTTTGGAGCCCAGAAGAGTAGAACATTTTGTAAGGCTCCTGACCCTGTCCCCAGAACCCACATGGGAGATGAAGAAAAATGTTGAAAAGTGTCATCATTTCTGTAGCAAGACCACAAAACTAAACTACAATGAAGCTCAGTTTCAGAAAAAATGCACTGCCTTGTTCTTACTCTTGAGATTCCACTTGAGCTCCCCAAATGCTGTAAATGTCCAATCACACTTAAACCACATTTTAATCCAATAATTCAAAGGGTCTCTGTATCTATCAGGGTTTTAATGCATAAAACAGAACCCATTCTAGGTATGTTAAGCAGAAATCAGATACTTACAAAATTCTCAGTCTGGCTGGGACTGGGCGTCCGCAAAGCTCCCCTTGGTGTCATTGAATCCAACAGCACACCACCTAGCTACAACCCAGAGACTGAGACAGTGGCTACCACCACCACTGCTGATCCTGATGCCCCTACCACTAACACAACTGCCTCTTTGCACCCACAAAGCTGCTGGTACCCAAATTGCCCTGCCGCTGCCGTGATTGCCTCTTAACATGATGTCTCTGTTTTAGACATACCAGCAGGAAAATGATCTCTACTTCTCTTCTAGCAGCCAAAATATGTGTGAGTGCACCCCATCCTGGCTGTGAAGGAGATGAGAGATGTTGTTGTAAGCTTTTCAGTCTCTGCTTTCCAGGAACACACCAATGAAGGGGGAACTGAATGGAGGTTGAGCAAGTCAATCTACAGTATCCACCACAGGTCCATTGCAGCTCTACAACGCAATAGCCATGTTCGTTGTGATCTACCCCTTCGGTGACTCAATCAGTACCACTTAGGATTACCCTCTCAACTTTATTTAGCCTAAGGTAACATTGAGTCTGGATTCAGTCAACAATCTGGCAAACTACTGCTTGAGCTAGCACACTGAATCCAGAAACCTGTATTGATGAACTTTGCCCAATCCAAGTTATAGTCTCTCCTCCTGGTCTAGCACGCTCAGAAATTGCTCCTGCACAATTTCCTTGGGTTTCTGCTTATCTAAAAGAGCAAAATCTTTTGGTATGTCAGTCTTCACTTTCTAAGTCCAACTTGTCCTTGGCTTCTGGGATGTGCTTATAATAGGCTGGGGGTCAAAGAAGAATGCTCAAAGTGTGGGGCCTGGAGAGACTTCACAAGTTATTCACCTCAAGTAAAGTAACTCACATGTCTCCCACAAACTACAGCCAACCTCATGGGACAGGGGAAGGGAGCTGCTTCTGCTGACAGGAGAGGTTGCACGGGCTAAGGATTTAGAGTATTCAAATTCAACTCAACACATTCAAATGTCCCATCACAGTTCACAGGGTCTCCTTCCAAACCAGGGTCCTAATGTTCACTTAAAAGAGATAACTACACATGAATTAGGCTTATACTGTAAACTTGGTAACCCATTGGATCAGATTCTACCTGATTCGAGGTTACATCAACTCTGAGACCACAAGATATAAAAGATTATCTTAGAGCGGTCATGGAAGCCCCCTGGTTCTCTGAACTTTTTCAAACTGATAATGTTAAACCCCGGGCATATCATTTCCTTGCTTTAATCTCTCCAGGACAACTCCATAGCTATCTTATTCCATAACCCTTGAAATTCCTCATTTTCATTCTAATGATTTATCATAACAACCACTTTGCCAGAGTGTAGCCTTCTAAGAGGCGTGTCATAAGGAAGCCATAAATGATCATTTAAGGAACTCCTTTGTCACCGTGTGCCATAACCTTTGAGCGTCCTATTTTCTGATAGTAACAGTATTACCATTATCTTCAAAACCAACCAGATCAGATCATCAATCCAATGTTTCCATCCTTGAGAGTCTTTATCCACAATCTCTTCTGGGAGAAGGAAACAGAAACCACTCCAGATTGGGGTCTGGAGGGGAGCCCTTAAGAAAAAAGAGATTTCATACAAAGAAGAAGGTGTTTATAGAATCATTGTAAAGGCTATAGAAGCAGGAGTCAAGAGTGAGGACAAATCACCACCATGCAAGCTCTAGATCGAGAAGCATCTGCTACTGTTGCCACTGGTTACTAGTACTGCTAATCATCTCTTTACCTATGAAACTGAACCATGAGGCAGGATACAGTAACTGCCCCAACTCGCGCTAGAGACCCACAAGACGGGCATCTACAAACGTCCAGTCTCACTTGCGTGCATCCAAATGGTAGAAACATATCTCTAACAAGAACCCTAGCTGCTTGAGGTCTGGAAAACATAGATTTGAGTTACCAACTTCTAAAGAACATGAAAGCATTCTAAACCCAGTATAGAACAGAGGAGGAGCAAACTGCACAAAATCCACCAGGGTTTCAATAACTTGTAGTCTCTGGCTGTACAAGCTCAGTCTCTCCAGTTTCCTCCCCTTCTTCCTGTTTCTGTGCTCGAGAAGTCATCCTCATGATGTCAGAGGCTGGGGAGGCACCTTGAACTGGTTCCTGGGTATTTGATGGCTGGTATTTGCTATTTCTAGGATGTTGCTCCTGGCCACCTAGTTACTGGTGCCCAGCTGGGGTTTCCTGCTGAATGGCTTTAACCTCAGGTAATACTGGCCAGCGCGGGGCCCCTAGATGACTCTATTTGTGCCACGGCACAGCCTGGTGACATCAGCCCCAAACACCATCAAGGTTCTGTAACTGGAGTGTGTGCACCCTGTGGCGACAATGGCCCAGAGCTGTGCACTGTGGAGTTTGTGGACAGGCCAGTTACCAGTGCCACCCTGACCTCCGGGCATCCCCCTCCAGACCTGCCTAACCAACACTGGGGACTGGACTATGTCTGATGGCTAACCACTTTGATCCTTTGGAGTTTCAGCCTTACACATATCTCACATATCCTCCTGGGTAATGCCAACATTCACTGGAAAGTTTGACTGGAAAATAGATTTAGAATGTGCATTTTCTCCGGAGGTTTCCGGGCAGCCTCGTGGTGCCCAACCCTCCAGCGGCGAGGGCCGCCGTGAATGTGTGATGAGCGTGGTGGCACAGGAAGGCGCAATGCGTCTGCCTGGTTGGAATGAAAGCTGTAAAGGTGTTCCTGATTTTTATTTTGGAGGAATCATGTTGTCTTTTTGTGAAATAAAATTTGCATTCAAATGAAAAATAAAAATAATGGTTTTACCAACACGGTTGGTAAACTTGAGGGCCATCCATCACTTATCTCCCTCTGAACTGAGGTCTCATTCTATTACTTTGCTACCTTTATTTTGAAGTCTTTTGTAACAGACAAGTTTTAAAACTAATGATGCATGCTAAAAGAAGTAGAATATTTTAAATACAATGTTTAAATAATCTCTTCTTTTCATGGGGTTTCTTTAGAAAAGGAAGTCAATTTTACAAGTATAAATAGCATTTATGTTACTATACCTTTCCTTTTCCAAAGATGATCTTCATGGAGGAGTTAATGAGTGTGGAAAAATAAGAAAATAGCCTGGAGAAGGGGGAAAATCATACGAATTATATTTCTTCAGATATGAGCATATTCCCAGAAATTTAACCTTTCAGTTTCAGGCAGTTTGATAGATTGTGGGGACCATTCACCAATCCAGAGAATTTAGGAGGAGTAACAAGATTATATGGAAAAATATAATGAACCGCATCTTAGAAATGTTGAATTTGAGATGCCTGTGGTAAACCGAGGAACCATGGATATGATCAAGACCATGTCACCAAATCTACGCAACTGTACAAAGTTGTAATATCTGGATTTAAGTCTCAGATTTGAATTACACATCCATGGCAGAAATAATTTATAAAATCAATGCTAGATTGGGGGTACCTGGGTGGCTCAGTCAGTTAAGTGTCTGCCTCCAGCTCAGGTCATGATTCTGGGGTCCTGGGATTGAGCCCCAAGTCAGGCTCTCTGCTCAGCGGGGAGCCTGCTTCTCCCTCTCCTCCCCGCTTCTGCTCTCTCTATCTCTGTCACTCTCTCTCAAATAAATAAGTGAAATCTTTAAAAAAAAAAAATCAATGCTAGATTTAATACTAGTTTATAAAAACAGGATAAACTTTATAGTTTTTATCATCTGCTCATATGTTTATGCATCCTTAAAGAGTCCTGGCCGCATTCTGAAAAAAATTTAGAACCTCTGGAAAGGATCACATTCAAATTCCCCCAGTAGGGTGAAGGCTTGTACCATCTGCAAAGATCTCCAGAGAAGTTGTGCCTACAGCCCCATTCATAGTCCATTCTATCACATGATTGGCTTCATTGTCTCTTATGTTTAAAAATAACTCAAAGGTCATAAAGAATTTTGTGAAAAAAATTATTTTCTTTTTTTCTCCCCAAAGAAAGACGTTTACTATTCTTGTGGGGTTTTTTAAATTATACAGGAGTTGAATATCAAAATCAGAAAATATAGATGAGAAAATATGGTAAGCCTTCAGAAGAGAACTCCTCTTAAAACCATCCATGTGACACCATAGTGCCCTTTTAAAAAGAAAAAAAAATGGAATGCAATCATGCTGGGCATGTTATTTTTTTCTTCTTTTCTTTAACAATCATGACTGTCTATCCATGTCGACATACCTCAAACATCAGTTTAAATGATAGAAGAAGATTGAGGGAATCATAATTAATATGCTAGGATCAGTGTGTTGTATTTCAATACTTAAGAAAGTACTGTTTCTTTAAATGTGGTTCAAACACTACTTGCTGAAGAATCACCTACAGTCCCCATAATGGAGACTTGGGGACCCATCTGGACCTATAAAATCAGGACCTCTAGGTGGGGGACCCAGAAATTTGCATTTGTCAATAAGCTCCCAGAGATGTTTATCTCACTAGGTCTGAGAATCTCTTGTTTCTTTTAAAGAGAAGAACCGTTTTTCCCAACACACCAGAATATTTCTGTTTTCTTGAACTTTTCTGCTCTCTGATTTTTATTTTAGGTGACAACAATGGATGGTCTTTGCAATTTGACAAGTATTTCACCAATTACTACAGAATGACTTCCCCATATCACTTTGAGACGCAAACATCTGAATGCTGTAAGTAATCAGAAGGATTGAGTCTCTATTTCCATGAGTTCATAAAAAGAAACCATGTTTTTAAAAGTTGGATCCAACATATTTTTTTTAAATGGTACACTATAGTTTTCTAACAGCAAACTCTATTAGACATGCAGCCTTAATTTGGGGATTTTATTTAAAAGTGACTCAGGGATCTTAAGTATAAAAGCAATATATCATGCCAGATATTGTGAACAAAATTAATGTCCATCAGTCAGGGTTGCTATCTTATGTCCCTTTTTCACAATCATTATAGACTCTGATACAAAAGAAACCGTAGAAACAGAAGAACAGAGAAGCTGTTCCGCATTTTAATATTTGCAAGTGAAAAGCTTCTGGGGTCTAAACTACTTTAGAGCTGCAAAAAAGCCTCGTTAATTATAACCTGCTATGCTTAGTCACATGCTGAAAACTTCCAAAACCACGGGAGGGGCTGTGGGAGGGTATAACCTCAGGACTGACTGTGATATTTTAGAACAGGAAGATCTCATAAACAACTCCTTTAAAGAAATTTTGTTTGTTCTAATTATGCAAATGTAAATTTGTGCCTTGGAGTTAAAATTTGGTCCTTGGTTAGATAGTGGGGGGGAGGGGGACCCTTTACTATAATTTTTCCTTTATGTTCTATCACAAATTGTGAAGTCCAGCTTTTTTAAAAAGGTTTAATTTTTTTTTTGTCTTCAGTATTCAAATGACATTAATAAAAAGCTACTAACAGTTCCCAATTTAAGGGAACATACATCCATCCTGTAAACCCACAGGCTACTCAGGATTCTGTCTCAGCCTCACATTTTCTCACAGAGACCAAATTATTTGATCCCTAAAACCTTTTGGGAAAGAAAAAAGGTAACAGGTATAATTTACCTGCTAATATAATGCAAAAAAATTAATGGATTATGCCATGTTATCTCAAAACATAGTTTTGATTTTTTTTTGTTTTATTGGATAGCCTTTCCTTTTCATTTCTTAAATTTTAATTGAATCTTTTTATATCTTCTTATTCCCAACTGAATTTTAGGCAGTTTACAATAAAAATCTGGATACTAACAGACTTAAGCCATTAATATAACATATAAGACATAAAAATCAACAGTGAATGGGGAAAGGAATGGGAAGAAAAATTATATAAGGAAATCCTCACTGAGAAAAGTTCAATACCTGTGTCCAAAGCTTAGTTCTGAATTTTGTAGTCATCAGGCTAAAGAAGGAAGATAATGGGTTACATAACTTTTATAGCCTGGCTTGTAAAGCAAAAACAAACAAATGGGGGGGAGCGGGGAAACAGATCAAGTCAGCAAGAGAGATAACTTTTGCCTAATCCTGAACTCTGGGAGAAATGTGTCCTAAGTATAACCAATGGGAAGAATGGAGCTATACAGTAAATGACATATCAAAAAAAAAAATTATCAGTTTTTGGTAAAGAACAAATATATAATATTCAATTAGAGTTCTTTAAAGACAGTTCAGGAAGGGGTGGTAATAAATAATTAAATGTCCTTTTCAAGCATAAAAGCAGTATAAAACAGAATGAAAAGTGTAGGGTAAAATTTGGGGGTGAAACTTAAAGTTCCTATTTTACCACTTTATTTAAATCAGATTATTATAAGGATTTATTGGAAATTAAACTAGAATGGCTTATAATAATTTTCGGCTGGGTGAAGGAAGTGAGGAACTCACACTTATAAAGTCACCTCTCAGGAACAATATCATGGAAACTATATCATTAACATAGTATTAAAGTTCAAATTTGAGGGATATGGAAAGTACAAAGATTTAGAAAGAATTGTTTGCTTGCTCAACCATAATTTCACCACTCAGAGGCTACCAGCATTAATCTGCTGGCACATTATTCATCTTTTTTATTTTAACATTGTTGAAATTTCCTGTACAAACCATTTTTATCATATTTTCATTTAGCATTTTAGCATAATCAGGTATCCATGCTGTTACAAGCTCTTTTTGAATATACTATATAATATATTTTAAGTGTCATAATGTGCTTAATCATTCTTTTGATGCTGGATATTTCGGTGTTATTTTTTTCATTTTTCCCTATTACAGGTAACCCTGTAATCAACATATGTGAATTATCTTAACTCCGTCAATGTAAACAGAAAAAACATGCTGGAAGTAATGCTAATTTCACTCCGTCCATTTTTACCCTTCCTAGTCTCACTCTCAAAACCTCCACCCTCTTTCCCAACCCACATTCTCCCCACCACACAACACTCATGTTGGATGTGGCTTATAACTTGGAGACAAAATCAGTGTTCAGCTTCAGAGATCCACAGCCAAAATGGTTACTTACAACCATAAAACTGTTTAAAAGTTCTTGGCGGAGATTCTGTTTACAGAAAACACAAAACCTAAGTTATGATTTTGATCTTTTATAACCCTGTAAAATAGGCGGTAGAGTTATTCGGGAGGAGAGGAAGAACACCTGTCACCCCATAGCTGAGCAAAGGGATATTTACTAGGTCAAAGTCTCCTATTTACTAGCCAGCTGTGCTCATTAATAATCATCCACCAGCTTTGTCATAGAAATCTCTACTTTGCCATTAAGACACTTTTCAGCTCTCTGGAAGCTTTACTGTAAAAGATCAAAAACTGGAAGCCTACAAGCAGAAAATTCTCATAGAAAGTTTTGTTTGTTCTGTGATGTTTTAAAATATTTTGAGTTGGCTATCCTCATTTTTTAAATAGGTAATTATCTACACAGAATTGTATTTCTGGCTTCTTTGAGAAAGTTGTTGACTTGGCTACACATACGCCTGTCCTAACATGACGACAGGAGACGCTGCTCCACTGGGACATCTGGACAAGGCCTACACCCATTTCACCAGGGCCCTGCAGACAGGAGTCTGTAACCTCTGCTGTACGGGTTAGGGTCTCAAAGTAAATGGAGAGGGGAAGCACTCCTTGTGGTGCTCGTTAATCAACCATTCCCCCACAAAGGCAGGAATCAGACTCTATTATACTGAATAACAATCCTCTTCTACTGTTGAGCTAGATGAACACATCATTGCAAGTCTCTAGTAGACTTTAGAACTATGGGGTCACATCTTTAAGACTATGACTGCGGTCCCACAAGATGGCCAAAGTCATACATCCAGTTCTCCCTCTTCCTGACACTAGCAGGGAGAATAGAAGGCTGGCTATGCATAAAAAAAGTTCATTCCCATAAATGACATTTTAGACATCCTTACATCCCCACATAAGCCAAAAGAAGATCATTTAAAAATAATCCTTTAGAGAACTCCTGAATTTTCCAGAAGAAAAAAAAAGAATTCTACCAACACTATAAGTTCGTGTTTAGTTCTCTTCCTCACTAGTTAGAAATGACCTAGTCTTCCATTAAGGGTTTGATTATGCCATTAATAAATACTTTATTCTTAAATAGCAGCTTTAATAATGGACATTAAAGCCCATCACACACTATCATGTCACCCCTGGACATAACCACTCTCCTCGGGTGAGTAAAAGCAGATGACTTCATTCATTTTGCAATAAACAGAGAAGAGCTGTCAGCTATTTACAGAAATGCATGGGCTGGTAAATGTGTCTGTTTAATGTCGTAGCATCATTTTAACATTAAATTAAAAACAAACTTTGTAACCTTAATTTAAAGCATTGCCCATATTGCTTAGGTAAAACATACTTTTGTACTAAATAATTTTCTCATAGCTTTTCATTTCTTTCTTTTCATCACCCTCCTCTTCCTGGTCCCTCACTACCCCCATTCCTTACAACTTCCTCCTTATTCAGTGGTCGGTTCTGTGCCCATGCAATGTCTTTGCCGAGGTTTAGAGGTTGACTGTGATGAGACCAATTTACGAGCTGTTCCGTCAGTTTCTTCAAATGTGACTGTAATGTAAGTAGAAAAGAATGGCTTCATCCTGACAGCCAGAATAGCACCTGTAAAACTGTATCATAATTAAGGCCTTGTCATTATTAATGCATTTTTATTCAAAGATGATGTCATTGCTCTCGGTCAATTATAATGATTGCTGCTATTTATTTTACATTCATTAAATGTTAGGCCCCACTCTAAATTATTCTACATATTAATTTATTTAGTCCCTCATAATAAACCTGTGGAGTATTTAGATATAGTAACTTATTTAGACCTTCATAATAATCCTATTTAGTATTTAGTATCATATTTTATCTAAACAAAAGATGTCATCATTTGTGTGCTACTAAAGAGAAAAGGCTGCCAGTTAAACTATTATATAGAGTTTTCTTATTACAAGAACTGACATTTATTGAAAGAGCTCTTTTAGAACTTTGTTGTAAACACTCTTACCTATGAATAAAAAAAAAGAAAACAAGTGAAATAAATTGGATAACATATTCATTTTTATGAATTCATATTTAAAATCTAACTCTCCTGAATCACATTTGGCTCAGAGATGTTGATGTTGTTTCCGCCCCCACCCCAAGTAACTCAAACTTATGTATATAGAAGAAAATTATCCTCATACTAAGTGGTTTATTGATCCAGTACTAATTTGAATTCAGCAAACTTTAGCAACACAGTCACACACATTTGTCTGAAACATTTTAAAAGAAATAAGGGGAAGGTAGATACTTTAATCCAATGTTTTTGCTGAGTTTTTTGTTTCATCCAGATGTTTTAGTGCCGTATGGCTCTGACTTTTGAGTATAAGAAGACAAAATAGGAGTAATTCTTAAGTTTACAAATAAGTCCTGCCTTTGCCAACCCAAACCACATAACACAGCAACTCATATGCTTGAACTATAAGAGGCAGAGAGAGCTAGAGCTCAGAGTTCCTGTAGACAGTGGTGGCATTAAATTAACAAAATCTGGGTGGGTTTCCTCAACTGATGGTGACCTAAAGAACTTATCCAAATTGGCAATGAGCTAAGAACATCAAGCAGGTTAAACCACAAAGACTTGTTTTCCAAAGGAAACAAGTGACAGTCCCACCCAGACTAAGGCTAACATTCTATCCTATCCTCAAGTCACCAGAGCTCTCTTCCATAGTAATTAGTCTTCCTAGAAAACAATAATAATATTTTACTAGAATAAAATAATAATCTGAGGTTCTGTGGAGAGTTTCCATGATTTAAATCATGACTGGACCTGCTCGGTATAAAACTTGAGATGATTTCATTCTATTTTCAAAGAGAAACATTTATCACCCCCACTGTTTGTATCAAATTATCAGAAAATGAGTCAAAGAATACCCCGATGCTGCCAGTCTCATTTTTCACTTTCCTGAAATTAAGAATTGAATCCGTTCTTCTACAACTTAGCTAAACTTTGCATAAGAAAGGAAGAAAGAGACAGAACTGGAGGGATGGAAGAAGATAGGCAATACTAACCAGAGAGTTCATGCCCCTAAAGAATACCCAAAGGCATTCGGATTCAAGTTAAAGTAAAAAACTGTTCTGGCTCAGTACATTCATACATACATTCATACAGCCATTGTACAACCATTCGTACATATATTCATAAAGAAGTGTGTGCACTCCTGTGAGCCACCAGTTTTCAAGCCTTGGTATAGAAACTGGGATGGGACAGCTCCTCGTGAAGATGGGCTACAGGGAAGCAAGGGAGAAGGAAGGGTCCAAGATGACTTCAGAGTTTCCATCCTGAGTAACAGAGTGGTGGGAGAATGGGGAGACTGGGTGACAGTAAGTGGGAAAGATTAGGACTCCAATTTTAGATGCCTTTTTCAACTTGACGTGAACAGGTCAGTCAGTAGAAATTCTCAACAGGAATTTGAAGATGGAGAAATAAAGCTCAGGAGTTTGTGTCTGTAACACTTTATTTTTTGTTAAAAAATAGCAATTTCTTGTGCTTTGGGTTGAGCAGCTTGATTCAGGTTGTCCATTTCTACTTTACTCTGCAGAACTCTGACTCAACATCATACCTCGCCCCAGCCTTCATTCAATTCCATAGAGAAAAGGAACTGTGGGCTTCACAGCAAATATGTTAGAAGAATAAATATCAAATTTTATTACTGAGCTCGTTCCGTATCTTGAATTGGAACTCTCACAGGGAAATGTCGGAAATGGACTAAATCATATATAAGTATCAAAAAAACCAATAATCCAAGTAATATGTATTGAAGTTGGGATTTTTAAGACAATTCATAAACGCAATTGAACATAAAAGACAAACAAATATATGATTATTTATGCATTGTTCTGGCTTCCTAACTGGTAGTTTTGACTGTGTGAAGGCTGACTATAACAGATCCTAGAATTCAATCACTAAACTACATAATCTGATTGTAAGAACTTTATCAAAACTATGCCTAGCTTTGACAATAATAATTAAACTAGGTAGTTTCTCTCTTTCGCCTACACACACCACTTTGTAAAGAGTCAGACTTGGAATATTACACTTTAAAACACAAGAATTTATCATATTAAAAAGTTTTTTGGCTTGTCCTATTCATTGAGAATAATACCACCTACCTTTTTCGATTTCAACAGGGTATTATGAAAATATGGAGAATGCTATTTGTTAAAATATTTGACATCATTTAGAAAGAAGTAGCCTAAAAATCCTAGGCACTGTCAATAAAAAAAAAAAACCAACTTTCTAAGAAACATTACTTAAGGAATCCTTAAATTTGCTTTCCTTCCCTCCAGAGTAACTTTCCCACTCACGTGCAGTTAGGCTCTTCCTCTTGGATTCTCTCATTAGAACCTCACTTGTGTCTCTCTGAAGCACATCAAACATTCTTCCTTGTGCTGTAGTGATTGGAGTCCTAATCTTCTCCACCAGAAAAAGGGAAGTGCCATAAGCTCAATGGGGACCTACAATTTGGCTTTTCTATGTATCCTCCAAAGTTCCTAATGGAGTATAATAAGCTCTAAACACTGTTTTTTCACTGAAGTCACAAGAAAATAAATAAAATAAAAAAAAAAACAAGATGATGGCCTTTTTAGCCCTGGGCTATAAAACTGAAGTCATGGTCCAAAGAAAACTCTCTATTTATAGACAAAATATGTTCTTTGTCACCCAAATAGAGTATAAGCTTCTTAAGAGCAGTGACATTATCCTTTTCTTCCAAAGTGCAAATGGAATTCAACATATGTTGAGAAGATGAATGAATGTATGAATGAATGAGCACATTTTTGAAAACACACTAAGCTTTAATCCATATTTTTAAATCAAACTCAAATATTCAACTGTTCATTTTTATACAACACAAACATGTAATACAGGATGTAAAGCAGAATTGAAGATCCAAGCCAAGGAAGAATGATTAGTAGAACAGGAATTCTCAATTAGCTAACATAAGGAATGAAAGAACATTTAGTGATAGCCTGGCAGCTAAGAAAGATTTCAAGAGAGAGTTCATAGTTAATCAGCCTTTGGCATTCATTCATTAAAAACCACTAAATGACTGCTATGTATAGTCCAGAACAGTGTTTCTTAAATTTTTTTCTTTTCATTACTGCCCCCCAAGGCCTTTTAGGCATTTTTTTCTATTTGTCCCCTCCTGTGAAATTCTAATAGAACACATATACTGTATCTCTGTTTATGTATACCTGTTCTTCATCCATTTAAAAAGGTAAGATGTTTTTTCCCTCCTTAAGAACCGTTTTTCACACCGTGGAGCAATAACATACCTGTTGAGGATACATGGTCTCCTAGACTCTAGAATAGCATTTCGCAAGTTAGATTCCAAAACTGTGTCCTGAGGAGTCTGAGAAACTATTTTGCTTTAAGAAGTCTTCATTATCAAGTTTAAGCAACACTGGTCCAAACCAACATAACAACTAACACTGGTAGTGCCTACTGTATGATGTTGTCATAACCTGAGTCCTTTTTGCCTATCAAGCATCTCCAAATGCATATCCCACAGCAGACAACCTGCACACAATGCAGTCTATTGTTCACTTAACAAGGAGCATCTGTTCCATATAAAGATAGTAACAATGGCATTATATTATTACAGGTCATCTAGTACAAATAGATGCTTTCACAGCTAAAGAGACTGACAAGGAAAGATTATGTATGGTTCATGCAAGAGACTCCAGCTGCAATGGTCTGGGTGTTGTTCTGTTTGGTTTGGTTTTTTGCTTCTTTAATTTTTTTTTTCCTACTACCTTACATTGCTTTTCTTTAAAAAATTAAAGGTTTAAATCCTTCCCAGTAGAACCACAATTATGTGGACCTGGTTTGCGGCAAGCTACATATCAAATTGTGATTCAAGTGAATCTATACAATTTACTAGAAATTGAAATGAAATCACTTATTGAATAAAGACGGTTCAGTTGTACTTACCAATTGACAGTTGCCTTCATAAAGAATTTTAAAAGGAAGTAAAGGTAGTGGGATGTGAGCAATGAAATATTGAAGAATATAAAATTACCTAAGTTCTTGAATGTGCTTTAAACAGAACACACTATTTTTATTGCCACTTCAAAAATGAGATGCTTTCTAGTTCCTGTTAAATAAAAAGAGGAAAGAAAATGTAACTGACAACTGTTTTCCCAGTTTCATTACTTTTGTGTTTTGTTAGAATGACAATGTTGTAACCTAAATTTAAGAAAAGATAAATATCTGTAATAATACAAAACTAACAGTTAGACCTAGTTCAAATGGTACTATGGATATGAGAGTAACATCATGAAATAAAATGTTTCCTGAGAGCTGATGCTAAAGTAAATAAAGCTTAGAATTATTTATACTGTTGTAGTATAAAAGTAAAGAAAAAAACACTTTAAGAACCACAACTTACATTTATTTCAGGTCACTTCAGTGGAACTTAATAAGAAAGCTTCCTCCTGATGGCTTCAAGAAGTACCATAATCTTCAGAAGCTGTAAGAAAAAAATTTAATTCCCAGTGTTAAAATTAACTCACATTGTTTTGGCCTATCTATCTCTTCCCACTTCTGCACAGACCAACACTATACCATTAAGTCTAGTGCCTCCTCAGGAAATTATTTAGCTGTTAGCTAGAGACTACCAGGCAACTTTTTTTTTTTTTTGAGGAGTTCTAGAAGCCATTCTAGAAAAATTACAGATACTTATTTCCAAAAAAACTGGAGCACGTAAGTTTTGAGTTGTCCTGCCACACACTGGCCTGTGAAGAATTTTCTTCCACATGTTTGCAAATTCAGTCTCCAGCTAAGAGAGCAAGTCGTGGTGGTTTGAAACCCCAGAGCATGTTGTTTGGGGGACTTAATTCCATTTTCATATCTGCCATGCAGGTTGTTTTATTTTCGCCTCAAGTAGCATCTGACATGCTAGATTCCCATCAGTTCAGCATTTTTGTGTATACTCCAAAAATCCATAATGGCCCGGGTTATGTTTACCTGCTATTTAGTCCAACTCTGTGACTAAATCATATCATACTTGAACTGTTGGGTTTAAATATCCTGTGCCTGAATCATGCTAACTAGAAAACATCTCAGAATTCCTAGTTTCATTTTCATACCTATGTCTGTTTTAGTTCTGGTTTTACACTGAAGAAACCTCACACATAGATCTATATCTATCTGTACATTCTTCTTTAAGAAAACAAATAGAAATTGAGCAAAAGCAGAAGAAAAATTAATCTACTTCATCCAATGAAATGTACTCAAAACCCAGATAATCTGCAAAAAAGTATGTTTCACATTTAAAAAATAAAAATTTCAATAAAAATGACTTTCAAAACTTTATTCTGGATGTTTAACAATCAGCAGAGAAGAACTTCTCAAAATTAGGCCTTATGTAAAAACTTCAAGAGGATGCTTCGGTATTCTATTTTATGATTTTTGGAGACTGAAAAATTTTTGTGATCTGTAGCACCACCTTATGTCCACACGTTTAAAAGGCGTTAATACTCCCAATTTAAATATCAAAATTCAGGTTTATATAACACAGTAGTTCAGTATTTTTACATAATAAACATTGAACTAATTTTTTAAAGATTTTCTTTTTTAAGTAATCTCTCTACACCCAAAGTGGGGCTCACACCCACAACCCCGAGATCAAGAGTCACGTGCTCTACTGACTGAGCCAGCCAGGCGCCCCAAATTACTTCTTGAACAGCCAGTTTGTTTTAACTAGTAGATCAAAATAGCCTAATTACAAAAAAAAAATTCTACCTGATTATTAGAGATACAGCTTTGCTCAACCTCCATGCAATACAGTCTATTAATCACTAATCATTAAAATACTTAGGAACAAATAAATACATGCTAAAGGTTCGCTGTGTATTCGTGAGAAAGATGCATTCCCTATTATGTAATTGGAACCACAGCATGTTCTGTGAAATTGTTAAAAGCATAATAAATTTAATAATAACATTTTTACAATCACAGTTAGGTTTTCTTGCATGTTGGAGAAATAGGGAATCCTATTTAGTCAAAATTTCTAATTAACTAAGAATTTGTTCATGCTGAGGTTGCCGGGGTGGCTCAGTTGGTTAAGTGTCCAACTCTTTTTTTTTTAAGATTTTATTTATTTATTTATTTATTTGAGAGCGAGAACATGAAGGGGGGAGGGTCAGAGACAGAAGGAGACTCCCTACTGAGCAGGGAGCCTGATGCGGGCCTTGATTCTGGGACTCTGGAATCATGACCTGAGCTGAAGGCAGACACATAACCAACTGAGCCACTCAGGCATCCCATGTCCGACTCTTGATTTTGGCTCAGGTCATGATCTCAGGGTTGTGAGATCGAACCTGAGTTGGGCTCTGTGCTCAGCAGGTAGTCTGCTGGAGATTCTCTCTCCCTCTCCCTCTGCCCCCCCCCCCGCCCCATGCTCGCGCTCTCTCTCTCTCTCTCTCTCTCTCTCTCTCTCTCTCTCAAATAAATAAATCTTTTTTAAAAAAATGTGTTCATATTGGTTTCTTCCTTATTGCTCCCAATATTTATAAAAATATATACATATAAACTTCAGAACGCCCTAAAGGACAATGATGACCTGTATTCAGAACAAGAAGTCAGGCTCAAAGCCCTTACTGTGTCATTTCTTACAACCTGGGGCCAGTACATGCAGAGGTACAAAGCTTTGCAAGGGTGCATTTGATGCATTTGCTTGTGCTCCGGTACCTATTTCCTTTGACCTCCAGTTAGCCCAAGGCCAATCATCCTGGATGACTAGTTAACTATTTAAGACTGCATTCTTGTCTTGACGCGCCAGTCTAATTTATATTCTTCTAATCCTGAGTCTTTTTACTTCTTTTTTTTCTTTTGCCATAAATACTCCTTATAAGCTTCCTCAAACACTTTTTGGAGCAAGGCTTGGGGTGTCAAATTAACAAAATTAAAGTTGACTTGTTGGGCAGATTTGTGATTAACATAGAATATGATCCAGGGCCTTAAAGATATCACATACTTGTACTTTTGCCAGCTCTTTGCTAAATGCCAATCTTTCTATTACAGCAGGAAATGTTAAAAAGTCTGACTTCTGGGACTGTTTGATTATTGAGTGCCTACTGTGCATTAAAGTTTTACTTATAGAAAATTCAAATATTAAATTTTAACTACTAAATGTTCATCCTTATAACTAGAATTTCTAAATAAAACTTGCTTAATCATACCCGAACTTAATAGCAAAACAAAATGACATGATATCTAGTTTCCCTAACTTATTGTGTTATGTTCACCTTTTTTTAATTAAAAAAATGTTTATTGGGCGCCTGGGTGGCTCAGATGGTTAAGTGTCTGCCTTCAGCTCAGGTCATGATCCCAGGGTCCTGGGATCAGGTCCCACATCGGGCTCCCTGCTTCTTGGGAGCCTGCTTCTCCCTCTGCCTCTCTCTCTCTCTTTCTGTCTCTCATGAATAAATAAATAAAATCTTTTAAAAAAACTAAAATAAAATAAAAAAATGTTTATTGCGGTGAAATACATAGGATGTAAAATATACCATCTTAACCAATTACAACGTACATTCAGAGCCATTAAATACATTCCTATTTTGCTACAGGCACCAAAGAGCTCTTTACATCTTGCAAAACTGAAACGCTCTTTCATTATCATTTTTTTTTATAATTCTCTCCACAGGTGCCTACAAAACAATAAGATTAGATCCGTACCCATCTATGCGTTCAGAGGACTCTACAGTCTTACTAAACTGTAAGTACCCGTGCCAATTAGTTTGCCCATTCCACAGTTCGTCCATTGCACACAGCCCTCCTGCCCACATCCGTGGAAGGGTCAGCACAGCCCTGTGTCCTTGGGGTTCCGACTCAGACAAGCTCCTGCGTGAGTCCTGACTTCAACAGCCCTTATTTCTTCACATCTTCATCAATACTTCTTTTCTAGGGGTTTGTTGTTTGGGTTTTTGTTTTTTTTTTCCCTAAAACAGCCATCCTAATGGGTATGAAGTAATATTTCATTGTAGTTAGCAAAGCTTTTTAAGATTGGCTTTCTCAAAGTTCCATTTCACTGAGTTTTACTAAGCAGCTGAACCTAACCTCCTGTAAGAAGTAATGGCGTGGAAATATAACCAAAACTCGCATAAATCAACAACTCCCTATATTTCTATTTCTGCCCCCTTACTTTCCATATCACACCACTTTTTTTAATCCTAATCCAAGAAACTCATTCCAGTCAGATTCCTAGTTTGTGGCATGAGGGTTTGAGACTGAGGAAAAGCTATCTAATCATTTCACCAGCAAAATGGAAGAAGGGCCCTGGAGACTCGATGTCCTAAGAGTAACCACTTTTGCCAAGTCCTCCACCCTTCTAGCCCACCCGGCTCTTTCCTGTCTTGGCAAATCACCCAAAGTCCATATTGGATTCATTCCCACGAGACTCCTGACTATCTTTCTCTCCAATCCCCCATGAATCTGTTCAAAACTTTTGCTTGGTTTAATGTTCAATGGATGTGAAAGACAGTCCAGATTTGGTATAAAGTTCAACGGATGTGAAGACTAGTACCACAAATTTTAAAGGGTCCTCCATCTCCTTCCATGGTTACTCATAGCACTGGAATATTGTTTGGATGTTAAAGCTGTTACATACTGGGTGCCTGGGTGGCTCAGTCGTTAAGCGTCTGCCTTCGGCTCAGGTCATGATCCCGGGGTCCTGGGATCGAGTCCCACATCGGGCTCCCTGCTCCTTGGGAGCCTGCTTCTCCCTCTGCTTCTCCCTCTCTCTCTCTCTCCCTCTCTCTCTCTCCTCCTCTGTCTCTCATGAATAAATAAATAAAATCTTTAAAAAAAAATTAAAAAAAAAAGCTGTTACATACTTCCAGGTTATCAGTGACAATCATTGGATTCCTGCTTTTCATTCTTCCATAAATATTCATTAGCCCTTAGAGTGTGTAAATTTTTCAGCTAGACACCACGGGGAGGTGGGATAGAAAGATAAGTCAGACAGGTTGCCTTCCAGCAGCTTACACCCTAATATTTCAGGAAAAGGGCTACGCTACCACTTAGAGAGAGGCATGCCTCTTGCACCCCAGAAGCTTATGACCTAGGGCGGGGAAACAAAACCAGCATGCACACAACAATTAAAGAATGATGAAAAGAAGTTACTTAATTAAATCCTAAACCTGTGTTGTTCAGATCAAAACTGCTATTAAGATTCACTGAAAAGGGCGCCTGGGCAGTTCAGTCAGTTAAGCGTCCGACTCTTCATTTTGGCTCAGGTCATGATCTCAGGATCGTGGGATCGAGCCTGGCATCACTGGGCTCTGCACTCAGAGCGGAGTCTGCTTGAGATTCTCTCCCTTTCCCTATGCCCCTCTCCCCGCTTGTGCATGCACATGCTCTCTCTCACTCTCTTGCTCTCTAAAATAAATAAATAAAATAAATCTTAAAAAAAAAAGATTCACTGAAATGAGTGACCATTTGGGGTCTGGAGCAATGAAGGATGACTCAGGAAAATAAAGAGGACTGGGCTAAACAGAGGGGTATAGGATATGGGAGGGGGTCAAATGTACCTAGGGGATTGCTATTGGCTTTAAAAGGAGACCCCTGAGGCACATGCACCCCAATATTTGTAGCATCACTGTCCACAATAGTCAAGATATGGAAAGAGCCCAAATGTCTATCAAACGAGGCATGGATAAAGAAAATGTGTGTATATATATATATACACACAATAGATTATTACTCAGCCATCAAAAAGAAAGAAATCTTGCCATTTGCAATGACGTGGATGGAACTGAAGGGTATTATGCTGAGTGAAATAAGTCAGTCAGAGAAAGACAAATACCATATGATTTCACTCTTATGTGGAATTTAAGAAACAAAACAGATGAACAGAGGAGAAGGGAAGGAAAAACAAAATAAGATAAAACCAGAGAGGGAGGCAAACTATAAGAGACTCTTAACTGTAGGGAACTGAGGGTGGCTGGAGGGGAGGGGGGTGGGAGAAGGGGTAAGTGGGTGATGGGCATTAAGGAGGGCACTTGTTGGGATGAGCGCTGGGTGTTATATGCAAGTGATGAATTACTAAATTCTACTCCTGAAATTAATACTACACTCTATGTTAACTAACTTGAATTTAAATAAAATCTTGAAAGAAAAAGCAAGTAAATAAATAAATAATGAATAAATATAAATAAGTAAATAGATAGATAAATAAATAAATAAATAAGTAAGTAAGTAAATAAATAAATAAATAAAGGAGAGCCCTGAGGTGGTCATGAGAAGTGTTGTAGTTATTCTACAACCTTCCTGTGCCTAAATGGGGTTCCAAGTTTACAGGGGAGGGAAAGAAGGGGTTCTAATATGGGGCATCATCTCTTGCTATCCCTAAGCAAAGGTCAAACTTTCTGGAGACAGGGGAGACAGCCGGCAGGAGAAATTTTGTAAGATGTCAACTCTAAAAACTGTCAGAATGGAGAAAAGAGAGAAATCAATGTGGTCCATGTATCCATGGAAGTAAAATTTCAACTAAAACTTGCATATGAATCATAGGCAGAGAGGAAAAAGAAAAGGAAAGAAATCAGAATTGTAGGCATGAACAGAGGTGCTGTTGTAATAAATAGGTACTGAGTGCTTATGTCATACATTGCCTCCAATCTTACCACAACCCAATAAAGCAGGTACGAATATTACCTCCATTTTAGAGTTGGGGAAACTGAGGCTTTCAGAAGTTAACAGCTTCCTTAGGGTCACACTGTTAATAAGTAGCAAAGCCAGGACTCAAGCTGACAGCAGAGTCACGCAGTGCATTGCTGTCCTAAAGAGACTGAGGTAGGAATAAACACGAAGGGAGGGCGAGATCCACGTAACAGAACAGAGTTGGTTCACTCTGAAGAAGCATAAGAAGTAAAGTTGGGTAGGTAAGGTGGGGTCAAACTCTTTGGTAAGGCATGCAATGTCCTTTTTTCCCAGAACAGACCCCCACCTGCCTCCCAGGGTCATCCTCTGTCTCTCTTCCCAGCCCCTTCATGGTGAGGCTGCACTGAAATGCCTGGTGATCCCCTCACTTGTGGCTCTCTCTCTGACCTCTTGCCTTTGCATAAGCAATCTCCTCTGCCTATATGAACTCCTACCCATTCTTTGTTTTGTGAATGACATCTTCATCCAAATCTCCATTCATCCAATTGTGCCCCCTTTAGTAAAGGCTTCTGTGTCCTGACTCCTCCACACTCTGCTCTCCCCACCCCCAACAAAGCCAAATTCTCCGCTGCAATGTCAGAACAACCATACCTTATAAACTTCTCTCTCTTCCCCACGTTACTATAATAACTTGTTCATATTCTGTCTTCCCTCTAGACTCAAAGCCCCTCAGAGAAAGGGATGATAGTGCCACAGAGTAGGTGCGCAAAACAATTTGATGAGTAAAGGCATAGGTGAATGAATGAATAGAGTGATTGACTGATTAAAGGTGAACTAAAATCTAGACATAAAAAGGTAAGTGACAAAGACCTTTTAGAGACCCAAAAGAAGGGAAAAGGTGTGATGAGAATAGCATATAAGAAAATCTAAGATGGATGATTCTTGTTTTTCCTTTCCTTATTGTAAGATATCAAGAAAGTAACACATTTGGGGCGCCTTGCTGGCTCAGTCAGAAGAGCACGCGACTCTTGATCTCAGGATTGTGAGTTTGAGTCCCACGTTGGGTGTAGAGATTACTGAAAAATAAAATCTTTAAAAAATCAAGAAAAAAGACGGTAACACATTTATTGGAGTCATTTCTCTTTTTTCAGGTATCTCAGTCATAACAGAATAACTTTCTTGAAGCCGGGTGTTTTTGAAGATCTCCACAGACTAGAATGGCTGTATGTTTAATTTATGTGGCATTTTATAGTATTAGTTTTTATATTCTAAATATATAAATGAATCAATTTTTTCTTCTGGCTGGCAGGATAATTGAAGATAATCACCTCAGTCGAATTTCCCCACTAACATTTTATGGACTAAATTCTCTTATTCTCTTGTAAGTACTAAAAATTAAAGCAAATATTTCAATTGAAGGAAAAGACATGAAAAAAAATGACTGCTTTAAGTTCAACAGCATTAAATATGGAATTGTTAAAGCCCCCAAAAGGCCTTTCCAAGTACCAACCATCTTTTAATCATATTCTGTGAGGCTATTTTGTAGTTTTAATGATTTTATAAGATCTTCTGTCTTCTAGGACATCAGCCCATCAAAACTAAATTACTGGCATGTTCTTTGAAATATTCTAAAGCACACCATTACTGCCCTGTATTAATCTTGGTAAAGAAAAATAACATTAATCGAAAATCAACTCCTTCTCACTACCCACTTTTGAAGGGCACAAGCTTTCCTTCAGTTACTAACATTGCTGCTTCCTCCATTTGACAACTATCATTTGTCGAATTTTATTACTAACAAGCACTTAAATATAACAAGACTTACAGAAAAAAAAAGAGAAGACAACTAACTTATTAGATTTTGGTGGTTTCAAAAAGGATAATGATAATACCATGTTTGACTTAAGATGAGAAAAGAACCAGAAAAATGTGACTTCTTTTCTTTCGTTTCTTTTTCAGAGCATTGATGAATAACGTCCTCATCCATTTACCAGATAAACCTCTTTGCCAGCACATGCCAAGACTGCATTGGCTGTAAGTTGATGAACCTTCTCTTAAAGAAGTCAGCTAACTTTCCTGGTTTTGCCTAGTTCATTTTGGATATTAGGTTTTTAAAAATGATAGGTTGTTAATGTCATATCACATTTCCTCAAATTACTTTAGCATGGTTTTGTTATTAAACGTGCCCATTGTCTAAACCAACTCCTCTAGACTCTCGCCAAGATAAAACACCTCCCACGTGCACAAAAAAATTTGGAGGCAGGAAGAAGAAAGACAGAAGGGATGTCCAGCAGCTATAGAACATCTCTTTCTTCCTTCCTTCTGTCGGTCTGTTTTCACCCATTAATTTGATACAGAAAGACCAAGACACTTTAGTCTCATTCCTAAATTCTGCCTCATGGGAATATGATACTTAGAATTTATCTTTGAAGTCTAATCACAATAGAATATGTTTCATGGAAATGTTTACAGTAACTTTGCTTATGGTAATAAGTATCACTCTACCTATTCAGAGCTCAGTTACCCAGTAAATTTGCCTATTTAAAATGCAGGTAAAAATGAAGAAATAAGTAACCAAAATAACTATTTGAAAGTTTATTCAATAAACCACATACACAGTATTATATGAAAACTTCTGCTGTCTCTCATTTTGTAGGAAAGTCTCTGAAGTTTTGTTTGTTGCTTGATTTCTAAGCTCACAGCAGAGTAGAAGAGCCAGATTAAAAGTAGAGGGGGAAAAGGGCACCTGGGTGGCTCAGTCATTAAGCATATGCCTTTGGCTCAGGTCATGATCGCAGGGTGCTGGGATCGAGTCCTGCATCGGGCTCCTTCCTCAGCGGGGAGCCTGCTTCTCCCTCCGCCTGCCGCTACCCCCTTGCTTGTGCTCGCTCTCTCTCTCTCTCTCTCTCTCTGACAAATAGACAAATAAAATCTTTAAAAAAAAAAGTAGAGGGGAAAGATAAGTTCAAAACATTAGTGTGAAGTGACAACTCTCAACTTGATAGTAAAGCAGGAGTGGGAAATGCTATAAAAAGCAGACATAATAATTCAAAACACACTAGTTTGGAACTATTTAGAGGAAGACAAACATCCCCAGAATCATTACTGAGTCCAGGGGGCGTCTTGGTATGACAGCATAGTAGACCCCCTTGTTGACAAGCTAAAGTATTCAAGAAAAGGGCAAATTAAGTTCAATATCCTTTGTTGTAATTAAATTTTTTTTCAAATAAACACATTAAACAGTTATTACATGCTCAGTAATCCAAACTTAGTAATAAAGCAAAATTGATTAATATTTACACAAGTAAATTAGCAATTAAAAATTCATGCGCTGAGACCAGAAGCAAATGTAGGAGATATTATGCCATACATTAATAAGCATTTCCTTTGCTTTTAAAAAGACAGCCAAATAAACATCTCAGATAAAACTTTATTTTTTTAAAGATTTTATTTATTTATTTGAGAGAGAGAGCATGCTTGTGCTGGGGGGGTGGGTAGGAAGGAGAAGCAGACTCCCCACTGAGCAGGGAGCCGCATACAGTGCTCGATCCCAGGACCCCAGAATCATGACTTGAGCCAAAGGCAGATGCTTAACCAACTGAGCCACCCAGGTGCTTTTAAATAATTAAGATTTATTACTAAAGGGGCACCTGGATGGCTCAATCGGTTAAGCTTCCAACTCTTATTTTTTTTAAGATTTATTTATTTGGAGAGAGAGAGAGCATGTGTGCAGGTTGGGGGAGGGGCAGTGAGAGAGGAAGAGAGGATCCCAAGCAGACTCCCCACTGAACTGTGAGCCTCATATGGGGCTTGATCCCACCACCATGAGACCACCACCTGAACCGAAATCAAGAGTCGGAGGCTTAATCAATTGAGCCACAGAGGCACCCCTGGTTAAGCGTCCAACTCTTGGTTTCAGCTAGGTCATGATCTCAGGGTCCTGAGATCGAGCCCCAGGTTGGGCTCCATGCTCTGTGCGGGGTCTGCTTGAGATTCTCTCTCCTTCTCCCTCTCCCTCCCCCTCTGTTCCTCCCCCCGCTCCCACATGCCAGCTCTCTTTCTCTCTCACAATACAATAAATAAATCTAAAAAAAAAAGATTTACTACTAAAGAGGCAGACTTTTTACAATTTCATCACTAAAGTTACTATCTTTAAATTTTAACTACCCAAACAAGGCATCTCATATGCATTCCTGATAGTATTATCCCAATTTTATTTTATTTTTTTTAAAGATTTTATTTATTTGAGAGAGAGAGAATGAGAGATAGAGAGCACGAGAGGGAAGAGGGTCAGAGGGAGAAGCAGACTCCCTGCCGAGCAGGGAGCCCGATGTGGGACTCGATCCCAAGACTCCAGGATCATGACCTGAGCCGAAGGCAGTCGCTTAACCAACTGAGCCACCCAGGCGCCCAGTATTATCCCAATTTTAATGCTAGTAATAATAATTTTTGCTTTATAAATATTCATTTATTTTAAAACTAATCACAATACCTTTACCTTGCACATGAACTTTTATTTAGCAAAGTATAAACTGAAAAATCTGTTAGATGTGTTGGTAAAAAAAAATTATTTAACTGATTTAGTGGAAAAATATGCATAAAATAAGAGACATATGACAGCCCAGGATAATATGCTTGCAAGACATACGACAGACAACAGATTAAAACCTTTGTTATAGTTCTTTCAAAGCAAAAAATGAAAACTGTAAACACCACAATAGAAGTTTGGAAATTCAAAAAGTTAGACATATAAGTAGTAAATAAGCCCATGAACAGATGGGGCAATAGCCAAAGGTGAACTAAAGATCAAGAGAGTAAATTAAACTTATTTTGATGGGAGACGAAGTAGGTTTATTTATAGGCAAGAGAAGCTAATATGAAGAATTTGAAACTATAGAAAACGATAAGATACATTATGGAGCAAGGTGCCGGAAGACATGGACCCAGATGGAAAAATAAAATGTGATACACACACAGCATTTAGAATGAATGAACTAGCCCTACTTCAATCAACATGGCTCAGTTTCAAGAACGTAATATGAATTATAAAGAAAAAGTCACCAAAGAGTACATATATTACGATCCTGTTCCAACAAAGATTATGCTTAGGATACGGAAAGCCACAAAACAACATTGCTCTCTTGGCATGGATGAGAAGGAACTTTATCATCTACAAAATAATATTGAAAAAATAGACTTTAGAACAGGGACTATACCAGGGATAAAGAGGGATATCACACAATGATAAAGGGGTCAATTCAGCAAGAAGACATAATAATCTTAGATAAGTAAACAGTTTCAAAATGAATAAAGCGATAACCATGGAACTATAAAGAAAAATATCCAGGAATCAAAATACATCACTTAAAACCAACAAATCTACCAATATGTGGATATTTGATATTCCTAAGGCAAACATTAATAAAAAGCATATAACTGACCAAAATCATATGGTGGGAGAAAAGTAGAGGAGCAGAAAGGAAGACAACATATTCTCATTTTATCATTGCTTATAATAAAAATTATAATAGGAAATTAATAAGTATTGTTATTCTCTAAGAAAGAGAAGATACAATGTATTGGGTAAAGTTATAAAGATAACCAATAGAATATACAAACCTTTCTAAAGATTAAAAGGAAGTTTTTTTAATTTGTTGAGAGTTTTTTTAACCTATAAAAACCATGTGGTAATATTTTTAAATAGCAGACTGAAGTCTGGTATTTAAAGTCAGCTAAATTAGTCATATCAGTACACTTAAGCAGGTTTAACTTACTTATTAAAAGGAAAAGAGGGCGCCTGGGTGGCTCAGTTGGTTAACTGACTGCCCTCGGCTCAGGTCATGAGTCCTGGCCCAGGATCGAGTCCCATATCGGGCTCCCTGCTCAGCAGGGAGTCTGCTTCTCCCTCTGACCCTCTTCCCTCTCGTGCTTTCTATCTCTCATTCTCTCTCTCGCAAGTAAATAAATAAAATCTTTAAAAAAAATAAAAAAGAAAAAGAAAAGTGGGGGCGCCTGGGTGGCTCAGATGGTTAAGCGTCTGCCTTCGGCTCAGGTCATGATCCCAGGGTACTGGGATCCAGCCCCGCATTGGGCTCCCTGTTCTGCAGGAAGCCTGCTTCTCCCTTTCCCACTCCCCCTGCTTGTGTTCCCTCTCTCTCTGTGTCTCTGTCAAATAAATAAATAAAATCTTTAAAAAAAAGAGAGAGAGATCTTCACATTGGCTCACAAAACAAAACCTAATTCATTGCTATTTACAAAAAAAACCCCACAACTATAACTAAGTGATTAAGACAGATCAAAAATAAAAGACTGGTCTAAAGTATTCCGTATAGATGCAAACCAAAAACAAAAAACAAAAAAACAGACTTTTTTTTATCGAAGTATACAAAATTCTGGCCAATTTTCATTAAACAACACTAAGAAGGACATTTAAATGCTATAGTGTGCAATTTCTCACAAAAGATATTACATTATAAATATATATGCACCAAATAATTGATATAGTAACAAAAAAAATATGAAGAACTAAATAACATAACTAATGAGCTAACTCTAATTTATGTATATCAAACTGCAATGTCCCTTTTCAATAACAGAACTGATCTATTTGGGACAGCAGTGTGCCCAGCAAAAATACGACATCCCCAGATTTCCTACATCTTGATATAGCCACATGACTAAGCTCCAGTGAATAAGGTGGACGAAGTACAGTGTAGAACTTCTGGGAAATATCCCTAAGGAGAAATAGGCAGGCTTTTCCTCTCTTTCCTTATCCAGAAAACATGGATATGATGGCTCAAGCTTTAGTTTAGCATCATCCCGGACCATGAAGACAAGAGCATGTAAAAAGTGAACATGAAACAACTTTGTGAAACTACCAAATTAGCCCTGGACTACCAAACTGTAGTTATGTATTTATGCTGTTATGGTTGGGTGTCTGCCAGACTTACCTGCACCTAATTCTAATAGATATAAACCTGAAAGCAAACAACGTCCAAAGAACATTCACCAAAATTGATCATATATTTTAGGACATACACATACATAAGCCAAACTCAAGGAAACAGATGGAGGGATTAGCTTAAAACAGGAGAAGGGTCAACTCTTCCTCTTGAGACTAGGAGACCAGGTGCATATACAGGTAAGTGTGTAGATGTTGAGTAGGTCTGGGGGTTCTCCCTGCCTCATCACCTCAATTTTCTCCTTAAAATAGGAGTCAGAAATGTTTCAAAGGTAGGGGGAGGAAGTAGAGGTTAAGGAGATTTGCATGTTTAGAATGCCACTAGGGGATAAGAGAGGAAGCTGAGAAGAAACAGGCAAGATTTGGGGGGTTGTTACTGTTGTTCTTCAGATCAAAGAAACAAATTTTCAAGTTTATGCCTCAAACCGGATCCCTGTGTATCAAGGACTAAAACCTCTCATTTTAGGAAGAAAGCAAAAATAAATTTCCCAATAAAGGTTAAAATGAACTCAAAATTAACCTAAACTGACAATTTAATCAAAAGTTCCTAAATGATGCCTCGAGGTGTGCCTCTTACTGATTTTTACAAATTAGTAAATTAATGCTTAAATATATATACTTATATAAGTATATGTATAAATATAAATTAAAACTTAAATATTTTTGTTGGTTTACTAGGAAAAAAGATGTTACAATAGTAACTAACAAGAAAAACGATCAGCTCACCTAAGGATACTTTGTGAGACTTAAGAAAGCATCACCACCTGGTGGTAGATTCTCGGTAACAGCAATAAAAGAGGAAAGAAATAGATGGTCTCTGTCACTGACAATATATATTGTGAGAGACCAGAAGTTTTGACCAAAGCTAATGACCAAAAAAAGTAGTACTATAAGTACTTAGTTTCCAATTTCATAGGACAGTAGAATTTTTTCTTTAGAAGGATGATCTAGAATCAAGATTTAAGACTTAATACAATATTCCATATAGTACAGAAATCCTGTCTACAAAATTCTTGAGTTGTGGTATATTGCCTCTACTAAATATCAGTAGCAATAATAAGATTATTCTCTGGACACTAGATTGCGAGCTGAAATTTGAAATATTTTGTGTCCTTCATCCAGTAAATCTAATGTTGCAACCTGATGCAACATAGAAAAACCCTATGATATCTTCTACAGCCTGACTTCAAATCTAGCTCTCTTATTTTGCTCCTTTCTATTACAAATACACCCTTTTCTTCAACTGACTTGATTTCTAGGCCCCTTACATCCTGGTCTTCCAGATTGTTCAGATATGCCTTGATTTGTCAAAGTCTATTTTTATTGCAATGCCTAAAATAGAACTGACTATTCCAGATGTAGCCTACCCAGCAGAATATAGGTGTTTCTTTTAATGTTACCCATGTTTCCCTGGCAGATTTTCATACCTGTGTCACACTTCAGCTCATATACCTTAGTCACAATTGTTCTTGAATAGCTCTATATTATTTGGTGACCAGAAAACTAAGTATTGGGGTAGACAGAACAGATTTAAGGACCTACTCCTGAAAGTATATCCCTAACCTTGGCTAACTCTCTGTTCTACAAACTTCCACCATAAACCTAATGATAAGACAAAAGAGGGACAATAAAAGAATGCCTTCATGATCACCATAAAGAAGAGACACTAAAATATACGTTTTTTGACACGTTTTACTTCTCAGACCAGACTCCTGCTGGTGACAGCATCACAGAGCAAGGGAGCATAAGTAGGGTCTCTATGCATCTCCCTGAACTGGAAGTTGGAAAGCCAAGGACAGCGTGGCCTGTGTGGCAATATAATAAAGCAAACAATGGTGTTCTCAGTGGTAAAAGGTTATTGAGAATTTTTCCTAGGGTGTGTTTAGGCAAGGGACGTAGAGGTGAAACACTGTTTTGACAGCAGGAGCTTCTGCAGCAATATTAGAATCTTCTGCAGACTTCTGTAGCAAATAGGGTCACACCACTTAGAGAAATGTCATTGGTAAGTCTAGACACATGTTCTGTTGTTTGTTGTTGTCATTTTTTAAGGACAGGAGTTTATTGAATATACCACAAGGGAGCGGTGTAGACAGATGTTTAACACATATCGCTATTAAATATCTGGTAAGGAAGTGGATATTTATCATAACAAATTTTTTAATTTGACTTCTCATTCTCTTCACATTTCTCAGGATAACATATGTACCCATATGAACATATGATACAGATGTGACTCAAAACATTTTTACTATGAACACAGAAAAAGAAGCAGTACATATATGTATTATTTCAGCTCTTATGTAAGTGGCTACATGTGGGAATCTATATGAAATAAACAGCATGTGGAAAAAAAGATATTTTATGAGAAAGCAAATAATTCTTGACCAATTTATTTCTATGATTAAAATTTCGCTTTATCATTTTTGTTTTTATGTTTCAGGGACTTTGAAGGCAACCATATCCATAATTTAAGAAATTTGACTTTTGTTTCCTGCAGTAATTTAACTGTTTTGTAAGTAGTGTTTTATCCTTTTGAAGTGATGTTAAATATCTTTACAAACAAAATTAATCATTTATATGAACATAAGTTAGCATAAACATGCACAGCAATTATGGTAAATGTTCACTTATGACTTGAGGTTTTCTGAAACTGAAGTGCATTGGCAAAATTATTGAAGTTCACACCAAGCTTCATCAAGATTCACAACATGCATGGATCATCACAACAGTACTCTATTTATGAGATCTGTTTTTCTCACACTTAAATAATACCCATTTTAATGGAAGGAAATTTTCATTGACCACCTAAAATCTCTCCTTGGATCTCAGTCGAGAAACACTAAGTTAGTCTTAATCTGTAAGAATGTTTGCCCTTTGCAAATTATTACTGTAAAGATTGTGGAAAAAAGTTAATTACAACCAGAATTTTTTAAAATACCGCAGAATATCTACACCCTTGAAGATATAATTGTGGACACCAGGATAAACTTTAGAATGTTATTGAGTATAATTTCTCCTTACGTCTTTCTGGCCTATTTTAAACTCACACTGATTTTTCCATGAAAGCGAAGGAGGCTGGAGCTTCTTTCAATATAAAAACACAACTTCCTCATTTATGGGTTATTCTTTTAGAACAGTGCTTTCCAAACTGTGGGTTGAAAGTCACAAGTGGGTGATGAAAGCAATATGGTGTCTTCCGACTTGCTTTTTTAATGAAACAAAGTTTAATTGAATTGAATAGAAGTATCAGAATGCAGTTCAGATAATTAAATGTACTGTTTCTTGAGTCTTGGGTTCTGTGGGTGTATGCTATGTCCCAATGTTTTTAAGAGCAGTTACCAGGGGAAAACTTTGAAAACCACTATACTAGAATCCTTCTGGAAACATCCCAGAACCCATCTTGAAATCCATACTAGAAACATAATACTAGGACCTCTGTGTACAGGCAATGCAAGAGCTATTGCTGATACAACAAAAATTTTCCTCCAATATGCATCCCCCATTCCAATGGGTTCAAGCCACTAAGATGTTTGAACTCTTGCACAGTGAGCTCAGCAGTCTTCAGGTGCGGGATGCTTTATATCAGTCATGCAAAACAGTTCCTACTAACTGCCCAAAAGAAACCAAACTGCACCTGAAGGACATCGACCAAAACTTGCAACTTCTTTGCTGTTCTACTTTTATTTGTTCTTAAAGAAGCCTCTGTATGAGGAAATCATTTTTGAGTTCCCTCTTGGCAGGGGCTTGTGCTTTTCTGGTCTAGGGATACTGGCAGGAGGTGGTAATGGTTTGGAGAGCTGAGAGAAAATAAATACTTCAAGATGGAACAAGGCCAGCCTTTGAGAATATCACACATTTAAAGAATTGGAAACATTTTAAGACTTTTTTAAAAAGATCTTATTTATTTACTTGTCAGAGAGAAAGAGAGCACAAGCAGGGGAACTGCAGGTACAGGGAGAAGACGGCTCCCCGCTGGGCAAATAACTCCATATAGGGCTCGATCCCAGAGCCCTGGGATCATGACCTGAGCCGAAGACAGGCGCTTAATGGCCTGAGCCACCCAGGCCACGGGATTTTAACACTTTTCCATGAGTTACTCCTTTATGCTGGCTCATAATACATGAGATCAGTGCAGAAATGTACTGGTCAAGAAATACATACAGTCTGTGGGGCAACTGGGTGGCTCAGTCCGTTAAGCATCTGTCTTCGGCTCAGGGCATGATCTCAGGGTCCTGGGATTGAGCCCAGAGTGGGGGCTCCCTGCTCAGCTGGGAGCCGGCTTGTGCGCTCTTGCTCTGTCAAATAAATGAATCTTAAAAAAAAAAAAAAAAGTAATTACATACAGTCTGGTTCAACATCCCAAACTAGAGATCTTCTGAATTGGTCCAGTTTAGATTAGACATCCTTAGGCAACTCCACCCCAAGTCGCATCACCTAGCAGATGCGTATGAGTGCTACTGGGCGCGTGCGCGCGGGGTATTCTGTTAGAGACGCAGTAGGCGGACTGAAGAAGAGGCGACTCTAATCCAGTTCTCGGTGCTCTGCGGTGCATGAAATTCAGTCTGTATTCTCAAGAATTCACATTTTCACTATTTCCCTTGCAGAGTTCTTCCCTACCTCACTTAAAAATTTGAATAATATTTTATTTTTATCATCATTGAAAGACTTGAGAAATTTAAAACTAAAATTAGACTGGGTAAGTAACCATACCAAAAATACATGATGTGAAAATGCACTATATATAATTTTTTTTTTCCGGTTGTTAATCTTCCCTCCAAAAACTCATTTATCTCTTACCTCAAGGAGCCACAACATATTTTTCTTTTCACTTTCAGGGTAATGAGGAAAAACAAAATTAATCACCTAAATCAAAATACTTTTGCACCTCTCCAGAAGCTAGATGAATTGTAAGTTTGATAAGACTTTTGTTTGTATGGTTTTAGTTCAAACTTGTTACACATATATGCTTTTATACATTTGAGAAATATTTATCTCTTTTCCTAGCATTATTTGTATGTACTTTGAGCCATAAATGAACTCTATATAGCTTACAAAAATACACATTAAAAATATATATACATATATACAATAACTATTTGAGGAAAATGAGATAAAGGAAACATAGCTACAAAGAAATAATAAAGTCAGGGTAAATTTAATAAATAAAATACATCCTACATCACTCTGTCCCACTGCTAGAGAGGAACAGTGCATTTGTTTTTAAGTTTCTTAAAGAGTTAGGATTCAGAGACTATAAGATAAAAAGACATACTTTGCTAATTCTGGAAATAAAAGATAATCTTGGATCCACAAAGAAATTAGACATCCTTGGATAACATCCCAACCTATAATAATGGAAGAGACACATAAGTTAAATCAACTGTCTATACTGTCCTTTTTTTAAGATCAGTGACCCAGTTCCAAAGGGCATTAAAACAGCGCTCCTATAAACCAAAGCTTTATGGCCCGAGCACATAGTAGCTGATTATCAGAATAAAATATATGTTGGGCAATGGATGAAGTACATGTCCTTCAGACAATTTTTTTATGTTTTACTATTAATTTTCTCAACTGGATTTTGCTAAAGTTTGGGCTAGCCACTACAGTCGACCCTTGAACAACTTGGGTTTGAACTGTGCAAAAATTAAGGCTCCAAATCATATTCCTACTCTAATGTAAAAGGAAGAAAGGAATGAAGGGAAGGGGAAAAGAGGCACAACACATACATTAATTAAATTAGAAAATAAAAAAATATCAGCAAGCATTTGTCTCTGAAGAAGTGATGAAATGGGATAAATTATTTTTATATTTTCCCATTACACTCGCTTTTCTAAAACTTTTAGACTTCTGGTAATTAATGTAACTAACAGCACTGTTAAAAAGTTGTATAATCATTTCCTAACAAATTACAGAACAATGAATAAAGTCTTAAGAAACTGATATGACATGGTTGCAATTATTTCCCCAGGGATTTAGGAAGTAATAAGATTGAAAATCTTCCACCGCAAGTATTTAAGGATCTGAAGGAGCTCTCACAATTGTAAGACCGATACTAATTTTGTCGTTTCACTTCTTTGTTTGTTTTAATGTCTTTTATCTTTTAAACTGTAATAACATACATAACACAAAATTTAGCATTTTAACCATTTTAAATGTACAGTTCAGTGATATTAAGTACATTCATGTTGTACAACCATCTCCACCATCCATCTCCAGAACTTTTTCATCCTCCCAAACTGAACCTCCATACCTATTAAACAATATCTCCTCATCACCTCCCCTGACCAGCATCTCTGTTCTGTTTTTATTAATTTGACTATGCTAGGTACCCCATATAGATGGAATCATTCAATAGTTGACCTTTTGTGACTGGCTTATTTCACTTAGCATAATGTCTTCAAGGTGCATACGTTTTGTAGCATGTGTCAGAATTTCTGGATATTATTCTGAATAATAGCATTAATTCATAATATTATTCTAAATAGTAATTCACTATATATAGTGACGTATATATGTAAATATACATATATATATATGTCACATTGTGTTTATCCATTCATCCATTAATGGACACTTGGGTTCCTTCCACCTTTTAGCTATTGTTAGTAATGCTGCTCTGAACATGGGTGTACAAATATCTGTTTGAGACCTTTCTTTGAATCCTTTTCAGTATATAGCCCCAGAAGTAAAATTGCTGGATCATACGGTAATTCCATGTTAACTTTTTGAGGAAACAGCACACTGATTTCCACACCATTTCACATTCTACTAGCAGTGCACGGGTGTTCCAATTTCTCTACATCTTCAACAACACTTGTTCTTTTCTATCTTGGGGGGTTATATTCATCCTAATGGATGTGAAATGTCATTGTGGTTTTGATTTGCATTTCCCTAATGGTTAATGATATTGAACATCTTTTCATGGGCTTATTGGCCATATATCTTCTTTGGAGAAGTGTCTATTCAAGTCTTTTGCCCATCTTTTTAATTGGGTTGATTTCTGTTGTTGAATTGTAGGAATTCTTTATATATTTTAGATATTAAATCCTTTTCAGATATATGATTTGCAAGTATTTTCTTCTATTCAGTAAATTGCCCTTACACTGTTGATAGTCTCCTTTGACATACAAAATTTTTTAATTTACATGTAGTCAAATTTTTCTATTTTGTTGTCATTGCCTATGCTTATGGTGTTGTATACAAGAAATCATTGCTTAATCCAGTGACCTGAAGCTTTTCCCCTATGTTTTTTTTCCTAAGAGTTTTATAGTTTTATATTTAGGTCTTTGATCCACTTTGTGTTAATTTTATACATGATGTAAGGTAAGTTCTAAGTTCATTCTTTTGTATGTGGATAGCAGTCTGGTTTTCCCAGCTCTATTTGTTGAAAAGACTGTCCTTTCCCCCACTGAACAGTCTTGACACCATATATACAAGGGTTTATTCCTTTGCTGTCTATCCTATTCCATTGGTCTATATACTTGTCTTTGTAACAGTACTACCCGGTTCTGATTACTGTAGCTTTGTAATAAGTTTTGAAATTAGGAAGTGTTAAGCCTCCAGCTCTGTTCTTTTTCAAAATGACTTTAGCTATTCAAGCTCCTGTGAGATTCCATGCAAATTTCAGAATGGATTTTTCTCTCTATGCCAGAAGTATTAGGATTGTGACAGAGATTGCACTGAATCAATGGGTCATTTTGGGGAGTATTGACATCTTTTTTTTTAACATGTATTTATTTATTTTAGAGAGAGAGCACGGGAGTGGAGGGAGGGAGAGAGAGAATCTTAAGCAGACTCTGCACTCAGTGTGGAGCCAGACACGGGCTCAATCCCAGGAGCTCAAGATCACAACCCTGAGATCAAGACCTGAGCCAAAACCAAGAGCTGGATGCTTAACCGAGTGCACCACCCAGGCGCCCGAGGGAGTTTGACATCTTGACAACATTAAGTCTTCTAATCCATAAACATACAGTGTCTTTCCTTTTAGTGGTGTCTTTTTAAATTTCTTTTGGCAACATTTTATTTTCAAACACAAGTCTTTCACTTCCTTGGTTAAGTTTATTCCTAAATATTTGATTCTGTTGATGCTATTGTAAATTGAATTACCTTTTGCATTTTCGTTTTGGATTGTTCATTGTTAGCGTATAAAAACACATTCAGTTTTTGTGTAGTGGTTTTGTATTTGGCAACTTTGCTACATTTAGTTATAAGTTCTAACAATTCTGTGTATATGTGTGAAATCTTTAGGGTTTTCTACATACAGTATCATGTCATATGTGAACAGAGATAATTTTACTTCTCCCTTTCAAATTTGAATGCTTTTTTTTTTTCCTTGCCTAATTACTCTGGCCAGACTTCCAATACTATGTTGAATAGAAGCAAAAGTGGTCATCCTGGTCTGATTACTGATTTTGTAGGAAAAGCTTTCAGCCTTTCACCATTGAGGATGATGTTAGCTGTGGGCTTTTCATATATGGCCGGTATTGTGTTCAGATAGTTTCTTTCTAGTCCTAGACTGTTGAGTCCACTTTATTTCTTTATACAACTCAATTTTCATTGTCATTCTTCCTCTCTTTCTACAATCACTGCCTCCCAGAAGCTTCCCCACTTAACTAACGATCTGACCTAGAATAAATTTCTCTAAGAGAATTTGCCCTGAGAAGCTCCCTTTAATCAATGATTTTTGTCTCAAGGTTTTTGGTTTTTTTTACAAAGATTCTGAAATTTTTTTTCTATCGAAATTGAGCTGCACTATAACTCTGGTCTCTATCTCTTTGTTCCCAGCTGTAGCCTTTTACTTTTCATTTCATGCCTCACAAATCATTAGCACAAATGTCACTCTTTGGCATAAGATTTATTGTAAAAAATATTCAGGATGATTCCATCAGTTCAAATTTTGACAAAATGAGATTGTTTTCCATTTAACTAAATGAGATCCTAGGCAAAAGGTGAAGTATGTGTGGTTTCTTGCAGAGCACCCTACTAATTCTATGGTGAAAGCCATTTCTTGACAAGTCCACTTTCATTCTTACGTTGTCTTCGCTCCCTCTCACTAACAAAATCATAGTGTTAATTAAGAGCCAGGCGCAATTCTAGGTGTTTTATCTCCATTAATTCGTTTAAATATTTGATGAACTCTGTAAGGCAAGTGCTGTTACTACACTTTTTTTGTTAATGTTTAAAAGTAATCTGGTCAACAGATAACACTTTCTCTTTACTTAAGCAGTTTCTAGAAATGACCTGTTGCTGCCTTTTTTTAAAAAACAGGAATCTTTCCCATAACCCAATCCAGAAAATTCAAGCAGATCAATTTGATTATCTTGTCAAACTCAAGTCTCTGTAAGTATATACCTATGGGGATAGTTTTATGATGAAATTGTTATTTATATACTAATAGCTAATAAATTTTATAAAATAAAATTTGTACACTCTTTCAAATCAGAAACTTTATTCCTGGGATACGCGTTAAACACCACGAAACCATATGAGTGCTCACTAGACTATGAACAAGAAGTTTTATCTTACATATTTATAAACTAAAAATCAGTTAATGATTTTACATTTTTCTGTAATCACCAGGAGCTTATATTAGATTGTTTGCTTTGATCTTCCGAAGGCAACTCTGCATATTCATTTCTCCATTAACACTGGTATCTAGGATTTTATTATAGCCCTTGTTATCCCAAAGATGCAATATTCTAGATTATATAAATCAGTACTTACACCACACACACCACACACACACACACACACACACACACACACACACACACACACACAAATCTGTTATGGTCTAAGAATTGCCTTTAAAATATAAGCTTCAGTTCATTTAATTTAAATGTTCTCTCAGTAAAATGGCATCTTATTAGAAAAAAATATATTATTTAAAAATTATTAGAAAAATGTCAAACCTCTCTGCTATTGTAATATTATCTAAAAGATAATGTGTGTTCATTTATTCCACAAACCCTTATTGAATAGTTACTATGCACAAAGCATGTGTTATGATTTATAAGGATCAAAAAAATTCAAATGGAGGAGATATTTGTGTAAAAATGTCAGAATCAAAAAGGAGTTGGGGAAGTAAGTGCATAGGGCAGGCTGAGTATTAATGTTTGGTTCACAATCGGTGTTAACTGACAGCATTTTATTAAACTGTCTTTCACAAAAACTCGTTTTATTACACCCTTGTAATATATGTTATTTTGATAATTAATTTGATATTTTTAGCAGCCTAGAAGGAATTGAAATTTCAAATATCCAACAAAGGATGTTTAGACCTCTAATGAATCTCTCTCACATGTAAGCAGATGTTTTTCTTGTTTTTCACCTTGATTTCAATCTTTTATGTTTCCATGTGCACTGTGCTAATACATCCATACCCAATGCATCCAATCTATCAGACTTTCTGCCGACTCATTTGCCTAAACAATATTATTCTTAAAGTGTTGCTATTGGATGGGATGATTTTTAGTGTTCCATGGTTTGGTAGAATCAAAGGTGATTTTTTAAATGTCAGAGAACATGAGTGTGGAGAGAACACACTCAGTCTTATAAGTTCTCCTTAGCTCTGATAACATTCATACATAGTGATATTTGTCTGATGAGCTAGTAATTCGCACACATGGTCTAAGTGTTACCAGATGAAGAAATAGGAACTTATATAAACAACACTAAATAACTGTAAGTAAATAATTGCTGTAAATGAGGAAAGTATGGAGAAATCCTCCTCAGTAAAAATTGCCGCCAATGTCAGGACATGATTGGAACAAGTGTGTATGGATAAAATAGCAAGCTTTGAAAAATCTTTCATTCAAACAGTGTGTATTATGGTACCATTGATTCCATGCTTTGGAAACATTTTTCTTTAATTGAATGCAGTCTTATAGCAGAGGTTAGAATGATCTCCGTGCCAGAGTAATTAAGTCTCAACAATTTAGAAAGTGTCATGTCAGCCAACACCACTCTATAATTTTGCTTATATTTTAAGTCTAACGCAGGACATTTCTTTTGTTTTCCATAACTCTTCAGAGAGATGCTTATAAAAGTTTCTTTAATTGCACACAACATATAACACTCGGACTAATGTAAGCCAAACGGAGTTTATTGGGAGAAAATGGTATACCTCATAAAACCCAAGAAACAACTCAAGGAACAGACTTGAACTGGGCAGAAACCATATCAGATCTAAAGGATTCAGGCAGCAAGAGTTAAAAACAGGACAATATACTGTAATTGTAATTGTCAAGCTTTTATCTTGTATTACTCCAACTCTCTAAACTGTAATGATTTATAATTTTTGCCAGAGTACATAGCGTTAGAGGCAAATAGATCTAATCTGAACTTCAATCAATTTCTACATTTATTAGAAAATTTCATAGCACATAATTTGCCTCCACTGAAGATTCATCTCCTCCTATGGTGATGCTAATAACTAGCTCATGGAGGTGATTTGAGAGTTGATTCCTGATACCTAGAAGATGCTCAATAAATGGTGTTGGTGTTGCTGGTAACACAGTAGTCATTACTGATTATCTGGGTAGTGTCCTCATCAACACGAGAGGTCTCTCTATTGATGAAAAAATTAACTGAACAAATATTTATTGACACCTTATTACATACCAAAATCTGGTCGAGAGATAAGCATGTGAACAGGCAGGTACAGCTCACATAATAACTTCTATAGTAGAAAAGCCTCGGAAGCCAGAGGAGAAAACATTTGGCTTCCTCTTCCCCTGAGGGCTGAAAAGATTAGTTGAAGCAAAAATAGGAGCTACGTAAACACTAAAAATCCAATAAAAGTTCCTTTAGATGGATTAATTCTCTTGATCCCATGCTAATGGTTTATTTATGTTTTGAGGCATGTCGCACACTTGTATATTCATGATGCCTATTTGCTGCTCTGACCCACATATTCTTTTGCAGTGAAATCAAGTTCACAAGAATTAAAATGTAAACCTTTAGTATCCTTAATGTTTTACATGACGTGAGGCTCATATTAAGACATTTTCTTTCTACTGAGAAAATGTAGAAAAGAAATATGAATGTATAGTGGCACTGAATTAAATTTAAAATCTTATTTAACTTTCTCTTTGTGCATCAGATATTTTAAGAAATTCCAGTACTGTGGGTATGCACCCCATGTTCGCAGCTGTAAACCAAACACTGATGGGATCTCATCTCTAGAAAACCTCTTGGCAAACATTATTCAGAGAGTGTTTGTCTGGGTTGTATCTGCAGTTACATGCTTTGGAAACATCTTTGTCATTTGTATGAGACCTTATATCAGGTCTGAGAACAAGCTACATGCCATGTCAATCATTTCTCTCTGCTGTGAGTATTTCCTGATTGAAGAAGAATTATAGTTTTGAAATACATAAAAGCACTGGTATTAGAAAATAAGTAAACAGAGTGGTAGAATTACAAGATTTTACATTTTTCTCCTTTTTGCTTATATGTTGTTTTCACATTCACTGTAATGAAAATAAAATAACTTTGGTGAGAAGGAAACTAAGTATTTTAAACAGGAAAATTCAATTACCTTACACAGATTAATGAAGCTCTTGTTTATTAGTTTTGTCTCATAAAGAATATCTCGTTCGTTAGTTTTCTTCTCTGAGGGCATGTTTTGTTAAAGCATATAAACTCTTCTACTATGAATAAAATGGCAACTTTTCACGGTCACATTTTTACACTCAGAATTGTATTTACTTTTTTGTTTGCATGTATGGATTATAGATATTGACTTAACTGATAGCTGTTTTTCTGGTTTCTGCGCTACTAAAATCTCTTCCATTCATAATTTGAAATATTTGAATAAGAAAATGTTTTTACATAGTATTAAATTTTTTAAAGTTTTTGAAATGTGACTGCAGAGTACTGTGTTAAATAAGGACTACAAAGGAAAATAAGCAAGAAACCAGTGGTCGCTCAGGCTGTTCATAGTGTGGGTCAAGTGGCCTACAATGTATCCATACTTTCTCCAGCGAGTATCAATTTACATGATGTTTTGCTTTATGTGTGCTGTCCATTTCTTCCCCCCCTCATTCAAAGTTTAATGTTTGTTTTATTCATTGCAAGCTACCTAAGAAATAGAAGTCAGAAATTGGTTACTACTTTGTATTGTTAATTACAAAATTTTGAGTATGCTCAATTTCTCTGGTGAAGGCTAGAATATAACTTCAGTGTTTTAAGGATTAGGGACAGCTTTATGATTTATACAGTGAAGTGATTTCAGAAACCTTGTGTAGAATGCCTGTGTAGTCAAAAAATCTCACCTACTCTCTGATATGAAATGTTTGCTTAAAAAGCAAAATCACCAAATAGTGCATCACATTAACTGATTTGGGGGATGGGGGAGCCTAAAAAGAGACAGAGAAAGATGTAAAAATGAGAAGAGAGAATCAGAGAGAACAGGTTTGCTTAGACCAGCTCTGGGTAAATAACTCAAGCCCTTCAAAATTGTACTGACTATAGAGCACTTTTTTTTTTTTAAGGTTTTATTTATTTATATGAGAGAGAGAGCAAGAGAATACAAGCAGGGGGAGTGGTAGAGGAGAGGGAGAAGCAGGTTCCCCGGTGAACAGGGAGCCCCATGTGGGGCTCTATCTCATGACCCAGGGATCATGACCTGAACTGAAGGCAGATGTTAACTGACTGAGCCACCCAGGTACCCCTATAGAGCTCTTCTTAATTATTCATATCTTCTAAAGTATAGACCCCAAAATTCATAGTCATTAGTCTATCACAACAACTTCTGAATTATTTCCTCTAGGATTTTGGATAATATCCTTAGTTTGTTAAGCTAGGAGCATATTTCAGCAGAAGAGGTGATCCAAATAATAACATCCTTATATTGGTCCCTAATCGAATGCTCAACATAATTGCATTTTTTTAAAGATTTTATTTATTTATTTGAGAGAGAGAGTGAGCACAAGCAGGAGGAGTGGCAGGCAGAGGGAGAAGCAGACTCCCCACTGAGCAGGGAGCCTGACTCTGGACTCAATCCCAGGACCTTGGGATCATGACCTGAGCCAAAGGCAGACACCTAACCGACTGAGCTACTCAGGCGCCCCTCAACATAATTGCATTTTATCCATTTACTCAACAACACCTCTAGGTGATGAGACCAGAATGGAAAACAAAACAGACAAAATCCCTGCTCACACAGACTTGAAAATTTTAAAAAACAGAGGAAATGATTACATAATTAGCTATAGAGGGTGCTATAAGAGTGGTTTTTTTTTTTTTAAGATTTTATTCATTTATTTGAGACAGAGACAATGAGAGATAGAGAGCATGAGAGGGAGGAGGGTCAGAGGGAGAAGCAGACTCCCCGCCGAGCAGGGAGCCCGATGCGGGACTCGATCCCGGGACTCCAGGATCATGACCTGAGCCGAAGGCAGTCGCTTAACCAACTGAGCCACCCAGGCGCCCAAGAGTGGTTTTTGAAGAGAGTTGCTGAAGAGGTCCTTACCCATAAATGAACTGTTAGAATAAAAAGTACCTCCTCCCAAGATGGAAGTAAATTAGGCATTTTTCGCTAATACTAAAAATAATACCGCTTATTGTTAATTCCATTATACCTATTTATTTCTCTAAATTTGCAACATCTACTGATCCTATAGGTGCTGATTGCCTAATGGGAATATATCTGTTTCTGATTGGAGCCTTTGACCTAAAGTTTCGTGGAGAATACAACAAGCATGCGCAGCTGTGGATGGAGAGTATTCACTGTCAGCTTGTGGGATCTTTGGCCATTCTGTCCACTGAAGTATCAGTGTTACTTCTAACATTTCTGACACTGGAAAAATATATCTGCATTGTCTATCCTTTTAGGTTTTTAAGACCTAGAAAATGCAGAACAATTACAGTTCTGATTCTTATTTGGATTGCTGGGTTTATAGTGGCTCTCATTCCATTGACCAATAAGGAATTTTTCAAAAACTACTATGGCACCAATGGAGTGTGTTTCCCTCTTCATTCAGAAGATACCGGAAGTACTGGAGCCCAGATTTATTCAGTGACAATTTTTCTTGGTGAGAAACTCTGGATTATAAGTCCTTTTATTTAATGACTAGAATAAATCATAATGTCAGTCTCATTATTTCTTCTAATGTTTATAAATTTTTATTTCAGATCTTCTAACCAGTTTTTCTCACTGACATTGGGATGGATTCTGTCAGAATATCCCTAAAGGGATTTTTTGCCCTGAATGACCACTTTATCATATAAATTCCAACATGCTCCTTAATAAAAGACAAAACAGTAAATACTTGTATCTTGTGCAGTCACCCTAATAATACTAAATAAAACATATTTTAACCCTTTGCACTTATAATATGAAAAAATTCAAAATAGCCACACAAGTCTTTGCCTTGAAAATAGACATAAAAGTGTTTTTCTCTTGTAAAAAATATTCTCCGGGGGAGGGTAAAGAAAAAAAAAAAATATATATATATATATTCTCAAAGTATAACTTAAACTAATTGAATGATTTAAAAAAATTATAAAGATTAATTTAAAAGACCCAGGATAGTCATTGAATCACTATAATCTCATTTTAATATGCCATTTTTAAATTAAAATTCCTTTATTCCTCATTAGTTCAACATTACTTCAAACTTTTAAAAAATTCATTATTTTTGTGTACCTTAGTAATTCTTATGAAGAACAAAAAAACATATTCATGTTCAAACAGCTAAGAGTATGTGTGTTTGTTTTGAAAGGATGCTAATACACATCAATAATAATCTTTACATTCTAAACAGGTGTTAACTTGGCGGCATTTATCATCATAGTCTTTTCCTATGGAAGCATGTTTTACAGCGTTCATCAAAGTGCCATAACAGCAACTGAAATACGGAATCAAGTTAAAAAAGAGATGATCCTTGCCAAACGGTTTTTCTTTATTGTATTTACTGATGCATTATGCTGGATACCCATTTTTGTACTGAAATTTCTTTCATTGCTTCAGGTAGAAATACCAGGTACAACGTTTTTTTTCTTTCTGTAAAAAATTAATAAGTCTGTCTCTGCAGTGTTCCTCTAAGAAAGAAAATTAAGATCCTTAACACCAACTCATTTTAAGAATTGTAAGTCAGAGTTATATGTACTTCAGGCTCTGTTCATCAATCAAAAGTTTACTGGGAGGAAACTGTTCAGTTATTTCCGTAAATGCCTAAAACACAATTATTATTGGAACAAAGTAACGACTCAAATAAATAACACTCTGTGTTCTGTAATTCTGATAATGCCATGCTTAAGATGACCAAACAGGTAAAAATGATTGTCGAATATTTACTTCATTTTTTTTCTTTTTTTTACTTCATTGTTTTTGGGAACATAAGACATTTTTCTTCCCAGGTTACATAGCAATTTAGAGAACATTACCCCAGAGTGTGAGAGATGATTGAAGAATGCATTCTTGGTATTTAAAAATAATGTACATCACACTCATTAGGATAGCTACTATCAAAAACACAGAAAATAACACAAACTGGTGAGGATTTGGAGAAATTGTAGCTCTTATGCATCACTGGTAAGGAGCTGCTATAGAAAACAGCGTGGTGGTTCCTCAAAAAATTAAACCTAGAAATACTATATGACCCAACAATTCTAATTCTGGGAATTAAAGGAATTAAAAGCAAGAACTCACACAGACATTGGTACACCCATGTTCATAGCAGCATTATTCACGGGAGCCAAACGCTGGAAATAACCCAAGTGTCCATCAGTGGATGCATGGATAAACGAAGTGTGTTATACACACAAAATGGTTTATTACTCAGCTTTATAAAGGGAGGAAATTCTGAAACATGGTATGACATGAATGGACCTTAAAGACATCATGTTAAGTGAAATAAGCCAGTCACAAAGGGAAAATATTGTATGATTCCACTGTATGAGGTAACTAGAGTAGTCAAATTCATAGAGACAGAAAGTTTGTGAATGTGTTGTCAGGGGTTGGGAGGAGAAGGGAATGAAGAGTTATTGTTTAATAGATATGTAGTTTCCATTGGGGAAGATGAAAAAGTTCTGGAGATGGATGGTGGTGATGGTTGCACAACACTATGAATATACTTATTACCACTGAATGGCACACTTAAAAATGATTAAAATGGTAAATTTTATGTTATGTATATTTTATCACAACAAAAAATGTGCAAAATGCTGTTAATTATAAGGATAGTGCAGTATATATTCACATTTTTAAAAGTTATAAACATACAATTTTAATTTTGTTTTATCCTGTGATTGGTGGTAATAGTATCTTACATTTTATAAACAACAAAGAGGGAAAATAGCATCAATTAAATTATAATAACAAATCTGAGTTTTTGGTAGTTACCTATGTACTATAGTGATTTTTAAGATAAGTTTAGCCAGCAATGTTTTTACTGAAATAAATATCTAGTCAAAAGTCTAAAAATGCATACCTATTTTTAAAACCAAAGAAATAGCAGAACTCTATCTATATATTTTGAGAAACACTATATGTACTATCCAGCAATTAAAATATTGGAAAAGGTATAATTTGAATGCTAAATGATACTGCTTTTCCTAAAATGGAATCATATCACAATGATATGCAATCACTTGGTGGAAAATGTTTCTACCTAATGGAATACTTTTATGGGTGTATTCAAGAAAAGCTACTTAGCAAAGAACCCCGTTTTTTTGCAGCACCAGCACTCCCCTCAAACACTGGCACCCTGGAAAGACATCCTGGAAACACATTAGACTTGGTATTTAATTATGTGACATCAAAGGGAAAAAATTGAGACTCAAAAGGGGGCTGGGGGAGAAACAAGGGAAAGCGGTTTCTGTACCTTGTAAACATCCCTGAACACTAAAGCTACTGCATTTTTCTCTTCTAGGTACCATAACCTCTTGGGTAGTGATCTTTATTCTGCCTATCAACAGTGCTTTGAACCCAATTCTGTATACTCTGACCACAAGACCATTCAAAGAAATGATCCATCAGTTTTGGTATAACTACAGACAAAGAAGATCTATTGACAGCAAAGGAAGTCAGAAAACATATGCTCCATCATTCATCTGGGTAGAAATGTGGCCACTGCAAGAGATACCATCTGAGTTAATAAAGCCAGCTCTTTTCACAGACCCCTGTGAATTGTCACTAATTTCTCAATCAACTAGACTCAATTCCTATTCATAACTGACTCTGAAACCCATTGCTATGCAGAGAATATTGTGGGATGCTTCACGATGGATTTATTAGTATAAAATGAATGCCACAAAATTAATAATTTATAATGGCTAAGATAAAGCTATTACAAGGACATGAGGTTATTTTTGAAAAATCAAAGTGATGGGGGCCCGTACAAAGGGAAATAAATTATATCGATAATGTGTATATATTAGTACATATTTTGCATAAGAAATTAAGAGAAATCTACTTCAGAAAGATTTATTCATTCTTTTACCACACATTTATTGAGTACCCATTATGCACGTAGCACTGCAGTAAATTTCTGGAAGTGCACAGCATAGAACGTTTTCAATTTGCAATGTCAAATTATGTGTAGCTGCAACAGAATATACAAAGGCCATTTGCAGTTCTTAGTTTAAGGTAGAGCTTTGTCTGTCATGCATATCAGCAAAACAATAATCATGGACACTTGTAAATAAAGGTTTAAGGTTTTGGAATACTCAATATAATGAAAAATGAGGAATGAAAAAATGTCTGATTGTTGGCAAAATAGATATTTTGTTTTAAGAATTCATCTTACCTCTCTTGAAGTCCCTGTATGCTTGAGAGGTAATACATAATATTACTCTGAAAAAAGATGTTCTGATATAAACTCAAAATAGCACTTCTCTATGCATCCTCACATTTACAGTCAATTGATTTTCAACAAAGATACCAAGACAATCAAAGGAAGAAAGAACTGTCTTTTCAATAAATGATGCTGGGCCAATTGGATATTCACATGCAAAGGATTGAGGTTGGACCCCTACCTTATACCATATACAAAAAATTAACTCAAAATTAAACAACCTAAATATAAGACATAAAACTCTTAGAAGAAAACATTTGGGTAAATCTTCAAGACCTTGGATTTAGCAATGGATCCTTAGATGTGACAACAAAATCGTAAGTAAAAAAAAGGGGAAAACTGATAAATTGGACTTGACCTAAATTAAAGTTTATGCACCAGAGAATGTTATCAAAAAAGTAAAAAGACAGGGTAGGGTGCCTGACTGGCTCAGTAGGTGGAATGTGTGACTCTTGATCTTGGGGTTGTAAGTCCAAGCCCCACAATGGGTATAGAGATTAGTTAAAAATAAAATCTTTAAAAAAAAAAGTAAAAAGACAATCTGCAGAATGGAAGGAAATATTTGCAAATCCTATATCTGAGAAGGAGTTAATACCCATAATATATAAAGAACTCCTACAACTCAAGATAAACAACCCGATTTAAAAGTGGGCAAAGGACATAAAAAGACATTTCCACAAAAAAGATAGACAAATGGCCAATAAGTACTTGAAAAGTTGCTCAACATCAGTAATCATTAGAAAAATGAAAACTAAAACCACAATGAGATAGATCACACGTACTAGAAAGGCTGTAATTAAAACAACAAAAGAAAAAAGAAGAAAAGTATTGACAAGGACGTGGAGATTGAAACCCTTCTGCATTGCTCGTTGGAATGTAAATGTTGCAGCTGCAATAGAGAACAGTTTGGTGGTTCCTCAAAAGCTTATCATTGAATTACCATGTGATCCAGCAATTTCACCCCTGGGTATAAACCCAAAAGAATACAAAACAGGATTCAAACAGGTACTTGTATGCAAATGCTCATTGTGTTAGTTATTTACAGTAACCAAAAGTTGGAAACAACACAAGTGCCCATCAACTAATAAACGGATAAACAAAGTGTGGTATATACATACAATGGAATATTATTCAACCATTTATAAGAAAGAATGAAGTTCTGACACATCATCTACAACATGATGAGTATGAAATCAGCCAGACACAAAAGGACAAATACTGTATGATTCCACTTACATGAAATATCTAGAAGAAGCAAATTCATAGAGACAGAAAGTAAATTAGAGATTACTGAGGGTGATTGGGTTGGGAGGATGCTGCCTAAAAAGTACAGGGTATTTTCTTGGGCAGAAAAAAGGTTCTCAAATTGATTGTGGTGATGGATAAACAACTGTGTGAATACGCTAAAAGCCATTGAATTGTACATGTTAGGTGGATGAATTTGAGTTAGATCTCAATAAAGCAGGCAAGAGGGAAAAGAAAGAAGAGCTAGAATGAACTGATTCAAGAAGTTAAGGAAGGAAAGATCTGCATGTACATGTTTTACTTCAAAGAGGAAGTAGTTGTCATCAAGAGATGGATTTACCTGCCTTTTGCATGGCCAGCCAGTTCATAAGAGATTAACTTTTTGGCTAGTTATTCTTCTGGTCTCTGAGCTATTGGAATTTTTTGGTTTCATAATTTGAAATCTTTAAATAGGAATAAAATGTTTTCAGGTACTTTTAAATACACCAAAAATGTTTGAAACATGAAAATACTGGAATCAAAAATATATTTATTGAATATATAATTGTATAGATTTCTTTTGAAAGTAAATTGCCTACAATTTAATTCTATTAAAAATATGGATTGCTTTGAGTCCTTTCCGTTCTTACTTGGAATAATACCAGTAAATTTTCTACCTGAGGAATATGGTTATGCTTTCATCAAAAAATCAGAATAGAAAGCTATAGTTCTTCTTATAATATTCAATTCTCAAGGCACCTGGGTTGTTCAGTCAGTTGGGCATCTGACTCTTGGTTTCAGCTCAGGTTGTGATCTCAGGGTTATGAGATCGAGCCCCACCTCAGGCTCTGCGCTCAGCTTGGAGTTGTTTGGACTTTATCTCCCTCTCCTCCTCACTCCCCCATGGTTTCTATCTCACGCTCTCTAAAATAAATAAATAAATCTTTAAAAAAATATAGTCAAGGGACGCCTGGGTGGCTCAGTCGGTTGGGCGTCTGCCTTCAGCTCAGGTCGTGATCCCGGGGTCCTGGGATCAAGTCCTGCATCGGGCTCCTTGCTGAGCGGGGAGTCTGCTTCTCCCTCTGCCTGCCTCTGTCTCTCTTTCTCTGATAAATGGATAAAATCTTTAAAAAAAATATAAATTCTCTAACTACTCAGACTACATAATTTTTTAAAGCCTACAAAAATGAAAGCATATTTAAATTCTCTTATAAGATTATTTGAGGATTACTTATTATTCTTAAGAAGTCTTATTACTAATAAGTAATAGAATAGAAAAATATTTTTTTAAAGATTTCATTTATTTGAGGGAGAGAGAGTGCGAGCATGAACGCTTGCTAGCAAATGGGGGTGAGGGGCATGGCATGGCAGGGAGAGAGAGGGACAAGACTCCAGGCTGAGTGTGAAGCCCTACCTGGGGCTCAACCCTGAGACTGCGACCTAAGCGGAAACCAAGAGTCAGATGCTCAACCGACTGAGCCACCCAGGCACCCCGAAATATATTTTTCTAGTAAAGAATTTCTGAAAAAGAAAAAAGCAGGGACACCTGGGTGGCTCAGTCAGTTAAGTGTCCGACTCTTGATTTCAGCTCAGGTCATGATCTCAGGGTTATGATCTCAGGGTCCTGAGATCCAGCCCCAGGTGGAGCCCACATGGGGCTCCCTGCTGGGAATGGGATCAGCTTAAGATTCTCTCTCACACTCTTCCCCTCTCTCTACCCCCACGTGCTCTCTCTCTCTAAAAAAAAATTTTAAAAGAAAAAAGCAATAATCATGAAGACTAGATAATATGTAATCCTACAAAAATTATGATTGTAACCTATGTTTAAGGGTCTTAGAATGCAGTGAATTTACAAAATATACATCTGAAACTATTTTTAGCAATTAAAATATTTTCAAATAATTTTCTAGAAGCAATTTGGTTTGTCTATTCAGTCTACTCATTTCTTCCATCCTTCCACCTCCCCAAACAGAATAACTTCCATTTAATTTAATTTGATAAGTAATTTACTAGCATACTATATAACTAGTTCCTACTAACTGCAGTGAAAGGTGCGATAGAAGCACTAAATTAATACAGATACAAGTCATAGTTTTCTCTCTTACAAAAAAAACTGTGGTCCAAAACTCATGGACCATGCTCTAGGTCAGAGTGATCCTCTAAGTTAAACCAAAGTGTTTTAAAATTAAAAAATAAATCAGAAAGACCTCAACTTTTCTTCCTTCCTCTTTTCTTTCTTTCTTTCTTTTTTCTTTCCTTTTCCTTCTTTCTTTCCTTTCTTTCTTCTTTCTTTCTTCCTTCCTTCCTTCCTTCCTTTCTTTTCTTTCATCTTCTTTCTTTCTTTTCTTTCTATTTTTAGTTTAAGGGCTCCTAATACACCAGGCTAGTACATAATCTCTCACAAAGCAATTACTTATTTACTGCCTTTTAGCAATTTAGACACTGATAAAGTTGAAGGAAAACAATAAATGGGAAAGGGATATATGCAGCCAGAATAGTGAGGTCCATGCATTTCACTGCTTAATAAAGTAATTAGTGAATTGATACTTCAAAAATGTATTTAATTTTTACTAATGTACTCCTCTTTTAAAGAGAAAATCTTTCACTAGAAGCCTCCTTTACTGTTTTAAATCTTTTTCTTATCTATGGAGTAGCAGTCTTACCTACTGTTGAAACCTATGGTTTCAATTACTATGTATATACTGATGATTCCCACATTTTTGTCTTTAGCTTATTCTCTTTCCTAAATTAGTCACTTATGCATACAACTACCCCTAGACATTAACACTTGGGTATCTCACTGGCTTTTTAATGTCATTATTATGGACTCTGACCCCAACACCTGAGTCTCTTCAAGACCCTATCTTGGTGAATAGTAACAACAGCCCAACCTAGAAATCTTTGAGTCATCCTTTGGCTCTTCCTTCTCCTTTATCCACCATATCAAACTCACCTATCTAATTTATTATCGAATTATTCTATTATCTAATTATTCTATCTAATAAACAGCTCTTGAATCTATCTACGTCTCTTTATTCCAATTCCGAATACCTTAGTTTGGGCCACCATCATGTCTCATCACTATATTTGCAATAACCTTCTAACAAGTTTCTATACCTCCAGTTGTAATTTGCTCAAGTATTTAGAGCTCTCAAATTAATCTAAGGGAAGAAAATTGAATATAATACAGTTATTAGCACAAGTATTCTATGATGGATGACTGGACAAACGTGTAAGTTCCATTTTTAAATAGTGTGTTAGAATTCTCCAGAGAAACAGAATCTATATTATATATATATATAAAAGATTTTATTTATTTATTTGACAGAGAGAGACACAGCGAGAGAGGGAGCACAAGCAGGGGGAGTGGGAGAGGGAGAAGCAGGCTTCCCGCGGAGCAGGGAGCCCAATGCGGGGCTCGATCCCAGGACCCTGGGATCATGACCTGAGCCGAAGGCAGACGCTTAATGACTGAGCCACACAGGCACCCCGAATCTATATATTTATAAAGAGATTTATAAGAAATTGTCCCACATGATTATGAAGGCTGGCAAGTCCAAAATCTGTAGAACTCATGTCCCAGTTCGAATCCAAAGGCCAGAAGCTACTGTAGAACTAAGAAAAACCAATGTCCTAGTTCAAAGGTCATCAGGCAAGCTGAGCCACTTTTCCAAGGCCATCAGGTAGAATGCTATTACTCAGGGGAGGAGCAGGCTTTTGTTCTATTCAGGACTTCAACTGATTGAATGAAGCTCACCCACATTCCCAGGGGCGATCTGCTATACTCAACCTACCAATATGTTAATCTCATCCAAGAATACCCTCAAAGGAACACCCATAATGTTTGACCAAAAATCTGGCTATCCTGTGACCCTGTCGACACATAAAATAAACCATCATGATTGGGGAGAGTCCACAAAGTAAGCTTGAATACTAATAGGTCTAACCAAGAGCTAGGTAGCTAGGTATGGTATAGATAAGGATATTAATTTTGGTGTAAGGGACCCACAGGCAAATTATTTCATATCAGGCTTTTTCCTATTCTGTTTCTGTAGATAGGAATAATATCTTTCCTCAAAAAGCTAATATGAAATAATGCTTATAAACCTCCTAGCATGGTGCCTAACACATATTTCATACTCAGAAGTTTTTAAACATTATTTTTAATATTAAAAATGTCATCATATTGGGCACCTGGGTGGCTCAGTTGGTTAAGCTTCTGCCTTCAGCTCAGGTCATGATCCCAGGGTCCTGAGATCAAGCCCATTGTTGGGCTCTCTGCTCAGCGGAGAGCCTGTTTCTCCCTCTCCCTCTGCTGCTCCCCTTGCTTGTGCTCTTGCTCTCTCTCGCTCTGTCAAATAAATATACAAATAAAATCTTAAAAAAAAAATTCATCATATTCACTTTGGCCTCTTAAGGCTTTAATAACATTAGTCAAAATACTAAGGTTTCCTCTGAGGTTCATATAGAGCTGGTAATGAGCTACTAAGAAAAAAATTTAAGTCTTTAAGAAAATGTTTATGTTTTGAAGCCTTCCCAACCCCTCCCATGAAGCAGAGCACAAAGAAATATAAAAAGGAATGCTTTTTAAAAAAGCAACTCTTAAAAATAAGATGAACTTCTCTGTGGGCCACACATGGCAACAGAAACTAAACAGAGCTGAGCTCTGGGCCTACCAGACTCCCGACACTAGCAGCTATGAGTTTTAGTGCTGAGGAATAAAGTTAGTGTCCACAGAAAGCTCACTGCCTAAAATCAGGGGTTAACCTCAGCTGACCACAATTCAACAAAATAAGAAATAAACTAACATGGTTTTTCTTTTCTAACATAAAAAATACATACATGGTTGGGGAAGGAAGTCACACACACAAAAATCAAAGTAGTACGTATCGTATTTATGATAAAGTTATAACAAAAGTTATAGGGAATCTTAGCATAGGGTTAAGCAAATAGATCAGAATAGAATAATGAGCTCAGAACCAAGCACTTATATGGTAATTGAATAACAGAGGTAGCATTTGAAAATACTGATACTTGGAGGAACACCAATACACATACAAAAATAAACAAGATCCCAAAATCACACCATAAGCAAAATTCAGATGGATTAAACACCTAAACATTAAAAACAAAAATTTAACTTTTGGAACGATGTAAAGGAGGGTATCTTTATGACATTTCCAAAAGACCCAGAAAGCACTTTTATGAAAAATTGGTAAGATTTTCATTAAAATTAAAACCATTTATTTCACAAAACTCCACAAATATAAAGATAAATCACAAACTACAAAAGATAGTTGAAGCATAGATAACAGATCATTACTTAGTATTCAAATCTGTAATACCTACAAATTGATAAGGGAAAGACAAAACATAATACAAAAACGGACAAAGGTATGGCCTCAGAAATCACACACTGCGTTTCCTCAATCTCCTAGTAGTTATACAAGTCAGCACTCTTCAATGTGTGAAACTATACAGGGCATGAATACCAGGAGGCAGACTATTGTGGCCCTCTGGAAGCTAGCTACCACATACACAAAACAGTATTTTGTAGTGCTTTGAAAACATACATATGCATTAAAAATATAAGAACATAAACTAGAATATACACCACTTCTAGGACAATGGTTTACCTCTGGGAGAGAGGAAGGGATGGGATCAAAAAGGTAACAAAAGTTTCAAATGTATCTAACATTTACAAACATATGTAGATCCGAAGAAAGTATAGCCAAATACTAACATTTATTAAATCTGCATGGTGGGAATATATCCTCTAATATTTTACTCTTATGCTTGAAATATTTCAGTAAAAGTTTTAAAATAATGAACCCAAAGAAATGGAAATAAAATTTGCTTTGAACACTTTTATTTCTGTACATTTTAAAAAACTGCACTTCTGATGACACATAAAAATAATTTTTCTAATATCAAAATAAGTATCTCTTTGGTATAAACACACCATATGTGTTATTTTTAACTTAAAAAAATTAATCAAGAACTATGACTTAATATACTAAACAATTCTTTGTCCACCTATTTGTCCCCTTTTATAACCCCACTGTAGAGCTTTAGAATATAGTTCTGCACACATCTCCATATCTACAAAAGAATTAAGATCCATATCAAAGATGTCTATAAGTTATGGAGAACTAGTTGGCTTAATCACTGACACATATGACATAAACCAACAAAAAGAGATATGGGACAAGTAAAGTAGAACATTGTCATTAAAGGGAAATAATATGAAACCAATCACATCATTTAAATTTGATGCATTAAAAACAAAGTATCTTTAGAATAATTATATTTAGAATTTAGAATTGTTATGTGCAAAGTTCAAAGAGTAATAGTACAGAGCCATAATTTTGATAAGGCACTTTAAAGAGAACAATTGAACATACAACATCACAAAGCAATTAACCTGAGAAATAAAGAGGGAGAAAAAAAAAAAAATATATATATATATATATACATTCTTTCCAGACAGGCTTTTATTTTCTGAAGTAAAAGCTTTTTAAAAAGCATCAAAAATTAAAGAAAGTATTTATCATATATTTTAAAAAGTTGTCATCAGTTAAATTTCAAATTCCCATAAAAAGAATGTTTTCCTTCAAGTCAGTGAGGTTCTGATTAAAATACTTTTTAGAAAAAGTTACAATTTTCACACTAAAAAACAGGAAGAAAAGACAGCTTTTAATTGTATTGTCAACTCTTTTATTCAACAAACATTTACTGGTTGTTGTGTGACACTGTCATTGTTCTAGGTGCCGAAGATAAAGAAGACACAATCTCTAGTTCCAGGGAAGTTGGCCTAGTGGAGCTGGGCCAACACTGGTAACCTTAAAGTTACTTCCCTTGGTCCAGAAAATGAAGCTCAACTTCAAACTCTGGCATTCTTGGCATCTTCTTGGAAATCAAATAGAATAATGGTCTACCTGTTTTTTCCTATTGGTAACATTTTTTTTTTTTTTTCAAAAAAGAGTCACTGTTCAAAATTTATTTGGTATTTTAGTTGGTATGACACTTAAGATAGTTGGTTGCATTGTCTTTTTACATTATATGGCCATGTACACTATATTCTGACATATATGGTACACAAAATAAGATCCTTTAGGACAGTTATGCACAATACATGCAATATTGAATTTATACACTGGATCCCAGGACATGACTGACTGGAAAAGATGGACTAGGCATGTCGGGTGTTGGGGGAAGGAACCCGAAGTGACAGAACACACAGTAAACACACATCCCGTGTGCAGAGCACCCGCAGCTCTGCAGTACTGGCAGTGGAGCCTCTGAGACGGTGGGGCTAACTTACGTTAACCAATTTCGGGCTACAAAGACAGGTATCATCCAGCATGAGGATACAGCTGCAGGGTTTGGTGAACCATTCCTATTTGGAACTTTAGGAAACTGATGTTTTTTCTTAGGCCATTTCAATATTACTTGAATAACAGATCAGATAATAAGGACAATATACACAACCTCCAACTAAAATCCTGCTGTAGTCTAGACGGTGAAGCGGTACATTAGAAAACTTTAAAACTGCAGCTCCTTTTGGATCCCCCAAAGTGTATCTGCACTCTTCTTCAAAGGGCCTCCTCCTCAGGAGTCAGAGTCACCTTCACAAAATCGGAAATTCCATTCTGTCCCAAGATGCAAGAGACACTAAGGAAGACATCATCTTTAATTCCATAGAGACCCTTAATCATGGTGGAAATTGGATACACCCGCCTAAGATTCTTCATTATACTTTCTGCCAAATCTGCCAAAGAGAGTCCAATGGCCCAGGAAGTGTCGCCTTTCAGTTTGATCACACTGTAGCATTATTAACATTATCTACTGATGAAATTAACTTTCATGAAAGAGTCTATGAAAGTTTAGAGGACAGAAAGTATTTAAAGATAAATAGTGGCCAGCATCAAAAATAGCATCGGTATTCTGCTTTCCACAAAAGTGAGAAAACCACTCAGAAATTTTCATTCTGAATACACAGAACTGCTGGAGACAACCTGATACTTATGGTACATGTTCAAACATCATAAATGAGGAAGTATGAATTATTACACAGCCAAATCAGTTGTCAGGTTTCAAAGAATCATAGCCTTCTTTCAAGAGGTCCCGCCATGTTTTAAGGAAACGTGCATTTTCTGTACATTTGAAGGCAAGCTCTTCTACTTGAGCTGATACTGCAGATGTGGCTTCAAGAAGTTTGGTTAGTGAAAATGCTGCCTGAAATTAAAAAAAGAAAGAGTCAAACAATATAAGTTTATCTTTCAGATTTTCATCTCATTTTATAAATAATCTAAAAATAGCTTAAAACCTTGACTCCCATGCCCAACTTATTTTCCATAAAAGTAAAGAAATCTTCAAATTGAAACACTAGCTTTTTCAGAGAACCAAAGAAATTATTTAGTATGAAGTAAGCGTTGAGGAAATATGTCTGCTGGGAAGATACCCATTATGCACCAGCCTTTTTTTTTTTTTAACTTAAAGTCAGTACTTTTTTTTTTTTAACTTAAAATACACCAGGGGCACCTGGCTGGCTCAGTCATAGAGAGCAAGTGACTTTTGATCTCAGCATTGTGAGTTCAAGCCCCATGCTGGGTGTAGAGATTGCTTAAAACAAACAAACAAACACAAAAACACAAAATCTTTAAATAGAAAAAAAAAAGAAAGAAAATACACTAGACTCATTTAGCTCAAAAAGAGGACTTGGATCCCTTGACACTAAGTACCAGATACCAGTATCTGAAGGATTTCATCATAAACAACTCACTGATATTTAGGTAACAAGGGCATTGTCCCACTAATTTTATCTGTGAACACTATATAGACCATGAAAATGTATAGACCAAAGAACAGATACTCTGAAGGGACAAATAACATCAACAAAATCAAAACAAACAAAAGCAGCACACAGAAAATATCCAACTCTTCGTGGAATTCACTTCTTACTCAAATGTTTTCTTCACCTAGAATATAAAATAACACTGTTTCTAGATCACCTATCAGCAGTCCATTCTACATATTCTCTTGATGCCAGTCTTGTTCAACAAAAGCAGAAGCTGTATCAGCACTTTAGTTATCTTTTTAAAAAAAATACTTATTAAGCAATGAGAGATAATCGAGTTCATTACCCAGTTTCCAATCTGCACAGGAGGGTCTGTTCCACAAACTTCTCCCAGGAAGATTACATCCTACATACCTCATTCACTTGACTCACCCAAGAGTCCTTATATACTGAAACTCCTCTGGGTGGGTGTGTGTGGGTGTGTGGGTCTGTGTGTGTGTGTGTGCGCGTGCGTGTGGCAGTGGAATTCGAGATTCAACAGAAACCATACTATGCACTCCAGCCGTCATAGGGAGGGGCCTTTGACCTAGCCGTTCATGAAACCAATCTGGACTACAAGGGCCTTAAGCAAACCCCTCCAAATGGGTGCAGCGCGAAGCAAGCCTGAGACAGGCAATCACAGCATTGCCAGCTGGCTCTGGCAGGTGGCCAACTAGAGCAGCGGGATCTTAAGACCCACGAAAAGAAATCACAGCCTGTTCCTAAGCACCAACAGACAAGGAGGAATAGAGGGCAGACACCGCCAGCACGCGTCGGCGCAGCAAAGCTGCGTGGTTTCAGGTTACAGAGGATGATTGAAACCAGAAGGCGAGACAAAAAGAAAACAGTGAGGGGTGGGGCGGATGGAGGGATAACCCCTGACTCCTCAACACTAATTCTAAAGGAGGAGTCCTCAGGGATGGTGGACAAGGGGCCTCGGGTCTCCGGTTTACCTACCCACCCCCCCAGCCCACACCCTCAGGGGGCAGAAGGGCGAGATGCGGATTCCTGGTCCTTCCCTCCCTTGCACAGCAGCGGTCTGTCTTCCAACAAGGGCCGAGTGGGGACGCGGCTCCGAGACCGGTCGAGCGACACTCACGTCTCCAATCTGCAGCTCTACTTCCTCCAGAGGGTCCACCGTTCGGCCGCTGCTCCTGCTCGCAACTGGCCAGCCCAAACTCACTGGGACCCTGGGGGAAGATGCTGACGAAGCGTCTGAAGACGAGGGAGAGGAAGCAGGCGGCGGGGGCGGCGAAGAAATCCGCACCTCCTCAGGGTCTGCCATTGAGCAGGACAGGTACTGCGAAATCGGACCTTAGCAGCCGAACCAACACCAACTGTCTTTCAAACTACTCGCGCCCAACACCCAGAAGCCCCGCCTCCTCCCGCCTGAAGTCCCGCCCAGTCTCCTTGTGGGTCTCTGCCCAAGTCCGCGAATACTAGTCATGTTTTCGGGACAGCCAATCACCTTGGGCGGTTCATCGTTCCTGCGCAAAACTCCAGTCAGGCTCAGAAGGCGCTTGAGCAGAGGACTACAACTCCCAGAACGCTGTATGCGTCGCTCCCCCTCCCACTACTTTTGATGCGCGCGTATACCACGGGATCTGTGGGTCTCTCTCACCTGCACTCCCGCGGCCTCACCACCCCTTGGTGAGACGCAAACGGAGAACTAATCTTCAGCCTGAAGCCGGGATCGTGCTGGGACTTGGAGTCCCTTTCCTTTTCCTCTTTCGGAACGTGACCCGGATGTCTCTGCTGGCCGTAGCGTCATGTGCAGCGCCGGCGCAGAGCGAGAAAGAGGCGGGAGCACCGTGAAGCCGAAGCCTTGGGCAGAGCTGGGAGGCAAACTTCAGTGGAGGTGTTTGTCTTTTTCGGCAGGTGATGGCGCCCCCCGCGGCCTAGAGGTCCAGCACCCGCGGAGAGCCACAGACAGCCCCTCCGTTGTGTCCCACCGACAGTCCTGGGACCAGTGAATATGTTGGTGCCGCTAGCCAAGCTGTCCTGCCCGGGTGAGAGGGAACTCCGGGCGGGGATAAGTGGAGGAAGGTCGAGGAGTTAGGGCGAAACGGACAGGGCTGCACCTGGGGGGATCTAGACACTCACCTTTCTTCACCTGCTCTCCTGACGTCCTCAGGTTAAACTCGGGTAAAAGTCACGCTGTCTACACCTGGCAGTGGACCCTAGATTTCTCCCCCTAGAGTTGCCCCCATTGGAAGAATTGACAACTAGGCTAAAGGTCACGGGCGGAGGAAACTTATCAACACGGCCCTCCGGTGGAGTCCCGAACTGAATCTTCCAAATCCTGGCCCTAACTCTTATCGCAAAGCTCGGGTGTTTTCTGTTGCATTGTTGGAAATGGATAAAATAATACTTGCACAGTTTTTCTTCTTGGTTGTGCCCTGACTTTCGTCTTTGCAACCATCCATCCTAGTCACAGCATGATTAACATCCATATGCGCTACCCGAGTCACCAGATTATATTTGGAGCCAGAAGTTTTTCTGCATGGTCTAAAATTAACGTTAGAGGCTTATCGTGTTATGGGTGCTCCTAGAACCATCACAATGACTTGTGAAAATACCTCATTACTTCCCTTTCTCTTAAGTAAAAATAATAATGCAGTTGGATGGTCTTTGTTTTGTTTTACTTGAAAGTTTAAAAATTCAAAAAGATTCACTACAGGACCTTGCATTTTGTCACATTTGGCTTGGTTTTTTTTGGTTTAGTTTTTTTAATTTTTGTTTATGGAATAAACAAGTATACATATTGCAAATTCAAGGATGTTCTTCTTATGTATATTTCATGAAAGTAGAAATTTGTCAGATTTGGCCACCATATGTTAAATTAGAATTTTATTTAAAGTTCCTGATACTTGCGCATGTATTACTACACTAATGTGTGGATAACACTTTATGTTTTGTGAAATATCAAAGTAGTCAGATGCTATCTGCCCTATTGCCTAATTTAGCTGAAATCATTCTTGGACCAAGTGTTAATTACATTTCACCAAAATTAGCATTTCCATTTTCCAGGGATACTTAAATCATTGCCATTTGCATAGCTCAGTGTTAACACTACTGGCAACAAAGAGATGGACACAAATGGGTTGGCAGTGTGACTTTGATATGGTGATGTTATGAGTTCAATGGACTTTTTGACCTTCTCTACTAAAATTCAGCCAAGGTGCCTAATTGTTCAAATATCCAAAGTGGAGTATCAGATTGTTTTCAGAAAGGGAGTAAAGGTTGTGACTTTTTAATTTTTATCCCATGGGGGAAATCAAACTACCAAGTTCCAAATATTTTCAAGAAAATATCTAGCTGTATAAGCAGTAGAATTACTTTTATCTGATACCAGATCATCAGTTTTCAACAGCAAATGATAACTTCTACACACTAAACTACAATTCATCATAAGACAAAGATTTTAATATCTTTTAATAATAGTACAAATTATTTAATAAATATTATTTTGAATGATGATAATGCTATATTTGAACTCTAGAACTGAATTCTCCTATAATATCTTTATTTATGTGCCTTATGTACATTTTTTCAAGACTTAGGATATGTGAAAGGTTACCTAAAAATTAAAAAATTATTCCCGATACTATAATTTTCAGTATGCCTTTGCAAGTAGAGAAAACTAGTTTCCTTGCCACTATAAGATTATCAAAAACAGATTTTTTTAGTGTTTAAAAGCCTTTAGCTTAGAGTTCAGCTACTCTAAATCTCTTCCCTTCCTGCATTCATCATAATCTTTAATTATTGATGTCTGATGCCAGATTTTTGCTTTAAAAAATTATTGGAAAGAGTAAAATATAAAAATATGTTAATTCTGCAATTAGGTGCTAAAGAATAACTAGCCTATGCCAGGCTGTTATCTCTCCATTTAATCAGAAAAAAGAAAGAAAAATCTTGTTTTCATCACAGCTCAGTTTCCATTACTTCACAAATCATTTCAAATCCAATTGTAGTCTCAGAGCTTGACTGGTGTTGGAAGGATTGAGAGCTTGGGTGGTCTGAATTCATATGTATCTACTGTAAATGGGCATTGTAGCTGCCCCACAATTTTCATAAGGTCATGAAGGATAAGGTGTGATATTATAATTGAAAATTTTTAGCTGTTCAGTATATCCATTAAAATGTAAATTTTATTACATTTTACATTTCAAATCCATGCAAAAGTCTTTGTTGATCTTTACTAATTATTTGTTATAGTCCATGTTTAGAAACTTGTTCATTTGCAGATACATGCTTCATTATAAGAGACAAAAACGAGGAAAGGCCTCATTATTTTTATTGCTCTATAACCCAGGTTAGTTTTTGGAAATTACACCAGAGATTTGCAGGTTCCTAAATTACAGTGAAAAATGTAACTAGGAAGATACCTATCTAGTTATCAAATATGTATTGGCCACTTGTTTTGTGTAAGAGTTATACTAGATCCTGTACCATAATATTTCCAAGACAAAATTGACCATAGACTTTAGAATTGATGGTCTCCTTTGTTTTTGTTTTTTTTTAAGATTTTATTTATTTATTTGAGAGAGAGAATGAGATAGAGAGATCATGAGGGTCAGAGGGGGAAGCAGACTCCCCGCTGAGCTGGGAGCCCGATGCAGGACTCGATCCCGGGACTCCAGGATCACGGCCTGAGCCGAAGGCAGTCGCTTAACCAACTGAGCCACCCAGATGGGGTGAGAGTTAAAATTACTTGCTGAAGGTTTCATTACTGTTACGAATTCAGACACAGTGTAGACAGACTCCAAAACCTATGCACTTAACCACTGTCTTTTTCCATGTTGCCCTTTTGTATTTGTTTGTTTTGTTTTTAATTAATAAACTTAATTTTTTGGCAGTTTTAGGTTTAAAGAAAAGTTGAGCAGAAAATACACAGTTTCCATGTAACTTTCCCCCATTCCCTTTTAACATCTGGCATTGGTGTGGTACATTTGTTACAATTGGTGAGCCAGTTTTGATACATCATTGTTCAAGTCCATGGTTTATATTAGAATTCACTCTCTATATTGTGCATTTTATGTATATTTGACAAATGTGTAATGACATGTATCTTTTCTTGTCTCTCATGACCTTGCTACTTTCAATATATATACTAGCCAGGCATTTTGTAGAATGTCCCTCAATCTGAATTTGTCTGATGATTTCTCATGTTTAAACTGAGGATACAGATTTTGGGGAAGTATGCCACAGAAGTAAAAAGCCCTTCTTATCCTATCAGGGAGCGTGTGATACCAACATGTCTTATTGCCAGTAATGTTAAACTTGATCATTTGGTTAAAGGGTCTGCTATATTTCTCCACTGTAAAATTAATATTTTTCCCTTTTGTACTCTACTTGTTGGAAGCTAGTCACTAATTGCAGTCCACACTCAAAAGTGGAGAAACAAATAATCTGTGGACATGGCAACATAATCTTTTATACTTTGACTTTTTCTGTTAAAACCATAGACCAAATGGAATTCATTTTGATAGGAAGAGAAAGGTATACGTTTTTCCAAATGAATTTCTCCCTATCTTTGACCATTTAATGAGTAACCCTTTCTTCTCCCTGATTAGAAATGGTATTTTTAGCATACACCAAATCCTTATGTGTATTCTATTTCTGAACTCTTTATTCCTTTCCTTTGATTATTCTATCCCTTCTCCTATAACAGACTTTTAATTACTGTAACTCCAAATATAAGTTTTTATATCTGTCAGGGCTATTTCCAAGGGAGTATTCTCTGTCCTTTTTTTTTTAATATAATGGGATAGATGTATCAAGGAGAAGAGTACCACAGAAAGGAGACAGAAATTAAAGATACAGGTGAAAGCTAAGGCTTCAGGTGGAGGGATGTCCCTATGAAAATGGGAGGGATAAGCCTCATCATCAGTAATCTAAGTGAAAAGATATCTGTTATAACCTGAGAAAATGAACAAAGAGTGGACACAAATACAGATTAGAGGTTCTTACCAAGGAAATAGGAAAGTTCCCACTTAATTGCTTCTTTCTATTATGTTTGGTGTGTGAGGGTGTCTGCTTCAGATAGGAGAAGGAAGAAGTAGAATTGAAGGTTTAAGGACAACAGAGGTTTAATGAACATTATTGCAGATAAATCTTTGCACACTTCTGTTTATTTCTATTTGCTAACTTGATGAATATGTACAGATATTGCCATATGGGAGAGTCAGTTTTTTAAAAAGCTGACCATAAAACCTAGCTTGCCCACATTGTCCCAGCATAGTCATTAATACTGCCCATTTTTACTCTCAAAAGTATCCAGTTTAGGGAAGCCTAGGTGGCTCGGTCAGTTAAGCGTCTGCCTCCGGCTCAGGTCATGATCCCAGGGTCCTGGGATCGAGTCCCATATCAGGCTCCCTGCTGAGCAGGGAGCCTGCTTCTCCCCCTACCTGCTCTTCTCCCTGCTTGTGTGCACACGCTTTCTCTCTCTGACAAATAAGTCTTTTTTTTTTTAAAAAGTACCCAGTTTGGTTGATAAATTTTATGGTCATCCTATTTATAGGTTAAGCTTGATATGAGCTAAATTGAATAAGTTAGTTTATTAGATACTTTTTAAATATAGTTTGAAAACATTGCTTTATGAGAAGAAGCTAAGTTGTTCATCTAGGAAATAGTACAGTATATTTCAGGTCATATCACAACTAATGGCTCAACAGCATAGATCTAACTATTCACTGTCTGCAGTGTTGATATGGTGAGACGATAAATACAAATTTCCAAATATAAGACATCTCCTGGAGTCATACAATTTTAGATCGAAAAGGTACCTTAGAGATCATCTAGTGACCTTTTTCTGGATGAGGAGACTGAAACCTAGAGAGGGTAATGATTTAAGGTCTTAAGGCTAAATATTAGAAAATTAAACAAACCAAATCTGATTCCCAATCCTAGAATTTTTTCCTTTAAAAAAAATGGTTTTTTTAGTCTACTCCGAGGGAAGCCAATTGAAAAAAATGATACTAATGTTTATAATTTTTGTGCAGCATATCAGTGCTTTCATGCCTTAAAAATTAAGAAAAATTATCTACCTCTGTGTCATACAAGATGGTCTTCAACTTCTGTTGTACCTCGAGTTACTACCCACTATACTGTTTACCCCCGGGATAAGGACAAGCGATGGGAAGGTAAGTAATAATTTCCCTAGAAGTGTTGAGGCTTCTCTAGAGACTTTGTATCATTTTGTGGAAATATTTTTCATGATAATATAAAGTCATCTAATAATATTTCATAGCTTTGCCCAATCTATTACATATTGATGCTGAGATAAGAAAATATCTGCGTAGTTTATAGTAGTAAATCTCAAAGCCAAAAGTTGGTTTATGGAAGCAAAGATAAGATATACACAGGATCAGAACCTAAGAGAACATCTAATTAATATATTTAGTATAATTCTCATACAAAGCAGAAGGGCAATTTCTATAAATGCTCTAAAGCATTTTGTGATTTTTAACAGATTATAGTCATCCTAGAATTTTCATGTATTTTTTAAATCATTTTTTCCTCCCAGGAGTGAACATGGAGAGGTTTGCAGAAGAAGCGGATGTAGTTATAGTTGGCGCAGGCCCTGCAGGACTCTCTGCAGCTGTTCGTCTAAAGCAGTTGGCTACTAAACATGAAAAGGACATCCGTGTGTGTCTAGTAGAGAAAGCTGCTCAAATAGGAGCTCACACTCTCTCAGGGGCTTGCCTTGATCCACGTGCTTTTGAAGAATTATTCCCAGACTGGAAGGAAAAGGGAGTATGACAAACTGGTTTTTATACAAAATGTAATCTTTATCGTATCTCTAGTTCCAAACTACTGGAAGATGGAAAACCCTTTTTATGTAATTCTGTCTCTTAAAGGATTATTATAGATACGCATTTTTTAACTTAAAAAGAGCCAAAAAATTGAATCGTATCAACTATACTTATAATTTTAAGATATTAACTCATATACTCGTGTAATGTCTTCTACATGTTGTATTTATGTACTGGATATATGAGAAGGTCTTAGCTTGAGAAGATACTAGAATATTTGTACCAAATAAAATACAGCATTTTGATTTTGAGAGTATTTCCTAACTTGTTCCATAGGTGTTTATATCATTGTTCTTAATAAAGTTTTATGTAAATTTCCTGGGACATTGTAATATCTAAAACCAAAGAGGATAATTTAATCAAATGTTCTAAAGAATAAATTAATATGGCCTCTCATAACCTAAGAAGAAAAGGCACTGGTATGATATGCCGAGAACTGAATGTTAATTTTACTGCTTTCATAATTTGTATGGCTTTGGTTAAAATCTTACACGTTACATATCTTAGCTTTTTCTTCTATAAGATGGGTTATGTTATGCCTGCCAAGGTTAGAATATTCACTACCTGTGAATATACTTTGTAAAGGTCAAAAACTACATGATTTCTTTATTATTTCTAGATGGAGTAAATTGAATTCCCAAAATTTCATCTATGCTCTTCTTTCTAAAATACCAAGATCCTTTAAACTAGAAATACTTTAATTATATCTAATTAACTTTCTCTTTTCAATATTATACCAAAAATAGATATTATTGAATTATTATTGACACAGCAGTTGCAATAGAAAAAGGTTTTCAGAGCCCTATATAACTGAGCAGATACAATCCATGACACACCTGTTAATTGTCTGTATCCAAAGGAAAAATAAAACTTCTCTTATGTTTTCATCAAGCAGGAAGTTACAACTTGGAGCAAGCACCTAGGCTAAACTCCCACAGAGACAGGGAGACAGGAAGCCATGTCCAAGATGTCTCCAAGGCCCCCAAGAAAGATTTCTGGCATATAAAACTGGTTTATTTAGATTTTAAAAAGATTCCCATACATCTCAAAGAGACAAAGAGGATTTGCAGTTCCAAGTTTTCTAAAGGAAATGATGAGAGAAAAGTGAGGAGAGTAGTTCACTTTCCCTTTTGACACAGTTTTTTTATTATTTGTATTTACCGTTACGAATATGAACTAAAAACTTCCTTCTCTTTCCTTCTTTTGTTTTTAGGCTCCACTTAACACTCCCGTAACAGAAGACAGATTTGGAATTTTAACAGAGAAATACAGAATTCCTGTGCCAATTCTTCCAGGTAAGGTATGATAAATATGTGTAGACTCATAGAATTCTGTACCTGGAGGGAACCACATTTCATCTGGTGAAATCTTTTCTTTTTACAGATGAGAAAACTGATGCTCGGAGATTTGAAGGACTGACCCAAAGTTATATAGCTAGCTTATAGTAAAACAGGACTAGAACCTAGTTCGTCTTCCAGTCTAGAAGAATTGAGATAGCCTTGTAAGGCAACCCAGAATTTTAATGTAGTATTGTAATGGTTTTTTAATTTAATACTTAGAACTCTATGCCAAAGCTGTAGAATATAAGTGAAATTATGACCATAGGATGATGTGTATATTTACACAGAAATTACACATTGCTTAGAATTTTTAAATTAAGTATTTATGTTTTTGAGTTGTTTTACCGATAAAATGTCAGATTGATAAATTAAGCATGTATTTGTAGGTCTTCCAATGAATAATCATGGCAATTACATTGTACGCTTGGGACATTTAGTGAGCTGGATGGGAGAACAAGCAGAAGCCCTTGGTGTTGAAGTATACCCTGGTTATGCTGCTGCTGAGGTTTGTATAGTTGTATTTTGTTTTTAATATTTCTGGGAAATAATCTCTTTTTCTTTTGAATATAAACCAAAAATGGTACAGAGGTAAATAAATATTTTAGAAACCCATAGGATTTTAGAATTGTAAGATTAGAAGGAATCTTGGAAAGATCTAATCCAAAGAGTACTTGAATTCCTGATCTTGTAGGCATATATATCATGTGATTGTCTTTTATGACTGAACACCATCATCGGGGATGAGATCATCTCTATCTGACGTTTGGATTGTTGATAATATTCTCTTTCTTCTATTGAATGGAAATATATCTTCTTTTTTACACTACATAGAACAAATCAATGCCCTCTTCCAAGGACAGTTTTCCACTTATAATTATGCCCCACTCTCTTCTTCCCCACTTTCACTCTGCTGTTGTTTTCGTTTCTAGGTTAAACATTATCAGTTCTTTCAGCCATGATGATACATTAGTTTGAGTTCCTTCAGTATTCTCAGTGCACTCTGAATGCATTGCCTTTTTATGCCCTTTATAAAGTGGCATCCAGAATGAAAAAACTACTTCAAGCCTAGTGTAGAACAGGGCTCTTGCTTTCTTCACTCTAGAAACTGTTCTGTTAATTGTCTCCAAATAACTCTTTTGGCACACATATCATAGAGTTAACTCTCATTAAGTATTATTGGGGAAATGATTAAAAATAAAATCTCCTGCCAACCCAGAAAAATCACCTCTATAAATTATTAAAAAGTTTTATTATTTAGTAAGCATTAAACCAGGACTGCAGTGCATGTCACAGGCACTCTGCTAGGGAGATTGCCAAGACAGAAAGAAATCTTACCCTCTTACATAGCCACACAGATACAATCCATTACATACAAGTTAATTGTCTTTATCGAGAGAAAAAAATAAAACTTGTAATTTTTTGACGAGCAGGAAGTCACAACTTGGAGCCAAGCACCTAGCCCAGACTCCTATGGTGACAGGAAAACAGGACACCATTCTTTTTGGTGTTCACATTTCAAAAATGTCTCCGAGGCCCCTGGGAAACACGTTTCTGAGGTGCACATCTGGCAAGAGTCTTAAATAAAACTTTTAAAAACATTCCTATATCTCAGAGAGACAAAGAAAGGGTCTACAATTAACTTTTCTAAAGGAAATGATTGGACGAATTGACAGGAGGGGGAGGTTTTTTGGTTTGGGCCTCAGGGAAAATTCAAAAAAATTTTTTATTTGTTTTTACGCTTACAATATGTAAGTCAAATAAAACACATAGGTCCCTGTATTATACTTACTGCTAATACTAATTTTTGTTTTCCCAACTCTCACACACACACACACACACACACACACACACACACGCATATGTGTGTGTGTGTGTGTGTGTGTGTGTGTGTGTGTGTGTACATGTACATACATACATACATTTGGGTTTTTGGACGCAAGTGTGGGTTTTTTATTTCTCCTGGTTAAAATGTTCTTGACTGGGATTAATATCAAAATCACAAGTAGGTGGTTTATAGAATCTATGATTTTCAGTTTTTGTGTACACACACACACACACACACACACACACACACACCCACACACACCATACACACACAGTCTCATTAACTCTCCTCTTTTCCTCAGTCCCTTAAAGATCATCATCAATAGATTAATGTCAGGTTTGTCAGGTTTCTTTGTACTCTGAGCCAGACTTCAGTTTTAGTTCAAAGCCACATTATACTGTTGATTCATTTTCAGGGTATGAAATAAAAGGTTTATGTTTTTCTTTTCATCTCCATTGCTGCTAATCCTTGCTTTACCTTTCCACTCCTGTGTCTAACCTATATTTTGTACTTCCTATCTAAAGGGCATTTTCCTCCGGAGAGGAAACAGAAACTAAGTAAGAATTATAGAATATTACTATTTCTCATCCTCAGAATTACAATTTTGACCAGTTTTCGCCAATCCTGCTTGCTCCGGAAATAAACTTTAATCACCTTTGGACTATCTTGAACCTCTTTGTGTTTTGTTTTGTTGTTTCCTTTTCTTTGGTTTTTTTTTGGGGGGGGGGCATCTCAGCTCATTTGGAACAGAGGCTTTCCTGACACTATTGTCTTCCCACCCAACACTGATGGTCTTCATTTGTTAGAGGCCCTGATTTCAGGGTCTGTATACATGTTTTTGATACCTGATCTCTTCAGAGCTCTTTGTTTATTCTCACTGGCTTCTTTAGTGACCTCTGTAGTAGCTTCCCCCTTTTCTTCTTCATCAAGGTTGTGGCATTTCTTTCATTTCCAACTGTTCGAGCTATGTTCTTTTATACTCTCGAAGGGAGTATCTTTAAAACATGTCTCTTTTTTTTGCCTAAACATGTTAAAACCTGTTATTTCTGTAATCTAGAGAACATGTTCACTTTCTTAAATATCTGTTGCTTCTTTTCAGGTTGGTTATGAATCCTCTAAGGTGATAACCAAATATGTTTTCATTTTAGGTACTTTTTCATGAAGATAGCAGTGTAAAAGGAGTTGCCACTAACGATGTAGGGATACAAAAGGATGGTGCACCAAAGGTAAACATTTTAACAGTTAATGCGCTTAACAAACTGACAAAAAAAGAATCGACTTAAATACAATAATTTAGCTTTGCTACAAACTGCACATTAATAAAGTGTATGTTAGAATATAATTATTAATGTGGAATTTTTCTCTTAAAAAATATAGAGGCATCTTTGAACTAAAAAGGACTTAGACAAGAAGATATAACATGTTTAAGAATACTTTTTTTAAAGATAAAAACATGACTCATACAAATATAAAACAAACATGGGACAAAGATTTTATTTCACTCATTAATAAATGACAGAATCAGTAATATGTTACAGCCAGTTCAAGGAGAATTAAAAAAACATACATATATGTAGGTCATCAATCAACTGCATTGCCACTTCCATAATTTTCATTTCTGTGGACGAGAATCATTTGCATTACTATTAGTAATGCTGATCAAGTCTTTGATGTGATTGTAATATCTCTTGGCAAATATACAACTGATTGCTTTCCTCTCATTCAGATATAATCCTGGATGGTTTTCAGGATTTACAACTTTTATTTTTGAATTTGCAAAAGAAAACCTCTCAGGATCTGGATCTCTCACTGTGTAAGATTCCTTGGAAAGGACAAGAAAAAAAAACACCTTGCTTTCCCATAATACTAGAACAAAACATAAAATAACATCTCAGTAAATTAATTTGTCAATTCATATTTATTTGCTCATTGTCTTAATTTCTCAACTGGTTCATAAGCTCCATAAGGGAAGAGATCATGGAGCGTTACTGCAGTACCTACCATAGCGCCAGGTCATGTCAGGTCCTCAATAAATATTTGTTAACTTAGAATTTATCCTTCTCTCTGCCATTCTTGAATAGAATGGGGAATCTAGTTGAGTCTCCTCCAGCAGATTTTCCTGCTTCTCATTTCTTCCTGCTTAGAGATAAGCAAGTGGCAAAACTCTTGAGTCTTACCTACTTCATTGTTCTAAGTGTTTGACTGGTTTCGTCGGAATTCTGTGAGGTCTGGGACTCAGTGTGTCCTAGAGTAGGCCCTTGAAGCTATTTTTTAACAAGCCCCCAAAGAATTCTGGTGCATAGCTAGATTTGCAAACAACTATTATCTCCTACTGCTTTCCATAATAATGAAAGAATATTGTTTTTCCTGTATTCTTTCCTGTGTTATAGTTATTCTTTCCTGTATTATGATCATTTAATTTTTTTTTAAAGATTTTATTTATTTGGGAGAGAGAGAGAGAATGAGAGATAGAGAGCACGAGAGGGAAGAGGGTCAGAGGGAGAAGCAGACTCCCTGCTGAGCAGGGAGCCTGATGTGGGACTCGATCCCAGGACTCCAGGATCATGACCTGAGCTGAAGGCAGTCGCTTAACCAACTGAGCCACCTAGGTGCCCATGATCATTTAATTTTAAAGTGTACTGTATTCTTTTAAGATTTTTATATTTACAATTACAACAGAACTGAGGCACACAAGTTCTGCTATTCTGATATTTCATTTTTTGTATGTTCTCAAATTTGTTCAAAAGTAAATTTTTGTGTTTTGGGCTTTGTAGTTAAAAAAAAACATATCTTTCCTGGGATACCTGGGTGGCCTAGTTGGTCAAGCCTCTGCTTTCAGCTCAGGTCATGATCCCAGGGTCGTGGGATTGAGTTCCGCATCGGGCTCCCTGCTCAGAGGGGAGCCTGCTTCTCCCTCTGTCTGCTGCTTCCCCTGTTTGTGCTCTCTTTTGTCTCTGACAAATAAGTAAAATCTTAAAAAAAAAAAGAAAAAAAACCCATATCTTTCCTATATTGTGTTTATATAGATATAAAAACATAGAAGAGTACATGGAGTCTTAGTGATATGAGCTCCAGAATCTAAATTTTTAAAATAACTGTTTTAGTACCACAGGTTTGGCGTGGGGAGAACCGAGAACTGTGTTTATTCTGTTGTTCCACTCTATTTAACACACCTAGTTAGGCTTTCTTCCCTGCCATTTCACTGAAACAGCTCGTCGGAGTCACAAATACCCCCACCTTGTCAACCGAGTAATCATTTCTCTTGTCTTTTTTACTTGATATCCTAGTAGGCAGCGCTGACATGGTTGGCTTCTCACACCACCTTTGTAACCGAATGTCATGAGCATGCTATGAGGACACACACACAAGTTGTGTCTTTCCACAATGGCGGCTTTATTCAATCATGTGACCACATCTGGTCACATGGCTCTAAATACCCAAGTCCAGAATCCTATGTCCTCCTGCTTATTCAGAAGCTCTGTGCCACATCTAATAGCCATCTTATTATAAGAATTCTGATTTGGACATTTTTAAGTTTCAGACGTTAAGTGATTTGCCCAAGGTCAGCCAGCTGTAAATAGTGGGGCTGGGGTTTGAATATAAACAGTGTGGCTGGCTCCAGGGCCTGCCCGTTGAAAACTACGGGACATACTGCCTCTAAGAGGAAGCTGAAATATATTAAGTAACATTTTAGTTCATTAAGATTGAATTGTTTTAGGGGCGCCTGGGTGGCTCAGTCATTAAGCATCTGCCTTCGGCTCAGATCATGATCCCAGGGTCCTGGGATAGAGCCCTGCATCAGGTTCTCTGCTCAGTAGGGAGTCTGCTTCTCCCTCTCCCACTCCCCCTGCTTGTGTTCCCTCTCTTGCTGTGTCTCTGTCAAATAAACAAATCTTTAAAAAAAAAAAAGATTGAATTGTTTTATAATTGATGCCAGGGAAACTGGATGGCCATCTGGAAACAAATAGAGTTGGGCCTTTATTTTTTAAAGAAATTCTGAGGATTTCTTAAAACAATAAAAAAAATTAGAAGGAAACCTCGATTACAGTTACAACCTAAAGGGAGGATAAGCCATCCTATAGAGACAAGAAATAATAAACCTGTAAGAGACAGATCTTTTTAACTGTATAAAAATTAAACACTTCTGTATACCAAAGTTACTATAAAGTCTATAGATAAACAGTTGATTGGGGGAAAATTTTTTTATTACCTGTAATATCAAATAGCACATATACATTAAGAAAAAAGACAGCATTTTAGAAAAATGAGCAATATCTAAAAAATTGACAATTCACAGAAGAGCAAGTCCAGATGACTACTGTAACTCATAAGGAAAGATACTTAAGTACCTTTTCTTCAGAGTCCACAGCTTAAATGTCATTTCTTCAAAGAAGCCTTTCCTGTCCACCCAGTCCCGAACAGTTTCCTTATTTTATTCCCTCTCATAACACCCTGTGCTTTTTTTATAGCACTTAATCATAATTTGTAATTATATGCTCATGTATTTCTTTAATATCTCCCTCTATGACTAGCCTGGAGGAAAAGGACCTGTCTTTTATTCATCTCTGTATTCCCATTACCTAGCATAAAACCTGGCACACTGTAGGCATTCATTAATATTTCTTGACTCAAAAAGGGAAAAAGTGCTTAAAACAGTAGTCAGGGAAATGCAACTTAAAATAACAGTGACTTAGCACTGTACTTAGCAAAAACATAAAATAAACAGTTATATCTCTCAGTAACTGAACTGTAGGGAAAAGGCTTTTCTTTTTTTTTTTTTATTTAAATTCAATTAGCCAACATATAGTACATCATTTGTTTTTGATGTAGTGTTCAGTGATTCATTAGTTGTGTATAACACCCAGTGCTCATCACATCACGTGCCCTCCTTAATACCCGTCACCCGGTTACCCCATTCCTCCACCCACCTCCCTTTCCACAACCCTCAGTGTGTTTCCTGGAGTTAAGAGTCTCTCATGGTTCGTCTCCCTCTCCGATTTCTTCCCATTCAGTTTTCCCTCCTTCCCCTCTGATCCTCTGCACTATTTCTTATATTCTACATATGAGTGAAACCATATGATAATGTCTTTTCCTGATTGACTTATTTCACTTAGCATAATACCCTCCAGAGTTCCATCCATGTTGATGTAATGGTGGGTATTCATCTTTTCTGATGGCTGAGCAATATTCCATTGTATATATGAACCACATCTTCTTTATCCATTCATCTGTTGAAGGACAGGTTGGCTTCTTCCACAGTTTGGCTATTGTGGACATTGCTGCTGTAAACACTGGGGTGCATGTGCCCCTTCTTTTCACTACATCTGTATCTTTGGGGTAGATACCCAGTAGTGCAATTGCTGGGTTGTAGGGTAACTTCCATACTGTGGGAAAAGGCTTTTCTTATACACTGCTGGTGGAAAGCGAACTGGTTATATTATAAAATAAAAATAGGTGTGCCCTTTGATCAAACAGTGCCACTCCTGGGAATCTACCTTACAGGAATAAAAGCACCAATATTGTAAGAATTTATCTATATATATAGACAGATATATACACAAGGGTGTATGTTTTATAACCATTTTTGGTCACAAATAAACTGGAAACAGAGTGAATGGCTATTAAACATTAGCAGAATAGATGAATAAGCTATGGTATTTCCACATGGACTACTATCCAGCCATTGAGGAGAAAGATTTGAGCTCTACAATGATGTAAAAAGATTTCCATGAAGTATCCTTAAGTGAGAAAAGTAAGATACAGTATTAAATTATCCTATTTTTTGTAAAATAAATCAGGAACCAAAAAAGTTTAAGTGTATATGTATCTCAGTATGTATGTGTGTTTAAATATTTGGGTAAAACTGTACATACTAGATTGTTAACATGGTTTATGGATGAGTGAAGTATAATGAGAGTGAGCAGGCAAGAACAAAATAAAAAGATACTGAGTGAAATTACAGGATGTGTATGTAAGTGTAATATACATGTATGCATATATATGACACTTATAAGCATTGCACAAGAAAAAAATAGCAGTTACCAATAAATGTGTGAAAGATGTTCAGACTTTGTAATAATCAATTAATTTAGTAAATTAATGAGATAATTCTTACCATTCAGACTGAAAATATTTAGCACCAAGTATATTCATCTAGGCAATGCTTTATATAGTGAAACACACTAGAACAGCCTAAATGTCCCAGTATTGAAAATTATTTGAGGGACGCCTGGGTGGCTCAGTTGGTTAAGCGGCTGCCTTCGGCTCAGGTCATGATCCCAGGGTCCTGGAATTGAGTCCTGCATCGGGCTCCTTGCTTGGCAGGGAGCCTGCTTCTCCCTCTGCCTGCCTCTCCCCCTGCTTGTGTTCTGTCTCTCTCTCTCTCTGATAGATAGATAGATAGATAGATAGATAGATAGATAGATAGATAGATAAAACTTTTTAAAAATAAATAATTTAAAAAATTTTTTGAAAAATTAGGGGATTCTATTCAAGCATTAAAAATGATTGCTTTAGGGGCGCCTGGGTGGCGCAGTCAGTTAAGTGACCTACTCTTAATTTTGGTTCACCTCGTGATCTCAGGGTCCTGAGATCAAGCCCGGCATCGGGCTTTGTGTTGGGTATGGAGCCTGCTTAGGAATCTCTCTCCAGACTCTTTCTGCCCCAGCCCCTCCTCATGAGCTCTCTCTATTTAAAAAAAAAGAAAAGAATTCTTTTCTTGGTGTATATTGCTTTTACATTCAACTAATGTGAAAACAGTTATAAAACTCAGTGTAAAACTACTTTTTGTCTTTGCATATAGACAGACATACACATAAAATGAATAGAGAACTGTCAGAAAAGATATATTTCATAAGAGACTTCACTGATTATTCTGTATTGCTTTACTAAGTAAACTTTATTGAGTGCCTTGTGGTAGGTCTAAGTGCAAAATACAGAGAGCAAAAGAGAGGTAAAGACTTTAATTATGGCTTTTTTTCCACTTGGAAAAAAAAATTGGTTTTAGAATATACATTCAGCAATAGAGAACAAGTAAAATTAAAGTGAAAAAAGCAAGTAGCTAAAGAGTATATTTAGTATCATTCTACTTGTGTTAGAAGGATATAAATAGACTCTATATAGTTTTTTATTCATGGAAATTTTCTGTCATGATTCACAAGAAAGCTTTTGATAGTGTTTTTTGCTTCAGATGATGGAACTGGAAAACCAGGAACAGGGGGGAAATGGATTTTCACTTTCCACTTTATTTTCATTTGTAGAGAATATTTTTAGCATGAGCATGCTTTATTTGCTTTTTTAATTCTTACACACTTAACCATTCAGGTACTTTGGAAGTAAAAAAGAAAAATACAACAAAGACACAGGATATATTATAAAATTTAAATTAGATTCCACTTACAACAGTAGTTTTATTTCTAGTATTAATGTATTTGTATTGTTTCTTCTATACCTGAATCATAGTTCAAATCAAAACTGACCAGATCGTGAATATTTTTTGAATTGTCAAACGCTGCAATTTAATATGTTTTTATTATTTAGACAACATTTGAGAGAGGACTAGAACTACATGCAAAAGTTACAGTTTTTGCAGAGGGTTGCCACGGACATCTAGCCAAGCAACTATATAAGAAGTTTGATTTGAGAGCCAATTGTGATCCCCAAACCTATGGAATTGGACTGAAGGAGGTATCCTGATTTGTTTTTGTAATTTTAATTTTAAACTATGGAGTTTAAACTCATTTGTATTATAATGTAGTCTGTAACATTGATATAATTTTATAGTTGCTATATTTTTCATTCACTTGAAATGTTCATCATAACTAAAAATATTTGGGATATTTTTAAGGGGCTAGAAAATATTACTAATCAAATTCCATTATTATCTAAATTGTTTCTGTGTGTTGTAATTGTTTTAAGAAACATTGCTTGAAATCACAAAAATATTTGTAATATGAATTTCTTTTCATTGTAATGCCATCTGTCCTAATAAGATTTGACTTAATACCCCTATGCTGTTTGTAGGGTGACCACATCCTACAAGAACTGTTGCTTTAAAATAGCACTGGGAAGATAATTTAGTATAGGCATAGTATATTGATCTGAAACCTAAAATTTAATTAGATTAAGTTTAATATATTTTCTCAATTTATCCAATCTCTGTTTTCCCAAACCTTGGGCTTATTAGAGTGTAAAAGATTCATTACAATGCTTCTGTTTAAATTTTTGGGGGGTAAAGCTCAGAATATTTCCAATTCTGTATATGGCTAGATTTATTGTGAGTAAAGGTTTTATTGTTTTGGTAGGTTGCACGTAACACATAATATTATCTGATTTTTAGATATTTCAAAGGGAAATTGTTTAAAATTTAAAACTTAACCATTCCAGGGGCACCTGGGTGGCTCAGTCAGTTAAGCATCTGCCTTCGGCTCAGGTCGTGATCCCAGGGTCCTGGGACGGAGCCCCGCTTCGGGCTCCCTGCTCCGCGGGGAGCCTGCTTCTCCCTCTCCCTCTGCCTGCTGTTCCGCCTGCTTGTGCTCGCTCTCTCTCTGTCAAATAAATAAATAAAATCTTTAAAAAAAAAAAAAAAACAAACTTACCATTCTGGAAATAGATGAACAGTTTGTTTCATTTGGGAAAAGGGGAGTGCAGGAGAGCAAGAGCTGTTTTATTGAAGAACAGCATATATACTGGAAAGCAGCAGATTGTAAGTGTACAGCTCAATTAATTTTTATAAGGTGAGCATACCCATGGAACCACCCAGATCAAGATCTAGAACATTACCAACACCCCAGAAGTTTTCCTCATCTCTTCAGTGGTGTTCCCTATAATCGCATGAAAGTCTTAACCAATTTGGAAATCTAATCATTTTCTTAAATTTCTTAAAGAGTTCGTAGCTTTTCTGACCTGTTTTTAGTCCAGTTCATCATACTGCTATTTGATACAATTTTCTTGATATGTGAAGTTCTTCTCTTATTACAGTTTTTCCCTTGAAATTTTCACAACTAAGACATAAAACCTGGCAAGTTTGATATATTTTGGTGGCAGAAAAAACTTAAATAATGCTCTAGGACTTCTTTTTTTAAGTTATGGATTATTCATGAAAAGAAGTGGAAACCAGGGAGAGTGGATCACACTGTCGGCTGGCCCTTGGACAGACACACTTATGGAGGCTCCTTCCTCTACCATTTAAATGAAGGCGAACCCCTGGTAGCCCTTGGTTTTGTGGTAAGTTACACGCCCATTCTAGAAAACTCTACTGTTAGAGTCCTTGGATCATCAGTGTTATAAAATCTGGAGCATGTAAAATGCTTTTCATTTAAAAGTCACTTTCTAATTTTGTCAATAGGTAAAGTGCTTGTGGCTGTTACAGGCATTGGTCTATAGCTTTAAACACACATAGCTTTTGTGATGGTAGCTACTAAATGCCAAACACTATGCCCTAGGCTTCACAGAGAATTCTAAGTTTCATAAAAGTCCTATGAAGTATGTATATCCTTATTTTACTGACGGGACACTGAAGTCCAAACAAGTTACACAACTTTCCCAAATACACCCATTAAATGACAGAGGCAGGATTCACACCTGAGTTTGCGTGACTTCCAAGCCCATTTTCCACTATGGCATGCTGTCACGAAAAATGAAATCAGCACTGGGTTTGAATCTTTAACTTTTAAAAAATGTAAGCATTTTCTCCCTTTTTGGCCACTTACATCTTTGCAGTAAACTACATCTTGAACATTGCAAGGAATGGAAAAATAAGGGTTTCTGTACCTTACAGTTGGTGGCAGCTTTATAATTTAATGTCATAGCTAGACTTGTATATGACACATTATTAAATTTTTACATTATTGGTGTTTTTTGATACCCAGCCAAGTGTTCAGTTTCTCATCTTTGTATGATTATTCCAATGACTAAATTTTTTCAAAGCAAAAAAGATTTGGTTATTAATTCCAGCATTTTGATAATGCCTTATAAAATGTAACTTCTTATATTTCTTGTCCTATTTTTTCTAAGTTTGATTACATTGTTTCTTCATTTTTGCCTCATTAGTACCACAGATAGCTTATTAGTTAATTACTAGAGTGGGTACTGATAAATGAAAAATAATTACAACTCCTTTTGTAGAAACATAATGTTAGACACTTACCTACAAATATTTTTCTAGTTTGGGCTTTTATTTACAGAGCACAATGATTTATTAATATGTTCTAAATTTTTAAAGTTTGGCCAATTATAAACACATGGTATCCTTTTGTTTACCCTTTCTTTTCCAAACAGATTTTATTCAGTTATTTATTTAAGTTTGGATTACTGCATATGTTTCTCCAAGTACTTTGAATACAAGAAATTTAATGTACATGTTTTCTTATAAATCTTGATCACATTTTACCTTGATATAATTTGAAATAAAAATGTCTAATTGTATAAATCTACCAAATTTAAATATAAAAATTTTAAGGTTGGTCTAGACTACCAGAATCCATATTTGAGTCCATTTAAAGAGTTCCAGAGGTGGAAACACCATCCCAGCATTCAGCCAACATTGGAAGGTGGAAAAAGGATTGCATATGGAGCCAGAGCCCTGAATGAAGGTGGCTTTCAGGTAACTCATCCAACTTTTTCTTATTTCTGTATTATAAAGTAAACATTGGAAATATAATGTAATAAATTCAGATAAAGAATAGAAAATTATGTCATAGGAAGAAACTTTAATCAGAGCATATAGTGTTTATAAAACTGTGTCACACCATAGTTAAATAAAATTACACCATGAATTTAGTTTTAAGAATATATTGATTTCGGGGCGCCTGGGTGGCTCAGTAGTTAAGCATCTGCCTTCGGCTCAGGTCATGATCCTAGGGTCCTGGGATCGAGCCCCGCATCGGGCTCCCTGCTCAGCGGGAGGCCTGCTTCTCCCTCCCCCACTCCCCCTGCTTGTGTTCCCTCTCTCGCTGTATCTCTGTCAAATAAATGAATAAAATCTTAAAAAAAAAAGAATATATTGATTTCTTGAGATAAATTTATAGGCTTTTTGTTGGTTGGTTGGGTTTTAGCCAGAAAATTAAAACTATATGATCCAAAGATATTTTCCTTTATTCCTTAGCTGCCAGGAAACAGAGATTTAGTTTTCCACAAAGGTAATTAATTCATCCCAACTACCTAGTAACATCCATGCCTTTTAGGTGGCCTCTGTCAAGCTTTTGCCCTTAATTGTCTATTCTGGTATATGTTCATAATAAATCTTATGAAATGTTAATGTAACATTATATATTAATTGAATTTAAATTTCAAAAAAGAATACAGTATATAATACAACATACAAAAAAAGAAGAAACTGGTAGCTCAAGTCTATACAAAGAATTTTGTAGTCAGTAAAAATATGATGGGTACATCTGCAGATGTTGACATGGAAAAGATGTTAAAGATACGATATTAAGTAAAAATAAAAAAAACAAGCTATAAAACAGCATAGTTATAAAAAAAGTTAATGTATTAAGTATATATAGACAATGAGATAAAAAACCTAGGTAGCTATGATAAAAGCTGTTAGTACTACTGTAAAAATATTAGGTAAGATGATCTAAAAAATTAGCTTACTAAAATTTATACCAAGTGATTTAAAGCAAGTTATCTTCTCTGGCCTTTATTTTATAGATGATCCTTTCTGTCTCTAATATTCTAGGAATCTGAAGCCATTTTATAGATTGGATGTCTTTTTTTTTTTTTCTGTAATTCTGTTGTAGAAGTAACAGATGGTAGAAAATTGGGGGAGAAGGGAGTTAACCTTTAAAATGAAGTTCCAAATACTTTATTACTGTAACAATAATTCATAAAGTCAAGTAAAATCATAGTTAAATTATAAATGTAATCCCTAGAATCTTAAAATAACAGAATCCCTAAGTTCTGTTGCTATGGAATTACTTCTCATGAGGTTTTGTTTCTAGAGTAGTAATTCATTTGCAACAAATATTTATTAAATTGCATAACTATGTTCAAGCCCATTCAGCTCTTTTGCCCAATCTCTATAATATCTGTCAGTCTAATTCTGCTCTTTTTAATTTATAAAGTTCCCAGTATATTCAATAGGACATACAGATCTGTATTTAAAAACATCTGCCTTGTGTGTTTCAACATCTCAGATGATTTTTTAGAATGGCAGGAAGAGTTGACCGCACACATGCACTTACACACACACACTCACTTTTTACTTAAATTTTCTGATTCAGTTAGTCAAAGATTCAGAAATGTAGTTCTAGTAAGTTTTTGAAGAACCTTAAGCAATAATTTGAAACATTTGATTTTATTTTGAGCTAACAAATACGACATGACTTTTTTCCCTCTTTTGAAAATTAAGTCATACTTATTTTATAACCGGAAGTTTATACCTCTTAATCCACTTCACATATTTTGCCATCCCCCCGCTCACCTCCCCTCTGGCAACCACCAGTTCTCTTTATAAATAAGGTTGTTTCTATATACACGACTTTTTATTTCTTTTTCAGTTTGTGCCAAAACTTACCTATTCGGGAGGGTTTCCAGTAATTTGTGGTTTAATGAATATCCTAGAATACATTTCTCAGTGCAACTTTTCCTCAGTTCCTTAACAAGATACCCAGCTGCCAGTAACACTGCCCTACAGGGCAGGATCCTCCCAGGATGTAAAAATATGGTTGCTTGGGCCGTGAGACTTTTCTTCATAGGACTTCGGCACCAGTTTGGAAGAACTTGTACTAGTAATCCACGCCCTTTTCTTAAACTTGACAGTCTTCTGGTTATTAAATCAAACAGTGTCAGCAAGACCACAGCCCTCCTTAAGAGAAGTGTTGTCATTATCCCAATTCCTAGGATCTCTTTCCGGCTAGGAATATTCCGGAAGGCCCTCCCCCTCTTATCTACTCTGTGAGCCTGATTTCATGCTCTTTTATCTAGGTGGTTCTAATATTGAATTCAGTCTGAGAACCATAATCATAAATTCATATATTAAAATATATTCTTTAAGGAAGTAGCTAACTGTAATGATGCCATGATGAGAACCTAAGTTTCCATCCCTAGATATCAAAGTAAAACAAAAAGGACATATAGAGTTAACATCCTTTTGTCAATCATGTGTTGCTGAGAATGCACATAACAGCAGATTACAATTTAGATAATAGTTGTTTAGGTTTAGGGAGTATTTTTAGACATGGATATGTAAAAATAACATTTAATATGTTAACGCTCTGGTCCTAAATCTGTCTCATGTAGGTTAGTCATGGGGAAGAAGAGGAAAAAGTCTTAGAAAAATAGTAATAGTTCTAATCCTCATTCTTAGGAAATGGGGAAAAAAACTGCCCTCGCTCTGATTTTTCCCCTTCACATTTTTCCCTACAGCCTTGGAAGACTTTTAAGAGATGATAATCTGTAGTATTCAGTTTTGTTTAAGCTAAAAATGCACTTTGAATGTTTCTTTCCTCAGTCTATACCAAAACTCACCTTTCCTGGTGGCTTACTAATTGGTTGTAGTCCTGGTTTCATGAATGTTCCCAAGATCAAAGGTACCCACACAGCAATGAAAAGTGGAATTTTGGCAGCAGAATCTATTTTTAATCAACTAACTAGTGAAAATCTCCAATCAAAGACAATAGGTAAGAACTTCCTATTTAAAGCATTGAAAATTGTCAGGTTCTTCACTGAGATATTTAAAAAGAAGCTATTTCAACATACACTTAGTATATAGATAGAGGATGAAAATAAATACAATTAAAAATCTTGAGGTCTTTATGCATATTTCAGGTGACATTAAAAGATCTGTCCCTTTTCACAAAGCATTCAGATGTATGCTGTGCAAAGAAAACTATATGACCTAATCTCAGTAATTAGATTTTTATAGCAATGTTCTGTTTTATTCACATCAAAAGTAGAATAGTACCAGTGATGTCCCACCTACTTAGAAATGACTTACAGTTTGGGGCACCTGGGGCACCTGGGTGACTCAGTCATTAAGCGTCTGCCTTCGGCTCAGGTCATGATCCCAGGGTCCTGGGATCGAGCCCCACATCGCACTCCCTGCTCCACGGGAAGCCTGCTTCTCCCTCTCCCACTTCCCCTGCTTGTGGTCCTTCTTTCACTGTGTCTCTCTCTGTCAAATAAATAAATAAATAAAAATCTTAAAAAAAATAAATAAAGTTTGGGGCACCTGACTGGTTCAGTTGGTAGAGCATGCGGCTCTTGCTCTTGGGGTCATGAGTTTGGACCCCCACGTTGGGTATAGAGATTGCTTGAACTTTTTAAAAAATTTTTTAAAAAATGATTTCAAGTTTGACTGTACTTTGTTACATTTCATATGTATCATGTACACACTAAGATACCTCACAAATACTGCAGGGTGTTCAATCTGAAAACAGAACAGCTTTGCAGACTGCAGAATCCAGCAGCACCTTGTCCTTTGCAGGCTTTGCAAGCACAGCCATAGATGTGACCCTTCTGCTCTGGTGGAGAGGAAGAACTAAACTCTTCTACCTCCATAAACCCTTAATCTATGAAGACGCTTAAGTAATTCTCAATTTTTCTCAAAATAAAAGCCTAAGTTTTCACACTCCTCTGATTTCATCTCTTTTTACTCTCCATTCCAGCCACACTGGCTTCTTGACTGTAAGACCATCTCGTGGTCTTTACTCATGGCTGACTCCCCCACTCCCTTCCCCTTTGCTCAGATCTCTCTCTCATGGTGGCCTTACATGGACTGTACCAGTTAATTTGCAACACACACAGAGCACTCCCACCCCTTCCCCCAACAGACTTTTTTTTTTTTCCTATAGTATTTTCCCCCTTTTGGCACATAATTACCAACTTTGTCTCCTGCCTCTTGGATGGAAAACTCCAAGAGAGCAGAGACTTTGTTCACCAGGAATCCCAAATCCCTGGCACATAGTAACAACTCAGTATTTATTTGATAAATAAACCTTATTCCTTAGAATTCCAAAAAACAAATGTTCCTCCAGGGAGAAGTATGAAACCTGATTATGCTTTCAAATGTCTTCGTAGAAATGGAGTCCTAGGTTGTGGGAGAGGAAGGGGATATAGGTAGAACATAGAAGAGGCAAGAGAGAACAGAATAGGTAGGAAGTGTAACTGTAGAGTAGTGGAACTTTTTTCTCATTTTCTTGCCAAGTAGCTTTCCTTGTTGGGACCACAAGCCATACTTGCACTTTGTGTACACACAGTACCAGCACATAGACAGCACTGGTGCAAGTAGATCAACAAAGACCAGATGGAGGGAGGATTAAAGCCTGAGGGAAAGGGAATGGAGCCAGAACAGAACAATGACTGGAAAGTGGATAGCCACTACAGAGTTTGTGCAAGTTAGTAAGAAGAACCAGTTTGTCCCACTAAATATTAAATGCATGCACCATTTCGGTATTATGAATTTCCTAGGGCTGCCATGACAAAGTAAAGACTGGACAGCATAAAACAACAGGAGTTTATTCTGAGTTCTGTAGGCTAGCAGTTCAGAATTAAGGTGTTGATAGCACCTTACTCTCTCCTGTCTTTAGTCTTCTTGCCCCTCCCAGCTTTCTGATAGCCCCAGACATTCCTTGGCTTTTGGCAGGATAACTCCAATCTCTTGCTTCCGTCTTCTCTCTTCTCCGTGTATCTCATGAAGACACCAGTTGGTGGATTAAGGACCCACTCTATTCCAGTATGACCTCAACTAATTACATCTGCAGTGATCCTGTTGTGACCCATCCTGACATAACTGGGGGTTAGGACTTGAAAATAATCTTTTGGGGGGGACACAGTTCAACATGTAACAGGTAGAAGTGTTTCATTTAATCAATTATGAAAATTTTTCACTTTTGTAGGTAGCATGAACTCTTTAAGGAAACTTTTCAGATTCATTGAATTTTAAAACTAATTTTCCATACTACTAAGTTTAAGAAATCAAATGCCTTACCACCTGTTAACATATATCAAATGGTTATCTTTTTGGAAGATGCCAGCATTTGTATGTGAAAGATTCTTCAAGTGTGGTCTTACATGACCACCTGTTTAAATTTAAGATTCACTCATCAGGTATTTCAGTAGCAAAATACCTTCCTGATAAAGTATTTTATACTCCTTAAGGTAATTTGACACTTAACATTTCATGTTTTTAACAAAAGGACTTCATGTACCTGAGTATGAAGACAATATAAAGAAATCCTGGGTGTGGAAAGAGCTATACACTGTTAGAAATATCAGACCATCCTGCCATGGGATACTGGGTGTGTATGGCGGGATGCTTTACACTGGAGTCTTTTACTGGATATTTAGAGGAATGGAGCCGTGGACTCTAAAACATAAAGGTAATTCCAACATATTTGAGTATGAATATTATAATCATTAACTATTCATGCTACTTATGAATGCAGGGCGCCTGGCTGGCTCATTCAGTACAGCATGCAACTCTTGATCTTGGGGTTGTGAGTTCTAGCCTCACGTTGAGGATAGAGTTAAAAAAAAAAAAAATTTTTTTTTTAAAATCTCATGAATAGGATCCATTAAGTAATAAAGTGAATTTTTTAATTTGTTTCAAACTTGTTTTATTAGAGATAATAAATTCAGTATCTTTAATCTTTATCATTACTGTAAGAGGACTAAAGTCTTATTTCTTCGGTATAATATTTTCAAGTTTTCATAAAAATGTTTGAGAAAGTACTTTTACATTAGTGTTATATTTTTATTCAAAATCTTCCTCAAAACTGTTTAAGGTTCTGACTCTGATCAGCTCAAGCCAGCCAAGGACTGCACACCTATTGAGTATCCCAAACCCGATGGACAGATCAGTTTTGACCTTTTGTCATCTGTGGCTCTGAGTGGTACTAATCATGAACATGACCAGCCAGCACATTTAACCTTAAAGGACGACAGTATTCCTGTAAATAGAAATCTGTTAATATATGATGGACCGGAGCAGCGATTCTGCCCTGCAGGTCAGTAATGATTTCTGTCCATTTCTAAAACACACATATTTGTTTTAACCATGTTGGAAATATGCTTCCATTACTTTAAGAAATGTCTCCTTCCACTGCATGGAAATTGTAAATGACCCCATACATCCAGCTTCCATTAGAAAACTCATTTTTGTGGTTCTTATTCTAGCAATGCTAAAGTAATAGGGATTTTTTGGTAAGCCTAATTCAGTTGACATTTCTCAAAGCCTTTCCTGGGGTACCTGGGTGGCTCAGTTGGTTAAGTGGCTGACTCTTGATCTCAGCTCAGGTCTTGATCTCCAGATCATGAGTTTAAAAAAAAAAAAAAAAGCCGGGGCGCCTGGGTGGCTCAGTTGGTTAAGCGACTGCCTTCGGCTCAGGTCATGATCCTGGAGTCCCGGGATCGAGTCCCACATCGGGCTCCCTGCTAAGCAGGGAGTCTGCTTCTCCCTCTGACCCTCTTCCCTCTCGTGCTCCCTCTCATTCTCTCAAATAAATAAAATCTTTAAAAAAATAAAAAAATAAAAAAATAAAGCCTTTCCCTTACCCTCAGACCAAGGATTATGGAACACCAAATACCTCTTTCCATGTTCACATGACTTAAATCATGCGTCATGGCTGCTCCTACACATACACATACATTATATATATATATACATATATACTAAAACATTAGGGTATAGCCACATTCAGCTGAAAAAATGGTCCCAGACATTAAATTCATCATGAATACTGTATCCTTTAATGTAAACTTTCAACTAGAATTGTAATAGGAACTGGATCTCTAATATGGGAGAACAGTATGCAGATATATGAAAATCAGTATATTCTGGAGGGACTAAAATTAGAATGTAAACTCTGAGGACAGGGACCCTGACTGTCTTTTGACTTTTTAAATCATTTCTGTCCTTACACTGGTTTGTAAACTCTTCAAAGGGTAAGCATTGGATCTAATTTGTCTTTTTAGTTGTAACACACATAGAAAATTGGAACTCAAAAATTGCTAAATGTTTGTTCCCTTGTTTTATAAGACTAACTTAGCCAAATAACTGTATACTTTCTGCTTTTATCCATACTTAATTTATACTAATAGCAGTAGCACACACCAAGATCTTCATAATATTCTCTGTGGGTGAACATTAAGAAAACAAACCTTCAAGGTTTCTGTAGCTACTGTTTCCAGGACTTCAATTTCTACTTTTGGAATCTTGAAGTTAAAACAGGTACACTTCACAGTATTACTTATTTTTCCTTACAGGAGTTTATGAATTTGTACCTTTGGAACAAGGTGATGGATTTCGGTTACAGATAAATGCTCAGAACTGCGTGCACTGTAAAACATGTGATATTAAAGATCCAAGTCAGAATATTAACTGGGTGGTACCCGAAGGTGGTGGAGGACCTGCTTACAATGGAATGTAAACTGCAACTGATTTCATTTGCAGGCACATTTGATAGTTCCTTTAAAATGTATGGCAAACTAACTTTAAATGTTAAGAAGTCAACAGGTGTCAAAATATTTTACTGCATATTACTGATCAGAATGTTCATAAAATTATCAAAGAAATAAACATTTTATACTTAACCCTGAAATTATGAATATTCCTCCTACGTTAACCTCACAAATGAGGTAGCATCTGCTTGCCTCTATAATTCTTCAAAGATTCAGTACCAATAGCAAATACACTACTGGCCTTTAATGTAGATTTGACTTGTCAAATTCAAAACTTCAAATATAAATGTATATTCTATACCAGAGGCTAGCATCCAGCCCACCACTTTTCTCATGAATAGTTTTACTGGAATACACGATGCCCATGGTTTACACACGGCCTGTGGCTACAACTGCAGAAATGAGTAGTTGTGACAGATGACAATGGTCCACAAAGCCTAAAATATTTACTCTCTGGCCCTTTGGAGAAAGAGTGTTGACCCCTGAATATTTTGTAAATAAGTACAAAACACCAGCAAAAACCAACCACGGGGAAATACATCAAAGAATTGAGGGAAACAGTATACAAATTTAAGCTTTAAAGTGTTTATTCAACAAGATGTGTCTTTAGGAGTTTAGAAACAGGTACCGAGTTTAGAATAACAGACACCGTTATTCTTTGTGATTAATGCAGATAGCCATTTAAAAAAAAAAAATCAAACTTCACTGTATTTTGTAACACTGTTTTATTAAGAGTGAACTCTTTTCAGTATTCCTGAACTGTAAACAAAATCAAACTTCACTGTATTTTGTAACACTGTTTTATTAAGAGTGAACTCTTTTCAGTATTCCTGAACTATAAACAATGGGAAACTGAAGTATCAAAGGAAACACATCAGGGATTATATATAACTGACAAAAACCTTTAAATTTTCTTATTGCCTTTATATAACAATCAATGCGTATTTAAGTAAAACTGAACTTCTTACTAGGCAAACATTTTTGCATACGCTGCCTTCTCTTTATCTTTCTGTGCTTTTATCTTCTGTTTGACTTTCAGCAATTCTGCCTGGATAGCTGTAAAATAAACACGTAATAGGGGTTATTTCTCAAAACACCCAAAAAATTAGGATGCCCAACAACTAATGTTTTACACATGATAGTTAATTCTCCCCGTTGATACAACTCTTCTCTGTAAAGTAACTGAGCTCAATTAACAGACTGTTTTACTGACAAAGCAATCCCACAAATACAAAAACCATGAGACATAATTTTAGATTGTCAATTTGAGAGAAGTCTAACTGAATTATGTGTAGATTTGCCTTCTCTCTCCCTATGAGAAGGCAATTAAGTGCCTCCCCTGTTTTACTTTAGCAGTGAGAGACTGAAGATGTATTTTAATATCTAGATCTCGTATCACTATTTGTAGCAGGCGTATTTGAAAAAAACAAACTAATTTTTGTCCTAACTTTCCAAAGCTTTCCTAAAATATACATCCAGTAACTAGAATACTTGTATTATGGCCTCATTCAGCTTAATGAATAGTCCCAGACATTAAACTCATCATAAATACTGTATCTTTTACTGCTGTGCTTTCAACTAGAATTAAAGTAATAGGAACCAGATTTCAAATGATATGAGAGAAAAATATTTGGGTATGGGAGAATCAGTATTCTGAGGAGGAACTAGAATGTAAGCTCTTTTGAGAGCAGGGACCTTGACTTGTTCACTGCCATATGATCAGTACCAATAACAGTCATTATGTAATATCTGTTGAACAAATATCTAAGTGGCAAAGGGTACAATGGTTCATAAAGATACATTCTTAACAGGACAAAATGAACTTTGACCATAAAAATTGCCAACTTACCTTTATCTTCCGGTGCTATCTCCTGAGCTTTCTTAAGATCAGCCTTTAATTGAAAAAAAAAAAAAAACATTTAAAGAAATATTAGATATATGATTTATGAAGGTGATTGTCTAAAAATATTAAAGCTTAGAACAAAATTTTACCAATGCTTGATCGTATTCTTTTAATCCTTGCCATCCTTGAGCTCTACGGTATAATGCTTTGGTATTGGATGGGTCTATTTCAAGAGCCTACAAGAAATTATAAAATTAATATTTTTACCTAAATATTATTAAATATATGTACTAAACTTCAATTTATTGCCGGTCAGCTCCAAATCAACCCTTCACTGCTCTGTGATAATGGAGCTGGATGGACCCTGTAAATTTCTTCTCTCTGCCAGCGGGCACATTAATTTTATCAGTAGAGGGCACCAAAAGGACACAGACGAGAAAAGCTGTTTCTCTTCCAGGTTCCAGTACACTTCTTGCAGGCTCCTGCATTGAGCTTGGTCAACAGCACACAGCAGCTCACTGCAGGCAACTTACCCAAGCACTATAGCGGAGTCCCATAAGTATGGTAGCCAATGAACTTCTCTGCCACCCAATAAGTCACAGCCATCCTCCCTCCCCAGTGAGGTCTGGACCTCAGCCTAGGGGCTGTCATGAGGTGCCTCTTCCTTGGGGGCTCCATCCTAGCCTAGGGGGAGTGACTGTTCCATATATATAAAGCAGATACATATATCTGCTTTCCCATATTCTTTAGAATTCTCTTTATTAGCCATTCCCTCATTATTCCAATACCCTCTTACATACTCTTTTATATTAAACTTTCTCTTTTCAAATTACTATATAGTTTCTATCTCCTGATTGGGCCCTAAATGATAACAGAAAACTTATGAATAAAAAATTTGTTACACTCTTTTACTTAAAACCTACAGGGTTGGGCGCCTGGGTGGCTCAGTCGTTAAGCATCTGCCTTCGGCTCAGGTCATGATCCCGGGGTCCTGGGATCAAACCCCACATCGGGCTCCCTGCTCGGCGGAGAGCCTGCTTCTCCCTCTCCCACTCCCCCTGCTTGTGTTTCCTCTCTCACTGTCTCTCTCTGTCAAGTAAATAAATAAAATCCTACAAAAATCCTCAACAAAAACCTACAGGGTTTTTTAAGGAGTGTGAGTAAAGTTGAATAGGTCTCTCCTTTGAAGAAAATATATTACAAATAATTTTGTTTACTTCACATCTTCTAAAGGTCAATACTAAGATTTTACTGAAAAAGTTGTATTATCTGCCTCTCAAAGGTCAAAAAGAAATCCAGAGTTGGGGCATGTGGCTGGTTCAGTCAGAAGACCATGCGACTCTATGACCTCAATGATATGAGGAATTCTTAATCTCAGGAAACAAACTGAGGGTTGCTGGAGTGGCGGGGGTGTGGGAGGGATGGGGTGGCTGGGTGATAGACATTGGGGAGGGTATGTGCTATGGTAAGTGCTGTGAATTGTGCAAGACTGTTGAATCACAGATCTGTACCTCTGAAACAAGGCAATATATGTTAAGAAAAAAGAAGAAGATAGCAGGAGGGGACGAATGAAGGGGGGGAAATCGGAGGGGGAGACCAACCATGAGAGACAATGGGCTCTGAAAAACACACGGAGGGTTCTAGAGGGGAGGGGGCTGGGGGGATGGGTTAGCCTGGTGATGGGTATTAAAGAGGGCACGTTCTGCGTGGAGCGCTGGGTGTTATGCACAAAACAATGAATCATGGAACACTACATCAAAAACTAATGATGTAATGTATGGTAATTAACATAACAATAAAAATTTTTTAAAAAGAAGACCATGTGATTCGATCTCAGGGTCATGAGTTCGAGCCCCACGTTGGGTGTGGAGCCTACTTAAAAAAAAGAAAGAAATCCAGAGTGAAGACCCATCGTTTCCTTGGTTAAGTTTTTTCCTCTGTTATATGCTCTTTTTTTTTTTTTTTTTAAGATTTTTATTTATTTTCTGACAGAGAGACAGTGAGAGAGGGAACACAAGCAGGGGGAGTGGGAGAGGGAGAAGCAGGCCTCCCAGGGAGCAGGAAGCCCAATGTGGGGCTCGATCCCAGGACCCTGGGATCATGACCTGAGCTGAAGGCAGACACTTAATGACTGAGCCACCCAGGTGCTCCTATATGCTCCCTTCTAAATATATTCTTATCCCTTATTCTAACTATCCTACCAAATTAAGATCTTTTTTTTTTTTTTTTTTTTTTAATTTTAAGTAATCTCGACACCAAACAAGGGGCTAGAACTTACAACCTCAAGATCAAGAGTCACATGCTCGGGCGCCTGGGTGGCTCAGTTGGTTAAGCAACTGCCTTCGGCTCAGGTCATGATCCTGGAGTTCCAGGATCGAGTCCTGCATCGGGCTCCCTGCTCAGCAGGGAGTCTGCTTCTCCCTCTGACCCTAACCCCTCTCATGTGCTCTCTCTCATTCTCTCTCTCAAATAAATAAAATCTTTAAAAAAAAGAAAAAAAAAAAAAAGAGTCACACACTCTACCAACTGAGCCAGCTAGGCGTACCTCATCTCACTGTATTTCTACTTGCTCTGGGCATAGCTGATCTAAGTACATAGCTTAATGTGCAATATACATAAAAATTATTAGAGATGATCTTTCTAAATACACACTTTAGTTTGGAAAATTTTTCAACTGTGCAATAGGGAGAGTATCATAATTGCTCTATGTAAGGAGATAATGCTGCCACCTATCTAGTTTTATCAGTTAGTATTCCTGGATGTCCCCATAAAGACAGGTGACCTTTGTATGTTCCAGTAGTACCCATTCTCTTTATACAAGTCCTGATGACCCTAAATTAAAACAGACTCCCTCCTCAGTCAAACAAAAAGTTCCTTAAGAGTATGAGTCTTTTAATTAAAGCACCTAATCTCTGTTAGGTGCCTAACATGTGCCCAAAACTATGCTAAATGGTTTACATATGTTATATAATCTTTTAACAATCCTGTGAGACAGGATTATTTTCATTTAATATAAAGATGTTAAGACTCTAAAATTAGGACTTAACCAAGATCACAAAGTTAGTGACAGAAGTCTAACAAAAACACCAAGTCTGACTGGCTCTGCAACCCATATTCCAATGCCCTGCACACAATAGGTGCTCAATATGTTCAATGAATAAATGAGCTGATACCTGTGCTCTGAGGAAAAAAGGAACGTATCTTCATAGATACTAAGTTACATAATGTCATCAGTTAAATAAATGGATTAACAGGAAGAACTGAAGGTTCAAAATATTTAGAGAAAAAATGACTTTTAAGTTACGTTTCATCAAGTCTCATTTGGTCCTCTGTAATAAAATATATTACTGTACATAAAATTGCTTTTTTTCAAGTTGATAAATCATAATTCCACTCCTTCAAAAAGTCTGATGTCAAAGAGACTTACCTCCAAACAACTGTCGATTGCTCCCTGCCAATTTGACATCTTCAGTTTACAAGCACCAATATTCAGCACACAGCTTAAAGCTATAGGTTGCAGCTTCAATCTATCTGCTTTCTCAATAACAGCCTTTGAACCTTCCACATATCTGGAGAATACATTAATAAAGGTAGCATATAATGCCACACACAACTTACTCTGCTCCTTCAACTATGGCAAAAAGTGTTAGGTCATTTCTGATATAAAAAGCTCATCAAATGCTAATATTAATATTCTTAATGATCACCATCTTATTTTCCTTTAGAAGATTTTTATTTGTTCCAACTTTTTTCCCCGAAGTGTTCAAAGAAACCAATTTAACAGCATTCCTCAAATCTAAAGATAATTATGCACTACTAACACTTCCCAATTTTTAAAGCTCAGGTCTCCATTATGTACTTTCCAACGTTAAGTATGTTTGGGCCAAGGTTGTCACCGTGGGAGAGAGAATGGAATGAGGCAAGATGAAGAACCTTTGCAGTGTTGATTCTGAACTGTATTTGAATACAGTTCCTGGCTCTGACCACGGAAAAGGGCCCAGAAACAATGGGCACACCTGGCCCTCAGAATATGGTTTCTAAAATCTATCCCCCAATAAAAAGAACCAAGAACCAGGGCTCCTTGGAGAAACTGCTAATACCAGATCTGGAAACAGTTAAGTAAAAGATGAAACTGAAACACCTTGTACCAGAAAGCAAGTGCTCACAGACTAATATGAACATGTCCAAAGGATACAGGAAGAGGGGGCTTCCATTGGACAAATATGGAACCCTTTGAACATCAAAAAGAATGATAATAATAGGTTGAACTTAAAAAAAATCCACAGGTATATAATACTAAAAAGGGGTGGGGAGAAGGAGGAGGCTCTTGTAAACATGAGAATGCCAGAAAATAACTGCAGAATGAAAATATTAGAAAATCAGTTCTGTGACCAGTATAGTAACTGATTCAGGGAAGGATCTTCAATGATGCAAAAACTCACTGAATGAAAGAAAGGTTAGGAACTGGATATTCACACAATCTCACAGGATCACCTCACAAAGTACTTATTTACGAAAGGGAAAAGGTAGCTTTCTGACACAAGCATCTGGCTGACACCACTTTAACCAAGTGCCAAAACTCAAAATAGGCCAAACTGACGTGTGCCTTCAGGATGTGTTATCAAAGGAAATATTCACCACCGATTTAAGTCCTCTTACCAAAATATTTAACCTCAAACTAATCTTGAGGAAGTAATCAAATAAATACAGATGGTATTCAATAAGACAACTGACTTAAGACTCCACAAGATACAAATGACTACAAAAACCTAGTGCAGAGTAGGGACTACTAAAGATAAGAGACTAAAGACATAAAACCAAATGATACAGTGGACTCTGGACTAAAAAAAAAAAAAATTGAAATAATTGTGGAAATTTGAACATGGATTACATATTAGATAATATTGTATCAATGTTATTTTCAGGGTGTTTCAAATGTATCAAGGTTATGTAGAAGCATGTTTTCGTTTCTTAGGAATTACCTGCTCAACTATTTAGGGGTAAAGTGTCATGGTATCTGTAACTTCCTTTCAAAATGATTCTACAAAAACTAAGATAGTAAAAGTTAAAAATAGTGTAAAGAGATAAAGGTACAGGTGTAGGGCGCCTGGGTGGCTCAGTCGTTAAGCATCTGCCTTCAGCTCAGGTCGTGATCCCAGGGTCCTGGGATCGGGCCCTGCATCGGGCTCCCTGCTCCGCGGGAAGCCTGCTTCTCCCTCTCCCACTCCCCCTGCTTGTGTTCCTGCTCTCCCTATCTCTCTCTCTGTCAAATAAATAAATAAAAAATCTTTAAAAAAAAAAAAAAGGTACAGGTGTATTCATATACTGTTCTTTCACCTTTCCTGTATTTTGAAATTTTTCAAAATAAGAAGCTGGAGGAAACAAAAGATGTGAAACTATTTCAACACATCTGGTTATTATGCTGCAAAGTAATTCTGCCAAAAAGACAATAAACAACTCTGAATTTCAGTTTATAATTCAATTTATAAACTCTTAGAATTAATTAAAAATATTTTATTACCTTAAAACTTTTGCATATTTTTTAATGGCCATCTCCCAGTTCTGAGATTTGAAAAAAGTATTTCCAATATTTTTTATATCTTCTGTTATCAGTAAAATTTTATTTACCTGTATTTAAAAATACAAATATGTTGCATTTTAGTAATTAATGTGGTTTAATGCTAGGTTCTATCACTAAGACAGATTGATATGAGAAATTCAAAATTTTAGTACTATTTTTAATAATTAAAATTTGACTAATCTAAAAGTACTCACATCTTTTAAATCTATATCTGCATCCTCAGGGAAGTCTGGATGACTGTCACCAGATCCACCTTTTGGGAATTTGCCCCAATCATTCCCTTCCTTCAATTCTCCGCATTCTGCAATAACGCACAACTGTAAAAATAATCCTAAATTGTAGAGGTCTACTACCATATTAATGAGATTAAAAACCAGAAATCTGGGTTCAAAAGCTATACAGCTGTAAGTCATGTGCAACACTGTCCAAGTCACTTCTCAAATGACAGATTGACAGAAGTCTCATCTATCTGCTCTAATTATAATAATGCCCTTTATATACATTCCAAGTAATACCATGACACTATTTTAGGAAAGTGTTTTACTGCTATTCAGCAGCTCAATAAATAAGAATATGTGGAAAATATTATCATTCTCTATGTAATTTTCTTTAGGTGAGGCATGTCCTTTCAATTCCACTACTGTTTCTTTCATACAATGGTGACAGCCTACCTCCTCCAGGTATTTCAGTTTCCAATCCCCACTCACAGCCCTGCCAGTTAGGTTAGGTAGTTTTGTGGCCACTGTGATTTCACAGACATTTAGAACACAAGGCTCTTTAGAGTTACATAATCTAGTCTAAACCCTAAAGTAATTTATATACGATGGGGAAACATGGCCAGAAAATTTAAATAACAAGATCAAGGCCAAACCACCAGTGAAAGAGCAGAGTCTCAACAGGCTTCTTGGCTTCCTGTCCTCTTCCTACTATGTACTAGTGTACATGCTGATTCAAACTTTTGCAGGTAGAGAAGAGTTAAGAAAGCTACAAAAAAAAAAAAAAAAATCACCAAAATTGAAGTGGAAATAATAAAAATCTCTTTTTAAACTACCCTAATGTTATCCTTCCCACTGTAGAAAAGTTTCAAGAAAAAGTGAAAGGTCTAGGCTTCTATGCCAAAGTCATCTTAACATTTTCCCAGTTAATAATCATCTGATCCTTTTACTTACATCTCTTTAAGACAGTAATTAAAATAACAAGTGTATTTCACTGTAACTTTTTACTTACTTTGGCAGGTTTGTCACGTTTCACTTCTACATTTTCCAGTATCCTTGCCACACCCATTCCTTGAATTACTTGGCCAAATACCACATGTTTCCCATCCAAGTGAGGAGTCTGGACTGTTGTGATAAAGAACTGAGAACCATTTGTATTGCAGCCTGCATTTGCCATGCTCAATAAACCTTCCTGATCATGCTGTAGAAATACAAATCAGGAAAAGAAAACCGAGGTTAGAGGTCCTAGTCTGAACTGTTCTTTCACTGACCATTCACAGAAAACTAGGGCAGGCTGTAATATCGTTTAGAGCAAACAATGTAGTGTTATTTTGTATAAATTGCAACCTTTAATTCACAAACATGGGGTACTTAATCACTTTTTAGACTTTAAAAAAAAACCTTATGAAACCAAATAAAATAACAATTTAGATTTCTAAATTGGCCATTTTGAGAACAGGCTTATATCTCAACTTTAAGACAAAGATGCTGCATTAAGGAAATCTAATGATTATACTTTGTCCTTTTTTATAATGAATGTTCTCTTTTCTGAGAAGAACTCAATAGTCTTCCCATTTTTAGGGGCCTACGCTAGGATTCTTCCTTTACACATCAATAAACTGGGAACAGTGATGGGATATTCAATTTAGACAAGACATTCCTTAAGTACTTTCCTAATCTCAAAGTAATCCAAACATTATGGCTTTCATCCCCGGTGAATCTTCAGAGAACCATTCTTCAGAGAATGACCTAAAGAAACTGCTGCATACATCCTGAAATCAAATTTCTACTTGGCATCAACCTGTTCAAAAGTGCTGTGAAACCAGATTTCTTCACCTTTCCACTTTATCCTTAGGCTTTCTAAATTATTCGTTGTTGGGCCATGCATTGTACTCTCATGTTAGTCTTCCCACTGAAAATGCCTTTTACCCCTGCAACCCAAAAAATTCAGCTTTCAGGGCTACCAAGTTTGCAGAAGGCAAAAGCTATGTCCTTTCTTTTGATCAAAGCAATCCCATAATCTTAGTTTTCATCCTTCAGAGGCAGCTTCCCTTTTTCCTTTCCAAAAGTTTGGTGCTTTTCCCATAATAACAAATAGAATATTAACTTTATTTTCTCAGCCTCCTATTGTCTTTGTCTTTACTTACTTATATCCCTCATTCAAACTGGAATCTATGTTTTAGTTCCTGTCTAACCAAGTCTTGGCCACCCTGCAAAGCCCAGCTTAAGTACCCATTCCTCTTCAATATCTTCCCTCATAGTTTGAAATATATAAATCATCTCTTTCTCCTATAATATATACAGAAAGTCTCAATCAATTTAGCATTTATTTGCCCATTATTATATTATTCTCCTGTTGTCCCATGTGTTTTAATCTTGTCTTCCCCATAAATATCATAAATTCCTTGTTATCAAGGCTATTTATTTTTATAAACTCCTTGGTGCCAGTGACAGTACTAAATACATAATAGCTGCAGCCAATAAATACTGTTTAAAAGACTGATGACATTTTCTTTTCAAAATATCCTAATTACCTTGCTCATATTCCTCATTTCCAAAGATATTACTCTACTTTTGTACTTACATGTTCATTCTTACAACTTGAATGATGCAATATACCCGATTACATCTTGGGACAATGAATATAAGAAGGCAAAGGCACCACTAATGTCCTTTAGGAGCTTGGACATTAACCATATCCGCTACTTTGCAAATCCCCTGACATCCTGGATATTAGCGATGGTTTTGTTGCTCTTCAAATTCAAGCATAAAAATGCACAAGTTACCATCCTTCTGATAATGAGAACATTCTTCCTGGAAACAATTTGCCATATGGTGGTTGCTCTTAAAAACTCATTGGCTTTAGTGAAGTATGTAAACCTGGATCACACTGACATAACCATTGTATTTTTGCCAAATAAAATTAGTGGATGAAATTTTTGTATGTTAAAGAGCATGTTCACAAATATGGTATCTTTTACAAGAAAAGGAGAATCTATGCACACTTGAGACATTTATTGGTGTCTTAATCCAACTAGTATCCCAGACCAGACACATAACAACCTTTATTATTAGCAATAAACACTTACTTTTGCCTACTTTACCTTATAATAGAAATTTTCATCTTCAAATTTTTCACCATAAATACTTTCTCCACCTGTCCCATTTTGATTTGAGAAGTCTCCACCCTGAATCATAAATTTCTTAACAACTACAGAAAAGGAAAATAACTATTAGAAACTAAAATATGGATGACTACAGCAATGTTAACTAATGAACATGTAGTAAGAAAGAAACTTCCTAAAACATGACTCTGGTCATACCACTCTCCTGTCTTTCCCCACCCATCCCCGTAACTCCAAACTCTTAAAAGGCTTTTCATAGCCTGGGTCCAAACTACTTTTACTGACTAATCACTCACTAATACTCTAAGAATTAGTTCAAATGGTACCTCCCTTATATAACTGTCACTGAGACCCCAAAGTTGGATCTCATAATTTTTCTCCCACAATATCTTGACTCTACCTCCACTTTATAACATTCATAACGTGTATCGTAATGATCTGTCTCTTCCAGGAAACATTAATTCCTTGGGTGCAGCAACTGTTTTTCCTTGTGTATATGGCTAGACATGTGTTACTCACTGATGTCTACTAGGAAAGACCAATTATTCCCAGTAGATTTGTTATACCATAATGGGAGTACTTCAGCAAGTATTATCACTTGGTGTCAAAGGTTCCCAAGACCACTCTCATGTTCAGAAATTTCCTAGGATTCATGGGACTCAGCATTTGGTTGTATTACAGCAATAAAGGACAGACACAGAGCTAGTCGATAAAAGATAAAGATACAACAGAGTCTGGAGAAATCTATGTGCTTCCTTATACTCTCTCCCTCCCATGAAAGGTCAGAGAGCACATTCTTCCCCCAGCAAAAAAAAAAATGCTGCAACATATGCACAATGTTGTTGCCCAGGTAAGCCCAAGGTTTTTAACCAGGCCAGATCATGCAGTTACTCTCTACCTAGCATGTACCAAAATTTCAGACTCCCAAAAGGAAAACAGGTGTTTAGCATAAATCAAAGTGTTTGTAAAATAATCCAGGCACAGTAAACCATCTTTATGATTCAGGGACTGGTTCCAGTGCCAAGTTCCTAAACTCCAACTAATGTCCAGGCTGCAAGCAAACCTTTCCAAGGAGAGCAGTCTCAGGCCTGCTATGTCAACTCTTTTCCAAATACTACACTCTACAGTATATTTTAGTATTTTATTAAACATGAATGTAAATCAACAGTTTAAACATTTTAAAATCAATGTTAGTTTTTTCTTAAGTTGCTTTTAATAAACTACTCAAGATTATACTTTAACATACTTATTCATTAAACAAATATTTATTGAGTACCCACTCAATAACTATACTATATGCTGAAAACAAGATGGTGAAAAGATAAGTTCCTGAATTCATGGAACATACAGTCCATTAGGGGAAGCATCAAATAATCACTAAACAAAGGTATGATTAAAAAGTGTGATAAGCATTGTGAAATGTCATTTTTTAATTAAATATCACACCAAGACACGGAATCTTTTAAATCGGCTACAGCCTTCCCAAGCAATCCTGCCCAAGTGGTAGTTAGAACTTTTTTGCCACCAGGCAGTCAAACTATCTAAAGTCTGCTTCTTTATCATGGCACACCCTTTTTTCTCAATCTAATCCCAGTGGAGTGAAGAGCTAGGGCACTGGTGAAGCTAGGTAGTCCATTTCTCTATAAGTAAACTTTAGTACCCTCTCATATATTTCCACTGTTCACAGCCCAACCTTTATGAAATTGAGCTACTGCCTCAGATGTTAGAGCATTCTCCTGAAACTAAAAGTAATTCTTAATTTTCACTCTTTACTTCCCTTTACTTAGGATTTTCTTCCCTAATTGCTACAGAACAGAATTATTTATAAGAATCAGATTAAAAAATTTACACATACTTCGATGGAAAGGGCATCCTTTGAAATGGAGAGGTTTCCCAGTGGTGGGTCCAATGCCTTTTTCTCCTGTACACAATGCACGAAAATTTTCTGCAGTTTTGGGTACAATATCTGCAAACAATTCTAAGACAATTCGACCAACTAAAAGAAAAAAATGAAAACATGTCAGTATGCAAAACAAGTAACTAAATAAGCAAATGATAAAAGGATGGTTGGCGAAAGTATAGTGACTGAGATACCAAGTTCTCTTTTTTGGTCATTTTTCTAAATATTCAAAATTAGTCTAATGTTAAGTGTCACGTATCTAGATGAATTTGAAACAATCATTTTTCTACATGTTAACAAAGGATCAAAAACAGAGCCAGCAGATTAGGACCATATAAGGGACACCATGAAGTACAAATGGTTTTAAATTTTGAGTAATTTCTTCTACTTGTACTCAGCAATTCCAACCACCAAGTAACCAATAGGAGAAAATCAAATATCCTCTGAGTGGTCGGGTTGGCTGAGTTTTAAGTATAGCTGTAGCCTTTGTGCTCTATGGAAACTCCCTAGTGCAGCCGCTGAAGCAAAAGAGGAAAAAGTTCCCATTTTAGACAACTCCTAGGGCAGGTAAAAACAAACCTCGCACTAATTTCAAAACAAAATAAATATATATGTTTATGTTTATTATATAAATACATGTGTGTGTCCATAATCAGCCAAGGGAGTCGCTGAATCCTGATGTGTCCGTTTGCATTCACACAGACCAGCTAACAATTCTAACCTGTTCTAGAAAAAGAGTATTTCAGTTACAAAGCAATACGCTAATTCACAAGACCTCCGGAGCTCCCGAAGTGCTTTCGTAGCCTACGCAACCACATTGCTACACTGAGCTCATTTTCCCCAATGCCAACACGAGAAACAAACATTCGCCAATCTGACGGGACCTCTAAGTTAAAAACTGATAATAAGAAAAATCAACCAGCAAAAGTCGCTTTAATTTACAAACAATCTGGCAACTGCTGGTATATCTCGGGTGGCAGAAGACACGGCGTGACCGGAACCCAACAAACACATTATCAGTTTTCTGAAGGTCCCACTGCAAACATAAAATAATCTTATTTTATGCCTGCTTGATAGTGAAAGGTGGCGAGGAGGTACAACCAAATCAGGAGGCAAACCTAACGGCCCCCACAATCCCGAAACCAAAAATTTCCAGAAACTTCCGCACGACCGATGGCCTTGGTACAAGGGCGCTCGCTCGACCCAGCCTTGGAAGCCTGGATATGTTCCAGCAGTCCAGTCTGGGCAGCCGTCCCCTCCGCACCACAGAGCAGCCCCTGGCCTGAACGGCACGCCACCGTCGGAATCCCCCGAATCCCGGGAAGCATAGCTTCCTCGGGGCCATTCCGCAAGTATCAGACTCCGCTTACCTCGCTCCCCTCCGATGTCCACATCAAAGAAGACTCTGGGGTTACTGGGGTTGGAGGGCTTAGTTCGAGGGGACGGGTGCGACATTTTGAATTGCAGATACGCTTGGGAACGAACTCAAATAACCTCGTGGACGACCGGCAGCTCAACCCAAAAGCGACTTTCTCCACGAAGATCTGTCGGCGGCGCTGACGAGCCACTTCCGGCGTGAGGTCCGGAAGCCGCGCCCCGACTTCCGGCGCCGACTTCCGTCGGCGTCTCCGCGTAGTTGACCTGGCATCGGCTCTCCGTAGTTTTCTGTACTTCTGTCTTTCTGTTCTTCCTCTCTTCTCGTGTGCTGAAGTTGCAGCCCCAGTCCTTTTTATTCTTTTTTGCGTGTTTCATCGCTTTTCCTACTGTGATAGTATAGAAGAGCTTTGGAGACAGTCCTCTCCATTCCAGCCTCAGGCCTGCCACTAACGGGCGTGTGACTGCTTCTCTGACACACAGCTTGCTTGTCTGGAAAATAGGAATAAAAATGCTTACCTTAGAGGGTCGTTTTGGGGATTAAAGACGCAAATTGCTTAGCACAGCGCCTAACACAGCCAGGTGGTAGCTAATCTATAGTGACCGTGTTACTGCTGCCGTTTTGTTACAAGTTGCTATTAACACTGTAAGTGATAGAGAGAGGTTAGGCAAAGGCTCTGAAGCTGAACGTCCAGAAGAGAGCGCAGTTTAGTTTCCTGATAAAACTGTGTTATAGTCCGCTTTTCCCTTCTGGGAATTTGTGTAAACATTTTACGTATTTATATGAACATAGACTCACCTCTTGATAAAGCCAAATTTTGGAGAGAAGTGGCATGTTCTTTAGCACTTGGTAATATTCTAATTGTTTATTCATTTATTTCATCTATCTCCTCCCATTAGAATTCAAGTCCACGAGGACAAGAATTTGGTTTTGTTCATTGCTCTATTCAGAGCACTTCTAACAGTGTCCAGCACATAGTAGGTGCTCAATAAATTTTTTTTAAGGTTTATTTTTTTGTTTAGAGAAAGAGTGCAGGGTGGGGGGAGGGGGAAAGGCAGAGGGAGACAGAGTCTCAAGCAGATCCCTTGCTGAGCTGGTGGGGGGGGTGGTTTGCTGGATCTCAGGACCCTGAGATCATGACCTGAGCCAAAACCAAGAATCCCACCTAACCGACTGCATCACCCACGCGCCCCATAGGTGCTCAATAAATGTCTTTGAATGAATGAACGAGTTATACAGAATGTGAATGGACTTGAGAATTGTTATAAGAATGTTAATAAGAAATTTCATTTCCATGTGTATTTATGTATAATTTGAGATTATCAGCACTTCATGCTGATCCTTTCAAATTCCAGCACATTAAAATTAATGCAAAATGTTAATTCCTTATGAGTTGATGTCCTTGAATTCCATAGTGTTTATTCGTTATGGCTCCACGAGGATCTAGGTCAGCCCAGCACATAACCTCTGTGTCCTTTGATGAATATGAGTCAAAATAAATTGCTCACTAATCCAGTCTCATTTCCAGGCTGCAAACTGGTAATTTACACTTTGTCTCATAAATATCAAATGATAAATTCACATTAAAAGTTTTATTCTGCTCTAGTAGCTTAAAATTAGCCTCTAGCACATTAAGTCCAAGAATCGTCACTTTTACTCCATATCCTCCTAACCATTGTTATCATTAACTAGGTAACATGGTTAAGCACTTCTGTGCCATCACACTTCTGAGGTTCAAATTCAATCACTAATAGATACTAACTTGTGACTCTGGACAAAGTACTTAGCCTTTCTGTGCCTCAGTTTCCTCATCTGTAAATTAGGATAATGATATGTATCTCTTAAGTTTGTTTGTTTATTTATTTATTTTAAGTAAGCTCTACGCTCAGTGTTTGGCTTAAACTCACAGCCCCAAGATCAAGTGTCCCATGCTGCCCTGACTGAGCCAGCCAGGTGCCTTATGAGGATTAGGTGAAGAATTATTTAGATGTTGTAGTATCAGAAACATAGTAAGTACTCAACAAGTATAAGCAATTATTAATCATAAATAGCTAATACTTTATTAAAATAATTACTAGTATCAACCTATTTCAAAATGAAAGTTAAAACTGCAAAGGTACTTTGAAGATGCCTCTGCATTCTCAGAAAATATAACGTGATTCTTTGTGTTATACAGGTTTCTGGGTGTAAAAGACTAAATGTTACTCTGTCTAGATTTCTCACAGTAACGTAACAGCTTTATGTAAACTGTCATTTTTCCTAGAACAAACTTGAATAACAGAATCGTACCTTTCAAAACCACTCCAGTACTGATCTCTAGTGAAAAGATAAATCCTCCTAGAAGACAACCTGTCCCATTGTCAGTCTGCTTACTTAAAACACGTCTTCTCAGTTCTGAAGGCTTCTTGTCTGTGTGTAGAAAGACTAAGGAGCATGCACTATTTATTAGGGCTAAGGTTATACAATTTCATCTGGAAAGAGGGATGAATATTTGCTCTAAGATCTCTATTATCATTATCATTATTATCATTATTGTTATTTCTGTCACTTTCCCCATAAGTTTGGGAGGATAATATTAACAGATTGCATCCCCCACCCAATATCCTCTCTCAATCTCTTTGCTCATTACTCCCCTCAAACAAGCAGCTAGGCATTTTGTGCTCATTCCTTAAGGAGAAAAACATGTGATAGCAAAGAAAACAGAGTGGGGAAAACACTTTGGAGTGTTTTCTAACTTTCCTAACTTTGGAGTTGCAAAAGGCTTGGCTTTACAGGAACAAGAAAGACTCCTGGCATAGCAAGAGATTTGAACAAAAATGGCTGTAAGAGCATCTAAGAGCATGGCTTTCCACTGGCAAAAAATAATAATACTAAAGCACAAACAAACCCATCTCCCATGCAGGAGAATGAGGGGGTTACAGATGGCAGAGAGAGGAGAGTAGGAGGGGCAGCAATGGCAGGGCAGATTTACACTATCCCAGAGATGAGAAGTCTCTGAACCATGTTCCCCAGTCACATCCCTGGAAAGTCAGCAAACCTCCAAAAGTTTATGAAATCTGAGAGCAGAGGGAATGGTGTGCCCGGATTCCCAAATACAGCCTCAGGAAGGCAGCAGGCCCTAGAAAGAATATGGATTAATGGTGTGAGTAAGTAGATGGGAACTAGACAGACTCCAAAGATTTCCTATGCCCTAGCTTGGAGTGGGAGCAAAACAATACCCCTGTATTCCCATAGAAAAGGAAATATGGCCTCCATACTTCAAGAGAGCTTGCAGAAGGGAAGTCTGAACTCAAGAGGCCTGGGAGAACTGATGACTGAGGTAAGACGTCTAGTTTCTCATTGGATGCCTATGTAGACAAATGACTTTGAGAACCAGAGGCTCCCAACCCCAAAATTTGCTAGACATTATCAAGTTTAGATCCAATCCCAAGAGAGAAAAGTGAGATACCAGAAATTGGCAAAATTATGGCATTACCGACCCTTTGGAATAGGCGATTCAAAATTGAACTTAAGGTAAGTGATAGAAAAAAAACTTGTGTCTCACACACCTGAGTTCATACCTTTATACAGTAATAGATTGCAGATCATTGAGATCCTAACTAGGACCCAGACAAGTCTGAAATAACACCCAACCCCTTCATCACAGGTAAGAAGTCAGAAAGGACACCAGAGTTTGGGGAGAAAGTTTCAGGATCCTATCTGTTGAGTCAGGCTCTGACTGCAAAATTGGAACTCCAAGAGGCTAATGTGTAACTCTTTAAGGAGACAAAATGATTCTGCTTCTAGAGGAAGCATTGGTGTTGAGATACTAATGTGTAGGAGAGAGGCCTAAGAATCCCTACTCTTCCATATCAGAACGGAAAAGCAACTCTCAAGTTCTGCCTGCCTGCTAAAATTTATGACTAAGAATAATTACAATTTTTCTGAGCTAGAACACTGAACCAATGGAAGACAGCAGATGCCACCAGGGGACAGTAGAGTCTCTGCCACCAACAGAAATCATCCCACAGATAGAAATAGTGCAGTGAACTTTGTGCTTGAGAGCTCCCAAAATGGTAAGAATCTTCTAGGAGCTGGAAGTGATATGGTCAAAAAAGGATATTGATTATTAGTTTACAATAACACCAGGTAAGACAGGGTTTGTGTATTCCTTTCCTGAAGAACAGTAATAAGATAAATTTTAACTGTGTTCAGTTGTGAAATGTCTATTTATCTGATAGAACAAAATCAATGATACAATGATTTGAACCAACAAAAGTACTGTTCAAATCCTAGTATTCCCTTCCTCCAAAGAAAAAAAATCTACATTAATCTAAAAGGACTTCCTTAAAATGGATTTTATGACTATCACAAACAAAAATAGTAACTAGAACATATTGGTCATTGATATGTGCCAGACTCTCTGCTAAGTGCTTTACTTACTTTATGCTAGTTAATCCTCGAAATAACTCTGTGTCAGCGGTAATCTTACTATCCTATTTACTTTATCAGACAGATGAGTACTGGGGAGGTTAAGAAAGTTGCCTGATCTGATTCCAAAGCCACTTCCCTATGTACTGGAAAGATGGAACCTGAAATCTATCTTTAAATATACAACGTTTAGATATTATATAAGAAACATAATGACATATAAAGGATCCTTGAGCTCCTCATGGCATTAACACTGGAATTGTTTTATCCTTTCATATCTCGGCTTTGATCTGGCATCCTAAAACGGATTAGGCTTCTATGCCTTCTGAAAGGTATTCTATATCTATAGACTGTGATGTGAGAACAAAAACATTTTTTCCACAGAAAATGAAAGCAATAATAAAACTTCCTCCTAATCACTTTGCATGGAGGTAGGAGAGTTGGTGCCAACTTATTGGCATCTCCATGAATTTCCCTAATTTGAGGTAGAGATAGAAGGCAAAAGAAGCCAAGAGAAGATAGGCAGTTATAAATCCTGGTGACTCTGACAAAAGAGTTACACAAAGGGCACCTGGGTGGCTCGGTAGGTAAGTGTCTGACTTCAGCTCAGGTCATGATCCCAGGGTCCTGGGATCGAGTCCCACATCGGGCTCCCTGCTCAGCGGGAAGCCTGCTTCTCCCTCCCCCACTCCCCCTGCTGGTGTTTCCTCTCTCACTGTCTCTCTCTCTGTGTTGAAAAATAAATATTAAAAAAAAAAAGAGTTACACAAAGTAGAAGAGTTTATACTGAGAGGGTCTGTTAGGTCCCCTTGATTGACAGAGACTTCTGTGACCTGTTAAGTAAGACAATGTAGGAATTTTCGTAGGGTTAACATTAAAATATTTGCATTTTTAAAAGACTATTTTGGCTCTAGCATGGAGAACAAAATCAAAGGGAGCCATAATGGAGGTAGGGAGGGCAGTGGGGCAATTACTGGTAATGAGACATGAATCTAGCTTGTACTTAAGTGATGATAGTAAAGATGGATAAAAATTATGCATGAGAAAGGCATATGGGGAGAGGGTATAAAATCAACAGTTCCAAGTAACAGATTGGACATGAGATGTGACATAGAAGGATGGATGGAGTGAAAAACAGGTTGGCTGGTAAACTTGGGAGGTTAAGTAAAAAGAGAAAGAGGACTGATAAATACCCACTGAATTTAGTGACACAGAGGTCTTTGGGGACATTGCTGAGACATTAATAATCAATGTCATTATATCTCTAATGGAATAATTTGGGTTTATCAATGTCTTAAATTCATAATATTGACATTTGTTCCCAATAATCAATATTATTTTAATGCCCTTAAACTTACTGAAAATAGAAAGTACAATACAGAATTCCTGTAGACATATAAATGTCTTTGGAAAAAGAAATTTTTTCCATGGTGAGATCCAGTACCGTTGGCAGAATGATTTGTGAGAATTAAAAGTAAAAGTAACATTGCTGAATATGTAGTGTATGCCAGATGATTTACATATCTTATAACTTATCTTCTGTATCCTGATGTCAGTGTCAACCATTCTAGGTAAGTATTGATTACTGGTGGTGACAGTTTGAAGTTCTTTGAAGAGATGAGTTAGCACAGGGAAGTTTTTAAGTCCTCTTTCTTAGATCCTGTCCCACCAAAGCTGCTGTGTTCAAATCTGAACTCTCCTCTACAAATCCCAACACTTAAGTTACATGTCCTTCTCTATTTTTTCTTTAAAGGTACCATAGGCTAGAAATATTTAAGGCATCTGGCACACAGTGGTTCAGTAACATTCATTGTCACAATTTGTCTATTCTCCCTCCTTTCAAATTATGTCTCTCAAAGCCATCTCCCTCCTGTTCAGGAACTTTCAAATTTAAATGAAATAGTTATTAATGGGTCTGCCATCTCTAGGTTCTCCCCTAATTTATACGAGGAACATTAAATAACATGATGGATGGTGTTGCCGATAATACCAAAACACAGAATGTACTACTCCCCCAGGTCTTTTCTTATATTGACCCTCAAAACAAACAGGCAAAAGAACATATTAAGTCATTTTTACAGGCGGCCAGAATACTGCTGTCTACCTAGGTGTACAGATTTCTAGAATTCAAATTTGAAGGATGGATATATTAGTGAGGCCATAGGACTTAATGGTTATTATGTTCCTAATGCAATTCCTGCTGCCTTTCACTTGTTACCAGCTAAGATTTTAAGTCTCTGCATTGTGGCTACATCATTGAGATCACTGGTAACAATGGGAAATGAGGGATTTCTGTGCTGTTGATTGAAGAATATAATTTTTTTAAGATTTTATTTATTTATTTATTTGAGAGAGAGAATGAGAGAGAGAGCATGAGAGGGGGGAGGGTCAGAGGGAGAAGCAGACTCCCTGCTCAGCAGGGAGCCCAATGTGGGACTGGATCCCAGGACTCCAGGATCATGACCTGAGCCGAAGGCAGTCGCTTAACCAACTAAGCCACCCAGGCGCCCTGAAGAATATAATTTAAGCGCCCTAGCTACCAGACCAGTAGGCAGCAAAGAAAAGAGTTTGTATTTTTGCCGACCGAAAGAATAGCTCACCTTCTTAAGGTGGAACCTTCCAGAGGGGGTTAGGACTTTTCTCAATTTGCAACAGTGGATCTATTTAGATTCTGGAAGTCTGTTGGGAGCCCCAGAAATCTGTACTACAGAGCATCATCCAAAAACAGACAACCTTGGTTATAAAAACCGTGAGGCCGGTGTTTGGATCCCATTTCACAGAGGAAGAACCTGGCTGAGGGAGGCTGAAGAATGTACCTCTGGGCCAAACTGTCAGAGTCCTGCTTGCTTCCATCTCAGACCACAAAACAGACCCCCTAGGTCAGAAAAAGCATTTCCCTATTCATCTGTCTACATCTGCCAATAACAGTTTTTTTTTAAAGATTTTATTTATTTGACAGAGAGAGACATAGCGAGAGAGGGAACACAAGCAGGGCGAGTGGGAGAGGGAGAAGCAGGCTTCCCGCGGAGCAGGGAGCCCGATGCGGGGCTCAATCCAAGGACCCTGGGATCATGACCTGAGCCGAAGGCAGACACTTAACGACTGAGCCACCCAGGTGCCCCAACAATTTTGCTTTTTATCATTAATGAGGTGACTTGTTACTTTTGAGAAAAAAATAGCCAACATTTTCAGTTGCTTCTTCAATAGTCCCCTAAAAGTGATCATTGGGCCAAGCTGTTGGAAGAAGGCTGTGCACTCAGTTATTAAAAAAAAAAAGAGAGAGTCTTTTAAGCTTAAAATAGAGAATTTAGATCACAATTATTTATTACACTATTAAATTAGAATTTGAGAAAAACAGAATTCCTCTGTATTCAGATTTTTGAGACATGCTAGATAAAAACTCTATATTTGATTTACTTTTATACTTAATAAAATACTCAAATGTAATAAAGTGATAACATTTCCTGAAGCACTTTCATTAGAAGTATAACATCTACTGGAAAAAACTGGTCTTTATTCAGCAAATATTATTGAGTACCTAATACTTGGTTGCCAGGCCTGGCACATAGTTATAAGGATGAAAAATTGAGTTCATGTTTTTTAAGGTGTTTCCTGTTTGCTAAAAGAGACAAAGCAATTACAGTAGTATATAGAGGTAGACTCAAGACACTGGGAAAAAATTGGGAGACCCAGCTTTGGAGATCTCTTAACAATTTCGTAGGCAAGACACCATGTGATCTAAGTCTTTCTTACATTCTGGAAAATACTTTATCAGACTGGGAGATTAGAGTCTAGAAGGACACATTACATATATATATATATAAAATATGTATATAATATATATATAAATAAATATATAAATTTATATAATATATAATATATATACAGCATAGCCTAAAAACTATTTATGTCTAAGAAATTAAAAACCAGAGAAAGTATTATTACCAAAGTATGGGGGAGAACAAGATATTAATAGTAGAATATCTGATAAGTGTGACAAATCTAGATGCACAGTTTACTGAAAAGAAACTAGGGCAGCCTGATAGTACATATAAGTAAAATAGAAAATTCTCCATTTATTCTGTTTATCCAAATTTGCTCAAAACTCAGAACTATAAGGAAACTTAACTATAAATAAATAAATGATTCGAAGTATTTTCATTTCTTCTTCAAAACCCAGTAATTTTTTTTTTTAAAGATTGTATTTATTTGACAGAGAGAGAGACAGTGAGAGGGGGAACACAAACAGGGGGAGTGGGAGAGGGAGAAGCAGGCTTCCCACTGAGCAGGGAGCCTGATGCGGGGCTCTATCCCAGGACCCTGGGATCATGACCGGAGTCCAAGGCAGATGCTCAAGGACTGAGCCACCCAGGTGCCCCAAAACCCAGTAATGTTAGAGAGAAGTTTAAATGACACTTCTTATCTATCAAAACTCTAATTGCTCAATGACTAACAGGAGATGTTTGCATTTGTACATGGAAAATCTTTCCTTCTAATCATGTTATTTGCATAATTAAGATTTTTTTAAATTACTGGATATTTTGGACACCTGGGTGGCTCAGTTGGTTAAGCTTCTGCCTTTGGCTCTGGGTCCTGGGATTGAGTTCCGCATCAGGCTCCTTGCTCCTTGGGGAGCCTGCTCCTCCCTTTGCCTCGAGCCTTTCCCAACCCCCACCCCCACCCACTGCTTATTCTCTCTCTCTCAAATAAATAAATAAAATCTTTGAAAAAAATTACTAGTTATTTTAATACCTTTATGAGAAATCTAAATGATAACAGACCCAGATTGTAAGACTTAATGGGCTAAGAGAAATGCCTTTACAATTTATAGTAAGACCAATTTTGTTTAAAATTACTCATATATTATAAAACTCCTAGTATTTAGGGGTGCCTGGGTGGCTCAGTCATTGAGCGTCTGCCTTTGGCTCCAGTCATGATCCCAGGGTCCCGGGATTGAGCCCCGCATAGGGCTCCCTGCTCAGCAGGAAGCCTGCTTCTCCCTCTCCCACTCCCCCTGCTTGTGTTCCTGTTCTCGCTGTCTCTCTCTGTGAAATAAATAAAATCTTTAAAAATAAATAAATAAATAAAATAGTACATCTGCTTGATAAATTCCAGCTGGAGGAATTGCAGGCCAAAGGTATGTGTGTGCATTTGTAATTTTGATAGATATTGCCAAACAGTTTTATGTGGTGGTTGTACCAATTTACACTCCCTCAAGCAATGTATGAGAGTACCTGTCTCCACCATACTCTCACCACCCAGTATATCATTACATTTTTTTGGTCTTTGCCAATCAGATAGGGAGGAAATGCATAAGTGGATTTTCTGATTAATCCCTAAAGCAGTAAGTAGTATTACCATATTATTTTATATATAAGGAAATGGAAGCTTACAGAAGTAAGGTTACTTGTTCAAATTACTTAGATAAAAGGTGGAAGAATCAAGATTAAACTCACCCTGTCTGTCTGCGGCATCTGGGTGGCTCAGTCACTTAAGTGTCTGCCTTCGCTGGGATCCAGTCCCACGTCCAGGCTCCCTGCTCAGCGGGGAGCCTGCTTCTCCCTCTGCCTGCCGCCCTCCCTTCTTGTGCTCTCTGTGTCAAATGAATGAATAAAATCTTTAAAAAATTAAAATAAAACTAAACTTATCCTGTCTGCATTGTCAACAAAACCCCTATTATGTCATACAGTATTTCCATTAAGGAACACAGCCAAATAACCTTGAAACTTAAATTATATTTCTCATAATTATTTTTTATGAGTCAGCACTTAATTCAAAAGCTATAGCAGTATTTTGCAGGATCTTAGTATCAGCATTATCAGTATAATTATCACTGAACAATACATATGTGTCCTAGTTTTAAAAACATCCTAATAGGTAGGTGCCAGGTGAACTGGCTTTAATGGTCTCATATGACATCATCAATTCTGAAAAATTTCATTCCATCCCCCCAAATTTTGTCTCTCATAATCCATACTTGGTGACCTGGTTTCACAACTAGTTGAAGAGAGATTAATTTATACTAATTAGAATAAAACTTCATTAAGCCCAGAATGCTGATGTTACAACAACATGCTTGATGTATAAAAGGTAACATGAGGATTACAATAGCAGTGTCCTCCTCCGCAGTTCAAAGTGATTTGCAAATATTAAGTTCTGGTTTTCTTCACCTATTGAACAAACGACCAAAAACCATGTGACTCTTTTCCTGCCACCTTTTGGTCTTATTGGAAAGAATGTGGGTGGGGTGGAGGAACTAACTATATGAGAATCATGTGCTCACAACACTTCTAAGCTACAATTTGAAGACATAATGTATTCATTTACTGGGTGTGGGCTTTCAGCATTTTACAGGTTTGACCTGTTTGCAGCTCTCAGTGGCAAGTGTGAGGTCTCTGCCTGCCAGCAGAGGTTTCACAAAGAGAAAACAGTGTTACATCAACGTAAGTTCACGGCCATTAAAGTTTGCCTAAGAATCTCCTGAGTGGCATTTCATGTCAATGAAGAAAACAGAGCATTCAGTAAATCAGAGCAATTGTTAGGACAAATGGTTGACCATTTGGAAAAACAATAAAATTGGAACCATATCTCACATCCTGTAACAAAATGAATTCCAGATGGATAAAAGATTTAAATGTTAAAAAAAAAAGTATGATAAAAAAATTATCTCATGTGGGAGATATGGTACGGCCTTTCATGGTATGACACTATACTCAGAATCCATAAAAGAAAATATCGATGTGGGCGCCTGGGTGGCTCAGTTGGTTGGGCGACTGCCTTCGGCTCAGGTCATGATCCTGGAGTCTTGGGATCGAGTCCCGCATCAGGCTCCCTGCTCAGCAGGGAGTCTGCTTCTCCCTCTGACCCTCTTCCCTCTCGTGCTCTCTATCTCTCATTCTCTCTCTCTCAAATAAATAAATACAATCTTTAAAAAAAGATAAAACCTCTGTGCCGGAAATCAGGAAGAAAATCAAATATGTATGTCTTATTATAAATCCCAATATCACAGACTGACAGATCAAAGTGATTTGGTTGAGAAAAGAAAGCTAGAGTTGGAGATGTTATAACCAGAGGCCATAATGGGGATGGTAGTCATCAGTAGTGATTACTGTGCAGGACCAGAGACTCCTCAAGAAGATGTCAGTGCCCACTGCTGAGGAAACAAATCAACCACACTACATTGGAGATAGAAGACCCAGAACAGTGGTGTTCAATGAAATATAATGCAAGCTATACATATAATTTAAAGTGTTCTATTAGCCACATTGAAAAGGTAAAGAAAGAAAGAAAACATCGATGAATTAGACTTCCAATTTTTAAAAATTCTGCATAGAAGAACCCACCATAAATAAAGTCAAAAACAAATGACAAACTGGGAAAATTTTATTCTAACTCATATGACAGACTAGGTATTCATTTCCACAGCATACAAAGAGCTTCTACAAATAAATAAGAGAAAGACCAATATCCTTAGAAAAGTGGACAAAGGATATGAACTTCCAGTTTTCAGAAATGGAAAAACAAACTGCTCTTAAATTGATATTTAAAGTCCCTCATAAGAGAAGAAATGAAAATTAAAACTACACTGTGATTGTCAAAAATTCAAAAGTTGCTAATAGCCTCAGTTGGCCAGGTTATGGGGAAAACTTGTATACTCATACATAATTGGTGAAAGTAATTTGGTAATATTTTAATATTTTTCAAAACACAAATGCTTATGCCCTTTGACTCCTCAATTTTACTTTTAGAGAAATGTAATTTTATTTATTTTTTTAATTATTTTTTTTTTTTATTCATGAGAGGCAGAGAGAGAAAGAGAGAGAGAGAGAGGCAGAGGGAGAAGCAGGCTTCCAAGGAGCAGGGAGCCCGATGCAGGAGTTGATCCCAGGATCCTGGGATCATGACCTGAGCCGAAGGCAGACGCTTAACCATCTGAGCCACCCAGGCGCCTGAGAAATGTAAATTTAAAGAAGTTGGTCAGAAAAGGACTCATTGAAAATGTAAAATCTTTTACCCTTTGAAGGAGTGAGCCAAACTGAAAATGTGGGAGGAACATACCAAGCAAAACACCAAATGCTAAGGTGAGTTGAGAGGAGGTATGTGACAGAAACAGTTAAGAGGGCCAGCATGGCCTGAGTAGGGGGTAGAATATTGGGAGAATACTGGGAGAAATGTCAGAGAAGTATTAGAATAAGATTATGTAGGGTCTTATAGGTCATTTTAAGGACTTCAACTTTTCCTGTAAGGAAACAGGGAAATCACTGGAATATTTTGAGCAGAGGAGTGACCTGATGTGACCTACATTTTTTTAAAAAGATCATTCTTGCTGTTGTGATAAGAACAAAGGAGTAGGTCAGAGATCAGTTAGGAGGCTATGATAAGAGGCAAGAGATAGAGCGCCTGGGTGGCTCAGATGGTTAAGCATCTGCCTTCGGCTCGGGTCATGATCCCAGGGTCCTGGGATCGAGTCCCGCATCGGGCTCCCTGCTCCTTGGGAGCCTGCTTCTCCCTCTGCTTCTCTCTCTCTCTCTCTCTCTCTCTCTCACTCTCTCTGTCTCTCATGAATAAATAAATAAAATCTTTAAAAAAAAAAAGAGGCAAGAGATAACAATGGACTGAATCGAGCTCCTGGGTGGCTCAGTTGGTTAAGTGACTGCCTTCGGCTCAGGTCATGATGCTGGAGTCCCAGGATCAAGTCCTGCATCGGGCTCCCTGCTCAGCAGGGAGTCTGCTTCTCCCTCTAATCCTGCCCCCTCTCATGCTCTCTCTCTCTCTCTCTCAAATAAATAAAATCAAATCTTTAAAGAAGAAACAAAAACAAAAACAATGGACTGAATCAAGATGACAACAGTATAGGTGGGGATAAATGACCAGATGGTGGGATTTGCTGACAGATTCTATTTGGGGTGGAGAGAAAGAAAGTGTCCAAAATGATCTTAAGATTTTTGACCTGAACAACTGGAAAGATGGAGCTCCTATCAAGTGGAATGGAGAAGTCTAAGAGAGGAGCAGATTTGGAGGAAGGTCAGGTGCCAAATTATGGACATAATCAAATTGAGGTGCTTATTAGACACTCAAATGGTTATGTCAAATAAACAGTTAGCTATATGAATTTGGATTTCTTGGAAGAGATCCAGGAGGCTAAAGCTATAAATTAGAAAGTCAGCATGTATAAAATGGTACTTAAAGCCTGAGAACTGGATGAGATCACCAATGGATTTTGTGCAAATAGAGAAGAGAACCAAAAAATAATCCTATAGCACTCTAACATTTAGAGGTAGCAATGGTAAACAGGAACCAGCAAAAGAAACTGAAAAGAAGCAACAAGTAAGTCAAGGTAATACCATGACAGTGTGCTGTCCAATAAGCCAAATAAAGGAAATGCACCAAGGAGGATGAAGTGATCAATTCAAATACTGCCAATGGATCAAGAAGAAGAGGGTTGAGAATGGGCCATTAGATTTAGCAATAGGGGTCATCAATGAACTTGACAACATGCACACAGTAGTAGGAGGGTGAATGTGTGACTGGAATGGATTGAAGAAAGCAGAGAATCAAGCCTCAAGATATGACTACTAGTTTCCAGGAAATACAGGAGAGAAGAACATGCTAGATGACATCATGAGGTTGCAAATAGCCAACTCCAGAATGTGGAAACTAATACAGGAAAAATGACCTTAAGGACGCCTGGGTGGCTCAGTCAGTTAAGTATCTGCCTTCAGCTCAGGTCATGATCCCAGGGATCGAGTCCCATGTCAGGCTCCCTACTCCACCAGGAGCCTGCTTCTCCCTCTGCCTCTCTCTTTCTCTCATGAATAAATAAATAAAATCTTTTTAAAAATGACCTTAAAAATATATATATATATATATATATATACACACACAAATACATTCATGTGGCATGAGAAAAGGGTGGAGGGGAAACTGTTAAGAGATAAGAAAGACTTAAAGGACATACCAGCCAAACACAATGTGTTTAGAGCCTGATTTGAGCAAATCTATTATAAAAAGATGTTTCTGAGACAATATAGGAAATTTAAACTCTGATCATGTATTTAGATTTGTTGGATATTAAGTTTGTGTTGTGACTGTCATTTTTTACAGTCCTTATCTGTTAGAAATGTATGCTGGAGTATTTACAGTGAAATGATGTCTGGAACTTTATTTTTTTTATTTTATTTTTTTTTAAGATTTTATTTATTTGACAGAAAGAGACACAGCGAGAGAGGGAACACAAGCAGGGGGAGTGGGAGAAGGAGAAGCAGGCTTCCCACCGAGCAGGGAGCCTGATGCGGAGCTCAATCCCAGGACCCTGGGATCATGACCTGAGCCGAAGGCAGACGTCTAACGACTGAGCCACCTAGGCGCCCCTGGAACTTTCTTTAAAACAGTCCAAAAGAGAAGGTGAATCAGTGAATCACTATGTTGTACACCTGAAACTAATGTAACATTATGTGTCAACAATACTCAAATTTAAAAAAAGAAGAAAAAACAGTCCAGATGATTTAGGGAAGGAGGATGGATGAAATAAAATTGACAAAATGTTTATAATTGTTGAAACTGGGTGATGATATATGGAGGTCATTCTGCTGTCTCTCTACCCTTGCATATGTTTGAAATTTTTCAAAATAATTTTTTTAAAAAAGAAAATAAGATGAAAGTTAAATTCAAGAAATACAGGTATCTCTTTCGGGCTTTTTTGCTTTAAACAGGAACAGAGAGATGAAGTGATAGCAGGAAGAGAAGGAAGCTTGAAAGGGTTTTTTTCTTTAAATTTCAAGGTGGGGGGGCGCCTGGGTGGCTCAGATGGTTAAGCGTCTGCCTTTGGCTCAGGTCATGATCCCAGGGTCCTGAGATGGAGCCCCACATGGGGCTCCCTGCTTGGCGGGGAGCCTGCTTCTCCCTCTCCCTCTACTGTTCCCCCTGCTTGTGCTCTCTTGCTCTCTGTCAAATAAACAAATAAAATCTTAAAAAAAAAAAATTCAAGGTGGAAGGATGTTTGGGTGGTTCGGTCGGTTAAGGTCTGCTTTCAGCTCAGGTCATGATCCCAGGGTCCTGGGATCAAGCCCCACACTGGGCTTCCTGCTCAGTGGGGAGCCTGCTTCTCCCTCTGCCTGCCATTCCCCCGGCTCGTTTGCTCTCTCTCTCTCCCTCTCTGACAAATTTCAATTTTAAGCAGAAATGACCATTCCAGGCCATTGAGTCTCAGCTTCAAATGATCACTTAGGGACTGAGGGGCCTTCTACCTTATTTCTCTTTCATGACCTAGGGCTTTTATTCTCATCTAAATCCTAGAAACTGGGTAGCAGGCACACCATTTGTCAGCTATCAGGAGGGGAAAAGAGAGTGTAAGGAACAAGCATTGCCCCTTGTTTTAAGGGCCTAGCCTGCAGGCACCACACATTACTTAGGGTCATATTCTATTAGCAAAATTTTAGTCCTATGGCTACAGTTAAATGCAAGGAAGCCGGAGAAATGTGGTGTGTATAGTCAGCTCTCTGCTGAGCTACAATGCTCTGATTTTGGAAGAAAGGAGGATCGATTTTAGCAAATAATTAGAACTCCCTGCAAGGGAGTGATTCTAATAACTGACCAAGGGATTTAATGCTAGGTAACGAGGCTATGAGAGGATCTGAGGAAAAGGAGGCATAACCCATAACTGAAAGTTGATAGAGTCAAGGGACTATAGGTCTTGGCAGAACAAGAGGGCTGCTGGAGTCCGGGCTCTGGCGGGCATAGTGGTGGTAGTAGAGGGACGCCTGACACTGAGAATATGAAGGAGTTATTGTTACAGATTATGCCAAGGTCTACAGTAGATTTCACAGTGAGTGACTGATAAAGGGTGAAAGGCAAAATTACAGGAAGAAGAGGTCAAGGAACTAAGGCCAGGATATCTGAAAGCTGACCAAATGGATATTGAATTTACCTAACATTATGTTAGGAGTACCAATGGAGAAAGTGACCATGAATCAGCTGCTAAACTCTTTGAGAAATAAGGGCAAGTGACAATAAGGGACAGTAGGTGGTATATCTGATGACATGCGATTCAAAGCAGGGATCTGGGGGAGGAGGAGTTTGGAAATGGCAATGAGGAGCAAGAAGCACCCTCACTCTGTGGTCAGGTAGGATGCGGTAGAGATGGTAGAGATAAAGGCCACCACTAGAGAGGGCTACGCTGGAAGGAGTAATCTGGGGAGCTTCAGATCTCAGCTGGAGCAGGACAGTAAAGGGGACTTTTGCAGAAGAGGTTGAGAGTTGTAGGAAATTTGCTGCTGACAGAGCATAAGCTGCTGTTGAGCGGCAGGGCAGAGGAAGAGGGAGAAGCAGACTCCCCGCTGAGCAGGGAGCCTGATGCGGGGCTCCATCCCAGGGCCCTGGGATCATGACCTGAGCCGAAGGCAGACGCTTAATGACTGAGCCACCCAGGTGCCCCAACAATTTTGTTTTTTATCATTAATGAGGTGACTTGTTGCTTTTGAGAAAAAAATAGCCAACATTTTCAGTTGCTTCTTCAATAGTCCCCTAAAAGTGATCACTGGGCCAAGCTGTTGGAAGAAGGCTGTGCACTCAGTTATAAAAAAAAATAACAAATCTTTTAAGCTTAAAATAGGGAATTTAGATCACAATTATTTATTACACTATTAAATTGGACATTACAGTGAGCACAGGGGATGCATTCTGAGAGTAGGGGAGGGTAGAAGAAGGGAGGAGAATGAGATTAAGAGCTATATGGGGATTGGAGTAAGGGAGGTGGAGGGTGACCTGGGAGTCCACTGGCTTCTTGCAGTGATGATGTGAACAGGGATAAAGGGATAATGTGATTAATCCTGATGGTTTCAGGGTAGATAATGTTAGCAAGGCTGTGCCTGTTGTTGCGTAGGGAGGACTGAGGCCTTTCTAGAAATTCTGAGACACCTTTTTGCTCCTGCCACTGGGGGAAAAAGATGGGGGAAGGAGTGGTGTGAATTCCTCCAAGACTAAGAAAAATAGCTGTCATGTTAAAGGACTTCTCTCTCTTGAGGAAGGGCAGGGGTCTCCTCAGGCTTTTCTGGATGAAAGCTTCTGATGTTTTCTGGTGGCTCCTCAGCTTCACTTTGGGACCACACAGCAACTGGGAAGCCTGCAGGAGAAGCAGCAAGATCAGTTCTTTCCCCACACTCCCCAGGCTCTGTTCATTAAGCTGTGGCAGGAGTCCTGGGTCAGGGGAACTTTCTGTCAGAATGAGTTCCTGCTGCCTAAGAAGTTTTATTCACTTTCAATTTCTAACTCCAGAACAGACAGGGTCTCTGCTGGTGCAACCTCTCTAGTGCCTCAAAAATGTATGCTTCACCCCCTCCCCCACGCTACCCCTGCCCCAAGTTTGCCTTTTCCTAGCCCACGGCCATGTCTACTGACCTCCATGGCTCTGTCTACAAGGTAACAGGTAGGCAAAGGAGGATGGGAGCCATTTGCTGTGATGACATTCTTTCAGGCAACAGACTGAATGTGAGTGGTTGAAGTGACAGACAAAATGTACAGCAGGGCTCCTCTCAAAAATCCCTTCTCCACCCCTAATACCACTTAGTCTTTGGGTTTAAAATGTTCCTTATTTAGGGGCGCCTGGGTGGCTCAGTCGTTAAGTGTCTGCCTTCGGCTCAGGTCATGATCCCAGGGTCCTGGGATCGAGCCCCGCATCAGGCTCCCTGCTCAGCGGGAAGCCTGCTTCTCCCTCTCCCACTCCCCCTGCTTGTGTTCCCTCTCTCGCTGTGTCTCTCTCTGTCAAATAAATAAATAAAATCTTAAAAAAAATAAAATGTTCCTTATTTAAAAGACCAATTAGTCCGTGATGTTTAGGCAGCAGTCATCCTTTAAAAAAAAAAAGTTTAAATTATCCTTGATATTCAATAATGTTTCAGAAAACCTCATAAGTAGAAAAACTTTAGCATTTTTCTCAAAGTCTGAGGAAATCAGAAGCATATATTTATCTCCTCTGGGTCTCTGAGTGAATCCACAGTAGGAGAATTTTATCTAATATCTAGGTCATTTTGTCTCTTTAAAAATAATAATATATATAAATATATCGAATAGCTTGTCAAATCTGTCCTGTGGTATAACCAAGCCATAATTTGTCATCCATTTTAAGGAATTATAATTCTTTTGAGGCCTTTCCTGGAATATCCCCCAATTCTTCCTGTTGCATTTCTAGTTTATGAATCAAGCCTTTCATTCCTTTATTTATTCAGCAAGTACTTCTTTCCTTAGAAACCATTCTAACAAAGCTTTAACCACTTAGGAGGTTAGAAGGGCAATCCATTCCCAATTCTGTGCGAGTTTATAATCTATTTGGAAGAGCAAGAGAAAAGGACAAGGAAAGAAAGAAGAGAGGGAGGACAAAGAAAGAAGGAATGCATTTAAAGAGGTCAAAGTGTTTGTGTTATCTTAAATTCAGAGGGAAATATGTGAAACCCATGAAAACAAAACTATAAAACCTTACTGTGGGATGTGAAACAAAGCTTGCATAAATGGAGAGACTTGTTGAGGTCCTAGATGAGAAAATTCGGTATTGGAGCAATATCAAATATGCCCAAATTAATCTAAAATTCAGTGCACTTCAGTAAATATACTAACTCCAAATTTTAAAACTTGACAAATTAATCACAAAAATCTTTGGGAACAGTAAATGTGAGCCAAAATAATTTTAAGAGCGAGGGACTGGCCCTTGACAGATCAAAATATCCTCTAAACCAATAATAATTACAGAGTATGATAATTAACTGGAAAGAAAAAACCAAATAGAAGAGAATAAAAAGTCCATTAAAAACAGTTGAGACTTAATGCTAACTTCCAACAAAGGGTTTTCCACAAGCTGGACACCAGTCTAATTTACGATGATAGAACACAGTGATTTTTAAAATAAAACTTGGATGGAAAAAATTATAATGCTGTAGCAAAACTCCTTGAATTCTCATCTCCTTATTTATGTAAATAAGGTTTCTCAGCATTTATAACTATAAAAACAAACAAAAAGCATAAATTAATGTTGAAACTGTCTCGTTCTCACAGTGAGTAATCTTTATCCATAAGAGTGAACAAAATTGAATTAAGCTCCATATGTCACTGAGAAATGCATTTATAACACAATTTAATTTTTTGTTTAAGAATTACAAATTTGTTGGGGTGCCTGGATGGCTCATTCAGTTGAGCGTCTGTGGCTCAGGTCATGGTTTTAGGGTCCTGGGATGGAGCCCTGAGTCAGGTTCAGCACTCAGTGTGGGGGAGTCTGCTTCTCCCTCTGACCCTCCTCCATTCGTGCTCTCTCTCTCTTAAATAAATCTTTAAAAAAAAGAATTAAAAATTTGTTATATTGATACATTTTGTACTACTAATAATTAAACTGATAGAGTATTTTAATATCTACAGCTTTAATCCAGGAAATAAATTAATATCTTTTACAGAGTATAACAATCAAATAATCAAAGATTTTCAAATATAAATGTTGTTTAAATTTAAGATAAAATCACCTGGGGTGAGCCACCGATTCTTGGTTTTGGCTCAGCTCCTGATCACAGGGTCCTGGGATCAAGCCGCACATGGGCTCGGAGCTCAGTGGAGAGTCTGCTCAAGATTCTCTCTCTCCTTCTGTCCCTCCCCCCGCTCACTCTCTCCCTAAAATAAATTAAGTCTTTAAAAAAAAAGATAAAATAACATGGAAGAATTGAAGTAGAAGTATTAGTTCAAGGATATCAAAGAGTGATGCAAAAATTTCTGGCTATTAAAGAGGTGCCATTTTGTTAGGACACTTAGATCTCATATGATATATGTTCTTTACACTGATGTAATATGGTTTAACTTTTTTTCCCCAAAAAATGAAATGTAGTGATATTTAGCTCTCACTTACGCCTTGACTGGAAAACAACTGAGAAAGGTAGCTCAAACAATAAGCATTTAATCTGGGGTGGGAGGAACAGGAAGCGCAGGCTTGTTAAGTAAGCATTTGGTAGGCAGAGGGTTGCATGAAGGTGTCTTCCTACTACGTCTTGAAAAAGAAGAAGCTCAACAAGTAAATTCAGAGGGGGCTGAGAGAAGGATGGAGCCAAAAAGGAACGACAGAAAGGAAAATTTCAAACCGTTACTTAGGCCATCATTTCAGAAAATGTGTTCCCTGAAACATGAAGTTTCAAGATGTCAGCTGCTAGTTGTTAGGTGAAAACGATGAAAAACAATTTTTTTCATAGTGATATTTTTCTTTTAAGATGCATCTTTAAAAAATCTACAAATGAGAAGTTTCCATATATATTGATGTAATTGTTTATACGATTGTTCTACATTAATATGCCTCGGGGGAGTATAGCCGATCCAATGTCAGATTGATGAGTTCAGCTCACAGCTCAGCTGTTCACTGACTATACAGCTACGTAACTTTGTGGATCAATTTTCTTTTTAAACTTGGATTTTATTTTTTTAAGATTTTATTTATTTATTTGTCAGAGAAAGAGAGGTTGAGAGAGAGAGAGAGCACAAGCAGGGGGAGAGGCAGGCAGAGGAAGAGGGAGAAGCAGACTTCCCGCTGAGCAAGCAGCCCGATGCAGGGCTCGATCCCAGGATGCTGGGATCATGACCTGAGCTGAAGGCAGACACCCAACTGACTGAGCCACCCAGGCTTCCCATGTGCCAATTTTCTTGTCTGTAAAAAAGGAATAATAACACTTCCCTCATAGTGCTGTTGTCAGAGTTAAATGAGATACTACAAGGAAAATGCTTTAGAACAAGGTCTGGGACACAGTAAATGCTATGGATGACCTTGCTATTATTTTTAAGGAATGGTGTGCCACACCTAAGAATATCAGAGATGACTTGATATATGAAGAAGGGACATTCGATATGCAAACTGGTGCATAATCAGCTCAAATAACTAATAATGGTCATGCTGTATGTTATTGGTCATACAACAAATATTAACTTGTTAGCTACTGGTTTGTGATGGTTTTTGTGATTTATCTTTTAAATATTTTATTCCTTTTATAGTCACTAAAATGAAAAGATTCATTTCTCTATTGTACAAAGTTTAAAGAAAAACATAAAATTTAATTCCTTCTAGGAATTAATCTGAAGCCACATTTTGCTGTCTGGTTTAATCCAAATCACATCTCATGAATTTTTGTAATGTTTTATACAGAAAAATCTGTTTTTAAAAGGCTGAAAGCCTAAGTTTGAGGAAGGCTGGCTTTCACCATAAAATTACTAAATTTGTTAAAAATACAAGATTGTCAAAATACCTGCATTAAATTTTCTAGTTGGATGCTAGCGCCATTTATATGGCACTATTATAGCATTAAAGATAACACTGAATGACCATATATGGACATTTTTTTCAGCTGAATAAATTTAACTATAGATTTGGTCAACACCACCAGTAGGTACTAATGGATTTGTATTAACTTTTTCAAGCTACTAGATTTATATTCAATTCACTGCAGTAGTAATGTACTGGTATTTACTTTGGTAATATACTAAGCAATTGACTAAGAATTTTGCCAATGCTTTCAATACATATGCTTATGTAATGAGTTTTATAAAGTGTTTAATTCACTGTCTAACAATAATTAGCTATGCTTTGACCTTAAATAATTAATGGAATCTCAATTATTCTGGGAAGGAAAGAAGGCAGACATAGAAGAGCAATTCTTAAACTCTTTTGGGTTTGAGGAATCAAAGAGAATCTAAAAATTATGGACTCCTTCCAAAAAACTGTACATTCTTATGAAACTTTATATATAATTTCAGGGGATCTGGGTGAGATTTCTCAAAGGATCACCCATGAACAATCTGCATCCAAATTTCATGAGGTTCTAGTTAAAAGTTCAGATTCCTGAGTCCCACTGCAGACTTACTGGATTGGAATCATAGGATCAAGCCCAGAAATAAGACTTTTAACAATGTTCACAGGTGAGACTATTTAAAAATAAACTATTTTTTACAGATTATTTGAGAAAGAGAGAGAGGAGGGGCAGAGGGAGAGGAAGAGAGAAACTTTAGCAGACTCTTCGCTGAGCTCCAAGCCTGATGCAGGACTTGATCTCAAGACCCTGAGATCATGACCTGAGTGGAAACCAAGAGTCGGACACTTACCCGACTGTGCCACTCAGAGGCCCCTAAACTATTTTTTTAAAGACTTTATTTTTAAGTAATCACACCCAATGTGGGGCTCAAATTCACAACCGCAAGATCAAGAGTCACATGCTCTACCAACTGAGCCAGCTAGGCACCCACCAAATAAACTATTTTTTGTCAAAGCAAAACACACACACACACACACACACACACACAAATGCACATTCGTGTGTATCATTTTAAAAGTCAAATAGTACTGCAAGCCTTATGATAAAAGCCAGCAGTCTCCTAACCCACCCTTCCCCAGGCCCACTCCCAGCATGACAGGTTAACACACTCAACTTTTCTAGCTAATTTCACAGATAATTTTCCTCCATATCTTTATAAACTTATGTCACTGCTCCTTGATTTGCCTGTTGACTTCCTGCCATTGTAAATAAATCCTAGAATATTGCTTCCTAACTCATTTTTCTTCTCACCCCAATTATATACAATTTTTTTTGTGAAATCAATGGTCAGCATTACATCATTGAAACTATATAAATATTGTTCACTGAGCCAAGTAATGCATTGCAATCACACCTCTTTTCCTGTATGAGCTTTCCATTTTTCTGAAGTTAATAATTGCCTCATTTTATCATTTGTTTGGTTTTCCATCTACCTATTGTTAATTTTTCCCCAATGTTCTGGCATCTCTGCCATATACTTATTAATAACATGTTCTTTTTGCCCAAAAACTTCTATTCCATTTTTCTGAGCTGCTCTGGGAGCCTTCTTCCCTCCTCCTCCTCTTTGGCCTGGCTGTTTTCTAGAAGTCCCGGGACATTCCTTCCTGCCCCTTACAACTTTCCCTGCTGCTTTTCTTTCTAGGATCTTCTCCTCTATCTTCCATTTTCATATTTTAATCCCCTATTCTGCTAAAATACATATTCCAGCTTCCCAAGAAAGAATGGAGGTATAATGTTTGAGACCTTATATATGTGAAAATTGTGTGCATTCTATGTTACTTGAGTTACAGTTTAGTTTCATAAAGGATTCTAGGCTAAAAATAGTTTTTCCTCTGAATTTTTAAGGTAGTGCTTTATTGTCTTCTACCATCAAGAGTGGTTAGCAGCAATTCCAATGCTATTCTGAGTCATTCCATTTTTTGTGATCAGCTTTTTTTCTCTGAAAGGTATTAGAATTCTTTTCCTTATCCAGGGTGTTCTGAAATGTAACGATGATATGCCTCGAAGTGGGTATTCAAAAAAATTCGTTGTTCTGGGTGAGTCCTATCTGGGAAATTTTCTTCTATCACTTCTGTGATGATTTGTTCCCCTCTGTTTTCTCTGATCCTTTTTTTTTTTTAAAGATTTTATTTATTTGATGGGGTGGGGTGAAGAGAGCACAAGCCGGGGGGGTGGGAGAGGGAGAAGCAGGCTCCCCACCGAGCAGGGAGCCCAATGTGGGACTTGATCCCAGGACCCTGGGATCATGACCTGAGCCGAAGGCAGACGCTTTACTGACTGAGCCACCCAGGTGCCCCTGATCTCTCTTTTTGAAACTCATATTAGTAAGTCACTGATGGATTCTATAATGTTCTCATCTTTCTTCTTCTGTTTTCCATCTTTCCCAACTTTATCCTCCAGTGTTTGTATTGAATATGTAATTTACACCACCACAGATTTTATTTTTATGAGCTCTTTATGTGTTTTCCTTTTTTGGTCACTTTTTGTTTTTGTTTTGTAAATATATATTCTTTTGTCTCTTTGATGATAATAATCAATTATAGTTTTTTTAAGTCCTTTTCTCCTTGCATTGTTTCTATTCCCTCCAGATCCCTTCCACTTTCATGTGATTTTTCTTACCATGTTGGAAGTATTCATCAAATTTCTAGTGATTCTTAGGTTGCCATTCATATTTCAGAATGAGATTCTAAACACTTTATTAGAATTCCCTGTGTAGAGTATTGATTTGGGAAACTCACAAGTCGATGCTCTAGTAATGAACTGGCTTTTTACCGGGCTCCTCCAATTGTAAATGTGCAATTTTTTTTTTCCTGTTCTCTGTCATCATTCTACTTCTCTGAGAACTGGGCATTCACTTAATGCCCCTTTTCTGATCCACTGACCAAAAGTTGTCTGGCTAGGCAGGGTGAGTATAGAAAGGAACCTAGGGGTCTATTTCATATGGAGACTTTAACCTATCCCTCCTATTTTCAGCCTGCACCTGACCTCCCCTTCATGGACCTGGCAGGTCCCAAATGCCAAGGCTGTACAGATCCTCTGAGGGGAAGTGACCCTGATCTTCATTCTTAGGTTTTGAATTCTTCCTCTCTGCTCAATTAATTACTACTCCTTCATCCACTTTCCATCTACCAAACACTTATCCTTGGCCAAACACTTATTAAAATCTGTAATCATTGTCTTGCCCTCCTCTTATCTTTGTTCTTTGTAAGCTAATGCCTTTTTTTATTCCTTTGCTATCATTTGAGAGAGATTTGAAGAAGTGGGGGAGGGGCTAGAAGCCAAATACCTGTAGACAAATCACTGTTTTAAGGGAGAATTCTAAAGTATATCTTGGGCAACACACACTTTGAGGGCCACTGGCTAGAACACAGTTGGAATACTGGATGACTGCTGACTAAATACATGAACTGATGGATTTATATAGAATTAATGATTTAAGAAAAACAATCAATCATGTTTGTTGAATTATCGACCTGGGGGGATCATCAGATCCCGAAATAAAAATTCTTGTCAAACAAACAAATAAATAAGAAAGAAAAAAAAAAGATAGGAAGAAAGAAAAATCACAAACATGTTAACTGTAGCTATTTTTTATTTTATTTTTTTTAAAGATTTTATTTATTTATTTGAGAGAGAGAGAATGAGAGATAGAGAGCATGAGAGGGAAGAGGGTCAGAGGGAGAAGCAGACTCCCCGCTGAGCAGGGAGCCCGATGCGGGACTCGATCCCGGGACTCCAGGATCATGACCTGAGCTGAAGGCAGTCGCTTAACCGACTGAGCCACCCAGGCGCCCTGTAGCTATTTTTTAAAAAGATATCCTACATTTATTTTATTTTTTTTTAAGTAATCTCTACTCCCAACGTGGGGCTCGAACTCATGACTCTGAGACCGAGCATCTCATGCTCCATGGACTGAGCCAGCCAGGCACCCCTAACTGTAATATTTCTATCTATGGATACATTATTAGAGTCATCTTTGTACTTTTCTATATTTTCTAAATTTTATGCACTGTGGATCATTACTTTTTGAGTGTGAATGGGTATATGGGAGAAAATTTCTGTACCTTTCCCAATACCTCAACTGTGGAGGTGAAATGAAGTCCACAGATTAATTGAACAAGCTTTTACTGAGTGCCTAGACCAAAGTAACACACCTCAGAGGCAGTAATAAATAGGTAAATATTTTCTGAATCATGATCTGAAAAAGAAACTGTTTTTGAAAAGTTTAGAAGAAGGAAGTGTCTTGTGGGCAATTTTTTCTTTTTTTCTTTTTATTTATTTTGTATTTTTTTTTTAAAGATTTTATTTATTTGAGAGATAGAATGAGATAGAGAGAAAGCATGAGAGGGGGGCAGGTCAGAGGGAGAAGCAGACTCCCTGCTGAGCAGGGAGCCCGATGTGGGACTCGATCCCGGGACTCCAGGATCATGACCTGAGCCGAAGGCAGTCGCCTAACCAACTGAGCCACCCAGGCGCCCTTGTGGGCAATTTTTTAAACTGAAAAGCAAGTGTCTTATTGACATTTTTACATTTAATTTGTTTAAAAACAAAAACAAAACATGTATCTGGTGCCTCATCTCACAGATTCTATGCGTAGAGTTGGAGATCAAGAAGACTATGGTCTAGGGGTGCCTGAGAGGCTCAGTTGGTTAAGCATCTGCTTGCAGCTCAGTTCATGATCCCAAGGTCCTGGAATGGAACTCAGCATCTGGCTCCCTGCTCAGTGGGGAGCCTGCTTCTCTCTCTGCCTGCCTCACTCTCTCTCCCCGACAAATAAATAAATAAAATCTTTAAAAAAAAAAAGGAATTTGTAGGCTAGACTAAGAATTCATAGTGATGGTGTGGTGGGTTCTTGAAAAACACTCAAGGAAAATACAGCTGCCTGCATTTGATGATGTATAAATGAATGCATATGTGGTCGATTCTCTTGGTTTTCTACCCAACAGTCACTTCTCCCACTCTGCACTTCTCTTTGTTAGAGCCTTGATTTTGTTCCAGTGACTTCACCCTTCCCACGTGTGATTTAGGAAATCTTTCCATTAGTCAAAGCTAATCATGGTAACGCCATATTTCCCCTGCCAATGATTAAAACCTGTAGAGCTTTGGAGAAAGTAAGACACAAGGGAAGAGACCACCCCCATCATCTATTGGACGCTGTTGCATCTGCACATAATCCCAGGAGCTTTGGTGACAATTCTGCTAGCAGCCTGAAGAAGAATCCAACACACAGAGGAAAGTAGAGCCAAAAGAAACCTAGAGAAGCAGAACCAGAACTCTGATGCAGCATGCTTGGACTATGACCTACCTTTGGATCTTTTGTTTTCTGAGAAAAAACATCCCTTTATTGTTTATTCCAATTTGGGTTGGAGCTTCTGGTACTTGCAGCAAAAGGCATCCTCACTGATACAGTATGCTTTGTCTCAGGAAGGGGCTTTGGTGCAAGGGGCTGATGAGAGAAAAAGCAGTTGGTACTATTAAATGTTAGGCAAATTAGACAGACAAAATTCACACCTGGGGCAGGATTCTCTGCTGAACCAATTTGGTGATGCTCAGGCAAAAGGGCTTCAAGGTTAAACCAGGAAATTAGGAACGAAAGTGTGAGCCCCATAAATGATCAGTTTCCTAATGGGGACTTATAACCGGTCGGCAGTGATCTCTTTTTCCAACCAAAGCAAGTAAGTGGAAAAAGTTCAGGAAGTTTTCCTCATCTAGTGATTATTACAGAGAATTCTTTTGTGAGGGTCTAGAGCTTACATGCAGTAGGGACTGTGAACTTCATTCATTCATTGGCTCATTCATTCATTCATTTAGTGAACAAATGTACTTTTGAGAAGATACCATGTGCCAGACATATTAGTCAACAAGACAGACATAGTCCCCTGAACTAAAGGAATGTATTTGTCTAGTGGGAAACAAAGGTGTTATATATTTGTTTACTGCTTAATTATAAGTTGTGATAAACATTTATTTATTTTTAAGATTTTATTTATTCATTTGACAGAGAGCAAGAGAGAGAGAGCATAAGCAGGGGGGAGCGGCAGGCAGAGGGAGAGAAAGAAGCAGACTCCCCGCTAAGCAGGGAGCCCAATGCGGGGCTCCATCCCAGGACCCCAGGATCATGACCTGAGTCGAAGGCAGAGGCTTAACTGACTGAGCCACCCAGGCACCCCTGATAAGTGCTTTAAAGGAACAGAAAAGGGTGCTATGACAAACACTGGAGGGAAAAAGGTCCTTAATTAAGAATGGAGACTGAGAGTCAAATAGTGAATGGGAGTAAGCGACAATAAATTGAGAACTGAAAGATAAATAATTATTCAGAGGGAGTTGTGAGCTGTGGGTGAAGCATTACTGGCAGAGGCCTGGTAGAAGAAATGAAAATACACCAGTGCGGCTGGAGGATAGTGAGGTGGGGGGGATGTAAGATAAGTTTGGAGAGGGAGGGAAGGACCTAACTATATGGAAGGTTATGTGAAGAATTTTGGCTTTTACTAAGTGCAGTGGGAAGCCACTGAAAAGTTCTAATCAAAGAAGTGACAAGAAACAGTTTATATTTTTAAATGATCCCTATGGCAGCTGCATGCAGAATAGATTTGAGATGGGGCAAGAAAGTAACCAATTACAACTATTGCAGGCAGGAGGTAATGCTGACTTGGACTAGGCGGGTGGCAATGGACAGGGAGAAAAATGGATGTGAGAAATATTTTGGATGAGGAGAGAAAGCAAAAGGTTAAGGATGCGTCCTAGGTTTCTGTTGTAAACAAATGTGTAAAGGCAGGTGTTATACATGTGTAAAGAGGAAAAAGGCAAGAGAAGCAAGGTTTGGAACGAGAAACAATTGAGAGTTCAATATGGGATACCTGTCAGTTATCCAACTGGACACATCAAGTACATAGCCGGTTAGAAAGATCTAGAATGGAGGGGAGGATTGGAGGTAAAAGGTCAGGTATCATCAATATATATAGATGGAATTTAAAGTCACAGGAATGGATGAGTTTATCTAGGGAGAGGGAGAGTACGAATGAGAGGAGGAGAAGAAAAGCCCTGAGGAGTTCCATATTGTAAAGGATGGGGAGAGGAGGACCCTCCAGAAGAGGCTGAGGGAGTAGCTGGTCAGGTTGTTTAAAACTCGAAGAGGTCTACAGTACTTAAAACGAGGGTTTCAAAAAGGAGGAAGTGTCAATTATATTGATTGCAAAGAAGACAGGAAAATGTCCCTTGATTTTGGCACCATAGAGGTCACTGATTGCTATATGAGATTATCAAGTGGATTTAGTTCTGCTGCAAATATCAGAGAATCAATTTACTGTGGATTAACCCTTGCACCATCAGAGTCCATTGGATCCAATTTTAGAGTTTGAGTATCTTTTCTGAGAGGTTCTAACTATCTATAAGGATGGATATTTCATGAGTTTTCTTAAACTGTTTTTTCCAAAAAACAAAAAGTAAATGTACTTAAAAAATGTAATAACTCATTCTGTTTTGCAATTACCATATTGGGTACATTGAAGTCTTTCATAATTTATGGGATCTTAGTGATCTTAATTTTCTTCAGCTTTAACCATTTTGCTATATTATCATTCTAGGAATTATTTCAACATTACTCAACAACTATTCCCAACTACGTTAGAGAAGACAAAATAATAAGAAAACAATTTGGAATTGCCTAGAAGGTTGATTCAATAGTAAAATAAATCATCACTATTACATCATTCTTTTATTATCTTATTGTATTGTCCAAAGCACTACATCATCTTTTAAGAAGGTATAAAAAAAATTTGGAGACGTTATCTTCATAGTTTTTTATCAAACCTTTTATTAATCACTGATGAAAATTGAGAAATTTCATGTTTTGTTCCATAATGGCAAAGAAAACAAAACTGATAGAAGAAAACACTTCAGGGCGCCTGGGTGGCTCAGTCGTTAAGCGTCTGCCTTCGGCTCAGGTCACGAGCCCAGGGTCCTGGGATCGAGCCCCACATCGGGCTCCTTGCTCGGCGGGAAGCCTGCTTCTCCCTCTCCCCCTCTCCCTGCTTGTGGTCCTTCTCTCGCTGTGTCTCTCTCTGTCAAATAAATAAATAAAATCTTTAAAAAAAAAAAAAGAAGAAAACACTTCAAAAATATTAGAAAAATCAGAAAATAAATGCAGAAGGACAATAGACTTTAAGGATGATGGTGAAATTTATCACACACATGGAATACCAGACAATGAGTCTTTATTTACTTACTTTTTAAAGATTTTATTTGTTGTTTTTTTTAAGTAATCTCTACACCCAACATGGGGCTTGAACTCAAAACCCCGAGATCAAGAGTCACATGCTCTACCAACTGAGCCAGCTAGGCAGCCCCAGATGATGAGTCTTTAGATGATGAAATCCTAAATTTTCTCAAACTCAAGAATTGATAATTCAACAATATATATTTAAAGATAAAAAGGAAATATGGTATTCCTATCCATTCAACGGGAATGACTTCATTATTTAATATTTTGCAACAAGAACCCAAGCCATCCAAAAAAGATGTGATATATTTTGTCATCTTTTTTGATATTTTGTGTCATATATGGTTGATATAGTTTACAAGTCAACAAATGCTAAAGGCAAGGTCTATGCAAAGGTGACTGGAAGGAAATCGTGATGTAGAGAGGAAAAATTCATTGAATGGCTAGTTCTTTTTTCTCCAGTTTTATTGATATAATTGACATACATTGTATAAATTCAAGAAGTCTAATGTGCTTAAATTGCTAGTTCTAATTGTTGTTTATAAATCTAAATATGAAAATGTTTTACAGCTAAGAAGATGGCTATCTTCTTTTCAATAAAATTCCAAGCCACCTACATTTTCAAAAGTATTTTTGTTGATTCAAATACAAGAAGCAGCAAAAGTAAGAATACACTAGCACATTAGAGATATATTTTTAATTTGGAGTCAATATTTATGAGATGATTTTGTTCCTGGTTCATATACATTGACTTGTCAACAGTTGTATTTAAAGGATATGGCTTGGGGTACCTGGCCTCAGTCAGCAGAGCGTGCAACTCTTGATCTCAGGGTTGAGCCCCATGATGGGCATAGGGATTACTTAAAAAAAAAAAAAAAAAAAGGACATGCCCCATTTAGGGTAATATTTCTCTAACTGCAGGAAAAGATAGGATAAAAATTTGGATTTGCTATGTTTAAATTCTTTTTTTTTTTAAGATTTTATTTATTTATTTATTTATTTATTTATTTATTTATTTGACAGAGAGAGAGAGCGAGCACAAGCAGGGGGAGTGGCAGGCAGAGGGAGAAGGAGAAGCAGCTTCCTGGATGAGCAAGGAGCCGAATGTGGGACTTGATCCCAGGACCCTGGAATCACGACCTGAGCTGAAGGCAGACAGTTAACCAACTGAGCCACCCAGGCGCCCCACTATGTTTAAATTCTTTTTTTTTTTTTAAGATTTTATTTATTTATTTGACAGACAGAGAGACACAGCGAGAGAGGGAACACAAGCAGGGGGAGTGGGAGAGGGAGAAGCAGGCTTCCCGCGGAGCAGGGAGCCCGATGCAGGGCTCGATCCCAGTACCCTGGGATCAGGACCTGAGCCAAAGGCAGTCGCTTAACTGACTGAGCCACCCAGGCGCCCTGTTTAAATTCTTATTAAAATTTATTTTAAAACTTTTTTACCACTATCCTTTATTCTTGCTTCTTATAAATGATTCGCAAAATGACTTAAAAAATAGGGTGTCTGGGTGGCTCAATCGGCTAAGCGTCTGCCTTTGGCTCAGGTCACGATCCCAGGGACCTAGGATCGAGTCCCATGTCAGGTTCCCTACTCCACAAGGAGTCTGCTTCTCCCTCTGCCCCTCCCCCCACTGGTTCTCTCTCTCTCTTTCTAATAAAATCCAAAAAAATTTTTTTAAAAATATGAAAAAATAAAGCAGGTCCATTGATGATGATTGGTGTATTGAGGGTTAAACAAGCAGGGGTCTGTTTCACATAACAAGCAATAGAGAACACAAAACTGGACCCTCTTATAGACTGCTTTTGGCTTCAGGTAATAGAAATGTTATCTCATCAAATGGGGGAGGTCAGATTAGGGTAGACGTATTGTGGCTCAACAGTATTATCAAGACACAGCTTGCTTCCATCTCTCTGCTCTGCCATCTCCAGAACTAACTGATTTCATGCCCAGGCTGCTAGTAAGATAGCTGTAGCATTACATGTAGACAAACAACATCCAAAGGAAGAAACAACCACCACCCACATCGCTCCTTATAGTTCTCTATTAACAGTGAGAAATCACTCCTTCTCTGGTTCCTTTCCTTCTTGCCTCCTTGGCTAGAATTGCCTCATGGGCTCATTCCTGAACCAATACCTTGCTAAAGCAATGGAATTACCCTCAGATCATTCAACTAGTTTGGGGGTGTCAGTTTACACAAGGCACGTTGGCCTAGGGGAGGGATGGGCACCTGAACAAACCTGGAGTTCTGTTAGGAAGCAGGGGTAGTAGATATTAGGTTAGCTACAGGGTACAAGGCAGTCTAATCATACAAGTGAAACTCCTAAAGCAACTTCCAGAACATACATTCATGAACTGTCACCAGGACTCAGAACAGAATAGGATAAGTAAGTTAGCCCGTTTACAATTCCTCCTTTCCCATTTTAAGTGTTATTCTGTCATCTCCCAAGAATTCTGGCTATTGTTTTACTCCCTTCTCCCCTTACCAGCTGCATACAGGAGCAGCCGGCTGCTAGATTTTCTAAGATGGAGTGAGATGAGGTGAATGAGTTGTATGGAATCGGGAGACAAGCCACACGACAGTGCTGGAGACTGGCATGGGAGTATGACAACCGTCAGGAATGAGGTAGGGACCAATGGATGACAGGCAAAAGACAGGGTTTTTGGAGAGGCCTTGAACAGACAAGAAGGGAAATAATGAAACTGGGATAGGAAAGCTGTCTATAGCTATCTCCTCACATTTTGCTGGTCAGGATTTTTACATGCTTTTAAAATTAAGAGCAAGAGGTGTGGCCAGAACCAGAATGAGGAAGAATGTGGTGTTGAGAGGAAGCAAAGGGAGAAAAGGGAGAGAAGGAAACCATTTCACTTCCTTTTTTTCTCGCCTAACTGAAGTCTATCCTTAATAGTTTGAGATGCACACACTCCCTTTAGAGTTGCCCAGTGAAAATCAAAATTGAGGGTAAGGTCTGGGGCAGGCGGTTTTTGAACTGCCTCTTTTGGGTGATTCTGCACAACTTGGACTGGGGCTGGAACTGAAATAGTCCTTGCAGGTGGTGGGACACAAGGGACACCATACCGAATTCCTCTTCAGTGTGCAGTCACAAAAGCTGTAGGCACAAGAGAATGCACTTGAGTTGGAGAATAAAGGACAATTTCTGAGCAAGGATTGGGGAAGGGAGGGTGGTCAAGCGCCAGCCGTAACATGACCTGGGACCATGTCTTAATATAAGTCACAACAGATGAAGTCAATACCTGTTACATAGGATACTGACCAGTACCGGCAGTTCCATGAGGTAGATGCTACCAGTAAACCAAGAGAGATACCAAAGTTGCAAATCAGGGTTCTGCGTACACTCCATTGTGCAAAACAAGGATTGCTTACTGGCATGAACACTTAATCCACCATTTTAACAGCATAAATCTGAAAGGAAAAAATGACTGTTTCAATTTCTACCACCTTTCTCTTACCTTTGTGAAATTTCAGCACATCATCATTTACAGCTAGTTTCCTACCAAAGCCAGAAAGAAACATTTTTTGATTACTTATGTTCATGGAAATACATTTGCCTTTTTGAGTTTCCAAGAGCCCTCCTTTGAACAAGTCTAAGAGAGTCCAGGTGAGTCACCGTTCACTGCTCATGAAGGGGAAGCTAGGAGAGGGAGGGTTGGAATCTTCCTTTTATCTCTATTACTTCTCATCAGAAAAACTGAAGAGCTAACGCTATAAGGCAGATTAAGAAGCTGCTTTGAGTCTGTCTGGCACGTTCCTTCACCCCCACAGGCTGTTGGGAGAGTTCTACACCAGAGGCTAAAGTTCTCATGGAGGCTGGGTGGGACTGGGTAGGAAAGCCGACTCAAATACCTTAACTCCTCCTTTCCCCAAATCAAATAATATCTATCTGCTGTTGACATCAGATTATTATGTGCCTTGACTGTTAAATATGTATTAGGAAAGCATTCTCTTGTTATGAAGTAGCTTCTCTTAATTTTCTAAATCTATGTAGTGAATTCCATGTGTTTTTTAATTTCACAAGCAACTTTTTATGTAACTACGGTATAGTGACCCAAGATGCTAAAGAGCAAATAATTCGACTAGACAGTTTAAATTAAAAAACAAAAAACGGAGAGATCTAATCTGGATATGGTAGAAACATGCCAATACCTTGGGTGTCGTGAGATTCGAACCAGTCCTGTGAAACAGCAACCTCCTGTATTAAACCCTTTCCCCACCATGGGCTTTCCATACACGAGCACTTGCACCTGCACAAAGCGAGGACCCAAGTTCAGGGGCTTTGTCTCAAAAGAACAAAGATCGGCCCAGCTGCTCCCTCGCTTTCGAAGGAACGCAGCCACCTCCGGCACCCCTCGCCGCTCGCCGAGCTGCGCCCCTCCGGCAGCCCACCCCGGCCGCGCGGCGCCCGCCCCCTCCTCTCCGGCGCCTTTAAGCGCCGCACCCGCCCCGCCTCCGCTCCCCGCGAGCCGGGAGCACAGGGCCGCCCGATCCGGGCCTCGCCTCCCGCCGGGGTTACGTGAGCCCGGGGCGGGCGGCCGCCGGGCCAATGGCCGCCGCCCGGGCGGCCGCGCTCCTCCCGCGCCGCCGCCGCCGCCGCCGCCGCCGCCGCTGCCGTGGGGCTGCGGGCTCCTCCCGCAGGAGATAACTGTCAGCGCGCGAGGCGGCGGCGGCGGGCCGGCTCAGTCATATGACCGGCCTCCGGCGGCCCCGACGCCGAGCAGAGTTACTCAGCCGCAGCGGCCCCTCGCTCCCACAAGGCTGGGCGGCCGCGCCGCCGCCGCCGCCGCCGCCGCCGCGATGGCCCAGCCGCCGCCGCGGCCGCCGCCCCCGGCTGCGCGCTGAGCTGCCGGCCCCCCGAGCGCCACGGCCGGAGCTGCAGCGGCGGCGGCAGCATCATGGCCCCGACCCTGCTCCAGAAGCTCTTTAACAAAAAGGGCAGCGGCAGCGGCGGCAGCTCCGCGTCGGCGTCTGCCCAGGGCAGGGCTTCCAAGGAAGGACCCGCGTTTAGGTGAGGGGGCGCCGGGAGGCGAGACCGGAGCGGGACCGGAGTTGGCTTCCGTGCCGGCCGGGGGAGGGAAGGAGAAGGGAGTGGGCCGCTCGGGACGTCGCAGCCCATCGCCGGCACCGGGTCCCGGGCTTGTCATCGTGGACGCGCCTGATCCGAGTGTGGCTCCGAAACCTCTTTGGCCGGGAGGGTCCTTTGCTCCCTTCCCTTCCTCCCTCCCTCCTTTCCCCACTACTCAGGGTCCCTTCCTCCTTGCAGAGTTCTCTTGTGTTCCTTGGGATTCCCAAGGTGTGCGCTTGCTTGGCTGTGGAGATGGGAGATTGGCCGTGGATTGGGGTGAGCCCCTTCCAGCCAGAGCCGCCTGGGCGCCTCTGCGGGCGCTGCAAAGCTGTGAGCTGTCATTTTGAGGGCAGCTCCAACCTATTGTGTACGTGACAGTATTTAGAAGTTAGGAAGGAGCAACAGTCACGAAAAAGGCATCTTCCTTCTTTCTTGCCGTATATGACAGGCCCTCAGACGGATGAATGAAAGTATGTAATTGCCACATCATTTTGAAGGTTGACCGCCTGATGTATGGAAAAGGGGAGTAAGATGCTTTTATCAAATGGTTGAGTTTTTAATTTAACAACGCTCATGCATATATTTAATAGATCCGACCTTGTGAACACACACCTTTGAATAATAATTGCTAGTATTTATTGAGCGTTTACCAACTTAAATGGTTTATGTTGATTTCTTTCATTTTTTTCTTTAACAACCCTGTGAGGTAGGTGCTATTACAACTCCCATTTTACAGATGAGAAAACTTAAAGTCACAGAGAACTTAACCAACATGCCCAAGATCCACCGCAGTAAGTGGCAGAGCCTGTGTTTTGACCCAAGCAGTTTGATCATAGAATCCAGTCTTTGAAATCTCAATGTTACTCTCCTTTCAAGAGCTAACTTTTAGAAGGTGACTTAAGATGTCCTATGTTGTCTTTCAGCACACATATGTTGAGAAGTTTTATTTATGTACTTTTAACAGTTTTATTCAGCAAATTTTTAAATTGAGTATCTACTTCCAACTGTGACACAGTGCTACACATTTTTTGGCCAGAATGTCTTGCAAAAATAGTTTATTATTGAACAAGTCCAGAACCAGTATAATAAACCTTTTAAAAGTTCGAAGTGAAACTTTGAATAAATTTTGGATTAAGTTTTATAGTCTAGATTTTGCTTTTCTTGAATTCCATTCATTTAAAACATATTTCCTCACTGCTTATGTGAACATTAAATATCCGTATTTTGTGTTTGTGAGGTGTGTGTGGGTGTGTATGGGTGTGGTGGTGTTTGGAAGGTAAATTGTGAGGACTTTAAACTACCCTAGTTAAAGTCTCAGGTTTCCTTTAGACTAACTGGATCCTTATAATTTTAGTAGGGAATCCTATTCCTTTCACTGCTTTGAGTACTAGTGATGTTGCATCCCTTCTCAGAATGGTAGAATTACTTCAGACCCAGGGTGTGGAATTTCTTCTCTTCCCTCCCAGTAAACCAGACTTGATCAAGGGAACAAAGCCTGGAGAAAAAAGGGCATGTGTGTTACTGGTGCCTTTACTTTGGCAGCCCTTGTCAAGGACATTTAAAGCCATTTTAATGCTGGTGGAGATAGTGGAGTTAACTGTCATTGTTTCCTGTGCTCTCTGCCCAGTTGCCCACCACCATTTCCTCCATCCACAAGTTTAATTGAGTGTATTTTGAACAAAAAAAAAATGTGGCTATATTTAGGGCTTGGCCATATTAGGGCAATTGATTCCCACTTTGTGGGAATGTTTTCAGTATAATGTCCTGACATCCCATTGGTGTATAATGAAGAACACAAAAGTATGCCAAGGACTGTTTTTTTTTTTTTTTCCTTGACCTCGTTAGGATTTTCTTCAAGTTTTTTGAGGTAGAGTGGGAGAATTGGAGCTGTCAGTTGAACATTTCACTTGCTGAGGCCCTTTAGCAGTGGCCCTGTTAGGGGTCACCATGGAAAAAGAAGTGAACTAGCACATGTCTGTGAAGACCCAGGAAGGTGGGGACAAGTCAACCAGTGCACACCAGATCAACAAAGGGTACCCAAGCAAGTCTTTCCTCCTGCTCTCTCCACCTAGTCTAACTCAGGTGCAGTGTAGCTCTCCTGGGAAAAGTCTCCTAGAAAATTTCCTTTTCTTGCCCTTGTGCTTCATTTCATCCAGGTTTTACCAGATAGAAGCTGGCATGTGCTTTTTGGGGAAGTGGGTGCCTTATACAGGGGATTAGCTGCCCTTAGGAACCCACTTCATAGTTGAATAGATTTTGAGAAGTTAAAGTAAAACCCTTAGGTTAAAAATCTAGTATTCCTAAAGTGAATTTATATTTTTCAGTGCATTTAAATACAGCACATAATTTGTGGATGTTGGGAATGAAAGTCTCCTGAGGAATCAGAGTTTTTGAGCAGTTTTGTAGCATATATTAACATATATTTTGGAGAAAAGCCTAAGTAAAAATAAGATCCAACTTTCTATATATTTTATAAATATATATATAATATATGGATATACATGTATACCCCCATATATATATATATATATGTTTGTTTTAGAGTTTGTGAAAGCCTTTTTATATCTCTTCTCTTTCTGTGATGGACTTTCACTAGTTATTTTAAACTTTTCTCCAGTTCTCTGAAGTTTAGCCTTTGGTCAAGTTTTGCCCTCTATGTTACTCTGTTTACTCTTGGGCACTTCCCTCGGTTTCTTACTGTTCCCTCTCACTCCTCCGGTTTTCACATACTGTAGTTGATTAGAGAGGCCTTTTTTTGTTCAATATAAGTAGCTTATCTCCTAGGTCTTTTGCAGATCTTCATGCTTTCTGGTGTTCCATCTAAAAAGAGAACATCACAGTCAAGATTCCTTCTTTAGTGTATTTTGTTTGGGATCTCAACAAAAGCCCTTTCATTGCTTTGAGGAAAGAGACTTCTAGGAAAACAAAAGAAATCAAAAGAGATCGATTTTACATGTTTGGAAGAAGTAGTTAGGCACAGTATATGATTATGGTGTTTGTGAAGTGTAAGCTCTAAAGTTATAAAATTCTATCATGGTCTTGAAATTTGAGAGTAATCTCTCTTTGCTGGTCTTCAGAATACTTTCACTTTTAATTAGCTGATACATAAATATATATTTGAACAACACTTTGCTCTAGAAGGATAAAGTAGAACAAAAAGAGGTGATTTGTCTAGTGGCTCAAGTCAGAAGTAAAATTGGGTTCCTGGTTGCCTTGGATTTGAGGTCAGCATGTTCACATAGGAATTTTTAAAAAGCCAAGGTATGCCCATTGACTTGCATGTCTGGTTCAAGTTTGAGGTTTTATCTTATGGTGTTTTTTTTTTTTTAATGTCTCTGTTAAATTAGTGGACCAGTCTTCATTTAAAATATATATGCAAGGGGCGCCTGGGTGGCTCAGTCGTTAAGCGTCTGCCTTCGGCTCAGGTCATGATTCCAGGGTCCTGGGATCGAGTCCCGCATCGGGCTCCTTGCTCAGCGGGAAGCCTGCTTCTCCCTCTCCCACTCCCCCTGCTTGTGTTCCCTCTCTCGCTGTGTCTCTCTCTGTCAAATAAAGGAATAAAATATATATGCGACAGGGAGGTGAAAGGATCAGAGGTAATCAAATACTTTATTTTGGATCAGTTAGATGAAGTGAGTAAGCTTATATATCACCTGGGATATGAGTAAGTAGAAGCATTCCAGCTGCTTGGTAGCTAGCTGCATAAAGGCTAGAAGTAGATTCCATTCCTTCTCCCCTCCCTCCAGTCCTGAATATCTAAGGCGGAATGGCCTAGTTAGTACTAATTCACCTTGTTCTGTTAGAACAAATTGAAGTACTCTGTTACAGGGTTAGTGTAAGTATAACTTAATCTACTTATCATCGTTATCAGATAGCATCTGATGCCCATGTGCTTGTGGCTTTGTGCTCCACCTGTACATATCAAGGTAGGACACATGGTCCTGCATTGGAGTTTGTAATCTAAAGGATAACAGATTATTTACCAAGATGAATAAACAGCAAAGTACACATTGGAAACTATAATAAGAAGATAATTGAAACAATGATAAAGAGTAAATCTTTCCATTAGGTACAGCATTAAGAACTCACTGTTCTTATGCTTCCTGTGACTGAGGGTAGGAGTATAAATTAGTCCCTTGGACAGAGGGAAATTACACAGAAGTGCTTTCTCCCCTCCCACTGCCAGCTCCCAGGACGTGCCCATTTCTAATGAGATTTTTCTGAAGTAGGGAGAATATTCTGGAGAAAAAACAGTGTAGTTTCACTACACTCATTTTTAATGCCTATAGCATCAGATGTGTGACACATGTGACATAAATAGCAGTTTTGATTTCTTTTTTTTCTACTTTCTAAAAGTCTTCCTGGAGGTTTCCTTGCCTATGGTTTTGGATTTATTGGCATACTCATTATATCATACCTCCTTGTCCTGAAACATGTCGTACACCGTGGGGGGTTATTAGAGTTTTTTGGCAGAGGTAAAGAAGGGACTGTTGCAGCTAATGCTGTGAGTTCTGTTAAAAGCACGTGGAAGACAAATTGAGGAGACTATTGATTTAGTCCTGCCTCAGTCACCATGTCGACATGGGCCTGAACAAGTCTCTTCATTTCTTTGGTTCTCTGTTTTGTTGTTTGTAAAGTCACAGCACCGTCCTATGTCATAGGGTTACATAGGTGGTAAGGAGGTAATACAATGAGTTTGAAAATCTTTTCAAAAGAATCTAATGCAGTGCAAAATGATTTTAAGTATTACCAAGAGCCTTTTAAGTCATGGAGTTCAGTACTAGTCACATTGGGGCTTCATTAAAATTGAACCATTTTTCAGAGACTTGAGACAGAACTGAAGTGATATGTTTTTATTTATTTACTTATTTTTTAAACTTTGACGTTGTCAGTGGTGAAATAGAGGCCTTAAGTTTTTAGAGGAGTGCTAAGATACCCAGCAGGCTGTAACTCAGACCTGGATAGAAGTGACTGGGAGTTCAGGAATAGTTTTAGGAGTGTGGTGTATTTGTTTTTCAGAATTATATGCTATTTTTCTTATCAAGAAAAAAATCTTATTTAGCTGAAGGGGGAAATATTGTTAAGCAAAATGATACCCGTTGCACAATGGATGATACTTTGTAGCAGCCAAATCATTATTTTATGTGTGTGTGTGCACGCGTGCATGTGTGTATTCATATATACATGCACGCATGTGCATATACATACACATAGGTGTATATATACACACACACACACAGAAAGGAGTTCTCGATAGAAAAAGTAAAAGCAAGATACAAACTTACATGATTAGTTTTTAAAAATAGGAGTGTGATTGATTATGCATATATGAAAGAGAGAGAGCACTGTACACTGTTGAAACCATTTTCTTTCTTTTTCTTTCTTTCCTTTCTTTCCTTTCTTTCTTTCATTTTAAAGATCTTATTTATTTATTTATTTATTTATTTATTTTTTAAAGATTTTTATTTATTTATTTGAGAGAGAATGAGAGATAGAGAGCACGAGAGGGAAGAGGGTCAGAGGGAGAAGCAGACTCCCTGCTGATCAGGGAGCCCGATGTGGGACTCGATCCCGGGACTCCAGGATCATGACCTGAGCCGAAGGCAGTCGCTTAACCAACTGAGCCACCCAGGCGCCCAAGATCTTATTTATTTATTTGACAGAGAGACACAGTGAGAGAAAGAACACAAGCAGGAGGAGCAGCAGAGGGAGAGGGAGAAGCATGCTTCCCGCGGAGCAGGGAGCCCGATGCGATGCGGGACTTCATCCCAGGACCCTGGGATCATGACCTGAGCGGAAGGCAGATGCTTAATGACTGAGCCACCCAGGACCCCCTTAATTTTACTCTTTTATGTATTATTTTTTGTTGGTATTTTGGATTTTGCTCTGATGAATTTGTGTGGATTTTGTGGTTTAAATTATTTTAAATGTTAAATAGTCTTTGGAGTACTCTACGCTGTGAGGGGGAGGTGGACAGGGTAGGGATAATATTTGTGGAGAAACCTGATTTGAATAAAAACTCTTTATAGAAATTTTCCTCTTCATTAGAATAACTGGTAATTCCTGTTATTAAACGTAATATGCTGTGAATTTTAATGTGCTTAACACCTAAGTTCATTACGAGCTTTAGGAGGCCAATTTAATTGGTGATATTGATAGTAGTAGGCAAAATTTTTACTAGTTGGGAAGGGTCACTGCTTCCCCCACGCTTCAGAGCCCACTGTAATCTTTATCATGGCTGAGAGCACCAGATTAGGAGCTGCATGTGGGTCTTCAGTTGGTGACCAAGAGAGATCTAATTAAGATTTATTTGAAATATGTTTAGAAAAAGTGTCACAACCTTTTAGATTTTGGGAGAACTTGGAGAAATTAAGGGGCTTGGAATAGAGATTTTTAAAGCTAAGATATGTATGATGATTTTGAGTTCTGAAATGTGTATTGATCATGTTACACATTGTCATTTGGCTTAGTAGGTGGTATCGAGAGATGGGCCAGGCATGTGGTGTTTTAATGCACAGAGTATAGATCTGAAGAGAGCATTGATTTTTGTCATTGTGGCTTTAGGTTGTGTTTCTCATGGTTTACTTGTGAGGTCAGCTTAAGGAAGCCACTTGGCTGTTTTGTTTCCTAGGCAAAGGAAGTTGTAAAAGATTGCCTTTGCACTCATGAAATGCTTTGGCTGTCTGTGTGAACTCCTGGTGGGTGAATCTGATTTGGGAACTGGCACTGTGCTTATTTCTCCAGCCACTGTTTTTCTTGGTGTGGGCGAAAAGGAACAAATGTTTTATCCTGATTGTACAAGTCCCTTGCCTAGTGTGAATTGTTAGGCCTGCACTATGAGGTCATGTCCTTGGCTGTAAAAGTAAGTCTTTCCCTTTTGCATCCGAGTGCTGAAATATTTGGTGAGTTCCTACTTACCGAGTATTCTTTATCTCAGGTTTGTGAAAAATGATTATTATGTAAAAGAGGAAAAACAGGATGGACTTTTCCAGCTAACTGGGCATGTAATAGTGATTTCCCTCAACTCCACCCCATCTGTAAATGGAACATCCATGACTCACTTCTCAGGGTCACACAGGCACTTCTGTAACCAGCGCTTGAATGGGAGGGTGGGATGGGGATGGAAGGAGAGGGGCTGGCATCCCACTTGTGTTTAGCCAGAGTCTGTCCGGCTGCCTTTATAATGGACTTCTGAAAAGGACTGTGCGCCTTCTCACACACCATGCTACATATTTTTTTTCTTATTGCGCTTTCTGTTTGTGCCAAAATAATGCAATATATGAAATGCAATAAATGTCGCTATTAATACTGTAACGTTGTGGGTAAGTGTTGTATAGCAGAGTGTTCCTTGTGTTGCGTAAGATTTTAGTATTAGCATGGATAACCTGCGTCTCTGATTATCACATTCCTCTCTCTTTAACTGTATGACTTTCATTTATGTATATTTAGAATATTTTTCTAGTTATTTGTCCCTGTACTTTTGCTTAATTTATAGATTATACTCTAGAGTTTGTGCCCAGCATAGTGTTATAAAGAGATATGTATCCTGCTTTATGAAGGTGATTTTATCACTACATCTGACTTTTTTTTTTAATCATAAGTAAGAGCACTTCTGTATTTGTCATAATACATCTGTAAATGAGTGATCACCGGTGTTTGATTATCCACTGTTACCTAATTGAAAATGACAACCAGTTCATGCAACCCAACATGAGAGTAGGCACAGGTGCAGTAGAAATTTATCCCCCCGAAACTGAGGGGGACAGATTGAGAACCCACATATCTGGTGAGGACTTTAGTTTCCAGTAAGGTTAGTTACATGTTGGAAGTTAATGATTATGCAGTATATGTAAATAGCCTATACTCTGTGTGTTTTTGATGGAAATATTTTTCTAAAAAAATTGATAGTTCAGGTATTTGAATATCCCCTAGGTTGCATTGTGTGATAGCTATAAGTAGAAATTAAACATGTACATGAATTTACTTGACAATTTAACATAATAAGAAATAAACTTACAAGTGTCTGCTTTTCCTTAATTTAGGTCTACTTAAGATCCTGTAATATTAAATGCAGCCCTGCCAAGATTTAATGGTCAAACGGTTATTGTTCAAATTTTATTTGTCGCCCACTCTAACAAAAAGGTGTGTGTGTGTGTGTATGTTTAATATTTTATCCATGAAATGTTCCAGAGAATAGGTTAACATTTACTTTGATAGTTTGACAAACAGAAAAATAGAATTTGCTTACAAGTACGCATGTATCAGTTAAATGCCATCGAGCAGATTCTTGCATTTCATTGGATAAATTCTGCTAACTAAACTTTTCATTCAGTTGTCATGGCAACTCTATTTCTTCACAAGTTGAAGACAAGTTAGATGTTAACCTGCACATTCCTCGAGAGATGAAACAGGTGTTGATTTAAGATGTGTTAGGAAGAAGGAACAAAATAACCAGTCTAATCTGTTCTGCCTTTAACACCTTATTAATACTTCATACTGCCAACTCTCTCTCCCTGGTATATCCAGAAGACTGGACATTTTCTTTTTTCTTATATTTGAAACCATTAGGATTATAGGAAAAAAAATGTGTGTTACCAGTTAGCTCTTAATTAATTATCCTCATTTCCTCAAGGTCTTTTATAAAATATGATTGAGAAATAATAAAATCTTAAATTTCCCATTTTAAAGCATATATCTGAAAATAATTGAATGAAACAAGGAATTGTAGATGTTATGGTTAGAGCATTGATGTGCGAGTTCTGAATCCAGTCCTGTCATTGTGTCTATAGTGCTTAATGCAGTGCTTGGCAGGAAGTTGCATTTAATAAATACCTGTTGAATGAATGAATGGATGAATGAATTTTAGAGTTTTAAAAGATTCTCTGGTATTCCAGAATCTGATCTCTTGAAATATTAATGCTTTTTATATAGGGAACTTCCTTTCTTGATGTTTCTGGTATACATTGTGGCATTGCTTAAAGGAATCTTATTTTACACAACTCAATTTCTTTCTTTCCATTAATTATAATGAAAGATTTTCTGGTATCAAAATCATAGGATAAATATTCTAAAGGGAACTGTCTCCTCTTCAAAACAACAACAACAACAACAAAAACCTTCCCCCACAACTAAACTAAAAAAGACACCTAAGTAATATATCTGAGACCCAGTTATAAAATCCCACAGCTATTTCAACAGTAACCTGTTGAAAAAGTATTTAAACAGTGTGAACCTCTCAATTTATTAGCTGTGTTGATAAATGTAAAACTCTGTTCTATACTTTTTAGATTTATTTTAATTCTTGTATGGCTTGGTAAACCTGTAATACATTATACAATGCAGTTAGCTCATTGGTTTTTTTCAAATTTAAGATAGAGCACACTTAATTATAAAAACAATAGTGGTCCTCTGAACCCTGCAGAGACCGTGTTTGCATGTTACGTGAAGTCGGTACTTCAGAGAAGATATGGAATCATCTCTGCTTTCCACTTGAGAAACTAACTTAAAAATGGGTTACAAATCTGACATGTTCTTTAAGAAGCGTAAAACCCAGACTAACATATAAAGATGACCTGCAGTGTGTGAGGAAGTGAACTATGAGTAAACATTTTGACCAAGCGTAACAGGCAGTGACTGTTTGCTTTAGAATGGTACACTGAATAAGTTAGTTGCTAGGGCAGAAGGAGGTAGCAGAGCAAGAAGTACCATCTCTGCCCAAAGGGCAAAGAAGGACCCCTGGTAGCCACTTGGTTCTTTCCACATATTGTGGGTCTCTACAGAGACCCTATGAACATTGCTTGCTACCTGGCCCCTGCTGTGGGATACTGTACATTTCTTAGTGCCATATGTTCCTGAAAAATTGTCTATAAATTATTATTTTATTTTATTTTTTAAATTTTTTTAAAGATTTTATTTATTTATTTGAGAGAGAGAGAATGAGAGATAGAGAGCATGAGAGGGAAGAGGTTCAGAGGGAGAAACAGACTCCCTGCTCAGCAGGGATGTGGGACTCGATCCCGGGACTCCAGGATCATGACCTAAGCCGAAGGCAGTCGCTTAACCAACTGAGCCACCCAGGCATCCATAAATTATGATTTTATATTGTTCAACATTATTTGGATTTTTGAATGAATTTGAATTATTTGAATTTTTCTGAATTTTTAAATGCACCTGGATTAAAAAATAAAACAACACAAAATGATATCCATTGAAATACAAACCTCTCAGTTCACACCCCAATCTCTCTTCCCAAAGGCTATCATTATTATAACAGTTTCTTTTATATCCTTCCAGAAATATTCTATGCAAATACAAGGAAAAAATACTCTCTTTCATTCACACAAAGTGGTAGTTGCCTGTATACTGTTCTGCATTTTGCTAATACCTAATATTCCATTGAATAAATGCGTGTATGAATACTTTACTTTTTTAAAAAAGATTTTATTTATTTATTTGACAGAGAGACACAGAGAGAGAGAGCACAAGCAGCGGGAGTGGGAGAGGGAGAGGGTGAAGTGGGCTCCCCGCGGAGCAGGGAGCCTGACGTGGGGCTCTGTCCCAGGAGCCTGAGATCATGACCTGAGCCGAAGGCAGACGCTTAACGACTGAGCCACCCAGGTGCCCTGTGAATACTTTACTTAAACCCCGTGTTTTTAAATCTGGCTGGACATTGAAGTCAGCTACAGAGATTTAAATACCCGAACTGCTCTCTCAGAGATCCAGATTGAATTTGGTCTGGGTTAGGGCCCTCCGTGTCTGTCTTTATTAAACCCTCCCCAGGTAACTTTAGTGTGCTGCCAAGCACACTAATTTCAACTAGTCCCCCATTGATGGATATTTAGATTGCTTCCAGGCTTTTTTGTTGCAGATGGTGAACTGCTTGTCAGAAGGTCTTATGCATAAGCTCAAGTATGTTTCTAGGATGAGAACCTGGGATGGAATTTCTGCCACGTTTCTCTTCCGAGATATTGCCCCTATTTATACCCCTGCCAGTAGCATACAACAGTGGCTGCTTTAGTGGAGATGATTTCAGGTACCCTAAATAAACAGTGCTGATGGTGGGGTGGTGGTGACACCAGGACCTTAGCTCCCTTTGGTAGTCGTTGATCACTTCTCTAGTCCAGTGCCCGTGCATATTGTTTTAAGCTCTTTTGTAATTCAATTCAGCAGTGCTATCTAGACGTAATAGTGCTTGTCCTTTTTTGACCCCCAGTGATTTACAAAAAAAAGTTCTCTGCGTGAACGTGTTTAAAAAAGCAAAATAACTTTAGTCCGTGGAGATGTTCTTTAGACATTATCATTATGATGACAAAATCTAAAAAGAATCATAATAGCTGTCTAACAGCAGGAGAGTGGCTAAATTGTGATGTTAGTTGCATGGGGTTTTGTATGATGGTTAAATGATTATGACTTATTAATGTAATCAAGTCACAAATATTTTAATATAATTCATGTTATGTTAATGTATTGATTATATGATTATTAATATACAGTTAACATAGTAGTTTGTAATATAACAGTAATAGAATAAAAAAGGAAAACAAAAATACAAGAGATGCTGTAATGAGCTTGTGAGTAAATGTCCTTAAATTTTAAGGATCATTAAAAAATTATCCTTTACAATTATAAAATTGTGTGGGCAAAAAATAAAAATTAGGGAAAAAAATCAAATTCTTTTATAAAGCAAATAGCCATTTATGGTTTTACAGACATATTTTCATATTGCGAACCTCGTTAATTAGTGGAGACATATAATATGTATGTAAATGGCATCTTTGAAATCTTTTAAGATGCCTATTAAAGCTCCTTCTCAAGAATTTTAAGAGACCCTTTTAATATTTGTCGAAAATAAAACTTTGCCTTGTGCTGGGCACTGTTCTGAGTTGCTTCTACTTACATCATCTCACCCTTGTCTCATCGTTCTCCTTTGAGGATAAGTATTTTTATTAGCTAATTTCTAGATTATAAAGTTACAATAATTCATAGATGAAAAAGTTGAGGCTTGCTTGGGATTACTGAGTGGTTAGCTAGTGATGCTGGGAATTCAAACCCACGTCTGTGAGTTCTTTACTAATATATGATCTGTATCTCCACTGTGCAGGATTAATAATTGAGGGAACTGAGATTAAGATTCTGTGGTAGATTCTGTTGGGTTTATAAGGAAACATGTAGTCTTAAGTATTATTTTTAGGGAGCTTCCCATTTTAACTGTGCAAGCAATAGATGCTAAGTGATAATACAGAGCGATGGACTCCAGGGCCATATATCCAGTGTCAGGTTAAGATGAAAGCAAGTAGTAGGGCTCTTTAGTCTGAGCTGGTTAGGAGAGGCTTTACAGAGCAGGTCAAATCTGATGGGACCATATCTTCAGAGAGAAGAGGATGAAGGTGTTTTATCTTAGATGTGTTCCTGGGTTAATGAATGGACTGGTTTTTTTTGGAAATAAGAATGCTCCAGTGAGACAAGATCCACTGGGACCAGATTGTGCAGGGCCTTGAAAACATTATTAATTTTAAGTTTGTTTATTTATTTTAAAGATTTTATTTATTTGTCAGACAGAGAGAGAGCACAAGCAGGGGAGCAGCAGGCAGAGGGAGAAGCAAGCTCCCCACTGAACAAGGAGCTGAGCTGGATGCGGGACTTGATCCCAGGACCCGGGGATCATAACCTGAGCCGAAGGTAGACGCTTAACCAACTGAGCCACCCAGGCATCCCTGATTTTAAGTTTAAATTTAGGTTACCCCAAAGAGTCGATGAGGGGTCTTCAATCTATACTTTAGGGGTCAATGGAAAGAGTAGGGACTTTGTTGAGGGTCTGCATTTCTTGCGTTCAAACCTGGCTCCCCCACTTAGGCCATACGCCATGGTACCCTCCCTGAGTTTTTTTCATCTGTAAAATGGATGTAAAGTCTCTTTTCTTTCAAGGGTGTTCTGAAGACTGAAGATAATATATGTCAGTTGTGCCATTAAAGCGCTTGGCACCTATTAGGCATTCAATAAATGGGATAAATGGTAACTCTTGTAACTCTCAGAAACTTAAATACTGTTTCTCCCCCCAGCTTCTCCAGCTACTTCTCTGTCTTAATCCCACCTCTTGGCCATCTCCAGATTGTAGGGAAATGGCAAGTCGCTTGTCTTCATCAAAAAGTGGAGTTCCTTCTCTGAAGGCATTGGGGAGTCACTACAATTTTGAGTAATGGATTGGTGAAACAGCTTGCTCAGCACAGGTACCTTGACCTAAATTTTGGTGCTGGGATCCAAGTTAGTGCAGTTTTACTGTATATGATATCCGCAAGCAGAACATACCTGTATTTCTTAGTCTTCCTGCTGTCCCTAACCCCAGGCCTCTCATCTCCAATCAGGAGAAGCCACAAATGATCACAAGCCAGTAACATTATGTTCCCACCTTCATGGCTTTCTTCCTAGCCTGTGGCAGAATCCATACTTGGTAAACAGATATAGTTATCTGTTTTGTCTTGTCTTTTTTGTTTTGTTTCAATAAAGACTTTAGTTGTTTAGAGCAGTTTCAGGTTTAAATAAAATTGAGGGGGAGGTACAGAGATTTCTCATACAGCCCTGCCCCCACACACGCATAGCCTCCCTCATTATCATCATCACTTACCAGAGTGGTACATTTTTTACCAAGGATGAACCTATGTTGACACATTATATTCACCCAAAGTCTATAGTACTCCTTAGGGTTCACTCTTGGTATTTTATATTCTATGAGTTTGGGCAAATGTAAAATGGCACATATCCATCCTTATAATATCACACACAGTATATTCACTGCCCTAAAAATCCTCTGTGTTTGGCCTAGTCATCTCTCCCCCCAACTCCAGTTATCTCTTTTTATATCTCAGGACCTCTTTTTATCTCTAAATAGTTTCCTGATAGTTCTGCTTCTTGTATTGATTAGTTTCCCAAACATTTGTGAAGAGCCCGTTTTGGCTGTGTCCTAAAATTCCAGACTTACACCAAAGAGAGGAGTTTGTGTTTGAGGACTAGCTCAGTTACTCATGATAGTCAGATTTTTTTTTAAAGATTTTATTTATTTATTTGAGAGAGAGAGAATGAGAGAGAGAGAGCACGAGAGGGAAGAGGGTCAGAGGGAGAAGCAGACTCCCTGCTGAGCAGGGAGCCTGATGTGGGACTCGATCCCGGGACTCCAGGATCATGACCTGAGCTGAAGGCAGTCGCTTAACCAACTGAGCCACCCAGGCGCCCAGTCAGATTTTTTTTTTTTTAAACAAATGGAAAGGGGGGAAAGGGGAAGAGGGAGAGGCACTTGCCTCAGAAGCTAGAAAAAGGAAAAACTTTTAATTGTCCAGTAATCTCATCTTCCTAAAGTGCTAAGTACTGCCCCTAATAATTGCATGGAGTACTAGTTTAGATAATGTGCCAAGAGAAGTGTGCAACCTCTGCGTGTTCCCAATAAAGCTGTTAAAAAGCAGTCTAGTTGCTGTAGGTACAAACTCACACTTTGTAATTTGTTTGTCATTGTGTCTTCTTTCTTCCGATCTTGTTCAAGTCCAGGGTGTGTTGGACTTTGATCTTATAGCTGATTACTGTGCTGCTCTTTAGATTATTCCAGAGAGTATTGAGTTTTACAGCTTGGACCCTAAAAGTCAATATTGTGTTTAACACAGCAGTAGCAACGTGAGTTCTCTTGAGGTTGCCTAGACCCACTAGCATGTTAAGTAGCTGTTTAAGAGGAAGCTTCTTTTCAGAACTGTGTTATAATTAGCACTTGATTGTCCCAATTGTTGTGGTCCAATCAGCAGACCATAGTAGGTAACTTCCCTTGGATTAAAGTATTGCCAAAATGTCAGACCTGTTCTCCTTTTCCTTTATTTTAGAAACCTTTATGTGCAAGGCAGTGGGTCTCCAGTACCCCAGAGATATTTTTAGTTGGGGAGGTACATAGTTATCCTCAAGGAGAAAATAACAGGGTCTCTCCTCTCCTTCAAAACAAATCCCAAAGTATTGTTAATCTATCAGTTACCACCCCTCTGTTTGGAAGACTCCCCTTGTCCTTCCTAGAAATATTTGGGGTATGAGGCCTTGACCAACTCTGCCCTGTGCATTGGGGCAAGTAGTATTTAAATTTCTCTTCTTTTTTTCTTTTCTTTTTCTTGCTGGCTGGGATTCCCAGTAAGGGTTTTTCCTCACCATCGGATTAGGTCCTGTGTGACCTTTAGGAGCAGAGGAGGAGGTCATCTGACCTACATTGGTTTAGGCTCTGGCTGGCCTGAAATCCTCACAGCTGGAATTCATCTGGTCCTATCCACTTCCAGAGCCTGGCCCAGTCCAGCTTACTAGGATTTGAGGCTGAGATTTGGCGTCAAAGCTTAGCAAGTAATTAAGGGTTTATATATCTTCCACTGCTTTCTCTGAATGTAGTTTCCTTGGGGACCTAACTGGTATGCATGGAGGTATGTGAGGTATATTTTAGAGGAAAAACTGGATTGGATATGAAAGAGAGTGAATTGTAAACAAAGAGAATAAATAATTTTTAAAAAGTAGTAGTAATCGGGTCACCTGGCTGGCTCAGTTGGAGGAGCATGCAACCCTTGATCTCAGGGTTGTGAGTTCAAGCCTAACGTTGGATGTAGAGGTTACTAAAAAAACAAAACAGAAAAAACCTTTTAAAAGAGGTAGTAATGTATAAAATAACTTAAAGGTTTTGAGCCTGAGTAACCTGGGAGAATGGAAGCATAATTAATGGAAATAGGACAGCTATCAGAAGAAATTTCCTTTTTTTTTTTTTTTTTTTTTTAAAGGCTCCACACCCAGCATGGAGCCTGACGCTGAGCTTGAACTCACGATCCTGAGACCAAGACCTGGGCTGAGATCAAGAGTCAGATGCTTAACCAACTGAGCCACTCAGGCTCCCCTATACTCACTTTTTTAAAAGTAATTTCTCCTGGGGCACCTGGGTGGCTCAGTTGGTTAAGCATCTGACTCTTGATCTCAGACCAGCTCTTGATCTCAGGTCCTGAGTTCAGGCCCACGTTGGGCTCCACGCTGGGTGTGGAACCTACTTAAAAATACGTATATTAAAAAAGAGAGTATATACGTTTGGTTTTGCACCTACTGAATTTGAGGTGCAGGTGGATACTCCACAAATAGTGCTGTTCATGAGGCAGTGGTTATCAGAGCAGATAGCAAGCCAGTATTTGCCAGAGGGCCCCGGAGATCCATATTTTGCTCTTAAGACTTTTCTTTTTCTGTTCCCTTCCCCAAAATTACTTTTGTCAAAATTCTGTTTGTATTTCCAAACTCTGTCCAGATGCTACCTCTGATGGTCTTTGTGGATTGCCCCAAATGTGCATGCCCTCTGAACTCCTGAACTTAGTGTTTTTCTTTTTTTATGGCACTTATAGCAGTCTACTAGCTGTTTTTTTTTTTTTTTTTCTTAATTACCTGAGCACTACCAGATTATACCTTAAGTGCAAGGAACATTATGTGTATGTCCCTGTAGTGTGTAGCATAGCACTGAGTCCATTAATAGGAGCTCAGTAAATATTGGAATATGTTTATTTAAACCTGTTTATTATCAGCTAGTACCACTTCTTAGAGAAATATGATTTATTGTTATCTAGAATTCCTTTTTAAACTTTTGTATAAACTTTCCTCTTTGAAGAACATTTCTTAGTGCCTGTATTTCAGAATTTAACCAGCAGGTATGTTTATCCTGTTCATACCTCTCACTGTGTTTACCCCCTTTTTGTAATTTCTTTTCAGTTACCAAGTGATGTAATTTTTTTAAACCTCAGAGACTCTTCTCTATAGATCAGTTTAGATTTCTGAGGTTCACTGTCAAGAAATGTATGATGTATTCTAGTAAGAATATACTTTTTTTAGAGCTTTGTTCTGTCATAAGAATAGCTTGACCACCATCTTTACCTCAACTGACCAGACTTTTGCTCAAACCAAAATTCATTTGGCACTTATCTGTTAGTTCAAAGAACCCTGAAAGATCTGCTGTGTGTTCCCTGTAGTTGGGCATTTTCCTGGTGAAAATGTTTAGTGCCACTTATAAAGATGGCCCTATCCCTGGCCACTCTTGTCACTCATATCAGTTATAAAAATGTTAAGTTCAGTCTTCACAACTATCACCGAAAGACCACTCTGTTTATACTTCTTTTTCCAGAGAAATGTTTGTTTATTCCTACTTTTACCTTCTGGTCCGAATCCAGTTCTCTGTCCAAGATAAATATCCTACTGGCCTCACACTCTTTTATCCTCAAAAAAACAAGTGGCCAAATACCTGTGTACTAATGCAGTTCACGTAATGAAAACGTTAATGGCAAATGAGATTTAGATGAATAAAGGAATACTTGTTTTGGTTTCTCATGGACATGGTTAAAAAAAAAAAAGAAAACCTAAACCTAAGTTTACTAGTACATAAATCATATACTATTACAACTTCAGTGGGCTATCAGAAGTTCATTTCTCCTATTTGAATTTTGTAGGTATCAGTTTTGAAGTAAGTGGATCAACCAGGGCTTGAAAGTATTTATTTCATCCATAAAATGTGGCTCTTCTCAAATGGTAATAAGAGTTGACAGTGATTTTTATCATATTCCAAAGAATGCAGCTTAGGGAAGAGGAGAGGTTCTGATAGTCACCCTCTGCAACCTTTATTCTGTGAGATTTCTTGCTCCCTGTTTCCTAAAAAAGTAGTGACAAATTAACCAGAGTCAAAGGTATTGCAGTTTTGATCTCCTGGGGTTTCCTTCTTTGTGATTTCTTCTTCATGATGCTATACCTTTAATTTGCCACTTTAATTTACTTAGATGAGGTAATTTCTTCGTGGGATAGGGAGAGGAAACACCAGGGGGAGAGATTATTTTCTGAGTGTTGCTTTTCAAGGCCCTGAGGTTCCTTTCGCTCCCCAAGTCTTTGATTTGAATCTTACCCCTGAGACAGAAGCACCTGTGACTCCAGGTAACTGCTCTTCCCCTCCCAGAAGTCCGAGTGTGGGAGGGGGCCCGTCAGGGGTTGCAGGATCTTGTACTTAGATGTTGAAAAAGTGAGGAATACTCCCCCCGCCGCCCCGTGAATGGGATTAGCCGGAGATCCTCTTAATTGAATCATTTCTTTTCCTAGGAAAAGGCAAAGAAAGATCTGTTTAGCCCATGCAATGTAGTGGTGATGGTTTCAAAGCAGAAAGAAGCCACGCTGTAGGTTTAGAATGCCAAAGTTAGGCATCCTAACCCAATTTCCCCCATGATTTTCTGGTCTAAAAATTGTGGGGGAAAGATGCATAATGGTTAACTGTGCTGCTGTGTATTAAAGATCAGTATTTCAGAGAAAGGGTAATTACTAAGTTGGGCTTAACTGTATTAGTTCACATTTACATGGGTTTTATTTACCAAAGCAGTTGTCTTTATTTTATAGAATAGAAAACAGGCTCACTGGCCAAGGTCACAAAGATAGTTGCCCATGTGGGTAGGGCCAGATCTGGAACACAGACCTGAAGTGTTGGCCTGAGCCAATTTTTAGTCTTGTATGGCAAGTTCCCTTGTTATGCACTTAATAAAAGCTGCTACGAATTTGTAGCTAAAAGGCATCTTTTTTTTCTTTTTTCTAAAGATTTTATGTATTTATTTGTCAGAGAGAGTGCACAAGCAGGGGAAGCGGCAGGCAGAGGGAGAAGCAGGCTCCTCATGGAGCAGAGAGCCTGATGTGGAACTGGATTCCAGGACCCTGAGATCATGACCTGAGCCAAAGGCAGATGCTTAACTGACTGACCCACCCAGGCATCCCTCATCTTTTTTATTTTTAATGATCATAATTCTGCATTCTTTTGTGTGCTGAACCTTTGTGTTATTTTCATTACATTTGTGCCCTTTTCCGGTATTGAGGTGCTCCGAACTGTGACGTGTACATCTTAAAAATCAACTCCAAACTCCTTTACATGGCCGGCCCTGTCTCGTTTCTCTTTGCTCTTCCCCTCACACGTCTTAACACCAAAGTGAACTTGTCTCAGTTCCTCAAACAACTTAGAGCTTTCCCTTTATAAAGATCGCTTTGCCTGGAACTTACTTCCTCTCTTCCATCTTAACCTACTGACTCCTACCTAGTGTGGTGGTTAGGAGTGGGCGTGGACTCTGGAACCAGACTTCGGGTTTCTAGTTCTGACACCACCACTTAATAGGTATAAGATTTTTTTTTTTAAGGTTTTATTATTTTTTTTAAGTAATCTGCACACCCAACATGGGGCTTGAGCTCACGACCCCGAGATCAAGAGTTGCCTGCTGTACCCACCGAGCCAGCCAGGTGCCCCTATAGCTGTAAGATCTTGAACAAGTTACCAAGCGGCTCTGTCCCGTACTGCTGTTTTCTCCCTGGTACACTGGGAATAATAGTAACCACCTCCTGGTGTGGTTATGAGATTTAAATGGGTTGGCTTTTGCTATGTTAGAAGAGTGCTTGGTACTTGGTAAGTGCTGATAGCTGGAAGTCTGTGCTGATAAGTGCCCTGACCCTCCTGGGCACTACATATACCTGCTCTTTCTCATACTCATCATTGCACTTTTGCACCCTATCCTGCTGGCCTGGAATTGCCTGTGCATGACTCTCCCACTCTACTTTAAGTCTAGGGATGAATGGGCCATATTTGTATCTTTCACTTTGGGTTGCCCCTGGCACATATATAGGCACTTGAGAAATGTTTGAATAAATGAATAGGTAAGGCTCTGTTACCTCATGTGGTAAGTTTCATGTATTTGACTTCAGCTTTCCTTTCCTTTTGTGAAGGCCTTTTAAGCTTTTATTTGAAGCTTTTAAAAACAATTTTATTTATTTTCAAAAAATTTTAAGTAGACTCCACACCCAATGTGGGGCTTGAACTCATGACCCTGAGATTAAGAGTTGCGTGCTCTACTGACAGAGCTGGCCATACGCTCCTATTTGGAGATTTTGTTGGGGGTAATTTTAGGATGAGGGAGGTGATAGTTTAGCCTTAGTTTCTTTATGGAAGCTCTTGGAGTTGTAACACTCTATTGCTTAGTGTAGTTCATTCTGTGAGAGAAGAGGCTGTATGTAAGGACAGACCTCTTGAAAAGTTGCTGTGTTCTTTAAGAAAGGTTAAAGTGGGTTCCACAGAGAATAGGCTAGGCTCAGGAGGAACACCTGATTGATGTTGACCACAATCTGGATTTAACCTAATAATTGTCACAGCCTCCCTGGAAATCACAGGATTTCCCGGCATTCAGCTTTTGTTGGCAATCAGGTGTGCCTGTGGCTATAATGTAGCCGTAGAAGCCACTTGACTCCCCCGCCCCCCCCCCCCCGTCTTTATAGTCAAGAATAAAAAACAATGTAAAAGGAAAAACTTATGTAAGAGTAAAATAGTTTCCTGCTGAAAGTAACAGACTTTTTTCTACTCGAGAGGTGGTAGTCATCTAGCATAGTCATGGCAGGTCCCCTGATGGTAGGGTGTTCCAGGTGGAAATAATGTCTTACTTAGGGGAAAAAGAAGAAGGAGGAAGGGTTTGCTATGCTGCTAGGATTCTTTTGATTAAAGCCATTAAAGATTTGGAGTACTAGAAGAATGAGACTAACAATTAATTGCTATAGACTTTATCAGATTTTTAAGGGGCAGTAGTAAAAAGCAAAGGTTAACTTCAGACTGGACTTTCACAGCAGTATAATTTGAAAAGTCCCATTTCTTGAGCTTGTTCCTGCCTTCCTACATCTAATCTACCCTAATAGAATAATGAAAATAATAAAATTTAGTGAGCACAAATTATGTACAGGTACTGTTCTAAGTGCTTTCTATATAAAGCCAATGTATATACATTCAGTATTTACAGTATATTATATAGCCTTTTATTTCCAAAGAAAGCAAAGCAGGATGTGTAGCAGTTAAGAGTGTGTATGTGTGTCAGGTTTGAACTCCACTTCTTCTGCCTACTGGCTGTGCAATTTTGGGCAAATTACTTTCCATCTCACTTTTTATTATCTAAAAACAGAAATAAAGTCCCTGTTAGATGAGGTAGTAAGAGCAAAGTACTGTGCTAGACTAGGCTCATAGTAAGCAGCTGAGCTGTGTTAGCTAGGTAAGTAATTAACCATCTATTATATTGTCTTCTACGGGGTGTGACTTTTTTTTTTAAAGATTTTATTTATTTATTTGACAGAGAGAGAGCAGGGAGTGGGAGAGGGAGAAGCAGGCCTCCCGCCAAGCAGAGAGCTCGATGTGAGGCTCAATCCCAAGACCCCGAGATCATGACCCAAGCCGAAGGCAATCACTTAACTGACTGAGCCACCCAGGCGCCCCTGGGTGTGACCTTTGATTTGATTGGTGTCCAGGGAAATTTATGAAAAATTTCAGAGCATTTCTACTATGACTCTGACAGGGAAGTTAATTAGGTGCATTTATCTGTGCTTCTGATGGTGTTACCATTGTCTACCAGTAAGATAGGAGAGCACTATAACCCCTGCCCAGACTTACCAGATCTTTCCTGATCTCCAGTCACCCCTTGCCATTGGTTCTTTCTTTGTAAAGTCAGAAAAAATTAGACCAGTGTGTTTTTTCACACCAGGAAGTAATGGTGCCTCATTGAACCACTCTGTTTCCTAGAGCAAGAAGGGACCATGATGTATTCATGGTATCTAGACCACTTCAGATTACTCTTCCTGAAACTGTACTTTCTTCCAGCAACTACTCCTTATCCTCTTGGTTTTTGAGTGGCCTCTTGCTGTCCTCTTCTAATCCTGTAAGAGCAGGATTGGGGTACTTGTGTGTGTGTGTCTATGTGTCTATGTAAAATAGTGGGCTCTTACGACTTGGAAGACATTTTCCCATTGTTAAGATGTTAAAGGTGTTATTTTTATGAAGAGCAGTTAGTTCACTTATTTATTAGGGTAATGGTTGTAGTTTAGGTTAATTTGGTTTTCGTAGGATAGCCAGGCATTCTGACCACCCTTTATCATAATATTTCTGATTTGTACTCTGAACTCTAAAATTATGAATGAACTTGTAGACCCTATACAATAAATTTTCATTCAAAAACATCTTTGATATTTCAGATATAATGAATTGATAGATGATAAGAATGAATAAGACACATCCCTGACCTGAGCAGTTCAGTTCCTGAAGGTTTGTTTCATACTGTTCCGTGTAACGTATGTAATAGGACTTAACGGCATTCCAAAAGGTCGAGGCAGGAGGGCTTACAAAAGTGCTCAATAGACGGCTGTTAAATGACTAGTCTCCAAGCCTAGTAGATTCTTTTCTTTTTCAGTTCTTTTTTTCACTTAGCACTTTCTTAACTTTTATCCTTCCATATGGAGAATTAAATACTAAATATGTGTAAGTCATTCTCATATTTGAGCTCATAGTTTTTTTTTATTCTTGTTGTCTTTCCATTTTACCTGCAGATGATTTTCTAAAAATAAAACAAGGTTCTTATGATCAGAGTTTGTTTCCTGGTTTTCTGAAAGTCTAACTCTATGGAATGGTGAGTGGTGAGGGGGACGGGGGACGGGTTGTGTGGAGGAGGGAGCAGCAATAAATGAGAAGGTGGACTTCTCTGATGGGAATTTGCGGTTTCTCCCTAAACACTCTCAGGCAGTACTGTTGCCAGCCCCCTCTGTAGCTTCATTCTTTCTTTTAGTGTTCACAAATACGCTAGGCTTTGGGTGGGTTTTTTGTTTGTTTTTGTTTTTCTTGTTTTTTTCCACATTGAGAACTTTAAGGAGTTTTCATGTTGGTAGTTTGTGATACTAGGAATTTTACCAGTCACAGCTGGCCACTTTATTTTTTATTTTTTTAAGATTTTATTTATTTATTTGACAGAGAGAGAGAGTGAGAGAGAGCGAGCACACGAGTAAGTGAGCACACAAGCAGGGAGAGCAGCAGGCAGAGGGAGAGGGAGAAGCAGGCTCCCCAGTGAGCAGGGAGCCCGATGTGGGACTCAGTCCCAGGACCCCAGGATCATGACCTGAACCAAAGGCAGATGCTCAACCGACTGAGCCACCCAGGTGCCCATCACAGCTGGCCACTTTAAATGCAGGGAATCCTGTTTTGGAATGTCATTGCTTTCCACAGGCTTACAGAGGGTGATGCCTCCTCAGCTGTCATCGTACGCCGTCAGTAATGACTCTGTGTGTTTCATTTCCCGCATGTTCTCTGCATTGTGTAGGATAAAAAAACAAAGGTTACATAAATTGATAATTTTGAGTGCATTATTAAGGGCTGAAAGTACGCAAGAGTTGGTGGTCGTGGTGGTGGGGAACTGATAGAGCAGTGTCCCTGGGCAGGTGAGAGACAATGAGACTCAGCGATCAGGGTCTGTCTAGTCTTGTTCTTGGACTAGAGAAAGCAAAGATTTTTCTCATAGGAAGCAAAGGTGAACGTGGGCAAGTGGTTTCTGTATTCCAAGCACTGTGCTAGTTTCTGTGAAGATGGAGGACTGAGACATGATCTGCTTTCAGGAAGGTTATGGTTTAACAGAGGAAATGGTCACAAAAGCCCTATCAGGTACTAAGTACAGTCCATCTTCATTATTTGTGGATTCCAGGTTTTTGTATTCTCCTACTCACTAAAATTTGTTTATAACCACCAAAGTCAATACTTGTGATGCTTTTATGGTCATTCAGGGACATCCACAGAGCAGCAAAAGATTAGAGTCGCCTGATGTGCATGTTCCCAGTGGAGGTCAGGCAGCACAGTCTTCTGTTAGCTCTCATACTGTAAACAAATGTTTTCAGTCTCTTTATTTAGTGTTGAAGTTTGGGTGTTTTTGTTTAGTTGGTTTGTTTTTGTTTTTGTTTTGCATCTTTGTGCTTGTTGTTGGTGATTTTGCTGTTTGAAATGGCCCCAAAGCATACGGCTGAAGTGCTGTCTAATGTTCCTAAGGCAAGAAGGCTGTGCTTATAGAGACCATCTGTGCGTTGGGTGAGCTTCATTCAGTGACGAGTTATAGTGCTGTTGACTGTGACTCCAATGTTAATGAAGCAGCTATATATATTAAAGTGTCTTTAAGCAGAAACACACATAAAACAATATTAAGTATTAATTGATGAAAGCATTGTGGCCACAGGGCTTGTAGGAACCTAACCCTGTATTCCCTCTAAGAGCAATGGTTCATTATTCACTAATTCAGTTGTCACAGAGACTTTATAGAAACATAAGTACTGCGAATAGTGAGAATCGATTGTACAGTGGAAATACTGTGCAACATTCATCAACTTCAGAGTGGAGAAGGTAAATGGGCAACTGATTCTGAGTTTTGGGGGCTGTTCCAACTGAGGGAGTGATGGGGGGGGAATCAAAGTGATGACTTGTAGGGCTTGAAAGATAAAGAAGTAAGCCAGAATGTGGGCTTGATACAGGAAGAAACTGGAAGATTATGTAAAGTCAGAGGTCAGGCTTGGAGGGAATAAGACAGCTGTAAGAATAGGAGGTTGTAGTCAAAGTCATATTGGAAAATGGGTGGGGGTAGAAATCACAGCTGTTTTTAAAGAAGGCAGAGAACAGCACATTCGTTGTTGGAGCGACCATTCATGGGAAGGAATGTTGAGTTCCCAAGGGATAATGTAGTGATCAAAGAGCCCAGAGAGCTAACAAAGATAATTTCAGTGCCCAGGCGGTGTAACCATGTGCATGTTTCCAGAGATTCCAAGAGCCCTGAGACATGATCAAGGAATCTTAAAGAGGCCTATGCAGAGTATCAAATGAGTGGCAAGGTTCTTTCCTGCACAGAGTACAATACACTTCTTTGGTTTACAAGCCCCACCCTCTTTGTACCGTGGGAAGGACACGAGGAAGAATCAACAAGATTTGTTTGTTGATTAGATTTAGGTAGAGGAGGAGAGAAATGGGGTGAATGGTCAAGAGTTGCTCCAAAGTGTTGACTAATTGCCATGAGATCCTTTTTCTTCTATAGAGGAGGTAGGTTGATGTTTTCTCTTGGTGCCCCAAATTCTTTAATTTTCATTTCCCTTGTCCTGTGATTTTCATTATTACGGCATTTGAGATTGGTGAATGTGCGTACTTACTGTTTGGTAAATAGAGGTAATGATTCCTCTCAGTTCTGTTTGCGTGGGGGTTGGGAGTGAGCCAGCTTCCCCTTGACTGTTTGTAAGGTTTCACTGACAACTGTTAACAGTCTGACTCTGACACTTGTTTTCCACATTTTGCCACCAACCACCGGCTTAGGTTTGTCTTTTTTGTCTTTGGTCATTTTGATGGGGTTTGGAAATGAAGGAGAGGCAAATCGTATATACATATACCACCACTTAATTCTTCTCAAGAGTTTTCTAGAGCTGTGCTGCTCATCTGGGTAGCCACATGTGGCTGGTGGACACTTGAAATGTGGCTAGTCTGAACTGAGATGTTCTCGGAGTATAAAATTCATATTGGCTTTCAAAGACTTAATGTGAAAAAAAGAATGGAAAGTAATTCATTAATTTTTACATTGATTACATGTTGAGATAGGATTGTGTATATTTTGGCCAAATAAAATAAATTGTTAAAACTCACTTCACCTGTTTCTTTTTGCTTTTTAAAAATGTGGGTACCAGAGGGGTCCCTGGCTAGGTAGAGCATGTGATTCTTGATCTCAGGGTTGAGTTTGAGCCTCACGTTGGATATAGCGATTACTTAAAAATAAAACTTTAAAAAAAATGTGGGTACTAGAAAATTTTAAATTATATATGGGGCTTGCAATGTATTTCTGATGGACAGTGTTTCATTGTGCCCTTTAAATTTCCAGGGAATAATTTGAAAATGACTGTTCGATGGTACTACTTCTAAAGACCAAATTTTGGGGTCCATTTGTATTTGTAATGACATTGAAGTTGCTGATGTACCTGAATGTAGCTCTTATAAACAAAAGGAGTACTGTCATGAATACTAGAAATTCTCCCTGCTAAGAAAACTTAGCCCTAAGAAGTTTTTTCTTTTTCTTTGGAAACTCTCCTGTTATAAATAAAGTCAGTGTTCACGGCAGTTCTACTGGATGGAATATAACTGAATCCCTTTAAGAACTGATAGCAGGATTACCATTATTGTGTTTTGGACTAATCAAATACAGTCAGACTTTTAAATGTGTAACTATTTTTTCAAAGGAAAATTTGAATCTATGTCACCTTGAGCTGTAGTGTAAAAGTTTTGTTTTCCCGGAGAGTCACTGTTTCCATAATTTAGGTGAACACTATTTTGTGAGACGAACACTATTTTGTGAGGCAGACTTAGTAAATATGACAGAAAAGAGGTTAGTTCTAAGTTAAGCACCTTTTACTAGGTGCCTTCTCTCTGCTCAGTGTTAGCTGAGCTACATAAATGAAACACAAAAGAAAGTAAAGATGTGGTGTGCGTGTCCTCAAGAAGTCCATCATTTGGTTTAGAAATTCCTAACAGATGTTCTAACATTCTGTATGTGATGAGGTACGAGGAGAGATTTATACATTACGAAGCATTGACAAAGCATTAAAATCTGGAAATTTTTTGTTACGAAAATGCAGATTTGTGGCGACTTTGGATAAACACCACTTTCACATGTGTTCTTTTGTGGGAATTGTGCATGGCCTGCAGCTGTTCTTTTTTACACCGTGACCGTGGCAGCATGTAAAGGACAGGGACTACCATTCTAAGGTGTAGCCAATGGGAAAAGCTGAACCATGGTTGTTGGGAGATTCTGAACTTTAAGAAACAAATAGAGAATCCTTCAGAACCATTGTGTGTAGAGTCCATTTTGTCTTCCCTTTATAGATGTTGAAACGTCTTCAGAAAAGGGTCATTGTGGGACGTTTTTATGGGATTGATGGCCCTTGCTTTGGGTCCTGAAAAAATTTTGAGGATTTGACTTGGAGAATTAAAGGGAAGGTATTTTAGGAGGGGAACTGGTATGATTGAAAGTACACAGGAGGTGGAAAAGGAATTTATCAGTGGGAGAAAGAATGCCTTATGTTAATTTGAAAGCAAATTATTTTGTGGATATAATTTTCTAGCTGTCTCATTAATTTGTTCTAGAGTTTATTTCTCCCAAGGGATTTTGCAATGAGTCTATTTTAGAGTGTTTAATTGCCTGGAACTTCCAGAGAATTGGCCATGTTTTGGGGGGGGGGCTGGAGAAGTGACTGACTTTCTTGGATAAAATTATTATTTGCCAGATGTCATTGTGGCCAAAGTTATTTATCTTGGCTTCATGTTGTATGAATATAATGCAGTCATCTATGAGTGCAGCAACTCAGGTAGGACAATGAATACTTTTAGACATGTGCAGGAAAAAAAAACCACATCACATTTGCTTAGAGCTGTACAGTTTTTCAGAGGGACTTTCACATGCTCACATTTAATATCTTTAACATCCTTCTAAGATAGGTGGAATAAGTATCACCATCACCCATTTATTTCCAGCTGGGGAAACTGAGGCTCAGAGAGGCTGAGTGTCTTTCCTCGGAGTCATGTGGCTAGTGAATGACTGTACCAGAACTAGATATAGCTCTGTCCGTCTAGTCCAGGGTTCTTTTCCCTAGTATGACACCCTCTCAGCAGAGACACTGCTGACAGTGACTTCTCATCTGGTTGCTGGCATCTCCTGAGTTCCTAGTACTCAGCCTTGTCATGAGGAACTGACTCAGAGAAATGAGAGTCTGCTGATTCAGAGCTGAATATCTTTTCCCAGCCTCTCGTTTCCCAGCTTTCTGTTCTCATAAATTGATTTCTCTCCACTCCCAAGCAACTTTTTTTTTTTAGTATCTGTCGCTACTAGGGTGGTAGCGGTGGAGGTTGTGATATGGGCTGCCATATCTCTATAGGCAGGGGTCAACAAGGAGCCAGAAGAACCATGTGCTCCTGATAAAACTTCTTCCCCTTCTCCAGCTTTCCTGTCACCAGCGGTGAGTGAAGAGAGAGACCTTAGTGCTTTGGGTACTTCTAAATAAGTACCCCCAAGCCCACAACACCATAGGCCTTGACACCATCACCGCATCTGCCTTGAGACTGTTGTTAGCACACCGATACCATTTTTCTCGGTATCATCAGCATGCTGAACATGGCCTGCCCGGCACATCAAATATTTGAAGGGATAAATAAATGGAGTCTTCTAAGTCTTTAAATAGCATATATTGAAGGCAAGTTAGTAAATTATTCTGCAAAATCAATGAGATAGCTTTATAAATTGTAGAAGTGTCATATGCTTTTTATTTTGTTTAATCCCATTTGCTGTTTTATTTAATTACAGCACGGATTAATGAATAACTCCTAGTAATTCCAGAATTATCCCAGTGGCTATAATAGTTACAATCATGATAGTTATTGTTTGTGTAATGCCATTTACAGTAATTTGAGTGATTTATTTATTCCTCTATGAGGTAGTTGTATCCTCCTGTTATAAATGTCAAAAAAATTACAAATGGTTAAAAATGTTTTTTAAAATGTTATGAATACAAGAGAGAGGGAGAGAAGGGCCTTTTTACAATGAAACTCTTCTGCCGGAAGACTCAGAGACTGGTCTAGTGTGGGACACAGGTTAGTTCACCTGAATGGAACAAGGCATATAAGAAGGTGCAGGCCTGGGGTGCCTGACTGGCCCAGTCAGTAGAGCATGCCTCTCTTGATCTCTGGGTCGTGAGTTTGGGCCCCATGTTGGGCGTGGAGATTGCTTAAAAATTAAAAGAAAATCTTCAAAAAAATTTAAAAAGAAGGTGCAGAACAATGAGAAGGCTTATTGCAGAGGGTCTTAATGCTCAGCCAGGGTGGCTGAACCTTTAGCTGTGGCTTGGGCATGTGAGCTGTTGTGTCTCAATGCTGACAGCATTTTAGGACTTGGACTTGTAGTAATCCAGGCTGATTCTGTTCCAAAGCATCAAGAGAAAGTTTCCTTATGTTATAAATATATATCCAAATGGAAGGGGGATGGAGATAGTTGAGAATTCTCCACTAGGTATTTTTTCCTAGTATGCTCCTCATGAATTATACAATCTGGTAAGAATAGTGACGGTTTTGATGGGGAGAGTGGGAACACTGAACACTGGCAATAACACAGAGCCATTTTTGGTCAAATGGGTAGAGTGAGCCAATGTGTTGAATTGGAATGTCTGCAACAGCTCTTCAAGGTAATAACATTTTTAAAAAATTGAATTCATATTTAATGATTACAGATACTGTGCCCCCGCCCCCTTTCCTCTTGCCCAGGCAGCTGCAGCGGTGGCACAGGGGCTGGGGCATATGCACCCCAGCAGCAAGGACAGCAGTCTCATGAGTGATTTTCCAGAAAATAATAAAGGACCCCAGGGGAGGGCAGTGGTGCCCCCCCAAAAGACACACCAGATTTCAAGACTTTTTACGTATAATCTGTGTGCCCCAGGGGTTGGAGAGGGATACCTGGCAGCATCCTGGAGGGGAGGCCCAGGGGTCCCCATGCTGCCTGCCTCTTCAGCCATTTTATCAGCTCAGACACATCGTACTCCAGGCCCCCACTGCTACAGCCTCTGGCTGGCCGGGCCATCCGAATGTCCTTGGGACTCCACGTCCCTGGCCCCACCCGTCTTCAGTTGTGGTCAGACTCCTGTTCTTCTTTTCTTTGTAACTGGGTGCCCTGTTCACATGCTTTGTAGAGAATCAGAGACCTGTGAATGATTTCAGAGACGATGGCCCCAGCCCAGTAGCTCCGTTTCCAACTTCTTAAGCAGGTCTGGACTGCTGATACTTATGCTAAGGTCCAAATGCTAGTGACAGCCCAGCTGGACATTAGAGTTAAACTTTAAAAGTTGTGTAATTAGTTGCTAATATGTTTCTAACTTTAGGAAATCTTAAAAGAAATGGTGTGGCGGTTATTAATTTCAGTGAAAGGTGGGGATGAGTTGTAAAAATCATGCATAAGGAGAAAGGATTGTAGATTGAGGTCTGATATTGACGCTTAAAAAAAAAGAAGTGATGAAAGTTTTTAAGTTTTTATCTAAATTGCTGGTTATCTAGCTGATTCCACAAAGGGGGAATCATTTTACTGAGACAAAAAGACAAGCAGTGCCCCTTCTTGTGGGCGGGGAGTTAACACAGCAGAGCCTTACAACCTTGAATTAACAGGCCTGGCCCCCTCTTTTTCACATTAAAGTTTAGATCTGAAATCGGTACAGCCACAGTTTTATCGTAACTCATCCTCAGAGACACTGTTTCATTTATTAGGTTGAGGATCTCCCAGAGTCTCATCTTTCTTTTCCTTATCTGTGTTGTAAGCATGCTGGTACGTGGTTAGATAGCCCTTTGAATAGCACTTAAAAAGAAAAAAGTGTAATGTGTGTAGTTTACAAATCCTCTCATTGTTATGTGTATTGTATTGCTGCTAGGTACTAAAACTAAGTCTCCAAATAAAGGGAAATTGGGGTTTTGTTTTTAGTTAGATATTGTAGAAGAGCATATAGCTGCAGCTCTATACTTTTTGCTGGCTTATATAAATCTTAATGATAGCAATTATGTTGAAGGACAAATAGTGTGAGTAGAATTGCACTCTTACAGGGTGAATGCTTCGCTTTTCCTTTCAGCTGTCTGAAATTGTTTTGACTCTGACAATTTCCTTACAATAAAGCCTGTAGAATTGTTATAGAATAAAGAAATCAAGTGATCGTTACTGGTTTGGCAGCAAGGATTTAAAAAATAAAGTAGCTTTACCCATTGTTTGTAAATAATACATAACCAAAAAATGGAGAGTAAAAAATAAAAGGAAAAGTGTTCTTAGTCCTACCATTCAAAGACATTCTGATATTTCTTTCTTGTTCTTTTTTCTAGGTTTGGTCTTTTAAAAGCACACTTGTTATCAAAAGTACATATATAATTTTGTATCTCATTCTTTTTATTTAACTTTGTAACATAAGAATTTTCTGGGGGCGCCTGGGTGGCTCAGCCGGTTAAGCGTCAGCCTTCGGCTTTGGTCATGATCCCAGGGTCCTGGGATCGATGCCCCCCCCCCCCCCCGCTCAGCGGGGAGCCTGCTTCTTCTTCTGCCTGCCCCTCCCCCCTGCTCATGCTCCCTCTCCCTCTCTTTCAAATAAATAAATAGAATCTTAAAAAAAAAAAGAATTTTTCTGTTTCACAGATTTCTTGAAGACATGCCACTCATTCATTCATTCTGTCAGTTGCTTTTCTGTGTTGGGTAATGTGCTTTGTTTTTCAAAGTATGGGTATATAGGAATGGAAAATAATCTGGATTATAATTACGTACTGCAAGATCATCCTGAATTTTCATGTAACTTTTATCTAAGTCTGAAAGCTAAATTGTCTCCCAGGTAGTTCCTCATTTTAAGTCAAAGAAGTAATATTGGTTGATTTTATTGTACATTTGAGCTAACTTTGTATGGATCAAAAAATCACTCTGCTTAGGAGTCCGTCCGTCAGCTGAAGTACTGCACCGGACAGGGTCAAGAGGAGGGCAGAGCAGGCATCCTGTGGGATGGCTGGTGTGCTTGGCTCCAGGACAGGGATTGTTTACCAGAGAGCAGGGCAGGGTTCATGGCAAGGTGTCTGACAAGAGACTTAGTCACCCACAGTGCACATGACTGGGGCCTTGTCCTCACAGAGAAGTGAATTAGTGAGAATCTAAACATCATAAGTGGCGTGGGGCTTGAGATGTAGGAGAGAGAATTTAATTTGTTAGTCGGTGATATTCAACTGCCTCTTCCCTTACCTCTTCCTACATCAGTCTTCAGATGGTCAGGTGCAGTTGTGACTTCCCTCCCGCCAGAAGAGTGGGAGGGGGAGTGATGGGGCTCTCTCCTGAGCAGGGATGCCTGGACTTACATCCTGGCTCTGCCTCTGACAAGCTGCATACGTTGGACCAGTTCCTTAGCCTTTCTGTGCTCCATTCTCTTCCTCTGTTAAAAGAAGATAGTAGAGCTACCAGCTTCCTGTGATCAAATAAAACACTGTTAGAACAATGCCTTGCGTGTAGAATGAGCATTTAATAAACCTAGCTGGTTATTATCTACCTTGCGTGACTGAGTTTGTACATTTTGCCAAATTTCCTGAGTGCTGAGCTTGTCAGTGAAGTTTCAATGGCATCAGGGCAGGTCTATTATTTTCTGATTGCATACTGAACTGGTGTTGTGAGGATGGGCTGCTGCTTAGGTTTTGGGAGCTGTTCATGATCGTGTGTCTGAAAACAACCAAATATTGACAGACTTGGTTTTAATCATGGATCTGTTTATCTGTTTCTAAAGCCCATTCCCTGAAAGCACACTGCTTCAAGAAAGCTCTCATCCCCTTGCCTTAGTCCATTTGTGCTAGCCTAGCACGAGTGCCTTTTATTAAAAAAAATAAACTTTGGGGCTCCTGGGTTGCTGAGTTGGTTAAGCATCTGCCTTCAGCTCAGGTCATGATCTCGGGGTCCTGGGATCAAGCCCCACAGCGAGCTCCCTGCTCAGCTGGGAGTCTACTTCACTCTCTTCCTCTGCCCCCCCCCCCCAACTTGTGCTCTGTCTCTCTCAAATAAATTTTTAAAATCTTAAAAAAAAAAACTTCAAATTGAACTATAATAGACAGAAAAGTATACGTATTCTGCTTGCTACATATTCACAACACCCAAATAAGAAACAGTAGTTTGCCAGCATCTCATAACCTTTTCGTGTCTCCTTCTGTGGATCATGCTTTGAAAACTACTGGTAAAAAGGCTTGTGATCAGTTGTTTGTGGATGTGGAAAAGGTTTTATGGAAGAGAGGGAACTATCCCGATAAAAGGAGAGTCAGTTGTAATAGCTGTGGATCAGGAGTCCCACTACCTCCCCTCCATTTATTATTCTTTTTTTCTCATTAAGGTAATGTGAATAGGCAGTGACAGGTTTTTTTTTTTTTTAAGATTTTATTTATTTATTTTAGAGCTAGAGAGTGAGAGAGCACCTGAGTGTGGGGTGGGAGAGGACTGGAGCAGAGAGAGAAGGACAAGCAGACTCCGCACTGAGCCCAGAGCCTGACCCAGGGCTCCGTCCCAAACCCTGAGGTCATGACCTGAGCCAAAATCAACAGTTGGATGCTTAACTGACTGAGCCACCCAGGTGCCCCAGAGAAAGATCCTTTATAGAAAGATACATTAGATAAGAATAATTAGACTGGATTTGGGGGGAACTATGTTAAGCCTTCATTTTTTTTCTCTTTAAACCCATCTCTCAGGTGTGGCTTTCGAGTTAGTTTTTCATTACATATAGTGATCACTGTTTTTATCACCTGAAGAGTGTGAAGTCAAGGGAATGCAGAAATGTGTGAATACTTACCTGGAAACCTTCCTGACTTTAATTGTCCCAACTCTAAATCAGGCATGGGAATGGATTTTTCCTCAGATACCAAATCTTTTGGGTTGCAGTGGGTCCCTGGAACGCTGCATTGAAAGGATTTGCAGAGGAGTCTGGGCACAACAGGAAATAGTGTTCTGGTTGATTAGAGATTTTGGCCAATGGCAAAAAAAAAAAAAAAAAAAGGGAGGGGGGGGGATTGGACTAGATCCTCAGTACCAGGTATTGGCCTTGTATGATCCAAATGATACTTACACCATTTCTGGTCTCATAAACTTAGCACTCTTCTCTCAGACTACTTAGCACCGGCTATGAGATTGGAAGCAATACACATATAGGTTAAAAAGTTGAACCACGGGCACCAGGCTGGCTTTGTCAGTAGAGCATGTGACTCTTGGTCTCTGGGTCGTGAGTCCGAGCCCCACGTTGAGGGGTAGAGTTTACTTAAAAAAAAAAAGTTGAACCAGTAGTCTTCCTTCCTTACGTCTGTCATGTGATCTCCCCATAACTTCCACACTTCCCTAATCCTTGCCTCTAACATCTGATAAAGTTCATGTGTATTGTGAAAGTATCTGTGGTGACAGCAGCAGTTCTAGTCAATGTATTGAACTGCAGGTGGAGTGTGGGAGTCCAGGCAGAGACTGCAGATACTTTCCTAAATGTGGAAACATGGCCGAGCTGTGTGAAGGAAATAGAGAACTTTACCATGAGTAGCACTGCAGATAGGGATGATGATAAATTTTGTATGTATGTTAGTTAGTATTTAAGATCAGGGTGTCCAGTGTAATAATGAGTCATAGTATGGGTACCTCCCTGAGTATGGCTCCATTTCAGGAAACAGAAGATTGAGAAGAAAAGAAGATCAGATTGAGGTACAGAACAGAGCTTGGGGCACTGAAGATCTGAAGATACCTTTCTCATAGCTACTGTATGAGCTGCTCTGATTGTTGAAAACTGACCTCCGTGCTTTGGATCCAAAATATAGCACGGAGACAGAGTTTGGGATAAAGAGGAACAATAGCTTTATTGCTTTGCCGGGCAAAGGAGGCTGCAGCCGACTGTTGCCTTCAGAAAGTGCGAGCCCTCCCTGAGGAAGGGGCTGGGGGGTTTTGTAGGGAAATACAGGCTCTAGTTGGTTTTGGCAGGAGCTATGCACCTGCAACTAACCCTCTTTGTCTTGTCTTTAGGGTGGGACTGGGTTCCTGAAACAAAAGGCTAAGAAGGGAGGAGGGGAGGTTTGCAGAAGAGAGGGGAAGGGGTTACTTTATTATTTTTTTTAATTTTATTTATTTGAGAGAGAGAGAGCACAAGCAGGGGGAGCAGCAGGCAGAGGGAGAAGCAGGCTCCCCGCTGAGCAGGGAGCCCGACGCGGGACTCGAGCCCAGGATCCTGGGATCATGACCTGAGCCGAAGGCAGACGCTTAACCGACTGAGCCACCCAGGCGCCCCATGGAAGGGGTTACTTTAAAACCGAGCTCTGCTGAAGCATTGGTTAGCCATTTTGATTTTTGTTCGACTTTATGCTTTTAAGCAATTTCATAATGTCTCAGAAGAATGGTTGTGATGATATAATTATTACTTGTTTTTCCACTTACTGAAGAAGTTTTAAAACTCCCATTTAAACATAAGGAAATTTGGAGTCCTATAGAGGCATCTCTTTTTTAAGTATAATGGTTGTGGTTTTGATATACATCTCTGTTACGTTTCATCAGATTTTGAGCTGTGGAATTAAGGGTTATTAAGGGGAGGGACGGAGGAAATGGCTTTTTCACTTTTTAAAAGTTTTAAATTTCTTTCTGTTACCATACTACATGAGTCACATTGATTGGAGTGAACACAAAATGTTGGTAAAGCTTCTAAAGGAACTTTTGCCGTAATAAATGAGAGAAAGAGTACGTGTGTTTAAACACAAGTACCCTCTTGGGCAGAAAATATGCATCAGACTGTTAAAGGAGTGCACTGCTTGTTGTAGGTAGATTCATATCATCGGTTTAATACCACTGAATGTTTACATTAAAACTATCAAAAAGTTATCTGTTGAACATTTATCAAATGTAAGACCTGTATGAGGTGCAGAGATGAATGTTAAAACCCAGTTTTTACACTCAGAGAATTTATGATCTAGTTAGGATGTAAGATATGCACGCTACTCTGTTTCAAAGCAGTTATGTGTTAAGTGTTAAAAGTGTGGTTTAAAAAAATTATAGAGGGGGATGCCTGGGTGGCTCAGTTGGTTAAGCATGCGACTCTTGATTTCAGCTCAGGTCATGATCTCCGGGTTCTGGGATTGAGCCTGGCAACGGGCTCCTTGCTAGGCGGGGAGTGTGCTTGAGGGTTCACTCTCCCTCTTCTCCCTCTGCCCACCCCCTCCCCTGCTCAGACAGGCTCTGTCCCTTTCTCTAAAACAAATACGTCTTTAAAAAAAAAATCATAGAGGAATTCAAGGGAGAAAAAGATCTTCCAGCCTAGGAAGTCATCATGGGGAAGATGAAATTTTTACCAAGGAAGTGTTTCTCAAATGTGTGGTTCCCAGGCAAGCAGCAATAGCATCCTCAGAACTTGTCACAAATGTACATTCTCAGACTCCACCTCAGAACTGCTGAATCAGAAACCCTGGGGGTAGGTCCAGCAATCTGTGTTTATAAGCATACTGTGTTTGAGCACCACTCAACCAAGGAAGTAGTGGATAAAAGGTATGCTGACTGAATTTAGGGAGAAACGGTGACTGGTGTGGAGTGTTTAGTTAAAAACGGCTGGCTGAATGAAAGAAACATACAGAAGGGGTTTAGCTTCTGTTTAAGGGAATTCCTTCCCAATGCAGTTTGATCCTTATTTCATCCAATTACCCTTTGTAACTATGTTGTCATTTTCTTATCATCTTATTCTGATCATTTAAAATGTTTGCGTCATCTGGATAGGAGATAACATTTGCATCTTGTAACAGTATTTGAAGCCTTTAGAAAATGTAAAATATCAGTATGACTGAACAGCTCTGTGGCTAACTACTGGGTTAAATATTTGTTCAGAATACATATTTAAAAAGAGGGTTTCACGGGGCGCCTAGTGGCTCAGTTGGTTAAGCGTCCAACTCTTGATTTAGGCTCAGGTCGTGATTTCAGAGTTGTAAGATGAAGCTTTGCATTGGGCTCCGCACTGGGCTTCGGGCCTGCTTAAGATTCTCTCTCTCCCTCTCCTTCTGTGCCTCCACCTCGCCTCCCCACCTCAAAGGAAGGAAAAAAAGAGGATTTCATGTCCTTTCATTAGGTCCTAGATAAGTATTTTTTAGAGATGGCAGTTTTAAAACTTTATTTTTTATTTATTTTTTAATTAATTAATTAATTTAAAGATTTTATTTATTTATTAGAGAGAGAGAAAGAGAGAGAGCACAAGCAGGGGGAGCGGCAGGCAGAGGGAGAGGGAGAAGCAGACTCCCCGCTGAGCAGGGAGCCCGATGCAGGACTGCATCCCAGGACCCCGAGATCATGACCCGAGCTGAAGGCAGGCGCTTAACCGACTGAGCCACCCAGGCACCCTTAATTTTTTTTTTTACATATAAAAAATGGGGTCTATTCCCTAAGCACTTCTACATATTTTATAAAATTCAGTTGTTTTGGTATTTTTACAGCCTACCCCATCAACATTGGACATATTAAAAGTTAAAATTCAACCAAGTAAATTTGAAGATCTAATTGGCTTTATTAAATGACTCATGAATCAGGCAGTATCCCACCTAGCAAATGGAGGGGGGTATTCCAAAGAGTCGTACAAAATGCAGTTTTTATAGGAAGGAGGGTGGATCAAGAAAGGTATAAGCAAAAGAAAAGAAAGGTAGGGCAGGGGTCTCACTCTGCAGATTACCTCAACTTCCTTTGTAGGGGTTGGTGGAAGGGACCCTTCCGGTAGATTTTCTCATTGGTGCTTATCTGAAAATTCCTGATTGACGGGCTAAGACAGAATGCTAGGGGAGGTTGAAACTGCAATTCAGTTAGTTGGTAAGCTCTGGCCTGATAACTTGGTCTGGCCAGAGAAACACCCTCTGGGGCCTGTGGTTTTCTTTTTGACAAACCATACTTTCATTTCTCCTGTGAGTTTAAAGGAGGTAAACCCTAGGTGATTTGGAGATACTGATTTGGGGCCTCACATGGGCCGTTTAGGAAGTGGGCATGATAATGGTGAAAGGAGGCTTTCCTTTGAGCCTTTGCTCATTCAGCTGCCCTGTGCCTAAGATGGAAGACTTGAGTGCTTACATAAGTGAGCTTCTTATTCTCTGTTAAGAAGAGAAAGTGATTTTAAAGACAGTTCAGGGGAAAAAAAAGAACCCAGGATCACATGGTGGCCCTACAGTTAAGTTTTAAGGTCAAAATGTGTTCCCCTTCCTGGAAAAATGAATTCATTTTCTACTCATCTGGTTTTATCTTGGCACTGTCCATTTATTACGTTCACAGAGAAGTCTAGTCATTGTTGTAGGTGTGTTGCAATCTTTATTTCTCAGGGGAGGAGGGTGTATTTAAAATCTTTTTTGGATTTGTTATAAAGGAACTTTAGGGTCACATAGATATAATGTCTTTAAGGTAATTGAGGCCTCTGCCCCGATAACATTAGATTGTTCTCACACTTGTGGGGTGAAATATTTGGCTGCCATGTATAAAGACATATTTAAATCCTCCTGACACTAGAGACCCAGCCAATGGTTCATCAGATTTTAGGGATCTATTAATATTTTCTTCAGCCAAATTCAAGGATGAGGAAGAGGAAAAGGAGTTGAGACAACCCCTTATAGTTTTCAAGATCTGATCTATATTTTAGGGACCTGTGCTTTTTATTTCTTCTTAAAGAAAAATTACTTTTTCCATGAACTCAGTACTGTGGATAAATCATATTGATTCTATAACAGTATTTCATTTTACAGATGAAGTACATTAGTGTCAGAATTCAAAACTGAACTACTTTTGTCCTTGTGTTCTGGTGGTTCAGGGCTTTCATGGTCTGAATATATCCAAGAATCGGGAATTCAGTGCAAGAGTTGTGAGAGTGTTTATGGCTTCTCATTTATTATTAATTGTCTTACATATGTATGTGTGTGTGTGTATATGTATAAAATTTTTCTTACATATCTACATATGTATATTTGGTATTAAAGCAAGGATGTGTCCCTACTCTCCCTCTCCCACATCACCTCCTGTACATTAAGCCCTACCTTTGTTGTGTGTAACCATCTCCCTCACTTGCTCTGGGTAGAGTTTTGCAAGGTTGCAGAGTAAGACCTGTCAGCTGACACTTGCTCACATGAGAGCCATTAAAGAGGGTGGTGTGGCCAATGTCAGAGCAACCTTGCAGCTGAGGGCAAGTCACTGCATTTGCCTAGAGCCATATGAATAGGTCTTGTGACCAATTAATTGACTACTACATAATCTCCAACAGGGGAGCACAGATGGAATGAGTCAGACCAAGCTGCTCAACCTGTTGAGTGTTTTGTCTTTTGCTGACCAGAGTACAAGCTTAGGAACAAAAGTAGGAAGTGGGATTTGGATTTGTCTGTTTATAATGGTCCTGCTGAGAGCATATTTTATAACGTGGTGGATATATCTGACTTCCTAATACTCTGGCAGGCTTAATTTACGTAACAAATGAATGTTCCTTTTTTCTCTCTCTCTCTCTCTTTTTTTTTTAATTTTGAAAGAGGAAATTAGTAGGCTGCTGCCAAGTAGCTCGCCTCACCTACTGTATAGGAGTACAGTGATTATTTAGGACGGCTGGTCAGTGTGGAATATCCCTCAAACAACAGAGAATCTTCAACGTTTGTGTCCCAGGTCCATGTTGATAGTCAGGATAAAGCAGAAGAAAGCTCAACCACCCAGGAGATGTGTGGCGGCTCTTCGAAGACTGCAAACCTGCCAGGGGGCTGGCAGGATTCAGCCAGATGTGTGTGTAATGCCGGTTCTGGTGCTGGGAGGACTTACAAGGCACTTTTATGCCCAAAGACTCGAAAACGTGCCAGGGTAGGAGGGGGCACTGATCACACGGAACTCAGCAACAGGTTTGAAACTTTAGTTCTGTTTTAAAGTCTCAGAGAAATTTTTATTTAAATCACTGAGTACCAAACAGATGAAATTATATTGATCTGAAAGTTGTTTTTCAAGAGTACTTTTAGTCAGACATGGGGTGGTTGGTGGGTATGTAGAAACAAGTCCTTTCCTGTATGGAAAAGGTGTAGGCATTTTGTTTTTTTTTTTTAAGATTTTGTGTGTGTGTGTGTGTGTGTGTGAGAGAGAGAGAGAGAGAGAGAGAGAGAGAGCGCGAGAGGGAGTGAGCAGGAGCATGGGGGAGCGACAGCCAGAGGGAGAAGCAGGCTCCCCGCTGAGCAAGGAGCCAGATGTGGGACTCGATCCCAAGATCCTAGGATCATGACCTGAGCTGAAGGCAGATGCCTAACCAACTGAGCTACCCAGGCATCCCAGCATGGTTATTTTTTTGACTGTTTGAATTCTGCTACCCATCTGCTTTCTTTTCATTACTTCCTCTGGAGCTGGCTTGCAAGAAATGGTTACATCTTTGTCCTATGTTGAAGTTTGAACAGTACTATTCACAGAGATGATCAGGAACAAGGGTTGCAGTCCTGAAGTAGCACAGCAGTTGGTAGATGGGGCACAGGACTGGAAGTTCTCACTTTGTAGTTTGAATGGTAGGTGGAGGCAGGGTGGTGGGAGAGAGGCCAGTCTTCTGGAATATTATTTTCTTGAGAAGGATGGTATTATGCTGAACTAATTTTAATGATGGAGCTTACGTAAAGAGAATAACATTAACATTTACTATGTTCTTTAAGGGTGATTATGTCATCCATTTTGGAAGAATTTATTAATTTAATTAGTAATAGCTCTTTTTTTTTAAAGATTTTATTTATTTATTTGAGAGAGAGAGAGAGAGAGAGCATGAGAGGGGTGAGGGTCCGAGGGAGAAGCAGACTCACTGCTGAGCAGGGAGCCCGATGCGGGACTCGATCCCAGGACTCCGGGATCATGACTTGAGCCGAAGGCAGTCGCTTAACCAACTGAGCCACCCAGGCGCCCAGTAATAGCTCTTAATTGAAACATATTTGTAAAGAATTTTGTTGCATTATCAAGGAAAAGGAAAAGTCCTTTGAGAATTGCATTTCACTCCAAAATCTGATGGAGATCTGTAGAAGGAGAGCCAGAGTTAAAAATCAAGTTAAGCTTGATTCTCAGGGTTAGTGTAAAAAGTTAAGTTTCTAAATTTACTTAAATGTTACTTTTTTTCTTTATAGACGTTTTCTTACAATTAACATGTCATTAACTATATCCATCAATACATTTCTTGGTTGATTAAAAATCAGGATATAGTTTCTTTCATATAAAAGTCATTTTCTTTAGTAGAAGCTTAACAAAATGGTAAATAGTCTACTTTGGTCTAAGAGCCCAGCCTATTGAAGAGTTAGGGAGAAGTGATGGAAATCATTGTATAGGTACTGGGTCACTTGCTGTCCACTCAGTTAAAGAGAGAGATTTATAGAGGAAGTGGTAATGAATGATGTACATTAGAAAAATACATTTGGGTGTTCAGATAAGAATTTCACTTTTACACTGTTTTTATCTGTTTCTTACCAAGAAAGGACAGCTGAGTGGTAGGAGAGAGTAATGGATTGGCACCCAGTTGATCTGGATCTGAATCCTGATCCTGATCCCCGGCTCTGCTGCCCAAGAGCCTTGTAACCACGGGGCAGTCTTCTGGCTCTTCTGGGCTCACTTTTAACTCTAGGCTATGAAGTTGGTTCAGATTATTTAAAAAAAAATCCTTTCCTACTCTGAAATCCTAAGAAGTAGCATCAGGACCTTTTGTAGTCCCTATTTTTGTTATTCATACAGTTCTAGAGTCCCCAAATAGGTGACGGGGACAGCATCCACATAAGAAAATAATACTCAGGGCCACACAATTTTTTTTTTTTAAACTTCAAAACATTTTGGTATGAGCTTCTGCTTATCACTTTCGGTGAACCTAATATTCTTTAGTGGATTTTAATAATTTTTAATTAAACAACACTTTAACAAAAAGTTTTCATATCCGTTATTGCCTTTTCTTTTTTTAGAATTCTGTTTGGTGATGACATATACTTATCAATTAATTGGAATTAATTTCTAGTCAGACCAGTTGTTTTGGTAGATCTTACACACTTTCTCTTCCCCTTCCTACGATCTTGAAAACGTATTCGTTATTTGCAGTGTTGTGTTTGGTTTCCTGAATTTCTTTAGGCCTTCGGCCAGTCTCCAGGGTAGCGTGAATTATTGACAGGAGCTTACACTGGAAGGATCTGGCTCCAAAGTGTTCACGAGTTATCTGTTTGTCCAAGTCAGGTAGCGGTCAGTTAAGTATGACTTCAACTTCCTCTTTGCTCTTAGGTATCTTAAATCAGTAATTTTAGGTGGTCTTAGCTGACCACACTGATAAGTAGGTTTTTTGTTTGTTCGTTTTTTTCTTCTATCTTTCCTCATGATTTCCCAGTTACTCTAAAGGTGAAGAGAAGGATTCCACAAATATAGAGGAGTCATGTTGGATACCTAACAGTGACTGGCCATGGTGTAAAACTGACACAGTTCAGTGCAGAAAGGAACATTTTAATCTTTCCCATTATGGTTCATGTGGAATGAAACATTTCAGGATAGAAGTCTGTCCTTCACTTCCTTTCTTCTTAATCTCTAGAATGACAGATATTGGAGTTTCATTTATTTCACAAAATTCCAGAATCAACAAAAACCTGCAGAGCTTGATGAAACATTTTAAATGGTTTATCAATAAAAAATTCTTCTCTAAAATTCACCTCAAATCCAGTAACTGATAGCATGCTGGGTATATGGCATAGTCTTCCATAATGTCTTCCTTCCTTAAGATACCAACTGTAACAAAGCTGTTAATGACTTGAGTTTTTCACTTTATCAGCAAATTAGATAACCATAGGACTGTTTATGTGAGAAATCTAGGATTATTTGCCAAGCTTATTAGCGGATCATTGTTTCTCTGATGGCAAGGAAAAATTTGACATAACCTTGTCTTAAGAAGTATAGCTGTCTACACAGAAGAGGAACCGAAACAAAGCACTTCGGAGTCAATGGTGCTTTAAGTTTTATATCTTGGAATTTAGATTCAACAGAGACTCTTTGTACTGCTTTACAATCACTAGGATAGGAAGGGCTGAAGAATTAATGAGTGTATATATCCGACTTGTCTACAGTTTGGATGAACCAGTTCTATCAAAAAAGAAAGAGGCTTAGATTGGTTTGTAGTAATTGCTCAACAAGAAAAGAAGTACAGAAACGAGGGTTTATTTTCTTTCCCCTAGTTAACTGCTTCACAGAGATAAGCTGACCACGATTTTACTACCAGTCTTTATTTATAGCAGTTAGAATGACTGAGTAGGAAATACAAAGATAGTCACAGATTTAGAGAGAGATATGCTAAGGCAACAAACCAAAGCATTCTATTCTGAAAAATTTAGTGAAAAAGGGCTGAAGTCTAATGCATGTTGTAGGGAAGGGGAGAGTGTTTTTCATTGTTGTTTTTCACTTAGAAACACTGTAAAAACTATTCTACTTTGATATTATGTAGAAAATGTAGCTGCTAGGTTGAATCAAGTGAGTAGAGAAAAACACCAAACCCTAGTCTGCTGATGGTCTTGTGCTTTGCGACAAGCTTCACAGAGAGATTGAAATTGCTGGGTGTGACTCAGATGCATCGAGTATTGCCGTCACAAGTTCTTCTGCCCTTTCTGCATTCCTTCCCTTTTCACTGATTTTATGAGCCAGGAGGAATTTTCGTTGACTCCCTAAGAGTTTATTTCCACTGGCTGATGGTTGGGATTCAGAGATGTAATTTGAGAATGAGTGAATGAATGAAGGAATGCGGTGGTAACTTGGTATTGCTGCAAAGTTATGTCTGATTTAGGTTTTAAAAAACATTCATCTTTTCCCTCAGAGGCCACATATCTTCTTGGGAATGAATCAGAGCAGTCTTGGTATACAGGGTGTTTTGTTTTGTTTTAGATCTTAGAGAGCACAGCAGGGAGGAGAGGGAGAAGCGGGCTCCCTGTAGGACTCCATCCCAGGACCCTGGGATCATGACCCAAGCCAAAGGCAGATGCTTAACTGACTGAGCCACCCAGGTACCCCTTTCTAAAGCCCCTGCGTAGAGGGTTTTTTTTTTTTTAATTTATTCATTTGAGACACAGAGATACAGAGAGAGAGAGAGAGAGCATGAGGAGGGGGAGAGGCAGAGGGAGAGGGAGAAGCACGCTCCCTGTAGGACTCCATCCCAGGACCCTGGGATCATGACCCAAGCCAAGGGCAGACGCTTAACTAACTGAGCCACCCAGGTGACCCGAGCCGAAGGCAGACACTTCACCAGGGGTTTTGAAGAAAGTGTGAACTTGCTTCATGTAGACCGACAATTCACGTAAACTTTTGTCCGGGTCTTATTTTGCTAAGTGTGATGACCTAACAGGGTAAAGTCCTTATTATTTGTTACTATAACTCATTACGTCCAGAATGAGTATGTTTCAGACAGAAGACAAGAATACTCCAGCTCTGGGGTCTGCAGGCCAAGTCATTGGGTAGCTTCCGAAGCCTTTTTCCCTTGAATCCCACTCAGCTGTATGCTGAGCTGGAATACTCTGCTACACAGGTCTCTGATTCCTGGTTCTTCTGTCATGACTCCTGTTGTGAGTCAGGCTGTGGCTTAGCCTTATCCTTTTATTGTTATAGTAACAAAAGCTGAATAACTGCTGAATAATGATGTAGCAAGCCCTGGTGGGAATTGGTGACCCTTCTAAGATTATAATTAAACTCCCCATCAGAATTCATCGTAGGGTGGACGCCTGGCTGGCTCAGTTGGTTAAGCGTCTCCCTTCGGCTCAGCTCATGATCCCAGGAGTGGGATCAAGTCCTGCATTGGGCTCTTTGCTCATCGGGGAGCCTGCTTTCCCTCTGTCTACCGTTCCCTCTGCTTGTGCTTGCTCTCTCGTGCACTCTCTCTCTGACAAATAAATAAAATCTTTAAAAAAAAATTCACCAAAGGGAATCCAGTCTGTGGGCTCTAGAAACACCAAGGTTCCCTGCAATTATCTTCTCCTTTTATGGGATGTCATGTTTATGTAGGTTATTGGGTATCAGACATATGTCCATCCATCAGTGTTTGTATCTTGAAGAGTTTAATCCTTCTCTTACTGGTTTAGAAAGGTTAAGAAAAAAACCCACAAGCTACTTTCAGGTCTTTATAGAACAGATGTGAATTAAAATGCTGTCTTTTTTTCTTGATGTGCCCTTTCCTTTCACTTGCGTGCCTCACCCTGCCCAAAGGCAAAAAAGAAAAAATTTAGTAATGCTAAGCTAGTTTTTTAACTTACTAATTTTTAAAAAAGATCTAATTCTAACATGTGAAAATCTAGACTGTAGTACCAGATACAGTGGAAGAAGCATCTTTGATCTGGGGATCTTCTCTACCCTCATCTTACGATCAGAGTGTTCATCTCTGCCTTGAGCTCACTGTGTCTTTGGGAACATCACCTCATCCCTCTGTGCTTCTATTTTCTCTTCTACAAAAAAAAAAAAAAAATCATGGAAGTGGGGACACCTGGGTGGCTCAGTCGGTTAAGCGTCTGCCTTGGGCTCTGGTCATGATCCCAGGGTCCTGGGATCCAGCCCTGCATCGGGCTCCCTGCTCCGCGGGGAGTCTGCTTCTCCCTCTCCCTCTGGCCCTCCTCCCCACTTGTGCTCTCTTTTTCTCTGTCTCAAATAAATAAATAAAATCTTAAAAAAAAAATAGAAGTGGTATATTAGGTCAGTGATCATCAAATATTTTAAAAATGTAGCTTCCTGAGCTCCGTTTCAGATCCACTTAACCAAATTTGTGGAAGTGGAGCCTGTGAAGTTTCGATGATTAAAAAACCAACCAATACACAGAACTTGTGAGGTAATTCTAATGATGAGTCAAGTCTGGGAACCATCAGATAGGTGGTGTCTGAGGTCCCTTCCAGCTCTAACATTCTGATTATCTGTCAGTGACCCATGAGTAACAAGGCTGTTAGAGAAATGTGAAGACCATGGGTAATCAAGGGAGCCAGAACTATCTCAGTGGTAATCTTTTCCATGTGGGGGAGCAAGCCATATGGATATTCAAGAGAGTATCTTCTCAACAGAGGAACTAGTAAGGACAGAGATCCTAAGACAGAGTCATGCTTGCTGTGTACCCTAAAAAGAAAAATATTGCCTAGGGGCAAAAATGATTTGGATTCAGAAAGTCAGTGGTCCTTCCAGGGAATGTGAATAGGCCCAGGGTGGGCTGCTAGGTAGGGCTAGCAGCTGCACGGTACAATATGAGAGGCAGGTCGGAGGTTGTCTGCTCCCTGTTCTCTCTCCCATTGGGCCTTGCTTGATAACAATAATTCCTATTATTAGAACCTCATTTTTTTTTTTTTTTTTGTATTTAAGCATGTTCTCTCAAGGCAGTGATACCTTAGTGTGAACTATTATGAGAACTTGTTCCTCGGTAGCGAAGAACAAGACCATATGAAAGGATTGGGCTTGTTCTGTAGAGCGGCGTATGAGGGCTGACCTTCTCCTTTCCAGCTGAGTGGACAAGCTGAGGGGAGACAGCCTAAAACTCAGCTGAACAGGGACAGAGACTTCAATGGTCATATCCAAAGCTCAAATAATATGTCCTTGGTTTTCATCTTCATGGGAAATTCTCTAGCAGACTATAACAGACCAAAATGATCTTCAGAGAATAATCCTATCACAAACTTTAAAAACTCTAGTGTTCGTTACTGAAAGTTCCTGTATTTTAAAAGTTCCTTTGACAATTGAAAAACTTTTTTCCTTTTAAATAGACTTTATTTCTTAGGGCAGCTTTAGGTTCACATCAAAATCAGCAGCAAGCACAGAGAATTCCTCTGTACTCTCTGCCCCACACGTCACATGTGCACAGCCTCCCCTACTATCAATATCCTATATCAGAGTGGTACATTTGTTACAGTTGATGAACCTACACTGAGACATTGTTAGCACTCCACACCATAGTTTACATTAAGGTTCACTCTTGGTGTTATACATCCTATGGGTTTTGACAAATGTGTAATGAAATGTACCCATCATTATAGTATCAATACAGATTAGTTTCACTGCCCTAAAAAATCCTCTGTGCTCTGCCTATTCATCTCTCCCTAACCCCTGGCAACCACTTACCTTTTTACTGTCTCCACAGTTTTGCCTTTTCTAGAATGTCATTTCGTTGGAATCATATGGTATGTAGCCTTTTTAGATTGGCTTCTTTCACTTAGTAGTATGCATTAAAGCTTCCTCCATGTCTTTTCATGGCTCAATAGCTCATTTCTCTCTACCGCTGAATAGAATTCCATTGTCTGCATGTAGCACAGTTTTTTTTTTATCCATTCACCTACTGAAGGACATGTTGGTTGCTTCCAAGTTTTGGCAATTATGTATAAAGCTGCTGTAAACATCTCTGTGTGGGTTTTTGTATGGGCGTAGGTTTTACTCCTTTGGGTAAACATCAAGGAGTGTGATTGCTGCATTGTAAGGTAAGAGTTTGTTTAGTTTTGTAAGAAACCACTGTACTTCCAAAGTGGTTGTACCATTTTGCATTCCTACCAGCAGTGAATGACAGTTCGTGTTATTCCACATGCTTGTCAGTATTTGGTTTTGTCAGCGTTCTGGATTTTGGCCATCCTAATAGGAGTGTAGTGGTATCCCACTATTGTCTTAATTTGTATTCCTCTAATGACATATGCTGTGGCGCATCACTGATACGTTTATCTGCCATCTATATATCTTTTTTTGTGGGGCTTCTGTTCAGATCTTTGCCCATTTTTCAGTTGGGTGGTTCATTTTCCTGTTGTTGAGTTTTATGAGTTCTTTGTATATTTTGGATAACAGGCCTCTATCAAATACGTCTTTTGTAAATATTTTCTCCCAGTCTGTGGCTTATCCTCTCATTTTCTTGTTTTGTCCTTCGCAGTTGAGAAGTTTTAAATTTTAATAAAGTCCAGGTTATCAGTTATTTCTTTCATGACCTGTGCTTTGGTGGTCATCACCATGCCCACAGTCACTGAGGTTTTTGTTCTATGTTATCTTCTAGGAGTTTTATAGTCTTTCATTTTACATTTGGGTCTGTGATTCATCTTGAGTTACATTTTTGTGAAGGATTTAAGGTCTGTGTCAAGATTCATTTTTTTTTGCATGTGGATGTGCATTTGTTCTAGCACCATTTTTGGAAAGTTTGTCTTTTCTCCATTGTATTACCTGTGCTTTTTTCAGTCAAAAGATCAGTTGACTATTTGTGTGAATCTGTTTCTGGGCTCTCTGTTCTTTTCTTTTGATCTATTTGTCTCTTCTTTCATCACTACCATCCTGTACTGGTTACTGTAACTTTATAGTAAGTCTTGAAGTTGGGTAGTTGTAGTCTTCCAATTTTGCTCTTATCCTTCAATATTGTGTTGGCTATTCTGGATACTTTGCCTCCACACGCAAAGTTTGGAATGAATTTGTTTATATCCACAGAATAACTTGTTGGAATTTTGATTGGGATTGTATTGAATCTATAGATCAAGTTGGGAAGAACTGGCATCTTGACTCTTCCTATCCATGACCATGGAATATCTCTACATTTATTTAGTTCTTTGATTTCTTTTGTCAGAGTTTTATAGTTTTCCTCTTACAGATTTTGTATGTATTGGGGGAGTGTGCTAATATAAATGATACTGTGTTTTTAATTTTAAATTCTACTTGATAATTGCTGGTATATGAAATAATTTTTAAAAATATTTTAATGGGTATATTTTCCAGAGCATGATTGCATTTAAGTCAAGCTAGCTACTTTGCCCTTTTCTTTTTATTTATTTTATTTGGTTTTTTAAAAACTTATTTATTTAAGTAATCTCTACACCCAACATGGGACTTGAACTAACAACCCAAGATCAAGAGTCACGTGTTCTTCCAACTGAGCCAGGCAGGCCCCCCCCTCCCCTTTTCTTTTTAAATTCCTCCATCTTTTTCTTTTCTTTGTTACTAAACTTATTTTAAGATTTTTTAAAAATATTTTTTCTGATTATCAAAATGATATAATTTTATTATAAAACATGGAAGGTGTAAGCAAATATAAAAATGAAAATTCAAATTACTCAAATGCTATCACACAAATTTTACCAATACTTTTATTTTCTTGCAGTCCTTTTTTTTTAAGAATTTATTTTTTTAGAAAGAGACCAAGTGAGTGAGGGGAGGGGCAGAGGGAGAGGGAGAGAATCTCAAGCAGACTCCCTGCTGAGTGAGGACCCCCCAACGTAGGGCTCAAACTCACAACCCTGACATCATGACCTGAGCTGAAATCAAGAGTCAGAAGCTTAACTGACTGAGCCACCCAGGCGCCCCTGTGCAGTCCTTTTTTGGTACATGGGTATAAGCTGTATTATATTTACTGAATCATGTTGTATTTATCAAGTTATATAATCAATCTTCTTTTTTACTCAGTATAACATTTTCCCCATGTTATTAAAATGTTTTAGAGAACAAATTTTAATGACTTCATAGTATGTTCTTACATGGATGGCTTCAAAAACTTAGGGTATGTTCTGGTAGTGGATGTTTAGGTTTCCAGGTTTTGACTGCTAACAATGCATAGAAAGAAACTTATTTTGGTTCACATTTCTAACATTCTCCTTGGGAGATAATTTGAGGGAAACCCGTTTTCCTTCCCCAATAGTATTTGAAAATTGAGAGAGAAAATTTGGTCAGATAGATAGAAACCAAAATATATCTACATTTGGAAAATGGTTAGTGTGTGTAACAACAAGGAGCTGCCTTAATAACCTCAAAATTAGACTTCTTCACACACCTTGTCATAAGCAGCCTAGGATACCTACAAAGCCTTGCCACATAGGAGTTCACCCCTATGAAACGATGTTGAGTAGTAGTGGAGGATCAGAATAGTTTGTGTGTGCTCTGTAGCCAGATAGATACCAAAGAATAAAGGAAAATTTATTAATCAGAACTCATTCTTCTTCCCCTGGGAAGGAGCAGGTGGGGGTGAAGACAGTCAGGCATCTTATACTAATTGGGATTGTGCCTCTACTTGGAAACCTGAAGCAAAGGTAAAGAAACCCTCCCAGCTCTAACATCTTTTGTAGGTTGAATCACCTTTTTTTTTTTTTAAGATTGATTGAGTGATTTCAGAAAGAGAGACAGAGAGTCAGCACACAGAGAGAGGGGGAGAGGGGGAAGCAGATTCCCCACTGAGCAGGGAGCTCGACACAGGACTTCATCCCAGGACCCTGGGACCATGACCTGAGCCAAAGGCAGATGGAGCATCTGTAGGTTGAATCACTTTTTAAAGGGTATAAATGCAGGGGTTTTTTTCCTTAACATTTTAAAAAGCATTTTGTCTATCTGTCTTCAGAGATAATGCATTCACTTAGTTCAACAATGATTGTTCCTACCTCCTTATTTTTACCCATGCCCTTTAGGTGATCAGTTTTACTAGTTTTTTACAAATCCTTTTTTTTCTCATTTAGAAACCCACTTAGCATTTTCTTTTTTTTTTTTACTCTAGCATTCTCCCCTTTCCTGATGGCTCCATTTTGATCTTTGCTGAGTCCTCTTTTTCTCCCGACCTGTTAATGTTGGCGTGCTTGAAGACTCAGTCCTTGGACCTCTTTTCTACCCACACTCACTTCCTTAAGGGATCTCATCCAGCCTTTGGCTTTAAATACCATCTGTATTCCAACAACTCCCACATTTATAACTCCAGCCCAGACATTTTCCCTGACCTCCAGATTTGTATATCCAACAACTTGCCTCACCTGCAGCCTTCTCCCTCTTGATGGTCCTAGGTATGGGACTCATCTTTTTTTTTTTCTTCCATACACACTGTATCCTATCCATAGCAACTCCAACTGGCTCTACCCTCAAACTCTACCCAGAATCTGGCTACTTAACCACCTCCACTATTACAACCTAGTCTATGCTAGCATCACCTCTCTTCTTCTTCTTCTTTTTTTTTCCTCTCAATTTAACCATTTATTTTATTTTTTCATCATGGTAAGTGTACTCTTTAATGGCCATCCCCTATTTCCCTCATCACCCTCCCCACCTTCCCTCTCCCTCTCTGTGTGCTCAGTCTCTCTTCAGTCAATCAATCAGTCTTAAAAAAAAAAAAAAAGTGATTCAACCTACAAAAGATGTTAGAGCTGGGAGGGTCTCTTTACCTTTGCTTCAGGTTTCCAAGTAGAGGCACAATCCCAATTAGTATAACACTCCTGACACAGAGTTAAGTCTGTTTCTTGGTTTGTCTATTTCCTTTTTTCTTTTCTTCGCTAGTTCATTTTGTTTCTTAAATTCCACATATTAATGAGATCATGTGGTGTTTGTCTTTCTCTGACTGACTTGTTTCAGTCAGCATTATATTCCCTAGCTATGTTGTTGCAAATGGCAATATTTCATTCTTTTTTATGGCTGAATAACATTCAATTGTATATATACACACCACATCTTCTTTATCCATTCATCTATCAGTGGACACTTTGGCTGCTTTGGTAATTTGGCTATTGTTAATAATGCTGCGATGAACATATGGGTGCATGTATCCTTCTGAATAGATAGATAGATTGATTGATTGATTGATTGTAATTTTGGTGTAAATACCCAGTAGTGCGATTCCTGGATCATAGGGTAGTTCTATTTTTAATTTTCTGAGGAACCTCAAAGGGATTGCATTTTAATTTTCTTATGAACTATTTCAACCATACAGAAAACATAGAACATGTTATAATAACCATATGTGTACCCACAACCCAGTTTTCTTAAATCTTAACATTTTGCCACTTTTGCTTCACATATGTAATTAAAAACAAAAAATCTAAAACACTAGGGGAACAGATACTGCTTACTACAAAACTCTTACTGGGCCTGGTCTTTTCCCTCTCTTCCTTCCAGAGGTAACCACATTCTGAATATTTGCTTCTGCATATTATTAGTCTACTGGCCATGATGTATCGATAAATAATACTGGGTCACACATATTTAACATTATAGAACAAATGTCATACTGTACATATTATTTTGAAGCTTATATATATATATGTTTATATATGTTTTTGAGATTTATTCATATTCATGTAGTTCTAGTTCAGTAATTCTAAATTCAGTATAGCATGCTACAATTTATCCATTAGTCTATTGATGAACATTTTAATTTTTTTAAATAGATTTTTACTATTATAAAAAATGTTGCAGTGAATAGTATTACACTTGTCTTTTTCCACATATCTCCATGGATTTCCAATGGGTGTAGTGGAATTGTTAGGAGGAATTGTTAGGTTTTAGAATATATGAATATTGGGCTTTATAGATATTCTCCAAAGTAGTTGCCTCAACTCCTTTCCCAACAGCAATGCATGAGTATTCCTATTGCTCATCATTCTTGGGGGGGGGGGGCGGTGTACAGAAATTGTATCTTGTTTTCTTTTGAAACATCTTTGTGGAGATGTGATTCACATACCATACAATCCACCCATTAAAGTGTGTATATACTTGGGTGAATTTTAGTGTAGTCACAGAATTGTGCAGTCATCACCACCCTTTACTTAAGAATATTTTCATTACTCCCAGAAGACACCCCACACAAGATTTAACTGTAATTTATTATCTGTCTCTGTACATTTACCTATTCTGGACATTTTCTATAAATGGAATCATATAACACATGATTCTTTGTGATTAACTTCTTTCACTTCCCATGCTTTCTGGGTTCACCCATGTTCTAGCATGTATTAGTGCTTTATTCCTTTTTATGGCTGAATAATATTCTATTGTATGGATGTGCCATGTTTTATTTATCCAGTGGTATTCATGTGGTTTTTTTCCCCCCCATCTTTTGGCTATCATGAATAATGCTGCATAAACATTCCTGTACATGTTTCTATGTGGACTGTTTTTTGGATGAAGAAATCACACTTTGGATGCCCGGAGCAATAGGTAGAAGTCACAGGTGTCTACCTGGTGCAGGTGGGTGAGAAAGCAGCAGGGGCCCTTTCTCCAGGCCTCTTGGCTGCCATTGCTCAGAGTCCTGTCCTTCCCCCCGCCCCCCCCGCCGCCATCCTGCATGTGGCAGGCATGGCAGCGTGTGTACTTCCTAACCTTGGCTTCAGCCCCTCCCTGCAAGGGTCCGTGGCCACCCACTTGCCTTTTTGTGCATTAATAAATGTTCTGGCCTCCAATAGCATCTTACCTCAGCTACGGACTCCCAGACTGCCATTCTCTCTCTCTAGCACAGCAGTCCAGTGTTGTCTTTTGAAAGGCTTGTCTTCCCCACCCAAGGAGGGAGAGCATTTTCAGGTAAATTTATCAACTATCTGGGCCATAAATTTAAAAACCAAGCTTAGGAATTGCTGGGCAAGCTCCTGGCCTTGTTTTGTCTGCTTCATCCCCATGCCTCTGCATGGCCAGCTGTGGACTAGAAGATCTAGAAATTTATTTTAGACCTAATGGAAGGAACAACCACTTTTGATAAACTAATCTTGCTTGCTCTTTACCTAGGAGAACAGAATATTCTTGTAAGTTTTGCTTTCAGAGGTCAGAACTTTTCTCCCTTTTTCTTTTTTTTTTTTTTTTTTTTTTTGATATTTTATTTACTTGACAGAGATAGCAAGAGAGGGAACACAAGCAGGAGGAGTGGGAGAGGGAGAAGCAGGCTTCCCGCGGAGCAGGGAGCCCAATGCGGGGCTTGATCCCATCATGACCTGAGCGGAAGGCAGACTCTTAACGACTAAGCCACCCAGGAGCCCCTCTCTTTTTCTACTTTTTAAAATTCAATTTATATAAACTAATTTTTTAGTATTTCTTTTGTGTAGAAATAAGCAAATACAAATATGTATTCTTCCCTCTTAATCAAAAGGTAGCATGCTATACACAAGAATCTGCTCTTGGCTGTTTTGACTTTCAGTATCCTCTGGAGATCTTACAGGTTCGCTGTTATCCTTGCACACACTATACAACAGCTGCTTGGTATTTTGTTGTGTGAATTTAATTTAAGTGATATAATTTGCCCCTACCAGTGTCTTTTCCAGTTGTTTCCAGCCTTCCGCTCTTAGCAAACATACCGCAATCACATGTTTATATCTGCTTAGTTCCAGAAGTAGGATTGGTGGGTCCAAGCTGTGATGAATTACCCCCTCTATGTAGTCATATCATTTTTGTGCCTTTGCTTGTCTTAATCAGTCGGGTGTCTTAACTTTCAGAATTTTGCCAGTCTGATAGGTGTATGATTTTAATTTGCTTTTCTCTAAGAGTGAGATTTAACGTGTTTTCATATTTAAAAAACCATCTTAATATTTTTTTTTCTGTGAACTATCTGTATCCATTGCCCAGTTTTCCATTGGTTTGTGAGTCTTTTTCTTCATTGATTTCTGGTCCTTTATATATATTAGGGAGATTAATCTTTTGTCTGTGATATGAGCTACTAATTTTGGGTGAACTTTTCAGAAAGCTTTGATAACAGGTTTTGGTTGTTTTTTTTACATAGCTGAGGTCCTTCATACTGTATATGTAGTTCTGTGTTCTGCTTTCAGTCTTAACATTATATTGCCGGTATTCTTACTTTTCAAGTGTAACAGGTTTTATGCCTCAGAAGGAAATGGAGAGGGGTGTCCTGGAACGTAGAGGCTGTTACCCTACCTTGTTTGCTACTGGTAAGAAGGTGATAGAATAGCAGAGTTGGAAGAGCAGAGGATTTGGAATTAGGAAACATTGGTTTGAGTCCTGTCTTTGCCACTCACTGGTTATAACTGTTTAATAGTCCCCTAATTTCTATATAAAATATGAAATACAGGCTCTCTCAGGACATTTGTGAAGGTTAGCTCAGGCGAATTCTGTAAAGTATTTGGCAGACTCTAAAATGTTAGGCAGTTTTTGGCGTCTCTGCTGTGTGGCTCTGCTCACCAGTCTTCCCCAACTGTGTATATCCAAACATTAGACTTGCTCGAAGTAGTATCTCTAGGCTCTGTGAGATTATACAGTAAAAAAAGGGCAGTTATTAATATGGTAGAAAGCAATTTGATGCAGTACTAGGACAGTAATAAACTCAAAGGCCATAAATAGGTTTAATACATGAGAAGAGGGGTTACATTTTTAGAGAGAAACTTGTCCTGTCCTTGGGAGACGCAGAGGATGAAGAAGGGCAGGAAAATGTGGTATATGAATGCTGACAAGAAAGCTCAATAAATGTCATTGTCTAAGGCCAAACTACATATTTGAAACTGAATCTAAATGCCTTGAATTCATTAAGGTGGTTTCCCTGTAGGAGTTCACCCACCGCCTCATGCTTCAGCCACCAAGAAGCTTTTTAAAGCAAACAGTAATTAAGGTTGTTTGTCTTAAGGCAATAATAAACTATCTGATGGAATAAAAAAAATAGAATGTTCTTATTGTATCCCTCAGTTTTGTAATTTATTTTTAATTTTTCAAGAGATGGTACAGTCATATGGTTAAATATTCAAAAGGCACAAAGTCTTAGTACTCACAGCATACTTACTGTGTACCGGCTCTGCATTAATCCTCACTTATGAAGTAGGCATTACCATCTCCATTTTGCAAATGAGATACTGAGGAACAACGAGGTTAGGTAACCTCCCAAAGTCACGTAAGTAGAAAGAGGCAGAGTGAGGACTTGAACCCAGGCTGCCTGGCTCCAGAGTCTACACTCTGTGCTGTTTTGACAGATGTGTATTAAATAGTTCTGGGGGCGCCTGGGTGGTTCAGTAGGTTGAGCATCCGACTCTCGGTTTCAGCTCAGGTCATGATCTCAGGGTTGTGGGATCAAGCCCCGAGTTAGGCTCCGTGCTTAGTGGGGAGTCTTCCGGAGATTCTCTCCCTCTCCCTCTCTCTCTCCCCTCACTTATGTGTAGCACGTGCGCAGGTGCACGCTCTCTTTCTAAAAATAAATGAATAAATCTTAAAAAAATAGTTCTAGATGCAACCAGTCTTACAATCCATTATTTATCTTTCCAGAGATAGTCTATGCATATATAATAAAATCCAGAATTTTTTCTCCATTTTTCTTTTTTTTTTTTTTTTAATATATATGGTAGCATTCTATGCACAGTATCTTCTACTTCTTCCTGAATGATGTCTTGGATTATGATATAATTACTTAAGGCTCTTCCTCATTTGTTGTTGTATCTGTATATAGTACTCCATTGTATGGATGGACCATAATTTAACGATCTCGTGTTGACAGTGTGCAGTCCTTTGCCATTCCAAACAGTGCTGCAGTGAATACCTTTTTGTACATAATCATTTTGAACCCATGCAAATTGATCTGTAGGATTAATTCCTGCAAGTGGAAGTGCTGAGTCAAAGAATATGTAAGTTTGTGTATTTGTACCCATGTCTTTTTTTTCCCCTTATTTTGGTTCTTGCCTCTGCCCCATGGCCTGACCCTACAGTACTATGCTCCGACCACTCCCCCACATGCTCACCTGTACCCGTTTCTTTTATTTCTTTTGTTTTATTTTTTTAAAGATTTTATTTATTTATTTGACAGAGAGAGACACAGAGAGAGAGGGAATACAAGTACGGGGAGTGGGAGAGGGGAGAGGCAGGCTTCCTGCCGAGCAGGGAGCCCGATGTGGGGCTCGATGCAGGGCTTGATCCCAGGACCCTGGGATCATGACCTGAGCTGAAGGCAGACGCTTAATGACTGAGCCACCCAGGTACCCCTGTACCGTTTCTTTTAAAGCTAATATTTTACAACCAAAGATAGGTACCGTTTCTATTGATTTTGGCTTTCTCATTTTGCAAACAAAAAACCTTATGGAGAGAACCATGCTTTTGACCTTTGGAAACCTCTGGGAAAATAGAATTATAACCTTATCTGTGTATAATTTAAGTGAATTTGGAATTAATATACAAGCCAGTGTCTTAAATATCTATTTGTTATTAGTATATTATTTCCCTGGGTGGGTAAGGGAGGTGGGGAAACCTTACTTTCAGGAGAAGATATGATACCATGTTTTTGCAAGTTAGCTTTTAGCAGGGCCATTGTGCATTCAGTAGTCCTGAAATATAGTAATAAATGTTGACTGTTTTGGTTATGCTGACAAGAGTATGGGAGAATTAGCTCAATGAATATTGAATTAAAGCATGCATAGAGATGAACAACAAAGCTTTTTTTTTTTTTTTTTTAAGTAATCTCTGCACCCAACATGGGACTCAAACTCATGACCCTGAGATCAAAAGTCGCATGCTCTTCTGACTGAGCCAGCCAGGCACGCCCCTGTCCCCTACTTTTTTTTTTTTTTTTTAAGTACAGGTAGCTTCTAGTTTAAAGATACCAGAAAAGGACACATAGTGCTCTTTTATGAATTAAAGGAACTATTTTGGAAAATATGGGCCATATTTAAAGTTTGTGAGTTTTTAAAGGGGAGAAAGGGGAGAAAACCTATAAACAATAACAAGAAAATCTGGCCGGGATGGAATCCTGTTTGGCATAGTGGCATAGTCACCTGGCCCCTCAGAGTCCCTCTTGCCTCAGAAGAACTTGTACTTTTGCTCTGCGGATTTTGTTAGCATATTTTGAAAGTTCTATTGAACTTTATTAAAGATGTATTTATATTAGTAGCATGTTTGTCAAAGTATAGAGTATATCTAGGAGCATTAAGGGATGCTGTGCAGTAATGTGGATTAATTCATTCGATTGCTTTCCTTTTAGTACCTGGCTGGGGTCATCTGTTCTAAATCACACTGTGTATACTTTATAAATGAGTTGGAAGGATGAGACCTTGAGGGGTGATTTTAGCCCCAACCCATCATTTTTATAGAGGAAGAAACATTGGACTACGAGATGAAGGAGTGTGACCGGGATTAGGCCATCGATCCTGCTTAGAACTCAGGCATTCTGAGTTCTGCCCAGTGCAGTGCTCTGTGGTTTTGTCAGTGCCACGGGGGCCTTAGGGCAGCAGGGCATGCGTGATGGTGCGATGAGGGCTACACGTGAACTTTACTTATTTCACAGTTTTACTTGACATGACCCTGAATTCAGGTGGAAAAAGGAGGGGAATTTGGTCTTTTTCTCCTCTGTACTTCATAGTTTATGGTACATAGTACCCAAACCTATTTTGTGACTCATAATGTTTTGTTATTGCTGTGTGAACACATAAAGACTTAATGTGGTTTTAGCCTGTGACCCTTGCAACCATTTATAGTATTGTTTCAGTGGGAGGGAGAAATGAGTTCTGAGTTACAGCCTACTTGCACATAAACTTTGATGGTCATCTTTGTTAGGAATTGGTTATATTTGGGATAATGTTAGTGAACTTAATGTTACTTATTCCAGTCTTTTGACCTTCCCTAAGACATAGTAAGCATTACATTGGTCAACAATCTCTTATCCTACAATTCTAAAATCCTAAAATCTGTGAAAAGATTTTTGGAATTAACCTGAACTACTGTGAGGCTATGCATAGTCTCTGTCTAATCTGCTCCGCATAAATATTGATAACTTGGCCTGGTGTAGTATTAATTTGTTTTATTTTGGGATTTGGTTATACCTGGAATCCTGGAGGAGGTATCACATAACATGTGGTATGAGCTTCTTTCTAAAATATAAAAAATTCTGAATTCTTAAACACCTGTCCCCAAAGATCTCAGTGAAAGGATTGTGTGTCTGAACTTATCTCTGACTTATGCTTTGCAGGTTTCAGAGTACTTTCATACTTAGTCTGTTTTTCCCAACAACCTTGTGAGACATATAAGGCAGATAGAAACACTTAGGGAAAGGTGAGCCCTAGATAAGTGCTTTCCTAAAGTCACCTGGGTCAAAAGTGGTAGAGCTAGAGTTAAAAGTTCTGTTTATCCTGGCGAATACCAATTCATGTCCCAAGTATCACATCCTCTGCGACATTCATCCATGCCTTACCCGCGTGATGTGGACTTGACCTCCTCACCCTTTAAGTTCTGTAAGCCATCTGGACATTAATCTCAGGGTCTGTGACAGTGTAGTTCACTTAAGTGTTTGTATGTTGGCCTTCCCATATCAGGTTGTAAGCCTTTTGAGGTAGGAAATGGATCTTGTTAATTCCTATTCCTGGTATCTTTCATGGTACCTGGGTCAAGCCAGGTCCTAAAAGTGTGTGGAAGGAGTAAATGCAGGAGTGTGCTTGGAGGCTCATGTTACTTACAGTGCTCTTTCCACACCGTATAGCTGATTATAGGGATTTATCCTTTCATTCTACACAGTTCTTCTACAAAAGGAGTAAAGGATTTACATATCACCTACTTTCTTAAAGACAAGGTTGCAGCCAATAGCCAATAGAAATTTCTTTTGGTAAAATAATAGTGGGATACATTTATTTGGAATCATTTTTAAATTATATCTTTAGGCTAGCTTCATGTATTAAAGCTTCTGATAAGAATTGGAATCTTTAAGTACTTTTTTACTATACTCTTGACCACACAACAGTAATTCAGTGGTAAGTTTTTATGAGTGACTCTGAAACTAAACTTGGCAAGTTGTGTACAAAGACTTTTACAGTATAAAATAGGAAGGTCAACTAATTTGCAAATTACTTTTCCTGTTTCCTCTTTTCCTGAGAGTGCTAACGCAGACCAAAAAAAAAAAAAAAAAAAAGCAAAAAAAAAGCTTTGATTCCAAATTTGTTACTGCCATCTATTTACATAATTTTTTCTCGAAATAAATAGCTTGTTACTGAGTGGGAAATAATGTACATTTGTGCTGACAGGGTGAACTCTGATTGCCATCTCAAATACAGTTTTTTCCCCTTTTCTCCATCCCTAGTCTTCTGTATTTTTAGGTAAGAGTCATTAGGTCTTCTTCACTACTCTTGAGCAAACCTTTTGAAAGGGTTTCTATTTGTTTTCAGAAACTTTTTTTGTGAAAGAAAAGAGGAGCAGTGAGAGTTGGCAGAAAAAAAGAACATAGAATATGGTTTAAAATATCATCATAAATACTATATAGTAAGTTTCATCAGAGCGGGAATTATGATTTGTTCACTGCTGTATCCCAGGGCTTGGAAGGATGCTTGGCACACAGTAGGCATGCAGGAGCTACTTGTTAAATGGATAATATTGACATTTTCTGTTGTGATTGTTATTGTTGTTTTTGTTTTGTCTTGTTTAATTTTACTTTTTCTTGGACCATTTAAAGTTCCCTATCATACCTGACTCTTTAAACATTCACATTCTTGGATCACAGGACTGCCCTGTAAACTCTTCTTATGAACTTTTGAGTACATAGGGTTATTTCCTTGGGTGAGAGCTAGAGGAAAAAAAGAAGTATTCATCTTTCATAGATCATGTTTCACATGGGCATACTTGAGCCCAATTCTAGCCGGACTCCTATAAAAGTTCAAAGGACCAATCAAACACCAACACTAGAACTGGTCTTGGAGGATGTTGCAAATCCTACAACTACTTCTCTCATCCTTGTTAGCCATTACTCCTTGAAACCCTGGGTATGCAAGTCACTATCACCATCCTATTTGTTCTGAAAATGGTTTTCTCAAACAGCTTTAGTCCTCCTAAAACGCGGGTCACATTATGTCATTCCCGTTCTCAGAAAGTTGGAATGGCACGCCATTGCTTGTAGAACATACATACATTCCCTGGGTTAGCATTCAGGGCTGTCCACGAGTAGTCCTAAACTGTCTTTCTAGCCTCATTTCCTGTGTAATTCTTCTGCCGTAGACATAATCCAACCAACGAAGACTTGGACTTTGTATCATTTGATTTTTTGTGTTTGTGCCATGCCCTTGTTCTGCAATGACTAACTCCCCTGTTTACGTGGAATCCTTGCTGTCCTCCCTAACTTCATCGGTTCAAATATTGCTGCATCTGGGAATTTTTTCCCGTTTTTTTCTCTTGCTTTCTATATTCTGCCTTGTCTTTTTATTTTCATGTAGTTTTCTATATAATTGTGTCCTCTAGATTCTAAATTCATTGAGAATAAGGCCTTATCCAGTTCTTATTTATTGTATCTCCCGCCCCCCCTCCCCAGTGCCAGCCTTCTTTGGCTTTCTTGGCTTGTAGCAGCCTAACTCCACAATCTGTCATCACCTTCCCTCTGTGTCTGTGTCCAAATTTCCTTTCTCTTATGAGGACGCTAGTCATTGGATTAAAGCCCATCCTAATCTATCTCGTATGATTTCATCTTAACTTGATTACATCTGCAAAGACCCTGTTTCCAAACAAGGTCATATTCACAGGTACTGGGAATTAGGAATTGAGGGACATGATTCAACCCACAACACGTGGTTATATATATTTTATTTTTACATTTTTTTATTTAAATTCAGTTAGCCAACATATAGTACATCATTAGTTTCAGATGGGTTTTATATATATATATGTATGTATGTGTATATATATATATAAAAGAATTCTGTTTTCTGTACTTAACTCCTTTGAACTGTTGCTTGTCACCTTTCAGGTAAGTAATTTAGACTTTGGTCACTTTCTTGCTGCTCTTGAGTAGTTCCAGAAATAAGGTCTGGTTTCAGTTCCTGGCAGATTTTAACATCATAGAATCTTAAAACTGAAGAGGGTCCATCTAAGTCCTTTTGTTTAAATTTTACAGTAAGAAAAGGTAGATAAACCATCTTATTTTCTTCTGCCTGCAGTCAGACATCTGTGGCCATAGATAGACAAATCATACCAGGAACCAGTGTTCTGTTCTTGCTTTCAACCAAAGCAAAGAAATGAAGTAGTTCTGATTAGAATAAACATCTTTCAAATAGATATCTTAAGGCAAAAGCCCAAGGCTTATTTTTTTATACCTCTTTGAGTTATGTAGAGTTGCCCTCAGTAAAACACTAGGAACCATGGTTGGTGCTCACAGAAGCCCCACAATAACTTTTGGTTGAACGTTGAAGGGAATGCCGACACGCAGAAGATACATGTGGCATGTGATGTTGACTAACTGAAGCATTGTATTATGGAGGATGGTAGGGGAAAGAGCTGACAGTGTGCTGGGGGATTTCCCTAGATTATCTCTTTTAATCTTCACACTAGGCCCCACTGGTGCTGCTTGGGGGAACTTGCCCAAGGCAGTCCCACCAGTGGGAGGCAGAGCTGAGACTTGATCCCAGGCTTGTCTTACTCTGAAGCACTCAGTTAATCTCCTTTGTCCTGCCTGTATTTTCTTTGTCAAATTACTCAGCTGTAATTTCCTCTACTAATACTAGTAATGACAGCTGACAAGATTTTAATTAGGTATTAAATAAGACAATATTCATATGGAAGAAGGAGAGTGGAGTTTGCCATATATTTTATAAAACATACCTTTTTAAGGTATTTGGGTCAAAAAATTAGACAGTTTAACATACGCAATTTCCCTTTCCGTATCTTTTATTTCCATTCTTTTAAAATTGGAAAAATAGCATGACACATTTAATAAGGTGGTATGATCATTAAAATCTCGGCTTTTCTAGTCAGGCTGTCCTCAGTTTGAGGTTGGAGTTGTGGTTACTCCTCAAAAGGATTGAACAACTTGCTTCATAAATTATAAAGCTATTTTGGCAAAGTGTAATTGTTGGGGCAAAATAAGTCAAACAAGAAAAAAGGACAAACCCTCTTTGCTTTCTCGCTTTCAACAACTTCAGCCTGTGTACTATGTTTTAATAATTTTGGAGGCTATTTTTTTTTGAAGGTTTTTTTAAGTAATCTCTATATCCGGTGTAGGACTCGAACTTTGTGTAATTTTAAAATGTAGTGGTTTGGGGACAGTAATCAGGACTTTTTGGGTTGTAAGTGACAGAAAACTAACTCCAGGAATAGTGCTCTCTCGGAAGCAGCCAGCCTCGATTGCCCACAAGAATCTATCTCACTCCATTGCTTACCTCTGCTTTCCTCCACATTGACTTCATTTTCAGAGATAGGCTCTCACATCATAACGGCAAAAAACAGGGTTATCATTTGCCAGCCGAGCATCTGAGTTTGGGGATTGGCTTTCACAGCCTAGCTGGGGGTCTGATTGGCCAGGACTGGATCACAGACGACCTGTGGACCGAGAGAGAAGAAAATGATTTCCAAAATAAACTTGCCATGTTGTTATCAAAATCAGGAGGAAGGGATGCCGGACATGGTAGTTTAGAACATAGGTTGTTATAAGAAGGTACGAACAGAACTTTCTATTTTTGGGGGCTGGGATTTAAGAAAACTAATCTGCTAACTTGAAAGAATATATTCAATATTAACTACCACTGCCTGAAAAAGGAAAGAGCCAATAACGCACAACTTGTGGTTGGGTACCAGACACTGTAGCAGTTTTTTTTTTTTTTTTTTAATTGTACCATTAACAATTCTCTTAAGTAATTAGTAACATTTTGGAGCCCTTACCACATGTCAGCCTCTATGTGAAACACTTTACATATTTAATTCCCACTGCAGCTTTGTGAGGTTGGCATTAATATTCTCATTGTGCTGATGAAAAAATGGAATCCAGATGTATCTGACTTCCCTGTAGTTGATGATCTTAGTATTTCAGTTTGCTTTTGTTAGTCTGCCTCCCTAACTTTCTATCATCCATATCTGGGGAGCTCCTCCTCCTTCCACAACTTTCTCTAGGTAGGTAGCACTCCTTTTGCCCCCATCACCCTTGCATCCCACTGCTAAGTCTTAGCGGTTCTGCCCCCTGCTGAACCCACCTCCAGGATCTGTTTGCTTTTCTCTACATCAGTTGCTGTCCCTCTCACCTTCCTGACTAAAGACCTGAACTCTGATAAGAAATTCTGTCTAGCCTTCTTGCTTCTAGTCTTGATCTCTCCCCCACCCCTGTTTTCCTTAGAGGAGCCAGGTTGAATTTTTTTAAAAAAGTATAGATCTGAGTTTATCAGTCTTTGTTCATCTTGACTTCTTGTTGCACTTAGGGTATGATCTTGGCTCCTGCCTGTCTTCCCAGCCTACCTCTTGAGCTCCTCTTCTCTGGCCTTTTTTTTTTTCCTTTCTCTTCTACATCTTACCATGTACTTCCCTCTTCCTATCCTGTTCTTCATTCTCACTCTTTCTTCTTTTTTTAAAGATTTTTTTTTTTTTTTTTTATTAGAGAGAGCATGAGCAGGGGGGAGGGACAGAGGGAGAAGCAGGCTCCCCACTGTTCAGGGAGCCCAGTCTGGGGCTGGATCCCAGGACCCTGGGATCATGACCTGAGCCAAAGGCAGATGCTTAACTGACTGAGCCACCCAGGAGCCCCTCACATTTTCTTTCTTTAACTCTTACTTCTTTAAGCCTGTTTAAATGTTACTTCCTTAAATCCTCTGTTTTTTGTTTTTGTTTGTTTGTTTTTTGCTTTCTTATTAAGCTCTACACCCAACATGTGGCTTGAACTCAAGACCCCAAGATTAAGAGTCACATGTTCTACCAGCTGAGCCAGCCAGATGCCTGCTTCACTTCCTTAAATCCTTAGGGACTTCCCTGCTCCTCAGATCTGAAAATATGAGACTCCTTTACTTTTCCTTTCTGCATTTAGGACAATCTGTAGTTACGTATTCATATCATTATTAGCCCAGTATTCCCCACTAAACCACGTTCTTTGTGAGGATAGGGACAGGTCTGTTTAGTTAACTGCTGAATATCTAGCATCAGGACCGCAGTGCCTGAATCATAGTGGGCATGCAAATATGTGTTGAATGGATCAACAGACTAATAACTGAAAATATCCAAAGCAGTGCGTTTTATATTTATTCATTTTTTAAATTTTTTAAAAGTAAGCTCTTTGCCCATCATGGGACCTGAACTCACAACCTGGAGATCAAGAGTCACAGGCTCTACCACCTGAGCCAGCCAGGTGCCCCAAAGCAGTGCATTTTAAATGATTACCCTTTTTATAGTTCTCCATTCTCACTTCATTCATTACTCAAGAACAAACTTAGGTTTAGAGCAGTTTTATCCCAGCAACTTTTGGTTTTACTTAGGAATGTTAAAGGACAAAAATTTAACCAAGTACATTTGAAGTTCTAATTGGCTCTCTTACTCAATTCATGAATGGGCGGCATCCCATCCAGCAAGTAGAGGGGTTCTCTGAGGAGTTGTACAGAATGGACGGTTTTTACGGGAAGGAGGATGGAGCAAGGAGTTAATGGCAAAAGAAAAGAAAGGATTGTTTCAGGCTAGGTCATTTTCCCTCAGGGGCAAGGACAAGGGTCTTAGGCATATTACCTCATCTTCTTTAGGCCTGGAGAAGGCCCAAGTGACAGACTACCTCATGTTGGTCAGCAATTCCTGACTGGTTAATACTGTATTTCTAGGGGAGGTTGAAACTGTGTTTAAGTTAGGTGTTAAGTCCTGATTTGGTGACTTGGCTTCAGTGACACCATTTTGGGCCTGTGGTTTTCTTTTTAACAGGAATAAGGCATGCTTCCTTTATTGCTGATTGTTATTGTTAGCAATTCAGATTCTCTACAGTGATGCACTTGTTTTTTTTTTTTAAGATTTTATTTATTTATTTGAGAGAGAGCATGAGCAGCAGGGAGGGGTAGAGGGAGAAGCAGACTCCCCACTGAGCAGGGAGCCCGATGCGGGACTCGATCCCAGGGCCCTGGGGTCATGACCTGAGCCAAAGGCAGACGCTTAATCAACTGAGCCACCCAGGCGCCCCTGCACTGGGTTTTCAAAACTTCTTTATCAGAGCCAGCTATAATAGAGGAAAGTTCTAAATTTTAGGATATGTCATTCCACTCCATTTAACCTGAGCCTGGGTGGGTGGGAGAGGAAGAGAGAAGGCCCTGCTCACTTGCTCCAAATGGTTCCCTGACCAGTAACACAGAAGCTTGAACAGTCCTGTACATCAGGTGTGCCATCCCAGAATGCAGGCATCCAAATTTAGCTTTCTCTACACATCCTTGTGATTTCTGGTGGCTGTCTTTGCCCAGAGTGGCTTTGGAAGGAGATCTTCCCAACCTTTGTCGTGGACATTTGGTGATACTTGTATGGCCCATCTGAGCCCACAGACGAGGCTATCTGCCCCTGGGTATGAGGGTGTGACGGGGTCATCATCTCTGCACCCTTGTGGCCTTCTGCTGCACATAGGTGCACTGGCTGGGAAACCTAGCTCTCCACGATCATTCCAAGTGTTGTGGATAATGTAAATTTTTCTCCCTGTTTAATCCACAGTTGGTCATGTTCGGAGTTGGACTTGAATGAGATCCGCCTGATAGTTTACCAGGACTGCGAAAGGAGAGGCAGACAAGTCTTGTTTGATTCTAAAGCGGTTCACAAGACTGAGGAGGTAGCAACCCAGGTATGAAATGCAGGTTTGCTTTCATCTTTTTTTATTTGTGCTGTTAACCACCCCTCTGAGCAATCATTTATTAATTCATAATCTTCTCTTTGGGCTGTATTGTACAGTATCATTAATGGTTCAGAAGAAACAGAAAGGCTCTCCGCCACCCCACCCTGCTGCATTTGTACTCTTATTAATATACACAGGTGAAACTGTTATCAAGGAATCATGACAGATGCTCAGTAGTGTACTATAAACATTACTAGAGGTAAATTTGCTGGTGAGTTGCAATTCAGTAGTATTTGGATGCCAAACATGTGCTGTGCAATAGGGAAACTGAGAACTCTAAAGTTCATAAAGTGTTAACCTGAAGGGAAGTTAATAGATCATTCTGTCTAGTATTTCACATAGATAATAAGAGGTATTACGTTGCACTAGGTTAAACAAAATTAAATAGCTTCCTTACCATAGGACTTCAGTATGCTAACATACACTTTCATCTTCAAAAGGGAGTGCTTCTCAAATCCATCTGACCAAGGCAGCTTTATTTATTTCCTATTTTTAGTGGAGAGCAGGGTGGTGGTGATGGTGTTCTGGGGTGGGGCGTGGGGGATCTGGGATGGGTAAAGTGAGGACGTAATAGCCCTTGATCCCTTAGAGCCAGAACAGGAACGTTATCAGGTCACGTGTCTGGATCCAGTCCTCCCTCAGTCTTCTGGACATCAACCCAGGATACTTCTAAGTTGTCACCTTTAGACTTTTCATTCTTTTCATGTTCAATACCTTGCTATCTATACTGACCAAATTCTGGCAGTTCATAGAATGTGTAGCTAAGTAAATGAATAGTTTATTTCACGGCCTTTGTTTCATCAGGGCCAAGGGGCTCTTTTCCTGCTTTTGATAAAGATCATTTCTGCAGGAAGGAAGTATTTGGTTAAAGGCAGTTTGGCTGAGTAGATTCCATAGTGCTTTAAAGTGGAAGTCTGCCAGGTAGCTAATCATTACAGTAGTTGTTGGGCTTGTTAGGTTGGGGGTGGGGGAGGGATCTCTCAAGTGATTCACCTGTAGGCTTTAATGGTAGATTTGTATCAAAGTTGAGGTGAGCCGGCACTTCACCCTTTGGTGGACAGGACATGGTCCCCTTGATTTCCCACATTGTTTCCTGTTTCCCTGAAGGCCTTTCACAGGTAGTTTAGTGGGACACCCGCACGCCATCACTAGGGCTCCTCTTGGTAACAGGTGGAGAAAAATTCTCACTGGTTTTCAAAAGGAACTGGAATTTTGGCATATCGATATGAGAGCAGTGATAACACTGGAGTCTGGAAGTACTCATTTAATCGAGAAGGCAGCTAGTGCCAGAGGGGTTCATAACTTGCCCAAGGCTACAAAAAGAGTCCAAAAAAAAAAAAAAAAGAGTGCTCTATTCACGTACCAGGTATTAGCTCCAATTATAGACTGCTCAGTATGTTGTACCCCAGCCAGAGGGTCGAGCAGTCCGTGAGGCAGGTGTGGACTTAGTGTTACTTTAGGCTCCCTGAGGGGCTGTGTTTCTGGTTTAAGTGGTATTAAGTAACAGCTAGAGCTGAAGAGGGTGTTGAAGGAGTGCCCAATACCCGGGAATGACCAAGGATGACTTTGAGTGCCATCGCTGCAGGAGTGGCTATTATGGACCAGCACAGTGTGTGTTTTCCTTACATTCTTTTCCCATTTTCAGCCCCCCACTCCCTTGGCAAGCACAAGACCTCATGAGTTTGTATCAAGCACATGACTGCTGGCATTTGCATGAGACCACCAATGTGACTGTCACATTGGAGATTAGATAAGCTGCAGTTGCATTCATGTTTTTCCAAGCAAAAGCTGCCCACAGAAAAGCAAGTGGGACTCCGACAGAATAGAAACAACCCGTCATAGGTGGCACAGGTTGCTTCTGTAGGGAGTAATATGTTTTGTTGTAGGAGGAAGGGCAAAATTAGTAAAGGGGTACTGTCTTTATACCTTTATGTCACTGTCATAACTCTATTTAGGGAATATATAGTAGATAATCTTCTATTACCCCTAACCTTTAGAGGTCACTTTTCCATCACATGATGTATAATTCACAGGAGCTCCTATTTCAGAGTTTTGGTTCATCTTTCACAAATTCGACCTCATGATTTTCTCTCCTGTTACCTTTAGAGGAGTGCTAGAGAAGGTGTGCCATTAAAAATACAGACTCAGACTTTCCAAATTAGTAATTTTGCTTTCTTACTTAGTTCCATTTGCCTGGTAAAATTTTAAATTTGAAGCAATTTCTTTCTCCACGTCAATATTTATAGATTATGACTCTCCACAGTACTAACAGATTCATTAATAACCCAGAGATCAGATCTCACTGACGATTTCAAGACAGGAATTGAAACATAAATAGCAGTTGAATTACTTGAGAATATTCACACTACATAACTCCCGTCTTCTGTCCAGTTACCTTTCTTCTGCGTGCCTCCTTCCCAGATACTATAGACTCCGGGAAGCACATTTTTTGTCCTCAGCAAGAAGGGGAAGAAAGCTTCTGGTTTTCTGTGCAACTGAGGCACAACATAACAGAGTGATTTAACAAAGAAATGCCCAGTGAAGAGCGTGTTGTGGGAGCCCAACACACTTAGCAGTGCTTACCTTGTCTGTCTCCTCAGAAATCAGAGGATGCCCCTATTAAACTGGCAGCCAAGTGCTGTCAGGGCAGTGGCGGCGGCGGCAGCCTCTCATCCCAGAGCTCTTCCGGGGGATCTCTACAGCACGCCAAGGAGCAGCTCCCAAAGTACCAGGTAAAACCGTCCCTGCCATGTCCCACAGCCCCTGGGACTGAAACCATTTACTGTAATTTCTCCACAAGGAAGAATACTTGCTTGAGGCTCCTACTCCAGGAACATGAGCATACGTATTCGAAGATGTGCTCTTAGATGTTTCATGTCAGTGCTGTTTTCACACTTCGGCTTTTGTCTCTTGATAAAAACTATAATGAAGGCGAGGTGACCCAGTATAATACATACTGAATGAGGAAGAAATATTGCAAACGAGGTAAACCCTTCTGTTTTGCTTCCTTTGTTGCCCGAACCTGATGAAAAAGCACGGATTTTCCAGTTTTGTTTTAAGAATTTCAAGGATTCTGAGAATGTATATGGGCATCCTAAGAAAATAGCACTTGCCAGTCGGGAGGAAGAGAACCGTGTTTAGGAGGAGAAAGAAAGGGCAAGATGTAACTTGAGTGTGAGGGATACAGGGCTGGTAGCAGGTGTGTGTGTGTGTGTGTGTGTGTGTGTGTGTGTGTGTGTGTGTGTGTGTGTGTGTGTGTGTGTGTGTGTGTGTAAGGCAGTAGAGGATAGGGATTAGGGTTATTGAAAAATATTGGCGTACTAGACATAGGGGAAGAAATGTTTCATAAGTACTGAAGAGCAGGAGGGTGTAAACTAATGGAGGATGTATCATTTTTTTTTTTTTTTTTGACTCTTGGAATTTTTCATGTTGCTGGAAAAGCAAAGCCAGGTAAATTGCCAGCAGCCATTGGTCTATGGAACTTTGTTAATTTCATGTTCAGGATTGGGCCCTGCGTTTGCGCTTATTTCACAGTGCTCCTGGTCTCAAGGCAGTTGGTGATTAAAAAAATATACAGTGAAATTTTCAGCTAGTTGAGAATTACAGTTGGCATGTAGACCTTGTACCCCAAGAAAAAGCAGATTACAAAATGCAGGTGGTGGGTGGAAGTTATTAATAAAAAACGTGAAAGACAGTTGGTTTCTGTCTGCATGTAGTGAGAAGAGGTTGGCGTGAGCTATAACCAAACAGAGGGGAGCCTAGTTAAACAAGGCTGATAGATTTATGTTTCTCTTTCCTTCTCTGTAAACATGTCTAAGTAGGAGTGTATATGTGCATTTGTGTGTGCATGTACTTGTGTGTGTGTGTGGATTTGGAGTTTAAAAAAAAGATTGAGAAGAGAAAGTTAAGAACAATTCCCATGTTTTTGCTTGGGTGGAAAGCAAACTAGCGGAGAATCTGGCACCGGATGGGCTGGGTCAGAGAGAGATGGTTGTCTTGGTCAGGCTGTGCTGGGGTGCCTGCATCATATCCTAATAATACATTACCATTACACATATGTGATAAAATACGTATTACATATAACATATATGATATGTAATAATATATTGTTATGATATGTGAATGAATGCATTTGGATATAGGATTCTAGAGTTCAGGGAGGGGTCTAGGCCTAGAGATTAAGATGTGGGAGGTATGCCTACATAAAGAATAACCAGAATCCCAAGAGTGGTTGAGAGTGTGGACGGTGACTAGGAGTGCCCTCTGAGGAACATCCCTGTTCAAGGGATGATCTAAGAAAGCAGAGATTCAAAAAGGAAAGTAGATAAAAGCAGCAGCTATTGGCAGAGATGTTTAAGAAAGCAAACTGGAAAGTGTACTGGATTTGACTGGATTTGACTGGAAGGCAGAGGCTATATCACTAGGGCAGTTTGAGTAGACGAGGCTACAGTAGGTTAAGCAAATGAGACTTGGGAAAGTTGGAGGTAGCTCAGGCCTACCCTTGTGGATGACCGAAGGGACAAGAAAGACCGGTCAGAAGCTAGAGGGGTCAAATATTTTTGAAATATTTTTTGGTAAAATTTTCAAGGTATCAGACCGTCTGTTACATTTTGGACCCTCACAAAAACTCTCCCTGGGCCAATTGGCATTTTCATTCAACACTGTTAATTATTTAGGTGAATAGTATTGAACTGTTTTTCTTTTCAGGATGTATTTTTGGTACCAAGAGAAGAGTTACCCTGTTTTTTTTTTTTTTTTTTTTCAGAACTTAATCTTTCTCTGTAGAGTTTATAAATGTCTCCATTTATAATGAAAAATCTTTGTTTTTCATAACAAGATTAAGAATGATCCCTTCTGAGACACTGCGATCCTGTATGGAGATATTGTGCATAAAGATGAAATCATGAACACAAGTAATAATTTGGAGGGATAAATAGCCAATCACCATTATAGATTAAGATGATCAGTTTCTGCTTTGAATTTTAGTTACCTGCTACACTAAAGACGGACCCATAGATAAATAAGCGTTATTTTCTGTTGCATTACACATCACGTTGTGCCACATAGTAACTTTGGTTTTGGTCTCTTTCCTGTGTGGCAGTACACAAGACCAGCTTCTGATGTCAACATGCTAGGGGAAATGATGTTTGGCTCAGTCGCAATGAGTTATAAAGGCTCCACTTTAAAGATACACTATATCCGGTGAGTTTGAGCTTCTTTTTCTACTAGTTGGGAGAAATGGAATGGTGATACTGGCTTCTTAATTCAAAATGCATCTCCCCCCCCCCGCCCTTTTTTTGTCTTCTTCCAGTTCTCCTCCACAACTGATGATTAGTAAGGTATTCTCTGCTAGAATGGGCAGCTTCTGTGGGAGTACAAATAAGTAAGTGTGGGATTTTGTACCAGTCTTTCCCCCTCTCCCCCATTTTTTTTAAGTGGCTATTTCTGGCTAGAGTAGTTCTTCCAGGGCCATACATTCTTTTGGAAATGAGAAGTGGGAAGGGTCCGCATTAACAAAGGGATTTTAAAAGTGGCCATTTTCCTGTACATAATGAGTATGAAAAGGCCTTTGACTTTATCAGGTGGCCTTAAAGAGAAATGACTGTTTATTTTCCAACATTATTTTATCTTAAAAAAAGAAAAACAAAAAACCTGCTGGTTAGTTTGTTAATTTATTTCTAAAGGAATGAAGTACGTGGTGAGTTTTTCCAGGCTGCTAGGCATATGTATGGCAGGATGGGTCATATGTGCTCACCATCTCTTCAGCCATCAGTGTGGCCTCTCTGATTGATAGGTACTTAGGCTGTGCACTCTTCTGATCTTCGCTCCTTTTGAGTTTTTTTCTTCCTCTAATTTTATACTTTTGTGTAGACTGAGAATACTGATGTGTCTAACTTAACTTTTATTCATGTATTTTGAACTTTTCAAGCAGAAATAGTTCATATGCTTCATTTTTGAATAAAGCAAAAACATTTGTTATACTTTGGTAAGTTTGAAAGAAGTTTGTTATAAATTAAAGGGGTATTCTTAGGGGTCAAATGAAGGCTGTTCTTTTTTATATTCCTGGGAAATTAAAAATATTTTCCTTTGTAAATTTCTGTACCACTGAGTAACTCTGCTTACTCTTCAACAAAATAATGAATTTAACTTTTCTTTTTTAATTGATTTCTTTTTTAAGCTTTTATGTATTCATTTGCCAGAGAGAGAGAGAGTGTTTACAAGCAGGGGGAGTGGCAGGCAGAGGGAGAAGCAGGCTCCCCACTGAGCAGGGAGCCCGATGTGGGACTCGATTCCAGGACCCTGGGATCATGACCTGAGCCGAAGGCAGATGCTTAACTGACTGAGCCACCCAGGCGTCCCTGATTTTAACTTGTTTAAGCATTTAACATTGGACTGGCATTACCTAAGCCCTTATGGGAATGATTTTTTTTTCTCTTGTGAGAGATTCTTTTTCAGACTCTTTCAGTTATTACACTAATTCCCTATAATAGAATATTGAGCTCAGATTTAAGTAAAAATTATTTTGGCCTCATTATGCTGTATTACCCTCAAAGTCTTTTTTTTTTTTTTTATTTATTTGCGAGAGAGAGCATGAGAGGGAGGAGGGTCAGAGGGAGAAGCAGACTCCCTGCTGAGCAGGAAGTCCGATGTGGGACTCCATCCCAGGACTCCAGGATCATGACCTGAGCCGAAGGCAGTTGCTTAACCAACTGAGCCACCCAGGCGCCCTACCCTCAAAGTCTTGATATTTATTTTACTAGCTAATAAATCAAGTAAATTATTAAAATCTGCTTCTCTCACATTTGTGTTTATGAGTAACTCAACTTTTTAGATGTTGCAAAGTCAAACTCCTATAGGAATAATAATTTCTATTCTATCATCCTGCTGAAAAGAGTTGCCAAATTGCTTGTAGATGTTAACTAAGAATTCAGATGAATTTCATTTTGCAGGTTTATGTGAAATTACCCTTGAAATGAATGGCAGCATCTTGGGTATCAGTTACTGAAGCACAATTTAAAAATGAATAGCAGTATCCTAGCTGTCTGTCACCAAATCAAAATTGGTTAGAGTTTAACGCCCCATTTTATAACGTGAAACTGTTAGGAAAGCATTGTTTAGTTTTATAGGTTGGACTGCCTCCAAAAAGCTTTTCTTGTCTTTTCCTCCAACAAATTCCCCTGAAGTTTGGTTTCCTTTGCTACATGTAAGACTTTATTCATTTATAAAGAACAGTCTGGGCAGCTGGTAAGTTGTCTATGTTTGAGAGTTTGTTAGAAAACAGCTTTATTTGTCTCTTGATTTTTTTTTTTCCCCCTCTTCTCTTTCTCCCTTCCTTCCCCTCTCCGGATTTAGCTTGCAAGACAGCTTTGAATACATCCACCAGGATCCTAATTTGGGAAAACTGAACACAAATCAGAATAATTTGGGTCCTTGTCGTACTGGGAGTAACCTAGGTAAAATCCTCCATGTAACTGGGCTCTTTCTTTCCCAATACCACTATTGTGGGTGTGTGTTTTGCTTTATTTGAGTTTGTTGTGCTGTTTTGTTTTTTTTTTGCATCATCTTTAATCCGTGTTTATTTTTGTGTGTGTACTTCGTTTGCCCTCCTGTGTGTGCCCCTGTCTCTAGGTCCGCTGCAAGCATGCGGCAGCAAACTGCTACAGGGCGTAGCTGAAGGAGGACCTCTCCGGCTCACCCGGAGTGCTTCTTTCTTTGCAGGTTTGTGTGGAATGCTGAGTACAGTGTGACCCACACATACATTAATAATAAGTCCTGTGCAGGTTCTTAGGGAAAAAAAATCCTTTTTGGTGCCTCTCTAAGAAATCCAAGGGGCTCTTGAGATTATTAGTTTCAAATGCAGCCAAGTTCATGGTGTTTTGAAAATTCCACCAAAGAACCTCTATTGTAAATGTCTTTGCTAATACCCCAGTGTAAGCTGATTTTGATCTGAAATGAGCCCTTAGTGTTTCTAAGAGGATTATATTTTCTGATTTTCCTGGGCCTCTTCTGCTGCTCTGAATGGCTGTTTCCCTTTCTCGTGGTATATATCTTTATCCATTTGTTCACCTGCGTCCTTACCTGCACAGAGTTTTCTTCAAAAGTCACTCTAATAAGAGCATGGAAGACCTACCTCTCTCTCTCTTTTCTTCCTCATCCCTCTCTCTCTCTCTCTCTAGCATTTAAGTAGTTTAAACATAGTTTCTAGGTTCTTTACAGGTATAATCATCTCGGTCTCTCTGGGTAGGTAAATTCTGAGATCTAACTGGCCTTGCTAGCTAAAGCTGTTGAATGTCTGTTGTAGTCTGGCATGATTAACAAGTGTGGGGAATCTTCACTACTAACATTAAAGGTTATGTTTATGGCAAATGGTATTCTTCATTCTGTTCTTTGTAGCTGGAAATATGCTAAGCACCAAGAAACTGACACCCTCCCACCTACTTAGAGTGAGGATAAGATGTTTATATGCTCTCTTTAAAATTGTGAAAATAAACATGCTTCAAAAATAGCTGGCAAGTATAATAATCAGGCAGGGCACTGGGCTTCTTGTACATTGTAAAACTTACTATAGCAACGTGCCATCTACCCTGCAGCTCAATAAGTATACAGTTTAGATGAGTCTGAAGCATTCCTAGAAGTGTATAATACTTGTGTTTTCTAAAATTCATGCCAGGATATGAGTTTTCCTCAGTAACTACAATAATACTGGGTGTATATGGAAAAGAAGTGGAGGAAGAAATATTTGAAAATGATTATGTGGTGTTTTTTTTTTTCTCTACCAAGAGAATGGGTTATAAATAGAGAAATATTTTTTAAACCTATGAAACGGTATTCAAGTATTTCTGTTCCCCAAAGTTGCCTAGAGTTACTAATGAAACTGATTATAAAACATTTTGAAAATACAGTGCTATTTAAATATGACATTACTAATGAGGAAAGGGGCCGAAAGTATCTGCCTAAGAATGTTTGTTCATTGTGTCAACTGCATGAATAGTTTATTATGGCAGTTAGTTTTAGAAATAAGCATCAATCCAAAGGGTGTTTATGTTACATAGGATAAAGACAGGTAGTTACTTGAGTCTATCTTCTTTTCACTGGTTTTCTACGTATTTAATTTTGCTTCCTGGTTAATCTTTCTATAAACATAGGCCAGTCATCAATAGCGCTAGCCTACCTTGAAATGTAAAAGTGACTACAGTCGTTTTTGAACAACTAGTTCTTTGGGCATTTCAATAACAGGGTTACCTTTTGCCTTTCTCTCAGCACATAGCACTCCAGTTGACATGCCGAGCAGAGGACAGAATGAAGACCGGGACAGCGGCATTGCCAGATCAGGTATTTGTACTTCCTTTTATTGGTTTAGCTGGTAGAGTGAACTCTCATCCATGATGGGGGAGTAGGTCGGAAAACAGACTGGGCTTTCTTCCTCCCCGACATTCTAAGATGGTCTCATGCATCTGAAGATCTAGGGCTTGGGTGTACAGCATCTAGGAGTGGTTGTGCAAAATGGACTTGTTTTTTTCTAAACCAAACTCAGGAAGGAGACTCTTGTCCTTCGAGAAATTTCTTTTTAAAGGGAAGCTTCTTGATCCCATTTTGCTGGGAATTTGCCTGCTGAATATTGAATGTAAAATCAGAGGAAGAAGGGTGTCTGTGGAAGTAAGTCTATCCCTGACTGGGGGAGGGCCTGCCAGTCACCCTCCCTCCTGCCCTAGAGTCAGGCTGATGATCTAGATTTTATCTCAGATAGCCCTTTCTCGCATTCCTTCAAGCGTTCAGCTTTTGTAATGCTGCTTTTAAGATCTCTCGGTTTCTGCTTTTCTACACGATTCTGCTCTGAGTTTTGATTTGTGGTTTAGATCTGGTAGATTCTGTGCTGTAGAAGGGTAGGGAACCATTGATCTGGAACCGGAGGCCTTGGAGATGTTTGGGTTTAGCCTGATGAACACAGGTCATACACACCACTTCTGCCTTCTGCTGAAGACCAAGGGCACCCTGCTGGTTTTACCTATGATACACAGCACCGTCACCGAATAAGCCAGCCAGTCAGTGCTTGCATGTGGGGGATGGGATCCAGGCCTCAGATGCCTTTCTTCCCGGCGGGGGCGGGGGGGGGGGGCGGGGGCGGGTCACTGATACCAGTGTGAATTACAAGACTGAGAGAGCACTAGCTTTCTTTGATAGTTTGGCTTCTATTCCCAGCAGTCTTTACTTTGAGTCTCCCAGGTCTCTTACCAGGAGAAACGGGACAGAGATAGGGCTGCAAGTGCTTCTGCCAGGCATTTGGCTCCCCTCGTTCTCCTGGTAGATGTGTTCACATTCACGTGCCTTCCGCTCCCATCTGGGCGCTGTTCTAAAATCACCAAGTCCATGTAAAGACCAGTGTGAGCTCTACACCCCTGGTGGGGTTCAGCAGTTTGTTGATAAAATCTTCGTTATGTTCTTACTATGGTTAATTCTCTAAGATCTCTTTTTATACCCACCTTAACATTCCAGGGACCAAGGTCCTCATCCTGAAACAGAATAAGGACTCCAGGTGTTTGAACTGAATTAGCAGAAGATATAGAGAAATTAAAAACATGCATATTCCTTTTTTCTCTCATTTTCTACTTAGTGTCTAAAGAGTTGAGAGATGGGGTAAATTTTTTAAAATTGATTTTTTTTTAGAACAATTTGAGATTTACAAAAAAATCGAGATGATTTACAAAAAAATCCCATATAACGTGCACACAGTTTGCCCTATTACTAGCATCTTATATTAGGGTGCATTTGTTATAGTTCACAAATCAATATTGATATATTATTATTACCTGAAGTCCATAGTCTTATTTATTTCCTTGGTTTTTGTCTAATGTCTTTTTTTTTTCCTGTTCCAGGACCATATTATATTTAGTTATCATGTCTCTTCAGGGCTCCTTTCGATTTTCTCAGACTTCTTTATTTTTGTTATCAAAAATAAACTTGACAGTTTTGAGGAATAGTGCCCAGGTATTTTGTAGAATGCCCCCTATTCAAATTTGTTTGATATTTTTCACATGATTACTAGGGTTATGGGTTTTTCGAAGAAAGATCCCAGAGGTAAAGTGCTGTTTCAGTGCTGTTTCAGGGTACATGTGTTTGTCAGGTTTCTCCACTGTAAAATTACTCTTTATTTCCCCTTTACTATAACTTAGTTAGGAAGTCACTATGCATAGTCCACACCTAAGGAGTGGAGAGTTCTGCTCACCTTCCTTGAAGCAGAGTATCTGTATCTACATAAACTATCTGGAATGCTTCCGTGGGGGTTGATTCATCTCTTTCCCCTCATCTGTTCATTCATTGATTCAGTCAGTCAGTACTGCTGAAGTTGCTCCAGCTTTGGCCATGGAAGCTGTGGAGCTTTTTCACTGGCTTCTCTGTTTCTTTAACATACCTTATCAGCATGGGTATGGATGTATGTGTTTTTAATACTTCCTTACTTTCTGACGCTGTAAGATACTCCAGACTTGTACATTGTCTTATACATCTCCTACTCCAGTCGTAGAATCAGCCATTGCTTCACAGAGCCCTGTTCTTTCATTGGAGAATGGTATTAGATTCAAGATCTAGACATTAGAGGTGCTCGTTGCTACTGGAATGTCATTTTCTTACAGGCCCTGTCAGCTGACAAGCAACAATTTATGCTAACTCTATACATATATAGTAATATTGCTATGTGTAACATATGTGTATATGTTAGCTCAACATATCAACATACTGATATCTCCATTATCCATAAGCCATTACCACATAGATCATTCTACCTTCCTTCCCTTGCTTATATGAAACTCCCTACTCCAGCAGTGAGAAACCTGCCTCTCACTGTCTGCCATCCACTTAATTGTTTCATTTCAGTGTGCATGTTTAGCAGTGTCTGAATAGTTAACCTGTACCCGGGAAGGAAACAACTTCATTGACTAGAGTATAGTGCTTCTGTTCAGTTCCTTTTACCTTTAGTCTTAAAGATGTCTACTCATTTCCAAAGTTACTTAGGTCAGCACCATTTTTTAAAAAGATTATTAGAGAGAGAGCATGGAGGGGAGGGGCAGAGGGAGAGTGAGAGGGAGTCTTAAGCAGACTCCGTGCTGATCACAGAGCCTAATGCAGGGCTTGATCTCACGATCCTGAGATCATGACCTGAGCTGAAATCTAGAGTCAGATGCTTAACCGACTGTGTCACCCGGGCATCCCGAGGTCAGCACCTTTTGAGATGGAGGAATTTTTGTAGCTATATGTGCCAGTCCAGTAGAATCTCTGAAATTAGTGTTTATACCATTTCACCTTGCAAAGGCTTCATGAATACTGCCCAGAATTCTGATTATTACAAGTCAGGTCTGAAGAAGAATTTATGGTTCTTCTCCCCGGCCCGCCCCCCCGCCATAGTCCAGTAGAGAAGTAACTTGAGAAAAGCTTTTTGTTTGTTTTTAAATCATTGTTTATACAGAAAAACTTGTTCCAGGATAAAAAGGAATTTTAAAGGAGAGTTTACAGTTCCCCATCCAAAAGAAACCTGAGGTTCTTTGTCCTATCTCACCAGTGCCTTGAAGCTTAGGCATCCCTTTCTGCTGGAAAACTTGAGGGAATGGGTGTAGGAGCTTATTTCATGTTCAGCAGCAAACTTGTTCTGTGCAGAGTATGCTCTGGAAATACAAAGAGCCATAGGGTTTTGAATTTCCAAAGGTGTCTACCCTGTTGTTAGAAAACAGAATTATTTTGGTGGTTTCCATAGTAAGACCAATTTTGATACAGTTGAAATTAAGGGAAGGAGTTAGAAGCATAGCAGAAATTAAGGGAAGGAATTAGAAGGGTAGCACTGATTCCTAACTAGCCAGTCATCAAGCCACATTTATTTATTGAATAGCAGTTTTTAGCCCCCCCTGTGTTGTCAGACTCTACCAGAATTTGGGTGTTTTTGAAGAAGAGTAGAGTAGAGCACCTGCCCTCAGGAAGAGTTCGTGTAAACCAAGAGTTAAAATCCAATGTGATAAGTACTACCTCATAAGATACTGTGGGAACAAAGAGGAACAGTAAGTCACTTTGCCTGGGAATTCAGGGTGATGGCCTCATAGAAGAGGTAATATTTGAGTGACACCTTGAAGGTAGAAAAGAACTGCACCAGCATTTAGGAAAAGAGCATTTCTGAAAATAGTTTGTGCAAGGGTGTAGATCCTTGAGAGTATACTGTTAGGATGTTTGAATGATGGCAGGACTGGAACGCGGGGTTGGGAATGTCAGCAGGTAAGACTGGTTATGAAAGGCTAATTTTGAATGGCACCAGTCCCATGATAAGGAGTTTGGATTTAATCTTACTAGCAGGGGCAGCTAAGGGATGTAACATAATTGGCTCTATTTTTGAGATCCATGTGGTGCTTCACCAACTGTGCTCCAGAAAAAGCTGGACCAGTGTATCCATTGCTAAAATAAATTAACTGTGACGCTTTCTGAGTTAGCAGGGGATGAAGGGACTTAGGTTTTTTTCTCATTTCTCAACTTTTTTTCAATATAGTTTTCCCAAACTTTTGAGGCTTCCCACCACTGTGTGTGTGTGTTTGTGTGTGTGTGTGTGTTTGTAGCTAGTATAAAATGAGTATCTGATTAGCATAAAATTTTTTGGAAAATAGTCCATTGATTTTTTTTTCCTCTTCCGTTTTTTGGAATAGCATCTTTGAAAAATATGCAACTTTTTTTTTTCTAAGTTACCCAGTAGCTTTTTGTAATAACAGAGAGGAAATCAAAGCTTAATTCTGACCTATGTCTTAATGTGTTTTCCTCTTCATATTAAGTACTCCAGTGCCTCTTTACAAGCTTGTAACACACAGAGAGAATAAGAAATAAAGCAATAGCAAGAATATCTAACTTATTGAAAAAAAAAGGGGGGGGACACCTGGGTGGCTCAGTCAGTTAGGCATCCAACTCATGATTTCAGCTCAGGTTATGATCTCATGGGTCGAGAGATGGAGCCCCACGTCAGGTGCCATAGGGAGTCGGCTGGAGATTCTCTCCCTCTCCCTCTGCCCCTCCCTCCACTTGCTTGTGCTCTCTCTCTCTGTCTGATAAATATTTTTTTTAAAAAAGAGTAAGTTCTTTACTGCCTTAACTAGTTACACTGTTTTTTAAAGAAGCTTCTTCAGTAAAGGAACAGAGTAAATAATAAGCTTACAGTGTTTTTTCCTTTTAAGACTAGCAGTTTACTTAAAGGTATTTGCTTTGTTTCCTGAATTTTTGGAATGTAGTAAGGAAGTCAAGTGAGAAATATATACATTTTATTAAAAATTTAATATTCATATTCATAGGCTTTTTCCTATAAAAAGTTTGGGAAACCATTGTTCTTTCTTTTTTTTTTAAGATTTTATTTATTTACTTGACACAGAGAGAGAGCACATGCAGGGGGAGCAGTGGCAGGCAGAGGGAGAGGAAGAAGCAGACTCCCCACTGAGCAGGGAGCCACCAATGCGGGCTTGATCCCAGGACCCTGGGATCATGACCCGAGCCAGAGACAGATGCTTAGCCGACTGAGCCACCCAGGTGCCCCGAGAACCATGTTTCTAATACTATTCTGGAGGATGAGGACTAGAAGGAGACAAGATGAGATGTTGTTGTTTAAAAAAGATTGGAAGCAACCTTAATGTTCATCACTAGGTATTGGTTAAATTATATACTTTTCAGGAAAGGAATACCACGTGGTCGTTAAAAGATTTGGGGCAGCTCAGCATGCCTTGAAATAGAAAAGTTCTCTTAGATATATTTTTAAGTGGAAAAAGAAAGGTGTATCCACAGTGTGTTCCAGTAAACCATCAAAAGAAAGGCATATACAGGCTCTCTTTCTGCATATAAAGATAAGTATATTCATAGAATGTCTATGGAAGGGATACAGACTGGGACATGTAAGAAGGGAAAATGCATTTTCATTGTATTCTCTTTTGGATATTTTTTACTGTGTGCTCTGTGCATATGTTAATCTAGAAAACTATTTTTTAAGAGGTTGTTCTTTAAATGGTCACCGTTAAAATTATTTGATTAAGGTCTTGGGAGAAGGGGAGAAGGGAAGAATGGGTTTCAGCTATGCTAGGAAGTAGGATTGGCAAGACTCGGTGACTAAGGGGCCACAGGATGTGGAGGAGGCAGGAGGAACCAAGGGTGACTCTCCAGTTTCTAACTCAGGTAAACAAGCAGAGGTTAATGGCATTAACTAGTATAAGGAAAGCAGGAGGCCAATCCAGAGAGTGGATTGTAATTAAGAAATAGGAAACTGGCTCTAAAGAGATGGATTGGAGCAGAAGCTAGAATGTGGAAGTCCAGGTACATGAGTAGAGTAAGGTTTGGAGGGCCAGAATTGAGACCAGAGCCACTGAGCTTTGTTAATCTCACCACCTTAATTTAGGCTTCGATTCTCTTCCTCATCAAAATGTTTGACTCATTGACAAGAAAAATAATTTCCTCATTCACTGAGCAACTGCATTTCCTCTGTTCTTAAAAGTAGTAGAATAAACAGAAGATCAATATGAGAAAAACTTTGATAATGTACTTTCAAACACTTTTCAAGTGTTTTATTTTTTTAAGATTTTATTTATTTGAGAGTGAGAGCGTGAGTGCGCACAAGCAGTGGGGAGGGGCACAGGGAGAGGGAGAAGCAGACTCCTCACCGAGCAGGGAGCCTCATGATGCTGGACTCCATCCCAGGACCCTGGGATCATGACCTGAGCTAGAGGCAGATGCTTAACCGACTGAGCCACCCAGGTACCCCTTTATTCAGGTGTTTGTTTGTTTTTTTAATTTTTTTAAATCTTATTTATTTGACAGAGAGAGACACAGTGAGAGAGGGAACACAAGCAGGGAGGAGTGGGAGAGGGAGAAGCAGGCCCCCCACGGAGCAGGGAGCCCAACACAGGGCTCCATCCCAGGACCCTGGGATCATGACCTGAGCTGAAAGCAGATGCTTAACGACTGAGCCACCCAGGTGCCCCTCAGGTGTTTTAAAATGAACCTTCAGCGTAAGAATACACATCATCATAGTATTCAGATAGGACATGTGTTTTGGCCACAATACAGGTAGAGAATGGACCCCACCCAAAATACAGTTTGCATGTCAAGACTGATGACAACAACACACATGCCAAGAGCATATGAAAATATTTATCATTCACATAATGATGCTTTCTGGTGAGAGCAGGGTGGGCTTCCCAAGCTGGTCAGCAAATGACTTGAGAGACAGGGAAAGGAGATGATCTTGGGGTTTTTATGGTGGTTAGGAGGTAGGCCCAGGGTGAGGGCTTCCACACAAGTCTGAACTTCCCACTGGTTCCAAAGGAGAGAGCCCCTGGGCTTTCTTATCACCTTGCCTAGATGTGAGGCAGAAAGGGAAGGGGGTTGAGGGGAGAAGCTGAAAAGGTATCAGCAGTTAAACATGAAAAACTGGAGTCACACACTTTATTGCAACGCAGGTCACCATTGAATGATGCAAACTGACATCTCATTTGTATCTGAATTCTTTATTGACTTAACTGCTGCAGTGCTTTGTAAAGAGGGGCAAGAGTCCAGGAGGGTACTGTTTGTTTGCTGTCTGGCCATGGCATCCTGTTGACCTTGCATGTACACATATAGGCAAAGGCTTGAACTCAGCTTATCTGAGTCTTGGCAGTACAACTTGTGCTCCTTGGGGAACACAAGAGAATGGGAGGCCTCTAAGGAGCTGCTGGGGGGGACATCCCCCACTCACTTCTTTGTCTCCCCTGGGAAGTTGTCATGAAACAGTTTCCCATCACCTCCAGGGCGCAGATAAGATTTGGAGCTTTCTGCCCAGCCCACCTGAGACTCGAGGTGCAGAACAGAAGACTGCTTAGCTGTAGTCTACAGCTGGCTCCCCAGCACCAGGGTCTCCTACAAATTGTGGAGCGCGCATCTGATCCCTTTTGTGTCAGTATTGTCCTTTGTGGTGTGTGGGGCAAGGGACTGGCACTTTTGGTTTATCCTTCTTTCCACAGTCTATGTAAGAAACTGTCCCAATCTAAAAATGTCTTGTTGTATCATTACTGTCAAATCTTTACTTTGGGCTTTGCCTTGCCTTCTATATATGAAGTTGGTAGTCTATAATGTAGCTTGGACAGAACTCAATTTCTTCATTTCATTATAATTCTCATATTTCAAGTCAGACCTCTGGTATTCTGGAATGGGTATGTATCTTCTTCAGTTTCAGAAATTTGCTAACTTTTGCTTTAGTTTTTTCCTCTCTACATTTGCGTTCTTATTACCTGTTTAAGAAAAAGTAGAATAAAAGAGTAATGCAAATAGCAACCCAAACTGTAAAGGGATCTAGGAATAATTCTAAAAAAAACCCAAACAGATGTGTGATACAGTTATGGAGAGATTCAAAAACTTGATTAAAAGAAGACCTAAATGGACTGGGAGCAAGATGGCAGAGGAGTAGGAGACCTGGATTTCGTCTGGTCCCAGGAATTCAGCTGGATAGGGATCAAACCATTCTGAACACCTACGAACTCAACAGGAGATCAAAGAAAAAAATAGCAACAACTCTCTGAACAGAAAAGGGACCACTTTCTGGAAGGTAGGACGTGCAGAGAAGTGAATCCGAGGCGATATTTGGGAGGATAGACAGCGGGGGAGGGGGCCTCGGTCGGCCGCCTCTGGCAAGTGATAGAGCAGCGGAGCACAAAATCGGAACTTTTAGAAGTGGGCTCTGCTGAGGGACGTCGCTCTAGTGGCTAAGCAGGGGGTAGAACCCTTGCAGGACAGTGTGGTCTCAGGACCCTCGGGGTCACAGAAAGACTGGGGGTGCCTGAGTGTAGCAGAGCTCCAGGGTATCGGAGCGGGGAAGCTAGCTGCAGAGGCGGAGCTGAGGAGCGGGCTCTCAGCTCGGGGTTGCCATAAACCATGATCCATGGCACAGTCGGGCCACTGGTCCTCCAGCAGGAACCCAACAAGCGGCATATCTGGGGAGACCCTTGTCTTCCCCCCGGGAGGAGCAGCACGGGAGCACACCCCAGGGATCTGCTGGGTTTGGAGACTCCACACGGAGTCCGGTGCCAGAGATAGAAACGTTCGGTCACAGGCCGGGTGAGCATGGAGTGCAGCTGGAGACCGGGGAGACGGGAGTGATTGACTGCTTTTCTCTGGGAGCGCACTGAGGAGCGGGGCCCCGAGTTCTTGGCTCCTCCGGGGCGGAGATTGGGAGGCCGCCATTTTCACTCTCATCCTCCAAAGCTGTATGGAAAGCTTGCAGGGAACAAAATCTGAGAGCAAACCCAAGCAGATTACTTAGCCTGGACCCGGCAAGGGCAGGGCAAAGACATTTGGGAACCACGGCAATAGGCCTCTCCCCCAGAAGATCAGCAAGAACAGCCCGCCAAGACCAAGTTTACCAATCAATGAGAACAACAGAACTCCAGCGCTAGGGGAATACTGCACATAGAATTCATGCCTTTTTTACCATGATTGTCTAGTCTTTCAAAGTTAATTTTTTAACTTTTTTTTTAATTTTTCTTTTTCCTTTTTCAACCAACATCTTATCCCTTTTTAAAAAAAAATACTTTTCATTTTTCATTTTTAGAGTCATATTCTATCCCTTCATAGTAGTTACCCTTATTTTTGGTATATATATATATATAAGTTGTTCTCTCTTTAAAATTTTGGGATACAGTTTCTTCTAACAGATCAAAATATACCCTAAATCTCTAGTGTATGGCTTTGTTCTGGTCTCCTGCCTGATCACATTCTCTCCCTTTTTTTTTTTTAAATCCTCTTCTTTTTTCAACCAACTTGCTATCAATTCCTTTTATAAAATCTTATAATTTTCAACGTTACAGTCATACTCCATTTCTTCATCGTATTAACCCTTATTTTTGTACATATGTTTTTCTTTCTTTAAAATTTTGGGAGACACTTTCTTCTAAAAGACCAAAATATGCCCCAAATCCAGTGTGTGGTACTGATCTATGCACCAGTCTGATCACATTTGATCATACTCTGTTTTTTTGTTTTGTTTTGTTTTTGTTTTTATCTTTATCTTTTCCTTTTTTTTTTTTTTTCATTTTTCTTTCTTTCCCTTTCTTTTCCACCAGTTTCAGGTCTTTTCTGATTTGTTTAGTGTATATTTTTCTGGGGACGTTGTTACCCTGTTAGCATTTTGTTCTCTCATTGATCTATTCTCTGGACAAATGACAAGATGGAAAAAATGACCTCAACAAAAAGAACAAGAGGCAGTACTGACTGCCAGGGACCTACTCAATACGGACATTAGTAAGATGTCAGAACTAGAGTTCAGAATGATGATTTTAAAGATACTAGCTGGGCTTGAAAAAAGCATGAAAGTTATTAGAGAAACTCTTTCTGGAGAAATAAAAGAACTAAAGTCTAACCAAGTTGAAATAAAAAAGGCTATTAATGAGGTGCAATAAAAAATGGAGGCTCTAACTGCTAGGATAAATGAGGCAGAAGAGAGAATTAGTGATATAGAAGACCAAATGATGGAGAATAAAGAAGCTGAGAAAAAGAGAGATAAACAACTACTGGATCACGAGGGGAGAATTCAATAGATAAGTGATACCATAAGACGAAACAACATTAGAATAATTGGGATCCCAGAAGAAGAAGGAAGAGAGAGAGGGGCAGAAGGTATATTGGAGCAAATTATAGCAGAGAACTTCCCTACTGTGGGGAAGGAAACAGGCATCAAAATCCAGGAGGCACAGAGAACCCCTCTCAAAATCAATAAAAATAGGTCAACACCCCGACATCTAATAGTAAAACTTACGAGTCTCAGAGACAAAGAGAAAATCCCGAAAGCAGCTCAGGAGGAGAGATCTATAACCTACAATGGTAGAAACATTAGATTGGCAACAGACCTATCCACAGAGACCTGGCAGGCCAGAAAGGATTGGCATGATATATTCAGAGCACTAAACGGGAAAAATATGCAGCCAAGAATACTATATCCAGCTAGGCTGTCATTGAAAATAGAAGGAGAGATAAAAAGCTTCCAGGACAAACAAAAACTAAAGGAATTTGCAAACACGAAACCAGCCGTACAAGAAATATTGAAAGGAGTCCTCTAAGCAAAGAGAGAGCCTAAAAGTAACATAGACCAGAAAGGAACACAGACAATATACATTAACAGTCACCTAATAGGCAATACAATGGCACTAAATTCATATCTTTCAATAATTACCTTGAATGTAAATGGGCTAAATGCCCCAATCAAAAGACACATGCTATCAGATTGCATAAAAAAAATAAGACCTATCGATAAGGTGTCTGCAAGAGACTCATTTTAAACCCAAAGACGACCCCAGATTGAAAGTGAGGGGGTGGAAAACCATTTACCATGCTAATAGACACCAAAAGAAAGCTGGGGTGGCAATCCTTGTATTAGACAAATTAGATTTTAAACCAAAGACTGTAATAAGAGATGAGGAAGAACACTGTATCTTACTTAAAGGGTCTCTCCAACAAGAAGATCTAACAATTGTAATTATCTATGCCCCTAACGTGGGAGCAGCCAGTTATTTAAGGCAATTAATAACAAAAACAAAGACGCACATCGACAACAATACAATAGTAGTGGGGGACTTTAACATCCCCCTCACTGAAATGGACAGATCATCTAAGCAAAAGATCAACAAGGAAATAAAGACTTTAAATGACACACTGGACCAAATGGACTTCACGGATATATTCAGAACATTCCATCCCAATGCAACAGAATACACATTCCTCTCTAGTGCCCATGGAACATTCTCCAGAATAGATCACATCCTAGGTCACAAATCAGGTCTCAACCGGTACCAAAAGATTGGGATCATTCCCTGCACATTTTCAGAGGATGACGCTTTGAAACTAGAACTCAATCACAAGAGGAAAGTCTGAAAGAACTCAAATACATGGAGGCTAAAGAGCATCCTACTAAAGAATGAATCTGTCAACCAGGAAATTAAAGAAGAATTTAAAAAATTCATGGAAACAAATGAAAATGAAAACACAACTGTTCAAAATTGTTGGGATACAGCAAAAGCAGTCCTAAGAGGAAAATATTTAGCAATACAAGCTTTTCTCAAGAAACAAGAAATGTCTCAAATACACAACCTAACCCTACACCTAAAGGAGCTGGAGAAAGAACAGCAAAAAAAGCCTAAACCCAGCAGGAGAAGAGAAATAATAAAGATCAGAGCAGAAATCAATGAAATAGAAACCAAAAGAACAGTAGAACAGATCAACGAAACTAGGAGCTTGTTCTTTGAAAGAATTAACAAGATTGATAAACCCCTGGCCAGACTTATCAAAAAGAAAAGTGAAATGACCCAAATCAACAAAATCATGAATGAAAGAGGAGAGATCACAACCAACACCAAAGAAATGCAAACAATTATAAGAACATATTATGAGCAACTCTATGCCAGCAAATTAGATAATCTGGAAGAAATGGGTGCATTCCTAGAGATTTATCAACTACCAAAACTGAACCAGGAAGAAACAGAAAACCTGAACAGACATAACCACTAAGGAAATTGAAGCAGTCATCAAAAATCTCCCAACAAACAAAAGCCCAGGTCCAGATGGCTTCCCAGGGGAATTCTGCCAAACATTTCAAGAAGAATTAATACCTATTCTTCTAAAACTGTTCCAAAAAATAGAAATGGAAGGAAAACTTCCAAACTCATTTTATGAGGCCACCATTACCTTGATCCCCAAACCGGACAAAAACCCCATCAAAGAGGAGAATTACAAACCAATATCCTTGATGAACATGGATGCCAAAATTCTCACCAAAATACTAGCCAGTAGGATCCAACAGTACATTAAAAGGATTATTCACCACAACCAAGTGGGATTTATCCCTGGGCTGCAAGATTGGTTCAACATCCGCAAATCAATCAATGTGATCCAATTCATTAATAAAAGAAAGAACAAGAACCATATGACCCTCTCAATAGATGCAGAAAAAGCATTTGACAAAGTACAGCATCCTTTCTTGATCAAAACTCTTCAAAGTATAGGGATAGAGGGTACATACCTCAATATCATAAAAGCCATCTATGAATATCCCACAGCGAATATCATTCTCAATGGGGAAAACTGAGAGCTTTTCCCCTAAGGTCAGGAACACTACAGGGATGTCCACTATCACCACTGCTATTCAACATAGTACTAGAAGTCCTAGCCACGGCAATCAGACAACAAAAAGAAAGAAAAGGCATTCAATTTGGCAAAGAGGAAGTCAAACTCCCACTCTTTACAGGTGATATACTTTATGTGGAAAACCCAAAAGACTCCACCCCAAAACTGCTAGAACTCATACAGGAATTCAGTAAAGTGGCAGGATATAAAATCAATGCACAGACATCAGTGGCATTCCTATACACCAACAACAAGACAGAAGAGAGAGAAATTAAGGAGTCGATCCCATTTACAATTGCACCCAAAACCATAAGATACCTAGGAATAAATCTAACCAAAGAGGCAAAGAATCCGTACTCTTGAAAACTATGAAATAGTCATGAAAGAAATTGAGGAAGACACAAAGAAATGGAAAAACGTTCCATGCTCATGGATTGGAAGAAAAATATTGTGAAGATGTCAATTCTACCTAGAGCAATGTGCACATTCACTGCAATCCCCATCAAAATACCATCCACTTTTTTCAAAGAAATGGAACAAATAATCCTAAAATTTGTATGGAACCAGAAAAGACCCCGAATAGCCAGAGGAATGTGGAAAAGGAAAAGCAAAGCTGGCGGCATCACAATAACGGACTTCCAGCTCTATTACAAAGCTGTCATCATCAAGACAGTATGGTACTGGCACAAAAACAGACACATTGATCAGTGGAACAGAATAGAGAGCCCAGAAATGGACCCGCAACTCTATGGTCAACTCACCTTTGACAAAGCAGGAAAGAATGTCCAATGGAAAGAAGACAGTCTCTTCAACAAATGGTGTTGGGAAAATTGGACAGCCACATGCAGAGAAATGAAACTGGGCCATTTCCTTACACCACACACAAAAATAGACTCAACATGGTTGAAAGACCTAAATGTGAGACAGGAGTCCATTAAAATCCTAAAGGAGAACACAGGTAGCAACCTCTTTGACCTAAGCCGCAGCAACTTCTTCCTAGAAACATCACCAAAGGCAAGGGAAGCAAGGGGAAAAATGAGGACTTCATCAAGATAAAAAGCTTTTGCATAGCAAAAGAAACAGTCAACAAATCCAAAAGACAACTGACAGAATGGGAGAAGATATTTGCAAATGACCTATCAGAGAAAGGGCTAGTATCCAAAATTTATAAAGAACTTCTTAAACTCAACACCCAAAGAACAAATAATCCAATCAAGAAATGGGCAGAAGACATGAACAGACATTTTTCCAAAGAAGACATCCAAATGGCCGACAGACACATGAAAAAGTGCTCCACATCGCTCAGCCTCAGGGAAATCCAAATCAGAACCTCAATGAGATTCACTTCACACCAGTTAGAATGGCTAAAATTAACAAGTCAGGAAACAACAGATGTTGGCGGGGATGCGGAGAAAGGGGAACCCTCCTACACTGTTGGTGGGAATGCAAGCTGGTGCAGCCACTCTGGAAAACAGTATGGAGGTTTGTCAAAAAGTTGAAAATAGAGCTACCATACCATCCAGCCATTGCACTACTGGGTATTTACCCCAAAGATACATATGTAGGGATCTGAAGGGGTACATGCATCCCAATGTTTATAGCAGCAATGTCCACAATAGCCAAACTGTGGAAAGAGCCAAGATGTCCATCGACAGATGAATGGATAAAGAAGTAGTATACACACACACACACACACACACACACACACACACACACACACACACACACACACACACAATGGAATATTATGCAGCCATCAAAAGGAATGAAATCTTGCCATTTGCAGTGACGTGGATGGAACTGGAAAGTGTTATGCTGAGTGAAATAAGTCAATCAGAGAAAGACATGTATCATATGACCTCACTGATATGAGGAATTCTTAATCTCAGGCAACAAACAGAGGGTTGCTGGAGTCTTGGGGGGTGGGAGGGATGGGGTGGGTGGCTGGGTGATAGACAATGGGGAGGGTATGTGGTATGGTGAGCGCTGTGAATTGTGCAGGACTGTTGAATCACAGATCTGTACTGCTGAAACAAATAATACATTATATTAAAAAAAAAAAAAGGCGGGGAAGAATGAAGGGGGGGAAATCGGAGGGGGAGACGAACCAGGAGAGACGATGGACTCTGAAAAACAAACTGAGGGTTCTAGAGGGGAGGGAGGTAGGGGGAGGGGTTGGCCTGGTGATGGGTATTAAAGAGGGCATGTTCTGCATGGAGCACTGGGTGTTATACGCAAACAATGAATCATGGAACACTGCATCAAAAACTAATGATGTAATGTATGGCGATTAACATAACATAATAATAATAAAAAGAAGACCTAAATGTATTATGCTAAGCGAAGTAAGTCAATCAGAGAAAGACAGTTACCATATGATCTCACTTGTGTGGAATTTAACAAACAAAACAGAGGATCATAGGGGAAGAGAGGAAGAAATAAGATGAAACTGGAGAGGGAGACAAACCATAAGAGACTCTTAATCATAGGAAACAACCTGAGGGTTGCTGGATTGGGGGGTGGCTGGGGTGATGGGGTAAGTAGGTGATAGAAATTAAGGAGGGCATGTGATGTAATGAGCACTGGGTATTATATAAGACTGATGCATCATTCACCTCTACCTCTGAAATCAATAATACATTATATGTTAATTGCATTTAAATTAAAAAATGTTAAAAAAATAAAATAGAAGAAACTATGTCTCAAAGGAAAAAATTTTAAAAATAAGACGTAAATGAATGGAGAAAGAGATGAAGTTTCACAAATAAATATAAATTCAGTGTAATTTCAATTAAAATCCCTTGTGAAGCTAGACAAAATAACTCTTATTTATATGGAAGGGCAAGGAACCAAGAGAGTTTTTATACTTCCCCAAAGTCTTTGTAGACAGTTCAGTCTTAGATTACAGATTATGGATTAAAAGGCACAGAAAGGTTAAATAACTTGACAAATAAATGTAGAGAGTGAGCTTACCACCGCGGCTGGGATAGTTTACGTCCTAAGTAAGGAATTTAATTTAAGGTGTTTTCAATGGAGTGTAATTCAGTGCTAAAACTTAATGAGCTATCAAACCATGAAAAGATATGGAGGAAACTTAAATGCATATTACTGAGTGAAAGAAGCCAATCTGAGAAGGCTACATCCTGCATGATTTCAAGTGTATGACATTCTGGAAAAGGCAGAACTTACAGAAACAGTAAAAAGATCAGTGGTCACCAGGAGTTGGGGACAGGGGCAAGGAGGGATGAATAGTTGGAATCCAGAGGATTTTAGGGAGCTGAAATTATTTTGATTGATAGTGGGTACATGTCATTGTACATTTGTCTAAACTCATAGAAAGTACAACACTGAGAGTGAACCCTAAGGTGAAGTATGGACTCTGGGTGATAATTATGTTTCAGTGTAGGTTCATCAGTTGTAAAATATACCCTCTGGTGAGTGATGCTGATCCCAGGGGAGGCTTTGTGTATGTGAGAGCAGGGGCCGTATGGAGGGAAATCTCTGTATCTTCCACTCAGTTTTGCTGTCAACCTAAAAGTACTCTAAAAAATAAAGTCTTAATTTAAAAAATTAAGGTGTGTTGAAATCATGATGGTGAGGACATTTTCTTTGTCTTTTCACTGGGGACTTGATAGGAATTTTATTAAAACTTGAAGTTCCTGGGATGCTTTTGAAGACCCTTTATAGTCTTAAAATCACTCTGTGATTTGGTAACTACAGTGTACTAACTAAAATTTTATTTGCCTAGTAATGTATTCGGTTTATTAAAAATGGCATTTTCCTATCAGACAATAATCACAGCTCTATTAATTGACCTTTTTAAATACCTCTATTCTGTTGTTGAGAAATACAACTACTAAACTTTAAGGAACCTTATAGTTTTCAAGTGTTTAAGTAAGCAGAAAACTCTTAAGAGAAGTACTGTCAGTGTTACAGTAAAAAAGATCATTCCTGCCTTTTGGATGTAGTACCGTCTGTGTCAAACAGAAAAAGTGTTCAAGTTCAGAGCTACACCACTGCTATCCACCACCACCACAAAACAAAACAATTTTTTAAAATGAAGGTAGGAGGAAAAAGAGAATATCCAAATGCTGTGTATACAGCTTTGACCACAGGAAACTTTCAACAAATTCAGACTTGGAATTCTCTCTAGAAATTTGTTTCTCTAATGCTTTGTTTTCTGTCATAATTATCAATTGAGACAGACATCATTGATCTTCGTATAACCATTTGCTCACTCTTTGTGGATTAGTACCTCTTGAGCATCTTACGTACTGGGCATTTTTGTAGGATATGGGGATAGATCAGTGATCAAATAGACATGATCCCTGATCTCATGGAGTTTATATTCAATAAAGGAAGCAGATCATAGACAGTAAAATGTAGGTAAGCACTTATCACTGAGGAAAATAAGACATAAGAGATGCTCGTGGAAGGCCTCTCCAAGAAGATGAAGTTCTCAGCTGACTGGAATGCTGGTGGTAACCAGAGCACAGAGCATTTTAGGCATGGGAACAGCTAGTACAGAGACCTAGAGTGGAAAGAGTCTTCGGAGCTCTGTGTATAAGAAATAGAAGGCTGGAATATAGTAAGGGGAGGGTAGTGTAAGATGAGCTTGGAGAGGAAATAAGGGGCCTCATCACATTAATATATTTTTTTATTGTGTGGGATTGTTTCCAAATACACGAAGCCTGGTGTCTGTCCAAGCTGCAGAAGAGACAGAAGAGTCTAGCCAACCATCAAATGCATTAAATGTTAATAGAACAGATAGCCGAATCCACCCTCTTCTCATGAAAATGGCAATGAGTTAGAGGCCCAAATTAAGGTTGTTCTTCCATTTGAGACTTACTAACTGTATTGCTTCCTAGAGTATGTGATTGACAATTATGTAACACAGTACTTTAATGTAAAAATTGTATTAAATAATACTAAAATATTTTTGATAAGGAAATGCTGGGTAGCCCTAAGCCAGCACTTTAGCTTAATGATATTTTTATTCAGAATTTTGTAATGAAAAAAGGAATATCTTCTCCTTTTTTTATTAATTTTTTTCCTTTCCCTTTCATGTGTCTATTACAAGTCCTAGGTTGTTTTCATGATTAACTAATCAGAACTAATAACCTTTCAGCACTCTGAAATGTCTTACTTTGCTTTCCTGTTCCGAGAATTATCAGAGGAAGTAAATAGCCAGCATTTATTGTGTACGGCACTGGGCTAAGTGTATTGATTTGTCTAATACTCGCAGGAACCTTATGAAATAGGTCAGTGCTTCTCAAACTTTTCTTTTGTCTGCAGTTCTTGCTACTGCATTTTATATTATGATCCAGTAACATCTTTACATATAACAAAAGTTTCATCAGTTAATATTAGCATTGCAATATTCTCTTGTTTTCTTTTAAATGTTGGTGTCAGTTCACTAAATAATTCAAACTCACTAGCAGATTGCAGTTCTCATGAAAAATACTGAGGTGTGATACTTTACTGTCCTCATTTTAGAGATGAGAAAGCTGACAGGTTGGTATTACAACTGGTGAGTGGCCCAGCTAGGATTTGAATCGGGAGCCTGGGCTCTTACTCAGTTTACTAAACTGAATTATACAGCAATACATAGAATTTCCAGAATAAATCTGGCCCTCAGAGTCCTTTCCATCTTGCTTCTGTGACAGGGAAAAAAATGTTTATAATACAAGTACTACTACCCCTCAGCCCTGTCCTCCACCTGCCAAGAAATTGATTGGATCAGCATAAGATAGGAAGAGAGACAGGGGACCCTGAAGATTTAGGAATGGGGAATGAAGCGCTTGTGTACTTCATAGGGAACTTTTAGAGTTCGGGGATGGGGCACAGATGTCTAATTGGCATTTTTTATTAAGTAATTTTGTGTGGTTTTGAGGAAAAACTCTCTTCTGTCTCTCTTCAAAATTTTCAGTAAAGTTACCCACCACTGGTAAATCTCCAAAATCAAATCCAGGTCAGAACAAAGGCAACCTGTTGGGGCCAGCCACATCTGGGCAATAATTTAGGGAAGAAGTGCCATACATTCACTAAGTATTTATTAATTACTTTAATAAATTATCCAAGGAGCTGTCCTGGATACAAAGATAGGAAGATAGCAAACAAATTTGTTAATGGATATTGACTAGATTAGAAGAAAAGCATCTCAATATACTTCTGTTGTGGAAAGAACCTTGAGCCATTTTGCATCTAATTTTGTAGCCTGGCAAGTTCACTGCTATTCATGTAGACTTAAAGCTCCATGCCAGCAAATATGTGTCTGTCTTATCCACCACTGCATCCCAGTTGCCTGGCACATTGTACACACTCCAGTATTTGCTTATTGGGTGTTGACTAAAGCCAAGTAACTCTTGTAGTATTTAAGAAATCAGGTCTGGGAGTCAGGTTATTTACATCTGCCTGTAAAAGTGTAAATTAAAATGTAAAACTTCATATGGGGAAATGCCTTATCAAGGGATATCCATGAGCATAGTACACTATGTATGCTGAAATCAATTTCCTTTGTCCTGTGATTTGCTTCTGAAAACAGTGCCCAGCTTTCAGTAGGACCCCATTTCATTTTCCACTGGACTGAGTGACATTTCAGTATCTAATTCCTTAGCCTGAGGAAAGTAAAAGGAAAAAAGTCTGTCTCCTTCTTTCATTCTTCCAAACTAGTAGACATCTGTCAAGCAGCTCTGATTTGTAAGAATCCCTTTGCCTACCCTGAAAGGGACCAGTCCCTCCCTGCCTGTTAGAGAAGTCTGGGCTGGCAGGTCAGCTCACACTGAGAGCCCAAGCGGAGGCATCTAATACTATATAGCAGAAAGAAGCAGAGAGAGGCCCTGAGGCAAATAAGTAATCCAAGCAGAAAATATATTTAAGACTAGAGATTGGTTTTTCACAGCCAAGGGAGTAGTGATGGGTTAGTGGGGGAGCTGGTTGCTGGAGGGGAGGGTAAGTATTGTGTATTTGGAGATAGGGGATAGGAGAGAGGATATTCTGTGGGGGAACTACTTACTTGGCTAGAATTCACTTCAAAATAGGAATAAGAGTGAAGTAGTAAAGAGGAGAAAATGTGTAAATAAACATTGTGTATGACATTACTTATCCTGTAACAATATGAACAATTAATGCTATGTGGACCATTTTTATCAGAAATCTGCATTCTGGTTAAGTGAGTGATAATTACGCTGCCTTTGTAATGTAGGGCCTGATAATTGATGCATTTGGTATGTCTGTAATCCCTATTTTTAAAATTTATTTTCCTTTTTAAAGGATGTTTTCTTTGCGGTACAGAAGTCTTTATAAGAGAGAAGTTACAGTCTCCCCCTGCTGGCTATGTCTGGTAGAACCTGAAAATTTAGGTCACTTGGCACGAAAGTTTTTGTGTGGCTATGTGAGGATTCATTTACCTCAACTTTCAACTTTCAACTTTTCTTCCTCACAGCCTCACTAAGCAGCCTTTTGATTACACCTTTTCCATCTCCAAGCTCCTCTACATCCTCTTCCAGCAGTTACCAGCGCCGCTGGCTTCGAAGTCAGACAACAAGTTTGGAAAATGGCATCATTCCAAGGAGGTGAGTTGCAAGTTTGCTCTTGATGAGAAAGGTGCTGGTTGTAGACCGCTTGAATGAACTGGCAGTGCTCACCTGTTGTCAGTGGAAAACAAAAAACAAAACCTTAAACTGCTGGATTAGCTTCAGCTTAGGCTGAAAATGGGTAAGTTAGAATTTTTATAAAAAACAATAAATATCAAGCTGAAAACCAGTCTGGTTTGGAAGACACTGGGAAACATCTGGGTCATTGTGCCATGTGTGAGCTAGATTTTGGTGTTAATTTAAAATGAGCACGCTCTCTCTTTGAATTGGCTCCCTTCCAGACGTAGCTCTCATGAGTTAGAAGGGTGGAGTAAATCTCTTCCTTGGCTTACTGTGACACCAACGTGGTCTTTGAAAACATAGGAACTCAAGGATTGTGACATACTCTTTTCATAAAACTTAAATTCTTAAACAAAATGGTCATGAATCTGATTATAAAGATGGCATCGAGGTATGTTCTGCTTTCATTGCAGTTGAATTTTAGATCTAAAGTTTAATTGTTTTGCAAAATATACGTTTTGGCTTAATATGATGTTACATCAGTAGCTTTCACCTCCTTTTCCCTATAACCCAAAACCTTAAAAGGGAATTAACATAGCTCATACCTATAAAGATTCACGTGTCAATTGTTTGATTCAGTGAGTCAGCTGGTAATCACCGTGTGTAGGGGTCCATGAGGATGTAAAGATGATTCAGATACACACCTGCATCTGTGGACCATTAGTACAGTTTCTTGACTAGTGGGGAAGACCATATGCACATAAATAATGGCATAAAGAGGTTAAACTCTAAATGCTGTGGGCAGGGCATCAAGTGCTTTGGGACTCAGAGGAGGGAGAGAACACTGGCTGGTGGTCAGGTGGGGAATTGGAGAGCCCTTCATGGGAGAGGTGGTGCTTAAAGGACAAGCTGAGAGACGAGGGTCAGGGCATGTGTTGTAGCATATGTCAGGCTGCTTGCCTCTCTTCTCTTGTTCTCACAGTCCTAGCAAGCTTGACCAAGAGAAAAAAATGGAGCTGCTTCACTCACTGAGGAACTGCTCTGTGGTTGGTGGACTTTGAGTGGAATGGTTAAGAGCTTGGAATTTGGTGTGAAGACAGGTCCCAGCTCTGCCACTCATTAGGTGTACGTGACAGCGAATTAATCTGCATTCAGAGTGTTGCTTCCTCATCTGCACTATGATCATTGTACGAGCACCAGATACCATTCTCGTTGCCGTTAACTGCAGTTGTCAGGAGCAGGCATCCCACCATTCTCACTGTCCTTACAACAGCTTCTGTGATTGAAGAGAATGATGGGTTGTAGAAGCCTTCCCCTTTAGACATCTCTTTACTAAAAGTGTTTTTCCATCCCTTCAGGTTTTTTGTTTTTAAAGATTTTTATTTATTTATTTGACAGAAAGAGAGCACAGGTAGGCAGAGCAGCAGGCAGAAGGAAAGGGAGAAGCAGACTCTCTGCTGAGCAGGGAGCCCGATGCGGGGCTCGATCCCAGGACCCTGGGATCATGACCTGAGCCGAAAGCAGACGCTTAACGACTGAGCCACCCAGGCGCCCCTATCCCTTCAGGTTTAAATCCAGAGTTGAATAGTATTCTTCATCCCACTCCTCTGAAAATTCTTCAGAACTCTAATTTGAATTGAGATCTGGCTTTGGCAACTAATGAATCTCTATTAAACTTACATGTAAAATAAGTATCTTTGGTTCAAAAATGAAAATGCAGAGCCCCTTTGTTCAGAAAGTGGGGAAAAGTGCTATTAAAGGTACTAAAATGTAAAGCTTTTCCTTTAAAAAATATTTTACTTAACAAAATGTAATAGGAATAATAGTGAAATATGAATAAAACATAAATTTATAAATTGCAAGAAATAATATTGGTATAATTTTACATAATATAATAAGTAATAATGCCATATCTTGATTTCATCATAAGACTTCTGGCTCTCCTATCTTCATTTGTTAGGTTATCAAAATTTATACTTTTTAGCAACTTTGCTTTCAGCTGATATAATTGAAAGCAGCATTAATCACTCTTGGCAAATGCCAGATGGCAAGTAATTTTTGACAATTTTTTGAGAAAGATCTTTCTGCTGATGTAATCATTACTGGAACTTTATGGGTTATGAAAACATTGGATTAAGTTTCTGACAAACTTTCAAAATATAAATTTCAGTACATCTAGATCTGATGATTCTTATGGAACAGTTTTTCTAAAAAGATTTAATTCTTCACACAAATCCATTTTGTGTAAGACTGAATTTAATTTTAAATGTAAATTTATACAAAGTTATTTTAATGTCTCCTCTGACATTTTCTGTAACTCATGGAGGTCTTACAAGCAACTGAAAGTGTCTTCATGAGTTGTAGATAATTCAAAATGCCTGTTTTTGCATTCTATCACTGCCTCTTCAATTACAAGGAAAATTAATTTTAGAGTGGATTTCCTTAATAATTTGTTTATCTGAAGCTTCATGTGAAAATAGTGAGGTTTTTTTTCTGTCCAGTGCAACAGTCTTTACATTTAACTTGTTTCTATACCTGTAGATACTTGCTTTGCAATGTTGCAATAGTTTTCAAAACTAGAGATGATAAACTGAAGAATTGTGATTATTCCCGGATATGCTTTATTGCAATGTCCACTGTAGGCTCTTTGTGATAATCTACTGTCTTGGGGCTTGGGTCAGAGAGTTAAATATTTATGCACACTCTATAGGGACAGGTTCCAGTGATGGATGGGTAAGCTGGCCTCGCACCATGGGTCACGGCACTACCCAGGTCCTACCTCTCTCCTGTGGCTGTGGTCACTGCTGCTTTTGCTGCCGCTATCCCAGCCACCAGTCTGGGCTCAGGTCCCAGCCTTGCCTCCTTGGGGCCTCCTGACACCCTGGACTTTCAGACGTGTGGCTGTGTGCCTGACTGCCTAGCCAGTTGCTCAGAGTCTGGGTTGCATGCCCTTAGGCCTGAGCCCACTGTGCAGTCTGCAGCCTGGTGTCTTCACTGCTCACTCACATGCTTCATTCTCCCATCAGACTTCACTTCCAGAATACAGGCTGAAAGATAAAATCACTAAGAATTCAACATGGCAACTGCAAAACATTAAATCAAGCCTGGGGCCCATCTGGGAACAGGGCTCTGTGTGAGTAGGGTCTCACACCCATGAAGCTGGCACACAGAGAACGTAAGTGCGGCTGACATTTTGAATTGATCACTATTCCTGTGAAGATACCTTCATTTAAAGATGTTGCAGTTGATCTCTTACTTTTGGCAGGTATGTAGGTAGGAAAACTAATTTTTTATGCCAGACAGGAGAACAGTGTGGGTACCAAAAATATGATTGCCTCTGGCTTTGAGAGAAAATTCACAGTAATCAAAAAATCCCTAAGGGAGTTAAGGTGAAAAGGATGATTTCACAATCCTTAACAGTTGATTCCACATTGGATACTCCTGTCTCCAGGCCCCCTGCTGTGCCGGGTGGTAAGTTTTGGTTGCTGGATGGGGAGTCAGGCCTGGGCATTTACCAGCTGGTGGGGAAGTATCACCTGTAATAGAAGAGAAACTGCAGAGATTTCATTTCTTAGTGAGGTGACGGAAACCCTAAAGGACCAAGATATTAAAATTGAACAGCCATATAAAGTTGCGGCGGGTTTGTTCTCTGACCTACAAAAATGGCAGTTTCCTATGTCCTAATATGTAGATTCAGATTAAGTTCAAAGCTGACAAAAACAATTAGACTAAGCAGTCCTGATGTCAATTATAGATCCTTGAGATGTACTTAAAAAATCCTACTTTTTGCTTTATTATCTTGAGGTAAAAATAATGTATGTAAATGCTTATTCATAAGTGTCAACAAAATTCTATTTGACTTTTTTGTAAGGAGAAAACTTAAGTGCGTTGCAGGGGTCTTTCCCTGACTCAAAGTCCTGTCAGCTGATGTGATTGCTCCCAGCTGTTTCCTCTCAGTGCTCCAGCTGGCAGGATGCACCTGATGGCATGAAGACCAGCAGATGGATCAGACATGGGGCAGAGTCCCTGCTCCTTTCCAACATCCAGGAAATGAGCCTAGCTTAGAAGATAGAAACCCTGGGTTCTAGCTCCAACATTGTCACTAGGAAACTTTCTGTTCCTAAAGCAAGTTGATGAATCACTCTGCCTCAGTTTCCACATTTGCAAAAAGGCCTGTATACCTCTACATGGTGACTTGAGGATGAGACGTTGTAGTATTGGGTGCATACTCAAATGTTTTAAAACATTCTGAAATGTTCTTTCATTGTGGAATAATTTAAAAATATAATCACAGTACTGTGTGAACTGATTTATTCCAGTTTGTGTGGTTGATCCAAGACTACAGAATGAAGCTCAGCTGCTTTGGAATTCAGTAGAGAGAGAGAACAGCGAAGCGAATAAGAGCTCTCCACGCTATTGTAGCTATGGAAATTTTTCAGAAATGCAGTAGGTGGCGCCCTCTGCTACATTAAGACAGTTGGCTATTGTTTATAAGAGAGATGAAGATGATGCAGAAACCTGCTTAGGGTTAAGTGTTTATTACAGTTTCATTATTAAGGATCACATTGGCTGAAGATGAGTGGACTGAAACAGTCATTTTACTTTTGAAAAAGAAGAGAAATAGGAGATGCCAGACAACAAAAGGGTTACAAGAAAGTGTTGGCTCAGAGGTTCCTTTATAAAATAAAAATAAACTGGTGCAAAAAACAAAGTTATAGTACAGGTACTTTGGAAAAGAAGAGTATTTACCATATGAAATTTCATTGTATGAAATTAAGTAAAAGTCTTAAGAGAGGCTCAAGATTTTTTTTCTGATGAGCAGATGATTAGGATCTAGGAATTTTTCGGAAAACACAGTTGATGATTTATTAGAATGCACAGCCTTTACAACAACACCTGGAGATCATGTCCTGTCAGTGACTTGTCTGTTAGTGAGAGCCTGTTTCTGATTTATCAACTACATCTACATCTTGGGGATCTTGCTTCAAGTTGAGAGAAACAATGGCGTATCCTTTCTGAGCTTAGAACAAGATGTCTGTCTCCTTTCTTTCAAAATAAAATGGCTTGCCTGACCATAAAATGTTTGATGTATGCATGTTTTCAGAGATATGGAGATGTTTGAAATCACAGGAACATTATAGGCTGTGAGTAGTAGAACACCAAATAAGTTTAAGATCAGGAGTATAAAGGCCAACTGCCTTGAACTCTGCCAAGCGTAAGTAATTGTTTTCTGGTAATTTATGGTAAAGAAAACAGAGGAAGCAGTAACCTCCCATATTCGGCAGAGATACCAGACTAAATGATGAAAGTTGGTGAGAGAAAGAAAGTTAATTGCATACCTCCTGTGTGCCAGGCAAGGAGCTTTTATGTGCAATGTATTACGTACTTTGCTTTGGGTATCTTTGTGCAAAAAAAGATTATTTTCAGTTTTGCTGTTAGTAGCTATGTGGTAGCTGGTTTTTCAGCTATGTCAATGCTGGTTTTTCAGAATAGTTTAGTAAGAGACAGGGTTAGGCTATATTTGTGAGTCTTACCCCTTAAGACAGATTGAGAACATATTGATAATTTACTGGCTTCATGATTCTCCCTTATCATAGAAGCACAGTCTCTCAGAGGAATCTTAAGGTTTTTTGGGTTTTTTTTTTTTGTTTTTTTTTTTTTTGAGAATTTGACTACCCAGACGGGAGATATGTCTTTCTGTTTGGGGGATTTCCCAGAGAGCTTAATCAATTGCATGGCTTAATCTGAGCATTTACTGGAGTTACTTCATCTAATGGTTTTAATAGCCTTGGGAAAGTAAGCCTCAACCACCAGTAAATTTCCAAACATGACGCACTGGTTAAACAGAATACCACAGGATCATTTCCCTTCTAAAGTTCCTATCTATTGGTATCTATCAACCAAAACAAAGGGCCTGTGTTTTGAGTGACCAGATGTGTCTCCCCCCTCCCTAAATACCACCAGTCTGATGTAAAATAACCCAAGGGAAGAAGACTAAGAGTCTAACAAGAGGGCATTTAAAGTTACTTTTAGGTTTTATTTAAGTTTCTTTTCATGTTGGAAAATACCATGTGGTAAGTTGATGTTTTCATTTTTCATGACAGAGAATTAGAGAAGAGAAAGAAGTGGAAGCAGACAAACTCTTGGTTGAGACTCTGAGTGGTCTGGGTTTGCTTTCTGAATGTCATCCCCTGGCATTACAGTTTATCCTCAGTGTGATTCTTTAATACATGGCAACTTTTCCAACTTATTTTTCCTTCAGGTCGACGGATGAGACATTCAGCCTGGCTGAAGAAACGTGCAGTTCTAATCCAGCCATAGTTCGGAGGAAGAAAATTGCCATAAGCATCATTTTCTCTCTGTGTGAGAAAGAAGAAGCACAAAGGAATTTCCAGGACTTCTTTTTTTCTCATTTTCCCCTGTTTGAATCTCACATGAACAGGCTGAAGAGTGCCATTGAAAAGGTAATAAGAATGTAGTTCTAGAGTCAAATAGAGAAGCGATTATGGGGCTTTAAGGTGGTAGCATCTCATCGTTTATGTATCAGATCACTTTTTTAGAGAAGTTAAATCATCCACAACAGTAATAGACCCTTAGGCAGGTTGATATCAGATATCAGATACTAGAGTATTTTAGGAAAGGAGATCACTGCTTCCTGATGCCTTAAGTCATTACCACATTGAATGTTTTGGCTATAATACTATTTTATTAATAAAAGCCCAGTAGTAGACAGTTATAAAGGAATTTCTTCTCAGAGAGTAATTTGGTTTGTTTTCTCTTCCACAAAGGCCATGATCTCCTGCAGGAAGATAGCAGAATCAAGTCTCCGTGTCCAGTTCTATGTCAGCCGTCTGATGGAAGCTCTGGGAGAATTCAGGTACATTGACAGTGTCTGGCAAATTCCAGAGGGTAAATTGATAAATGGCGGTAGCAGCAGCAGCCATGGATCTAGGGATCATAGAAACCATCACTTGGAAGAATTGTGGGGCCTGCAATTATTACCCACTTTAGCAACTCCTTCCCTCAAGATGGAAATCAAGACCAACCAGAGCAAAAAGTTTGGGTCACTCAGTACCGTGTAATCCACACTGCTGCCTGTCATCCAGTCTTTGATTGCTTTTAACAGTATGAATGGAGAAAACTAATGTTTAGGTGTTCATTACAAGCCTGTTCATTATTTCATGTCATCCTCACGAAAGCCTTAGGAGTAAGCACTGTTAACTAGCCCCATTTTACAGATGTGGAAACATGGGTTCAGGGCTGTTTATCCACAGCGTAGCTGAGAGAATGTATATGTCAGGGATATAGACCTTCCAGTCTGCCAGGACGAGGACGATCCTTGCTTATACCCAGTGTCCTCTCGTAAGTGTCCTGGTCTGAACACCAAATTGTATGATCACCCTGGTGTATCGTCACTGTCAGTTTTTCATTCATGATCTTTGTACTCTGGAGCTCCTATAGTCTTTGCTCCTAATATCTGGGTAAGAAGGTGTAGTGTAGTGGATGGGGTTCTCCTTCACCGTGCTGAGCTGGGGTTCTCACACCATTTCTTTGAGCCAGTTTCAATGGGGAGTGGAATCACATTCCAAATGGGTCATGAGCTAATGAGTTAAACTGTTATTCTGTAGCTGAAGGATAAAAATATTTTTTACAGTTCTTAGAATTTTGAACATTTTTTTGATGCTTAATGTGAATTCTATAATGCTTCTTTGAGCAAAATCCACAGTAGTTTGAACCCTGGGTTATGTATAAAGTACTCAGTACTCAGGTAACACATCAGTGATTATCTGGTGGTTAACGTTAAGACCTAAGTCATATAGTTGAGAAATAGTGTGAAGTTGTGCTAGTTTAAGGAAAGTATTAATTTTTCAGAGGTCAGGAATCTGAAAGTACAGAACCAGAGAGCCTCACTTGTTCATAGACAAGTCTTATTCTCATTTCAGCAATCTTCCCCTCCAGAAATGGTGACAAAGTAAAGTGTTAGCAGTTGGAGACCTTACTTTTTGTAAATAAATCCCAGTTCATGTGACTGTCACTTGTCATTGCTACCTAACTTAGGCAAATGTATTTTGGCCAAGGTGGAATTCTAGTGTATCTCAATTCTTTTAGGTGCATGGCTAGAAATCACGTCAGAGTATGTCTCAGCTCTCTTTATTTGGAGTGGATGTACTCTCCAGTGGAGATCCTAAGCTAAGTTAGTGTATTCTTTGGAAAAACACTTGTGAGTCATGAGCTTGCAATAGAGCCCTTGGTACCAGGTGTTGGGAGACCTGAAGTCTCATCCTGACCTTGTTCAATGTTGTATGCAAGTAACTTAATTTCTCTAGACCTGTTTCTGAATCTATAAAGTGATAGAGCTGTATTAGTCAGTTTTGCTAATAGCTTATAGTTCTAAGAATTTGATTCTGTTGGTCCATATAAAAACTCAGTATATATTAGAGCGAAGAAGAGGCACTTAATGTAGTTTTTCCATCTGAAATGAGTAGAGTGCTTTGGTTTAGAGAACTAAAGCAGCAACTAGAAATTGGGGGTGTTGAGTTGTCTTTGGTCACATTTTATTTTTTAAAGATTTTATTTTATTTGAGAGAGAAAGAGCATGAGAGGGGTAAGGATCAGAAGGAGAAGCAGGCTCCCCTGCCGAGCAGGGAGCCCTATGCGGGACTTGATCCTGGGACTCCGGGATTGTGATCCGAGCTGAAGGCAGACGCTTAACCAATTGAGTCACTCAGGTGCCTGCCTTGGGTCACATTTTTGATAGAGCATATACTTTTTTCTTCCTTTATTTCTTTACTATAAAAACAGCTGTCGGGACGCCTGGGTGGCTCAGTCGGTTAAGCATCTGCCTTCGGCTCAGGTCATAAGCCCTGCGTCGGGCTCCCAGCTCAGCGGGGAGCCTGCTTCTCCCTCTCCCACTCCCCCTGCTTGTGCTCACTCACTTTCTCTGACAAATAAATAATTAAAATCTTAAAAAAAAATAGCCATAAAGTTCAGTACTAGGCACTGTGAAAATAAATTGCTTTAAAAATGAATATTTTATATCAAGGGTTAGTATACCTTTTCTATAAAGGGCCTCTGTCATAGCTCCTCAACTTTGCCGTTCCACAAAAGCAGCGACAGATAATGTGTAGACGGATGAGCATAGCTGCATTCCAACAAAATGTTATTTACAAGAAAGGTGGTGGTCAGATTTGGCTTGTGGATCGTAGTTGGCTGATCCCTGACTTATATACTGTTTGAATCCCTAAGGGCTGCATAGATTCAGATTATTGTTTTCTTCTTTATTCCTTTATGCAGAGAATATCGAAAATGATATCTGTGACAGTTTTGTGTATCCCTTCTCTTTTCTGTAGAGGAACGATCTGGAACTTATACTCTGTTCCAAGGATAGCTGAACCTGTATGGCTTACCATGATGTCCAGCACTTTGGAAAAAACCCAGCTCTGCCAGCGCTTTCTCAAGGAGTTTACACTTCTGATAGAACAGATCAGCAAAAACCAGTAAGCGTCAGCTCTCCGGGGCCTTGGCTGCAGCTTCTGTGGCCAGTGGATGTGCTACACGTGACATGCTGCTTCCTGCATTGACTCATCTCGTGTTTTCTTCCATTTCTCCAAGGTTTTTTGCTGCCTTACTGACTGCAGTGTTAACCTACCACCTGGCCTGGGTCCCGACCGTCATGCCTGTTGATCACCCTCCCATTAAAGCCTCAGAGAAACGCACCTCTCAGTCCGTGAACACACTGGCCAAAACACATCCATATAATCCTCTCTGGGCACAGCTGGGTTAGTACCTAATTTGGCTATTCAGAGTCTCTATGGGATGAAATGGAGAAAATGCTCGAGTCTTTTGTGGATATTGGCTCTCCATCCCGGTGATTCAGAAGTTGTCATTGGGCGGACAGAGAGTAGGAGATTGGCCCACAGATTCTAGTTATGAGTCTCTACGTTCCTCTCCTTCCCACTGCCGGCAGCTTTGTTCGGCTCTGCTGAAGCAGTAGTTAACCAGCGGCAACTCAGCCCACAGCAGCGTTTCTTAAGCTTGGCATCATTGATGTTTGGACCAGATAATTCTTTGGGGGTGGGGTGGGAGGTGGGGGTGGGGACTGTCTTGTGCACTTGTGCATTGTGGGATGTTTAGGAGCATCACTGGCCTCTGTTCACCAGCTCCCGGTGAAAACCCCCCTTCAGAGTTGTGACAGTCAAAAATGTCTCCAGACGTTGTTCTTGGGCAGCAAGACACTCCTGGCTGAGAACCACTATTCTGCAGGATGGACTCGATAGGAAAAAAATAGAAAAAAGAAAGTAGTGCACTATAATTTTACTACCTTTATAATTTTAGATTAAGTTAGGAACCTTGTCTTTCTCTACACTGCTTCCTTGCAATCAGTTGGTGGTGTCTGTTTCCTTACAGCTTCGTACTTAGGCATGGCATAGGATCGCCTAATGCTTTGGTGTAGTTGGCTATGGAATTTGGGACTTGTGACATCGAAGTGGCCTATTTGGGTTCATGTGCAGAACAGGTCTACTGTGGGACCTCTCCCTCATCAGAGTGACAAAGTTATACTTGGTACTCACTGTGATCCAGATCCTGTGCTAGATGCCAGGGATACGGAGGTGGCAGATTTGTATTCAGACGATCTCAAAACATCCTGCCTACTCCTTTGATAAGAGTGTGTAGAAGGATGCAAGAGAGAGACAGTATGGTATGAAGGGGACGAGCATGGGAGCCGGAGCCCGACTGCATAGATCAGATCCAGTCTCCATGGGCAAGTGACTTAACCTCTGTGTGCCTCAGTTTCTTCGTCTGTAAAATGGGATGATAGTAGTTCATGGTTGCTGTGGGAATTAGTTCTGTGTAGAGTACTTTCGTCATTTATACTGCTGGTGAAAATACTGACATTAGAGGGGCACCAGGAGACAGAGTGAGGGGATGGAGGGGATTTTCAAGGAAAGCATACTTGCAGAAATGTTAAAAGGACACTTTCAGAAGTACAGACTAGGGAGGCGCACTCTAATCTTAGAAAACAGCGTGTTATAATAACAATAATGAAAGCTGACACTGTGAGCAAGGCATTGTTTTTAGTGCTTTTTACGTGTGTTAACTAATTAGATTCTCATTCCAAACCTATTACTATTGTCCTCATATTATAGATAATAAAGATGTCTTGCCTTTGTGTCCTGCATGTAAGAAAGAGAAAACATGTCTCACAGATAGGGAGATAATAGGTACATGTTAAATGAATTGATTAAAGAATTTATGGATGTTAAGAACAGATTTAACACAACCAGTCAGTACTGAGCTCAGAAAAGAACTCAGAGCGTGCCTCACTCTGGGTTATACAGTTTTGGGGAGAACGGAGCATTGTTGTTCTTGTTATGGAACAACAGTCTTTTTTTTTTTTTTTAAGATTTTTTTATTTATTTGAGAGAGAGAGCACATGAGAGGGGTAAGGGTCAGAGGGAGATGCAGACTCCCTGCTGAGCAGGGAGCCTGATGCAGGACTCGATCCTGGGACTCCAGGATCATGACCTGAGCCGAAGGCAGTTGCTTAACCAACTGAGCCACCCAGGCGTCCTGGAACGACAGTCTTAAAAAAATGTAGTATCATAAAGTGGCAAAGGGAAGGGGTCTTGATATTAAGGAAACGTGGTGTTTCATGCTGCCTGGTCGCCCATTTAAAAACAATGTTAATTAAGCAGTTTGCCCTTAATTAGATAAATGTATTTATAATTAGACATGCTTCTCATTTGAAATTTAACTAATTGAGAGCCATTAATTCCCGGTGTTAAGTATAACAAGGCCAAGTCCCTTCCCATGGGCTTACAGTCATGTAGTAGATCATGTATTATTTTTTTAAAAGATTTTATTTATTTATTTATTAAACAGAGCATGAGCACACTCACTCATGAATGGAGAGGGAGGAGCAGAGGGAGAGAGAATCCCAAGCAGACTCCCCACTGAGCTCCAAGCCCAACATAGGGCTCAGTCTCATGACCCTGGGATCATGATCTGAGCTGAAATCAAGAGTAGAACGCTTAACCAACTGAGCCACCCAGGTATCCCAGTAGGTCAAGTATTATTGAAAGTCTCCAGTCCTCCCTGCCACAGACAATCCAGCTGGGGTCTGGCTGTTGACAGAGCAGTTTGAGAGGGGCTAAGACCCTAGCACAGATTCATGTGATAACTTCGTAAAGCCAAATGTAAATGACGGTTGAGTTTCCATTATTACAGAAAATCAAGCGGCTTCAGTAATTTGACAGGGGAGCCATTTCCAGTTATTATTATTTTCATTAAATATTTACCAAGTCACAGTAAATATAAATTTCTGGGAATATACAACGATGTGGATGTAATTTCAATCCAGGTTCCTAAGTAGTGAAAGGGCTTTATCTTGAATTATTTCAAAGGCTTACCTGAGGGCTTGCCAGGACTGGTACCACTGCTGTGCCCACGTCTGCCTGGCTCCCTGGCACTCCCAGGGAAGGGAGGAGAGAAGCTGGAAGCAGCTAGCCCTTGAGCCCTTTCACACTCTCCTAGGCTTACTCCTCACCTCTGCCTCACTCTACACATGGGCTTTCTAAACGGATCACTAGCCATTGGGTTGTGGAAGCAATTTAGTGGGTCAAAAAAGCATTTAGAAGGGTCAATATAGTAGAAAATATCAGTGACACATACACTGTTTTGTAAAATGTTTCTTTCAGAGGGTGAGTGAGGCTGCAGTATAAATGCATTTCTCTCTCGGGATGGGTAGGCGTAGTTTGAAAGCCACTTTCTTTCACCACTGATTGAAGGAGTTCCATGTGGGTCTCTTTTATGACACTAATGACCTCAAGAATTTGTGGAAATGAAAAGCAGCTTTTCTCCTCATAAAACATTTGGGATCGTCGGGTTAAATTAATACAAGTAAAAATGTCTGAAATTTCTTCATTTTCTTTTCTCCTGAAGTTTAAATTGTATTTTTCAGAATGCAGGGGAATTAGACTACAAATCAATAGAAAAAAAAATGATAGGGAGAAAATTCCTACCTGCTCAGAAATTAAACAACCCATTTAAATAAAACCCAAAAGCCAAAGAAGATTTCACAAGAGAAATTAGAAGATAATTTGAACCCAGTAATAATAAAGATACAATAAATTACCACGTGTGGGATTGGGGAAACACTGGGAACTTCATAGCATATACACATTTATTAGAAGGTCATCTAGGAGTAAGTGGCCTTTTAAAAATTTTGTCTCCGTTTCTCCCTCTGTCTCTTTCTGCCTCCATATTCCCCCCCCCACCCTCTCCGTTTGCCACCTGCTCTTCACAGTGCTCCTAAATTCTCAGTTTCTCAGCTTTCTGGTTTCTGTCTTTTCACCGTCTTCTCGATACTTTTTCTCATGCCCCTCTCCGTCCCCCTCAGTAGGTGTCCCCGTCACTGCTTCGCTTACCTCGTCCACCTCTTTCTGCTTCTCTCAGGTTCTCTGCTGTTAGTGCCTCTCCACCGCCCACCTCATCTCTTTCTCCTTCTGACCCTTTTCTCGGTCTCGCCCTCCTCCTCCTGGACTCCTCTCTCTGTTCTCTGGGCCGGCTCTGTCTCTTCCTCTGCCTGCTCTTCGCTCCTTCTCGCTCCTTCTCGCTCCTTCCTGCTGGTGCCCTTTTGTCTCCTTCCCTTCAGGTCTCTCCTCTCCCCACACCCAGCGCCCTTCCTGCTTCCCTGCACACTCTGCCTTCTCTCTCTTTCACCTGCAGATAACTCTTTTTACCCCTTTTTTTCCCCCTCCGTATTCCTCTCATTTTCTCTCTTTTTTAAAAGTTATTTCTTAAAGATTTTATTTATTTATTTGTGAAAGAGAGAGAACTCACAGGGCAGGCAGAGGGAGAAGCAGGCTCCCCACTGAGCAAGGAGCCCAATGCAGGGACTTGATCCCAGATCCCAGGACCCTGGGATCATGACCTGAGCCGAAGGCAGAACTAAGCCACCCAGGCGTCCCTTAAATTTATATTTTAAATTGTGGTTTTAAAAAAAGCCCAGATCATAACATTTGCCATCTTAACCATTTCTAAGTTCAGTAGTGTTGTCTATTCTCACTGTTGTGCAACTTCTTCATTTTGTAAAATTATACTCATGAAAACCAAGGAATTTACTTTAAAATTAGTAGCTTTGTCAGCCCAGGGACTCAAATAATTGTCTTCCAGTTCAGGATCCTGTAAATCTTTAGTATTATAGGTCTATTATTTTAATGATACATTATTTTATGAAGGTTGACCCTAAAATAAAGGCACGGTTTCCACACACATTGCTGTCATTACTTTATATAGTTTAAATAATTATAAATTATACTTTTAATAGCATTCCTTGTTTTCTTTTTTCCATTTATGAGTATTAAAATGTACAAAGCAGATGTTAACTGCATTGCTGAAAAATAATATTGTCATTCTGAGTGACCTTTCTTTCCTCTGTGGTTTTTTTGTACCAGGTTTCAGATATATAGTGGTGATCTTCTTTATTAGCATTGAGACTGATTGAACAAGCATGCCCCATGGAGTCCTGAGATGACCATGACAACTTGCAGCAATAAGCAGTCAGGAAAGTTTTCTCAAACAGAAGTACTCATCCTAGCATCAGACGATAGTCCTGAGCTATTCTTTTGAATTCTTGACTTGTCAGTTGTAAAAGCCTCAAAGATAAAGCCCTGTTAGTCTGTACTCTTTTTTTATAGAGAGGATCCTTTAAAGTCAGCTGTGTTCTGCCCTTTGTATGTCATCAGGAGCAGTAGCCTTACACTAGGGAGTACTTCCTGATGGTTCCCATCACTTTCTCGTCTTAATTTATCGATTTAATTAGTTTTATCTAGTATATGCCCTTATAAAAATGCATTCCCTCCTCTCCAGATGCATTCCTCAGATGAGTTCTAACTTCCTGAGTTCTTATGTATAACTGTACCCTTGTACCTCCTCTCCTTTATTTAGTATCTTTTCAAGTTTCGATTTACTTCAGCCTTCTGATTATTCCCATAACGGTTTCTAACTCAGGGTTGGTTATACAGAGACACACGTAGCATTGTGCCTACACAGTCAGTAAATGTTGGCTTTTTGTTATAATTGTCAGTGTTATTATCAAAGTATCAAATGTACAACTTACCAAATGTAATAAGCAGATTATAAAATGCGATAATTTCAATAGGCACTTAAATACTTTCCATGAAAAGCTTACACTGCTGGGCTCATCGACACATTTGCCCTTATTTGGCCTTCTTCCACCTTTAAACTAAAGTTTTGTGGTTCATTAGGTAGTTTTTAATCAGCTTGTCAGGATATAACTTATGGGACATATTTTCATCCAGTAGAATTTTCATGTGAAGTAATAGGAAATAGATTCATTTTTCATGACTAAGTGATTTCTTCTTGTTAATCAGATTGATTCTAGTTGGTGTGTGGTGTGTGTGTGTATTAAGGGAATTCTGAGCAGGCCATGTCATTATTGATTCACTGCACTTTTGTTCATAGATCCCTGAACTTGGATTTTACCCTGAGGCCTATTGTCCTGGGATTCTTCTGGGGGGAAAAAAAAAATCTCATCATTCTAATTTCTTAAGATACAGCATTTGAGTTGGCCCCATGTTGAGGCTGCTGGCTTTAGTGGGAGCTGGCCAGCCCAGTGAGTGGCCTGGGAAGACCTGACAAGCACAGGGAGGGCTGTGTACAACAGTTGCACCCGTGCCCCGAGAGTGGTGGGCCTCAGCCTTCCTAGGCACACTTCCCATTAGAGAGGCAAAACTAAAACATGGGCATTACTAGGGATGACCTTTTTGCCTCAGTTAGGTGTGTGAAGAAGCAGCTCTAATTTGAGAGTGTAAGTCGTCTGTCCGTCTCTCATGAAAGCCGACATACCCATGACATGTCTTGCCCCAGACGACTTTGTCTTTGTGTCTCTTTTGCTCTCTAGGTGATCTTTACGGAGCTATTGGCTCTCCAGTGAGGCTGACTCGCACCGTCGTGGTGGGGAAGCAGAAGGATTTGGTCCAGCGCATACTTTATGTCCTCACCTACTTTCTCCGTTGCTCTGAGCTGCAAGAGAACCAGCTGACCTGGAGTGGGAGTCACGGTGAAGGTGACCAGGTGTTAAATGGGAGCAACATCACCACAGCCTTGGAGAGGGGAGAGGTAGAGGAGTCTGAGTATGTGGTGGTCACGGTGAGAAGTGAGCCTGCTCTCCTTCCCCCTATCCTGCCACCTACTAGGGCCGAGGGAAGGAGCCCCAGGCCTGAGGGGCTGGGTGTGTCCCCAGAGGCCACTGACATTAGAGACCTATGTTCCAAACCTGACAAAGAAGGACACAGAAGGCCAGAGCAGAGTTCTCAGGCCTGCAGCATGGGATTCCAAGAGCCAGCCTTGGACAACTCTGGGAAACCTCAGGGCACATTTTGTGGGGAGGGAGAAAGTGAAAATGAGGCGCCACGAGATGGCTCTTCAAGACCCTCCAGCTGTGAGGGGCTGGGGGCAGGAGTGAAGATCAGCCAGCAGACTGTCAGTGAGGACTTGAAAGGGGAGATGCCTAAGAAACTCGCAGACCGGTCAGCAGCCTGGCCTTGCCCTGACAGACATTCCTGGGAGAAACCCCCCGTAGAGAAGGTCACTTTCCAAATTGGAAGTTCTGTATCTCCAGAGTCTGACTTTGAAAGCCACACAAAAAAAATGGAGAAGCAGCTAACGGCCTGTAGACAATATCCAGAGTTAGCCTGCCATCCCTTGGCTAAGTCCAGGACGGCCGCTGACATGCCCCAGGACCCGCAGGTTTCTAGGTGCTCCTTCACACCTGGCTTCCAGAAGAATGTCCACTGTCCTCAGAGTCCATCTTGTGAGAAGGATGAAGGTGCATTTGAGAGGGATTTTGCTGAGGACAGAGGCATGAAAACCGAGGTTGTAGCAGATGCTGCTGGGCAGCTCGACCTGTCTGCTGACTCACTGGCACCTGACTGCAGTGCGGCAGGAATTGGAATGAGGATGCCGGAGAAAACAAGACGTTTGCATTTGAAGGATGCAGAAGGACCTTTGCTACAGCCTGTTCCAAGCAGGTGTGCACAGCAGGACTCTGGTTTCTCGGGCACTGCAGATGTCCCCTGTGGGGATGCCAACAGGAAGGCCAACTTCAGGTTGGAAGGAGACATTCCCAGAAACGAAAGCTCAGATAGCGCTCTTGGAGACAGTGACGAGGAAGCGTGTGCTTCAGCCTCGCTGAATCTGGAGCACAGTGATGACCGGACTGAAGGGTCCTTGGAAGTGGAGCTGCCTCTGCCAAGGTAACACTGGCAGGTTGGGAAGCCGAGGGAACTGGGTTTGAATACTGTTTTCCCGACATCACCCGCATGGGCACATGAGGTACTGTCAGCCGTTTCACACATAATGGCTTTTTTTCCTCTGAGTATGAGCAGTGTTACCAACCCGATGCACACGGCTTCAAGCCCGCGCTTTCTCCCAGGATGATCAGTGGCCCTGGTTAGTGCATCTGAGCTCTCTAAGTGAGGAGGCAACTTGTTGCCTTTGCAACTCTTGTGACATTTTGGGAAGCTAAAGGATACCGTGGAGGTCGTGGTGGTGGGGAGCAGGGATTTTAATTTTCTGTCATTGGAGTGGAAGTTAGATGGCTGGCAGCAGATGCCTTGCATAGGAGTGGTGGATTACCCTCACCATGTGGTGGATTACCCTCACCATGTGGCTTCTCTCCTGCAGGTCAGAGCAGCAGGAAGTGGTTGGGAAGCAACACCTCTTCCTTAACACTCCATCAGGTTGATTATTTGGTCTGTGATGACTGAAAGCAGTAATTACAGGTTTCTTCTGTTCTTCTGCACTGTCATGGGCACCACCCTGTGCAGATGTGTCGAGTTCCTAAAGCCAGATTTTTGGCAAGATTCCCCCCCCACCGCCCCAGCCCCAGTAGACTTTCTCTTTCTTCACTCTCTTGACGCAGACCACCTGGTAGATGTTTGATATGAGGTTCAAGAACAAACTCATAACTGGCCATCAGAATACTGTTTTTTCTACCCTTCCATCCCCCCAAAAAAGGGGGGGGTGTCTTTTTTTCTCTTTCAGCCCCCTTCCTTTTCCCACTTCGATGATCCACTTCCGGGAGGATTGGTGAAATGGACCACCCTGAATCAATTTTTCTTACTGTGTTCCTAGGGTTTTTGTTCCAGTTGCAATGCAAGAAGGGAGTACATTTTTAATTGTGTATTCTAATGGACTGATATTGTTTTAGGTCTCAGAGCATCAGCAACCCAAATGTAAGAAACTTTGGCCGCTCACTTCTGGCAGGTTATTGCCCCACGTACATGCCTGATCTGGTGCTTCATGGGACCAGCAGTGACGAGAAGCTGAAGCAGTGTCTGGTGGCCGATCTGGTCCACACAGTCCATGTAAGTGATCCCAGCTTGGAGCCCCTGGCTGCTGACAAGATGTCAGCCAGGGTCTTGACCAGCAACAGGTGTTTAAACTGAAGAGTATGTAATTACGGGATTGTTTCTAGCGATGCGGGCAAGGGCTGGTGAAGTACCCGGGGGTTAGCGACAGCTGGAAGCTATGAACACACCTGGGCCTGAAGAATAAGTGGGGTGCAGTGGCATCGGAGCTGTGGAGAGCTGGGGCTGGAGGAGGGGCTGGGCCACCTGGCAACCCAAGCACTGAGGAGCTCTTCTGTCCTTCCCATTGGCTGAGCCCAGGTGGAAGCCAGAGAGCAAGGTCAAAACTGATGCAGACCCGAGGTCCGCAGAGGTCAGCCTCCTGGGGCCGGCACAGGACAGAGAAGGGCAGAGAGTGGATCTGGAGGGCACATAGGCTGGGCAAAATAGAATAAACAGCACAGATGGTGGCAATTATATGCCGTCACGGGGAGGACCGAAGAGATGTCGCATATGGTTTGCTTTTTATCCGATCCTTACAAGTTCCTAAGAGTAATTTATTTTAACTGATTTGTCATTAAGTTCGCTTTGATGGCTGCACGAGGATGACTGTATAAAGATTAACAAGTCTTACTGGAAAATTGCCTCGTGGCTGCCGTTAAGTGCTTTTCCGCTATCTGCAGCGTGACAGGAACTGAGCAGTTAAGGAAACTGTGTCAGTCTGATGGACCTGTTTTTAATTGAGCTGCTATTGGGCAGATGTGCAAAAATAGATGTGCATTGGAAACATATTGTGACTTGTGCAATAGGGAAAGTCCTCACTGCATTAAGAAAATTGGAATTTGGCTTCTTACCTACCTCCTTACCCAACAAGTATTTTGTGAGAGGTGGAGCAGAAGGCACTGTATGTTATCTTTGGCCCTGAGGATCTCCTCTGTGAAGACTAAACATGCATCAGACACAGGCTAAACAGGCCGAAGGTATTTGTGTGAAATGGGAAGAAGAGCTTAGTAGTGAAGCAGATGTCCTCATAAACCCCCCTGAATGGGGAGGGAGAAGAGATGGGGAAGGGGTGCTTGGAAGCTGGGAAGGCCAGTCCAGTGTATACATTTATACCCAAACATTCCTAACCCCACCCTGCTTTGTGGTCGGACACCACCCCTCACCAGGATATTCCAGGAATGAAGCTATGAAGTTGCTTTCTTCTCTTGTAAAGAATGTCATAACATTTTATTTTCATAGTCGTAATGAGCACTATATCCTTGTTTATCATTTCAGAGGTCCCTACGTCAGTAACATTAGAATAAGAACAGTGCCCTCATTGTACAACAACTATGTAGGTTGTCTTAAACCATGGAAGTCCCAGTGATGTTAGAGACTCGCATACATTTTGTAGCCATTAGTAGTATTAAGGCAGGGAAGTAGAGGCCTTCTTTTCCTTTTCTGTCAGTGATCTATGTGTTTATAACCGTATGTGCAAAACCTGTGGGGTTTTTCTTTTTGTTCTGCTGTCGTTTGGTAAGAATATTGGCATTATGGGGCGCCTGGGTGGCTCAGTTGGTTACGCGTCCAACTCTTGGTTTCAGCTCAGGTCATGATCTCAGGGTCATGGGATTGAGCCCTGCCCTGCTTTGGGCTCCCTGCTCAGCGGGGAGTCAGCTTCCTCCTCCTCCCTCTCCCTCTGCCCCTCCACCCCACCCCTGCTTGTACTCTTTCTTTCTCTCGCTATCAAATAAATAGATAAAATCTTCTTGAAAAGAAAAAAAAAAGAACATTGGTGTTCTTGCTTGTTGGACCCTATGAAGCCCTGTGTTCTGCTTCGGACAGAGGTGCCAGGAGATCGAGTGTGAACTAGGGCAGGTTGTCTTCAGTACCATTGATCTTACCAGCTTGGGGGTGGGGATGGGGGTGGGGGGGTTGTTGCCCAAATGCCCTGGACTTGCTCACTTACCTCTATGGAAATATCATTAATTGATTTATAACCTTCCTTGAACTTATTTGTAAAACCATTTATGACTTTTTTTAGTATTTTCCATAGGCTGACAATTTCCAGTTTTTTGTATATTAGGTTTTAATGGTGACCATTGAGCTCTATAATTCTTATATCTGAAAAAAACAATCCATGTTTCCTCTATTAGTACTCTTAAAGATTTTTCATATATCATTTTCCCTTCCTTTCAGAAGTAGTGTTTTCACACTGTAGGCTTTTCTCATTTCTTTAGACTATGCAATCACCCTGAGATCAAAATTTATTAAGCGTAATAACCTATATTGTGTCAAATTGTGGGTACATCCAAAGTGCAGCCATGCATGGGTGTTAATAGGATATTGCAAAGGGTTCATAAAAATATCTTTGGAAATTTAATACATTCAGAATGTATCCAATTAGCATTAGTAGATTTCTAATTTCACTTGGCACATTTATTATAATGGATTTTGCTTTTGAAGTAGTGTTCCATTTAAACTGCCTCTCAGATTGGGACTCTGGTCTGTGACAGTGTTTAAATAAAAATAACCTTACTTTCAACGGCCATTTACACATATTTGTTGAAAAATAAATTAGGGGTTTTTTTTTTAAAACATTCTATTGAATTTACTGCTCTATAAAGTTTAGTAATTATTTAAATTCTTGAGTATGTTGCCAGAGAAGGAAGCAAAGATCCAAGAACAAAAATACATGACCACAGTTAGAGCTGAAATAATAATTTGTTGAGAAAGAAGAGATTGGGATAAATTGCTTTACTCAATTTGCTTTCAAAAACCTATTTTTTGGATGTTAATAATTTTTAGTGTTCATGCGAGACTTCATTGGGATTTGATACTCATTGTTTTTAGCGAAGGATTCTTAGTAACTGTTTAAAAGCAATTGATTTAAGTTATTGATCTATTTTCCAGACCTGTGCACGTGAGTGGATTGTAAAATCTTTTATGTAAATGTGTGCTTTTATAACCATGGTGGACGAGTTCCTGGAATTTCTTCTCTCATTGAGGGATTGAATTCTAGAGCTTCCAATACTAATAATTTATTTATTTATTTGACAGCGAGACTGCAAGAGAGGGAACACAAGCAGGGGGAGTGGGAGAGGGAGAAGCAGGCTTCCTGCCGAGCAGGGAGCCCGATATGGGGCTCAGTGCAGGGCTTGATCCCAGGACCCTGAGATCATGACCTGAGCCGAAGGTAGACGCTTAACGACTGAGCCACCCAGGCGCCCCTAAGAATTTATTTTTATGCGTTTCCTTATTCTGGTCTCATTAAAGGAAAGACATATTAACTTTATTTCCATTTTTATTATTGGCTTTTCCATATCAAGATTGTGATAGTCTTTAAATATTTAAACACATGTTCTTGTTTAATCCATATACTACCTCTTTTTTGTCATTTCAACTGTTTCTCTCCTAGCATGTAGATTATACAGCTGCCTTATATTAGGCTAAGGTAATATTTAGTTTCACTTTTTTCTCCCTGCCGTACCTAACTGTGCATTCTTTCTCTGTTTTCCTTTTGACTCTAGATGTTAAAGTGGGGGAGAGAGAGTGAGTCAGCTTCAGGCTGTGCCTGTGACCCTCAAGTAGCTTTTTCTCTCTTCTTTTTTCCTCCTGTGTGCTTGTCTGCCCATGAATACTGCTGCCCAGGGCGATGTTAGGGGTATTAAATTATGGGGTAGTGGGGGAGGAGCACTGATTTAGCACTGATGGCTTGGGTTCAAGTCTTAGTGTTCCACTCATTTGCTAATAGTCAAGTAAATCAATTGGTATCACTAAGCCTCAAAAAAATGTATTAAGAACAGATGAAATATAATCCACTGGTTAAGAGTTTGGCTTCTAAAGACAGACAAACCTGAATTTGAATCATGGCTCGCCCCTTAGTGGCTTTGTGGACTCGGGCAGGTTTCTTTACTCTTCCAAGCGTCAGTTTCAGCTTCTGTAAAATGAACAGTACTTACAGGTCTGGTTTGAAGACTCTTGAGATAATGCATAGCAAGTGTTTAGCACAGTGCCTGGCACATTCCTAATGCCCAATAAATGTTAGCTGTTAATATATGTGAAAGTGCTTTGTAGTTCCTGTTAGAGATAGTGGAACAGAACCCATATACACATTCATTCCAGGCTAAAAATGTCCACTTCTCCTTGCCTGTGAAATCACAAAGAGCAGGCCAAGGGACTAACTGCAGGGTAGGGTCATCAAGACCAAAATCAGCATCACATTGTAATTCTTTTTTAAAAAACTGTGGTCCAGGGCTTCAGGCATTTTACAGAATAATCTATAAAACAAAGTTTAACAGTTGGATATTGCAGCCTCTTTCATTTAATTTTAAGAGTAGCAACAGATTGACTCCAGAAATACCAGGCAGAAATCAGTTGTACAGATAAGGAGCTTTGCTAAAAGCTTGGCTCTGATACATGCTCATGAATACCTAATTATGCCATGCAGTGTAATCAACCAGGGAGACTACAAAAGAACAGCAAGTCACATCAAATGATAAATCATTACTTAAGTAATGCAGACAGCATTAAGGTGCCTCAAGTCAACAACAACCTTAAAATCAATAGTGTTGCAAAGGAAGCATCCATGTAGGACAGATCAGCTATCTGAGAACACCTCTTGTCGCTTTCATTTTTGTATGCTGGGTAATGAGAATGACAGTGCCTTGGACCTACAGCACTGTCTTACTGTTTCATAAAATCTGTATGTATGTGCACACATGTATAAGCGTGTACATGGGGTTGTGATGTTAAAATGGATTTCTTATTGTGGATTGTGATTTTTTTTTTTTTTTAAGTATTTGAAGAGGACTATTGATCTCTGGGTATTGCCAACTCTAATCTGAAATCTTTCTGATTCTCCTCCTCACAGTGACTACAATATAGTCTTATTTAACCTTCCCAACTAGAATTCTTACGTCCAGTTTTTTCCCTTCTAGTCATCTCGTACAGTGCCGTAGGAGGGCTCTTGCTAACCCCTGAATATGATCATTTACTCTTTTGCTCTAATAGTTTCCCATTCTTTTAAGAGAGTAAAATACAAACTCCTTGGCTGGAATTGCCCCCAGGTAGAACTTTATACCCTCAGGTTCCTTAGCACATTGTACCACACCTTTGTTCTGTTTCTGACATTTTTCTACCACTCGGGCTGTAGGCCTCTGGAGCAGAGGAGGGAGACTTTCTTTCTTTCATATTCCCAGCACCTCCCTCTGTGCACCTAGAAAGTGCTCAGTGACGTTAGCTGACTGTTCCCTATGGAACTGGATTTAGGAATGTGTGTTTGTGGCTAAAACTGTGATGATTGGTCTGTCTGTTTCTTCTAAAGAGAAATGGCAGGTAGTTTTTTTAAAATAAAAGGGAAGAGTAATGTGTTTAGACATGATGCCTTTGGCTCTGTTTTCATTTTCTATACCTAAAGGAGAGTAAAAAGCTTATTATAGGTCTCTCAGGCTTCAGTGCCCTTGCATTTTGTAAATATTAGACACATGTCTAATTTTGATGTTTTCTTAAATTTGTTCACTATGTACAAAATATTTGGACATCTATGCCCTTCTTTGTAAAAAAGCTTATCAACCTACTTGCATTTTATTTTGCAGTCCTGTACATCCTCACATGGCTTTAGTCAAATGACTCTTCCTGACCTTGAGCTCCTTTCCTGGACTTTAAATTGTTTCTTTTCTCAGCAAGTGACAGGCCTGATAATTAAGCTGTGCCCAAGGTTGCGCACTGTATCTACAAGACTGTAGGCTGACCTTGGGTGTCAGCCTAGTGAGCCTGGTGATGACCGCCACAGGCACAAACCCACAGAAGGTCAGATGTCCTATGTAGCCCCTCCCAGACCACCTCACCAGACCCTGTCCTCCTTCCCTCTGCCACCAGGTCCCTATGTTTTCATGATGTCTTTGGGCTTCCCAGAGCCCCTGCCTTGGTATACCTACCAGGATCCCTCAGCAATGTCCGTGGTGCACAATGATTGATTTTCTTTCTCTTCTTCTCCACCTCATCACAACGCTTAAGTCTTTAGCGACTGCCACTGAACCTGTTTCCAAGAGAAAATAAATTCTGGTAAAGAAATGCTTACATCGTTATGATAAGATCATATAATTATTACGTCTTGTGGTATTTTCGTATGTTTAACAGTCTGCTTGATATAAACTAGAAATCTCTGATGGTGTCATGTCAGGTGGTCCAGCTGACTTGTTTGGCCAAAGATGAGGCAGGGAGCCTGCACATGGCTTTCGGGGAAGAGAAGGAGAGTCATGCCTTGGAAGTTTACTTCCTATCAAAAAATACCGTGTGCTAGGTGCTGTGTTTACAGTCATGGTCAAGGTGTGAGGCTGGAGGATTCCAGTACCATGTTGTGCTGCTGCAAATGGCGTGCCTCCTCTCTAAAACTATAGACATAATGGGTAAAATAGTACCATCCCCATCCAGCCCAGTTGTTCTAATATCTGTGCATGAAGAAAAGTGGAAATCCTTTTGTGCCAGCAACAAGTCAAAATCAAAGCCAGAGCAGTAAGTTTGGGCTTATATAACCATGGCCTTCTGGGATTTCAGTCTGGATACAGATCCTAGGAATTGGGTGCTGAGTTTCTAAGATTTACTCAGGATGAAAGATGTAGTCTCATATGCATATAAGGCTTGGGACCTGGAACTGAGCCCCTTACATGAAGCCTGAAGCTTCAAAGAGCTATTCTTCCATGAAAGGGGGATTAGAAAACTCCAACCATAAACAGTGAGGCGACGAAGAAACAAGTTGGAAACTTGGTTGGGAGAAAATAAAGTCACCCATGAGAAATCAAAGCCCCAGGCCCATTCTGTGAGTGGGTTGGCGGTCCAGATTTATTCTACCCAAGTGACTTGGGAATCCCTGAACAAGAAATAAATGTAAAATTCAGAAGCATTGAAACCTCTAGGACTCTGGCAGAAGGAAGCACATTGGACACTTTCTCGTAACCACCAGCTCATAAGACACACATTGCTGCTTTTCCTCTTCTCCACTTTAACTCTTAAGCCTTTAGTGACTGCCACTGAACCTGTTTCCAAGAGACACACAGAGCCCATAAAACAAACAACCCCAACAAGATGGGCTCATGTTCAGAGATTACAAACCGTGTATGAGGAAATCAGGATGAGGGAGAGTAAGCAGATCCAAGCTGGACAATTAGCACTCCCAGAACCATCTGAAATAACTATTAAGTTACTGTGTTTAAAATGGTTATGGTCATAAAAAAGAAGGAATTGGACCTTTAATAAAGAGATGGGTTGATGTGATAAGTGATTATTTAGATTTGTAAAAGGACTAAAAAGAACTTCTAAAAGTGAAAAATAGGACCATGAGGATCCAACCCCAAGGGATAGGTTGGAGAGCAGAGCAGATTAAATACCACTGGAGAGAATTAGAATTTGTGACATGGAGGCTAGAACGAGAAAATTTTATAGCATATTCGGAAGGCGAGGACAGACAAGGCGAGGGAAAACAGTATTTGAAGGAATGACTGAGAGTTTTCAGATGAAATAAGCACACTGACTCCTGAGTAAGTGTAAATACAAACAAATCCAGTCTTAAGCTATAGAGAACATCAAAGACAAAACTTGTAAGCAGCCCAAGAGAAGATATGGCACCTGTCCTCAAGGAGTTTGAACTCTATAACAGGAAGTACACAGAAGTCAATAAGCAGTAAAAATAGTGCGGTAGAGTCTCTTGCAGTGAGAGGCACAGGACAGGCGTGGAAGGACTTCCTGGAAGTGGTGTCTGTACCCGGAGTTTGGTAGGGGATGAGCATGCGGGGCCAGGGGAGGGTTCAGAGGACCGTGTGACTCTCTCAGGAAACCGGAGACTCTTCTGGCTGATTCTGTTGATGACCATCTTCTTAACATGCAGGCAGAGCTGGCTTCGCCACCACAGGAGGTTCTTTTCTTTTTTTTAAGATTTTTATTTATTTGACAGAGAAATACATAGCGAGAGGGGAACACAAGCAGGGGAGTGGGAGAGGGAGAAGCAGGCTTCCCGCGGAGCAGGGAGCCCGATGTGGGGCTCGATCCCAGGACCCTGGGATCAGGACCTGAGCCGAAGGCAGACGCTTAACGACTGAGCCACCCAGGCGCCCCACCACAGGAGGTTCTGTCTGTCCCGTTTCTTGGTAAAAGTGCTGTCAGGAAAGCCTAGATGCTGAGCATTTAGTAAGAGACAGTATTACACCGCATGATTTTATAGACCGGAAGAAGTGTTTAAGAATGGTGAGTGATGGGCGCCTGGGTGGCTCAGTTGGTTGGGCGACTGCCTTCGGCTCGGGTCATGATCCTGGAGTCCCGGGATCGAGTCCCGCATCGGGGTCCCTGCTCGGCGGGGAGTCTGCTTCTCCCTCTGACCCTTCCCCTCTCATGTGCTTTCTCTCTCTCTCTCTCATTCTCGCTCTCTCAAATAAATAAATAAAATCTTAAAAAAAAAAAAAAAAGAATGGTGAGTGATAACCAGGCTCTTTTTCTCTGAATGAATGTGACACTAAACGGTTTTTTGTTTGGAAACCAAACAAAACCAGTCAGCAGTCCACACGTGGCTGCCATCCTCATGTGTGGCTCGCATCCATCCAGAGGTGGGGTGGGTCAGCCCAGGACTGTTACATTGCTTAAGTCATCAGCTCCAGGGCAGTGGAGGATATGGTGAAGTAGGTGGGCCTTCACTTCTAATGAGGTAGAAGAATAAAAAGGAGGATCTGAGGACATTTAACCAAGAGCAGGTGCTGAGAAGGTGAACCTCACCACATTACTTATCCCGTTGACTTCATAGGACTAAGGAAAGGCCTCACGTGAAGCTATGTAAAGGCCAGTATTGTAACAGAATGGTTCGAGAATCTTTTTAAAAGGCATTCTGTCATGTGGCATCCTCTTATTCAAGTTCAGTTTAATAAAGTTACAATATGTACCAGAATTATCTTATATAGAATAACAAATTGACACTCAAATGATGCCAAGGAATCTTAATGTTTTATTCAGAATATTTCAGAGATGAATAAAAGATACAGGGAGGTGCTTCCAATTGCCTGAATCATAAATCACCTGCTCCCTGTATGTTTGAAAGAGGCTGCTCGGTGTCTCGTCCCTAGTAATCAAACCTGCCCCATTATAACTGCGTATTTGGGAGCTGGTTATGAGTACAGAAGTCTGTCCACACTCCCACTGCCTGTAATACACATGTGAGGTGGACATCTTTGAGGTTTGATAAAGGGTCAGCTCAGAGTATGTGTTGGGCAATGCCAACAGTGTAAAGATGGGGAAGTTTCTTAAAGTCTTAATAGAGGCAACTATATTGCTCCTATTTTGACATTAAGTTGAGACTGTCATTCACACTTATTGCAATCTTATCTTCCAAGGGATTTCCACCCTGACGAGGTCCTAGGATTTCAAAGTAGAGGGCTTGGCAGACTCACTGAGATAAAAGTTGGAAACGCATGAGTTACTAGCTTCTATTTCTGACATACCAAGATACTTAATAAGCTGTTACATTTTTTGTCCTTAGTGTTTCTGTCTGTAGAGCAGTGCTGTGTTCCTGGCCGCCCCACAGGAAAAATGGCATGATGAATTAATAAGTAGTTATAGGAAGCATATATGTGAGAATGGTATTTTCCTGCCCTTAAGTTAAAAATAGGTGATTACATGAAATGTTAGTCATTTAAATGTGGTACATGGAAAAGAAATAAATTAATAATTGTGCAGATGACTTAATAGGAACTGGACTAAATCCAAAAATAAAGAAATCTGCATAGAGAATTGTTCAACAGAGCCAGCATGTGTTAGATACTTAGCACATGCCTAGCATTTTGTTGTGCTCATTTCAGAGGCTACGGAAGAAAAAGAAAATGTGATTTCTTTCCTTGAATTACTTATGTAATCACTGAGTAGACAAACAGATGTGAAATCAAGAACAAGTTAAGACAGTGTGATTAAATGTCAAAATGTAGATTGTAGGGGCGCCTGGGTGGCTCAGTCGGTTGGGCTTTTGCCCATGATCCCAGGGTTCTGGGATCGAGCCCCAGCGTTGGGCTCCCTGCTCAGCAGGGAGTCTGCTTCTCCCTCTTTCCACTCATGCTCTCTTTGTCTCTCTTAAATAAATAAAAAAAAATTTAAAAATGTAGATTGTAAAAACCCTCAGAAGTCAAAAGAAGAGCAGTGAATGTGGGAAAGATGTCTTGTGGAGTGAGTTGGGACGTGGGGGGTGGGACCTAAGTTGGGTCCTTGAAAGGTTGAAAAATTTAAGATTTTATTTATTTTTTTAACATCTATTTAATTTATTTATTTAGAAAAAGATAATTTTTTATTATTAACATGTAATGTATTACTTGTTTCAGGGCTACAGGTCTGTGATTCCTCAGTCTTACACAACACACAGCGCTCACCACAACACATACCCCCGCCAGTGCCCATCACTCAGCCACCCCATCCCACCCCCCTCCACTCCAGCAACATTTATTTTTTTCTTAAATATTTTACTTATTTATTTGAGCGAGAGAGCACGAGAGTGGGGTGGGGGCAGAGGGAGAAGCAGACTCCCCTGCTGAGCAGGGAGCCTGACATGGGGTTCCATCCCAGGACCCTGGGTTCGTGACCTGAGCTGAAGGCAGATGTTTAACCTACTGAGCCACCCAGAGGCCCCCAAAAGATTGAAAAATTTAGAAGGGAGCAGGGACAACATTCTGGGCACAGCCTGAGGTAAGAGGCAGGAGCCCTCTCAGCCTGGAGAAGGGGGTTCTTGGAGAGTCCTGGAAGTAAATATGTATAGGTGAATGTGGCCCACACTTTAAGTATGGAAGAAGGAAAGTTTGAATCGGGTGCCTGGGTGGCTTAGTCACTTAAGCATCTGCCTTTGGCTCGGGTCCTGGGATCGAGCCCCACATTGGGCTCCCTCCTCATTGGGAGGGGGGTCTGCTCCTTCTGCCCCTCCCCACCGCTTGTGTGCCCCCTCTCCCTCCCGAGAGAGGGAACACAAGCAGGGGGAGTGGGAGAGGGAGAAGCAGGCTCCCAAGGAGCAGGGAGCCCGATGCGGGACTCGATCCCAGGACCCTGGGAACATGACCTGAGCCGAAGGCAGACGCTTAACCGACTGAGCTACCCAGGCAGCTCTGCAGACTCATTCTGATAAGAGAATTTAGTGAACTCTGTGGGCAAGAAATGTACCTTGAAATTAATTCTCTTTGGTTTGAGAGAGAAAAGGACAATTGATACATAACAGTGTTCCTACAGTTCATAAAGTTTTCAACCAAACAAGCATTTTTAAGGGGAAGTGACTATTTTTAATATTAATATTTCCTTCAGATTTTCACTCAGAGCTCAGAACATCAGAGGTGCTATTTAATCTCAGACACTGATGGTTGGGAGGAGAACTTTTAAAGGGGTAAATATATGATGAGGGCTTTTTTGGTTTTCTGATGATACTTAGTCAAACTAACAAAGTGCCCCCCACTCCTTAAAGAGTTTTTTAACATTAAGAAGAGGAATCTTACTAAGTAAAATTACTTGCCCAATATGATAGCTATCCATATTTTATCTTCCTTTTCTTAAGATCCATAGGAGGCCACAGTCTCCACCAGGATGCAGCCATGCCCTGCCTCTCCTGCTCATTTCTTTTTTTCTAGTCTCTATGTCTAAACTCCAAGCCCTAAGAACAGCAGATGGATGGATCAGGCTTTTAATAGGTGTCTGAATCCTTCAGTCTTAGGTTTTACAGCATTTCTTAAGCTACTTAATTTCCCAGAAGGACTGCTCATGTGTGTTACTGCTGCTGCCAAGTGTATGTGTTTGTGTGTACCCTGGTGTACATGGGAACTTGATAAAATTGTGAACTTAAAAAATTGCCGTGACAGATTTCACCTTTAATTTGTTCTATGATTAAGATACAGCTGAAAAGAAAAAGTTGGTATTGAAAAGAAGCATACAGGGGCGCCTGGGTGGCTCAGTTGGTTAAGCATCTGCCTTCAGCTCAAGTCATGATCCAGGGTCCTGGGATTGAGCCCCGCATCAGGCTCCCTGCTCAACAGGGAGCCTGCTTCTCCCTCTCCCTCTGCCTCTCTCCCTACTTGTGCTCTCTCTGTGTCAAATAAATAAAACCTTAAAAAAAAAAAAAGCATACATGTAATTTTTTTGTTTATTGTAGTTCTACATGTGCCTTAAAAGTAGAGCCTTTCCTAAGAGGAATTTTAAATTGAATACCAGGGCATAGGGTGTGTATGGGTGTGTGTTTCTGTGATAAATCCAAACATGGTCTTCTGGATCTTAGAGTTCTTTAAATTCTGAAAGCTTAGAGACTGACTAATAAGCCAAATCTCTTTAGTGGGGTTTATGTTTTCTTTGGAAAGATACATATGAGAAATCTCCAGAATCATTGGAACTTAAGTAAGCTTCAACTCTCTGACCCCAAAGAAGTTTAGACCAAGTCAGCGATGGACCACCAGTAGCCTTGGCATCCCTTCAATTGTAACGAAAGTAGTTGCTTATGATATCTCTCCAGCGTTCCTTTTTTTAACCTTGACCAATTTACATTTCCTTTACTTCCATCCTCCTTTAAAAAGTCTTTATTCTTGGGGCACCTGGGTGGCTTAGTCAGTAAAGCATCTGCCTTCGGCTCAGGTCATGGTCCCAGGGTCCTGGGATGGAGCCTGCTTTTCCCTCCCCTCCGCCTGCTTCTCCCCCTGCTTGTGCTCATTCTCTCTGTCAAATAAATAAATAAAATCTTAAAAAAAAAAAAAAGTGTCTATTCTTCAGTAAATAAGTGAGTGGTTACTAAATGATGTGATTGGTTGGAGACATTGGGTTGCCCTGTGAATATATTCAGGGAGCTCTGTGTTAGATATGTAGTAGCCTGAGAATGTGTCATGCTTGAAGTATTTCTTTTAAGGTACTCTTCTGTAAATGTTTGGCCTGTTCTTCTCTGTTCTGGAACCTACTAACATAGGAGTCAGCAATACCATGCTGTTTTAGGGAATGCAGGGTGCTCATCAACTCTGTCATTTGCTTGTACTTAACCTGTCTCATTTTAATTTAGTAACATTTTTCAAATGCCAGGTCCTGTGCTAGGGGCTAAGAATTCAGGCAGAAAAGATTCAGGCCCCTCCTTCAAGGAATGGGCTCACAGATTCCTGATGGTTTGTCTCAACCCTTGACCCCTTTGTCTTTAGTCTTTTCTCTTTGATCCAGTGATTTAAAAATGACTCATGCTCATTTTTCAAGTTTGATTTTTTTTTTTTTTTTTTTTTACATTTCTTGTACCCATTAAGTTTCTCCTTTTAAAATAATTGAGCCAGCTTCTGTGTCCTTTTTTGTTACTGTATCTGGATCTGCAGCCTTCTAAAGTAATTCATGTTTGGAGAATTCCCCCATCCATGACCTCCCCAGTGAGCCACATTGCTCTTACTCCAGGTGCTGGTGATGAAGCAGTTACACTTTGATCAGTTTTAGGACATTAGTGTGGTGGTGGTTTTTTTTTTTTTTAAAGCCCTTTGCCTTGACCACGTCAATGTTTACCCTCTTGGCCCTGTGGCACAATTTACTGGTTGTCAGCTTGCTCTGTCCGTAACTACATAGTTACTGAGGATTTTGCATTTTAAGTTACTCATCAGTAGCCATCGTTTGACCTTTTGGACTCCTCTAGATAAATTTGTCCCTCATCTGATTTTAGTTGGTTGGTAGAGTTGCTTTATGTATGTAACACATGGTCACTAAGTAAATACTGCTTAATGATTAAAGCTATAACTTTAAGGGAATATTAAGTTGCCCTGACTAACCTTGTTTTGGAGAAATGGCAATAGAATCCCTCACCTTATTCTGATTTTCTCCATTTTAAAAGAAGAGTGCAGTCTTTCAAAAGGAAAGGAATTTTGCTATCCTGGAATGTAAGGAGGGCACATATCTTTTCACTTATCTGTGAACGTTAACAACATTTATAGCGTACCTCCTGGGTGGAAGAAAAAAAAATACCACTTAAATGCAATTTTTATCATGTGAATTTCAAATGACGATTTGATGACACTCCTATTTTAGTCCTCATAACACTCTCAATTCCTGTAGCTCCTGCTGGCAGCTTGTGAACTGTCAGGCTAATGCTAAATTACGGAAACATTCTGGACATTCTGAGTGCCACTTGGCAGTGCTCTGCAGAGTTGACCCCCTGTGTTTGCCTTCCAGCACCCAGTGCTTGACGAGCCGATTGCCGAAGCGGTCTGTATTATCGCAGACACGGATAAGTGGAGTGTCCAGGTAGCCACAAGTCAGAGGAAGGTGACGGACGGCATGAAACTGGGCCAGGATGTCTTGGTCTCGAGTCAGGTGTCCAGTTTGCTCCACTCCATTTTACAGCTTTACAAGCTTCACCTCCCTGCTGATTTTGTAAGTACTTGTTCTCCTATCACCAAAGAAAGATAGTTACCACACTTTTAACAGTACCTTGATTATAAAATCACAACCCCAAATGTTTTGTGTTTCATATAGTTGGACATTAGCATAAGTAAAAATAGAACATGCAACATAACACCAGCAAACAGGGTAGATTTCAGTAAAAATAGCTCGTCCATGAAACAATACACAGTGACACGGAAATCTTTTTGAATAAGGTATATGGTAAAGGAAAAAAGCTATGGGGGAAGGGATCAGGCATAAAAGGAAATTTAAAATCTTCTTTTGGAGAACTCATTAGTTCTCCTTTATTGGATCAACATCAAGCAGGCCAGTTTCTGAAGGGATTCTAGTTCCTTTTGTTCAGGAACCGTTCTCCTAAAAGTGCTAAGGATAAAACAGAATATCATTTGTATAAACACAGTTTTGAAGTACTATACCCATAGACGATGGTATCAGTTGTTCCTTTTTAAATGGGATTTTTAAAAATTGACTTCATAACATTATATTAAACATAAACTAGAGCCCATAAACTCCTAGGAAATGATTAACAGCTCTCCCCCAGGCATTGGAATGAATGTAGAAAACAGATACTTTTCAATGTATGTGTGTGTGTGTGCAGAGAGACTGAGAGAAAATATATTTTGAGTGGGAGGGAGAAAGGTCTCAAAAGTGGAAGAGAGGCTCAAGGGCAGAAAGCTAGGAGAATCGTAAGTGAGCTGACCGACCTCAGGGATTTGCGCTGAGGTGAGAGAGCACCCACCTTCTCAGCTCATTCCCCCCTGCACTCGGTTGCCCTCTGCAGTATACCCCCAGACCAGAGTATCCGTCACCTCCCTTCTGGCCTCCACAACAGATACAGAGCTATTTAATAACAAAGGAGGAAGCTAAATATTAATTGCCTACAGTAATGCAAATGGAGTGGTAATTTTCCTGAGTTCTTCAGACCTATAGTTGCACCACATTCCTCAGAAAGTCAAGAGTTCTGTGGCCTTCAAGATGGTGATTTGAAATACGGTGTGGTTGTCATCTAAGCTGTGGCAGTGTGGCACGATAGGGAGACCCCTCAGTGCAACTGGCTTCAAGTCTAGGTTTTGCCATCGATGAGCCTTGTGAGCGTCTCTGAACCTCAGCTTTCTCACTTGTAAAACAAAGATAGTACGCATTCGACAAGCATGTTGTGAGAATCCTCTGAAAATTAGGTCTGAGATACTGCTTTTTAAAAAACTGGCAAAGCACTCTGCCAATATGGGACACTGACAGCCGGTGTACAGCGGTGGCCAGTGCGTGGCCTGTAGAGCCCAGTAGTCTGGGGTCACTTTCAAGCTCTGCTCCTTCCTGTGTGACTTCTCAGAGTCTCAGTTTCTATATCTGTAAAGCTGAGGAGGTGATGGAGCTTACCTCATATGGTTATGAAAATGAAATTAGATGATTCAGGTAAAGCACTTGGAACAGCGTTACATGTCATGAGTTCTCAGGAAACAGCTACTATTAGAGTGATTGCTAATAAATAGTATCATGAAACAAATTTACCAGCTGTAAAGACTGACAACAGCTTTTCACCAGAATCTTTATTTGGGCTTTAGACTGAAGCATACTCTTGCAGGACCTCTGTCCCAGGGGGTAATGTGAGAAGCACTTCCGGGTTATGATGACCTTACTTTTGTTCTATATTTGCAGGCAGTTTTTCTTCCTAGTAGCAAGCTGCATCATGCCTATTTAGAGGCTGAACTCTTTTTCTGTAAGGAAAGAAAGATACATTAGATTTTATACTTTTTTTTACTATTATAAGTATTTGCCGAACTTTCATATTTTATTCTGTAACACATAGCTACATTTGACATCTTAGTTATCCAGACAATAAATTGCTATAGCTAATTCTTTTTACTTTGTTTGGATAGCAGTATGTTTAGTCACTTAATACTATGAATGACTTATTTAACCTGACAAAACCAAGGTCAAAGAAAATTTCATCTGCAGTCTAAAACTCTCCTTAAAAAAATTACTTGAATGAAACACAACTAAATGACTATTAGAGCCTTCAGTATTTTCGAAAGGAAAAAGTGGCTATTTAAAATTTCAGAAGTTAAAAATTAAAGAAATCCATCTCAGGAATAAAATCCCAGAAAGGGGAGGGCAGAACCCAAAGCAGTTCTATTTGATAATCAAACCTTTTATAAAAAAAAAATTCTAAATGATTTGATTTCAAGTTCCATATAGACCAATGTTCTCTTTATTTCCACATTACAACATACAGTTTTCATGGGGACTATGAAGACACCATAAATTAACCATTTAAAACAAAGGATGCCACATAATGTGAATGTTCTTTTTAATATTTTATAACACTCTTATTAAAAACTTTGTATTTACTCCATAAGGAACTGAAAACTTAACAGGAGATCCTTTTACCACCTAACTCTGTTTACTTGGAGGAACATTTTCATGAAAATTGGTGAAATCCTCCTTGCTTTGATTATTGCTCTTAGTTACTTACCAGTTTTTTTCACCCACTCCACACAGTGCATTTAAGATTTTAAGCCAGTGAAAAACTGAAAAGATTGCATCTCGAATAGACACTTTTTTCCTGTCACTGATCAGCCCAGGTGGTCAAGATCAACATTTTCAAATGCATCTGTTAATCTTTTTACCTTGAAAATAACAGGCGTAATGGTCTAGAAAAAATTATGTATGATGGAATTACCCTTGCCAAAGCCATCAGGTGTCTTACTGAAGATGCTTGGATGCCTCTGCCTGCCAAATGCAAAAGCATTTGCCTCTGGTGAAAGACACAGATGGTTGCTATTCTCTAAAAAATGAAGTTGGACACATTTCCAAGGGTAGAGATGTCCTGAGAATAATTGCCTTTTCTTTATTGTTATTAAAGACCTAGTTAAAATACACTCTTGAGAGGAAAAAAAATTTTTAAAGTAACCTTGTTCCATTCACTCTGCTGTTGGGGATGCATTTCACCGAAATCATGTGAGCTATAGGAAAACAACAAAGATACTCCTTAAACAATTATTTCTAGTAACAAAAACTCAGATTGCCATGTGGATAAGTAAATAATGGTAATTCACATTCTCAAAAATTATTTAATGATAAAAATTACATTGATAAAGATTTATTAATAACATGGGGAAAAGATTATTACAAAGATTTTAGAAAAGTAGGAAATAATTGCACTTACAGAATGAAGCTATGTTGCTTTTTAAAAAAGACTAGCAGATATGTATGAAGATCTTAGTAGTCATTAGAAAAAGTAAACTGTTGTTTTATAAAAACCTTTTCTTATACCTACCACTGGTTTGATATGGTTTGTAATTTTTAAGTGTGTTGGGAAGGAATGAGATTATAGCTGTGTCCTTAGAAATGAATTAAGAGAATTCCAGCTCTTTAGAATATTGGCAGAGACTTGAATCCTAGCCCTCATTGTGAATGTTGTTGGCTTCACAGTGCATCATGCATCTTGAAGATAGACTACAAGAGATGTACCTTAAAAGTAAGATGCTGTCCGAATATCTTCGTGGACACACACGAGTCCATGTGAAAGAATTAGGTGTCGTACTGGGGTGAGTTCTGCCACTGATTCCCCCTGTGATAGGGCTGACCCTAGCCCCGCACCCACTGACCAACCCACTTAGCCTGTGTCACCCAGAACCTGCGCGCCCCAGTGCCCCACTGAAATGTTTGGGGTTCATGAGATGTGTGCCTCAGCTGCTTCCCATCTTTCGTATCTCTGATACTGGAGTTTCATACCCGCAAACAAATGCAGAACTCTAAGCTACTGGTACTTTATGTTAGTCTCCTCCCTGGATTATTTTATGCTTGAAAGTGAAAAATTTAATCCCATTCTGCCTGCCCATTTCTAGTCATTTCGGTGAGAGGTCGAAGGCGCCACCTATCAGACATGCAGCAGAGCTTGTGTTTACATTTCGCTCCCTGGAGGAGGCAAGAAAGGCCTTCTCCTGGACTCTCAGGGGCCGCCTGCATGTCCACAGGGTGACCATACTTTCCCCTCTTTCAGTAGAAGCCCCTTGGAAGAGGAGACATACTGATGTTACTGACAGTGTAGATCATCTTCCGAGGGTTGGGTCTTGGCCATACCTTCTCTCAGAGAAGAAATGCTGACTTGTGTTACTCTCTGCTTAATGTTTCAACAGAGAACTAACAAAAAGACATTGTGTCTATGGGGAATTGACCCCCTTCCCTGTGATGATGATTCCCCTAATTTGGGACAAGAAATTATTGTGTCTTTAATGTCAACCTTGAAATTCTCTATCAAGCCTGCTAATCAAAATATTATTTCAAGACTTGGGCCTTTGCATTCTTGTCAGACTTTTCATCTTTCACACCCAGGATATCACTTACTGTATTGTTTGGCTCTTGGCGTTTCCTGTCATACATTTTTCCCCATACTTTATTCAAAAAAATGTTTTTCCCTTTTGAGGCATTTGCTTTGGCAGTTAACTTGCAGTTATCTTTGTTGCTGTTATTGTTGTTCTTAGTTGTTTAGATCTCTTTACCAGCCTCAGACTTGAGTCCTGCCTCACCAGGTTTCCATTGCCAGATGTGTGCCTTACATTTCTAGGATCTTCACCTGGACCCTGACTGGCAGGTGTCCATCGACACTATTAGAAGGATCATAAGGACTTATTATCTGCCTCATCTCTCGGTCCTCTTGGTGCATTATTAGTGGGGGTCACATCCAGCCTCGCTCTAGCCCCTTTCTCTCCTGGTCAGAGCTAGCAGCACAAAAGGTACTGAAGAACTTCTTATCTACCCTGAAAGGAGATCTGTAGGCAGCATTACTGGAGAAAGCATAGAAAGTTCCATGAAGTAATGCCAGCTACCTTTTTAAATTTTATTTTTGATTTTTCATTTTTGGAATTCAAGGGAAAAAAAAATAGGACATATTCCATGGACTGAAGCAGTCCTAATTTTTTTCAGGACATTTGGCAGCATTTAGCCAGTGACCATGCTGTATCCGCCTCTGCTGTAAGAGAGGCAGCCAAAGTCACGTCCATTTGATGCTATGTTGTCTCTTGACTCAGTATCTATTAGTGTCACTTTGCTCCCAGAATCTTGTAGCTCAGATGCTTAGTGAGGATCTGAATTGTCTAACCAATTGAACAAATCCCCAAGTTTTTAGAAAAACTCCCACCTTCATCATTTTCCTAAGCCTGATTCCAGCCTAGGTGCGGAATCTCAGTACGCGTTCAAGAGCGCTGACTGGAAGAATGAGGAGATACTGGAGAAGACGTTACAGTACAACCCAGTGACGTGGTTGAGGAACATAGAAAAGTTCTGGGCTTAAACTGGTGGGAAGAGCAGCTTTGTGTCTCCCCCCACCCCACAGTCAGTCCGTGTTGAAGAGCACTGACTGGAAGAATGAGGAGATACTGGAGAAGACGTTAAAGTACAACCCAATGATGTGGTCGAGGAATATAGAACACTTCTGCGCTTAAACTAGGTGACCCCAACTGTGGGAAGAGCAGCTTTGTGTCCCCACACACATGCACACACAGCAAACCTGCATCTTTTTTCTGTGTCGTCGGGTGGCGGCCACTGGGAGATTGTATTAAAAGAACAGGTTTAGCATCTTTCCATCTCTTACTTTGTCATTAGTTTTAAGCAATGATCTGGCAAGTTTGGTACCTAGCAATAATACTTTCCTATAAAATCGTGCTACTTTAATATTCTTTTATTTTTTTTTTCACCATTCAGGATTGAATCCAACGACCTGCCTCTGTTGACTGCTATTGCCAGTACTCATTCTCCTTACGTCGCTCAGATACTCTTATAAGCTAAAGCTCAGGACAGTTCTTCCTTGGAAGAAAAAAAAAAATCAGATTCTCAACTGAAGGTGAAAGGAATAAGCTCTCTGTGACGTCAAAAGCATGAGAAGAGCAAACAAACAGTCATTCCATCACTTTGTTTTGTTTTGTTTTGTTGCTTTCAAGTGGATGCTTCGTTGGACGACTTAGGTTTACTTGACATAATGGCATTTATGTTTTTCGTGAATACTCTTTGGCCTTTTGTTATCCATGAATCAACAGAGAGAGTGACCTTTTTGGTAGGAGGAGACATAAACACTACACTAAACACTAAGCTGCTGGCACAGATCACCGTGTGTGTTTGGGCGGAATGACAAGGGACTTGGGAGCAGGGGTAACTGGTGTACATACCATTCCAGTAGGACAACGTTTTGGAGTTTAAGCATGAGCTCTCCAAAGTGGAGAACGTGCAATTTGCTACTCTAAGAAGACAGTCAGAACAAGGGATTTGGATTCCAGGGCAGAGTTTGCTTTTTACAAAAGGTGAAAGCAAGCAAGCCACATTGTGCCATCTTCCGCTCCAGTGGCTGTAGGCATTACTGCCTGACAAATCAGGAAGGAGGATCGACCTTTGGGCAGAGGGTGCTGTAGGGATCCACTGTTTCCACACCTTCTTGGAGTTTACCTTGTTGCAGATGCAGCCACAGGTAGGTTAGAGACGGACTGTTGGTGCAATAAACCCAGGAATCAGTGTAGCATCTTAATCTCATCAAGATTTAGTTCAGAGCGGCAGAGTACACAGTCTGGTACCATGTTTTATCCTCATACTTAGAGCTTTCAGCAGCCTTTTTTAGGAGAGGCCACTTACCAAAGTTATTTCTATAAGCTCACAAGAGTGTTTCTGTTGCTAAATTCTTCCAGCCGAAGCTTCCTGTAATAGTTAATACAAATGACTATTTGTACTTTCAAAGGCACAGCTGGCCTGGTGGGAAATGAACCTGCAACAGTTCAGGACGACTAAGGAAAGGGGTTAGTTTGTACATTGACCAACAATCCATAAGTGATCTCAGTTTTTACATTATCATCTCTGTGCCTTCTAATCTTTTAAGTCCTTCGCAAAACACCTCTCCAGAAATTAACTTACCCATTATAAAATCTGCCAAAATGAGGGATTATTAGCATAGTTCACTTTTTCAGAAACCTTAATTTTTTGTTAAATGTAAAAGAAACTTCACTTAGTTTACTGGCCATGAACTCTGGCCATGTCAGACTACGTACTGATGTCCAGGGTAAAGGAAAAGACTTTTCAGAATTAGATCGTGAAAAGACAGGCGCTAATCTTGCAAATCAGAACATTGTTAGCACCTTGCAGATCTTGAGTACAGTTGATTATAACCAGGCTCTGATTTCCTTTCACTGCTGTGTGAATTAATTCCGGTCCTTGTCGTGTACACTTTTGTACCTAAGATTATGAAGTAACTTCCCTTTTAGGGGTTAGAATGACTTCAGATTTTTTATTTGATAAAATCCTGATTGTAAACCACCAAGTTTATTCTTTTACAAATGCAAGTTAATTGTTTGTTTGAAAGAGTAAGCCGCAGTACTAATGGAGAAAAATAGGTGTAATAATTCTTTAGGAATAGGTCAGAACTGCTGCCTTCCCGTCTCTTTTTATGATGTGAAATGTAGGTGGGTGCATTAAGGTTCTTAAGATCTTTAATTTTTATTTTATGTCTTTCTTTTGCAAGATTGAAGTTTTCCATCCTTTTAATGTTTATCTTATTTCCTCTAACATATGAGTTTGGTGGCTTAAGTCTCTAGTTCTGTGACATCACTGCTTGCTGTTACGTTACACAGAGAATGAACCTCACCTGTGGCTCAGCTCACTCATTATTTGTTTCTCGTTAATGTGTGAATAAATTATAATAGCTGATATTACATCATTCCTATCTGTACCAGTTTAGAGCATTCCCCTCATCTCTCTTTCCCCTTTCCTTGTTTACACGTTTTGAGCACTTTCCCTCATTCACCACTTTCCAGGAATTCATAGAAAATAACTAGATACAAAACCAGTTTCATTCAAAATGTGTATACATAGCGGCATGTTGAAAATTAGACCCGTGTGGGGGGAAATTGAGCTTTAAATGGCTGATTCTAAACTCCATACATCAAAATTTAGCCCAGTCCTCTCAAAGCCTGAGAAAATTTAATTTGCCTCAATCTACTGTTCTAAAACTCTCTCTCGGAAAATGTCTGTTGCAAAACTACAGGTGGGTCACGTGTGGGGGTTGTCCCAGTGACACTCAGGATTCCAGTCAGAACCTAATCCTCACGTCTGTTGCCTACAAAAACAGACCAAGAATGTTGCTGCTCTTTTGTAATCCTCCTTTAAATAACACTCAAGTTTTGTTTGTCTTAAATTCAACCTCTTCCCAAAAGTGGAAAAGAAAAAAAAAAATCTCATGGAATTGCGTTGAGATACACCCACTCACACCACCTGGTGGCTTCATTCTGTCGTAGCCCAAGAGGCAAGAAAGGGATCCCGCCCTCTCCCAATGCCCACCTCAAGAAAAAAATTAAAATTAAAAAAAAAAAAAAAGAAAGAAAACTACCTCAGTTGACAGGATGCCACCTTTAGGGTTTCTTCAACTTTTAAGTCTTACCTGTTGAGTGTAACTTTTGTAGCATCTTGCTTTTTTAAGCAAGCCAGTGAGGCATGACAGAGCAGAAGTGTGTAAATGTTACTGTGACGGACCTCTTTCTAGCATGTTGCGGTTTTATTTTTAATAGATTGACGAGTGATATGAATGTAAAGATAATTGTGTACGTTTAAACATGACAATGAAAATTTAAAATGTAGCTTCCATACTTGTGCATAATTCCAAAGTATTTTATTTTTATCAGTGTTAAATAGCTTTTTGTACAGGCTTCAATCCATTTTTCTGAGGTGTGCTGTTTTTTAATAAAAGTAACTATAATCTTTTCACATCCCATGGAACTGCCGTTTACACATCACAACTTTTTAAACTTACCATATTTTTCAAAAGTAACTTTTTTGGAGGGAGGAAGGTCCCCACTTGCTAAGTGATACTAAACTGTTGTTTAGGCTCTTATAATTAGGTCCTGAGATTTTATAAAAAATTTAGTCTGTAGCTTTTTAGGTTCTTCACTAGAGTTGGTTGTACATAAAAATAAAGAATATAAAGTGACCCTAAAATTCTTTTAAATGTCTGGATTTTCCCACTAATATGTACTTTTGAAAGTATTTTGTTCATGCATACTTTCACCATTAAATTGAAAAAATCTTTAGCTTCTCTTGGTAAATGTGAACCATTTGTTTTTTATTGTGCTGTGGGGAAGGGGATATTTTAATATAATATTTACCTAAATCAAGCAGCCCCCTCTGGAGTGTTAATTTTTAAATGTCAAAATTATGGTGACCATATATCTTGGGAGCAAGATTGCAATATGCTTAAATTTAAGTGGTGTTTAAAAAAAAAATTCTGGGATTTGTTATTATTGAAGCTCCAGTAAGACACATTCATAGGACTTTATATTTTTGATCAGGTAAATAGGTATCAATGTCAATGTATAGAAATTTTTTCTTAAAACTTGTTCATGTATTATTTTGACCCATTTTTCTGTGGCATTTGGTGCAATAAACCTTTTGAACTTATCTTGAACATTTTCCTCGTACTGCATGTGATTTGTTAATTTAATCTTAGCTCTTAAAAACTTAGAGGTCTCATTTCCATTAATTCATGCCGAAACGAGTGGTTAAATACGTCAGTGATTTTCAGCAGGGATGTTTTGGAAGTGTAGGGACATTTTTGGTTAGCATAATGGTGGGTGAGAGTTACTGGCCCATAGAGGATGGGGGCTGAGGACGGTAAGAGAAATGTCTTGTAATGTATGGGACACGCCACAGAATGAGGAATTGTCCCCCCTCCTGCATGACTTTTAAATGTTCTGCTGGACATTCATGTGGGTGAAAAAGCTGCTTATAATTATCTAAGCTAAGAATTTAATTCTGCTTTACATAAAAGCCCAATGTGTTTTTCACATGATTTTAATATATGCTGAATTTTCCAGGAATGCCACCCGTTGTATAAATCGAGGGAAGATTTTACGTTGTAAGATTCAGGGTTTTTACAAGAATTAACATAAATTTGGAAAACAACATTAACAACAGCTACTACGCTAATGAATTTGAGTCCTTCATTTGTAATTATGGCATTCATGGAAACTACATAGAGATGCAAGCCTCTGCCTGCTTCATTATATTTTCTATTCTAATCTAGTGTTTCAGTGTCTCCCTATTAAAATACGTTGTAATATGTTACTTTCTTAAATAGTACATCTAGGGCATTATATTGGTTTGTAATGAATTATGTGTGTTAATTATGAATTTAGGAAAGTAAGGGGCATTATATAATATTTGCTATGTAAAGAATGAGATCATCCATATATATATATATATAGTCTCGGGGGAAAAAATGCGTTTAAGTAGAACTTTTGTAACATACATAATGCCATACTGAATTATGTTACCTAAAAGACTACAGGGAGAAGGGTATCTGGGTGGTTCGGTCGGTTGAGCATCTGCCTTCGGCTCGGGTCATGATCCCAGGGTCCTGGGATCGAGCCATGATCCCAGGGTCCTGGGATCGAGCCCCTCGTTGGGCTCCTTTCTTGGTGGGGAGCCTGCTTTTCCCTCTGCCTGCCACTCCCCCTGCTTGCGCTCTCGCTCTGACAAATAAGTAAATAAAATCTTTAAAAAAAAGACTATAGGGAGAAGTAACCTTAGGTATTTCAAATTCCTTTTTGGATTAAATGAAAATTTCAAAGGTGTTTTGCATATTCCCTCAAGCACTTTAAAATCATGCCATTGATAAAGAACTTACACACACACCACATTGCTTTTTGGTTCCCTGGTGTGGGGACAGTTTTGTCAGATGCTTTATATGTGTTTAATCCTCACACCTGAATGAGATAGGTACTGTGATAGTTAAATTTACGTGTCAACTTGGTAAGGCCATGGTACCCAGATATTCGAATCAAACACGAATGTGGAAGTTGCCGCGAAGATATTTTTTAGATGTGATTAATATTTGTTTTTTATTTTTTAAGATTGATAATATCACCTCATTTAATCCTTACCCATTCACTCAGCCATTCAACAAATATTTAGGTGCTAGGCACTGGTGGAAGTGCACAGGACAGCGGTGGAAAAAGCAGTCCAAGTGGGATCTTTCTGGTAGCTGAGGGGGCAGGTGGGGGGGTTGCAGGGTTACAGACAAATCACCTATAATAACATGGGGGCCTGTGCCAGCTACCGGAGGAACTGGGAACCAGGTTGGAAGACAGAGGGGCCCCCTCCGCTGGGGGTGGAAGGGGGGGTTGCTCAAAACAGGCCTCATGTTAGGTTTTTTTTTCCTTAAGATTTTATTTGTTTATTTGACAGAGAAAACGAGAGAGCACAAGCAGGGGGAGGGAGAGGGAGAAACAGCAGACTCTCCCGGGGAGCAGGGAGCCCGATGCAGATGTGGGGCTCAATCCCAGGACCCTGAGGTCATGATCTGAGCCAAAGGCAGACGCTTAACCAACCGACGGAGCCCCCAGGCAGCCCCCCACACCCATGTTAGGATTTATTAGGACCTGGTTTTCAGCGAGGAGATGAAGGTTCAGAGAAGTTGACTGACAAAAACACTGCTTCTCCAGAGTGCTCCCGGAGGGCTGACTCCTGCCGGGCAGTGATTGCCACAGAGGGCTGCAGAGCTAACCCGTCAGGAAAGTAAGTTCTTTAGGGTCCCCCTAAACTCCATGCTTCCCCCCACAAAACAACTGAAAGAGCGATCATCCCCTGCCCCACAGGAGAGAGGGAAAACCGAGACCAGGGGAGAGTCCCACAGCCAAGGGCCAAGGCAGGGTCAGGCGGGCACCGGATGTCATCTGCCTTCAGCAGAACCGTCGTGTTCCAGGCCTCGCTCCTGCAGACCCGTGCGTCCGACCCGCACCCCTTCCCCCTCCAAGGTCCACGTCCTGTCCTTATGGCTTCCCTCTTGTAGACTCCATCAGTTAGCATGGTCTGTGCTCCAGACACAGGTGGTGTCTTTGGACAGGATGAGGGTCTCAGGTCGGCTGCCTGGGTTCAAATCCCGACTCGGCTGCCTACTAGCTGTGTGACCCTGGACCAATTTCTCAACCTCTCTGGTCTCGGTTATCACAGCTGTGAAGTGAGGTTGATAATAGCTTCAACCTGCTCTAGGGTCCTGAGGATCCAAATGGACCCCGAAGACTGCAGCACAGTGCCTCTGGCTCGCCTGCTGTGCGAGCTGGGTTCTCTCCCCGCGCGGGGCACAGACCTGAAGAGCCCACTAGGCTGAGAGCCGGCGGTGCTGGTCTCACCGTCCTCACACCTAACCTCAGGCTTTGGCGGAGAACCAACCTGGGAAACAGACGCCCCAGGTAAAGCCAGGGAGAGGGTGAGGGGCTCAGTGACGCGAGGCGAGAGGGGAGGTGGGTCGGGTAGAGACCCGCGCAGAGTCACGGCAGTTCCCGCCCCCGCCCTAAGTTCACCCTCCGCCGCAGGTCGGGCCCTGCCTGGTGGCCCAGGAGGAACGCTCCTGTGGCCGATGCACAGCTCTGACCCCGAGGCTTTCTCGGAGCCCGCGGGCCGCTCTCATCCCGCAGCAACCTACCGCAGACCGCGTCCCGCCCCACAGCCCCAGTCCTCCTGCCTTGGGCCGGGAGCCAATGTGTGTGCGGGGGTGGGGTGGGGGCGGGGGGGGCCACCAGCATCTAGACCCCCCCCCCCCGCCCCCGACGGGCCGCCGTAGGGCTCCGCGAGATTAACATTTAAATGAGTAGATTTGAAGCAAAGCAGATTACCCACCATAATGTGGGTGGGCCTCATCCAGGCAGTTGAAGGATTTAAGGGATTGCGGTCCCCAGTGCAGAGGGAATTCTGCCTCCTGACTGCCTTTGGACTTGAGCTGCGACATCACTCTTGCCTGCGTCTCCTGCCTGTTGGTCTACCCTGCAGATTTTGGATCTGCCAGCCTCCACAATCGTGTGAACCAGTCCTTAAAAGCAATCTGTCTGTCTGTCCATCTTTTTGGTTCTATTTCTCTGGAGAACCTTGACTAATACAGGTACTTCAGTTATCAGTCAGATGATATATATATTATGACCCCCAAAAAGGAGCTGGGTAGTCAGAATATTGTCATACCAGACTATAAGGAGTAGACTTTGAAGCAAAGATCTTTAACACGGTACAGATTTCAGAGTTATCCTCTAAAGACTGACAGGCAAGTCACAATAGTCTTTGGATATATGGGGAGATGTGGGAGAACAGGAAAAGCATGAGTGAGAACTAACCCTCTGGGATGACAAGGAAGGAGGTGACACTTCATTCACAGTGGGAGAAAAATGCCTCCTTCCTGCTGTTGTGTGTTAATTCCTAGAGCTGTGCATCTCCCTCTGCTTTCTGGGGACCCCAAGTCATCAGTTATCATCCCCTTTTCTCACCTGCAAGTGCTCAGTCTACAGACTTTTTCTATTCAAAGTGTAAACAAAAATTGTTTCTCCCATGTTTTGTCCTGGGTCTCCCTGCCTCGTCTTGATCCCAAATTTCTCTTCCCTTTGACAGCTAAGTGTTTTCTAGAGAGGTTTACTTGGCACTCACTTCTTTGCTTCCTACTCATCTCTACTTGTTGCCCCCTGCCCCTCCCCACCCCCCACAAATTCTGCAGTGTGGTTTGGCCTCTGCTTTTCTTCCCATGGGGAGAGCTGTTGAGTCTACTTTCTTTGTGTCTCAAATGCATCACCTTTTCTCCTTTCTCTTGCCTTCTTTCAATCCCTCATTTCTCAACTGAGTTACCAAAATGCCTCAAAACTCATCTCCCTGTCGTATCAAACAGGTCTAAGCAATCTTCCAGGCTGAGGTCTGAACCCTTCCAAAATGAAAGTTTAATACTGTTACTTCTGTTTGCAAGTCAGCCCAGTAAAATCCAAGTTTCTTGGCACCGTGCACTCAAATGCCCCAGCTGGTTCCTCTTCCCCAGCCTCCTCACCAGATACCCCTCTTTGCATGCTATTATCCAGCTGGATGAAACCACCTGCGCTTCCCCAAAGACACTACATTAACGTTACCTTTACCCTGCTGTCCTTCCTTGTCTCCCTCTCCCCTTTGGTCCAAGCCCCTCCTGTTTCTAGTTCAAACTGCGATTCAGTGTCAAATCCTCAAGCACCTTGTTACTCAAGGTCCTGGACTAGCAACACTGCTTTGCCTGGGAGTTCCACAAAAGTGCAGAACCCCAGCCCTGTCCCAGACCAACTGAATCAGGATCTGTGCCTTCATCTGATCCCTAAGTGGTTGATATGCCCGTTAAAATTTGAGAATTACTGCCTTTGGATTCGATGTGAGTGAATGGATGAGGGAAAGGAAGTACCCATCACTGAGATTGTGTCCATGTATCAGAATGGAAGAGGGGGGGCAGTGAGAACATCTGCAAGCCAAGAAATGAAATAGGAATGGATGGTGTTAAAAGTGTATGTAATATACATGTAAATTTGACAACACATAAGTGGCATTATTTATGTGGGAAAAAAGTGAACAAAAAATCAAGAAGGGAAAATAACAGACACTAGAAGATAGAACTTGAAATCAAAAAAAAAAAAAAGAAAGAAATTTGGGGAAATACAGTAGAAGAAGCAGTTTAGAAATGTGCCCGATTTGTGAGAGCATTTTGTTTTGGATAAATGTATACAAGAATGATACATACTGTTAAGTATCATAAATTGCACTTTTAGAAACATTATAATTAAGCTCCAAACTTAGATTTATAAGTAAAGGTCCAAACTCAAGAATGTGAATATAAAATATCCCCATTTTCAACCATCTGTCTTCATGAGAAGAAGGATTTCCCTCAAGTCCCCAATACCATTTGACAATTATTTACTCTATTGAGGCTGCTTTCTGTGCGTGGTTTAGATTCCTTCAGCATAAGAATGGAAAATGTGCTGACATCCCAGCTAAGTATAGTCGTGATAATCGTGGCAGCCACTCATTGGTGGCCAGGGTAAAGCATTATGTTGGAGGCTTTATACACGTTGTATTCACTATTTGCTTTGGAATATATAAGAATGCTCGCTTCAAGTTATTTTCCCTGAAGAGGGCTTCTTTTATAGAGGGGCAGGCTTGAGTACTTACTGAATCCTGTGGGCTGGTCCAAAAAATGGACTTAGGGAACAAGTTTCTAATGTATATCTAGAAATTTAGAAGACAGTCTAGTTTATAAAAAGAGAGATTATTCTGGGTGATACAGTATTTCGTTGATCTCTGGAAGGAAAAAGATGGGACCAGGTGCTCAATTAACTTTCCCAACAATAAGTTAAACTGACATCAGGTTCCTCTTTGAGGTGATGCATTGAGAATGACATGATGTGACTTAGCTGAGATTCCTGCCAAAAGCATATAACCTGAATCTACTTGTGAGAAAACATCAGATAAATCCAAATTAAGAGATGTTCTACAGAGCTGGTCTATACACTTCAAAGATGTCAGTGTTATAAAAGACCAAGACTAAGGAACTGTTCTAAATTGAAGGAGACTGAAGAGACATGAGGACTAAGTGTATAAAATCTAGATTGGATCCTGGATGAGGAGAAAACACAAAGGACATTATTGGGTCAACTAATAAAATTCAATTATGAACTATAGATAATACTGTATCAATGTTAAACTCTGTGGATCTTATCATTGTATTGCAGTTATATGAGAGAACATCTTTGTTCTTAGGAATACACCCTGAAATGTTTAGGGTTAAAGAAGAATCATGTCTGCAACTTACCCCCAAATGATTTAGAAAACTAAGTGTGTGTGTGTGTGTGTGTGTGTGTGTGTGTGTGTACACACACACATTTAGAAAGAAAGCATTAAAGCAAATAAACAACTGACTATTCTGGGTAACGAATATCATAGTTCACTTTGTACTGTTCTTACAACTCTTCTATAAATTTGAAATCATTCCAAAATGAAAAGTCTTTTAACAGATTGTTTTTTAATGTACAAAAATATCTCAATTGGATTTAGTGAATGATAGAAAGAGGCATTTGGGATCGTTTAATCTATGATTGCTCTAATCCTACACAAAATTAGTTCAGTGATGGAAAGTAACTAGCCCAAGCCTCCTCCACACACATTGCAATAAATCATTTCATTTGGACCCAGCCCAAAAATCAGACCACAGAGGAATGTTAGCAGCTGAACTGCTCCCTTTTTTTAATACAAAGTGCCCCTGGGGTCAGGACCTACCAAGGAGGACTTCCATGGGTCCCTCACAGAATGTTTCAAATAGATATAATTAATTGCTAATGAATCAGATCTCTGGTGACAGAGGGCAAGGGAGCAAGGAGACTCTCTCATGTAGGAAATAGGAATCTCTGAATTAATCCAAGCTATCCCATTCCCTTTCTATCATGGAAATTAGTCATACTCAATGCTGAAATTCTGGATGACTACAAAATGCATTTTGCTGTGGGATTACGCTAAAGAACCCTAGGAAATAGTTATTGACTCATATATATTTATACATTCTTTATTTGATTCTCATGATCACTCCAGCAAATATTTAGTACAAATCCTAATTCCCCATTTTACTTATTAGAAAACCCATATAGGGGGCACCTGGGTGGCTCACTTGGTTAAATTAAGCATCTTCCTTCGGCTCAGGTTGTGATCCCAGGGTCCTGAGATCCAGCATCTGGCTCCCCGCTCAGCCAGAAGTCTGCTTCTGCCCCTCCCCCTGCTCGTGCTCTCTCTCTCTCTCTCTCTCTCTCTCTCTCTCTCTCACCCACTCTCTCTCTCTCTCTCATAAATAATCTTGAAAAAAAACCTCATTAAACTATGGAGTGGAAAGTCAAATGCAGTTTTAAAAAAATTAAAAAATTAAAAACCCATACAGGGAAATTATGCAACCTGCTCAAGATTTCAGAGATAGTAATGGGAAACACTTGAATTTGAACTGGTATACTCTTACTCTGCTAACCAGTCTGCAAGAGTTTTGACATGGGTTATAGATTTACCTCCATTTCACACACTGAGATCTTTCTCAGCTTTTGCAAATCAAGGAGATGGCCATTTTCTCCAGGTTCGCCCATATGATAAATAGGCGGTTGTAAGGACTGACCTCTACAACCTCTTGTTTTATTCAGCTATAAAGTGGGGATAACACCCACCTACCCACGGTATGGACATTACTGTGGAAATCCAATATAAATTCCAAAATGTTCTGATAGGTTAAAAGGAGCTATAAAACTAATTATTAGTAGTCTTACTACTAAATAGCATTCTCTAATTCATGTTAAAATAATTTGTTGTTTTCTGTGATGATTCAGAAAAGGAAATGATCGTACCTCTTCCTTTATTGGCAGCTTGGGCAGCTTAGGTGATCTGGAAGCTCTTGGCAGCACTGTTGTGCTCTGCCTGACAAGGACAGCTCCTTTGGAATTTCTCTCATTGGTGTTCTCATAATTACCCATATGCCAGGCAATAAAACCACGATTGTATTTTCCTTGTATATCCATAATATCAGGTTTTGGTTGCCTGAAATTGAAACAAGTTGGTTGGTTCTCAAATTGGAAAGATCTAGAAACAAGGCCACTAGTTTTCAGATAGTTGAGACTTGCCTATTTCTCTTATGATTCGAGGTGATTTTTAGCCGTGTGGCTCAAGAAAGCTAAGGACCTGAGCCATCAGCCAGTGTTCTGAGAAGTTTCTGGACTCTGCCTACTCCACTGGATGTATAGCTGTGGAGGCTCAGGAAACTACCTCCCAGGATAGATACTCATCTAGGCACTTTGTTGGTGAATTGACCCCTGTATCGTAACTGATCCCCCTGTCCTTTAGGGCCATGCATACAAGATGCTGAAGGTGGCCCTGTTCAAGCTGAGACCTCATGTGACCTAAGAGTTCTGCAGGATATGGTCTATCCATTTTGAGATCTTAGGAGAATTCAGAAAAACACCAGCTTCATGATTCCAGACTCTGGCTTTGGACAGTATGTTAGAGGAAAGATCTAGGCTTCATTCTCTTTCCCCATTGAAATCCTTGTTTAGGTTCCAACATCCCTAAATTAGAATACTAAGTCCTGCCTTCCCATTATAAAGGGCCAGCCCTGGGCAGGGAAGCAAAAGGGATCATCTGATAGGATTTGCCATCTCATTTGGAATTATGTCGTTCTGAAGAACCTCTTGGAGCTTCTTACCCCACCATCCCTCTCCCTGAGTGCTTAGAGCCTCTTGGCCACTGCAAATTTCCCTTCCTAAAATCTGGGCTTTATGGGTTCCCAAGTTCTTTGGACCAAGATTAGTGACAGGTTCGCATTACCCTTTGCTCATTCAAGAAGATACGTGCACCTTACGAGGTGGTGGGGAGAGAGCAATAATAGGCAGACAACAAACAGGTAAGTCAAGTACTTGGGAAGTATCATGAAGAAAACTAAAGCCAGATAAGGAATAAAAAATGCCAGGCATGCTGTTTTTGTGGGGGTTGGCTGTGGAGTTGGAGGTATCACTTGAGCAGAGAGCTAGCTGGAGGGAGGGAGCCAGCAATTCTCACAGTGCCGGGGGTCGGACACTCCCTCCCACTCCCTAGAACCACAGATCCCTGCACGGGGGCGGGGAGCTGACCGTGTGGTTCTCCAGCAACCCTCCCCTGACACCCCCGTAGCCTTCAGAATCAAGTCCAGAATTCCTTAGCACAGCACACAGGGGTGTGTGCTCTTGCTGTTTGTTTTCCGCCTGTTTTCTTTTTTTTAAATGGTCTGCCCACATGGGCCTTTCTGGTCCCTCCTCCCAGATACCCACAGTGCGCTCCATTGTGCGCTCACCCGTCCCTCTGTGAGCTCTGAAGTCCTGCTTTCAGACCTTCGGCCTTCTGCTGCAACTTTTCCTTTTGCTTGTAATTCCCTCCCTCCTCCTCTCCTGACAAACGCCGCCCGAGGCTCTAAACCTCACCTTTTCTGAAAAGAGTCCTTATTCCCCGTCAGTCAGGCAGGACTTTTTCTCCTTTTTTAGCACATGGTGTTTGATTTCTTTTGTAGAAACTATTAGAACCTGCTTAAATGTCTTGTGCAGCAGTCTCTCTCCCTCCGAACTCAGTGCTCCTTAAAGAGCCCAGGATGTGTCTCGTTCATCACAGGATCCCCAGTGCTCATTACCTGGCTGGACTCACCACTGCCACTCAGCTCGTCTGTGATGGGTGGAGTAATGAGCAAGGGAGGGAGAAGATCAGAGCTGAGTTCCTCTAAAAGGTTCCTTCCCTCCCACTCCTCTCCACTTGCCTGCTTCTGCAGCCTCCTTTTTTTTTTTAAAAAAAAGATTATTTTTATTTACTTGAGATGGAGATAGAGCAAGAGATCAAGAGAGAGAACATGAGCAGGGGGCAGAGGGAGAGGGAGAAGCAGGCTCCCCGCTGAGCAGGGAGCCGGATGCGGGACTCAATCCCAGCACCCTGGGATCATAACCCAAGCTGAAGGCAGACGCTTAACCGACTGAGCCACCCAGGCTCCCCTTCTTTTTTTTTTTTTTTTTTAAAGATTTTATTTATTTGAGAGAATGAGATAGAGAGAGAGCATGAGAGGGGGGAGGGTCAGAGGGAGAAGCAGACTCCCCACCAAGCAGGGAGCCCGATGCAGGACTCGATCCCGGGACTCGATCCCGGGACTCCAGGATCATGACCTGAGCTGAAGGCAGTTGCTTAACCAACTGAGCCACCCAGGCGCCCTCCCCTTCTGCAGCCTCTTTTTCCCTCCTAACATCAGCAGTAGAGGGAGAGGGAGAAGCAGGCCTCCTGCCGAGCAGGGAGCCCAATGAGGGGCTTGATCCCAGGACCCTGGGACCATGACCTGAACCGAAGGCAGACGGTTAACGACTGAACCACCCAGGCGCCCCCAAAGAGTTTAAAAATCTTATAAAAATAATAGACCCGTCAGCTGTGGAGATTTACACACACTATATTGAACTTACAACTGAGCCACAGAAGTCAAAAGAGGTAAATCAAGGGAGCAGAAGGTTTGGCTCCGGATTGGTTTGGACCATGAATGCTAGGCCATCAGCAATGATTCAGTGTTATACAAACACACACACACACACACACACACACACACACACACACACACACCCCAAAATAAATAACAAAACCAAATGTTCTTAGTGTAGCAATCTTACTATTCTTAAGTAGGCCCCTAAAGGTCAGATTTTTTTTCATTTTGAAATAATTTCAAGCTTATAGAAAAGTAGAAGCACAGTACAACAGCTTTTTTTCCTGAACAATTTGAAAGTACATGATTGACATGATACCCATCATCCCCAAATACTTGAGTGTGTTAATTCCTACAAATAAGAACATTCTACATAACCTCAATATAACTATCAAAATCGGAGAAAATCAGCACAAGCAATAAAAGCAAAAACAAGCAAGTGGAACTACACCAAACCGAAAAACTTCTACACAACAAAAGAAACCATCAACAAAGTAAAAAGACAACCTACAGAATGGGAAGATTTATCTGCAGACCATATATCTGCTAAGGTGTTAATATCCCAAATATATAATTCATAAACTCAATAGCAAACAACAACAAATAATAATCCAATTTAAAAATGTGCGAAGGACCTGAATAGACGTTTTCCCAAAGATAGGCAATCGGCCAACAGGCACATGGGAAGATGCTCAACATTACTAATCATTAGGGAAATGTAAATTAAAGCCACAATGAGATATCACCTCATGTCCTGTTAGAATGGCCACCATCAAAAAGACAATGGATAATAAATATTGGTGAGGATGTGGAGAAAAGGGAACCCTTGTGCACTGTTGGTGGGAATGTGATTTGGGACAGCCACTATGGAAAAGAGTATGAAAGTTCATCAAAAAATTAAAAATAGAACCACCATATGGTCCAGCAATTCCACTCTGGGAGTATATCCAAAGGAAACAAAAACACTAACTCAGGAAGATATCTGCTCTCCCATCTTCACAGCAGCATTATTTGCAGTAGCCAAGACATGGAAACAACCTCAATGTCCCTCGGTGGATGAAGGAATAAAGAAGTTGTGGTATTACAATGGAATATTCTTCAGCCATAAAAAATAAGGAAATCCTACCATTTGTGACAACACAGAGGGACCTTGAAAGCATTACGCTAGGTGAAATAAGTCAGACAGAGAAAGACAAATAATGTTTGAACTCACTTATATGGGGAATTTAAAAACAAAACCCACCAAACTCATAGAAAAAAAAAAAAAGAAATCAGACTGGTAAGCAGAGGTGGGAGTTGGGGGAGGGGGGGAAGGGAAATTGGAGGAAAGCACTCAAAAGGTAGAAGCTTCCAAGCATAAGATATAGAAGGACCAGCATGTCGTGTGCAACCTGATGATTACAGCTAACACAGCGGTGTGATGTCTAGGAAAGCTGTTAAGAGAGTAAATCCTAAGAGTTCTCCTTACAAAGGAATTTAGTTTTTTTGTATCCACATGAGATGATGGATTTTAACTAAACCTACTTGGTAATCATTTCACAATATATGTAAATTGAACTATCATGCCCTACATCTTGAACTTATGCAGGGACGTATGTCAGTAATTATTCCCCAATAAAATCTTCAGGGAAAAGCAGAGGAAATCAGAAAATTAACACGTCTGTCAGACCCCATTCCAGTTTCCCAATAATGTCTGTTTGCAAAAGGATCCATTTAAGAACTACACATTGCATTTAGTTTTCTCATCTCTTTTAGTCTCCTTAAATCTGGAACACTTTCCCAATCTTCCTGCGACTCTCACACAGCCTTGATACTTTGGGAGAACACAGGCCAGTTATTCTGGAGATGTCCCTCAATTTGGGTTATCTTATGTTTTCTCTTGATTAGATTCAGGCCATGCATCCTCAGGTAGGAATAACACAGGATGGCGATGGTGTGACTTGTCCCATTACTGGAGAGGTTCACTAAGGTCACTTGATAGAAGTCGTATCTGCCAGGCTTCTCCTTTGTAAAATTACTTTTCCCTTTCATTATTAGTATTTCGTGAGAAAATACTTTGAATTTATGTAAAAATTTCATCCCATGTCAAATGTTTAATTAATTAATTAACATCAGTATGGACTCAGGATTTCCTCTTTTGTGCAATGGGCTATAATCCATTCATAACATTCATTTTGATGCTCAGATCGTCCCAGATTTGGCTTAGAGGGAGCTCTTTCAGTTTCACTTCTGTGTCCTTTTGACTGCCCCCATCATTCTTTGGGCACTTCCTTACTTTTTAGCACAAAAAGATGTTCCAGGTTCATCTTTCCCTTCCCCATCCCTGGAATAATCCATTTTGTGAAGGAACTCTGTTTCCTGTTAGTGGAAAATGATAATTAGAAACCAAGACCCAGGTGCTGGGCATTCCTCTTAGCATTGAGGTGTCACTGTCACACAACCTTTTCAGACAATATTACCCAGGGTTCATTAGGGTGTTTGTGCTAGTTTTCTCCCTTTCCATATTTGTAACTCTCCTCTCTTACAGCGGGAAACCTGATTCCCATTCTCTTTATGTATTTACTTATTTGATCAGTCGTCCTGTCAATAACCAATGTCTCACTGCTACCACCACCCCCGTCCACTTTGTGCATGTTTTCCTCACCCCATTTGGGATCCAACACCCCAGCCCAGGATGACCTCTTGCAGTCTTTCTCACCCTACTCTGAACTACCACAGTTTGTCTCATCATTTTTTGTTAAAAAATTAACAGTTCAAATAATATAGTGTGTCAATTCTGGAAATGAGACTTATTTCCCCTCCCTAGGGCTTGTTGTTGTTGCTATTTATTGTTTTTGGTGGTTGTTTAATGACTTGCCCGGACTAATTGTCTAAATTTTGTCATGTGTGCCTCCTGAATTTTCTGCTTGGTTAGCTTAGTGGTCAGCTAATGATTGGATAGAAATTCCTTTAAATGTCTCAAATTAATATGTCTTCTGGCCTTTGTGTGTGCTGAGGCATACCTTCAATGCTTTGGCAGGCAGCTTACAACTCCCCCTTAGCCTTCATTTCCTGCTTGCATAGAGCTTCAAGATTAGCCAAAGGTGAGAGATTAGGACCTTCTCAGGTTTTTCCTGAGCGTGTGCACAGCACTGCACACATTCATAGCCTTCTAGATTTCTAGGAATATGTTGGAGCCTTTCAAAATCCCCTATGGCAATAAAATTAAAAAAAAAATCCCCTATGGACATCTCATTTCTCAGTTTTTCATTTTAAGATTTTTAATCTGCTTCTCTTTGCCCCAGCTGGTGGTGTCCCCTCAGGCAGCTGTGGTATTAAATAGTTGCTGCTGATGATTTTTGATGTCTGCCCATGAGATAGAGCTGTTCACACCGAATCAGGCCAAATAATGACAAGACCTAAGAATGGAGCTTTTCTGGGATTTTCAAGATGGATCAAATATGACATTTCTCTGAGCATGAGTCTTTTCAAGGAGCTTCAAACCCATGTTTCCCCTCCAGTGCCTAATAGGCTGCTAGTTTTCACAGCTACTATGGTTGTGAGGCTATTGGTTTTCTCAAGGCAACCATGGAGCTGGGAAGGGATGACGGGAATAGAGCAATTTATTTTTTGTATTTTTTATCAAGGTTTTAATTTTATTTCAAGTATAGTTAACGTACAGTGTTCTCTTAGTTTCAGGTGTACAGAATAGTGATTCAACGATTGTATGCATTACTCAGTGCCCATCATAAGTATACTTTTTAATCCCCATCCCCTATTTCACCCACTTCCCCTCTGGTAACCATCAGTTTGTGCTCTATAGTTAAGAGTCTGTTTCTTGGTTTGTCTCTGGGGAATAGAGCAATTTAAATTTAAAATGCCCAAAGATCATTGTTCTTTCTGAGATTCAGTGATTTTTCTTAAATAAATACTTCATGGGTTATTGGAAGCATTTGTTTATTAACTTCCAGTGCTTTGAAAAAAAGTAATTTTGACAATTTTTGCCACTGCTGTTATTTCTTCTTGGAGGAGCAGATTTTTAGAGGTCCTTACTGCACCATTCCTAAAGTGCCGCCTAAACTAAGTCATTTTAAAGTGTAATGGAGACTCGCTATTTTAGGAGAAATTGCCTGTGTCTTCTGTTTCCATTTCTTCATTTGCACCTCCTCCATACGCTGCATGCTGCTTTGTGTTGCCATTACTTCATTGTGATGATTCTTACCTCAGCTAACAGCAACCTCCTTTCCACCTCCCAGATCAAATCATCTCTTTTCAGACTTTCTAGTATGACTTCCCAGAAGCATTTGCAATTGTTGACATTATCCACTTCCCACCTTTCACTTGGGCTTCTAGAGCTCTTCTCTTTGTGTCTCTCTTCTTATATTACTTCATCTACATTTCTTTTAGAAGAATCTCTCATTCTTGGGCGCCTGGGTGGCTCAGTCGTTAAGCGTCTGCCTTCGGCTGAGGTCATGATTCCAGGGTCCTGGGATCGAGTCCCACATCGGGCTCCTTGCTCAGCGGGAAGCCTGCTTCTCCCTCTCCCACTCCCCCTGCTTGTGTTCCTGCTCTCGCTGTGTCTCTCTCTGTCAAATAAATAAATAAAATCTTAAAAAAAAAAAAAGAAGAAGAATCTCTCATTCTTTTTTGCTCCTTTATCATTGGTATTCTCCCAGAATTCCATCCTTGAGTCTCATCTCTTGGTATACTACCTCCCATCTCAAAACTAGGAAATGACATTTACATCCAGTGACCCAGCCAACATCAATATACTGATGTTTAAAATTTCTACTTACCTGTATAACTTAAACAGAAATTCCAAGCTCCTTTCTGATAATAGTACCAGGATATCTCATGGTTAGTAATAATTTCTAGTATTCATTAAGATATATGAGCTTCTAGACACTATGCTAATCGCTTGATATGTATTACCTCTAATCTTCATAATAATCCCATATGGTAGATATCATTTTCTGCTCTTTACATCTGAGGTTAGATTGATTAAGTAATTTATCCAAGATCAAACAGTTAAAAAGCAGTAGAGCTGGGACTTGAACTCAGAGTTGTCAGGTTCTAAACTTGTGCCATCTCATCTGTAAAATGGGGATACTATTATAATACTACTCTTTATGAGAGTTAAATGAATTAATACTTATAAAGCACTTAAAATAGTATCTGGGCCCATTGTAAAAATTCAGTAAAGTGTTGGCCATTTATTGCTTCTCAGCTTATCTCCCCATCTCCCTATTTCCTATCCTCCCTCAAATACCCTCTCCTTCCTGTATTCCTGTTTTGGTCAATGACTTAACCAAATACCCAGCCACCCGGAAGAGACCATCAGAATTGCCTTTGACTTTTCCATTTCCTCCATTCCTCCACATTTAATTGGTTGCCAAGTGTCACTGAGTCTTTCTCTAAACCATCTCACCATCCCCAGCTCTATTAATTCCGGCTCCCTTCATTGTGATGATGACAGTATCACTTAACTGGTCTTCCTTCCTTCCAGCTCCCCTTTCTCTGCTCTATCCATTCAGCAAACAGTTTTTGACACCCCTTATGTGCCAGGTATCCTTTCTAACACACAGATTTGATTATATCACTTCCTTACTTAAAAACATAAAAACAACAGTTTGTTGCCTGCAGAATTAAGCACAAAATCTTTAGTATGGAATTTGAAACCCTACACAATCTGGCCCCTGCGCTGCCATTCCAGTCTTGCCTCGCACCACACTCCGAAACCAGTACCCTGTTTTAGCTACACCAGACTCCCGGTCGTTTCCTCAGCACGTCAGGAGGGTTCACGCCTCCATGCCTTTGCTTATGCGATTGGATTTCCTTGCCTCCCTCCACTTGTGTGCCCTCCTTTGCATTTCCCACGCAGCCTTCATAATGCAGCTCGTGTGACCTCTCCTACAAAGCATTCCTGAATAGCTGCCTGACTTTCCACAGTGGGCCACGGTCATGCCCTTCTTTGTTCCCCGTATGACTACTACTACGTTGTTCATACCTATTATACTTGGAGCCATCATGGTGACTCTCAGTAAATCTGTAAGGAAGGGAAGGAACTGTTTCTGACTTTCTGTGTGTTTTCAATGTCTAGCAGAGATCCTGACACAGAACATGTTTCAGTCAATTTTGCTTGCTTCTATCGAGATATATATATATATATATATATATATATATATATATAAATGCTTTGTCGCCATCTCCAGTGAGAGGGTCTGTGACGGCACATGATAGCGGGTTTGGCGTGAGGTGGAATTGATCTTAAATTCATACTCTCCCTGTTGCTGTTTGAATGTTTTAAACCGTGAGCGTGTATTATTTTTATAATAAAACATGTCTGAGTTTTCCTTAAAAATTGTTGGTTGTTTGGAAAATGACCAAAATTGCCCTCGCAGCCTGGGAAGCAGAGAAATGGGCTGAGAAAATAAAACGGACTTCAGCGCTAAGTTAGGACGTGACTGGCTGGGCCTCGCTTATGTAACTGTCTAAAACGGATGGGACAAACAACTCTCATTTAGAGACTTCTGCCAGAGAAAATACTCTGGAGAGCTGAGGACAGGGCTCTGCTAGGGGTGGGGCTCCATTTGGTCTTCGGGGTTCCCGCCTTTTTGTGACTAGAGCTGGACCGGTAGGAGACTCTGGGGCAGCCACTTTGATTCATGACCAAACAAGTCAATGAATTCTCAGTATGTTGGCAAAATAACCAGCCTGAATTAATATATTTACTTAAACGGATCAAAGTAGCTGGTTTTTCTGGAGATTGACCACCCAGCATCAGTCTTGCCCAGGAGCGAAGCTTTTTCCACTATTTGGACATCTTTTCGATTCCCTCTGGTTGGCTAAAAATAGTGCTAGTAAGTGGTAAAATTACGGTCTTCTGGATTCCACAGTTAAGGAAACAAATACTAACTGTTTAGGTTCCAGTGAGTCAGTCTGGTCGCCTAATATAGGCCCAGAAAACAGTTATTCGTCTTGAGTTTCAAATAGAGAAATATGTGGAAACTTCCCTTGAGGGCCTCAGTATTTTCTGTGCAGTGTCACAAAGGGATGGAATGGTGCCTCTCTAGCCTGTGAGGAGACTGGTGCTGTGTCTGGTCAGCATATATGGTGACTGAAAAGCACGACGACCTATTTTCTCAGCATGCTAATTACCTTAAATGCTTGCTTTCTCACAGGGTCATTGATTTCTGCTCTTTCCATTTCCAGAAGTACTCAAAAGCCGTTGATGGCACATGGAAATTTTTGAGAAACACATTTAGAAACCATTTGGCAGGATCTCTGCTTTCTGGAAGAACAGGCCTTCTCTCCCTGTTATTTTCTCTTTGGAACATTTGCAAGAAAATAAGACCCCTGTTTTTGAAAGATCTTTCTGAATTTATGGTGTCGTCTACACCTAAAGTCAGAATCTGCCAAGGAATTGCCATTAGAGCTTTAAAGATGTTTTTAATTGTATTTTTCCTTTTCTGAATTGGCCTTCTACATAGATGGAGTGGGTGTTCCTGCTGACATAGGCAGCCACATATGTCGTGTGATTTCAGAGACACCAGCTGCCTGAGAAAATAATCCCTTCGACCCTCCTTTGCTGTTTCCTTTTATTCCACAACGAGGGACCAGGCTTTCAGTGCACACGGTCGGGGAGAGGCACTGTAAAGCATTTTACCTGGCTCTTCTAGAATGTATCTAGAAGAGGCAGTACCACGAAGGAGGAACTGAGGAAATTGGGGTGCCACAGGTTAGATTTAGTCATATCCTCATCTAGTTGAGCCCAGCCTTATTTCTTACACATTGATCTTCCTTCTCTTCCTGCCCCTATAGAATCATGCGCAATGATGTTGTGTCTTGTTTCCAAAAGACCTAATCTTAATCCTCCAGGTTAACACATATTTGATCCTAGATCAACAGCTGTCATAGAGCTGATTAAAAACATGACATTTTCTGGGTATTTCATATTTGAACAGACAAAATGAGTGTGCAATTATATTTAGCAATTATTAATAGAGAAAAACTTAATGCTAGTAGAATTTATCTTAGGTTAGTTGTTGCCCAAGAGATTCTTACTGAGTGGAAAGAAAAAGAGGCTTATGAAAGAAGCTAATTTTTAGTAATTCATATCCAAAGGAGCTTATAGAGATTTATCTGGAAGGCATATGTCATGTTTACTTGTTTAATGTGTTCTGTCTTCAGGATACTAGGAAAACTGAGGTGCTACCTCTAAGTTGTAACTTAATCTATTTAAGATAAATGTCCAAAGTAATATTCAACTGAATGATTAGGACAATTTGTGGTAATATATAGCATCGAAGATCCAGAGCTATCTATCTGCTGATCCTGTCTTTAGACAACTAGAGTCTTAGCTAGAGTTTATTGACCAAATACCTAGTATGTATTTGGCAATGTAGCAGGTCCTCTGGGAGGCCATACAGAAAGCTGACAGTCTATGTAAAATGGACACATGGCAAAAGGACATTATATAAATAAATAATTGCTTATTTACTGCTGTACCTATGAGTGAGTGAAATGGTTACTAAGAGGTTATTTGATTACAATCAACTTCATGATGAAGTTAATCATTCATCATGAAATGTAGAAGATAAATTTTTATATTTGTTTGAATCTTTCATTCTTGTTTAATAGTTCCCTTCTTTCCAAAATAGCAAAAATGCCTACGATCAGTTTTATGTCATTAACAATTCAAAACCAAACTTATTAAATGGGTCAGCGTATCTATGGGCACAAACTCTTTTGCAAAAGTAGGTAGGATTATTTAAATTTATAAACAAAATATGTGTAATTCACATTAGTATGGAACATATACTGTCTCAAGGATAAAAATGAAATTGCTTCTCAAAGGAGTATTTGGGAAAACACAAGAGAAGTCTTCCACCAGTGTATTTCAAACATAAGAATATTGCTTAACAGCTATTTTTAAAAGACTGAAAGCGATCGCTAGCTGTAAGAATATTTTTCTTTTCAGTAGAAAAAGCCCACTCTCAGACTTTCTTCTAGGAGAGCATCAAAGCCTTGTGCAGTTCTGTAAAAGTACACACACCATATGCTTCAGGCCTCAGATTGCGATTGTTTTGGTTTGATTTATTGTTTTATTTCATAGGAAACACAACCACTTTATTCAAAAGGCTTGTCAAATATTCTACCGCTATGTTGCAGTAGAGAATTAATTGAAACAAGAACGATTTTGCATTACTCTAAATGAACACTTTTTCATGACTTTGCCAGATTGTCTTCTCCGAGCTCCAGAATGTGAAAAATGCTGTCCTTGCCACAGTGATGTCACCAGCACGTGGCTGGTTGCCCTTATGGGTGCCAGCTCGGCTTCCCGTTCCACGGGTTATGCAATCGAAATCAAACATGTTGTCTTCTTGTGCAGAAAAACGTCCTCCAAAAGGTTCCTGTTGCCAAGAGTGTGTCCACAATGTAGAAATACACAGAGGTGTTTATTGACTCTCATTCCGCATTTTCAAATGATTTATATGAAGTGACTATTTCTCGTGCACATGGCCTCGGAGGCAGCTGTCCAGAATCTTACCAGAAATGCAGCATATTGGATTGATGGGGGTCACCTATCAGGAATGTTAAATATAATTCCTAGTGTTGCTAGAGATATGGGAGATTCTATATAAGACATTCAGGAAGTTCTGCCAATTTCAGCAGCTAAGGACTTCTGAAATACCAAGTCCAAGGCTTCTCTTCATGCTGGTGCTTCCTGGGCATCACTTAACTTATTTGTGGGAGGATCAGAGAAGGACAAGGGGAAGAAAGGAGAGCAACATTTATTTCAGCTGCATGGCAGCAATCCCGGTGAAGGTTAGTTGGGAGACTAACAGTATTGACTCAACTTCATTTTGGACAAGTCTTATCTATCCAGATGGTGAAACGTGACCTTCATTAACTAAAGATAAAGTTGATACAATTTCTTTTTAGTTACTTTGGAGATTTGAATATTATACACAAAAGTAGACAAAATAATTTAAAGATCCCTAGGTACCCATCACCCAACTTCAAACACTTTCAATTGACAGCCAATCTTATTTTATTTCTATCCTACTTGCTAATCTTCCCCCACCAAGACATCATATCTTATAGGTATGGCTCTCAAAAATTTAAAAACTCTTTTTCTTTAGTATAATCACAATGCATTATTTCTCCAAAAAATTTAACAATTTCACCATATATTCAGCATTCAAAATTTTAGTTGCCTCATAAACGTTGATAGTTAGAAACAGAATCCAAATAAGCTTCACACCTCGCAATCGGTTGATAAATCTTTTGAGTTTCTTTTCATTCGTAGGTTCTGTTTCATCTCTTTGCCCCTCCTCCTTCCTGTCCCCTCCCCTCAGCTTCCTCTTCTCTTTCCTTCTCTTTCTCGCTATTTATTTGTCGAAGAGACTGGGGCCCCTTGTCCTATAAAACTTCCCACAATACATTTTTCTGACATCTCCATGATGTCCTTTAACATTTCCTGCTACCATCTTATTTCCTATACATTGTTAGTTGGATTTAAGTTAGCTTGGATCAAGTTAGCTTGATCTAAGTGAGGTTGAGTTTTGGGGCAAGACTGCTGTATTAGTTTGCTAAGGTTTCCATAACAAAATGCCACAGCCTGGGTGACTAAAACAATAGAAATATATTTTCTCACTATTCTGGAGGTTAGAAGTCCAAGATCAAGGTGTCAGCAGAGTTGGTTTCTTCTGAGGCCTCTCTCCTTGGCTTGTAGATGGTCCATCATCTGCCTGTGTCTTCACGTGATCATCCGTGTGTGTGTGTGTGTGTGTGTGTGTGTGTGTGTGTGTGTGTGTGTTTTCAAATCTCCTCTTATAATGACATCAGTCATATTGGATTAGGGCCTAACCTAATGACCTTGTTTTAATTTAATTACCTCTTTGAAGACCTTACCTCCAAATACAGTCACAAACACGGTACAGAGGACTAGGGGACTAGGTACTAGGACTTCAACACATGAATTTGAGGGGGGTGCACAGTTCAGCCCATAATAACTTTCTGGGTGGTGGTATGCTCTTCCATCAAGAGGTACATAATATCTAATCATTTCTCTTTTGAGGTTTCGGTAGCCATTGATGATGAGTCCCTAGATTCATTAATTTAATAGTGTTTGCAAAGAGGTGATGCCCTAATTCTGTTGCTCTTTCTTTATTAGCTAGATTACAATGATTTTTAAAAAGTCATCTCATCTTCTGTTTGGTTTGCAGTGGTACAGTTAATATTAGAAAGGCAGGATTAATAGTTGATTCTTTCCTTGTATTTACCCATTTTTAAAATAATAGTTGATTTATCAGAATCCTCCAATGTGGCCAGTTTGTTATGGTTTTTGAAGTAGCCATTATGAGTTCATAAATGTTCACGTATATGTATATGTATGTATGATGTGTATTACTCCATTGTGGTTATTACCCTTTTCTTTCAGTTGTCCTATTTTTGGCTGATGGGATTCTCTTCAAGTTTGGCTCCTAGGTCCCTTCGACAGGACTGTAGCAGTTTTGGATAGCTTCTTCATCTGGTATGGCATGATGTACTATAGTCGTGTTTCCCATTTCCTTTGCCAGATCCAGAATCAACCATTTCTCCAAAAGCGCCAATTTCTTTTAGTGGAAAAGTTATTTGAAGAGTAGAATCTGAGGGTACCTGTCTGGCTCAGTCGGTAGAGCATGCAATTCTTGATCTTAGCATCGTGAGTTCAAGCCCCACGTTGGGTATAAAGCTTACTTAAAGATAGATAGATAGATAGATAGATAGATAGATAGATAGATAGATAGATAAATAGATGATAGATAGATGATAGATAGATGGATAAAAAGTAGAATCTGAGTAGTAGAGGAGCTCATAGCTACTGAGTTGGTTCCTATGTCTAGGCCTTCAGAGTGATAGAACGATGAAAAAATATATGTAAACACCTACAATCATACATATATGTACACATATATCTTCCAGTCACATTCAGGATTGTTTTCCAACTCTTTTATCTTAACATCTGTATTTCCTTTCTCCTACTCCGGGAATCCTGGTACTCAACCAAACCAGGAACACTTGAATAAGAACATCATATTCTTGCTCATTTGCTTTATCCTACAGTACACCCACAACAGAGTCAGAGTAACACCACTAACACTTCCACCAAGCTTTTTGCAGTTCTTTTTGTTCTTGGAGTATACCCCACCAGAGATTTGTACTCAAATGACTGTGCTTTAAAGTCCCTTGGAATATTTCCTCTCTGTAGATTAGCTGGGTACACATCTCGTTTTTTTTCTTAATTTTAAATTAAATTTATTTTATAAATGAAAGATAAGCTATAAGGTAAGATACATATTTACCTGTAAGATATGCACATGGTTCCAAAGTCAAACCAAGTATTGTTTTCCTAGTCTTGTTACCATACGCATGTAACCTCCAACAAAAAGGGTTGGATGGTGTCATGGTAGATTTGCAGGAGGAGGTGAAGCCTGAATCATTCCTACTGAACAGCTGCAAAGAGTGAATTAGATTCTAGGAGAAACTGTCTTGAAGGCCTTAGCTCGGCTCAGTGAAGAAAACATTTGTTCTGCCACCCACCATGTAATTCATCTTTGAATTTTAATGAGTTAGCCTTTAGGCTGCTAGACAGAAAACACGCTGCAGCATTCTGTAAAATCCTACCATCTTTATGCATTGCTATAGAAGCCAGAAATGAAAAGTTTTTGTCAAACGTGTGGCAATGTGCTCCAAGGTAATGTATCTGAATACATGAAGTTCCATCTCTAACTGTAGTGGCAATCCCACTACAGCAGTTCTAGAAGCTAACTCTTACTCATGCTTCAAGCTCAGGGGACCTTATGGAGCATTCCTGATCCTCCTGTGAGCTTTTGTTTCCTAGATACATGTTTTCCTGGTACCTTCTAAAATACCCCCTATTGTAAAAAGCATTGCACTTCGTTGTTACACTTTGTTAAGTATCTAAACACAGCACAGGACCACAGCAGAAATAGGTGATCAATAAATATTGATTGACTCAACATTTCTATCACTGCATCCTAATATAGTCTAGTATAATTATCTGTTGATGTGTCTCTTCCCCCCATATGATATTTTTTTGAGGGCAGGAATTATCTTATTTCCTTGGTATTACACTTGCCCATAGTTTGGATGGAATAATGAATAGGGGTGATGCTATTGAAAATTGAATTAGAATTCTTGAGTTTAAACACAAGCTGCTCTTGAGGATCATATTATAAGTATGAGGCAACATTTAAAGATAAAGTGATGAATAACATACTCATAAATTCTCAACTGTGGCTTAATGCTACAGCCTGATATCTGTACCCTCAGACTGTATAAACATAATATGAATGTTCCTGTATATTTCATTCTATATTATTTCACTTTTAAAATAGTTAATTGTTTAGTCCATCTGGGAATTATCTTACTGTATGCTGTGAGGTATAAATGTAATTTTACTTTTTCTAAAAGGGGATCCAGTTGCTTCAACTCCAGTTTTTCTTGGGCCCTATGTCAAGGTGGATAACCCTTCCATGGGACATTGGATATCCTTGCTGATATAGACATTAGTCTCCAACCTCAGGTGAGCCTTCAGTACTCTACAGAGCAGCAAGCTTTTTACTTATCCTTAGTGCACATCTTTAACAGCTACCCTAGACCTTCCTTGTTTCCTCAAGACTCATGCTCGCATCTAATTCCCACTATTTTCATTGGTCCTCTAGAAGACAGAGCCTTGCATAACACTTCATAGACCACTGAATTGTACACGTAAGAATGATTAAAATAGTGTTTTATGTTATGTATATTTTACCACTATAAAAAATCTACACACAAAAAGAGTCCATCGAGAACACTGAGGCCATCAGGTCTCTAATCCTTCAACTACCATCATCAATGCCTTCTCCAACACTTGCAGGTACAAGAACATCTCCACCTACATAGCCAAGGAAACCCTAGCTCCTTCCTTTCAATCTCTGGAAATGAGGGAGTTTTTCTCATCCGGGGTCTCCACATTGACCCGGGCCATTGAACCCATAGCTGCATCACCACTTACCCAGAACATCACTCCACAGCAGTGAAGACTTCTCTAGGATAACATTTCTCCCATCCTGAAAAAGCCTACACTTGGCCCCTCATCTCCTCTAGTTACTACTTACATTTTCTTCCTTTCTTATCCAAATTTTTCAAAACCATGCCTTTTACTTGTTGACTCCACTTCATCTCCCATTCATACCTCAACCCATTCTACTAGAGCTTCCATCCCTCTCTTCCTTCCACTTTTCCCAAATTGTTCTATTTGTTCTAGTCTCACTATGGTCTCTGATGACTTTCTGTCTACTTTCTTCAGTGGGCATTTTTCAATTCACATCTTATTTCACTTTGGACTTCTGACTCTCCTGGTTCTCCTCCTTTCTTCTATGTCTTTTTTTTTTTTTTTACGATTTTATTTATTTATTTGAGAGATAGAGAGAAACAGATAGTGACAGAGAGCACAAGCAGGGAGGAGAGGGAGAAGCAGGCTCCCCACTGAGCAGGGAGCCCAATGCTGGGCTCAATCCCAGGACCCTGGGATCATGACCTGAGCCGAAGGCAGTTGTTTAACCAACTGAGCCACCCAGGCGCCCCTTCTATGTCTTCTTTCATGGCTCTTCTTCTTCTTCTTCTTCTTCTTTTTTTTTCAAACAGCGAGAGTTTGACTTCCCTACAATTCTGTCTTTATTTCTCTGGTCTTCCCTATTCTCATCCACTCATGTTTTTTCAGATACAACATAATTATGGTGACAGGAAAAGCTCTTCGGCACAGCTCTTTCACATAGTTTCACATATTTATCTATCTGCATCTTACTGGATGTCCCACAGGTACTTCAAATTCACCTGAACTCATCATCTCATCACTTTCTTCCCTTTAATGGAGACGCTCCTTCTATGTTCAGTCTGAGTTGGTCCATTATCAAATCATTCACTCAAACTAGAAATCAGGAGTTGTCATTACCTCCATTATTACTTTCATCTCCTACATCTGATACCTAAGTCCTGCCAACTTTTGTCCTTTTTAATTCTGGACTTTTTTCCCCCCTCTCCCTCTTAACTCCCATCTGTCTAGATTACCATCATTCTCCTGGGCCTAAGAGAGAAACTCCTGCCTGGTCTTCCCTGTCTCCAGTAATGCCCCCTCATACCCATCCCCTATCCAAAATCTAAACATGACTTTATCACTTTGGGTACTATGTAAAAAGGAAAGGTGGATAAAATTTAAATTCCTTCTTGGGATTCTCCATCCTCTAAAAGTCAGAACTCAAGAGTGAACTCTTGAAACTAAAATTACAGTGCATCTTAACTAACTGGAATTTAAACAAAAACTTTAAAAAAAAAAGTGAACTCATCCAGCTCCTGACTCAATTCTGGCTTCACCTGTCCCTGCACCATTCATAACACTTTGGAATCCAGTAGCACTGAAATATTTATGTATCCATCGATGTTATTTATCACTTCTGAACTTCTATTACTGGTATCTGCTCTTCTTAAAACACTCCTTCCCTGCATCCCTACTCATCCCCTATTTTTTTTTAAAGATTTATTTATTTTTATTTTCGGAGAGTGAGAATGAGAGAGAGAGAGAGAGAGTACATGAGAGGGGGGAGGGTCAGAGGGAGAAGCAGGCTCCTTGCTGAGCAGGGAGCCCGATGTGGGACTCGATCCCCAGACTCCAGGATCATGACCTGAGCCAAAGGCAGTTGCTTAACCAACTGAGCCACCCAGGCGCCCCCCCACTCATCCCCTATTACCTAACCTCACCTTTTCAGACTCCTCCCCAGACAGCCTCCCATAACTCCTCTCCTCACCACTGTGCTGGGTTATTTGCATAATAACCCTGTGCGGCTATAGCATTGCTCTGGCCATATTTCAGAATTATCTGTATGTCTCTTTTCCCCACTACACTATGAGCTGTTTGATGGAAAGGACAGCACCCCAAACATATTTATTGATTAACTGACTCAACAAATGAGTGGTCCAAGTAAAGGTTATAAACCAAAGTAGTCAGAAAAGGTTCTTTCCTCTTTGACTATCAAGGAGACTATTTAATTTGGAATAAAATTTACGCTGAACTAGAGCTTTCCTTCTAATTATTAATAATTTCAAAACATCCCCACTACAGGGACTCTTGTGGGTTTTATTTGTTTGTTTGTTTGTTTTTCCCAGTCTTTTAAATATCCCATCTGAGCACCACAGCTCACTTTCTCATCACTGTGTTCGATGAACGTCTGGGGAAACGCACCAGTCACAGGCCTCATGATGACATCGATAAGAAATGATATGCCACCGATAATAAATTCACCACTACTAACAGCTAAAGTTTTTCCAAACTGAAATTCTTTGAAATAGTTTGACTCCTTACCAGGAAGATGGTAAAAAAAAAAAGATTTTTAATGAACTTTTTTTTTAAAGCAGAAAGCAAATAATGTATCTCAAAACAGTCTAGTGCTCTTAGAGAAAATTTTATAGAAGAGAATAAAATTAGAATTCATCACTTTTGTGGGGATAGTTTTCAAAAATGAATAGAAAGCCTTAAGAAAGTGGCTAATTCAGTGGTCATTTTGAGACTTTCTTAAAATGGGGAAGGGAGCTAATCTTTTACGTGTCAGATCCATGCTGGGTGCTTGACTTCCATTGACTTCATTCTCAAGACAACCCTATGAGATAGATATTATCACCCCCTCTTTTCCCTTGAAACTGAAGCTCAGACAGCATCTGCATTTCATAAGGTAAGGGAATTAAGCCCAACTCTGTCCAATTTCAGAGTCTTGCTCTTCCAGGTATGGGAAGCTGAAGTTGTGAGTGGGCTTAAAATGAAAAGTGAAAGAAGTATGGGGGCACCTGGGTGGCTCTGCTGGTTAAGCATCAGACTCTTGATTTCAGCTCAGGTCTTAATTCTCAGGGTTGTGAGTTCAAGGCCATGTTGGGCTCCATGCTGGGGATGGAGTCTACTTAAAAAAAATAATAATAAAAAAATGAAAAGCAGAAATGATAATAAGTAATGCATATTAAATGGACTGGAGTGATGATTATTCTGTTGCTTCATCTGGTAATATAGACATTAGCTAAGTGATACTGTTTATCTTCTGTACACCATTTATATAAATGTTGGTGATGTAAGAATGTTTAAAATTACCATGATCGGGGCATGTTTGTGACTTCACAAAATTGAATAGGTAATAGTGAAATAAAACAATCTGAGCCCTTGTAACATACCTCAGCCTTGTTTTTCTGTACTCTTTTCAGTACATAAATTCTGTTTGCCTGGGCCTAAAATTTTAGCTCATCTGTTTACGATTAGTTTGCAATCCATGCTTGAATTCCATTGCCATAAAGCATTTTGTTAGGCCCAGCAGCTGCTCCCTCGGTAACCCTGGTCTCTTGAACAGGCACTAAGGGCTACAGTTCTGCTATCTGACATGCTGAGAAATCATAGATGATAGGTCAGGGAATTGACAATGCCTCTTTCTTACACATCTCAGACACCTGTATCTTTATTTTATTTTATTATTTTTTATTCAGTTCAATTAGCCAACATATAGTACATCAGTTTTTGATGTAGTGTTCGATGATTCATTAGTTGCGTATAACACCCAGTGCTCATCAGATCATCTGTACCTTTCATAAATTATACAGAGAGTAATGCGTGGGAAAGAGCCACATTCCATAACATTCCATAATGAACTAAATTCTTCCCCACCTGGGCATCAAGTGATAGCCTAATAAGTTTCTTCCTGAGAATAACAGCACCGTCTCTTCTTTGGCTAGCTTTTCTTTCAAAAAACAGTAGATTTTTTTTTTTTTTAAAGATTTTATTTATTTGAGAGAAAGAGAATGAGAGAGAGAGAGAGAGAGAGAGAGCACAAGAGGGGGGAGGGTCAGAGGGAGAAGCAGACTCCCTGCTAAGCAGGGAGCCTGATGCGGGACTCGATCCTGGGACTCCAGGATCATGACCTGAGCCGAAGGCAGTCGCTCAACCAACTGCGCCACCCAGGCGCCCAAAAAACAGTAGATTTTCAAAAAACAGTTGCATCTTACCCTGTTGCTCAAGTGCTCCAACCTTGATGAGGAATATTCATTCATTCCATAAGAAACATTTACACGCATCCTGCATTTCTCCCTTATGGCACCTCCCACAATTAAATTGTCAATCGTATCTTCGGCTATTTCTGTCCTCCCTTGCTGATAGGATGGATGCAAGGACAGCAGGAATTATGTCTGTTTGGTTCACATCTGAATCCCCAGGCACAGTGCCTGGCACATGGTTGACACTTGGATATTTATCGAATGGATAGACGGCTACCAACTACTCTTGTGGCATTGATGCAGTGACGATCATAGGAGTTCTGTGTTGACCTGACAACACCTGCAGCTTCACCAAGAGCCCTCCTCCCTTCCCACCCAGCTGAAGATGAGGCTGGCATTGGGGAGGCTTGGTGGAAGGAAGTGCAAAGATAGGTTTTAGGTAATGGACCAAAAGGGCCAATGTAGAAGCAGGTGCTGATGATCTCAAAAATTGCAGAACTTTGCTACTTAACGTTCAAGGAAATCCCTCCAATGGGTCAGGTACAGACGGCTTTAAAAATAGAAAACTGTCAAGATTTCTGGCTGTTTTGAGAAAAACAACTCCAAAAAAAAAAAAAAAAGCACACATTTATGTACCAATATATTTTTAAAATAGTGGCTGTCATTAAGTGTATGCTAGTTTAACAACTGGTTTTGGCAATATTTCATTATGGAATAAAACAAGCAATTTTCTACACACCCCTTCACTGATGCCAAATACAGGCACACCTTACACATTTCTGAATAAACAGAAAGCCCTGTTTATTCAGGTCAGTGAATATTTCATACTTAAAGTCCTAGTTTTAGACAGAAATTTTTTCAACTTAGAAGTCCAAACTACTAAAATTCTAGTTGACTATTCTAATTGTTACTTTTATCAAAATAAAATGCTTGTACACTGTACATAATGTAGTGCTAGTGTTTTTTTCAATTTTAATGAAATAATTTAGGTACATGTACATAATACATATACATAGTCCTAAAAAGCTCATAGTAAAAAATACTTCCTTTCTCTCCTTGCTCCCTGTCCCAATGTTCTCTTCTCCAGAAGTAACCACTTTTTAGCTCATTTGGTTCTTTTGGAATGTAACCCAATATTTGTATACCATAAACGTGTTCTCCAAAGCCCCTATTTGTCCTATTCCTATCTGATTTGATAGTTCCCTAGGCCCTAAATGGCCATATTTCTGGTACTCTCCTTTAACATCATCTTGGGAATTCCCTTTGCTTGTCAAAGGAAATATGTTTCTTGCTTTGTATTCTTTTGTCTTTTCTTGATGTATACCTCCTTTGTCTTGCTAGGTAATATTCTCTAGTTGCTTCCTAGGAAAAAATGCTTTGAGGTGCATTTTTTTTTTTTTTTTTTTTTTTTTTTTTTTTTTTTTAGTACATACATGCCTGAAAATGTCTCTTTTCCACCTTGCTTCTTGATTATTTGGCTGGGTATAGAATTCTAGGTTGAAAGTCATTTTCTGTCAGACATGGAAAGCATTGCCTCATTGTCTTCTAGAGTTTGGTATTGGTATCAAGAAGTATGATTCCTTATGGATTCCAGATCATTTGTATATATCCTGTTTTTCCTCTTGAAGTCTTTCAGGTGGTCTCTTCATCCCTACCATAGCAGTTTCACAGTGATATATGACTTGATATATTTTGTTTTGGATAGGTTTTTTGGCTTTGATGGAACCTTTCAATTTGGAAACTCATATTACTCCCTTCTGAGAAATTTTCTTGTATTATTGATTTCCCTACTTCTGTTTTCTCTGATATCTTTCTAGATATCTTATTGGTCAGATATTAAACTAATTTAATTTTAATTGAATTCTTATTTTCATATTTTTCCTTTTTTTCTTTCCCATCTCTTGGACTTTTTGTTCTACTTTTGGGAGATTAAACTATATAGTATAGAGATTATACAACTACATAGTATGAAATTTATATCCCATACTAAATCTCTATACTGATTGTTTTTAGCCAAAATATAATATGAATTCTAATAAATGCATTTGCTACATTATTTCGATGTACTTCATTTATTTAACTAATAATAACATTTTTAATAGATTGGCTTGATTTATTCACTTTAGTTTGTTGTCCAGGTGACTGATTTGATTAGCTTTCTGTTTCACTCTCAAAAGTATCCTGTTTTGGGTGACAAGTTACATGGTCACATTATTTTCTGAGTACTTAGCATGTACCAAATATTGTTTATTTTAATTTAATATAATTTAATTTAATGAATTAATACTTAAGATTTTATTTTTAAGTAATCTCTACACCAAACCTGGGGATCGAACTCACAACCCTGAGATCAAGAGTTGCATGCTCCACCAACTGAGCTGGCCAGGCACCCCCTCCAAGTGTTATTTTAAGTGCTATGTATGTAACAATACATCCATACAACAACCCAAGGAGTGGATTCTGTTACCATCAAAAAATTTGGAAATTGAGGCATAAATAATTTAAATAATTGTTCAAGATGTCACAGCTAATAGGCGGTGAAGCTAAGACTTGAACTCAGGAAGTCTATCCTCAGAGCCCAGGCTTTTTTTTTTTTAAGATTTTATTTATTTATTTATTTATTTATTTATTTATTTATTTATTTATTCATTTATTTATCTAAGAGAGAGAGTGTGTGGGAGAGTGGTGTGTGGGGAGGGGGGTGGGCAGAGGGAGAAGCAGATAATCCCAAGCAGATTCCTTACTGAGCTCAGAGCCCATGGAGAGGCTCCATCTCATGACCCTGAGATCATGACCTGAGCCGAAATCAGGACTTGAGCCTTGGTTGCTTAGCTGACTGAGCCTCCCGGGTGCTCCCAGAGCCCAGGCTTTTAATCACTGGATAGATACTGCTTTATAACTGTTTGCAGTACCCTATTTGGGAGGTATTAGGTTGTTTCTGACTTTGTATTACTGTAAACGCTGTTGGACTTCCTTTTAGCTAAACCTTTGTGATCTCCTTTATTATTCCATTGGGAAGGTTAAATTCCTAGCAAAACCAGCCTTCTTGATCTTCAATTCAGCACTCTTTCAACAATGCCATGCTGCATACCTCTTGAGGATGGTGCTAACAAATCCTGTCATTCTGAAAAGGCACACAATAAGAAAGCCAATTGGGAGAGCCAAAACTCTGCAAAGAGCGGAGTCTCTGTGAGACTCAAGTACCTGAAAAGTTAGAGAAGGTTCCATTACTTCCGATCCTTTCACACTCACGGCTGCCCTTCTTTTCATGGCTAACTTCGAGTTTGTTTGTCCTTAATTTGCAGCCTCCTTGACAACTGCCTTCCATCCCCATTGACTGTCCATAGGAACTTGAAGTGTTCCTTAAGACATTATTCCTAAGATAAATCTATAAATTAGCAAATAAGTGGCCAATATCATGGGCCCTTTTGGCAAAGAGGCAACTTCGTCATGACAGTACGTCAGGGGCAGGTCAGCAGTTCCTTTCTGGAATGATATTTGCCTGTGAAGAATTCTGTTGATATCATCATCTCAGCAACTCTTTCCTTTGCATGGATAAAAAAATCCACCCAAGTAGGCAGCCAGAGATTTTCCTAAAATGTTCCTTTAAACCCGCCTTAAATTTTATCTCTCTCAGGAAGTCCTCCTGGCTTGAATCCTCCAGCTTCTTTGGCCTGAGCTATACCAATTTGTGCCATTATAAGAAATGGGATTTGTCTTTTATATCTGATTCAGCAAATATGTATTGAATGCCCACACATGTCAAGCACTGTGTGAAATGTAAGGAAAAGAAGAAGAAAACAAAATTCTTCCATGTCCCACAATCTTCAGTGATGGTGTGTAGCTTCTACAGAATTTACTTGCCTCTTTTATAAAAATTTTGTTTAAATCCAATTAATTAACATATAATGTATTATTTGTTTCGGGGTACAGGTCTGTGATTCATCAATCTTATATAATACCCAGTGCTCATTACATCAAGTGCCCTCCTTAATGCTCATCACCCAATTACCCCATCCCCCCACCCCTCTCCTGTCCAGCAACCCTCAGTTTGTTTCTTATGATTACGGTTTGTCTCCCTCTCTGGTTTCGTCTTGTTTCATTTTTTTCCCTCTCTTCCCCTATGATCCTCTCTGTTTTGTTTCTTAAATTCCACTTATCAGTGAGATCATATGATAATTGTCTTTTTCTGATTTGACTTATTTCGCTTAGCATAATACCCTCTAGTTCCATCCACGTCATTGCAAATGGCAGGATTTCTTTTTTTGATGGTTAAGTAGTATTCCATTGTATATATATATATATATACCACTTCTTCTTTATCCATTCATCTGTTGATGGACATCTGGCTCTTTCCATAGTTTGGCTATTGTGGACATTGCTGCTACAAACATTGAGGTACAGGTGCTCCTTCGGATCACTACATTTGTATCTTTGGGGTAAATACCCAGTAGTGCAATTGCTGGGTTGTAGGGTAGCTCTATTTTCAACTTTTTGAGGAACCTCCATACTGTTTTCCAGAGTGGCTGCACCAGCTTGCATGCCCACCAACAGTGTAGGAGGGTTCCCCTTTCTCCGCATCCTCGCCAATATCTGTCATTTCCTGACTTGTTAATTTAAACCATTCTAACTGGTGTGAGGTAGTATCTCATTGTGGTTTTGATTTGTACTTCCATGATGCCGAGTGATGTTGAGCATTTTTTCATGTATCTGTTGGCCATTTGTATGTCTTCTTTGGAGAAATGTCTGTCTGTGCCTCTGCCCATTTCTTGATTGGATTATTTGTTCTTTGGGTGTTGAGTTTGATAAGTTCTTTATAGATCTTGCATCCTAGCCCTTTATCTGATATGTCATTTGCAGATATCTTCTCCCATTCTGTCTGTCCTCTTTTGGTTTTGTCAACTGTTTCCTTTGCTGTGCAAAAGCTTTTTATCTTGAAGTCCCAATAGTTCATTTTCGCCTTTTTCCCCTTCCCTTTGGAGATGTGTTTAGCAAGAAGTTGCTGTGGCTGAGGTCAAAGAGGTTGCTGCTTGTGTTCTCTAGGATTTTGATGGATTCCTGTCTCACATTTAGGTCTTTCAACCATTTGGAGTCTATTTTTGTGCATGGTGTAAGGAAATGGTCCAGTTTCATTCTTCTGCCTGTGGCTGTCCAATTTTCCCAACACCATTTGTTGAAGAGACGGTCTTTTTTCCATTGGACATTCTTTCCTGCTTTGTCAAAGATTAGTTGACCATAGAGTGGAGGGTCCATTTCTGGGTTCTCTTTTGTGTTCCATTGACCTGTGTGTCTGTTTTTGTGCCAGTCTTGATGATTACAGCTTTGTAATGGAGGCTGAAGTCCGGAATTGTGATGCCACCAGTTTTGGTTTTCTTTTTCAACATTCCTTTGGCTATTCGGGGTCTTTTCTACTTCCATAAATTTACTTGCTTCTTAAAACAAAAATCCCTGCCGGTTCACTGTTTTCAGTGCATTCTCTTATGACCTCTTTTAATTTGACTGTAAACTATTCTTCCATTTCCTATCTGTGCTTTTTATTCTTCTTGTTGAAATTAGAAATACGGTACATATATATTGGAAAACACCCAATTGCAAATAGAAGAGACCATGTAAAAATGAGGCAACCATCTAGAGAAACTTAAGATTTTTTTAAAAAGAGAATATTTTCTGTTTTTAAAGATTTTATTTATTTATTTGAGATAGAGCAAGAGTGAGTGAGAAGAGAGCAGGAGAGAGCATGAGCGGGAGGAGGGGCTGAGGGAGAAGCAGACTCCCCACTGAACAGGGAGCCCGACATGGGGCTCTACTCGGGGCTCCATCCCAGGACCCTGGGATCATGACCTGGGCTAAAGGCAGATGCTTAACCAACTGAGCCACCCAGGGGCCCCAAGAACGTTTTCTTTAATTCAGAAGGAAAAAAGGAGGTAACCCACACCGTGTTACTGCAGTTATTCTCCATCAATGTCTATTGTATTGTAATCTTCTGTTTATTTCTCTCAGTGACCTACTTGAAAGTAAGGACCCTGTTTATTAATTCTTTAATTCTGAGCACCTGGCACAGAGCACGTTTTCATCTCATGTTTGTTGAAGTATATCTTTACTAGTCTTTAGGATGCAATAAATTGATAACACACCCTTGATTTAATAACAGCTTTACATGGGAGGAAAAAAAAGAGGCACCACATCTGTATACTACATTTGTAAACAGCTATTATAAAACATATCCTGATTTCAAGAAAGTCGAAGTTTAAAGAGTATGCCTCAGAATGGAGGAAATCCTTTAATTGTCCTTTTGTCCTTTACTGGACTTCTGGTCCCCAAAACAGAGCGGACTCACCTCCATTATGTCAACAGGCAAAAATTCTTTTTTGGACAAAAATTCTTTAGTGCTAGTTCTATTGACTCAAATCATCCTACTCTTCCTCCAGTGCTTTTTCTGAGATGACTAATAACTTCTAAATATTTGTCTGTTGTTGTTTTCTTGGATTTCCATTTCCTTGTATTAAATGCTTCTGTTCAAAATTCTTCCCTGGCTTTATGGCCTTCTATTGTCTCAGGGGCCCTTCCTCTAAGGCTCCTTTCTCCTTCTGTGGCTCTCATTCATCTTGTCCTCAGTGTGGGCACTTCCCAAGGCTCAGTTCCCTTCTTTCTTCAAGCTTCAGTAGTGGTTTTCAACCCTGGCTGCACATCAGAATCACTCAGAGAGCCTTTTTAAAATGTCCAAGCCCAGATCCCAGCCTAGATCAATAGGATTGGTCAACTTGGCTGAAATATTAGCGCTGTGACCCTTGGTCATGTAACTGAACCTCTGAAATTCAATTTCTTTGCTTGTAAAATTAAGATAATGTTAAAATCTGCTCCATCAGATTGCCTAATACATTTTTATTCCCCATAATAACAGCAAATATCATCTCTTCTTTCTTTTCATTTATTTAAGGCCTGTGTTTCCTTGAAAACTAAGTCTTTCCTCCTTCCCTCAGCCTCCATAATCACAATTTATTTTTGCTTGTTTGCAAATCACACTCAAAACTCAAGATGGGCCTGTAAAAATAAAATGGTCTCCTCGCTGATCTTCCTACAACTGTTACTGTCACTTTTCAATTCTTTCTCTACACAGCAATCCGACATTCCAGAGTGATCTTAAGAAAAATTAGTTCCTGTTGCTTTCTATTTTTTTTTTTTTTTACATTGCTTTCTATTTTAAATCTAACAATGAATTCTCTTTGTTCTTAGGTTAAAATCCAAATTCTCTAACCAGGCTACAAAGTTCTGTGAAACCTGACCCTCATCATGCTTCCCTCTCACTGACTTTCATAGTCTGGTCCCACTGGTTCTAATCTGCTATATTCTTTCCCACTTTGGAGACTTGCTCATACTGTGTGCTCTGCCGGGAATGATTTTATGCTCACCTTTCTGAAGTCACCTTGATAATTACATCCTTGGTGAACACTTCTCTGACCCTCAGTCCCAGTAGCGTCCCTAGAAAACTCTTCTCTCTACATCCCATAAATAGCCTTCGTAATGAAATGTTTTATCATGAACTGAATGGAATAGAGTATGATACTTTTTCTTAATAAACCTCTATATCGTTTGATTTGTTGCCACAAGCATGAATTATATTTGTAATGTTTAAAAGTTATTAAAAAGCATGAGAAACAGCATAATGCTTTTTAAAAGTCATATAGTTGTTTAATGTCTACCTCCTCCCCTAGAATACAAATTCCAAGACGAGCATATTTGGGGCTTGTCCTGTTCGCCACTGTGGCCACAGAATCGACCTAAGCTTCAAACACAGGAGGTACTAGATTTATTGAGTGAACACCATTGACTGAGAAGGACAGGACATGAAAACTGAATGGGAGGCTAAGCACTAACCTTGCCCAGAAAGGAGATGGCCCTTAGTCCCACTTAGAGAACATGAGGGGCTGGAACACACCCGGGCCTGTCCGAGTCAACATCTTAGTCAAGAGCTTCCTCCCAGCCCAAGACTGGGGCAGGAAGGCTCTTAAACAGTGGACGTGGTTGAAGTCTCAAGAGGGAGGCAGCATTCATGTGACTAGTTACTGGCATCTGACTAGTTAAAAAATAGGACCTGGGCAGACGCTACAGGCAAATCTAGGGGGTCATCATTATACTTTTTAAAAAATTTTAAGCTTTTCTAGTTATCATTTTGTAATTATAATTGTCTTCATTATGCACATGGCCCTTAACATATGCAGGTTGGTATTATAATTTATACAAATATATATCTGATCTCCAATTTCCCAATTGAATCCACAATTCCTTACATACGAGGTTTTTGTTTATAAGTGTTTGCATGCCCTGACCTGGCACAATCTGTATCAAATTCCCTAGAAATGGATATAGCTAACATTCTTTCACCCAAGGAAAGTGTTCAAAGCTTCCATATTTCTCAGATACTTTCTAATGTTTAATTTTTTTTTAACATTTTATTTATTTATTCATAAGAGACACAGAGAGAGAGAGAGGCCGAGGGAGAAGCAGGCTCCCTACTGAGCAGGGAGCCCGATGCGGGACTCGATCCCAGGACTCTGGGATCATGACCTGAGCCGAAAGCAGATGCTTAACCATTTGAGCCACCCAGGCACCCTCTAATGTTTAATGTTTAAATAAATGCAGCAAACTTTCACACTTATATCACCGAAGTTTGTGGAAGTTTCTTTGATTTTCACTGACCTTTAGTGGGTTTCTTTGGTTTAGAAAATTTTTTTAACATTTTATTTATTTATTTATTTGAGAGAGAGAGACACACACAGTGGGAGAGGGAACACAAGCAGGGGGAGCGGGAGAGGGAGAAGCAGGCTTCCGCTGAGCAGGGAGCCTGCTGTGGGACTCGATCCCAGGACCCTCGGACCATGACCTGAGCCGAAGGCAGACGCTTAATGACTGAGCCACCCAGGCGCCACTGGTTTAGAAATTTTTGACAGAGCACTTGCATATAGATGCCTGTAATGTTATCTGAACAAATGAAGTTGATATTTTAATGAGAACGTGTGCCTTGCAAGCAATAAACTATTTCTCTATGGCTTTAAACATAGGATATGCTTTGTAAGTTACAGGAATTGCCCAATGAGATCTTTTGTTGTCCTGGGATTCTGTTGCGGTAACTAGTAGGCTTTTGACATGGGGTTTGAGGGCTTTTCTCTTTTGGGGGCAACTTATGTTGTGGTAGAGCAGAAGGAGACTGGAATCCATTAATTTTGCACCTGATCATAGCTGTGTCCTTCAACAAATAAAAATACGTGAAATAGGCTCCAGGAACTCTCACCTCCAAAAATCCAAGGATAACAAAGGCATATTGAATCTGCAGTTTTATAAAAGCAATGCTGATTGATCCCTTCCCTCCTAGGAATCTGAATTATAGGTGATAAGCCTAGGTTTTGCTCTTTTCCCATAATTTAACATACCTTGAGGTAAGACATATTTGACTGAGGTTGCCTTAAGATAGCACAAATTCAAGTCATTGTGTGACTTCAGTAAGATTACGTTTATTAACCCAGGTTACCCATGATGACGGTTTCCAGGCCAACAGCATGAAATGAGGTTTTTTTTAAAACCAAAAAAAAAAAAGTATATTGTTGCTATTTCACAGAAAGAATTATTTATGTGTTAATTCTACCTTACTCATCCAGTTGCTGTTCTGAATAGCTGCATGCTGGCTCTCTTTTTCTCTGCTATATTCTCATAGTTGCTTACTCTCTGCCTGCTTTGACCCTTTCCTCCCCCTAATTAAAGTTAACAGTGTGTGAAAATTTTATGTTTTTATTAGGAATAAAAATTCATAATTTTACAAAGAAACCTATCTGAAATAAAAAGAAATAAAGTGGTAATATACTCAGAAGTTAAAAACAAAATAACGCTGTTACTAGTTTAGGAAGGAAAAGCATCAATTAATTAGCTAAATAATTAATTTAAAATGCGCTTACCATGGATTTTGGTATCTGTGGCTTATTTTATCAATAGTGGCTTGACTTAGTTCTCCACACTGTAAAAGAAAGAAAACCAATGTAACCTAATTCCGGGGTAAATTGGCACCAACATGCCTAACAGTCTATATTCCTAGTCCAAAAGGAAGTCAGGCTGGGAAGTTAAATAGGAGATGGTAAATACAATTAAAAGAACATAGCCTTCTGATTCTTGAACTGAGGGAAAAAAAATGCAAGAAGTAAAATAAGTATGATCCTGTGTACTTTATTTCCCCTCTCTGTAAAAGAGAGATATTAGTAGCCGGAAGCGTATAGCCCATAGTCTCAAAGCTCCTTTCTGTTTTTATGGTTCTGTCTGTAAATGAGCAGGCATTCTTAACCACTGCTCAGACTCAAACAGTCGAGCTCTTTTTATTTCACCTTATCCTCACAGAATTAGCAAATGTGGTGGCAATAATGTAGGAAAGAGCTGGGTTATAGGCAGCCTGTGGTAAAGTGCAGATCTGAAAACTCCTTTCAGAAAGCATAATTTAGAACATGGATAAAATATTTGTAGCTTAGGACCAGTTCCCACATAAAAAAAATCCCCACACTCTCTCATGTATATTGAAATGATCTATTATCACTGAACAAATGACCTTTCTATATGGGCTCTTTACCCCAGGAACTAGCCAATTGATGGCACATCTTATGAATAGGCAAATGGGAATAGAGGCGTCAAATTTATATTGGAAAGGGTTTCGGGTTTATAATCATTACTCAATTTTCCATACTTGGGTTGGGAAACCATGATCTGGATTATCAAAATATTTCACTTGAGTTTTGGAATGCATTTTTCACTTACATTGATGTGGGATGCTATATTCATAACATCTCGAAAAGTAGCAAGATTGTATTATAATTTCAACATCAGAGGAACTATTTAGTACTTTTTTTTTTTTAACCCTCCCCTTTTCTTCCTTTTCCCTCAAGCTTTACCTTAGGACTTTCCTGATCAAGTCCTTCAGAGTTATTTGTGTTGGGAAAAAAGATCTATTTACTTGTCATCTTCTCAGAGATGAAGTTGAAACCTTGATCACTTCTAACTCTGTAATATTCATGTATAAAATACATAAACAAAGGAAGGGTCAAGAAAAATAAGAATAAATAAGGTTTAAATGCAAGGGTGGCCCATTATTCCGTAGAAAATTTGAAAAGTAGTAATCTGTATAGATAATGGTATAACTTTCTCAGTTATTTCTGACATGTGATTCCCTAAAAATTGATCTTATCAAATGACTTACAAATAATTTTGTTATCAGCATTTTGACAAATTTTCCCAGGAACTGGACAATCTTCTTTGATCTTTGTTCCCGTTTTTAAAACTCAGAAATTGCATCGTCTTAATCTGGAAAGACTTTTGCTATCCCCCTTTTGTCCTTTAGTTATCAGTGTATAATATCTTAAAAAATTTACCTAAAATAAGCTGTCAATTTATTAATGAAATCCATCACCGTTTATTTGGATAATCTTGCTGCCTGTGGTGTTAAATCTAATGAAATTCAAAATCAAAAAGATCTTTTTTTTTTTTTACTGGTCAGTTGTTCATAAGAGTAAAGAAAAGACTGAATTAAAACCTAACTCAACATCTTCATAGAAACAGGTAACAACAGATTAGTACAGTCTCTGTCTTGAGGAAATCAGTTACTTTGAATGTTTTAACTAGCACAAATAATCATAACTCAAAAGAGGGTATTTCCTATTAAGTAATCTTTAAAGAAGTCTAGGCATTACTAAAAGGGAAATATCTGCTAACTACATTCAGGTACTGTGGATTAGATACGATTTCTGAAATGAGTTAGAACCTGTTCAATTTGAGTTAACTGCAGACATTTGGGGCCCATTCTAGTTAACAATGGAAATCATTGCTTAACACTTTCACTTTTAATCTCAAACCACTTCTAGTCTAGTCCTGACATACTTAAGAAATCTTTTTGGGACTGATCGTTGAGGAATCCTCTTGCTTTTTTACTGTATGTGAGTCAACATGCTTTTCTTAATAGAGCCAATATGTATGTATGTATGTATTTAACTAGGAAGAACTATTTTCCATCTCTGTTTAACTATGAGGTCTTTCTTCCCAGTAGAATGAATACAATGGCAATGCATGTCAAGAATGCATAGACACTAGGGTTTCTCTTCTCTCTCCTCCTCCTTGGTAACATAGAGCTCTTAGTACCAAACATTTGAGTGGAAAATTCCCTAAGGCTACCTTTTCTTATGCTAATGTATTTTTTCTTCACTTGCCTCAATTTGCAAAATATTACTGTTAACCCCTTAGGTGTCTTTCTTCCCACAGCCTATGAGAAGCATTCTCATTGTTGTAGCTGGATCACCGAATTGCATAATGTTGCCTATTCTAGACTGGAACTATTGAAGGGAGAAAGGGGCATAAAGGCCTTTGTATGAATGGCGCATTTGAAGTATTCATTTTATATTCAGAGCATGAGTAGAAACAAAACAATTCTTTCTGAAAAATGTCAGTATTTAAGGCATGGATTCTGTGATGCATTTTTTTTGTATTAAAATGCAAAAAATGAACAATGCAGAGACCCATACTTCATTTTTTGCTACATTATATACGGGCTTGAGTTCCAACATAAATTATATCCTGGTATCTCTTTTTGTAACTGCAGTGTTTTTAAATAATTTGAATTAATACATCAACTTTCAGCAAATAGATTAAACATTGGGTTTTATGAGTTTGTTGACTATGGCCCCAGCATCGCTGTTTTCTGGGCAGTAGCCAAATAATGAGCAACATATTCCATCATGTTTCTAATGTGCTTATAATAATATAATTCAAAAATCCATGCAGGCAAGAAGATACAGTATATATAAACACTAGTGATACTGGATCCCATTTATTGAGACATTATTCTAGATACTATGATAAGAGCTTTACACACTTATCTCACTTAATCCATTTAACAGTGCTCTAAGGTATTATTATTATCCCTACGGTAGGCAGAATTCTTAGATGCCCCCCACTATTCTCATCCCTTGGTGTGTATACCTTCTCCTAGATATTCCACCAAATACTGATCTAATTACTGTTATGAAGGGATTTTGCAGCTGTAATTAAGACCCTAATTCAGGTGAATTTAAGAAAAGGGAGATTATCCTCAGTGGACCTTCCTTAACCAGGTGAGCTCTTAAAAGGATCTAGGCTCTTCCTGGCAAAGGGGATTTGAAATGTGAGAGGTATTTGATATGGGGGAGACTCTCTGTGCTTTTTTTTTTAAAAAGATTTTATTTATTTATCTGAGAAAGAAAGAGCACGAGAGGGGAGAGGGTCAGAGGGAGAAGCAGATTTCCCACTGAGCAGGGAACCCGATGTGGGACTCAATCCTGAGACTCCAGGTTCACGACCTGAGCCGAAGGCAGTCGCTTAACCAGCTGAGCCACCCAGGCGCTCTGTGTGCCGGTCTTAAAGATGGAGGGGGGCTACGTGGTAAGGAACGTGGGCAGCTTCCAGATGCTGAGAAGGGCCCGCCACTAAGAGCCAGCAAGGAGGTGGGAAACCTCAATCCTACAACCACAAGAAACTGAAATCTGCCACAACCACATGAACTCAGAAAAGACAGCAAGCCTCAGATGAGATCACAGCTCCAGCGGACACCTTGATTTCAGCGTTCTGACACCCAAGCAGAGAACCCAGCCATGTCTTCCGGGGGACCTCTCACCTACAGAACTGTGAATAAATAAATGGGTGCCGCGCAGAGAACCCAGCCATGTCTTCCGGGGGACCTCTCACCTACAGAACTGTGAATAAATAAATGGGTGCCGCTTTAAGCTGCTAAATTCGTGGTAATTTGCTATGCCCCATAGAAAACTAATACAATCCCCATTTTACAGACGGGAAAACTGAGACGTTATAAAAAATAGGCAGCCTAGCATGCAAAGGGATAAAAAGGGGGAAATGAAAAGTTCTTCAACTGGCTACTTTCACTTATAAAGTCACATTCAGTTTTTCACTAAAACCACGAACATAGATTTGCCCTGAAAAGCATTATGAACGTTAGTTGCCCCATTTATTCTCAGAGAGAAGGCAAATATCTGTTATTTTCTCCCCATACTTCTCCAGGACAGTAAATGTTCTCCTTATTCATTCTCTATTCAAGATACCCAAGGATTTTCTTTTAAAGCAAGACTAGAACTCGTTCTGTTGGGAATCGTTAGGATTTGTGATAGTAATCATTCTACTATCAGCCCTTTGTCCAGAGTGGGTTGATAATCCAGGGTCTGATATCTGCACAGAGTCAATTATTGGAGCTACAGAGAAGCTACACAAGAGCTTCCCAACTCTCTGTTTGTGCTCAGGGCATAGTTTCTGAAATAGAATCAAGTACGTGTTTTGCAAGTGTTTTCACCCTTGGAGTTTTCTAATGTGTTGGCACTGCTGTTAATTCAAAGGTTAAAAAGTGTGCTTCTCCCAAGTTAATTGTCCAATTAGCTTTACAACACAGAATTACACGCAGGGTGGCAGCTCAGGCTGTAAGAACAGTTACAGTATAACTAAGTCTCAGTAAAAAAAAAAAAAAAAAAAGATGGTAAATAGTTTTCAAATGCCTATGGAGTAAGCTAGGAGTACAACAATTCTCAGTCGAATGCACACTTAAAACTTCATTTCTTCCCTTCTGCGACTTGGTCTCTGCACAAAGACAGTGCATGAGAAGTGAAGCCATCTCCACGCCCATCTCTCATTACTTAGTGATAATCATCTATACCATGCTAAGCAGTAGGGAAGTGGTGTTGATGTTGTCAGTACAAAGTTAAATGAAAGAGATCTCAGACCTCACGTTGCTTAAAACAATTTAAAATGTGGCACCTGCACCCCAATGTTTATAGCAGCAGTGTTCGCAATAGCCAAACTAGGGAAAGAGCCCAGATGTCCCTCGACAGATGAATGGATAAAGAAGAGGATACACACACACACACACACACACACACACACACACACACACACAGTGGAATATCACTCAGCCATCAAAAAGAATGAAATCTTGCCATTTGCAACAACACGGATGGAACTAGAGGGTATTATGCTGAGCGGAATAAATTAGAGAAAGACAAATACCATAGGATTTCACTCGTATGTGGAACTGAAGAAACAAAACAGATGAATATACGGGAAGGGAAGGAAAAATAAAATAAGGTGAAAACAGAGAGGGAGACAAACAATAGAGACTCTTAACAATAGGAGACAAACTGAGGGTTGCTGGAAGGGAGGTGGGTGAGGGGAAGGGGTAATTAGTTGATAGGCATTAAGGAGGGCACGTGATATAATGAGCACTGGGTGTTATATGCAACTGATGAATCACTAAATTCTACCCCTGAAACTAATAATACACTATATGTTATTTAAATTGAATTTAAATTAAAAAACATATGAGTAAATACCCAAATATATAATTTTAACAACATAAAAAAATAAAATGTGGCTGGGCTTGTGCAGTCCAATTGCTGACAGGAGTCACAATAAAAACTTCCACAACAACAACAACAACAACACAAAGACACTTTGCTGTGAGTTCTTCTCCCAACAGCCGAGGGAGCTTACACAGATTCCTAACAACACCTACTTTTAGTTCTGTTTTATTTCTACCCAAGGATATAGCTGGGACCACATAGCAGGGACCCCCTATATTTAGTGCATCATCTTCACTTTGCACAATTAAGATTTCTTGATATCCTAGGTTCAGTCCTGGGGAGAAAATAGATTACTCCAGATTGCTAGTCTTGTTTACTACGCATTCTATGCATTTTTGTCAATACCAATGAAGTACTCTCGGAGTGTTGTACCTGCATAGTAGGGAAAACTATAATCCTAAATTTATAGTAATTTTATTTTTTATTTTTTTTTAAGATTTTATTTATTTATTTGACAGAGAGAGACACAGCGAGAGAGGGAACACAAGCAGGGGGAGTGGGAGAGGGAGAAGCAGGCTTCCCACTGAGCAGGGAGCCCGATGTGGGACTCGATCCCAGGACCCTGGGATCATGACCTGAGCTGAAGGCAGACGCTTAACGACTGAGCCACCCAGGTGCCCAATTTATAGTAATTTTAGAATTTTTCCCAAAGATCTTCAAAAGCCAAGATAAATGCCAGATTTTTTTAAAGGGGGGAGGGGCAGAGGGCAAAGAGGAGAGAGAATCCTAAGCAGGCTCCACGCCCAGCGCAGAGCACAATGCAGGGCTCAGTCTCACGACACTGAGATCATGACCTGAGCCGAAATCAACAGACGCTTAACGGAATGAACCACCCAGGTGTCCCTGAATGCCGGATTTAGAAAACAGATGTCCTGGTATTTTAACCACCTATGCTGGGGGTATTAGATCACATGCAAATTTCACAATTCTTTGGAGCTTGGCTATGGAGTTAAACCACAGGTTTACTAGAATCCGATCTAATTTACACAGTCTTTTCTTAGTTTTGTATTTCCTTATCATCATCAAATAATATTTGTTGAAAACTGATGGCGTATGCTTAATTACTAACTTTAGGTAGTATGATTTAAAAAAAAAGTGATGTTTACCATTAGACACATACTCAAGATGTTATGTCAAGCCCTGCAAGAGTTAGTAACCACCATAGCATATTTTAAGCCTTCCTTAATTAAGGAATAAAATCACCCCCAGGCTCTAAGTTACAGAGTTTCTTTTCTTTCTTTCTTTTTTTCACATTTCCACATCTTAACAAAAGATGTGAAAATTAAGATGTATTTTTTTTTTCCCAATTTGCCAATGGTCTCTATAAAGTCACCTCACCAAGAGAGAGAAAGCCGTGTTTGCTTAGGGCGTCAGTCGCACCGGGGCTGGGCTGCCCGGTAAAATGTGGCATGGCAGTGTCTCCAGCTACCCACACAGACGCTTCCCGTCCCAAACACATTATTCTTCACAGAACTGCTCTGAACACAGTACAGAATGCAAAGCAGTGATGCGTGCCTCCCTTGTTGTTTTCATGGTCTGTTAGAGAATGGAAACATCAAACATAAAATCTATTTTCCAGAAGTTCAGCCACAAGTAAGATTTTACAAGGAAATTAGTTCCTTCAGTTTATCTGAGGCATCCTTTAAAGCCACATTTTGTAAAATGGGGAAATATAACATCTCTGTATCAGGAGGTTAATGGTGTTAATATATTATTTTGGAGAAGAGGGAGGGTTATTTGGTCTCCCTCACCGGTGTTTCTCTTCCCTCATAGATGGTCAGCATGTGGCACTCCCTCACGGAAGCCTTCCTGTGGTATCAGAAAATGCATGACTTTATTCAGCGCCTAAGGATGAAAGGTGCTAATGTAATTATTTTTATATTAAACCACAAACTGTTAGAATACAAATAACTCTAAGAAATATAAAGTCAGAGCTAAACACACGCCCAGCTGGGGAAGAACAGCAGCAATGCAAAGAGGTGCCTAATTTTAGAAAAGCTATTTTCTGTTTTGCTTTTATAACTTGGTTGATAAAAGGAGCTTTATTATCTTTTTAAAATCTTCTATATTGATAATAACATCTGGGGCGCTGTGTGGCTCAGTCGGTTAAGCATCTGCCTTCGGCTCAGGTCACGGTCCCAGGGTCCTGGGATTGAGCCCCACATCATTGGGCTCCTTGCTCAGCGGGAAGCCTGCTTCTCTCTCTCCCACTCCCCCTTGCTTGTGCTTGCTTTCTCTATCTTTCTCTCTGTCAAATAAATAAAATCTTTAAAAAAAATCTGGAGATTAGGAATGTGAAATCCTAGGAATTCTAATGAGACTGTATGGGATTTTCCCAAGTAAACCCAGAGGTAAATAAGAAACACTCAGAAATTCTGAAATATGTGATTGGTGGTCAACATATTGATCACCTCCACACTGGCAATCCGTTTCCCCAGGTGAATTTGCAGATTTTCTAGGACACTGTTGTGTGAGGGTGTATAGTTTGGAAGAACGCACGGGGCTGTGCTGGGACACACAGAAAAGAAGGGGAGGTTCAACTAAGACCTCACTGTCTTCTTTTTTTCCATAATGCTGAAGATTGTGTTTGATGATATGTTTTGAAGCACTGTAAAGTGCTTATTAAATAGAAATTCAAAAATAACTAGTACCAAGCTATTTCTCACTGTATCAAATACGTGGGGGTGATAGCTACTCATAATTCATTTTAATAGTGTAAATGAAGTCTCTGGGATGCCAATGAAGCAGAATGGAAGGCTGGGAGAAAATTGAGAGAACCTTGAGGAAATGATGCACACTCTATAAGAGAAGGCAGTTGGGATTGACCCCAGCCAGACCCTGCCTGACAAAACAATGATCATGCAGATGTGCGCTTCACATGGTGGCTCCAAGTCGAAGGTTCTGACCATTTTCAATCTTTTCATCTCATACATGCTGTACGCCCACTAAGCCCTTGAATCCAAGCCTGGGTTGAAATCCCAGCTCTACCATTTACTAGTGGCACAGCCTGAGACAAGAAACCCACCCATCAATACCTCCAGTTTCCTTAACTGTAAAACGGAAATAATTACAGAAACTTCCTCACACAGTAAATACTCAAGGTATTTTTACATTTGCTTTCTCTAAATAAATTCACAGAGAGAAAAAATGTCTAATGAAGCAACCAAACCTGGATCGGTTTATTCATAGCCATCAAGAAACTCAATGTCTCATCAAAAGTCTGTTCAAATATCCCTAAAACCATCACAGGGAAGACCTCTGCATTTCTTTTTTTTTTTTTATAAAGAAAATTTCTTTTTATTTTATTTTATTTATTTATTTGACAGAGAGAGAGAGCACAAGCAGGGGGAGTGGCAGGCAGAGGGAGAGGGAGAAGCAGGCTCCCTGCTGAGCAGGGGGAACCTGATGCGGGACTCGATCCCAGGACCCTGGGATCATGACCTGAGCCGAAGGCAGTCTCTTAACCAACTGAGCCACCCAGGCACCCAGACCTCGGCATTTCATAACCCTGGAATTTGTGGCATTTACAAATAAGGCAGAAATTTCAAAGTCTTGAAGATTTTACTTTTTATTATACTTTACTGTATCGCATAAAAATATATTGATGGGTTCCCATAAAGTTCTCTTTATTACTTTCTATAGATTTTCAAGTTGTTATACTACATGACATATTGGTTGTAATATATGTTATGATTAATTGGTTTAATATTGTCTTTGGGATCACACCTAAGAGGAGTTAGTCATTGAGTCCAGTATAGCATTGTTTCTGTAGGAAAACCAGATGACTTAAATCATCTGGTCCTGAGGTCAGAGTGCAGGACCAGAAAATGGCACCAGGAAGCCAGCTGATACTATTGAGGTTTGGGTTAAGGAGAGAACGAGGGGGAGGGGAGACCTGCCCAGCTAAGAAGGAGTTAGAAATGCCCCTCAGTTTAGCATGGGGTTGAAACCAAAATCGTTTCAATGGTCTTCATATATTCTTTTTTTGGTGGGCAGCAAAGCAAAATTTATTGAGCGATAATAAAGTGATTGTACAAAGCTCCTGAAGAGGGAGGGGACCTGAGAGGGTTGCCCGGTCTTCATATATTCTTGTAGAAACATCACATATAGTTTGGCAGAGACTAAATCCATTTTTTAAAAGGGGAAGAAGAAGAATGTACTGCTCTTAAATCTGAGATAATAACAAAAGCAATGAGCTTTACCGGTTTATACACACACGTACTATGATGACATTGCAGCCCAGATAAACTTGAGTAGGAAATAGCTGAACATAAAAAGATCCAGAAAAGAAACCCGATATTGTGATTTTTACTGACCTCTGTGATGTGGGGACATTTTTCACATGTCAGTCTGGAAGTTACTATCTTTCTACCAAAATGCAGATGCTCTATTAAACCCTTCCTGGTGCCCCAAATAGGAGAGACCATTCCCAGGCAGGAAGCAGGTGCCCCAGGCATTTTGCGAAGAGTCTAACGGAGGTGCCTGAGCATCCTTAGCTGCCAGTCTTATACAAACCTGGAGCGGTGGACTAGAAAGAGTAGCTGTTCAGGCTATAAAAACCCACTAGATGAAGGTTTGTGCTTAAAATCATAGTTTTGAGCAACTGCAGTGAGAGACACCGAGGAGTCTCTGAAATTAGGCTGAAACAAAGTGCTGTTTTCACTGGGGTTGTTATGCACAAGGATGGTGGAGGGATGTAGAAAGGGTGTACTAAAGACAAGGCACCAGAGAAAGAACAGGAAGTACATTAAGACATCTCCCCATTTCCCTAAGGTACATCAAACTAAGGAATTAACCAGCTCCCTGGTGAGGAGGGGTGTGAGTTAATGCCACAGACTCTCATATACTGTTTGTAATTAAGAGCTCATTTTTACACATGGAGCATGTGTATTTGTATCAGCTCAAATGTCAATTCACGCCAAGTCATATGGATCGGAAGTAACTGCCTGAAACACTGGGTTGGTAAGGAATCTAAGTCTGAGGCTAGACTCAAAAACAAATATTGCCTTAGATGGAGAGAGGGAGCCAGGTCTGGGTGTGGAGGGGAAGATTAGGAGCCTTGATGACAAAGTCTAGGCATTAACCGGTGGATAAATTATAGACGGTTATTCGCTAATATGTGCAGTTGACCCTTGGACAACATGGGTTTGAACTGTGCAAGTCTACTTTTATGCGGAACTTTTTTGACTACAGTACAGTTCTGTAAATGTATTTTCTCTTCCTTATGATTTTCTTAATAACATTGTCTTTTTTTAGTTTATTGTAAGAATACAGTACATAGTACATATTCAAAATGTCATAATCATCATCATCAACTGTTTTATATTATCCATAGGCTTCTGGTCGACAGTAGGTATTAGTAATTAAGTTTTGGTGGAGTCAAAAGTTATACGCAGATTTTCAGCTGTTGGGTCAGCACGCCTAACCCCTTCATTGTTCGAGGGTCAAATGTACAGTCATTCTCAGTGAATCTTGTGGTTCTCGTTATAAAGTTCTGAGTCCAAGGAATCCTATAAGGTATTAAGGTTGTGATGAGACAGGCACCGCTTTGGAAACAATTACTGTCAAAAGCCCAGGGCCAAGAAGGTGCACAGAGGATAGGCAACAGCTTTCGCAGCTTATGCCAAACAAGACCAGCTTCTGAGTGTGCCACAAGCCGGGGGCGGGGGGGGGGGACGCGGGATCACTGTGTGGTTCAGACTTCGTCCCACAGGGGTTGAGAAGACAGTGCTACCGAACAGAGTAGTGATTTAAAGCCATCTGGGAAATATGAATGGAAGAAACAGAATAAATTCCTTCCTGGAAGGCTAGCTTGTGGCTGATACCTCTTTTGGATTCACAGCTTGTTTCAAAGTCCAAGGAATAGGCAAACGTGTTCTTAATTTGAAGATAAAGAAGGAAGAGAAGCTATACACACTCAAGATGGGCCGACAGACGCAGGGCGTCACCCAGGAGAAGCAAAAAGGCAACAAAAGTTATGGACTCTGTTCAAATCAGCCACCTCGCTTGGGCTGTAGTCTTCTTGCTGGTGGCCAGTTTTGATATTTCGTCAGCTTTCTGGTCTTCGTCTTTCTTGCTTACAAGGACTAGGATGCAGTTTAAGTACCTGAGTATCTGTTCCATTAAATGATGCTGAGTAACATTAAATACAACCATGGTACTAAGAGCTGACACGTGGATGTCAACCACGTGCCAGGCATCAGACCTCAGGTGTTCCTTGTGGTCTCATATTTAATCCTCACCACGTAACAAAAATAATATTAAATGCATAGAGTGCTTGATATGTGCCAGGCATGGTTCCCAGCCCTTTACAACCGTTAACTTGCTTACTGTTTACAACAGCCCTTTAAGGTAAATACTAAGACTCATCGTGAAGAAACCAAAGAACAGAGGTTAAGGAACTTGCCCAAGGGCACTCACAGCAAGTAGGTGGGCAGAACCAGGATAGGAATTCCGGTGATCTTGTGACACAGGCACTCTATGCACTGTCATGTAGAACAGAAGTGAGCAGGGACCCAGAGAGGTGAACTCTCTAGCGTAGGGTCACAGAGCGAAACCTAACTCACAGTCAGGATTTGAATCTGGCTCTGTCTGACCTCAAAGACTGAGCCCCCAAGGACTCTCTCCCACTGCCGTAGGCTGAGCCAGAAAAAAATTTTTTCTTTTGTTAACCTTTACCATATGAGGCTGTGCTATACTGCCTTTTAAGCATTTGAGGAAATCCAATTATTTCGTGATTGATACATGTTCAATTTTCAGATAATGCAAAAGCCTGCCTGGAAAAAAAAAAGTCTGAATTCCACCTGGTTCTCTTTTGTTTCAGAGGAGACTGGGCTCATGCCTCCATACACATCACCCAAGGGAACCAAGACAAGGTTTCTAAGAACCCTTTGGCTAATTACCCTGAATTATTTGATACAAAGGCATTATCAACACAGTGCATTTTAAAGATCCGGAACTCTCTATTTCGGCTTGTGGATGATGTCCAGCACAGGCTTCTTTTATACCACCCACTCAGAATGCAGTGCTAGGATGGGGGAAGTATGTGTGAATGTCGCAGCATAAATGTGAATCTGAATGCACTCCAAAGCCAAACACAAATGCTTTTGGATTATTCATGGCTTCCTTCTCTTCACACCTCTCCTCTCATGTATTAAAGGGACGAAAAGGGAATCATAGCAAGTCCATTTATTCACACATTTATTTTTCTGCAAAACTCAAATCCCATCACTTCTCAATGACAAATCAAGAACATGACATTTCTTAGGGAAGCATACTCAGAAAGGATTCAAATCACAAACAATATGCTATGAAGAGCATATTTAAGAGCAATACCTTGATCTGAAAGCCAGTCTGAAGCCTTGTTTGGTTGATAAAATCATACTCTGGTATTCCCCAACCAACTTCACCAACATACTCATGTTTATATTTTGCTGGTAAGCTTCTGTTTGAGGCAGGCCTCCATAAATATCTGAGATCTCCACTCTTTTCCAATGCTGGGCGTTTTTCTCCTATATAGGAAGTGTGCTGATGAACTTTAGTTAGATGATCTTTTATATAATCTGGGCCTTAAAAAGACAGAAAGAAAGACTTTTTAAAAACTCTACACTTGGGGCACCCGGGTGGCTTAGTCGGTTAAGTGTCTGACTCTTGATCTCAGCTGAGGTCTTGATCTCAGGGTCCTGAGTTCGAGCCCCAGACTGGGCTCCATGCTGGGCATGGAGCCTACTTAAAAACAAAAACAAAAACAAAAACAACTCTACACTTTATTCTAAAATGTTGTTGTCATTTTAAATGGTGAAAATAATAATAGCTAATGATTATATGGCTTGACCAGGTTCTAGGTGTTATTGTAAGCCTTTTAGATATATTAGTTCAGTTAATCCTTATAACCGTGAGATACGTAATATTGTTTTCTCCAGTTTATAGGTGGGGATATGAGGCACAGAAAGACTGGTTACTCTTCTAGAGTCACGTTGCCAGACCGGCCGTCTCACAGGTTGGGCTCTTAATTGTCCCCCACTCTACTGCTCTGTTTAGAACCAACTTAATACAGATATGTCTTAGATACTAAAAACCCTCACTTGTGCCACACTTGTCGGATGTGGGCTTTCAGACATTGAGGTGTTTGATGTAGATAGATAAAATCCTGAAATAAAAATTAGGAAATTTCCCAAATGTATCAGAAGCAACTGGAAAATGGGGACTCTCAGATGAGAAGGGCAGCTTATAACAGATGATGACCAAAGGCAGGGGTATTTAATAAATATCAGTATTTTAAATGTAAGACAGTGAACAAAAAGGAATCCATGAATTGTGGAAGTGGGTAAAACAAGCAAACATAGGAGAAGGTCTGGGAAAGGATCACTGAAATAAACCTGATATTGAAAGGTGAGGATGTGAAAGGTAAAGGGGAGCAAAGATCTATGGGAAGAATGGTACTGATTTAAAGTAGAAAGTGAGCTGCTGGCCAGGAAGAGTCTCAGAAGTCCCAGAACCAGCATAGCTGCAAGACTGTATGGCCAGGTTAGGGAAGCAAAGAAGAAACTTCATTCTCATTACCAGAAGTTGACCAGAGACATTGGAGGTAGAAGCTGTGCTGCGGTCATGATGTCACCTGAGTCTCTCCTGGCGCTGGAGCTCCTTTCATCTGGCTCTCGGCCCAGGGAGCTCAGTGTTTGCAGAGCACACAGATGGGCCAGGGCTTTGACCAGGTACTCCAACAGAATGGTCAATGTGCTAACAAGTCCGTGCTTAGAAAATTGTCTAAGCTTTCCCAGGGAGTGGGGGACATAAGAAATTGCTCTTCAGACACATGATTTGGGCAGATGTTTTCACAGCTTCCTAATCACCATCACTCCCCATGATGCACTGAGTATTCACTGTGGCTAATTTCCCTTAATGAATACATTGGGGCTTCCATTTTATTCACGTCGGGTTTTCCCTCAGGTATAACGACTTCGGTAAAGAAGAGAATGGCCAGAGCATGAAAAACTGTTTGTTTGTTTTTTTTCCCCTCAATGTGACAGGGGTTGAAGTCTTACCTACAAAACTCCTGTCATAAGGAAATTTTGCAGGGTCCTCTGTACGCAATGAAATACAGAAGAACGGTGGTTAGTCTTGTTGAAATTTCAGTGTATGTGCAGGCCAGTGTTTTCCCAAATGTTTCATCAAATGCTGCTCCCATGAGTGCACCACGAAGATATATGTGTGGGAGGCAGGGGTGTTTTACAGTCAAAAACACATCTGGGAACATGGCTTGCTACCTTTGCCTTTTAGATATTCACAGCATATGAAAGCATATTAAAAGCTCTGAGAAATCCTATGGTAAGTAAACCTGTTTACAATTAGGTAACTCAGTGTTTCCCAAGCTTATTTAAACATGCATCTTTCCTCCCTACTGGGTCCTGTTTACACATTCTGCAGACACCAATGGACTTGGGGAAATACGGAGCCTCTCTGTAATGTTTCAGTTATCATTAAAATTTTGTCATCACCACATGCTACTACAGATGTGAGAGAAGATATATATTTGTAGTTAGTTCCTTAGTCACTCTGTGGACTGCAATTCATTTTTAAAAAGAGCCACGACTTGACAGCAGAATCAAAAGCACTTAGTTTCAGACAGTGTAGCTAAAGGTACACATACTCTGCAAACCAAGAGTATGTTTAAGGGGCGATGGGATGGGCAGGGGGCTTCAATCAGGGTTCTCTGTGGCTTTAGTCAAGTCACTGGATTTTTCTAAACTCCTGTCTCATCTGTGCTTTAGAAATAGTGTGATGCGATATTCATGGCACAGGAGATTCCTGGGAAGACCCTGCCCCGGGCACATAATGGACTCAGGCATCTGCCTTAAGAGACAGAGGCAGCTAGACGCCATAGCGCAAGCCAGGCCCCATGTTCACAGCAGATGCTCCAGAGCCAGCCCGGTGTTTACCAGACCCAGATGTCCACATAGCACGGCCCAGCCAGCAATACACAGAGAGGTGCTTTCCTTAAGGAGACCACTCCCCAGGTGTTTGGCTTTAAGTGAGCCATTTTTGCTCTTCTAAACCTCATCCTCCAGATCCTAGACTCTATGCTGGCTCTGATTTGTGTCGAAATTCTAGATTTACCGTTAAGGATGTGGTTTTTGACTCTAAACTACTGCAGTTTCAAATCCTGGCTTTGTCTTAGGCTGGCTTTGTGACCCAGGAAAAGTTATTCAGCCTCTGAGTTTTCGGCTCCTTATCTATAAAATGAGCCTGGTGATGCCTACCTATCTTGTGGCCATGTTGAATGGAGAGGAGAGAATCAATTTTAAAGAAGTGCTTAGGTGAGAATGTGGCATATAATATACAGTTAATATTATTGTTAGTGTATTTTCCTCTTTTTTTGTTTGTTTTTTATTTTTATTTGATGTTTTGTCTTACTTGTTGAATTTTTAAAAAACATATTTTAGGAGCTTTCACTGAAGAACGATTTAGTCCTTACTGTGAACTTCAGATCCTTTCCTGAGGGAAAGGATCTAGATCAAGGGTTGGTAAACTTTTCTTATAAAGGGCCAGAGTGTAAATATTTTTGGCTTTGTAGGGCATACCATCTCTGTCTCAACTACTCAACTCTCCCATTGTAGGGCAAAAGTGGCCATCAACAACATGTAAACAAATGAATGTGACTATGTGCCAATAAAGCTTTATTTATGGACATTGAAATTGTAATTTCATGGAATTTTCGCATGTAACAAAATATTATTCTTCTTTTATTTTTTCCCTATTTGAAAATGTAAAAGCCATTCTTTTTTCACCAACCCTACAAAAACAGGTGGCAGGACAAATTTGAACCAGGAGCCATAGTTGGTTGACCTCTGCTCTAGATGGTAGGAAGATGGTGGACGCCAAGGGAGCAGATTGCCACAAAGGCCGAAAAGAGCACAGAGAGGACAATCTGGGAGGTTTCCCAACAAGCTTCATCTGCTGCCAACCCTTGAGAAGGACCCAGCTATGGCATGTGTCAGTAGAAAAAGAGAAAATTCCATCTCTGAGGCAAATGTCTCTACCTTCCTTCCTTCCTTCCCTTCTTTTCTTTCTTTCTTTCTTTCTTTCTTTCTTTCTTTCTTTCTTTCTTTCTTTCTTTCTTTCTTTCTTTCTTTCTTTCTTTTTCTTTCTTTCTTTCTTTCTTTCTTTCTTTCTTTCTTTCTTTCTTTCTTTCTTTCTTTCTTTCTTTCTTTCTTTCTTTCTTCTTTCTTTCTTTCTTTCTTTCTTTCTTTCTTTCTTTCTTTCTTTCTTTCTTTCTTTCTTTCTTTCTTTCTTTCTTTCTTTCTTTCTTTCTTTCCTTCTCTTCCTTCCTTCCTTCCTTTCTTTCTTTCTTTCTTTCTTTCTTTCTTTCTTTCTTTCTTTCTTTTCTTTCTTTTTTTTAGAATTTATTCATTTATTTGACAGAGAGAGACAGAGAGAACACGAGCGGGGGGAGGGTCAGAGGACAAAGCAGTCTCCCTGCTAAGCAGGGAGCCCGATGTGGGGCTCGATCCCAGGACCCCAAGACGACGACCAGAGTGGAAGGCAGACGCCCAACCAACTGAGCCACCCAGGCGCCCTGAAAATGTCTCTTTCTGACCTCTTTACATTTGTGGTGTTTCACTTACTAATCAACTCCTTCATTCATTTATTCTTTCACTTATTTATTTATTCAACAAGTATTTATTGATCTATATGTCAGGCACTGTTCTGCATGCTGGAGATAGAGAAGTGAGTAAAGCAAGCACCCTGCCTTCCTGGAGCTTACATTTCCTTTAAGAGGCAGGCAATAAAAGTAAACAGTCTTTCATTAGCTTTCATTTGACTCATCATAAGAACATCCTAACTAGTCTTGGCTGGTCTCCATCCTGTCTAATCCATCCTCCACACAGCTGCCTTCATAAAGGGAGCTAAAACTCAGTTAAAATAAATACTTCCTCTCCTGAAAAAACATGAAATGGTTTTCTACAGTGCTCATAATTTTTTCCATCCAGATTTCTTGGGATGGCTGATTAGTGTCTTCATAACTGACCCTAGCCTACCTATTGATTTTTACCTTCCTTCACTTTTTCTCATTATCCCAAAATTCATCTTTTAAGGCTTATTGTGAGTGATGCTTTTCTAGAAAATGCCCCTAATCCCCCAAGTCAAAATTAGATACTCCCATGCTACCTTAACAGTAGTTTCTTTTAATTTCACTTTCCTTTTTATATCACATTTATTGGATCTGCTCTATTTTTAAGCTCCTAGAGGGTAAAGGCTATATCTTATTTATGTCTATAAGCTTTTTAAAAAGATTCTTTAATTGAAATATATTTGATATATAACTGTGTAAATTTAAAGTGTACAACATGTTGATTTGATACATATATTGTCATATGATTGCCATTACTGTGATAATTAACACATCTATCCTGTCACATAATTATAATTTACTTTTAATGGTTGGAATAATTAATATCTAGTTTCTTGGCAGGTTAGATGAAAATAATACACTATTATTATCTATATTTACTATGCTGTGCATTAGATCTCTAGGATTTATTTACTACTCTTTGCAAGTTTGTCCCCTTAAACATCTGACCTGGTCCCCCAGTTTCCGGGCCCTGGTAACCACCATTTTACTCTATATTTTTACGAGTTTGGCTTTTTTTGATTCCATGTATAAGGGTATCATATAGTACTTGTCTTTCTCTGTTTGACTAATTTCACTTAGCATGATGTCCTCAAATTCCATCCATGTTGTTGCAGATGGCAAGATGGCCTTCTTTCTCATGGCTTTATAATATTCCATTGCCTATATGTATTACCTCTGTAAACTCTTAATTGCCAGCATAATGCTTTGAACAAAGTTGGTCCTCAAGAAATATGTGTCAAATGCTGAAGTGAGTTGTTAGTTGAATAAATGAATTTGAAAATTCCATCGAAAGGGGTGCCTGGGGGATGCCTGGGTGGCTCAGTTGGTTAAGCATCTGCCTTCAGCTCAGATCATGATCTCAGAGTCCTGGGATTGAGTCCCACATTGGGCTCCTTGCTCAGCACAGAGCCTGGTTCTCCCTCTGCCTGCCGCGCCCCCTGCTTGGGCACGCGCTCTCTCTCTCTCTGACAAATGAATAAATAATTTTTTTTTTTTTAAAGGGGGTGCCTGGCTGGCTCAGTCTGAAAAGTGTGCAACTCTTGATTTCAGGGTCGTGAGTTCGAGCTCTATATCGGGTATAGAGATTACTTAAGATAAATCAATAAACTTAAACAGAAATCCATCATAAGACAGGAAGCATATAAACTCATATTAAAAGAGAAGTAAGCACTTCTTTAAGTATCTAAAGAGCATTCTACTTTCCAGATCTGCCGTAAATCCTCCTATTTTGGGTTTAATGATACGACATTTAAGGGGAAGGTCAGAGGAAAAACTGCTTTCACAACATTTATTTTTAATAGTTAGAGACAGAGAAGGATGAGAGCTCATAGTAATATTACTTCATTTTATAATATTGCCTCATGAGGCCAATTCTCCACTTCAGTGACCAAAATGAAACATTCCAAGGAAATAAATTGAAAGGAATCAAGTGGAACATGGAAATGAGTGTTTTAATAAGTATATTTGGAAATCTGTTGACAATATGGGCATAAATTTGCCATTACAGATGCTCTGTGCAGAACAGCTGGGCTTACTGGGAGACTCAAGGCAAGACAGAGGTCAGAGGTGACCGTGGGAATGCGAAACTATGAAATGAACGCTAATGGATACATCTCACATATGCATGTGGGAGGAAGAAGAGAGGAGACGATGCTAGAAATTCATTTTTGCAACTGCTAATGTGAATAGGACTCTTGAATTCCAACAATTACCACAGAATGGACCCATGGACTGGAAAAATTTTAAGGACTTCATTTCAATCCCATTGGTGCAATTATGCAGTGGGTCTAACCATTAAACAAACTGAAAGATTAAGTTTGTCAGATTTCTGAAAAAGCCAAATAAAAATCAGGCAGAAACATCCTTGCTACATACATCTGTTCTTCTCTCAAACAATAAACCTCCTGTGGATAATCTGAAAACATGAGGGACAGCCTCCGATAGACCCAAACTGCCTCTAATAAATTCATGGGATTATTGTGTCGGTAAGGTACCTTATATGATAATTACATATGAAAGTATAAATTGGAGCTTAGAGTTATAAAGAAATGGAGATTTCACTTGATACTTATGCACAATTCAACCAATGGTTGAACATGAATGTGTTCATGTTCAATGAATATGAATTGATGGTACCCTACTGTGTGCCTGGAGCTGGGTGGGGGTGAACAAAGATTAATAAGATAGGACCTCTGTCTCTTTGCTTTTTCATATACTATAGACTGAATGACTGTGGCCCCCTCCAAGTTCCTATGTGAACTCCTAAGGCCCAACGTGATGATGGAATTTGGGCCTATGGGGGGTGATTAGGTCTTGAGGGTTGGAGCTCTCATGAATGGGTTTAGTGCCCTCATGGAAGAGACCCCGGAGCGCTCTCTCACCCCTTCTGCCATTTGAGGTTATAGCAGCAAACACGACCATCTTTGAACCAAGAAGTGGGTGCTCACCAGCCACTGAATCTACTCTCACCAGGTGCCTTGATCTTGGACTTCCCAGCCTCCAGAACCGTGAGAGATAAATTTCTGTTGTGAATAAATAACCCAAGGCGATGATATTCTATTATAGTAGCTCCAAACAGACTAAGACGCCGTACAACCTAAACAAGTCTATATTCATCTCCGCTAGGAAACATTGCTCTCATGACAGACACTGTTATTTATTGAAACTTTAAAGTATAGTTTGATCTATGTTTCATGTGCCTGCTTAGGTTTCCAGCCATTTCATGAGTGTGTGTCTTGTCTCTCTGCTTGTCAAGTCAGCCCTTGTTAGTTCCTTTCAGAGACACGAACGATCTTCTGTTCGCTTTGTGACTTCCACGGCATTCTGAGCAGTGCAATAACACTAAGCAAACAGTTGGTAATATTTCTTGAAAGAATGACTACTTTATCATTAAAGCTGCTGATATAATCCCAAACTGTAAAATTCTGTATTTTTCCAAGTGAGTGCAGAAAGAAGGCAAGATCAAAAGTTTTGCAAACATCCCTGGACTTTTACTTGGAAAATAAAACCGACAGACTTATCCTGACAAAACTTTGCAACCACGTGATTCTCTACAGGTTCATCTCACCTGAAGGGGAAATATAAGTAGATAATAATAAATAGGTTTCATACTTCCTTTTTGGTTTTTGTCTTGGAAATTTTCCTAGTATCAACATGCATAAAATAGTCAATTGTATTACAAGGAACTTTTTACCATTCATGGAAACGGGCTCTAGATGTCGCATTGAAAAAGGATATTTAAAAGATTTATGTATGTAGCACTAATAAAAACTCATTACGAGTACTGTAAATAACAGGGAACCCATGGCAAATGGATTAAATAATAAGGAAAATTATTATGTCATATAATAAGATCTTCTGCGGTATGAAGATTCTGTGGTTGCTTAATTCAGTAGCTCAGTGATGTCTTCAGAAACGGAATCTTTCCATCTGTGTGCTTTCAGGCAAAGCTCCCCTTAAGGTTCCAAAGAGGCTGTCGGTTCCAGGTGTCAAATGCAGATACCATAATGCCCAGAAGCGGGGAGGGGAGGGTGTGTTTTGTCAGTGGAGAAGCCTTTCCTAGAAAACCCCAGATGAGTTGCTCTCTCATTTTATTGGCCAATATTGAGTCATTCATTTCTTCTGAAACCCAAGTACTGGTAGGAGGATTTAGATTTCAGTGGGACTGGCTTGAATGAATCAGGGTTTAACCCTGAGTCATGGGAGGTGAATGTAGACACCCAAACAAAATGCAGGTGCTCTAAAAGGAAGAGGGTGCATTGACCTTTGAGTTATCTGCTACAAAGCATATAGGGAAATGTTCCTCAAAGGAAAAAAAAAAATCACACACACACACACACACACACACACACACAATGTAACTTTTTCCTGCTTTGAAATCTACTTTTAAGGCTGCAACAATTATTTGAAGTCACTACTTCACCCTCCTTTGGTTTTTGATCATGATCTCCAATCATTATTATCTGTTTTGGTGTTTTGCTCTCCTACATGAGGATATAGCTTTATATTGAAATGATACAAAGAAATGGAGGCAAGGCAGGAGCTCCATCAGAACTCATCTTCTCAAAATGCAAGGGAGAGCAGTTGTTGGAGTTCCTCTCTATTTAAACATTTTTTTTAAAAAAGATTTTATTTATTTATTTATTTATATATTTGAGAGAGCTCACAAAAACACTAACAGCATGGGGTGCCTGGGTGGCTCAGTTGGTTGAGTGACTGCCTTTGGCTCAGGTCATGATCCTGGAGTCCCGGGATCGAGTCCCACATTGGCCTCCCAGCTCAGCAGGGAGTCTGCTTCTCCCTCTGACCCTCTTCCCTCTCGTGCTCTCTCTCTCTCATTCTCTCTCTCTCAAATAAATAAATAAATAAAATTTTTAAAGGGGAGGGTCAGACGGAGAAGCAGACTCCCCGCCGAGCAGGGAGCCCGATGCGGGACTCGATCCCGAGACCCTAGGATCATGACCTGAGCCGAAGGCAGTCACTCAATCAACTGAGCCACCCAGGCGCCCTACATAAATAAAATCTTTAAAAAAAAAGCATTTCATTTAAATACATTATTTTGCATGAAGGCATTCACTTTTTATTTGTATAATAGGTCCCAGTGGAGACCATGGCTTAATTCTATTTTGCTGATGTTAATTGGGTCTCATTTCATTTCTGACTTTGTGATCTTGATTTTGTTATTATTAGGATTGCCTAAGTGACCAGTGAGGAGATGCAAATATAGTTAATCTGCCGGTGCAAATAAAAAATAGAAAAAGTGGGGTGGGATACTAAATTCTACAGATAGATTGGAAATAACATCAGCTAAGAATTACACCGGTTTTACCGCACTGGGAAGAGGTGAGAGAGTATACATTGCTCCATTAGTGCTCTGAGTAATGCTGATAATTTCCACCTAATCCAAAGAGAAGAGCATAACTAACACTGGACTGGATAGAAACAGCTACTCCAGTTACGGTGCTATGAATTATAAAATGTATCATTGACTTAATACCAGGTTTGCTTCAAAGGAGAAAAGAAAAGAAATTTACCACTTTAAATGTAGACAGTGATAGTAAGGCACATCACAATTACAGACAAGTTAAAATGTAATTTATTAAAATAACACTTTTTAGCAGAGGTGAAATATAGCAATTTCCTTCTCTATTCCCTCGATAAACAGTATATCAGGAAAGGATTGTCTATTTCTGGATGCCAGCAAGTGAATTCAATTGAGACCAGGGCAATTTAGACTCGTAAGTGGTATTTCTCACCTTGTAAATTATATAATAAACAAGAACAGGGGGCCTGGCTGGCTCAGTTGGTAGAGCATGTGACCCTTGATCTTGGGGTCGTGAGTTCCAGCCCCACATTGGGTGTAGAGAGTCCTGTTAAAAAAGTAGAAATGCCTAAAGGTATGCCATAAGAAAAAAACATATGAAACCTACTATTTGAATTATTGAGAAATATTTAATTGTAAAAACCAAGAAAGCAGTCATCAACACATAGATACTCTTTATACTTCTTGTACCTTTTTTGTTACACCTTTAACCCTTTCTACTTGGACCCCTGGGGGACTGGTTGTGCTCTCAGATAGTTAAAAGGATTGAAATAAAATGACTGCTTACTTATTCCTAGAATAGATTCACTATGCTGCCGTGCTCTGCTTTTGAAACGGATTTGTGAACAGGTGAACTATGAGACTCACAAAGCCACATGAGAGCAGAGATTTACAAATTACAAATTAATTTAAATTTTCTTATCACTCCATATCTGAATATCCTTACTTCGGGATCTGTTTTCCACCCCTGTGAGCCAACATTTCCTCTAGAATCCACTTGGCATAATAGAAAGAGCGCTTGGACAAGGAGAATAGCAACTGGGAGTTTGGTTTTAGCCTTGCTGCCGTTGGCTGAGGGAACTTGGGAAAGTCATTTTGTCTTCCTTGGTTAACCTCAATTGCTTCTTCTTCTTCTTCTTTTTTTTTTTTTTTCAACAACTTCATTGAAGTATAACTGAAATACAATAAACTGCATATATTTAAAGTGTACAATTTGTTAAGTTTTATATGTACACAGGTAACAGGTTTGCCAGATAAATATAGGATACCCAGTCAAATTTGTATCTCAGGTAGACAATGAATAATTCTTTTAGTATAAGTATGTTCCAAACACTGTGTGGTACATATACTAAAAACAGATTCTTTATCTGAAGTTAAGTTTAATTGGACATCCTATATTTTTACTTGCTAAATCTGGCAACCCTAGTCATGAGGTAGCCATCACAATCAAGATAAAGAACATATCCATCACCCCCAAGAGTTTCATCATGCCACTTTGTAAATCCTTTTTCTCACTCCCTACCCTTTTCCCGTACCCCAAGCAACCACTTATCTGCTTTCTGTTACTGTAATTAATTTGCATTTTTTACAATTTTATGTAAGTGGCATCAATACAGTATGCACTCTCTTTTGTCTGGCTTCTTACACCAAGCATAATTATTTTGAGATCGTCTTTATTATGATGTGTACCAACAGTTTATTCCTTTTTATTGCTGAGCTGTATCTTGCTGTATGGTAGGCAACAGTTTATCCATTTTCCTGCAGATGGACTTTGAGGTTGTTTTCAGTGTGTAACTGTCACAAATAAGCTGCTATGAATATTTGTGTACAGATCTTTGTATGGAAATGTGCTTTCGTTTCTCTTAGGTAAATACCTAAGAGTGGAATAGCTGGATCATGTGGTGGGTGCATTAACTTGTTAAGAAACTGCTAAATTGCTTTCCAAAGGTTGTATCATTTTACATTTCCACCTGCATGGTATGAGAATTCTATTTTCTCCACATCTATGAAATACTTGGTAGAGTTGGTCTTAATTTTTGCCATTCTAATAGGTATGTAGTGGTGTCTCATTGCAGTTTTATCTTGCATTTCTCTAAAGATTGATGAAGTTGACCATCTTGTGCTTATTTGCCATCTATACGTCTCCTTGGATGAATTATCTGAATCTTTTGCCCATTCTTTAATTGCATTGTTCTCTTAGTGAGAGTTTGAGAGTTATTTATATATTCTGGATACAAGTCTTTTATCAATATATATTTTGCAAATATTTTCTTTTAGTCTGTCCTTGTATTTTTATCCTCTTAATAGTGTCTTATGGAGAGTAATTTTGATATAGACCGTTTTATAAATGTTCCTTTATGGATCACACTTTAGATGTTGAATCTAAAATATCTTTGTCTACCCCAAGGTCACAAAGATTATCTATGTTTTCTTTTATATGTTTTATAATTTTAGGTTTTCATGTGGGTCTATGATCCATCTCAAGTTGATTTTTATATATGATGTGAGATACGGTTTGGAGGGTTCAAATTATTTTGTGTATGGATATTTAGTTGCTCTAGTACCATGTTTAAAAGATTGCCCTTTCTCTGCTGAATTGCCTTTGCTCCTTTTTTTTAGATATATATATGTATATGTATATGTATATATATATATGTCTCACTAACTATATACATCACTAAATGCATGCCTGCATGCACGCACGCATGCACACACACACACACACACACACACACAGTGGTAGTGTACTGGGTCCCTGTATAAAATGCATTTCTTACTGTGGGCTGTAGTCAGAAAAGTTTGAAAGCTGTTGATATAATGGTCACTCAAATTACTTTTTTCTCTCTCCTACTTTATTTCTCCCCACTGAGTTTATATCACTCTCCCAGTGTAATCCACACTCTGCCCTTTCATTCAATATTTCTTGTGGTTTGCAGGTGGTTTATGGCAAAGCATTTCCTTTTTCATTTGTTTTGCTTTGTTGGGGGGCATCATGATGTGGAGAAAAGAGAATTCTATTTCATAATAGGTGTGTGGCTTTCTTCAAAATACTTAGTTTCTCTGGCTCAGTTTTTCTTTATCTGAAATATGAAAGCACATCTAATAACCTCATACAATTGTTGTAAGAACTGAGAGATATTGTATGTAGCATGTGTATGCCATGCCCAGACATGTCACTGGCACGTAACAGACGCCTGATGATAGCTATTATCATATTATGTGCCTTCTGACCACCATTTCTATTACTCCCCTCACCTGCCGGGCTTGTTCCTTCTGCACTGATGCTACTGTAGCCTCTATGAGATTAGCCCTGAGATGAGCAAATACAACGCCCTGGGCTACTGTAGTGAGAAATGTTTAATGCTATTACACACGAAGTATCATGGTGCCAAAGAGATGGAGATCAGATTTAATTCTAATCAAAAAGGAAAAATTCCTCTTCCACAAAAGAAACCTTAAAAATCTCCCTCCCATTGTCAAGATAGACAGAAAGCAGCTGCTGGAATTGCAAACCGTTCGGCTAAAAGGACCGAAGCAGTAGCTGAAACTACCATTCCCCAGAACCTAAAAGCCAACAATTAGAATGTTCTGTGATTGCCAATGGGGTCAAGACTATTCTATTGTCTTACACCAGATGAGAAAATGTCTGGCACTGAAGAGAAATTCAGACTGAACCACTGCCTAAGAGTTATTAACTGTTGAGTCCAAAGAGGAATTGGAGAACCACTCTATGAATACCTGCACTCCTAGCCTAGGTAGACACAACCTGATTACACATAGTTGAGATTCTGGCAGCGAGCATGGTTGTTCGATTTTTGCACTGTATCACAATTTTAATAAATTTACTCATTTTTACTTAGATGTGATAAGCATCTAGCTCTTCTTCACCATAATTAATTTGTTATTCATCCTGATTATAAACGATGACCTGGTATAGAAGCTACAGGTCGAGAGTGTTTTATTGATCCTTCATTCCAGAAACTGAGTTAAAAACCCATCAAGAGGGGTGGTGTTTGGATATTTGGATGTTCCACAAAACTTTTGATATGAACTTTAACAGGTCTAGCGCTGCACCTTCCAATATAGTAGCCATGGCCACAAGTGGTATGAAGTGCTTAAGTTCCTAGTCCAAATTGAAATGTGCTGTCAATCGAAAACATACCAGATTTCCAAGACTTAGTAGAAAAGAAAGAATGAAAAATATTCATTAATACCTTTTGATATGGATTTCATATGGAAATGGTAAGAATTTGGATATACTGGGTTAAATAAAACATATTATTAAGGTTATTTCACTTATTTTAATTTTTTAAAATGTGGCTCCAAGGGAACTTTGAATAATAATATTTGTGGTTTGCACTATACTCCTATTGAACAGCGCTAGTCTCGAGTTTGGAAACTTGTAGAAGTTTCCAAAGTCATGGAAATTCTATGATCCTTAAACTGGTATGAATAATTATAAATGTGGCTCTTAAGATCGGGAATACTTGTTGCAACGTTTGTTAGAGAGGGTGAGGTCTTTGTGAGCATAACTCACTGAAGAGTCAGACAGAAGCAGTCTAGAAGGGTCTATTCCGGAGACCAAAATGAAACTAATTTGAGCAAGTGCATTTATGCAGGGGAAGAGCTCGTGGCTTTAATGTGTAGATAAGTGACCACGCCCTGTCAACGCAGTGTAGTGTTCAACTTGTTACTCATCCCTGAAACCTGCCTCCCAGGTTTCTATAGCTAATTGCTCACAGCTGGATCCCTTTTAAAGTGAGATTTCACTCCCTACAGGATATGTTGCACATGCTGACATCTCGAGAGTTTCTAAGTTTTCACTGCACATAATACTCACTTTAGGTCATGTCATGGCTTTGAATAAAACACTGAGTATGAAAGATGATTGTAGGCAATACTAGATGGTGACAAATAGAAATCCCCTAGATCTATACGGGTTGTAATCAAATAGATACAAGAGGATTTTAGGGACAGAAGTTTTTTTTAAGTCAGAGCAATCACAGACTAGTAATAACCTAATAGTGAGGTATAAATAAAACATATGTCAAGCACAGGTAGGTTGACTTCATGGAAGCTTAGAAACTAGGTAGTCAGAATGGCAAACGCTGATAGTGTCCTGCTAACCATAAGAGAGGGCTGAAGGGTCTCCCGTTGAGAGGTGTTTACTCGAAAGAGGAGAGTACTGAGGAGGGTCAGGCTACTATGCCACAGAGTCAGTGTTGTGCATTGTTTTCCTTGGAATGCCAATGTTTTTCTAGTGTAGTTCTGTGAAAGTGTTGATGCTAGCAGTATTTTCTTCTAATACGTATTAAAGATATATTTAAGAATATTGTGATTAATAATAATGTGGTTGTTGTCAGTAAACTGTCTTATAAAAATGCTGTATTTGAGGTTTTCAGGACACGTGAGATCACCTGATACATGGTTGCCAGATATTCCATACACACATATACCTGCTGTGACTTGGTTTTTTATCTGTAAAATGGGGATAACAATATCCACGTGACAGATTTTTATAAGAATTACATAAGATAATTCACGTAAAGAATTTAGAACAGTGCCTAGCATATTCTATGCTGTCAATAAATGTTACATGATGGTGATGAGGATAAAGAAGATCTGATACATACATTTATTTAATGATCACCAGTCTGTTCATTTTCATGTTATAATTTTAATACATATTTATGAAATGGATCAAATGTTGATTTTTTTACAGCAAATCATTAATATAGTAAATCATATTTCATTATCTGCTTTAATCCAACAGTACACTTTACTTTGTTAACTCCATCCTTATTAAATTATTTCAACACATTATAACTGAAAAAACATTGCTGTGGTTACAGAGCTAGGACTCAAGAAACATCATTAAATCCTTGAATGAAGTGAATGTGAGCAATGTTGCACTAGATATTGGATCATCCAGTATTTTCTTTCTGCTCGGAGTCTGTAGCAGTGATTTCCCTGTAAATGTTTAACAACTGACTCTCCGAGGAAAAAGCTATGATTTTAGCATTTACATTTACCAACTTGTGTGGTGTCAATATTCCCACCATGGCCAATTTAAAACTACCAATTTGATGTCATTGAATGCAGGATTGGAAAAAGCATAGCATCACCTGAGAACTTATTAAAAATGCAAAATCTCAGGCCCTTCCTCCTCTGTGTCTGAACGACACGTGACTTTGAAGCAAGCTAAAGTTTGAGAACCACGGCCTTATGCTACTGCTGTTGTTTCTGAAGGAGCAAAAGTGCTAAGTAGCTTCTAACATATATTAATTAGTGTGCTAACTAATGACTAACAATGCTGGTGTTTTGATTCTTAAAAGCATCTAATTATGGCCTCTGAAATTGTAACTCATGTATTCCTGGAATCAAGAGAGGATACCAAGCTGCTTACGCTTATGGGAAGGGAGAAAGTTAATTTCATCTTAAATATTTCCATGTTTCATCTGTTCTTCAGAGGCTCTGAGAATGGGTCACAAAGTGCTACTGGTTGTGATTTCCAGTGGCTTCGGCAGTAGAGACCATGGGCAAAATTCCTGTGCTAAAATAAATAGATGTCGCATTGCGTTAGAGGATATATTAATCAACCCGGATTGCCAGTTGGTTTTGGAAATCACATTAATACAGCCCTAAATCCAGTTATTGCATTCCCAGTATTGGCAGAGAGGTACATATTTCCAGCAGGATGGTGGGGGTGGGGGGACTTTGGATTGGTGCAACCTCTAGAGGTCAGCAGGTACGACCTTGTACCCTAGGTAGGGTTCCTTCTTGAGGCTGGTGTTCATCCAACTGCCAGCATATTTCCAGCCTCACAGAACATTCTATTTTTGGACAGGTCTGATTATTCTTCCATATATTGAACTGAAATCTGCCTTCCTGTCATAGTCATCTAAATTCTGAATCTTATTTAATAATCTTTTGTTGGGCAGCCTGTCAGATAGAGGAAAGGCACACCCTAGCTTCTTTTGCAAATTGGGCTGCCTCATTTCTTTTGGGTGTTCTTCATGTAATATGATTTTCAGACCCTTCACGTCTTGTCTCTTGATGCTCTTCAATATATTAATCTCTTCCTTAAAATGTAGCACTCATCACCAAAAATAATGCTACCGTGTGGTCCAGTCAGGGCAGAGTCGGCTTGCTTGTTGAACACAGAACTCTGTGATTGCATCAGCTTTGTCGGCCACTGTGCTAACTTGAGTTACCTGACCTGAGTTGGACTCATCTTGAATCCCCTGTCAGTCACAGCCTCCACGCCAAGCAATTACACAACGCATTAGCTATTCTTTTTTTTTTTCCATGCAGAATGTGCCCTCTTTAATACCCATCACCAGGCTAACCCATCCCCCTACCCTCCTTCCCTCTAGAACCCTCAGTTTGTTTTTCAGAGTCCATCGTCTCTCATGGTTCGTCTCCCCCTCTGACTTACTCCCCTTCATTCTTCCCCTCCTGCTATCTTCTTCTTTTTCTTTTTTCTTAACATATGTTGCATTATTTGTCTCAGAAGTACAGATCTGTGATTCAACAGTCTTGCACAATTCACAGCACTCACCATAGCACATACCCTCCCCAATGTCTGTCACCCAGCCACCCCATCCCTCCCACCCCCCACCACTCCAGCAACCCTCAGTTTGTTTCCTGAGATTAAGAATTCCTCATATCAGTGAGGTCATATGATACATGTCTTTCTCTGATTGACTTATTTCACTCAGCATAACACCCTCCAGTTCCATCCACGTTGTTGCAAATGGCAAGATCTCATTCCTTTTGATGGCTGCATAATATTCCATTGTGTATATATACCACATCTTTATCCATTCATCTGTCGATGGACATCTTGGCTCTTTCCACAGTTTGGCTATTGTGGACGTACACATTAGCTATTCTTCACCTGTATTGTTGATTTTTAACCCTAAGTGCAAGGTTCATATTTATTCCTGTTAAATTATGATCTTGTTAGTTTCAGCCCCTAATTCTGAAATACTATTTTTTTATGACCCAAATCGGCATCTCATTTTACTCTTTTTCTCTGTCTCCCAGGCTTATGCCTTCTGCAAACCTAATGGCATGCCTTCTTTCTATTCAAATCACTGAGAAAACTGTTGAACAAAACAGAGCTCACTCGTGCTCTCCTCCCTCAATCAATTATTAAACATCAAAGCTTGATACTGTAATACAATGTCCAGGGGACATACCAGTTAAATATTGACTTTCACTTGCCAGTTGTACCCCAGTCTTCCTTGTAGCCCGAAAAACAAAAATGCTGCAGTCGCTGTAAATAATTCCTAGGGAACATTTAGGATAATCTAACAGATTTATTTGACATATATATATATCCCCATTCTTTGATGTGTGCAAGAGAGTGTTTAAGAGTAGTATAGAATAATTAAAAGCTTTAATCATAATCATAATCCTGGATTAGTTGAGGTACTTGATACTAACTATACTAAAAATGTTACTACAAATCTGTTTCTTTGCAATTTCCTTTGAATTGTTTTTATGTGTATGGAAATTGTTGCTCAAGTGGTCACTTAAATCCATAAAATTTTTTAAAAATCTCCTGTTTAGTGCAGAACATAGAGTTTACAGGCTATGTGAAGAAACATATTCCTAAACTCTATTTATGAGCTACATGATTATGTAAAATATGGAGCTGAAAGCAAATAACATCAAGATCACATGCCATAATTCAGTTCAAGGGGTGGTCTCTGAGGTGATATCTGATCTGGCACCTTCAGACGACCCAGAGAGGAAAGATTAGAATCAAATGACATGGGTGAGGGGGCAAGGGAGGTGACTTTTTCTTTTAAATATGAATAACCCTGACTAACCTAACATCACAGAATTTTGAAATAATTTTGGAAGTAATGCCAATACGAAACAGCTTGAAATACTCCTGTTTATTTTGAATCTCCCCCTCGAAAGCAGTATCACGTACTCTTGCATAACTGCTAATAGGAGAGCAAGTTAATTTTACACATTTGAATAGGTGGTCAATAGTCTCAAGTCTATAGTTATTACTGAGTAATCACAAGTTCCTCACAGTAACCAAAATATCAATTTATATGTTTTGAAAATGAGAGACACAGGGCAATCGGAACCCTTGCACTTTGCTGGTGGGAGTGTGGGCTGGCACAGCTGCTGTGGAAAAGTATGGGATGATTGCTCCAAAAAATTAAACATAGCATTACCATAGGACCCAGCAATTCCACTCGTGGGTGTACACCCAAAAGAAGTGAAAGCAGGGAGTGGAACAGGTATTTGTAGACCCATGTTCATAGCAGCATTATTTACAGTAGCCAAAAGGTAAAGCACCCAAGCATCCATCGATGGACGGATGGATGATGGATAAAAAAATGAGATATGGGGCGCCTGGGTGGCTCAGTTGGGTACGTGGCTGACTCTTGATTTCAGCTCAGGTCATGATCTCAGGGTCCTGGGATGGAGCCCCACATTGGACTCTATGGTCAGAGCAGAGTCAGCTTGAGGATTCTCTCTGTCCCTCTCCCTCTGCCCCTCCCCCTGCTCACACTTGTGTGTGCTCTCTCTCTCAAATAAATAAATCTTTTTAAAAAATGCACTATGTACATGTATGTTAGTCTGCTGGGGCCTCTATAACAAAATACTACAGACTAGGTGACCTAAACAAAATTTATTTTCTCACAGTTCTGGAGGCTGGAAGTCCAAAACCAAGGTAACTTCAGGGTCAGTTTCTGGTGACACCTCTCTCCTTGGTTTACAGTTGGCCCCCTCTGTGTTCTTGTGTGGCCTTTCTTCTGGGCAAACACAGAGAAAGCCCTCTGATAGCCTTTCCTCTTCTTATGGGAACACCAGTTCTATGGGATTAGAACTATAACCTTATTTAACCTTAATTATCTGTATAAATGACCTGACTCCAAATATGGTCACACTGGGGATTGGGGCTTCCCATATGAATGTGGACGGGGGTGGGGGGGACAGTTCAGTCCATAATAACATACAGTGTAATATTATTCAGCCGTAAAAAGGAAGGATGTTGTGACACAAGCTACAACATGGATTAACCTTAAGGACATTATGCTAAGTGAAATAAAGCAGTCACAGAAAGACAAATATTGTATGATTCCACTTATGAGATTACTAAAGTAGCCAAATTCATCAAGACAAAAAGTAAAATGGTGCTTGCCAGGGTGGAGGAGGGGGAAATGGAAAGTTAGTGTTTAATAGGTATAGAGTTTCAATTTTGCAAGATGAAAAACTTCTGGAGATGGAGGGTGGTGATGGTTGCACAACAGTGTAAATGTACGTAATGATACAGAGTTGTATGTTTTTAATTATTTACCATTTTATATTTTAAAGTTTTAGATTGACCATTTTATGTAGGTTTATTTTACCACAATTTAAAACAAAAATGAGAAAAGCACTTTCGGATTAAACCATTCATGTTTTAGTATGTGACCCCAAGGGGCCCTCACTCTTGGTGGCTCTCTTTCTCCTGAAACACATTTAAACACACACAACACTTACTATGTTGCCATGATGTGCCACCAGCCTATCAACCAATAGTCCAATTCTTTGCTTTAGGCTTTTTTTCTATATTGTCTTTTCGAATGTATAGGATGGGTATTTCATCATCTATATCTACCTTTTCATCGAATCTCCTAAATTTTTATATGAAACTCAACTTAATTTTTTTCATGTATTGTCATCACAGTGATGGTAATAAAATTGTATATTTACTGAATAATGGGAAAATCAGTCTGGGGACTTCCAGCCCCACAAGAATGTAAATAATTTGACAATATCGTTAGATGTTAATTGACTCTAAACTAGCAGAATTGGGAAGTCCCAGATTTGTTTTGCCTTTGGTCTCTTTCCCTTCCTCAGACAATATCCAAATGCAGGGAAATGTTTGGGTCCTGGCACACAACAAATATCTGTGGGAGAGGGGTGCCTGGGTGGCTCAGTCAGTGGGGCGTCTGACTCTTGATTTTGGCTCCGATTGTGATCTCAGGATCGTGGGATTAAGGCCCAAGTTGGGCTCCGTGCTCATGGGGGTGTCTGCTTGAGAGTCTCTCTCTTAAATAAATCTTTAAAAAAATATCTGTGGAAGAAATAAATAAATGTGGGATATGCATGTTATACAAAAATTCCCTTGTTGAAGAAAGGGAAAAATCCAATGTCTCATGCAAACCAGTCAGGTGTGAACGTCTAACTTGAGTGTGAACACATTTTGAAATAGTATTACATTATTACGGGAATAATTCAGCTTTGAAAATACAGCTAATAATTTTTGGTTTATTAAGAATTTTTTTCAAGTGTAGTAGAACATTTAGAAATGAAATTTTTCAATAACCCTTAGTTGCTTTTGTAAAGCAAAAACCAGGAACACCTGTGTGACTTCTGGGTATTGGTCTTAATGCTTTTGCAAATATTGTAATTCACAATTTTCACATTTTACTAGACCCAAAGGGAAGAGAAACAGTCTATCCTATTAGAAGAAGAGAGCTGGGACAAAGAAATTCAGCTTTTTGTAATGCTTTGCATTGTAATTTATATATAAATATGAATACCATATCTTAAAATGCTGACTAAAGGTAAAAACCTAGAATTTTGTGCGATTAGACTGATTAATGATTATAGCTGTTTAAAAATTATATTGTTTACTACATGTGCAACGTTATGTTGACAGATGAGGAAGAGGCAAAAGGATAAGCCTTGGCCTGGCCCTCAGTGGTCTTATAATATAAATATAAAACAGTCTCACACACTGAACAACTAGAGCAAAGCTGGGTAATGCCGCCTTTCATTGAAAAAAAAATTCAGAGAAGGGCATGATCAGTGAGAGGTAGTCATGGAAAATTTAGCTTTTGAGCAGGACTTGGATAGATCAGTGAAGTCAACACACAAATTTGAAAAATTAGAATTTAAAAAAATGTAAGTATACAGTCAAGTACATGTGAAATCTGGGGATGGGAATCTGTTAAAATTTTCTGCTGTCTACCTAAAAGAAATGGAATGTAAAGCAGATTTCCAACATCACCGCTGATCTCCATTAATCAGACTATTGTGAGGTGAATAGGTTCATATAAAAAAACCTCATAGTTTTCTCCCCTCTTCAAACACTGGCTATTTCTTACAGCAGATGAAGAAATTAAAGCAATAAACATGGACCAATTGGCAGCAGTCTCGTTAGCCCAGTTAGTATCACAGGGTTCACAAATTACAGAATTACAGTACCTTTGTTCCATCAGGTGTTACTTTTTCATGTTAATTATTATTGTGGAAAAAAATGCAACCATTTAAGAATTACAGATTTTTTTTTCTAGTTTCCAATTTTCTAGTTAACAAAAAAGGGGAGGGTATTCTTTTTAAAAATTCTGTTCCTTCTATCTTAGGGAGGCTTTCTAGATGGTCATCTTTTCTGTTTTCCTACCTTTGCTTTGGTAGCACCTTGTCGCTGTAGCCTGCCTGCATCATGCATGTGAGTCGGTTAGAAAGGGCTAAAGTGGAGAGTCCTACAGAGCTCTCAATCTCTCACTTCTAACAGCAGCCTGACCCCCACGAGGAGACACTGGGGAAGCAGCAGCTGGGCCCCTGGAAGAAGGCGTTAAATCCATTGCCTTTGCACTTGTGTGATTTCCCACCATTGCTTCCCACAATGCCTCCGCAATACCTTTATGTTTCCATTTCTACTAAAAAGCAGATCTCTGTCTCCTCCAAAGAAGCATGACCATAAGTAACCACCACTCTGGAAAGCTCTGTAGGGAGTGAAAGGGGGTAGGGCCTGGGCGAATATAGATCGGAGAGAGCAGGTGGAGGCTCTGTCTGAAATCTGTGTGTGGATGTTGCTCTCAGCAGTACTCTATTAGCAAACAAATCATATAAATCATTGAGAAAGTAGCGTTAGAGAAATTTTGGATGAGAGAAAGAAGATACTGTGGGGGACTCCTCTCCTTTCCACCCACACACATCCTCTCTAGGCAAAGAACTGAAGGAGTGAACAACAGTGTGTTCTCTCTGCCTTGTCTTTTTATGCTGCATAATTACTGACCCAGTTTAGGAATAAACCAAAAACCAGAAGGACTCTTTAGGTAGGAGAATAGTCAGTCAAATGTGTAAGTCAGTGCCTATGAAGAGTATGACAAAGGAAAAAACCTAGACTGCACACTTCTCCAGGCTTTGTTAATCAGTTCAGGCACCCCTTCCTTCTACAGATTTTTGAGATGGTGGTCTGCTGGGCTGTCCTGGGTGTTAAGACTATGCTTTGCCTCTCCCTATCCTTTGAAGCTGGAACCAGAAAGGCGGTGAGTCCCAGAGGTCCCGGACCCCAGCTGGAGCTGCCCAAATAGGCAGCATCACAAGACAGACCGTGATATACCCACCATGCATAATCAGTCCACCCCCACCAGCTCCGGAGAGTAATTCCGACAGATTATCTAGTGGTAGTCTGGTCACCACTGGACAGCTACCTAGCGCTATCTGGGGAAACAGCCTGAACCTTTTCATCTTATTCTGATTACAAGAGAGCAAGTTAGTAGTGGTCTATATATGAGGGAACTCTTGCTTAGTATCCTGACATCGTGAACACTTCTCCTACTTGGATTGTGCAGAATTCAAATAATGAGTTCTATCTAACCTTGAAGTGGATGTGTTGTGATTGGGGAGGTTGGCTTGGCCAGAGTAACAACTAAGGGTCAGAGTTTTAGCGCTGAAAATTCAGTGTCCCGGGAAAACCTTCATCTGGAGGTAAACTGGGACAGTTGGTCATCCTAGGACAGAATGCTGGTGTAACTGGAAAAAGAAGGTCTCAATTTGGACAAGAGGAGAAACTAAAGCCAGGGGAAAGGTAAAGGAAATGTACAAGGAGGTGGTACCAGCCATCTGGCCTGTTGGATTTGCTGGTTGGAGATAGGCAGACAGTAAATCAGCTCTGTACTGGAGCTGAATTTCAAAGCTCTAATCAAGATTCCCTAAATATCTTTTGGTAGCTGTTTAAAAAAATGTAAACAGAGACCAACTAGGGTTTGTGATTATCTATACACAGCTTTTTTGCTCCTCATTCTTCTTTGTTTCTGTAATTGTAGAAGGGAATAAAATAAGGAGAGACTTGGGGGTAGAGGTGGGGAGTAGACACAGAGGTTAAAGGTGTATCGGTCATTTGGTGAGGACTGGAGACCGTAGAAGATTCAAATGCTTGTGATCCTTTCTGATGAACAGACTATGGGAATAACCATTATGTTCGAAGTTGTCTTTGAAGCTGCCTTATGTTAGATTCACTTGCTGAAAAGTTTATCTACTCCAGGGCACCTTCTTCCTCTGCCTGCTAGCTAGTTCCCCTGCTTGTGCTCTCTCTCGTGCGCCCCCCCACAAATAAATAAATAAAATCTTTTATGTATGTATGTATTTATTTATTTATTAATAAATAAAGGAGAGGGAGAAGCAGGCTCCCCGCTGAGCAGGGAGCCTGATGTGGGACTCGATCCTGAGACCCTGGGATCATGACCTGAGCTAAAGGCAGACGCCTAACCAACTGAGCCACCCGGGTGTCCCCAAATAAATAAAATCTTTAAAAAGAAGTTTACTCCGTTGTGACTAGCTGAGATGTAAAAAGGTGGGTGACAGGAAATTGAAGTATCCCTGAACTTAGATGCTCTGTCTTTGGGCCAGGGAGGGTGGGATGTCATTTCCTTTCTGTTTATCTGTGGGGTGACACTATCCCACTTTCTGTGAACTCTCTACTTTAATAGATGGTTCTGACTTTTTGTATAATACATCATTTTCCTTTGGGCACCATCCCAGCTCCAAATGTATGTTTTCAACTTCAAAACATTTGAAGTTGAGGCACTCTGTCATTATTTTAGGTGATTCACAGTGGTGAAGTAAACGTTTACTGTACAGTTTTTGTCTGTTTGTTACATCATCCCACAAAAATGGCTGGACAAACTCCCATCCAAATTTGGAGATGATGTTTGAGACAATCTGATTTGAAATAAAGGCTGATGTCTCAAATAAATATCACAATTTTCCAAAGTCATCGTTCAAGGCCATTAAAATTGTGACTGCTAATTGGAGAAAGCCACATCAAGATGCTGTGTACCCGGATAACCGTGATCCTCAAACCCAAACTCATGAAGGCGGAGGCTTCCGATTTCCCACACTGATGGTGAATGAGCAGCTTCTCCATGCTGCTCTTTGTGCCTCAGAGAGTTCTGGGTGAGTAGCAGCAGGAAATGAATTATTAAACAATGATTAATGAGGTTCTTGACCAATATATAGACTAAAGTAAGTAACTTCCTCCTTTATAGTCCTTACACAGAACAATCTATACATACAGACAGCATTTCTGTAGGACCTCTCCTCATGCAAGCAGAGGGAGAATGCTCACAGTGCTGGGGATTTACTGCAAGCTCATTTCAATCTTTATCTTCTGGGTAATTATATGCCGAAGTCAACGATGAGCGATCATTTATTTTTTGGGCCCATTTCAAGGAAGTCTAAGGCACTTGGTTTGAGGAGAAAAAAAATTATCCCTGAGACCTAGAACTGACAGGATTTTTGTTGTGTTGTGTTGTTGTTTTATTTTGTTTAATCCCTGCAGATGAGAGGAGGTAACATTCAGCAGGGCATTTGCTCATGTCCAAGGGTACATGTGTGAGCCAGTGTGTACATACTCGTGCGTGCACAGCCCGGGAGGGGCAGTGACGGAGGAGGGAATGTGGGTTAGCGTTAGATCCTGTGTCACAAGTGGCAAGGAAATGAGTGAGATTTCCCACATCAGTTCCTAGGACTGTAGAATCATATGTTTGGTTTTTCGTTTTGTTTTGTTTTGTTTTGTTTTAAATCTTTATTTAGCCCACATGACTAGCCCGTCTACTTTGTTCTGTTTCCATTTTGTGAAAAGAGGGTGGTGATAGCTGTTTAGCTTGTAGATTGAAGTTTGAAAGAGTCTGGAAATCCCTAAAATAAAGAGATGTGGGAGGTATTATTTCCTCGCTACGAGCAAAGAATTTATGTAGCCCAATGGCTATCAGCATTTATTCGCTAATCTTCCCTTAGCTTCAGATAGCTTTGTTTGCGTGAGTTTTGAATACATAGATTCTTGATTATCCTGTCATCAGTGCCATAATTCATTGGCTGGAAAACATATTTTGTTTTTAATAAGCATTTACAGAATGATATAAGGCACACTGATTAAAATTATACAAATGTTCCCATGTCTTTAGTCTTTTAATTGTGGGCTTTTAAAACCACTTTAAAAAAATCGGTGGTTGTGAGCCGAGACTTCTGATTGTCTTCTGATGAAAGGCAAGTTCCAACTTACAGAGTAGCAGGATTGGAGCATACGTGAGCTTCCAGGAGCAGAACACAATACAGTTCGAGCACCGGAGAGTCCCTGCCTTCCCCAGTCGCGTGGACGACCTGCATCCATGAAGACTTGGTGTGTTTGTGTCATGTGCAGGACCCCAGAAAAACTCCGAATTTGGGGTATTCTGCATTCTTAGCAGTTTCCATAAGTGGTCCTTAACCTTATGACATTTTGAGAATCAGTGCCCTGCATTTGGGATTGTGGTTAGCTCGGTGTCCCTTCAGGGAGATCTTAGTATTGCTGGCGGCAGAATGGGACCGAGAACCCAGAACTGCAGTTGACTCACACTTCATGGCACCCTGCGTCTCTTCTTCCCTTAGTAGCCACCTCCCTCTCCTAATTATGCGTTTGTGAGTTTTGATCATTGTTTCGTGCCCTTCGGAGGTACTGCACATGTTCTGGCCACTTGGGGTTCCTAGCTGTGCCCTCAGCTCCCCCAACCTCCATTCCTAAGGCACTTCACTTAACTGTCAAGAATGAGGCTTAGAAATAAACTGGGTCTCCCTTTCCTCTACCAGAAGATTTCCTGAGGCTGTTCCAGGTCCCGTCAGAGAAACTCCGTCCTGCTCAGACCCTGCTTGGCAATGAAATACTGGACCTCCCTGTGATGTCTGTCTAGTTTAACACCTGATACAGAACACAAGCAATCAGCCTGCTCATTTCTTCCCCTCGAATGATCCCTTGTGATCCCTTTTGATGAACAGACTACAGGAAAACCCATTTTAGTAGACGTTGTCTTTGAAGCTGCCTTATGTTGGAGTCACTTGCTCGATATTTTAACGTCCTCAACTGTGTCTAGTTGAGATGTGAGAAAGTCAAGTGCCAGGAAATTGAGTATCCATCCCTGACCGTGGACCCTCTCCTGCAATTTTGTAATTCTGCATACACTATCCTGCAATTGTGTAGTTTTCTAGAAGTGATTTCCTTTATTTTAGAAAGTGCTGCCCCAAGTCAACGATCTGACCAAATGATTTAAGGTCTCTTTCAGTACTGTTATTCTTAAAGGCGTGGATAATCTTCCATCTGCCTCAGACGTTCCCCTAGAGTGTATTTTTCTAAGAGATGATGTGTTGGTCCAAGGGGCCTTTTAATTGGCGCTTTAAAAGGTTCTACCTTTTCTGAGATAATTGCTGGCTACTAGGGTTGGCAAGACAGTGAGGCACTTTATCCTTTATCGCTCGCTGTGAATGAAATGGACTAGGATCGTACACAGCAGGTGCCAGGGGAAAGCGCTTTCTCGCTGGATGTCAGCATGCGCTACCCCTCCTCCTGCAGGAGAGGGAGGAAGGAAAGAGAAATGGACTACAGCTGAACAGGCAAAGCTAGATGCCTGTAGAAAAGACGTCCCGCCCAGAGCACCCCAAGGAGATCTTTCTACTCCCCCTGACTGTAGAATGACGTATAGTTTTCACCAGCTAGGATTACATGAATTAATGGGGCTGACATGTCGTATTCCAAAATCTGCCATTTCGCCGTAACACTTTTTAATGGAACTTGTTTTTTTTTAGTATGATTTAGATCAGATTTATAGGAAAATCCAAAAGGCCAAGAGTTAGCAGATTAAAAAATACATTTTGTGGGGGCTCTAATTGTTAACCTCACAAATAACTTCATCTTCTGGGCCCAGGAGCCGGCAGTTTTGTTCTATTGCTAGTGCTCTGTATCAGTGGACAGCGGGAACACGTATATGGAGCTTACCACATGTTGGGCACTGTTGTTCTAAGTCCTCCGTGTGCATTAATCACTTTAAACTCTCAGCAGCCCTGTGAAGTAGATATTATTATTGCCCTTTTACAGATGGTGTAACTGAGGCACAGAGTGGTAAATATGTTGTTCAGGGTACAACAGTTAGCAACTGGTGGAGCCAGAAACATTTAGATCCCTGCTACTCAAAGTGTGGTCCCTGGACCAGCAGCATGGGCCTCACCTGGAGCTGAATAGAAATGCTCAACCCAGAACTTTGGAGTCAGAATCTGCACTTTAACAAGACTCTCCGGGTGATTTGTATGTACATTAAAGATTAAAAGCCACTGGCTTAGATAATCTTGAATTAGTTCTCTTTATACCCATTATAAACCTGCTTCTAGCTTCAGACTTTGGGCGATAAAGTGTACTTGGCTGGCTTCTTGTGGGGGGAAGAAAAGGGGGGGGATTTGAGAATAATTTTTGTGTCATCTCCCCAGTAGCTCCCTTCTCTAGCTAATCACCTTCTCAAGAAAAAAAAAAAAAATAGCTTCTTTTTTTTTTTAATAGCTTAAGAAAAAAATTCAAAAAGTTATTAAATTCATATTATATGCAGGCCACTTTCATTTCATGAACTCATCATAGCAAGCCTTATGAAAGAGGTACTATTATCCCCAAATTACAGATGAGAAAATGGAAGTCAGAAAGGTTGAGGGGTGCCTGGGTGGCTCCGTCGGTTAAGCACAGATTCTTAGTTTCGCCTCAGGTCGTGATCTCAGGGTCCTGGGATGGAGCCCCATGTTGTCCGGGGTCAGCGCAGTCTGCTTGTCCCTCTCCCTCACACTCTGTTCCTGCCCCAACTCGCATGCTCTCTCTCACCCCTCTCTCTCAAATAAATAAATGAAATCTTAAAAGAAAAAGAAAAAAAAAGAAAGAAAGGTTAAGTTTGAGAAAAGCCAAGACTGACACTTAAATTTCCTACAGTCCTTGCTTCTTGAAGCCGGAGCTTCATGTTTCTCTATTTCCTAGGAGGTAGCACAGTGCCCAGCTTACAGTAAACACTCAGCTAAGCTTTGACAGAAAAACCCATTTTTTCAAATCCTGTTCCAACAACACAAAACTTTTTTTTTTTTTTTAAGATTTTTATTTATTTATTTGACAGAGAGATAGCGAGCAAGAGAGAGACAGAGTGCACAGAGGGAGAGTGAGAGGGAGAAACAGACTCCCCGTTGAGCAGGGAGCCCGATGCAGGACTCCATCCCAGGACCCCGAGATCATTACCTCAGCTGAAGGTAGACGCTTAACCTACTGAGCCACCCAGGTTTCCCCAACACAGAACTTTTTTTTGCTCCATCCTGAGCATTTGTCCCTGACTTAAAGAAGTGATATTAAGGTAACCTACACAAAGGATCAACTTTGGAAAATTAAATGAAGGCCCAGAAAGACAAATAAATGCTTCTCCTTCTGATCTTAGCTCATTTAATGAAAGTGTTTATTGTTCTAAAAAATAAATAAATAAATAAAGCCAGAGTATGGGACAAAGCTTGTTGGCTTTTCAAAGTGATAGCAGCAACTGATGGTTGTTTTTTTGTTGTTGTTTTTCCTTGCAAGTCACATTGGTGATGATGTAGATGAACAACGAGTTTAGGTAAGATTGATTTGAAACTGCTGTCTCTTGTAGATAAATTTTGATTCAGGCACATCACATGCTATGTCTATGGAATAAAATGCAGATTAGCCAACCAAATGTGTCAGCACCATTAAAATGTATAAGCTTTTGTTAGTAAATTAGTTTTCAAAAATGTAAAATATTTGCCTCGTGAATGATAGTGATGAGACACCAGCTGAATTTGCAGCAGGACGGTTTTATTCTTTCTTCAAATAGGGAATCACTGGCAGTTCAGTGTGAGTCATTTTCTATTTTTAAAGTAATTGAATTTGAGACATAACTATTAGTGTGACAGTTTCACAGGGCAAAAAATGAGATGAATAAATGGGTCTGAAACCCAAGCTAATGGAGCAGTGTTTTTCAAAATTACATACACATTTATGTACTTCTCCTACCACTTATAGTTTAATTCATCATATTGGGTTTTGGCCATTTCCTCCAGAGTGTTTCCAATTCTAATACATTTCTAGCAGAAATCCCTTGCTGTGATCACTCCTTTGTATGGTAGGATTCTATAGTATTCCTTGTTTACATTAGCAGATTTTCTAGTAGGTATATGATGGCTGACTAAATACATTAATTTTTTATTCAGTCAGTAATCTGGATATAGTGCACATAAATGCGTCATATAAATAGTGGGCAAGTGGACACTTCTATCCTTCTAATCAAGGCTGTGTGATCTAAGCAAGCCACTTAGCTCTCTGAACCTCAGTATCTCCATCTGAAAATGATTAAGTTAAATGAGATCATCTTTTATGCTGCCTTTTTAATTTAACATCCCATATTAATTATTCCATCTCTTTCTTTAATTTGGACCAAGTGGGAATTATGAAAAAGTCTGAATGAAAGAATGTATTTCTTTTCTTTTTTAAAAAATTTTAATTCCAGTATAGTTAGCATACAGTGTTATATTAGGTTCAGGTGTACAATATAGTGACTGCACAATTCTATACATTTCTCAGTGCTCATCATGACAAGTGTGCTCTTCATCCCCTTCACCTACTTCACCCATCCCCTACCCACCTCCCCTCTGGTAACCACGACTTTGTTCTCTATAGTTAAGAGTCTGTTTTTTGGTTTGTCTCTTTTTTGTTTTGTTCATTTTTTAAATTACACATATCAGTGAAATCATATGGTATTTGTCTTTCTCAGATTTATTTTGCTTAGCATTATATACTCCCTAGAGCCATCCATGATGCTGCAAATGGCAAGGTTTCATTCTTTCTTATGGCTGAGTAATATTCCACTATATATATGTAACATCTTTTTTTTTAAAGATTTATTTATTTGACAGAGAGAGAGAGAGCACAAGCAGGGGGAATGGCAGACAGAGGGAGAGGGAGAAGCAGGCTCCCCACTGAGCAAGGAGCCTGATGCGGGGCTTGATTCTCACCCTAAGATCATGACCTGAGCTGAAGGCAGACACTTAACCAACCGAGCCACCCAGGCGCCCTTATACCACAGCTTCTTTATCCATTCATTTATTGATGGACACCACATGGGCCGCTTCCATAATTTGGCTACAGTAAATAATGCTGCAATAAACATAGGGGTGCATATATCATTTTGAATTAGTATTTTTGTATTCTTTGGGTAAATTGTAGTGTGATTACAGGATCATAGGGTAGTTCCATTTATAATTTTTTGAAGAATCCCCATACTGTTTTCTACAGTGGCTGCACCAGTTTGCATTTCACACCAACAGCACATGAGGGTTCCTTTTTCTCCTGATTTATCATTGTAGTTTTGATCTGCATTTCCCCCATGATTAGTGATGTTGAGCATCTTTTTGTGTGTCTGTTGGCCATCCATCAGTGTGTCGTCTTTGGAGAAATGTCTGTTCATGTCTTCTGCCTACTTTTAATTGGATTCTTATTTTGTTTTGCTGTTGAGATGTATACATTCTTTATATATTTGGGATACTAATCCTTTTTTTGGATATGTCATTTGCAAATATCTTCTCCTATTCAGTAGGTTGTCTTTTAGTTCTGTTGTTTCCTTTACTGTGCAGAAGTTTTTTATTTTGATGTAGTTCCGTAGTTTATTTTTGCTTTTGTTTCTCTTGCCTCAGGAAGCATAACTAGACAAATATTGCTATGACTGATGTCAGAGAAATTACTGCCTGTTCTCTCTTCTAAGATTTTTATGGTTTCAGGTCTTTAATACATTTTGTGTGTGGTGTAACAAAGTGGTCCAGTTTCATTATTTTTATGTAGCTGTCCAATTTTCCCAACACCGTTTGTTGAAGAGTCTGTCCTTTTCCCACTGCACATTCTTGCCTCTTTTGTCAAAGATGATTTGACCCATATAATCACAGGTTGATTTCTGGGCTCTCTATTCTGTTCCATTGATCTATGTGTCTGTTTTTGTGTCAGTACCATACTGCTTTGATTACTATAGCTTTGTAGTTTATGTGGAAATCTAGGATTGTGATACCTCTAGTTTTGTTCTTCATTTTCAAGATTGCCTTGGCTATTCAGGGTCTTTTGTGGTTCCATACACATTTTAGGATTATTTGTTCTAGTTCTGTGAAAAATGCTGGTAGTATTTTGAAAGAGATTGCATTAAATCTGTAGCTTGCTTTGCGTATGAACATTTTTTTTTATTATGTTATGTTAATCACCATACAGTGCATCATTAGTTTTTGATGTAGTGTTCCATGATTCATTGTTTGTGCATAACACCCAGTGCTCCACACAGAACGTGCCCTCTTTAATACCCATCACCAGGCTAACCCATCCCCTCACCCCCCTCCCCTCTAGAACCCTCAGTTTGTTTCTCAGAGTCCATAGTCTCTCATGGTTCATCTCCCCCTCCGATTTCCCCCCTTCATTTTTCCCTTCCTGCTATCTTCTTCTTTTTTTTTTTAATATATAATGTATTATTTGTTTCAGAGTCATTTTAACAATATTTGTTCTTCCAATCCACAAGCATGGATTATATTTCCATTTGTTTGTGTCATCTTCATTTTGAAAGAATGTATTTTAAAATAAATGTTATTTTTAAATTTTAAAACATCATAGGACCTAGAACTGGGTAAGCCTTTTTTTTTTTTTTTTGTAAATAGATGTTTTAAAAATACATAACCATGGTCTAAAATATTTTTAAAATCTCTTCATAATTTTGTTTATGATATTTGTTTTCATAGTAAGATCTCTGTAATGCAAAAATAACATCTATAAAATCTCATCATTAAGTAATGGAACTTAACAAATTGCTAGTAAATCCTTTGTGGTAGAATAAGCCAGCAAATAAAATGTTTTAAAAGTATAGATGATTAATTTGCCCTATCAGATTAAACCCACAGTTATCAAAAACATATGGATTATAGAAAGCAGAGCAGTGTTTGACTTTGGGAGGACTGAGTGGGAAAGAGCATTAAGGAACTTTTTAGGATGATGAAAATGTGCACTATCTTGATCTAAAAAGTAAATACATAGGCACAGTGTTCAGTTTATAAAATGTTATCAAGTTGAATACCAGATTAATGTACTTTATAGAGTATATGTTGTTAAAAAACAAAATTCAACTGAGTAAATTTTAAAGATCTTATTGGCTTTACCTAATGATTCATGAACTGGGCAGCATCCAGTCTAGCAGATACAGAGATGCTCCAAGGAGCTGTACAAAACGAAAGACTTTTATGGGCAGAAGGAAGACAGAACAAGGAACTTATACTAGGCCAAAATTGGTTATTGCAGGTTTACTTTCCTTTAGGGGATTGCAGGGGTCTATTAGGCAGATTATTTAACTACTGCTAATCAGGTGGCTCCTGATGGACTGGCTTAAGATCCATTTCTGAGAGAGCCCATGCTGTTTGAACCAAGTCTCAGTTTGATGAGGTGAGGCTTTGCATGAGTGACTCCATTTTGGACCTCATTTGTTTTTAACAGTTACATATCAACTTTTTTTTTTTTTTTTAAGTTTTAAAAGTTAGAGGAGCACCTGGGTGGCTCAGTTGGTTAAACATCTGCCTTTGGCTCAGATCATGATCCCAGGGTCCTGGGATCGAGCCCTGCATCGGGCTCCTTGCTCAGCAAGGAGTCTGCTTCTCCCTCTCCTGCTCCCCCTGCTTGTGCTCTCTCTCTCTCTTTCTCTCTCTGTGAAATAAATAAAACCTTTAAAAAAAATAAAGTTTTAAAAATTGGACTCACTGACAGTTTTTCCTAAAAGAATCTCTATCCCTTTATTAATTGCGAACTAAAAACATCCTAAAATCCACCTATAATGTCGGGGGTAATTTATGCTTTAATTGCAATATTCAAAAAGAAAAGAAATGAACAGGAAAAACAAAACAAAATGTGTGGTTTAGTTTTGTGGAGTGCAATGTGATATAATTTTCCTCATTTTCTACTTCTTTTACATTATTTTTCAAGGCCTTTGGAATTAGATTTGTGTTTCCTTTCAATACCACACTATACTATGATGGATATTTAGATTAAACAAATAGGATAACAGCATAACTTATAATGTTCTAACCAGAGCAACAGATTATAAGCTTCTAGAAGAAAAAAAAGCATCTATTCATGTTCATTTCTGTATCCTCCAGAGCTCCTGGCCAGGTTTTTATTTTATTTTTATTTTTTATTTTTTTTAAGTTTATTTATTTTTTTAGTAATCTCTGCCCCTAACAGGGGGTTCAAACTCACAACCCTGAGATCAAGGGTCCCATGCTCTTTCTTTCTTTCTTTTTCTTTTTAAAGATTTATTTATTTATTTGAGAGAGAGAGAGAGAGAGAGAGCAGGGGGAAGGCCAGAGGGAAATCTTAAGCAGACTCCGGGCTGAGCACGACTCCCAACATGGGGCTCAATCTCTTGACCCCGAGATCATGACATGAGCTGAAGCCAAGAGTCAGATGCTTAACTGGCTGAGGCACCCAGGCGCCCCTCCCATGCTCTTTCTGACTGAACCAGCCAGTCACCCCTCTTGGCCAAGTTTTTAGTATTCAGTAGAGATTCAATTTATATTTGTTAAATTGAATTTCAAAGCATTATAAAAAAAAATTTAGTCTCAAAAATATATTTTAAAAGAAAAATATTAAAATTTGATAGAAAAATAAAAATTGATGAGTGATCAAATTAGATGAGTAGTCAAAGTACATAAAGTAATGCATCGTGAATCATCTCATAGAATAATGAATAATGGAGTCTTTGGGGTGCCTGGATGGCTCAGTCAGTTAAGCATCCAACTCTTGGTTTCGGCTCAGATCATGATCTCATCGGTCACGAGATCGAGCCCTACATCGGGCTCCGCACTCATCTGGGATTCTGCTTGAGGTTCTCTCCCTCTACACTTCCCCCCAGTCATGTGCACATGCTCTCTCTCTCTAAAATAAATAAATCTTTAAAAAAGTAGATAATGGAGGGTGCCTGGGTGGCTCAGATGGTTAAGCGTCTGCCTTCGGCTCAGGTCATGATCCCAGGGTCCTGGGATCGAGTCCCGCATCAGGCTCCCTGCTCCTTGGGAGCCTGCTTCTCCCTCTGCCTCTCTCTCTGTCTCTGTCTCTGTCTCTCATGAATAAATAAATAAAAAGTTTAAAAAAAAAAGTAGATAATGGAGTCTTTATTTTTAACCTGCTAATTCCATTCTTTGTAAATATACCATAAGAAAATAACAGAGAAAAATAATTTATGCAAAAGCATTCATGTAGCTTTATTAAAGGGTGAAAATTTGGAAATTAAATATAAAATACAGGAGAATGTGAAGTTAATTATTCTATATCAGTATGCTGAAATCTATCAAAGGTGACAACTTGGAATTATGTAAATACATGAAACTAAGTATACACTGACATAAATTAGAAGAAATTTTAAGTTATCAGTGAAGAACCACAGTTGCAAGTGACAGAAAACCTAACCCAAAGTGGCTTAAGGAAAACAGGAAATTTACTGGCTGATGGAAATGAAAAGTTTAAGAAATGCAAAATCACCTTAAAATGGATCATTGACCTAACTGAAAACACATAATTGTAAAACTTTTAAGAAAAGATATAGGAGAAAAATCTAGGTGACTTTGGGTTTGGTGATGAATTTTTAAATACCACATCAAAAGCATAATCCAAAATTGATCAGTTGTGCTTTACTAAAACTAAAAATTTCCTCTGTATGAAAGATGATGCTAAGAAAATGAAAAGACAAGTCACAAATTGGGGGGAAAAAATCTACAAACACTTATCTGATACAGGAATTATATCTAAAATACATACAGAACTTAAAAACTCAACAATAAGAAAACAAAAAACCCCAATTATAAAATAGGCAAACATTATGAACAGACATCTCAACAAAGAAGATATACAGATGGCAAATAAGTATATGAACATCAGTCATTAAGGAGTTCGACATCATTAGCCATCAGGGAAATTCAAATCAAAGCCACATTGAGATACCACCTTATACCAGTTAGAATGGCAAAAATTGACTAGACTAGAAACAACAAATGTTGGAGAAGTTGTGAGAAAGGGGAACCCTCTTACACTGTTGGTGGGAATGCAAGTTGGTACAGCCACTTTGGAAAACAGTGTGGAGGTTCCTCAAAAAGTTAAAAATAGAGCTACCTATGACCCAGGAATTGCACTCCTGGGTATTTACCCCAAAGACACAGATGTAGTGAAAAGAAGGGCCATATGCACCCCAAAGTTCACAGCAGCCATGTCCGCAATAGGCAAACTGTGGAAAGAGCCGAGATGCCCTTCAACAGATGAACGGATAAAGAAGACGTGGTCCATATATACAATGGAATATTACTCAGCCATCGGAAAGGATGAATACCCAACTTTCACATCAACATGGATGGAACTGGAGGAGGTAATGCTAAGTGAAATAAGTCACGCAGAGAAAGTCAATTATCATAGGGTTTCACCTATTTGTGGAACATAAGGAATAGCAGGGAGGACATTAGGAGAAGGAAGGGAGAAATGAAGAGGGGAAATCGGAGGGAGAGATGAACCATGAGAGACTATGGACTCTGAGAAACAAACTGAGGGTCCTAGAGGGGAGGGGGGGTGGGGGATGGGTTAGCCTGGTGATGGGTATTAAGGAGGGCACGTACTGCGTGGAGCACTGGGTGTTATACACAAAGAATCATGGAACACTACATCAAAAACTAATGATGGACTGCAGGGTGACTAACATAACATAATTTTAAAAAATTATTTTAAAAAGGAGTTGTGAGTTTAAACAGCAGTGAGATGTAACTACATACCTATTAGAATGGCTAAAAGTGAAAAATAAAAAACAAAACAACCCCCCCCCCCAAACAGACAAAAACAAAGGCTGACATGGATGCCAAAGCAACAGGCATGCTCAGCCCTTGCTGCTGGGAATGCAAAATGGTACAGCTGCTTGGGAAGACAGTTTGGCAGTTTCTTACAAAGCTAAACATAGTCTCGTCATATGATCCAGCAGTCATATTCCTAGGTATTTACCAAATTAATTTGAAAACCTATCCACACAAGGGCCAACATCCAAATGTTTATAGAGGCTTTTTTTTTCAGAGTTGCAAAAACCTCAGGCAACCAAGATGTCCTTCAATAGGTGAATAGATAAACGGTGGGACATCCATAGCATGGAATATTTATTTCTAAAAGGAAGTGAGCTATGAAGCGATGAAAAGACCTGAAGGAGACTTAATGCATATTGGCAAGTGAAAGAAGCCAATCTGAGAAGGCTAGATCCTGTATGATTCTGGCTCTATGACATTCAGGAAAAGACAAAGCTATAGATAGTGAAAAGACCAGTGGTTGCTAGGAGCTCAGGGAGAGAAAAGCAAGAAATGAATAGGTGAAGTTCAAGGGATTTTTATTTTTTTATTTTTATTTTTTTAAAGATTTTATTTATTTATTCATGAGAGACAGAGGAGGAGAGAAAGAGAGGGAGAGAGAGAGAGAGAGGCGCCCTCAAGGGATTTTTAGAGTGGTGAAACTAGTCTGTATACTACTCTGATGGTGGGTACATGGCCTTACGAATTTGTCAATAGACTTGGCGCCTGAGTGGCTCAGTCGGTTAAGCGTCTGCCTTCAGCTCAGGTCATGATCCCAGGGTCCTGGGACTGAGCCCTCTCTCTCTCTCTTTCAAATAAATAAAAATTTTAAAAAATTGACTTTACAGCACAAAAAGCAAACTTTGTTGTATACAAATTTTAAAAAAATCATTTAGGAAGTTGGGGGATTCCGGCAAGGAATTCATACTGTGACAAGAGTCTAACTGAAGGGGGTGGGAGGGAGAGATGCTCACCTAGGTAACTTTGGAAATGAGTAGAGTCTGTACGTCTAAAGGCAAAAGGAACTGCAAGGAGGCACCATCCCCTGGTTGATAAAGTTTGTTCCCGTGGAGTACAGGTTAATAATTCTGATACTTGTATACCTGTATACTGGAATTGAACGAGTAAGTGGATGGCAAATAGTTGGAGCCAGGTTTCTCAAGATTGAAGTGGAAATTTATAGATAGGCAAGAAGATAAGCTTATAAGATATGCTTATGATTTAAAATTATAAAGAAAATAAGATGAAATTTAGTTTATTTCTTTATAGACTTACCACAATTAGTCATATTCTATTCAATTACATGTTATTATAATTCCACACACACACATACCACTCAAATAATTTTTAAAGCAAGTTGAACAAAACGCAAGCCAACAATTGTACTAGGATTAATGTACATCTTGTTCGAATTTTTATTAACCAAATATATCCAGTTTATAAAAATATAAGAAGACTAAATTAGTAATAATTAAAATTTGATCAAAAGTATACTTTTATTATTTATTATTTTTTTAGTTCATTTTTTTTTGAGAGAGAGAGTAGAGGGAGAGTGAGAGGGAGAAGCAGACTCCCTGCTGAGCAAGGAGCCTGCTGTAGGGCTCGATCCCAGGACCCTGAGATCATGACCTGAGCTCAAGGCAGACGCTTAACTGACTGAGCCACCCAGGTGCCCCCAAAAGTATATTTTAGTTAACATCAAAGTAGTTCCCCTTACACAAAACATAAACTTTATGATATAAAAATGTTCATTTGTGAAAGTTAGCTTAGACAGAGTGAAAACTGGGATGTCGCAGATCTGTCTATGGCAGCGTGGTGTTGACGCCCAGACTGTGCATGAGAGTAGCAGTAACATAGAAAATAAACATATGTGATGATTTCGCTCTTCCATCCATTATGTGAGTATCATATGTGAACATCATAGAGGTGAGGGATAAAGAAAGTGTAGATTTCCTCATGAAAGCATACACGAAAACTCTTTACCTGTAACAATCATCCGTTTTCCTACTGTGGCAGATATTGGCTCTCGAAATGACACAGATGCCATGGCGAAGGTCTTCACTGTGCACCTGGACTTTCTTCCTCAGCTTCCTCAGACCAATTTGCCCTAGAAAGAGTCAAAGACTCTGCAGTCTCTTTCTCCCTGTCTGTGTCCTAAACTAGGTGGTTGCTAAGGACTCCTTATGACAGGGAGATCCGTTATTCCTTCTCACAAAGTTCTGTATTCTAGTCTCTAAGAACAGATGGATACAACTGTATTGTTCCCAGGATCTGCATCTAATAATATATTTTTAAAATCTGTCAGTAGCAAGTCAAAACAGACCTGTCCAAGTACTAGATCTAGAACAGACTTATGTCACAGACGAACTGGCAGGCTCAATCTCAAGACTTCTTGCAACATTTCCCAAAGAAAGTTCTGCAGAGGGGTGTTACTATAAACAAACAAACAAAAACAACAAGCAAACCCACAAATCATTATTAAATGCGTTTGAGACACGCTGGCTAGATAGAATACAATACAAAATTATACTAATGAATGAATGATTGTGTCTGTATCCATATCTATTTATCTTCCCAGCCCCGATTCCAATACTTACAATATGTGCCCTGGTCACATCAATTTGTTTATGATTCCCATAACATGTGATGCTCGTTTATTCTTCTCAGCCTTTACACATGCAATCCATTCTTCCTATGATGTCCTATGCAAACACTTCTTGTCATCTGAAGGCCAGAGCCCACATCTCCTCTTCCAGGAGGATGCCTGGCAGACATAGCAGAGTATTTTCTCCTTCATGACCCTTAAACTTCTGTAGCATATTGTTTATACCTATCTTTTAAACTCTCACCATTCGTTTTAATTGTCTACTTAATTGTCTGCCACCCCACTAGAATCTAACTCCCAAGAGTTCATGGGAAAAGCATCTTTATTCATCTTTCCAATTTCCAGAGACTTCCATGCAATAGATATTTAATAAATGTTGTGAGGTAGATAAATGAATGCACAGCTAATTTCAGCCTGCCCAGAAATATAATATTGACCACCTGATAATCCATGGAATAGAAATTGTAATGGTAATTTCAAATTCAACACCAAATATATGAAAAGGTAATACCTTTTGTTTGTTGAAAGAAAATAAAATAAAAACAGTATTGACTATGGAGAGGTTTGGTAGCATGGTAGGCAGAGAGATGCACCACCCAGTTCCCCTTCAAGGAAGGGCTTGCCTCCTCGCTGCAGGAAATGCAGTCAGCCCAGAGCCTCCAGCTATCAGCTCCTTCAGGGTTTCCTTCAGCTGCAGAACTGCGTCTTCTGTTGCAGGTCGAGCCCTTTCCAGGGCGGCCTGTGTCAAGTGACTAAGCCAGGTGGGAGTATAATGGCCAATCATTTCTGTCTGCCGCAGGACAACTTTTTTGCCTGATGGGCCAGGGTTTTGTTGAGCCCTTATCACAGTTCAGCTTCTCCCTCTGCCTCTTCCTGTTCACAGGTGTAAATCCCAAATATCCATCTTGCCCCCCAACTTCCAGAGAACCTGATGTGTGAGGACCAGATAACATAGACATACATGCACAAACATGTTATACAGGAAGGCCCCTCATTTTAACCACTCAACCCTTCCAATCAGAAACTGATTCTGTTTCCCCTGTGTGGGCAGCTAGAGTCAGTCTTCGTTTTGCTACTGCTCTTCGGTGTCATTTTCTTTGATCCTGGCCTGTACTGCACTCTTCCTGTCCTCTATATTGGCCCTCTGCAGTTTCAGAAGATTTTCTGCTCTTTCTGAAGTTACTAGTTCTGGTTATTATGGTCAAGAGCTCTCTATCCCTAGCTGAAAGATTCTCTCAGAAAATTCCCAATCTGGGGCACCTGGGTGGCTCAGTCAGTTAAGCATCTGCCTTCTGCTCAGTTTGTGATCCCAGGCCCCGTGTTGGGCTCCCTGCTCAGTGGGGAGTCTGCTTGTTCCTCTCCCTCTGCCCTTCCCCCTGCTTGTGTGCTCTCTCTCTCTCTCTCTCTCAAATAATTTAATAAAATCTTAAAAAGAAAAGAAAAGAAAAGAAAATTCCCTATTTATGTCCTCGGACCTATCATTTTCCAAGCTCAAGCTGTTCAAATTTGAAATCTGTTAGTGTGAGATAGGAACCTGCCTATTTCGCTATGTCACTTGTGATTTTCCTGGTGCTGGGAAGAGAAAGGAAGGAGGAAGCTGAATGAGGAAAAGTAATTCTTTAGCAAAATAAGCAGAAAATAAAGGAGACCCTGCCTTTGAGCTGAGGACCTCCCACTAACCCATCATGGGAAACACAGGCTTCCCCTCTGCCTTAGAAACTGTTGCAAACTTTACATCTGTCATGGTCTCAGGGTCAACAATTCTGATGGCAAAGGGCTGCAGGGAAGGGAAAATAGAGGAGAAAAACCAGTTCTTCTCTGCAAGATTATTCCACCAACTCAATATGTACATCTAGGTTCATTTCTTTTTCATTTGGGGTGGGGGATTTTTAAAATGATTTCACAATTAAGTAAAATATATACATGGTTCCAAAGTAAAATCCTTAAAATAAGAAATATTTAGAAAGTCTAGCTTTTGTTCTTGTAATCTCCATCTTATTTCCTTTTCCTTACACTTTTAAAAACTCTAAGTACCTATATCCTTATATCCTCCTCTTTCTCAGAAAAACAGTAACAAACTGAACACACGTGTTCCACCTTGCTTTTTTCACTTAATGCATCTGGCAATTACTTTATAGCATTATATAAAGACGGTTCTCATTTTTGTACAGCTTCAAAATACTCTCTTGTATAGATTTACCATAATTTATCCAGCCAGTACTCTATTAATGGTTAATATGGGCTATTTCCAACATTTTGTTGTTATAAAAAGTGCTACAGAGTATTGCTCTCTACCTACATCTTCTCATATATTTGGCAGTACACCTTTGGGATATATTCTTAGAAGTGTGAATGCTGGACCAAAGGGTAAAAGCATATAAAAATTTATTTGATATTGCCAAATGTCCCCCCATAATGATTGTACCAATTATATTCCAACCAGCAATGTGTGAGAATGCCTAGTTCCACACAGCCTCACCCACAGAGTGTGTTGTCCAACTTTTGGATTTATGATAGGTAAGTAATGGTAACATAGTAATTGACGCTTCTCTTATTATTATCAAGATCGAGCATCTTTTTATATGTTTAAGAATCATTTGCATTATTTTCTATGACCCTTCTGGTCATTTCTCTTGTGTATTTTACTCTCTGGCCATTGCCCCTTTTCTATCCTACTTTTAAAAGCATGAGCTAACATTCTAAAGGAAGACAACAGACACCTCAACAGAGAGTTACAATAAAATGTAGTATAGTCAGTGATGATTACAGTAATATGTTTAATGAATACAGGTTTCCCTCACTACCCAAAGGCAGAGCACACCTATGAAATCTTCCATAAACTGAAATGACGTAAAATGAAGAGTCTCCCTGCTTCCTGAAAGTTCACGTGAGCTCATGCTTGCTTTCACAAACGACCCACATTAGCACCTGTTTTTGCTAACCGAAAGAAATCCTGAGAGTAGTCTCACTTTTATGAAGAAATGAGTGTACTAATGCAAGAGAGCAGAGGATCACCCGCCAAGGCCTAGGACAGAGCAGGAGGGATCACAGTGTGGTGAGAGCGGGTTTCCCTGAAGAAGTGACATCTGAACTGTGTCTCCAAGAATGGCGAGGATCTGGGTGAGGGATAAGGGATAAGGGGCTGGAGGATGGGGTGGCCAGAGAGGACCTTTGGACAAAGGGAACAGCTTGAGCAAAAGGCTGAAAGCGGAGAAAGAGCCAAGATGGGAAATAGGACTGGGGAGGCCCTGTCTGCTCTGCTAGGAGCTTAGACTACTCCATGGACAATGAGGACTCTGAAGGGTTTTTAATGGGTGGAGACTGGTCAGGCTTGGGTTTAAATAGAAGATGAGCTTGAGAGAAGAGCCTCGGGACAGGGGGCCCCAGCTGGTAGCTGTTGAATTGGTCCAGGAAAGCAAAGATGGGCGCCCGAGCTAAGGCAGAGGTGACGGGAATGGAGAAGAGACACATTCGGGAATGGGTTGAATAGAGGTTGTAAGGAGTCAGGGTGACCCCAGTTTTCCAGCTTGAGTGAGTGGTAGTAATATAACAAAATAAAACAGGGAAAATAAGGGAAAAAGAAAACCAAGGCCAATAAATAAAGTATTAAGTAGGTGTGGATTTGTATCTGCTGTACAACAGGCTCATGGGACAGTTAAAATTAAGCCCAAATTGTCATAAAAAGTTGTGACAGCTCTTGAACTCATTCTAAGGGATTAAAGAGGATCTCCTGAGGCCACCAGATGCATTTCTATTAGAGAAAATCCCTATTATTTATTAATCAGGAGCAGCCTCCTCCAATGAAACAGGGTTTGCTGCTTGGCACCAGTGAAATTTTGGCTGTTGTCTTGCTTCGCTAATTTAACAGCAACATCAAAGTGACCACTTTAACGGTACAACTGCCAAAGCCACCACAGTGGGTCCTACAAAAATATCTTGTTCTAACATCTGGGGAGGCATCGGGCTTTACATTTTAATGACACAAAAGCGATACAGACCAGAAACTCTTATAATACAGCAGGGGTATGAATTTCCAGGTGAATATACGTCAGAATTTACTAAAATTACATAATAATATTTAAATATCCTATTTCTAAGCACCCTTTGGAAACTGAGGAGCTTTGCCACCCCTGTACCCGTGAATATTTCCTTATACTTTTTTTTAAAAAAAGATTTTATTTATTTATTTGACAGAGAGAGCACAAGCAGGGCAAGTGGAAGGCTGAGGGCTCCCTACTGAGCAGGGAGCCCCTGAGTGGGGCTCGATCCCAGGACCCTGGGATCATGACCTGAGCTGAAGGCAGACGCTTAACTGACTGAGCCACCCAGGTGTCATGTTCCTTATACTTCTAAGCACCAAATATTTTTGTTTCCTTTCCTTATATTCCTCTTTTCAGGCAATAATCTAGAAAACACATAGAATGAAGTCACAGACTTGGCTTCCAGTCCCAAAAACTGTTCTGTGTAACACTGGCAGGCTGATTTTCTGTAAAATGAGAATGATTGTGCCTACCTCAAAGGGCAAAGGGGATAAAGTACGTAAAATGTTTATCACAGTACTTGTCACATAGGATGTACTCAGTAAATATTCGTCGTAACGTTGGTCTCACCCCCCTACCTTTCACCTTTGCCACTCCCCCATTCTCCTTTTAGGAAATAAACAACACTAATACAAATTTAAACTGTGACCATAATAACCTTATTTTTTATATTTGGGTTTGCAAGACCAGCCACAAAAGTGTCTGTATTCTTCCTCCTACTCATTTAGCTGTAACTCAGGTGTTAGCACCGGGAGTATATAGTGTTATTCCCTGTCCGTCTAATCAACCCAACTTCCCACATTTGTAGTTAATTTAATTGGGGATGATGGCACACTTAAGCTTTTCCCATAGAAACACAGTTTTAAAAAATTAAAACCGTAAACATTATCATTGCTATCCTTTAATTGCTGTACTAGATATTAAAAAACAATGAATAATTAAAGCCAGAGTTTTACCAACAATAATGGTCATATCTTACAAATACGTGAATTGTTTTTCTTAAAAATGACCTTAGCCATTACGGAGACTGAGCCCCTCACTTTTTTCCTCGACCAATCTGATCCTGGAAGAGGTTAGCTAAGGAACTAACCAAGCGTCCAGGGGAGCTGGAAGCAGAACCAGGACAAAAACCCATCCTCTTGATTCTCAGTCCAGGGTGCTTTTCTCCCTACCGTACCTTATAAAAGAATCTGTCATCTGTTTGGCTCAAGTGTGGCACCATGGATATCAACAGCTAATGTTGATATGTGCTAACTTGTTGATAATGTGCTGAACATTCCCCCCAAAGTTTTCTCATTATCTGCACAATAATGTTATGGGACAGAGTCATTATTCATGATTTATTAATAAGGTCAGTGAGTTTCAGAGAGTTTAGTGTCAAAGTTTTGTCTTATTGTACATTCATGACAGAGAAAGTGTATTCCCAAATCTGGCTAATTTGGGGGGGGGGTTGTTATTACTGGAATCTCAATTTGACCTTCTACAATCATACCTGTCAAAATGGTACTTTCAATATGACTGAAATTCTCCCATATGAAAAAGTGATCATAAGTAGAAACTCTTCTTCTCTGTACTATTACAGCTCCCCAGCCTGTGAATACAAGTGAGATGATAGTTACCTTCAATCCCAGCTTTTCCTAGCTTAATAACCCTCTTCCCTTTATAACCACAGAAAATCAATGCCCTTTGGAATTTCTCCTCTTCTCCCTCAACCAGCATGAATCTCTGAAGTCCCTAAATGCCCATCCAACCTTCTCTAGTCTCTGCTTTAAGCTTTAACTTGACTGTGGCTCAACCACATTTTGCTTAAGCCTCTCCACTGGCCACAGTGAAATTCTGCTAATCTCTGTTCCCCAGCTCACCCAGTTGCCACTGGGCTCCTGGCCCCCATTCCATTCTCTGTACTGTCACTCTGACTCAGACTCCTTGACAAGATGGGAAGGGAAACAAGTCCCTTCTTCCATGAGTTGCTCTCTTAGAGGGCCACCAACAGATTTTCTTGGGTTCCAAAGGACAACCCAGTTTTAGGTGACAGCTCTTTTGATTCTTTAATGAGTGTACTGTTGACTGCATGGGGTCAGGGTAGGTACTTTTGATCTGGAAGCTCCTCTCCTCCAAATGTCAGGTCTTTGGTTGAACCCAGTGTACTATGCCATACTTAATCTTTGCTTGGATTAATTCTCTCTCCTGCCTGGAAAAATCTACCTGTGAAAAATTTCTTCCATCAGCACCCTCCCTCTACCCAACTCCCTTTTTTCCTGTCGGTCATCCAGTTCACCAGACCTCCCACCTCCCTTTGAAAACACTGGATACAATTAGCAACCAGGAGGGAGGCAGTGAGGGAAGGTTTCCCCAGTGCGCAGCCAGGAACCAACACTTTCCAAGGAAATGTATTTTTATGACAGACTATAAATATTTACAGTTATGGGGAGAATAAGCAATTAAATGTCATCTCCAATGATATGTGTTCTTCTGTAAGTTTTTCTAAAGCTCCTCCTCAGAACCAAGGTCTAAAGTTCAGTGTATCTTCATCTTGCTTCCTGAGGTGAAGCATAATTTATAGCAGTTGTACATTGTAATGTTCCATATCAATGTCAGACCTTTGATATTGATATGAGCTATAACTTCTTTATATTTGCCAATCATTGGCCATGCCATAGAATGAGCATTCAGATATGATCCTCAAAGAGGGCCTCATCGCTTCAAACGTAAAAAATCATAAAAAATAGCCTGTTACATTGTACTTGACGTGGATTATACATGAGTATGGGTGTTTGGTCTAGTCTTAAGAAAAAACTCCATTTCTTTGAAAAATTTCTTAGCAAATTCAGCAGGATTTTGATGGGGGGGGGCACAACTTTTCTTACATATATTATTAGAATTTTTTAACATCTTTTTATTAAACTCTAATGTAACATTTAGAAATGTTATTTTAAATGGCTAGGAACAGTGTGGAGCTGAGGAGATGGTAACAACATCTAGGAAAGAGCACATGAATGGGCCTGGGGCCTCCTTAGTGGTAAAAGGTGAGACCCCTCCCCACTCCTCCCTGTCACTCAACCTCGATGGGGGAAGTTTAAACAAAACCAAGTTAAAATGCTTTGTATTAAGGAAAATTAAGGTCCCAGTAGGGAGTAGATTGGGGCTTCTTAGACTGGAGGAAAAATGGCAAGACGGAAGAGAAGGTTTGGTAGACTAGGCCGGTCACTTAGGGAGGGGCACACAAGACCCTAAGGACAGTCAGGACTTCCCCATGCTGTGGTTCTCCAAGAAACTGGAGAAGTCTAATTTCAGGAAACATTGAATTTTAATTTTAAGTTGTTTGTTTTCTGTGCTCTGCTGTGCTTCCATTCAGCGGCCCTGTGTTGGTGGCATCTCAGGGAAGTTGAAGAAAGTAGGGCAGGGCCCATTGTAGAACAAGGCTCAGGCAGAAACAGAAACTCAGCCCACAGAGGCAGGCTGACCACTGCAGGAGGGGCGTAATTCCAGAGAGAACGGTGACTGATGGGAATCCTGGAAGAGAGAAGAATTTCTACAGCTGTGAGGGAAAGGGGTGACACAGAGCATTTTATTTGAGGTATTGAGATAACAGCTGAGCCCAGAAGACTGAAAAACAGAGATTTCAGGAGTGGACAACTCACACTAACATGTAACAATAATCCAAATCAAATGGTAGCCCCCAAATAACTAAAATATTTGAAAATAATTTGTTTATTACTATCAAAAGTTTAAATAATCAGGGAATGGAGTATTTCATCATCAAAGTTTTAATCTCAACTTTATAAAATGTACTGAAGTTAGAATATGCTTTTCTTTCCCCAAAAACTAGAATATTTTTAAGTTGATGAAATCATAGATACATTACTTATTTTGGGCGACCCACAGTTTCTTAATATAAGCTGAGAATTGTTGTTACAGCAGCCGGCACTAGAGTTTCTCTTGGGTTACAAACTTCCTTTATTCTTTTTAGGCCATTTAAGGTGGGAAGGAGAAGCCCTGAGGGCATGGCACAAAGGAGCCTGTGAAACAGTTTTAAATTGTCCACAGAAGAAGTAAAAGGAGTGAGGGTGGGGAAGGGCCATGAGAGAGATGGGGCACTCTGCAGGAAATGAGAAGGTGGACTGAAGAAGATGGAAGGGTGCCACCGGATGGAAAGGTGTATTAGTTATCTGTTGCTGCATAACAAATTACCCCAGAACTTAGTGGCTTAAAAAAACAGGTATTTATTTTCTCACAGGTTCTGTGGGTCAGGAATCTGGGTGCTGCTTAGCTTGGTGCCTCTGGTGCAAGGTCTCTCATGAGGTTGTGGTCCCGGCATCCGCTGAGGCTGAGGTCTTCTGTGAAGACTCAGTAGGAGAGGATCTGATTCCAGACTGACTCACCTGGTTGTTGCCGGGGTTTGATTCCTCGAGGGCTGGTGTGCTGAGTGAGGTGTGTGCTTCTCCATAGGCAGCTCACCACATGGCAGCTGGCTTTCTTCAGAGAGAGCAAGTGAGAGCGTGCACCCAAGACAGAAGCAACAGCCATTCTGTAACCTAATCTAGTACATGGCATCCCATCACCTTTGTCATATTCTTTTTGCTAGAAACAAGTCACTAAACCAGCCCATGTTGAAGGGTAGGACATTACACAAGAGCATGAATACCAGGAGGTAAGGATCACTGGAGACCATTTAGAAGCTTTCTGTCCCAGGTAGCCAATGAGAAATCCTCAGTGGCAGTGTGGCCAGGGGTATTTTAAGAGCAGGGATGGTAACTATCGAACTTTCATTGTTTCTATATCTGCTTCAGCCTCTTAAACATCAGCACTGACTCTTTCACCATCCATCAGGTGTTGGGAGATTGACATATCCCTTGAGGGGGTGGGGTGGGTGTGGGAAGGGTGTGGTTGGTGGATAGAGAGTTGGAAGTTTTCAGACTTTGATATTTGGTTGTCTCACTCTTTCATTACTGTATTTTCTGAGGCCTTTTGGAACATTCCCCATTAGTGACCATGACTCTGTCAGTTCTTTTTTTTTTTTTTTTTTTGACTGAGAGGGGGAACACAAGCAGGGGGAGTGGCAGAGGGAGAAGCAGGCTCCCGCTGAGCAGGGAACCGGACGTGGGACTCGATCCCAGGCCCCCGGGATCACGCCTGAGCCAAAGGCAGACGCTTAACGACTGAGCCACCCAGGCGTCCAGACTCCATCAGTTCTATTAGACCACTAGCATTCAGAAAAGTTAAAAAATATTATTCATGTTTTTCTAAAACAAACATCTCTTCTTGTGCATTTTTTAAGGTTATTTTTTAAGGAGCTACAAAAAGTAGGTTGTTGTTACTGACAAAGTAATCCACTCCTGAATACATTTACTCTAAAAAAATAGCTTAATCCTAACAGAAAAGGGAAAACCCTATACATACATACATACATACATACATACATACATACATACATACCTGCATACATATATTCATGTCTGAAACCATTTACGCATCTACTTAAGCAGTATTTTCTTTCCTTAACTGTGTATTTAAGGAATTCCCTCTGCTTCTTTACATTTTCTCTGATGTTGTTAAGGGCAAAATTTACACTAGATTTTAAATTGAAAAACATTCCTTTCATTCCTGCCTTGTTCCATTACTTGATTGATTACATTTTTTTAAATCTGCTAATGCTTATCACCCATTCTTAGGAAACGCAGTCTCCAGCAGTGATCTATCTTGATCTCTTTATCTGCTGTGTCACAAAGTCACATTACAACAGATTCTTGGTAATCTAAAAAATACCACGATGCTTCTAGGATAACTGACAAACCCAGTAAGAATTTCCTGCACCCACCTAAGCAGCTCTGCAGAAAAAAAAAACAAAAAACAAAAAACTAGGCTCCAACCAGATGTGTACCGCAGGCTGCTCAAAGCACAGTATGGCCAGCCCGGCTCCCTGGTGCTCCGTGATTTTGTCCTCAGTTTTGTGTTTCTGTAATGATCTGAAATAAATTAAAATGCACAAGAAGAGGGGTTTTCAAACATGAGAACCATGAGACGCTAGCACCTAATGGAATAGCACTCAATAGAGAAAAAAAAGCACAACGAGTAAAAGTGCAAGGGCCCCAACTCCCAACATTTATAGAAGAGGATACTCACCATGCGGTGTGCTTACCTCCCCTCAAGAGGTCTGTTCCTTCTCCATGTGATTTCTGTCGTCTGTTTTGCCCTTCTCTAAGCCACCTGAGCCAGTCAAGGACCCACAGGGTATTCTTCTACCTCCTCCAGCGCGTGGTATTTGAGAACAGACCTGGCCTCTGTTATGACCGTTTTGTGTAACCGCAGAGGGGGCGGGAGGAAAGCTTTCGAGAGCCTCTGCCCATCTCCCGTTGAAGCCAGTTTATTCGCCTCGTGCGCAGGGCGCGCTGGAATGTTTGGCAAGTGCAGCGCAGTGAAATGCGTCATTGTGCTGGTCTCCCAGCGCCTGTTTTCCCACGTAGGACATTCAGAATGTTCAGTTCCCTGGAAAATGTTCTAAAGAAGTTTCACTGTATTAGGCTTTGTCTTCTCCTCTTTCACAAAGCAGTCAGCTCTCTGTGGAGAACAGGCTTTCCTTTCCATAGGCATTTCTGTTGGCACCGAGCCACCTAGACTTGAGCTGCTGCCACTGGGCTACGGAGGAGAAAAGCGGGGGGAGGGGACGCCCTACAACCCACCCCCCCACATTCAATACACAGAAGGATGCCGACTTGAAAATGCCTATCCTTTTGCTCCTGAAAACATTGTCAAAGAAATGTGTTTACAACGATAAATAATAATTATTTTTAAGAAGCGAGATCATTTCCCAAATGATAAAGAATTCAAAAAAAATTATTTGACATCAGAATATAAAACAGGAGCTTTTAGGCTGAAATATGTGGTTGGAAGTCCTTAAAATATTGATGTCAAATGTTTAAGGTTATGTCACATACGTTCATCAGGCTTAAAAAACTTTCCCGATGACTGATTCTCACAGAAAGAAGTTTTCTGATTATGGGAAATTTACAAAAATAATAGGGATTTCTGAAAAATTACTGTCAAGAAAGATAAAGTAACTTCAGTTTGTCACATTTCAGTGGATTCTACATTCAACACAGAATAACTTATTTTTTTATATTTAGAAAAACAAGACACAGCTGGACCAATTAAGCCTTTTTTTTCCTTTCACTACACACAGAAGTCTGAAAACATTTTTATTGCTTTCCTGAAAGCACCACAATAAATAACTCGAAATTGTTGAGAAGTTGCAAGAAAGAAGCTTGAAATATGGAGATGATATCAAGATTCTCAGAGATCGATTAAAGAATGGAATGCAAACCAAGTGATTTTAAACACACTCACTTGTGTGATCCCAACTTGGGATTTTCAGTCAACTTTTCTTGAAAGTATTTGTTCTTCAGAATGTTTTGAATTTTTATGATTCTTTGGGAATATTGGTCACCTGTTGTCAATTTTTTATATTAGGTCAGGATCTACTCAAAAGTGAGTTAAAAGTCACATGAATTTTGTGTCTGTCTGGGAAATAGGATTTGACTCCCACAGATGTTATAGAGATCCCAAATATACATTGCAGTACATCACTGATATTTTCCCTGTCACAGAGGAGACAAAAGTACATTTGATACCGGGGAGGTCTGGGTAGGGAACCGGCACTGAGGTAAAGCTTACTTTTGACTCTAGAATTAAAGCTTCTTGATAGATACAAGGCAATCTTTTGACAACACATCAAGTGACTTAGACATTATTTTAAAAATTGTGCCTTGCTAAAAAGATGCCCTGCAGTGTGAACACATTGCTCTGGCCCTGTCCTGCTTTCTTTTGACCCAGCTGGGGAAGCAGTGGAAATAAAGTTAACGGTGGCATTAATCAAACCTCTCTTAATTTTGACAGCATCTGGATTTCATTCTTCTTACTGGGTGGCACTACCACTGATCTGTTTTATTTTTTGACTGTGCTTACTGATAACCCTGTCAGGATTGAGAAGTAGAACGACAGGTTGACCACTTAACTTTAGTATTGGTCTGCTGAACTGAATGGGAGAGAGAAGTGATTGCATTTTTAATGAACATGTATGATGTTCACGGTGGTATGAGTATAATAATAATTAAAAAGGGGGGATGGGAAAGAAAGGAGTGTGATTTAGGAGAATTTACAGATTCAGATAACCTTACAAGTAGATAAATATAAACACTTTTATTTTTAGTTGTAAAGAGGCTTCCAAGGAAATGCTTTTCCAAGAAAATGCTATTCTTTGCATTTTCTTACAGAAACATAAAAACAAAATGGCTATAGAATAGGGTAACAGTTTTAGTAAACGTGGTTTGAATTATGTTCAGACAAATGCGAAGTGATATGTTTTCTGGGACAGGTGTCTAGTACATAGATTTTGGTGTTCCTTGAAACTGTTTAGGATTTGATCTGGGCTTTTGGGAGGAGCTTCATCCTTCTTGCAAATCTAATACCACTAGACTCTAAGCTTACTCAGAGGAAAAGATTACCACCACCACTTCCTGTGCCTCCCCCCACAGTGCCTGCTACTCCCTCCACAATAGGAGCTAAGAAATATTGTTGCCTCAGTTACTGAAGGGTCACATTCAAAAGCACTTTCATTGGCAAAGGCAAAGTAAGCCCATCTACACTACGGTTATTTCTAACATCTCTTGCTGCTAATTAATGAAATCATATCTGCCATGAGATGTCACGTCTATTTAGAGTGGTGGAAATAGAATCTCTTTCTTTTATTGCCATTCTTCTTCCACTATTTATTTGTTTCCATAATCGCAAAAGCATCTGCCCAGTATTCATTACTCAGGTTTTCCTCCCAGCACAGTAAAACCGTCTGCAGTGTCTGAAGAGATGTGTTAAGCTCTAGTACCCAGCTGTGTGCTGAAATACAGTCAACCACTGGCGTGCTTATCACAGTTTCTTTGTGGCCCATTACTCTCTTTTGCATTACTATTGAATATTTACTAAGAGTGCCCATCAGCTCCATCCTTTGATTTCCTCTCCTTCGCAGGCAGCGCCCTGGTCCCCCATGCCTTCTAGCTGTCTCCTCTCTAGTTCCCTCCAGTTCAGGCTGCTGAAAAACCAAACACAACGTTTCTCCTGACATCACTTGATTCCCAATGGAACCCCCTCCCCCCAGAGAAAAAGTGAAAATGACTCAGATGGAGGGAAATAGAAAAGATGAGGAATCCAGGGGCGGATATTCAGACCAGGTGAGAGTCTGTTGGAGAAAAAGGAGTAGAAGACAGTGACATCACCTTTCCACTCTCTCTGGGAATAAGTCTGGGAAGGAGCCAAGTACACAGATTTAAGGCAGAGGTCTCACACTGGTGGCCGGCGTGCTGGGTTTGCACAAGGTGTCGATTTCATTTCTTTCTCAGATGTACCAATATTAAAATATCAGACTTGGTCTACAAATCTACGTGTCCAGATTCTCTTGAAAAATTGGAAGACCTGCACCCACATTGCAATGCTTCTCATGCCCTGTGATTTAAGGAGACCCTGAAAAGACAAAAACAAAGCCACACAATTCTGGCACACAGTAAAAGATTTATCTCCCCGGGTGCCACGAACTGCAACTACTCAGCTGTGCAGGTACAGCAGACTGAAAATGGGGAAAGGTTTTGGGCTTAGAACTCAGCTCCTCCACTTACTAACCGCAGAACCTTCTCGATGTGAGCCTCACGCTTTCTCTTCTGTAGACGCAGTAGTGATGCTGCTATTTGTCTTCACCTGGTTGTCCTGAGGATCAAATTAAAAAACAACAACAACAAAGGGTTTGAGTGAAAGTGCTGAGTATGCACAACATTGCAGGGCAGCTAGTTTTCATTGTTTAACTTTTTTGGGTTGTGGCATTTACGCTATGTGAAATTGTTTAAAATACAAATAGACATGGATGGGTAATGTATTGATTTACGAATGTATAATAACACCCAGGAGGACACAAGGATGGGTGTGGGCCAGTTAGGGCCCCTTAGGCACGGGACGCATCCCCTCATATTCCTGGGTTCCCTGAGCCCTCATCTACTTGTTTCAGATCCCATCCAGGGATCTAGCATGGTTCCTGAGAACTTGAAGTATGTCCTGTCTCTGAATTCCTCTCTATTTAAAGCCATTTCTGGAAGATACGGACCACGCTATTCCCTTCCTCAGGATTTTGTTCTCAGCAGATTGAAGCCATGAATGGCACAGGATCGGACAGCAAAGATTTTCTTTCCTTTCTTCCTCCCTCCCTCCCTCCCTTCCTTCCTTCCTTCCTTCCTTCCTTCCTTCCTTCCTTCCTTCCTTCCTTCCTTCCTTCCTTCCCTTTTTTCTTTTCTTCATTAGAAACAAATTCATACTGTAGCAGTTTTTATTCCAATATATCATCATTCCAACTCAACTCTTTCTTTAAAATTCATAAAATAACGATCTTCCTTCCCATTCCTGACCCTTTCACATTTTACGTGTTTGCAGGAAATGCAGCCCTAACTTCTAACAATTCAGAGAAGCCAGGGATCCTGTTTCCATGTTCTACAAGCCCATTCTGGCTGCCACTGTCACTTCTCACTCCACACCTCAGTTGTCTCTTATGCTAACACCTCTCCCCAATCCACTTCCCTCCCCAAACACAGACACATGCTTCCCTCATATTCCTCCGCTAACAGAAAGCTGTTGTGTTTAACAGTCTTTACTGAAGGATAGGCGGTCACAAAGGGACATTATACGTTGAATGGAAAACAACTTGAAACTTACGTTTTAAAAATCTTGTTTGTGGAGGACAGTGGGCATCCCCTCTGAGCACCCCTCCAGCCTGCCTCTGTCCTCTGGCTGAGCAGCTGGGTCCCTGAAATCCTCCTGTCTCCTCATTGTAGGAGGTGACATCTTTCAGGGCCTTATTGCCTAGCACTCCACCCCCCCCAACCCCTGCCCTCACCACTTATACAGAAAATGCTTCAAACCATAATAATCTCTACAACAAGCTCTCTGCTCCCACTGGAGACAGCATTTTTAATTATTGAAGAGAATATTGAACATCCCAGGCTGAGGCATCTCTATTTTTCTCTATTTCACTTATTCCCTTAGTTCAAGGCTTCCCCAAGAAAATCTGCATGTCTAAAAAGGCTTATCAAAGCAAACCGCCCCCTCCCCCACCCTGCCATAAAGTTTGAGTTTGCCTAAAGACCACATCTAACCTCAGCAGAAATGTTGAGGTCTGGGGTCACAGCATTTGGATGCTGTTCTATTTCAGGAGAGATCCCGAGGCTTCCTTAGACCTCCTTACTGAAGGGCACATTATCAGGAAATACCTGAAGAATTCAGGGAGAAGAAAAGCAAGTATTGCCCCCTTCCGCACATAGGTCTGTGGCCCGGCCTGCAGGACACATGGGTGCGTGGAATGCTCCCTAGCACGCTGATGACACTGTCTGATTCTTCCCTGCGCTTCTCCCTTTTGAGAATTTCCAAATGCCATAGGAAACAGAACCATATGAGAAAAACGCCGCAGCCAGAAGCATTCGCATGTGTAGCTTCTGGTGTCACAAGGAATTAAAAAAAAAAAAAAAAAGTCTCCAAGGGCAAGGTTTATATGGTGAGCATGGGTTTCAATTATGTTCCGATCAGGTTCTAAATTTCAGGATGGAGAGCAGAGAAGAAGGAGGGTATCCTTCTCCCCTGAGGACTGTGTGTTTTTCAAGCAAAGGATAAAGAAAGCTTTTCCTGCAAAGGCTGGCTTCCAGCTCCCATTGTAAATTTATGCCACTGACATTGAACAATAAGTTATTCACACCTGCGTCAGACAGGGGAGGAGCCGCTTGTCTCCGCTTAGACCTCACCATGCTCACCAGTGTTCCAACACCTCCCCCTCGTCCCCGTTCTTCATTTCCTTTCTCACTCCCAGAGGTATGTTGTATTTCATTTTAAAGTGCTTAGGGACTATAGCAATATGCACTATATAAATAATAAATGGAATGCAATAGAATTCAAATAGTCTTGGACCCCTGACTTTGGCTTATATCCCAAAACAGACAGATTTAGACATGCAAAAGCTGCTTCTCCGACAGGCTAGGTTCCCCCCACCCCTTTCTTAAAACTGTCATTTCATTTACTTATTGGGATTTTTGTGTGTCTGGAGGTTAGGGGAAGTTCATAGCCTTCCATCTCTGTTGTTTGTGGTGGATGTGTTCAATGGAGAATGTTACTGCATGTGAAAAAGAAAGACTACGGGCAGAGAAGGGAGAACAAGAGAATAAAGCATGGCATCCGATAGGGTAGAATTAAACAAACCACAATAAACACAGGCTTATTTTGTGCCAGGCATTGTGCTCGGGTGAGGGAGGGATACAAAGAGCATTGAGACATGCGCTCCGTTTCGAAAAGGTCTGTGATGCCCCATATATAGCCATCACATACACCAGCTGTGGTAAATGCTAGAAACGAGATGGTGGCAAAGGAAAAGAAGTTCATTTCAGCTGGGGAGATCAATCTGGAAAAGCTTCTTATTTGGGGGGTAGGTAGGATTTTGGAGACGCAAGAAACAGGCAGGCGATAAAAAAATAGAATAAGCAGAGGTGTAGAAACAGAAGAGCGACAGGTGGGCGTGGGGATCCATGGTGGGTGGGGTAAAGAAGGCTGAGCCCAGATCCAAGAGCAAAGAAAGACAGGAGTTCACATTAAGGAGGCCCTTCATTCTGGACTCTTTCAAATGAATTCTCATCTAATCTTCTAAACAGTCTTGCAAAATAGATACTATTGTTTTCACTGTGCAGATAAGCAGTTTGGAAGGTTAAGTATTAGCACAGGGATGGGACCCGAACCTGGGAGCTCGGAGTCTGCGCCTTGTACCCCCTCCTGGGTACTGCTGCTATCAATAGGTTCTTCCTATTGTCTTAGAGCCACAATTTAGGATTTGGAATTTGTCTGTAGACCAGTTGGAGCTATTGCAAATTTTTCAGGAAGGGAGAAATACAATCAGATCAGAACTTTAATATGTTCAGGTCTTACATTTAACAAAGGGCCTCTACAACAGGGGGCGAGGTGGGGCGGTTAGTAGGTAAGGAGGAGTGGCTCTCATTTCCTGACTGCCCTTTTATGATATCTGATAACTGATAATCTGATAGAAGGTTTTATAAATCATTCCCTAATAATCGGAAATTAATCTTAGTTTTTTTATAATCTGATGTATGCAGCAGCTGAAGTGACTTTTTTGTTTTTATTTGGTTCCCCAAAGATGAATCACATCAAAGACACCTGTTCCAAACTTAGTGCAAATTAAAATCACTAAAACATTCATTCAGTGCTAGAGAACTCTGCATGGTCGATGGTAGAGAAATTAGAAGGGTCATTTGAAAAAAGTAATTTGAAATTCAAGATCAAGTCCTAAAAATGTTCATTTTTGGAAATTTAGAGTAAGACAATACCTCAGTTGAAGAAAACTGTATAACCAAACATATTTATTGTCTCATTATATTATTTTTTATTATGGAATAATAGAAAATAAATGATAAGAGTGCATTCACTTAATGAGATATTATGGATTTATTAAAATGAAAGATATCAGCACCAGGTCAGAATATGGAAATATTTATGCTGTAATATTAAATAAAAAAAACTGAGTATACGATTATGATTTCTTTTTTAATTTTTAAGGGGGGGGGCAGGCAGAGGGAGAAAGAGAAAGAGAATCTCAGGCAGGTTCCAGCCCAGTATGGAGTGTGACATGGGGCCTGATCTCACAACCCTGAGATCATGACCTGAGCCAAAATCAAGAGTCGAACGCTTAACTGCTGAGCCACCAGGTGCCTTATAATTTTCTAAAAATCACTATATCTATTAGGAGCTACAGAAGAGTGATGTGTAAAATGGTCATTGTATTGGCTTGGGCTTTTTTTTTTCCTTTGAAACTCTTGTTTTGTTATTTTGAACAGTTTCTAGTGGTATTATTTTCTAAATGTCATGGTTGCAGGCAATGGCAGCTGGGTGGAAGGGGACAGAAAACCTATCGCTAAGAATAGTAATATCACCATAAAAAAATGAAACTTTGCCATTTGCAATGACGTGGATAAACTAGAGAGTATTATGCTAAGCAAAATAAGTAAATCAGAGAAAGACAATTATCATATGATTTCACACATTTGTGGAATTAAGAAACAAAACAGAAAATCATAGGAGAGGAGAGGGGAAAATAAAACAATACGAAACCAGAGAGGGAGAAAAACCATGAGAGATTCTTAATCATAGGAAACAAACTGAGAGTTGCTGGAGGGGAGAGAGAGGTGGGGGGATGGGGTAACCGGTGATGGGCATTAAGGAGGGCATGTGATGTAATGAGCACTGGGTGTTATATACGACCGATGAATCACTGAACTCTACTTCTGAAACCAATAATACACTGTATGTTAATTAATTGAATTTAAATTAAAAAAATAAAAAATAATAGTAATATCAAATCACAACTGACATTTTTTATGCTAAGTACTAGCAAAAGAAACACAGTTTTTGTTTTATTTTGCCCTTCATCACTGAATATTTATATTGTTAAACCAGAAGTATTTCATATTGAATGAAGGGAAGATACAAAACTTCCTTTTTAAAATACATGTCTTGCTGTGCCTGGGTTGCTCAGTCGGTTAAGCATCTGACTCTTGGCTTCAGCTCAGGTCATGATCCTGGGGTTATGAGATCGAGCCCAGAGTGGGGTTCCATGCTTGGTGGGGAGTCTGCTTGGGGTTCTCTCCCCCTTTTCCTCCCCCCATTCGCACATGCTCTCCCTCTCTCTCTCTCTAAAATAAAACTTAAAAAAAAAAAATAAAGTGGGGGCGCCTGGGTGGCTCAGTTGGTTAAGCGACTGCCTTCGGCTCGGGTCATGATCCTGGAGTCCCGGGATCGAGTCCCACATCGGGCTCCCTGCTCAGCAGGGAGTCTGCTTCTCCCTCTGACCCTCTCCCCTCTCGTGCTCTCTATCTCTCATTCTCTCTCTCTCAAATAAATAAATAAAATCTTAAAAAAAAATAAAGTGTATGTTTTGTATTTATAATTAGGGAAATTTTCACTTTACATTTTCTCAATTGTGTGTGTCTTCATCTGTCTGAATATGTTTAAGGGCAGCTTTGCCTAATGGGAGAGAAGTGGATAAGCGCTTTAAAGTCTCTTTCAGGTGTACGATTCTGTGACTATCATTCTAGAAATTTACAGCTATTACAGGATAAAGAAAATAAATAGCTGTAAAGGAAATAATGGAAGCATGGCTAAGACTGGCTTATTTCTAGATAAAAGCATAATTATAGAGGACGATATACCTTTTTTATTTTAATTGGCACATTTATGGAGATGTATAATATAGAAATAACTGAAATAATAACTTGAATAGTATTTTATAAAGCACATACCCATTATCTTTACAGTTTTACATAAAGTAAAATACTGATCCACAAATGGCTAATAATACCTTTAATTTGCTTTCCCACTTTAAGTTTAGTATAATCATTGTAACAAAAATACAGTGGTTAAAAAAAAAAGTCTAAGTGCAAGTGTCATTGTGATTGGTACTTTACAGAATAATACGCCTTGAACACAGACCTAATCTGTGGGAGTTTATGTTCTAAAATGGATAGCATGAATGTAGACATATATCATAGGAGAACTCAGTAAAATGAAGAATGAAGAGAGAAGAGATGACAGCATGAGTGGTAGTGTGCTGCTAGGAGACACATATGAGTTGCAAAAGTAACACAGAGTAACTCTTGCGTATGCGCTGGAATTCTTTAAGAGGCTGGGATTAATGTCTGTTCTTTGTCACAGACCCAAGAGAGCAAGTTTTCCTGAGGTTCCACATTCTGAAATATGAATATGAATCTAGTAATGATAAAATATGGGATCAATTATTTTTAACATACCGTAAAAGCTGATGAATTGAGTTTAAAATGCAGATGAGTTTTGTGAACGCATGCATGGGACAATGGGGGAGAGATACTTTGTGAGCAGGGAGGGGAGACCATCACAGGGTTGACTGATAAGACATAGCTGATTGGCTTTCAAAAGGTGGGGCAGGGGCCTGGAATGGCTCTGTCCCTCCCCATGAGAGGTATACAAATATTAGGTACTTGGCCATGGAAGCTGAACTCAGAGATTCTTTGCACTGAGAGAAAGCACACGGGCGGAGCACAGAGTACTCTCCAGTCATGTTAAGGCCCAGTTTAGATCTAAGGTGACGCATCAGGGGCCCCACCAGGTACAGAGCTCAGCACAGTAAATCCTGCCGTAGGTGGGGTGTCCAAGACTTCTGCCAGGCCTGACTGTTGAGCAAAGGACCACCACTTGGGTGGGCCAAGTTACATTTCCATAGGAATGGAGACTATGCTCTGAAGTTGCCATAACAGGGACCAAGACAAGATTTCCAATTCTACTAGCCAGCCCAAATAAGAGAATGTACTCAGGAGTCACAACTTTAGTGAGGAGTCCATTTACCGTGATGGGACAAAGGGACACAGTTCAGAAGCCTAGTGGAGAAAGCAGGGGTGCTGCTTCCCAGTAGCCCAATAAGGAGATGCATACTAAGTGCCTAGTGAGGATCTTGGTCCTCTCTGCCCCAATCAGGAACTAAAGTGGAGCCGAGCCTAGAATGGTGTCAGTGGACTGGCTCTTATAGCAGGTGTAATTCACTGTCCCTGGAGCTGGAACTGGAAGTCCAATGTTTAAAACTGGGGGCTAAAAAGCAAAAATGTTACTCTCCTAAACATTGGAAGAAACTTCTTAACAATGGTGGCTTGAATAAGGGATAGTGGACAGAGGTAGTGTAGACCAGGAAGATAAGGCGTTTTCCGAATAGTTGTATCTGGAAGGGGCTGTGAACGCTTAAAAATCTCAGGGACTTTAGGGTAGCCAGAGAGGTGGGGTCTGCAGTGTCATCCTGGGATTTGATCCTGTGCAAAGCGCACCAACTTGTGACATTCCTTAACCATATGTAAATTCTAGAGTATATTAAATAATGTAACATATCTGAGGATGCTGACCACGGGGGACAAGTTGGGAGGAAAGGAATGCAGCCACAAAACAACAGAAAAAAACCTGAGGCTCTGAAGTTTGGCCCCTGCTGGGAGAATCCCCCCGCTGCGCAGACCCCAGCTGAGAGAGCTGGGCCCAGGTCTGTTTGTCTCTCCCCCGGCCCCTCGGAACCCGCAGGCCCGACACCCAGAGGCCTCCATCCTCCTGGAACACACACATTTGCCTCGCCCCGAGACCAGGGATGGTATTCCGGGATGCTCCTTCACGGTGGGCAGGGAGAGACCTTGGAATGGAGTCCCCCATTAATCCTTTGAAACAAAATGAGGGGCTTGTAAAAGAACTGAACACGAAAAGATAGATCTGGAACAGCAGGTGCACAGTGGAAACGGAAGGCATGCCTCTAGGAAAATTGCAAATGTCTTACCGTTGCTGGCAGGTGCCTAGGGGTGTTGAGAGAGAGGGGGCTGACATCAGCAGTGGCAAATAGTGGTGGCCCAGAGGCTGGCAGAGACCAGAGAACCCAGAGACAGCGGGGACGCCACAGCCCACGCCTCCAGGAGCAGCAAGTGACAGCACCCAGACCAGGTGTGTGTGGACCACGCTGGACCTCAGCGGAACTTTCCTGGCTTCCAGGAGGAGACAGGACCACCCAGACACCTTGCCAGGGGAGAGAAGGAGGTTTGGCGATTCCACTCTGAGCAGCTACAAATCAGAGGCGATTTTTTATTATCTTTGAAGGTTATTCCTTGACTGTCTCCTGCCAGGCTGCTATGGCCTAGAAAGCACGCCTTACGAGGACTTGAAACTAAGATCATTGGCTGTAGTTGCAATATTAAAGCAATTTAAGTCGTTTCATATTTTTCCTTATTAATGAGCCACTATTTTAAAACACCTATTACATGCTGATCACTATCATAGCAGAGGCTATTTATACATTTAGGGAAGACTTAATGATCCCTCTTTTTAGGTAAGGAAATTGACACTCAGAAAGATAGACTGAGTCAAACCCAGTCTGGTGCCTAGGTCTCAGACCCAGGTTTTCCCCACGGTTCCCCCCATTTTCCTTTTACTGTGAAAAGTGTGGTGTCCCAACTCTTAATCACCTCACCCACCTATCTTGGCTAGTCCTAGAGAACTGCTTGTGATTCACTGTCTATGTTGCTGATCCATTTATCTTTAGTTCATTCAGGCTGCTTGCATTTTTTTTATAAAAAGTAATCTCTAGGCCCAACCATGGGGCTTGTACTCACGACCCCAAGATCAAGAATCACATGCTTTGCTGACTGGGCCAGCCAGGCACCCCTGGCTGATTGCATTTTTCAATGCTCCGTACAAAACAGAGTTGATAAAAATATATGAAGGCATTACCATTTGGGTTAAGTTTATCTATTTATGACTCAACCCCACAAAGATAATTGCAGAATGAAATGTCAGAGCAGCTTTGCAAGCAAAGTTTCAATGCTTTTGTTTTAAAGATCAACAAAAGAGAGATCCTGAGCAAAAGTAGAAGGCTTCTTACAACGTGCACTGAAGGCTGGACTGACTCAGTAGGTTATTTAGCTTCATTGTGTTCTAAAAATAAATAAGCTTGTATTTAAGAGGGTGGTATTTTCTTGTCTTTTTCCCACTAAAGTTTATTCCTTAAGCTTTAGTTTTTATTTGTTTATTTAGGTACTTGCAGGGATAATGTCAAAAGACAGCCATAAGAGTATTAACTGTGATATTTGTAATTTATGACTATGTATTATTAATAAGAGTTGATGAATAAATAATGAATAGCAAGATGAACAATGAATATTTATTTTCAAGTCAACAAAAATAGGTTTGAGCAATGGTTAGAAGAGAGTGATTGAGGCCTGCTGTGTCATGGGTTGAATTCTTCAGGTTTTTCCAAGGCTAAAGGATCATATGGAACCAGAAAAGTGTATTAAAAATTTTTTTAATATTTCAAATGAGTTATCTCTAAAGACTTTCCAGAAAAGAAACTTGTAGGGAAATAAAAGTGACCTCTTACTAGCTTCACTGCTCTTCGCTCTCAGAGCTCATTTTACTATTTAAAAGCCAGCCCTTCATTATGTCTTTTATTTTAATTTGCAAAATGACAAGTCAAGTAAGCTAGAAAAGAATGAAGGAATTCAGAACTAAGGAAAATCACATTTCTGATGTCAGTGATCTTGGAATTCTTCATTGTTTCTTATTTGAAAGAAATATGGATGAATAATATTTTTCTCCTATACTACTCAAAAACTGTGCTAGGAGGATTGTTTTAGAAGAGCATCATTGGCTTTTCATGTTAAGTTTTCTCTAACATTTATAGGGTTTAGGCTGTTCTCTCTCAAGTTCTATTATTTTAATCATATTGAAAATATATTAAATATAAATTGAATTAAATATTAAATATATATGTTCAGAATATATAGAGTAATAAACAGAATAATGTTTTAAAACCCTTTTCGTGAAAATATCATAGTCTAATTCTATTGAGATTAGTCTTTAACCTGTGATGTAGTGTAGATTTTTCAAATCAAGTTCCACATATGGAAGGGATATACTTGTGTACCGAGGGGATGAAAGGAAGCATTGATTAGCCCTCAAGTTACATTAATGTAATACAACATTGCGTTTTCCATTTGATTCTATACCTTTGCATTAATAATGCATGCAATTATTTGTGGACACAATTTTTTACATTCCTAGGAAGATGTATGTGGTCAGGGCACCTCCTAGAAGGTTTCAAATTATACCTACTCACATAAATGGTATGGCTACTCCTGTATGGGATGCTCCCTAGTACCTAGCCCGGAGCAATTTACACTTTGGTTTTGGAAGGCCCCTGTGCAAAGGTGTCTTTCTAGTTCCTCTCTAAGCAGACTTTCTTTTAAAACTCTGTCTTAAGTCGTCCTTTCTGGCTTCTATAACAAAATACCATAGAGTGTGTGGTTTTAAAACAAGAGACATTTATTCTTCCGGAGACTGGAAAGTCCAGGATCAAGGCATTGGCAGATTCGGTGTCTGGTGAGAGTCTACTTCCTGATTTGTAGATGACCATTGTCTCTACTTTCTCTGTCCTCACATGGTCGAAAGTGCCAGGGATCTCTCTGGGGCCCCTTCTATAAGGGCACTGATCCCGTGAATGAGGGCTCAACTCTCATGATCTACTCACTTCTCAAAGGCCCCAGCCCATCCCTAAATACTCTCACATTAGGAATTAGGCTTCAATGTGTGAATTGGCTGCAGAGAGGGAGTGGAGGGGTCTCACACATTCAGTCTATAGCAACTGACCTGATTTTGAATATTTGACAATGAATAGAGACCCAATTGCAGCCCCTATTTTGGAGAGGGAGGGTGGTGGGTAGAATCTACTCTCCGTCTTCTAAATAAATGTCCTGGATATGTCTAGACGAGTTCATCATAACCTGAGTTTCCTACCATGAGGAAGAATGCCCTTTCAGTAGCTTTTCATAGTAAATAAAACTGAGATTTTTGATGTATTTATTCATTTAGTAAGTTTTTTAAAAGCTGTTTTTCTTGGGGCACTGGGTGACTCAGTCTGTTAAGCGACTGGCTCTTGGTTTCTGCTCAGGTCATGATTTCGTGACTGTAATGATCTCTGGTCGTCATGAGATCAAGCCCTGCTTTGGGCTCCACTCTCAGCATGGAGCTTGTTTGGGATTCTCTCTTTCCTCCCCCCAACCTCCACCCCGGCCCTCTCCACCACACATGTACTTTCTCTCTCTCTCTCTGTCTCTAAAAAAAATAAAAAATAAAATAAAAGCTGTTTTTCTCTTTACAACATAAGCTCCCTAATAATTGAGGGTATTTGCATTTTAGAGACTGAAAGTGTTCAAGCACAATATTGCTTTCCTTTTTCTCCAGGCATGGTTGGAAGTGAAATTATGTCGTGTTAATTATGTGTTTAGAACTGATTTTAAATAGATAACCAAAGGGGATTTGTATCCCTATATTCATTGCACTTGAATAGGTTCTAATTGAAAACAAGTCTAAGAGTTTAAGAAATGAAACTTGACTGATTAAAACACTGTGAGGTATAGAAAACTCATTTGGGGAGCTGATTGGCGTTGTCTTCTGTGAGTTTCATGAAACAGGGAAAAATCTTCTCAGAAAAGATTGCTTGAAAAACACAGGAAAAAATGCTGCATCTGAATAAGTAAAACTCAAGCAAGGCCTTCACATGGTTGTGCTAGCACTCTATAGTGAGAACAACATTGAAGGGCATTTTTCGTGTAACAGTTTCTCCTTTCCCCTCATCCCTGTTACGACGCTGCTTCTAGGCAGCACGACTATACCTCCCAGCCCCCACAATCAGAATCAATGCCTTGCCTTCCTTTCCCAAACTTCAGCTCTCCTTTTGCCTCACACCATGTTTTCTGGCTTATTTTTTCCTTCTTATGTCTACCTAATGCATATACTCTTGACAAATTACCTGTATCGATCTAGATAACTTTCAAGAACAGTTGAGTAGGCATGGTTAAAAAGGGAGACCAGATTATTAAATGGTTAAAAGTTACTAAATAGTTTCTCAAGGGAAATGGTTGATAACTACTTGAAGTTTTATTGCAAGTGTTTGGGATAACTCCTGCCCTCATAACCCTGAGAGCTATGAAGATCATTTCAAACATGTGGCTATCAATCTTTTATAGATAGCATCTTCATGTGTTCTGCATCTCTTCTCAGGTTGAGGTAGTTCCATGGAAACCATGACAAAGGCTAAATTCAGCTAGAACTATTTGCTGTGATCTGTGCCACATGTTAAACACGGTTCTTGCCTTCCTTCGGAGCAGGAATGAGGTAATCTGAAGAGGGAGGAGCATTCTAAAGACATTGTAACCCATTCACGTTAATTGCAAGGGTCATGTCTTACAATTTTGCTATATGTTGGACCTTTTTACGCCCATTTCACAGATATAGAAATTGAGGTCATGAGAAGTTAAACTACTTTCTAGGGGTCACACGTGTAGGATTTAAATTGGGGCAAGTCTGATGGCAGAGTCCTCTCTGCCATGTGACCTCCAGTCATTAGTGACTCCGTATGCATCTTTCCTTCCCTCATTACCTAGGTCTTTCTCAATGTTCCTAAATATCTGCTACCTTAGTGACACCACATACATAGTCTTCTTCATAATCCCAAAATTGTTTTAGCAAAATTTTAAATTTTTCAGTCTTCCAAAATTCCAGTTACATTTTACACAACTTTCAATTCCCAGAAATATGACATATTATGTAACTAGAGAAATCTTTTGCTATAAAACACCTGTAACTGCTGGAAAGAAATAACTAACACACAGCTGATTTGTAAAGTGATACCTGCAGGAGACAAAAATAGTTAGTAGAGGAGCTGTGGGAGCTGCAGTCCTGTAGAGGGGTTGCTGGTGTGGCAGGAAAAATGTGCTTTTCTAGATGGAGGAGTTTGGAATTAGATGTCCTTAGGATGTGAGTCCTTAGGCTCTGGGGTCACGCAAGAGAGTTAGAATCAGTAAATCTGCATGAAGTCAGGACCCCCCAAAAGCCATGTCCTTCGTGAAAGCATGGGCCATTAAAAAACCTCAGCAACTCCTGAGGTGCTCATTGAGTCCACAAAGAAACCTTTCAGCTTAGAATCAGAGTGGAAGGACATGGTCTCTTCCCTGAGAATCTATAACCTTATGGCTGTCTTACTCCGGTTTAGGATTTGAATTTATACCAGGGTGTGGCAAACATTTTCTGTGAAGAGCCAGATGGTAAAACAGTATCAGCTTTCTGGCCCTTATAGTCTCTAATGCAGCTATATGCAACTCTGCCATTGTAGAAGGAAAGTTGCCGCAGACAATACGTAGACAAATGAGCACAGTTGTCTTTCAATAAAACTTTATTTATAAAAATAGATGGTGGTTTGCCGAATGCCGATTTACACTCTCTGCCTGGCCCAAGTATCTCTAAGTCAAAAAATTGATATAAAAATTGGTCCTGTCTAGTGAAAACCCTAAGGCTCCTGGAAGAAGCAAACATAAAAACTGTTGTGAAAGGACACCTCGTTAGCTCAGGCTGTCAGGGATTCCCATGCTGAAGATGAACACACATTCCCAAATACAAAGCATACAAGTAAACAGTTCGCCATGTCTGAGAGTCAGCAGATACAACACAACAATTAGGTTTCCTGAGAACTTCAGATAACAGAACTATTAAATAGGGACTATAAAGTAAATATAATGTGATTAACGGCATAAAAGAAAGACTGTAAAGTATGAGAAAATAATAAGAGTCTATGAAAAACCAGCATACAGATTTGAAAGAAATAATTGAATACAATTTCAATAAATGAAAAACTGAAGTAATTGAAATGAAATATTAATAGAAGAGTTAAGGAGCTGAAATGAGACTTGATAAATTGCAAAGCAGGCCTGAGGGAATTACCTGTATATCATCACTTGGAGGGAGGAAGAGATGGAAAATATAGGGGAGAGAGGTAAATGGGGGGCGCACAGCTGGCTCCGTTGCTAGAGCATGTGACTCTCGATCTCGGGGTCGTGAGTTCAAGCTCCATGTTGCGTGGAGAGTTCACTTAAAAAAATACAATAATTAAACGTATCTGTTCTCTTTTTAAAAAGCGAGAGAGAAAGAGAGAGAGGTAAGTTGGGATGGAGAGGAAAATTAAAAGGTTTAACTTTCAACTACCCTTATAAAACTTTTGGGTCTATAAAAAGAAAGAATCAAGGGAATGGGAGAAATGTAATATTTAAAGAGATAGCACCTGAAGAATTTTTAGAATTGCTTAAAAGACATACTCCTTAGATTCATGATTCACAGTGAGTCCCAAGCAGTATAAATAAAAAATGCATTTTAGTGAGATTGCAGAACAAAGACAAAGAGAATAGTTTAAAAGTAATTCGTGAAAAAGAAATTAGCAACAAAGAATGATAATTGAAATGATACCAGACTTCTTACAGTAACAACAGAAGCCAAAGACAGTGGATTAATTTCTAAGTACTAAAAGAATGTCTATGTCAGAGTTCTATATCCAGCAAGACAATCATTTGAAGGCGAGAAAAAAATGAATATTTTAGATCACCATTTCATACCACGGATCATCTTATTCTTCTTAAAGTCCCTCTTCTTCCTTTCCTCCACTTCCTCTTTATCCCTTTCCTTTAGGTTAGGATGGCTGTGTTCCTTCCCACCAAACTGTGAACATTCCAAGAAATCCTACCTTGGCTCTCTGTTCTTTGTCATTTACCTTCAAGGCTTCGATTCTTTGTGACTTGCAGATTCACATTTCTTTGGCCCATATCTCACTAAATCTCCAGTCCTGGGTCATAAGGCAACAGGAAATGTCTAGTTGATCATATGACTAGGTTTAGAGTAACATTGGCCAATCCCCAGCTCTCCATGGGGCCACCAGCGGCAAAACTAGGTATCCTTTCCAATGTCCGTGCATCTTTCAGTGCCATCGCCAGCTTCCCGTTACCTACTGTTAAAACTCACGAGTCATTGCCCCTCTTTCCCGCAATTCTCATAACCAGTCTGTTACTACAGTTCATTATATTTATTTAGAATAAAAATTTATTCTTATTATACCTTCACCCAATTTAAGTATTTTGTCTCTATATTCCTGAAAAAGTCAATAGTCTTTATTGAGCTCCCTGATTTCAGTCTCTGTCTCTTCTGATCTAGTCTGAAGACTGTATTGCCAGGTTACTAACACTTTCTTCTTGATAATCACCTCTCAGCTTCTCATTCTTCATAAGTAGAATTCTAGCTTTATCACGCTGGCATTGAAATGCCCCTATATTCTGGACCTGTAGTTTGATCTCACTTTATCGATTTCATAATTCCCCTTAGCTACTTCCCGCATTTTATTCTGGACCATTCTGTTTTTCCTTCCTTAACTATGTTTTTGTTTCTTGTCTTAGATTTCACGACCTCAGGACCTTGTTTTGTCCTACGCCAAGACTGAAATGTTTTCTGATAACTGTATGAGCCCTCTAAGTAACATAATTATATTGTAACGGGGGCTTTATAGGGACTCTGTGTATGTGTGTGTTCCACATCTTTACCTAAATAAAAAGCCTGAACTTGAAGAATGGTCCTAATAGGGAGGACTTCAGAAAAATTGGCAGACTAAGGGAAAGGATATTCTGGGAAAGACAGAGCCTTTGTGGTTCCCCAAATCACATCACTAGAGGATGTCTTTATTCCTTGGTTGTCCTGGATTTAATGTCTGAGCCCAGTAGATTAAAGTTCTTTGATGATTAAAAACAATAGCAACAATGTTTTCTATCAATTTTGCGTCTTATTCTCCCTTCTCTGTATCCAATTTTGGGTACATAGAAGGCATTTAATAAATGCTGGCTGAATAAATACCTAGGCAGCGTTTTTGAGGATTGTAACACAGTTTTATGAATCTTCCACTTGAATTGAAGTAGATCCTTTGGGAGCCCCTCCAGGGCTCATAACACAACACCTCTGAACAGATCTTTCATCTCCTCAATTACCATCGCCCCCATGTTGGTCCTTCCTAGAAGGCATTTCCTTCTAAGAAAAATTAAATAAAAAAATTAAATCCCAGCTCTGGCTCCTTTCACTTTCTCTTGGGATACTTTTGGGAAATTAAGCAATGGCAGAGGTCTTTAGGAAATGTGGGTTTATGTTTTTAACTTATTTTCTATCAAACACTGATACACCTTGATGTAAAATCAGTATTTTTCTTATACTTTTTAGAAGCTCATTTTTATCAGTATAACCATGACATGTTTATTTTTTTTCTTCAGTTGCTTTTTCATCCCCATGAGGCAGACAGCTGAGATACTTCATACAAAGTGGAATATTCTTGACTAAAATTCTAAATTTTGTCTCCATTTTGTTAGACTCCGACATTCACAAAAGTGGCCTCCCCCTGTCTCCCACAGTCTATGGGAAAGCTTTGGAACTACAATAGCAGATCATGTGTTTAATACTGCAGGGAACAAAGCATGTAATATTTTAAGCACCATTACTCTAAAAGAAGACAATGACTGTTAACCTCTTGCAAGACACCAGCAAAGAGGTGGTATGCTTTTTTTTTTTTTTTTAACAACAATTAATCATGACACAAGGACTCAGACTGGGGGAAAGGACAGATGGTTCTTGTTACAATCTGCCCCTAACGTGACTTACCATGCCCTACCATAAATAGAATGTTTGTATCAAAACTGTGAGAAAGAAAGAATCATTGGAGATAAAAATCTGCAATAGTTTATACTACCAAATTGTTTAAAACCACAATTTAATGATGAGTGTATTAATAATACTGTGAATACAGTGGGGTCAGAAAAACTTTTGGCATAATAAACATCAACAGTCATCAAGTATTTGACTGATTCAAAGGTAATATAGGTACTCATGAATGATAGAATGTAAATATGTTTTAAGTTATTTTTTGAGGCACAGTTTAATCCGACCATCATATTATCTGGTATGACCTTGACAATTCCATTCTAAGCTTATGTTGCTTTAATAGTTCACTAAGCTTTGACTTACATGGAAAAAAACTTCTCTGAAAGGTGATTAAGCTTTAATGCCAGAAGGTCCCTGGACATTTTCAAATGTAAAGATACACATATGGTTTGGAAGAACCTTAAATTATTAATTGCAACCAAAGGATAGATATGTGAATATTTTGCCAACTTTGTAGGTATTTCTTAGCTTGTTCATACATCCATACGTCTTACTGGATTGTCCTCAATATGGCAATATGTAATGTAATGCAGTATGCGGGGAAGGGTGTTCTAAAACAGAGACAGACTTTTATCACTTAAATGTGTGTATACCCATATAATCAGAACGTCCAGTGTTCTGAAAGATAGGGTGATAATTCTGTGGGTGGGAGAGTACGTGTTTTTGTGGTGATTATTTGTTTTTATGAATGCTTTGGAAGGGAGAGTTGCCAAGGGGGAGCTCCTCTCCTAAGGACTCTGGACGGCGTGCTGTAACCATTCTTTCTGGAGCCACGCCAAGCCTCAGTGGTCAATGATGATGATGAGCACTACTGGCAACAGGGTTTTCAGAAACAACAATCAAACAGACGCCATTTGTTGCCCCATGGCTTGAGTCCAAGAAACATTTTTGTCTCTGGATGATCAAAGCACGGTCTGATAGGCTAAGAATACAATAATTGGTATAATTAGCCAATAATTTTGCAGCAAAAAAAAAATGTCATTAGTGACTGCTAGCTAACTCATTTACATGCTAGTATGGTGGGGGGGGGAGAAAGGCTTTCGAGGCTTAGATTTTTTTATGGATATCAGAGTTATTTCCAGCTTTAGTTGTGGTTGGAATAATGTAAAGGAGATTGTGCATAGGTTATGTCATCAGAGAATCCTGTGATGTGGCTGGTAGAACCTGTACACGGGTTTCTGGTACCTCAGTTCCAGTTGTCCAGAGTGACCCTTCCCTTGAGGCTCTATGGAGGACAAAGGGCTAGGGGCGGGGAGTAGCCTGGGATTTATAGGATCTATTATTTGCCCACAAGAAAGAAGAGTCAGGACACCTGCCACCTTTCATGATCAAGAAGCAACACAGCTATTTCTATTAAACTAAACCAAACATATGGGGCAGCAATGACAAACTCATTGTGAAAGAAAATGAAGCAAGTTCCTGGATGTAGGCCCTTCCCAAACCCTGAAAACTAATTTAGGAACATCCCTAATATGTGAATCATTGCCCCCTTCCTGTTCACATTGGCTACCTGAAAATTCTTTTTTCTTTTGTCACCATGAGGAAAAGAATTATCTTTCTCTGTTGGCCCAGTAGGAGAGGAGGCTGGAGCATTCCATGCCTACTCTCCAAACTGCGGAGTTGTGGTGGATAGCAGTTTGGGAAATAGGGAGATATTCCAGCATTCTGGGTTGCAGGGTGCAATGTTGCCATTTTCCCTCAGGAACAACAGGGAACTACAATTTTTTGGTGCAGCTACATGGGAGTTAGTAGGCTTACAAGGCCTGCTGGAAATCTAACCATTTTTAACATGCTTTCCCTAGAAATATTTTCTTCTAAGTTCCAAATGAATTCACAAATGTCCATCTAGAGAGTAAAAAAAAAAACAAACAAATAACAGCTGATAAATTGAGGAAAACTTGGATTTGGATGTCTCCCTTGTCCATCCTCTCCTTGGGGGACAGGTTTCCAATGTTCTCCAACCCTCCTTCAGGGTTTTTTTTTTTTTTTTAAGATTTTATTTATTTATTTGACAGAGAAAAAGAAAGAGAGCACAAGTGGGGGGGAGCGGCAGGTAGAGGCAGAGGGAGAAGCAGACTCCCCGCGGAGCAGAGAGCCTGATGCGGGGCTCCATCCCAGCGCCCTCAGATCATGACCTGAGCCGAAGGCAGAAGCTTAACCAACTGAGCCGCTCAGGTGCCCCAGGGTTATTGCTTGATCTTTTCTTTTCTGTTACGGCGTTTTAATGATGTTCATTGTTAATTTTACAAATTCTTATTTCAGTGTCCCAAGTTCTTCCCAAGAGAACCACTTCACCGGTAATGATATAAATGCTCAAAAACTAAACTTAGAATTTTAGTGAAAAGATGTGCTTTGATAAGCACAACAAAAAATCGTGAGTAGTGTTGGCTTACTACTTCTAAATGTAGGAAGGTAAACTATTATTAATATTTATAAGCCATTTCGTATCTTTTCAAAGGCTTTGTTAGCCTCACAATGGCTCTGCCAGGGAAGTGGGTGACAAGGTTTGTTAACACATAGAAAATTATGGTAATGGAGTATACACCGCATTCGTCTTTTGTGCCACCTTTGTACTTTTCTTGAATCCGAACAATGTCACACCTATGGAGGGAGGTCACTCTATTTAGGAAAAGTAAATTTTCTTCTCTTATTCTACCTAATATTCATTAAGGCTCTCTTCAACCCATAAATAAGTAAATAAATAAAATTCCACAGTGGGTAGTAAAGCCAAAATACCATTATTAATCATTGTTACCTAAACATACTAGTTAATTTAAAAATGAGAAGAAATGAAAGTTCTTTTTTTGCAGACCCACCGCCATCCCACCTCTCACCGTCCACCAGTCATTTTCCCCTCTGGGAAATAATCTGACTAGGAATGTGTCCAAAATACCTCCTGAAGCAAATTGAATTTCGGTAGAGGCTTTCTGGAGGCTCTGGTAATAAAAAAGCCCATTGATTTTTATGTATATATAGATCAGCACATTTTTAGTGCATTTCTTCCAGCATTGCTGAATTCTGAATTCTTTGAAACAATTGGATTCAAATAGTAGAAACATATCAATTTGCAAAGTTTTACCATTGTTTTAATCAGTACTTTTGATCTTCTTTGTTGTCTTTTTTTTTCTCAGTTGCATGTAACAGAAACTCCAATAGGTTCAAGGAAAAAAAACCACAGTGTATTTGTTCACATAATGGTAAAGGCAATTGTAGAAGAGAGCTGAAGGGACTAGGGGCTCAGAGTTTGGAACTGAGCACAGTGACGCCAAGGCCTCTTAGTGTCTTCTTTCTCTCCTTCATTCCTACCTGTCTCTGCTGAGCTCCATTCTGCAGAATATTCTACTGGGAATAGAGAGATTGGCTGCAGAGAGCCCCAATGTTACATTCAACAGTCTTTAGGAAGAAGAGGGCCGCCTTTACCTCTAATTTGGGAAATTCTAGGTGAGGAATCTCTATCATTTGCTTAAACTACAGCTTCACCACAGGAACGAATCATAATGGGGGGGGTGGTATTAACAGAGTTGGCCCACCAGGTCTGGGGGTGGTGGTTGCAGTGAGGCAGTATGGAACAGGCATATATTTTCCAATCTCAACAGAAGAAGGCTGTTGACTAGAAGAAGAAGGATATTAAAACTGGGAGGCAAATGAGAATATTAACTACCCAGTCCATTACATTATTTCCGTTAAGAACTGGTATCAGTCAGGAGGTCAGGACAGGTAACACAAAACACATATTGGGTAATTTGAAGAGATCTTAATAAAGGGACTTTTTATAAAGGGGTGAAGAGGAGGCCAGGAAATCGCTGTGATGTTATTCCCTGGTACTAGTAGGAGCAAGGGCCTTACCCTCTTAAGCCTGGTCAAGGGCTACAGCCCACCTCCTCCCACAGTGACCACTTTAGGGAGGGATATGGAGAACAAATAATCCAGTGTCTTGCTGTTCTCTCTTTCTCATGTCCTGCTGATGTACCCTGTTGGCTGAACCTGCCTAGAAGCCAGCGGACGAGGGAGTCCATTGATATAGTCCTAAAAAGTCAGCCTGGCAGTGCAAAGACTAGGGTGAAAAGGGTAGAGATCTGGAGGGACAAACAGAAAATTTCTAGGACAGCCTTATGTACATACAGACAGACCTGTAGACTGACAGACAGGCAGACAAACACATTTAATATAGTAGAAACAACTGTGCAATTGAATATCTAGTGATATGTATATAATAATTATGATTATAATATATATTATTATATAATATTTGTATTGCCTGGAAGAGATTTAAAGAGAGAGTGGGGCATAATAGAAGCTTTTGGAAGCAGGCTAACAAATTTGAATCCTGTTCTCTAATCTTGGACACTTCATTCTTTTATCTGCCAACACTAGTTAGGACAAAGCAATTATTATTTTTTTTAAGATTTTATTTATTTATTTGACAGAGAGAGAGAGAGAGCACAAGCAGGGGAAGTGGCAGGCAGAGGGAGAGGGAGAAGCAGACTCCCTACTGGGAGCCAGATGTGGGGCTCTATCCCAGAGCCGTGAGGCCAAATCCCAGGACCCCAGGACCCCAGGATCACCCCCTGAGCCAAAGGCAGACGCTTAACCCATTGAGTCACCCAGGTGCCCTGGCCAAAACAATTATATCTGCAGACTAGATGTGTCACAGCCCAGTATTCTGCAGCTTCCACTAAACATAGATCACTAATATTCAAATGATTAGATCCAACTGAAATAGTGATATTATGACTACCAAAGAGACTATAATTTGACTTTTTTTTTTTTTTAAAGTTCTGAAAGCTCTTTGGTACTTTGTAGTGAGTGCTTTGACTTTGCAGTTATGCACATTCCTGAGCAATGGATAATGCTAAAAATTCTGCTTAACTCTTGATAGCAGAAAAATACCCTGGTTAGTGGACAAACTTTTTTATGTATCAATAAATTTTTGCCTCTAACTAGGTCTTTACACCAATAGTTGGCTTCTAGTTTCTTTAATGGCACAATGACGATGATGATGATGATGCTAACATTTATGGGATAATATGTCCTGTGTGCTTCAAACATATTAATTCTCCCAACAATTATGACTCAGGTACGAATATCCCCGTTTTACAGGTGAATAATCTGTAGCTTAGAGAGGGCTATGAAAACAAGGTCACACTTCCAATGAGTTTGAAACCCATTTTCTAATTCTGGTCTGTCTGGATGCCATCTTTGTCCTGATGGCTGTATAGTATGTTGGCTTCCAATAGATTGCTCTTCTGACCTACTGTTTTAATTTTGGGTCAATATGTTTACTTTCTGTTATTATTATATAGCAGGCCATAGTTGATTTCACAGTTACTTCTAATTATTTTTGTAATTGTTCTTATTTCTCTTAGCTGAAATACAATTTAATGTCTCCTTACTAGAATATTAATGGAACAACTAGTGTATCAAGAAAAAAAATTTCCTGGGGCCCCTGGGTGGCTCATTCGGTTGAGCATCTGACTTCGATTAAGGGCGTGATCTTGGAGTCTTGAGATCAAGCCCATAGCAGGCTTCCTGTTCAGCGGGGAGTCTGCTTCTCCCTCTTTCTCTCCTCAGCCCCAGCCCCTACCAAACACCCCCCCTGCTGCTGCCCACTTGTGCTCTCTCTCTCTCTCAAATAAATGAAATCTTTAAAAAAGAGAGAGAACAGAGAAAAATTTCCTGGGCGCGTGGGTGGCTCAGTCAGTTAAGTGGCCAACTCTTGATTTCGATTCAGGTCGTGGTCTCGGGGTCCTGGGATTGAGTCCCATGTTAGGCGTGTCCACGTTCAGCATGGAGTCTATGTCAGGATTCTCTCCCCTCTGCTCCTCCCCCTGCTCACTCTCTCTCTCTAAAATAAGTAAATAAATCTTTAAAAAATATCCTTTTAAAATAAACATTGTTATCCACAAATTGAATACATCTTATTATTTAAAACATAAGAAAAGTAGGGGTGAAATCCAGATGTCCATTAAAAAAAATGTTATATAAACAGTAATAAATACTTTACATGTTTTTCTTTTGAGTTTTTCTCTTAGGAGAGTTTTTCTTGGGGGGGGGTTGCTTCTTTGTTTTTTTAACCCAAAGTTTGAGTTTTGTAATAGTTTTTATAAATTATTCTCATTATTTACTAAGCTTAAATGCTATTTAAGTCCAGCTATATTAGGAATGTATAATTGGATTTTTCTTTTACATTTTAAAAATGTATCAAAAAATAATTTTGTTCATTAAAACAGACCTCATTATACTCAAAAGACAAGAGGTCACTGCATGACTCATTTAAGACTTTATATTCAATCATGATATGAAGAGATCTTTAATTACCTAGACAAAGCCTCTTAAGTAACGGAGTGATGGTGATTAACATCTGGGGGAAAAAAAACCCAGAGACTCCAGTTTAATGGAACAAAGCATCATCCTCTCAAATAAACTACTGAAACTTAGATAGGCAAACAGTGCTATTGTGGTAGCAAGCAGGTGGCACTTTCATTTTCTTGTTCCTTTACTAAAGAGGAGATGTAATCAGGAGTCTCAAGTTTGTACATAAAATGATATAAAAGAAACAAAGTCATAAAAGAAAAAAGTCAAGGTGTCTAAAAATAGTATATGAAATGTGAAAGAAGGCAGAGGCCGGGTGCAACAGGTATTTCCAAGTTAAACCTAGCCTTTTTTATTTTTTTATTTTTTATTTTTTTGCTTTTGCTTCAAAAATTAGAGGGGCACCTGCCTGGCTCAGTCAGTAGAACATTAGACTCCGGATCTTGGGACTGTAGGTTCAAGCTCCATATTGAGAGTAGAGATTACTTAAAAATAAAATATTAAAATAAATAAATAAATAAAAATTAAGCAAAAAGTAGAGAGGGGAAACCTAGAATGAACAACAGACAATTTTTATTAAATGAAGTTTTCAGTGTATTATGTGTTTTATTTCATGAATCCTGTGCAGCTATGAGTACCAAAGTTTGCTCTGAAATCCCAGAGGAGTGCCTGGCCTATAGTAGGTCCTCAATAAATATCCATAAAGAAATGAATTCTCAAGCAACCTGCAGGAATCCAGAATGGAACAGGATGACACTGGTTCTGCATGAACTTTGGATTTTCAGGGTGAGGGGGTATGGAGTTCTTACTGGTGTTGGAATTGCCCTACCCCAATGCAAAAAGTGCCCCAGTTGATAAACACTGGGGGCTTCACAGCTGATTCCCTACTTAAAAACAAATACCTGTGATGGAAGGACTTAATGAAAGTTGCCAGAACTTTTAATCTTGGGCTGAATGAATTTTTGATAACCTTTCCTTTTTTTTTATTATGTTATGTTAATCACCATACATTACATCATTAGTTTTTGATGTAGTGTTCCATGATTCCTTGTTTGCGTATAACACCCAGTGCTCCATGCAGAACGTGCCCTCTTTAATACCCATCACGAGGCTAACCCATCCTCCCACCCCCCTCCCCCCTAGAACCCTCAGTTTGTTTTTCAGAGTCCATGGTCTCTCATGGTTCGTCTCCCCCTCCGATTCCCCCCTTTGTTCTTCTCTTCTGCTATCTTCTTCTTCTTCTTCTTCTTCTTCTTCTTCTTCTTCTTCTTCTTTTAGCATATAATGTATTATTTGCTTCAGAGGTACAGATCTGTGACTCAACAGTCTTACACAATTCACAGCACTCACCATAGCACATACCCTCCCCAATGTCTATCACCCAGCCACCCCATCTCTCCCACCCCCCACCACTCCAGCAACCCTCAGTTTGTTTCCTGAGATTAAGAATTCCTCATATCAGTGAGGTCATATGATACATGTTTTTAGCCTAGTATTATTTAGCAGGGAATGGATGTGCATGAGGGTGAGGAGGTAAAGAAAGCTGGAGGATTGGATGGGTAGGACACCAAAAGAAAGGCTGGAAGTCAAAAGACAAACTTCTCACTTTCCCTGTGAGCATAGAGCTGGTCATAACACAACACAAACATTTACCTAGTTACTAGATCAATATTTCCAACTGGGAAACCAATTTGTCATCTCAAAACCAACTGGACACATTAAAACATACTGATTTCTATTCAAGAAGACTTGGGATTTTTGTGGTTGCTGTTTGGTCGGTACATTGGTTGGTTTTACCAGCCAGAGCTCAACCATATATTTAAAAAGCACAATTTTTGGAATCCTGAATTTCATTTTAGGTTTTACTTTAATTTGATGTTCTATATAAGTAAATGCATAAAAATTGCCCCTATTTCTATTTCTATAGCTATCTCTTTCTCTCTCTATATATATATACCTTAAAAATTGGGATATCATTGTAAATTCAGATTTGGAGTCTACTTTTTTTCTCACTAAATATAATATGAGCATATACTTATGTTACTAAATAATCTTGGAAATGTGGGGTTCCTGGGTGGCTCTGTCGGTTGAGGGGCTGACTCTTGATTTTGGCTCAGGTTATGATCTAAGGGTCATGAGACTGAGCCCCTGAGTGGGTATTCATGCTCAGTGGGGATTCTGCTTGAGATTCTCTCTCTCTCTCTCCCTCTCCCTCTGCCCCTCCTCCTGCTCTCTCTCTAAAAAAATAAAATAAAAAAAATAATCTTGAAAATGTGAGCTTAGTAGCCTCGTAGTATTCTATTGCTTTAATATAATTTAATAAATGCTTTATTATTGAATATTTAGATCATTACTACTTAGAAAATATTTTATTTTTAAGTAATCTCTACACCCAATGTGGGGCTCGAACTCACAATCCTGATATCAAGAGTCTCATGTTCTACCAACTAAGCCAGCCAGGCATCCCACTACTATTTTATTATTATAAACAGTGCTGCAAATAACTCTTCATTCTTTACTTATAATCGATTTCTGGAAACGAAATGATGAGTAAAGGAAGGCCTGAAATTCAAGATGTATAGAATGTTGGAATCTTGATTTTCCCATCTTCTCTAGTCCGTGTTGGGACTCCACACTTAGTCATTTAATGCACCTGGCTTATATGAGTGTTCTTGAAAAGTTGTTCTCCTCTAATTGAAGAAGGAAAAAAAAAGTTTTCAAGTCAAGCAGAAGGAAGAATAATCTAAATCTGACAATTCACCATTTGCATACACGTGTGTGTCTGTGCTTGTGTTTTGTTTTGTTTTGGGACCTGAGGGGTAGGAGCCTTGGTCAAATACGAGCTTGGCCAAGAAGAAGGGACTCAAGACTAGGAAGGGGAAATTAAGCACGGTATTTGGTGACAAGCTGGAAGTGCTGAAACATTATCTTCAAGTAAATACTGTGCAATTTTAGTCAAACTTTTTTTTAAAGACTTATTTATTTTAGAGAGAGAGAGAGCATGTGCGTGAGCAGGGGGAGGGGCAGAGGGAGAGGGAGAGAATCTCAAGTTGAGCATGAAGCCCCCCTCTGGGATTGGATCTCATGACCCTCAGATCATGACCTGAGCCAAAATCAAGAGTCAGCCCCTCAACCGACTGGGCTGCCCCTAGTCAAACGTTTGCAATTGCAGTTTCATAAACGTATTAATCTGATCATAATCAGAAAATAGTGTTCCAGGAACAATTCTGGCTATAAATTGGTGGGCAAATAATCAGTTCAACAGATTAAGCACTTGCTATCTATGAAATTAAATTTCGATCTCCCTGCCCCATCACCCCCTTCATTTGTCTTAGTGCCTGACAACGTAATCAGAGCTGAATTTCTCAGCTTTTGGTATTTTAAGTTAGATTTATATTTCTATTTAAATGTACTTTTTTGGTGTTTATTAAATCATCTGGGAGATAGACTCAAAGTGGTGCAATTTTCTCCTTTAAATTGTGTGCTTAACTCTTGTCAATGTTAATACATATTAAGTGTGTATATCAAAGTAGAATTATGAATAGGTTCTGCCTTGGGAGAAAAAAAATGCTACAGATTTCTCAGACACTGTCAGAAATCACCTTATTTCTTTCATATTTCATTAATTTAGTTGAGTCCCTCCTGTGTCCCAAGTATAAATTATTGTGTAATTTTTGAAGTAAAAAATGCTATGTTCTACTAGAAATCATCTTTTCTGAAGATTCATTAGACTTTGTTTAAAGCTATAGCTTTGAGGTGCAGACATATTTTCAAAACATGTCACTTTGCCCTATTCATCATCCTTCTCAATTCTGGAAAAACTATGAAAACTAGGACAAGTTGATTTTAATTAATATTCTCATAAATCTCTCTAGAGTGCATTATAATTTCCATTACTTAAAAGTGCTTCCGGAACCACAGGGGATAACATTCCCCAGTTTAACTACATAGTTACAAGTAAGTGCAATAAATGTTAGTATGGTTTTTATGGTTTTTATGGTTATATGGTTAGTATGGTTAGTATTGATTTAAGAAAATGGTTGCAGGAGGGGCGCCTGGGTGGCTCAGTTGGTTAGGCATCTGCCTTCAGCTCAGGTCATGATCCCAGGGTCCTGGGATCGAGCCCCACATAGGGCTCCCTGCTCCGCGGGAAGCCTGCTTCTCCCTCTCCCACTCCCCCTGCTTGTGTCCCCTCTCTCGCTGTGTCTCTCTGTCAAAAAATAAATAAAATCTTAAAAAAAAAAAAAGAAAATGGTTGCAGGGACGCCTGGGTGGCTCAGTCAGTTAAGTGTCTGCCTTTGGCTCAGGTCATGATCCTGGGGTCCTGGGATCGAGTCCCACATTGGGCTCCTGGCTCAGTGGGGAGCTTGCTTCTCCCTCTGCTCCTGCTCTCTCTTTCTCACTCTCTCTCTCAAATAAAATCAATAAAATCTTAAAAAGAAAAGAAAAGAAAATGGTGGCAGTTACTCAAAGCTGCTTGGTTGAAGAACAAGGGCTAGGTTCTGTGTCCATGTAGGGACTTCCGAATTAGTGGGCTATCTACAAACTTGAAAATGCAAATGAGTATGAATTATCCTTTTGTGTCTAAGTGTATGCTTAGAGTACAATTACAAACGTTCAGTGGACTATCTCTATGGAGCGTAGAGCACCATTTACTTTGGATATACTATGTAGGGCAAAGCTATCAAATGTATTTTGTGTTATAAAGCTTTCTCAGAGGAACCAGAACAATGTTTGACACCTGAGTGTTAAACAGGGTTGAGATCACCCTGCATAGAGTAGGAGACAATCCACCACCATCCTGTTATGTAAGAAATTATATTTAGTTAAAAAAAAAGCTACATTTTAAATTTTTTGGCTGATATCATCCTCACATTGTGGTCCTTGAAGAAGAAAAGATGACTCACATCACAGTTACAGCACACAGTTTTTCCTGGTTAGGTGTCCCCAAATCATGCTGGCCTGCCTTTCTACAGCCCCCTGTCACAGCCAACCAGGCCTGGACACAGACTCTTAGAAATCCTCAGTGCTAAAAAAAAAAAAAAAAAAAAAAAAAAGATGGTCCCTCACCCCACATGCAATTCTAAATTAAAAAAAAAATACTAATTTGTAAGATAGAGTCCAACAAATTCTGATTTTCCTTTTAATGAGCATTTTGATGCTTTTTCCTTTTTTCTCTTCTCTCCTTTCTCCCTCCTTCTCCTTTCCTTCCTTTATTTTGAATCTTTAAGAAATTTTTTTTATTTTTTTAAAGATTTATTTATTTATTTGAGAGAAAGAGAGAGAGCACAGAGGGCGAGGGAGAAGCAGACTCCCACTGAGCAGAGAGCCCTACCCGGGGCTCGATCCCAAGGACCCTGAGATCAGGACCTGAGCCGAAGGCAGTCGCTTAACCAATTGAGCCACCCAGGTGCCCCCAAAATCTTTTTTTTAAATGCCCCTGCTGTGCTGGTGCCCTAAATATGTGTTTAGTCTGTCTGTTTGGTTACTCAGCACTCCCTATGTATAAGTGCAGGTGTCCTTATGAACCATCTCTAGCATGAATCCCAATATGGTCACAAGTCTAATTTCTCTGCTCACTCAGTTCATGAAGATTGAGGCCACTGCTGCTTTTTCCTTCCTTCAAAAGTGGAAAGAAACCAAATAAAGTGCATAACCCCAATTGGAATCATAGACAACAATAAAAGGTATTTTAGGGACAGTTGAATGACTTTGAAAGCAGACTGAATTTTGGATATTATTGAATCAAATTGCTTAGGAATTATACCAGTATTGTGATTATATAGGACATGTTCTTATCAGTAGGAAGTACATGCTAAAATATTTAGCGTTTTAGTATCATGATGTTTGTAACTTGCAAATGGTTCAGAAAAAAATTGTAAAACTGTGTGTTATATACGTACATATGTAGACACAGAGAGATCGGGACAGAGAGAGAGTGCAAATATGACAAAAATGTGGTATAATATGTACTATATTTCCAACTTTTCTATAGAGGGAAAAACCACATAATCACTAAAACTAGAATGCCAAGTATCAAAAGAAACAGAGTTGGTATTATATGATGCTTTAAGATACATGGGAAACTATAGCTTTGATTTATTAGGTTCATCAAAGAAATCTACATTTTTAAAGATCATTGTAGTGTATATTCTAGATAAATGAATTTAGGGCGCGCACACACACACACACACACACACACACAAGCATACAAAGACCTGAGTTCACTTAATCCTAGTAATTACTGGCCAAATGCCTATTGCTTTCTGAGGGAGTCCAGCCTTTTGCAAACCAACTAACTGGTTTCTTTTGATGATTTCTTCTACATCAGCTTGCCAGCAGCTCAGAACCTGTTAGGAATCAATAAAGAGGTATTTCTTATACTTTCCTAATCAATACAATATATTTTCTTCCTTTATTCAACCAATTAGTAAAAGTTTAGTGGCTGTCTACTCTGTGCCAAGGCCAGTGCTAGCTTGAAACATACACAAATAAAAATACATGGGCCCTGTCCTCCAGGAGTCCAGAGTCAATTGGAGAGGCAGACATTTGACACATGATTAAAGTATAATGTAAAAAGCATTATAATAATGTATGTATAAGCTGCTATGGGAGCATGGAGTAAGAAGCGTAATTGACCTGGTAGGGAGGGAGGAGATGAGGAATCAGGGAATAATGTTACAATAATAAGTGATAATTGTAACAACAACAGTAATAATACTAACATGCAAGTCCTAAATATAACTATATTTATGAAGGCATAGGGGAGGGTGGACGCAGAAGCCAGTACAAATTACTAGCAGGGAAGGTGCCTGGATATATCAATACAAATCTTGAGTAAAAAATATTAACAAGTCTACCCGGCTAGAACATTTTTGCCATCGCCGCAGACTCCCTTCCCAGGTGTTTCCCATATGTTATCCAGATAATATTGCCTCCATTTAAACAAGGCCTGAGGCTCACAGGAGAAGGTATGTGAGTTGCCTCTGAACAAGCAGCTGGTATGTGGCAAGGCAGAATGTAGGTTAGAACTCAGGTGTTTCCATCTCTTGCTCCATCTAGTATGGAACACCACCTGCCCATAGACCTTTGCTTAGGAAGGTCCAAAAGGAGGAGTAGGAATTTCACAGGTCAACCTTGGAAAGAAGAGAGAATTCTAGGCAAGAGGTGCTTGTGCACTGCATTAAGAACTTAGGGAGTTTAGCAAATCCTCAGGGGCTCAATTGTTAGGAATGACTGGAGTAGAAGTTCTGTGGGTAGCAAGGGGTGGGAGAGACAACTAGACAGGTATACCTGGGCTGGAACACTCAGGGCTCTTGAATATTGTACAAAGAGGCTTGTACTTCATGAAATGAGTTTTGGAATTACATGATAGATTTGATTTTTCAAAAGATCACTCTGCAAAGGCCCAGGCAGTTTCTAACAGGAGGGGAGCCAGCCATGTGGTGGAGCCTACACTTTGACTGGAGACACCAGGCAGGTCTTATTCTTTGCTTGTGTTCTCTCTACAACTTATGGCCCTTCTTTCAACAAGACTGAATGTAACATCTTTTCGTCACAATCATAGAAACTATCATGTCAACATGTTCTTTTAAAGGATGTTGTAAAGGTACCACTTTTGCAAATGGTGCTCAGGGGAGCAAAGTTTCCCTCTGCTACTTCCAGCCATGCTCCTCAAGAGGCATTTTGCAGGGACTGAAGGCAGGAGACAAGGTTTAGGGGGAAGAGTGCCTACAATAGGTCAATGGCAGTAAAAGGGAGTGAAGAGTTAGATGTGTAATTCAACATAATTTAGTAAGTGATCAAACTTGGCTAAAAGTGAGACAGTGGGTCAGAGATAACTCCTGGTCTGTTTGTTTGTTTTTTTTTTTTTTTTTTAGCCTGAACAACTGGGTGGTTGGTGGCATCATTCTCCAACATACAAGAATATTTGGAAAGATTTTGGAAAAAAGATACTGATTTCAGATTTGAACATGCTGATTTTGCTGGATGCCAAGTTGTTCCAGTACCATTTATTGAAAACACTCCTTGCTCCTTTGAATTACCTTTGTCTCTTTGTCAAAAATCAGCTGGCTATATTTTTGTGGGTCTATTTCTGGCCTTTCTATTCTGTTTCCATTGGTCAATGTATCTATCCTTTTGCCAATACCAACTGTCTTGAATGTGGTTTTATAGTAAGCCTTGAAATTGGGTAATGTGAGTCCTTCAACTTTGTTCTTTTTTATCAGAAGTGTGATAAAAAGTAACCTTTTCATATGAATTTAGAATCAGATTCTCAATATCTATAAAAAAAGGTTGCTGGGATTTTGATTGGGATTGTACTGATTCAATAAATCAAATCGGGGGCAATCAGCATCTTAATATTGAGTCCTCCAATTTGTGAACATGGTATGTTTTTCCACTTTAATTAGACATTTTTGATTTCTCATATCAGAGTTTTATAGTTTTCTGTGTACAGCTCTTGTATGTATCTTGTTAAATTTGTCCCTAAGTACTTCATTTGTTTTGGTTGGACATGTTGATTTTAAGGGTCTGTGTACACCTATGCACAGATGTTCTGTGGGCAAGCCTGGAGATCTGGGGTGTTGTCTAGGTTGGAATTCAGGTTTAGTATAATCACATATTTCTCAAGAAATGTCACATTTCTCAGGGACAGAAGATAGAGAAGAAAATAGCGCTGAGGATTAAAAGTCACCTCAATTGTCAACAAATGGTTAATTCTGGCACTTGATAGAAGTTCCAAGTTTAAGAAATACGTCAAGGAAGATCTGAGAACCCCCATGATGAGGACTTAACACATACACTTGGGCACCAGAGAGCATGTGTGTAGATCCTGGCTCTGGGACCTCATCAAGCCTCTGTTCCCCTGAACTGTAAAATATGTGTGGTAATAGTACCCACCTCATAGGGTTGTTGGACGATTAATTAAGACAGTACATCTAGAGGACATAGAACAGTGCTTGGCTATAGTGAGCACTCAATACTTGTCACCTATTATTACTAGTGATATAAATGAATTGCCAGGAGCCTACTGTGGGAATGCCTTGGAAAAAGCTTCATGGTTCTTAAGAATCTTATTATTATTTGGTGATTACTACTGGTTTGCACAAGAAAAGATGGGATTCACTCACTGTGATAATTTTTCTTGCACAAGATATACCCAGGCCTCACTGTCCCCCTTCCAAAGCTCTTTGTTTAGAAACCATGTCTGCTGCAATTTTTGCAATGTCTCCCAAATGAAGTATGGGAGTTGTGGCTGGATATCACCATGAACTCACAATTTCTTTCTGAAGGGAAGCAAAAGAAAAGTGGTCAGAGCTCATATTCTTCCTCCCCATCCCTCCCTACCACCAATGGGTGCTTGGCCTTGTTCACAGAGATTAGCACCTTAGCTTAGTTTGTCTCCAGCTTTGCATGAGTTGGCCCCACCCTGGAGCCAGGGCCCTTCAAAAGAATCCCATTTCAGGGCAAGGACAGAAATCATGCAGGGACAACTGGATGGTCTGGACAATGCTTGGCGCTTTGTTTGATGGAAGGAAGGGGAGAATTGAAGCCCTTTCAGAAAGTCTTTATTTTCTCCATTTTCCATCTTATTGTGAAGAGTCAAAAATGTCTTGGCCAGAAAAGAAGTATTCTCTAATATTGGCAGGTACCAGGAAAGAGACCCACAGCTAACTTAGTGTCTGATACAGTCACATAGACTGCAGATGCTCTAATCAGGCAAAGGAGCTTTACAGGCACTCCTTTGAGATCTCTTGTGGTGTATTGGGAGCAAGTGTTCTGGGACCTAGTGCTGCTACTATTCATTCTGGAAATTCTGCAGTGGTTTTGTGTTCACAAGTTTTCATAGTTCCTGAAGGGAGTTGTGTTAGATTGCAGACAGGTAATTTTGTACCGATTCCACTTGGTTAATCAGATTGTAACACTGTGGTTAACCTTGGGTAGAGGGCATTGAGAGGCTCCTGGAGCATTATTCTTTGGCCCCTGGTGGGTCAGGGTAAGGCACAGATTGATTTGGTTTTAAAATCCATTAAAAATCTGGGAGTTGCAAATATTACAAACATACCACTTTGGATGTTATCTTTGTATGTAAATAAATTGGATCGCTTTGATTTGTTTGATTCTACTATACTTTTTTTTTTAGATTTAGTCTTTTGAGTGCTATGTGTAGGTTCACACATATTAATATTTGGAATCAGTAATTCTGACACTTAAAAAATGAAATCATAACACCCAAACTAGTAGATTGCAACTATCCCTTGCTTTTCAAAATGGACATAAACCTGGCAGTAGATTTAATATTTGTATGAGTAAGTTCTGGTTTTTCATTTATTTGATAAAGTCAGAGATGCTGTCAGACCCAGGTTTAGCACATCTGATGGGCAGCTCCCATTCTGCCCTGTGGAACCCTGGAGGCTTTCAGGGTACTCTCAGCATTGAGAAGATGCTGATCATCCACAGTGGGGGATCACTGGCCCAGGTGGAAAATTATTTACTTTTGAGGCTTTGGGCTATTTAGAATAAAGTAATTAAAGCTTATTTTAGTTCTCTAAGTTCAAAATTCTATATATAAAGTTAGGTGAATATATTTTTAACCTAAAATCTTTCTGCCCTAGAGACTTGAAGGGCCATATTAAGATTCTTTGACTAATGCTCTTCCCTTTCGGGCGAAGTGAGAGATGAGAAAGGGTGTTTACTTTAATAAACCCTCTTTCGAGTCACTGTCCTATTAATCTGGCAAGGAAAATATTACTAACTACATTTTACAAAGGTAGAAACTCAGGCTCAGAGAGGTTAAATTCTGTCTTCAGGGTCACAGAGCTCATGCATATCAGAAAGGCTTTCAAATTCAGGGCTGTCTGCTATTAGATTCCAAGGTTTTTCCCACTATATTACTTATATCATATATTCCACTATGCCTTTATAAGCCTGCATTCATTGACTCCACTGAAAATACAGATTATGTTTTTCTCCTGAAGCAATGTGATAAAGTTCTGTAAATTCAGTCACCTCTATGCTATTTCTTCTGTGTCAATATACCTGTTTGTGTGGCCCTGACCAGGTAGGGGTGGTGTACTGTGGGTTTATGTTGGTCTTTAACTTGATTTAATTACCTCTGGATGCTTGCAGACAGCTATGATGCCACAGGCTCATTCCTTGTAGGTGAGATAAACATAAGGTGGAACTGAACTTCGTTTTAAACATCTTACCAGTACTTATCACTGGTTGTATTTATGTTATGTGATAAGTAAAACGTTAACTGTAAGAAAAACACCGAAGATGGCCAGGACCGATTGTGATATGCCTCTCAAGGGCTTGGATGGTTCTATTTTCTTCTGTGCCATATCTCATGTATTATCTTTCCTTGGTCCCTGTATCATAATAGCCCATCCAATATTCAGAGTTTCTTTTTTTGCTATTCACTTGTGCTTTCTTCCATTAGGTCTCTAACTCGATACATTTTGCCATTTTATATTTAAGGTTTCCCTCCATAAACTCCCATAGAGGGAATGTGCTTTCTCCTTTGACTTCCCGCCTTTAAATTTTTGTGTTGCAACATAATGGACCTTCTGATAGTTAAAACTAAAATAACAACAAAAAAATAGCCTCATTTTCTAAACAGGCCCTCAGTGCCTGTTTCCCACGCCCTTGTTTGCCCTTCACTTCCTTTGCCTAATTTAGATTTGTAGGCGCAATGCACAGGCACTTTGTCTTTGTTTATGTACATATGGTGCCTAACACTAGTCTTGGATTTAACAAATATTAAATAATAATGACTTCAGAATGATTATGAGTATTGGCATTTAAAAAAATCACAGCTGATCAAGAGTACTGCTTTTTCTTTGCTCAAATGACCTTGCCTGATTTTGACAGTCTTGTAGTAGATGCCTGTATTATAGCACACTTGCATTTCCCCTTGAATACCACTTAGGAGACAAGAACTGGCAATAATCGTAGCTGCTCTTCTTCTGTAGAACACATTTACAAATTCTGCACTGCATACCAGTTTGCTTGTGGATGTAATTTCAGTTGTGTGTCATCACCTTACCATAACTAGAGAAACCCAGGTCCAGTCTTATACAATGCTCCCTAATGCCGTTGTGACAGAAGTACCTCACTGGGTTAACTTTGCATGAAATTGAAGGTCTTTTTCTCTTTGAATTATTAGCTTGAGCATTCATGATATCCACAGTGGGCTTTTAAAATCTATGCATCAAGTACTCACTGACTGTGTAGTGGCATTTACATTGTTAGGTTTGAAAGTGAAGTCTTTAATTTTACCTATTTTCAATCTTAAAAAAAAAATCTGTATATCATACCTAAACCCCTTTAAACTGGCAGACTGATTGTGGACTCCAGTTCCACAGGGCAATTCATAAAAATAAATGCCAAACACCAGGCAACAATAGAAGGAATTGACGGTGGATCCAAAGTTTAATAATGCATTTCCTTTTAGAAATGTCAGCATCAGCTTTCTCACAATAAGGAAATAAAGACGGTTGTTTTCTCCCACTAGCCTAATATTTCAAATGCAAACAAATCAATGGAAGAAAGTAGTTTTATCAGTATGAAGGATATAATAGTGTAACCGGATAGAACAGTTTTTTAGCCTGAATAATTTTTTATTTGTATACTTATTTAATTTTATGTCCAAGGCAGAACCAAGGTGATAATAATGTTAAATTAGGGGAAATAAATGGACTTGTTTTCTTAGTCAGTTCCAAAATATCTAAACATCTATGTGACATTTACATTAATGTTGTTCTTACTCATGTGGCAGCATCCTCAAAACTGAATTTATTACGATTCCTGTAAAATCAAACCTAAGAGTTTGATTCTAATTGTGCTTTTGATATGCTTCATCTAACTTATTTCATGAGCTCTATCCTATGAGCACACTGCATCTTTCCCTGGATGTCTGTCACCGCACTCTCCACCAGGGACTCTTCTGGAATACTATTTGCATTCTATGTCAATATGCTACTTGCAGGTGAATATTTCCTAGTGGAGTGTGCTGAGAATGATACAGTGTCTAAGTTACAGCCTTCCACTCTCCTGAGATTCTTACTGACTTGATGTCAGGGGTAGCAGTAACTGTAAAACAATATAAAAAAAATGTTTTGGGGCACCTGGGTGGCTCAAGTGGTTAAGTGTCTGCCTTTGGCTCAGGTCATGATCCCAGAGTCCTGGAATTGAGTCCCACATTAGGCTCCCTGCTCAGTGGGGAGTCTGCTTCTCTGCCCCTCCCCTGGCTCCCGTGCATTCTCTCTCTCTCAAATAAATAAATAAATAAATAAATAAAATCTTAAAAAATGTTTTGGAGGGAGGGGGAAGTATGTGAGGAATGTCATTAATAGAATTCAACTTCTCTCTGCTCTGAATCTTCTGTTCAGAGGGTTTTAACAACCAGAGAATATGGTAACCGAGGAAGCTCTTGTCTCAGCAGATCAGGGAAGCTTCCTGGATCTTTTCAATCACTGCCACCATTCTCCTGGGTGAGGTGAGTAAATTAACCAAGTGCTTGGCACATAGAACAAGTGTCCACAAGGCCAGGGGAGGGACCATGCTTGTCTTATTCACCATTGGTATTCCAAGCATCAAAATCAGCACCTGGCACATAACACCCAATAAATATTTATTGACTGAACAATGACGTTCAGTGTGTGTGTGTGTGTGTGTGTGTGTGTGTGTGTGTGTGTGTGTTAACAAAGTGACTTCTCCCTATCAATTGGTCAATAGATAAAGTATAAATATAAATATATCAAATCCCTAGTCTTGTGTCATAGCTGGACTCACAAGAATTTTTTAAAATTATTTTAACTCACTTTAAAAAATGAGCCTCAACACCTAACCTACATGATATATTAATATATGTAGGGATGTATTAGATTTTACACTTGGGAAGATAAAAGATTTTTAGATTACAAGTAGAACGGCATTAAAGCCAGAACTTAAAATGTATTTCTGACTTAAAACTTAGTGCTCTGTCTCTGTCTACCCTCTAATAACTTTCTAGATAATATGATGGTTGTGGAGACAGAACAAAGAAAGTCTCATTTTTATACTTGCCTTTATGAGGCAGCATGATAGATGGCTTACTTTGATTATGGTTGGTGGACACAGTTTGGATCAGACTATTTGGCAAATTGGCAGATTGGTGTCCAGTTCTGTCAACCACGTTATACCTAACATGCCGTTGGTGCTCAAAGATACTAAAGCAGCCATGCATGCCAAGTATCAGATGTCCTAGATGCTGAATGGTGATAAGCATTATTGACATATGTAGATAAGTAGATTTTAAATAGTGAGAACATTAGCTGTAATTGAAGTTAAATGATAGTGCAGAAGTTGACAGTGAGCTAGTCATTTTGGCGGTGGAGAAGATATACTATTAAGCCTTACCTGAGGTCATGGGTGCAATTCAGTATCACAGGAGAGCACTCAGAAAAAAAGAGCTAGGTTTATAGCTGGAATTCACAACTTAATGGCTGTGAGATCCAGATGAGGGGGGTTTCAGCCTACTGCCCGTGCTCTGAAGGACCCCACCCTAGCTTCACACTTCTTCATGGGACAAGGAATTCCATACTCTTTGAGCACCCAGGACCCTGGAATTTATTGGTCTGCTACCTCCAGGCCTGATCCTCCAAGGCTGGCCCAGGGCTGGAGGAATTGCCGGGGGGTGCCTTTTGCATGGAATACGATGTAGTTTAGATATGCAGGCTGGGGTGTCCTCATGGGTAGGAGCCTTTTTGTGGTAGGGGATGGAGCTCAGATGGGAAGAAAATCTAGTGTGAGTTTCAAGCCAGTAGCTACTCCTCCCTGCAGCACTTTGTTCCCGTTAATGTATAGTTCTCAGTATTTTTAATAGGGCAAATTGGTCTCCATTGTTAACTTACCCCAGACCCTTCCAAAGTTAAAGGCAGGCCTGGAACTAGGGCAAGTCAGGTAGCCTATTTCAGTCTCAGTTTCCTCATCTGTAAACAGGATCATAATTGTTCCACTGACCTCAAAGGGTGGGATGATGAGAATGATATTAAAAATAACTATCATTTGTTGAATACATACTATGGTTCAAGGATTCTTCAAGGCAATATTGAATCGTTACAAATCCTCAGGGCATGCAATTTTTATCCTCTTTTTATAGAACAGAAAAATAGGCTCAGAATGGTTAAGTTTCTCTCCCAGGCTTCCCTCCCCCATCAGGGACACAATTGAGATAATGTATGTAACAATCTTATATGCATATAAGCAACACCATAGTTATTAATTCATTTACATCACTTTGGGGGATATAGCAGTGAACAAAAGGAACAAAAGCCATCGACTTCAGAAGCTTACATTATAGGGGAGGGAGACAATAAAATAAGTAAAATATATGTTAGATGGTGGTGAAGAAAGCAAGGAAGAGAAATAGGGATGTGAAGTTACAGGGAAACTGACAATTTGAATAAAGATATGAAGGAGGGGAGGGAAAAACACTCTAGGTTTGGTTTTGTTTTCTGGTGGACTGGGGAGCAGGGAGCTAATTCAGGTGGTGGAGGGAAGAGCAAATGGAAAGGCCATGAGCCTGGAGCTTGTTCACTACATAGCATCTTCATGCATTCAGAAACAGCATCTCCATTTCCAGTGTGGCTAGGAAAACGAGTTGGGGGTAGAGTCGTAGGAGATGAGGGTAGAGACATACGGGGTGGAGGGAACAAGGTCCATAGGTCATTTAGGCCATGGTAAGGTTTTTACCTCACATGAGATGAGGAGCTAATGATTTTTTCTTTTTCCTTAGCAGACGAGTGATTTGAGCTAAAGTGAAAAGACTCACTCTGGCGGCTGTGTCCAAAGTAGACTGCTGGAGGCAAGGACAAAAAGAAGGAGACCAGGTAGGTGGTAATTGCAAAGTGCAGGCAAAGGGTGATGCTGGCTTGGACAAAGGTCCTGGCAGTAGAGGTGGTAGGTAGAGGGTAGATTCCAGATACGGCACTTTGAAGGTTGAGCTGACAGGTTACTGACACTTGTGGGGTGTAACAGAAAGGAAGGAGTCATAAAGACTCCAAAGTTTTTCACCTGAGCAATGAGAACTGCGTAGCTGGCATTAACTGGAATGAAGAAGGCTGGGGGTGGGGCACTTTTCGGGTAAGATATCTAGACCCTGGTTTACAAACGTTAATTCTGAGATGTCTATTAGACAGCAGATGGAGATGTCAGGTATATTTTTCCACTTCACTGGATTTTGATTTTTTTTTTCTTCTTCTCTCTTTACAGAGCTGTAATAGCATTTATTCATGTCCCTTTGCTTTCAGTGTGGTGGTCTATGTCATAGAGAATTTGATGCTGGGGCTCAACAAAGGGGTGAAAAACATGTGGTGAAGCAGTTTCAGCAAGACAGACCCAATATATAAAAGGGTCTAGAGACACAATTTATAACTGGGGTCTAGTTTCACAAGATTGTGTGGCTTCCTAGAGAAGTGACTGCCCAATCTGTTTAATAACACAAAGGTGACTTAAGGACCCCAAAATATTTGCTCACAACTAACCCATTCTAAGTGTTTAAAATAAACTAGATGTTAAAAATATGTTTGAAAATTTGAAAAAGTTCAATATAGTAGGCCATAAAAGTAACAACCCTCCTCTAAGTATAGCCTCCACACAGACATCAAAACATGAACTTATTGGGAGGGAGGGGGGGAGGAAGGAGAGGAGGCAGATAAAAATAAAACCCTAGGACCAGAACAGCAGAGCTGTCCTGGGAGCTTGGCTGACCTTACACACCTTGACCTGGCTCAGAGAGGGAGAGGGAGGGGGAAATGAAGCAGCAGGAGAGGTAACGTCTTAAAGGGCTATATTACCGTGTTCTCTGCACCAAGGGAGTCCGGCTTGGAAATCTGGGGTCTGGAGAAGGAGGTTTGCTCTGCCTTGATGCAGAGCCAGATCTGCCAATGTTTCTGATTATGTCATGGACCTTGCCGTCCGGGTCTCCCGCTAATGACTGATCACCTTTAAATCTGACATGTTTGCCTGTCTGGGGGGTGGTATTGGATCTAGTGTTGAAACTGGCACTTTTCCATGTCCTTAATCTCGTGGTTATTAAAGTGTCTGAAGGTGGCAGTAAGCACGGAAGGCAAGAGAGGAAAGCTTTCCCTGCAGCAAGTTGCAAATAAGCAAATAAAATCTTAAGAGGATTTATCGCTTCTGAAGCAACTCGGAGCCAACCCCCGGGTTCAAAATGAATGCCCACTACAGCCCAAGCTTGCGGGCTGGACTTCTGCTCCGGGTCAACTTTCAGCCCCCTTGGCCTCGGCGTGGCGCCAGGAGTCGTCTGAGAGAGGCGAACGGACTCTGCAGGGTCTCCCAGGAACCGGGTGGGGGTGTGGGTACGCGGCACGGCGTGAGACGGGGAAGGGGTGGGGAGGGTAGGAAGGGGAGAGCCGTGCGCTTCGCACCCGAGCACCAGGACTGGCGGCGCCTCCTCGGAGCCAGGCGGTGTGGGGCTCTAGCTAGCTCAGCCGGGAGCGCTGAGACCCTCTCGCGGGCGCGAGCGCCGGGCTCACCTGGTCGCGACCGAAGGTGCAGCTCCGAAGGGAGGGCGCGGGCCGGCGGGCGGGCGCAGGGAGCGCCAGGAGGCGGGACCGAGCGCGACGGGGCCGCCCCGCCCCTCGATGATGCGGCGCCAGCCGACTCGCCTCCGCCTTGTCACTCACTCCTCACCATGGTTGCAGCACAAAGCAACAAGCCCCGAGGCCGCTTCCTCCCTGAGGAGCGGCTCCGGGCGGCTGGAGAAGGCGCAGGAGGAGGAAGAGGCGGAGGAAGCGGAGGGGGAGTCGCCGCTTCCCAAACACTCTCGCCGAGGGGGCTGTGCGCGGCTCTCGGCCCTCGGCCCTCGGACGCCCGCCGCCGGGAGTCCGGACCCGGGCTGCCCGTGGCCCCCTCTTCCCCCTCCCCCGCCCCACGCCGACCGGGAACAAAGTTGCCGAGAGCGATTGGGCCGGAGGGGCTGCAGTCCCGGCTGGGTGCTCTGGTCGCAGCGGCGCCGGCGCCGGGGCAGCTCCGCTCCTGGCGCGCTGATGGGGGGAGGCGGCGGCGGCGGAGCCCACGGCGGCGGCCAGAGCAGCAGAGGCGGCGGCGGCGGCGGCGGGGCGGCCCGGGGGGATGCAGCAGCAGTCGGGAGGGACGGCCGAGTCCAATAGACGGAGACTAGGAGCGGCAGGCACGGCGGCGGAGGCGATCGGGCTAAGCAGCGCCCGGACCTGAGCCAGTCGTCCCGACATCGGCTGCGGCGCCCAATGCCCGAGGACTAGGGACGCGGGAGATCCGAGTGCTTCGCGGAGACTCCCGGGCGGCGGCGCGAGCCCTTGAGAGGAGGGGGCGACCCTCCGCGCGAGAGGGGAGAGGAGGCCCCCTCTGCCTGCAAGCCTTTCCCTTCCCTTACTGTAGCTCGTACCTCCCTAAAAATAACTCAGGGCCCGCCGGGGCCAGGAGGAGACGCCACTGTCCCCCGAGTGGAGCCGGGGGAGGCGTGCCGAGCCAGGCCCGGAGGGAGCCGGGCGCGCCAGGAAGCCTCTCCCGGCCGAGCGGCGAGGAAGAAGAGGAGGAAGGGGGAGTTCCCGGCCGCCAAGCGCCCGCAGGGACCCTCCGGGCCGCGGGTCTCTGGAGCTGCGCGCCCCCCGCCCCCTTCGCGCGGCCTCGCTCTCCTGCCGGCTCTCTGCGCGCCTGTCCCCGCGCTCTGGGCCGCTGGGCCCAGCGGAGCCGCCCCCCCGTAGGCCCCGCCGCCGCCGCGGTTTGGCTTATTAGCCTCAGGCGGGCGGGCGGGCAGGAAGGCGGAGCGCGCAGGGCGGAGGCAGCTGCTGCGCTGGGCCGGGAGGAGGCCGACGAGGGTGCGGAGCAGCCCCGGCCGGGCCCACTGGGGGAGATGGCGTCCTACGTGGATAACAGCTTCCGCCAAGCGGTGATGAAGAACCCCGCCGAGAGGACCCCCCAGGTGAGATCCGCCGGGACTTGGCTGGATTTATGCTTCGCCGGGCTGCGCCCTTTCCTGTCCCCGTCGCCCCTTCCTGACACAGTTGTCCCCGCGCACCCACTTCTCCCGTCAGGACCCCAACTTTTCAATGGCATCCCATCTCCGAATCTTTTCCCCTGGTCGTCCTGGGTTTATATTTTCCCTCTCCTCGATATTCTCCTTTTCGCTGCCCTCCCCATTACTGACCTTCCTCCTTCGTTTGCCCCGCGCAGGAGAGAATTCTCTAATTAGGTTCCCCTCTTCCCAGTTGTATCCTGGAGCTTCTGAATCTCGGGGGTGAGGGGGGACTCACCTCCCCATGACCAGCTACTCCTGCCACCCTGGCTCCAGGGCCCCTTTCCTTCCCATTCATGTGGCCCCTTCTACCTTCAGAGTTCCGTGGTGTTTGAAAAGGTATAGGAAAGAAACTTGTATGGCTCTGCTAAAGACAAATCCGTCTTGACCTTCTAAAGTAAAATATTGAGATGTTTGTATATTTACTATTTTGCTTCTTTGAAAAAGGGATGCAGCTTTCCAGTGCAGGGGAAGAAAAGTTGATTAGCTAGGTTGGTGCTTTGAGTTTAAATTGCAGGCATAACTGCAGAGCATATTCAAATACACCCACGGAAAGGGCACCCTGCGGATTCTTCTGGTGTTGCACAACTTTGTCAAAATTAGATAAGTTTGTTAACCTTTATATGCATTCGTTTACCTTTAGGCTTATTTGTCCTCTTTAAGTGGAGCGATTGCGGATGGTGTTGGATTTGGTCGTCTCAAGTTGGACTAGAGAGGGGGAAATTGTATAAAAATGTGGTGCTTTGACTTTTTTTTTTTTTTTGCTTTTAGTTGCTGAGTGGTTAATGACGCATATTCCTAAGCATTGGGATGGTGACTACATACAGGGGATCCTGCTGCCAACCCTCTTAAGACAAGCCCTGATCCTTGGGACCATCAGACATTTAGGATCTAATGCTTGAAAGAGTTTGCTTCGCTTGTTAGGTGTTGGATGCCATCTGTTCAAACCCAAATGCTCTCCTTCTCTGATGTTGATTATTATTATTTAATGTAGGGAGAACAGAATAAAATAGAATATTTCACTGGCTGCCTTTGGACAAGGCCCAAGAAGGGCACCTGGTACCGTTTCTGATTCTTCATTTTTCTGATGGAGCCATCACATCTGGGGGATCATAGGTTGCACATATTTACCAAAAGAATGGAAGATGTGTGATAATTTTACAAGAATATTCATTTCACTATATTTCCAGAAAGTTTCAATTCTGTAGGATTATTTTATCAAAACCAAGCAGTATTCTGCTTTGATCTTGTCCCTGGGCATTGCACTACCTCCCATGTGCCTTCCTCCTCTACTGTTTGTTTTAAAATTGTAAATTGAATCAGTCTAATGCATCCGAAAATGCTCGTTCTCCGTGGTAGTGTGATAGAAAAGCAAATTTCAGTGAAATATTTCAGTTCCTTTCAGTGTTTGAAGTACCAAATGAAATCACACAAGTTGAGAATATTAGAACCTAGCAAGGCTGATTAGAAAATGATGTCATAGGCCTTTAGTGGAAATTAAAGCGGGGGGGTGGGGGGAAGCTGTGCCTTCGGTTGATTAATTAGGAACAGCAATGACTTGAAACCTACTATCAGTTGGGGGGGTGGGGTCAACAAACAAGACTGGAAGAGACAAAACCTCCACTGTGAAAGTGTGTGGATTGTGCCAAATAAATGAAACTGTTAAACTTTCCTCTTCTCCTGCCAGTTGTATAGAATAGAGAAAAAAACTGACCTAGCATAGAACTTGGCCAGATTCAGAAGTGGGTCGGTTACTACTAACACCACAACGTGAAAGCTTCGTTGATAATCTGAAAGCAGCACATTTCCCCCCCCCCCCCCCCACCAACCTTCATTGGAAAACTAAACATAGAGAAAGCTACCAAACATTTTGAACATTAAGTGTCAGCCCTATTAATTTTGATACTCATTTGGTTATTACTAATGCAAACCCCATGTTTGCTTATTGTTTTCAGGAGAAAGTAGCTTGAAATGTGAATGTTTTCCCAACCTTACCTGGCTGGTTAAAAACAATCTTCTAAAAGTTTGAAATGTACTGGAGAGTAAAAAAAAAAAGTTTTGGTAGAAGGTGCTTTTTATATTGAGTGCTTTGTAATGTAAGCACTCGCTATATTGAGTGCTGAAAGTTTTTCTGTACCATCTTTTGTCAATGTTAGAGAGAATTTTGTAGTGTGAGGAAAGCAAATGTATTAAATAAACTTGATATCACAAACAGAAGGATATGAATTAGGAAAGTTTTGCTGTCATGCTTCCTTCTGTTTTTCAGGATAGACTCCTTAAAGGAGTTCATATGATTCTCATTACAGGCAAAAGGAATGCTTTAAAAGAATAGAGGAAATATATAATTTTTTGTTAAGTTCAGGTTTTCTTTTTTTTAATCCCTACCATCCCAGTTTCTCTCAAACTCTGTGAAGACATAGTTTTGTGTTTAGGTCAATCAATTGCCTAGAAGTTAATAGTGATGTTGCTAGTGTAACCTAAGAGGTTAGCTAGAGGAGAATTTGAGGGTGGGAAGAGTCCCAGTGTAAACATGGAGACTGCAAATAGGGAGCTTTCAAGCACACCTGGAAAATGGGAATCTATTTTATTTAGCCATGTCATTAGAGAGGCAGAATGGTAAGGAGAAATTAAAAAAAAGTCACCTGAATTTTTAGCCTAATCATGCATACCTAGATTTAAGAGGCTGTCACTCTTTCACCTGATATTCTGAAAGGATGAAAAAAATCTTTGATCCAAGGTGTGTCCCACATTATGTGTCTGGAAACCTGGCTAAGTTTTAGTCAATGGGGCACTGTATTCTAAATAACAAACCCCTTGAAAATAATGAACACTAAATGTTCTATTGATATTTTTCAGTGCACCTATGTTGAAAAACAGGACTCTTAAGTAATTGCTTTATTAAACTATTTGGGTTTATGCTTTAATCATTTAAATGAGAAGCTTGGTCACCAAAGCAATTTAGTCAAGTAAAAGATGTAAATAAATTACAAACAGCTTTATCCCCCCAAGGCTTTAAACAATAAAATGCTTTTTTCTAAACCATTTTATTAACTTGTTGAGTTCAGACCCTTTGTAGCTGCTTCTGTAGGGTGTTTAAATGCATGTTTTTAGTTTTTCAGGTGAAGCATCTATTGCTGAGTTTTCTTTCAAGATCTTATTTAATGTGTTTTTAGCCAGTTACAAGTTATTTTTAAAAATGGTATGTGTAAAACAGCTCCATCTCATTTCTTCCTAGTTAAATAGTATTACTTTGTCCTTTACTACTGAAAATTTTTTTGGCTCTTGAACCTTTCGATTTAGTTAACTCATGAATTTGTCAGCTGAGGGCCCAAAACAGTGTAAGACTTCATTCTTTGCAAAGTCATTTAGTCATGATGAGAGGGCTGAAAAAATACCATTTTCCTAGAGAACTTTAAATTATGAGAATCTGCACAAAAGAGTATCTCTGGTAAATACTTAACTTTAAAATCTAGTGGAAGAATTGTGTTTATTACAGTTACATTTTCCATTTGAATTTCTTTTTATTGTTTATGAGCAGTTTCATATTTTCATTTGACAACTCATACTTTGATTATATTTTAGAAAATTTGGGGGCTCTAGTAATAAATATTTGGGTTCTGAAGTAGTTTTTGTTCAAAAAATAGAACTGAATGATTTTTGTGCGGTTTAGAAATCATATTTCACTGAGTAATTCCTGTTCGGCAACAATCACTTATTTACCTTTCATAACGATATTTGAATTTATAGGTTAAAACATATACATATTTATAACTGAAATACTAATTTCAAACTGTATGAGCATGTGACTTTGAACTTTATGGTAAAAATTAACATTTTTTTGTGATATTGGTAGAAACTTAGTTGTCTTAACATAATCTTTTAAACATTTAGTAATTAACAGTTCCATAATTAGCTTTGCATATATTGGCTGAGTTTCAAAATGAATCTATCCAACTGCAGTGCTATATGTGGACTGGTTTAATGCAGTTCTTCCCAGGCCCTGGCCTTTAAACAGAACAGTTACAAAAAAATAATAACAAAATAAAACTAAGAAAAGGAAGTGGACTACTCGGTTGCCAACTTGTTTCATTTTTTTTCCTTTCAAGAAAGGATGTAAAATAACAAAATAAACTATAACCTTCGATCACTATCATTTTATTAATGGTCTTACCCTTTAATAAGAAAGGGAGGATATACTGTCATTGTAAAGCTATTTCTCGAGATCAAAGATTCCTTGATTCATAAGAAAAACGCACTGTTTGTTTTTTGGTTTTTAATTTTACTGTGGGCCTGAAAACAACTTTATCCAAGTGGATTTTGGGGGCAATTAAACGATAATGGTAGGTCTGCCTTTGCTGATATTTGAAATTCAAGTCATGTAAAGTGACAGTGGGTTATACTTCAGTTATAAATTAACTATCTGAGGTAAAGATAAAATAACCCTTTAAAGATACATACTGCTGCTTGACTCATTTGAAAACTTACTTTTTTTTTTTTTTTTAGTGAAGGAAGACTTGTAAATTACCTGAAGTAACTTTGATCTAGGCTAAAGAGATAGGGAAATGTGCTGATAGTTCTTTGATATCTAAATTTTATGGGCCATTCCCTCTCCTCACCTCATTTTTGGCACGAGATAGTTTTCTTATCTGTAAAATGAGCATAATAGCTTCCTGAGGTTGTTCTGGGATTAAGTGAAAGAAAGTACATTTACTATTTAGTGCAGTGTCTAATAGTAGTTTTTATTGTAGCACATTTTAATGAAATACTTTTTATCAGGCCCTTGGGAATTCAAGATGAAATGAGACCTCTGACCCTCCAGTAACTCACCGATGTATTGTATCCTTAAGTAGGATGTGATTCATTAATTGCTATAGCAGCCGTTGAGGGCTGTGGACTTCCTAGTTGAGATATCCTATGCCAACACTTAGACACTCATGTATTGAGTCTCAGGGAGTAGGAAGTTACCCACCAGTGGAGTAGGGCAAATGCAGGATATTCCAGAAGTAGCACACATGGTTGTAAGAAAATAGGTGTAAACCTTCATTCCGTGTGCTTGGAGCCAAGGAAGTGAGTAGGGGATGAGAAGTGATTCCACTGGAGTAGAGAAGGTTGTGGTTTGAAGGGGAGTAAGAGGAGACCAAGAAATCTGTTAAAGACTGATGTCTGTTCTTCAGGCTTGAGATGGTTGGCAGCCTGAGTGACACAGTGGAGAAGGACTAGAATTATTGCAGTAGTAGAATTTATTGGACAGGCTGACTGAATGTGTGCACATTTATATCAGCTACTCATTGTATCAAACTATGTGCACATTATGCCAGTTACAGTCTGATCATGGCAAGTGATTATGATGGACATTTCCTAGTTCATGGGAAAAACTTCTAAGTTTTTGAATATATTTTTTATTAAAATATTTTTATCTTATACTATTTTTTCCTTAAACTGTGGTATCTTCTACGTCTACATTTTGGAATCTAGTATGAAATATCTGATTTATCATATCATTATGCCAAATATTTTATTTCTTAATTTGTAATGCTGTGGTTTTTTGTTTTTTGTTTTTTTTTTTTTTAGTGGGGAGCAAAGCAAGGTTTATTGAGTGATAAGAAAGTGATAGTACAAAGCTCCTGAGGAGGGAAGGGGCCTGAGAGGGTTGCCCCCCCCTTTTAAAAGATTTTATTTATTTATTTATTTATTTATTTATTTATTTATTTATTTATGAGAGAGCGCACAAGCAGGGGGAGCTGCAGGCAGAGAAGCAGACTTCCTGCTGAGCAACGAGCCCAACACAGGGCTCAAACCCAGGACCCTGGGATCATGACCTGAGCCAAAGGCAGATGATGCTTAACTGACTGAGCCGCCCAGGCATCCCTGTAATGTGATTTTTAAGCATTCTGCCCTTTGGAAGAGTTGAGGAATATCTGAATTTAAGCAGGAAAAATGGATTTATTTATATAAAAACTCACAAGTGATTTATGATGGCACAATGTAATGATTATAGTGAGTGTTTGAGAACACTTGGGATGTATATTCCCCTGTACCATTTAGTTAATGTTGATAAGTTAGGAAGGAAAAGCAATTGTAGTACATATTATTGCTCTTTTGTAGCTTTGTCAGAGATTGACTATGTATAGTTAGTCAAAATATGTTCAGTAACTATAATATCAGCCTTTGTAGGAAGAAAAACAAGCTGATTGCTACTTTATTTATGTTAGGATTTTTATCTTTTCAGGAAAAAAAAAAAACATCTCTGGTCTCACATGCTAATTAACCCCACTACTTACTGAACTATTTACCCTAAGTGTTTCTTGCTGTACTCAGGTGTTTCCTTTTCTTCTTCAATCTGTGAAAGAATTTACCTTTAGTGTGGTTATGGTGGGGTTTTTATGGAGTGGAAAGTTTAGTCCTTGCATTTTAAATTCTCTTGGGTCCACCATTTCTGTGCTTTCACATCCTTATGCATAAAAAGTGTTTTAGAGGAGTTGGTGTTAGTGAGTTGAAGGGGAACTTTGTCATTGGAACTAAACCCTCTTTTTTCTTGCTGTTCAACTCTTAAAAGTTGAAATTCATAAATTGTGGATGTTTAGGATTTTTCAAATATTTAATATGAGTTAAATGAAATAAAAATGTATATTTTGATCCTGCTAACTGTTGGTAGTTAAGTTGACAAACCAACACTCACCTTAATATTGACCCTTAGCATCTTCCTGTTCTCTAGCTCTTGGTATTTGTTCCTACCCAACATAAAAGCTACTAAGAGACCCTAAAGAAGAATTAGTCATTAGCTGGTTATTCCAAAGAGGCCTGATAGTAACTTTCTGAGAAGCTACCTAGCAATCAATAGATCTAAAGGGGTGAGGCACAATGATGGTAATCTAATTTCTCTTGAGTATTCACTCTTGTCAAAACTCATTATCATTTTTTTATTTCAATAAACTTTTTAGTTTGAGATAATTGTAGATTCACATGTAGTTGTAAGAAATAATGCAGAGGTCCTCTGGAAACTTTACCTAGTTTTCCCCATTAACAATGTTTTGTGAGACTAAAATATTGCAATCAGGATGTTGGCATTCATACAGTCAAGATGCAGAACAATCCCGTCACCATAAGAATTCCTCTTGTTGCCCTTATTTGTAGACATAATCATTCCCTGACCCTACCTCTGGCATGGACTAGTCTGTTCTCCATTGGTATAATTTTGTCATTTCAAAAGTGTTACATAGACGGAATCATACAATATTTGACTTTTGGGATTGACTTTTTTCCCCACCCCCACTCAGCAAAATTAAAACTTTTTACCTTTTGGCTAAAATGAATTTCTACTATTGTCACTGAGTGGTTTGGGCTGTTTTCCTGAAACACCGGCAATATCTGGGGATTGGGGAGTGCCAGGTAAAGTGGATTTAAATAGTGACAATGGTGCGAAAATTCTGTGATATATATAAAATAATGACCAAAGATTATAAGGTCATGGATGAGCAAGAGTTATGATAATACAACACATTTGGGATATTTCAATATATATAGTTTTCTTTCCATAAAAAAGATATTTTTTTGGTCATAATGGAAGTGGTAAAGCTAGCTTTAGCCTATCAGTGATCCCTTATTTAAAAAAATAACTTGATCTTCCCTAACTGAAGTGACATTTTTACAATTCAAAAGAAAGTCTAATGAATATCTTTATAAAGGAGTCCCAATGGTCAAATCAGGGACAGTTTGAACAAAATAAAAATGAGTTATAAACTTCTAGGGGAAAAAAATATCCATTAGCTCATACCAATATAAGTAAATAATTGAATACATAGGTAAATGGGGGAAGAAGAGACAGCTCTTTATTACTGTAGAATTCCAATTTAAAAAAAATTTAGAAGGGGGTGCCTGGGTGGCTCAATAGGTTAAATGTCTGCCTTCAGCTCAGGTCATGATCCCAGGGTCCTGGGACTGAGTCCCACATCAGGCTCCCTGCCCAGTAGGGCATCTGTTTCTACCTCTCCCTCTGCCCCTACCCCTTCTCATTCTCTCTCCCTCCCCACCATGTGCATGCAAAAAAAAAAAAAAAAAAAAAACTTTTATAAAAAATTGAGAATGATGGAAATAGAAAATTGCAGCAATAATTGCTGTAAGCAAGAATACACAGTTAATGTCAAAATTAGTGGGTGAAAAATGAAAAACATATACAAAGGGGCACCTGGGTGGCTCGGTCAAAGGTCCGACTCTTGGTTTTGGCTCAGGTCATGATCTCAAGATTGTGAGATCAAGCCCTGGATTGGGCTCCACACTCGGGGAAGTCTGCTTGAAATTCTCTCCCTTTGCCCCTCTCACCACTCATGTGCATGCATGCTCTCTCTCTGTCAAATAAATTAAATCTTAAAAACTCTATGTCAGATACCATCAGAATATTTGCATAGTCTCAAAATATCTCCCCAAGATTGATTAATTATGAAGGGAAAATCAATGCCTTTATAGTGAGGAAAACTGGTAGACACCAAATGAACCAGGTGGATCAAAGTTATATCACTACTGTCAAATAACACAATTCAGCTGAATAAATTTGCAGACATAATTGGCTTTATTGGATGATTCATGAATCAGGTAGCATCCCATCTAGCAAACACGAAGGAACTCGCAGAAGTTCTAGAAAATGGAAGGCTGAAGGGAGAAGGATAATGAAAGAGCAGATTACTTCATCTTTCTTTGGGGGATGGAAAGGGTCTGTGTGGCAAACTACCTCATTGGTGTGGACCAGTTACCACTAAATTCCTGGAGAAGGTTGAAACTGCCATTAGGTTAATAATGAAGCCTCGGTTTGGTTACATGGGTTTAGCACAAGTGACTCCACTTTGCACCTGTTGTTTCTTTTTAACACCAGCGAGAAGACATATCAGCATCATGCTGCATTGAGAAGGGCACATCTGTGGTAGTATTCTTACTAAAAATACTTGACCCTTAATGTCAGAAAATACTAGACAAACTCAAATTTTAGGAAATTCTACAAAATAACTGTACTCAAAAGTGTCCAGTTTCTGAAAGGATGACATGCTGAAGAATTGTTACAGATTGAGACTTAAGGAAATGTGATAAACAAATGAGATGTGACATTCCGGATTAGATCCTGGACCAGGAAAAGAAAAGTTAATAACATAGAACAATTGGTGAAATTTGAGCAGTTAGATAATTTTACTGTGGTTATTTTATTTGTTAAATTATGGGAAGCTAGGTGAGTATATAGGATCTATGAACTATTTTTGTATAACTTTCTTATTCTAAAGTTATTTCAAAATTGAAAGTAAAAAAAAGGCATAGCTTTTGGAGTTTTATTGTGACTTTGATAAGGGGCCACAAATTAAGATATTTTGAAAAATAATCTTTTTCCTGATTAATGATTTAATCTTACTGAAGAGCCTGTTCCTTTTCTAGCTAAATGTCTTGTATGCATTGGATCATTAATGACATGTTCCAAGTAATATATTAGTTGGAAGAAATTTAAAACATGCACACTGACTAATAGATAAGTGGACATGAAGAGCTAAAATAAGTTTTTAACTATTCATTTTTATTCCTGTCTGAATTTCGTAGACATTCACAAGATGCAGTATATTTTATCAGTTTTGAATGTTTCACAGTCCTGAATTTTAGTTGATTAGTGTATTTGGTATAAGAAAAAATGTGTAGGAAATAAAATATTCCATGTACATTAATCACAATAGAAAAGAAAGTGTGGTAGTAGCTTAAGGAAGTCAGTCTAGGTTAAAATAAAGGTGTAGATTCTCCCCTCCCTGCTTTCCTATGAACTTAAAAAATTATTTAAATTATTACTTTTCGTGGGAGTGAGGGGGGTGGGTGGAAGGAAAAGGCAAGGGTGTGTATAAGAAGTTTGGTCAGAGGCACTATTACCACTACAGATGTGATAATATGTAAACTGAGTGTGGTCAATACATTTTCTAGGACTGTTTTTTAATTAGAATAATAAAAAAAAAGAATTTCTTTTAAAATCAGTTCAAAGCAGGGTGCTGGGGTGGCTCAGTCAGGTAAGTGGTTAAGCATTTGCCTTAGGCTCAGGTCATGATCTCAGGGTCCTGGGATTGAGCACCCCTCATCTGCCTCCCTGCTTAGCGCTAAGGGACCCTGCTTCTCCCTTTCCCTCTGCTCCTTTCCCTTGCTCGTGCTCTCTTTCTCTCTCTCAAATAAATAAAATCTTAAAAAAAATAAAATCAGCTCAAAGCAGAAATATCTTTACCAGTATTTTTTTTCCTTTGTATGTACACCTTTGTATTTCAATTATAAAGCCAAACTCCACCATCCATCCATTTTCCCAGCCCCCTTCCCTCCATTAGCCATCTACTTTTCCTCTATTTATGGTAAATACTGGAGAATGCATGCTGTATTTGTATATATTTTTTTCTTCTAAAACAAATTTGCACTGGAAGATTGGATTAAAAATATGGGACCTAACATTTGAGAAAACTACAAATAAACTTAAGTCTGAAAGTATTTACTATTTTCAATTATAAAGACATAAACCATTATTTATAATATTAAGAAACTGATCAAATTGATATATTCCCAATTAGAGATGAGTTTTAAAAAGTTAAGAGTTTAAAATAATGAAATGCAGTAGCATAAAATGCCAAGAATTGATGTAAGAATTTGACTGCATTTCAGTTTTGTTTCTAATCTTCTTTCATGTTTGATCCTCCTACTTTTGTAGAACTGGAAAAAATGGAGGAGCAAACTTCAGGGGGCAAATTTTATCTGCATACCTGCTCCTACTTCTATTTGGGAACCCACAAACTTCTTTTAGAGGCAGACAATGTAGGAAGAGACCCAAAAGTTCTTCCCAATGTGAATCTCCAAACTTAGTGATTAGGATGAGTGGGAATTCCTATCTTGAGTCCATTTTCTTTGGTATGGTTTAAAATCTACATTACACAGAGAAAACTGTGGGAGATAATGTGATAAAGTCATTTCACTTTAGAAGTCCTTGTTCCCACTTCATATATTCTGGGCTGGCTATTTTCCTTCGTAGTTATACATTTATATCTTTAATTGTGTTCACAGAATAGTTGTTTTGACTTCATTTAGTGTATTTTCTTTATGTAACCTAGTCGTTATGTATGATCTTGGACTTGGGTGACAAACAAACTGCTCTTTTGTCCTGGGCACGTTATTTAACTTCAGTGGGTTTCAGGCCTTTGGATTTCGTGGACTAGTAAAATTTCATAAAACACTGGGGCACTGACATTGATTTGTCACTCATTTTGCTAACTATGTTAAGATGAATATAAGCTCGTTCTCCACTATTCCCATTTCATGAAAGAAAGGACATTTTAATGTAAAAATAGAAAACCTCAGAATAAGTAAAGTTAGCTTTGTTTTATTATATTACTGTTTTTGTCAAGGATTGATGAAAATTTTACAGTGGCTGTGTATGGTAATATTACCTCATATCGTTGAGATTAAATGTGTTCATGTATATTAAAGTTCTGTAACAGTCTCTGGCATAAATAATTTAATGAATAGCTAAGAATAATAGTAGTTTAATATTTTCATGTTTATTATTAATATTATTTTTCAATAATTGGTATTCATTTACTATCTGATCTTACTTTTTCCCCTTAGATAATTTTTCATCATTAGTATGCCTTATGGCTAATTCACCAAAGTGATTTATAACATGAGTCAATTTCATAGGCTTGATTCATAGCATAAATTGTGTTAGGATTGCATTAGTCTACAGGTTACCAAAAACTATACACATAGGCTTAGCCATGGGCTTATTTTCCTCACACAATAAGAAATCTAAGGGTAGGTGGTGTAAGATTGGTGCAGATGCTCAAAGGTGTCATTAAGGAAACTGGCTCAGTCTCCTACTTAGCAAGTAATTTTAGTTTTCAAAGTCCCAAGATGACAGCTGTACACCAACCAGGAGAGAAGGGAGAATGTTTTCTTGGTAAGAGTGCTTTTGTTTTGAAGGACAGCCCTTTCCTGGTACTTGTCCTTGGCCAGAGCTATGTCAAGTGACTACTGGTGGCAAAGGAAGCTGGAAATTCGAGTATTTTGCTTTTAAACCTCCATATTACAGAAAGGCAGGAAAGAGATTAAGATGAATGAGTGCTGTGAGCTGACAGTATTTATCCAACTTACTTTGCATAGGAAACGGATAATTGTAAGTTGATGCAGTGATTCTCAGGAGCCCTCTTTGAAAATCGTACTGGAATATACAGCTACATCATTATAGCTACAGTTGAGTCATACAGGTATATTTAATTTCTTGGCTCACTTATTAGGTGTATGGTTATTAATTTCCTGAACTGCAATCTCTTATCTGAAAATAGAGATAAAAATACTAGTGGCTGGGGCACCTGGGTGGCTCAGTTGGTTAAGTGACTGTCTTCGGCTCAGGTCATGATCCTGGAGTCCCGGGATCGAGTCCCACATCGGGCTCCCTGCTCGGCGGGGAGTCTGCTTCTCCGTCTGACCCTCTTCCCTCTCGTGCTCTCTATCTCTCATTCTCTCTCGCTCAAATAAATAAATAAAATCTTTAAAAAAAAAAAAAGAAAAAAAATACTAGTGGCTGAGCATTATATGTAAATATAAATATATAAAAATTTATATTTATTGACTATCAATGTAACTTTTAATATAATTATTTCTAAGTGGTAACTATTGATATACATATTGATATAAAGTTAAATGTAGGCTTATATTTCTTAACTTGTTACTTTTGCTTTAAATTTACTCTATTTTTAAAATTTCAGAAATTTTATTTCATTTTTTAAAGTGCTCCATTTCTGTGCTCTTATATTACTACATGTAGTAAATACTTTGTCGTGTTTCTGTGACTTTAAGGTTGCAGTTATTATTCCTCCTAGAAGTTGAATCATCACTTTATAAATACATATACATTTGTATATAAAACATTTGTAAAAGCTGTTTAGTTTTCTGTACTTTGTTGGATCCATACTTATAAACTTATGTCTTTAATGAAAATGGTTTGATAATGAATGTTACACAAAACTAGCTTTGATACTAAAACTTTAAGTATGCACTGTGTCCTGCCTTAGAGCAATTGTTCTGTTTAGTTATGAGCTTTTTATGGTAGCATTCAAGATTTATATAGATAAATGGTGCTTACATGTAGTGAGGTCAGTTAAACAATTTGCTATCAGAAACTAATGGATAGAGATGTTATTGGAAAGAGTCCAGGCTATTTGTCATTTAAAAATAGTCTATGTTTTCATAGACTATTTTACTTGTTTGGGTGGGGTGAGTGTATAATAAATGCCTGAAATTGTAGTCTTAAGTTAGGACCCCCATTTCATTTAAAATGGATTAGCTTGCACTGTGTCTACCAACTTAACTAGAGAGCTTGCTGGTCTGGGACTTAACTATCTATTTTTAAAGCTCAGGACTTGGTGTGCCCTTTGGTGCAGAATTTGAGCTAATAAATTTTTAATGACTTGATCTTTCTTTCCTGAGAGTTTGAGATACAGGGGAAAAAGTAATTATATACTTCTATATTAATAGCAAGTTGAATAAAAGCTGAAAAGGAGTAGTAATTTTTGGTTCAGTTTCTGTAATCTATAAATCCTCCTATTTTATAGAAACGTGTACCTTTGTGGAACGAAATTATTTTTATTGAGTATCAGGCAGTTGCCTCCCTGTGAGTTTAATCACTTTGGTGCTAGTATTTTAAATTGTCATTTACATGATGTTTTCACTGGCATTTAACACAGGGTGTAAATTCTTTCTCTGGGCTCCTGTGACATTTTTGTCCTATTATGCAAATTTTTTTATTACTTTGAGATTTTTGACTGTCATCAGGAACAGTAATTTAAATTAATGACAGACTTAAGTTATAAAATTAAATTCGTTTCTGGTATCTAAAACTAATTTGCTGACGAACTGTTACTAAGTAGAGATCCTAGCCTTGCCCTATTTTAATAGATAAGACTATTTTTCAATTGTAGAATGATTTACATGCAAATCTGTTAACTTCTCAAGGGGTGATGTCAAGAATAGATTAAATATACTCCATTGAAATCTTACTCAACTTACTGATGATACATAAAACTTTAAGAAAAAGTAAGCTGTAATAAAACTTGTAGGTAAATTTTTTAATAAATTTTTAGCGAGAGATGTATTAATTAAATACATAGGTAGTGTTTTAACTTTCACTTCATTGTCTTCTACTTTTCACCAGTTCTTTATTTTTAATTTTGACATGTAACTGCTCTTCTTCATGGAAGGAGATAGTGTGATTTCTGGAGTATCTGGAAGGCCCCTAATCCACAGAATTGCTTCCCTCATCTTCTGATGATGCCTAAGGTGACAGTGAAGAAAACATGTCAATATTGGTTCTTGGTATTGAGTGGAACCTTAGAGATCAGCTGATCATTGTCCCACAGACCTGTAGATGGGCCCTGGGAGGCTTCTCAGGGACCTTTTGGGAGGCCTGGAAATCTAGCCTAGCTTGCACACTTAATTTTTATTAGAAAAAGATTCACCACTAAAAAAATACTGAAAATTCCTGATCTAGTTTGGACTCCTGAGTAGAAGAAGTAAACAACAAGAGTAGTTGAGTGAATTTCTTCATGTCAACAGAGACAGAGCCAGCAAACTTGAAAATTTAATTGTCTACATCAGGGTGAGCAAACTATTGCCCTTGGACCAAATTCAACCTATAGCCTGTTTTTGTAGGTAAAGTTTTATTGGAACACAGCCATGCTCATTCTTTACATATTGTCTCTGGCTGCTTTCATGCTGTTGAGGCTGAGTTTAGTAGTTGACAGAGACAGTGTTGCCTGCAAAGCATAAAACCTTTTATTGTCTGGCTCTTCACAGAAAAGGTTTGCCCTTTCTCTTAGACCTTCATCTAGGTGAAAATGCAGATACTTTTGGAAGAGTGTGGGTGTGGGGTGACTGTTCAGTACTGTTATCAGTTAAACCTCAGAGAAGTGGAAATTTCCTTTTTAATATTTGATAAAGTGAGGAGTGGACCAAACTTTGCTAAAAGAGTGTATTTTATAATTTTGAGGGGCTGCTTCTATTAAAAATATAGCAGTATAGGGTGCCTGGGTGGCTCCCCTGCTTGGCGGGGAATCTGCTTCTCCCTCTCCTTCTGCCTGCCATTACCCCTGCTTGTGCTCTCTCTCTTTCTGTCAAATAAATAAATAAAATCTTAAAAAAATATATAGCAATATAATCAGCAAAAATCTCTTTATTTCTAATTATATGCCTTAAATTGAAATGTGTATTTTTCTCAGGGATAATGCAGAGTTCTTTTGGAGTTGTTTATAATGTAGTTCTGAGCAGATTCGTTTAAATAATTGACTTTCTTGAATGGTCTGCTCTACAGTTTAGAAAACTTCAGAATGAGGAAGATAGGCTGGAAATGTGTATCAAATTGGTAGAACATTAAGTCACCTGACCATTATTTTTCTTTCTCACTCAGTTTTTTTCTAACTCAGAATTTGTTTATGTGTACAGTGATTTTTAGGAAATGTCAGTAAATTGCTTGAACTCTTCAGGGATTACAGTTAATGAATGTTACAGTTGCTAGTCCATTGTCTATTACTAGTCAACTCATAAAATGAAAACTTTAGGAACTTTTTAAGGAGTAGGCTCCCATATTGTAAATTAGTTTTCTTGGCACATGTCATATATTTTCATTTATTGTATGATAACTTGGTGAAAAATTTTTTTTTGTTCCACAGAAAACAAAATTTGTTACCTTAGAAATAAATGCTGTACTATTAGCGAATGAAGGTGATGTGTTCAATAACACAGGAAATGAAAACACTGATTTTCAATTTTGTTAATCCACGAGCTTTGTGTTCTATTTCTTAAACCCTTTTGTAAATAAATTATTTTAGCTGTTTATTTTACCAACAATAACAGTAAAAGCTCAGGAACCATTCAAACTGAGAATTTAGAAAGCTAGCTACTTGTGGGATAAGTTTACTCACCAATTCTTAGCAAGGCTGTTTTCTGCTTTTGTGATGGAACATTTAATTACATATTTCTCTTTCGTTATACTGAAGTGTTAATTCCTTCATATTTTGCATATATTCCTTAAGGAATATCTTGCTGACCTCCCTAGTGGTTACAAAAAATGTGTTTCACTGACTTCTGGTTTGCTTACAGGCTTGAAACATTTAATCGTGCTAGGTTAAGAATTTCTAGTCTGTTCGATATGCAGTGGGGAATCATTGAAACCTTTTGAATCCAGGCAGTGAGTCAAGAACGTGCTTGAAGACAAATAATTTTGTAGTGTTAAGATGAATGTGAAGGTCATGGAGGACAGCTAAGGCTTTTGACATGCTTAAGGCATACACTTCAACTAGACTGGACAAGAAATTACATGGAGATGGATCTGTATCAGTTTGAAATGAAACAGACAGACTTGGATGGAAGAGGGACCAGCAGTGGCTCAGGACTACTTGGAATGAATGACTGTATTATTTTCTTTTTTGTGACTGTTCTGAATGATCAGTTATGGTGTAAGGGCACAATATATGACTTTTATATTAGATTATGTTATTTTTTTAGAATATGTTAAGAATAATGTCTTACTAATTTAACACTGTTAACTATACTGGAATCAAAACAACAGCAAAAAAGGAATAACATCTTACAGTCCATTGACTATAAATGAGGAAATTTGATTTGTCAGGAAAGCTAAAGAGGAGTTTGAGGAGAGGTAGGGGCACAGAATATGGGTTCTTATTATTTTATCTTTTTTTTTTTTGGTGGCATTAAAAACATTAAGTTTTTCTTTCCTAGGTTGTTTCTTGGGCACTCAGTGAGAACTTCCTACTGATTTTAGGGCTCAAGCATTTAGTACGTCTTCTATAATTGCAAGCCTGTAGTCATTTTATTGTGAAGATGTATCTTTACACAGAGGAATGAGGAGGAGTGGACTCACCCCAGCCTAGTTTCACTATTATTTAAAAGAGCAAAAACAAAGCTACTTTGTCAATCTCTTATTTTTTCTTCCTATGTATAGACAGACCAAGAGTAGGACTTTTAATCGTTCTAATAAAGTAGCTCTTTGTGATCTTTACAATTGAACTCTGAAAGGAGAAAAGAAACTTTATTCCATAATAGTATTATTTACAACTGGTTACAAAACATCTTAAAGACACTGGATATAATATGTATTATTTATTTTGTTTGTCTGTTAGTGTTCACCCAATATGGTTTTTCTGAGTCATACAGTTTCACTCCTAGGAAGGATATATTTTTGTCTAGGTTGTTGTCTTCGGGTTTTCCAGCCTCCTAACTTTTTGGAACTGTGTGTGTTTTAGAAGCCTTTTTCCAGCTTTTCAAGAAATTTGGAGTTAGGTGAAAAGTTCTAATAAAATTTTCTTCCTGAATTAGGCTTTCGTTATGAAAAAGACAAAACAAAGTGAAATCATTGAGTTCTGTAAGCCTGTTGGATATATCAGGCCCCAGTACCTGGTGCATGCTGGGTGCTCTGCTCAGTTACGCAACTTGGTGTTGTACTCGGAGATACCCTAATTTCCATTTAATTTGCCGTGAAGAATTATTTTTATTGCTACGTTATCTTATTTAAAATTACTGTAAGCATATTATCTAAACCTTGAAATTGGACTCAGAGATACAACTGTTTACTTTTTATTAAGTTGTTTACTTTTCTCTATCGCCCATCCAAAGTTGCATGAGTTTATCATTCCTCCTTGTAGTGGGCTATGGGGTTGTCCTCAGTAGCTGTTAATTTCTTTGCAATTACACAAATAATTTTTAAATAATTAGTTAATATAACATACATCTGTGGTAATAAATTATATCAAATATATTAAAGAAAAGACTATTCTAATGGGACTTGGGGGGTTAGAAGTGAAATTACTTAGTTGAGAGCATTTGCTCTAATGGTGGTGTAGGAGGCAGATACCTCTCCAAATTTGCAAGTGTCTTGCCAGCATTTAGGGGAAACTTTGTAGAAAATACTAATGAAAACATTATCGCAATATACATAGTATCAGAACTCCTCACTCCCAAATAGAAATGTTCTTAGTGTTTACTCTCCTTCAGCTACCTTTCCTTAGAGGGTAATCAATTTTTATCTCTTGAGGTGGTATCTCAGTTATTTATGAAAATGATTGGATCTCAGCTGATTAATGTCTTTTGAAGGGGTCAAAAACTAACTTAAAACTTTAAAACATGTTATACAATATTTTGTACATTTCTACTTTTTATTTTATTTATTTTTTTAAAAGATTTTATTTATTTATTTGACAGAGAGAGATACAGCGAGAGAGGGAACACAAGCAGGGGGAGCGGGGAGAGGGAGAAGCAGACTTTCCGCAGAGCAGGGAGCCCGAGGCGGTGCTGGATGCGGTGCTCGATCCCAATCATGACCTGAGCCGAAGGCAGCCACTTAACGAGACTGAGCCACCCAGGCATCCCTTTTGATTTTCTTTTAAAAGAAGGGAGTAGATGTTAAGCATATTGAATCAATTTTCAGGAAAACAATACTTACCTTCAAATTGGTTGCAACAAAATAGCATGGAGAAAAGAAAGAAAATCCCCCAAACCCCCAAAAACTAGCAGCTCCTGTAACTCTGAAAGTCTGATGGAAAGCAGTCCATAATTCTCATCAAGTTGGGTGAATTTTTTTTAGGAAAAATAAGAAAGATCTCACCCATAACATCTGGCCTTAAAATCTGGTCTTTTGTACATCTTACAGTTTTCTTTATGTAAGAAATAGGCTAAAATGTTGTTTATTTTTTTGTCCAGGGCTTTAAAAAAATACCTAATCCCTGTCATCTCTTTCAGAAGATTAGAATAGTTTCTTAGAATGTTCTTCTTAATTTATTGGATAAACACTCCCCTCTGCTGATTATGAAAATAACTACATTAAAAATACATACTTATGTACCATGCTTATCTTTCTTCCTCTCTGCTTTTAGGCTAGGTCCTAATTTCCATTTCCCTTCATTTTTACTTTTCTCAGTTGATTATAAGATCAAAAGTACAAGAAGAGAAATGCTGTTGTGGGTCTGTTTACTTAGGATGGTATTTTAGAGGAAAAACCTGAGGCCTCATTTCTCATTGTCAAGTAGAACCCATTAATGTGGATGGTAATTGTCAAGAATGATACTTGTAACCACAGAGAACAATAATCTCGCATTATCTTCTGAGTAAACTGCTCTTGTGTTTGAACTGATTCTGTAAAAAGCTGTGGAGTTCAGGAAAGAAAACATTAGTTTATTTTCCTTTCTAGTTCTTCTTTCCATTCCAGCTGCCATCCTTCTCAGGCCTTTTCAGCGTCCCGCTAGTGAAGTTTTTGATTTCCTCTCTTTTTACACATACTTGTAGCTCTTCATTTAATGCTACTTTCCCACCCTCATAGCTGTCCTGGTCATTTAAGGATTAATCATTTTTTTTCCTCCTTCATGAAGCTTTGTCCCTTCGGCAAGAGGCTGAATTTTTCTTTATGGGATGTTTACTATTTTTAGCTTGTGCATCTCTTTAAGGCATTTATCCTATGGTAATTATTTTGTAATTATTAGCTATATACATCTTATCTCTTCTTTTAACCTGCAAAATTCCTTAAAGGTGAAATCTTATTGACATTTATATTTCCATGAGGTCTTAAAAGACCTTAGCATTTAATAAATATTTGAATGTGTGAAGTGTATGTCAGACATTCTCCTGTAATTCAGTAAGCAGTACTGATGGGGCACAACCCAATTTGGTACAGTTTTAAAATTTAACTCTTAGAAAATTATTTTTATTTCATTGTAACATAATTTCGGCTTATGATTATTTTAAGACTGTGCCCAATTGATTCTTAGAATTGCCGATTAGGTGATAGTGCTTCAAATTTTACTTAGTCACTATGACTTGTGTCAGCCAAAGAAGTAAGTCAGAAGTAAAACCTGAATTCCAGGCATGACATTATGAATTTCTAAGCCCTGGACTTGAGTTTGTTGCTTTGGATTAAATTTCAGTATGTATCCATTTGCTTTCACTGGATTCTGAACTTTTTGTTTTATTCATCTACTTTTTTACCTTTCTTAAGCTAGATCAACAATATTTTAAATTATATATTCAGTCTCTTTAACATCCAAGAAGAAAAAAATTGAGAGTAATAATGCCTTACAATATCTATCTATCTATCTATCATTATTATTATTATTATTTTGCATTGCATTGTCACTCTAATGATGCCATTCATTTTTGGGGTCTGTAATTCTAATGAGGAAGAGTAGCTAGAAAAGAAGGACTGGTGTTATACCACTCATTCTCTGTGCGACTTTGGCAACTTTCATTTGGCCTTAGTCTGTGTAAAACAGGGCACACTGTCTGCCTTTCCTATTTTTCAGGGTGGTTGTAAGGCTTAAATGGGTATAATATGTGAGAAAGTATTTCACAAATGGAAAAGTCTACACTGTGTAAGGCATTATTAGTACACAGCCAAAATATTAGTGCCAGTAGAAGTTGTGAACCATTTATAAAGATAATAGTGGACTGAGATCCTTTTAATATTTGGCTAGTAGCACTTACAGAAATATGTCTCCTTTTGGTGCGTGTAAGGCAGTAAAACCATGTTTTCAAATTATTTCTTTGTCCAGGTTAATAGTTCTCTGGATCATTTTAGAAGCATAGGCTTCATGTTGAGTTTTATAAAGAACTTTTGTTTTTAAAAGCATTTCAGACTTCAAAGAACCACAGTGTAAAAACTCATCCATACCAATGTATCTCAAATAGTTTTCATCATTTTATTTTGAGTAAAAAAGCTGAACTACAAATTCTTCACTTTCAAAAGTTCTCGAAAGTGGCAAAGTCTTTCCATGTGTGTAACATGTGCATATGTTCTATTCTAAGAGTGTTTATCACAATACAATTTTTAGGCTAAATCTTTGTAATTATATGTTATGAATGGATGCAGTTTTCTTTTCTTTTTTGATTATTGAGATCTGTCATTTTGTACTTAAATATGAATGCTGTGTGAACTTAGACATATAGCCAGAAACTTGCATAATAGGAATAAGAATGTGGAATAGAGCTCTCATGACTGTTTTCAAAGAATTTGAAGAGGAATTTGAATTACTTTCAAAATACAAATGTTCAAAATCAAAAGATGCAACAGTAAATGAATCTTTATATTATGCCTCTAATTATCTTTAAATAAGAGTTATTTTTATGATGCACCCCTTTTGAAAGTTCCATATTAGATGTTTCAGGTTGCCTATCAATATAATAATATGTAAATACTTTGAGTTGTGTTGTTTGTTCTTCATTTTATATTTTGGGGAGAGCATAACTTGAATAGCTGAGGAAAGATACAGAAAAGCGATTGACATTTATTGTCAGTTACGTGCTTGAAATTCAACTAGGTGTTTTCTGATTCTTTCGTTGGTTTTTTAAAAAAATCAACTGAATTAAATAGGTGCTGTTTTCAGTTTACCAGTGAAGAAACTGAGCTACAAAGAGGTTAGGTAATTTGCTAAAATACACGTAACTGTCTGATTTCAAAGTCCATGTTTTTTTCTACTATACTGTACTCCCTCTGCAGTAAGATTGGGTATAACTGTAGTGTTGTTAATAAGGACTTTTACAAAATGAAGTTCTGATTTGCTTAGACTTTTCTTTCTTATATTCACAGTACATTAGGTTACTTACACCTTAGAGATGAGCTTCAGATCTAAGGTCTAATTTTATTACAGTTACTACAGTAGGGCTAGAAGGTCTGCTTTTTAAAATTAGATTCAGGTGCTTAGCAAATAGATCACTCTCAGTAAATGTTGGCTATTGTTATTTTAACTATACCTTTTAAGTAGCCTGTCTTAATAGCATTTCATATTTATTGATTGTTAATTTTGTTACCAGACTGTGTAAAGGATGTAAATGACTTATGATCTTGATATCTTCTGTTACCTTCTTCGAACTATTTGCTGTTGGTTTTTGGTTCTTAGCTTGTTGGGTTTTTTTTTGTTTGTTTGTTCATTTGTTTTTAAATATTCAAGTACACTGTTGGAGATTTTTGCCAGTGATAAGTCTGGTTAAAAGTTCTTTGGTTTACAGAATGGGCTAGCATGTGGCCTTTCGAGTCCTATATTGGGGAAAGTAACTGTTTCTCATCAGCAGTGGAACAACCAGGTATCTGCTGGGTTGTCAGAATCACAGAATTGGCTTGCCTCTTTATTTCCATTTTGCTTATGAAGTTTCAACATGGAATTACTTTATACTTAGCCTTTCTGTATAAGAACATAGCTGGGAGCTTTGGTTTTCAGTGCTGACTGGAAAAGCCAGGGGAAAGTTTTGGGAGATTGCAACCAGGGACTAAATTTGAATGGGCTTTAGTCTTTGAAACTTAACAGTTTGGAGGGTAGAACATTCCTGGCACTTCTGCTTTTCTCTAGCTGTGGCCATGAGGATGTCTTTGGTTTTAAATGAACTTTGTTGTCTGGCCACACTGTTCAGAGAGGAGCTAATTGGACTAGAATTTCACCAGAATTGAGAAACATTTATTGAGGTATACTAAGAATTGATTCATAAGCCTATATCTTGCACAAATATACTATTTATCTGAAGTTATGTAGCTCTAACACCATTTTAGGATTGTATTTCACAGTTTCAGCTACAGAATAAAGGGCAGATTGCTGGATTGGGAATATGAAATTTCCAGAACTCTTAAGTGCTTCTGAAATCCAAAAATAATTCATGCAGATGTTCTGGTTGTGCTGAGCGTATATCTGTGTTTAAATGATGTTTTTGAATCAGTCATTTTCGCAGGACGTGTGTCACTTTGTGGCAAGAAGTTCTGTTTGTTTCCCTTTGGCTCTTATAAGACATAGAAAATATCAGTCCCTACTTTAGGGTTGGAAGAGGACAATGCTCCAGGACAAAAAGAGGCTATTCAAAGGTGTACCAAGTTCTTGACTTTTTTTAATCTGAGTTTTCTCATTTACTTCTCCTTTTAAAAAAATTATACCGTTTCCTTCCAAAACATTCTCTGTTCTCTATTTCTTATCCTCCTTATTTTCTTCTATTTTTGTAGGGTACTGGGGTCAAAAAGAAAGGTTAAGTACACAGTCTTCTATGTGGATTGCTCATTATCTTCTGGTAATTGAAAGTTAACTTGCATTGTAAGTGTACATGATAATGTTTTCTGTCTCTGGAATGTTTTTAGTGTTCCAAAAATGTTTATAATTTGTACTTAAGCTATATATTTTTAAAATTAGTGTTTTCAATATTATTTAGTTTTTTTTTCATGGCTCATACATCAAAAAGTATAAAAAGGTACACAGTGGAGAGTCTTACTTCTTCTTCTGTTTCACATCTGCCCAGTTCCCAGTGCCCTAATGGTAATGGGTGATTTTAGTTGCTTATTTATTCTTCCAAAGATTTTATTTATTTGACAGAGAGAGACACAGAGAGAGAGGGAACACAAGCAGGGGGAGTGGGAGAGAGAGAAGCAGGCTTCCCGCCGAGCAGGGAGCCCGATGTGGGGCTCGATCCCAGGACCCTGGGATCATTACCTGAGCTGAAGGCAGACGCTTAACGACTGAGCCACCCAGGCGCCCCCCAAAGATTTTTTTTAAACCATATACAGACCCATTCAAAATGTATTCCCCCACCCCTAAATTATGTCTATACATCTGTCCCTTGCTTATTTATTTAAATAAAAATATAATTTGGGGATCTTTCTAGAATAGGACATGAAGAGATCCCTTGTGTGTGTGTGTTTCTGTCTGTGTATGTGCGCTTAACTATTTCAGAGTATTCACAGTTCTATAAAGAATATCCCTTACGTGTGTAATCTGGTCTAATTTTGGTAGTTATTGTAGTAGCAGCAGTTTACACTACCTACCAGCATTGTATTACGAATTAAAAAAAAAAGTCGAATTGCAATTAAGTTGGATGCAACTTTTTCAAAAGTCAGGTATAATTTATACATAGTAAGATTTAACCTTTTGAAGTGTAAAATTCAGTGAGTTTTAACATTTGTACCGTGACATCATCACCATCACCACTGTGATAAAAATAAAGACATTTTCATCCTCCTGAAAAGTTCCCTTGTCCCTTTTTGTAGTCAGCCTCCTCTTACTAGCCCCAAGTCTAGCAATTATTGAACTGATTTTTATTCCTGTAGTTTTGCCTTTTTCAGAATGTCCTATGCATGGAATCATGTAGTGTACAATCTTTTTGTATGGCTTTTTTTTTATTAAGCATAATGTTTTTGAGATTCAGCCATGCCTATATGCCACATATCATAATTTTTTTCTTTTCATTGCTGAGAAGTATTTTATTGTATGGATGTCCTAAAATTTGCCCATTCCCCAACTGATGGGTATTTGAATTGCTTCCTGTTTTTGGCAATTCTGAATAAAGCTGCTGCAAACATCTGTGTATAAGAATTTGTGTGGACATATATTTCAGTTTTTCTTGACAAATACCTAAGTGTGGGATTGTTGAGATACATGGTAAGGGTAAGTTTAACTTTATGAGAAACTGACCAACTATTTTCCAGAGCAGCTGTGTCATATTGTGTTTCTGTTAGTAACGTATGAAAGTTCCAGTGTCTGCACCCTAGTCAGTCCTTGGATTTGTTGGTTTTATTTATTAAGCTATCTAATAGGCGTGTATTGATGTCTACTTACTTTGTTTAAAAAACCCTTTATTGAGATAGAATTCACATACCAAACAATTCACCCATTTAAAGTATGTAAGAAATGGTTTTTAGTATATTTTCACATAGGTGCAGGTGTCATCACAGTTTTAGAACATGGTCATGACGAAAAAAAGTCCTTGCACTCTTTAGCTGTTATCTCTGTCCTCCCCGCCACCCTGTCCTCAGCAACCCTGGATCTACTTCCTGTCTCTATTGCTTTTCCTATTGCAGACATTTCATATAAATGGACTAGTATGTGGTTTTTTTGTGACTGCCTTCTTTCATTTAGCAGAATGTTTTCAAGGTTTATCCATGTTGTATGTATTAGTACTCCCTTCATTCTTTTATAAGGCTAAATAATATTTCATTATATGGATATAACATATTTTGTTAATCTGTTCATTAGTTGATGGACATTTTGGGTTGTTTCTACCTTGAATAGTACTACTGTAAATATTCATGTACATGTTTGTATTTCCTTAACGATTAATGGTGAGAATCTTTTCCTGTACTTATTTGCCATCCACATATCTTTGGTGAAGGTCTTTGCAAATATTTTGCCCCCCACATTTAACTTTTTATTTTGAAATAATTTTAGATTTATATAAAAGTTTGCACATTAGTAGAGAGTTCCCATCTATACCTGTCAGTTAGGTTTTTCTGCTGTTAATACTTTATAGAACCATGGTGTATTTGTTAAAACTAAAAGATTAATATTGGAACAATACTGTTAACCAAACTATAAATTTTATTTGCATTTTACCAGTTTTTCCACAACTGTCTTTTTTCTGTTCTTTCTTTCTTTCTTTCTTTCTTTCTTTCTTTCTTTCTTTCTTTCTTTCTTTCCTTTCTTTTTTGAGAGAGTAAGTGCACATGTGAGGAGTTGGGGGGTGGCAGGAGGGGCAGAGGGAGAGAGAGAATCCTAAGCAGACTTCACACCCAGCATAGAGTCCAGTGTGGAGCTCCATCTCATGACTCTGAGATCATGACCTGAGCTGAAATCAAGTTGGATGCTTAACTGACTGAGCCACCCAGGCTCCCCAGAAAAGTATTTTCTTCTTCCTGAAATATTCCCTGTGTGATGTGTTGATTTTTCTGACAAACATAGGGAAAAATACTTTGCACACATGAATATGTGACTGGATTAGAAAGCCTCTGAGGGTTGGGGGGGGCCTTAGGAACCTTTTGTATGAGGCAGATATTATTTTTTCCTTTTACAGTGGATCTCACTGTAGAAATATTTGTACCTTGGATATCAGTAAACATTCACTACTCCTATGAATCCTGTAATAGGAATTAAATAATTCAACAAGTGTTTATCAAGGGTCTACTGTGTGCCACCCACTGTTTTAGCCATTGAGGATACAGCTGTGAACAACAACAAAAAAACCCCTGCTTGGTATGCGGAGCTTATATTTTAATGAGGGGAAGCACACAAACAAGGAAATATATAGCATGTCAGATGTTGATAAGTATTATAGAAAAATATTAAGCTGAGTAAGGTCACATCTGGAAGGCTTCACTGATGAAGTGGTATTGGAAGAAGGACTGAATGTAGCTATAGAACCAGCTTTGTGGTAAATGGAAAACATCAGAGGCTTTTTAGGTGTGATCTTGTCTTGGCCTGGTGAGGAATGGAAGTTTCAGAGTTGAAGCAGTGGCCAGTGGAAGGTATTGACATCAGAGTATTAGCAGGGGAGGCCTGATTGTGTAGGGATTTTGGCATTTATTCTGAGCATGTTGGGGAACCATTGGAAGGATTTGAGTAGCAGTAGGGTAAGATCAATTCTAAATGCCGGATTGAGAATAGTCAGTAGAGGGGAGAGGGTAGAAACAGGGAGACCTGTCCCGGGGGTCAAAGCAATCAACTAATTGTGATAGCAGGTGATGGAAGGGAGAAATGGTCACGTCGGGTACATTATGAAAGTAGAACAGACAAAATATATTATAACTGGGTGTGAAAGAGGACTCAAGGATGACTTCATGGTTTCTGGAAGAATGGGGATGATATTTACTGGAAAGGAGGATTTTGGGAAGATCAGGTTTGATTGGGGATGGTATGGTGGTGCTGGTGATAGTAGTGATCAGTTCAGTTTTAGAACAAGTAGAGCTTGGGATGCTTAGTTGTGATCCAGAGAGTTGTTGTAAGTAGTTTGGAGTTTACTGGGCTCAAAATTTAAGGCTATAATGCTTTTTTAAAAATTAATTAATTTATTAGAGAGAGAGAGCATGGGGGGAGGGGCAGAAGGAAAGGGGGAGAGAGAATCTCAAGCAGACTCCCCACTGAGTGTAGAGCCTGACTCGGGACTCCATTTCACAACCTGAGATAGTGGTCTGAACTGATATTGAGAGTTGGATGCTCAACCGACAAAGCCACCCAGGAGCCCCAGTGCTATATGCTTTTTAACTCTCACCTGACATCTCGCTATCATTGGAAGGCTTTATCTGATCTTAGTGATGAGAGTGCCTAGCATAGTGCTTGATATGATGGAAATGTTTAATATTGGATGAATGGACTTGAAGTGTAAATCTCAATACTGTTTTCTCTAATGATATATTTTATTATAATAGTTTCTGGAAATATTTAGATGCTAAGAAGTAATTTGTAGATATTAAAAAGTAGAACATGTATCTGAGCTGAAGCTATTCACATTGCTCCCTCATTACTTCTATTCCTATCATCAAAAGTGCTATCCTCGGGGCACCTGGGTAGCTCAGTCGGTAAAGTGTCTGACCTCTTGATTTCTACTCAGGTCATGATCTCAGGGTCATGAGATCGAGCCCCGTGTTGGGCTCCACACTGGGTGTGGAGCCTGCTTAAGATTCTCCCTCCCTTTCCCTCTGCCTCCTCCCCACCCCACTTGCACTCTCTCTCTCTTAAAAAAAAGTGCTATACTTGATCCTAGGCTTCTTATTCCTAATGGACATTGATTTCTAATGCTTAGACTGTAGAAGAAATTAAATTTATATGTATCATAAGTTATTTATTATCAGAAAAAGTGAAGTGTTTGGAAGTAACTGTATTTTGGCTCTGTTCAGTGGGCTTAGAGATCTATTTGAATGTGTTATTTAATGTTTTGAAACTTTGGCTTAACTTTACTAGGTTTAAGAAACTTACTATTCTGTGCAGCCTGCCATAACAAGATAAGGTTGATTGAGTGGCTTAAACAGGAGACATTTTTTTCCTTACAGTTCTGGAGGCTAGATGTTCAAGATGCAGGTTTCGACTGCTTTGGTTTCTGGAGAGCGTCGCTTTCTTGCTGTATTCTTACATGGGCTTTTCCTCTGTGTAGAGAAAGAGGGCTCTCATGTCCTCTCTCCCTCATTCATAAAGATACCATCCCATTGGATTAAGGCCCCCTAATGACCTCATCTAACTGTAATTACCTCCTAAGGGTCCCATCTTCAGATATCACAGTGGGGGTTAGGACTTCACCGTATGAATTTGGTTGGGAGGGGGGTGGACACAATTATCATGGTAGCATCTTTAGATACTGGGGTTATTTTGCAGTTTCCCTTGTGTTTGAAAAAAAACCCCCAAAGAACACATCCTTTAAGGTACTTATACCTGAGGCATCATTCTAGAAAATGAGAATGACTTTGTGAAAAATAAATGCAAAAGTAATGCAAAGATTTAGGTTTATTGGGAAGGGTAGTTTAAATTTCTGAAATGCTTACATTGTAGAATATTTAAATACATGCAGCTCATTATCTATGAGCACAAAGAATAATAGTGATACTTTAAGAATGTTTTTTTTTATCCTGATGGAATTGGTTTTAGTGAACTAAGAAATTATTCACTTTGGTAATTAACATTCAACTAATGTGCTAGGTTCTTAATTCTTTTCTTAAGTAGGGAAAATATGCCCACATACAGATTTAATTGCATTATTAATTTGCTTAGCATTTTCATGGTGTAATTGACTTTTGCACAGACTGAATTGCTAATTAGTGGAACCTTAATGAATACGGCTTAATTTTACCACATAATATGGCCTGATACATCAACCACAAGCTTTCTCTAGGTAGGTATTGGAATAAAAGATATCCCCATGGACATTTTACATTGGTATCTGTTTCATCCCACCCTGACACTGCTGAAAGGACCAATAATCTATGATAGATGGAGATATACACACACATACATATACAAATGGGCCTATATACACAAAACATTTAAAAGCACTACTATAGAGTATTCTGTTCTTTCTGATAAAAAGTATAAAAATACAGAGCTTATATTCTCACATCCATATTATCCAACTAAAGTTACAAAGCCTGTGTGTGTGATACAAATAGTTTGATAATAGTTTTCACTGCTACGTTGAATAAAATTTTATCTCTCTTCAGCCTTTGAAATTTAGGCAGGTATGGGGAGGAAATAAAAATTAAGTTCATACCTTAGGATGCAGACCAAACCTTGTCAAAATTCTACTCTGTTAAAAATCTCATTGAGTTGAGTGAACAGAATCTAATACACCAGTAAGAATAAGGTGACTCACTGCCTTTGTGGTGAGTTAGTTAACTTCATATTTGGGAGGTAGAAAGATTCATATGAAGGAATAAAAATATATGTGTTGTGGGAAAATATTTTCTCCCCCATACTTATTTATTATTACTATTTTTAATGATGAAGACAAGGGGATTTTGACTTTATATTTTTAGTTTGGTTGATTGAAAGGATTAATAAATGCAATGTAATAATCTTGTAACTTTATCTATTTGCTACTTCACTGTTTGGAGCATAAAACTGTTCTTTGAGACCACTTGAACCAAAGGTAACAGGACCAGGATACCAATCATGTAGTGCTAGTTTAGAGTTCCATACACATCAAATGGATACCTAACATAACTACCACCTGAAGGAAGTTTCCAGACAATAACGCAATGAAATTGGTTGGACAGAATACTGTGCAATTTCTATGAAATAGAGCCTCAGTCAATTTGGTACATCTGGTTAAGGAACATTTCCAATGAATGGGTGAAGGTAACATATATTATAACAGTGTAAAGTTCTAAGAGGTGCATACTTAGACACTTGAGGCACATTGTCACTGGCCAAATATTTTTTAACATATTTATGGTGTGTGTGGCACTGCACTACTAGTTGTATTTGGATATTCAGATGAGTAAGACAGTGAAGGGAACTTACAGTTCAGGGAGGCAGTACTTAGTGGAGAAGAATTCGTACAATTGTGGAAGTGATGAGGTGGTATGGAAAAGAGTGAAGGGAACTTTAATGTGCAGATGTCAAATGACATACGCTGTAACTGTTTCTGTTGGAAGGATTGTTGGTTCCTCAGCAGCTCTCCTATATACTTTCTGAATTCACTGTTTCTCGAGGTAGTAATTCTGTAATACTTAGGGCTTTGAGAAGAGCATCTTACACAGTGTAAAGCACACTTTTAGAGCATAGAATAATAAAAAATTCTAAGGTATTTCCTGCACTGTCATATCCCAAATATACAGAGCACTTTTAATTCTTTTTTTTGTTGTTGTTAAAGATTTATTTATTTATTAGAGAGCATGCGCATGTGTGCTCATGAGTGGGGGAGAAGGAGAGGGGGGGAGAGAGAGTCTTAAGCAAACTTTCCCGAGCACAGAGCCCCACGCAGGGCTCGATCTCAGACCCTGAGATCATGACCTGAGCCAAAAATCCAGAGTTGGAGGCTTACCCAACTGAGCCACCCAGGCACCCCTTAATTTTTTCTTTAAAGGCTATTTTGGAAATCTAAATTCCCATAATATAAAGAGGGATATTAAGTTCCAGATTATTCTAAAGTTATCTTTTGTCAAATAAGATTTGTTAAAAAGATTTTCCTTTGTTCAGTATTAGCAAGTGGACAGTGAACAAAGTGGACAGATGTTTGCTAGGCATAAACAATGTTATATCCTGTTGATTAAATAGAAAATACCTAAGTAGATGTGCTAAAAATGGATTCCTCCTTTTGAGTTTTGTCACACCAGGGGTGGAGTCATTAAATGGGAAAACTGAAATCCAGTAAACAGGAAATGCGTGCTGAGAGACAGATTTTGAAAGGGAAATGAAGGCCCATGCTCTGAAAATTTCCGTGGGATATTTGACCATTATGAGAACCTTTTTAAGAATGTGCAGTGTTATGGAGTGCCACGTGGTCTTTTTTCTCATCACTATAATACTATGGATGACAAATGATCTAAGATTGCAGGTTGCAGATTAAAGGTTTTAAATTTAATTCAGTTGTATTTTCACAGGCTAGTGCACCGTGTTTAGCCTCATTGTTTTCAATACTTTATACTGTAAGGAGATACTTTTTCATTTTAGGTAGAGATAATTTTATTTATTGTTTATTTTTTTTTTAAGATTTTATTTTATTTTTTTGAGAGAGAGGGAGAGAGAGAGAGATTGAGAGAATGGGTTGGGGGAGGAGCAGAGGGAGAAGCAGAATCCCCCTGGAGCATGGAGCCTGATGCGGGACTCGATCCCAGACTCTGGGATCATGACCTGAGCCGAAGGCAGATGCTTAATCAACTGAGCCACCCAGGCACCCATAGAGATAGTTCTAGGTATAATTTAGAATGGTTAGTAGAGTTTCATATTGTTTAGTATAGCCACATGTTTTTATATTTACATACATATGTGTGTATATATATTCAAGAAAGTTGGGAAAATGTCAGCTGTAATATTTAAAAAGCACTTTCCCCTTCTGGAACTCCAGCAGGTAAACATCAAAAAACCTGAACTTATTTTTCTCTTTCAAAGCTGTTGTTTTTGGGGGCGCCTGGGTGGCTCAGTCAGTTAAGCGTCTGACTCTTGGTTTCGGCTCAGGTCATGATCTCAGGGTCCTGAGATCCAGCGCTGTGTCAGGTTTGGTGCTCAGCAGGGAGTCTGCTTAAGACTCTCTATCTTTCCCTCTCCCTCAGCCCTTTCCCCTCCCCCCCTCTCTCTCGAATAAGAAAATTTTTTTGGAAGGTATATATTTTTTTGGAAGGTATATATTAATTCCAGTGATGTTACAATTCTTAAAATGTTTTTGGAATGTTTCTTCTGTAATTGCCAATATTAAGTTGTACGGAGACAGCTTTAAGTGTTAAAAATATCAGAATTCAGGATCTGTTGTGAGCTGGGAAAATGGAGAACTGGATAATCAACATAGTGTTGTGGAAGGCTCTTCTACTTATGGGGGTGGAGATCAATATGAGAAAAGGGTCTCATTGATAATTCTCTAGTAGACAAAGTAGAAAACAAAATTAAGACCAGCACATTATTTAAGCAGATGAGGCTGAGAGGAATTTAACATTGATAATGCCAATTTAATGTGTAACGGGATGATCTTACAAGCAGTGATGTTGAATGTTTTGTGCCTCAAATCTTTTTCTAGAAATACATTTTTTAATTTAAAAAATGCAAACACTCTAAAGCCTCATCTAAAGCAGTATAAGTAAAAATAGGTCTCCTATATACCACCATCCCAAAATCTCATGTTTTTATATACTTGGGAAAAAAGTTTTATGATCCTACAGTGTATATAAAAGGTATATGCAAATGGGGTCATCCTCTACATACAATTCTTGCCTTTTCCTTTACATAGAGTTTTTATGAGATGGCCCCGAGGTCAGACTTGTTCTCTTCAGAGGTTGTACCATGTTCCCCTGGATGCATCATAATTTATCTCCACAGTCCCCCAAGGATGAACATGTAGGATGTTTCCAGATTCCATGTCCCCTAACAAATAAGTGTGGTGAATGAGTATCATTGTACATGTGTGTCTGTGGAACAGATACATAGATTAGATTCCTGGTAGTGGAGTTACCAAGTCTAAGAATACATATAATTAACATTTTGATAGATATTTCCAAATGACTCATTGAAAAAACTGTACTAATTTATATTTCCACCAACAGTGTATAAAAACCCAGGCCAACAATGGATTTTCACTAAACTTTTCCAGTTTTGCCAATCTGAGAAGTGAAAATTGTATCACAGTTTTCAGATAACATTTCTTTGATTCTCAGTGAGGTTAAACATATTTTTATATGTTTACTGGCTAATGTTGAAGGCATTCTTAACCAGTTTTACCTATATGTCAATGAGAAATGCTTCATTTTAGGTGGAGACTGGCTCAACAAGCAATGGGACCCCGAAAGCCTCGCTTTTCTATAACATAGGTGGGTGCGCATCTCATGCGCATGTGTATGGGGCATGTGTGTAGAACAGAAGAAATAGAGAATCCCCTGTACCTTCTGAGTACGTGTGACCAAACATCTTTTCCATGTTGTGTCCATCTAAGATTATAGGTATAACAGTTTTATTCTTGTTAACAAAGAACATTATAAAGAACAATTGGAAAAAAAAAAGACTTAGTTTGAATATTTTTCTTTTTTGATTTTTGAAAGCAAACAGAGGTACCTTAACGCCACTCAGAACATTAAAAATCATGGCAATATCTTGTTTTATTCCTTTTTTGACAAATGAGGGAGATTATTTCTAATATATGATGAATCCAGATTGATTTCTGACAAAACCAATAAGCAATTTATTTGCGGTATCTGAAAGTAAACGATAGGATGGAAAAATCCTACTGGTGCATTGGCAAGTGGATGGGACCAGATGATCAGATATTTCATTTCTACATCTACATTTCATGAGTCAGTTTCACACAACAGCTGCTATGGAGGAAGGGTTGATTTACCAGAATACTTCATGGTTTAATAAAAAACAACAACAACAAAAAACAAAATCCAACAATGAAAAAACAACAATAACAAAAACCCCACCAACCCAAACCCAGAGAAAAATAATATGAAATGCATTTGGGCATGAAAGGGTAAACTGAGCAAGTTATTGGTCATAAATAAAAAAGATCACTTAAAACATAGTTCTAAAAAGGGTCCTTATTTTTTGGTTTTCAGTGTTTCAAATAACAGAAAGCAATGGTTAAGTAAAAAAGTGATAGCCAAGAGCAAACATTTATTGAACAGCTTCTGTATAAAACATTTTTTACTATGTTATGTGAAGAACACACTGCATTTTTCAGAAGAGGCTTTGGAAGTGCAGTGACTTGTCAGGGCTGATATAGATGGTAAGTGGTAGAGCTGATGTTGGAATCAGGGACTCTGTGTGCTCTTAAGCATTGTGTTAGATTGGATTTAAGTCATTAAGAAGAATAAATAGAATTTGTGAGTTGGGCTTATATTATTAAAATAAATACCTTGTTAATTTTAAAACATTAAAAATTTTTCTTTGAGTACTTTTCAGGGATTCAAAAATAATTTTTTTCTACAATAAATACCCATTTCCTCTAGTTTTTTGATGAAAAATGTTGGTATTTGTGCTCTTCTTGATTCAGATCTTAATTCTCCCTTGTTTGAGTCCCAGGGATTATGTGAAGACTCCCACACTAAATGGAAACCCATAAAAGTGAGACACATAAAAATTATACGTTTGAAATGTTTATTTTCTCCATCTTTAGGTATACACATGGGGAATGTATTTTTTGGCACAAAATATTCCTCTGGGCCCCTAACTAGCTGATAATAGAAGGAGGATTTTTAAAAACCATGTGATATATTAGTTTATATTGACTGAGGGCTTGGATCACATTTTATAAATTTTTTACAGCTGCAGGGATATATACTCTGGGTAAGAGCTTGATCAAATCTTACATGGTTGCTTTAAAGTTGATATTTGATGGGGAGTGAGTTGTATGGAGAAAGTGTTGCTGGCTTTTTTGTTTTGTTTTTTGGGTTTTTTGTTTTGTTTTGTTTGTTTTTTGGATGGGCATGGTGCTTTTGGGGAGCAGTGTTTGAACAAATACCTCCCTTTTTCACAGTCCATGTTGTTGCCATGGAGACCTTTAGATTCTATAAATGCAGACAGGAATATGGCATTGGGTTGAGTGTGAGGGGCCATGAGAGCGGAGTGCAGTCCAGATGTGTAGTCACTTTGTTCATAGAAGTTATTTTGCAGTAGCCAGAAGCCCATTGGTCTTTTTGCAATCTCCCCTTTTCTTGTTCTTTTTTGCTATGTATGTGTGTGTGTCCGACATAGAAATAATGGAACAGTATAGAGAATAACCATTTTTCCTTCTCTAGTGTCATACTCCTTCCTCTCAGGAGAGAACCAACCATTGTTGAGAATTTACTGAATGTCCTTACAATGTTTTTATTCTTTTACTGCATATGTGTCATACATCATAGTTTTATGTTTTTAAAGTTTATCTTAACACTGCCATGCTTCATATATGATTCTGCAGCTTGCTTTTTTTCTCAGCCATATTTCTTGAGTTTTCTTCATGTGGATGTATGTCTGGTTCATTTGTTTTAATTGGTGTATTGTATTTTATTCTAATCTACTTAGTTTTGGATTTTTTTTTTTTTTAAGATTTTATTTATTTGACAGAGAGCGACACAGCGAGAGAGGGAACACAAGCAGGGGGAGCGGGTGAGGGAGAAGCAGGCTTCCCGCTGAGCAGGTAGCCTGATGCGGGGCTCGATCCCAGGACCCTGGGATCATGACCTGAACTGAAGGCAGACGCTTAATGACTGAGCCACCCAGGCGCCCCAGTTTTGGATGTTTAGAGTGTTCACCCATTGTATTTCTTTGCAACTCCTCAGTTCTCTTTCTCCCTGTCCTTTCCATGTTGTTCAGTAGAGGCGCTCAATAAATACTTGCTTGATGTAATTTTGATTTGGCAAAAGCCAGGTCATAAGCTACCATTTATCTGTTTTTCCATTTTTTTCCCCAATAGGCTCTGTTTATTTTGTTATTTGAAAAAATTGTTTTAGGTATCCTCCAGTCATTCCTTCTCTTCACATATTCAACCTAGCAAAATTGAACTGTGATACATATTAACCAGGTACTTGTAGCCTGGCCAGGTTCTGGGATGTCCTTGATTACCTCCTCAAGTTATGCATTTTTCAGAAGATTACATTTCATTGGGTCTAGGATATCTGGAGAAAGCAAAGCAAGAGCACTTTTGATCAAGTCTGCTGATGGTCACAACTTGCTTTCTTATTTTTAATTTTCTTATTTTTAATTTCCTTATAATCATAATACTATTCAGAAAGTACTGCTGTGGACTCAGTGTTTGCCCAATACAATTGTCAAAATATAGGCCAAATATAGATCAGTGCTGCCCAACAGAAATGTAATGCATGCCACACATATAACTTAAAATTTTCTAGTAGCTATAGCAAAAAATGTAAAACGAAACAGTTGTAATACATTTTATTTGACCAGTATATCCAAAAATATTGTGATTTCAACATGTAAACTATGTAAAACCTATTGAGATATTTTACTTTCTTCTTTTCATACCGGATCTTCAAAATCTAGTATGTGTTTTACACTTACAACATATCTCCACTAGGACCAGCAAAATTTCAAGCATTCCATAGCCCCATGTGGCTAGTGGCTACCATATTGGACAGCACAGGTATAGAAAACACAATTTTCAGAAGTATCAATTACCAGAGTAAGCATATGAAAGTATGGTCCACATCAAATGTCATCAGAATAAGGCAAATTAAAACAGCAAGGTATCACTACCCACCTGTTAGAATGGCCTAAATCTATAACTGACAGGACCAAATATTAGCAAGGATATGGAGCAATATGAACTCTCACTCATTGCTGGTGGGAATGCAAAATGGCACAGCCACTTTGGAAGATGATTTGGCAGTTTCTTATAGACTAAATATACCCTTGTCATATGATCCAGCAGTCATGCTCTGTGGTATTTACTTAAAGGAGTTGAAAACTTAGGTCTTTACAAAAACCTGAACATGGATGTTTATAGCTACTTTTCCAAAGCCTGCTAAAACTATTTTTTTAAAAAGTTGGTTTTTTTAAGACAACATTTACAACATTAATCTAAAATCATTCTTTTTTATTTTCCACATTACTGTCCTAGTAGCTAGCCTTTTCTTTTCATCTGAAACTAAACATTAATAACTAAACATCGTTGGGGAAAATTACGTGCAACATAAAGGATACTGTCCTTAAAAGAACTCAGTATGAAAGGCAAACATTAATAGTAAACAGAAAAAAAGAAAGGAAAATACAAAAAGAAAAAATACAAATGGCTTAAAATATATGAATAAGTGACTTTCATTAGAAATTAAAGATACAGGTTGCATGAAATACCATGTTTTTGTTCATGAAATTGAAAAAATGTTAGAAAAAGAAGGATAATACCCAGTTTTCCTAGGGGTTTAAGGAAGAGGTACTCTCATACAGGGGTAGTAAGCATATAAATTTTATAACCGTTTTGGAAGGTCCTTTGGTAACATGCACTAAAAGCCTGTACATGCCCTTTGACTCAGCAGTTTTTTTCTTCTAGAATTTGATCATAAAGCAATTAAGGATATTTGAATAAACTACCATTTAGGGCTTAATTTATATGCCATCTACCGCTTACATCTGCTAACTTACATAATTTTCATAGCACCCCAAGAGGCTCACAAAGGTCAGATGACTTGCCCAAGGACACACATTACCAAGTGGCAGATATATATTACAGCATCACTTGAAATCATCAAAAAAAAAAAAAAGCAAGAACTTAAATATCTAAAATGAATGGCTTAATGGAGTGAACAAGAGTTTACAATCAAAGACTATTTGTAGTCTTTAACTTCCTGAAGATATTTATAATAGAGGTCACTGATGAAAGCTGATTACAAAACAGAAAGCATACTTAATTGAATTTTTAAAAATATACCCATATACTCACATTACATAGGTGATTGAAAATTACCGCAACAGACTCAGGTTCAAATGTTTGCTTTGTTCCTTACTAGGTGGGTGACTTTAGTCAAGCTACCTAACTTCCTATTGCTTTAATTTTCTTCACAGAAATTCTATTACCAATTTACAGGTAGTTGGAAGGATTAAATAAACACAAAGAATTTTCCACAGTGTCTGACATATGTGCTTAATAAATGGCCTTCAGAGGTCTTTAAAAAAATCTTGTTTCTGGGTAAAGGGATTACAAATAATTTAAAATTTCTTATTTTCTACATTTATACTTGTTCTACAATAGGTATGTTTTTTGAGTTAAAAAGGTTAGAAAATAATTTAATTCGGGGTTAAAGAGAAAATATAGATTAGATATTAGATGAGACATATACCAGAAATTGTTATATTACTTACTGAATTGGAAAATTTAGAGAACCACTCACTTGATGTTGAAAACAGCCCTTCAAGTACACTTACATTTAGTAGTATTCATGAAGATAGTAGATTTCATTGAATCCTAGGGCTTATTCTTTATTGTTAAAGTAGGTGGTTAGGTGAGGTTCAATCAAGAATAGAGGTTGAAAATTGAAAATGCTAGTTCCTTATATTTATCTTCAGGAAAGTTTTTACTTTATATAAGTCATTTCTTATATTTTGAATGAGGAAGTGTTGTTGTGACCCTTAATAAAAAGAAGAGCAAACTATCAAATGATTTACTAATTTTGGAGGTTGTGTATAATGCTGTTTCTGATTATTTTTCCTGATTTTATTTCCATTTTGCCTCTACCTTTTTGAAGTATCTGTAACACATATGGTGGTCCATGTTTAATAACTACCTATAGAATGCCTACTCTTTCCATTTGAAATGGAATTTCATTGTGTTTTTCATGGTTTTCTTGTTGTAAATCATTCTTAGCTTTGATTGTAGTTAGGTATTGGGTACAGGAGTGAATCTGGATTTCACATTACATTGTCTCAGTAGTAGTATATCTTTCTTTTTTATTGGTTGCATTCTGGTGGGACTGTCAAGAACAAGTCCAGAAGAAACAAAAGTAAAGCTAATTCTGATGAACACATTGTTTTATTTTATGCAAGTTCTTCTCTCTATAATCTATTTTGTCAAATGTTGACATTTTAGAAAATGTCTATTACTGTATTTCTTGAAATGAGAGTGTTGTCAAATTATTTTTTGGCTCCAAATTAAACTTAGATTAAACAAATTTATTTACTGCAGCATTTTTGGAGCTCTTAAGTTTCAGGTCTGTATCATGCCTCTCTGAGGTGGAAGGGAGTAGAGTATGTATTTCCCAAATTTATTTGACTAGGCAGTGCTTTTGCAGAATCATCATGAAGGACACTCTGGGAAATACTGTTTTAAATAAAAATACAGAGAGCAAGAAGAAGAAAAAAGCTGAAATATCTACTCATTGAATAAGAAGTAAAACTGGCTCTTAAAACTGTAAATTGTGGACACTTTAAAAGATAGCAGATTTAGGTAAAGTTTCAGTTTTAGTTTTTCTTTTCCTTTTTCCTCATTCTGCCCGCATCCATCTATCCCTTTTTTTTAAAAAGAGAACATTTTATGTAAATGATGAAAATAACTAGAGAATTACGTTGTTTTCCTAAATAGATTATTTCTATGTACAATTGGTAATAAGAGTGTTAAAAAATTGCTTTGAGCATTAAGTTTTAGACTGTCCAGTTTTGTGCAGACACTTCATAAAATAGAATTATTTAAGATTGGGTAGGCTTCCCCTTGTTTGCTTTAGAGCAGTAATAATCAGGGTTCACAGGAGACATTGTTGTCACAGACAGATGTGATTTATAACAGAATTTTACTCTAAAAACAGTTGGGCGCAGATAGAATTTGGATCTAGAAAATTGCCTTTGTAATCTTAGTTTTTTTTACTTGGGATATTTTGTTTTTTGCAGTGGAATTTGCAAATCCTAGAAGGTTCATCAAGTAGTATTAATTTATCTTGTTATTAGTTATATTGTTACTGTTATTAGTAGAATTGATTTATCTCATTATTTGTGGTATTTATATTATATAAAATTGCTGAGAACCCTCAATTAGCAAATAATGAGCCGTTGCTCCTAGGGGAAATACTAGGGTAGGTGCCTGAAAGCCCCTGGTCACAATCTTTTCATCAACCCCTGATCAATATATAACTGTGTTTTATGTTAGAACTAGAGAAGCAAGTGAGATTCATTATATTGGTGAAATGTCAAGAAAACTTTCTAGGTAGGTAGGGTTTGGAAAGGAAAATAGTAGAGGTTAATCCTCTCCCAGCACAGTTCTTGAATACTCCTGAGAAATAAAGGAGATACATGATATTATTGCCTCACCATCATTGTCGTATGTGTGTGTTTCCATCTTTTGAAATCCTTTCACTCATAAAGTTGTCTTTGTACTTCAGAGAATGCACACTTCTAGTACCATTGAACTCAGATTACAATCACATTTTATGTAACCTCTTGTTCCACTCACATTACCTTTGTTTCTTGTTTTATCTTTGTTTTAAATTCAGATTTCCTTAGAAACTGTTTTAAGCATTTAGAAAAAAAAAACGATTGGTGACTGATGTTAGACTACATTAATGTATTTCTTTTTAAAGATTTTATTTTTTATTTGAGAGAGAGAGAAAGCTAAAGACAGAACATAAGCAGGGGGAGAGGCAGAGGTCGAGGGAGAAGCCGACTTCCCGCTGAGCAGGGAGCCTGACGCGGGGCTCAATCCCAGGACCCTGAGATCATGACCTGAGCCTAAGGCAGATGCTTAACCGACTGAGACACCCAGGCGCCCTATGTTAATGTATTTGAAGATTTGTACAGTAAATTGATTTTGGAGATAGGTGAGAGGCTGAGTTAGTGATTGACTAGGAGATTTTAGAATTTAGAGATCCTTGATTTAACCATTTTTAGAACACACATTTGGGATCAAAGACCCAGGGGAAATCAGTGACTTGCTCAGAATCTCAGATGGGATTTGGTTCCAGATTGCAGTCAGATTTTTTACCTTGTTACTACACTGGTACCTAAGATTCTACATTAGATTTAATGGTTGTGAAACAAGCGTTATGTTGATAGTAATTGGTATGAGGATAGTCCATGTGCCATGGTATAATTCTCTTTGCCTAGGAAGCCAATCATTTGTATAATCTATTTATAAATATACAGTATACACCAGTTTTTAGTAGATTACATATTTATTTAAAGCATAATTTTAGGGGTGAAACACTCAGTATTATAAAAATATTTGATATTTTGAAATCCAGAAAATCCTGTAACTTCTGTAACATAAGCCACAGAAATTAACATGGGGAAACATTTAGCTGGTGTGGCTTCAGTGATTCTCAAATTGGAAATAGAGGACAGACAACCTTAAACTATAGGGGGAAGACAGATTTTTAAGTTTTATAAAAGTGTAGATAGGTTGGAAAAAGTTGAAAGAGTTAGCACTTAAAGTCCGTGTGAAACTCCAGGTGAGCAGTTTTGATTTTCCATTTTGATCGACAATCTCTTGTGCACATTTCTTTTTATTTCCTCTTCCTTGTTTTGACATGATCTGAGAGGATTAGAGAAGGGAATGTTTAGGCATTTCTTCTTCCCTTTGGCTTCGAACAAAGGGGAGTGTTCAATAATATAACTCTGTCTTGAGAAGAAACATATTTAATGAAAAGGAGATAATGGGTTTCTTTGTGGAAAAAGTTTCCAGGTAGTGGAACAGATGAGATGCTAATCTGTTTCTGTAGTAGGGCCATTACTGGGCATTATTTTATAATTCCCCACCGGAATTGACTCTATTTAGAACAGGAGAAACTCCTGGAATTAATTTGAGTGATATTGCAGAAAATGTGACAGTTTTCAAGTATGTCTTTTGATTATTTTTTAAGGAATAAAACAGTACTGTCTTTTGATAGACCTGTGCCATTTGATAACTAAATGCATCCTATGCTTTAAGGCGAACTCATTTTTTTAAAAGTAAGGGCAATTGACTGATCTTGAAAAAAATATATTTCACTTGTGTATGTTATAAAGTGTAGACAAGCTAAGTAATTACTTTGAAAATGGTCACTTTTTAATTTCCTTGCTCTGAAACCTTTGAGTAAAGTATCCTTAATTACAATATAAAGATTCAGATTTTTCAGGCAAAAATTTGTATCACCAAGTTGATTTTGTTGTTGTTGTTGTTTATAATTTCTCCTTTCCAGGTCTATTCAATTCTTCTCAATATTCTAACCTAAAATGAAGCCATCATCCAAATTCAAGTATTTGATTCAGTTGTTCAAACTTATGAAAACCGCCTGTTGTGAATTGCTGTCTTCTAACCCACCGTAAAAATGCAAAATTGGGCAGGATAATTGTGCTTGCTCTTAGGTTTTCACTGCTCTCTTTGGATAAAGTTAATGGAGCCCTAAGTCCAGCTGAAATGGTCATTGTGTTTATTGTAAATATAAATTATAATTATTAATAATAAAGGGTAGGTAACAGAGGCAGAAAGCATTCTAAGCTTGAAATTTGGGCTTACAGAGAATTAAAAAAAAAAAAAAGTACATTGGCAAGAGACACCAGGATATCCTTGACCAACCAGATGGGATAGATAAATGGTTTAAAGAGACAATTTCATTTAATGTTCTGGGGAAGGAGTATTAAACCTAATTGGAAGCATGATATCTGTTTTTGTTGCCCAGGATCCTGAATTAGTAGAGACTGGGAGGAAAGATTTAGTTTATCATACTGGTTAAGAATCCTAGGTTATTTCTTTCCTTTATAAACTGTGTGAACTTGGGCAGGTTACTTAACCTGTTTGAACTTTTTCATCTGTAAAAGAGGGGTTAATGAAAGAACCTACCTCACAAGACTCTTCTGAGGATTGAAAAAAATGATCTTTTCCAAACAGGTGGTTTTTATGAGTTTGACACTACTAAATCCAATAATTCAATTTGGATGATGGCTTCATTTTAGGTTACAATCTTAGAAAGAGTTAGAGCTGGGAAGGAGAAATTATAAACAAAAAAAATAATTGAACCTGAAATAAATTTTTGATTGATAAAGAAGAATAGAATAATCTCTAGGAGAAGGCAGATGCTCAAATGTATCTGTGACTTTTATTGATGGTACACCTATTCCTTAATTTAATTGCAATGGTAAAACTGTGAAATCATTATTACCCCTTTTTATATAAATGAGTTTGGTACTTTGCTTTTTTGTAGGAAAGCTGGGATTGAAATCCAGGCTTTCAGATCCCCAAGTCAGGCTACTCCCTACCATGTCCCAATATGATATGTTTTTGTTTTCCTTAAAGTACTAACAAATGCTTATACACATTTATTCCAAATATTTAAGTAGGAGCTTGCTGTAATCATTAGGTTGTCTTATATTAGCATTTTCAGTTTACCTGGTTTATGGCATCTTTGGTTAGGTATGTTAACTGTATGATAGCTGTAAAGCTGACTTACTGTAAACGAATACCATGATTCTTATACCCTATGTGGAAAGTCATAATTCTGGTATCACAATGTCATCTAACACCATAAGATTAGCAAGTACAATGGTAAGTAAGTAGGTGCTTTGGACAAGAAACCCAGTTGCACATGACAGGAAACCAATGATTCCTTCAAGTGTTCCCTTATGTCTACGTTTCCCAAACTCATCTGGTTATAAGAATTACTTTGGGCAGGGGAGGCACAGATTCTGCTTGTGAAAAATATAGAGTCCTAGGTCTCCAGAGTTGAAGAATTAATACAGCTAGAGAGAGGCTCAGGAATATGTACTATTTAAGAAGCTCACCCTGTGACTCCGTTAATTTAGGAACTATTTCCCTATTTGCCCCGTAGCTTGGTTCATTGGCTGTTCATTTTATTTGGCTAGTCAGGATTCTTGCCTTGTCCATTCAAGGTGGGGGAAAAGATACTGCTCAATTGTACCTTTGTTATAGGGATCTGAGATGGTTGTAGTTGAGTAGCCTGAATGAAACTGCCATGTAATAACAATATAAATGCTGGCCTGCAGGGTATACCAATACAGTATCAGTCTTAAAAAAAAAAAAAAAAAAAAAAAAGCCAGCAGGGTTGTTACTAAGCAGTTGGGAGAGACAGGGCCATTAATATTTCATCTATTATGGTGATACTCCCAAATTTCGTGTTTATTGTATTCGTGCATTATGGCTGATACTCCTAAACTTTATTGCTGAATTTTGTGTTTATTGTATTCCTTACTTTCCAGTTTGGGAATCAGAAGCCTATGACTTTTTAAAATGGTTTCTAGAGTTTCAGAGCCTTGCCTTTGACTTAACTTGACTATACCTGTTAGCCAAGATAGATGAATGGCTTTTTAGAACAGGTTTTACAACCTTGTAGGGTTTGTTGCGCTTGGTATCTGTAATCTATTTGTGAAAAGGAATTCTTCACCAAGCCTGCTCTTTAGGATGGAGGGAAAACTTAAGAGATAACAGCTTTAATCTTTGTATTGCAGTGGCTTTCCTTGTCCTTCAAAATATCGACTTACCTTTCAGGAATTTAAAAAAGACCCCCAGCTGTTACTAGAGTTTCATTCTCTGAGAAAGGAATCACTTTTCTCCTGTGACAGTCCTTTAAACAATTGAAGCCATCCCACCCTCCCCCACCCCCCCCCCCCTTTTCCTCTCCTCTTGAGTTCATGGCAGTGGCAAGGTGATTGGGGTAGGGAACCTGGGTTTTGGAGGAGTTGGAATATGGACTGAGGCAGGGAGCCATGATAGCAAAGCACAATGAAATGTCTGTACTAATACTAACAAAGGGTACCCGGGGTTGTGCCATTTAAAAATTCTCCCAGTTGGCTATTTCCCAATTTGCTTATTCAGCATTTCAGAGCTTACTGAAAGTCAGTAATATTTTCTCCTTAAAGGAGAAAAATATAAACTAGCAGGTTTTGATGATTTTTATTCTTAATAATGTCTGCATTGCATTTTTGCCAAAGGGAGAAGAGAGAGTGAGTTCCTGCTAAGTCTTCTGCATCCACCCTCTGTACTCCCCATCCAACAATAAATTCTAGGAACTGCACTTCACTGTTCTTCTATCTTTCATTGTTCTCCTCCTCTGGGAAAATACTAGTACTCAGGTATAAATACGGATACAGATGGAGACTGTATTTGGAAAAAAGCAAAGGAGGGCGTGTGATTGTTCTTTGGTTCTCTTTCTTGTGTTGTATGTCTGGAAGAACTTTAAGATTGTCTAGTCAGGGCACCTGGGTGGCTCAGTTGGTTAAGTGTCTGCCTTCGGTTTAGGTCATGGTCTCAGGGTCTTGGGATTGAGTCCCGCCATTTGGCTCCCTGTTCAGTGGGAAGCTTGCTTCTCCCTCTTCCTCTGCTGTGTGGGCGCTCTCTCTCTCTCTCTCTCTCTCATATATATATATATATATATATATATATATATATATATATATGATCGTAAGAAAAAAGGATTATCTAGTTAATCTTCAGTCTTCCATGGGGTGCAGTACCTAAACTGTCTTTATTGAAGGCACTTAAAAGATTATCAGCAGTCATTCAGCATTTCTCTACCTAAATTTCTCTACTTTTAAGGAGACACCTGTCATTTATAGAGTTCCTTATTGAACATTTTGTGTAAATGTTTTCTTCTTTGTAAGGAGGGAAAAAGTAAGTTCATACCAGTGGTAACCCTTGGTTGTTGTAAAAAAAAAAATAATGCAGGGATTGTTCATTTAGGAGAACATCCAAAGTATCTGAAAAGCACACACCAGAGTCTTCTCAGTTTGCTCATTTTGTATGATTTCGATTCAATTTTGTTGAAAATAATGCAGTTTTCACTAATAGTACTTGCTAAATCAGACCTGACAACTTCAAGGAACTGGAAACTGTCACTGGCTGCCTTGCCAGAATCCCTTCCTCACGTTTTGTCTTTTTTTTTTTTTTTAAGATTTTATTTATTTATTTGACAGAGAGATAGAGAGCACAAGCAGGCAGAGTGGCAGGCAGAGGGAGAGGGAGAAGCAGGCTCTCTGCCGAGCAGGGAGCCGGACATGGGGCTCGATCCCAGGACCCTGGGATCACGACCTGAGCCGAAGGCAGCCGCTTAACCGACTGAGCCACCCAGGCGCTCCCCTCACGTTTTGTCTTGATGGGCATCATGGAGCCTTGCTAATCCTTTTCCCCTTAAATTTGAAATAATAGCAATAGCTACATAATAGCTAATGCATAAATGCTTTATATACCTTATCTTTGTTTTTTTTTTTTTTTTAAAGATTTTTATTTATTTATTAGAGAGCACAAGCAGAGGGAGGGGCGGAGGGAGAAGCAGATTCCTTGCTGAGCGGGGAGCCTGATGCGGGACTCAGTCCTGGGACTCCGGGATCATGACCTGAGCCAGGAACAGTCACTTAACGACTGAGCCACCCAGGCACCCTATATACCTTATCTTACTTGATATTCACAGCAGCACTCTACAGTGTAGATAATATCGCAGTTTACATATGGTGCAATTTAAGTTTAGTGGTGTGAAGTAACTCTCCCAGGATCTCACAGCAGTAAATAGCAGTCAGGACTGCGACTGGTGGTTCTGATGCCAAAATAATGTTCTCTTAATTGTTGTCCTCTGCTACCTCTATCATTTGCAGTGTCTATCTGTCCTTCAACCTTTATCTTTCTGGATCGTGCAGCTGTTTTATATTTTGCATCATCCTCCTTCCATTTTACAAATAAAAATTCATAAGTTTAGATCCACTGTACTGCAAAAGTGGCAAGGGATCATTACTATTCTCTTGGGAAAAATGTGTTGTCCGAATCTGTGTGGAGAATTGTCTTTGGATTGTAGAACTTGTAATGAATCAACCTATGATATTTCTAAGAAAACTAAGTGTAGTTTGTTCTTGTTGTTCAAGATGTCAATTAAAAAAAAAACAGTTCAGAATTGAGTTTGACCGCTATAAAATTATCTTTGTCTATATTATGACAAATTTGAGGCATTATATTTTCCAGTCTTCAAAATTTCAGTGATCTGTTATTTAGAAAGGATATGCACATTGGCTAGGCCACTGCAGAACCACCCATTTATTTATCAACCCATTCATTGCCTTCTGTAGGGATTTTCTTTGCTCTTTTGTTAGGTACTTCCTCGTGGCTTAGTTTTTTCTCCCCCCTCCTCTTTTTTTTAAATTAGCAGAATATAAAAATTCTACAACTGGAACTCTTCATTAGAAGTGTGGAAGCAGGGGTGCCTGGGTGGCTCAGTTGTTAAGCATCTGCCTTTGGCTCAGGTCATGGTCCCGGGTCCTGGGATTGAGCCCCACATCGGGCTCCCTGCTCGGTGGGGAGCCTGCTTCTCCCTCTCCCACTCCCCCTGCTTGTGTTCCCTCTCTCACTCTGTCTCTCTCTGTCAAATAAAATCTTAAAAAAAAATCTTAAAAAAAGTGTGGAAGCAATTTTAATTGACAGTGTGAACGATAGTGTTCTCAACTTGTATAGCAGTCCCCTATTTCCAGATGGAAGCAGCTGCATCCTTTTTCTTAGGAGGAGCAAACAGTGTTGTTCTCAGATCATGGTGAACACTCCTGTGGGAAAATGCAAGACAATCATAGTATAGCTATTATTGATTTCCCTCCAACCAAGCTTTTACTAATCTGCAAAGAAGAGAATCCATTTTAACTCTAATATCTTAAGTTTGAAATGTGGCATTGGATTCATAATTGGACATTTACATTATTTTTTAGTTTAATAGGAGTTTTTCATCAATAAACTGTCATCATTCAACATTACTTTGGTATTCTAGTTGTGCAAAGACTTTAAAAAGTCTTTTGTTATGTCAGGCATACCATAGATGGGCACAACTATCTAGCTTCATTTCATTCAAAAATTTTTTTGAAGATTTATTTATTTGAGAGAGAGAGAGAATGAGCATGAGCAGGAGGGTCAGAGTCCCAAGCTGACTCCCCGCTGAGTGTGGAGCCCAACGTGGGACTCGATTCCACAACCCTGAGATCATGATCTGAGCCGAAACCAAGAGTCAGAGGCAACGCTTAACTGACTGCGCCACCCAGGAGCCGTCCCCCCTTTTTTCCTATCTTCGTTTTATTTATTTATTTATATTTTTTATTTTTTATTTTTTTAAGATTTTACTTATTTATTTCACAGAGAGAGACACAGCGAGAACAGGATCACAAGCGGGGGAAGTGGGAGAGGGAGAAGCAGGCTTCCTGCTGAGCAGGGAGCCCGATGCGGGGCTCGATCCCAGGACCCTGGGATCATGACCTGAGCCGAAGGCAGACGCTCAACGACTGAGCCACCCAGGCACCGCCTCCTATCTTCGTTTTGAAGTGTTATTTATTCTATGAAGTGTACTTTTTACCAATTGATTCTTCCCTGTTGTTTCCTGCCAATAACTGTTAGTCATGCTTCTATATGAGATTTTAACAATAGCTAATATTTAAGCAAGTTTAATCCTCTCTCAAACTCAATGAAGAACATACTTTTATTTTTATCCCCATTTTACAGATGAGGAAAGTTAAGGAACTTGCCCAAGGTCACATCCGCCTAAGGTAAATGGTGGAACAAAGCCTCAAACCCATCTTTTTGATTTTAAAGTCCCATTCATAACATAGAAATATCCTTGATGGTGTTGAGACTATGGCTACAAGGTGTTTGTTTAATTTATTTCATTCAGTAGCACACGTGAAGAAAGTCTACCTCAAATCAACTGCATTGAAATCCACAGAACTTAGACTAGAGTTGGTGTACATCCTTAATATGATAGGCAGTTTACCTTTTTCTATGTGTAAGAAGCTATATGGACGAACATCTGCTACTTTGTGCTTTAAAGTAATGACTTCAAAAGGAAGTGAATCTGATTTAAAAGAATTTGTAAGGCAGGCTCTATCTATGCAATCTGGTAAATCATCATCTTTTTCTCTTTTCACAATGAAACTTTCCAAGTGCAAGGCAGGAATTCATATTCAAGTGGAGTTTACTTATCCATGTTGAGATTTAAAAGGTAAAAATAGTGCAACAATTTCTTCTATAAGTCTCCTATGCTACATTTTCCATCTTCTGCTAATTTCTTGTGATTACATATTTGGAACTAATCAGATTAAATTTCTTTAAAGCAATAGGTTTTGAATACATAAATGTTTTTGATCAGATACATGATTAGACTGGAAAAAATCATGAGGAGAGGAAAAAGGATAACTTTAATGAGGACCTTCTTTCATGTATATGGTTAAAAAATCTTGGATATAATCGTAAAAACTGGATTGCTATGTAGCATTCTAAACATTTTAAGATAGATCTGTTAACTTGTTAGAAATTGATTGCTCAATATGAATTCAAAATTGTTAGTAAAATTGAATTTTGTAACGAATTTCTTCTGTGATGCTGGGCTTAGAAAGGAGGTAGTTAGAAGATCTTAACTATTTGGAGGTAGGTTTCTTTTAAAATAGTTAAATTATATTTTTAGAAGTTTGCATCATATATAATTTGTAGTTCCCTTATAGTTTTTGTTTCATGAAAATGTTATTTGAATTAAAGAAATAATGTAGATTGTGATGTCAGTTGTGATAGTTTGTTAATCATAGCCATACATAATTGCTTATCTTCATACATGTTAAATTTGATCCCTGGTGTGTGGTCAGGTTTGATGAGTAAATCAAGAATGGCAATATCTTTCAGGAATAAATGGTCGCTTAATAAGGGGGATTAAGACTTATGTTTTGAGAGCTACAGTAATTTAGATTATCTCCCAGATATGTTCTGAACTTTCATAATTTTTTAAAGTGTGCATTATAAAATTCTGGAGAGAAAAGTCCTCAGAAGGCCGCATGCAAACAAACAGAAACTTTGTTTATGAAAATTTCTACTATTAAATTTCATGTATATGGTTAAAAAAATCTTGGATATAATCGTAGAAACTGGATTGCTATGTAGCAATCTAAACATTTTAAGATAGATGTGTTAACTTGTTAGAAATTGATTGCTTAATATGAATTCAAAATTGTTAGTAAAATTGAATTTTGTAATTTCTTCTGTGATGCTGAGCTTAGAAAGGCGGTAGTTAGAAGATCTTAACTATTTGGAGGTAGTTTTCTTTTAAAATAGTTAAATTATATTTTTAGAAGTCTGCATCACATATAATTTGTAGTTACCTTATAGTTTCTGTTTCATGAAAATGTTTTTTAACATTTACAGATTTATAGATTTAACATTTAACATCTACAGTTTTGAAAATTCTGTAGAAAATTTTTCTAACCATATACATGAAATTTACATTGTTTCATGACAGTTTCTACACTCTCAGCTACTTCTCCCTATTCCCCCCAGCCCCCAGTCCCTGGCAGCCACTCTTCTACTTTGTTTCTATGAGTTTGACTTTTTAAAAAAAATTTTTAAGATCCCACATATAAGTGATACCTTACCACACAGTATTTATCTTTCTCTGTCAGGCTCATTTCACTTAGTGTAATGCCCTGCAGATTCATCGGGTTCTTGCAGATGAAAGGAATTCCTTCTTTGGTAAAGGCTGAATGATATTCCACTGTATAAATATATCACATTTTCTTGATCCATTCATCCATCTATGAACACTTAATTTGTTTCCATACCTTGGCTATTGGGAGTAATGATGCCTAAGTCCATTTTTTTTTTTTTTTTACATTATATATTGCAGAAGAAAATTTGGTCTTTCATGGAAAAATAAAAGCTCTGATTAATAAATGATATTCACCCTTCTTTAAATCCATAAATTAAATCAATCCAGTGGAACTGTCTAAGGCAAACCAAGAAAATTTCATGTTAAGACTGATCTATTGAAATAGTTTGGTGGACATGAAATGAGAATTACCTTTTGCAGTGCTTTGGGTCAGTACATTTTCATTGAGGACATTCTGTAGGCTAGATGCTGTATAGTTTAGAAAGATGCCAAGATGGATCTACTGAAAGGTCAAAGGGGATCAGAAAAATAAGTGAACATATTACAACTGTGGAAATCATGTCAGATATCTAGATGGGTATGAAGAAATAGTAGTACAGATAAAATGACCAAAGTTAGAATCATAGGCTTTGAAGGTTGCCAGTTGCTGACAGTACAATTAATATTATGTAGGTTTGTATCAAGTTATATAGTAGTTTATAAATTACAGACTTTTTTTTTTAAAGTGACATGTTATGATTGGACTTGTATATTTCTGAATTGCTGCTACTGAGCATGCATTTAATTTGGAAAGGTGATTGTTGAAAGGTTATATCATATATGAAACAACACCAGGACTAATTGTGAGGTTTCATAAAGTTTAACTTTAGTTTTAAGTTTGATGGTTAGATAACTATAACATGTATAACTACCAGTAATTTTTTTTTCATTTGTTTTTTCTTTCTTAAAGGGGAGAGGGCAGGAGAGGAAGAGAATATGAATATGAGAATGAATTTGAATGAATGAGAAGAATCAGTATTAGAATATTTGGGATTTGAAAATTCTGTAGTATAAATACAATAATCTTGCTTATTATAGAGTGATTTTTTTGTGTGCACGTTTGGGGGGGAGCAGTTTAAAAACTTAGATTTCTTTCCATTTGGTAAATATTGAATATCAAATATCTACATGTGAGATTGTTAATGGAAGTTAGAGATAATAGATGTAGAACATCCAACACAGTGCCTGGCATGTAATGGGTAGTAGTGATAAAGAGGTTACCCTTCATAAAACATTGGTGGTACAATATAGTGAAATGATTTAAATAATGTCTTGAAATAGTATGTTTGAAACCAATTTTTTGTTTGATAATTCATATTACTAAGCTGTTGAGACATGACATCTTTAGAAAAATTATAAATAGAACTCAATATCAAAACAGTAAACTGGATGCCAGATCATAAAAATACAGATGTCCATTGTATTTTGTGACTTAGTCCAGTTTGCTACTTTTGTATTAGTCTTGAGGAGAACAAAACTCCCAGACTCTGAAATATTGCAAGCACACAGAATGGTACAAAAAATAACAATGTACCCTACTGAAAATCTTTAATATTATGTACTCCTGCTGAAAATCTTTAGTATTGGAGTATATTCTGTGAACTTTAAAAAAGAGACAACACAAAGAGCCTTCTGTTTCTTGAAGAAATTTTTTTTCCCAGGGGTGGGGGGAAGGTCTGTGGGATAAGTTTATTTCATATGACATCAGTTGAATAAAGCCAGCTGTGAGTAATTATATCTGATATTTGATTTCCAGCTGGTTTGTTGAACTATTATTGGCTCTCAAGGTACTTGTATATTAATTAAATGATGACTTATAAAGGAATCTTGTTTAAAGTAGTGTTGCCTCACCTAGAACATTTAGAATGGGCTACCTGGTACAAAGTTGTCATTCTTTCTCATGCAACTGCTGTTTTAAAATCAGTACATTTTTTTTTTTTTTTTTTAAGATTTTATTTATTTATTTGACAGAGAGAGAATGAGAGAGAGAGAGCACGAGAGGGAAGAGGGTCAGAGGGAGAAGCAGACTCCCTGCTGAGCAGGGAGCCTGATGTGGGACTCGATCCCGGGACTCCAGGATCATGACCTGAGCCGAAGGCAGTCGCTTAACCAACTGAGCCACCCAGGCGCCCGAAAATCAGTACATTTTTAACTTAGAGGAAAAAACACACGGTTCCGATCTATTTTGATGGTGATTTTCTATATATTAAATATGCATACATGAATAGAATTAAATGTATCCTTTCTTTGCCTAACAGTTTTCAAACTCGAGTTATCATAATGAAGAATTCATGTCTGATTGAGTATAGAAGCACAGATATTTATATTTTAGCATGTCAGACATTGAACAAATTGTATAAACAAAGGATATTGTGGAATATTTGAAAAAAAATTATGAGACAAAATAAAAAAACACAAAAGAATTGAAGAAAGAGAAATAAAAAATTAGGAAGTAGGAAGTGGCCAAATGGAGATTGGTGCTCTAAAGATGTAAGGAAAGGGGTGCCTGGTTAGCTCAGTCTGAGGATCTCAGGGTTGTTAGTTTGAGCCCCACATTGGGTGTAGAGATAAATTAAAAAAAAAAAAAAAAAGATGGAGGGAAAAGAGCAGAGGCATAAATTAAAACCAAACAACCCCTTTAGAGGCTCAGGCAGTGAGATGTGGTGGAGGTGGAAGGCTGCTGGGCAAGAGGGGTGAACGCTTCTGGAGGAAAGATGTATTTATTTGCAGATAATAAATAGTGACCAGACACACATTCTCACTTACCTTCTGCACTGGGATCTTAGCATGATTACTTTGTTAATCTCTCTCAGTCTCAGGACTAGTCAAACTACAGAAGTTAGTGTAGCTACTAGCTACAGAGCCCTCTGCCAATCAGATTCTGGATTTCAGCAGTTCTAGACATTTCCTAGGGATTATGGGGAAAAAGAGTTACAAGATATGGTCTTCTCTGGGAGCATATGGTCTTTATTGAGTATTGTCTCTATCGATTTGTTCCCATGGATATTTCATTATATATATGTTAAAAAATACCAACAGTACCAACAGACATATGGTAAGTTACTTATGAATGATACATTAATAAATGCTTACGATATTAGAGGAAGAAAGAGCATGGTAGAGTGGTCTGAAAAGAAGGCATCTCAGAGGATGTGAGCTGAGATGCCCATCAGGATGGATTGGGCATTGGATATGTGCAAGGCAGAAGGAGGTGTGCATCTTGCACTGCATATGTTGGTAGGCAGAAAAGCCGCCCAAGTAGAGAATGGAGCAGAGGAAGAGTGGGAGAAGTCTGGGCTAGGACCTCAGGCGCAGAATGTAGAAAGCATTGTGAATGCATGTGTGATGCGATTGAAATTTGGTGATCAATGGAAGTTTTTCACTAGGGGAGGGGGAGCAGCCTACACAGTTGTTTGGAGTCCCTTATGTTATGCATGATAAAAGGGGCAATGGCTCTAAAATTGTCCATGCCATTGAAAATAGAATGAAAAAAAAAAAAGAGTATGACTAAAGGCTTAACTGGATTTGAAAAAACTAAATGTGTGAAAAAGGAGAAAAGAGCTGCTATAGGTTGAAGATAAGTCCTACCGTTCTCCCCAGAGCAGCTGGGGCACTTGTACCAGTGTCAGAAGAAAGAAATCGAAAGGTTTGGGTGGGGGAAATTTAGTGTGGATTTTAGTTACCATTTTAAGCAATGCTCCAGCAGCTTGGAATGGTCACTAATCAGCTGGTGATTGTGGTCATTTGTAAGAAAAGTCAGGGTCTGGGAGTCATTTATAATGGTAGGCTGAGAGCAGATGTGATTTCTAAGTGAAAGGATTTTATAAAGAAGAATGAGGTTCAAAGACCAGCCTTGGGATACTCACCTTGGAGAGACTCAGTGCAGCCTACAGAGCCCCTTGAGGGGGCCGGGGAAGAGCCAGGGGGAGGGAGTGGTCAGCACTGGCCACCTTTCATGACATCTCATACTCTCCTTCCCTTCGTTATTTTTTTTCTTCTTATTGCTTATCACTATCAACAGTTTTTATGCTTTGCTTTATTCAATTTCTTCTGTCCCAGTAGACTGCAATATCCACAAGGACAGGGAATTTTGTCTGTTTTAGTTTTTTAAAGACTTTATTTATTTATTTGACAGAGACACAGCAGAGAGGGAGAACACAAGCAGGGGGAGTGGGAGAGGGAGAAGCAGGCTTCCCGCTGAGCAGGGAGCCCGATGCGATGGATGCGATGCGGGGCTCGATCCCAGGACTCTGGGATCATGACCTGAGCTGAAGGCAATGCTTAACGACTGAGCCACCCAGGCGCCCCTGTCTGTTTTATATATTAGTGTATCCTTAACACCTACAAGAGTGCTTGGCACAGGGGAAAAGAGAAAATTAGTTTTAAGCCGATTATTGGTGATCTTGGAGAAAGGACTTTCAGTCAATTTAAGGGCAAAGATCAGATTCCAAAAGGTTATACAATAACTGGATAGTTGAAAAAAATGGATAAAAGGGGTACACCTCTCATTCCACAATCTTGGCTAGGAAATAGAGCTGTTGCTATAGAGGATTTAGGAAAGGTCAAGTGAAGATTTTTCTGAGGTGGGAAACTTTTTCATTGGTAAGGAAAGAATGGAAAATGTTACAGAGAACCACAATGTTAATAGTTTAAAAATCTGGGTGTATGCTGTTATTTTGTGCTTTTGAATGACTTACCAGTTTCAGAAAAGACACAAAAAAGTGGTAAAAAAAACTTTTTTTTTCCCCTGTTTTAATTTGTAAAGACTTATTTTTGTTCAGGGTATTAATACTAAAGGCAGGATCAGCATGAGTGTTTTGGGTGGTGGTGGTAGTGGGGTTGTGAGGAGGAGTTTACTAGTCTACCCGACTTTTTTCTGCATTTCATATTTGTGCACTGAATCTTCTACTCATAAGATAACTGGCCTCTTGGGCAATACCTGTATGTTTGGTAGAATCCTCACTGACATGTGAAGCAACGGTTTGGACAGGTTTACATTTGGATCATTTCAATGGCATCTAATATTTACCTTCATGAATAAAACAGTGTGTTGATTCCAGAAGAATAAGAAATACAACAGTTAGTTATCTGCCACATATTTTAGAGTTAAGGAGGATTAAATGAAACAAAGGTACAAGTCATGTAATATAGATTTAGTTCCCTAATTATCTGTTATTTGATTTTGATGTACTAACTTTTTTCTGTCAAAAATGATCAGCTATAATAAAGTGAAATTAAAGGTAAGTCAGGGCATTTAAAAAAGTATTATCTTTAGAATTTTTGTTACATTTCCAAGTAATATGGTTTTTATAAAAACGTTGCTGTTGTTCAAAACATGTTTAGACTGTAATGTGGTGTTATCAGAGTTGTTGAGTGAATCTTACAAGGAAGTTACGTCTTTACTTCTTACAACTGCATGTTATTTTTGAGCCTGCTTGAGCTTGAAAAACCAACTCACTCACTAGGCTTAGTTCTGGGTAAATGTTGGATGTTTTCAAAAGCCCAACCTCACAGAGGTACTACTAATGATAAAATTCAGAAGAATGTGCTTACAGATATTCATAAAGCACACAAAGCTTATGCATACGTTCAATAGCTAGACCACAGCTGTGAATAATGGGGCGAGACCTGTGACTAGAGAGGAAGTATGTCCAAAGTATGTCCTTTGTCTTCCCTTTTTCTTTTTTTCTGCTCAGTTCATCACAGTTGGCACTTGGTTGGTTTTTTTTTTTTTAATTTTTTTATTGTTATGTTAATCACCATACATTACATCATTAGTTTTTGATGTAGTGTTCCATGATTCATTGTTTGTGTATAACACCCAGTGCTCCACGCAGAATGTGCCCTCTTTAATACCCATCACCAGGCTAACCCATCCCCCTCCCCTTCTCCCCTCCTCCCATCCAGAACCCTCAGTTTGTTCCTCAGAGTCCATCGTCTCTCATGGTTCGTCTCCCCCTCTGACTTACTCCCTTCATTCTTCCCCTACTGCTATCTTCTTCTTTTTCTTTTTGCTTAGCATATGTTGCATTATTTGTTTCAGAAGTACAGATCTGTGATTCAACAGTCTTGCACAATTCACAGCGCTCACCATAGCACATACCCTCCCCAGTGTCTATCACCCAGCCACCCCATCCCTCCCACCCCCCACCACTCCAGCAACCCTCAGTTTGTTTCCTGAGATTAAGAATTCCTCATATCAGTGAGGTCATGTGATACATGTCTTTCTCTGATTGACTTATTTCACTCAGCATAACACCCTCCAGTTCCATCCACGTCGTTGCAAATGGCAAGATCTCATTCCTTTTGATGGCTGCATAATATTCCATTGTGTATATATACCACCTCTTCTTTATCCATTCATCTGTCGATGGACATCTTGGCTCTTTCCACAGTTTGGCTATTGTGGACATTGCTGCTATAAACATTGGGGTGCACGTACCCCTTCGGATCCCTACATTTGTATCTTTGGGGTAAATACCCAGTAGTGCAATTGCTGGATCGTATGGTAGCTCTATTTTCAACTGTTTGAGGAACCTCCATACTGTTTTCCAGAGGGATTGCACCAGCTTGCATTCCCACCCACAGTGTAGGAGGGTTCCCCTTTCTCCACATCCCCGCCAACATCTGTCGTTTCCTGACTTGTTAATTTTAGCCATTCTGACTGGTGTGAGGTGGTCTCTCTTTGAGGTTTTGATTTGGATTTCCCTGATGCCAAGCGATGTTGAGCACTTTTTCATGTGTCTGTGGGCCATTTGGATGTCTTCTTTGGAAAAATGTCTGTTCATGTCTTCTGCCCATTTCTTGATTGGATTATTTGTTCTTTGGGTGTTGAGTTTGATAAGTTCTTTATAGATTTTGGATACTAGCCCTTTATCTGATATGTCATTTGCAAATATTTTCTCCCATTCTGTCGGTTGTCTTTTGGTTTTGTGGACTGTTTCTTTTGCTGTGCAAAAGCTTTTTATCTTGATGAAGTCCCAATAGTTCATTTTTGCCCTTGCTTCCCTTGCCTTTGGCGATGTTTCTAGGAAGACGTTGCTGCGGCTGAGGTCGAAAAGGTTGCTACCTGTGTTCTCCTTTAGGATTTTGATGGACTCCTGTCTCACGTTTAGGTCTTTCAACCCTTTGGAGTCTATTTTTGTGTGTGGTGTAAGGAAATGGTCCAGTTTCATTCTTCTGCATGTGGCTGTCCAATTTCCCAACACCACTTGTTGAAGAGACTGTCTTTTTGCCATTGGACATTCTTTCCTGCTTTGTCACAGATAAGTTGACCCTAGAGTTGAGGGTCCATTTCTGGGCTCTCTATTCTGTTCCGTTGATCTATGTGTCTGTTTTTGTGCCAGTACCATACTGTCTTGATGATGACAGCTTTGTAATAGAGCTGGAAGTCCGGAATTGTGATGCCGCCAGCTTTGCTTTTCTTTTTCAATATTCCTCTGGCTATTCGGGGTCTCTTCTGGTTCCATACGAATTTTAGTATTATTTGTTCCATTTCTTTGAAAAAAGTGGATGGTATTTTGATGGGGATTGCATTAAATGTGTAGATTACTCTAGGTAGCATTGACATCTTCACAATGTTGGTTCTCCCAATCCATGAGCATGGAACGTTTTTCCATTTCTTTGTGTCTTCTTCAATTTCTTTCATGAGTATTTTATAGTTTTCTGAGTACAGATCCTTTGCCTCTTTGGTTAAATTTATTCCTAGGTATCTTATGGTTTTGGGTGCAATTGTAAATGGGATCGACTCCTTGATTTGTCTCTCTTCTGTCTTGTTGTTGGTGTATAGGAATGCCACTGATTTCTGTGCATTGATTTTATATCCTGCTACTTTATTGAATTCCTGTATGAGTTCTAGCAGTTTTGGGGTGGAGTCTTTTGGGTTTTTCCACATAAAGTATCATATCATCTGCAAAGAGTGAGAGTTTTGGCACTTGGTTTTGACAGAAGGCTGGGTGCAGGGCAGTGGTAGGCTGGGCCTGACACGTGTTTAGCATAGGTGGTGGTTCTGCTAAGTTGGGTTTTCTCCCCAGAGGCCTGTAAATTTATTTGTACTTGTAAGGCATTGCTGAAAATTTTATTATTGAGCTTTAATGTAAATAACTCAATAAACCTACACTTTGGAAATGACACTCCTTCTCTAATGGGAAAAGGACTGGATACTGACTGTTGGATCCTATCACATTTCCTTATGCATAGTAGGTACTCAGTAACAATTTGTCAAATGAAAGAGTGAGGTTCTAGATATCTAAGATTTCTGGTATAATTCATTCTCTTAATGCATGTTTTGAGGATCAAGGGCCTATGAGAGAAGAAAATATGTGATATAATTTAGAAGTTCTGATATTGGCTGGTGGCAATGGTAGAGTGACAGAAAGCATTTGTTGAATTTGGGCATAAGAAAATGTGTCTTCTGATACCTATGACATACAGCTGCATTTCTGTCTTGCCTTGTAGCTAGTTGTGAGGATGTTTCATCTATCTTAACAGACTAAGTTTCTCTGAGGACCAGAGTTGTTCTGTTCCAATCTCTGTCCTCCAAGACGACCTCTAGCACAGTGCTTGCTCAGAGCACATATTCAGTGTTGACAGTGGATTGCCTGTGAACTGTGAATGAAGGGAAGGGATGACGTCTAAACAGATTCTGGGTCCTCCCTACCCTGTGTTGAAATTTGGGCTAAGTAGAAGTCTTCATTTGTATCACAAAGAGCACGAGGTGTATTCAAGATTCTTCATTACTTTTCAAATCCAGCCATTCTTTACTTCTTTAGTCATCTCCTGTTAAGAGTGTTGCAGGATTGTATTTTACTTTTAAATCCAGAAATGTAAGAAGACAACAAAACACTAAAGTGCTATTTTGAGTATGTTGCCAGGAGGTCTCTGTAGCCTGACAAATTTTGGAGAATTATTGATGTCTCCTCCACTGCAGCACCCCTGTGTCTTAGATTTCCATAATTAGCATTAAACATTGAGTAATAGTATAGCAGGCACTTTTCTTGAGCACAAGAAAAGTGCCTGCTATATGCCAAGGCACTGGCTAAACACTTTATGAAGCTTAACTTAGATGCTGCTATAATCCTCATCTTACGGGTGAATCAACAACTACAGTGAGGACGGATGACTTGACTCGCTCAAGGATGCTGAGCTACCAAACAGCAGGGTCAGGTTTTGAACTCAGGCGTGTGGTTCAAATGAGTTACGCTCTTAACCCAGTGGCCTGGTGGACAGAGAGTACACAGGAAAGTTGCCCAGCAGGACTCCTCTGAATACCTACCCTGCCCAAAATATCTTGCTATGTTTTCTGCCAATTTTTCATTCTGTTCTAAGGCCCAGAATTCCACCAGAAGTTTCTAATGTGAGAAATTTCTTGAATTAAAATTTATTGAAAAATCTCTTTTTGGGTAGGGTCAAAATACCTGCAGTGCTTTTCTCTGGGAAGTTCTGAGAATAAGAGCTAGAAATAAGAGGTTAATAATTTTTGAAACTTATATTTCTCCCCCACCACCTCATTAGTATGATTGCCTAAGTGGGTGTCCCAGGTTTTTGGATTTCATTGAATTAAGATTTCATTGAATTAAGACAAAATTAAGAATTTTGTCATTCAAAAATTAAATTGCCAACATAATATGGGCAGTTAAAAAAATTTCTTCTATTAATGATATTAGACAAAACAATGAACTGCCATCATCTAGTATCAGTTTCAAAGAAAGCAAAAAAATGTGGTTATGATCCTAACATAAAGGAGGGCTCTTTAAATTGGATACACTTAGCTCATGGAGAATCTCACCACATTGTCCTTGTTATCTCATCTTGCCTCTCATTCTTGCAACAATGTTCCTGTGGACCTACATTTGGAACCTTCTCACTGTTCTTTGAAATTTGTCCTTTACCAGGAAGGGAAAATTGTACAGCTTCCTTTTCCTTCTTCCTGTATGGATCCTGTAGTTCTAGGATTCCGGGGCCGATGCAGAAATCCACCTGCCCTTTGTAACCCTGGCTCTGGAGTGGCACGCCATTTAAATTGTGAACATGTATTTTAGGAAATGTGGAGCTGGGAGCTGTCTTCCCACCTTCTTATCTCCCTTTTTCTGGTTGTGGTAGCATCTCTGCAGTCATTGACTTCACAGGACTGTCAGTCTTGTCACAGAAGAGCTCTCTGCATTCTTCTGGTTTCTGGAGAATCTTGGTAACAATACTCCAGTGGCTTCAGGTGTGGGTGGGTGGGTGTGTGGGTGTGTGTGTGTGTGTGTGTGTGTGTGTGTGTGTGTGTGTGTTGATGTCAGACTATTGCTGTTAAGAAGGCCAAATTTGTTTATGTATGAATGTCATGGAGTCCATGATATAAATGTATACAGGCACAGACTGAAGCTGTCATGCATGTGTGGCATATCCCATACCATTGGGTACAGTAAAACAATTACAGTAGGATAAATAAAAAGATGTTAGATTTTAGCTTTGAAGGAGAATTCAAAACATGATTGAAAGGTGGGATGCTTCAGAAAGTGTGACCTGCTGTCCCTTCTAGTGGAATACTTGATTCGAATTTTATATATATGTCTGTAATATATAATATGTATTATATGTGGATGTTTCTAATTCTTTTCTATAATTGAATAATACACTTTTTTTTCTATAACTGCTGCCCCCACCCCACCATCAAGTGTTTATCTGGTTAGATGGTCAAACTTCCCCCTTCCTGCCACCTTACCTTTTACAGACAGATCTGAATTTTGAGCAGTACCTAACATTTTTTTTTTTTAGCATTTAGTTAATTTCTGACTAACATAGTTGGAAGGCTTTAATTACATATCTAGAATATTCTCATTTGCTTCTCCGGTTCTCTTGAGAAATAGAAAAGTTTGAGAAAAAGTATAATATTGGTGGTTGACTCCTCAGTAAAACATTCAAGATGGGAAAAACAGATGTCAAATTATTTTTGTCTTTTGTCCTAGAAAAATGGCAGCAGTGAAGTTTTCTATATTTAAACCTGCTTCCATTCAGAAGCTCTTCCTTTCTGCTAAGAGGCAATAAAGAGACTGTGTCCTCAGTGACCTGTTCTACTTTGTTTTTATTATGTTAGGACTGTCTAAACTCTACTGCTGTAGGAATATTGACATTTGTACAGTCAATGATTCAAAATAAGTACTGTAAGTTGAGCTTCTGGAATTAGGTATTTGAAACTTGAGGCAAACTGAGGGTGATTTTTGTGGACTCTAGGACCTCTTGTGGTGGAGATTGTGTTCAGTGGAGTGGTGTGTTAGCTCCCCTCTGCCCACCCCAACTCAACAAGGTTTCTACAGGGTTTACCCGAGCCAAACTGTCTGTGGGAAATGAGTTGAACACCAAACTGTAGGTTTTAACTGTGTTGTTTAGCAGAGAGTTGGGGAGGAGAGAGTATGTTTGGTTGATTTTTTTTTTTTAATTGAAATGAATCATTTTATTAGAGCAATGTGTGTGTTTATGTTTGTGTGTGCGCACGCCTGTGTCCAGCTGATTGACCTGGTGTTGCTCTTCATCAGATGTTTAAATGTTAACTTGAAATGCAGTCATTCACTGCCTGCTAGCTTAATCATGGAAGAACAAAAACCAGGCTAGCGTTAAATTTACTGCAAATAATTTTCTCGTGTGTTAATCTGTATATGTGAAATTAAAATTTGACTACACAGTTTTTTTACTCTGAGAAATTAAAGTAAGATAGTGACTTTAAAAAGAAGATATATTTTGTTTTTGTTGCCTAGGAGATGTGAATTCTGGGAACCTGTTAACTTGGTGGTAATGCATTGTTCTGAAGGGGAAATACTTATACTGACTCTTGAAAACAGGAATCGTGGACTGATTGAGACACTTGATATTTTTCTCATTTGTGCACAAGATGAGTTTTTAGTTACAACTAAATTGTTGATTTTTCTAATGAGAAATTTTAATCTTCACAAATGAAACTTAATTGCTTCGATGGATTTTCCCCCTTAGGATATGACAACGAACGTAGGGTGCAATATATTCTAAGTTGTTCGACATAACACTGCTCATTTAGTAATCATAAAAATTGCTTTGTGATGTCTATTGTTGCTGTAGCTTTTAACTCTTGCATTTTTTTCAATAAGAGGTGAACTTTTTGAGAATGAGGATAGGCTGCAACACTTCATCTCTCTCTTAGAATTTATGAAGTACTTTTCTACCTTCTTCAGCTCATCTACCTGAAACGTAACTGCTGTCAAGGCTCCCTGACACCAACTTGAAGTAGAGGAGTCTTGGGACAAGGGTGTGTTTTGTTGAAGCTAGATGTCTGTCTTGTAATTGTCATAGTTAATTCAGGAGGGAATGACTTTATAACTACTTTTGTCTCAAATTTAGCAACTGTTCAAAAACTCTCTTTTTTAAAGTTATAAGTGATGCCTTCTTCAGTGGAAAACACCCGAGGAAGTTTTAGACAAACAGAATAGCTTGAATCTGTACCTTTTACTTCTGGAATTCCTTATGCATGTGTCTTGTGAAGATACAATGCTGAAAAACCTGAAGCTGGAGAAATATATCCAGGCTTTATCAAAGATGACCAGTAATATCATTTTCCCGAGTTCTGATATGTGAATTTGAATGGAATTACAACTCTGGGAGAATATTTCCCTTCCGGTATAAATTAGTAAGCTCAGAAACAGTCTTCGTAGGATTTAAAGTTGAAATTGCTGTTTAAGAACATGTTTCAGAATTTTACTGAAAATCATACACTCCACCATGGATTTTTTTCCTGAAGTGTGTGATGGTGTAACTCTGGCATATGAAGGACTTGGATGGCACAAAACACCTCAGCAGTGTTGTGATTTGACATTTTTGTTTTAAATGCTCTGTTGCTTTACTCTGACATGTGGGATGGGGAAGCTGCTTTAAGATTGTTCCCTGCTAGGGATGATTGGAATTAAGTGATTTTAATAGGTGTGCTGATGGACTTGTCTCCCTTCCCCTACCGCCTTTTCATTACGAGCATGGGAAAAAGGACTTGTATTTTCTCAGATGATCTTAAGGAATGCTTTAAACACTCAAATCTCTTAAGTATATGTATAATGGAAATGCTCTTGAGACCAGTGAATGAGATTTCCAGTCATAGAAATGGTCTGTTGGTCTGGTCTGCCACCTTGTGGCCCTTTACAGAATTGTCTCAGACTATACAGGTAGGAGTTTCCCACAGCTCTGAAAAAGTTTGGAAACATGTTTTCTGCCTTTTATTCTTTTACTGTTATTCTCAGGAGTATTCACTTTAAGGTCTTGTATACCACCACCCCCACAGGAAGGTTGCACTTTCGTTTCTTTGCATCTAGTGCATCCACAGTCTGTTGATACACAGAAGGTATAAAAGAGAATAGAGTGACTTTGTTCAAGGTGCTTATTCTCCAGTTGAGGAGATAAAATGCAAACCCTTGAAAGTAAAGTGGCCACCCAGAACACATGTGAAGGGCCACATGTGAGTGGCACAGGCAGTGGGATCTTTAGTGGCTCAGAAAGGAAGCCCACATTACCTGTGCAAAATGGGGTGTGGGAAACGTGCTTTTCACTAGGATGAGAGGGACTTTGTTAGACTGGACCCAAAGATTGTCAGTCATTTGTACAGAAAGGGTGCAAGAGATTGTTGGTGTTTGGGCTTTATTCAGAAGCCCTCCTGGGGGGCTTTGGAAGCAGGAGATTTGAATGGGACGTGCTGGAAACAGTGCACAGGTAGGTGGTCTGGAGGTAATAGGCATTTTCTGCCCACCAAACCTGTTATAAAAATTGGGATTTATAAAGCAGACAATTTAAGGGACCCTTTAAAAGTTTTATAAATAATTCATTTGACTTTATTTTTATTTTTTTAGATAGAGATATATATGAAAAGGATGCATTAATTTGTAAAAATTCTGATGTGTATGATTTCAGGAATATTTTTAATTTTATATTCTTAGCATTACTATGTGCTTGTGAACAAGTGAAATTATATATCACGTTAGCCATATAGCCTAGCCGAGTAGATAGTCCTTATTTTGTTTTGCAACTATAGTCTCTGTAAGACACCAAAGGTCACACATCTTGGCAGTGATGGAGATGAGGATGTGAACTCTGCTCCATTTGACACCCAAACCTATGTTCTTTCCAACTATCCTTCTTGGGATAATTGTTTTATATGTTTTAGTGTATAAAAATGGAGAACTTCCAAATAAAACTTTGCAGCTTTACCGCCATGTTAACAGACACAGAGAAACTTGCAGGCTTCTCACCTTTCTCCCTCTCCCCCATTTGGCTATACACTTGAGTTTTAGTCTTGAGTATTTTAGCTTTTAACGTCCTTTACTAATAATGTTCAAGACATAGCTCTCTAATTCCTTGCTAGTGATCTTTAGCCTACAAGGATAAATTACCTTTTTGTCTTTGCAAGGGAGAATAAATTGGCATCAGTACAGCTCCTGGTGCTGACACGGATGCCACTTAAGCAAGATACTCCTTTCTCTTTCTCCTTACGTTTAAATCTGTAGGCATTTACCCCTTGGGTCTCCACAGGCCTGCTAATTGTGGCAAAATCTTGGCCTTAGTTTCTTTGATGATTGAGATAAAGTCTTTTTAAAGGAATCAACCTTCCTTTTTTTTTTTAATTTATCTTATAACTGGAGGGTTATACCCTTTGACCACCTTACTGATTATAGTTTAAATACATAGCTTCATGGGGCATCTGACTGGCTCAGTCCGTGGAACTTGTGACTCTTGACCTCTGGGTTGTGAGTTCAAGCCCCACACTGGGTGTAGAGATTACTTAAAAATAAAATCTTAAAAAAAATACAGAGCTTCACAAATGCATGTATTTTTTCTCATAGTGCAGTGCAAAATACCGCCTCCCTCATTGTTTACAAGGGGTCTCTAGAGGATTGGAAGAAGGAGCACACAACACTAATTGTGGGAAAGGAGTTAGAGGAATACTTCTCTTTTCTCAGATCTCCAAAGATTGTATTAAAATATATTGTAAGTTGTTGGCGAATCCCCGATTCTGGTGAACAAGTGAAATTAAAAGCTAGTTTTAAATGCATTATGAATTTGCTGTGAGGCTGATGATACTCTGAATGAGCCTCTAAGGAGAAATTAGAGAAAGAGCCCAAGATGCAGGAAACTTTCCCTCTGACTTCTTTCCTATTAGACTGTGTTGTGTTTATAGACTCTGAGCAAGAGGGTTGGTTAGGTTGTGAACGAGTAGAGAATGCTTTTGGGTTTTGATATGTGGTTTATGTTTGGGGCAAAAGTGTGTTTGTTCTTCTTTTCATGGAAAGCTGCATTCCAATCGGCCTGTCAGTATTCTTGTCTACCAGGCTGCAGTGTTTTTACAGTTGCTCAGCCTGCTTTCAAATAGCATCTATTTTTGAAAAAAGGATGTCCTTCCTAGGGTAGGAGGAAAAGCTTATTGTTCCAAAAAATGCTGCTTCCTGGTTAGAGCAACATGTTCCTGTTTGTCTTCAAGACTAGAAAAATTTGGGGAAAAATAGCGTACATTTTTAAGGGTCCTTTAAAATAGCAACGGTCATGTGAATTTTATTTGTCTTGGGAGGTGCACTTGGGGAATTCTCAGTTTGCATATCATAGTTTCTTGACAGAAATGTCAGTTGGGATACTTCAGGTGATTTAATGCTCCAGCATTTGTTTTTCTGCAGTCAAGTTTGTTGAAATGTAACTTCAGTCTGTGAATGTCTCTTGTTTGCATAGAAAAAAATTTATCATCCAAGAATATGACTCCCCGAAGGTCATACATTTCCTTGTTCATCTTAAGAGAAAGCCCTTGCTCTGTGATGCAGCAAGCATATCTGCTTTTCACTGAGGTTTGCAGATTTCAGGTTGGTTGGAGGAGCTAATCTTCCTCAGCACCCTACTCTTTTGCCTTTTTGTGTCTTTGCTGGGTAAAGGCAATTCCATGCCAATTTATAGATTATTTTAATAAAGACCAACTATTAAGAGGAAATGAGGGTTAAAACTTACAGGTGAAAAGTGAAGGCAGACCACTTAGCAGTGACCTCTACGGGCAAGGAAGGGAGTGGAAGCGGTTCCTGGGTTTGTTGGCTTGCTTCACCTGGCTTCTCATGCCCCCCCCCCCCCCCGCCCCCGTATCTCTTCCCTTACTCTTCTGATATTTTCCTTTCTCTTGGTTGTGCTGCCTGAAATCTCATACATTTACAGATTTGTTTGGACTATGGAAATGCAAATGGAGGCAGACAGCTCCCCACAGAAGATTCAAGGGCCCCCACTGATCACTCATCTCTGCATTTGTATTCAGATTTAATTTTAATTTTTAGACCAAGGCATTGATGCCTTAGAATGAGGTTTGGGGTAATGCAAGATCGCTGGACACCTGGGGAGAGGGTAGAAAAAAATGCGTAGGAAGATTCAAAAGGCCATCTTTGCCTATTTCAAAATATTGTTTGGTCCATTTTGCTCCTAGGGAAGGATAAGAAAGCTTGTCTTCCTTTTTGCCTTTCAGTGTTATTTACCTTACTTGAAATCCCTGATCATCGCTAAACCTAGTATTTGGCCACTGGGCTCTTTATGGAAGAAAAGCTTAACCAGAGTCCTTATTTCTTTAGTTTGCATTTCTTCTGCTCATCTCTAATCAATGTTCTTTCTTTCCTCAGAGTCAGGAGGAGAGATTTCCTGATGCCTTTTCCAGAACTTTTCTGCTTTTCCTACCTGTCTCAAATCTGTGATGGTTGTGTTCACATTGCACAGTGAAACATTACACTTACTTGTTGCTGCCATCTAGACATCATTTCTTACCATTCCTTCTGTTAGTTACAACTGAGAGATCTCAAGTGTAGATAACAATGTATCTGTAAAGTCATCTAATTCAAGCTAGATTATATTGCCTTCCATTTAACAGCTTCATTTAGAATAACGATGTCTGCTTCTTGAGTTTATAAGGTCCTTGTGGCATAAACCATTTAAAATAAGTTTCTTTTGAGATGGCTTATTTTAAGGGTAATAGAAGAAGCTCTAGACATAATCGTTGAATTCATTTCGAGAGTTGAATTCAATTCAAGAAGTTTATAGTCTAGTTAGATATCTGAAGTACGTGAAACAGTTGCATAGGATTCCCTGATTTTGTATTGCTTGAGTGACACATGTTTAAAATTATTCCCCAGAAAAACATCATGATTATGTGAGCTGCAGATGTCTTATTTATGCAGTGACATACATACAGATTTGGTCATGCAGTGGTGAGGTAATGCAGTCCCTTTCCTTCACACTCAGAGTTTCATAATGCAGGCTCCGTAACAGATTTCTGACCCATTTACTATGTCAGTGACTTATAGGTGAGAATACACCATTGTTCTCTACATTTTTAAAACTAATAAGCAATTTTATTTAATTTGCAAGTTATAACTATACTTATCTTAAGATAAATAATGTAGCTATTGTCCTTAAATATATTTTATATAATCATATAGGATATACGTTCATACTCCCAAGTTGTTGCATCAGTATTGACATATGTCCTGAGTGTGACATAACTTATTCAGGAAGGTGACCCCTGCACAACTATGAAACTCTACAATGTTAAGAAGCAGCAGATTAATAAAGTGCCATTTCATTAAGGGGTATGCTCTTTTACTTTGATTTTGCTGGGTTTGTTTGAACAAGACAGTTATTTAAGACCTATTGTCTTTTAAGGCTTACGGGTGTTTTTTCCCTCCATTCTATTTCTAAGCTTCCAAATTCTTGCTTCTGTCCTGTTTCTTTTAGATTTATCCCTTCTCCAGATTTAAAAAAAATTATTTCTTTCTACGGCTTTCCCAGTATACCTTTTTTTGTCATTGTAAATTTATTTGCTTGATGAATGTTAAATGAATGTGATTAGTCTTGTCTGTTAAATAAGAGTGTTTTAGGCTTTGGGCAGGTTATAACCCAAGGTTGATAGGTAATTCAGTGAAAAATATGTAAGACTTTAGTATTAGATTCAGAATATAAGCTCTTCAGAAATGGGGGGCAGTCTTTCCATACTATTTTAATGACTGCAAGTAGCACAGATATTTATAATATCTAAAATAGAACGTGAACTTTAGGATAGTCCAGAAAAGCTCTTATTATAGCTATTAAAGAAAACTCATTAATTAGGACACTTTTTATTGATTTTCCCTACATGCAAATAGAGTATTATGATTGGAGTCTGATTGTTTCTAAAGAAGGAATTTATTAGCTTTAGGAATGCAAACTTTAACTAGATGGTGCGAAAGGTTTTGTTTCAGCTTTCTTATTTGTATTGAATTTATAGGGTCTAGTTTCAGATTTCAGTCTTTAAATAGCTTTTAAAAGACTTGTGGGAAATAACAAGGACTATAGATGGATAAAGTTGAAGACCATCAGTTTATTTGAGAGTTGATCACCAGAGGGTGGCACTTTAACTTTCTAATATTATAAATTTTAAATTGGGACAATTTAAAGTTATAAGTAAGGTTTTTTCCCCCCTTATCACATCACAATATTGTTTAAGGACTACACCAAAATATTTTAGGCTGAAAACCTCCTCAATGTCCTCTTAAAAAGTTTTTGAATTTCTTATCTAGTTGTTATCACTATCCCTTATCTGTGCCCTTAATATATGAAATTTAATTGCACATATAGTTTGAATTGTTTAGAAAGGTATTCCTAGGGCTACAGAATTTTTTTCTTAATTAAAAGAGAGGATTAAGGGACACCTGGGTTGCTCATTGGTTAAGCATCTATCTTTGGCTCAGGTCATGACCCCAGGGTCCTGGGATTGTGTCCCACATTGGGCTTCTTGCTCAGTGGGGAGTCTGCGTCTCCTTCTGCCTGCTTGTGCTCTGTCTTTGACAAATAAATAAGTAAAATCTTAAAAAAAAGAAAAGAGGATTAAATTGAACCAAAGTGTAGTATAAGACTTGTATACTCAAAAGTATAAAACATTGTTGAAAGAAATTAAGGAAGACCTAAGTAAACGGCAAAACATCCCCTGCCATGGCTTGGAAGACTAAATGTTGTTAAGATGGCAATACTACCTGAATTGATCTACCGACTCAATGCAATCCTTATTAAAATTTCAGCTTCCTTCCTTCCTTCCTTCCTTTCTTGCGGATTGCCCACCCATGCCCTCTTCCTTTTGCTCCTTTTCTGGGCTGAGGAGAGTGCAGTGGGTTTCAGAGCCAAGAGGGCAGGGAAGGGTCATGTACATGGCTTCTGCTGGGTTCCATGCCATGGCCCAGTGCCACTGTGGTCTCCTAGAAAAAAAATTGTGGTATGTGAATTATATCTCAATAGAAATCTTATTTTAAAGACAAGACAAAAAGGATGGGGCAGCTGGGTGGCTCAGTCAGTTAAGTGTCAGACTCTTGGTTTTGGCTCAGGTCATGATCTCACAGAGGTGGGATTAAGCCCTGCACGGGGCTCCAGGCTCCTCGCAGGAGTCCACTTCACATTCTCCCCCCCACCCCATGCATGCACACAAGCACTCTTTCTCTTGCTCTCTCTCTTTCAAAATAAATAAAATCTTTAAAAAAAATGATAATTTTTCAAGTTTCTTAAAATACTTATTTTCAATAAGTTTAAGCCAATTTATTATATATTTTCATACCCTTGTATATATCCCCAAGATGGTTGAATGGATAACACTTGTGTGATTTAGTTTTTCTCTTGATTTTTCCTGCTTTTTCTTGACAAGTCTAATAATTTCTATTTTTCTTTTCAAACAGGATCTGGAAATAGTATATTCCTATTTACATGGTATGGAAGCCTTATCAAACTTGAGAGAGCACCAACTTAGGTAAGTCATTTTATGATGACTAATAATGGGATGCTGGAACTCGGTAGGACCCTTTATAATGGTTAAGAAGTAGGATTACAGATAACTTATGAAAACTCTGCCTCATCTAGCCTCTGTACTGGGCCTTATAAGTTTTACATCCATATAATAATTTTTTGACATTTCTACCATAGTGATATCTTCTCTTCCTCCATATCCCACTCCTTGCCCCCCTCATCTAAAGGAATAAAAACTACTTGGTGAATACCTCAAAAGGAGTGTTATTTGCTGTCCTGGCAAACAAAGATCTACATTTTAGCACTTAGATACATAAGAAACCAGAATGTTTTTAACCATTCAAAGAACAATGAGGTTCATTATTTTAATATGTTTTAGGTCTTTGTGTGGAATATATTTATTGCATTAAGTTAACTGCCCTTTTTTGGGAAACACATATAAAATCTTTTTGGTTCTATTGTACAGTGATAGAGTAACCTTAATTCTGGTTATCTGGGCTGTATTAAAAGAACAAAAACATATAATCCAGTGATTTTGTCTTAACTGGAACAGAATATAAAGGACCTTGGGAGGATAGATTATATATAAATACCAGCAAGGACATAGAGAAGGTTTTGTTTCCTCCAATTGTAGCTAGTTTTGATACCAGCAGTTTTTAATTATTAAAGGAATACTTTTTCTATGTATTTTCCCTTTACTCTTTAAACACTAATTAATTTGCGAGCATGTCAATTTCATATTTAGTTGTTAATTGAAAAAAGTCTCAAGAGGATTGAGTACTTCTAAAATTTAATTTTTAATGAAAAAATCATTTAAATTAAAGTAGATTGCAAGTTAAGTGTTCAAAAATTCAAGTTTTATTGGAAAGGGCAAAAACTATTGGGAATTTAGAAGATGGCTAAAATTAAAGTAGGAATAATTTTTAAAGTGTCTAACTTTCATTTTATGTTTTTTTTTGGTGACAGCTACCCTAAGAAAAAATTATAGCAACATCTATTTGATTAAATGCAGTTAATTTGCAAGTGCAAATTATTTAATAAGCAAATATAAATGGCACATTCCCATGTGTGTATAAAACCACACATGGATAATATTTAAATAATATTTACATATATTGTATAATGTATGTCTATAGTATATGTGGTTATAAAGTTATTTAGGTAACGGACTCTGTGCAATAGAACAAGGAAAATTTTAATACTTCTTATGGAAATTTTCAAAATTACAAAAGTAAATAGTACGATGAAGTCCCATAAATCCATCACCCAGTTTTAAAACCACCAGTTTTCCTCTGCTTCAAAGGGAAATTTTGGATAGAAATAACTGATTAATCCAGTCATATAGTTTAGTCTATTTATACTTTAGAAAGTCTGTTTTGGAGACTATACAGTTTTGCTTGTTGGCATGAGCTTACAGGGAGGGAACTTTAAGATGTTTATCTTATTCTGCCTATGTTGAAATCATTTATTTCTGGTATTTATGGAAAATATCAGCTGAAACTAAGTTCAGTCCTTTTTTAGAACAAGATCAAGATACCAACATGGTTAATAACAACAACAAAAAAAGAGGTACAGATAAATACAATGACTTGGATAAAATAGCTACCATTTCTAGGAAAAATATATCTTATTTAGATAATTTATTTTCTTTGAATTTTATACATAAAAGTTTTATCCCTGGGATTAACAGGGAACAGTTAAGACTTCCACATAATAGAGTTTTCCAATTTTAGAAAAGAAACCGCACTTAATCATGATTTTGAAAGTTTGTTTATTCGGCATTGGGTAATAGAACATTAGTCTTCTGTGAGGGACAGCAGAGACTTTCATTTATTGGAAAACTTCAGCTTTGTGCATTATTGTGGCCCACCCATGTGTAAGCAGTAAAGTGATTCTGAGTGTTAATTGGCATGCAGTTAATGACTATGTTGCTGTAAGATCACATATCCTATGAAGTGTATAGGTTTTCAGATCTTCACTTAAAAACTATATATTTTTTCAACACAACTTTATTTTTCTAACGTTTACTCCCTGAATCCACATGGATTAGAAGCAGCATATTTGCCAAAAGGGCAGAGGATGCTATAGTTAGGTGAGAGCCAAAAATCTGAAAAAGCAAAGTAACTGCCTGGACCCATTCAGTGTTGGAAATAAGAGCCTGCTGGAATATACATTCTTCAGCATTATGGATAAGTGTAATTATTGTTACATAAGCAGTTTTAGATCATTAAGAAACAACTAAATTATGCTTAGTATATTCTTGAATTCAGGGAATATCAATGTGCTTTTTGTAAAACATCCTCCAACAACGTTTAAAGATGACCAGTTTTGGTACTTTTCCCATTTATTTATTTATTTTAGTACTTTCCCCATTAATTTGTCTTATAGAAGATTTTATCATGATTTTCTGAGCGCACTGGTTAAATTTATTTATTCAGTCAGCAGTCATTGATGTGTGCCTATTATGTGCTAGACACTGACATAAGCCATGGAGATACATTGAAGTAGACCAGACCTCTGCCTTTATGGAGCTTATATTCCTGGTGGGGCAGACAAGATTTAAGTAAATGGGTCAGTGTTGTTATATTCAGATGTTAGTGCGTTCAGCACGGTGTGTGGCCGTATCCCAGCAGACTCTAAACCAAGGGTAGAGAAGCAGTGATTGAGACCTAAGTTTATTGAGGGAACTTAGGTTACAGGGAATTCAGGAACAGCGGACTGGACAAAACACCTGCTTCTGGATCCATAGTTAGCAAGTTTTTATAGCGTAGCAACTTAGTCTAGCAGCTGTCTGTAGCCCTTCCCATCCTTCCATGGCCAGTTCCAAGGAGCTCAAGGCCTGCCATCCAGTCACTCTTTATTACAAAGGAGATGCTCTGGGTTGGCCACCCCTGGAGCCCCTGACCTTGAACGCTGAACAACACATTCTTGTACGTATTCTGCTTGATGGGAATATAGAGTGAGGATGGGATCTCTACATTCTCAAGATAGTGATTAACAGGAACATTCAGAGTGTGCTTGTACAAACTAGCCTTCTAGCATGTACCATATACTCCACCTGGCATACCTTGGATGGTCCATACATATTTTTTTTTCTTTTTGAGAGGAGAGGAGGCAAGGAGGGGCAGAGGCAGAGGGAGAGAGAGAGAGAATCTTAAGCAGGTTCCATGACCTTGAAAACATGACCTGAGCCTAAATGAAGAGTCAGATGCTCAAATGACTGAGCCACCCAGGGGCCCCTGGCCTGTACATTTTTTATATTCTCTTCTTTTGCGATGTCCCTGGGGCCAAGTATGCCGAGGTGCAGTGCAACCAAATCCTACAGCAACAGTACAAGCCACAGCGTCCAAATAATAGGAGAACACAAATGGCTAAGAAACCCTAGAAAACATTTTGCCCGAGGAAGCCTACATTCACTGATAAGGGGGAGTTCACTATATACCCAACAGTTGGTTTTATTCTGTATAGAAGCTATGGTCAGGACCTGATTGGCAAATAGGTTCCCCATGCAGAATATAAGGGCAAAAAGTTAAGCTGTTTAGTAAGCACCAGAAGAGGCAAGTCATGATTGTTTAATAGAATGCAGGAGGCGGTGTTGTTCTGGAATAACACCACCCATGACTGTGGTTTGGCTCCAGGTTTATAGTACCCAATTGTTGGCCTCCCCTCTGCTATACAGTGGGACAAGCCTGAAAAGGATGGTGGGGGTATAATAGTGCTCCATAAGGTGATTATGATAGTGTCTTTTTTTTTTTTTTTCCTCTTGTGGGGGAGAGATAGATGGAGGGAGGGGCAGAGGGAGAGGGAGAGGGAGACTCCTAAGCAGGCTCCCCACCCAGAGCGGAGCCCAGCATGGGGCCCAGTCAAACAACCCTGAGATGATGACCTAAGCTGAAATGAAGAGTCAGGCGCTTAACCGACTGAGCCACCCACATGCCCCAGTAGTGTCCTTTTTTATGAGAGGCCTGGGATTGTGTACCTTCATTGTCTTTGGTGGAGTGGGGTCAAGAAATGGGGTGATGGGTAGGTCCTGTTCTATTCCTAGTCCCCATTGGGCCAAAAACCTGAACCACTGTGGACTTCTTTGCCATTTCCAGGGCCATCTAATTCTATGTTCCCCTGTAGGTGGATCTTGTGGCAGGGACAATAAAAGGTTACCTTGTGCCTCTTCCTAAAGCAGAGAACATCCTTCCTGCATGCTGTCAACTTATCTTCTAAGGGTGACATCAGGTCCTTGAGGGAGTAGAGTATAGGCACTGGACTGATTGGAATGTACCTGTTCATTTAATATCCTATCAACAGGCAGCTTGTCCAAAAGGCCAGTGAATGGATTTCTTGTCCCATTTGTTTCAACAGTCCATTCATGTGTTCCATCAGTCCAGCTGCAGTGGGATTGTATGGAAATACAATTTCCATCCATTGGATGGAAATGCCAATGGATGTCTGAGTGTTGGCCCACTCTTGCACTTCATGTCCTGTAAAGTGGGAGCTTTGGTCACCGTCAATGTCAGTGGTACCTCATAGGGAGCATCCAACCCTCATAGGGAGCATCCAACTGTTCTAGACTGAGGATGGTAGCCTTTTGGTTAGCACGCTTACCGGGGTTGGCTTGCAGGAGTTCTGAATGAGTGTCAGTACACATCAAAGTATAACAGCAACCATCAGAGAGGGGCAGGGGACCGAGGTAGTCAGTCTGCCATCTTTGAATATGGTGCTACTCCCTTGTTATCTGTCCAGTGTCACTTGACAAAGGTTGTGGCTGTTCCTGGGCATAGGTTGACCATTGTTAGCTGATGGTTCCAATGTCTTTGTAACACTACAGTAAGCCCCAGTTATTAGCAGTGGCCCACAAGGTCTGTGTCCTGTGTCCCACCTTCTTGTGTAGCCAGGTGGTAACATCTGTTGGCATATCTTCTAGGAGGCAGCCATGGGCCAGCTCATTATCTTGTTAAATATCAGGTGGGGTGCATGCTGTGTGTGCATCTACATGGTAAATAGTGATGTTCATACCTCATAATTGCTGGAGTATGTCCTTCCACGTTTTGCCCCAGAGTGGGGGTTCCTCTACCATCCAGTCCTGTGCCTTCCATTGGAGAAGCTACATGGTCAATTCTTTGTAGACTGTCCAGCTATCTGTGCATATAATAGTGGGGGTAGGTTCATGGAGCAGCACCACCCATGCTGCTTATAGTTTGGCCCATTGACTACTATGTCTAGTACTAGAGTCTATCCAGATAACTTTCATTTGAGAGTGGGATGGCAGTAGCCATCCAGGTGCAGAGTTTGCTCCTTGCTGAGCCATTAACATACCAGGCATGCTCAGGGATTGGTCTTTCTCCTTCCAGCACAAAGGATGGCAGCCATGGTGGCTAGGCTATGTCAGTTAATGGCTGTGACATAAGTTATGGGGCCAAGAATGGAGTGCAGCTCCACACGAAGGGGGCTGTGTGTCAAGGTACTACATTGTTGCAAGTAGGCACGCCATTCAGCTAGTTTGGGTCTAGGCACTGCCTGATTTGGGCTTTTGGAATGTATCCTTTAGCTATCCTGCTATAGGATACTGGGTGTGAACAGTTACTGGGATCCCTTTAGTTATGTTTTCTACTTGCCGTCAGGCATGGTAAATAGCACACAGCTATTGTTCTAAAATGCTATATTGGGTCTCAGCTCCTTTTTAAAATTGTGACCAGAAACTAATAGCACATGTTTGTGCCCTTGCTGTTGCCACAAGCTCTATCCAAACCCTCTGGGTAACTGGCAACATCCAGTACATATGGCTGTCCCTGTATGAGAATACTGAAGGTTTGGATCTATGTAATAGCCATCTTGGCTTGTTCAGATGCTTGCCTTGTCTTTTTGCACTAGTCCCATTGGGCTTCTTTTTAAACCAGTCTATAAAGGGGCAGAAGCAGTTGAGCCAGGCAGGGGATAAACTGATGCTAAAACCCTAAGAGACCTGTGAAAGTTTGCAACTGCTTTGGGATGGTGGGACATGGGTGTGCCTGTATTTTATCAATAACTGCTGCAGAAACAACTTTTGTCTTATCCGTTAAGCCAGGGCCCTGTATTTTGTTTTTGTTGACTGCTCATCCTTGACGTGTTAGGTGAGAAGGCAAGTCTGGTGCAGTGGACTGCAAAGTAGAAAAAGACTGAGAAGTTAACATTAGATCATCAATGTAATGAGACAGACAGACTGCCTCTGAATTACCCAATGACTTAGGTCACTGGCCGCCAAGCCGTGGCAAATCATGGGGCTATATAAATACCCCTGTGGTAGGATGATGAATGTCTGTTCTCCTTCCCAGCTGAGAGTGAATTGTTCTTGGCTTTCTGGGGCTATGGGAATACCTAAAAAGGTGTTAGCCAGGTCTAACATATGTACCTAAAACTTCCCTAATTCACATCAAGTGACATGATGCTGGGCACAGTTGCATGATGAGGGGGTACCACCTTGTTTAGTTCTCTGTAATCCACAGTCATTTTCCACGTTCCATTTGGTTTCTTCACAGGCCAGACGAGACTATTATATAGACCGTGAGTTGGTCATATAATGCCCACATTGGCTAATTCCTTAATTGTGCCTGTGATGTCTTCATAGCCTCCCGAGAGATGATATTGTTTAATTGCCATCACCCTTGGTGGGAGAAGTAGTATTACAGCTGTCCATTTTGCATCTCCTCTTATTTGTTTGACCAAGTGTACCCTCACTTTGAATTCCCTTGCAGTAGTTGTCCTGAGAGGACATCCATTCCTAGAATATATTTGGGTATTGGGGTTATATACACTGTATGGGGCTTTGGTGGGAGTTATCCTGTCTGCAATTACTGCAGTCTGCTTCATTTGGATGGTACCACCCCCCACCCATCGATGGCAGAGATGGGCCCTTGAAAGTAGTTGTTTCCATAAAGGAGAGTGAATTTGGCACTGGTTTCAACCAGAGCCAAAACACTTTGTTTCTATTAGACCAATATATGGTGAGTTCTACACGTGACCAACATGTGGCTCCGGTCCCCAGACAACCAGGTGACAGTAGCTTGAACCAGCAGTCCGTGTCCTTTGCCTCTTCCCTAGTTCATAGAGAAAGCATCCATCATCCTCCCTCTGAGAGTGCCCTTTGTAAGTTGCTGTTCAGGTTTTAATTTCTGCCAGAGCCCAATAAGGGCTGCATTGGATTATTTGCTTTCTCAAGGGGGAGGGGGTCCCAGCTGCAGTGAGGTCTTATTACATCTGGCAGCAGGTAACATGCGTTGCCCTCTTCTTTGTTTCCTTCTCCTGTGAGTCCCTTTCCTTCATTCCTGCCTTTCTGATACCTCTTTTTCTGACCTTTTCTGTTTCCCCCAGATCTGTGGTAGCCCGCTCAGCCCGTGATACAGGCTGCCCCATTAGGGGGTCAAGATGGACACAAGTGCCCCCTACCAATGATCGGGGCCAGACTGTACCACCATATCTTTAGTATCTGTGGCAAACAGTTCCTTATCGAGACCTCTGTACTGTTCAGCGTAGACAGCTCTCGTAGGATATGCTGGAGCTCTTCCATAGTCTGCCATTTTAAAGGGGAGATCAGCACACCCGCCCTTGTTAGGCCAAGCTAATTTACAGCCCCATACCACCTAGGAGAGTAAAGGGGTCATGTGACCTTCATTGATGGTGCCGTGGGGATGCTACCTTAAAGCAGGGTGTGTTGTAATGAACACCATCTTGGACATTCCTGACCAAAAGCAAACTGCCTTCAGTGCCCATGTCGCATATACTGAGCAACCATAGCACCATGGATTCCCTTGGTTTATGTCTGAATTTACCCCCCAGTTCTACCAGCTCAGCAGACTGAGCCAAGAGAATGGGAATTTTTATGGGCTCAGTCCAATTAGTCTTTTCCTCAGTAGAACTCTTAGTTGGGTCCCACAACTTGGGATCCCAGGCTGGCTTGGAGATAGCCGCAGGAACTCGTTTGCCAGGGCAGTTTACCACCCCTTCAGCTGGGCCATTCTGTGTGCCAGAGTTTTTAATTTAACACCTTGTTTCCTCAAGCTGATTATCGGGGTCTCTGCAGTGTCGTTTATGTTAATCTAACAATTCTCTCTAAATGCAGTTTCTCCTGTAGGTGGCATACTTTCTTCAAGGCAGCTACATGGACAGGAGGGGTCACCCAACTATGGCAGCTGGGCATCCATCTTTTTCTTAGTCAAATTTATCTTGGTCAAAATTTCCTCTAGACCTTTTGGTATTTTCAGGGGCATCCCTATACTCATGTGGTGGGCTTATCCATCAAGGATAGTGGCTATAGGGCCCCACATAGATGTGGATGGCCAGCCTCGGATTTCCCCTGCAGATTTCCCTGTTCCCTTTCCCACATGTTGGTGCTCATGTTTTTTTGTTGTTGTTGTTTGTTTGTTTGTTTTTTGTTTTTTTGCTTCCTGGCTGGCTCACCACTTGTGTGGTCATACTCCAACAGACTCTAAGCCAAGGGTGGATGATTGTCCTGTGAGGCCAGAGAAATGACCTGGAGACAGCCAGTGGGACATAGGTTTATTGGGGGAACTTACTGTAGGGAGTCCTGAAGTATCAGCCTAGACACAAAGCATCTGTTGCAGGGATCTACATGCAGCAAACTTTTATACTGTAGCAACTAGCCTAGCAACCCTCTGTAGCCCATCCCCTCCCTGCATGGCCAGTGTTCGGAGGAGCTCAAGGCCTGTCATCCAGACACTCTTTGTTACAAAGGAGATGCTTCTGGTCGGCCATTCCCCAGCGCCTCTGACCGTGGACGCTGAATACTTTTCTTCTATACATTCTGCTTGATGGGAATATAGAGCGAGGAGGATAGGATCTCTATAGTCTCAAGATAGTGATTATCGGGAGCATTTAGGGTGTGTTTGTACAAACAAGCCTTCCAGCACTTAACCATACACATAAGAATGGGTGCTGGGCTGCTTTGACTTTGTAGTCAAAGGAAGTAACATTTGAGTCAGGGCAGCTGTGCAGAAATCTCCACAGTGTAGTGATGCCCCAGATACTCTACCGTGGGGATAGGCTTGGTGTATGAAGGCACCAAGGAAAAGAAGTTTGGATTTCTTTCAAAGGTAGTGGAAATCAAGGGCAGAAGTGTAAGTGATATGACTTAACATTTAGAAAGATTTCTCTAGAAACCATGTGGAGAATGGACAGTAGGTGTACAAAAGTAGAAGCTGACATCTACATTTGTAGACTTGGTCGATTTCAGAGGGTATATTTTGGAAACAGGTGCTGGCAGAGAGATGGGATATGAAGAAAAGGGAGGAGTCAAGGGTAATGACTCCAAGATCTTTGGCCTAAACAATTGGGTACTACTGATTGTGGGAAAGCAAATTCTTGGGAAAGAAATGTAAGATCTGTTTTGGACATTTTGAACATGAAATCACTGTTACACAGCCAGTGGCTATGTTGAGTAGGCATTTAGATGAGTGTGTATCATGGTGAGAGATTAGGTGTGGGACATTGTTTGGAAAGTCATCCGTTTATAGATTAAATTTAAAATCACCAACTGGATGAGATTACATGGTGCAGAGGAGAAGAGGGTTGACAGGAGTGGCTAACATTTAGAAGTCAGGTAGAGGAGTGGAAAGGGGGGAGAATCCAAAGGAGACAGAAAAAATGACGAAGGAGTTAAGAGGAAAGCCAGAAGACGGAGGACAGGAAGCCTCGAGAAGATGATGGTGTAAGGAAAAAGGGAGTCAGCAAATATTGTTGAGAAGTGGAATTAAGATAAGGACAGAAGGGATTTAGATAACACAGAGGATGCTAATAACTTTTTAGAGTCTTTTCTTTGGAGTTTCAGGGAGCAAATGATGGAGAAGTGGTAAGAGGGTGAGCAAATGGAGAGAGAATATATAGACAGTCCAAGAGGAGAATATTTGTCATGGGAAAAGCAAAATATGGATAATAGCTGGAGGGAGTTGTGTGCTCAAAAGAGGTGTCGCCCTACCCCACGCAATAGGTGATGCTAAGGTGAGTTTATTTAGTAAAGGAAGTGATTTAGGAGAGAGGTAGAAATGGATGGTGATGTGGAGAAGGAGGTAAACCGGAAGGAAAGGAGAGTCTACTGTAGGAGAAGGAATGAGATCCAGTGAACAGGTTGCGGCAAGGATCCTTCTTTCATTCTAATAGGAAACAAGACAGAGCTGCTGTGTAATTTAAGACCAGGTATTTTTAGACCCATCAATTGTGACTCTTATCTTTTCTTAGAAAGAATTGGTGTGATTCAGTCTCTGTTAATGATGTATATTCAAGGTTTGATGCTTCCTCCTGGAGTTAAGTGACATTCAGTTAGAATGTTTCAAGTAAGGGATTGAGAGGGCCTCTGAAGTAGGGTGATGGTGGTAAGAACAAGGAAAAAGAATATCCAAGAGAGTTGTTTTCAAGTGAAAGATCAAGGGTATGTGGTGTTAATGGGATTTAGCAAACAGGAAAAATGGATGTAGGTTGATACCAGAGTTTCACAAATTGGAGACCACTAACCCCATTGACCAAAATGGAGGTGCTGTTGAAATAATCACCTTTATAGCCACTTTTTTATTTGCTAGTTCCTTCATAAGAAGGAATAGTCACTTTCTCTTTTGCATTTCTGTGTTTTTTGGAAATTTTACTTGGGCTTAATATAATAGGATGCTTCTTAAAGATGCTGTTCTTGAGGTAATTTTGAATATTTAAACATTTATTCATGTTTTCCATAATTTCCATAATTTGTTCCTCAGGGATGAATCAGCCAAAATAACAAAATCTTTAAGTTGTAAAGCCTCCATTTAGTCATTAGTCATAAATATACTGAGTTAATAAAAGCCTCCTTTTGTCTGAAATTATATACTGGTAAGTAACATTAACGTGAATGACTTTATCATTTTTTAAATTAATGGGTTCTCCCTTTTAATTTTTAGGTTCTTTTCTCATTTCCGCTTACCTCAGAGAACATTAATTTGTCCACATGTCATTTACACAGAGTAAAACACATGCTATTTTGTTCCCTATAAAATACACATGGCAAAATTGACATCTAACAAAATAGTTTTTTTCTAGCATCTCTTTACCAGATTTTGTTTTATTATATTTTGTTAACCTGGGTACCAAAAATATTTATCTTGAGGCTAATCAATGATTGTGGCAGTCCATGTAAAGTAATCTTAACTTTCTAGACTACATGTCTCTTTTATGTTTTTAATCTACTAGAATGTTTCCTCGTGACATGTTGAACTCATGTCTCTGTTTTGTTTTTTTACAGGTTAATGTGTGAGACTGTGAGGTATGAAAGACACGAAGCAAATGAAGTTTTATACTAGTAGGTGTTTTCTTTCTCTTTGTACAGTGTACTGAAATAATGAAATAATTTCCTTAAAGTATCACAAAAGTGTTAGTAATGGCTAAGTTATTAACTTATTTTTTGTAATTTAGAAACATAAAACATTTCAACTATTACCTGTCCTAAAGTAAAAGTTTACAGTCCTTTGCTGCTAAGTTCCCATCTATACCTATATATCTCTCACTTGTGGTTCAGAGATATTATTTAATATTATGGAGTATTTTGACGTTTTTATCATTATGAAATAAGAAACAGTGTAGTCTTTCCAACAGAACAAAATACATGTTCCCACAACCACATCAGATGAGATTTAATGATAGCATAAATGTCATATTTTAGTTTATAACCTTTTCAGAAATAGGAAAATAAGCTGCCCGCATCTCTTTGGGCTTAGTTTGTTCTATAAATAATACTGATATTTCTTTCAAGATATGTAACATATTCCTTGAAAAAATTACAACAGTTTCTTTTTTAAGAATGTGATAAACATAGTAGGTAAATATATTGTATTAAGGACATATAAACTGGTTTACTGCACATATTATTTTATTAATAATGTTTGCCATGATTGGCTGTTGTTCTGTTGACTTTCTGTTTTTCAAAGTGCTATTAAATAAATAATTACTACTTTCCATGCTTATTATAGGGAATATTTATTGAAATAAATGAAATACAGCTTCTCCCCCTTAGGGAGGCTGTAATTATAATCTCTTGAAGGAGGTAGAAATAGAATAAAAGGAAAACAACAACAACAGAAAGTAACCAACCAGAAGAACTGAGAGTATAGATAGGTACTAAGGGCTGAAGAAGTACAAGGGAAGCCTTGAGGGGAATGGGAAGAGTCTCAGAGAAGTGGCCCTAGGTCTCAAAAGTGTATCTGGTGATCTAGAGAGACTTTTTTGGCAGAGGGAACAGTAAGTATGGGGACACAGAGAGGGGAAGGGACCTGGTCTGATGTTCTGAATACCTGCGGCAAGTTCAGGGCCACTGACATCTGGGTGTGCGTCAGGATGACAAATTGAGAGTCAGGCTACAGTCATATTTGCTTGTGAATGTGTTGTTAAAAATACCAGTTGTGATTCTTTAGGCAATTGGAAATGAGTTTTTTCCCTTCTAAATAACATTTTATTATGGAAAATTGCAAATGTTCACAATATTAGAGACAGTAGTATAATGGACCCCCTGTACGCATCATCCAGCATTGTTAATTGATGGCCAATTATGTTTCATCTCTTACTCCCCCCTCCCACCTCTAACTGGATTATTTTTAAGTAAAATCCAGACATAACAATTCTTCCGTATCAATTTTGATATGTATCTTTATCTTTAAGAGATAAAGACTTAAACAAAAACCCTAACCACAATATTATCTTTGAACCTTAAAAAAATAATTCCTTAATATTATGAAAATATTCAAAATCTCTTTGTCTCAAAAAAATCTTTTCTTTACAGTTTATTGGTTAATATTTTTCTTAAATCTCTTTTAATCTGTAGCCAGGTGGCTAGTTTGCAAGCAGCAAAATGATGTGACCAAATGCCTCCCCATCCTTCCCCTCAAAGATGATACCTGTGTCTCTCTGAAAATACAAAGGTGGAGTAGATTGAGTGGCTGGGCAGGGAGAGTAGTGAGGAGACAATCGAAGTAATCTGAGGAGGGTAGTGCTTGAACTGAGGCTAACTGAAGGAATGGGGGGAGTCAGGGATGGGGTTTAGAAGAAGATACAGGTGATCTGATCTGATCTAGGGTGATTCTTAGGTTGTAACTTAGGAAACTATGACATCTAGAGGCTGTTTAACAGGATTTGTAAATATCCAGTCTTGAGATTAAAAGAATGTACATCAAATGTAGAAGAATAGTAAGTAATCAGGATATATTTGTTAATATTTATTCTTGAAGAAATTAAGGTACAGATATTTTAGAATATTTGTTTTAGGAGCAGTTAGAAGCTATCAGTGGAGAATAAGGTGTACACATGTCAGGGTTGAAAATCTCTGAGGACTATTATTAACATTTATTGAAGCAATCTAGTGGCACTAAGTGTCAACCTTCTGTTCCTTTGCCCTCCTCCCTTAAAACACAGTTTTGGTAGTATTGATGATGAGATCATAGCAAACATTTAACAAGGACTTCCTATCTCCCACATAGTCTAATAAGTGCTTTACATGCATTAATTTCCTTATTCCTTATAGTTTGCCTTGTGGGGTCGATGTTGTCATCACCCTAGTTTTACACATGAAGGAACTGAGGCTTTTAGGGGCTAAGGAACTTGCCAAGGTTTCATTGTTGAAAGTGGGATCTGGATCTGAGTCTAGACATTGTGATTTTGTCACCTTAGCTGTTATCACTCACCAGCTTTTTCCGGCCGTTTTCATGCCATCGTAAGAAATGGTGCCATAAAAATACCATTGCTTGTGTGCAAGTCAGTATAAACACATCATCCCTCCCTGCTGCTGGCTTGCCTGGGGTGGTGAAACCCACCATCAGTTCTGCCTTCATTATCCTGAGTCCCTAGCAATGATTACTTATTATTTATTTAAATTGAAGGTAGGTTACAGTGTCTTTAAATATACCTGAGTTTTTTTTTTTTTTAAGTCAGGTTAGACAGTGAATGTGAGTTATGCTGATAATGCAAAGCCATGTCTTATAAGTAATCCTAAATTGATTGCATTTAGGCTAGAGTTTATATATAAAGTTGATTGTAGCAGTTGGTCATTTTTGACTAGTTAGAATTAGGTGACAGTGTTAGTAAGCAATGAAAAGTCTGTGGATATTCAGGAGATCATGATTTCCTAAGACCAAAAATTCACAGAGACTAATTGTAGATCACTTAATCAGATCCCTAGTATTTGGCCAATCTTGTGATGAAGGGTAATTGGAACGTTTTCTTCTGTGATCCTTGAATAGACATGTTGCTGCTTTTACCAATTCGTGTAAATGCAGTTTTGAAAATTAAAGAACACTTGTATTTGTGATACATAAAAGTCTCAGATAACTTAATAATGCTATTCCTCTTTTGGGGACCTGTTGTTATTAACTCATGAGGGAAAGGACTTGTCTGTTCTTGTTCTCCCTTGAGCTTTAAGAATGTAGTGTAGCCAGAATATCAAAGACTTGTAGACTTTGGTTTTATGACCAAGTGATGAATATTTTCTTTTCCTCATTATGTTTGTGTGCTGGTAACTTCCAAGTCTATGGTTTTAATAATTTCACCAGGTAAATATAATACTCTTTTGATCTTAACTCTGTACCTCATTTTTCTCATCTATAAAATGGGAACAATATTGTACCTATTCTTTAGTGTTGGTGTGAGGACAGTATCAGTATTATGTGTAAAGTATGTAGAGCATTGCATACGTAGTAAGTGCATAAAAATGTTAGCAGCTTCTCAGGGAGTCTGCTTGAGATTCTCTCCCGCTCCCCTCCCCCTAAAATAAATAAAGAAATCTTAAAAAATGTTAGCTGCTCCTGTCTTTGTCATCATCAGTGTTTTGATAATTTACATTTTGGTCTCCCAATTTTTTAGCTGCTTTAGACTTTTGTTAGGAAGGCATTATGGTAGTGATGTCTGACTCCTGTGGTGTTACTGTTTTAGCATAAACCAGCATTTGTTTTATGCTGCTTTATGCTAAATGTTGCTTTAAAATGCATCAAGATTGGGGGAGAGTTGTACTTCTGATGAAAAAGAACTTTAAAAAACTTAGAATTGACCATTTAGATTCTAGTATTTTTCTGTACTAGATAGATAAAATTAGTTGAACTTTATACAGAGGATGAGAATAGCCGGTGATTTCTGCCTGCCTTTTCGTTTGTTATCTACTATATGGTAGGTATTTTGCTCACTTGGGAATCAGAGTTGGATAATATAAATTCCTAACCTGACGGACTTTAATTTAGAGATATTTTACTTAAAGAATTTAATTCAAGAAATGAGATAATATGTCCTTTCAGCTTTAGTTTTTCTTTAGTGGCCAACCACCCTCACCATTTCAGTTTAATTTATAGATACATTTGAAGTGCTAAAAACCTTTGGATCAGAAATTCAACCATTATATACATTTTTAAAAAGTGTAAGCACACACCCCACACCCACAGTATAATATGTGTAACTCTATTTCCACATGTATGTTTGCCTGAATGCTTTGGTTTCCAAAAGAGTTTTCATAGCATTTTGTGAAGGGGTTTCTTTCTCCTTATTGCAGGAGAGGAAATTGTTCCTCCAAAAAAAAAAGCTTCACTGAGGCCTATTGAATCTCTTCAAGCATTTTGATTTAAATCTCTAAATGTGCAATGTGCAATTTAGAACTTTAAGCCTCAGCTCGGCCCTTATTGCTTATAGCAGTCTCTTCATTTGTTGACATGGTTTCCTGTTTTCACAGCAGCTATCCTGAATTGTCACTTCTCTGCAAGGCCAGCAAGCCACCGCTGTCCCCTTTGTGCCCTCCCACGCCTCCTCCAGGGACTTGGCTTCAGGCTGTAGTTTCTGTTCTCAGATACCCAATTTGTCTGTGGCTGCAGGTGCCTCCTGTCTGACCCATCCCTCCAGGGGGAAGGGGTGTCCGTTTTCCTGCACAGGGTGGTTATTCCTGCTCTCTCCTGTACTGCTGGCCTCCCCTCCTGCCCCCTTCCTACAGACTCCAAGTGTGCCAGTCTTTGCCATCCGTTAGAATGGTCTCCTTGACTCTTTGCCATCCGTTAGAATTGGCCCATATCCAATTATTGTACTGCTTTTTCCTTCCTGATGTGGCCAAGCATTTATTTTATTTTACGTTACACATCTACTACCTAGGTTGCTTTAGCGCCCTTAAAAAAAAAAAAGAAAAAAGAAAAAAAAGAAAATACTTCAAATCTCCTTTCTTTCCTAGCAAGATGTAATCACAATTTTTAAGTATCCTTCTTGTCCATGTTTCCATAATTTTGCTATACTTGTATGTGTATATAAAGAAAATGGTGAAACCTAAGATTTTCACTTACATGAAGGAATGATATTTTTAAAGAATTAACCTGTGCATAGAATTGTAGTACAGGGATATTTGGCCACCAAGTTTGGCATGTTGTGAGGTACTCATGTGCCCTACGTAAGTATGAAAATTCAAATACACACACGTGCGTGTGTGTGTGTGTGTGTATAATACCAACATATGGACATACTTAGAAATATTGTTTTATGTACATATGGTAATACTTTAGGGCTTCTTAGCAATATCGATATTTTAATATTGACTAGTAGTCTTCCAATGAAAATGTTTTATTTTTGTGGTGAATGGAAGATTAAATAACTTTCAAAACTGTATTTAGTTTGAAATTGTCAGGGCAAGGACTGGGGTTTACATTTGCCATTTCTAGTACAGAAATTTGCATTAATCTGTTCTCTTATTTTTTTGAATTTATTTCAAAGGAAGATACACTGTTTTATAGATCAGCCAAGTTCCCTCTCTCGCTGTGTCTCTCTCTGTCAAATAAATAAAACCTTTAAAAAAAAAAAAAGACCTTCATTATGGTCTCATTTTGTAATAAAAGAGCTGACTGCATGTTAGGTATCAGATTCTTTGTATCAATTTTCTGTGAAACTCCTTAGTGCATAAAGACCTCTGAACTTGCAAATATAGATAGCTATTTAAGGAAATATATAGTTGGTAAATAAGACTTACTGCTTTCTGATAAGTACGGGTTAGTGGTGCTGTAAATTGTTGGGCAGTATTATCACAGTTACTCCAGACCCTTGTTTAGTGGGTTGGGCAGATCTGGCTTTGGATTTGACTCAGTTTCTGGATGTCTACAATTCTCTTTAATTTCTGAGCACCAGTTTTTTCTTCATGAGGAATGGGTTTGTTGTGAAAACGAAATTGCAGTGCATAATTCTAAAAGACATGGCTTTATAAATTAATTTTATGACCCATTGGTAGTTTTCAAAACTGTTAATTTTTCAGATTTGGCTGGTCTTTTAAATCTGATAAATTGTTTCGTAAGCCCTCCAATATATCCCTCTACCCTCAATATAGCTGAATGACTGATTGATATATTGTAATAAATATGTAATCTGCATTGACATTTTTTCTTTCTTGTCAAAAAAAAGTGTTTTTAATAACTTCATGGCTCCCAAGGCATCACTCCTTCATTTCATTTTTTAAATGAATTTTATGTTTAAGAATGACTCCAGGGCGCCTGGGTGGCTCAGATGGTTAAGCGTCTGCCTTCGGCTCAGGTCATGATCCCAGGGTCCTGGGATCGAGTCCCGCATCGGGCTCCCTGCTCCTTGGGAGCCTGTTTCTCCCTCTGCTTCTCTCTCTCTCTCTCTCTCTCCCTCTGTCTCTCATGAATGAATAAATAAAATCTTAAAAAAAAAAAAAAAAAGAATGACTCCATTTATGAACCTACAGTATTTTTGGCTTTACTAGTTCTTCAATAAGTTTATATGGTTCATTTTGCTGGTTATGTAAATTACAATAAAAAAATGTATGCCTACTATATTCCCTTTATTTTCAAAATACAATTTTTTTCTTTTTTCCTTTCCTTAAAGATTTTATTTATTTATTTGACAGAGATAGCACAAGTAGGCAGAGTGGCAGGCAGAGGGAGAGGGAGAAGCAGACTCCCTGCTGAGCGAGGAGCCCGATGTGGGACTCGATCCCAGGACCCTGGGATCATGACCTGAGCCGAAGGCGGACGCTTAACGGACTGAGCCACCCAGGCGCCCCTAAAATACAATTTTTTTTTCAAAATAAAGCTGAAATAGCCTTAATATTTTCATCAGTTTTCAGTTCTTCTGATGCTATTTACTTTCCTTTTCCATGGTTCCAAGTCTCTGCAATTGAGTTGCTATTGAGTAGAGAATAAGGATTTTCTGAAAAACTTAATGTTAAATGGTGCTTTTTTTCCCCTCAAAGTTTTTATTTGTAAAAGTGAAGTAACTTCCTTACAATTTAGAACTTTTAGGAAATAGAATTAAAAAGTTACCCTCTTTTTTAAATGTGTTTTTATAAGTATGGGAATTCATATATTTATATATAATTAAATATTATGAAGTATATAATTTTATGATAAATATTCTCTGTAGGTTAGAAATACAAATGCCAAACACCTGTAACTCTTGGTACATCTCTTTCTAAAATATATTTTATATTTTATGCCTTAGTAAAATGATGTGGGTTCACTTTTCTTTTGACCTAATATTGTTAGGGTTACTTACGTTGCTGTGTTGCATTAATTTATCTGGTGAGCTTACTTTGTGCCACTGACCATACAAGAATAAATAATACATATTTTGCTTTTCAGCTTATAGCTTACAGCCCCGTCAGAGGAGCAAAAACCAAAAACAACTAATGATTAAACTTTTTGATAAATCCAGTAACAAAAATGATGTGATGTATTTGAAAAAGATTACAATTATTGTGTATCTGAAAGCCATCTGCCTATTGGAAGGTGGCCATTGTTTGAACTTCTTTTTTTAAGCTATGGAACACTTTGTTCATAGGAAATCCTATTTAGCTCAATAGCAGCAGCTATTACGGTCAGAGGAGGGTTGGACAGTGTGCAGTCCCAGGGGGCTCGCAAGTGCATATTGAAAACCTCTGATGCGAACTGACTGCCTGACTTCTGTAAAAGAACAGAGAACAATTTGCTGTAAATACGTAAAGTTATTTTCATGTTGGTTTTTGGCATAATCTTATATTCGAGAGTACAAGTCTAAGCCTATCAGCCGAGTGTGAAGACGGCATAGGTGAGCAGCAGTGAGGGCCTGAACTTCAGAGCGCTTCCATTGAGAGGCTTTTGCTGATGGCTCTGCAAGAGATTTGTAATTGCTATATTTTTGTTAAATTAGTGCTTTTAATTTCCTGGAGAGGGAGCTTAAGAGTACGATATCATTTTACAGCTAAAATTTCCTTTTTAAAAGTCATCTATGAAGCAGTGTTCCCCAAAATTTGATGTATGTACAGACCTCTTGGACATCTTGTTAAAATGCAGATTTAGTAAATCTGAGGTAGGGCCAGAGATTCTGCATTTCTAACAAGCTCCCAAGTGATGTCCATGCTGCTACCAGGGCACCACACTTAGAACAGTAAGGTCCAAAGGACATGTGATAAAGAAGTAGATAGGGGTTTATGAATTTTGGGTTTATAGCACTCCTTTCAGTTCTGAAGTATCGTCCCGCTGGTTAAACAAAATAAAGTCTCCATTTTAGTTTGACTAAAAGCAAAAAAAAGAGGCTTAGGGGTTGGGAGGCACAAAAAGAATGTGATGATAGGTTGGGGGGGAAGGGGACACTTAGGAAGGTTTTCTATTTTCTGGTTTTTGTCCTCTGGTTGGAAGGTGCTGCTCAGATAGTGGATACAGGAAAAGGAACAGGCGTTTTCCTAGTTTTGGGCACTAGGTGGCTGGCGCTCTGAGATTCCTTGCTAGTTGTCTCCACTTAGTTATTGGAATTTTTGTTAGTCTTCATTTTTTTTTTTTTTCCCTTTCTGATGTTTTACCCTGGATGTGAGCCAGTCGCCCACATAAAGGTGATAATAATCCTGTCTCTGCGTCTCTCGGATGCTAGCAACTTTGTTGTTTGAATATGGTATAACATCCCTTCTAAAATATCCAAAAAATTGATGTTTGATGTTTGAGGACTTAGTTGTACCTAACCTCTCTGTGATTGCCATGTACCACCTCTTCCCTGAATGGTCTTCCTAACCACTATTTGTAGACACTTCCCCGATGCTTGAATGATTTTCATGTCTTTGCTTCTCTGTGTTCTAAAGCCCTTGCTAATGCTGCCCATAGAAAGCACCATAGAGGTGCTTCTACACTTCCCTGGATCACTTTGGACTTGTGCCAATGCCGTATTGCACTTGATCTGCTAAAGTGGGAGGGAGCCCTTCCTGTAGTGCTCATGCCCTCCTCATGCCTTATTTGTCAGGTCACCTGGGAAGGCACCAACTTCGGGTCCAGACTGTTTGGATTTTGCAAGGGTACCATTCTTACCAATGTTGCAGTGTCTTATTTGTTGCCACCACCCCTCTCCCCCCTTAGATGTCTGTTTTGAGTTGAATATTAAGCTTAGCTAAGTATCCTTTGCTCACAGCCGCCTGCCCCATTCCTGCCACTCATGTTTTGTTACAAGTCGTTCTCGCTCCTCAGTTTTCCTTGCCTTCATTGCCATAAGCAGCCCTTTTGGTTGATTGGGTGCCACAAAACACCATTAAATTTTCATATCATATTAACAGCTTAATAAAGTAGCCTTTTCATGTTAGTTTTTTGCTCTCTAATAGCCATCTTTGCTGAGTTAGTTTTCTTTTGGTGCTGATGATCTTTTAACTCCTTTGTTAACTTCAATTTGATCCCTTGTATTAGCTTCCTGCTTTATAAATAGGGAATGTGGAGCTGCACGCACAGCTCTTTCACATGGAGACATCGCCACCGTGTGGATTTACAGGATATTGCTAAGGAAGTTCTTTTAGCCTGGTTTCATTTTTCTGGTTACTGGTAAATTGAAACTTATGTCTTTGACTTTCACTTTATTTTTTTTAAAGATTTTATTTACTTTAGAGAGAGCGAGGGAGAGAGAGAGAGTGGGGGGGGCAGGAATACAGGGGGAAGGAGAGGGACAAGCCAACTCCACGCTGAATGCAGAGCTCTGTTCCCTGCTCAGCCAGGTCTCATGACCCTGTGATCGTGACCTGAGTGGAAACCAAGAGTCTGATGCTTAACCGACTTTCACTTTAATACCATATCTGAGTTGGTGTCTATTAAATTATTAATTCATTCATTAAGAATATAGCTGAGTGCCAATCAAGCATTGTGTAGTGTTGTATATTGGGGGTGCTGGTGAGTTAGAGGAGTTTAAAAACTAATGGGGGAAGACTCCTAAAATAAATATTATGATACTGGCAACTGCTTAGTATAAGCATGTACAAAATGCTCTGGAAACTCAGGAGGAAAGTGACTCACTTTATTTGAAAGCTACTAAAACACGTCTCAGAGGAAGTGGTAGTTAACCTGGAAATCAAAGGGGATGAGTAATGAGTTTACTAGATAAAAGGTACTGTTTAGAAGCTGGAACAGCAGGTTTGTTCAAAGGCCCTGAGGCATTGGTGGGAAAAAAGTGTAGTATGGCTGAACAGGGTGAAGTTTGCAGTATAGGATATTCAGGATTAGGAATAGAAAGTACAGTTGTAGGTTGGCCCTTTTAGAAAGGGTCATAAGAGAAGAAAAGAGATGAAGAGAACTGGTATTTTTTTGTGTACTTATTATACAAGGCACTGCATATATACTGTTTTGTTAAATCCAAATAATGTCATGAAAAAGGTATCGATAGCCCCGTTTTACAGTGGAGGAACTAGAATGTCAGAATTTAACTTCACCAGGATCACATGGCTAGTAGGAAAGAACATATGTTCCAAAACCTTTGTGCTTTGCATAGCAATATATTGCTTCCCTTACGTGCTATGCCAAGGGGTTTGGACTGTCCCTTGTGAGGGAACGGTGGGTTATGAGCAGAAGCATGCAATGATCTGATCTACCCGAGCAAATGATAACTGAAATGGTGCCCAGTTTCTACCTGGTACAGCACACGGTTCCTGTCTAAAAGGAGGTTCAGTGTAGTTGGAGGAAGATACCTAGATACCTCAGGACTAAGAATTCAATAGAGAAAAATATAAAATAAAATGAAATTAGATGGGGTAAATATTTTGGAATTTGGAAAACAGTGAGTGAGAAGATTTTGTTAAAGAAATAGGGTTTGAACCATTTCTTTCAGGTACGATATGATTGAGAAGATGGAGAAAGGTAAACATCTTGGACAGATTGACAGAGGTGGGAAAGAAAGACAGGAAAGCAGCCTGTCAGCAGTGGTGGGTTTGTGATGAGGAGTAGAAGGAAATAAGGTGGGGAAAGAATGGCAGCAGATCACATGCTTGCCTCTTCCCCATTACTCCAGATCTGCACTTGCCGTTTCCGTTTAGCCTTGGTTCTTAAAGGGCAGCATTCATTTTTGATTACTTCAGAGTCTTTCTATCTAATTATACTGGGAGTGAAGAGATCATTTTGTAATTGTCTGTTTATATTTTGTTTTTGTTTTGTTTGGGTTTATTCATTTTCTCCCTGTTGATGAGATTAAAAAAATAGGCTTTCAGAGTATCTTATACATCTAGGTTTTTGTGGCTTTCATTTTGTGGATTGCAGAATGGGCTGTATTGGCATCAAACAGTTGTCTGTTGTAGTTCTTAGTTCAGTCTAAAAATTTATAGGTCTTTTCTAAGTGTCCATTTTGGCTAATCAGAGAGACTTGCAACATACTACTTTGCTATATGTCCCTCTTTAATCTTTAGGTTTCTCTCTTCTACCCATTGCTGGTGGTGTTAAGACTTAGGTTATTTGGAGATGTTCAATCAGGTTTATTCTAAGATTCAACTTTTCCCCTTAGCTCATAATTTCAGCCTTTAGCTCATATTTTTAAAACATAAAACAATTATTTGAGGAAAAAATTAAAATAACACTGGTGAATACAACACCTGCAACGTATTGGCACAGACATTGATAAGAGTTGTACTTTTTTTTTTCTTGCCATTTGTTGTTGGGGCTTAATATTGAGACAGTTTTTCTAAAGGTTTTTTGAAGTTGACAAGCCCCAGGCATAAGAATCACCTGGGATATTTGTTTGAAAGTCACTCTGATGGATCTCCCACCTAACGATCATGGACTGTGGGATCGGGTGGAATAGTAGGCAGAGCCTGGGAGCATGCATTCTTCATTAATGTCCCAGGTGATTCATATGCATATGAAAGCCTGAGAACCACTGGACAAAAAAAATTCCCAGCGTTAGTCCCAGATAACTATTACTGTTATAGTCAATCTTCTGTTAGCTAACTTCGTTGCTAGTATGTCTGTAAGCGAGGTCCTGGATTCAATTTGCTTACCCTTTAAGTGTAGAAAAGTTTAATGCTGTTCCTGCTAAGTACTGTTCTTAGGACTTACTCATTTTTTCTTTTGAAAAAACATCATCACTTTGTATGTGCAAAAACGGTCTAAAACCTCTCGGAAAACGACAGCTGCACTGTGGGAAAGGAATATTTGCAGACTTTGAAGGGAAGCGGGATGTACCCCATACTGAAACACTGCCTGCCTGAGGCATAATTGTAGATGATTTCTAACAAAGTCAGGAGAATTTTCTGGATGATTAAGACTAAGTAAAACAGATTTTGTGGTGGCATCTCACAGCAAGGAATTTTTGGAACACAAACCCACATGAGTTCTGTGGGGGGATGGGTGGGAAGAGAAGGAGATGGGAGGGATTTTCTAGCTTACAGCTATTTCCAGAACACGTTAAAATAAGATTCACTGTTTTTGTTTTCTTAGTTCTAATGAGCTTACTTTTATAAAACCTGCATCTGTAAAAAAGAGACAACTCAGTAATAAAGAAATTGCAGTGATTATATTTGGCATGGTGTGTTGTGTAAATGCTTACCAAATTCAATAAATGTTTGTTAATTGAATGATCATCTTCTGCCAATTCCTACTCAAGCAAATATAGCTCTCATGTGAGTTAACCTTTGAATTTTTTGGAAAAGTTAGAGGAAACAGCCCATCTATTAGGAAAACAAAATTATAGTAAGTGGAAAAGTTTGGATGGATCAGTTTCTTATCTTTATCTCCTTTGTTTTTTTCTAGAAGAATGAACCCTAATTATAGGGTAATGAATGGGCTTTCAGGGAGCCAGAATATTTGCTATTATAGTCCTTTATCCACTTTGGACATAGGTCGCCTTTCATTTCATGTGTGCTTTATGATCAGTGCCAGGAAAGCCGAGTTTACAAACCTTACACTTACTTTATCCATAATAATTTGCCTTCAAAATGGACAGATACAGAATAACTAGAAAGCCAACGAATGTTTGTTATATTCTCTATGTCACAGTTAATCTAGACCATGGTACGTGATAAAAAGCTCTACAATAATTATTATTTGCATTTAATGAGCATTGTTCATTTAATCCTTACAGTCACTCTAATAACTTGCCCAAGGCCACATAGTTAATAAGCACTGATCTACCTTAACTTCCTGTTTTTCTAGATTTCATTTCTCTTGACCAACCTTTTGGGGGCACTGTAAGAGCAGATTACGTTTACATAATTCTTTTTTTTCTTTTTATTTCAGTGTTTTATTATTATTAAAAAAAATTTTAAGCTATGCTTGCATTTGGGAGAACACACTTTCACTTGACATAAATTAGAATTTAATGATAATTCTGTCACCTTATGCTAAGAAAGACAAAGTTTTTCCCTCAAAACTAGGTAAATGATTGTAGATTGCAAAAGCTAATGATTAAAATCTGGAGAGAAAAGGATATGAGTTATTTCTGAAGTATTGTACTTTGCATTTTCATTTGAGAAATCATTTAACTTTTATGGTTTCCTTGGAGCTAAACTCTATTTGACAGTGTTGTTCCTTTACATTTTCATGAGGCCTTGCCATCGAGGACTCAGTAGTTGTGATATTAGTTAAGACTGGACTGGGAGGAAACAATGGTCAACTGCTGATTTGTTTAGAAGCAGATAGCAAAATGAAAATGATTACATGATAGTGATTGGTGTTTTAAATAACTATTCAGAATCATAAATAGAATTTATTGTCCTTTAAAAACTTTTGGAATCTATTTACACCTCCCACTCACTCCCCAAAAAGGAGAAAACTTGGCGGGGGGGAATTGATGAAGACTCCCTTGCAACACACACGTGGTTCATTGTGATGTGGGACAAGTGTAGCATGCAGCTTCCTGGTTGTAACTCTTAACAGCAATGGGGTAGGCTCTGTACTCTTTCCACTGCGTCCACTGGCTAGAATATGAATATAGTGGTGAGATAGGAAGCTGCCACTTGAGACTATGACATGATTGTTATGGGTTGGGGATGACTAAGCCACACAATAGGAAGAGCCTGAGTTCGCGATACCATGGAACCATCCTATCAGCCTTGGGCCTTTGTTGTTAAGGCTGTTATTATGTGTGTGAGAGAGAAATGAACTCCCTCCTGGTTAAGCCATTACTATGTTTAGCTTTTTGTTTTGTTTTAATAGTAGCTGAGCCCGTATTTTAAGTAATAAATTTGGTGGACTTGACTGGATAAAATAAAATAACTTACACATGGCAAAAAGCACAAAGGATAAAGCAACAAACTGAGGAAAAAGGTATTCACAGCACGTGTTTTAAAAAAGGTTAATTTTTATAAAGTTTCTAGATTAGAAGAAGTACCACAACTTAATAGAACATTGGTTAAAAGTAGTAAACTGATTTCACAGAAAAAGATATGACTCATGGAAATAAGAAAAAAGATGCTCTTGTAATAATCAGAAAAAGAAATGAAAAAGATATACTAAGATCTCATTTTCATCAAGCAGATTGGCAAAAACCTAAAAGATTGATAAAAAGTCTCAGTGGTAGAATTCCTTATGCCCCCCAGTGGCTTACCCGCCACCTACTCTGCCTCAGCCACACCATACTCTCCCCCTTGCTAGGCCATGTCGGCCTTTGCACAAACACTGGATCCTCCCTGCCCTTTGCCTGGAATGCTGGTTCCCTAGGAACCCAGTTGGCTGTCAGCTCCTTTGCTCAAATGTGCTCTTCTCAGCGAGACTCATCTTCCCCAGCCATTTGAAACTATAACACCCTGCCCCCTATTTTCCTTAACCTGTAGTAATTTCTTTCCCCAGAGCACTGATTTGTAATTTACCAATTTATTACTTTTCGTGTTTATTATCTGTATTGTCCCACCAGATTATAAACTCCATAAGGGAAGAGACTTGGTGGTGGTGGTGGTGGTGGTGTTCCCCGAAGTATCCTAGGGACCTAGAATAGCCCTCCTCATAAAATTGTGAAACATTTGTTAAACTAATATAACGAACTATATTATATATTAGTAAAGCTGTGTGAAAGTATATAGGCAAATAGGTTGCTGAGCACCTGCGGAGGAATTTGACATTTATCAAAAGACCCAACAGTTACACTTCTGGTTACCAGTCATAGTCAATAATGTATGCACAAGGTTACTCATTGCACTTTTTATTTATTATTTTTAAATAATTGCAAATGATTAAAAACAACAAATGACTGTCACTGGGGCTGCTTAAAGCAAATATGGCACATCCACAAGAAAGTTGTACTCCCATAAAAAGATCTCTAAGAGCACAAAGGAAAGAACACTATAGAGTATGCTGTCTTTCCATAAAAAGAAAAAAAAGACAGTGGAGGGAATAAGAATATGTGTCTATTTTTCTGTGCATGCACAAAAAGAAATTCTGAAAGAATATCCAACAAGTGTGGTAGAAAAATGTGGGAGCTTGGTAGACCTAGGAAAAGGTTGGGAAGACTGAGTTTCACTGTTTACCTCTTTATATTTTGTTTTATGAAGCAGGGGAAGTATTTTTAGTCAAAAAAATTAAAAAGCTAAAACTTGGGATGGTAGGTGCAATAGGTCTAAGGAACATTTAAAACATTTAAATATACTGATTAATATCTTCAACTTATTTTTGAGATAAAAGATAATTTAAAAAATGAAATGGTATTTTTATGTACTTGTTTTATGCTATTTCATTGTTCTTCATGGTTCTAAAAGGAACATGGGTACTATACTTTGTGCTATGTGTGTTTTGATTTTGTTGTTGTTGTCTTAGATAATTATCTGATTTTATTATCTTTTTTTCCAGTCCTGATGATATTGGGACCTGCTGGTATATACTTCTCTCTGGTTCCGTGTTCATTAAGGAATCCATGTTTCTTCCAAGAAGCAGGTATTGTATAGATATTCTGTAATAGATTATCCATGAAGCTTAAAATCCTTTTGCAGAATTCTTCTTTTCCTGTTTCCTCTTCTGCTGACACAAAGCCAGGGTAGTATCTTGGGGCGTCTGTCTTTAAGAAAGGACTATTTGATGCTTAAACACTATTCCAATCTCTTTAACCAAGGAAAAGAACAAAAAGATGGCTGGTGACATGTCCATTTGTTACAGGAATATACATTTCAGGCTAGTTTAGGGCAAATTTGTTCATCTCTGCCTCTGTAACAGGCAGTCTCATAAACATCTAAAGAGAAGCAAAGAAAGTTCATTGAGACCACATGGGACTGGAAATAGAAAGCCAGGGACTGTTGTTGACTTCTCTGCTTCTCAGGACCATATGGTCTCTCATCCTTGCATTTGTCGGTCGACTGGCTTCCGCTTTCTAAGGCTATTAATGCCTTTCTTCCTCCGATTTTGATTCGTATGTGCTGACTGTTGATTTATCACCTTATGTCCCTAATGATGATGTCATTTGACTGTACTGCCCATATCTTTTCTTTGGATTCTTCAGGCTACAATCTGATTGGCTGGGCTTGGGGCAGATGTGTAGTTAGTTCCAATCAGCTATGACCAAAGAAGGTTAGGACTTACCTGTTACACATGTGGCTGCCTATGTTTAAGTTCCCTGACTCAGCAGAGGGAACTCAGCCACTAACTTTTACTAGTTATTTTTTACCCCAGTTGTTTATTGTTCACAATTAAATATTTTTATTTTGACTAAAGTGTTTAAAATTTTAACTGATTTTAAGGGGCACCTGGGTGGCTCAGTCGGTTAAGCCTCCGACTCTCAATTTTGGCTCAGGTCATGATCAGGATTGTGGGATGGAACCCCACATTGGGCTCCACACTGAGTGTGGAGCCTGCTTGGGATTCTCTCTCTGCCTCTCCCCTGCCACCTCCCCTCCGCCTTGTGTGCCCATGCACACACACTCTCTCTCTTAAAAAAAATAAATAAATAAATATCTTTATTTAAATTTACTAAATAAATATTTAAATTGACAAAACTTATTAAAGCATAATGACTCCCACCCTTCTGTAACCTAACTCTTTCACAGAAATATTAAGGTGTATTCTTGAGTAATTCTGAATGGGCCAGAGAGATGTTAAGAATCTATTTTAAAGATATGAACAAACTTTTATAAAATGTCAGTCAGTGAGACAGGAAGAGGTGATTTATACAGGCCTGGGTGTGCTACTAGAAGGCACCGGGATGGCCTCTGGAGGCCAGAATGTAGTGAAAGAGTGCCAGGGGCACATTGCATCTACTGAAAAACAAGCTCTGCTGCAATTCCCATGCCTCTTTTGCCCTTCTCCTTCTCCGAGATCAGATTGGCAGGCATTATTCTCTTTGGAAAATGGCCCCATGAGGGAGAGGGGCTCTATTGCCTGTTTGTTGTTCTTAGAGTAGCAATAGTTAGAGTAATGGTGATAGCATTGGTGGGGGCAGTAGTAGTAAGAGAAGTCGTAATCGTTGTGGTAGTAATAAAATGAGGATAGAAAAATAGCTAAGGCTTTGATAGTGCTTTCTATTTACCAGGTCACCATTTTATATGCTAAATATATGTGCATTTTATTTGCATATATATATGCACACACATATGTATTTAGCATATCTCTATATATGAAATCATTTAATATTGCAACTACCCTTTGAGGTAAGTATGCTTATCATCTTCATTTTATGGCTCAGGAAACTGGCAGGAGAGGATGGTGGGTGGTTGTACCTCCTAGAGTTGTGCCCAGGAAGCCTGGAGTGTCCCTATGAACCCGCTCCTGTAGTTCTAGGAATTCTGTTTCCCAGAGGAATGGTGAATTGAATAACAACACTCTTCTTCAAATACAGGACCTTCATTTTGGTCCCTTTTTGGAGACTCTAACTGTATTTCTGAACTTGGAAGAAGGTATAGGCAAATGATATTTAAACATTGTTATATTTTTAAAATTATATGTAATTTTAATGTAAAAAGTAATAATAATTACTATATAAATTAGCAAAGATAAAGAGAAGGAAAAAATCATTTATAATCTCCTATCCAGGAAATCATTCTGTAATATTCTAGTGGTTTCCTATCTAGTCTTACATGTATGCATTCCACATACTTAAGAGCATACTTAATAAACAATTTAATATCTTGTTTATTTCAGTTAAAGAATATGTGTACATATATATGTTGCCTTGTAATATTAAAAACTCTAAAAGGCTTACACTTTATGCATCTTAATGCCTGTTTAACCGTTCAGTTATTTGAACTTTCCATAATTTAGTTAATAAATGTAAGGGTACATTTTTGATACTTTTTATTATAAATATTGCTTTAATGACTGTGATTTGAAATTTATGCATCTTAAAAGAGAACAGAGGTTAATGACTTCATTATATTGATGCAAGGTCTGTTGTGCAAACAGAATCTATAGACTGAGGTCCTAGAACAGTGAAGGAGCCTGTGATGATCTTTTTTGACTACCAGCCATAATTAGCTAGTCAAGTAACAGCTTGTTCTAACTTCTGGAAAGGGAACCTAATGTTCAGAAAACTGCTGTTCTAGAAGAAAGAGGGACTTGCAGTTCGGACCTATTTTATGAACACATTGGACTCTATGTCTAATTATTTAAAAAGATGACATAAGTTACTCTTTCTCTGGCTGGATGTCAAATGCTTGCAAGCCAGTACTTTAATGGGATGAAGGAAGGAATGGTGTTTCAGTCTGAATGACAACTAGTACTATATATAGACTATTTCTTCACGTTGCACCTGTGACACTTGCTCTAAGTTGTTTGTTTCCTTTGGTGATGTTGCCTTAGGAATAGTACTGATAACTGTTTTAATAAGGAGTCTCTGCTGGTGCTATGCTAAAGGTTGACATTAGTGATTCATATATTTCTTTCTCCAGAAAATGTTGAGGTTTGATTAGAGAATAATATGGGTGGGGTAGTAGTCACAGTCTGATTTTATAAAACAACTAGTTCACAGATTATTCCTCACATTTACCGAATTTTTATCATGTTCGTCTGGAAATTGTTTATTGGTATATATAATAAGTAACCAGCTCATTCTCTTAAAAGTTTCAACTCATTTTGACAGCTAATTTACCCTGAACAGTTAGTTTTGAATCAAAGTACTTCGAAAAACTTTTTTATATTTTTAACTAATTCTCATGACATTGCTTTGACACCTGATATCATCAAGTGAGAAGGATGATATACATGCAAAAAATTTGTCATTTGACTTCCAGATTTCATTTGCTTTATTGAATTCCTCAGTTGACATTTAGATCAGCATTTTATGGTTTTAAAAAAGAAATTTTGTTTTCTTTTTAGATAGATAAAGGTTCTTGCGGTTGCATACCTTTACTGTAATTGTTGAAACATGAATCTTTTTCTGTGATAAGTTACAGCATTTATGGAGTCTTTTAATTCCTTTGAGACTATCAGTGACCACTTACTCCCATTTCAAGCAATTTAAGTGGTATAAATGTTTTTATGACCTTTACTGTAAATCTATTAGAAATGTATCACCTTTTGAAACACTGGTATTTGTACAAGTGGCTATAATGTCATTTATAATGTTGTTACATATAATGTTGCCCTAAGATAGGGCTAAATTCTCATTTGGAGTAAAATTTGTAGTCTTGAAGCAGTGTATGATTTATAGTAATGTTTTTCTTAAAGTCTTATTTAAAATAAATTCAGTTTCTTTGATCAGAAAGATAGTGAGCAAGGGTAATTTAGGAAAGCAGCAAGGGCTATTTTCATTTTCATTTAGGAAAATGTCAGAGGGGACATTTGTCACAGATGAATATAGAAACAGTGTAAACTGGATGTGTTTTCCAATCCTATAAGCAAAGCAGTGGTAGCCACTGAGTTGTGCAGGTGGTGTCCACGGTAATAGTAAGTTGATCTGTTAAGACAGTGACAGGCAAAGGGTGGTGAAATATTTTGAGGAAGTAATCCCCCCCCCCAATTTTTTCAAAGGCATCATTTGCAACAACAGTGAGGCTGGAAAGCAATGATGAAAATTGTCTTATATAAAGTTGCAGGTTTAGAAGTGGTTCTTTTTTTAATATACTTTCGATTATTCTACATAATGGGAGAAAGATATTAATAATGTTCATTGTCCTAATGTGATCTAAATCAGCACATTTATGGAACTTTAATAGAAATTGTTATATACTTGACATTTTCTCACTTTTAAAATTGTCCCATCCTATGAATGCTGAGACCTACTTTGTAGTAAAATCACAATTTAATAACTTGGGTTGATATGTATGTTGTGTTTTGGCTGCTGGCTTCTTTGAAAGGCTGAACATTTTAATGTAGATAATAAAGATAGCCTTAGACTGTGCCTCTGAACTTTCACTTGCTGTTTGGATTGTTAGAAAAGAAGACAGTTTACCTACATTAACTCGTAGTGTTGGAATATTTTTCTAGTAATTTATCAATCATTTTACATTTGTTTGCAAAAAACAGAATGCTAGATATTTAAACGTTGTTATAAAACTCTCCTTTGGGTTCACGTTGATCACAATCCTGGGGAAAAAAACGACTTTATTAAAATGTTGAACATAATTTTCTCAATAGAATCAATTTTATCATAGAAGCCTCCAAGGAAGGGCCTTTTAATAGAAATGATCATAGATACCATATTTAAGCATAAGTACTATTTTTATTGCTCTGATAGTTAAAAACTTCCTATATTTTTTTACATACAGAGCAATTAGTAAACAAATCTCTTCACTTTGTATCAGGGGCTGTAACTTTGAAGGAAAAGATAAGCCCAAGCTAGCCATAGTCTAGAAACTTTGAAGATGCCAAGAAATGGGTTGTAATCAAAGCTGGGGGCCAGAGGAATTGGGGAAAGAAGGGTAGAGACTACCAGGTTGTCAGGCAGCAGACGTAGTGGGAGAAGTAGTCTGTACGTTGGAAGTATAGTAAGAGGTTATGTCTATAACTGGCAAAGCACTTTCCATTTAAACTGCTGAACATTGAAATGCCATCAAAATTTAGGATTGGTTCATAGGCCCTTTTCATATTTATGGGTTATTCTTTCTCATTCTAAAGTAGGTTTGGTAGAGTTTAAATTATGAGGCATATTTCCCTGTCACTTCAAATAGTAGTTGAAAGTGGCATTCAGTCCTACTGTATGGTCTCTATGGAGTTTGTAAAAGAAGCAAAATGGTCTACTCCCTGCTGTCACGTAATTTGATATCCGCTTGGGGAGTTGAGGCTGTTTTTATATGAAACATGAAAAAATTGCCTAGGTGTCATTAGATAATACAGTGTAAGTTGATACAGCAAAGACCACAGAGAATGCAAATTCCCTTCCAAGATTAGTGATGTTTTAATGTATGTGGTAATCAAGAGTCGCTCTTAAGGAAGTGAATTTTGAGTTAAGTTTATGATTTAGATTTTTGGATAGTGGTTGCAAAGGAAGTCTGGACATAGTGAAGATCATGAGTGATGGCACAGAAATAGGATTGAAGGACCACAGTTCCTACATAAGCAAAAGCTTGGGTGGAGGCACAAGAATAGGATCATTTATCTAGAACAGACATGCACTTCGGGGGGTGAACTAGTTGCAAAAGCACTGGCGATGGTGGCATTAATGAGAGGTCTGGTTTACAAAGCTGCATAAGTTGGTTGGAAAGGCTAGGATTGTTGGTAAGTTAGGTGTCACAAAACATTGATGAGAGGTTGGGAGAAATGCACACATCATTTATTTGTATCATGTTGGCTATGTCCATTTACAAGTAGCACTTCTCTTTCATTGATACCAAATGTATCCACAATTTAAAAATTAAAATTATGCTATGGTACTCTCAATAATCACATTTTAAGTTAGAGCTGGCAGCTATAATGAGGCTAAGTGGGGAAACAAGACATTTAACTAATCAGTTCTGAGAGGCTAAAATACTATTCTCATTATGATTCACATGACAAACAATGAGCTACTTGAGTTTAAAAATCACAGGCCTACTTCCTGCTTGCCAGTGCTGCATGATAAGTTAATTGACTGCTCTGAAACTTGCTAGTTTTTTCCAATAATAGAAGAGGGTGAAACAATGGAAATATTACCTGGTAGGGACTGAAAACACAACTAAATATTCCTTATTTCATATAAAGATCTGTAGAGGATTAGAAAAATCATATTCTTGAAAGTACAAATGTGTTATAAATCATATGATGACTTATTGGAGATGGGATATGGCTTTTAAGAAATAACTCACTGGGGGCGCCTGGGTGGCTCAGTCGTTAAGTGTCCGCCTTCAGCTCAGGTCATGATCCCGGGGTCCTGGGATCGAGCCCCGCATCGGGCTCCCTGCTCCGCGGGAAGCCTGCTTCTCCCTCTCCCATTCCCCCTGCTTGCGTTCCCTCTCTTGCTGTATTTCTCTCTGCCAAACAAATAAATAAAATCTTAAAAAAAAATAACTCACTGGTGAGTCATGTTATGGAACTTAATTGGACATGAAATGTATCCAAATGGTATGAAGGAAAGGTGAGGATCAGAATTCTGGAAATTGTACATTACAGGTAAGATTTACCTTCTGTTACTGGCCAAATCACAACAATGGTAGCATAGATTAAGCAAGGAAGAGAAATCATGCTTACTAAAGAAGGAATGGGAAAAGAAGAAAAGAAAAGAAAAAGAAAAACTTTAACTCATTTTAAAACTGCCCTCATTGGGTTTTTAAAGTAATGTATTGGTTCTATATACCTTCCTTCTCACGTGAGGAAACATCAGTAACTTATAATAGGATCAAATGACATGATATGTAAGTTTTTCAGAAGTTTTCTTTATAGCCAGTATTACTAAAAGTTGTTTATTTCTTTAAAAGAAAAAATTGTCTCTCCCTCCTTCCCTCTCTTCTTTCCTTTCTTCTAAGAAACCATAAGATTTTATTTAATTCATATTTGGAATATTCTAAAGTTAATGGATGATAGAAGAATTAGTAAGGGCTAATAAGTTATAAGAACCACTTATCTCAGACATTGTCTCATACAGCCCATTACCACATTATTTTGCAGGAGCGGGTGATTGGGGTCTGTAGATGGCCAGTTAATGAAAATAGTTGGTTAGGCAGGGAATCATAGAAACATACTTTAAAAAACAAAACAGAACAAAAAAACAGAGAGAGACCTTGGGGAGGTGGTGGGCAGAAGCAGAGGGAGAAGGAGAATCTTAAGCAGGCTCCACGCTCAGCTTGGAGCCTGAGGTAGGGCTCCATCTCACGACCCTGAGATCATGACCTGAGCTGAAGTCAAGAGTCAAGACACCTAACCCACTGAGGCATCCAGGCACCCCAGAAACATACTTCTATTTTAACTTAAAAATGTTCAATTTGATCTATAAATATAAACACACACACACATAACCTTGTATATATAATTAGATTAAAATATACACATATATGCATGAATGTGTGTGTGTGTGTGTGTGTGTGTGTGTGTGTGCACGTGTGCGTATCAGGCTTATTGGACTTGACTATTTCCTGTCAGTCTTCTGTAGTTGTTTTGCCTACACCTAATCCAGTGACAGTTTTTTAAAAAACTGACATATCTTGGGGTGCCTGGGTGGTGCAGTTGGTTAAGCATATGATTCTTGGTTTTGGTGGAGGTCATGATCTCGGGGTCATGAGAGCAAGCCCCGAGTAGGACTCATGCTCAGTGTGGAGTCTGCTTGGGATTCTCTCTCCTTCTGCCCCCCCCTCACTACGCTTGCACTCTCTCTCTCTCTCTCTCTCTCTCTCTCTCTCAAATACATAAATAAATCTTTAAAAAAACAAAACAAAACTGACATACTTTATTGAGATTGCACAAGCATTCTATTTCATAGATTGATTAAGTTAAACAGATAGCTACCAAGAATCAGTGATAAATGTATTGTTCTTTTAAAGTGTTAGCCTGTTAAACCTAATCACTACAAGGGATAGTGTCCTAACAACTTCATATCTTAGGAGAATTGTTTACCAAAAGGGTTATCAAAAGTGATGAGCATAATGACTAGAACTGATTTCTAGCACCAAACAGTACCCTAGGCTATTATATCCTTTTAACAGAGTCTTCAACTTGATGCTTAATTAATATCAATGAGTCCTATCGACCTCTGTCCTAAATTGCTTGTCTTCAGTTAAATATGCGTATCCTTCTATCTTATTCATTCTAAAATAGCATTGAGTTGTCTCTGTGTGCCTACCCAGAATATAGTGTTGAAACACCAGGATCCTGCCTGTGTGTCACCAAAGCCAAGAGATAAAAAGTGTTTGAGAAGGTCAGCTTGTCGGGTGCTGCAAGGAGATTCAGCAAGGTGAGAATAGAGATGTGACCTTTGGATTTAGCCACTGGTATGTCATAGGTGACTTGAGTGAACCAGTCACAGTGAAGTAAGTGGTGGAGCTGGTTGCGGGGGACGATGGGAAAATAAGAACTGGTGAAAGAAATTTCATTGTTACAGGAAATTTCATTGTGAAGAGGAGCAGGGAAATGGGGTGGGGGCTGGGAGTTGTTTGTGAGGTAAAGAGAGGTTTGTTTCTGTGAAACTAGAAGATGCTAGTATGTATTTGTATGTTGATAGAAAGGATCCAGTAGAGAGGGGTAAATGGATGATACCAGAAAGAGGAGAGGTAATTGCAGAAGTGGATGAGACCCACAATGGGGAAGGTGTTAGCTTTGGAAGGAGTGAAAGAGCTTCACCTTCTTTGCAAGCTGATGATAAAAGCTATATAGGTCATTGGGTAGATTTGGGAGTTTGATAGTGGGTGTTTAGGAGTTTTGACAAAAGAGAGAGAAGTTGTGAAACAAAGGGAGTGTTGAGTGCCCATTTGGTATTTGTGGTCATAGGTGTGCGTGTGTGTGTGTGTGTGTGTGTGTGCGCGCGTGTGCATGTGTGCGTGTGTATGTCCTAGCTACTTTTGGCTGTGTAGGGGCAGGCATGGAGAAGGTGGGTAGTTGGGTGTCACTGGGGTTTGTGCTTTGTCAGTGCATACAGTAAAGGGAGAGATGGAAGCAGGAGTAAGGGTGTATTTGGAACACGCATTCCTTACGTGGATTTGCTCCAGGTCCCTTGAACTCTAGATACCATACATGGAAAGCAACAAACTCCTACAAGTGTGCTTCACTTCTTGCTTTTTCTGTCTCTAATACTGGCTTTAATAAATAGTTTGTCACCTACTCTAGAAATTAATGTGGGTCTCAGTTTTGACCTCTCTTTTCTCCCCTGACAATTGTTTTTCCTTTTTTTAAGCAAACACTTCAGAGTTCGAAATGACAGTATCTATCAGATCAGCTGCCTCCATCCCCACTGGCGGTGGCTTTGTTCAGGTGTCACCTGCTCTATTAAAGTAGCTCCCCATATGCCTTCAGTATTTCTCCCATAGTGTCACCATATCATTGTTCAAAGCACTGAATTTTTCTCCTTGATCCTTCGCATAATGAGCTTAAATGACCATCAACTGCCAAACAGATAAAATCCAGACTTCTTAGTGATATGTTTAGGGCAGCTCAAAATGTCTCCAACCTACATTATTCCTTCTACCCTCTCCAGACACCCAAGCCGATCGTTGTGGTCTGAGCATACCTTTGCCAGGCTATTCTCGCTGTTGGAATGTCCATCTCATTGTGGCTACTTCACTCCCACTCCTCTTCATCTGCTGGTGAAAACAGCATGTTTTCTTCTCTGGGAGTCCTACCCTTGTACTCCTGTAGGGATTAATCATTCCCTATCCACACTCAACTGTAAGATTTTTTGAAGGACATGGGCTGTGTTACTCATCTTTGCTTTCCCAGTGCCTAGCACATCACAGCCCTTTCATAAATATTTGTTGAATCCTATTGGTTCAGGATTATATTTTTAACTTGCCCTTTAAAAAAGTTTAACAATATTATGCTAAGATCTTCCCTTTTAGAAATAACTTTTCAATAACCTATGGTGTATTGAAAGTCTGGTTAGTATCGAGATGAAAAGTCTGAGAAAAGAAGGAGGCTGCAACACGATGGAAGGAGGGAGTCTGGCGATGCTCATGAGAGGTTGGTTCTGGCCAGTTTGTGCAGGAGTGTAGAAGGAGGGGGAGAAGGGCAAATGGTGTCTTGTTGAATATTGTTTTGCTTACTCCATTAGTTACAATTAGTTTTGGTTATATAAAACAGTTGCATAAACACAGCAAGAACTACTTTTTTGGTCACGCAAAAGAACCCTAAAGGTAGATGGTCCGTGATGGTCTGGTGGCTCCACAATGTGAAAAGGTTACAGGCTTTCACTCTTCTTCTCTACTTGCTTACACATACCTGCCGATTTCAGCATCGGTTCATAGCGGAGGATGGTTGATGAATGCTAGCCGTCATATCTGCAGTAGGAACTAGAAGCAGGAGGAAAGGCAGGAAAACAAAAAAGTTAACTTCCATCCCCATCAGATTCCTTGAAACTTCATTTCTTTTTATATCATGTTGTCCAGAGGTACTTACATGGCCACTTCAGGTTACCCAGGAGTCTAACACAAGTAGTCTTTTATTTTGCTCTGTAATGTGCCCACTAAAAATAATAATATAAAAATATCCTTCTGAGGAGGAGGAGGAGAGTGGATATTGGAATGGACCATCAGCAGTCTCTGCTACATTTGCTTTTTAGTTTCCCCTCACATTCTCTTAGTTTGTTCATTATTTTTCGTTGCCAGATCATTCTTTTCCCTCAGCCCTAGGATCATACTCTTCTTCAGCTTATTCACGCTGCTTCAGGGCTTATATCATCTATAATTTCTACTTGTCGTATCTAGAGTTGACTTGAGTCCAGGTATTCCCATGACACACACATATAAGGTAAAGATGATATATTAAAGATTTTTGAGGAAATGCTGGATAGGGTTCCAAATAAGGCAAATAAAATTTAAGAAACAAACGTGAGTTCGGTTTGACCACAGCTGGTAATATTGAGGGAAGAGTTTAGTTTCACTTGATACAAATATATCCTGTGTGAAATTTGAAATAAGGTGGATGTCTAAATTAAAGGAATAGAGTAGACATGTAAGAGATACAATGGACTATATTAAAATGTTCCCCTTTAGGTATTAGTTGTACTTTCTGCTTCAAGATGAAGCATCTTCATTTTGGAAAGCTAACATGATTTTGAGCATTTTTTAGACCAACCCTACCCCTTTTTAAATCATATTCTGATGGGATACCTGATACACAGAGCAAAACTATTCTCTAGAGAGGGAGTTTAGTTGCTGGATCAAGTTGGGAATTTGGTTGCTATAACTACAACTTCACAGATATAAGCGCAGGCTTTCATAGTCCTTGGAAAATTGGCATTGGTAGTGTCTTAACAATGTAAGTAGCCTTAAAGAGAGGGACTCTGATGTTTTCATTTGTAGTATAATTGATATGATATCCCAGGTCATCTGATGCTTGAAATCTTCTAGTCAGGGAATTTGTCATTTGTGATCCTTGGCGTAAATGAGTGTGTGAGAGTTCACCCTAGATGTCCTTCTATGTAGTGATGTTTGGAGTTCTGTTGCAAAAGTAAATATTTTATTTCATAAAGGTTTTAAAGTCTGATGTGTGTGTCAATGAAATACAATATTTTTCTCTGTAAAAAGCAGAATTTGCTTATCTATTGCTAAGTGTGATGAACTCACGACCCCTATTTGTGTTATTTGGGGTGGGGGGGCTTGGTTTGGAGGAATGGGTGAATTACCATTTCACCTGTATGCATTCAAAGTGTCTTAAAATATGTATCAACTAAAAATTTTTTTTTAAAGAAGCATACTTTCAGTATTGGGAACACTTAACAGTAAATAGGAGTAAGAATGTTATTACTAAGAAAAAGATTGTGATACGAAACAAATTATACTTGGTGAAATTGGAATATATTTATTAAAATAAAGGTTTCTAATTAATCATAGTTCAGGGACCTTCTATTTCACTATGAGTTAAATTGTATATACGTACATATATGTATAAAAGGCAACAATCATATATTTGAATGTTAAAGAAAATGACTTTATATTAGGTACTGCACTTGATTTTTTCAGTGTACTGGAAATTGTTTAAACGTACCTCAAGAATTAAGATAGTTGAAATAAAGTAATAGCTTAGATGTGTATTGCCATCTTTATATTAGAATTTAAATAAATGTAATGTGTGCTTAAAAATTACCTTCTGTATTTATTACTGATGAGAAGATTGAACTGTAAGTTGAAAATATGAAAAAATTTTTATTTCCTTAGGTGTTTCTTACTTTGCCACTTATCTATGGCTTTATAGAGGTTATGTGTTTTTTGCAATGAAATATAAAATATAATTTCTGGTATTGCATGTTCATATGTTATAGATCTATATAAATATTAAGTAACTGTATTTTCCTAGTTATACGTTCATCTAAATTTTTTCTAGTCCTACACTTCAAGATTATTTTTACTTTGTCTTTTATTGATGACTTATTCTATGTTTTATAGCTATAAACTGCTTAGTTTATCAGCTTTAAGATAATGTTATTTCTTAATTTAAACATTTTCAGATAATTTAAAATATTGAGGCAATGGTCAAAATCTGTCACTTTCCTATGTTTTATTTTTATTATTTTTTGCTTTATTAAGATGAATCTAAAAAACCATCAAATAAAATATACTTTAATTTTACAAGTAGGAAAACTTCATTCTAAATCATATATAATACACAATATATTTATATCTGTGCCTGTACATGTATTTTTATATATATATATATATATCTCAGAGGTCTGCTGCTGCCAAGATGATTTATATAGTCTAAAGTAATGATTACTTAATTGTTATTCAGAATCTTGAAACCGTTTCAGTTTACCACTTTGTCACCTGATCTGATTTTTTTTTTTAGATTTTATTTATTTATTTGAGAGAGAGAGAATGAGAGATAGAGAGCACGAGAGGGAAGAGGGTCAGAGGGAGAAGCAGACTCCCTGCCGAGCAGGGAGCCCAATGTGGGACTCGATCCCGGGACTCCAGGATCATGACCTGAGCCGAAGGCAATCGCTTAACCAACTGAGCCACCCAGGCACCCACCTGATCTGATTTTTAACATATAATTTCAGAAACACAGAATGAAGAGTTATCTGTGAATAGGGTCTTCTAGGTTTTATAATCATTATCTAATTTAAGTGAACTTTTTTTATTGAAGTATGATTGACATATATTAAGTGAACTATTTTTTAAAGATTTATTTATTTATCTGAGAGAGAGAGGGCCCAAGAGTGGGAGGGTGGAGGGAGAGGAAGAAAGAGAATCTCAGGCAAACTCCCTGCTGAGGGTGGAGCCGGAGGCAGGGATCTGTCTCAGTACCCTGAAATCATGATCTGAGCTGAAATCAAGAGTCCGAACACTTAACCAGCCGAGCCACCCAGGCGCCCTCATCTACATGTCAGTTCTTATACCAATACCACATTGTCTTCAATTGTGTAGCTGTATAGTAGCTTTTGAAATCACGTAGTATAAATCCCCAACTTTGTTCTTTATCAAAATTGTTTTAGCTCTTTTATATCTTTACTTTTTCATATAAGTTTTAAAATCAGCTGGTCAGTGTCAAATGTTTGTTCAGATTTGATTAGATTTGAACTGAATCTATAGATCAGTTTGGGAAGATTTATTCTCAGCAATATCAAGCCATCCACACCATGAACATGGTATAGTTCATAATTTATTTACATCTTCTATTATTTCCCTTCTCATGGTTAAGTATCCTTTTGTAGTTTTTAGTGTACAGGCCATATGCATCCTTCATTAAATTTATTCCTAAGTGTTTTATTTTTGCTGATAAGTAGTAGGTTTTTACTACTTCGGTCTATAAGGGAAGATCTGAAACAGATTAATCAATATTGCCAGGATTGTCTACTTATTGGTAGAATTAGAACAAGTACTTATAAAACAAGGTAAAACAAAATAAATATGGTTTATGAGAGATGTCCACATTTTATTCAGATGAATTAAATTAGTTGACATTTTATTACCTGATATCTTTGTAAGAAATTACATATAGGTTTGAGTTTATGCTTTTCCTTTCTTGTAAATGTGTTTTTTTAACCTCTAAGAATTTTACGAATATGATATTACTCAAGTGACCTGTGTTTTCGGGTCCTGTCTTACAAGGACATACCTACTATTTCAGCTTCGTTTATGGTATATGCCAGATTTTTGGGGAGCTTAGTGGCTAGGTTTTGGTGCCATTCGTGTAAGCCTTTAAAGAATATCAGCTGCATGGTTGAGACTTTGCTTGATTTTTGAGAACCATTCAGTTTCTTCCTGGTGAAGGGCCAGTCTGAATCATTCATACGAATTCATCTACCATTTTTCTCATTAACAAGTTACATAGATCTGTTTGGTTATTTCTTAGTGTAATTGTTTATTTTACCTGTTTAATGAATTTTACGAAAATTAGGTAATTTTTAAATAAGATGTTAGAGCTAAGCTTCTTTGTACGTGATGAGCTTTGCAGGATGAAATGGTGACCATTTAACAAAGGCATTTTGGGTAAGGCATGTGTCTATATGCTGAAGGGGAAAGCTGTTGTGGACCATGACGTTTATACAAACTGATCAGCTGCCATCTGTGTACAAAGCACTGTGATCAGCAGAGACCTGTTTGTGCCACTGTTTAGACTGATAGCAGCAGGTCAATTTAGCTGAGCTGTTCTGTAGCAGTTTGGTCACGAGGACATAGACACTACCAAAGTGTAGTCATCATCACACCACTGTCCTTTGCTGGTTTAGATTGTGGCAAGAGAGAAAAACTGCTTGCTCTCCACCCCAGTACAGCTGAGGTAAGATCCACCTTTTTTCTCTTGAAGGGATAAGCAAGACCAAAAGCAGCCTCTTTCAACTTTTCCCACATTGTTTTGATTTAAATGTATGCTAGTTTTTTCCATGATAATCCCTCAAGCGGGGTATACAATTCAGCCTCCCTTTGGTGGAGAGCAATGTGTGTAGTACAGCTTAGATAAATTCTAATAACAAAATTGCGCTGCTGAGCACATCTAAGCATTTGACCTTGAAGACTCCTAGGAGAGCAGACACTGCAGATTTCCCTACTTGCCCTTGACTTACAAGAGAGTAGATAATGAATTAATAGAAATTGATAAAGAGCGTCTGTCAGGCAGCCGCTGAGGTCATGAGGCTGGTATGCGGAAACAGTGCCCATACAACATGCGTAACACATAACTGCAGCCAGGAGGGGTGGGTGGGTCATCGAAGCAGGAAATTAGCCTTCAGAAGGAATGTTGGCTTTCTGCACAAGCTACAGCCGCATGGACTCACTGAGAGAAAACACACAGGGAAATGGGGAGTGCTCACTGCTGCAGAGAAAAGAGCTCCTATAGAAGGTGGCAGCGCTATTGCTGTTACTGGTGCTTCAAAGATATGAAGACAGTGCAGGTTAGATTTTTTTTATTTTTAAATGAATTAAAATGTTAATAGTACTAATAGCAAATGTTTAGTACTTTTCCCGTCGTTGAGTAGACAACAGGCTGCTGAGAAATGGACAGAGGAGAAGACACAGCTTATGAGGCCTTCGCTTGTAATTTTTTTCTTGTTGCTCTCTTTTAAGCAAAGGTTAAATGTTGAGATTTGCTGTGGAGCAGTCCGCCCCCGTTAATTTGTACAGGGTGAGGATTGTTAGAACTTTTCTAAATGAACCTCGAAAGAAATTTAGAGGCTCTTAAGTGTGTATGTAGTTTTCCAAATAGTTACTTCTGAAATATGAGCTTGTTAAAGGCCATGCTTTAGAAACAATTTGTAGTTTACACACACATGTAACTTATATGTATACTTGGTGTGTATATGTTTTTGTTTTAAATAGCTGTTACCTTTTTTTTTTTCCCTTTTGGTTAAACTAATGAGTGAGGGCAAAATATTTAAGAAGATTGAATGCATTTTTATGGTAAGTTTTTCAGTGCAGTTTAGTAACTACTTAGAAATAGGTATGAAAAATTGGTATCTTGGAGTATTACATTTTAAATCATTTTATAGATTGGGATTGCCCACCAGTATAATCTCAGTTTGATTGCTGTGTATTCCCTCGCTGGGTATAGCCTGACATGAGTAAGTTTACATTCCAATACTGAGGAATTGCATTCCACTGAGTAGTTCTGACGTACAACAAGAATGTGGAGGCCCATACAAAGGGCAAGTTTAGGGACACTGTTAGAAGAAGCTTCTGTATTCAGCAACTGCCTTTCGTGGAAACTTACACTGGTGGAAAGTGCGCTTGACTCAACTTGGGTGGGGAAAATGTGGTCACAGCAAGTTAAGACAGGACGGCCTTACCAGAGTAAGATCCCTCAATACCCTGTCTGGTGTATTATTACCAAAGGTATTTATGAAAACTAGGTAAGCCTTTATATTTTCTATAATTTTTTTAAGATTTTATTTATACATTTGACGGAGATAGATACAGCGAGAGAGGGAACACGAGCAGGGAGAGTGGGAGAGGGAGAAACAGGCTTCCCGTGGAGTGGGGAGCCCAATGTGGGGCTCGATCCTGGGACCCTGGGATCATGACCTGAGCCGAAGGCAGACGCTTAACAACTGAGCCACCCGGGCGCCCCAAGCCTTTATATTTTCAACCATTTGTGCTTTCTGGTTGAGTCTTGAACTTGAAAGAAGGTTTATCAGGCTATTAAAATTTTCTCTATTTTACATTATGTAGAAGACGAATTACTTACAGTAATTTTTTGTCTGCGTATTTTTAGTACTATAAAGTCATTGCATTTTGCACCTGTAAAAGTACTGAAGTTAGCTTATTTCAATTTTAGAACAATTTGTAATTCTTAATTTTAAATTTGTTCTATACAGAAACTTAATGGGAATGAAAATCGGGATTGTTAAACTGTTTTGGGAGCAACCATTCATAAATTAGTTATACTTAGGGAACATGAGCATTTAGGAATAATCTGCTTGTTATACTGTAAGTGGTCTTTTCCGTAATCATTTGTGTGAGCTTAACTTTTTTTTCTTTTTAATAGCTCAGAGAACCAATAGATTGACCAAAAGTGAACCTGCATCACTTTTAGTTGTCATCTTTGGTTATTTAATGTAAGATTATAAGGACATTCTGAAATTACATTGAGGTTAACAGTTGAAAGCCAAACTGTACAGTGTATTCATACAGAACAGTTTTAGAAGAATTTAAAATAGGTGGGAGTAATTAAATTTTCACACTGCGTAGAACCAGAAGACTATCAGCATTCTTAAAACACACAGAGCGTACTTCTTCCTATCTCCCTATCTCTTTCTTTCTGACTTCATGGCCTCTTGTGAAAGGCTGGTATCTAGTATAGAAAGGGCTAACAAGTTTTTAAATATTCAGGCCAAGTCTCATTGATAACTGTTACCCACATCTTTCTTGATTTTGAAAGTTATTATGCATTTGTATTCATATTTATGCATATACACGGACTGAAATTATCAGAAGACAGTTTTTAAAAATAACGTAATTCAAAGTTTAAAAATATGCTACGTGACTTTAAAGAATTAAGTTTAAACTTTAAAAATGTCATTGTTTATTGTGGTGTGTGGTATCATGAGTGCCATTTCAAAGAAGCAGATGTTCTACTAGTTGAAGTTCTGGCAGCAGCTGCCTGCAGACGCTTGGTTTTTATAGATTGGACATTCAAATCTTTGACTATTCCAGGGTAACCCTCAAGCTCTTGATGGTCTTTTGTAATTTTGCTGAATTTGAATTGCTTTCTGAATTACAAGAGCTGATTTGTCTTTTTCTCACTCAACTAGGCAGTGAGTGAGCCTAGCCAGCCTCTGAGAACCTACCTTTTAACAAAGCTTTGCTCTCCATTGGTTGTTGGGTTTGTGCTTTTATGGGTAAATGTGATACACTGTAGCAATATTCCTGAGGAGGTCTGGTAATTATTCCTCATAAATGTCAAGCTTACCAAAGACTAGATTTCATGTTATGGAATGCGGAAGGCGGGGTATAGCAGAAAGCAAGAGAGAGGGTAGGGTCCTTGTAGGAGGACAGAATCCTGTTATCATGGAATCTGATTGTCCTTTCAGGTATCTCATTTAACCTTCCCTCAGATAGGTTGGCTTAGTTTCTTCAATTGTGAAAGGAAAATTGAACTGGAGAGACAGTTCTTATGGGGAAAGTAGGAATGCATTGGTCATACATATTATCATTTGGGGGCCTTTTTCTAAATGTTTGAGGACCTTGACTGTAGTAGCTTAGGTTATGGCATACTTTCAGCTGTGAAATTGAAGAAAAAAATGCCAAGAGGCCCTGTATGATATGATTTTCTAACTCGGAAGTTCTACACATCTATTTTGGTTTTGAGATGCAACTGTAGGAAGCAAATATGACATTCTTTTTGTTAAACTCATGGCACTTACTATTCTGTCTGTATTTACAACTTCCTGTGTGCTCATCTTTTGTAGAAGATACGTACGTTCTTACATACAACCTCTGTAAGAATAGGGACTGTATTTAGTGAGCTCTGTATTGATAATAGAGTTTATATATAGACTCTGTTGTATGTGTCCAGTGAGTATTTGGAAGAGGAATGGGAGGCCGAATTGTGGAGATGGGGCTAGCATGGCATTACCCCTCTAATTTACGGCCAGGGATAAAATAAAATGTAGTTAATGTTGGGTGAAAGAAAAATGTAGGTGTAATTGACTTTTCAAAAATATTTCAGTAATATTTGTTTACCTTTTCCCCATTTCTTACTGGTTCAACTTTTACCCACAACTTCTCTCACTTCATTGCTAATTAACGTAGAAAAGAGATTGGTTCAAGGCTTGTCAGTGGTATAATTCTGTCATCAAAGTGAACTCTTTCTTTGTCCCTAAGATTTGCTCTTATTTGGTCAAAGTGGTAGTGTTCCCACTTTTTGTTATTCAGGCCCTGCCTGAATTTTTGCCAAGAAACTCAACCTCTTTATCCTTACATAAAATATGCCATTTTAATTATTTTTTAAAGTTTATTTACTTATTTTTTTAAGTTTATTTACTTATTTTTTAGTAATCTTTATACCCAATGTGAGGTTTGAACTCACTACCCTGAGATCAAGAGTCCCATGCTCTTCCTACTGAGCCAGCCAGGTACCCCTGCCATTTTAACTATTTAAACTGTATGATTCAGTGGCATTAATTACAATCACGCTTGTGCAAACATAACCGCTACCTGTTTCCAAAGTTTATGTTCCATGGCTCCAAACAGAAACTCTGTAACCATTAAGCATTCCTATAACCCCCAGTAATCTGTAGTCTACTTTCTGTCCTTATAAATTTGCCTGTTCTATATATTTCTTATAAGTAGAATCTTATATTTGTCATTTTGTGACTGGCTTACTGCGTTTAGCAGAATGCTTTCAAGGCTGATCCAGGCTGTAGCATGTATCAGAACTTCAGTCCTTTCTATGGTTCCCAATGTATGTATTTATCACATTTTGTTTAAATATTAATCTGTTGATGAACACTTGTGTTGTTTCCACCTTTTGGCTCTTGTGCATAATGCTGTAGTCAACTTTGATGTACAAATAATCTGTTTGAGTCCTTGTTTTCAGTACTATTGAGTATTTAGCTAGGAGTGGGATTGCTGGGTCATATGGTTACTCTGTATAGCTTTTTGATGAAGCACCAATCTGTTTTCTGCAGTGACTGCACCATTTTATACTCCCACCAGCAAAATAACAAGGGTTCCAAGTTCTCTATCCTCTTTAACACTTGCTATATATATATTTTTAATTATAACGATCTTAGTATCTCACATCTAGTATCAGGTGTGAAATGGTATCTCATTGTGGTTTTGATTTGCTTTTCTTTAATGACTCAGGATGTTGATCGGTTTTTCTTGTGTTTATTGGCCATTTGTGTACCTTTTTTGGAGAAAGGTCTATTCAAGTACTTGGCTCATTTTTTAATTAGGTGGTTTGTCTTTTTGTTGTTGAATTGTAGGAATTCTTTATATATTCTGAATATTAAACACTTCTCAGATGTATGATTTGCAAATATTTCCTCCCGTTCTGTGGATTTTCTTTTCAGCTTCTTGATAATGTCCTTTGATGCATGGAGGTTTTTAATTTTGAAGAAGTCCAATTTATCTATTTTTTCTTTTGCCGCTTGTGCTTTTAGTGTCATATCTAAAAATCTCATTTGCCAAACCATAAAACAGACTGAACTGTAGAGAACAAACTGAGGGGTGCTGGGGAGGAGGGGGGTGGGAGGGGGATGGTGAATGGGTTAAACAGGCCATGGGGATTAGGAGGGCACTTGTGATGAGCACTGATTGTTGTATGTAAGTGATGAATCACTAAATCCTACACCTGAAACTAATATTACACTGTATGTTAACTAAGTGGAATTTAATAAAAACTTGGAAGAGAAAACTGAAATAATCCATTACCAGATCCAGTGTCATGAAGATTTATCCCAGTTTTTTCCCTAAGAGTTTTGTGGTTTGGGCTTTTTTATTTAGGTCAGTGATCATTTTCAGTTAATATTTGTATGTGGTGAGAGGTGAGGGTCCAACTTCTTTTTTTTTTTTCCTTCAATATGGCAATACAGTTGTCCCAGCACATTGTTCTTTCCCCATTGACTGAATTTGACACCCTTGTCAAAATTTGGTTAGATTTGTGGGTTTATTTCTGGACTCTCAATTTTATTTCATTACTTTATACATCTGTACTTATGCCTGTACCACACTGTTTTGATTACTATAGCTTTGAGGTAAGTTTTGAAATCAAAAGTGTGGGTCCTTCGACTTTGTTCAAGACTGTCTTGGCTAAGTAGGTCCCTTGGGATTTTATATGAATTTGAAGATTGGCTTTTCCATTTCTGCAAAAAAAGCTGTTGGGATTTTGATAGGGACTGCAGTGAATCTGTAGATTACTTTGTGTAGTCTCTTATAAGACTTAATAATAAAAAAATGCACTTGATAGGACTAATTGTCCATTTCTGAAGTGGCACCAAGGAATATTTGGAGCAGAGTATAGTCACATAGCTGGGAAATAATCCTTACCTATCTCTGACTTCCCTTTCTTCCTTCCCTCTCTCCCTCTCTCCCTTTCTCTCTCTCTCTCTCTCTCTCTCTTTCTCTGACTTCTTAAAACCCTTAAGGATTGTAGGTATGTTTAAGTTGCCTGCATTCTTATTTAATTTGTATCATTCACAAATTTTCTTAAATCATGATTTTAAAATCTTAAATGCTACTAAGTTTCAGCTGCTATTAATAAGACTGAAGAAGTGTTCTTTTAATTTGTGCCCCTGATCTTACAGAAAGCCCTTTGGAATTCCTTAATTTTTTTATTGGAAACTTTCAGTTCTGTGTTTTTCCCCTTAGGAACTTTTCTGGGGCAGTGCTATTTCATAGGTTTTGCATGGTTTTCTCTAAGAGTAGGTTTAGTCATTTTCATTTTTTATTACTTCCTGGTGTGTTTATCATTTTGAGATGTGTTTTGTGTATTATTTGTTCTTTATTATATCAGCAGCCTACTGTGCTAAGCTTTAAAGACTTCTAGTTTTCATTTATGTCTTTTGACTAAAATGTGAGAACCCCTTATTGTTTAATGTCATATTAAATGGTGTGTGCATTTGATCACTTTTCACATTGGATATTTCATTGTGTAGATTGGATCCTCTAATTACTGCTTTCTTGCACTCACATAAATCTTAGTGAAATGTGTCGTACTTTATTCTTACTGGCTTTGTTTTGTGCTTTACTATCTAAACATCTATATGTCATTTGCAAACTTGAAGATTTCTCTCCATTTCTTTCTACTAAATCATCTAAAATATTTTAAAGAATTGATCTTAATATCACCTAGGGTAGATCTTATCTCTTATACATCTCTATCTGGTTTCCTTTTTTAATCTCTATACCTATTTTCCAGAACCGAGTTTTTAAAACAGTTAATAAAACTTGGCCCAAGATTTTAAAAAGCTTAGTAAATAATGATTATTTACTTACTTTTGTTTACATATTTGTTGTTTCAAAGACTCACATAGGAAAAGCAAAAGTATTTTGCGGACTTAGTGAATTTCTAGCTAACATTTTTCATTACTCTCCCTGTTCATTCCTACCTGATAGCTTCTGGCTTGTAAGCAAAGAGTAAGTCATCTTTGCTTTAGAGACAAGAGGCCTAGTCATTAGGCTTAGTATGTGCATTCATGACCTACTCTTTGTCTCTCTTGAGCCCTCTTTACCTCTGGGTTCTTGGCTATGTTTGAAATAATAGAATTTTTGATAAATGAAATAATATATTCTCCTTTGCTAGACTGCGTTCTTTGTGCATTTGCCTTTTCTGCTCCATGTATTCAAAGAGTTACCTGAGGAACAGTATTATTTCTCCTACGGTTCACATATTTGTGTTGTTCAGTAGAACTTGACTCTTTTGTGGCTGCAAAGAAAGTTTCATCAGATTCTAGTGGATCTCATTTCCCAAAAGACTCTCATGGAAGTATTTTTTAATAGCACAGTTTATAGGATGAAAACTTTTCATCTCCAAAGTAATAGTGTTAGTGCAAATAATATCTTCCTACCATAAAATTCTTTTGAGTCAATGGCTAATTTGTACAAGGATTTTCACCAGGATTTTCTCTTCGTAGTTCTAGTGTGCATATAGCTGTGTCAGAATAAATGTGCTTCAGTGTTGACCAACATAACATAATAAAATAAAATAAAATAAAATAAAATAAAATAAAATAAAATAAAATAAAATAAAATAAAAAAACTGCTTCAGTGTTAAGGTGGGAGCTATCACAGATAGAGCAAAGTTGCTGTATCTGAATTCACTAGTGAAAAATTTTCAGGAGAAATGGGCTAGTAATATGCACAACCACTTGAATTAAGAAGAAAAGTCTTAAGTTGAATACCATTTCCTTAAACTTATTTAGAATAAGTTGATTGGAAAATTTAGGAAGAGGCGCCTGGGTGGCTCAGTCAGTTAAGCATCTGCCTTCGGCTCAGGTCATGATCTCAGGGTCCTGGGATGAAGCCTCACATCGGGCTCCCTGCTCAGCGGGGAGTCTGCTTCTCCCTCTTCCTCTGCCCCTCCTCCTTGCTCATGCTCTCTCTCTCAAATAAATGAAAATTTTTTTAAAAGAAAATTTAGAAAAATTAAATAACACTTTTTAGGTGAAAGAAATGCTTAACCTAAGCAGGTTAAATAATAGAAGAAAATTTATATGCATTTTATAGTTTGCTATCCATTAGAATATTCTAAGTCTTCATCTAACTGGGAATAATTTAAAACAGCCTAACATAAAACACATTCGTACAGATTTTCTGATACTTACATTATCAGTTTGAAAACAATATTGGAATTTTCCAGAAAAATGTATGTCTGAAATTTAAGAAATTGAATGGTTCCTTGTCATTCGGTGTAAATAATGATTAAAGAGTTTCTCTTTCTCTACTAGTTGTTTTTGTTTTTCATTTTCATTTATTTAGAGAATTGGCCCAAATTTACAATTTATATTTCATAAATCTTTTTTTTTTCCTTCCTAGTTTTGGCAAGCGTTCTGCAGGAAGCTTTAGGCGTGGCTGTGAATGCATTGTTTTAGAGCCTTCTGAAATGATTGTGGTAAGAATACTTCTGTGAAGACTTTTTTCCCTAAAAAAAAAATTATAAAGTAAAACCCTTTAACTAAGTACTTATATGTGTATTTATATATTTTATAACTTTAGATATATTTCTTTCATAATTTTTATTAGGAATCTGAGTTTATAATCATTATATTGTAATTATTTATAAGATTCAGTGAAATGAAAAAGATAGAAGACTCAAAAGGGGCAAGTACATATATGTTATGTGCTTGAACTTAGTCAAATCAATCTATCATAATGGCATTTAATTGAAATTTGGGGGGAATATTTGAATTGCAGGACTTTATCTCTCCAAATATTAATTGGAATGAGTGAAATACTTCAGATGAGTCAAGGTGGTATGTATTCAGGCAACAGTTAACATAAGGAAATCAATTTCTGTTTTTTATCTATGTCCTATATCAGTATATTTTTTAAATCCTACAATTCGGGTAAAAAGAGAGAGAAAGATTTCAACAGAGTGTCTAACCAGCATACTAGTCCCCCAATTTTCTGGCCTAATGTAGAAGATGGTGGAAGTTTTTTATTCACATTTAGTAAAGTACTTGGTAGAAAGCTCTAAGTCTATTTTCAGAGAAGATTTAGGGTTTTTCCCTATGATGTAGGAGAGGAATTCATCAGAATGAAAACTTCCTTGTCAAAGCTAGTGAAAACCTTTGGTAAAATTTCACAAAATTTACTCCTCAGTGAGAAAGTAGCATGGTGGTGAGTAAAGATTGAGGATTGGAAAAATGTGGGTGGTTACATAGGAGCTTCCAGCACCAGGTCTTGAAAAGCATTTTAGATATATCCTAGAGATTTTGGCCTCTGTTAGTGCTATTTTGTGTTTCTCTGAGGGACTTTTGATCTTCAGAATTCTTTGAGGATTTTATACTTGCTGATATTATACAAACTCCTAAGTTTGCCAGTGTGAGAATAGTCTTAGAATCTTAGTATGCCTTGATTGTGAGTAATCACATTTTCATTATATAAGTTTGACGAAGATTGTCCTAACGTAACTTTTATTCTGGTTAGTCCATTCATCAGTTTCTAAAATGTTGAAAATGAGGATTTTTTTTTTTAAAATAACACTATTTATAAGAAGAGAAACTGAATACAGATTGAAAGTAGGAAGAGAAACCCTTAGGTAATCTTCCAAAGCCATTCTGCTAGCAGTCCTGTTTGAGTCATTTGGGATTTGGGGGTTTTTACAGCTTTACTCACATATATCAGGGTTAGGACAATGAGGCAGTTGCTTTCATAATGCGAGGCAATGTATCCTGTGAGTTCTTTCACTAATAAATTAGTACAAAGATTGCTGAAAATATCCTTCCCTTTGAAACTGCAGGAAATTCAAGAGTTACTCATATTGTCCTAAGTGGAACTGAAAATGCTTCTTCATAAAAGAAAAGTTACTCAAAACCAATTAGTTCCAGAGAAGTTCAGACACTTAGTCTGTCACGATAGTTTGTCCACAAATGTCTTTGCAAAATGAATGAATATGGACTTGTCTGTAAGTTTTATTCTGCATCTAATCTTAATATAGAATGTTGTGTTTGAAGACATAAATTTTTGGGGGGTTTTATTTCAGGTGGACTATATGGATGAAAATGAAGAATATTTTCAGCGTCAAGCTTCTCATCGACAATCTCGAAGGAGATTTAGGAAAATCAACCAGAAAGGTGAAAGACAAACAATCATTGACACTGTGGATCCTTATCCTGTGGGCAAACCACCTTTGCCTCGAGGCTATCATACGGTAAGTTATTAAAATATATTTTTAATCTTTAGTTTTTTATTGGGAATTTTGTGAAGAGACGTGCATTTCCTATTTTAATTGAATAATTCCTTTCTATGATATGTGCTGGAAATACATATAGTATGAATAGTTTTAAGGAGCATTGAGATAAGTTATCAAAAATATTGTTTAGTCTTTTTATTTCTTAAAATGTCTTCTGAGGATTAGCTTTGTGAACAGTGATGCAGTTGTAACTGGGATATTTTAAGTTCTTACCTTAATCTAAAATTTGAACTCCCCCTGCTCCTACCCCAGTGATTGGCATCAGACTTACTTTTTATTTCAAAAGTAGATATATAAAAATTATGTTATTTTCATACTTTGCATACCACTGTGAGAATATTGCCTGATAATTTTTTTTGTTTTTAATATACTGAAGTGAAAACATAATTTGAAGTGATGCTTTTTAAAATCCCAATGTAAAGATGATCTGAAGTATTTCTGATAGGTTCAAAGATCCTCTTAAATGCTGTAGCCCACTTGATCATCATTTATTTCATAAATATTTGATGAAGTATTTTTATGTTTGCGGAAACAAGGCACCGATAATGAGTGATTTGTACAAGACCCCAATAAAGTCAGTTTTAGGACCTTATTTTCTTATTCCTTTCTTTCTGCTTAGCTGCATTATGCTCATTTCCCCTGAGAATATATTTGAGGATTTCTATTTTCAAAAAGAAAGTAACATTAGTTCTTATATATGTCATAATAGAGTCTAAGATGGCTTGTCTGTACATAAATACCGTTAAGTGAGTAGTCATTATATGTGAAATTAATTTTAAAATAAAAATAGGAAAAACATAAAAATAGGTAATTGACAGCTATTTTACATTTCTCATTTGTTTTGCTTACCTGCACTTTTCTTTCCTTTTGCAAATAAGTATAAATGCAAAATACATGGGAAAATATATAGACTTAAAATTATATACTCAATTTTTGGTAACTTTTAGTGATATGATACACTTTATACACACACTTCATATGTTTTATTTCTGAGAGCTCTTTGTGTGTGAATATTTAAGCAGTTTTGACCACCAGCTACCCGCCTACTCCTTTCACTACCCATGCACTATTTTAATTTAACATGAATTTTATAGTTGAATCATTTCATTGAGCTCCTTTGGAAAGGGTAGCTTTTTGCTCATCATAAAGAGGGCTTTGTTTGTCCTTTGGAGAGACTTGGTATAAAAAAAACACAACTATGAAAGGTTTTTTTGTTACCATTATCTGTAAAAGAAGGTAGTATTTTTAGTGTTGACAAAGCATCATGGAAGAAGGAAATTTGGATTAAAAATAGTTGTACATATTAATAGTTCCATATATTATTTTAGCCTGGTGCTGATATTGTTAATATTCTTTCTGCCCTGGAATTATTTTTCCAAATCAGATTCCATACTAAGATAGTGGGAGTGTGAATTACTTAAAATTTAGTGTTAAAGCTGATTGGTTTAATTTTATAGTCCTGTTTTTCACACTTAAGTTGGGGGAGTCCTATAACTGTTTTTCTCTTTAATTCCCATTTGTTCCCCCCTTTATGGAATATTTCACTTTCCCTACGTGACTTCCCTTTTTGGTTTGATTTTTAAAAAAATGTGCAGGGTTTTTATTATTATAAGATTACTTTTTTGTTTTAATTTAATTGTTTTAATAAATATCTTACCTGGTCAATAGGTACTTTTATTAGGGAATATTCAGTGCTAGGAGGAAAAATTTAACTTGATTACTAATGGATCATGTACTAGCTTACTAATATGTGACATGTTGGTATTAATTTTACTGGGTGAGTTCAGATTGGCAGCAACATGGTCATAACTGAAAATATTGGATCCTTTTTTGTGTGTGCAAGGTGTGTTTTCATTATATTTATATAATATTTATTATTTCACCAAATATATGATTTTAACATAGAAAACAACAAGATTTTGTTTTGTATATATGGTGCCACAGGATAAAAAGGGTGAAATGAAGATTATTATTCTTCATTAGTCCTAAGTTATATTTACTTATTCTTAACAGAAATATTTCTCTTTGAAAGAACTCTAGTAGAGTGGGACTGAGGGTGAAAAGTTTATTTAGAAGATGCATGATCATACTTCACAGGTGATTTTAAATGATTTCAAGTGCATTTCAAGTGCATGGCTAAAAAACATAAAGAACATTATACATACAGCCAATTCTATATGGTCATTCTTAACCTAATTTTAACATTATCTTCGTTTTGGCAGATATACTATAGCATGTCTGATAATGTTCATCTTTTCCTTTCCTCTTTTATGGCACTCATTTCATTTTGGCTCAAAGGAATGCACTAAATCTCAGGTATTGTAATTTGTGTGTGGTCTCCTAATACTAACCTAAGTTTATTTGTGAATTTGCATTGTAACTAACGAGTTTATAATATTGATGTGTTTGGCTTGGTCTTGTTCTTTTGTATTTTGCCCTGATTCAGTAAAATCTCTTAAAACAAAAAATGGTTTAGGTGATGGCACAGTCTATTTGTGCGGATGTAGTGATGGATTGTCCATCTTGTCCACCTTAGGTCCACCTAAGTGCAACCTACTTATTTTATTTTATTTTTTTAAGAATGAGTGGAAGCACTGTTCTTAACTAACATGATTTGCAAGTAAAGAAATGAAGAGAAAAAGACAGGTAGATGTAATGGAAATTTAATTGCTTTTTATGCAAAAGCTTATGGGAAATCCACTAGAAATTTACATTTTAAATGATGCTGTAGGTAAAAGCTTTAAATTTCAGGAATCCCAGTATGAGAGCATTTTGGGAGACTACAAGTAAAATTTTAGTCAGATAGAGTAAAGGCTTAGTCAAAAAGGAAATGAGAGTTTAAAAACGCTTGTGTTTTCTTATTTGTACTTTATTTTTAACCAGAATTCATGCTTTATTTCATTCTATATTTTAATCAAAAAGCCTATAATAATACCTTTGCTCATTTCTTTCATGCCAACACATGACTAATTTATGATTTTCAGTGTTACTCTTTTGAAACTGGGGGTCAGATTGGGGGTTATCAGGGAATTTGGAGTAAAGGAAGGAAAACTGATTTATCTCTGGAAAGGAATTGGTTAAGTAACTTAGTAAAATCTTATGGTTGTGTTTTCTTATTGCCCAGGAAAAAGATCATGTATAATTTAATTCACATTAGAGGAAGTCGACTGTCAATATAATATCTTTGGCTACTATAGTGACCTTGCCTGAAAGCATGAAATATTTGTATAGAGTTTCAAATTAAAATGAGGCAGTAACTTTATGTTCTATGCAAGAGAATGCATATTAAAATGCCACAGGTTGCTGCTATATTGTACTTGAGAAGCACTGCTACATTTTAAATGATGTGGTAAATCTTAAACATTTTCATACCATTTGTAAATTTTATAAAATTTTGATGTAATTGTATACTTTTTAAAATTGCCCCAGTGTTTTGGGCTTTTATCTGGTAAAAGTATACTCTAAAAATATATAACTTTAATATTTTAAGAGATACATCAGTACATAATCTTTCTCTTCTTTAATAGGAAAAATTACTAGTCAGTCTAATTCACATTTAGAAGTAGGAATTGAATTGAAGATGTACACTGAGTTATGATATATACTTTACACTTTTTAAAATTAGATGTGTCACAATAGTTTTAAACTGATTATAATCATTTTCTTCAGAAACGTGAGTACTCAAATAGTCCATGTGGAGTGTTTTCAAGACATTTTTTCAAGGCAAGTCTCTGAGGTTTGCAGAGAGAATAATCAGCATTTTAAAATGCAGTGAGAAGGGAATATTGGAGATGGCTTTCATGAACAGTATCTTACATTTTGATGCTTTGAGGTTGAGGCTGTATTTAAGATTGCCAGAAAAGAGGATGTGGCATGAATTTTCAGTCTTAAGGTAGATAATGAAAATAGAGGCAGGTAGTAGATAAGGTTCTTGGCAGAGGCTGAAAAATTTGGGGTCAATCTCTTTAGACTTTGGACATGTTTATTTTGTCTCTGGGTTCAGAGTAGGATAGGGGAAAAAAGCTTTGTTTATTTTACCCATGATTACAGACCCTGCCTGTCTATATTTATGGGTAATTTATTCTAGGAATTTGTGATTTATTCTAGAAGATGTTTAAGGGGAGGACTTAACTTACCTGATTGTAGTCGATGGGGAGACTGGTACATACTTGTTCTGTCATCTTTTATTTCTTTTTTTATTTTAATAAAAAGAGAGCTCTGCTCTCTTCTCAGTTTAGAAAGAACAAAATTAGACAGAGACATTAGATTGAACACTGAAGAAAACTTGTCCTGTCTATTCCGCGGAGTTCACATGTACCAACAGACATTGCAGCCTAGGAAGGCTGGAAGAGCTGAAGTGCTGCTCGTGCTGTGAAGTTCTGATTGACTTTCCACTTCCTATTCCTACTTACCTCCAACAGATGGCTCTAGTTTTTTTTTTTAATAGTTTAATTAGCAAACATCTACAGAGTATTACCTATGTATGTACTACTGTTCTAAAACATTTCACATAAATTAAGTCATTTGATATACATAACTACCCTGTGAGGAATGGATTATTATTAGTACATTTTACAGATTAGGAAATGAAAGAACAAGATTAGGGCGTGTGCTTAAGGACACACAGCTAATATTAGTAATAGAGCCAGAATCCTAACCCCAGAAGTCTGGCTCCAGAGTCAGAGCTCTTCACATTATTCTATACTGCAGAATACAATAAACTCAATGAATGAAAGTGACCTCTTTTAAAATATGAAAAAAAAAAAGTAGATTACAAATTAAAAGGATTGGTACTCCTCAGTTGTCACAATTTCTTAGCCAAATATTTTTATGAGATTTGATTTAGTTTAAGTAATATTTGGAATGTCCATGACTAGTAATTGTTTTAGAATGAGAAGAGACAGTCAAAATCCAAGATGGCCTTGTGACATTTAATTTTGTGTTGTTGTTGTTGTTTTCTTTAATCTTGGAATGTTTTATTTGATCAGGTCTAAGCAGGCTCACACTGTCCCAAAGGACATTTTCCCAAGGAATGGCTCTGTTTTATACAAATTTGAATTAGGAGGATTTGAACACAGCATAACATAAAACATATTCATAAAATTTCACTCAATGCAAAATTTTTGAAATAATGGAAACCGGTTGATCATATAAAAAGATATCTGCCACACATTTTATTAGTAGTCCTTTTCTACAATATGAATATACACTTCAAAGCACTGTTTAATAATTATGTATTACATTTTTCAGTAGATTAGGCTTAGTTTAAAATTCTTGGTGCAGATGTATAAAAGGTAATAAAAAGTGCATAAAATTATTAAGTTAATATAATGTAAGTTGAATACAATGTAATATTAACATAATGGGAATAATTTTTGTATTATAGTCAGTGATAATACAATATCTATAAAATGTGGCACCAATGTAATAAGATTGATCCATGCATGAGGCTTATGGAAATGAGTTCCATTTTTTATAATAATATAAGACAAGTTCTATTTCTAATAATGGTTATATAATCATTCCTAAGTTATATTTCTCTGAAGTAGATTTTTTTTTTAAGATAGATTTAAGTTGGTTTCATTTTTAGTTAAGGACTACTTGGTAGGTTTGTTTAGTTTCAAAAATTGTCAGATACTGAAACAAATGAAAAATTACAGTTTGTGATTATGTACTTTTGACGGTCGTCTTTTTGATGTGGACTATTCTTGCATTAGAAATAGTGTTTTCACTCGTGTTATGGCTTTGCTTTTTCACTTATCTATTTAATTTTTTACTGAAGTCTTCTTAGTTTAATACAATATTTGCTGCCTAACAGTAAGAGAATATGTTTTGAGCAATATATCAATGACTTGTATATTTACTAAATTTCCTAGAATATTAAGGTCTTAGGATTTTAACTTATAACAATCAGTTCACATCATATTATACCTGACTATGATTTATTCATATGATATTTTAAAAATGTTTATATGCTTAAATAGAAAATATTCACATACAGGGGAAATGTCTTAATTATTTTGACATTTTCATTCTTCTTTAAATTCGTCAAGCGTTTGTTCGCTTAATTAAACCTAAAGCCTTTGTCTTCAATAATGTCATCAGTGCCTCTCTGAATTATAATAGGATGGAGTTTCAGGAAATGTGTGTATTCTCTTTCTTGTATCATAGAGAGGAAAGCTCAGTATTTTCATTTACATATTTTATTCATTTAATGAATATTTATCAGGAGTGCCCACCTTGTTTCAGGTTTGTGCCAGACTCTAGGGCTATGAAGGTCTAGAGGACAGGCATATTTTGCCCTTATTGTCCTTTTAGTTTCTTAGGGGATATAGATAAATAAATGCGCAACTAAAATATAGGGAATTCTAGATACAGTGGAGGCACATAGACAGGGCACTTGAGGAATCAGGCATGGTTTCTTAATGTCTTGGCTCAAAGGAAAATGTTCTTCAATCCAGGAAAGCCCAATAGAAATGTGAAAACTGAATTGGTAAAGAATGGAAAAGAAAGTTGTGGAGAGAGTGTTAGACAGTAGTGATGTATATATTAAAAAAAACCAAAAACACAAGTTTTGCTAGACCCTAATTATTGTATGCATGCCTCATGTTTTATGTTTGCATCAGAATCTTAGAGTGTCAAAAATACTCTTTGCTTTTCACACCCATTATCAGCAGGTTTACTGGTTCCTCTTCACCTAGATCATGTTGCATTTTAAAATCCTGCAGAAAGCTCCCTGTGGAAAGGTCTTTGAACAATAGGTGGACGTAACAATTCTGTGCCATGTGTGCTGCAATTTCTAACAAAATGCAGCATGGAAAAACTGCTGCAGTGGGCTCCATTTCCTTGCTTTGGGGGGACTATTTCTCTTTCTTGCAGTTATAATCAGGTATTTATGTTCATTTAATTTATACAGATTAGGAAATTATACTATAGAGTGTGTATCAAAATTGAAATGTAAATCAGGAAATAGTTTAAAACATGAAATGATTTCTCTTGCGCTATTAACAGCATGCATTGCAAATTCATGCAAGGCAGTTGAGAATAGTATGCAGTGTGCTGTTTACCCAAGTTTCAGCTTCTGTTAGAGGATGTCTATTTTTATATATTACATCATCTCTGCTGCAGAACTCCCGTGTCCATTGGGATTTACTGTTCTTTCATTCCATTTTGAAAGAAAGCTTGTCTTGATGTCATAATTGGACCCATCTTTTGGTTGCACTTGGAAATTGAAAGTAATAAGGGTGTTGTGTAGCAAGTCATGCAATATTTCAAGCAATTTATTTGTCAGAGAGACCACTGCTACTTTGTCCTGCCTCTAATTGTGAACGCTGGTGACTGTCTGTGCTTGTATATGTTTTAAACATACTTGGCTGAAATTTAGCTTTTAGTTTCAACAGTAAAGATCCTTTTCATCTTAGGCTGTTTCATTTCTTATGTGATTTTTTCTTTATGAGATTTTGCAGTGCTACATGCTGATTTGAAAAATGTCTCTTTTCTTTGCGAAAATCTCCTTTGATATTCAGACCTATTTCCTAACAGTGCTGAATTGATCTTTTTACAATTAAGTTATCAGTAAGTTGTCTGTTTCACTGTTTGAAATAACAGGTGACTAGAAATATTCTCTTTTGATTTTGAACCCAGTGTTGAAACATTAAGTAGAAATGCCTTTCTATTAGCTAGAAGATACTCTGGAAGAAACTCTAGGTTTGTATTCAGTGCATAGGTGTTAGGTTTAAATCACTTGTGAAAGGAAATATTTAAATTAATTATTAAAATGCCTACTATATGTTATACATATTTATGTATATAAGATCTCCCACTTATTCTTTCAAGAAAAATTAGTCATCCATATCTCAGTAGTAAACCTTTTTTCAAACCTTTGCTACAAAACAAACAAAAAAGCAAATGATTAGGAGCAGGGACTTAACACTTTTAAAAAATAATAGCTTTATTGAATTATAATTCACATACCATACAGTTTACCTACTTAAAGTGCATAATTCAGTGGTTTTTCTTTTTTCTTTTCTTTTTTTAGGTAAGAAACACATAACATTAAATTTACTGTCTTAACCATTTTTAAATGTATAGTTCAGTAGTGTTAAGAATATCGGTAGTAAACTTTTGACTGACTTGAACATATGCAGTCCACATTGTACCAAATATCCTCTGTGGTTTAAATTACACAGAGGCTGAAAAATGACTAAGGTATTTTGGAAAAAAAATAATTATAGAATCTGTTGAGTAATTGTATTAGAGCAATTTCTTATGGACTTAGTATGGGATCAAGTAGTCCTTTATTTTTCTTAGGTCTTCCTTTCTCTCTTTCAAGTGAAACATAGGTGCTAGTTGGATGTAACATGGAATTTGGAATTGCTAGCCTAGAGGAGATGTGATGTGACAGTAGAGTGAGCCAATCTGAAATATGAATTGCTCCTTGGGATGACTGATTGGCAGACTAATTGAGAAGGGAAGATTTTAAGAATGAAAAAGAAAATATTCAGGTTGTCTTGATTTTTACTTAGATATCTATGAGGATAGTAACAATAATTGGTCACTTGTGGTTTTGGTACAATCCAGAAGGCATTTGCAGATGTTAGAAAATAAAGATAAATCTCAAAATAAGTTGTGACATTTTCCTTTCACTAATTATTAGCATACTTCTACTTTCTATCCATTTTTTTATACAGTTTTTAAACTGAACCTTAAAAAAGCTGAATCATCAGGAATTTTGGAACATTGAGGAAAGTTTTTGGAAAAAAAAGATCATTTTGCCATTTGTTAATTTGTGACATAAGCATGAGCATCCCAACTAAGTGGGATCTAGTAGAGAGTACTTGGGCATCATTGATATTCTTGATGATATTGATGCCCTTGACAGTGGGCATTATTGATGAGCACTTGATAGCTTTGGTCTTTTTATGTCTCTATGGTACGAACATTTTCCTAACTTTAATTAGACTGGAAGAGTATGAGCAACTAACCATTCCGCAAGCAGATTAAGGTGTTCGAGGGTTCAGCTGAAGTTGTATTTCATGTAAACACAGGATTTTGTCTTAAAGGAATCTATGGATGTTTGATAACTGTGGAATCCTTAAAAGAGCAAAAAGGCTGATTATTTTCTAGTTCATCTCTTAGAGCTATAGTTGTCAAAGTTTTTCATTTTGGGACTCCTTTATACTCTTAAAACTTTTTGAGAGCTCCAACAAGCTTTTGTTTATATGAGTTATCTGTATCATCGTTTGCCATACTAGACATTGAAGCTGAGAAATTTAAAAATACTTAATTATTAATTAATAAAAATAGTAACCTATTATATATTACATAAGGGTTTTTTTAGTGAAAAATAACTATATTTTACAAAACAAAAAAATTTATAAGAAGAGTAATGTTGTTTTTCGGGGCACCTGGGTGCCTCAGTCGTTAAGCGTCTGCCTTCAGCTCAGGTCATGGTCCCAGGGTCCTGGGATCGAGCCCCACATCCGGCTCCCTGCTCAGCAGGGGCGTCTGCTTCTCCCTCTGCCTCTGCCCCTTCCTCCTTGCTCATGTTCTCTCTCTCAAATAAATAAAATTTTTTTTAAAAGAAAATTTAGAAAAATTAAATACACTTTAAGGTGAAAGAAAGGCTTAACCTAAGCAGGTTAAATTATAGAAGAAAATTTATATGCATTTTATACTTTATCGAGCCCTGCATTGTGCTCCCTGCTCAGTGGGAAGCCTGCTTCTCCCTCTCCTGCTCCCCCTGGTTGTGTTCCCTCTCTTGCTGTGTCTCTCTCTGTCAAATAAATAAATAAAAATACAAAAAAAAAAAGTAATGTTGTTTAATACTTTTGTTCAGTATTTGGCCTGATAGAAGCAGCTGGATTCTCAAATGAACTTCTGTATTCAATCTGTTATGATATACTCTTCTGGTTCAAGTATATAAAGTATATGAAGAAAATCTGACCTCACACAGGTAGTTGGAAAAGGCAGGAGTATTTTAACAGCTTTTTCAAATCTTATTGATATACTTCACCAAAATTTGACACGTGGTCATTTCTTAAAAATTTAGTTGCAATAAAGAATGTAAAGCTGTGTCAGGGAAGTTACTCTCTTTTATTAAAGCCCATATGGCTCATGTATGACTTTGTAATATCATGCATTGGTCAGTAAATTAGGCTGTCATCCAAATTTTGGGGTGTTATACAATATCAAAAAAAAATTACATTAATATCACCACCAGTCTCATTAAAAAAGCCTCACTTACTGGGAAGCTGTCAGGCTTATGGTGTTGGATATAAATTTTGCAAAAGTCTAATTTTTACTTGAAAGCTAAAATTTTTATCATTGGCAAACAAAGTACTATCAGCTGTTTTCCTTGAAGTGACAAGCTTGGTTTGTTCATTTTCAAGAAAATATCTGCCAAATATGTAATTCTGAATAACCATAGTTTGTCCATTGCTTGTTCTTTAAAATAAAAGTAGTTTTCCCAAGTGCAGGGACTCTTCTGAACAGAGTCCTTTGTGACTGCATAGGTTCCCATACCTCTGAAGCTGACCCTAACCTTGTTTCCTGTATGATTTTTCTCACTGCTTCCTTTTCCTCTTTGCTGCCTAATTCCTTTATAGATACTGGGAGAAAATGGAAAGATCCCAAGCTCACTTTGGGTAGAATCAGAAGAATTTTAAAATGCTTTACATTAAATAATTGTATTTTTAAATATATTAATTGTATTGGATGGTTACCAACAATCCATTTTGTAGTTACTGTAGTGATTTTTAAAGATAGACATTTTTACTTAATTGAGCATTTCTCATTTAGAGCTTTTTTCCTTTTAGGAATTTTATCTACTCTCCCATCCCCCCCCAAAAAAAGTTAACACCCCTTCCCTATTAAGATAATTATGAGCTATTATGTAGAATTAAAAAATATTTAAAATGTTTATGTCCAATTTTGTATGGTAATGAAAGTATAGTAATCATAACTGTAAAATGTCTGTTAGATAATATTTAAAAAATGGATTTGGGGTCTTATGCCAATATCAGTAAGAGTAGTTTTAGGTCCTTGTCCCCCAATACCCTCAAAAAGAAAAAATCACCATGGGTAGTTTTAACAACATTCTGTGATTACAACATTCATTGTTAATGTTCAAGATAATCTAATCCAATTTATTACAAATTATTCCCAGTTTGATAGCACAAAATGAATAAATAACCTAGCAATATATTTAAAACTTTTTCTTCTCAAAACTCTACTTCCTATTTTTTTAGAGTTGAATTCTTTTCTCTTTGTTATCCTCTACTTTGGGTACCTATTTTCTGTCTTTTTCTACTGACTCTTTTTGTTTTGTTTTGTTTTGTGTCCAAATGAAGATTCTGTCTTCAATCTTTTCCATCCGCTTGTTCTGCTTGTGTTAAGACATTATTTGGCTAGTTTCCTTTGTCATCACAAAGTGTGGGATTTACTACTGATTGTGCTCAGAGGTTCAATGTGATTCAGTAATCAACTACTAAAGCAAAAATCTGACGGGATAGAGCTGCCTTTGGAAAGGAACTGAAAATGTCCCTGCTCCACAGATTTCAAATTGTAGGTGGGTTTCCCTTGATGAAAGCTGAAATGTCCATATGAATATTTTATGGGGTTAGTGGTTACTATAGGTTTGTGTATTATTTCTCACATAGAGAAATGTCTCCTTTAAATAGTCGTCTCATTTTCTTCCCTACTGTATTTTTACCTTTATTGTAAATACCATGTTTGGTAGTTGTTTGAGTATAATATATTAATATCTTAAGAGCTTTTGTTTTGTTTTTAATCTTATAAGTCCACTGGGTTGAATGGCATATATTTTTAAATTTTGGTACAGCAGATTTTTATTTTGCTTTTTGTCATTGAAAAACCTATAAAATATAAGCCATCAAGAAAAATAGGTTTTGTTGTACATTTGTTCTAAGGCAGTCTTTTAGTGAGCACGTTATATGATGAACAATACATTTTGCTTAGGTCTGTCACACTGTTCAGCTGTCCAGGATGATTTCTAAATTTCATCCCTGATTTCTTGTTTCCTAACTTACCCACTTAAGTCTTGGGGGTCAAATGTAGAATGAATAAGTGACTGCCTTATTCTGTTTAATATTTAATTATAGATTTATGGTTATGTGTTGATACTATGAACTGCTACTTTATGGCACAACCAGGAGCTATAATCTTCCATGAATATGATCCATCTGGCCAGTTGTGAACAATTTTAACAATTATAATAGTCTGATATATACGATTAATTATTTGAGTATTATTTAAAAATATCAGCATGGTGGTAATTGAAAATTTCAAAGTGCAACTAAAATATGATTAGGTAAAATACTCTGCCTTTTTTAGAGCTTTTAAGGAGAGGGAAAAATTAGATGTGTGGTTTGGGCTTTGTTCATTTTTTTATGAGAAGGACGATTGAATGTTGTCATCTTGAGCTCATATGGTTATATATCGTAGGCTGACTTCTTTTTCAAGAGAACACTTAAAAAAATTTCTCTGGCATCTAAAATATTTTCTATATTGAGACAATCTTCTATATTTAATTATTTTCCAGGCAAATTTACTTGGAAGCATTGCCTGTCTGGAATATATTTAATTACAATAGAGGGACAGTCTCAATTCTGCTCCTGATTGTGAAGTCTATTGATTAATGCTTCCATTTATAAACATTGTCATTTTTCTCTTAGATTGAAGATTATTCAACCATTATGAAAACCTACACATTTTGATATTTATTTGAAGACATTAGTTTGTTTTTTTTTTTTTTTTGAGAGGGAAAGAGTAGGGGGGAGGGGCAAAGGGAGAGAGGGAGAGAGAATCTTAAGCAGGCTCCATGCCCAGAGCAGAGCCCGACATGGGGCTCAGTCTCAGAACCCTGAGATTATGACTTGAGCTGCAATCAAGAGTTGGATACTTAACCGACCGAGCCACCCAAGACATTGGATCTTAAAAGTGAGAGTGTGTTTGTTAAAAATTAAATTCCTAAAGAGAAAATAGTCTTTAGAAGCAGATAGTATCTCGTATGCCGTAGTATACTTTTTGTACAGTGTAGTATATAATAGGTGCTGAGCAGCATCTTGGTTGTACATTGGTGTCTTTGGATCAAACTAACAAAGTTAGCATTACTGAATATTTCTAGGAGTGGCATTTTTTAAAATTATTATTTATTTATTTATTTTTAAAAATATTTATTTGACAGAGAGACAGAGAGACAGTGAGAGAGGGAACACAAGCAGGGGGAGTGGGGGAGGGAGAAGCAGGCTTCCCGTGAAGCAGGGAGCCCGATGTGGGGCTTGATCCCGGGATTCCGGGATCACAACCTGAGCCGAAGGCAGACGCTTAACTGACTGAGCCACCCAGGCACCTCTAGGAGTGGCAATTTAGATCTACCTACATTAGCAGTTCTACACAAGGATATCTGCACAAGGATATTAATCCTAGCCATCTATAAAGTATTAAGAACTTTGCCCAATGGATTGCCCAAACCTTGAGTGCAATTGACTTTTTAGAATATCTTGGAAGGAATAAAATTTACCCTTATTGAATCCTTATGATATATACCAGTGGCTAGGTATTATCTCATATATTTTGTCAATTAAACTTTGTAGTTCTAAACACTTAGGTGTTGGTGTCTCCACTGATAGGAGATAAGCATGCTAAGGTCAAAGAGGTTAAGTTACATGTTCAATGTCTATGGTACTCAGAGTCAAACCTAGACATCTTTCTTTTCTATTCCTGATATTTAAAATTATTTATTTGAAAAAATGAACTTAACATATTTTGCTCTATGTTACTTGAACTTTAAATTTGATCTCAAAGAGATATGTATCAAATAATTCAGTCACTTTAGATGCCTTTTATTTAAGTACCTTTAAAAGACATAGGCTAGAGCATAGAATGTCCAATGTGAAAAATAATTACTAAATTATATTGGCAGTGATAATAGGCTTTGGTTGATTCATCAGTATTTTTGTTGCAAGTACTTTTCCTTTTCAAACCATCTCTCTCATCAATAAAGCACAGCATTTTTTCCCCCTCTTTAACCTTTAGTTTCATTCCAATGCAGAAATGGGTTTTTACTGTTAAGTAATACCATTTTGTAGCAAAGATGACTATGTAATTAATGTATTTTAAAAGTTAGTTTCACTAATATTATAACTAACAAAAGCCAAATCTTAAAGATTTTTTGTAAGTATGACTTTTTAATGAATCAAAACAACTTACAGTTGTCTGAATGTAGTCATGGTTTTTAGAGATGAAAAAATAAAGTCATAAAATTGTTTGCTTCTGCACCAGAAAATACTGGAAGTTTTGGTAATATTTAAGAATATTGAAAACATATATTAAGTAATTTCAAGGGATTTAAAAAACATTTTGTAAAACTGATTATCTAGTTATGTATAATTTTTATTTTTTTTTAAAAGATTTTATTTATTTGACAGAGACACAGCAAGAGAGGGAACACAAGCAGGGGTAGTGGGAGAGGGAGAAGAAGGCTTCCCGCGGAGCAGGGAGCCCGATGCGGGGCTCGATTCCAGGACCCTGGGAACATGACCTGAGCCGAAGGCAGACGCTTAATGACTGAGCCACCCAGGCGCCCCTCTAGTTATGTATAATTTTTAATCAATTATTGTTAACATTAAGAAAATCATCTTTCACTTACCTTCTTCTAAACTTGGCAACTTTTAATTTATGAGCTAAGGATTTTAAAAATATCTCTAATCTATTGTCTAATTAGCAGTATAATTTTTAAAAAGTAAGAGCATTTTAATATTTCCCTTCTAACTGCCAAAATAAGGAAGACAAATCTCAGAATAAAGGAATAGTTACTAGCAGGAAATCTTATTACAAGACAGATTTTTTCCATTCATTGGTTTTTTTTTTGTTCTATATCATATCATCCCTTTTATCACCGTTTTGCTACCAGCTAATATTTGGTAATAGCTGTATGAGAGGGGCACCTGGGTGGCTCAGTCAGTTAAGCATCTGCCTTCGGCTTAGGTCATGATCCCAGGGTCCTGGAATCAAGTCCTCATTGGACTTCTTGCTCAGCGGGGAGCTTGCTTCTCCCTCTGCTTGTGCTCTGTCTCTAACAAATAAATAAAATCTTAAAAAAAAATAGCTGTTAGATAACCTTAAGAACTTGAAAGGATTTTAGGAATCTCCCAGTCAAACCACTTAATACAATTTATCTTTCTCTATAGAATCACTGACATTCAGCCTCTGCTGTAAGATTTTTAATTGCAACTAGCACTGATATTTGCAAGATAGTCCTTACATAATGTGTCAAAATTGTACCCTAATGCCTAGTACAAAGTAAGGGTTTAGAAAATCATAACAGTTATTATTTATTTAAGGGAAGGGATAATTATGAAGAAACTTTTCCTTATGTTTAGCTGAAATCTGCTTCTTTATAATTTTAGTTCATGGTTCTAGATTTCTTCTAAAGCAACACAAATGAATATTCATATTCCATTTTCACATAATTGTGCTTCAGATAGAAAGATCCTACTACACTAAGCCTCTTTTCTAGGTTAAACATTCCTAACTTCTTGTACTTTCCTAAACACCTTATCATCTAGATTTTCTGCTCTTAGTACAACAGTTACTCATTTTTCTCCTAGGTTATGATGTCTAGAACTGGGTTGCTACCACTTACATAAGGTCCTGCAGTACCCTACAGTGTAGATTATACTAGAACTTTGTCTTCCTTGCTCTGGACATTATATGTCTGATGATGTAACTCATAATTATATGAGTTGTAAGGTATTGTGTATTGGCTCGTATGGAGCTTTTAGCCAGCTCAATTTTATAGATAATTCTTCCCACCTCCTCCCACCCCTGTGAATTGTTCTTCCAGCCTGATATCCCTTATATTGCAATTGTGCAAGTGACATTTTGATAGTATGCGTGTAGATGTTTATATTTATCCCTGTTAAATTTAAATGTTCTGGTTTTAGCCTACTCTCTTCACCTGTCAAATTATTTAAAACACCTAATTTTGTCGGTAAACAAATTGGACATCTTTTATGGTTATGCAATTATCCTGTGTCTGTTTCGTCATCTTAAAGCTGGTATAATAATATTTCACAGGGTAGTTTGGAAGAGTTTAAGTGGAATCACTTATGCATTCATTCTTTTTTTGAGTAATTACTGTGTGTTAAGCGTAAGAGATAAAGCATAATTTGTCATTAACAATATCAAATAAATAAAATGTATGGCCTCTGCCTTCAACTAACTGACATTCCAGTTTGTGATCAATAGTCCCCTTTTTGTTCAATAAAAATGGAGGAATAATTAACAATTCATGTGCTCATTTAAATATATTAATTATAAGGGAATATGTTACATGGCAAATTAGTAATAAAGGTAATAATTGCTATGGAATTTTGAGTGTTGCTTTGTGAAATACTGTAGTAGGGAGCCCACATTGAGTACCAGTGTATAAGGACTTCACCTCTATAACTGAGCATATCAAGATAAAGTCCGGAATTTTCTTAAAATAGGTTCTAGGAAAATAAATAAGCTTTGTTAAATAAGCTATTAAAGTCTATTCATTTTTCAGATAAATGCATTGGAAAAGCCCCATGCTTCATGTTGGAATTTCTCACTGACTTATAGGCTACTTTATTTTCTTTTTCTGCATGTGTCCCATCTCATGTTATCTTTTAATCTTTCTCTTCTAACATGCATCATGTAAATATTGGGCATATTTATTATGGCTAGGTTACTATGTTAATTTTCCAATTATCAATCAAAAGTATCACAAACAGTATATTGTCAGGAACTTTTTTTATTAAAGAAAGAAATAGCCTATAAAAGCCACCCAAAAACTGCTAGAACTGATAAATGAATTCAAATAAAAGGTTACAAAATCAGTCTACAGAAATTTGTTGCATTTCTGTACACCAATAATGAAGCAGCAGAAAGAGAAGTTAAGGAAACAATCCCATTTACAATTGCACCAAAATAATAGGATACCTAATAATAAACCTAACCAAAGAGGTGAAAGACCTGTCTCTGAAAACTGTAAAACAATGATGAAAGAAATTCAAGATGACACAAAGAAATGGAAAGATATTCCATGCTTATGGATTAGAAGAACAAATACTGTTAAGACATCTATACGGCCGAAAGCAATCTAGATGTTCAGTGCAATTCCTATCAAAATACGAAAAGCATTTTTCACAGAACTAGAACAAACAATCCTAGAATTTGTATGGAACCACAAAAGACCCTGAATAGCCAAAGCAATCATGAAAGAACAAAGCTGGAGGTATCACAATTCTTGACTTCAACTTATATTACAAAACAGTGGTAATCAAAACAGTATAGTACTGGCACAAAAATAGACACATAGGTCAGTGGCACAGAACAGAAAACCCAGAAATAAACCCACAATTATATGGTCAATTAATCTTTGACAAAGCAGGAAAGAATATCCAATGGGAAAAAGACAGATTCTTCAACAAATGGTATTGGAAAACTGGACAGCAACATGCAAAAGGAAAAAACTGAGCCACTTTCTTACACCATATATAAAAATGAATTCAAAAGAATGAAAGACCTAAATGTGAGACCTGAAACCATCAAAATCCTAGCAGAGAGCATAAGACAGTAACTTCTCTGACCTCAAAGATTTTTTTCTAGATAAGTCCTCTGAGGCAAGGGAAACAAAAGCAAAAATAAACTATTGGGACTGTATCAAAATAAAAAGCTTCTGCACAGCAAAGGAGGCAAAGAACAAAACTAAGAGGCAACCTCTGGAATGGGAGAAGATATTTGCAAGTGACATATCTAAAAAAGGTTAGTGTCCAAAATATATAAAGAGCTTATAAAAAAAATGGACAGAAGACATGAACAGACATTTTTCCAAAGAAAACATACATATGGCAACAAGCACATGAAAAGATGCTCAACATCACTAATCATGCAAATCAACACTACAATGACATATCACCTTACACCTGTCAAGAATGGCTAAAATCAACAACACAAAAAACAACAGGTGTTAATGAGGATGTGGGGAAAGGGGAACCCTCATGCACTAATGGTGGGAATGCACACTGGTACAGCCACTCTGGAAAATAGTATGGAGGTTCCCCAGAAAGTTTAAAATAGAACTACTTACTCTGTGATCCAGCAGTTGCACTACTGGGTATTTACCCAAAGAATACAAAAACAATTCAGAGGGATTCATACATCCCTATGTTTATAACAGCATTATTTACAATAGCCAAGATATCGAAGCAGCCCAAGTGTCAATCCATTGATGAATGTATAAAGAAGTAGTGTATATATACACATAATATATACAATGGAATATTATTCAGCCATCAAAAAGAATAAAATCTTGCCATTTTCAGTGACATGGATGGAGTTAGAGAGTATAATGCTAAGCGAAATAAGTCAGAGAAAGACAAATGCCATATGATTTCACTCATATGTGATTTAAAAAATAAATGAGGAAAGGGAAAAAGAGAATGAGAGAGAAAGAAAGGGAGGGAGGGAGGAAGGGAGAGAAACCGAGAAACAGACTCTTAACTATAGAGAACAAACTGATGGTACCAGAGGGGAGGTGGGTGGGGGATGGGTGAAATAGGTAATGGGGATTTAGGAGTGCACTTGTCATGATGGGCACCAGATGATTAAAATAAAAACAAGAAAAAGAGAAAAAAGTTGAGAAGAAAAAAGAAAGAGCCTAAAGGTTTCTTTGGAACCTGTCTTTGAACTATATCTGGGTGAAAGTTTTGGACTCTTAGTTTGGTCTTTCTGGTACTAAGTGTTAATTGAAGTAACAGGTTCCCAGTATTTGTGAAACCTGTATTTAAATTCAGCTCAGTATTTACTCAACAATTATTATGTATCAGGCATTGTGTTGATATCTTTCATGTATTTCATAACTAAATTATTTTTTTAATTTTTTAATTTAAAAATTATTTTTAATAATGAACCAAAGTACCATTTTTATTTGGTCAAAGTAGAAAAAAATAAAATTGTCTATGAAAGCTTTAGGAGGATGTGCGTGGAAGATGTGTCTGAGGTATACTCAGGGATGGATAGAATAGATTATGTGAGATGTAGGATTGAGTTATGGTATAAAGAATCTTTAGATAATCAACTCTTCCTTTGAAATCGTAGTACTGATGGGGGGGATATACTGGGTTTAGGAAGAGAAGAAAAACTTCTGACCATACCTCCTACAATAACTTTATTTTGTGTTGGCTTAGTGCTTAATTTGTTTGGTGTATCCATAGAGAAAACAGCATTTTAAAATGTCATTTCTTTGGTGAACAATAAAATATTAGAAATGAGATTTGTAAAATTTCTTGTTCCTGGATATCAAAGAGTAAATTCTTTTACCTTCTCCCACAGAATCTCTCCAAAACTCTATAGTTTTTCCTCTCAGGTTGGGGGAATAGGGAGGAAATCAATATATAGTGGATAAGCGAAGTAAATGATATTAGAGACCTGGAGTTTTATTTTGTATTCTTCCAAACTACCAAACCTATAATTTTATAGTTTATTTTCTATGAAAGATGAATACATTATTTTATTGCTTTCCTTGACTTATGACCAAGCTTAATTAAAATATTTGTAAAGCACATTGAGATCTATGGATAAAAGAGTATAGATACTATAAATAAATAAACATAATTCTAAATGTGGTTAATAATTACTGAGAACAGTCCATTTTTTCTGTTTCATAGTAATTAAAAATCAAACACAATAGGTGGAAAAAATATGAATGAATACAATGACATTAAATTTAGCATGGAAAGGCCTTACATAAGTAGTTTCCTGAACTATGAATGTAATCTCTGTCTTTTGGATCACTGTTACCAATAAGTTGGAAGTTATTAGATGTTCTTGACACAAGTCAGAAGGTTGTTACATGGTCCTTTTTCTGGCTGGATCTATTTAATGCTACTTGTCAAATTTAGATGGTTAAGGAATGGAGCAGATAAAACTCAAATTAAGGCTACTTCAAGGTGAGTGTAAGTTCTTGTTTGTATAAAATCTGTAATGGGATTCTCTTAAATCATCAGTTTATATTTTATTTCTCAAGCAGCGTTTGGCATATTATAGCCTGGCATAATTGTGTTTCAATGCACAAGGTAGTAGGAATAGTAAAATTTCAATATTACAGTCATGAGTTTTAAGATATGTAGGTTGTAGGCACGGAGCCAGATTGTGAGAGAAATCACATCAAGTCTCGGCACAGAAAAGCAACGGTGCCTGAGGATGTGTGATTTTCTGACATCACCTATCAGGTTTTCCCATTTAGTTTCCTTCTTGAGAGAAGTGACACATTTTCCCAGAGAGGCAAGCAATGGCAAACCTTCACATGTAAGGTCAGACACTATCAGCATGGGGCTAATTTGACTTAAACTTGGAGGAGAGTTTTTGTCACATGGACACATGGACATGTGGGACATGGGCTAGATGGATGGAAGTTGTAGAACTTGATTATTTAGTTCTTGGTTTGCCATTAACTCTGTGTGTGTGTGTGTGTGTGTGTGTGTGTGTGTGTGTGTGTGTGTGTGGTAGAATATACACGACATTTAAACTTACCATTTTAACCATTTTTAAGTGTATATAGTTCAGTGGTACCAAGTACATTCCCATTGTTTCATAACCATTGCCACCACCCATCTCCAGAATTTTTTCATCCCCACAAGCTGAAACTCCATACTCATTACACAATAACTCCTTCTTAGCCCCTTACCCCAGGCCCTGGCAACCACCATTCTCCTTTTGGTCTATGAATTTAACTACTAGTCTAGATACTTCATGTAAGTGGAGTCCTACAGTGTTTGTCTTTTTGTGGCTGGATTTTTTTCACTTAACATAGCATCTTCCAGGTTTATTCTTGTAACTTGTAACAGAATTTTATTTCTTTTAAAGACTGAGTAATATCCCATGATAGGTATATACTACATTTTGTTTACATGTTCATTTATAGATGGACACTTGACTTGGATTGCTTCTACCTTTTGATACTATGTACTTTTTTAAAAAACTATTTTTTAGAGCAGTTTAGGTTTACAATAAAATTGGGAGAAAGGTACAGAGATTTTTCATACATCTCCCACCCCCACACATGCATAGCCTCCCCCATTATCAACATCACTCACCAGAATGGTCCATTTTTAAACTCTCAATATGAACTTACATTGACACATCACATTTACCCAAAGTCCATAGTTTACCTGAGGGTTCACTCTTGATGTTGTACATTCAGTGGGTTTGGACGAATGTACAAAGACATATTATCCTTCAACATAATATCATACTGAGTATTTTCTTTGTTCTAAAAATCTTCTGTGCTCTACCTATTCATCACCCCTGGCAACCACTGATCTTTTTATTGCCTCCATAGTTTTGCCTTTTCCAGAATGTCATATAGTTGGAATCATACAGTATTCAGCCTTTTCAGATTGGCTTCCTTCACTTAGTAATATGCATTTAAGTTTCCTTCATGTTTTTACATGGTTTGATAGCTCATTTCTTTTTAGTGCTGAATAATACTCCATTGTCTTGATGTACTACCATTTATTTATCTGTTCAAGATTTTGGCAATTTTGAATAAAGCTGTTTTAAACATTTGTAGTTTTTTGTGTAGACATAAGTTTTTATTTTTTTTTAAGATTTTATATGTTTATGTGAGAGAGAGCAGAGTGAGAGAGAGAGAGCACAAGCTGGGGGGAGGAGCGGAGGGAGAGGGAGAAGGAGATTCCCCGATGAGCAGGGAGCTTGATGCAGGGCTCAATCCCAGGACTTTGGGATCATGACCTGAGCTGAAGGCAGACGCTTGCTTAACTGACTGAGCCACCCAGGTGCCCCGACATAAGTCTTTAACTCCTTTGAGTAAATATCAAGGAGTGTGATTGTTGGATCACATTATAAGTATGTTTAGTTTCATAAGAAACTAAACCTCACTATCTTCCAAAGTGGCTGTACCATTTTGCCTTCCTGCCAGCAATGAGTGAAGTTCCCATTGCTCCACATCCTCACCAGCATTTGGTGTTGTCAGTGTTTTGAATTTTGACCATTCTAATAGGTATGTGGTGGTATCTCACTCTTGTTTTAGTTTTCATTTCCCTGATGACATATGATGTGGAGCATCTTTTCATTTGCTTATTTTTCATTTGTATATCTTCTTTGGTGAGGTGTCTTTTAAGGTCTTTGGCCTATTCATCAAGTTTTGTCTTACTCTTGGGTTTTAAGAGTTCTTTGTATATTTTGGATAAGAGTTCTTTATCGGATGTGTCTTTTGCAAATATTTATTCCTGATCTGTGACTTGTCTTCTGATTTTCTTAATACTGTTTTTTACAGAGCAGAAGTTGTTCATTTTAATGAATTCTAGCTTAACAATTATTTCTTTCATGGATTGTGTTTTGGTGTTGTATCTAAAAAGGTATCACCATACCCAACTTGATCTAGGTTTTCTCCTGTTATTTTGTAGGAGTTTTATAATTTTGCATTTTACATTTAGGTCTGTGATAATGTTGAATTAATTTTTGTGAAGGGCATAAAGTCTGTGTCTAGATTCATTTAGTTATTGCATGTGGATGTCCAGTTGTTCCAGCACCATTTGTTGGAGAGACTGTCTTTGCTGTATTATATTGCCCTTGCTCCTTTGTCAAAGATCAGTGCCATTTACTTTTAGCATTCATTTGTTTATGGTAGAAAAGCATTTGGGATTTTGATAAGAACTAGTTTACAAGATCAAATATGGTTTTGCTAATGTCCATTCCTGATCACTGAAGATTTTACTCGTTCAGAAAAGGTGAGAGCCTCTGATGTGTACCATGCTAGGGGCTGCAGGTACAGTGGCTACACACAAACATGATTCCAGCCATCACAGAGATTAAGTGTAGCAGGGGAAGTAGACACTAACTACTTAAATAATTCCATGATTAAATGTAAAATTAGAACTGTAATAAGCATTATAGGGAAGTGATACACAATATCATGATAAATTTGAGGGCATTTCACCAGTGGTTTTTAGGGGTGGATTAAGAATCAATCAGGAGAAGGAGGGTGAAGGAATGTTCTAGGCAGAGGAAACAATGTGTAGAAAGGCTTTTTTGCTCATGCAAGGAAACAAGAGCAGCCCAGGTGACCTGGAGGGCATGAGCATGGTATAACTCGTAAAAACATATACAAATCTCACACACTGTAATAGGAGTTTTAGTCTGTATGCTGAGAGCAATGAGAAGCCTTTGATACGTTTTAATTTAAAAAAGGGCTCAATAGATTAAGTTGAAGTGACCAGACTTTAGTTTTTAAAAGATCTCAGGAGGAGTATGTTAAATGGAGAAGGGTGGGTGGGGTAAAAATTGAATCCAGACAGTTCAATAAAGAGACTTTTGCAATTCTTATGGCAAAAAGTAATGAGTGGGATGATAGCAGCAGAAATGAAGAGAAATTTAAGTTTGAGAAAAGGTAGAGAATTAATGGGATATTGTGATGGATTGGGCATGGAGAAAGGTGTTAAGGATAACTCGTAGATTATATAAATTATACAACAGAACCATAATGGTCCTTTATTGAAGAAGTGCATGGGATGAGGAAACGGTGGAAGCCAAAAAGGTAATTCTTGAGAAATTTGGTTGTGAAGTGGGTTAGTGTGAAGACATTAGACTGTAGCCATGGGAAAATGTAGGGTCTAAAGAAGGTTTCTGTTCTTTGTTTTGTTCTTGAGATGTGAGAAACTTGAACATATTTAAAAGCCAGTGAAGAGACCTGCTAGTTGTGGGGGAGAGGTGGAATATAGGTGGGAAAGAAGGGATAATAGATAATATAATAAGTCTATGAAAGGGGTATACTGGGGATGGGCAGGAGAGAAGGATCTCAAATAGTCATGGGCAGGGAAGACGGTCCAAAATAGTCATGTGGAGGGAATGGTTGCCTTTAGATAATGAGAGGGGAAAAGAAAAGAAAATAGTATGGGTGCAGTTTTAAGTAGACAAGAAACACAAATCAGCAAGCACTGACAATTCCAAAGTCAATTATTAAAGTTGCTAGATTTTCCATATCTGTTTTCTATTATGTATGCCATTTATAGACAGTCTTGACAAGAGAAATTGACCAGTACTTTAGAGTTAAAATGTCCTTATTCTTTGTCAGCTATAATGCTGTCTTTCAAGTAACCTGCTAATCCAGATGAAATTAAGAGTTTATGGTAGAATAACATATCCTCATTAAATTTAAACTCTACCTCTAAAAGTTTGATTTTTTTTAACTAGTAAGTGTATTTATTTTGTTATTATTTGCAATGTGCTATGTGCGTGCATGTGTGTGTGTATGGGTGTTTGTGAAAATCACATCTTCTAAATTTATATAAAGCTGTTAAATGTGCATTTTGTAAATTTTTGATAGATACTTGCTTCCTGTAGCACAGTAATGTTTGAGGGTGGGGAAGAGGTCACATCCATTCTCTTATCTTCCGACTGGTGAAAAATCATATTTTAGTTCAAAGCTGTTCAAGTAAGTCCTTGCTCCGTTTTCCCACCCTGTCTTCAGTGATATTATTTGGAGTCAGCAATCAATGGATTCCATCCCTCTGAGACTTGCTTAACCTACAGCCGCTGATATAATACAGGCAAGAGCTTGTTACTTTATCTGAATTGTCCATCGCTACCTTAATGAGTGAAATGGTTAAGTAGAGGAGGGGGCGAGTCTTAAGGAATGTGTGTACCATTTGAGCTGAATATCTCAGTGTATGTAGAGAGAGGGAGGGTGAGAGAGAAATCCACTTACATCACTAGAACTGCATTGAGTGTGAGCCTTGCAGGTTAAGAGACAGACTACAGTGTCTTGCTTTCTGCAGGAAGCAGCAATGCCGTTTGTTCCCTAAGAGGAATTTTTTATTTAGAAAAGGAAGCTTTCTCTCTACCCAGGAAATGGCTTTCCTTGTGCGTTGCTATGCCAACTGCCTGCAGCCATGGTCCTCCAAAGTAAGCACAATAATGTAATTATATTGGTGTATTGCATTCAGACTCATGATTCTCGAGATTGTGTGTGTGCATGTGTTGTGTTTCTGTTAGTGACTCTCTTGCTAGCAGTCATGCTTGTGTTGACTGTGAGGGACAGACATCATTAAATTAAATGTCCATCAGTGTCATGCTGCTAAGATTAATTGTGCAAACTTGGTTAGTGGAGTGGGACAGAGATCACTGGTCACCACTCTGTCAGCATCATTAGCAGCTAGGGAGGAGGTCCCGATTCACATGCTCTGCCCTGATTTTTTTCTTTCTTTCTTTTCCTTTTTTCTTTTTTCCTTGGTTGGAGGGGTCCGTATGTGTGATTGCAAATGAAACAAGAGTATTAACAATGCTTGGCTGAATGCTAGAGACTGGTTCTTATACCACCCTGACTAATATAATTCTGTATTAAGCCTTTTTGAGGGGAGTCTGTGTGCAGTCAGCCATTTTAGCTTTTTTTTTTTCTTCTTTTCTTTTGCCTCTTGCTCTTCAATCTCAGAAATGATCTTGTTCTCTTGGAAGAGTGAGAGCTGTATAAGGTTTCCTCTGTCTTGTCATAGCCTAAGGTGTTTAGAGTTTCAGTGTTATAAAAATGGAGACGAACACTGTTGTTCGGATTCCTTTTCTGGTCTACAAGTGTGAGAGGTTTTTTAAGCTCACCAGTAGTGACACTTTCAGCTGCAGCTTGGTTTCCTCCTCTCTTTTTTTTTTTTTCTTTTTCTTTTTTAATTTAATGCTGTAGAGGGTGACTTGCCATCCATGAGAGATTGGTACATGATGTGTAAATTCAGTTCAGCATATGTTTCTTCATTATGAAACCACTAGCAATCCCAGCTAACCATGGAGTTATGGGCCAGCAGGAGAAACATTCAGTAAGTATCGCAAATGCTGCTTGTGCTTTAAAAGCACGTCAGAGAGAATTGCTTTAAAATGGGAATTATTGCTGCTTCTATTCAGGGAAAACAGGTTTTTTAGAGGGTGTGATATAGTGTGCTTGGAGGAGGGAGGGTAAGTTATGGCTGGCTCGTGCTTCCAATTTTGTTGTAATTTTTAAAAATTTTAAACAAGATCAATTCATTTAAGGCAAAATAATTGCCTTAAATTTCTGTCATCAGAAATGAGAACTAGACAATTCAGCTTTAAGACTCAGAGAGTTTTTTTAAAAAATGTTTTTTATAGTTGAATTTAATGAGAGATCACGAAAAGGGTTATTGGGAACAGACGTCTGGTAAGGAATTCACATGTAGGTTTGAGGGAGGGAGGGAGAGCTCTGGGTATTGATTTGGTAATAAAACGTTTGGTCAGTGGGACTCGTCTGACTTCTTAACGTGCATTAATAGGTGATAAAAACAGAGAATAATTTTTTTAATGCCACAAGTATTGCTTCTTTATAATTGATCCCATGAGTCAGCTATGCATTTGTCATGCTGAAATCCCACAGGCAGCTACTGCTGTTTGTGGGAAACACTTTTCTATGGTTAACACCAAGTCTGAGCCTCCTGTTTCAGGAATGGGAGTGCTACTTTTATGTCACCGTGTTGGAAGTTTTCTGCCATCACACGAAGTCATATTTTTATCTCTCTCTCTCTCTCTCTCTCTATTTTTTAAATTCCCCAAATGAAAATGTATAAATTTAGGCGGCTTATAGAGTAGTCTAAAGTATTTTTGAATTGCCTATTTTTATACCCTAGCATATAGAAAGTATTCTATTAGGGTGTAGGAATTATCTTTTATGTATTCTAAAAAGGATAATATGTTAAACTGCAAAAATGGAGATAGATCACTAAGGCTTTGAAAATTTATAGAGAGGAGGCCATGAATTTAGAATATTTAGATGCTTAGGTTTATGGGTATAGTTTGGTTTTGTTCATCCTTATGAACAAAATTGTAAATTAAATCCAAGAGATTTTCGTTGAGAAAGTGACTCTGAAGGCACTATCTCACTCTTTCCAGTGAACCACAGGATGCTCTTAGGGCACTATCTCTGGTGGAAACATGTTATGATGCTGTGCTTAGAGCCCAGCCCCTTCATAATGAAATCCTAATGGTACCTCACTAATTAAATCTCTTTGGGTCAGATCCAGGAAAAGACCAGCCTTATACTTAATTTCACTAATAGGAAAGGTTGTTACAGAAAAGTTCTACTGTAGTTTGATTTTCTTAACAGGGCCTTTGAAATTAAGCTCCTCTGTAGTCATGGTCCCTCCAGGTAAAAGTGAGAATATTACTTAAGACTACTTGAGGAACCTTTGAAGGAAAGTTTAAACTACAGGTTCCTTGTCTACCTTTTTCATATAGCCTTTCTCAAAATGCAGGGAGGGGGTATTTAAATTAATAATATAATTTTAGTGAACAAGGAAAATTGTTAAAGTTATTTACTGGTGGTGGCGGTGGGTGGAGTATTACTAGATTTGTGACAACAAGATCACTTGGGACAGATAACACCAAAGAGTGGGTAAGCTGCAGCACCTAGTATACTATTCTGTAAGCATGTTTGTTTCCTGACAAGTGCTTTATGTATATTTTACTGAAATTTAGGGTAACGCTATGACAAAAGTCACTGCAGCCATAAAATAGCCTTGAATCAAGCAATTTCTAAAAAACATGTGAGTGGTATTTCCCATGATACTTTTACAAGTTGCAATACTAGAACTGGCCATCATAGATCATCACGTGCGGCAGAGCTGGTAGCCTATGGTGTCAAGATCTTGCTCTGTACTCGTTGATGAGTTTTTTGGTTATCTAGGCTTTGCTGTATAATGAGCAGACCTTTAAGATTTTAATTTACAAGGAGTTGCATAGGAGAATAATTACTCTGGCTCTCACATAACAGGTGACTCAGTAAACTGCTGAGCAAAAATTAGTGAGAATGCCCCTCTTTTGACCTATGAGGCTTTATGAGAATAATGTCAGAGCTCATTTTAAATGAGAAAAATCTAGTAAATTCATGTATACTTCCGTTTTTGCTTCTACAAAAGTTGCAGCTTCTTTTTTCTTATTATGTTACGTTAATTACCATGCATTACATCATTAGTTTTTGATGTAGTGTTCCATGGTTCATTGTTTGCATATAACACCCAGTGATCCATTCAATACGTGCCCTCCTTAATACCCATCACCAGGCTGACCCATCCCCCCACCTTCCTCCCCCCCAGAACCCTCAGTTTGTTTCTCAGAGTCCATAGTCTCTCATGGTTCGTCTCCCCCTCCGATCCCCCCCCCTTCATTTTTCCCTCCCTACTATCTTTTTTTTTTTTAACATATAATATATTATTTGTTTCAGGGGTACAGGTCTGTGATTCATCAGTCTTACACAATTCACAGTGCTCACCATAGCACATACCCTCCCCAATGTCTGTCACCCAGCCACCCCATCCCTCCCACCCCCCACCACTCCAGCAACCCTCAGTTTGTTTCCTGAGATTAAGAATTGCTCATATCAGTGAGATCATATGATACATGTCTTTCTCTGATTGACTTATTTTGCTTAGCATAGTACCCTCTAGTTCTATCCACATCGTTGCAAATGGCAAGATTTCATTCCTTTTGATGGCTGCATAATATTCCATTGTATATGTATACACCACATCTTAGGGTTGCGGCCCTTTAAGTGGCTTCGCTTCTTTGACAATAGAAGGCAGTGAGAAACTAAAAAGCAAAAATGTTAAATTGGGTGCTTTTAAAAGAGCCGTGATTGGGCACTAGTAGTAAACTCACTTATTCTGCTTTGTCAGGATTTTTCAGATCTTATGGGCTTTTATTCTTTATTTCTGGCTAATTCAGCGCATATCTCAGTTCCTGGCACATAGTAGGTGCACAATTAGTACTGTTGAATTTGTCATTTAATTGTATTTTTGGATTAATGAAGTCTCATTTAACCCTCTAAACTAGTAAATTTCACATATTTTTATTACATCTCCTCCCTGTCCCAGTTCTAGATAGTCGGTTGATAACACTGAGATGAGAATACCTGTTGTGTCACTGACAATGTACCTGGCACTGGGCTATAGCCTTACAGTCATCTAGTGCCTTCAGTTAGTCTTCAGAGGGATCTTCTGGTTTTGTGAATTTTGAAAATAAGATGCATTTTAAAAATGTATGATAAAACTGCACTTTCCAAAAGACTACTGTTGAGCACTAGTTGAACAGACTGTGAATAGATATTTCATGAAAAAAGTTTTAAAAGCTCAGTAAGTTGGGGAAAGCCTTAGGATGGCATTAAAGGCATCATTACTCTGTTTACCAACTGTTTTTTAACCTGCCTCTCCCCTTTTTGCCTGCCTCGGGTTATCTAATGGGAAGGGTGTTCCTTGAGCGTTCTTTTAAAAGTTCCGCGCTATACGGTAACTTTGAATCTTTGCAGATTTTTAAATGAATTCCTTAAAATAAATCAACTTAATACTTGTAATAATATCCCTTATTCAATAATCCCTTTTCCAGTTGTGCATTTTTCTAGAAATTACTGGTATAAGTAGTGAGCTGTACTTAACGGTAGATAAAACCTCAGTCATGATTGAATAATAATTTTAAAAAGTGGTGTACATAAGAAAACGCTTTACTTAAATGCATGGAATAAATCAAAATAGCTGTTGTTTATTGAGCACTTATTGTATGACAGGAACTGAATATTATCTGACTTAATTATTACAACAACCCACTAAAGAAAGGTGTATTGTCACCTTTTTAGAGGTAATGAAACTGAGGCTTAGCAGGACAAAAATAAACTTTTCCAATGTCTATTAAGTGGTGGAGCCATCATGGGCCAGGTTTGTCTGGTTTCATAGCCCTGCTTTAACCACAAACCTATACTACTTCTCTTTAGAGTACATTAGGTGTGTAGACTCCATCATTATGAGAGCTGGTATTAATCAGTGGAATACGTAACTTGAAAAAAATGTTTGCTTTTCTCCTGCTACTCTTTTTCCTGGTGTTTGTGACATTCCAAGCACTGTCAACATAAAAAAGCAACAATGTCATGATCAAAATTATTGTATAAAACTTTCATAAAAGTAGTTTTATAAAGCTACTTATTACTTTGTGCAATTTTGATGTTATCTTGAGACTTGAGTTGGGATGATCAGGAATAGATGGCATTTAGCTCAGTTCCTTCCTCTTTCTGCTTTTCTGTGTTTGGCCTTATCACACACATACCTTTTTATTTTTGCTGCTTAACCCTTTAAACATAACCTTCATGCCTCAACTTCCGCCATTCCCTTTGTAACTTGTGACAGACTGACCTTGGCCACTTGTGCTTCATTAGAAGCACTGAGTCTTGCTGTTTCTTCTACCCTGTTTGTGCTTTAATGAAGTCTGCATCTATCATGGAAGCCAACTTGAATTCGTGATCGCCTCTCAGAAGTCCATACTGGTCATGGTTCTTTTGTAGCCATAAATATAAATTTCATTATTTCATTAGCCCTAACTAAGAAGGGTCTAATGTAGCTTAACCATACGTCTAAATTCCTGTTGGTCACTAAAGCCCTCTATAATCTACCTTCTCTTCCTTCTGAACATATTCCCCCCCCATTATGACTTTTTTATTTAGGACAAGATGATCTGATTACAAATCCTTCAGATTCATTTTCTTTTCCTATTTCTCAGAATGCAATGCTCTTTGCTTGACTTTCACTTGCTCCTTGTCTCTTTATATTCATCTCTGCTTTTTCTGAATAATGATTTAGTGGCACCTAATATGTAATGCTTAATTTTATTTATTCTAACCAGTGTTTGTAAATTGGTTTATTTACAGTTAGATGAGAGATCATATCTTGAATTAATTCTTCACTTTCCTTATACCATGTATTAAGGATATAGTTGCAATTTGGAATTGTTAACTGTTAAAAGTACAGTACAGAAAAGGAAGAATAACATGTGAGGGTCCGAGGCAGGAAGATATAGAAGCATATGAGGAATCAGAAGGTTAGGAAAATCAATGAGATCATCACTGTTGGAATGGATTATATTAGAGAGTAGGTCAATACAGGTGATGGAGAGGAAGATATTAGGATACCTGACAAATAATGACTATAATTTGAAGATCCAGCAAAGGAGTGTGACCTCCTCTTCATCCCCACCTCCCAAAGCACCCCCTCTATCTTTAACTAAAATAGATTTAAGAAAACTCAATTTTTAAGAAATTACTTTTTTCCTACCATGACAATTTGACCTTGTCTGTAAACACTGAGTAGAGTATCTCTTTAATATAATTTGATTGATACATTTTCCTTAGCAATGTAGAAAATAACATTAATTATGGATGTTAGGTTATGCGTCTTTTGGGTTAAGGCTCCACCTTTTCTTTATCTGATCTTTTTTTCATCTATTATGACAGATATATTTCCTGAGATGAAATAAACTCATCTCTTGGGGAGGTTTTTCACTGTGCTAGCTAGCAAAGAGGCCTGAGAGGAAGCAATATCCTATTGTTTTATTCAAGGACAAGGTCATCTTGTCTTGGATTTGGGCCAAGAAACCCTAGCAATAAATAATAGATCTTTTTACCCTGTTAGAAGTGAAGAAATCTATTTTAGAAACTTGCAGTGTATTGCAAGCACTACTTATATGTGTGATATTGAAAAAAGCTCCATCTCATTGTGGAATATATTAAAGAAAAATCCTTACTTTTAGTCAAGAGAAGAACCATACTTCCCATCCTTGCTTTTAAATATTGTTTAATAATTTAATAACAGTCCATTTAAAAAATAGACTGTATAAAAAGTAAATCAATTAAGATTAGTGAAAAGAGAATGATCAACTTTAAAAAAAAAGAAGAGAATGTTTAAAATGCATCATTAGAAGCGCAATTATTTCTTCTCCTTTAACTGTTTAACCATAGTAAGATCACTAATTGTAATTTTCCCTTCTGATTTAAAATATCATATTTTATATGTTTGAAATACTGATACTTAATTTGCACCAAAATAAATGCCCTGTAAATTTGGTCATGTAGCTATAAATATTCCTGAAATATAACCTGAAATTTCTTCAGTCCATTTCCTTGATATTAGGTCTGACAACACTCTTAAATATTTTATTCGGGTAATCTGTTTAAGAATCCCTCCAGAGTGATTGTGCAGTTTTCTTCATTTTCCTATGTTTAATAATAGTCACATAAAATTATTTTTATTTAATTTAAATCCCTAATGAAGTATGTTTTAATGCCTACTTTATGTACTTAGTAAAAAGAAAAAGAATAATTTAGTACCATCTCATCTTTGGCAGTCTTTTGTAAACTTTGAAAAACTTCACCTATTTAGATCAATGACCATTTTATCATTATCCACATATTTTATTTGGATTGTGGTTTGGTTATGAACTTTTTTTAAAAAGGTTTTAAAAACAAAAGAACATGAATGTCTGGATGTATATAGAGATACACCTGTGTGTGTGTGTTTGTGTGTGTTTTAAAGGAAAGTTTGTAAATGTGTCCTTCAGATCCCTGTTAATTTCCTTGTTCTAAGATCTTTACTCTCTCTGACCTTATTTTTCTTCATCATTAAGAAATGAAATTTATTTTTGAAGACCTGACATATGCTTGTGATTATTTCCATTTACAGTATTAAAATGCCAGTGCTATTAGTACTGACATAGGAGTCACACAGGACTGGTTAAATATTGTGCCCATTTTTTTGGAACACAGATGAGAAGCATGTACAAAAGCATACAGGAGAACATAAATATACATTTGTACTCCAAAGCACATAAAGAAATGATGTAACAGAATACACTCACAAAAGCGTTGTGCATCATACAGGTAGTCCTCTTAAGCCCTTGGTCTCTGCCCTTGCCCTTTCTGTTAGTAGAGAAACACCTTGCCACCTAGAACTAGTCAGTTGTCAACCTCTGCCATTTCTTCTTATTAATTGAACCTGTAGCATAGGCCTTTTATGCTAGTTATGTTGTATTCTCTCTCTCTCATATATACTTAGTGTGTGTGTATGATACATGATCTTAATTGTACAGTCTATGATATGTGTCATATCTGCATAACTTACCAGTCAACCCCTTATCTATGTTTCTTTTGTATATTAAGTCACTATATAAATATTCCCTGTGCACCTCAGATCTCTTCATTCCATATCAGTACACCAGATCACACTGCATGTTCATTATAAAGGCTGTTCTCAGAGGTGTCTTAGTTATGGATTAACCTTACATTTGTTGATTGATAAAGTGATAGTCTGAAAACACTTTCAGACTAAAGTATATATTCTTTTTTTGTGAACTCTACGGAAATACATGATTGGCTTATATATTGACTTGGATTGATTATAAAATGAAATACCCCTATTTCATTTCATTTCATTTTATTCATATATATATGCATTATATATATAATGAGTGTATTTCATGCATATGTGTTTGTGTAAAATAATTAAAAATAGCCCATAATCTCATTTCTAATTTAGGTACATAGAAAAAGCTAGAATTTAATATTCTGCACGGTTTATTTTATTGGTAAAAGCTAATTTTAATTAGAGAACTTAAAAATACAGATTATGATGGGAGCACCTCATAATGAATTATTTCCTGTAGGTCAACTTTTCACTGTTTAAGTGCTAGTACACAACTTCATTGAGCCTTTCATAATAAACGGAGACAAACATGGCTATTAAAAAAGCTATAGAGTTGTAATCTTGATTGTCTCTGTTCTAGAGAAACAGAATGGGTTCAACTAGACATTTCTACTCTCTGAATGATTTTGAATAAATGAAAGCACTCTTTTTTTTTTTCTCTCTCTCTCAGTAATCAGTTAAAATTTGGAGTTAAGTGGGGATATTGTGACATGTAGTCTTTCTGGGTTTTATGGAACTGAGAAGTACATAGCACTTTTACTATTAGTGACAAAGAAGATTGCTTGGAGTTACCAATAAGGGTTTAGAAAGTTCACTGGGCTTGTAGTGGCTGGGCAAGGGGGAGCCAGGGGAGGTTGGCAGAAGTTGAGTGATGAGTACAATTTACAACCTAGGTTTCTAGTGATTGAGATGTGAAGGCTGAAATTAACTTTTTCTTTATGGCTAATTAATCTCATACTTACTTGTTTTCTTAAAATACACTTTTCTTCATATTAAGTGGCAATTAAAAATAGGCATTTTATATTATATTTGTATTATATTAATGTATAAAGTTTCCTATTTCTTGTTTGAATTAATTCCATTTGTGGAAACAATCAAATGTCAAAATTATACTACTTTAGAGATAACATTTACCTAAATATAAAAATTATTTAAAATTATTTTAGAAGGGATACCCCCTGAATAGGTCAACTAATTTTTGGTGCTTGTTTGCTTTGTGTTATGGTTATTCAGGTGGCAGTTTAACCTGTGGCTTGTCTGCATTATTAGTTTTGTGCATAATTTATAATTTAAAAAATACATAACTTACATGTTCATTGAAGAGAAAACAAGTGAAGACAAGGACAGAAAAAGAATCAGAGTTTACTAGTCAGACAAAACCATTGGTAACATTTTAATACGTATCTTCTTATTACAGACATATCATATTATACCATAGTATAAAATCTGGTAATAGCATTTGTTCTAGACTTTCCTTCTCCCCAAAATATATGTAGAAAATATATTTAAGGATAACTGATTTAAGAGACACACTGTAACTTGTATGAAGCTTCTATCCGAAGCTGCTTTGTCTACTTTATAGTTTCAAAGTTTGCCATATATTAAATATTGATATATAATGTAATATGTATTCTATATAGTATTTTACATTTTGAGGGAAAAGTTATTTACTTAGAGCTTCTTTAGGTAGTGTTCAAATTCCATCCCAAATATGGAAGATAAAAAATGCAAAATGTGATTTTAATAAAGCTTACTGTATTCATATCATTGTGCTTTTCTTGAAGTTTATGGAAAAGTTTAAGATATTGGAAGTCAATATTAAAATGTCAAAAGAAGAAAGAAGTGAGCTTTCAGATGGCTTAGCTAAAGAAAATACACAAAAACCTGTGAAGGCAGGCCTGCCCTCCTCCCTTTCCACTGTGTATCATGTCTTTTATCACTTGAGACCTTTTGTGTTCCTTTTAGTTGGGCATGTTCCCAGATTTCTTTACCCTTCTTTATCCTGTTTGTCTATTGTCCCCCTGAAAAAAATTAACAACTTGGTATAAATAAGATTTAAAGCCTGTGTTTTGAAGAAAAACATCACAAAAGTTGACAGTAGTGATAATAAATGAAAGCTTACTTTTGCTCTAGAAAAAGAGATATGGATAACTTAAATATCTCTCAGTTTTTTCTTAGGGCAAGACCACTTAAGCTCTCTCTTCGAATAGAAGAGGAGAATATAGATTGTAGTTCTCAAATAATAGAAGTGTTTTCAGTGTTAACTGAATAAAATGTCAAAATAAGAAAACATTTAATGTTTTCTTGTGGGTTTTATCCAGATTTCTATCAAAGAGATTGAAAAATAATGGTTTGAAAATTTTGCGTCTGGTTGCATATATTTAAATGCTTGGGTGAGCAGGATTGACAAAAAATACATAGGAGTGCACAAGCAGGAATGTCACGTATAATTTGAGTAGTCTACAAAGAAGGAAATAGGACCTGAGCTGTGCCACAAATAAAGGCAAGAGATAAGCAAGATGTGAAGAAAAAAGGAAATGGGAGGAATGTTTGCAAGGCAAACAGAATGAGCTAAAGCACTGAATCAAAAGTGTTCATGCACAGTCAAGGAACAGTGAGTATAGATCAGCTCGGCCGAGGTGGAGGGTCGGCCAGAGGTACACATGTTGATGAGAGAGGGCTCAGACTGTAAAACCCTTTGAACGGCAGGTCAAAGAGTTTTGGCCCAATGCTGTGGATTCAGGTATTAATTAGAAAGCCATTAATGGTAGAATATAGTGAAAAGTGTGATGTGGCCAGGGTACCACCTGGGATTGTAATATTCATGAGTTAGCTTTCTGAAGTATGGGCTTTGTTTTAAGTGTTTCTTCAGGGTAGCTAGTAGACAAACCATTTCTATCGATCTGGACATAGTTGACTAATCATTTCTTCTAATTATATTAGGTAAGCAGGTGGGATGGATCAAGAATTCCCTAACATTATTTTCTTTAAAAATTTGTGTATATTTTAATGAAAATGTAATTTTTTATCAAATCTAAGACACCATTGACTGATTCACCTTGCTATAAATAACCCAGTATTTTCTTTTCATTGATTTTCAGATGGATCCCAATTTCAAAGATGTTAAAATAAAAAAATAGTGTATCTTAGAATCAGTGAAATATGGTCTTAGTATACTACTTAGTATAGTTTTGTTTAATAACATTTGTATATTACAATAATAGTGTACATATAGTTGTGGAACTAGATACACAAAGTCACTGGTTTTGGGAAAATGTATTCTATATTTGGTCTTGATTATTTGTGAATGAGACTTCACTTCTGTCTCAAGAGTTGCTCACAGAAGAGTAGCAGGAGAGACACCTGCTGACATGTGTATTAGTGTTATGTATGGGGCCTGGTGGAGGAATATACAGGGGGCAGCTGGAGCCCACCTGGTGGATATAAGTAGATGTAAGGAATGTAAGGGCATTTCAGGCAGACAGATTTTGGAGGTTTTAAGCAGCAGATCAGAGTCATCTGATAGAAGAACTAGAAGCCCAAGATGAAATGAGGTTGAAGAGGCCCTGCTCCCATATTGATTTCTATACTGTAATCTTGTAATTTATATGAAGCTATCTTTTCTACCTAAAGGAAACTGAATACTGAAATATATTTTTAAAAACTACTCTAGGGATCTATTAGAACGTAGCTCTAGAACGCAGTGAATGGGAGAGGGGGAATCTTACTTAAGTTCCTAGGAGTAGTTTTGCTTTTTATCTGTAAAAATAACCCAATTTAGGAAGTAGTTTGTACATGAAATAATGAAAACTGTAATCTGACCAGTTGTAACCTTTGTGAAGAAAGTTACAGAGAGAGAAGGGATTAGGAAAAACTGTAGCCTAGTGGGCAGAGGAGGGCTCTAGGGCCAGGAACTTGGACTTACATTCTGGCTTCACCACTTACCAGCTATGTGAGCCTAGCTAATTTATTTAGCTTCCCTATTATGTGGTCTCCATTTGTAAAATGGAGATGATATGGTTGTGTGGAGATTAAACGAGGTAAAACCTATAAAGTGCTTAGAGTAATGCATGGCCCATAATAAGCACAGTTCCTATGTTTTTAAAGGTGGCTGTTTATCCTCCATTATCCAGGAGGTAAGGAAAATTAAATCTGTCATGAGACTGTGTTAGGTTTTCTCTTTGCTTAGATGACATGTCCTTACATTGATTCACTTTTCTTCCTCTGCAGTTCCATACTCAGCAAGCAATCTTCTGGTCACTAATTTAGTATTAGAGTAAAAAAGCAACAGTAATAATGCCATTAGCTAAAATTGAAGGCTTCCTGTGTTCTAGGCAATGTTCAAAACTGTTCATATATTATCTCATTTAATCCTCATAACCATATAAATATATTGTCCTCCTTTTATACACAAAGAAATCAAGGCATAGAGAGGTAAAGTAACTTCCAAAGTGATACAGCTAATACATGGTGGAGCCAGTGGAAGTCGTTTCTTGTACATGTGTGCATGCATGCACGCACACGTACGCACACACATGCATGCAGATCTATTTTTGGAAACTGCATGAGGGCACTAAACTTGGCTTCTAGTACACTATTGCAAGGATGGTCCAATTCCTTGTTTTCTATGTATCCTGTGGATTATAATTCTCATCAGAAAATTTGAGAACAGTTATATTTCTCCCCCTACATTAAGATTTTCCTTAGTAAGTTTCAAAGGGATTTCGTATGTGTGATGTAGTAATTACCATCCCTACCATAAAACATAGAGTAACTTTACCTTGATCTTGAAGGAAATAAAAGAAATATATTTTGTTCCCCTTTAAGTGTGGCTAGAATTACAAGAGTATAATTTTGTATTGAAGAATTACTCTTTACACGAAGTTTTCTTTTGTTAATTCAACCTTTTCTGGGTCCCCACACATATCTGAGATTTCCCATCTGTATGGTTCTTCAGAGGTCTTTCACATTACCTTATTTTTATACTTGAATATAGAAAAGAATGCTGTTTTTTTTTTTTTCAACTTATTGTTTGGGTGATATGCTTGCCCTCTTAATTTGTTTCTAGTGGGATAAGTAATTTATAAGGAGGTAATTTTAGCGTTTAGCCAGATGAGATGGTTTTTTCAGCCACACAGATTTAGCAACATTGTCTTAGCCATTTAAAATACAGATAAGTGATTCATAGTTAGGTCCATCTTTGTCACAATGTTGACTTTTTTTTAACCTCCTTCCCTATAACACGTATTCTTGGGACTGTGGAATGTAATTACCTTTTAGAAAGCTGTGTTAAAATATACTTTAACCTGGCCACAAGAGTGACCTGAGATCTGATGATTATGGACTCTCTTGCAATTAAGATTTTTCTTGGCAGCGCTCGTGACCCTAGGTTCAGTCCCCATTCTCTGTGAAGTAGGATGGTGGGCAGGGCATTGTAGTAGGCAGGATTAGAGACCATCCCTCAAGGTGTATCGAGTACTGGCTCTGTTAGCCACGGGATACACATTACTTCTTTTCTCTGTTTTGTTCCTTCCTCTAAGTGCTATCCACAGATGCTGTGGAAGAAGATATTGCCTTCAGTTGGTTTATAATAAACTTAATGGGTAACTTTGAAGTGTTACCCTGAACCTGAGAGCAAACAGGATGCATACTGAAATGTCCTAGTGTAGCAAAACTCAATAACAGTGCTCATTGCATACCGTCTTCAAGTATCTAACAGGGCTATTTAAAGCAAAAAAAAAAAAAAGAGAGAAGATAGCAGGAGGGGAAGAATGAAGGGGGTGGGAATCGAGGGGTAGCTGAACCATGAGAGACTATGGAAAACAAATTGAGGGTTCTAGGGGGGAGGGGGTTGGGAGGATGCGTTAGCCTGGTGATGGATATTAAAGAGGGCACGTTCTGCATGGAGCACTGGGTGTTATATGCAAACAATGAATCATGGAACACTACATCAAAAACTAATGATGTAATGTATGGTGATTAACATAACATAATAAAAAAAAAGCAAAATACCTATTTCAGCTGTGAACCTTTCCCCATAGTAATAGGAAGGAACTATAGGTTTTTGTATAGTCGAACAATAAAATACTTTATATACAAGAACCTTGCTTTGAGTCCTTGTTCTGATTTTACTAGCTGCTCAACTGTTAGGCAAGTCATTTAACTCCTTGAAGTTTCTGTTTTCTCACTTCAAAGTGGAGATCATGATAATACCGGTCTCCCTCACAACCTTGTTTTGAAGATTATTAATGATCACAGTAATAGTTAACAATTATTTTACGAGTACTTTACACATGTTATTTTCTTTAATTACCAAAATAATACTAGGACTGAAGTGAGAATCTCCCTGTGTTACTGATGAAAAACTTGAGGTTTAAATAAGAAAAATGTAAAAATGTTTTCAGAATCTGCAGACTCTACAGCCTATGTGAATGTCAGTTATTGACGCTAGATTATAATACTCCAGAATCATTTGTCTGTGGGTTGGAACCCTACCTCTTCTTAGTAGCTGTGTGGCTTTAAGCAGATTAGTTAAATGTTCCGAACCATTTGTCCTAGTCTATAAAGTGTTGTTAACGATGCCTACTTCATAGGTTGTTTGTGGGGATTACGTATGGGGCACAGACAGGGTCTGGCATTTGGAGGCATCCGTGAGTTTGATTCCCACTTTTCTAGCCAGAAAATTTCCCTTTTCTTGGTTTTTAAATAGAATGTTGACAGTGATGTAGAGATTTATCTTTATCTTGTTTTAAGTTCATAGAACATGAGTCTCTTTTGGACATCTTCGATCAAGTATGATTTGCTTTAAGATCCTTCATTAACTACTTTTTACAGATGGGAACTGGTTTTCAAAATAGCTCATAAAAGATCATAGTTGCTATGAAAAATTCCCGTTAAATTTTCCCTAAGTACTTTAAAAATTTTCCCCACTTATTAAGTGATTTTGTGCAAGTAGAGCTGCTTAGTAAGACCTGTCTTTGTAGTCATTTCGTGTGTGTGTGTGTGTGTGTGTGTGTGTGTGTGTGTGTGTTTGCAAGGAGGTATTTTTAGATAGTTTAGCTGAACAGCAATCTGACGTCTTTAGAGGAGACATCAGTTCATTATGTGGATACAAATTCTATGCTTTCAGCTTTTATACACCAAGTCTTAATTTAAATCTGTTCTTCTTGCCTTTTCTAACGAAAGAGACTATATCATGGTATGTATTCTGTTTCTTCCTAAGGTTGGCCTTTCTGGTTAACCTTTGCTTAGAGAAATGAAACAAGGTAGAAATGCCTTTATTTTGCTCACAACTTAATATAGATTATAGAAGCATGGAATTTTGGGTCATATTTAAATATGCCATTATATATTATGCTACACAGTGTTTTTCTATTGTGATGTGATTCAGGGGATTTAAAATAGTCATTATGGGGCTCATAAATGCTGCTTTCTTATAAGAAGAAAAATTTAAAGGCCGGAATGTGGGAGTTCTATACCTCTTAACTGTATATTGCTTTTTGGTCAAAAAAAAAAAAAAAAAAAAGCCTTTTGCTTTGTGAAAGATAATTTAATGCTGAGCATGTAAGAGGGACATGGTTATTTGCTTTCTTGTTGCTCTAAACACGGTGTTGTATATATTAAGTTACGATAATATTTTCTTTTGTCTGGTTCTTCTCATCTTTTTTAAAATTCTGGGAAAAGAAGCTCTTATAGCTTAAGCAAATTAATATTAGTTGTATGTGACCCTTGTTCTCACAAAAGCGTGCCTTTGATTAATAATAAACATAGAACTTATATATTTGTCTTTCTAATTTTACTACAGCTAATTTTGGGAAAGTATTTCTATAGAAGTTCAAACCATTTTTAAAATTAATTTTCAAATATATGTTCTTTATTCATTTTCCAAAATTTAAAATTTTTATTTACTTCATATCAAAATGTCTGAGCTTGAGTGAAAACTTTTGTTATTCATTCAAACATGTTATCTGCATGGTGTGAAGCTTCTAGGATTTAAAGCTTGGTTTTTAATTTTTAATTCAATTATTTGATACTGTGTGAACTAACCAGGATTTTAATGCTATTTTAATTATTGCAGTGGAATTCCTCATGTTTCACTTTATTTTGTAAACATGAAGCTTTATCATAGAAAGATGAGTTTCCAAACCTAAAGAAAGATATGATCTTGGTAAATAAATAAATAAACAAACAAACAAATAAGTAAAATATATAGTAGGGTCAGACATGACATTTTTGTAGTAGGAAAAGCAGAAAAAGGAAATCCTAAAGCCTGACATTTAAAAAAAAAATCTTTCTTGTTCTTAAAAATTAGTGGTGTTATGTAACCACTTAAGAATTTAGCTGAAGCCTGATATTAAGTGACTCACATTCCTAGCTTCTGAATGATGCTTCTTTACAGTGAAATTCAAGCAGTTGCCAGATTTTTAAGTCATGAGTTCATCCCCCCAAATTTGCATGCAATAAAAATTGACACTCTGTGCCAAAAAAGGTGTTAACACTGAAATTCTTATATGCTAAGTGCAACATATTTTATGTTGGCTGTTTCTCAGTGAAATCATCTATCTTTAAATTTAAGAGAAGTGAACAACTTTAGGCTAAAGTTTCTTTGCTGAAAAGTGGTATAACAGCTCCTAAATCTGGCTTTATTAGATCCTTCTCCTAATTCCCTTAGCACTTCTGTCAGAAAAGCCATTGTTCTTTCAGAGTTGTTTACCCCAAATCAACCAAGAAAGGTATCTGCCTTCTTCTAACACAATAATATACTAACCGTATCAATTAAACATGCTCTCAGGTAAGGCAAGTGTTTTCTTGTCTCACCATTCGCTGACTTAAAGGGAGATACTTATATAATAAGCTTCTTACACAAATAACGCTGAGCAACCCTTGGGACTTGTGAATTTGAACACTTCAAGGATTTTGTTAAGGTACCTGGTGACTAACCACCCTGGGGAGGATTTAGGTTGGAAATATTAAGGATGTTGTTAATCCTTGCTCCCCCACCCCCACTCCCACACTACACCCACCCACATGTACACATAGAGCAGGTCATCTGCTCTAAGATAAGCTAAGCAATGTCCTCGTGGGGATATGTAGTACCTGACTTGTCAGGTATCCCTTCACATCGACACCCCATCCCCCTTTTCCTGAATTAAAGGTGATTAAATCTTTATTGTTGTTCCATTCACTTCAGAATATCTCACAGATTTGAAACATAATTAAGTGGAATATATAGAATGCTCGGCAATTGTGTATTTATCACCTTTCCCCTCCTTTCACCATTTAAGTCAGTTACTCACTTTGGAATGAAGACGTCTTAATTTACTCTCTCTGCATTGACCTAAGATTATTTCCACCTCCTTTACTTTTAATTTCTTATTCCCCAGTTTTCCATAGTTAGTAGAATACGTTAGAATAAGCCTTGTTTGGTCAGATATGAAGATATGCATCTATCTAGTTTGATATGAAGATACCTAGTTTATAAGCATCAGAGAATAACAGATGTCAGACCATGGCCTTCAAGGGAAGACTATACACAAAAGAAATCAGAGATTATGTCTTATTTGCAGGATGTGTTTTGTTATTGGTGTCTTGGTTACTATTTAGTTTTTCTTGATTCTGATCTTTAAGTGAGTTTTCTTAAGCTGTAAAAGAAAGGAGATTTCTATCTTAGGACGTTTGTTAATCCTGAAAGCATTTAAAGAACAGACTTTATTGGCAAAGGCACATTAAGTCAAATGACAAACATCTAATTCAACTGAACTTTTATTAGCTTTATACATTTGGAAGAGGCACTAAGTATTTTACAAGTTCTTTAAAAGATTCTGTGAGCAAAATTCTGGATGTTTAAGCTAACTTTAAAATATAAATGAATTCCTATTTTACATTTTGTGGGGCTACTTTTTAAATTTTTTTGCTAGTGTGTATCTAACACTTTTGTATTAATGGCTTAGATCAAAAGGGAGAGAAAGTGGGACCTTGTATCTCTTGTTGCCCCGTTTATTGATTTCAAGAATCTTTATCCCATCACAGTATAAATCAAAATATTTTCTTCCTCATCATCATAATCATCTTGATCCTCATTTATTATTTTTATATGTATTAACATGTAAACACTTAATGAGCAGGTGAAAAGTCTTACAAAATTGTGCCCCCCAAGCCAGACATCCATTGGTTGATTATAATAAAATTCAAGACTATATATTCAATTACCCACTAGATATATTGATGTAGATGTTGTCAACTCAGATTTGACATCACCAAACTGTAACTCCTGAGTGTTCTCTCAACCACCACCAAAAAATAAACCCAACCAACTAACTAATTGAGTAGGCCACAAATACCTATGGTTCTCTAGTTTTCCTCATCTCATCATCTTTGGCATTGCCCTCTATTAAGATATCGAAGCCCTAAAGCTACAAATTATCTTTGGTTCTTCACGTTGCCCAAAACTCTTATTCTTCATCAAATCCTGTTTGTTCTACCCTTTTAATCATGAATTCGTGCTTTTCCTCTCCATCTCCATTATCATCCCGATCTAAGCTATCATCATCTCACTTGGACTATTCCAGTTGACTCCCACTGTTCCTTTATTTCAGATCTTGCCATTTTCACAGAGCAGCCTGATTTATCTTGTAAAATATGAACTAGACCATGTAATTTCTTTTAAAACTCTTTAGTAACTCCCTGTTGCACCTGGAATAAAATCTGTACTCCCTACAGAGCTCTGTATGAAGCAGCTGAGGCTTGCTCTTCTTCCCTCATCTTGTTCTACTTTCCTTATGCACTCCACTTCAGCTGCCATGATCTTCCTTTTGTTCATTTAACAGACCAAGCCAGGGAGTCTTTCCTCCAGTTGTTTCTTTTGCCTGAATTCCGCTTTCTATGATCTCAATTCCTTGATCTTCCTGTGATCTTAATTCCTTGACTCTCAGATCTCAGCCATTTTATATTTATTGATTGTATGAGATGAATTAATAAAAAGTACAAAAATGCAGATATAGGCAAATGTTATTAAGTTCAGAATCAGTGGATAATTGTTTTACCTTGGGAAGATTTTTTTTCCCCCATATGGCTAGATAAACTTAGATGAAACTGAGTAGGGTGTAAGGTCGGAGCCAGCATGCATCAGCCCCTCGATATTTATATTGGCAATTCTGATGATAAATTAGGATTAACATTGTTAATTATCAGAATTTTGTTATAGTAAGTCATGCAGTTCTTTCACATTTATGTGAAATATGGAAATAAATATCCACCTAAGCAGCAAAAAATTTCTGGTATAAGCTATTTCGGAATTTTGGATAATAAGTTTGAGACATACTATTTAGAAACAATATTAATATGGATTATATTAAATATTAAACTATTTTGAAGGCCTTCAATAGAATGCCAAAAACCAGGTAAAGGTACTTGCTTCTGTCCTTACATGAAAAGACCCTGACCACTTAGCATTATGAAAGTTACATGCTTTTCTGAGAGCAATCATTGTTTTAAGACACATAATTTGTGACCATAATTATGTGTCCATAATTTGGAATTGAGATTAAAATTAATCCTACATTATTTTTGATTTATACAAACATCATACATCATTAATAATGAATTCCAAGTTACTTTTCCCTTTTAGTATTTTTTGTGTTCTTCAGAATACTTATTTAATAATATTAATGCTACAGTTTATATTGTAGAGAATTTGGAAACTACTCAAATTAATTTTTTTCTATTACATAAAAGTAAGATCTGGATTCTAGTGTTAGCAGTGCCATGCTAATTCACCTTCTTGGACATCAGTTCTCACAACTGTGAAATGAGATTATGTTAAATGAACCCCTAAAAATACTCCCAGGTCTGTCACTGTAGTTCATACACAACCTTGCGTTTGTATAATGCTTTCTATTACTGGAAGTCTTTCCCATTTATCCTCCATTCATTCTCACAGCTCTCTTGTGAGATGGGCAGGACGGACCTTGTTATGTCTGTTCTATGCTGGTGAGGAAATTGAGTTGCAAGGAATTTAAATGATTTTCTTGAGTCACACAGACAGCTTGGAACTAGCCATGTCGTCTTTTTATAATGTCATATTATAAACTGTGACCTCCTAATGCTACTCTCTGGTTAGGTGCTTTGTCAAAAGAAGTATCCATTTTATTAGGATATTTAATAAATTATTACTGAAATAACATGAATATTTTTATAATCTGACCCCTTGTTCTTTGGAAATCTGTTTAGGCACCCACAGAACTTATAGGAGGTCAGAACTAATTACTAAAGTATTGTAGCAACCGGTGCCACATAATTAATCACCTTTATGGTACTTTAGATAGAATTTTTATCTTTTGGAGAATTTGATTACAGAGACCCCTCTAAGTATCACAGGTTAGGTTTCAAAAGGCCACTTTTGTTTGCAGTAACCTAGATGGCATGCCTCACTCTGTCCTAACTTGTCTTTCCACTTCTATTCTAACCTCTTAGAATCTGTTCTCCCTTCCCACCGTCCTACCAGAATGGTCTTATAAAACATAACTGGATCTTGTTAATTGCTTATTTAAAAAGTCCAGTGTCTTCCCATTGCCCTTAAAAAGCCTAGTTTTTAGCAGGAATAGTTCTGCTCTTCTGTCCTCATTTGTATCACTTTCCCCCTCAAGCATTCTCTCCCTTTCTCCCATCTAGTCACCTTGGACTTCTGTTTCTTGAACATTCCTAGGTTCTTCCCACCTTAGGGTCTTTGCCCTTGAGATCCCCTCCACCTATAAAGCTCTCCCCACCCCTTGTTTGGCTAGATCCTTTCTGTTTATTCATCCCTCATCTCAAACATTTTCTCAGAGCCGCCTTTCCAGGTTGCCCAATCTGAAATAGCCTCCTGGAAGATAAGATAAGAGCCTCCCTGTTCCCAACCACCACTGTCCATTACATCACCGTACCTTTTTAGTATTGTCTTTATGGTAGTTGCTGATATCTAAAGTTGTTTTGTTTATTGTTGTTTTTCTTGCTGTCCCACCCTCAAGCCCCTCCTGCCTCTAGAAATGTAAATTCTAGGGAGCAGGAACTTTGCCAGTCCCAGTCAATTGCCTAGCTCCTATAGCAATGCCTGGTTAATTGAAGTAAGTCAGTAAATACTTGTGAAATAATTAAGTAGATGAATGAACCTTACAATTCTGAAGTACAATTCCAACACTCTTCATCTTCCAGGCTCCTCTTTTGGATCTCTACAGATAGAAAGTCAAAAACTTTTTAGCCCATAGGCTTTTGTCCTTAACTTTTTTGTCCTGACTTCTGGGAAATCCAAACTAAATATAATGCTTAACTATAGTTACTGTTGGCCTAGGTTTTGTATAATTCCATCCCTCTTCTGTTCTTGTCTTTTCGTCTTATTCTGGTGATCCTACGTATAACTGCTGGTAGGAAGAGGTGACTGTGGGATTGGGAAGGGAGAGAGAACACTGGCAACAGATAGTCTTGTTCAGTGTCTCTCAGCCGCTTTGTCTTCAGCTCTAAACTAGGGTTAATAGTTCTGTGGTTCATGCATATATGAAGTACTGGCTATAACTTGGGCACTTTGAAGCAAGGGAAAGAGTGATGAAAAAGGCAGACATATTCCCTTTTGGACTCACCTAGAGAGTTAAATCAACAATATTGTAAAGTGTGGTTAAGTTCCATCACAGGCAACATTCTTGGTGTCACAGGAACATCTTATAAGAACTTCCCACCTCTGTGAGGGAAGTTCAGAGAATTAGCCAGCCTAGGGGTAAGTGTTCTTCTAGGAGGAGGGAACAGTGAAGACCCAGGAGAGAGTTACAGAGTCTGACATTTCAATAACCATAAAGAGCTTTAGAGATCTATCTAGTATGGAGACTGAGGGGGCAGAGAGGTGTGTGAAATAATCAGGAGGAGAAGCTGGTGGGTGCAGTTAGGAGTGTAAACACTTGCCTGAGGGTGAAGAGTCCATAAAAGTTTTGTGGCAGGGGATTGACAAGATCAGGTGTGTATTTTTCTGTCCTCTTTTAAAAGTTTACTCTGGCTACAACATGGAGAAGAGATGGAAAGGGGGAAAAAATAAAAGACTTGCAAGGAGCAGCAGGAGAGGACAATGGTGGTGCGGGACCATCAGAGGGAAGTGGGATAGTATTTGTAAATCCCCTGGCACAGTCTTGTCACTGCAAGTGTGACTCATTTTATAAGTTCTTGTTTTTGCTGAAGGTGAATGGAGGCTGTGTAACTTCCAGGTTATGAAAGTTAAACTGTTTATATCCAAAGACATGTTCAATTTATTAAGTGCTTGTATGTGTGCATGTACGTGCATACATACATGCACTGACATCACAGATTATATTAAACCAGTCATAAGATTCCCTAAGTGCATCTTGATTAATGCTATTCTATTTTCCTGATTTAAACTTGGGGTAATAAATTAATATGCATACACGTACACGCTTAACAGAAAAGTTCAGAGAAAGTAGTTGAAGTTTGAGGAAAGTAAAACCTTAATGGACTGATAGAGTACTAACTGTTGGTGTTAATTTAGGAAGAATGTGCTTTCTAAGAGAGTCGCTCAATTGATTATGTAAATAAATCTTTGCAGATGACTGAGAAGGTCATGAAAAATGCTGGAGCATTGACAGAAGTGAGGGTATTAGGAAGGAGTCTCCTTATGAGGTAACGTTGTGTTTGACTGTGTCTTAGTAATTCAAACTATTCATTTGATGATATGGTGTCTAAGGTTTACTAGTCCAAACAAAGAAAAAAAAAGGGGAAAGATGAAGGAAAAAGAAAATCTGTTAGACTTCTTGCAATTTATGCACTATGTGTTTCTGCTGACCCTGGGCAATGAGTAATGCACCACAAATGTTCAGTCAGTTCTCCCATAGTGCCCTCCAGACAGAGCTAAAGCAATGAAATTATCTGGTGTGCCAGGGTTGACACATAAAGCCCTTGACAATAAACATTAAATTAAATGTCCTAGCATTGAAGTCCTTGGAAATAAATGCTGAAATGAATATCTTTATCTTTGAAGTAAAAGGAAAAAGTGATACATTAGACACATAAAATTAATACCTACTATTTTTGTTAGTAACTTAAGAGGGATAACATGTAATTATTTTTTGATTTAAAGATTATTGTCTAGCTAAGTTGTAATACTCATCACTGGAAAAGTAGCAGTTGTGGTGGTAGTGTTTTAATGAAATCTAGAAATGAACCATTAGAGGTAGGATCTGACATGTTGATTAAAATCAAAGTCATTTCCTCTGTGTTTGTGTACATGTGTGTCTCACATAAATGGAGTGGGATTTTCAGTAAGTTAAGTTACATAGCCAGTGTACCCATGAACGATAACTTAGACTAGACACAACTTCACAGTTGAGTCACACTGCCTATGGTGTATCCATCAAGACAAGCTACAGTGCCCTTGCTTGCTGACGGCCTCTTGATACAAGCTGTAATAAACACCTTTTTCTGTTTAAGTCATGTGGAATTACTCATAAATGTTTATCAAAAAAGTAACATATTCACAATAAACACTTTGGAAAAATGCTTTAAATTCAGGATGCATACATTGTGAGTGCTCAAAACCCTCCAGTGGCTTCCCATGTCACTCAGGATAAAATCCAAAATCATTACTGTAGCTTTCCTACATGATTTCAGCATAGAATATTTCTCTGTACTAATTCCCTCTGGTCTTCTCAGAGCTTTTACTAACCTTCTATCTATTCCTAAAACATACCAAGGGCACCCGTGCCTTTGACTTTTGCTCTTGATGTCCTTGTATTGTGAAATGCCTGTTTCCCCATTATGTATCTGTAGGGTTCAGGCATTTGCTCCATCAAGGTCTTTGAAATGTTATCTTAGTGGTGAGACCTTCTACCCTCTATATCCTGTATCCTACTTTATTAGTTTTCAATTTACTTAACTCTGTGTGACATATTCTTGTTTGATGGTCCTACTACCACACACAAATGCTAGGATGTAAAGTCTATGGAATCTAGGATTTTGAGTATATCCAAGCTTCTTCCTAGGGAAATAAATGTTCAGTAATTCCTATTTTTAAAAGATTACAACATAAATTTTAACAGAATTATTTTTTTTCTTAAGTGGTCAGTCTATTCAATGAAATTTTTGAATACTTAAATCAGTTGACTACAAGTGGGTGGGTTCTAGACTTAATTTTCCATTTAATTTATTCAGCAGTATTTTTTGAGAACAAATAATTATTTTGAAGACTGGTATTTCCATCATATAATATTTGTGTCGTGAAATGTGAGCAGATATTAGTAGTCTCCAACTCATAGGGCACTGAACAACTCCAAATATATTTTACACTGTCTTTGATTCATAAGGTACTATGATACTTAGTTGATTTTAAGTTGTATAAATAGCTAAGAATTTTTAACAAAATGTTTAATAACTATATTCCTTTGACTTAGAGATGTACTAGACTTATCTCACTTTTACACAAAGATAACATATATTATAAAAATATATGGAAAGTAATGTATGTGTTATATATATAAAGTATGTGTGTGTATATATATACATATGTATGTATGTTTATGTGTATATATATGTGTGTGTATGTGTATGTTATGTGTATTAGATAACATAACACACATATATACATCTATAAAATATATATATCTAACAAAATGATATAATTGGAACTGTTCCTTTAGAAAATAAGTGAAAATGTAAAAAATAATTTTCTCATCTCAGTATCACATCTTAGATCATCCCTGGCTATCCTGTGACTCTTCATCACATCAGTCTCTCTCTCTCTCTCTCTCTCTTTTTTTTTTTTTTTTTTTTTAGTTTTTATTCGAATTCCAGTTAGTTAACATACAGTATGGTATTAGTTTCAGGTGTACAATATAGTGATTCAACACTTCCACACAATACCTGATGCTCATCACAAGTGCCCTCCTTAATCCCCATCACCTATTTCACCCATTTCCCCACCCACCTCCCCTCTGGGAACCATCAGTTTGTTCTCTATAGTTAAGAGTCTGTTTCTTGGTTTACCTCTCTTTTTTTCCCCCCAAAATAAATTGTTTTGTTTCTTAAATTCCACATGTGCCTGAAATCGTATGGTATTTGTCTTTCTCTCACTGACTTATTTCACTTAGCATAACACATCAGTTTCCTTTAATCTTTGTTGAATGCAGCACTTATCACTATTTGACAGTTTTCTTCATTATCCTTTTATTGTTTGTCTCTACCCACTAGTTGTAAGATCCATGAGAGCAGGGAGTTTATCTTTCCTACTCCAATATCTAGAAAACCTGGAATAGTGCCTGGTATACTAGCATAAAGTGGGTTCTCAATAAATGCGTTGAATATGTAGAAAAACTCTAATGTTTATTTTATCCAAATTGGACCTAGTACTATGAGGTCAAGATATTTTCAGAGCCCCACCTACTTCTCCTTAAGGAATTTAGAATTTCATTGTGAAAGATTTTTCACAAATAGGTCTCACTGAGTATTTATAAGTTAAGATATTTATGTGTTAAGACTATTTATATGAGTTATTTATATTTATTTGAGTTAATGATAATGTATTTATATGAGTTGAGATAATGCTAGCCGTTGTACCAAACAAAATATAATGGTTCAAACACAGTAGAAGCTTATTCTCTTTTGCATAAAATCTAAAGCAAGTCCTCTTGATTACTTAGTGGATAGTTCCCTTCTAAGCAGTGTTTCGAGGATCCAGTCCCCTCTGTTTTGTGACTCAGTTGTCTAACCCTCAAAACAAAGTTTCTGTTGTCATCCAACAGAGATTCTTTTGATGCAAGGGGAAAGATCATGACAGTCTTAAGGAAGATTTTTATAAGTAAGGTGTGGAAATGGCATACATCACTGGTGTTTGTCCATACTTGTAAGGCTTGAACTCACTTATATGGACACATACATAACTATAAGGGAGACTGGGAAATGTGGTCCAGCTGTGTTTCCTGGAAGGGAGGACACTGATGAATAACTAGCCAGTCTCAGACATTTCATGGTATTTTGTTGTCTAGAGACCTTAGTACCTTTGCATTTGGATGTGTGGTAGCTTTTATAACTTTTAAAGAGTTAAAAACTACTTGTAGGTTAATGTTTTTAATTTTGTGTGAGACTTTCTCCCCAAACCAACTGTTTTATTTTTATTCAAAAAGAAGGCAGCTTAAGGTTCTCCATAGATCCCCTGGGAATCTTTTTTCCTTGACTTTAAACACTCATTTCCCTAACTCCATACTCCCTTGAGCATTTTTACAGCTGGGACAACTAAGCATAGTCCCTTTGGAGCTCATCAGAGTTGTTGTCTAATTGGTCACAGAAGTTGGTTTCAGGTATTACCAGCAACTTAACCTCTCCAGAGACTGCTACTTCCATAGCACTGGTCCCCCTTGGTCCTGGAAAACAGCAACCGCAAGAGATGATCAGTTTTACCATATGGATAATCACAGATTTTGCTAAGAAGTGTATTTATTGGGTTGGTATTCACATTAGAACATAAAGCTGTTCTTATATTAATGTAAAGTTCCTTTAAGGTGTTTACTGTTTAAATAAGGGAGAAGATAGGTGCAAAGATTGGGTTAGAATATGGCCCCAAATAGGAAATATCTAGAGTCAGGATACAAAGTAAAAAGGGTAGAGATTTTGGAGCCTCTTACGTGGAGTCCTTGGACAAGTCACTTGAGCTGTTTGAGCTTCTGTCTCTCACTATGCCAGGTGTCTTCCTTTAAGATGATGAAATTCATTGACTAATTTATAACTAACTCTGTGTATATGTGTGCATAATTTTTTTCTGATTATCAAATGTTAGGGAAATTATACATCAGGCAAGGTTTAGTTTCTGCCAAAAATAAGTACCAGGAAAGGAGTTGCTCTCCTCACATATTTTATGAGGTTCTCTCTTACTTTACATTAAAAAAAAAAAACTTAAAATACTCTTCAGTAAGGAACATAATGCAGAAATGACCTCAAGCAGTGCTAGCTTGGAATGCTTACCAGTGTCACATGATGGAACTGGCATAAAGGAGTGAAAGAAGCTTTACATTTTACACAGATTTAATAATGAGTCCTGGGTGTGTGATCTCAAAATGGCAAGTACTGGATATTGCCATAATATTTTAAAGATGAGTTTATAAGATATATAGTAAACGATTTTATAAAGAACCTGTAAGATAAATGAAAAATCAACTTCACTAATGTACATTATCACATACAGACTCAAAAAAGTAATGTATCTCAAACAATTTAGAAGGAATGAAAATTCTGTTAGGAAGCAGATGTAAAGTTTTAATAGACTGATTTTATGAAAGTGAGAGTGAAAAATTATTTTAAATTAGTATTTTCCTGTATGATTTTAAAATTTGCACAAGAAACTATATTAATAAATCGATATAAGCAGCCATTTGACCATTTCATTAATATCCATGAGAGTTTTCAGGTCAGCTACTAAATAAATACATTAAATTTAAAGCTTCAGTGTGTGTGCTCTAGAGCCAGACATCCAGAGCTGTAATCTTTCTTTACTGCCTTTTCACTACGTGATCTTGGTGCAAATCACTTAACTTTTCCGTGTCTTAGTTTCCTCCTATTTAAAAAGCTCATGATAACACCTACTTCGTAAGATAATTGTAAGAATTAAATGACCTAATATATCTGCAAGTGCTTAGATCCGGGCCTGGCACAAAGGAACTCATATACAGGTGTTTTTAGTATTGCCTTCTCTTTGAAAAAAATGGGGCACAGCCTTATATTTTGAAATATATGGTACCTAAATAAGTTCATACATTTTCTCATCCTACTAAAGGATTCTACTTTTCTGTTTTGAAGTAAAGGTCATGTGGATTCCTTCTGTTCAATGCTTTCATTCCACATCTGGTAGAAAAGGCTTTCTAAAAGTATTTGCTTAAAAACATCAATTTACTAGTTTTGGTTGTTTATTTTCCTCAACAGAGGGTAATAGGTGTTCTATTTGTGTGCAAATTATCACTATTTCATAAGTGTAGGAATTAAATTTTAGATAGATTGTAATTTGTCCAACTATAGCCAATGAAGTTTATGATTCATTTATGTTACCAACTCCAAAAAACATGAGAGTGACTTTTCTGCCTTGGGGTGAGGACTAGGTCACTACCATATCTCAGTAGCTAATTCTAACGTGTAAAGGTTTATTTTTGGACAGAAAGCCATGTGAAATAGTCATGTATATAAGTATCTTCATAGCAAGTCCTCTCTATTAAGTTCCCTTTAAAGCATTATTTTCATGTAGGAAAGTAGCAAGGAATTTTTGAAATAAAGCATGACTAAACTTGGACTTTGCTTCTGTTCGTGGTGTTTCTGTTCAGACTGTTCTCTAGAGGCAGTGTGCTCAGGATGGCAAGAGTATCTTACTGTGGTTAAGCCATACCAGGTTTCAGCATGTGTCTAGGTCAAATACATGGAGGTGTTTGCAGTCAAACATCGTAAGACTATACACACAAAAGCACAAACTCCCCAAGATGTTATCACTTTGAGAGAATTTTTAGCTATGACAATTTGAATGTTTATAAAAGAGAGTAAGTAATTGGACTACAAGCATATCATGATAATAAGGTTATTTACTTTACAAAATTTAGTACAGTATTCTAAGCAGCGAGCTCCTCCATATAAACATATGGTTTGTTTAAAATGTAATATATAGACGGGGGAATGTATATCATAAGTAAACTACTGTAATGGTAGTGTTAGGTATGACAGTGTCAAAAATAAGCCAGGTTTTTCTCTCTTTTTTTTTTCATTGTATTTGAAAAACATCTGACCTAAGGTGATGGAGAACCTTGACTGGAAAAATGCCAGAGGGAATGAAAAGGAAGAGAGAGGCATCAGTAAGGTAGATTCTGTAGTTCACAATGATTATTTCATTTAGTCATTGTATTATGTTATATTCATTTGATAGAAGAAACCAAGGTACACAGAAGTTAATTAACTTGTCCAAAGTTTCCTGAGGAAGAGGTTGACCAGAGGATAACTCCATATATGTTGACATGAAGCTTATGTCTTTTGAGCCTGGCAGGAAGCTGGGAGAATGTTCTTACAAATGATTAATTTTTGTCAGATTTCTCCAGTAGACATAAAGCAAATTCTTGTAGACCCACTCCTGTGAAACATAGTCATATCAACATTAAAAAATGTCTCCATGTATTTTAATGAGAAATATAATTAGATCTATTCATTTATTAAATTATTATCTCATAACACTTTTAGGAAAACTGTTTCTTGCTTTTATGTTTATGAACAAAAGAAACTGTATATTGTGCAAATATCTTTCTCTTTGGAATACTGATGGATATGTAATTAAGAATAAGTATTGGATCTAGAACATATCATAAGGTATAAGGGAAGCAAAAATTACTTCTGATGGATAATATTCAGAATTCCAAATGTTTACTTTTTCTGGTGTTCTTAAAGAAATACTAGGATTGAGAGATATAAAAGTTGACCGTATTATGAAGTGGCCTTTAAAATGAGCTACTAAATAATATTCCTGCCTATTCAAGCTGTATATTGAAACAGGTCAGAGAGTGTCAGGACTAGTAGTATCTAAACAGATGAATAATAAAAAAAAAATAGAGTGTGTGCGTGTGCGTGTGTGTATACAGACGCAGAGAGAGAAAATATGAATTGCTTTTAAAACACAACTTGAATTCTAAAGTGAGTAAGGAGACCGTGTTTGTGGCTGAATGATTTTGGCTACTAAAGCCCTCTGAATAACCCACTGGTATCTAGTCTTAGATTCTAGCTACAATAGGAATTCTAGAGCTGGAAAGGACCTGTGTCTTACACAGCATCCACATGTGGTAATTATTATAGCTAACACACTTCTATCGTGATTTCTGTGTGCTGGGCCCTACCCTAAATGCTTTATGCCCTGTCATTCATTTAATCCTCACAACATAGGTTTCCAATAAGTGATGAATGAGTAGAAAATAGAAAATATAAGGGACTGTATTTTCACTAACATCTCAGAGAAAAATAGGAAATGTGTCCAGTAATATACCAGCTCTTCCTTGCAGAGCTTGAAATCATAAAGAACACTCACAAAACTCCAGTGATGATAGGAGGAAAACAATAGTCATTTGGGTAAATTCTTAGGAATACATCCTAATATAAAGTTAGGTTTGGGTCACTAAGTGCGATATTTAACTTACTTTAGATAGTGTCACTCAAGGTAAAGGGAAGATTACATAGATCCCAACAATTAACCCAAACCTTGTGTGTTTTGTTGTAACTATTTCTTGAAATAAAGTGATTCTAAAGGTTAGTTGGGAAATTTTTCAGTTAAATAAATTTCAAATGTTGGTGGCAGTATCTTTGTTTTGTTTTGTTTTGTTTTTTAACTATTGGATTTCTTAGCAATCCCCTAAACTAATAATAATGCATTGTGAAACATGAAACTCTAGTCCATTTCCATTACATGTCCAGTAATATACCAACTCTTCCTTGTAGAGCTTAAAAACATGAGAATAAAGAAGTCTTTGGTGGGGAGAGAAGGAAAGGAAAGAAGGCAGCCATCTTAGCTTCTACTACATTATCACTACTTTGAAGAATTTTACCATTTCAGCAAAGTATTGACTTAGTGGTATCAGAGACTTCAAAGCACTCAAAGCCAATGCATTTTATGTTTAAAACATAGTTCATGTATTAACTAGTAATTTTATAAATGCCAATCATTGGACTAATTAATAAATCAAAGACTATCAAATGCCTGTTCCTATATGAGACTTGTTTTTTGTATAGTACCTATTTACAGCTAATTGTTGTAACATCCCTTTTTCTCCCAAAAAAGAAAAAAAGTTACTATATAATTGATACCCAGATTATATGAAACTATGATGAATTTTGTTTATCCTCACTATATGCATTTAAAAATCTGATTTTAATATTACCCTGCATTTTTTAATGTAGTTAATAGTGTTTGTGGTTACATTATGATTCAGTCATTTGCCTAACAGAAGTTTATTGCAATTGTGATCCACCAGTACCATATTTTTAGGAATATAGGTTGCTTGATCCAGGAAAAATTTGAACAGTAATATATTCATATATCAAATAGTAAAAATATTTAAATGATAAAAAAAATGAGACTCCTTTAAATTGTGTTCTTGATTGTGAAATATATTGGTATTAAGATCAAAATGTATAAAATATGTTAATTTCCCCTTTAGTTTAATTATTGTTTTATTCAGGTAATTACTGTATATAGTCCCAACTTCAAACATTTTTCTTATATTTTAAACAGTTTCAGCTATAAATGGTGGCTAGAATCACAAGATAATTCACAGCCCCATTTTAATCTGAAATTAAATGAAATATGATACTGATAGTAATTTAAATAGGCACTGTGTGAAGCCTAGAAAAATTTGGAATAGGTGAATTTTGTTGTCTTTGGCATATTGTGCCCTTTCTTGGTATATTTTACTCAGACTATGAGTTACTGCCTCCCTAGGGATTCTGTGTTATCCTTGTTGATCTCATGTTTAAACATGGGTGCCTGTACTGTGCTTGTCCCCTAACTTCCAATCCCTGTCTAGTCCATTTGCCTCTTAAAGACCATTTTCCCTAGATGTGGGCTCGGGTCTCTATTCTTTTAGAGTATTGTGGCTGGCTGGGTGAAAGCAGTGCATTTCAGACTCTTCCTTTATGGGAACAGCTCCCACAGCTTCTCCCATTCTGAAACCTTGGCTGAGGTGTACTGTCAATAAAATTTAATCATGATACTATTATACAAATTTATGGGGAAAATTTTTAAACTTTCTTAAATGTGGCATCTGCTGTAATATAAAGAAGTATTCAGTTAATACTAAATTATGTATGCATTTACTCTAAGTTTAATATAACATTTCATGCTGTTCTGCAAAAAAAAAAAAAAAAAAAAAACAGGTGGTAGGGGGAAGATAAAAGCCATGTTTTTTTTTTTTTAAAGTATGTTTGATTTCTTTTTCTTTTGTAGGTAACACCTGTTTCAATAACATTTTGGGTAGTAGAAGTTACATTTGGAATTGGGACTGTCTTATTCACTTCCATATTCCCTGGCCCTAACAGTCTGACATAGCAGATACTCAATAAGTATTTAAAGTAGAATTGAATTCTTAAGCGTGAAAATACTTTTTTTTCTTTTTAAATAGCTCTTTATGGGTCTTAGCCTAACATAGCTATATAATTCTGGTATCTGTGGCTATAAGCTAGCATAGTTGAAGAGATTGTAGTATATAAGGGCTGGATCCATTTGTATTGTAGTAGATTTAGAGCTCTGTAGCTCTTAGTACTGTCCACACAGCAAATTCTTAGGAAAGATGACCACCTAATGGATATTGAAGAGAAGAGAATCCTATGAGACTTGAATAAATAAGTGTCTAGTGAGTAAAAATTCATTAGTTTTATCTTCATTTGACAAATTTAAGTTAATTTTAAAAAATCACACTATGTGGCACGTCAACCTGAGTCATGTCTATAAAAAATAATCAATAGAAATCAGTTTATTCTATAATTATATGTGTTGATTTATGCCTTTTAAAATCACTGAGCCATTGAATAATGTTTCCCCAGTTGGCTTCTGCAGTGAGTGGCTGAATTAAATGGAAATGCAGATGATGAAGGATATTTATCCTGGTTTTGGACACATTTTGATATCTGATATCTATCCCTTAACAACATGCAAAATCACAGTCATTAATACATCTTGGCAGATTTCTGTCTTCAAATTGTTTCCGAAGAAATCCTGCAACTATTTCACCATTCTACATTGTGGATAAATATATATATAAATTCTCAATTTAGAATTATTCACCTATCTATTCCTTATATGGGAATTGTTATTTTCCTAAATTTTATCTAATATTTCACAGCATCTTCGATTATCAGGTTTTTAAAAAACAACACCCTTAGTGAGATATGTCACGTTTGCAATGATTTCACACATTTGAGTAAACATCTCACTTCTCTGAGCTCCTCCAACATATGTTTTTTGTCCATTTATTTGGCATCTAATCATATACCTCCTAATAACTTTATTTTTTTATAAAGATTTTATTTATTTGAAAGAGAGGGAGAAAGCATGAGCCAGGGGTGTGTGTGTGTGTGGCAGAGGGCGGGGGAGAAGCAGACTCCCCACTGAGCAGGGAGCCTGAAGCAGGGCTCCATCCCAGGACCCCGAGATCATCACCAGAGCTGAAAGCAGTTGCTTAACTGACTGAGCCACCCAGATGCCCCCTAATGACTTTATTTTTAAGTCTTTTCTTTGTTTACCTTGTCTCTCATGAAGTCAAAAATATTTCTGTACAGACGGTATTTAATATTATTAAATATCATAGTCTGTTTATTGAGTCAGATCTGAATGATTGTGGGATATAAATACATTTTGCCTCTTTGAAACTTTGAGGTATTAAAATTCATTGGTCATTGTCATAAAACTGAATCACCTCCCTTGGGAAATTTATTCTAATCTTTGGAATGGCATCTTGTTTTTGAAAGGGGAGAAGGGATGAGATCAAAGGAGAAAAGGGAATGTTGCTAAGATAAACTCTTATTTAAGTTTTATTTTAACATTCTTTATTATTATTCAACAGCTAAATAGAATCAGTATGCAGGGAGGACATAGAAAATGTTACCAATATTGCATGATGTCAGCATATATTTTGAAATGCCAAGTGTATTACTGGCCAATAGTATAATAAGTGGGATAGTATAAATAGTTCCCTTTTTTTTAATTCAAAAGAACTGGTAATAACTTATAAGAGTATAAGATTCTTAAGGCAGTGTTTTCTTAGTGTCTCATTGACTAGCACATAGTAACAGGAAAAAGACTCAGTAAGTATTTGTTGAATGGAAAAATATATGGATGTTTTCTCCTTTTTTTTAAGATTTATTTATTTGAGAGACAGAGCAGGGAGAGAGACAGAGGGAGAGGGAGAGAGAATCCTCAAGCAGACTCCCTGCTGAGTGCCGAGCCTGTTGCAGAGCTTACTCCCAGGACCCTGAGATCAGGACCCGAGCCAAGATCAGGAGTCCACCACTGAACCAGCTGAGCCACCCAGGCCACCCATGGATATTTTCTTTTTCAATACATTTTCTCTGTTATATGGGGGAATCGTAGAAGCACTTGAGGGATACTTAGTGAATCTGTTCCATAGAAACTCTTTTATTTAGGGTTTAAACATGAACACATAGAAAATTGATACGTATGTGTATGTGTATAGATAGGTAAATGTTGTCCATAACTTTCTCAAGTCTAAGTTCTTTGAAGGCATTTTCTGTTTTCTCCCTAGAGCCTAGGGCAGTTACTTGTATAACAATGCATTTTGTCAGTTCTAAAATGCTCATTTTTTTACTTTTCTTTTTTCTTTTGAGAGAGAGAGAGCGAGGGTCCGTGAGCAGGGGCTGGGGAGGGGCAGAGGGGGAAGGAGGGAGAGAATCTTAAGCAGGCTCCACGCCCAGTGCCCCACGTGGGGTGGATCTCAGGATCCTGAGATCATGACCTGGGCCGAAATCAAGAGTCTGCTGCTTAACTGACTGAGCCACCCCTTTTCTTTACTTTTAAATAGTATTTGGGCATGTAAGAACCTCAAATCTGTTTTCTTGTTTAAGCTATTTCTTGCTACAAAGTTGTATTTGTGGGGCTAACAAATAATAGAATAATTTCCTCAGTGGTGTGTAATTAGAAAGTTGTCACTCACTGAATTAATTGCTCACCCAAGTGAGCACTTTAATCCACCTCTTTAAACATTGAATGTAGTGTTAAGATTCATTGACTGTCCCTAAATTTTAAACATTTATTTTGTGATTTTTGGTATGTAGGACATTTGGTAATTTGTAAACTTGAAAAATGAAAGATCTTGCCTAGTACTTTTGGGTAAATGGTATGGATAGAGTATAATAAAATGTTTCAATGTCTTAAGAGTTCTTGATTCAAATTGTAATCCTGTTTCTCCTGCTCCTTCCATAGCTTCCTGCAGATTTCACAAAACTACACCTTACTGATAGTCTCCACCCACAGGTGACGCACGTTTCTTCTAGCCATTCAGGATGTAGTATCACTAGTGATTCTGGAAGCAGCAGTCTTTCTGATATCTACCAGGTAAGAAAGTGTTTTCCTTGTCATTTGCTTCATTTTATATGTATTCCAAGGAGTTTTATGATTCTTAATTGATAGGATCTATAAAGTAAATATATATGTGTATATTATATGTACAGGTACATAAAATGTTAATGTTATAGTATGTTTGTTTCAGGAAGTAGAACTACTGTCTAATTGTATTTACCTCTATTATTACCAATTATCAGAGTTTTAAATAGAGTGGTTAGAATGGAGATATTTCTCTTGACTAAATATTTTATAAATTTGACTATAGACATACTAAGTTTTTGACTCTCAAAACTGTAGGGGAAAACTGCAGAATTATGCTATATATAAGTTTTTCTTATTAAAATCTTGAGAATATTATTCAATCATTGGGTTATATTTTTTTGCATTTTTTAAACTGTGTATAGATTTAGTTATGTTTATAAAATACATTTTTATGATACCGATGGATAGAAAAGAAACTAGAACTATGGAATTCCATAACTGTTTTAAATTGTTTTTTTTTTAATATATTTTATTTATTTGAGAGAGAGAGAGAGAGAGAGAGAGAGAGAGAAACAGCATGAGAGGGGAGAGGGTCAGAGGGAGAAGCAGGCTCCCTCTGATCTGGGAGCCCGATGTGGGACTCAATCCCAGGACTCTGGGATCATGACCTGAGCCGAAGGCAGTCGCTTAACCAACTGAGCCACCCAGGCGCCCTCCATAACTGTTTTAAAAGCAAAATAATTTTAATTGTTAAGGAAGAGTTCACTGGCTTGGACTAAATTAGTGACTAAGTAATGACTAAAATAATGCAAAAAAGGTCTGTTTGTGAAGAGGTCTTTAAATAATAACTACTAATACGGGATTTTGGATGGTTTCAAATAAAAAGAACATAGTACTCACTTTACAAGGTATAATTCTTGACTTCTTAGGAATTGTGAATGATATGACCATAGAAGTACCTTTCTTTAGAAACATTATAGTTTTAGGATCATTGAAATATTCAGGCAGTGCTAAGTTTCTATTTAAAAAAAATACTAAAAGTAAACAATTAGGATACCCTCCGGACAAAAATATTTAACTTCTAAATTTAGGAGATCTTAGAAAATAGTTTTGTTTGAAGGAGGTAATAGGTATACATTTTCCTATAATTTAGGGGTATTGTAGAGACCTTACTGCCTAATAGTCAAAAGACACAAATGCAATTATTTGCAGATTTTTGGCTGATTAAGAATTTAGTATTTTGCAATAAGAAATATTATCTGGCCTTTAAGGTAACTTTAAAAAAATTCTAGTTTGATAGAATATCAAATGCAAAGATCGATACCTTTATAATAAGTGATAACTTATAATAAAATTTTTAGGAAGTAATCCCATTTTTCAAATGTTAGAGGAGGAGAAGGTGGTGAATAAGGGTAACTTTGCTCTCCTCCCTCCACCAGCCAGTACTGCCTATTTTTAGAAGTTGATTTTTTTAAAACATTTACTTGAGTATCCCTTATCCTAAAACAATGAACAGTATAACTAAAAGCTGTGCTTTATAGTAACTGAAATATCATGATAGAGCCCTTGTCTTCTAAACTTTGAGATGATTGTACACTTTAAAGAGCTGCAGTAGAAACACAGCTTGAGGTTATAGCATATACAAACCTGAATGGAACGCCTAGAAGGCAAATTTATAATAAGAATGAAGTAAGTTGTTCAGATAATTTATTGAGGCATATTCTGAATGGAATTTTAGCTTTATGTGTTTAAACCTTGAGTAGGCTAGGATAAGTTCATGAGGAAATTCTTGATGGTATGGAATGTCTGAGAATCTAGACTGTGGGTGAGAACTCCAACTTGCTCTGACATGGTCTGCCTGCAGCTTAACTTTATCTTGGGGTATATAGATGGAATAGAGGATCCCTGTATATTTTGCTTCATTTTAGTTGAGTTTCAAGGCTATTCATTTCAAATTTGATGGTAGGCCTGTAGCCTTGTTAAGTTTATACTCCTCATAAGGAAAAATCCATAGGTGTATCTGAGGATTTGTTACTAGGTATACAAAACTTAACATTTGATAAAACCCCCAATAGACCATTTCCATTATCTTTAAATCAGAAATTCTTAAGTTGAGAAGGAACCTGACAGATGCACCTGGGTCAGTGACCAATCTTGTATTTGAGTCCTCTACTGCTTTTCTTTTCTTTTTTCTTCTTTTTCTTTTTGTTTTTTATGTTTTATTTATTTTTCAATGTTTCAAGTTTTTATTTAAATTATTGTTAGTTATCATAGAGTGTATTATTAATTTCATGGGTAAGATTTAGTGATTCATCACTTACATACAAAACCCAGTGCTCATCACAACAAATGCCCTCCTTAATACCCATCACCCATTTAGCCCACCATCCCCCCTCCCCTCCAGCAACCCTCAGTCTGTTCTCTATAGTTAAGAGTCTCTCTTATGGTTTGCCTCCCTCTCTCCCTTTTTTTTTTCTTTCCCCAATGTTTATCTGTTTTGTTTCTTAAATTCCATATATGAGTGAAATCATATGGTATTTGTCTTTCTCTGACCAACTTAATCTACTGCTTTTCTATCAGTGAAGCATCCAGTTTATTCTTGAACATTTCCAGGAATGGACAACTATCTCCCATGGCAGTCCATTTAATCTTTGTATAATTCTGACTTAGGAGAACTTTCTCCTAAGTCAGAAAGTTGTCATATTGAAGTGAATATAAATGCTTACAAGATGGGCACAGAGAGATTGAAATTGAATGCTGTGTACCAGAGAGAAAAGGGTAGAATAATATTTCTGAGAGGGTGGGAAGAAGGGAATTCAAGAGCAAAGTGGAATAACTAGCTTTAAGAAGAGAGACCTTCCTCTGTTTTAAAAGGTACATATTTATCATGGTGGGTTTGGAGTGGGGAGTTTGGGAGTTGCGTGCGTTTCTCTCTCATGGCTCCAATTTTTCTCTCTGAAGAGGTGAGTTCATTTGTTGAGAGTGAGAGGATTGGCAAGGGTGAGAGTTCTAAGGAGAGAGAAGTTTTGAAAGAAGTTTCAGGGAGTAGGAGAGCAAATTGACTAGAGTAATGGAAGCTCAGTTGAGATGGTGCAAATACAGAGTGATTTCCCTCTGTCCTGTTAAGTATTTTTTTTTCTACAGCAAGCAAAAAGAAAGCGAAGACTTGGCTTCACCCAGTCCTGGAGTTTTGTTAAATGAGTGTAACACAAAGACGGATGAAGCAACATGCCAACCTCTTTTTAACTACTGAGCTTTGTTTTTGCATGCCTTCTGCCTGGAATGTTTTCTCCTAGGTTGTTGATCCTTTTCTGCCTTCATTTTTAAGTACCATCTTTGCAGAGAGTTCTTTCCTTATTACTTTCTGAAAAGTAGGTCCTACATTTTGGTTTCTTCCCTGGCTAGTCCTTTTGTTTAGACTTTGATTGAAATGATTATTGCTTTCTATGTTGTTCTGTCTGCTTACTAAGATGACAGCTTCAAGAAGATAGGGAACTTCTCTGTCTCATCCCCATTTTCTCTTTAGAGCCAGGAAATTGTGGGCATTCGGTAAAGGTGTGTTGAATGAATGTGATTGAGATGTTAGAGCTTACAAGCTGGAGGGGTGAAAGCTAAACACAGAAGGTAGTAGAGTCTTGCAGACTGAAGGTCATGCTTGAGTTGAAAAAGGGTTATCTTGGAAACAGACGGAAGCAGTTGAAAGTAGGAGTTTGTTGGCAGTAGAAAACAGAATGCCTAAGTTGTTTATATGAGACAGTGCAATTCTAGCCATGATAAGGTCCTGGCTACATAGTGTGAGTATCAGAGCAGTAGCTTGGTGGACTGGAAACAGTTGTTCAGAAATAGGTCAATAGAAAGACGTCAAGTAAAATGGAATTCATGTGTAAGTATGTAATATGTAATAGAGAAATCCACACAAATCAATGAAGAATGTGATGGATTATTCAGTAAATGATCTTTAGGGTGGGGGAGTCACTTTATAGTGTCACTTTTTTATTTATTTTATTTTAAAATATATTTACGTATGTATGTATGTATGAGAAAGAGGGAGAAAGAGTGCAGGCAGGGGGAGAGGCAGAAGAAGAGGGAGAAGCAGAGAATCTCAAGCAGACTCCATGCTGAGCACAGAGCCCAACGCAGGGATCGATCTCATCACTCTGAGATCATGACCTGAGCCAAAACCAAGAGTCAGACGCTTAACCGACTGAGCTACCCAAGCACCTCTGTAGTCTCACCTTATATCATAACTAAGATTAAATTCCAGATAAACTAGAGTTAGCAAACTTTTAATGGTATAATAATAAAAAATTTAATAATTAAAAGATCATTTAAGACAAAGATTTAAAGTTAGAATACAAAAAAATACAAAAAAATAAAAATAAATAGAATACAACTCACTTATGCAAATTAATAAGAAAAATAGCTCACCATATAACAATATTCAAAATACAAGAGTAGGTAATTTGCAAAAGAGTACATGTAGATATCTGTACTTTAAATAAAATATTTCAAAATATATTAGTACTTGAGTATATGAGGATTAAATATATTTTCCTGTCAAATTAGTACAGACTTTCTTTCTTATAATAAATATTTACAGATAGATGTTATTACACCTGTTACAATTACAGTTTTTGGAAAGAAACTTAACAATTTATACTAAGCTGTAAAATTGTTCCTGTTTTTTAGGCATAAATATATTTTTAAAGCCTATATTGAAATAAAAAAATTGATGTGTAAAATTAGGAACAGCATAACTTAGAATATACAAACTATCCTTATAGCAAGCATTATACTTATTTCCAAATATATTTTCATATTTTCTACATATATATGGTTTTGTAGGTAGTTCCTACTCACTTGTTGTCTTGGTTAAATTATCATCAGCATTAAGCATTCACTATAACCTTCTTCTAACCTAAATTTATGTCAAGGTCTGACTTAGATACTATTTGGGTTAAATATGTATGTTCGAAATTCTGCACAAAATTTATTTACATCAAGAATGCTTATTAGGCAACTCTTTTAACCATGGGGATATTGCAAAAACTTTTTTTCATAAATGATTTTTGAGTCCTTGATGATAAAATACATGTAGTAGTTATTTTTATTTTAGTTAAATAAATTAATGTTAGTTAAATTAATGCTTCACTGGAGCTTTAGGCATTTAATATTTCCTCTGTTCATTTTCTTGATATCCTTTAAAAATGCAAAATAATCTCTTAAGAACTGTATTCATAATACAATATATGTAGTCCCTTTTGATTTCAGTAAATCATAGAGCTTTTGGCATTGATCTGAAAATACTACTAGTTTTTTGAGAATATTATTATTTAACTATAATGTACATCTAAATCTATAATTTAGGATGGGATTTATTTGCCTAACTGAATTATGTAAATCTTCCTTCTTGCTCCTGAGACACATATAATCAGATAATTTTTAAATATAGGGTGCCTGTGTACTTATCTTTATTTAGAATAAAAGGGTTTAAAGACTAGCATTAATCTTAGTAATATTATAGTTTGGAGGAAGCTAGAAAATAGCAAGCATTTTATCTATGTTTATATATAAATATATATATTTAAAATTTTATGTTTTATGACTTAGCAAAGCAGAAAACATTTCACTGTTTTATTATATTTTAACTATTTTTTTAGTATAGTTGACAGTGTTACATTGTTACATTAGTTTCATGTGTACAACATAGTGATTCCACAAGTTAATAAATTATGCTATGCTTACCACTAGTATAGCTACCATACAGTGTTATTATAGTACTATTGACTATTTTCCCTATACTGTCTGTAACTTTTATTCTCCTAACCTATTCATTCCATAACTGGAAGCCTGTATCTCCCATCCCCTTCACCCATTTTGACCATCCTCCCAACCCCCTTCCCTCTCTGGAAGGCATCAGTTTGTTCTCCGTATTTATAAGTCAATTTCTGCTTTTTGTTTGTTTATTTGTTTTGTTTTTTAGATCCACATATAAGTGAAATCATGTGGTATTTGTCTTTCTTTGACTTATTTCACTTAGCATTATACCCTATAGCTCCATCCATGTTGTCACAAATGGCAAGGCAAGATCTCATTCCTTTTTACAGCTGAATAATATTCCTCTGTGTGTGTGTGTGTGTGTGTGTGTGTGTGTGTGTGTGTGTGTGTGTGCGCGCGCGCGCGCACATCACATCTTCTTTATCCACTCATCTATAGCTATACACTTGGGTTACTTCCATATCTTAGCTATTGTAAATAATGCTGCAATAAACATAGGGATGAATGTATCCTTTTAAATTAGTGTTTTCATTCTCTTTGGGTAAATACCCAGTAGTAGAATATTTGGATCATATAGTATTTCTATTTTTAATTTGTTAAGGAACCCCCATAGTGTTTTTCACATTTACATTCCTACCAACAGTGCACAAGGGTTCCTTTTTCCTCCACATCCTCACCAACACTTGTTATTTTTTGTCTTCGTGAGTCTAGCCATTCTGACAGGTGTAAGGTAATATCTTGTGGTTTTGATTTGCTTTTCCCTGATGATTAATGATTTAACAATTTTCTTTATGAAGACAGTCTATTGAGAAAACTGGGCACAGTATTATAGGACAGAGTATTTTACTAGTTTGCATTGGTCAGACCTGATTTTGAGTCCCAGTACAATCACTAGGTTTGGTTTTGTTTACATTGAACAATTTATTTGATTTTCCTAATGTTTTCTCATCTGCAAAGTAGGAGTAATAATCCTAATTTCCTGAACTGATGTGAAAATGATTATGTATTAAAAGCATCAAATGTAGTACTAGCTACATGGCAGTCATTTAATGTAGGATCACTGTTTTTATAATTATCGTATGAGCCATTTAGCTGGAATTTGATAGTCACAATTAGCCTGAGACATTTTTTACAGTGAGAGTTTGCAGTATTTAACAGAGTTTTGGTTTTTTTGAAAATTCTGCCAATATAAATTGTGTGCAAGCTTCATTACTGGGATGGGAAGAGGTAAAGATAAGCCAGTGCTGATATTAAAAAATGTGTCCCCTTGAGGAAGGGACTTTTTTTTTTAAAGATTTTATTTTATTTTATTTTAGTATTTCTTTGAGAGAGAGAGAGCATGAATGGGGTGAGGGGGAGGAAGAGGGAGAAGCAGACTCCTTGTTGAACAGGGAGCCCACCATGGGGTTCAATCCCAGGATCGTGACCTGAGTGCCCCAGGTACCCCAGGAAGGGACTGACTTTTGAAGTAGCCTGTAACAAGCTTTCTTTGCTTTCTCTTTATTTGAGTCAAGAACAGTCCTATGAGTGGGAAGATATAACTCTAGTTTACTGATAAAACTAGGTTCATAGAGGTTAAATAATTTTGCTAAAGTCACATTATAAATGGTAGAGCTGAGATTTGAATAACTAAACTCTGAGTTTGTTCTTTTGGCAAGTGTAAATTCAGTAACTACTAGGTTCCAGGCACTCCTAAGCTTAGTACACTTCTCCTGTAGACCAGTTGGTGTTCATTAAATTTTTAACTCCAGTCTCCAAACATTTCATTGTTCATGAAACAGTAATATTATGGAATTAGTAGACTCCTAAAAAATTGTTTATCAAGTTCTATTTAAAACGTATGATTAAAAGGAATTCTTGGGGCGCCTGGCTGCCTCACTCAGTACAGCATGCAACACTTGATCTCGGGGTCGTGAGTTCAAGCCATTGGGCCTAGGGCTTACTTAAAGATTAAAAAAAAAAAAAATTAAGGGAATTCTGTAGTATTTTAAAATATAATGAATATTTATTTTAAAAAATAAGTTACTGGTTTAGTGAATGTTATTTTATGAATATTCAAGAATGGAATACACATAATAGAAAACAACTAATGATCATTTACGCAAGTGGGGTAGAGGTTTCATTTTTGAAGAGATTAATCCAATTCCCATTTAAAAGTCTTTTTGTTTTGGGATGCCTGGCTGGCTCCGTCATTAGAGCATGCCACTCTTGATGTTGGGGTCATGAGGGTTGTGGGGTCATGAGTTCAAGTCCCATGTTGGGCATAGAGCTTACTTTAAGGAAAAAAAAAAGCCTTTTTCTTCTATTTAAGATTTACATATAATTCATGTAAATGACAGTAACGATTTCTTTGGGATGGTGTGAAATATCTTTTTTATCTCTTACTGTATGGTAGATGTTTAAAAATTAAAGAAAAACTGTAAGCTGTATAACTGTGTTACTTAGAAGTTATTTTTTTTGTTCTGTTATTTCTGTCTCCATTAGTGTCCCTTCTTCACTCCAGGCTCATATTAAAGAATATATAGAGAGAGGACTGATTGTATATTTGAGAATATAAGGTGATAAATAATAATCTTCAATGTTAAGATGAAACTGGGGTGAAAATGTAAACATAGCAAGCATTAGCACATTGTCATATTTCTAGACTTCAGAAATAAGGTGGTGACAATAACAGGATTGGCCTAATTTCTCTGATCATAGTTTTGGCATACTACATCATATCAGGCTCTACCTCAGTTTCATTCTACAGTCTAGAGACAATTCTGTGAATTCTGAATTTAAATTAGGAGATCTGTTTCTGAGTGTGCTACAATTAATTCTGTGGTTTTATTGCTCTCCCACCTAGAGCACTTCTGCTGATAATGGTCTTAACCCCAGCAGTAATATTATTAAGGCCATTACTTAAAGAGCTTTTGTAGACATTAGGTTTTTCCATTTTTAATTATTCTGTCTTCATTAGGTATTCTGTCTTCACTTATTTTCCCCTTAGGTTTTTCTTACCATGTATGTATTTTAGTTCAGGAAACTGTACCTAAAGAACTAAACATGTGATTAAAATTCTTTTTGTTAAACTTCAGAAAATATTAACACCTGTTTGTATTGCTTTGAAAGGTAGGATTAAATCTTATGTTTGGCAGTATAAACCAAGAGAAGATACTTGAGAAAAGTAAAACTCTGTTGATAAGAAAATAATAAAAATTTTCTTTAAATGTTGACTTAAGCTAAATTACAGAAAAAGTATAGATCCTTCTATAAGCCATATTCATATGTAGGTATCTTATAAAGAGACAGATTAGGTTTGGTTAAGACTGTAGAGTCAGAATTCCTGGGTTCTAATTTTGATTCTGCAGTTTATCAGCAACATGACCTTGGAAAAATAATTTCTCTTTACCCGAATGTTTGAATAATAATAAAAGTCAATAATGGCACTTACTTCATAGGATTGTTTTGAGGATTAAATGAGCTAATATATATATATAAAACAGCAGTTCCTGGCACATTGTAAGTATTGGTGTTAGATGATGATGGTGATGATGATCAGGCTCAACATTTTCTGTTTATATATTTCATTTTTTTTTTTTTTTTAAAGATTTTATTTATTTATTCATGAGAGACAGAGAGAGAGAGAGAGAAGCAGAGGGAGAAGCAGGCTCCCAAGGAGCAGGGAGCCCGATGTGGGACTCGATCCCAGGACCCTGGGATCATGACCCGAGCTGAAGGCAGACGCTTAACCATCTGAGCCGCCCAGGCGCCCTATATATTTCATTTTTAATGTATTTTTGCCTATTTATTCTTAAAAATAAGGTGTCCATTGTCTTTGAAAACCATGTGGACTGCAAGTTATCCAAAGTTAGTAAACTTTATAATACATGTTTTCCACAAAGTTAATCATTTTAAAACAAACTGTTTTCAAAAGTTTAATATTTTATCTGGCAAAACATGTTTGTGACATTTAAGACTTACACAGTAATATTTAATTGAATTCATTCTTATTATGCTTAAACGGTGAATTCTGGGTATAGAATGTCAAGTAAGGCCAATATGATAACATTTATATGTATTATTGAGATGATAATCACAACAGGCTAAAGAATGACCTAAATAGGATAACTGTTCTAGCTCTGAGATCGCCCAACAAAAGAGATCATTTTGAAATCTATGACTCTAGTGACTAAGAAAACATTCAAGTACTAGCGTATATCTTGATTACTTGAAATTTGGTGATACAGTCACCTGTGTTGAGGAATGAAGAAAGAATGTGTTACCTGTAGGCATATGGTCTTTTAATATTTTTTGGTAATTTATAATTGGAGAGTGGACATTGGGATAGTCACACTAAATGTTTTGTTCACGTACTTATCAAGTTACCTTTGATTTATGATTCACTTTTCCATAAAGACCATCTAATAGGAAAGAAGTTGTTCAGTCTTCTTGGCATTAATAAGTTCACACCTATTCTTTTGGAGAAGGAATTGCTCAAAATCATTTGTTACCCTTAAGCTCTTAGCTTAAGCCATTCTCTTTGAAAAATGGAGTAAAAACAAACACTTTTTCTTTAGTCTACTGTTTCAAGTACATATGACAGCTCAGATAAGAAATCAGAATTATTGAGATAAGATCATTAATCCTAACTAGAAATGTAATAGGAGATAAATTCACTCCTATTTTATTGAAATAATTCCTTTTACATAGTGCCTGGTACATTAATATTTCTTCATATTGAATACATGCTTAGTTATAGACAAGTTAATATACTAAAATTTGAATATTTCAAATTAGGTTTGTTCTTATTTCCTTTGACTACAAAAGATTCACTTAAAACAGTTAAAAAATTGTTTTGGTCTCTTTTAAGGCCACAGAAAGTGAGGCTGGTGATATGGACCTGAGTGGGTTGCCAGAAACAGCAGTGGATTCTGAGGACGACGATGATGAAGAAGACATTGAGAGGGCATCAGATCCTCTGATGAGTAGGGACATTGTGAGAGACTGTCTAGAGAAGGATCCAATTGACAGGACGGATGATGACATTGGTAAGTTTGGATGGCAAAATGAACCTAAGAGCAATTTTAAAAATTTAGGGTAAAATGATCTGATAAAATAGAGCCCAAGAATAGTAAGCTTTAAAAAGTTATAAATTTCCCTTGCATAAACAGTAAGTAGCATTTGTTGAAAAAAATTTGAAAATAAAATCAATTTTATCCAGTTACGTTCTGGAGTCTACAATTAATAAAACTTCCTAATACAACCCTTCCCCATAGCCCCTTCTTAGTTTTCTTTATGACCAAAAAAAAAAAAAAAAAAAATTAAAAGTAGTCTTCTAAACAGTGTTGCTTCTATTATTGTTTCTTGTGAGCACTATTCCTATTAAGCTCATGTTTTCTGTATGTAAATACTATTCCTGTTAAGCTCATGTTTTCTGTATGTAAATACTAGTCCATGACAATTGGTAAAATTGTCGTGTTTGCTTCTGTGGTTCCATACGAAGATGGGACTGAGTGAAAGAAGACTACGAAATGTCAAGTTAGCAGCCTATGAGCTGTGGGTTGTTGAGACTTTAAGTGCACGCTAAGGTTAGAAATCTAAGTGGTTTTGTATGTTTTCCCCATCCCTGAAGTTCCCTTTACCCACTTTCCTATTAGAGCAAGAGCGGACTATGTAATAACGGTTTAGTATTTGAGTATGCCTTCTGCACGCCGCCTTCTTCCTTAGAATACTAGGAGTCAGAGCAACTTCTGTTGAGCGTCTTCTCTCCACTACAGGCCTGGAATCTGTAACCACCTTTGACTGAGCCCAGATTATCTGTCCTACCACTCTGCCAACTCTTTTTGGGCCAATATATATTTGAAGACAAATTCAAGGAACTGGATCTATTGGGATTAGATATAGGACAGTATGGGCATAGTTATGAGTGGCCAGGTGAATGTGTTTTGAGGGAAACAAACTATCTGAAGAAAATCTTTTACCACTTACACCATATACATATGCTAGAAAATTAAGGATGAAAAACCAACAACTAGTATTAGACACTTAAAATATAATTTTAAAATTTATAGGAATTGCTAAGTATTTAAGGTGAATATCATGTGTTGGTAACCATTCATTCATTTGGCTAATGTGATTGAGCACGTTTGATGTACTGAACATGTTTTTAGGTCCTGGTAACTCAGTGGGGGGCAAGGCAGGTAAGGTCCTTGCTCTTTTGCAGTGTGAAGAATAAAGTGGGGATTAGGGAGTGATGGAGGTTGGGGAATGAAATGAACGGGAACCTGTTTTAGGAAGGAGTGGCTGGTAATGCCCTTTTCAAGGGCTCAGACCTGAAGGAGGTGAAAAGAGGAAGCCACCTTGTCCGTGGCCCCCAGTAAAGAATGTGTTCTGTGTTAATCTTTTCTGGATAATTTCTGCTGGAGGAGGGGACTTAATGGCTTTGCAGATGTCCATCCCTGACTCTAGCCCATTTCATTCTCTACTACCTCTACTCCCATTCCAAAGGTGCTGGTAATTCATAAGTCTTTGGAGGGTTCTGAGAGTGGTTCTGTTTTACCTGCTGAAAACACTGGGTTTCACTCTCGTGTCTGATACCACATACACATGCATTTGGTTTCCAGTGTCCAGAGTTGCACTTCACTGTCCTGTTCTCTTTGTCCTTGCCGACTTCTTTTCAAAAATCTTTTTATTGTAGTTTTAAAGAGAAAGTGAATTTGGAAGTGTATTCAATTTGCCATCTTAATCCAAAATCCTTGTTCGTAGTTTTCTTTAATTAGATTGAGCATTGCTTATGAACAGATTGATGTGGAAATTATTCTTTTGTAAGTTAATGTATCATCTTTTTGAATATGTTCATTTTAGTATAGTTATGGAAGAAAATAATGATTATTAAAAATGTCATTCCTGGAAATTTAAAATTTTCACTTCATATCTAAGAAGCTTTCTCTTCCATAATTTCTGGAAAGCAAAAGCTATGCTGATTCCTACAAAAGAATACAAAGCTATCTTTTTTTTAAATGGGCTTACTGATATAATCTCCCGTGAATAACGTTTACTCGAATACCAATTCACTTATAAGCAGCGATGATTCTGATTCTTGCTTCTATCAAATATACTTTTATTTAAAATAATAAACCATTATTATTAAAGATAAGGCCTAATGAGTGTTTGGTCTACAAGAGATCTTGTAAGATCTTATATTCTAACTCCTCAAAACAGAACCACATGTGAGAACTCTTTAGCTCTTTTGCTGTTACTCTTGTTAAATCTAACTGGTCCTCTGGTATTTAGTTACAATAGACACCTTTCATATAAACTACAAACTTCTACATAATTGATGCTTTCTCTGGATGCCTCTCTTCCTAACCAGCTTCTCTACCCCCACAAAAAAGGGAAGGAATGGTGTATCTGGGTGGGAGGGGGATCTAAGTTGAATCAAATGAAATTGCTAATATTTGATCTTATTTTAAAAACTGCAAGAATTAAAAAAAATTTGCCTTTGGATTCTCATAGATTATTGGGTGTGGTTCAATGCTTTGTTTCAGTGCTTTGAAGGAAGGGACTTTATTGATTTCTGCTCTCTAACTCATAACTTTGTAGGTCCTCAATTACTGAATGGTTGTCAATTTAATTTTTTGTTTTGATGCCTTGACACGTTAAGGTAGAGACCTACTTCCAAGATCCCTTCCAAAGAATTCTTTTTTCTCCCCTTCAATATACCACCAAAAAAACTCCACAGATTAAAAAAAAAAATCTTAATAGTAATCATTTCTTAAACAAAATCAAGCCAAAGCAAATAAGATAATGTCCATACTGACATAGCTTGTGGTGTCTATAAATCGGTTGTCTGGCTTTTCTGTATGTCACACTGACTAGAAAAAAGTTTTAAAAAATGTCTTTTTTCATAAACAGAAATATTCCTTTCCTAATAAAATAAAATATTAATTAATATATTATTCTAATAGATTTTTCCAAGCAATATAGAAGAAAGTAGTCCTGCTTCTCCAATCCATGGCTGCTTCTTTCCATGTCCTAGAAACTATCTTATTACTCATCCCATGTTCTGAATTCCTTACCTCTGTGTGATTCCTGTGGCGTTACCAGAGTTTATGTTGAGTCCTGACAGCCAAATGCTTCATTTTATATTTATTTATTTTTTGAAGATTAGTGATAGAAATTTATTTTTTTAATTGCTCTAATTCTCCAGTGTAATAAACAGAAGTTACTACAAAACCAGCAGTACCATTATTGAATCTTTGAGAGTCTTAACAACTCTTAGATGCCATCTGGTTAAGCATTTATTTATTTTTAGTTTTTCAACTGAGCCTAAAGAATCATGTACATTACTACAATTATATCTTTTCTATCTTTTTATTATTTATATTATATGTGATGCACAGGCATTTTCTATCCTGTCATATTTTTTTTAATGTTAGTCATTACTCATATATCAACTTGATTTCATGACCCACTAACGGAGCAGGAATCTTCCAAAAAGCAAGAACAGCGTCTATGCAAATCATTTCAAATCATTATAACAAGTATTAGTTGAATATATTTTTTAAAGATTTTATTTATTTATTTTGAGAGAGAGCAAGAGAGAGTATGGGGGGGTGGCAATGGGAGAAGCAGTTTCCCCACTGAGCAGGGAGCCGGATGTGGGGCTTGATCCCAGGACCCTGGGATCATGACCTGAGCCAAAGGCAGATGCTTAACCGACTGAGCCACTCAGGAGCCCCTAGTTGAATATATTTTTATACTTCATGTTCTTATGCTTCATATTCTTCAATCACACGTGTAATTGTAATTTGATTTATTTTTGCCTAAATATATTATGTTAAATTTAAAACATTTCTGACAACTTCTGGTCTCATATTTTCTTAAGACCATAAATCTTCATTTGTCCAAGGAAATTTAGTATCAGTAGGGAAGGAGAAAAAAAGCAAAATGTGTGTTCTATAGATAATATTCTAATACCTTATGGGGAGGGGTAAGGAACCAATAGCTTGAAGAAAACAGAGCTGATAACCGCAGAACTAACAGTGACGTGCAAGTCAGAGGACCAGGGCTTATACATTTGCCTTTATGTTTCAAATCAAAAGGTCAATACATTTGTAAAGCAATGATTCTTACCTTCCATATATAATGATATGGGTACCTCTTGAAGTGGTATTAAAAATTGCTTTATCACTGTCCCCAGGAATAGATATATTTTATGGCATGACACAAACGCACCTACTCATTCCAGAAATAAAAGTTTCACTAAACAGAACGTATTCTATAAGTAATATGCTTTGATTCTCTCTCTCTTTTTTTTTTTTTTAAATGCTGGTTGCAAAAAAAAATGCTGGTTGCAGCAGTAAATTGATTTCCTGGCACCTCAGTCTGGGTCAGGTCTAAGAACACTGGGTACCACCTACCATTGTTATTCTGATTCCAAAGCCACCCTGTGTTATGAAAAGTCTTATACAGGAGGGATGATGTAGGGTCTAATCAAAGGAGACATTACCTAGCTGGGCCAGAGAAAAACACTCAGTCTGACCTTCTGGAAATGTACTGTTTTCACAGAATATATCTTTCTATTCTGTGTTGTTTTTGCAATTAACAAACTACCGTATACCCAATAACATAAAATATGTCACTAAATCCTAACAGATAGAGGGAATGTGCATAGGGACAGTTTCATTATGTGAGGACAAGAAAAATGTACCAGAATTTTTACTTAGCCAAAAGTTTGAATGATACATGATAATAATGACAAGAATAGCAGTTCTTATTTATTGAGTATTCACTCTGTGCTAAGGACTTTATTATCTCTATTTAATTTTATTGTCACAACTGTATATTGTTCTTTCACAAATGACAGAAACATGCTTAAGGAAATCAATCAACTTTCCCAAAGTAATATAACTAATAAGTATTCAGATGATGTCTGACATACACCTTATGTTCTTTATCACTACCTATAATGTGCAGCAGAAGCTTTGGAGGCAGGCAGCCCTGAATCATATCACTGCCACCTCCGAATTATATGACTTGGAGCCTGCTTCCTCCCTGTGAAATGAGAAAGAAAACATGAGCCTCATAGATCCATGGTGAGGAGTAAGGAAAGAACTTAGTAAGTAATTAGTAAAGCTACCTAATAATAGAGAAAATGAAAAATAGAGACTGCAGGGCTAGAGAAGATTATGAAGTCATCTGTCTTGTCAACAGCTAGAAATGTATCAAAGTTTAAGCTGTTTGTCCACAACATTGCCAACAGAAAGAGTGATCATACTTTTTTTGGCCAATCTGTGGAATAAAAAATAATATATCAATTTCCATTTATGTTTTTCACATAATGTAAATTTTTTAGTTGATTTTTATAGATTTGTTTTCATTCATAGAAAATATCCTTTGGTTTCTAAATCCTGGACTATCTTTAGATTGAAAGTGGTTATTTCTGCTGTTTTGGACATCTACTTGCCCAGAAGGCACTAGAATAGACCTATTGACTTTTTGGAGAATTCTCAGAGCTCTATTTCATTTCAGCTTATTTTATCCTTTAATTAGCCTTAATAAGATCACAGCTCATTTTCAGTAGAAATTTCCCAGTTGAAGTTTGTTAATTTCTTCATTCCCATTAGAATTTGAATTACAGTGTATACTATTGTTCCTAAATCAATAGGTAAATGTCACCATTTCTACAGTGACAATTCTTTGTATACCTACAAGTAATCCAACTTTTAGACTAACAATACTTGAAGTAATTATATTTTCCAATGGGCAGGTTTGTAGGACATTTAAAAAAAAACCCTAGAGGGGCACCTGGGTGGCTCAGTCGGTTGGGCGTCTGCCTTTGGCTCAGGGTCCTGGGATCGAGTCCCGCATTGGGCTCCCTGCTTGGTGGGAGGTCTGCTTCTCCCTCTCTCTTCCCCTGCTTATGTTCCCTCTCTTGCTCTCTCAGAAAACAAACAACAACAACAACAAAAAACCCTAGAGCATTCTTTTTGAATGCTTGCTTTTTAAAAAAGTTGTAATGTTTACAATATCTTTTGCCTTTCAGAACAACTCTTAGAATTTATGCATCAGTTGCCTGCTTTTGCCAATATGACCATGTCGGTGAGACGAGAGCTCTGTGCCGTGATGGTGTTCGCAGTGGTGGAAAGAGCTGGGACCATAGTGTTAAATGATGGTGAAGAGGTCAGTGAACATTGCCAACACTGGAAAAGTTTCTGTTTGAGGGTCTCTCAGTAACAGCAAAGAAACAAAAAATCAGATTTCATTTTTTCCTCTTAAAAAATAAGCAACAATTAATTTGAATAATTCAAGAATTGTGATACACTTATTGTTATGTCAAAGTATTCCAAATCCATTATTTTTTATAATAATATTTCATATGCTACTGATAGAAATACTTTGTATTAACTTTTCAGATTTTTGTAACTTTAAATGTTCATAATATGCCTTTGGTCAGTACAAAATGATCTTATTGAGGCAATGGTGATCATTTGATATTGCTTACATATGTTTTGGGGAGCAGAAGAGTTCTTTTTCCTTGTGTCATTTTAGAGAGGAATATCCAAGGTCAAATTAAAAGAGCAGAATGACGTGTACTTTGCTAGGCATGTGGAAAACACAGATACATGGCTGTGCTTTGCTTTATTCCTTGTTCTTTGAGTTTAGTAAACAGTTCATTTTACTTGAGTTATTCCATCTTTAAAGTGAAAGATCTGCTAAATCATTTGTAGGGACCATGCTTGCATTTACAGCTGCATGACCATGATTTTCTGCCTTGTTTTCATTTTTTTGAATTAGCTGGATTCCTGGTCAGTGATTTTGAATGGTTCTGTGGAAGTAACTTATCCAGATGGAAAAGCAGAAATATTATGTATGGGGAATAGTTTTGGTGTCTCTCCTACCATGGACAAAGAATACATGAAAGGAGTAATGAGAACAAAAGTGGATGACTGCCAGGTATAAAATATCATTAAAAATGTATATTTTATGCTTAACACATATATGCCGTTGGGGTAAGATTTTTCTGCCTATATAAATAGGTCATTTTTTAGAGTTATAAATAATATTTTAAGTTAGAACTATTACTTTTAGTGTCCTCATGCCCCAGGAAATTAAAAATAAGTCTTCCTTAAAGTTGTTTGGACTCGGGGCGCCTGGCTGGCTCAGTCTTTAGAGCATGTGACTCTTGATCTTGGGTCAGGAGTTCAAGCCCTACATTGGACATAGAGCTTACTAAAAAAAAAAAAAAAAAAAAAGGTTATTTGGACTCTGCATAACTAGGTGTTCTATAAGGTGTTTTATAAATATGTTCTATTAAAAGTGTTCTATAAATATGGTATTTTAAAATTTCCATTAATATTTTTATAATCTGTTCATCAAAAAATGTAAAAGTAAAACATCCACTATGAAAAGAAATTATAAGTAGATTAATAAAGATGATGTGATACAGTTATGCAGTGTTTTTATTTGAATACCTACAAGGTAAGGAATTGATTTAGAAGTCATGTAAATTAATCATAGTATGAGTCAGAAGAACTTCCTAGTAAAAAAGTAATTACTAATTAAAAGAAAATACTTGGTAGCAAAAGAAAAATGTTAGTGTTGATATTATGTTAATATTCATTATTTAAAAGCACTTAATAAAAGACTAGAGAAAATATGGAGACCAAACGTGAAGTTTAATTAGATTGGTAACTGGTAACCTCTGTATTAATAAGAAATAAATTTAAGATGCTATGTTACCAAGTTTTTAAAATTTATGTCTTTCCTTCTGAAAAAGAAGTCTTTGAAAGATAAAATATTTTAATATAAATAAACCCAAAGATTTGACTTAGACTAATTAATGTTAAGTACTCATTGTATTTATTAGTCTGTAGTCTGAAATACATCTGAATATACTTTATTCTAAAAGAACATCATTGAATTTTTATAGTGTCTGATAAATGTAAAAATAGTACCCATTTAAATTTTCATTTTGAGCATTTTACTTACCAAAAGAGAAAATGACCATGGCTATAAATAAAATGATCTTACCTAGAGAATCAAAATAATGTTGCCAAATAATTCCTTTCAGTAAGCACTGTAGAGAAAAAATAAATGGCTATGTTCATTGTTTTGAATAGTAATGCCAGAAGAACATTCTAAATATAGTCAACTCTCAATTATTTAGCATAATAGAAGAAAACAGAATGGAAGGTAAATCTTGAAGTCTTTATTTGGCGGGGAAATGTGTTTGTAAAAGCGATCATATGTGATTTTTCAGCTCTGGAACTGTACTCCCCAAAATAAGAAAGCCATACTTAGTCCAAAACAAACTAGAAATTTGTTAAAGTTTTCCCCATTCTATTATCTCTTATCAGTTCCTCCCTGGGACATGTTGGCATTACTAGAGCATTTTAGTCAGAGTCTCTGCCCTTAAGGGGCAAGTTAAAAAGTAACTTTATTTCTGAGAATTCATTGATTACATTACTATGTCTTAATTGGCCAGCCCCTTTTGTTAGAAATTTGTAATCATGGAACTGAAATGATATTAGAGGCATAGAAATGTTTCAGAATAATTGATAAAAATGTTATATGACTGAGTATTACAGAGTGCTGCAATAATATCGCATGTACCAGGTAACATTAAATACTTCTCTGGGAGTTCTGGGAAAGGAAGAGGAAGTAGATGTCAAGGAAGAAAGTCTAATCTATTTACTGGATGAGGAATTGGTGGGAAACCCAATGTTAGCAAGGTAGACCCAAAAGAAAATTCTGATTAAGAAACCTAGATTCCTATAGCTCCTGATACAAGGCAGCCAGATATACAAAGAAGGTCAATGGTGAGGTATCTGCTGGAGAAAGTCTCTTTCTTCCTCTCCACTCCAGTCTAAGCCACTGTAAAAGGAACATGTTAAATCAGGAGTTTCAAGAATCACTCTTGTACCTCCACTGACTCATCTGCTCAGGCCTAACATTCACTCCCTCAGCAGTAAAACAAGGATGGAGAATGAAGTTAGACCATTTAATGTAAATGCTTGTTTTGGTCTAGTAGTTTAGTGTATTTCTGTTAAAATGTCATACGTCTCTCAGGAAGTACACACATGTCAGATCATCCTCTTGTTAGGCGAAGTAAAGGAAACAATGAGAATCATATTTTCATTCAGCCATAAGATGGCCTCCATAAGTTTATATCATTCTCCTGAGCATGCTGTGGGCATTTAACAGTTATTGAATGAATGAACAAAAATGGTGTTCTCTTTACCAAGAAGCAACTTCACCTAGGACTGGCCTTAATTTTCTTACATTCCAGTGTGTCCCGAAAATAAATATTGGGTAATGTGATATTGAGTTGAACTCATATTAAGCCTGAGTGGCTTACAGTGAGTGGATTAAATTTGACATTTATTTCTGTTTATTTGGAACCCAAGACATACTCAAGGTTGTATTTTGCTCTGAATCCCTCCTTTGTATAAAGCTCCTCTTTCAGTTCCTCCCTTCCATTGTCTATTCTTCTTCCCCTGTGCAGTTTGAAGGACAAAGGCAGCCTACATATAGACACCCTATGCTACCAGGGGATCGGTAATGGTTTTCTGTTTCCCATATGTGCCTTTTTCTTTTCTTCTCACTTCCTATCCCTCTTTTCTTTTCCTCCTCTTCTACTCTCCTACTCTCCTTTTCCTTCTCCCTCTTTCCTTCTCCACTGCCTGTGTCTTAGGCCTGCCACTGACACATCAGGCATTGCTTAGCCCTGCCCTACACCCTTAAATGGGAAATGAACACTTGAATACCTGTGTGAACAGTTAGGTATGACTTTCCCTTAGAGACCGCGAAGGGCCCCAGTTTAAGTAGAGCTAACCTCTTAAGGTAAACCTGTTAGACATACCTTTTTCAGAGACCATGGGAACTAATGACACTTTGAATTTAAGTAGTTTTGGGGAAATTTGCATGGATAAGTTGAAAGTTGACAATACTATATTAGGGCTGAAGTTTAATTTTATTTCATCCTTTTATCATCTATAATTTTTCTTCTACGTATCAGTTGTGATGTCATGTGCCCCAAAACCAATCCTGCAATATGAACTGCCTTTGGCCTTTTATAAGCAAAATCTTGTTTGAATTTATATTTTATATCATAATGCCAAGATCATATATCACTTTCATGTGTTAAGAGCTATCTGAAAGTATAAAAAAACAATTATATACATAATTCACAATTTTTCATCTGGCTTCATCATACCAATCAAAATTATGTTTTACACATGAATTTCTTATTAGATCTACAAACTTCTTAAGGCAAAAATAAATCTAATAAAAATATAGATAAATGTTTTCATCTAAAATTTCTTTTTTAGGTATGTGTGGCCATATTGGAAATTTAGTTGGTTTTTATTTTCTTTTTGGATGGTACTTTTCAGTTTGGTACAGAGGAAGTGCCAAAAATGTCTCTCTAGGCATTAAGCATTTCAGATCAAGCTTATTCTCCTTAAATCCTTGGTCAAGATTAATTTGAGTATGTTTTACTTCTAAAAGCATTTTCTTTTCTCTGTTTACTTACTCCTTTTAACTCATAATGTATTTCTTTTTTAGGAGATAAATGAGAAAATACAATATATAATTGTTTTCTCTGAAACTGAGTATAACAAAGATCACCTAAAATTATTTGGAGGCATAGAGAGCAATTTTGGTATCCTATTTAAAAGGACAGAAATAAACTGTTTTTGAGACAAGGGACTAAGGACCACATATTTCAAAACATACATACACCTGTAGTCAGTGTTACAGAAATGGGTTTTGTTTTTAAGGTTTTTTAAAAACTTAAACTATATGTATTTACCCAAAAAGCCTGTCTTTTGTGAATTTTAACTTTTTTATTCCAAATTCTTGATTGAAAAATTAATGAGATTCTATCAGCCAGCTCTGGAAGAAACTTAGTATTGTAATACGCTGTTGCTCAAGTATGAAGCACTGCTATTTCTTTTAAAAAACTTTACTGATTGTATAGAAAGTATAGAAAATATGGAAAAGTATTTTAAATAAAATGAAAGTCACTTGTAATTTGCATTGTTCAGAAACAATAATTATTAACACTGTTATACTTCATTAGAAGATTTTGATGTGCATGTATAATTTTTTTTTAATTAACAAGTGTGTAACTATGAGACACTGGGCAAATTAGCAGGCTGTTGGTACAGCTGTTTGTTCATCTGTACAATGGGGATAATAGTAGTACCTTCTTTATGGAATGATTAGGAGGATAAATTGAGAAAGTTCCTATAAGGGTACCACAAAAGATGATCATCATGTTGTCTTCATTATAGTTAATTTCAACATTTGGTTTTGCATCTTTTAAAAAAAATTAATGTGCTATCATGAACGTTAAGTCAAAACTGTAAATGTTCCATGAAAATATGTTTTTGAATGGCTGTGTCCTATTTTATCTTCTATATGCTGTAATTTAACCATCCCCTTTTTTTCATCTTTTCACATTAAAGGAGAAAAAGAAATGTCCATACTTTTTTCATTTGCAAAATGAGAATAAATTCTTCAAAATTCGGAGACAACAACAATTCTTTCTTACTTTAGAATCTCTTATCTCCTCCTCACTGGCTTCTGCTTATTTTGTGCAATAAGTGATATGTATAATTCATTCTTCACTTTCTTTTAAAAATTACTAAGAAATGTAATTTAATAGTTTGCCCTAAGCCCTGATATTTTTTTATATTTGGGGTGATGGAGGAGTAATGGCTTGATGTGCATATTATTTTTAACTTTTTGGTTAGGAGCAAGGATTACCCTTAATACTAGTTACAAGGAATAATGGCTTGAGTCAACAAGTAGGTGGCTTGTTTTGTGGACCTTTTTTGAATAAACTTTCCAAACTGATTTCTTAATATAAATAGCAAATTTATAATACCTATTCCAGGGGTATCTTTGAATTTTGATCTTTTTTTAATTATGTTATGTTAATCACCATACATTACATCATTAGTTTTTGATGTAGTGTTCCATGATTCATTGTTTGCATATAACACCCAGTGCTCCATTCAATACGTGCCCTCTTTAATACCCATCACCAGGCTAACCCATCCCCCCACCCCCTCCCCTCCAACACCCTCAGTTTGTTTCTCAGAGTCCATAGTCTGTCATAGTTCGTCTCCCCCTCCGATTCCCCCTCCTTCATTTTTCCTTTCCTATGATCTTCTTTTTTTTTTTTTTTTTAACATATAATGTATTATTTGTTTCAGAGGTACAGGTCTGTGATTCAACAGTCTTACACAATTCACAGCGCTCACCATAGCACATATATTGGGGAGGGTATGAATTTTGATCTTTTATTAAAACCATCTTTATTTTAAAATTGTTGCTTTTAAAGTCTTTTCTAATTTGTAAAACCCACTAAATGGTAGTTATGTTTTTAAATTTATCCTCCTAAGATTCTACCATCAAAGAAGAGGCATGAAGAAGGACTCTTCTTTTGTCTTACGATTTTTAAAATTGTTAGGATTTTTAATATAAACTACATATAAATTTGCTAAAAATGAAACTTGATTTGACCAAGGAAGAAATACATTAAAAAGTAGGGAAGTCTGATTAAGGTTCATTACTGCATTCATTTAGAGAGTATGGGAAAGACATGGAAAAATGTCAGTATTAAATAATTAAAACACTGAATTATTAGTACTGCTAGGTCTCTTGCAAGCACTTCATCAGTAACATGTGACTTACATTTTATTCCAGTTTGTCTGTATAGCCCAGCAAGATTACTGCCGTATTCTGAACCAAGTAGAAAAGAACATGCAAAAAGTTGAGGAGGAAGGAGAAATTGTTATGGTAAAAGAACACCGAGAACTTGATAGAACCGGAACAAGAAAGGGGCACATCGTCATCAAGGTAAGACAGACGTGCCTCCATCTTCTGGGAAGGATTTCTTTGGTAGTATCAGTTAGTTATGACAACTTAAGATTCTGCCTGCCACATTTTTGTGTATAATTTCTCTGAAAAGTTATCAGTTGTTAAGAAAAATCTTTACACCGCCTGATGAACAGCAGTTTTATAAATTATTATATATGTATATTACTACCCAGGTCATCTTATGTTGAAAATTTGGAATTAAGGTACCATATAGATGATACTTATGCAGGATAGTGATTAAACCTTTTATTTGTTACAGGGCACCTCAGAAAGATTAACAATGCATTTGGTAGAGGAGCATTCGGTGGTGGATCCAACATTCATAGAGGACTTCCTGTTGACCTATAGGACTTTTCTTTCTAGCCCAATGGAAGTGGGCAAAAAGTTATTGGAGTGGTTTAATGACCCGAGCCTCAGGGATAAGGTTGGAAAATATATTCTAGTTTGGCTTTTAAATGTGAAATATTCAGATATAAACTTAAAGATACTTTAATATTTGTCACACCAGTTATGTTCACATTATTTTAATGGAATAAGAGAGTGTACTTTTTAACCCCAAAAAATGATGCAACCCCCAGACTCCTGAGTTCCATTGGGATCTGCATTCTCTACTTGGGCAAATGGTCACTGTATGTCAGATTAAGTTACAGTTTTTAAATTGGCACCAGAGCAGCATTTTATAGTAAGCATTGCTGGTCGGTAGGCCCCAGTAATATAATTCTAAACAGACTCCTTTAGCAGCTCTTGCGAGCTCTGTCAAGAGCCAGATTGACAGATTGGCCAGATTGGATGATAAAGTCTACATACTCTTGTGAGGTGTGAGAGTTAATCATAGCCTGTACTCAGTTTCTCCTTTTTATGAGACAGTCTGATTTACATGAGACTTCCCAAGACTTGGGAAGACAGGTAGGAAGATCCAGAATAGGAGACCAACAGTGAAAAGCTCCCAAGTTCTCCTGCTCGTCCTACCACTAACTAGCTCTGCGGCCTTAGAGAAATCATTTGGACAGCGATGCTTTTCATTTCATATTCTGAGAGTCATAAGCCTAGAAGAGCTGAGCCAAACTCTCCAGCTGTCAAAACTTAGTTTGAGCATTAACTCTGCCATGTCCTTTATGTGTCATCTGACCCCTCCTCACAATCACCTATTTACTTGTAAAATGAATAATCATCAGCCTTTTGGGGTTATTGTGAACGTGAATAATAGAAGTAAAGTTCTTTTTGTAGTGCCTGACTCAATTCACTTAATACATCTTAACACATAATACATCTTATAAGTTGTTAGTTGGTGGTGGAAGTTGGTAGTATTCAACTTATGATTGATGAATCTCAGTTTTCTAACCTGTAATAGGCTAGTAAGACTTTTAAGTTGGCTTCTCAGTTGCAAAATTTTAATTTTATGAAAAGATTATGTGTTAGATATAGTTTCAAGGGAGATAATCTTCCGGGTTTCCGAAATTTGAAAAATGGACAGCGGTGATAGTAAATGACCAAAAATTAATATAAATATCAAAACTTGACTTCTAAGTGTATATTAACTATAGTATTTTAACTATCGTTAGAAATTAACTATATACCAGGGTGCCTGCCTGGCTCAGTCCGAAGAGCATGCGACTCTTGATCTTGGGGTTGTAAGTTCGAGCCCCATGTTGTGTATAGACATTACTTAAAAATAACAGCTTTAAAAAAAAATTGACTAGGGGCATCCGGGTGGCTCAGTCAGTTAAGTTTCTGCCTTTGGCTCAGGTCATGATCCCAGGGTCCTGGGATCAAGCCCCGTATTGGGCTCCCTGCTCGGCGGGGAGTCTGCTTCTCTGCCCCCCCTCCCCCGGCTCGTGCCCTCTCTCTCCCTTAAATAAATAAAATCTTTAAAAAAAATTAACTATATACTGTCACCTTTGTTTCTCTACTGCTAGAAGAATATCGTGCTTTTCTCACTTTAATTAAAAAGTTAGATGGTTTGATTAGAGGTTAAAATGTTTGAAAACAATTCTATGGAAAATTTCTTTTATGTTTTCATTTAAAATTTAGAAAATTAAACTCATAAATAAAACAAATACTTTTATATTTATTTATTTTTAAATTGTATTTTATTGTGTTGTGTTAATTACCATACATAACATCATTAGTTTTTGATGTAGTGTTCCATGATTCAGTTTGCATATAACACCCAGTGCTCCATTCAGTACGTGCCCTCTTTAATACCCATCACCAGCAAATACTTCTATATTTAAAGTCACAGTTATACTCACTTCATTTAGTAAAAAAAATTTTTTTTTTTAGAGAGAGTGCACCAGTGGGGAGCAGAGGAGGAGGGGAGGGAGAGAGAGAATCTTAAGCAGGCTCCATGCCCAGCACTGAGCCCAATGCAGGGCTTGATCTCACAACCCCCTGAGATCATGATCTGAGCCAAAATCAAGAGTCAGGCGCTTAACGAACTGAGCCACCCAGGCATCCCCATTTGGTAAAATTTTGTTGAGAATTCACTCTATGCCAGGCTTTGTAGTAAGTCTTAAGGATGTCCTTTGAACATAATAGATAAAGCTGTCCACGTGGAACTTAGAGTCTAATGAATGTCACACACTTCTTGCTGAGTACAACACAAATATTCTCTAACTGTGTGTTTGTATAAAGGAGGTATAGAGCTCTGTGAAAACAAGTGTGCAGTGTAAGAAAGGCTACTCATTTTTCCTGAAGAATTGTAGCTATTAAAAACCTCCTAAATCTTAATGTTAGCAAGTAAGATGTAACTCCCAGTAACTCCCAGGCAACTCCTTCCTTTTACAACTTATTCCCTTGTAGATCTTTCTAGGCCTCATACTATTCATTCCTTTTGTCTATTGTGCCCTCTGCCGTTATTTTTTAGTTTCTGTCTTCTTTTGTTTTGTATTTATTTTGGTTTTATTATAGCTTTGGTTTTTTTTGTGACAGGTTTCAAATATGTTTTGGGAGTAGACAAGATATAAGTACCACCCTTCACAGATTCGAAACCCTTCTGGGCAAAACAACAAAACGTCTATATTCATAATATATATTTTTTCAGAAGGTCATTTTCTTATGAGTAAAATCCTTGCTGTGAGGAGTTTTATTGTTAGTTTATTGTCCATTGTTATTAAGTAAATTGTTTGTTAGATATCTTTTTTGAAATTACTTTAATCGCACATTTTTTAGCCCTGAAAAGAAGAAAACCTATTGAAAACAATTGCTTTTTCAGGTTACACGGGTAGTATTATTGTGGGTGAATAATCACTTCAATGACTTTGAAGGAGATCCTGCAATGACTAGATTTCTAGAAGAATTTGAAAATAACCTGGAAAGAGAGGTAATATTTGTGATTTAAAAAAAAGTCATCAATTTTAAGTTCATTTAATTCAGCCTATTTTTGAAACCATTCTTTCTGACCTTTTATAGAAAATGGGTGGACATCTAAGGCTGTTAAATATTGCATGTGCAGCTAAAGCAAAAAGAAGATTGATGACGTTAACAAAACCATCCCGAGAAGCTCCTTTGCCTTTTCTCTTACTTGGTGGCTCAGAGAAGGGATTTGGAATTTTTGTTGACAGTGTGGATTCAGGTAGCAAAGCAACCGAAGCAGGCTTGAAACGAGGAGATCAGGTATGGTGTTTCTAAGTCCAAACTTCAGGGTGAATACTGGTGTCTTTTTTTTCTCCAGTCAATTGGGATGCTGAAATAAATTTCATAATTTTATTTTTAGATATTAGAAGTAAATGGTCAAAACTTTGAAAATATTCAGCTGTCAAAAGCCATGGAAATCCTTAGAAATAACACACACTTATCAATCACTGTGAAAACCAATTTATTCGGTAAGTAGTTTTGCATACTTTCATTTTTCTCCTTTCGGTCTTTTTTTCCCACATTTAGGTCTTAATCATGACAAAAGTCATTTTTATAAGTAATATTTCAAATATAAGAATCAAGATATAGTAAAATGCATATACTTAGATATTATTTATGTAAGTATATATAGATATTAATTATGTAAGTATATAATTCGGTCTAAATCAAAATCCACTAACTTGAGGACCATAAAAATTATTTTTATTGATAAATGTCTTAGACATCTATTATGTTAAATACTTATAAATACTCCTGTATTGTAACTTATTCTGAATGGAAGTGGTAGAGCAACATAACAAAGCAGATTCTTGGTGTCATTCATTCATTGGAGTAGTATTTTTCAATAGGATTATGGTTTTGATAGCTGAAGTGTCTACTTCTCACCTATTTCCAAGTTCTACAATTTCCTTTGAATTGCTTAGATTTCTTATAATGGGCGTTTTTTTGGTGTTTCTTTCCATTTTAGTATTTAAAGAACTTCTAACAAGATTGTCAGAAGAGAAAAGAAATGGTGCCCCTCACCTTCCTAAAATTGGAGACATCAAAAAGGCCAGTCGCTACTCCATTCCAGATCTCGCTGTAGATGTAGAACAGGTGATAGGACTTGAAAAAGTAAATAAAAAAAGTAAAGCCAATACTGTTGGAGGAAGGAACAAGCTAAAAAAGATACTCGACAAGACTCGGATTAGTATCTTGCCACAGAAACCATACAAGTAAGTGTTTGTATAAATTTTCTGTGCGTTATTTTATTGTGTTAAAATGATATGCAAAGGTAGTGATATAATTAATGTTTACATATGAATCTAAACAATGTTCTAAGCTTTTATAGCTGAGCTATCTTAGAAGCAATATTAAATAACCACGTTGATTTTAACTCATATATTTGCCACTTCCTTGTCCAACACGGGCTTCATTAGCACTTCCTCATTTGAACTTAAAAAAATTAAGAATGTGTGTTTGCTCTTGTTTCACCCATGGTTTGGAGTTATTTTTGCTACTTTTTCTTTGTTTCCGGATATCTTCTCTACCATCAGTATCTGCTTTTTGACAACCAAATCATTGCTTCTTCTAGTTGCTACTATTCATCCTTGCCATTCTCCTTTTTCCTCCCTCTGTTTTCTGTTATTTAATTGTTGCCAAGACATCACCAACCAAGCACAGAACTCCTTTCCTTCTCTCAGTGGGTTTACAGTCAGAATGTCAGGTGTATTCTTGAATCTCTTCTTGGCTGCTTATTTATGCCAGGAGCTCAGACTGGACAAAGTTGTAGGTGTCACAGTTTTTAAGTCTTGTTTGTTTGTTTGCCTGTTTGCTTGGTTATTTCTTCATTTTAGCACCTTCTGAGTCTAGAAATCTTATAAAACTCAATTACCACTAGCCAAAGTTTTTTTTTTTTTTTTCATGTTAAATAACCTGGATGTAATAGGTAACCCCTGGGTGGCTCAGTTGGTTCAGCCTCCCGACTTTTGATTTTTGGCTCAGGTTGTGGCCTCAGGGCCCTGGGATTGGCCGTGTCTGGCTTCACGCCCAGCGAGGAGTCTGCTCTCCCTCTCTCTCTGCCCCTCCCCTTCCTTGTGCACGTGCTCACATGCACGTGCACTATCAAATAAAGCATAAATAAATAACATGGATGCACCAAATGCATTTATTTTATATTCCTTGTACTATAGTGATGTAAGTTCAAAGCATGTAGGTTATTTTTCTTTCTTTGATAATATAATGGGTCTTCTAGAGGAACAGTAGATACAGACATTCAGAACTATATCAAACATTTCTTAAATTCCATTTCAGATAAAATTTTTATCCACAGGTTAGAGAGATATGGCCCAAAATATAGTATTGATGGGAGTGTCAAACCTGTGTTGTCTCCACTGAACTATAAGGATTAGTGGGTTTGTATCAGCTAAAAAGACTTCTATAACAGAGTCCTAAGGATAAGCAATGAGTATGATGGTTTTATTTATAGACCTGAGAGCATGTTTATATTGAGTAAGTTAGGCCTGTTAACATTACAGAAAATAGGAATTGATTTTTAAAGTGACCATTCTAGATTTAAAAAAAAAAAACAACTTATTTTTAAATGGGCAAAAAAATAAATTACTTAAATGTGGAATTATTAGCAGCACAATAACAAAAATATCCTACAGTCATATTTGACCATGAGTTAAATATGAACCTTAAAAAAAAGTTAAATAAAAGTCAGCATGACCCTGGCAAGTATTAATAGAAACGTGACATGTAAGAACTGGGATATAAGCCATCCACAGTACAGGATGTTGGCAAGGAGCACAATATGAGGATACTATGTATAATTTTGTTCTATGTGTATTTAAAAAGATATTCAAAAGCTGGAGAAGGGAAAAGAGGATAATAAGATGTGTTGATTTTGAAACACTGAGGAAACATCTTAATTTGTATTTAAGAACGTGTATGCCTCTTTTAAGTATTTTATTGTGAAAATTATTTGAAATAATTCATATATGTAAAGCAACTGAAATGAAAAAAATTAGATTTAAAAGAAGGCTCAGTAAACTATAGGAGCTATTATATGGTGTGATAGTCTTGATTTAATACTAGTTATTATTTAAACTTTGCTCTCCTAGAAATCAGCATGTGTTCAGAAAGATTTTTTTTTTTTTTTTTAAACAAAGCCACTAAACTAGTCAGACAGATCTTCTAGGTATACTGTGGTTCCTTCCCCCACCAAACACTGTCAGTATTACAGCAGGTAAGATGCCCGATGATGGCGAATTGGCAAGGATAGGCATGGTGGCGTCACATGAACGGTGGGGGAAGAGAAGGATGAGGCCAGAGGATTATAGGACTCAGATCTGGTTGTAAGGTAAGTAGAGAAAGACTGATGAATCCTGAGAAAAGAGGGAATAAGTCAACAAACTACAGAATCAAACAAAGGCCAAAAAACAGTTTTAGTAACAGTGAGAGAGTGGGAGAGATCGAAAAATAAGAGAATGTGCTCAGAGAGGGACATTTCTGAATTAAATCTTGAATATAAAGTAGTTTCAATCCAAGGGTAACCTCACGTCTGTGGATAAGAGAGAGAGAGGCAAGAGTTAGGTCTTCATTTTAGGTGTTAAAATGTTGCTGAGAAACATTTAAGAAGGTAACCCTAGTACTTTTAGCCATTTGTGGCAGTGGTAGTCCAGTTGGCTGTATCTTTGGCCTGAGTCCATAGTAGTAGTCTCATGTCATGGATTATATCTGAGATTTTTGGCAGAAAAGATGGCTTATATGGATGAAAAATGAAATTTTACTAATGTGAAGGTTTTAATGTTTCACAGAACATTAATATATCTCCTTTATATGCATGCCTATATATGCTTAAATTGAATTGAATTTTGTCATTCACTTACCTATGAATTTGGAAGAATTTACACTAATATCTTTAAGTTTTATGTTGACTTTAAAAGAAAAATCTTATCCTTGCTTATTTAACTTTAGAATTTCCATTCTTTCCCCCCTCAAAATAAAGAATGCAGCTAGATTTTTTTTTTTATCACAACCATTAAAGATGGTAGGTACTATGATCAAGCTCTAATGTCTGAAAACCTAATTGATGCTAAATGTTAACTTTATTTATGACACCTCAGACACCCAACCTTAGTACAGTTTTCTTTCTCCTCGTTTTAAGGTATTTCTAGAAATTAGAACTATAAGCATTTGCTTATGATCTAGTTATTTTGTGTGTGTCCATGCTTATTATTTTAATTTTAATGTTTTGTTTTGGAAACAGTTGACTCTTCAATTCTGGAAATTTATATATGTTATTAAATCACATTTTAAGAATTGTCCACAGTAACAGACTCTTTACAAATGGAACTGATTTTGTAGCTATCAATAATAAGCAGTATTTCTCTGGGAACTTAAATGTCTAACTAGAAATTTTGAGTAGAGAATTAAAAGTGAGTCATTGGATTTCCATCGCCTCTTCTTTGATGCTAAGAAATATCACCGTGCATCACTGCTTTTTTATGCTTTGTATAATTAAGAAACAGTGTCTGTGTGAGGGTTTCTTTACATTTGACTCCATAGAGATTTCATTTATTTCTCTGAAACATTGGAGAATGAAATTAGGACAGTTTTGATTTTTTTTTTCCCCTCTGTTCATTTTACTCTGGTTTTGGTTTTTTTTTTTCAGTTTTTAAAGATCAGATTATAAAATAATTTATCATTCTGATGCATAAATCATCAATTGAATGAGACTAAATGCACTCTTTTCGATGTGGTTTCTCTTAAATCTATTTCCAGGAGTAAATAGAGCTTATCTTCTCTTGAATATACTGATAAACTACTATTATTTGTTATGCTCTGTCTAGTGAAAAAGACATAGATTTTGGAGTAAAATATGCTTAAGAAACAGCAAGGTGAGTTGAGTTAGATACACTTAAGCAGTACTTGCTATTGCTGTTTTCAACCAAATTTATTAATGGTATTTTAAATTAATTGCAAGTCTTAGGAAATACAGTTTATTTATGGTTTCCGTCTATTACGTATTGATGAGTTATAGCCTTTTTACTTGTGGATCATTGATTTTCTAATTTTTCCTCTTTTTTCAGTGATATTGGGATTGGTCAGTCTCAAGACGACAGCATAGTGGGATTAAGGCAGACAAAGCACATCCCAACTGCGCTGCCCGTCAGTGGAACCTTGTCATCCAGCAATCCCGACTTGTTACAGTCACATCATCGCATTTTAGACTTCAGTACTACTCCCGGTGAGCCCTGCCCATGCCGCTTTTGTTTTCTTATAGTAATCTGTTTGCTTCTAACGTAATGGTGATGCTCTATGCTCTTGGTTTGGTGTGGATTATGTCAAATGCTGAAAGTTAGAATGAACCTTAAATTTCAAACAACTGGAATCAGTTCTTTTTTATTGTTCAGACTAATTTCATAGGCAAATCAATCTCTCTGAACTTGTTTTCTCTTTCATAAAATGAAGATAACACATACCATGCAGATTCTTACTAGGTCATATTAAATAGTGTAAAAGGAATATTTTAGGTTAGCTAAATGGGATTTTCAGTATAATGAAGAAGAATTTTAGATTTAAATTTTTCATTTTTTTGCTACCAACCTGACAATCTTTTTTTTTTTTTTTGGATGTGTTAACGACCTAACAATCTTAAGTGATGCGGTTGTGTACTGATATGTTTGCATTTGTCTGTGGATCAGGCATTCGGTTATCTACAGGGAAAAATGTGTTCATGCAGCAAATCAGTATGTTGACTGTTCAAATATTTGAAGAAGGATTATAAGGGAGAGATGAAATTCGCTCAGCGTTGTCTTTTCTCAGGGGGTTTTTCAGATTACTTCACTTAATTGTCTTACCATATACTAAAATCCTTTCTACTTACATATGGCCTTTCTTTCCCCCCAGACTTGCCAGATCAAGTGTTAAGGGTTTTTAAGGCTGACCAGCAAAGTCGATACATCATGATCAGTAAGGACACCACAGCAAAGGAAGTCGTCATTCAGGCCATCAGGGAGTTTGCTGTGACTGCCACCCCGGATCAATATTCGCTGTGTGAGGTCTCTGTCACACCTGAGGGTGTCATCAAACAAAGACGACTTCCAGATCAGCTTTCCAAACTTGCTGATAGAATACAACTGAGTGGAAGGTATACGATATCTATTCTGTTGGATTTCTTTAACCCCTCTTCAAACCCACACCGAAGTCTAAGAGATGAACACTTTCAAAGGGTTTTTAAAAATGAATTAAGGGGGTTGGGAGGGATGGGTTAGCCTGGTGATGGGTATTAAAGAGGGCATGTTCTGCGTGGAGCACTGTGTGTTATACACAAACAATGAATCATGGAACACTACATCAAAAACTAATGATGTATGGTGATTAACATAACAATAAAAATTTAAAGGAAAAAATAAAAATAAATGAATTAAGTACCCTGTGCAAACTAGTATCTTCCCATTCTCTTAAGAATTGCTATATCAAAGTAAATGTATCCCATGGATTGTTGACCCTCACGAGGATCTCTTAAGAACCTTTTCCAAAGCAGGGCAGTGTGATCTGAATGTTGTTAAGGCCTGTCAGGGCACCGGCAGTCACTTCTTAGACTCGCCCTTGAGGACAGGCTCTCTTCTTGGATGTGTACATTCACAGACACATTTTTAAAGACTATTCTAGTGTCAGTTGCTCCTGCCTGCCTAACTTTTCTAGGAGCTTCATTTATTTAGATGACAGTTATCTAGGACAATGTGGTTGGCCAATGCTGCCTGTGATTGTGCATTACACTATGAAAAGTACCTCGCTCTAGAACTAAACTTGTAGTTGCTTCGGAGCTTGGTCTCCTGCTGAATAACTGCTTATCTCACGTATTACTGGCAGGAAAACATTGTGCCTGATTTTGTGAGTCCCCTGAACGTTACTTCCCTTGATATATATCATTTGTATCCTCAAGCCACAAATTAGCGAAAGTTGAAAAAGTGATTAAGTTTTGGCTCTCATTTAATGACCAGATTCTGCACTGATGGAATATTAAGTAGTTCCATAAATCACATTTTTTTCTTTCTTTCTTGCCAGATGGAGTGTTTTATTGTACTTGACTTTTCCATTATCTATATCTAAACCTGATTTAATTCATTCAAAACTTCGTTTTTCTTGCTATCAACTATAACTTTCATACTCTCCTTCACTCCTCCTTTATTTCCAACCCTGACACTAGCAGTTAGTGTTGTTTTAGGAGATCAGTTTTTCTCATGGTCATTTGAATGTACATTGATATATCTGTAACCATGATGGAGTACTACAGATCTCCATTGAGGTGCAGATTCATGATTCACATTCAAAAAAATTATAGATGAATACATGTCATGGGCTTCATGAGTAATGAAAACTGGGAACATTAAATCTGTGAATGTGAAGGCCTCAAGGTATGTGTTTCCTGTCCTGGTTGCTTTGGTGAAATATACAACAGGTCAGTTTATCAGGACTCCCACTGTCCCATTCTGTTTCTGTCTTTATGGACTTTGGCCTAGGAAAAGCATTTGTCTACACCCCCCCCTGCGCAAAAAAAAGAAAACCACAGGGCAAACATCTGGATTCTATTTTCAACAAGTTGTTTACAAAGAGAAAGGAGTATTAATGAGTTCTCATCTCTGTCACTGATATTAACTACTCATTAATATTTGGGAGCCTCTGCTTCCTCATCTGATAAGAATAATACTTGCCTCACTTGTAGGGTTTTTGTGAAAATCAGGTGTTTAAAAGTTAAAAATCTGTATTAGGATTGTTGTACTCATAGTATCAAACAGAGGGGAATAGCTTATAGGTTTCTTTGGTTTTTGAATAAATAGGTAAATTTGGATTAATCCAGTTTGGACCCATCAATAGTCACAGGTTCTCTCTGTGAAAATAGGGTGATGACCTGTGTCTGATCTCTCCTGCTGCCTTCCTTAGAGCCTATTTTCTTATTTAAACTGAAATTTCAAATTTAGCTCTTTTCTGTCACTTTTAGCAAAAACAGATAAAATAATCTAGAAAGCAGGGAAGGGCAGGAGAAAAATGCACTACAACTGGTACAAATGAAATGACGTGTGATTCGTTAGCTTCCATCAGTGGCTTCTGGTTAGGTGATTCTGGGAGCTGATGACTCAGGCAGCAGTTGCACTCTCTGTCCTTATAGAGAAGAATTCTTCCATCCTTCAACTGAGCGTTCTTGTAAATATTGTCTACAAAGCAGCATTATTCTTTCAAGTAATGTCATGAGACTACTGCTTAGGCTTTGAATTCTGTGTTTTTCATAGGTATTACTTGAAAAACAACATGGAGACAGAAACTCTTTGTTCAGATGAAGATGCTCAGGAGCTGTTGAGGGAGAGTCAAATTTCCCTCCTGCAGCTCAGTACTGTTGAAGTTGCTACACAACTGTCCATGCGAAATTTTGAACTTTTCCGTAACATTGAACCAACCGAATATATAGATGATTTATTTAAACTCAAATCCAAAACCAGCTGTGCCAACCTGAAGAAATTTGAAGAAGTAATTAACCAAGAAACATTTTGGGTAGCATCTGAAATTCTGAGAGAGACAAACCAGCTAAAGAGGATGAAGATCATTAAGCATTTCATCAAGATAGCACTTCACTGCAGGGAATGCAAGAATTTTAACTCAATGTTTGCAATCATCAGGTGAGGGAGCATACTGGTCCTAAGATTCAATTCAGTTTGTAGATCAAAAATATATATCAACCTAGGAACACCATATAATTTGTGTAAGGGTAGCAGTTTTTAATTGAATCCTATGGAATGATTCTTCTTCTCTGAATCCAATCGTTCTTAATTTAAAATCTCCTGTAAGCTACACATAGAGCCCAGAAAAGCTATATTCACTAATTTTTTTTTTTTTTTAGTTCTGAGAACTAAAAAAATGGGCAAATTATTTGAATTTCTCTGAACATCAGTTTATTTCTCTGTAAAATAATGATGTCCCAGAGAGTGATTGGGTAGATTAAATGGTATTATGTAGAGTTCTATCAGCTAGCACAAAGCAGGTGCCCAGTAAATGTTCATTTTTTTCCCCTTTTAAAAGTGCTTATATTGAGGCTGGAAGAAAATATAAACTGAAACAATTAGCAATATTGATATTCATGGTGATATTAGTCATTTTCTTTCACTAGGAGTTTGAGTGTACTCTCATTTCTATTATGACTTTCATTTTATTATTACAGGATAGCTGGCTAGTCCGTTTTATCAAATGCCCGCTATGTGCCAAGTGCTTCTCTATGTATGGAGACAAAGCTGCAAAACAAAATGCTACCCTCGTGATACTTCACATTCTAGTTTTTTGTTCGTAAAAAACAGACTAGAAAGCTATAAAGGGAAGAAGAGTAATAACCCTTGGCCCTGACCCTGCTTCTATCTTCAATTCTCATTACCCAGAATTATTAATAGTTTCTTATGAATCCTGTAAGTTGCTATGTAAATACAGCATAAACACAGAGGTGTTATATATTAATAAACAGTTTGCTGTTTTACCATCGTTAATGAGTAATTTGGTTTTATGTTACTTTTCTTTTTTTCCTTTCAGTGGCCTAAACTTGGCACCAGTGGCAAGACTACGAACCACCTGGGAAAAACTTCCCAATAAATATGAGAAGCTGTTTCAAGATCTCCAAGACCTGTTTGATCCCTCCAGAAACATGGCAAAATATCGCAATGTCCTCAACAGTCAAAACCTACAGCCTCCCATAATCCCCCTATTCCCAGTTATCAAGAAGGATCTCACATTCCTTCACGAAGGTAAATATAAAGTAGATTTTCTGTCTTCACTTGTGGAAGCACAGAATAAATGAATGCAACGTGATCCCCTTTTTCTTCTTTGCCAATTATAGGAAATGACTCAAAAGTCGATGGGCTAGTCAATTTTGAGAAGCTAAGGATGATTGCAAAAGAAATTCGTCATGTTGGTCGCATGGCTTCAGTTAACATGGACCCTGCCCTCATGTTCAGGACTCGGTGAGTGTGTCAAGTTCAGTAGCACATGTGGGATTAGAGAAGTTTGGGCTTAGAGCTTCCTAATAAAGGAGAAATTTTTGAATATTTATATTTGTAGCATGGTAGAAATTATATAAGGTCATGCTGAGAATCCCCCTTGAGCTCCAATTTTAAACAAATGTCTTATTCTGCATCAGGTACACTTTTGACTATTAGTAAAAACAGCTTGTCCCGTAGAAATTTTTCACTTGACACGAGACAGAACTATGCCTTATTTGTCAGAACACCAATTTGTGGAGCTAAAACTAGTAATTGGTAGGATGAACCGAAACATGTAGAGAACCCAAACAATATTGTCTCAGTAGCTATACAATGGATTTAGTTGTCCGTGGAGTCAAAAGTGATTAATCCAGTGAAGGTGAGGAGTTTTTAGAACAAAAATTTTAAATATCTGTCTTTTGAGCCAGAGAATTACTGCCAGTAAAGCTGTGTGTGTGAGGTGATTATGCAGTTTAATGTTTGTGAGCTTCTAGTACTGCTTACCCAGAAGTCTAGTCCCTTCTTTCTGAGCTTGTGATCTTTCTGTCTCTCTTTCTACACCCATGCTTCAATCTCCATGGCTCTCACTTACAGGAAGAAGAAGTGGAGGAGTTTGGGGTAAGTGGTGGAGACCTTGCAAACCCACACACGATTCTTATTCTGCTCATTGCATTGTTTTCTTACCTGCTGTATTTTCTGATGCTTTGCATTTTTTTCTTAACCCTCTTGCTCTAGCAGAATTTCAGCTGGCAAACTGACTTCAAGTTTAATCTGTTGGGGCTTTTGCTTTTGAGGTCATGATCCATGACAACCGTGAAATGATGGATGATGGTTCTGGGGAACTGTAGGCCAGGCATACTTCCTAACTTTCAAAAAGATTTTAATTTGTGTGCTTTGAAATGGAGAAAGCCTAATGTGGGTTTAGGGGAGGAAGAACATTAAAAGGAAAAACTGTGCAATTTATATAATATTGCACAGATATTTAAGTAAATATGTATAATATAAAAAGTGCCCCTACGTGTTAAAACTAAATTTTTTATAGCTCAACTAACTACTATTTTCATTCTATAAACCAGTACTTTTTAAATGTAATTCTTAACAATTCATGTACTAGTTTCTATATATATATGTTTACATTTGCATGATCATTTTATTAACAAATTGACCCATGTTACGTTAAAAACTCATTACATTTAACTCAAGGAATAAGGAAATGATTGTGAACAGTGTAAAAGCTAACTTTATTTAAATTTATGTAAGACATCCTCTTTAAAAAAAAAGACATTCTCTTTAAAAGAGAGGTAAATTTAATGTAAATCTCAATGATTTTGACTGTGTATTGCATGAGCTTATATATATAAAATCATTATTATTTGCTGGCTTTTATGGAAGAACTGCCTTGAATGCTCTGTAGATGAGAAAAGCAGAATTTCCTAATTGGACTAGAACCAGGTGCCAAACATATATATGTTTGTGTGTGTGTGTATGATTTTTTAACTGAAAAAACATTTTAATCTGTATTAGTCTATATTTCTCTGGAGCAGTTTACTTACCAGAATGAGGCATGTGATCTTTTGAACATAAAATACTTATTGTAAGTCTTGGCATGTTTCAAGTCGCTGCCATAACCCCGTGCTAGAGTGAGATGCATATCTGCCTTTTCATCTTCCAGGTCTCTCAGCCAGGGTAGTACAAATGCAACAGTGCTAGACGTTGCTCAGACAGGTGGTCATAAAAAGCGGGTACGCCGTAGTTCCTTTCTCAATGCCAAAAAGCTTTATGAAGATGCCCAAATGGCTCGAAAAGTGAAGCAGTACCTGTCCAATTTGGAGCTAGAAATGGATGAGGAGAGTCTTCAGACATTATCACTGCAGTGTGAGCCGGCAACCAACACATGTGAGTTTTTCCCTGAAGTGGCTGCAGAATCTGACTGGAATGCAGATTGGTTTCCTGTGCAGTGGTACGGGCCGTGACAAATGGGGCTTCAGCGCAAAGGGGTAATTAGCATCCCGGGGACACGCCAGCCTTTGCCTTGAATGCTACTGCTGGTAGCATTCTGTCCTAGGCTAGACCTTGTGTCCGACTAGGTTAGTGTCGGGAGGATGATATCAGAGACTGACTTAACGGTGCCTGCAGTTTTTGGCTGCATCCCTTTTTCTCACAAAGATACTTCCAGATTGATGGACCACCTGAGAGAGGTGAGGGGCCTACCTTGTCAGAGGGGCCTGTACCTAGGCATGCTGGCTGCCTTTTAGACCCTCAGCCTGGACAGCGGCCAGCAGTAAGTTCACCTACTACACAAAGCAGTAATTCTGCTACACGGTGAGCCACGACTCAGCCTAATGTGTAGCTTCCCAGCCTTTAAAAATCTGGCCAGGCTAGAAGTAGGGACAGTTTTCTGTTTACTTGCATCTGCATTTGTGTGAGATAGAGGCATTTTCCGCGTAGGACACTTTTGGGTCTTTCATGGGCAGGTTTGAAGATACCTTTTATAAAGACTTTAAATGTTAGATAATTTGAGAAGATTCAAATTATTAGATTTTCCCAGGACGCTGTGGAAACACTGTGTGTCATGATGAAGAGTTTGTTCTCTGGAGTCAGATTGGCTTTGAGTTCAAATTCTGTTTGTTCCTCAAAATAGCAGTGTCACCTTAGGAAAGTTATTTGAGCTGCCTAATCCTCAGCTTCTTTATATGTAAAATGGAGGAAGTATATTTATGTCACTGAGTTGTTTCAAATATTTATATACATGCAGAATTTCATTGCCCTACTAAATTGGTTTACTTTCTATATGCCATGGAATTGTACACTCAGTATAACAGTCAAGCAGTATTGGTTGCTATTGGCGGACATAGATCATTCTACCCATAGGAGAGAGAATTTGACAGTAACAAGATTACAGTTCATACCATTTATTAAATAAAAACTAAGCTCATGTATGTCAAGGAACTTTGGACTCCATTTTGAAAAGTAATTCCTAACAATTTTCCTGTTGTAGCTTTTACCATTTATTTGTGCTTTTTATATACATACACATAACATATTGGACTCCCCATATTTTTCTATTTTTATTTTAATGTGGTAGTATTTAATAGTATAATTATCATTTGAGAGCTAGTTTCGTAAAGTAAATATCTTCTCCTGTCATGCCTTTATGACTTTCTGTAGCTGAGTTCTCTCCCACCCCCATTTCTGTCTTTTATATAGGCAATAAGAAAAAAGATGAGAGATACATTTTAGTGTTCCAAAGTGTAGAAAATACTCATGCAGTTTTAAACTTATCTTGTGTATAGTTACTAACCTCTGAAATTTCTTGTTCTGTTTTCAAACCAAACAATGAACAGTGCCTAAGAATCCTGCTGACAAAAAGCCTGTCAAATCTGAGACCTCCCCAGTGGCTCCAAGGGCAGGGTCGCAACAGAAAGCACAAGCCCAGCCCCAGCCCCAGCAGCCACAGCCCCAACACAAAATCAACCAGGGACTGCAGGTTCCTGCTGTGTCCCTTTATCCTTCACGAAAGAAAGTACCCGTAAAGGATCTCCCACCTTTTGGTAGGTGATTAAAACCATATCTTCTTTTGAGGCTATTCGGTGTCATGTTTTTCAGATTAGGAAAAAATCCTTATCCTGAATAACTCTGTTATCTAATATACTTGAGTCTCTCTCCGATTGTTACCTCTTAATAAAACATTAATGTTCACTAAGTGAAATTTTACTTTTGCCAGTGGAAGGGACTGTTTACGTTACAGAGTCTCTCATTTAATCATGCTCATTTGTCATGGCAGTGGGTGGGTGGGGGTGTGAAATGGGAAAATTTTGCTTTTATTAATTTAATTAATGAGAACAGAAGTTGATTTGTCCATACACGTTATTGAAACTAGCTTGGCTTATGATCAATGAATTGCTAGAATTTAGGCAGAATATTTTTAAGTGAAATGATTTGTCTGGAGGTGAATTCTTACTTGTTGAATCACTGATTCTTGTAACTTGAGGGGGGAAATATAGTTAATTCCTCAATGTTAAGGGGCCAAATCATGCTTCATCTTCCATTTAAATATATCTACAAGTTTAGTCCCTTTATGTAAATGGTACAACAAAATTATATTTCATAAAATGTATGGGTTCTTATATATATATATATATATATATATATATATATATATATATATGAAAGGAATATATATATGAAAGGAAACAATGTTAATAAAAGGGAAGAAATTAAAAAAAAAAACCTGTAGTAGAGTTTACTTAGATAAAATAGGTACTTGGTCACTGATGCAGCTCCTGCCCAATTACAACCTGTCCTTATGAGGTGAGCAAGAGTCTTATAGTAGTCCTTCATACTCTATCTTTGGCCCTTTCTTCCTGATCAGCAAGTATGCCATTTGTTGAATTTGGGGAAGAGTGACAAAAGAATACCTTTACTTGATATTTCGCCTTTGAAATATTTGTATTGCTCTCCCTATCACAGAGTTACATGTTTATTTGTCCACTATCTTATTAATATTTATATACTTCTAAATCCCCTGCAACCTGACTTTTATTTCCTCTTTTACACTGAATTTCTTATATGGAAGTTTATCAGTCTTTCTTTTAGCTAAATATGGCCTATTAGCCAAACGTATAGGTGTGCCTGAGTATAAAGCACTTTTTGAATCTGTGTATAATGCTGGCCTTGGAATTTTTTCCCAAATCAAAACTATTTATTCGTACAGTTTTAGTGTAGCTAACATTTTCATGCATCTTGGTTATATTAGCATCTATACATGTAAATAAAATATTGCTTTAAAAGTGGCTTTAAAAAACTGTGTTAAAACAAGATCAAATGCTTACATGAGGTGAAATGAATGAAGGATTACATCTTTGTTAAATTTTACTGCCTCCTTCTTAATGGATTCTGTTAAGTTTAAGAACATTAAAACTAGCATTGATCAAGGTAGTGTCAGGCTATCATGCCTTTCCAAATATCTCTTTGTTGTTTAAAATAAGGTAATTGAGAGTGCCTCATAGGAATACTAGAGGCTTTGTAAAATATTTTAACACGAGTACCTTATTTCTAAAAATAATTTTTTGGGGGGAAAATCACCTCATATTGGCATATGTAATCCTTTTCCTTCTACACTTACTTGATCCCACACTTGGCACGGGATCGCTCCTCTGAAGATCATCTCCCCTGATTTCTGTGACACAGGGCACTTTCATGGGTCTCCTTCTGCCTTCTCTTTCATCTACTTACTTGATCAAATATTAACTGTATGGAATTTCTTAGAATGCTTTTATTCACTTTTCTTACTACTTTTGTTTAGCTCTTGGCTTGTTAGTTTTCTCCCATCGTTCCCACTTCTCTTGAGCTCACATATCCAACAGTACCAAAATACCTGTTTGAGTTCCCCAAAATACTCAAACTTGAATTCTAATAATAAATATGCCTAGCTGTATCACTTTCATCCTAAATTCTAATATTTTCAAATTGTGCTTGTTTTTCTCTTCATTGTTTAATATATTGTTGAATAAAGATGGTGATTACTTTAAGATTTAGAATCTAAAGTAAAATACCCAAAACAGTCTGTTTCTAGCACTCCAGCAGATAGCAATCAGAAACCACATTACAGGTATCGTGTGCCTTCTGCAAGCTTACTGTTTATACCATGATGAGTACAAAGACTGTTGAGAATATAAATACGTTGAAACTGAAGGTAATGTTAAATCTTACAAAAAGATTTTAGTTATTAATGTTATTTCTTTTTCGTCTTAAATACGTATTTCTTTCTTTTACAGGCATAAACTCTCCACAAGCTTTAAAGAAAATTCTTTCTTTGTCTGAAGAAGGAAGTCTGGAGCGTCATAAAAAACAAGCAGAAGATACTATATCAAATGCATCTTCACAGCTCTCTTCTCCTCCCACTTCTCCACAAAGTTCTCCAAGGAAAGGTAGAACTAAATTACTTACTGTTTTCCTTATAGTGATCTATAACATTTCAGCTACAATCAATTCCAGAGTTACGTATTACATCATTTTTGATATTAGAGTCATTGAAAATGATCTACTACGTAATCCCTAAGAGATTTTCCCCCCCTCAGTTTATAAATTTGGAAGAATTTCGGTATTTTTTAATACTATATTTCTAGTAAGTAGCGTTAAACTAGATAAGGCCTTTTAAAACATTTAAGATTTTTATGGATTGTAAGTATGGAAATAATTCTTTTTATACCAAAAGTTGTTCTAACTAAATATGATTATATAACAATAATTACAGAGTAGAGGGCTTTAAATACATAAGAAAAACTAGTATTTTCCTGATTTATTTTTTCATTGTATTAACACAGGTCTTGATTATCTTTTTTTGTCACTGTTTTATTTTAAAAGAGATTAAATTTTATTTTAGGCAAACTGTCTCCCTTATATTGATGCTTTCTGAGATTACAGTAACAGTGGCTTTCTGCTGCATAACCCCCCAAGTTGCTCTCTCCTCCTCCCCTGTAAGTGAATGGGGGGAAGCCAGACATAAACGGCCAAGATGGTTTTCTCTGGAGGAAGGCCAAAGAGATTAACAAATTATTTGATTTCACTGACATGACAAATACGTTTTCAGCTTTGCTTTTTAGATATTTCAGACATCTGTGCATTTTGTGGGGTATCAGTCTCTACTGTCCTGGTTAAATGGATACATCTAAATTCTTTTCTCATCCTGTTGTTAGGTGGCAGTGGCAATCAGCTGAGATCTTTTGGCCCCGGGCAGCTGGACTTAACCAGTTCCTCCTCTTCTCTTGGAAGTGAGAACAGTAACAAGAATAACAATGCACCACGGACCTATGGGATAGGTGGGGTTAATAGAACCAAAACTGGGGTGGGAAAGAGAGGAATTTTCTCATTATTAGTTAAGGAGAATGGGAGAATTCCTTTAAATGTCAAGTGCTCCATCTGAGTGATGATTTTTTCTCGAGATGTTTGTTTTTGTTTTTGTTTTTGTTTTTGAGCAGACTGTTCAGCAAAGGCTTTAAATCTTGTCTGTCACAACTTCCAGTGTGGTTTATAAAAAGATTTCTCATAGATGAACACCTTAAACCTTATCAAGACCTGTGCAACCTTTAAAAAATAAATCAGGAATTAACAAGCTACTAAAAGGATGGGGAAGTACTATTTCGAGAGTACATTAGCAGCATTTAGGTGTTCTAGATTTAATTTTTTTATTAGGGACGTGGCACAGAAAAATTTGCATTGCATCCATATAATCATATAAAATCAGTATTTTAAGGTAACATGAGATCTATAGTAATGTTTAAAAAAATGAGTTCTGAGAAAGAAGATTTCAATTTTTTTATTAAAAATATCAAGACAAGTGTCTCTTCCTTTGTGACTTTCAAAATTATTTTTAGCAACAAAGGAGAGTTTTCCTTCCGGTGAAAAAATGTCCTTTGGGACATCTATTTAGACATTGTGATGGTCTAGGGAGAAAAATGGAGATTTTGTACATTATATCCTTCAAAACAACTGGCTTTTATGTGATTCATCCAACATATTATTAATATTGAAAAACCAAATGGCAAAAAACCAAAGAGGTCTTCTTCAGGTATTATTCTCATATGTCGCCTTTTAAAATTCTAACATAGATACTTCCAGTTGAATTACTCTATACCATAAAGTTCAAAAAATTTAAAACTTCATAGAAGGTTACTGACTTTGCAATTTGAAAAAAAAAAACACTTTTAAACTTGATCATAGTTCTTCAGTTTCTCTTATATAGACTAATAGTAGTGTAATTTATACTTAAAAGAGCTAAGAATAGTCGAGTAGTGCCCTGATTTCTGCAACATTTCCTGGCTCACATAACACGGTCTCTTTTTTTCCCTCCTTAATCTTTCATTAAGCATGTTAAATTTCATTTGAGTAAAAGCTTACCTTATCTCGGTCACCTGGTCTCCACACGTAAAGTGGTCCGTTCCCCGCCCCCCCCCCCCCCCCCCCCCCCGCCCCACTTCAGTGGTGCTGTCTTTGATCCACATTTTGGTTTTGCTTCTGTTTGGTAGACGTCAGTTTTTTGTTGTAAACCCACAGTGTCTAATGAATATGGTTGTATTTCCCACACAGGCTACACCTTGGCTCCCAGTGGTACTGTGGATAATTTCTCAGATTCTGGTCACAGTGAAATTTCTTCCCGATCCAGCATCGTCAGCAACTCTTCCTTTGACTCGGTGCCGGCCTCGCTGCACGATGACAGGCGCCAGAGGCATTCTGTCAGCATTGTGGAAGCAAACCTCGGCGTGGGAAGGATGGAAAGGCGGACTATGATTGAACCAGACCAGTACAGCTTAGGGTAGGCAGCTTTTCTTCCGTGTTCTGTTACATTCCTTCTCCCATCCTTTACAAATGAGTCCTTTACTCCTGATGTATATTTCTACTATATTACATAATGCCTAAGAAATGCTCTCCCATCCCAGTTCTAATTTTCACAATTTCTAGATTACTAAATGCCATGCTATTTTTGTTGTACACACTGCTTTTCAAGTCAAGTTAGGTTTATTCTTCATTGGAAGGCCGTTATTCTTGGGGCGCCTGGGTGGCTCAGTCGTTGGGCATCTGCTTTCGGCTCAGGTCATGATCGCATGGTCCTGGGATCGAGCCCTGCATCGGGCTCCCTGCTCTGCGGGAAGCCTGCTTCTCCCTCTCCCACTCCCCCTGCTTGTGTTCCCTCTCTTGCTGTGTCTCTCTCTGTCAAATAAATAAATAAAATCTTAAAAAAAAAAAAGGGGAAGACCGCTATTCTGTGCTAAAGGCAGAGAGGGTGGCTTTAGGACGTACCCCAGATCCTTTGTAGAAGCTGCCTTCCTGAAATCAGATTATGTTGAGCCATCCTTTAACCTCATAAGGAAAGTGTTCCTTTATTGTAAGCAGGTGGTTGGTCTTTTCCCCCTGGATTTATTTTTTGGTAAGGACAAGGTGAGCAAACTGGACGTAGCAGAACCGGCTATGAGAATACTGTTCAGTGGGGCTTTCATCCTCTTCCTGGGATGAAAAAAGCCACAAAGCCACCTTTCCCCGGGGGGGAGTAGGGAAGAGGGGGGAAGAAAAGGTATTTTGGTTTTGTATCCTAGGTTTCTTAGTTAACAGTCTTGCACTTTTTCTTCCTTTTCATTTCTTTCGACTGCTTAGGTCCTATGCACCAATGTCCGAGAGCCGAGGCTTATATGCTACAGCTACAGTAATTTCTTCTCCAAGCACAGAGGAACTTTCCCAAGACCAAGGGGACCGGGCTTCACTTGATGCTGCCGACAGCGGCCGTGGGAGCTGGACGTCGTGCTCCAGCGGCTCACATGATAACATACAGACCATACAGCACCAGAGAAGCTGGGAGACACTTCCATTCGGGCACACTCACTTTGATTATTCAGGGGATCCTGCAGGTTTATGGGCCTCCAGCAGCCATATGGACCAAATTATGTTTTCCGATCATAGCACAAAGTACAACCGGCAAAATCAAAGTAGAGAGAGTCTTGAACAAGCCCAATCCCGGGCAAGCTGGGCATCGTCCACAGGATACTGGGGAGAAGACTCAGAAGGGGACACAGGCACAATCAAGCGGAGGGGTGGGAAAGACGTTTCCATTGAGGTTGAAAGCAACAGCATGACCTCTGTGACCACAGAAGAAACCAAACCTGTTCCCATGCCGGCCCACATAGCTGTGACATCGAGTACCGCAAAGGGACTCATTGGTAAGCAGATAGAGAGCTTTGTCGGATCTAACTTGTTTCCAAAGTAAAATTATGTGTACATGGTTCTTTTCCTCATTTTGTCGCACCCATTGGTGTATAGGGCTTCCAAATTAGCAGCGTGTTCAGGATTTTGAAATGAAGAGTAGTTAAGAGCTCAGGTTCCGTGGTCAGGTACATACAGATATATTCCAACATTCTAAACATTCAGTAAATTCTGGCAGTCAAGATCAGCAGATTATCATTATGGATGTTCACTTGCCCATTAAGCTAAAATTATGAGGAAGGCTGCCCATTCTTTCTAAAGGAAGAATATTCTTTAATTGAAACTGTTTTAAATGTTCTATTATTCTGTTTTGTTTTAAATGTTCTATTATTCTGTTTTGTTTCCTTGATTGTATTTAGAACTTTGCACTTTGCATGTATAAATCTTCCACTGACTTCGGTTATGCAGACAAATTGGGCGCTAACCAAATGCTCTCTGCTCCCTGTAGAACAAGGGAGATGGTACAGAGAGAGAGCATGATGCAGAAGAGCACAGGCCTAGGGATCTGGCAGATTGGGGTTTGAATCCCTGTTGGCCACTCTACTAGCTTTGCGACATTGGGCAAGTTACCAAACTTGGCCTGTTTATGCCTCTGTAAAATGAGCTGAATAATTTCTACTAATACAGTTGAGGTGGGGATTAAGGGAAATCTAGGGAAAGCACGTGGAACAGTGCCTGGCTAGGAATTTGTACGTACCTGAGACACGCTGCTGCTTTGCCACAGCCCTTGCTGTTGTGAAGTCTTCTGTGCTCCCCCAGTCCTATCAGCTTGTATTTTCTGTGGCATTCAACATCTACGTAATCGAAGCGCAGGACTACGTTACGGAATACGGAGCAAGAAACTCTAGAGTATCATCATTACAGACATCACTTTTATTAGTCAAGAAATTATAGTTATTTTGCCATATAAACAGTAATGGATAGATAACAGTTAATACCTCTTCTTGGGTTGTGATTTTTCAAGCATTTTTTTTTTAAACAAACTAGTACTCAGAATTGTTAATGCAAAGAAAAGAATGATGTTCATTCCTAAAAATTGAGTCTGTGAGGTTCAAGAAAATAAAACTTTAGTTTTACTTGCCTTTACAGAGCTCATATTCTAGGTCATGAACATTAATAAAAGGATTTTAAGAGAAATAACTGTATAGTTTAGGGTTTTTAAATTTGCATCTTTCTGGGTACTACTTTTCCAAATTTAATTCTCTATTTTCCAAAGTGAGGTCCAAGACCTGAAAGTAACCTAAGGTTGATTTTTCTGCCTGACAAAGGTAATGCTGGGTAGGTGCCCGGCAAAGATGGACTAGCCTACCTTGACCTTGGGGCCAGGACAGAAGGAAGGAAATGTTCACCTGGCACTACTAACATGTTCCACGCATACTACTGGGTACCTTTTCTGTTTTCTCTTTGCTTAATCTTTGCAGTAAACCCAAGGGTGCTTATGACTCTTTTATAGTTAAGTACTAGGTTTGAAGGAGTCTGTTTGTTTATTTTTTTTTTAAAGATTTTATTTATTTGAGAGAGAGAGAGAGAGCACATGAGAGGGGGTTGGGTCAGAGGGAGAAGCAGACTCCCTGCTGAGCAGGGAGCCCGATGTGGGACTCGATCCCGGGACTCCAGGATCATGACCTGAGCCGAAGGCAGTCACTTAACCAACTGAGCCACCCAGGCGCCCTTGAAGGAGTCTGTTTAAAGATAACAGATTGCTTAGTTGCTTCTCTCACTGATTATTTCACCACGGAGAGATAACCATTGTGGATATTTGGTCCAGTTAACACCCATTCCCTCGCCTACCATATATCCCTCACAGCTATCTCATACCACACAAAATCACACCTGTGGTTACACGGTTTTTGCTGTCTCAATAATTACTTGTATAATTTACCATAAACATTTGGGGGCATGAAATATTCTTCCACAAAACGTTTCATGGCTGGTACCCTGTCTTTACTACAGCGCGGAAGGAGGGCAGGTATCGAGAGCCCCCACCCACCCCTCCCGGCTACATTGGAATCCCCATCACTGACTTTCCAGAAGGGCATTCCCACCCAGCCAGGAAACCTCCAGACTACAACGTGGCACTTCAGAGATCTCGGATGGTCGCCCGACCCACGGACACGGCTGGGCCTTCGCCGGTACAGCAGGCGCACGGGCATCCGGCCAGTGGCAGGCCCGTGAGCAAACCGCAGTGGCATAAGCCCAACGAGTGTGACCCGCGCCTCGCCCCGTATCAGTCTCCAGGGTTTTCCACCGAGGAGGATGGTACATATCCATTCTTAGAACCCTAACGTTAGCTGTGGTCACTTATGCTGCCGACTGTAAGCTTTCCAGGGCGTTGGTTTTTTTAATACACAAAGAAGAGTTTATATTCAGAGGTCCAAATTTAGAGTTAAAGCTTTCGAATGTTTGAGGTTTTTTTATTTGTTTCTAAATGGCTTAAGAAATACCAAAGGTTGCAGAGGGGAGCACTTGTCATTAAGTGTGTACACGACTAGATTTCTCTACTAATTGTCAACGTTTTCTGTGGAAGTGTTGCATTTGGGCTTTTAATGAGTTCAGATGGAAGTCTGATAAAGAAATAGACTTCTCTATAACTTTTTTGCCTTCTTTCTATAAATCTACCTGGTCATGCTGGAATGAGGATGACAGAGATCATCCCCTCCCCTTATTTTTTCAAGTTTAACTTGTTACGTAAATAATCATTCCGGAAAAAAGCAAAAGACAAAAAAGGAAAATTAATTCTCATCCTGCCGCTTGCAGCTGACCATTAGTTACATTTTATTATATATCCTTCTAGACTTTGTGTAAGTATATATTATTTAAAGTCATGTGCTGCTATGATTTATAATTTTCAATGGATTTATTAACTTTTCAATCAATAATGTTTCTATTTTATATTGTGTATATATATTTAAAGATATGAATCCTATGTATTTTTTTAAAAACTCTATTATTAATCATTACTTAGGTGAGTTATACTAAAGAAACAGCTGTGGTATTTTTATTTAACCCATCAGCGAATGTGTTCTCTCTAGCCCAAGAAGCGACTTGCTTGCTCACTGATGTTTCTCCTTTCTCTCTTTCCTGGTTATGTTTGCAGAAGATGAACAAGTATCTGCTGTTTGAGGCACAGGCTTTTTCTGGATCCAGAGTCAGCCACCTTTAAAAGGAGAGCACAAGAAGACGTCCCTAGCAGCGGAGCCTTGGAACTCACATTCTGAGGCCGGTGGACCAGTTTGCCTCCTTCCCTGCCTTAAAAGCAGCATGGGGCTTCTTCTCCCCTTCTTCCTTTCCCCTTTGCATGTGAAATACTGTGAAGAAATTGCCCTGGCACTTTCCAGACTTTGTTGCTTGAAATGCACAGTGCAGCAATCTTCGAGTTCCCACTGTTGCTGCCTGCCACATCACACAGTATCATTCCCAATTCCAAGATCATCACAACAAGATGATTCACTCTGGCTGCACTTCTCGATGCCTGGAAGGATTTTTTTTAAATCTTCCTTTTAGATTTCAATCCAGTCCTAGCACTTGGTCTCATTGGGATAATGAGAAAAGCTAGCCATTGAACTACTTGGGGCCTTTAACCCATCAAGGAAGACAAAGAAAAACAATGAAATCCTTCGAGTACAGTGCTTTGTCCACTTGTTTACAATGTCTTTTTTTTTTTTTTTTAAGAAATGAATTGAAAGATTGTGCTCAGAGAGTAAATGTTATATCCATTTAATGATTACAGTATTATTTTGAACCTTTAAGTCGGGTTGCCAGCCTGGGTTTCTAAAAACCAAATATGCCGGACAGGGTGTGGTCACAGCAAGGAGAGGGAAGACCTGGCTTGCGACCCTGTCTTCCCGGGTCCCTCTGGCCTCACCCGTGAAGTGCCCTATCCTGGAAGTAGAAGAGGTTAGCCAATTACGTAGATACCAAGACACCTCATCCACTCCTTCCCCAGTGGGTGGGGTTCTTCTGTAAAACTGTTTGCACATGGCCAGGGGAGGGAAATGGGACTCTTGTGTCCTGTGTCTGAGCCTTACAGGAGTGCAGGGCGGTGTCATTGGAGGGCGGGTCCTGCTCCCTTGAGATGGATGGCAAACCCCACTTTTTTTAAGTTATGTTTCTTTGATTTTTTGTTAAATTAGTTTTAGGGATTTTGTTGTTGGTGGTCGTTTTTTTAAGAGAAACGTTCGTAACTGGATAGCCCTGCAGTGAAAGCAGCTCGGGTATTGGAGCAAAAGCCCGCTGTTAGTACTGCTCGGTCAAGACAGCCTCCCTTTGTTGAACTGGCATGAGGGAAGAAGCAAGCCTTTAACGTGATAAAAGAACAAAAGATCGAAAGCCCGCTGAGATACGCCAGCCTTTGCAAGGTGGGTTAGTCACCCAAGACTAACCTGTAAGTGGCTTTATGGACGCTACAGATAGAGAAGGCCTCCGTGTAGCAACCATCTGCTCACAGCTGCTATGAACCCGATAATGACCGAAATGACCCCTCCACTCTATTTTTGTGTTGTTTTTGCACAGACTCCGGAAAAGTGAAGGCTGCCAATCCGAGTAGTACTCAAATGTGAGGAACTGCTGGTCTTGGATTTTTTTTCCATTAAATTCAGCTGATCATATTGATCAGTAGATAAACGTAAATAGCTTCAAATTTTAAAAGTCAAATTGCAGTGTTTTTTCACTGTATCAAACGATGTCAGTGCTTTATTTAATAAATCTCTTCTGTATCATGGCATTTGTCTACTTGCTTATATATTACATTGTCAATTATGCATTTGTAGTTTTACATGTAATATGCATTCTTTGCCAGTTTTCTTATATAGGCTATGGACCTCATGTGCAGATAGACAGAAATCTAGCTCTACCACAAGTTGCACAAATGTTATCTAAGCATTAAGTAATTGTAGAACATAGGACTGCTAATCTCAGTTCGCTCTGTGATGTCAAGTGCAGAATGTACAATTAACTGGTGATTTCCTCATACTTTTGATACTACTTGTACCTGTATGTCTTTTAGAAAGACATTGGTGGAGTCTGTATCCCTTTTGTATTTTTAATACAATAATTGTACATATTGGTTATATTTTTGTTGAAGATGGTAGAAATGTACTATGTTTATGCTTCTACATCCAGTTTGTACAAGCTGGAAAATAAATAAATATAACATAAAGCCTTTTGTCTATATCCTTAATGAATCGTGCATGCTTTTTATTATTGAAGTGTAATAAGGCTCTTGGGTCTCACTGCAGGAGCAAGTCCTCAGGAGGCCAAGGAGATTTATAGTCTATTTAGCGTAAAAACTGACCAATGGCCTATTCTTTTAGGTAGCTGTCTGTTGATTGAGAGAAATTAATGTCACAAACCCAACCATGTTCAGAATTCAGTGTTTCTTGAGATTCAGTGAAAAATAATGACGGTGATCACTATATAGTTACAGAGCATTTGTCTCTTCTCAACCCTTTTCCAATAAAAATCTCTGTGGGACATAATGTTTTAATTCCCAGTATACATACTGAGAAACAGGACCTTGGAGAACTTAAACTGTCCTTCAAGATCATGACCACTAGGTTAAAGGTACAATTTAGCTAATGATTTGAGACTTCTAATGAGTACATAAAAATGGTTATGTCTAAGAAGAGTTCTATTGTTGGGTAAGTTGAATCCTGTTCCAGCCTATCAGAAGGGCATTATACTTAAAAAAGTAAAAATCAGGTAAGCAGCAGCAAGCTATTTAAGCACATTTTGAAACCAAGGACTCGTTTCTTACCCCGCAGCAAGCATAAATACAAGCAGTACCCACCACTCAACCGGGAAGCAGCAGAGGTTGGAGCGGAGGCATACGGGAGCACGTGCGCAAAATGTGAGAACGTCCAAAAAGGAGTCAGAGGCTTAGTCCCGATACTAACGTGGCCACAGGCCAAACCTAAAAATCTTCCTGAGGCATTTGTGCTAGCTATCTTGGTGAGTAAGTTTTGAAACTGTCCGTGAAAACAACTGGAGAATTAAAACCAATAGCTTCAACCATACCGTCTATAAAATGAAGGGATGGTGTGTACGTGTATTATGTGTCCACCTCCATCTTTTCCCCATGAAATCCATTACTCAGGAACACTCTTACCAAAACAAAAACCTATCCTTTATTTAATGCAATGCTCTATTTAAATTTGTCATTCAAAAAGCTCAATTTTCTCAAATCTGGTTCAAAAAAATCTGATATTAATAAGCTCTTCCTAACATTTTTGTATTCTGCTAAAAGCATAGGAAAATGACAAATCAGCCACGGTGCCCATTATTAACACTTTGATATTTTAGGTTACCTTCAAGTAGCCAAAGACTTGTCTCTGCCTCAGGGCTTCAAGAAGTATGTGTGCATCAGATATAATCGATAGTAGTGACAGAGTTTATGTCATATTAGTAACAGAACTTGGCCGAGTTTTAGGAATGTGGTAGAAAGTACTTTGTTGGCAAACATCTGATGCTCTAGGTCCCTAATCAAAGAAGCTGCACAGGCCCAGGTCTGTTTCCATACATCCCAGTTAAGCCCCTCCAAAGATTCTCCAGAGCTTAAATCCATTTTCATTTGTTGGGAAGTGTAGAGTTTATGCTCACTTATGCTTTAATATATTTTATCTCCAGGTCACTGATAATATCTCCCCCAATGTTCCTGAATGATGCAAGCTTCTGAGCATGCATTTAGCAACGACACCTGTTAGGTCAGTGTACTGATGTATTAACGCATTATTGCACTTCTGTTTTTGTCAAAGCAAAATAGGAAGTTCTCTGAGTCCTTGATTCCATGATATAATTCTCTTTTAAAAATAGCTTACTCGGGGCGCCTGGGTGGCTCAGTCGTTAAGCATCTGCCTTCTGCTCAGGTCATGATCCCAGGGTCCTGGGATTGAGCCAGGCATCAGGCTCCCTGCTCCGCGGGAAGCCTGCTTCTCCCTCTCCCACTGCCCCTGCTTGTGTTCCCTTTCTTGCTGTGTTTCTCTCTGTCAAATAAGTGAAATCTTAAAAAAAAAAAAAAAAAACTTACTCAAAGGAAAAATGAAACAACTGAAGGTGAAGTTGTTGATGGAGAGGGAAATGATTTTATGAATATTCACTAATGTCAAGAAGAATGTTGAAAGGGGCAATAATGTGATGGAAATGAGTAGGACAGACTGCAGCCAAGCTGACAGGACTTTGAAAAAAGATTTTAAAGTGAATGAGAACTTACCCCACTGAAAGTGAGACAGAAACACTGACTGGAGGGGCGCCTGGGTGGCTCAGTCGTTAAGCGTCTGCCTTCGGCTCAAGTCATGATCCCGGGGTCCTGAGATCGAGCCCTGCATCGGGCTCCCTGCTCCGCGGGAAGCCTGCTTCTCCCTTTCCCACTCCCCCTGCTTGTGTTCCCTCTCTCGCTGTGTCTCTTTCTGTCAAATAAATAAATAAAAATCGTTAAAAAAAAAAAAAAAGAAAAAAGAAACACTGACTGGAGCTAAAAAATAATTTGCAAATTGCGTTTTTGACATTTTCATTTTGCAAGCACAATAAAATTCCTGTCTATGTTTGAAATTGTACTTACTGCCCAGTTAGTTTTCACAATGCCATGGCTATATAACAGGCAAATTTATAGAGGTGATCAAAACATTGCACACAAGTTTAAAGGAATCTTAGACTTTATTTCATGGGCAATCAATAAGATCATAACAATTTTCATAACCGTTTATGGGAAAAATTGGGCATCGAATATAATATAAAAAAAAATTCAGAGTCAAATGACCAATTTTATAGAGAAGGGGAAATAATGAAGTAAATTCAGTCCAGGGTATTCAACACCTCAAAAATAAAAGCTCGTTATATTCTGTAAATAGTTTCATAAAGTTTAAGGAACTTTATTAATATTAACTATATGACCTAACACTGAGTAGTTGCCATGCAGTGTTGTCTTATGGGAACAAATGAATTAACAGTACATTAGAATATTTGAGGTTTTCCTTAATTTATATAGATTTATAATTTTTTTAAAGATTTTATTTATTTGACAGACACAGTGAGAGAAGGAACACAAGCAGGGGGAGTGGGAGAGGGAGAAGCAGGCTTCCCGCGGAGCAGAGAGCCTGATGCGGGGCTCGATCCCAGGACCCTGGGATCATGACCTGAGCTGAAGGCAGACGCTTAACCGACTGAGCCACCCAGGCGCCCCTAGATTTGTAATTTATACAAAACAGTTTTTTTTCAAATCAGACTATAAAATTGATAGAGGATCAAGTCAGTGTCACGTGTAGCATTAAGATGAAAATACGTGCAGTGCTTCCAGATGTAGTTAAATGAGCTGATTTCATTCATCCTGTGTACTTACTATGATCGACGCACTTTTTAGATGCTGGATATTTATAGATGTTACTAACATGAACTGAGGTGCTTTTTAATTACAGTGTTTTTGCAAGGTGTCTCCCATTTCTCAGGCTTTAGAGGGGAAAACTGAGTGATCCTAAGATAATAAATGAATATCTTATCAAGTAGTCTTGATCATAGCTGGATCAAAGGAGATACCTGGCCCAAGAGTTACCCATGTAGACTTGCCAGCAATGTTTAAGAGGGTCATGGCATAAGCAGTGTGACCAGTAGGGAAAGCAGCAACCAACCTGAACTCATCACATTCTCTTTGGGGTATTTCTGGGCGAAGGCAAAAAAGAGCAAAAGCTGTATTCAAATCGGTATGCAGAAGCCATGAGACAAGAGAAGTGGTGAGCATGCAGAAATCATGAATAAGAAGGAGTCTCTGAAGTCAAGAAAGGGATTAGTCAAAGACAAGAATGGGGGGAAAAGCTTAGCACAACAGAGGCCTGTTTCCTAGGAAGCAACCAAAAGATATATCTTCAATGTACCTGAATAGATTTCTAGTCTCAGAACAACTCCCTTGCGGCTTGGCTCTGTGAATTGTTCTTATTCTTCCTGAAACCAGGATGAAAAGCCATTCCTGTTTGTGTTTCTTCTTCTGATAACCGTTCTTCTCAGCACCTAGAACAGTGCCTGGGATATTGTAAAGGCTTTTAATAAATGAATATCTTACCAAGCACCCTAAAGGGCCCAAATTACACTGGTAGATTGGATAATCAAAAGCAGCCAACATGCATTTATGAGGGGAATCTACAACTGTGCCCAGTACTGGTAAATACTCAGAAGTAAAATAAATGAGTTTATAAAAAAATTATTTTTTCTTTATTGAGGTATAATTCACAAATAAATGACTCTTAACAAGACTAGCAAGGATTGAAGATTAACCAGAAGGAACAAAGAATAGAATACTGTTTAAGAGTTAAATTTTGTGTGGCCACAGTTCAGACAGGTGAAAGATCCATAAAGACTGAAGTATCCATAAAAAAGAGTCTTCAGTTCTCCCTTGATGTATTAGGAAGATGCGAGGAACAAAGGCAGTGCCTATGGGACACTGGGGAGACACGCTTAATTAGATGGGACATTAGGATTAGGAGAAAGTAGTGGAATAATTAGGGGAATGTGAGATTACATGAAACAACAATTTTTTACAGAGATTGTATTTATAAGTTAGGGGACATTTTGCAAAACATGTTGGATTCATTCTTTTAGATCACTGCCTTGGTTTCAAATCTTTGAGGGCAGGCCACTACACCTAACCAAACTATTTCTAGCACTATGTACCCTATAGTTACGCTTAAATGATAGAATTTGTGTGATCTTGGGTCAGCTGGTTAGTCTTTTTTATAGCACTTCAAAAGACCAAAGTATAGAAGAAACAAAATAGCCAAGCAGAACGTGAATAAATAGAATGAAGAGAGCCAAACAGAGTTTGGGTAAGAGGTTAGGGCACAGCCCCACAAAATTATAATTATTGATTCACATGAAAAGCTAGGCCCAGAGAAGGACGTTTACAATATGGAATTTCAGAGACTCACCTTAAAAAAGGCACTCCCCAGAGGACTGGCAGAAATGAAAACATACCCAGCCTGCTCATAGGAGAGTCTTGATTCTCTGAGTGTGTCTTCTCCCATGAACTTTCCTGACAAGGGAAGAGCCTGGTGACTTGGCATTCCATTGTGCCTGCTGTCGCGTCCTTTACTACACAAGAAATGGGAACAGAAGTCCTTTGCTAAGATTCTTACTCCATCAAGAGTCCTGGGACGTGGCCAAGTCTGTAGGATGCAAGGCTCTGAAAAACAAAACAAGACAAAACGTCTTGTTTTCAAAAAGGTGAAATGAACAGATGCCAAGGTTTCTTTTACAATCTTACTAACATTCTTTTTTGTCCAAACATTTGAATCTTGAAGTTGAACTGCTTGGTTTTGATTTCTTTTTTTTTTTTCAACATTGTTTTTAAGATTTTATTTATGAGAGAGAGAGAGAGAGCGCACAAGAGAGGGGAGGGTCAGAGGGAGAAGCAGACTCCCCGCTGAGCAGGGAGCCCCATGCAGGACACGATTCCGAGACCCTGGGATCATGACCTGAGCCGAAGGCACTCACTTAACCAACTGAGCCACCCAGGTGCCCCTTGGTTCTGATTTCTTAACTGTGTGACTCTGGGAAAGAAACTGAATTCTATACCTCAGTTTCCTTGTGTGTAAAATGGCTAAAATAATGGTATCTATCTCAATGGTAACAGCAAAGGTAAAGTAAAATATCACATATTAAACATTTTACACAGTGTGTGGCACATAGTAGGTAATCAAAAAAAAAATGTTAGCCGTTGGATTTTCTAAAATGCAAACTATTTTCCCAAATAGCATGTACATATTAATGACCTCTATATCTATTTGTAATTAAAGTATGCTTTTAAGCATACAACTTAAAGCAATTAAGCAAAATGTTTTATCATTTCAGGAGGATGTAAATCACAACCACACTGGGATACCATTACATATCCATTAGGATAGGTACTATCAAAAAAACAGGAAATAACAAAGGCTGGTGAAGCACTGTTGGTGGCAATGCAAAACGGTACGGCTACTGTAGGAAGCAATACAAACAGTTTCTCAAAAAATTAAAAATAGGGGCGCCTGCGTGGCTCAGTTAGTTAAGCGTCTGACTCTTGGTTTCAGCTCGGGTTGTGATCTCAGGGTCATGAAGTTGAGCCCCGCACTGGGCTCCACACTCAGTAGGGAGTCTGCTTGAGATTCTCCCTCTCCCTCTCCCCACCATATGCGTGCATGCTCTCTCTCAAATAAATAAATCTTAAAAAAATAAAAAATAGAACTACCATATGATCCAGCAACTTCATTTCTGGCATATACCCACAAGAATTGGAAATAAGAACCAGAAGGGTTATTTGTACAGCTATGTTCACAGCCACATTATTCACAATAACCAAAAGATAGGAGTAACCTTAGTGTCTATTGACCAATGAGTGGACAAGCAAAATGAGGCATACACCTGTAATGGAATATTACTCAGCCTTCAAAAGGAAGGTAATTCTGACACATGCTACAAAATGGCCGGACACTATGCTAACGTGACAGAAGTCAGTCACAAAAGGACGTATGCTGTATGATTCCACTTATATGAGGTACGCATACTAGAGTGGTCAAATTCATGGAGACAGAGAGTAGGGTGGCAGTTGCCAGGGCTAGAGGAATGGGGAGTTACCATTTAAAAGGTACTGAGTTTTGGTTTTGTAAGATGAGAAGACTTCCGTGGATGGATAGCGATGATACTTTATGCCACTTACTGGCACACTTAAAAATGGTTAAGATGGCAAATTTTATGTGTATTTTACCACCATAAAAATTTTTTTTTAAGTTTATCATTAGCCCACAGTGGTCTCACTACATGTGTGCCTCTATACTTCTTGCTCCTTATAGCCATCTTCCAGAGATGGAAACAAAATTGTACAGTTCTCTCTTTGCGAATGAAAATATGAAATCAGGGATAAGTTTCCCTTTAAAAGGCAAATCAGTTTTAATTAAAAGGATACTAGGAATTAAAACATTTGAACGTAAAGTAACCTTGCTTACTTACATTCTGTGTCCAATACATTGTATTGATGCTTTAGGAAAACAGAATGGTACTATATATTTATGATGCAGGAAATTAAACAGAAAATCAACTGGCTAACTAATCGAATTGGGGGCAGAGCATCAGGTAGGATCAAGTATGACTTCAGCTCCATTCTTTAACATTAGAAGTAGGGGGTCCAATTCTGGTAATGGAAGAATAGCTTTAGATTGGACTAACCCTCCTGCTGATAACAATTATAAATGCTAGACAAAATATAAAAACAAACAATAGTTTGAATGCATTGGGGAGCAACCAAAAGCAATATTGGTAGGGACACGGCCCTCGAAGGAAGGAAAACACACGAGGTGAGCTCAATGTCAAACAGACTTTTCCCATTAGGGGACCCTCCGGTCACATGGCCCATCAGAGACAGAGGTCAAAGTCAGTGGCACTGGGCTCAGGAAGATCAGAGGTCTGTCCTGAGAGGCTGAGAGATAACAGTCACAGAGGAAAGGTGCCAAATCTGCATAAAAATTCCCTTCAAGTTACTGGAGGACTCCGGGATTGTTCACCTGCCCAGTGATGGTCCAAAGTACCCAGCAGAAAGCAGCTGCTGGGAGGCTAGAGAGCTAAGCAGAGATTTCAGCCACTGTCTGGTTCTGGGGAGACTGGAGTTAGAATAATCACCTTAGGCTTTCCACTGAAAGCCCAAAAGGGCCATTACTAGGAGTAAAGCTCCTGTCCCCAAACTGAGGGCTATGTCCTCTAAGGCAAAACTAAAAGAGAGTCATCCTAACAAAGCCTATAGCTAAGCCCCCGGGATCAAAGTGATCTGTCTGTAATTTAATCACAAAGGAACACAAGCAACACTCTTCAGAGGAAAGTAGCATAAATCCAGATTCTTTACAATGTCATCATTGATTATAGGCTGTCAAGAGTAGAACTAAATATTACTAAGTATGGAAAAACTCAGGAAAATCTTCAGTAGAAATGGAAGGACAAGGAAAGATGGAGAGAGAGAAAGAGAGAGAAGGGCAATAAACAACGATCACGTGAGAGAAATAAATAACATTTTCAAGAGAGTGTTCCACAGTGGCTCATATTCATTTCAAATAACTCAATATATATGCATGTATTAACCATAATATGTGAAAAATACTACCACTTTATTGACAATATCATTATCATAATAAAGAAAAAAATGAATAACAGAAACACATTTTTCTTTTGGTTTTACTTCCTGGCATCCAATAGAAAGAATGAAAAGGATGTTTATATTCACTTTCTTTGCTGAAACAGTAACTATGGTTATTCATATTTGGGTATATGGCAAACATTGTTTTCAAAATTAAAATGCATAGACATGGCACAGAGCAGAACTCTTGTGCAACAAGAAACCGCAGCCCTTTCACATTATAATAATGGCACTGAGATTTTCCCATTAATAATAGTTAATGTGGCTCATATTTTGGATACTTCTGATAACAGCAAAGGATTGTATCTTTCAATTGTCAGGTTTTGGTGGTTACCAGATAAGCTCATTTAATTAGTCCAAGATTAAAGTACATAATTTTTCACATCATAGCTGAATCCAGAGTTTTCTTGGTTTACACTTAGAATGGTTTTCTTCTTTGATTTCCAGTATCTTTTGAGGTCAGTCAAGTGTGATTGAAATCTCAACAGCCATGTTTCCTTTTACTCCTGTAGAGACTGAGATCCTCAGTTTCCCCCAGATGAGGCCATCTTTATGGGGAGGGTAGAATAGGCTAAACACGTTCACTTCATTTGAAATTTCAGTTGACCTGGTCAGCTCAGGAGGAACCAAATTATTAGTGGACTTATATACATATCACTATTAAGAGACAAAATATTAATAAGTGCTTTCAATTTTTTCCAGACCCAGAAGGGAACCCAGAATTTCTCAGCTTCACACATTATAAGCCTTGAACTTCTGAGTTACTCTTTGAGCAATGACTCTAAGTGAGACTTTGCTTCCTTCCTCGTGGCTCTCCAGGAAGTTGCCCCTTTGCACTCTATATCAATCAAGGGTTCCCGCTGGAGGTCATGTTAGGGCAGCAGATTCTCTGAGGAACTAATTCTCATGACAATGGAATGTCACCGCCTTCTTGACTCCAAATGCTGGGGAGGCTTCACTGGGTCTCTGAATCATGCTTTGTCCACCCAGACAGGAAGACTCCGCCTCATGGTGACAGCCACACTGAGGGGTTTAGTGAGCTTAAAGCTAGAAGTGTCAGTGAGCTTTAAGTGATTTTCAAACCACTTTCAATATGTCTCTGAAACAAAGTGGGATAGAAGTAAAAAATATCTATTAGCTACTGTGGTGCTTTTTTCTTCTCTGAAAATTTTCTTAACTTATATCTACCGTAAAATTGTTCCTTCTTTCCCCATAAAATTGTTCCTCCTTCCCTCTTCCTTTCCCTGTCCTCACCCACACCCTTCACCACCACGCGCCCTGCCTTAGGAAGACAGTTCCTTTCTCTGCGCGTTCTTCTATCCTGACCCACACCTGAGTGAAGAGAAGTTCTCAGAGAAATTCTAAATGCATTCATCTGCATCCTCAGGGTCCTTATGAATCTTCTGCCAAATCTTGAGGCTCTTTTGAAACACCCTTCACAACTTCCACCAAGCTCGCTGGCGTCCTTTCTTGCCCGATACATCCTCTCATCAGCCTCTGCACAAAAGCCCGGACAATGTTCATTTCCATCCCAAGAAAAAAATGAGCTTCTGTCCCTCCCCCTTTAAAAACATTACTCAAAGGCAATTGGCATCATCATTTCACTAAACTAATTAATTTCTTTGATCAGGCTGGGGTTTGTCTTATGAGACGCTCTTGGCAATGCAAGATGAACAGTAAATGTGTTTGATAGGACGTAAGAGGTGCGAAGGGAGAAGATGCGTGTGTGTGTGTGCACGTGTGAGCTCATGTGGGGAAGGATGGGTATAAATATGGTGGAAGGAGGATAAGAAGACAGATTAAAAGGAAAAGAGGAAACAGTAAATGCACATAGTGAGTACAGTTTTACAGCTTAAAACTTTTTTTTAAATGTAGCCCAGCGATTTAAGCTGAGATGCCAAGAAACCAGAAGGCATTAAGAAAATATTCTAACCCTCTTTAAAACATTGCAAACCATTTTTCCTGGCTTATTTCTACATGACAACAAACCTTTATCTTTAAAAATTAAATAAACTGTGAGCATAATGAAAAGAGATTATTTCTCTTCCGAGATCTCTTTCGGATATAAGAAGGTGAACGACTCAAAGTTTTCAGTTGTGCTTACTTTTCCTGTGGTGTGTGTGTGTGTGTGTGTGTGTGTGTGTGTGTGTGTGTGTGTGTGTGTGTGTATAAAGCTATATATGAATATCCTTCCAGAAGCTCTCCTCCAAGACAGTAAATTGGCATATACATAGGCCATATATATATATGTACACACACACATACATATATGTATACATATACATACATATGTATACATATACATACATATACATACATATATGTATGTATGTGTGTGTGTATACATATATATATATTTTTTAATGTGACAAGAAATCTGTGTATATCTTGGGTTTCTTTGCCTGGTGAAGGTAAAGCTTGTTCTCAGCTGCCAGAGAGTGCTCTGAGCCAAGCTCCTTTCCACCCCAGGATGGCCTCCTGGCGTTTCTTGTTATGGCCATGGACCCAATAAATTTCCCAAGATGTTCAATGAATGCACCTCAGTTCTGGTCAGGCTGGCTTCCTTCTATGACTGAAGCAAGGTCTCCAAATCACTTCTTGGTAATGTGTGAGCCCTAAGGGATGAATTCAAATGCAAATATAGTAGCAAACTCCCATTCCTTATTTTACTCTTAAAAAGCATCAGTATGACAAGTCAAAGCATCACCAGGAATACAGAGCACACACTGCACGGTCCTCTGCCACAAGGGAGAGGTTTGTGTCCATCCTGCTCTGTGAAGCAGCGGGGTGACACGTGGACGGGAAGTCCACCGGGCTTACTGGTGAACACGCCAGACTTCGAATGGCTTGGGGCCTGGCAGCAGCGAGGACAGGCGGTGTGCAGGAGTGGAAAGCAAAGGTCTCTTGGGTTTATCCTGGATTGCTCTCTTTCCTTTATGCTCCCTGAATTAGTTGGCTAGGGCTGTCATAATACCACAGAAGGGTAATTTCTCATAGGCTGGAAGTCCAACATCAAGAGGCCTCTCCCCAGGCCTCTCTCCTTGGCTTACAGATGGCTGATTTCTTGCTGTATTATTACATGGCCTTTTCACCCTGAGTACATATCCCTAGTGTGTCTTCTAAGGACAGGGGTCCTATTATTCCGGTTTCACTCTTATGATCTCATTTAGCCTTAGTTACTCCCTTTAAAGGCCCTCCAAATAAAGTCGCATAGGGTATCAGGGCTTTAACACATGAATTTTGAGGGAACACAGTTCAATCCATAACAGGTGGTCACTGAGCCAGCAGGGAGCTAAGAACAAGATCTCAGGTTCACAAAAGCGGTAGTCCTCATGCAGCGCAAAGGGACACCCAAAAAACTCTTCACCAATGATGATCCTCCAGGGACTCTGTCCATATACATGCGATGAGTAAGATCATTTAAAGGTAACCTGTGGCCCTATCAGTCTCTCATAAGGACCCTCAGTCCCTGTTTCCTCCTAGGAAATGCTCTGCTGAGTCCAAGGTCTTAGTTTTTAGTATCAAATAACTTTTCCTAAGTAGGAAACTTTTTTTGCATGTTTTTTGAGAATTTTTTTTTCATAAAAGGCATAGATGTGCACAGACACATTTTTAACGATGTAAACCTGCAAGTGACAGTGAAGTCAGATGGGTTACAATTATCAGGGAATAGGTCCTCTCACGACCCCAAACTGGAGGCGTGGCAGCTACGTCCGAGCCGAGGTTGCGAAGTGCAGCCTGTCCTGGGGGACATGCCGACGACGCAGAGCAGAGCGCTTGTGAAGGTCCAGAATGGACTGGAACAGTGGACGCTTTAGCCAGCTCTTTGGCCCTCAGATTGGGCATGTGGTGACTGGACTCAGTCTGCCTGGCACAGGATGTGGTTGGGGATATTATCAGGGCCATGGGTCGGGGAGGGGGTGAGCCCAGGACAAGGACTCAGGCAACATGATTAAGGAAAATGTCTCAAAAAATCCTAAGCAAAAAAACTCAAGTGAAAGTTTCCAAATTATCAGAGTCCAGTGACTGTAGCAATTTAAAAGCAGTTGTTCTAAAAACACTTTCAAGAAGGTGTATGTGGTCAAAACTCTATCAGCTTCAATATCATGGAAATAATGAATGAACGAACACATCATTTGCTTTGTTCTCTGTGTTGGCATCTACCCTGAGGATGCAAAAGCAATGGTGGGTAAAATGTTGGTACCTTAACATGAACTGAAGCAGGGGCATCAAACTGAACTAGCCATCATTGTTTTTCATTGTCATTTACTTCTGATAAAACAAACAGAAACACACCAACCCTTAATGAGGTGGTAAAACTTTTAAGAGTTTATTAAATCTTGTCCCTGGAGTGCTCATCTCTCTAACGTTCTTGATGAAGAAATGTAAATGCCAATAAAGCACTTCTGTATACCAAAGTACAATGATTGCTTCAGGAAAAAGCACTTTATTGTTTGATGTCAATCATATCTCAAGTGGTTTTTTAAAAAAAGAAAATGCACTTTTTTGATTGAGTATAAACTTAAGTAGCTGCTTTTTTTTTTTCATGAAATATTAAGAACATCATTTTTTTCCAGAATAATGACTGTGGTTACTTGGATTTGGATATTTGGTGTTAATGGACCTCATGTGTTGTACCCCCACCCAAATTCATATGTTGAAGCCCTACTTCCCCATGTCATGGTATTAGGAGATAGGGCCTTTGAGAAATTATTAGGTTTAGGTGAGGTCACAATGGTGGAGCCCTCATGAATGGTTATTAGTGCCCTCATAAGAGTCACAAGCAAGTTGACTTCCTTTTCCTGTTAGTCTGCCATGTGAGGTTATGAGAAGTCAGCAGTTTGCAACCCAGAAGAGGGCTCTCTCCGGGAACCTAACTATGATGGTGCCCTGATCTCAGACTTTCCGCCTCCAGAACTGTGGGAAATAAATTTCTGGTGTTTATAAGCACCCAATCTATGGTAATTTGTTATAGCAGCCCAAACTGACTATGACATTTGGTAAACTTTTTCTTCAAAAATAAAAAAGTGAGCCCACTCCTTCAATGAAAAATAACCGATGGTATTTGTTGCCAATGATAAAATTCAAACTTTCACGTGAAAATAAAAATTTTGGAAAATCTGTATCTGCCATTGTACACTTGAAAACTTCCCAACATTTCTGATGAAATTAGTAGCGGTATCTTAAAGAATGTGATTTTTGGATATTATATAATGATATGTGTCAACAAAAGAGGTTGAGAATCACTATCTTAAAATTTAGATTGGGCTCCTGTTATACAGACCATTTTGACCATTCCTTATTAAAACCAAACAGACATAAATCACATACATTAAAAATTATATATTAAAGAGTTTCTCTACTTGAAAATGAGCAGCTAAGCTGTTAGGCTGAACTTTGAAAAGTGTTTGTAGATGTCCAGGGTCACTGAAAATAAAGTAAGACATATTTATCTGTTAAAAATATAGATATGAAACTCTAGGATAGGTTAGTCTATTTTTCTTATAGTTTAATTCTAAGAGAAAGATCTAGAACATTCATAATCTACATTTCATCTTGGTTTGAATGTACAACAAGGAGAACAGTTTCTGGAGTCACAGAGATCTTGGTTTGAAATCCAGATCTTCTTCCTTTCATTATGTGACTTGGAGAAATTTACATCTCTGAGCCTCCAAAGTAGTCCTCAATGATCTCTGGTCTTTTATACCTTTTATATCCTGGTTTTTATACCCCTGTGCCCCTTCCATGATGGATATTGGTCTCTCTGACCAATAGAATATGGCAGAAGTCATGGTATGTAGCTTTCAAGATTAGGTTATAAAAGAATGCAACTACCATCTTGAGTTCTTGCTTCTTTTTTTGGATCACAGCTTTGGAAGAAAGCAGTCTGTGCCGTGAGGTCACTCAGCCCATGGAAAGCCCATGTGGTGAAGAATGGAGGTGCCAAGAATCATGTGAGTGAGCTTGGAACATGTTTCAGCCTCGGTCAAGCCTTAAGATGCCTGGTGCCCTTATTGACTTGTCGGCAACATCATGAGAGATGGTGAGCTAGAACCACCCAGCTCAACGACTCCCAAATTCCTGACCAAAGAAACTATTTGTTGTTTTAAGTTACTATGTTTTAGGGGTAATTTATTAGCCAGGAATATTTTCTGTGCTCTTTTTGCATTGAAGCCTAAAGGATATTTTTTTTTCCCCATGAAAAGCTATAGTTTTGTTAGAAACAGAAATCTTGCACTGTGAGTTGTCAGCTACTATTTCATTCAAGCGGGGGGAGGCACATTCAATAAATAGTTTCACATCTTTCCTAAAGAAAATTTTACTGAATTTCAGATTTCAGCATTTGTTGCAATTATTTTGGTTTTCCTCTTCAAAGGCCCCCCATAATACACGTTAGATTCTCTTTTACTGACTTTTACAGCTACCACTTTCAATCAAATCTTTGTCTCTCTCTTCATTTTCTTTTGATGTTTAAGTTTCCTTCTTTGCCATCTTCTATTTCCTTTAAAACGTTTTGTGTTGGCTTTGTTACTGTGTTTCATCTTCTGAGTTCTTTCACTTCTCATTTAAAGCTTTTTCTCTACTCATTTTATGAAATTTTTTTAAAAATTCTGATTTTTGATGCTGTATCAAACCCTATAATACTTTTCTTTATGTTATATTAACATATTTTGAAATATTAGAGTAGAATTTTCATTCATTTTGTGAGTTGGATTTCTGGCATTAATTTCATAGTACGTGAAGGATTTATTTTAAAATACCCCTATTTCTCTTTTTTTTCTAATAACAGTATCTTGGCTTGAGATTTGATAAATCCCTTTCTGCAGTTCATTTTTAAGTGAAATGAGTACTCCTGTCTTCTGAAGAGGAATGAATGAGCCAGGACAGTTTTTTTAACTTCACGACTCTAGATCTAGATCTCCCTCTTTTGTTGTTTTTACAAAGTGATGAAAAATATAGCAGTAAAATTCCTGAAATTTTCCTCTTCTGGTCTTCTCCCCTAATTTTATTTAAATTTCCTCTCCTTTGCCTCTATGGTTTCTGTCCTCCTCAGACAGGATCCTACTCTCAGCATTTTCTCCGTGGTGCAGGGCTTTGTCACAGAAAGCTGGCTTGGTTTGTTACTTTCAAGAATTCATAGGCACAAATCCCTAGATAGATCCTGCATCCTCAATCTCCTGAAACCCCACGGAAGTCATCGGCACAAAGCAGCCTCCAAAATGCCTTCACAGGTTCTGCAGCTATTCTTAGAATCGTCCACCACCCTTTCCAGTGAGTCACTGAGAGTCATTTAGTAGATCTCTGTATTTGGTTTTGTTCTCTAATCCAGAGAGATTCAAAAACTGCATCGCCCTTACTACCTAATTCCTACAATGGTATGCTCTTACTTTTCTTGTGAACAAAATTTCCTTAGAAATGTTTTTTACAAACTTGTGTATTTGTTTAATTTTTCAGTTAGTCCAAAAAATGTGTTCCTGGGACACCTGGGTGGCTCAGTCAGTTAAGCATCTGCCTTTGGCTCAGGTCATGATCCCAGGGTCCTGGGATAGAGTTCCTCATCAGGCTCTTTGCTCAGCGCGGAGCCTGCTTCTCCCTCTACCTACCGCGTCCCCTGCTTGTGCTCTTGCTCTCTCTCTGGCAAATAAAATCTTTTAAAAAAATGTGTTCCTTATGTAAATTTTAAACGTGGAGAGTGGGGAGAATAGTTTACTGCCACCCCTCTGTGCACCCATTTTCAGCGCTTATTAACATATAGCTAACCTTATTTCAGTTTTAGACCTATTTACTCCTGCTCCCTCAATGGATTATATTGAAGAAAATTCAAGATATCATGTCATTTCAACATAAAATACTTTCATTTTTAAATTATTTCTGAATGCTGAATACACACATACACACACACAAATATCAGGCTGAGATGATTTACAACTTCACATAAGTTACAAGTACATAATGGAGCCTTGTACATATCAGTACAAGTACATAATCAAAATTCTCAAGAGGTCGATTCTTAGAGATTTATGAAAAGACAACACTAAAAACAACAATACTTAAAACCATCTATCCAGTTGTCTATGTCAGAAAATCGAAGAATCATCCTTAATTCCTCTTTCCCTTCCTGCAACAGAACCGCAGCCCAAAGTTCTATCCATTCAACATCTTCAATATCTCTATTCCCATTGCCACTGTCTTAGTTCGGGACTTCTTTCTTCCTTTCCTGCACTATGGTAACAGGTTTCTAACTATCTCTTGACCTCTAGTCTCACCCACTTCAGTTGCTCCTCCAAGAACCATTAGCAAGATCTTAAATGTAAATTGATTCATTTGGCTCTTATGTTTAGAAGCACTTACTGGCCCCCTATCACTTAAAGAAAACATTCCTTTTGAAATAAACTAAGCTGCTCAGGATCCAGATCCTGTTTATTTCTCCAATCTCTCCTCTTAACTTTGTCTATATAAACACAACTCGTGTTTCCTTCAATGCTCTAAATTATTTTAGACAATCATGTTTTCTTTCAAATGTGTTGTTCTATTTTTTTCCCCACAACCCTTCTCCCATACTGCCAGCAAACTTTGACTTACTTTCAAGCTTCAGCAATGTTTCTCCCAGCTTTGAAAAAAAAAAAAAATCTTTATAGAGTAAAATGACTATATTTTGTTCACAAAGAAAACTTAAGTAGCATTTTGGACTTCCAATATCTTGCTCACATTTCTTACTTCATTTGTTCCTCAAAAATCTCCACAAAGTATATAAGGCAGGTACTGGTCCCTATGGATGAATAAACTGGGTAGGGGCAGCAGTTCGTAGGTGGTAGAAGTAAGAGAAGGCACTGGAAAACCCCAGCAGACACCATTCATGTTCTACCTTAGAGAGATGATTCCTGCCCCCAGGACTGCAGCAAGCAAATCTGCCTTTGTTTCATATCGATCACTTTCAGAGTTCACAGCACGGGATATCATTCATTATGCGGATTTTTGACCTTTTCTCTTTCTTTCTTTTTTTTTAAGCTGTCATGACCAGTAATTCTAAATAATAGGCAATTGAAAAAGCTTTCCATTCGAAGAAAGTTAGTTTTTTCCTTACCTTCTTCACTCACAAATGCACCCAGGTCAAAAGTTTAAGGAAGCTTGGTTTGAAATGGTATCCATGTTTTCTTATGGTAATTTTCTATTTCTAAATACAGAAGTGATTTAAGAGTAAAATCCTGCTGGTCCAGTTAGAGGTCATGGGAATGCCTCTATCTGAGTGTAAAGAATTGGTTTTAAACTACTAGTCGGCCAAAGACTTATAGAAAGCAAGGTTAGAGAAGCAGTTTATGACCTTTACCTACAATTGAACTGGAATGGTAATCTACATTTCCAAAGTCACTAAGAATTTCAATTTGAATTTCTGTGGTAACACTTGGAAAGGCAGATCATTCTGTTCTGAAAGATGAGAGAATGTAGGTGAGAGGTTAAGAGCAAACAACACTGCCAATAAAACTAACAATCAACTAGAAAATAGCCTCAAGAATTTTCAATTTTTTCAGATGCAGTACTTAACTCTCTCTCTTTTTTTGGTTTACATTTGCTAAACAAACATTTAGAAATTCAAGTGTTGTAACACTTGCTGTCCCATCCAGCTATCAAATTGGTTAAAATGGAAAAGATTTTTTAATGTAAATTGCTTTTCTTCGGATTTTAAGTAAATGCTTTAGATTTTCAATAAATGCTTTTTCATTAAAGATATATGAATAATAAAACTAATTTCAAAACCCTGACTTCTTAAGTTTTACTTTTTAGTTTCAAACTGCAGTTGATGTGTTCCCTTCAAAGACTTTACTGGATATAACATTTCAAAAGTAAACTGATCAATGTGGACAAATAATAATAATGCCCCAGTTTACTCACACCTGTAGCTCCTCCCATTGAATAATGTAATCTTAAGAAAATAATTAGATAAAGCTGCCTTTTTCAAGATGAAATTTAAGAAAATTTGATATTTAGGAATTGAAAATTAATTAAAACAATTTAATCCCTCATTTATGTTTGAGAATGCTGAAAATTAGACTTCCTTTTTCAAAAAAGGGGGAAAAAGTATGTTAGAAGAGACCTCTAGTGTTTATAGTAGCTTACTGCAGTTTTGTTTTAAAAAATCTGTAGATGGGAAGATAGAATAAATGTACTTTCCCCTATTCCTTACACTAAAGTACAACTAAAACCTCTGACATTATATATAAAACAAACATAAGATGACTCTGAAAGGTGGAGAGGAGAAGACAGGCTGGCTGGAAACCTCAGGACCAGAAGTGATGTGTTCCCTGGGTTTTCTTTTTGCCTCATATTTCTCAGACTTAGAGCTAAAGCTGGCAACCCAGAAATGTCAGTGAATGGAGAGCAAACAAAACAAGCCAGCTCTCTAGCAGAAGAACGAAGAAATGGGCAACTAGCAAGACAGAAAACTGTTAGACAATAACTGCTCTGCTCTAGGGAAACAGCACAGAAAAACCTGTAGCCTCACCCTACCCATGTCAGCAAAGGTTGAGATGGAAAGCTTAGATTTCCACTGTTCCCAGACTGTAACAGTAGTGGCACCAATCTCCCCTTAAAACTTCTACTGGGCCAATGACAAAGAAAGCTGATCAGAGAGTTGGGACTGTCATCCCTCCCAGGCAGTATCACTCAAGACCGTACCTATTTTCATACTTACCCAGAAGTAATGAGCAATAATGAAGTGCCTTTGCCCCTCCTGGCTGGGTTTCAGAGGAGGCCTACTGAAGAGTCAAGACTTTTACTTCCCCCAGCAGTACTGAGGCCAATCTGCCCCCATAATGTCAGTCAATGCCATGAGGAAAGCTGTAACAAGCCCCTCGACCCCTCCCAGCCCCAGGGTGGCTGAGTGTGGAGCAAAAACTCCTGCTCCCATCTCACAGTTAGGATTATCTCCTCCCCTCAGATGCCAATGAAGGCCCTGAAATTCTACACCATCCTGCAGTGATGAGGTAGTTTACCTCCCACTTCTGCTTTCCCTTCCTATGAGAAGCTAGCTAAAACAAGATTTAAATAAACCCCCAAATCTCATTACATAACGTCTAGGTTTTGACAGAAAATCACTCATACCAAGAACCAGGAAGATCTCAAACTAAAAAAAAGACTAAAACTAAAGAAATAAACAAACAAACAAAAAAAATGCCAACAATATTAGAACTATCTGAAAAAGGTCTTAAAGAATTCATCATTAAAATGATTCGCAAACATTACAAATGTGCTTGAAACAAATAAGAAGTAGAAAGTATCAATGAAGAAATAGAAGATATAAAAAAGAGAAATGCAAAGTTCAGAACTGAAAAACACAATAACAACAAAAAAACTCAGTAGATAAGCTCAACAGCCAAATAGAGGGGATAGAGGAAAGAAACAGTGAACTTGAAGATAGAACAATAGACATTACCCAATCTGGGCAGAAGGGAAGATGGCAGCAGAGTAGGAGGACCCTAAGCTCACCTTGTCCCACAAATACAGCTAGGTAACAATCAAATCATCCTAAATACCCCAGAAATTGACTTGAAGACTGGCAGACTCCACAACTAAAGGTAGAGAAGTGGCTCTTCAAAGAAGGTAGGAAGGGCAGAGATGCAGTTTGGGAGAGAAATGGATCATGGCCACTGTGATGGGGAGGGAGCTGTGGTCTTGGAGGAAGGCAGAAGACAGATTAGCATACAGGGGATTGCACAGGGAAAAATGAATCCCCATAGCAATTGACTTGGAATGGGAAAGGGGCCAAGTTTCATGAGTTCTTGCAATCAGTGGGGCTTAAAGCCTGGAGTTCTAAAGGTCAGCAGGCTTGATTCAAGGAGAGCCCAGAGGCAGTTGGGGCTGCTCTTGGAGAAAAAGCAGGACAGGGCGCCTGGGTGGCTCACATGGTTAAGTGTCTGCCTTTGGCTCAGAGCATGATCCCAGAGTCCTGGGATCAAGTCCCACATCAGGCTCCCTGCTCCTTGGGAGCCTGCTTCTCCCTCTGCCTCTCTCTCTCTGTCTCTCATGAATAAATAAATAAAATCTTAAAAAAAAAAAGAATAAGAAAAGGCAGGACAAACAGCCCAAGGACATACAGTGGGAACAGTGATCTAAAGAGTGTCTGGGGGTACACAGTTCAGAGGTTATTTGTTCATCCCAGAGAGGCAGTGTTCATGGGGAGACCCTTCCAGGAACAAAGGAACTGACAGGCACCATTTCCTTCCCCTGCCCCTCATCATAAGCACAGCATCAATACTTGCTACCTAACTTGCTTCTTGCTTACAACAAGCCCCTTGTGCTCCAGGGGAACCACCCTCCCAAGTTATGCTTGCCTCAGTCCCAGTGTGGGCCACCCCCCCAGAAGTTCAGCCCAAACCCCTGCCCACACTGTGTCTTTTGACCTGGGAGTTTTGTGAAGCCTAAGTTCCAGCAATGATGGTGACAGGTCTCATTTCACAAGCAGACCAGAGCACACCTACTTAAAACATGCCACATTCAGGCCAGGGACAAAACATTGCCCATAAAAGGGCAAAGAGAGGCTCTGTTGACAACTGGCTTGAAAGATAAAACAGCCAGACAAAACAGCAGAGGACCATAGCACACACTCCTGGAAGAGCCAGACCCTTGGGAACAGGGGACATTACACAGCAGGACACCACAGGACCACTACTTCATAAGGCCATTACCCTTAGGAAGAGGCGATGTAGTTGACTTTCCTAACACACAGAAACAGGCACAGAGACCTAAGCAAAAAAGACATAAGCAACATGCCTGAGGGAGTATTTAAAGCAGTGATCATAAGGATACTCACTGGACTTGAGTAGAAGACATCAGTGACACCCTTAATACAGTGATCAAAAAGAACCAATCAAAGATGAAAAGTGTAATAAACAAGATTAGAAACACTCTCAATGCAAAGACTAGCAGGTTGGAAAAAGCAGAGGAATGAATTAATGACCTAAAAGACAGAGTAATGGAAAATAATCAAGATGAACAAAAGAGAGAAAAAGGAATTATGTAAAATGAGAATAGACTTAGGGAACTCTGTGACTCCATCAAATGTAATAACATTTCCATTATAGGAATCCCAGAAGAAGAGAGATAAAATGGGGCAGAAAATTTGTTTGAAGAGGTAATAGCTGAAAATTTCCCTAATCTGGGGAAGGAAATTTATGCAGGAGGCACAGAGAACCCTCAACAAAATCAACAAAAGCACATCCACATAAATACATATTATAATTAAAATGGTAAAATAGAGGCACATGGATGGCTCAGTTGGTTAAGTGCCTTCGGCTCAGGTTATGATCTCAGGGTCCTAAGATTGAGCCCCACATCTGGCTCTCCACTCAGCCTCAAGTCTGCTTCTCCCTCTCCTTCTGTGAACTCTCTCTCTTTCAAATAAATAAAATCTTTTCAGAAAATGGCAAAATATAGTAATAAAAAAATTTAAAAGCAGCAAGAAAAAAGAAGGCAGTTACATAAATGGAGAACCCCATAAGGCTACCATGAAAGAAAGACAGACAAGAAAGGATCAGAGAAAATCTTCAGGAACAACTAAAAAACAGGTAATAAAAAGGCAATAAATACATATCTATAAATAATTAGTTTGAATGTAAATGGACTAAATGCTCCAATCAAAAGACAGCGTGACAGAATGGATAAAAAACAAGACCTATCTATATGCTGCTTACAAGAGACTCATTTTAAACCTAGAGATGCCTGCAGATCAAAAGTGAAGGGATGGAGAAACATTTATCATACACATGGATGTGAAAAGAAAGCCAGAGTAACAATACTTATATTGTACAAAATAAACTTTAAAACAAAGACTGTAAGAAGAGACAAAAAAAAAAAAAAAAAGAATACTATATAATAATAAGGGGACAATCCAACAAGAAGATACAACAATTATAAATATTTATGCATCCATCATGGGAGCACCCAAATACATAAAGCTGTTAATAACAAACATGAAGGACGGGTGCTTGGGTGCTGCAGTCAGTTAAGCATCCGACTCTTGGTTTCAGCTCAGGTCGTGATCTCAATGTTGTGAGATCAAGCCCTGAGTCATGCTCCATGCTCAGTGTGGAGTTTGTTTGGGATTCTCTCTCCCTCTTCCTCTACCCATCCCACTCATGCTCTCTGTCACAAAATAAATAAATGAATCTTAAAAAAAACACACACACACAAAAGGAACTAATCAATAATAATACGATAATAAGAGGTGACTGTAACACCCCGTTTACATCAATGGTTTTGAATGACACACTGGACCAGATGGATTTAACAGATATATTCAGAACTTTCCGACCTAAAACAGCAGAATACACATTCTTATCAAGTGCACATGGAACATTCTCCAGAATATATCACATATTAGGCCACAAGACAAGCCTCAACAAATTCAAAAAGATCAAAGTCATACCACACATCTTTTCTGACCACAATGCTATGAAACTAGAAGTCAATCACAAGAAAAAAATCTGAAAAGACCACAAGTACATGGAGGTTAAATAACATGATACTAAACAATTAATGAGACAAACCAGGAAATAAAATAAATAAAAAAGTACATGGAAAGAAATGAAAATGAAAACGTAATGGTTCAGAGGGGAGGAGAAAGATGGCAGAGGAGTAGGAGACCTAAATTTCATCTGGTCCCAGGAATTCAGCTAGACAGGGATCAAACCATTCTGAACACCTACGAACTCAACAGGAGATTGAAGAAAAGAATAGCAGCAACTCTGAACAGAAAAGTGACCACTTTCTGGAAGATATGACATGTGTGCAGAAGTGAATCTGAGGCGATATTCCGGAAGATAGACAGCGGGAGAGGGGGCCTCCGTAAGCCGCTACTGGCAAGTGATAGAGCCGTGGAGCACAAAATCGGAACTTTTAGAAGTCAGCTCCGCTGAGGGAGGTCACTACAGTGGCTAAGCGGGGGTGGAACCCTTGCTGGGACAGTGTGGTCTCAGGATCCTCAGGGTCACAGAAAGACCGGGGGTGGCTGAGTGCGGCAGAGCTCCCAGGTATCAGAGTGGGGAAGCCAGCTGCAGAGGCAGAGCCGAGGCGCGGGCTCTCAGCTCGACGTTGCCATAAACTGTGATCCACAGCCCATTTGGGCCACTGCTCTTCCAGCAGGGACCCAACAAGAGGCAGATCCGGGGAGACTCCCCTTCCTCCAGACTAAGTAATCTGCTCAGGTTTGCTCTGTGTAGCTTTTCCCCCTTGGAAAAAGCTTATATGGAAAGCTTGCAGGGAACGAAAGCTCCCAAGAGCAAACCCAAGCAGATTACTTAGCATGGACCCGGCAAAGGCAGGGCAATGCTGCCTCCGGCAAAGACATTCAGGAACCACGGCAACAGGTCCCTCCCCCAGAAGGTCAGCAAGAACAGCCAGCCAAGACCAAGTTTACTGATCAATGAGAATGGCAGAACTCCAGCACTAGGGGAATACTGCACATAGAATTCATGGCTTTTCCCCCATGATTTCTTTAGTCTTTCAAAATTAATTTTTTAAATATTTTTTCTTTTTGAATTTTTCTTTTTCCCTTTCTCAACCAACATCTTATCAATCCCTTTTTTTTTAAATATTTTTTTATTTTTCATTTTTAGAGTCATATTCTATCCCTTCAGAGTAGTTAGCCTTATTTTTGATATATATATATATATATACAAGTTTTTCTCTCTTTAAAATTTCGGGATACAGTTTCTTCTAACAGAACAAAATATACCCTAGATCTCTAGAGTGTGCCTGATCACATTCTCTCCCCCTGCTTTTTTTTTAAATCCTCTTCTTTCTTTTTTCAACCAACTTATCAATTCCTTTTATAAAATCTTTTCTAATTTTCATCTTTACAGTCATACTCCATCCCTTCATTTTTTTTCTTTTTTCTTTTTTTCCTTTTCTTTTCCCCTGGTTTCAGGTCTCTTCTGATTAGTTTAGTGTCTATTTTTCTGGGGTTGTTGTTACCCTGTTAGCATTTTGTTCTCTCATTCATCTATTCTCCTCTGGACAAAATGACAAGATGGAAAAAATCACCTCAAAAAAAAAAAAAAAAGAACAAGAGGCAGTACCAACTGTCAGGGACCTAATCAATATGGACATTAGTAAGATGTCAGAACTAGAGTTTAGAATGACGATTTTACAGATACTAGCTGAGCTTGAAAAAAGCATGGAAGATATTAGAGAAACCCTTTCTGGAGAAATAAAAGAACTAAAATCTAACCAAGTCGAAATCAAAAAGGCTATTAATGAGGTGCAATAAAAAATGGAGTCTCTAACTGCTAGGATAAATGAGGCAGAAGAGAGAATTAGTGATATAGAAGACCAAATGATGGAAAATAAAGAAGCTGAGGAAAAGAGAGATAAACAACTACTGGATCACAAGGGCAGAATTCGAGAGATAAGTGGTACCATAAGATGAAACAATGTTAGAATAATTGGGATCCCAGAAGAAGAAAGAGAGAGAGGGGCAGAAGGTATATTGGAGCAAATTATAGCAGAGAACTTCCCTACTGTGGGGAAGGAAACAGGCATCAAAATCCAGGAGGCACAGAGAACCCCTCTCAAAATCAATAAAAATAGGTCAACACCCCAACATCTAATAGTAAAACTTACGAGTCTCAGAGACAAAGAGAAAATCCTGAAAGCAGCTCGGGACAAGAGATATGTAACCTACAGTGGTAGAAACATTAGATTAACAACAGACCTATCCACAGAGAACTGGCAGGCCAGAAAGGACTGGCATGATATATCCAGAGCACTAAATGAGAAAAATATGCAGCCAAGAATACTATGTCCAGATAGGCTGTCACTGAAAATAGAAGGAGAGATAAAAAGCTTCCAGGACAAACAAAAACTAAAGGATTTTGCAAACACAAAACCAGCCCTTCAAGAAATATTGAAAGGGGTCCTCTAAGCAAAGAGAGAACCTAAAAGTAACATAGACCAGAAAGGAACACAGACAATATACAGTAACAGTCACCTTATAGGCAATACAATGGCACTAAATTCATCTTTCAGTAGTTACCCTGAATGTAATGGGCTAAATGCCCTTATCAAAAGACACAGGGTATCCGACTGGATAAAAAAACGAGACCCATAAATATGCTGTCTGCAAGAGACTCATTTTAGACCCAAAGAAACCCCCAGATTGAAAGTAACGGGGTGGAAAACAATTTACCACCCTAATGGACATCAAAAGAAAGCTGGGGTGGCAATCCTTATATCAGACAAATTAGATTTTAAAACAAAGACTGTAATAAGAGATGAGGAAGGACACTGTATCCTACTTAAAGGGTCTATCCAACAAGAAGATCTAACAATTGTAAACATCTATGACCCTAACATGGGAGCAGCCAATTATATAAGGCAATTAATAACAAAAGCAAAGAAACACATTGACAACAATACAATAATACTGGGGGACTTTAACAACCACCTCACTGAAATGGACAGATCATCTAAGCAAAAGACCAACAAGGAAATAAAGACTTTAAATGACACACGGTGCCAAATGGACTTCACAGACATATTCAGAATATTCCATCCCAAAGCAACAGAATACACATTCTTCTTTAGTGCCCATGGAACATTCTCCAGAATAAATCACATCCTAGGTCACAAATCAGGTCTCAACTGGTACCAAAGACTGGGCTCATTCCCTGCATATTTTCAGACCACAATGCTTTGAAACTAGAACTCAGTCACAAGAGGAAAGTCAGAAAGAACTCAAATACATGGAGGCTAAAGAGCATCCTACTAAAGAATGAATGGGTCAACCAGGAAATTCAAGAAGAATTTAAAAAATTCATGGAAACCAATGAAAATGAAAACACACTGTTCAAAATCTTGGGGATGCAGCAAAGACAGTCCTAAGAGGAAAGTATATAGCAATACAAGCCTTTCTCAAGAAACAAGAAAGGTCTCAAATACACAACCTAACCCTACACCTAAAGGAGCTGGAGAAAGAACAGCTAATAAAGCCTTAACCCAGTAGGAGAAAAATAATAAAGATCAGAGCAGAAATCAATGAAATAGAAACCAAAAGAACAGAACAGATCAATGGAACTAGGAGTTGGTTCTTTGAAAGAATTAACAAGATTGATAAACCCCTGGCCAGACTTATCAAAAAGAAAAGAGAAATGACCCAAATAAATAAAATCATGAATGAAAGAGCAGAGATCACAACCAACACCAAAGAAATACAAACAACTATAAGAACATATTATGAGCAACGCCAGCAAATTAGATAATCTGGAAGAAATGGATGCATTCCTAGAGATGTATCGACTACCAAAACTGAACCAGGAAGAAATAAAAAACCTGAACAGACCTATAGACACTAAGGAAATTGAAGCAGTCATCAAAAATCTCCCAAGAAACAAAAGCCCAGGGCCAGATGCCTTCCCAGGGGAATTCTACCAAACATTTAAAGAAGAATTAAAACCTATTCTCCTGAAACTGTTCCAAAAAATAGAAATGGAAGGAAAATTTCCAAACTCATTTTATGAGGCCACCATTACCTTGACTCCCAAACCAGACAAAGACCCCATCTTAAAGGAGAATTACAGACCAATATCCTTGATGAACATGGATGCAAAAATTCTCACCAAAACACTAGCCAATAGGATCCAACAGTACACTCAAAGGATTATTCACCACGACCAAGTGGGATTTATCCCTGGGCTCCAAGGATGGTTCAACATCCACAAATCAATCAATGTGTTACAATACATTAATAAAAGAAAGAACAAGAACCATATGATCCTCTCAATAGATGCAGAAAAAGCATTTGACAAAGTCCAGCATCCTTTCTTGATCAAAACTCTTCAGAGTATAGGGATAGAGGGTACATACCTCAATATCATAAAAGCCATCTCTGAAAAACCTACAGTGAATATCATTCTCAATGGGAAAAAAACTGAAAGCTTTCCTCCTAAGGTCAGGAACATGGCAGGGATGTCCATTATCACCACTGCTATTCAACATAGTATTAGAAGTCCTAGCCACAGCAATCAGACAACAAAAAGAAATCTAAGGCATCTGAATTGGCAAAGAAGAAGTCAAACTCTTACTGTTTGCATATGATATGATATTTTATGTGGAAAACCCCAGACTCCACCCCAAAATTGCTAGAACTCATACAGGAATTCAGTAAAGTGGCAGGATATAAAATCAATGCACAGAAATCAGTGGCATTCCTATACACCAACAAAAGACAGAAGAAAGAGAAATTAAGGAGTCGATCCCATTTACAATTGCACCCAAAACCATAAGATACCTAGGAATAAATCTAACCAAAGAGGCAAAAATTCTGTACTCAGAAAACTATAAAATACTCATGAAAGAAATTGAGGAAGACACAAAGAAATGGAAAAACGTTCCATGCTCATGGATTGGAAGAACAAATATTGTGAAGATGTCAATGCTACCTAGAGCAATCTACACATTCAAAGCAATCCCTATCAAAATACCATCTACTTTTTTCAAAGAAATGGAACAAATAATCCTAAACTTTGTATGGAACCAGAAAAGACCCCGAATAGCCAGAGGAATATTGAAAAAGAAAAGCAAAGCTGGTGGCATCACAACTCCGGACTTCAAGATCTATTACAAAGCTGTAATCACCAAGACAGTATGGTACTGGCACAAAAACAGACACATAGATCAATGGAACAGAATAGAGAGCCCAGAAATGGACCCTTAACTCTATGGTCAACTAATCTTCGACAAAGCAGGAAAGAATGTCCAGTGGAAAATAGACAGTCTCTTCAACAAATGGTGTTGGGAAAATTGGACAGCCCCATGCAGAAGAATGAAACTGGACCATTTCCTTACACCACACACAAAAATAGACTCCAAATGGTTGAAAGACCTAAATGTGAGACAGGAATCCATCAGAATCCTAAAGGAGAACTCAGGCAGCAACCTCTTTGACCTCAGCCACAGCAACTCCTTCCTGGAAACATCACCAAAGGCAAGGGAAGCAAGGGCAAAAATGAACTATTGGGATTTCATCAAGATAAAAAGCTTTTGCACAGCAAAAGAAACAGTCCACAAAACCAAAAGACAACTGACAGAATGGGAGAAGATATTTGCAAATGACATCAGATAAAGGGCTAGTATCCAAAATCTATAAAGGACTTATCAAACTCAACACCCAAAGAACAAATGATCCAATTAAGAAATGGGCAGACGACATGAACAGACATTTTTCCAAGGAAGACATCCACATGGCCAACAGACACATGAAAAAGTGCTCAACATTGCTCAGCATCAGGGAAATCCAAATCAAAACCTCAATGAGATACCACCTCACACCAGTCAGAATGGCTAAAATTAACAAGTCAGGAAACGACAGATGTTGGCGGGGATGCGGAGAAAGGGGAACCCTCCTACACTGTTGGTGGGAATAAAAGCTTGTGCAGCCACTCTGGAAAACAGTATGGAGGTTTTTCAGAAAGTTGAAAATAGAGCTACCCTATGACCCAGCAATTGCACTACTGGGTATTTACCCCAAAGATACAAATGTAGGTATCCGAAGGGGTGCGTGCATCCCATTGTTTATAGCAGCAATGTCCAAAATAGCCCAAGTATGGAAAGAGCCAAGATGTCCATCAACAGATGAATGGATAAAGAAGAAGTGGTATATATATATACAATGGAATATTATGCAGCCATCAAAAGGAATGAAATTTGGCAATTGCAACGACATGGATGGAACTGGAGGGTATTATGGTGAGCGAAATAAGTCAATCAGAGAAAGACATGTATCATATGATCTCACTGATATGGGGAATTCTTTATCTCAGGCAACAAACTGAGGGTTGCTGGAGTGGTTGGGGGGTGGGAGGGATGGGGTGGCTGGGTGATAGACACTGGGAAGGGTATGTGCTATGGTGAGGTGAGTGCTGTGAATTGTGTAAGACTGTTGAATCACAGACCCGTATCTCTGAAACAAATAATATATTATATGGTAAAAAAAAAAAAAAAAAAAAGAGGAAGATAGCAGGAAGGCAATAATGAGGGGGCGGAATCGGAGGAGGAGATGAACCATGACTATGGACTCTGAGAAACAAACTGAGGGTTCTAGAGGGGAGGGGGGTGGGGGAATGGGTTAGCCTGGTGATAGGTATTAAAGAGGGCACATTCTGCATGGAGCACGGGGTGTTATACTCAACCCATGAATCATGGAACACTACATCAAAAACTAATGATGTAATGTATGGTGATTAACATAACATAATAAAAAAAGAAAACATAATAGTTCAAAACTTTTGGGATGCAGCAAAAGCAGTTCTAAGAAGGAAGTTTATAGGAATACAGGGCTACCTCAAGAAGCAAGAAAAATCTCAAATAAGCCATCTAACCTCTCACCTAAAGAAGCTAGAAACAGAACAACGAACAAAACCTAAACCCAGCAGAAGGAAGGAAATAATAAAGAATAGAGCAGAAATAAATGATATAGAAACTAAAAAACAATACAACAGGTGAATGAAACCCGGAGCTGGCTTTTTGAAAAATCATTAAAATTGGTAAACTCTCTAGTCAGTCTTACCAAGAAAAAAAGAGAAAGGACTCAAAAAAAAAATAAATAAATAAAAAGGACTCAAATAAATAAAATCACAAATGAGAGAGGAGAAATAACAACTAACACTACAGAACTACAAACAATTTTAAGAAAGTATTATGAAAAAATACATGCTACCAAAGTGGACAACCTAGAAGGAATGGATAAGTTCTTAGAAACATATACCCTACCAAAACTGAAACAGGAAGAAATAGAAATTCTGGCCGACTGATTACCAGCAAAGAAATTGACTCAGTAATCAAAAAACTCGCAACAAACAGAAGTCCAGGACCAGATGGCTTCACAGGCAAATTGTACCAAACATTTAAAGAAGAGTTAATACCTATTATTCTCAAACTATTCCAAAAAATAGAAGAGGAAGGAAAACTTCCAAATCCATCCTATAGGGCCAGCATTACCCTATATCAAAACCAGATGGATACCACACACACAAAAAGAGGACTATAGGACAATATCATTGATGAACATATTATATAAAATCCTCAATAAAATCTGGTAAATTGATTCCAAAAATACATTAAAAAAATCATTCACCATCATCAAGTGGATTTATACCTGGGTTGTAAGAATGGTTTGATATTCACAAATTAATCAAGATGACTCATCACATCAATAAAAGAAAGGATAAGAACCATATGATCACTTCAACAGATGCAGAAAAATCCTTTCATGATAAAAACCCTCAACAAAGTAGGTTTAGAGGGAACATACCTCAACATGATAAAGGCCATATATGAAAAACCCACAGATAACATAATCCTTAATGGGGAAAAACTAAGAGCTTTTCCCCTAAGGTCAGGAACAAGACAAGATGTCCACTATCACCACTTTTATTCAACATAGTACTGGAAGTCCCAGCCACAGCATTCTCACAGCAAAAAGAGATAAAAGACATTCAAATCAGTAAGGAAGAAGTAAAACTTTGACCATGTGCAGATGACATGATCTAGAAAACCTGAAAGATTCCACCAAAAAACTGCTAGAACTGATAAATTCAGTAAAGTGGCCGGAAACAAAATCAATCTACAGAAATTTGTTGCATTTCATAAAAAAAAAGAAATCTGTTGCATTTCTATACACCAATAATGAAGCAGCAGAAAGAGAAATTAAGAAAATGCCATTTGTAATTGCACCAAAAATAATAAGATACCTAGGAATAAACCTAACCAGGGGTGAAAGACCTGTACTCTGAAAACTATAAAGCACTGATAAAAGAAATTCAAGGTGACATGAAGAAATGGATGCTCATTGATTGGAAGAACAAATACTGTTAAAATGTCTACACTACTTAAAGCAATCTACACATTTAATGCAATCCATATCAAAATACCAACAGCATTTTTCACAGAGCTAGAACAAACAACACTAAAATTTGTATAGAACCACAAGACCTCAAATAGCTAAAGCAAACTTGAAAAAGGAAAAAGAAATGTCATCTTAACTACAGAGCAAAAATAATTTGAATAACAAATATAGTCGTCCTGAGAAACCATGGAAGCCAGAAGTAAGTGAAACAACAGTTCTGAGGTGCTGAAGGAAAGGACTGTCTACACAAAAAACTATACTCAACTAAATATCCTTCACAAATAAAGAGGAAATCGAGGCACTCTCAGATGAAGGAAAGCTAAAAAGATCTCTCACCAGTAGACTTACTTTTAAAAAGTGGCTAAAAGTAGTTCTCAAAACAGAAAGGAAATAGTGGAAGAAAATTCATATCTGAAAGGAAGAAGGAACGATGGAAAGAGTAAGTATGGTGTAAATACAGAACATTTTCTTTCTCGGATTTCCTAACTTATGTTTGATTTGAAGCAAAAATTATAATACTGTTAGATATAGTTTTTAATATATGTAGGAGAAATATTTAAGCCAATTATTACAAATGGGAGAGAGTAAAGGTCATAAAGAAAGCTAAGGTTTTCATACTTCTCTCAAACTGGTAAAATGGGTAAAATGTTGGCACCAGGAGATAGCAACAAGTTATGTATATATTTTGTACCACTTAAATTAGTAAAAAAAACATACAAAAAGATACATTCAAAAACACTATAGGTAAATCAAAATAGAATACTAAAATATACTGGGTGTCATACGAAAACAATGGATTGTGGGTCACCACATCAAAAACTAATGGTGTATTGTATGATGACTAACATAACATAATAAAATTAAAAAAAAAAAGAATACTAAAATTCCTGTAACCCACAGGTAGGTAGGAAAAAGAAAACAGAGAAGTGAAAAACAGAACAGAAAACAAAATGGCAGACTTAAAGTCTAACACTCCAGTAATTACATTAAATGTAAATGGCCTAAGTACACCAATTAAAAGATAAAGATTGGCAATATGCATTAAAAATTTATAATCTATCATTATATTTTATTTAAAAATCTGTAATCCCACCTATATGCTGTCTATAAGAAACTCACTTCAAACATAACAATACAGGCAAGTTGAAAGGAAAAAGATGGAATAAATTATATCATGTAAACATTAATCAAAAGAAAGCAGGAGTAGCTATATTAATATCAGGTAAATAGACTTCAGAGCAAAGAAAATTACCAGAGACAGAGAAAGATATTACATAATGATAAAAGGATGGATCCATCAAGAAGAGTCATTTACTTATACTGTCTTTTACTTAAAGCAACCCTGTATGGGTATCTACCACACAACAGACCTTTAAAATACATTCAGGAGAAACTGGTAGAATTGAAAGAAAAAACAGACAAATCCAGAATTATAGTTGAAGACTTCAACACACCTTTCTCAACAAATGATGGAACAAGTAGGCTGAAATTCAACAACAGTATAGAAGCACCGAACAATCTGAACCAACAGGAGGTAATCAACATTTATAGAGCAGTCCACCCAAAAACAGAATACACATTCGTTAAAATACCTGTGGAACCTATACCAATATAGACCATATCCTTAGTCATAAAGCAAACATTACCATACTAACAGAAAACAATAACAAAATTGCATGATCATGTTAATTAATGCAGAAAGGATTTGATAAAATTTAACACCTATTTATGATAAAAACTCCCAGAATAATAGGAATAGACATGAAAGTCCTCACCTTGATTAAGAGCAGGAAACACATATGCTTTCAGAGCTGGATCAAACCTTAAATAAGAAAACTGTAATTTCAAAAAGTGGACTGACCTACCCATAATTAGTAATGGACCTGAGACCTATTATTAAGCTTGTAACAGTTTCAGGCTTGAGAATACCAGACCATTGGGCAACTATATGTCTGTCAAATGGCAAAATCAATTAAAATGCTTACTCTGGACATAAGATCTATGTACATTAGCCTTTCCTTCAGGAGAGGCAGTCTTTTACTTATTTACAGAAGACTCAGAGTTACTGTCATTTTCTAGTGTAAATAACACTTTTTGTGAACCCAGAACTGAACAGCATTATGTGTATCACAGCTTATAGAAATTTTCCTATGCCGTGAATATGCTAAAAGTACTTTAGCAGACATTATCCTAGAGTCCCAGATCCATGTGTCTATGTAGCCTACATGAGAGCAGACACAAATGGCAATAACTGATACATATCGAGCTTCTTCTGTGTGCTAGACACTGTTCAAGGCATGTCACCTTTAGTGACAGATGATTTGTCACAACCCTATAAGGTAGACTTTCTTCCATTGTTTTAGGTGAAGAAACAAGCATAGGAGGTAAGCCACTTGCTGCAGTTGTAGTTAGAAAGTTGTAGAGCTAGAATATCTGAACCCAACAAGGCTAGTTCCAGAGTCTGTGGTCTTAACCATTACTCTGTAAATGATTAAACACTAAACATTTGAATTGCTATGTCCAGAAAGGTTACATAAATGGTTTTCCTTGAAATTACCTTGGCATCCATGATTTCTGGGCAACAGGGAAGGCTTTTTAGTTCAGATTGAATTTGGAAGTTATTTTTCCTTACAAAAAGCAGACAACTGTAAACCCCCTGATAGCCTTTTCTTATCTGATGTGTCACACATGTTTGAACAAGATGTAAACAGCCAAAGAGTGCTGAACCACGAGTGCTAAAAGCTGTAGAAACACAAGGGACAAGCTTCAGTGCTGTGTAATATTCCTTGCCTCCTTCCCCCAATTTACCCCTCTCTGGCTTCAGAAAACTTTGTTTTTCCTCTGCAAAGAATCTCCTATCATGTTTGGATTGCTTCAACTTACCTGTGTTTCCTACTCTTTAGTGTTGCAGTCAGTAGAACGGGACTGCCGAGTAGTAAGAAAAAAGGGAAACAACTTCCTCAGACAGGCTAAATCTCCACATACAACACAGAACCTGGGGAGAGGAGAAAACCAGAGAGGTTCAGAAGACATAGGCAGGAGCTCAAATGAGAGCTTTAGGTAGAACATATGAGGGAATTGTGAGTGGTTAGAAGGAGCGAGAGAAATGAAGAGTAGAAAGAGACATTTGAGAAGTGTTTTTGTGAATTTAAAAAGGGATGTCTTTCAATATTATTCAGTATATGCAAGAAAAGATTACGGTCTCTGTTAAAACTTACCTTGCTTCCTGTATGGGAGGTCTATGAATGCAACTCTGAGCAGAAACCTTGCTACAAAAGTCTCTTGTTTTATTAGGGTTTCATATGCTTTGATGGAGGAGGACTACTCCCAGAGGCAGACAGGTAGTTAAAAGAACTGTACAGAATGTTTTAAAGGAATAAACTTTTAAAGATAATTGAGATGATAAAGAATAATGACCTTGCATTTAAAATTCTGACTTCATATACCTAAAAAAATGGAGACTTCTAAAATTAGAAAGAACCCGAAGAACTCAGAAACAAGAGAAGATATTTAATCAGAAAAGAGTAAAACACTTTTAACTGTGTTACGAGTTGACCAGCTCCTAGAAGGAACTGGCATATCAAAATCTCAGACTTTATTATTTATTGTTCATCCTTATGTGGTTAATTACAATAACGTATATGATTTTCATCTTGTAAAGCAGATTTAGTACTTTTGTTAACTCTTCAGTTGTTTACATAATGAATTGATCTAAATGACTCCTTTCATTATTTCCACAGTAGGTCTCGCTGGGCAGGCAGTGTGGATCCCCACTAAAAACTGCAATAAAACTTCTGTCACTCAAAATGGGAAAATTAGGTAAGCAGTGCCCCCTGCAGGTTGATTTTTTGATTCAGCATATACTTGTCTGATTATACTACCTGTTATAATCATTTAACAAAGGAACTGTGAGAACAATATGAAAAATGTGTAAACTGTGATTTTACAGATTCCTTTATCTGTGTAATCTTTGTTTCCTATTTCTCTAGCTCATCTTTTCCAAATAAGAGAAAAATTAAAATCAGACTGAGAATATATATCCACTCTTGGATGGAGAGAGAATATCCTATCTAGAAATAGATTTCTGACTTCAAGAATCCAAGGACTAGTTTGGTAAAATAAACTTTAAAAGCCTTTAAAAGCCATGAAATTGAGACATTTATTGGTCCCTTTTTACTTCATTTAGTCAGGAGAGTGTTCAAAATTAAGAACCTTTGGTTCAGTTACTCTTATTCTGTGTCTTACTGGAAATGAGAGGATAGTGCTCTAAACATCATGTTTTCATTGTTGTCATTTAACCTTTCAGACAATTGAATTACTTATTTTCTTTTAAATTTCCCCAGGGTTAATAGATCTGACTATCGGTTCCGATTTTTTGTGATGTGGTTTTGCGATCCTAGAGTATTTGGTCATTTTAGGAATGGAAAGGAAATAGTCCTTTCATGATTCATCCCTAGGCATGAGAAAAGATAATTTGTCCCCAGACCCCAGTGTTATCTGAGACTCCACAAACAACCAATTAACACTGTAGCTCAAGGACAAAAGTAAGGATCTGGCTTTAAGAAAGCTATGGTAAATCTGCCTTCAGAGACTGTCTGAATATACTATTAGATGTTCCATGTGAAAGGTGCCACTTGGGTCCAACACAGGTGCAGTGGACATGTTAATTTTGTTTGGCCATTATCCATTTTCCCTTCCTCTATTAATCGCATCTTTATTTGAGTGATGGAGTCCATCCCTCTCTATTATGTGGCCTGGATCATATGCTTACCCTAGGTTTCAAGAAGAGTAGTTGACTCCAGCCTGGCCAATCAGAGCACCATGTCACGTCAGTGAGAGTTGAGTGAGGCATGTGCTTGTGACCTCAGCTGGGTCAAGTCCCTCAATGGGACTTTTGCTGGAACTTTTGGGAAAGATACAAGGTCTTCTACTAGGTTGCTAAATTGATAGAATGGAAACCTGGCACTTCTGGTAGCCATTTTTAAAAAATACTTAAAAGCATTAACCTTTGCCTGAGAAAAGCCAACCCAGAAGCAAATCAAAGAGATAGGGCAAGTAAATTCCTGAAGATGTTATTGAGTACTTGCTTTCCTCTATGCCTGAGCCCGTCCATACTCTTACACTTGTCAGTTTTGTGTGCCAGTAATAATAACTATTATTATTATTAATATTTTAAGCCAATTGAAGCTGAGTTACACAGGCAACTGAAAGAGTTCTGATTAACACAATTAGTTTTCTGTGAATTGATACTATTGGCCGTGACAAGGAATGAAACATTATAAGGAGGTCTTGTGGTCCTAGAGGAGAGTGACTGGGAAAATCATAGTTATAGGAGAGAGCTTCAAAATAGCTATTAAAATTGTGCAGGCTGCCAGACAGAGAAAATTTGGTTTTGTCAATTGACCCATATTATAACGTATAAAATAAGACTTTTTTTTTCAAGTGTAAACTGGTACACATTGTTCAAAATGAATAAAAGCCATACATATTAGGCTGAATAACAGTCCACCAGAGATATCTACTTCCTAATACCCAGAACCTATGAATGTTCCATTATATGGCAAAAAGGACTTTACTGAGGTAATTAAATCACAGATCTTGAGATGGGGAGATTATACTGGATTATCTGGGTGGGCTCTAAATGTAATCACAGAGGTACATAATGTTGAGGGAGATGCAAGAAGGTCAAAGAGGAAAAAGATGATGTGAAGACAGAAGCAGAGTTTGGAGTGATGCCAAGGCAACCTCTGGAGGCTGGAAGACGCAAGGAACAAATTCTTCCCTGGACCTGCCAGAAGGAACCAGCCCTGTCAATGTGAGATGGATTTTATTTTATTTTATTTATTTATTTTTAAAGATTTTATCTATTTGACACAGAGAGAGAGAGAGAGAGAGAGAACATAAGTAGGGGGAGGAGCAGAGGGAGAGGGAGAAGCAGGCTTCCCACTGAGCAGGGAGCCCAATGCGGGTCTCCACGCCGAGCTTGATCCCAGGACCCCGGGATCATGACCTTAGCCGAAGGCAGACGCTTAACCCACTGAGACACCCAGGTGCCCCTGTGAGATGGATTTTAGACTTCTAATCTCCCAAACTATAATAAATTGTTGTCTGTGCCCTGAATCTGTAGTAATTTGTTACAGCAGCAATAGGAAAATCCATGTGTTAAGTTAAATGCATCTTTTTGAAATGGATTACCTCATATTGAAAAATATTTTGCCTCTTGAACCACAAGCAGCTTTAAGAGAGAAAAAGATTTCCAAATATACCTGGGCCTTATTCTATGAGCTAATTAAAGGAACACTGCTAATTAAGGGTAAAGATGGGGATTTCCCAATAAATTGGATTACTTAAGAGGATCCTCAGGTTCAGATAATATCATGGCATTCATGACTGGCACACCTGATTACCCAGGAGAAAGCATGTTAGGAGGCCTTCAAAGGAAGGTGGGATGATTCTCTAGCTGACTTGAAATAGGGAAAGAAAAGAAGTTAAATTTCCCCTCAAAAAATAGTGTGTCAGTTGGGAAAGTATTTCCTGTCAGTTGAAATATCTTTTTATAGCTGGCAAAAACTTGGGAAATCAACTTGTGAGCCATGGAAAAAGGTTTCTTTTGTTTATTTATTTTGGCTTTTTGAAATGTTCTTGGACTTGAGCAGATGTTTGACTCTGGGGAAAACAGACCTAATGACAATTAAAGATATACCAAGCTGACTCTGCAAGAAGCTCCCATTGCCTACTGTTGTGCTTGAGAGAAGCTTGGGAGGGAGCAAAAAAGACTGATGAGCAGCTCAGGTCTATATTCCCAAAGGCAGGCTGTGTTTGTTACGTCTTTGGGCAGCAGGTGAATGCACCTGAAACCTTTCCAAAAAGAGGGCAAAGTATGCTTTCACCTCAACTTCAACTTAGATACCATGTCCCATCTTCACTAAGTGCCATTTTGTTCAAAGGAACGAAACCTGAATGTATATAGCTAAAGACTCAGAGGAAGCCCACCATCAGAATTTAGGCCTGCAAGTGACCTTTATGCAGGTTTCTCTTTGCTTTAAACTCTCCTGGGAGGGGGGGAGGGGGAGGGAAGGCCTGACCAAGTTAGCCTAAGCATGATAACTCTTGTACAAATTTAGGGACATCATGCTCTCCCTAAACGCCCAACCTGTAGACCAGCAGTGGCAGATCCTCACCCTCAGGCAAGAAGTCCAAGGGAACCAACCTTGTGCATGGATTAAACATTGGAAGGGAGGGGTTATGTTTTCTGGTGTCACTAGAGGATCTTTTTTTTCTTTCTGACTTAGATTCTTCAAGGTTTGGCGATGGTGGCAGGTACAGGAGTGAGACATGTTTGTGTGTGTGTGTGCGGGGGTGGAGTGAGGTGGGTGAGAGACGACATTACACTAGAAGATGAACTTAGATTTAAAACTAGCAGCTGCAAGGAATGGATGGACCAGTAGACCGAGGCGCCGAGTTGGCAAATCACTGTTTCTCCATAAAAATAGTTAACATTTCCTGGGTATTTTCTTTAAATGAGATTTTATATGGTTTACATATGTTAACCTACACAGCAACCCTATGATGAGAGTGCTAGTGTTATTTCCATGTAGTAACTGGAAACTGGAGGCACAGGGAGTCCAAAGCACCCAGCCAGTAAATGGGGGAACCAGGATTGCAGTCAGGCCGTCTTGATCTAGAGCCCCAAGGAGAAAAATGGGAGAGGAATAAAAGAGGCCACTCAAAACTAGATAATGATGCCTCCGAGGAAAAAAGAGTCTGCATGCTGAGACGTTTTCATTCCTATGAGCATGTGCTTTCTTGAATGGAAGGTGGAGGCAGGCCAGGGTGACTCAGCCCCTGCCAGGGCAGCGCACTCTCTGGATGGGGTGCGTCCTGCCAGCGCCCAAGGGTGCGGAGGGAATCCTGAGTTGGAAGATGGTGGAGATGGGCCACATGCCTGAGGCTAAAGCTCAGGACAGGACTCTACCAGTCCCTTTCTGCCTGAAATGGAGTTGTTTGACTTCCTGGGGGAATGTGCTTCTGTTTGCAGTCAAACCAATTTGAATTAATTTAGCAAGTGTCAATTGTTTCCCTCTTAACTGTGTCAAACACCATTCTAAAATTAGACTAGTTAAATCCTCTCACAGGCTTTTTTTTTTTTACACAAGATTGAGATAATGTTTCACACAAAGATGCAACTGGATTAGGCAGCCCTTTTTAATCACAGAGAAATTTCCCCTGAGGATTTTGATGCCTCTCCCACAGCATGGGGATCTGCTGGTGGGATGTGTGCCCTGGGGGGAGGTTTTTTTTTTTTTTTTTTTTTTTTACTAGAGGCGGTTGACCTACCACTCACCCTCTCAGCCTTATGCCCTTCAGAATGGGTGCTGGACCCTGGCTTCACCTTCTCTTTGAGAATAGCCGCTGGGCACTTCCATACTTCTAACCTTTTGAGAAGTAGTTTGGAGTAACATGAAGCCTTTGGAGATGTCCCCATTATTGTGATTAGCTGTGGACGCAAGTTTACAAGGCAGGGAAGCATCATTTAGAAGACAGCTTTGCACCTGCCTACATGCTGGCTAGGGGCTGTGATCCGGTCCTGTTCCTTTGAAATGAACATGGGTGGGTAACCGGATGCTGAGGAGGGATTCGTTTCAGACACATGTAAGTCATTTATGTGCCTGATTCTGCGGGGGTACGCATGGCAGGCCTAAATGGGAGAGCAAGGGGGTGCCAGCATGAGAAATGGTCGTTCATTATAGGTTGGTGTGCCCAGAGGGGGTCTGCGCAGGGGGAGGCAGAGTGCCTGGGGAGAGTTCAGCACTTGGGCCCTGATAGTCACTGTGAATGGGGCTGCCAGCCAAGGGCCATTGGTCCACAGAGAGCCCATCTTTTTTTCAGGCCTTTGAAAACAAAGCAGGGACAGTGGGTCCCTCATCCATCCTGTCTGACTTCTCTCTTCCTTTCCTTACTCCACCCTCTCTCCTTCCTGCCCTACCCTCTTCTCTTTTCCTGCCTTGTCGGCCCTCCTTTTGTCTGCTCTGGTGATTTAGTTTCCTCTTATGCTCAGTTTCCTTTAGTTAAGAGGCACTGATTCCACTATTCTGTAGTGTTTTTCTCAAGAAAAGTACTGTTTTGTTCAAAGTAACAAATCTTGCTCAGTTCCCCACCACCTCCCATGTTAACCTCCCATTTTTTACTCTTCATAGCTGGCAAGGCTAGGTCAGGAATGTGGGGGGCTCTGACACCTCTTCAAGCCTGAACCCCACCCATAGCAGGACTAAAGGGGGAGCCACAGTGATCCAAGGACTCTGATAATCTACTGCCCCCCACCCTTCACCCTCCCTTGTCTTTGCTATAAATTGCCTAAGAGACCAGCCCCCTAAAAGAGATTGTAATGAGAACTGATTATCCACATCCCCACAGGAAACCATGAGGAAAAATCCCGCCAGCACTCATGCCCCTGCTTGCCTCGGTCACCTCCAAAAGTCCAAGTCTTCAAGGTCAACCTTTATATTCTGACTCATTCCCACAATCGTTCAGGACATTTTCTCATGGACTCATGTTCCCACCCCTTCCTGACCCCTAGCCATTCCCCTGGCCCTCTGGAACTCAGACTGTCATCCTAAGATTTCCTGTCTTCAATCTCATCTCTGAACATATCTCTTTCACCTTCTTGCTCTAACTTTGAGCTGATACAATAGCTATTACTGACATGTGGCCACTGAGTACTTGAATGTGGTTAATCCAAACTGAGAAATGCTATCAGTATGAAATACATATGGGATTTTGAAGACTTTTGTGGAAAAAAAAAAAGAAGAATTTAAAGGATCTTGAAGGCTATTTGGGTGAGAATAGGATTTCGTGTTGATGGTTCTTTTAGCACTTTAAAAAACGTATCATTTCCTTCTGGATTCCATGGTTTTTCCATGATAGTATTTTCAGTATTACTGGGTTAAATAAAATAGATTATTAAAATTATGTGTACCCAATTCTTTTTACTTTTTTTCGGGGGGGAGAGACAAAACATGAGGAAGGGGGCAGAGGGAGAAGGGGAGAGAGAATATCCAGCAGACACCCCACTGAGCACAGAGCCCAATGCAGGGCTCGATCTCACGACCCTGAGAATGTGACCTGTGCCAAAATCAAGAGTCAGGTGCTTAACTGACTGAGCCACCCAGGTACCACAATTCTTTTTACTTTCAAAAAATGATGACTAGTAGAAAATTTAAATGACATACGTAGCTTACATTGTATTGTTCTAGGACAGTACTGCTCAGACCTGGTTGTCCCCGGAAGACCCATCTTCTTCAGAGATGTCTCAAATGGTGGCTGTTCCTTTTCTGATGCTCAGACTAGGTGTAAAGGTGGGGCAGGTAGTTCCTAGCTCCTCATTGCTCTTTCCAAACCATTGTTTATCCTCTTTCCTAACATTTTCAACATCTTTTGAAGCACATGACATTGGATTAGATCTGTATCTACCCCTTCACACTGCAGTTATCTGCCATTCTCTTGGTTACCCTTTTCCCCTTATTGATATCTTACCATCTGGTTCACTGTCATTCTCCCCAGCATGACCCTGGTTATTATTCTGATAACTGGTATCTCCATAAATAATCCAGCCAAATCTTGACCTCTCTGTTCCTTGATGTCCTCGCTTATAATGCTTTGCCCTCCAACCCACCTCAGCCCCACACTTTCACAATCATATCTTTGTCATTGCCTGTAATTTCACAGTCTCCAAAACCTTAATTCCAAATATACCACTCTTTGAACGTTATCTCTTATATTCATGGCTTATTTCCTTTAGGCTCCCCGTTTCAATAATTCTTTGACTCCACTTCCGATTAATTGAGTCTACCACCTTTTACTTATCCAGCTTAGAATCTATGGCTCATCGCTGTAATTATTCCCTTGAATATACCTTAAAGTCCCTTATATCGCTACATCATTCTTGTGCTTTCTGGGAAATCTCTCCACCTGTTTTGATCCAGTTGTCCCTAATGTCCACAGCCAAGACAGCTGAACGAGTCTTACTAAATTTGTGATGCCAAACCTCAAGTGGTCCCTGGCACTGCCTATCAGTCTTGTACATATCCTTTGTCATTTTACTCTCTCACTTTCCTCAAACTCCTTCACTGAAATGATATTTCAGCTGAGATCTTGCTTTCTATTGTAACTGAGAACACAGAGACGATCAGAAGAAAATCTCTACTTCTTTCCATCACCAAATCCATCCACCATATGCAGCTGTACATATATTCTGTTTTCCTTCCATATATGATGGGAGAATTTCCCTTGCTCTTATCTAAAGCACATTTCTTTACTGTGACACCATATCCCATCCTCTCACCTCCTGAAGGACTAAATTCCTGCAATTCACCTTCCTCTGTCATTTTTTCTCCTCTCTACTGGATCATTGTCATCAGCATCCATCTCTCTTGAACCACTTCTATTGACATTCAAGCCCACCAGTTCACTGCTTCTGTCAATGTCAGCCACGGTGTCACAGAGCTTCTTCTACTTTTTCTTAAGATTTTATTCATTTATTTGATAAAGATAGTGAGAGAGCACGAACAGCGGGAGCAGCAGGGAGAGGGAGAAGCAGGCTTCCCGTGAAGCAGGGAGCCCGATGTGAGGCTTGATCCCAGGACCCTGGGATCATGACCCGAGCTGAGGGCAGACACTCAACCGATTGAGCCACCCAGGTGCCCCCACAGAGCCTCTTCTAATGTTCACTTGCAGTCATCCTACTTGAATATTTGGCAGCATTTGATCTGGTTGCTTGTTCTCTCATGTAACAGTGTTCACTTGGCTTCCAGCGCTGCTTTTCTTTTCCCTCCCTGGTTGCTCCTTCTCAGTCTCCACTGCAGACCCCTCCTCCTCCTCTTTCTCACCTTTAAGTGTTGGTGTGTCCAGTCTTTAGACTGTTGTTTTCTTTTCACACTTACTTTCTTCTAGACAGCTCCATACAATTCTATGGTTTAAAAGACATCTATATGTTGAAAACTTCCAAATTTACCTCCCCAGCCTGGGAATCTCTCTGGATCTCTAAATTCAGAAATTCAACTGCCCATTCTATAGCTCTATTTGATTTCTAATGGGAATCTTGATTATTACATATCCAACATCAAGTTCTATCTTCCTTCTCAAATCTCTTCCCCCCACAGTGGTCCATATATCAGTAAATGCCATCATTTACCCCAGAACTGGAATGAACTCCCTTCTTTCTCTCATGACTTACATACTATCCATCATCACATCTGGCAGACTCTAGCTTCGTAATACATTCCCTCCATCTCTCCATCACCATCTAGTCCAAGCCATCAACTCCTGACTGCAATAATCTCCTTGTTTTTGTTTTTACTTCCCTCTAACATCTTCTACACAACTGTCAGATTGATCCTACTGAAATACAGCCAGGTCATGTAATGATCTACTTAGAAACCTATAATGACTTATTAGCTAGCTTATTGTGATGGTTAATTTTATGTGTCAACTTAACTGGGTCATGGGATGCCCTGACATTTGGCCAAACAGCATTCCACACAGCATTGCTGCTGATCCAGAAGCTCATTTCACAGCAAATGAAGTATGACAATGGGCCCATGCTCATAGAATTCATTAACATTATCATGGTCCTCACTATCCTGAAACAGCTGGCTTGACAGAAAGGTGTAATAACCTTTCGAAGACAGTTACAATGACAGCTAGGTGACACTGCCTTATAAGGCTAGGGGAAGGTTCTCCAGAAGGCTGTATATGCTCTGAATCAGCATATAATATATGGTGTTGCTTCTTCCATAGCTAGGATTCATGGGTCCAGGAATCAAAGAGTGAAAAGTGAGAGAGGCATCCCTCACTATTACTCCCAGTGACCCACTAGCAAAATTTTTACTTGTTGCTCCCATGACCTTATGTTCTACTAGCCTAGAGGTCTTAGTTCCAAAGGCCAAGAAACAGAACAATAATTCCATTGAACTGGAAACTAAGACCGCAGCCTGGCCACTTTGGGTTCCTCATGCCTATGAACCAATTGGCAAAAAAGAAAGCCACTGCATTGGCTTGGGTGATTGATTCTGACAACCACAGGGAAATTGGACTACCACTCCACAACAGAGTATGCAGGGAAGAGTATGTCTAGAATACAGGAGATCCCTTATGGCATCTCTTCTATCATCATGCCCTGTGATTAAGGTCAATGGAAAACTACAACAACCCAATCCAGGCAAAACTACTAATGGTCCCAGCTCTTCAGGAATGAAGGTCTGGGTTACCCTATCAGGTAAAGAACCATGATCAGCTGAGGTACTTGAGGGCAAAGAGAATATGGAATGGGTAGTAAAAGGAAGTAGTTATACATGCCAGCTACAACCATGTGACCACTTATAGAAATGAGGACTATAATTTTCATGAGTATTCCCTTCTTATTTTGTTAAAAATATGTGTGTCTTTCTTCCCTTATTCCCTTATCATGTAACATAAGAAGTATTAATTTTGTATTATAGTATTTAAGTATTGTTAACTTTACATCATAGTATTTAAGTTACTGGAGATCAAGGAGAAGCATAAACTTCATTCAAATATGCTACCACTCTTCCCTCTCCCTCTTCCTGTATATGTTATGTTTTCCTAAACATACATACTTATAATAAAGTTTAGTTTATAAATTATGCACAGTAAGAGATTAATAATAAAACAGAACAATTATAATATACTGTAATAAAAATTATGTGAATGTGATTTCTCTCTCTCAAAACACCTTAATGTACTATACTCTCCCATATTCTTATAATGAAGTGAGATGATAAAATGCCTGCATGAGGAGATGAAGTGAGGTGAATGGCATGAAGCTACTACCGACCTTCTGACAATATGTCAGAAGAAGGATCATCTGCTTGTAGGGTAGCTGAGCACGGGTAACTGAAACCTCAAAAAGAAAAACCATGGAAAAGGGGAGATTGCTATATGTAAATATGTAGTCTCATGATAACTATACCCACATCCCTATCTATATTTATCTCCTATTGGTTCTGCTTCTCTGGAAAACCTTGACTAATATACTTATAATAAGATGAAATTCCACTCCATGGACTAAAAAGCTCTCCATGGTCAGGCTATCCCATATTTCTTCAACTTCTATCTTCTTCCCCTTGTTCACTCTGCTCCCACCACACTGGCCTTATTTTTTAGAACATGCTAAGGACTTTCCCACTTCAGGGCGCTTGTACTTGCTCTTCCCTCAGCTTAGAATGCACTTCCCCCAGATATTTTTAGTGCTTTGTTTTTTTATTTTCTTGTGGTCTTTATTGAACAGTACCCCCTCAAAGGCGTTTCCTAACCAATGTATCCTGGGATCATTCTATCTCCCTGTTTGTTTTCTTCTTCTTAGCACTTATCACTCCCTTACATGACATTATTTTTTTACATGTGTTTGTTTTCTAATAGCATGTAATTCCCACAGAAGAAAAAGTTTGTCTTTCCCTTTCCCTTCACCAAAGTGATCCCTTTTCAGGCAAGCTTTAAGCTATTTAGGCACTCCTTATTTCTTGGCAACAGATGTTGCTCATGAAAGTTGCAGAAGGAAAAGATCAATTTTTCTTATTTCAAATAACTTTTACAGTAAATCCAATTCAATCATTTTATAGGCAATCATTGCTTCACAGCAACACATTTTTAAAAAGCTAATTAAACACTGTTAGATGTTATATAATTTCCTGGGGATTACTACCCGCACCTTACTCCCTTTTAATTTACGAAACTGATTAAATTTTTGAACAATTTCCCTAATAAACCACTTTAATTGATTACCCCAAAGCGAATTCTTTATAATTACCAGGCTAACTGAAAAAGAAGCACGTAAAAATTTACCATCCCTAGAACATAATTACGCTCAAAGAAGACATCCCCGTGTTTTCCTCATGATAACTTTTTCATTTATTTTGAGTTTGAATCCTGGATCATCCATTTTGTATTGTGTAGGAGCCACAGACTCTTGCATTAATGACCGTGGACCTGAGACATGTATCTGCCATTCAAATGCCATGTGATCTGGGCCAGTTACTAAACACCTCTGAGATTCAATTTCCTCATCTCTAAAAACAGATTAAGAATACCAGTAATGTCCGGGCGCCTAGGTGGCCCAGTCAGTTAAACGTCTGATTCTTGATTTCAGCTCAGGTCATGATCTTAGGGTCATGAGACCTAGCCCCACGGAGGGCTCTGCACTGAGCAGGTAGTCTGCCTGTCCCTCTCCCTTTGCCCCTCTCCCCACTCATTCTTTGTCTCTCTCTCTCTCTCTCCAATAAATAAATGAAACGAATCTTTAAAAAAAAAGAATAACAATAATATCTACTTCACAAGGGTTTTAGGATGATTGCCTGGCATTCCATGTAGGAAAACTGAGACAAAGTTTAAAGCGGTATAGAAATATTTGCTGTTACTGATATGTGTCTGGGACACAGTAGGAATTCAATATATTTTCTTAACGATGAATGAATGAAGTCATATTGGTTTTGTTCCCCTTGAGGACATGTAGGTGGTGGCTGTGCTGATTTAAGGTGAGATTAACCAAGGATAGATACTGGGCTATTTTATTGAAGGACTTTATCCTTTGTCTGTTTTCACTGCTGTTCAATCCCACAGTGCCATTTTAAATTGTCCATAGCTAAACCTAAGGTAAGGAGAGAAATTTATTTTGTAGAAGAACTGTAAATTATCTAGGTAACAAAGAAAGAACAAAATGAGATACACATAATACATACACACACATATGTGCACACATGTGTATATATTTGCATACACATATCCTTGCATATTACTCAGTTTTTATCTCTATTTTCACTGTAAAATATATATACATTATACATTAAATCTATCTACTTATCCACCTTAAATCCACTGATAGTTTGACAGATGCAATAACTGGAAAACAAAACAGAAAAAAGAACAAAAATTTAAGCTGACTAAAATAGACAGTTCTTAATATGCTTGTGCTGGAATTTCAATGATACTACAGGGGCTAAAGAAATAGACTGCATTGTTGCATTCGATTTGCTTTTACTGTCAATAAATGTCCCATGCTCCATCCTGCATTTCCTGCACCCTTCACTGTTTATTTTACAGCTCTTTTCTTTCATTTGCTGTTGTTTTTTAAGCTTGCGTTGTCTATCACTCTGACAGAAAGCATAAGCTCTTTGTTAAAAATCTATACAAGTTATTTGCACAAACATAAATTCTTTCTCTCCTGAACTTCCTTAAATGCAAACATACTTACTCTCTGGAGGAGCCCCAATTATATACTTGGTTCAAGGTATCTGTACCGCAAATCACGAAGTCATAGTCCTTTATGACTTACTCTGAACAGATGTAAAACTGCTTTTAAATTTTACCTGGAAGTCACAGCAGTTTCCGACACCACTGAAAACAAAACAAAACAAAATAAAACAAAAAACCCCCGAAGAGCCGCAGGTAGACAACCGCAGGATAGAGAGACACAAACTACCTGAAGACCAGAGGACTCTTCACAGGCTACACACAAACACGGAGCAACTAAACAGGGCCTGTCCATGGCATTCAACCCAATTTTGTCGACAGACACGGTGAAATATTGAAGTCACACTCTGTCTCCCGTCTTGAAATTGACCTAAAATATGATACAATCCCTTGAAGAAGGTGGGGATTCTGAACTAACCAGTAATATGGATTGAACTGCCTCTTCCAAACCCATGTTCCTGGGTGAGATATACTCTTACTGAGTAGGCAAAGGTGGATGGCGGGCATGCACTGGAAATCACTGGCTTCATTTCATTCACTTCCCTTTGTAGCTGGGTATATGTAGACTGTTTGTCAAGTGGGAAAAATACAGCCTACCTCTGTATGCTAGTCTTTAACTAAGGGAGGATCTGAAGCTTCCTTTCTTGACAGGCATGGGGGTGCTCTGGGATGGGGTCATGGATCCTGGGTGTCAGCACTGATAGCCCTCTGGGAATATCTTAAAACAGCTCTGAGAACCATAGTGAGTTTTCTCTGCTTCAAAAGTCTCTCAGTTATATAAATGTTCATCTTATGGGCCATATTTAGAGTGCGCATGCTCCACAAAATATAAAACAAACGGAAGTCTTCCTTGCAGAATTATGAAGAACTCACATTGAACGCTGCCAGTTTCACATTCTGTCGTGCTGTCCTCCTCGGGATGCAAGTGTTATAGAGGAGGTAGCCATCTGGTCCCTGTGATCATGACAGATGAAAACTGAGTAATATGCAAACAGATCTTTTATATTTCTAAACCACAAAGGAAAGAACTTGGTCTTTCTGCTGCTTGATTAGAAAGATCTGGGCTTAGACTGAAGTGATGGTGGAAGTTCTGAATATATAAGACCTGATATTTTAAGACATTCTTTATTCATCAAATCCACAAGTACTCACCGAGTGTCTGCCTTGTGCCAGGACTCGGGGGGCAAGAAGTTTCCTGCTCTCATAAAGCTTACAAAATATTACTGCAAATCAGACATATCAAAGGTGATATTCTTGTTTCCTTACTATTATTTTTAAACATAATGCAAATTTAGAGATCATAATGGGCTGCTTCTCAGCTATATTTTTAAATCTTAAGAACATCTAGTTGACTATTGGAATTTAGATATAAAATGTTAATTGGAAAGCATCTGCTAACTAATTCACTAATTTCCTAGAATTTCTAATGTAGTAGAAGTCTACGGCTGTTGATGAAAAAAAAAAAGCATTGTAGTGAACCATTGTTATGGGGCATATAGCTCTTCATATAATTCATGAATTATCCTTAGTTAAACCAAAGCTTATAAGGTTTAATGTCTTTGCAGAAAATTCACTTTGGTTCAAAATCTTTTTAAAAATGGCATAGGGTAAAAATTAATAGACAAGCATAACGTGAATATATCTGCCCCTTCTGTTTCATTTCTCCTAATTTTAGTCTGATTCTCTACACTTCTAATGTGATTTCTATCTCATTCATTCTCTACAAAAAAAAATTTTTTTAATTTCTTTGCCAATTACATATTTGTATCCTATCTTCTAAGCTAATGTTAGTCTTCTTTCATTTATAAAATTTCCAGAACTGAATTTGTGCAGATGGTCTGGAATAAGCAGCTCAGGTGGCTCATAGAATTCAATGCTAAGGGGATTATGGGTGTCTGATGTCTGCAACTGGCCAGGAAGCTTTGCAAAGGGACATAATTAGTAATCACTAGTTTGGCAGCAATTAAGAAAATAGAATTTATAATAAAACTTGTCATTTACTAAGAAATGCACAGCAGGGAGGAAAGAAAGCACTAGCCAGTTACTGGGCGAACATTGTATCGCAGTTCTTCACGTATCAAAATGACAGGCTTTTCTTTAGGTTACCAAGACAATCTAAGACCCATTCTGAGAATTGCCTTGTCACCAACAGGGGAGAAAGGGCCTCATAACGCATAGGCTGAAGAGGAGAAGCCTTGTGATAACACATCAAGAGAAAGTGAACCTTATAAACCCAATTTAGCAGATTTCAAAAAGTCTATTTGTGAGGAGTACTGAGAATGCTTATTTGAAAGAGATTACAACTTTTTTTTAAATAGCAAAACTATAGTGATATATCACTGTGTTGAGATTTCAACTTTCTCTAACTACTGTATGTAGTGTCCTGTTATTATACAAGGGCTTAATTCCTTTATCACTAGGCTTTTAAAAAACAAAATCATCTAGTTGTACTTGATATTTGGTATAATCCAAATATCAGCCTCCCATGTGTCTCCTATCCCACAAGCTTCTGTGAATTACCTTCTCTTCTAGTGCTCACATGAAAAGATCTTCGGTCTTCCTTTCTTCCTTTAGAGACCAAGTTCACATCTGGGCTCCATAGGGGACGAATAGCTGAGCGCATTATGTACTTGAGCTGGTGGAGCAGTATGGATTGGGTAAGACTCAGGACCGTAGCCGGTGTGCATGCCCATCCCTGCACATTGTATTCTAGGGCAGTGCAGAGAGATCTAGTTAAGACAGGGTGGGAGAGGGGCGCCTGGGTAGCTCAGTCAGTTAAGTGCCTGCCTTTGGCTCAGGTCATGATCCTGGGGTCCTGGGATCAAGTCCCACAGCGGGCTCTTTGCTCAGCATGGAGCCTGCTTCTCCCTCTGCCTGCTGCTCCCCCTGCTTGTGCTCTCTCTCTCTTTCTCTGATGAATAAAATCTTTAAAAAAATATAAAAATAAAAAAGACAAGATGGGAGAGGACCTCAACCTTCGAACTCAAGTTTGTTAAGCCGCATGATTAGGGAAGCACCAGCCCCCTCCCTGTTGTGATCAGGGCACTCATACAGTAGCACTATGATGAGGCAGAATCTTGGGTCCAGCCCTACCCTGAGAGTTCAGTGTTTGTGACTGGGAAAGCACTAGCTTCTACTCTGATATGGTCAGGGGCCCGGTGTTCAAGACTTGTGTATAACACGACAAAACAGAAGCAGCATTTGCCACATTGGCTTCTGTCATTAGAGAGACACCTGCTCTGTGCTGGCATTGTTGAGGGGTTGGGGTCCAGGTACATGACTGATGAGAAATAATTGCCTTCAACCAGGGCTTTGGCTAGATTACATGAAGCTTTGGAGAAAGCCAACTCTCTCTCTGAGAGGTCAGCTGCAGGAATCAATTTGGACAATCCTTACGAGCAGAAGAGGTTTGGTCTACAATTTAGGGAAAAGCAATGTACAGTGAATGAGAATTTCCCATTTGTTCAGTGTCTCTTGATCAATCCACACATGACAGAAAACCCTTGTAATATGACTAAGGTTTTATCAATGGAATAGGAAAGGAGTGATGTTTGACATTTGCTGGTATGGGTCTTACGACATTAGGTTGTTCATTCCCCTTCCCATCAGGTTGTGGAACCCAGTTATGGCTGTGACTCAGGTTTGGTCAAACAGGTGATAACAAAGCCTTAGGTGAAGCAACAAGACTGAAGGAAACTTGGTCCATGAATAGCCATCTAGAGGAAGGTGCCCTGCTTAACTGGTACTGGACAGGGAAATAATCTTCAATGTTCTTCAACCCACTATATTTTTGGGTCTCTATTAAAGCAACTTAGTCTTCATGCCAATCAATTATACATTGTTTGACAAGAGCGAGACAGTGAGAAACCAGACAGTGCAGGCTGGAAACACATTTGTTTACATCATGGCAAAATGATGCTAAAACTTTCACCTGACCCACTATCTGCTCTAAAGAAAGTGGTTGGAAAGAATAGGAGTATGGGTTCTCTTGGCAAATTTTAGCAAGGAATTCAATAAAGAGTCTAGTTCAGCCAAGATTTAGTCAGTTTGTAATTAGGGATGTAAGGAAATAGGAAGAGTTCCATATACTTAGAGGCTCATAAGTTAAAGACCAACCACTTTTTGAACCCCTTGAAAATTTTCCTCAAAGATCCATTAAAATTTTTCTGCAAAACAAAGAGAGCCAGGTCTCCGGGTATGGCTTTCCTACCCAAAGCTAGAGTTTCACATGGCCCCAAGGTAATCTTTATTAAAATGGAGAGGTCAGGTTTAAGCTCAGGGGATAAAAAATAAAGCAGGTTAAAGAAATATGGCTGGAAAAGAATGGTAGGTATGGATATTAGCACATGGAACAGACTATAAAAAATATACCAGAAGTCTACTAAGATTTTGAAGGAATTGTATGGCCAAAGAAATGACAAGCCTCGCCTGTAAAAGCTTCTTGTTCAACCCAAACCGGTTCCTAATAGGGCATACTTTCTAACATCTACTTTAGATTTGACCCAGGGAGTCATGGACAAGAAAGAACCTCCTATAACACAAAGTTGGGTTCATAAAGGACATAGGAGTTATATCCAGAGAGAAAATTGGGCTACCAGACAACTGACTTCACTGCCAGGGTAAAGTTCTGTGATTTTCTAACAGGATTTGATAATACTTACGCACTAGTGATCTCTGTGTGTTTTCTATTCTCTCTTCCAGGTGGGGATTTGATCATGGTTATCTTGTTTATGTTCCATCACTGCATATGGAGTGTGGGAGTGGGATGGGGCAGGGAGATTAGGCAGATTTTAAAAATCATTTTGTTTACAGGTTCCTGAACTACAAAGGTCCCATAAGAACATTACCCATAGTTTCTGAAATTTGAGCTGGATTCAGTAACTGGATGGGACATTGAATTTCTCCTCTGAGGAAAGGGTATGCTTTACTTGTGGGAAGATACACTGGATATGTAGATGTCCAGAGAGCTGGGTTCTGGCAGAGACTACCAGCTAGCTATCTGCCAATATCCATTATCTATTTCTCCAGAGTAATATGGAGATGATTGGCATGACTGAGCTCATTGCTGGCCTGTAGATCACATTTCTTGGCCTTCCTTGCAGTTAACAATGCCCATGTAACTGTTCTAGCCAAAGGAACATGCGCCATTTTTGGTTAGGGTCTCTTCTATGTTCTGTTTCTCATTCCCATTCGCTGGAATCTAGTCTGAAGGTTGATTCAGCTTTGACTGTGCAGATGATGACAAGGGCCTAAGGACTGATGGGAGCAATAAGACTGAAGGAAACCAGGTCGCTAAATGATTTTCCCTAAACTGGACGGCTCACACTGGGGCTAGTATATGAGAACAAAGTGAACTTAGTTGCTCTGTAAGCCACTGGATTCTCTGTTGTAGCAGTTTAGCCTGCGCCCTAACAAATACAGCCCCCTTATTTCCCCTGAAAGGTAGCAGAATACACCACCCTAAAACATAACATTTTGGCATAATGATTCTTTTCAGTTGAAGGCAACTGAAAAGCAGAGACAAGAAAAACTCTGTGCCCTCCCTCTATTTTGGCTAAAAATAGAACAAATTTGTAAAGGTGTCCCCCTTCCCCCCATTCCATCACCACTATCAGGAAGGACAGAAGTTAATCACCAGAGACAACTCTATACCCTTATCAGCCCAGAGATGGCACCAGAGGAATCTACATAACAAATTTTGCTAAAGCTAGTCCTTATCTCCTGTCAGTTTCCCTCATATATTTACCTGTCCATAATTTGCCACCTCAAAACTCAAAGTCTTTTTCCTTTGTCTTGTCACTTCTCTAAAAATTTATTGTTCTTTTGTTAAGATGCTACAGAAGCCGGGAGTTCTCTCTACTCATTTCAGAGTGCGCCATTTGTATGCATGATGCACATGCTAATCAATTTCGGTTTGTTGCTCTCCTGTTAACCTGTCTTTTGTCAGTATAATTTACAGGGCCCCAGGCAGAGAACTTAAAAGGATGGAGGGAAAGATGTTTTTCCTCCCCTATATCCCTATATGCCACTCAAAAGGAACTTGGGTTTATTAGCATTTTGCTGAAGAAGATATGGAAACAATGGCCAAGTTTAACTTTGTAGTAAAGGATGAGCATAGCATATAGCTTTAAACAGAATGCTAGATTTATTTATTTATTTTTGTCAATGTCCTTTGCCCAGGGCTCTCAAGGGAACTTTCACTGGCATTTTTCACTTGGTCCCCAAACTCCTACAATAAACAATAATATCCTAATCTCCTCAGCACTCATATTTTTTTTTTTTACTAAGTTTCAAGTTTTTTTTTCACTTTTTCTTTTAAAATTTTTTAAAATTTAAATTCAATTAATTCACATATATATAGTGTATTATTGGTTTCAGAGGTAGAATTCAGTGATTCATCAGTCTTATATAATACCCAGTGCTCATTACATCACCCAGTTACCCCATCCCCCCACCCCCTTCCCCTCCAGCAACCCTCAGTTTGTTTCTTAAGATTAAGAGTCTCTTATGGTTTGTCTCCCTCTCTGATTTCATCTTGTTTTGTTTTTCCCTCTCTTCCCCTATGATCCTCTGTTTTGTTTCTTTTTTTTCTTCTTTTTTTAAATTGAAACTCAATTAATTAACATATAATGTATTATTTGTTTCAGGGGTACAGGTCTGTGATTCAGCATTTAAAAATATCTTTTTTTAAATACATTCAAGTATCATCAACATACAGTGTTATATTAGTTTCAGGTGTACAATATAATGATTCAAAATTTTATACATTACTCAGTGCTCATCATGATAAGTGTACTCTTAATCCCCTCACCTATTTCACCCATTCCCCCATCCACCCCCCATTTGACAACCAACAGTTCTCTCCATTTAAGAGTTTGTTTTTTGGTCTCTTTTTTAATTTGTTCATTTATCTCCAAAATTCCACGTACGAGTGAAATCATGTGGTATTTGTCTTTCTCTGACGGACTTATTTCTCTTAGCATAATACACTCTAGCTCTATCCTCATTATTGCAAATGGCAAGATTTCATTCTTTTTTATGGCTGAGTAATATTCCTGTATAAATATACCACATCTTCTTTATCCATTCATCTATCAAGGGACACTAGGTTTGCTTCCATATCTTGTCTATTATAAATAATGCTGCAATAAACATGGGTGCATCTGTCTTGTCAAATTAGTGTTTCGTTTTCTTTGGGTAATACTCAGTGGTGGAATTACTGGGAACCTCCACACTGTTTTCCATAGTGGCTGTACCACTTTGCATTCCCACCAACAGTGCAAAGTAATGTAAGGTTTAAGAAGCAGATACAGGACAGATCATGCAGGGCTTGCAAACTATGTTAAGAAAAAAAAAAAGATTTGCTCTTCTTATTGAAAAAGTAACGAAAGCCATTTGAGATGCTTTATACAGACTTGATCATATTTACATTGAAAAGATCATCCCTCTGGCTCTGAGGAATGGATCAGGTGTTTGGAGAGAAGCAGTGGTAACTTAAAAAGAAATGTCACGAGGAATATTTCGTAGGTAAAACACACAGGATTTGATGAGACATTGACTATGGGGAGGAGGAAGATAGGCATTATTATTGCTAGGTTTCTGGGTTGGGATAATTGAACAGATGGTGGTACTATTCACTGAGACAGGGAGTGTTGGAAGGGGAGCAAGTTTAAGAGGGAAGACAGGTATTGAGCAGGCAGTTGGATACATAGGTTTATATCTTACAGTGGAGGTCTGGGCTGGAGATATGAATTTGTAATTTTATATGGCAATTAAACTAAGAATATGGATGAGATTTCCTAGAATAAGAGTATGTAAGAGAGAAAGAGAGAGGCCAAGAGAGCAACTCCAAAATTTAATGGTGAATTAGAGGAGAATGAGCTAGAAAATATGACTGAGAAGGAATGGCCAGAAGAGTAGGATGAAAACCAGGAGAAAACAGTATTTTAAGAAAGAGTGTGTTATGAACTAAATGTTTGTGTCACCCCAAGATTCATACACTGATATCCTAACCCCTAATATCATAGTACTGGACTGTGGGGTCTTTGGGAGGTGATCAGGATGTCAGCGTGGAGTCCTCATGAATGAGACAAGTGGCCTTATAAAAAAAGACCCCAGAGCGCTCCCTCAGTCCGTCTATGTGAGAAAATGACCATTTGCAAAACAGGAAGAGAGCTCTGTCCCATGAACTGGCTCTGCCAGCACCCGGGTTGGTTTGGATTTCCCAGCCTCCGATACTGTGAGAAAGTATCGTTGCTTAAGCCAGCCAGAGTACGGTAGCCCTGTTGTAGCAGCCCCAAACAAGAGAAGACAGAGAGAACACTCAACACTGCTGCATGCAATGAAGATATCAAGTACAAGGTCCAAAATATTCACTGGATTTAGTGAAGTGGAGGTCTCTTATGACATTAGTAAGAATTGTTTCAACAGAATCATGGGGTGGAAGCCAGATTAGATGCCAGAAAAGTGGGGGAAAGAGAATAAAAGGAAGATGTTTAGTATATATAACTCTGTGCAGGAAGAAGAGATAGAGCAGAAGCTAGGGAGAAGGGAGATATAGGGTTCAGTGATATGGTTTGTTTTAATGAGAATTAGTTGGACATATCTAAATAAGAATGGAAAGGATTCAATTAGGAGAGAAAGGTTGAATTCATGATAAAGTATGTTTTATGAGAAGGCTATGCTTTGAATCCCTGCCCTCTACCCTCCCATAGGATTCTCATATTACCTTAGAAAGGAGCTTTCCTTTTGTAACAGAAGTATGGCTACAATTGTAGGTAATGTGATATGGTTGTAGAAGCAGACTGAGAGGGTTCTCATTTGATGGTTTTATTTTTATGTAAAGTAAGAAATAAAGCTATTTCCTGAGAAAAAAGAAATTCTGTAAATGTGTGTGTATATATATGTTTGGGGAGAGGGGAGTTAGTTGGAGGATTCAAGAGACTAGGGAAACACAGAAAAGTATTTCAGTTATCTACCACTGCATAACAAAGCAGCTCAAACTTTATTGGTTTAGTCATTTTATTATGCTCATAAACCCCAGTTACAGAACACAATAGGGATAGCTCATCTCTATTCCCTGATGTCTGGGGCTTCAACCAGAAATACATGAAGACTGAGGGTAACTCCAGGTCTGGCACCTGTTACCATCTGGAGGATTCTTTATTTACATATCTGGCAGTTGATATGGGCTTTTTGCTGAGACCTCAGCTGAATATGTAAACTGGAACACCTACATGGGCCCATTTCATGGGCCTGATCTTACAACATGGTGGCTGGATTCTAAGAGAGAGTGTCTCAAAAGACAACCTTGGAAGCTTCTGGTTTCTAAGGCCGGGCCCTGGAAACTGGCACGGCATCACTCCTATTATATTCTGTTGGTCAGGGAGTCCATATGCAAAAGAGAAGAAATACAGACCTCATCTCTCATTGAGAGAAATATCAAAGAATTTGGTGGCCATTTAAAAAAAACGGGAATAGGAAAGTTTGGAATAGGAAAGTTTGAAATAGGTGAGTAGAAGATAGTGTACGAGGCAGAAGTGCAGAAGGAGTCTGAATAGCCTTATTTTTCATGGCCTTTTCCTATTTTCCGACCTCATACTGAACCGTTGGTGTTCCTTCCTTTCTAGGTAGCTGCTTTTGTTGAAACTGTTTTTATGGTAATGGGTATCATAAAGTCAGACTCACATGCTCATTCACAGAAATCATGTTGAATACTTACAGCTGGCATATTTGCTTTTCTTCTTTCAATTCCATTTTTCTCTTTTCATCAGTATTTTATTTATTTTTTATTGTAGAGTACTGCCTATTTGTTTTAAGGGACAGAGGTACAAACAAGTATATTATATACAATTTCCCTTCATTGTAGAATTGCCTTATCTCCAACCATGCTTATTTAAAAGCTTTCAGATCCCAGTTTAAATACAATCACCTCATGAAGCTTAACTGATTTTATTCTTTGTTGGTGCTCCCAAAGTACTTGGTTTTTGTTTTTAATTACCTGGACCAACTGTCCCCAAATGTGCTTATGCAATATAATTAACTATGGGTCATTTAAAAAATATACACCCACAAACCTGCCGAAACATATCTCAGGCATGCAGTGACCATCAGTTATTTAATCATTAATCGATTGACTGGCATTTGTATTTATGTCTTTAGATCCATTAGGTTCTTAAGTGCTCTGGGTCAGAGACCATGTTTTATTTCATATCCTCGCTAGTGTTTAGCATAGTGCTTGGCACATGGGAGATGTTCAACAGATTTTTAAGAGTTTGTCTCTATCTTCTCTTGGGATTATTGACATCTAGAGACTTCCAAGGTGCTGTTCTTTTTCTCTTGGAATTCTACCAGGTAGAATACCTGATACTGTTCTTGTTTTTCTAACTAGCCATCTGGAGCCTGACGATCACAACAATAACAACAATTAACAATCTGTGTAGATGGGATGTGTACATTCAAGTTAGTAAAACTGACTAGTTTGTGTGAACTCTTTTATATAGTCAGAGGATCAAAGAGATTTCATATTTTTTAAATGTTAAAGGTAATATTTTTTATGTCTTCAAGGTGAGAGTGGCATATATCATGAGAATAAATGAAATTTCCAGTGATTATGTGTATGTGTTGCTTTGTTTTCTTTTATTTTATGGTATAGTGGAAAAGGAAAGAGGAAGGTCTTATACTCTCAGAAAGGCAGCTTAAGCATCTAGTCTCCTGAGACTCTGCTCAATCTGTTTTGTGGAGAGAGTTTAAAACTGGCTCTGGCTGACAAACGGACAGTATGGAATTGAACTTTTTTTTTTTTTTTTCCAGTTGCAATCCCAGTAACCACTAAACAACTGGATTATGATTTCAATGTAGTGGTTTGAAATAGTTGATTTAACAGGACAATAGTTGACTATCCTGCTAGGTATGTGTATTACGTGTGGGAAGCAGTTTTTTTCTCACTGCATACCTGTCTAATATGGCTTACAATTGTAGCCACAGTCCTTTCTCTTTCTCCCTTAAGGTTTTGTTTGCAGCTCCTTTAAATGCCACGCACTTGTGCTAAAAATAGCTGTTCCATTTTCTTGTGACTCCTCCTAGGTTAGTATGCCTGCTTCCCTTGCTTCCCAGGAGGCCATATCCACATTAAGGTTTTGTTAGCAAGTCTTTGTATTATTTCTTCTCCCCTCCAACTACAGATGACCCACATCGTACTTCCTCTACAGGGCTGCATGCTGTGTTCCTAAATAGTATCCGACAGAGTGGATGGCCCGGCAGCATTCAGCTGCAGCGTTAGGAAATCTGAGGGAGTGGGCACCAGAGTAAACATTTCAAGTGGAAAAGGTCACTGCTGAGGGAAGTAGTCTCTTGCTAGAGAGATCAGTGTGCAACACCAGGTGAAAAGGAAGCCAGAACAATGGAAGTTTACTAGACAAAGAGACAGGAAGAGGCTTAGAAGGAATGGTCCTGATTCTAGGATGTCTATATTTTTTCATATTTCAATATTGCAGATGTTCAGATGTATCTTACACTTGCTAGGCACATTTAAGAGAGTGGTGGTGTTTCTTCTCTCCCCTGCATATCCCACCCCCATGAAACAAAACAATTATTATGATAAAGGTGTGACTCTTGCAGTGAATCGTATCTAGATTTGAGGAAACAATATATTCACCAAGGTAAATTCACCTGAGTCCAGGGTTTACTCCCAACCTTGTGAACTAAGAATCCTAATTTGCAAGCACAAAAAAAGCACATTTTCTAAGGAAAAGTCTAATATTTACTTGGCTTACAAAGACTGAAGTATAAATTTAGATTGTCTATGAAACAGACACAAAGGGAGGAATAGTGGAATGTTCTTATCTGCATGATCAACCAGTTCCCCTCCTGCAGATGGACTCTTACTCAGAAGCCTCATTTTAATCAAAGACGGCTTGGTTGGTCCAGGTAGCTTGAAAAGTTCTTCTCTATGATAGAGATAACCTTGCCAACAGGCCCAGAATATTCATTTTTCTTTGTGATTTTCTCTTTTTGTAACGTTCTTTTGCAGGTACCTCTAGTATCCCTTTCTGATGATTCTTTTTTTTTTCTTTTCTATTTTTTCTTGGTAATCCAGGTAGGTAGTATTTTTTTAATAAAAGTGTTTTTTTTTTTTTTTAAGGAGAATTTTTAAATTTCTGGGTACTATTCTACCCTTAGCTATTAATCCTCTTAAAGCATGCTCTCTTTAAGAAGGAATTTGAAAGCTGCAATAGATACATATCTATAAATCTATACCTGTATCTATATATTCAGGAATACATTTTCACTTTATACTTAGAATTACAGGCTTGAGAGATACATGGTCTCTTTAGGGTATCAATTATATTACATTACTGATTCTCAATATTGGCTTCAAATGACCTGTCCACAGCGCACTCTTCCCTCACTGCCTTTTCAGGTGGAGAGTTATTTTTGTACATTAAATGTCACTGGCCATATAGACCATTTTATGCCCTGCTTCTTTTACTCTATATAAAGTTTATAAGATTCACCAATGTTGTTGAATATGCATATAGACTGTTAAATCTCATTGTATAGGGTACCATTATATAAATATACCACAATTCATTTATCCATTCTACTGTTGGTGGGCATTTGGGTGGTTTCCAGTTTTTGGCTATTGTGAATGTTGTTATGAACATTCTCGTATATGCCTTTTGGAGATCACATGTACACATTTCTGTTAGGTATATACCAAAGAGTATGTAACTGATGTGTTATAAGATATGCCTGTATTCAGGCTAAGTGCTTATAGAGTATTTTCTGTAAATGAACATCAGACCACATGATTCACCGATTAACCCCCTCACTGGCTTTCTTCTATGCTGTGAATAAATTGTGCTCCACACTATAAAGCCTATATGACTACCCTGTAACTAATTCTCTAGCTTTAACCCATGGCACTCTCTCTCAACTCATCTGTTTGCTCCCATTCATTTATTTTTCTAGATGTATATTTCTTGCTTTTCTGTTTGAAATATTCTTATTATCCATGGCCCCTGCCCGCACACACACAAGTCCACACAGCTCAGCTCCTAATAGGGAGCTCTTTCTCATTCTTCAAATGTCACCTTCTTGGAGAAGCCTTCTCTGATTATGTTTATCTAAACAAGTACCTCTACTTTAAGTAAGTATCTCCATTTAATTTTAATTCTATCAAATGTCTTCATAGCATTTGTAATAAATTTGAAAGTACATTTAAATTTTCATTTCTTGTTCATCTGTTTCTTCTTCTAGCCTGTGGTACTTTAAGAAAAAAAAAAAGCCACTTGGGTGGCTAAGTCAGTTAAGCATCTGCCTTCGGCTCAGGTCATGATCCCAGGGTCCCAGGATCGAGTCCCACGTCGGGCTCCCTGCTCAGTGGGGAGTCTGCTTCTCCCTCTCCCTCTACACCTCCCCCTGCTTGTGTTTTCTCTCTTTCTCTCTCAAATAAATAAATAAATATCTTTTTAGTATATGTGCTGCCGAAGTGAGCACAATAAATAAAATCTTTAGAAAAAATCCATGTTTATGCCCTATTCCCAGATTTCCTGATATAATTAGGTTGATGGGGATCCTGGTCTTGGCATTTTTTAAAAGCCTCTCATACTGACCATTGTTTTATAGAGTATGTAATAGAGTATGTAACATGCACATTATTAGAAATAAATATTGGAGGTATGATATAACAATTTTTATGGATAGATATATGCAATCCAAAATATTTGGAGGCTCCTGGACCGGCCCATATTACACTTCATTTTACAAGTTAAGGAATTATGTTACAGAGAATCTCTGAATTATGTTCACCGTTATATAACTGGTTACCGCTACAGCTAGAACTACTCCACTTTCCAATTACATCGCATTTCTACTGCAATGCAAACTCCAGGTATTGCGTATTCTAATTATTTGTGTGTGTCTGTCTCCCTCACTGAACTGTAACAACTGGGACTGTGTCCTCTTGCATTCTCCATAGTACCTATTACAAATAACTCCTTGCTTATAGCAGATCGTCAATAAATGTGTTGAGAGCAAACAATGTAACCATTTCGATCATTTACAGGACACCAATATAATATGCTTCACTGAGCTGTTTCTGACATTTTATCCTTGAGCATTGACATTTCATTATTTCAGAATCTTTTTTCTTTGCACAATAAAGAGTTGAATCAATTTTAGAGCCTTGAAGCCAAAGAGGTTTGAGAATCCTTGAAAGTACATTACCCTTTCTGGAGTATTAAATATCAGTAAAAGCAGAGATTATCTTGGTCTATGATTGGATTTATTATCAGTCAGTGTCATAAAACAAATAGTGTTCTCAATCACAAAGAATTTCTGGTTATTTCAATAACTGTGTTACTATGTATTCATTGTATAGTGAAATAGTTTCTGATGATCTGTGTTTCATAAAAAAGAAAAACAAACTCAAATTCTCAAAATGCTGTCAAACTAATGAGGTAGTTCTGGATGTAGAAATTTTTGATCTGGCCTCTTTCCAAAGAAAGTAAAAATATAGTTGTCAGTAAAATCCAAGAAATTTTGTGGCTGAGATTATACAGTGAGCTACCTTCTCTTATCTGGTATAGAGGTTGTGTTTCTAAGAAGTAATTTTTATCTGGCAAGATTAAACTCTTTTAGAAAATAAAGGGCGGGGAAAACAACTAAAATAGCATTAGGAGTTTTTTAAAAAAAATTCATAGTAAAAAAAATTCAAGAAGGAACCCATTTCATCAGTACAATAATCTCTTACAGAATCATCACCTTTAGTTGATCAAGAAACACTGATGTTGGCTTGATGATCTGCTGAGGCTATAGATTTTGTTTTATATGAAATGTGCTTCCTTTACAATTTTCCAAGCCAGCCATTTCTGGCTTGAAATGCAATGTCTTGTGCTCTTATATTCTTGTTTTGTTCTTGCAAGTCTTTGCAGAATGCTAAACTCTTCACAAATTATTGTGGTGTTCAAAGGCGTGCTTTCTCAGCTTGGTCTTCTGACCATATATTGAAAGACTTAATTATAAACACATGTCCCTCTACTACTCCTCAGGCTTGCCCTCCTGAGAAGCAGGGCTGGGGCCTGGGGGGAATAGTTTGCACTGAGGAGAAACTTTAAACACATGGAATGACAATAATAAAACCAACTGCCTCAATACCACTGCTGAAATGGGGTTATAATATTTACATAATTATATAGTAACATGTCTCCCTTTGTACACTTAAGGTCCTTAAAGTCAGTATTTTTTTATCTTTATATTCCTAGTTCTTTCTTGTCAGAGTATTAAGTGACTAGTTAGGGGATACTTACTATGCATTTGTTGAATTGTGCATGTGACATTGTAGGGCTTGTCATATGGTAATAGCCCCTTTACAAATCACCTTTTCTCTGTAATTTTTACAGAGTAAAATCAGAAAGCAAATTTATTTTTGTTTCCCCTATTAGTTAGAATTTACTTTGTAGAAGTAGTTTATCCACTGAATGAAATTTAGGCCAAGTCCCACAACTTCTCTGCTCACACTCAGGTACTAAAATGTTCTTTGGTTAGTAATTAAAATATTCAGGTACAATAATAGTTAAAACTTCCATTTTAATTACATTTAAAAAGGTCTTCCTGTTGAGGGAAGGGGGTGTGGTCAGGAGAGAGGGAATGAGGAAAGATCTACATTCTGATCTAGTGTTAGTTTCTTCTGGCTTTGGCTCAAGTTTAAAGCTGATTCTTTTGAGGAGAGATCACAACCAACACCAAAGAAATACAAACAATTATAAGAACATATTATGAGCAACTCTATGCCAGCAAATTAGATAACCTGGAAGAAATGGGTGCATTCCTAGAGATGTATCAACTACCCAAATTGAACCAGGAAGAAATAGAAAACCTGAACAGACCTATAGCCACTAAGGAAATTGAAGCAGTCATCAAAAATCTCCCAAGAAACAAAAGCCCAGGGCCAGATGGCTTCCCAGGGGAATTCTATCACACATTTAAAGAAGAATTAATACCTATTCTCCTGAAACTGTCCCAAAAAATAGAAATGGAAGGAAAACTTCCAAATTCATTTTATGAGGCCAGCATTACCTTGATCCCAAAACCAGACAAAGACCCCATCAAAAAGGAGAATTACAGACCAATATCCTTGATGAACATGGATGCAAAAATTCTCACCAAAACACTAGCCAATAGGATCCAACAGTACATTAAAAGGATTATTCACCACGACCAAGTGGGATTTATCCCTGGGCTCCAAGGATGGTTCAACATCTGCAAATCAATCAACGTGATACAATACATTAACAAAAGAAAGAACAAGAATCATATGATCCTCTCAATAGATGCAGAAAAAGCATTTGACAAAGTCCAGCATCCTTTCTTGATCAAAACTCTTCAGAGTATAGGGATAGAGGGTACATACCTCAATATCATAAAAGCCATCTCTGAAAAACCTACAGGGAATATCATTCTCAATGGGGAAAAGCTGAGAGCTTTTCCCCTAAGGTCAGGAACGCAGCAGGGATGTCCACTCTCACCACTGCTATTCAACATAGTATTAGAAGTCCTAGCCACAGCAATCAGACAACAAAGAGAAATCAAAGGCATCCCAATCGGCAAAGAGGAAGTCAAACTCTCACTCTTTGCAGATGATATGATACTGTATGTGGAGAACCCAAAAGACTCCACCCCAAAACTGCTAGAACTCATTCAGGAATTCAGTGAAGTAGCAGGATATAAAATCAATGCACAGAAATCAGTGGCATTCCTATACACCAACAACAAGACAGAAGAGAGACAAATCAAGGAGTCGATCCCATTTACAATTGCACCCAAAACCATAAGATACCTAGGAATAAATCTAACCAAAGAGGCAAAGGATCTGTACTCAGAAAACTATAAAATACTCAGGAAAGAAATTGAAGAAGACACAAAGAAATGGAAAAACGTTCCATGCTCATGGATTGGGAGAACCAACATTGTGAAGGTGTCAATGCTACCTAGAGCAATCTACACATTCAAAGCAATCCCCATCAAAATACCATCCACTTTTTTCAAAGAAATGGAACAAATAATCCTAAAATTTGTACAAAACCAGAAGAGACCCCGAATAGCCAGAGGAATATTGAAAAAGAAAAGCAAAGCTGGCAGCATCACAATTCCGGACTTCCAGCTCTATTACAAAGCTGTCATCATCAAGACAGTATGGTACTGTCACAAAAACAGACACATAGATCAATGGAACGGAATCGAGAGCCCAGAAATGGACCCTCAACTCTATGGTTAACTTATCTTTGACAAAGCAGGGAAGAATGTCCAATGGCAAAAAGACAGTCTCTTCAACAAATGGTGTTGGGAAAATTGGACAGCCACATGCAGAAGAATGAAACTGGACCATTGCCTTACACTACACACAAAAATAGACTCCAAATGGTTGAAAGACCTAAACGTGAGACAAGAGTCCATCAAAATCCTAAAGGAGAACCCAGGTAGCAACCTCTTCGACCTCAGCCGCAGCAACTTCTTCCTAGAAACATCACCAAAGGCAAGGGAAGCCAGGGCAAAAATGAACTATTGGGATTTCATCAAGATAAAAAGCTTTTGCACAGCAAAAGAAACAGTCCACAAAACCAAAAGACAACCGACAGAATGGGAGAAAATATTTGCAAATGACATATCAGATAAAGGGCTAGTATCCAAAATCTATAAAGAACTTATCAAACTCAACACCCAAAGAACAAATAATCCAATCAAGAAATGAGCAGAAGACATGAACAGATATTTTTCCAAAGAAGACATCCAAATGGCCCACAGACACATGAAAAAGTGCTCAACATCGCTTGGCATCAGGGAAATCCAAATCAAAACCTCCATGAGATACCACCTCACACCCGTCAGAATGGCTAAAATTAACAAGTCAGGAAACGACAGATGTTGGCGGGGATGTGGAGAAAGGGGAACCCTCCTACACTGTTGGTGGGAATGCAAGCTGGTGCAACCCCTCTGGAAAACAGCATGGAGGTTCCTCAAACAGTTGAAAATAGAGCTACCATATGATCCAGCAATTGCACTACTGGGTACTTACCCCAAAGATACAAATGTAGGGATCCGAAGGGGTACGTGCACCTCAATGTTTATAGCAGCAATGTCCACAATAGCCAAACTGTGGAAAGAGCCAAGATGTCCATCGACAGATGAATGGATAAAGAAGAGGTGGCTTATATACACAATGGAATATTATGCAGCCATCAAAAGGAATGAGATTTTGCCATTTGCAACGACGTGGATGGAACTGGAGGGTGTTATGCTGAGCGAAATAAGTCAATCAGAGAAAGACATGTATCATATGACCTCACTGATATGAGGAATTCTTAATCTCAGGCAACAAACTGAGCGTTGCTGGAGTGGTGGGGGGTGGGAGGGATGGGGTGGCTGGGTGATAGACATTGGTTCGGGTATGTGCTATGGTGAGCGCTGTGAATTGTGCAAGACTGTTGAATCACAGATCCGTACTTCTGAAACAAATAATGCAACGTATGTTAAGAAAAAAAGAAAAAGAAGAAGATAGCAGGAGGGGAAGAATGAAGGGGAATAAGTCAGAGGGGGAGACGAACCATGAGAGACGATGGACTCTGAAAAACAAACTGAGGGTTCTGGAGGGGAGGAGGGTAGGGGGATGGGTTAGCCTGGTGATGGGTATTAAAGAGGGCACATTCTGCATGGAGCACTGGGTGTTATGCACAAACAATGAATCATGGAACACTACATCAAAAACTAATGTTGTAATATATGGTGATTAACATAACAATAAGAAAAATGAAAAAAAAAGTTGATTCTTTTGGGGCGCCTGGGTGACTCAGTCATTAAGCATGTGCCTTTGGCTCAGGTCATGATCCCAGGGTCCTGGGATCAAGCCCCACATCCGGCTCCCTGATCAACGGGAAGCCTGCTTCTCTCTCTCCCACTCCTCCTGCTTGTGTTCCCTCTCTTGCTGTCTCTCTCTCTGTCAAATAAATAATAATAATAATAAAAAATAAAATCTTTAAAGCTATACTTTTTCTCATGGTCTCTTTCCTGGATCTTCAGAGGACTTCCTTGACTCCATCTCTTCGGATTTCTCACCAGTAGTTTCCTTGACCCAGACTAATGCTTCTTTGCTCCTGCTAGTTACTTCATGGTAAATAATTTCATGTCCTTTGCCCTCATGTCTTCTTGTAAGGCATGTCATGCATTGCAGCCATTCCTCCTTCATTTTATCAGTCTCTATATTTTCCAAGCCAGACACTGAATTACCAAGTATCCTAAATGAGATCAATCTTTTTTTTAATATTTATTTATTTGAGAGAGAGAGAGAGAGAGCATATGCAATGAGGAGGGACAAAGGGAGAGGGAGAGAGAGTCTCAAGCTGACTTTGCACTGAGCCCAGAGTCCAATGTGGGGCTCCATCTCACAGCCCTGAGATCATGACCCGAGCCAAAACCAAGAGTCAGACGCTTAACTGACTGAGCCCGCCAGGCACCCCTCAGTCTTTTTTGAAGTTCCTCTTCACTTGAGGTGAGAAGGGGGGTTCTGAGGGTAAACAACTAGTTTTACCCATGATTTTTCTGATTATAGCATGGAAATTCCTTATTCCCTGGAAGCCTCACCCTGGGATGCAAAAAGTCCTGGTTTTCTGCAGTGGATATGGAAGGTTGCGGGGGAAAGCATAAAAGCCACATGGTAACCCCCAAAGAGGGACTAAAAACAATATTGTTTTCAGTGTTAAATAGATATGGCATAGATTATCCATCTTCCATGACTGCTGTCACAATCATGATTTGTGGTACACAAAAATGCATCACTCCAAGGGATGTGGCTTAAGTGTTCACAAAGACTCTCTCCTTAACCAAACTTTAATCAGCCTCGCACTGAGCCTTCTTCTTGAATAGGCCTCAACTTTGGCCTATGAGAACCTGGCTGCAGACTCTTAGCACAGATGATTTCATCTAACTCCCAAACTAAGAGATTTGAACAACACTAGCATAGTTCCTGACAGCTGAAGACCATGTCCCTAAGATGATGACTCCAGCCCCCTGAAAAACCTGCGTGAGAAAGCTCAACTCTTCCAAAAGACTTTACTGTCCATTCTGCCAACATCTGACTATAGGCTCTTGACCTCCCTTTTCTTAGAAGCATTTACTTTTTAAAAACTTGCCATTGTAGACCATTTCTCTGTCCCTTTGAGATGTAGCTTTTACAACCCAGGAATGTCTTTCTCAGGGCCCCGGGGGATCATCCTTTTGAAATGTAATCATCAAGAAAGATAGTGCCCTTGCCTCCCAGTCTCTGGGATTATAACTTCAGTAAGCAAACAGATGGCTTAGTCCCATTTACTATCCCCTTTAACAACTTTCAAAACTTTCCTTTATCACACCCCAATATTTAAAAAGCCTACTGATTTTTGTTTCAGCAGAGCTGTGCTCAGTTTAGACTGTAGTCGCTCCCCTACTATAGTAGTACTGAATAAAATGTGTCTTACTGCCTTTAGCTCGTGCCCAACTTTCTCTTTGCAGGCACGCAACTTAAGTGTGTCATAATTATGAGTACTAACAACCAACCCATCTTTGACTGTAGATTAACTGTGCTTTGTATTGAGATAGAACTAGTTTAAGTGTTACTGTTGTAAATACTGTCACCATGTTTTCTAAGGGCTAAGCTCATGAAAATGATAATGATTACCATACCAATGCCAGTATAACCCAGACATCACTGAAAACGAGCAACTGTATTATTTCGATGATGGATAGAAGGACGTATATGACTAGATTTAGGATGTAAATAACCAAAACAGAGCATACTGCACAACATGCAGAAAAGAACTGGGGATAAGTGTATGGTGGAGAAGAGAAGGTGAAAGTGAACATGGAGACTGAATCTCACAAGTATGGGATGAACTGTGCAAGTACTTCTAAATCAATTAAATGCTTTTTCATTGCCAAAAAGATACCAAAGTTCAGTAGAAAACAGCCGGCTCTGAATTAGCTTAGGTATACTCAAAAACAAACACTTGCAGAACTGTTCCCTTGACTGCTGTATGAAACTAAGTGAAGCCACATTTCCAGAGGTTTCAACTAAAATGTCCTATGGTTGAACAAAAAGGGAAATTTAAATAACAGGTGTTTTGATCCCTTACAGTGTAGGGCTGACTCTGTCAGATCTTACCAAAAATTATGCTTTCTATAGTATATCACATAATAGATTGAAATGTGGCAGGAAAAAATGTTCCTGCTAGCTCTTAGGTACTTTGATTTGAAAAATGGGACTTTCAAATTATCTCCTTAAAGATTTTAGTGAAACCACAGAAAATATGAAGTAAAAGATTAGTGGTATCTTGCCTAAATACAAGCAAGAACTTGCTCATTAATCTACATATTCCACAGTGAAAGTGTAAATTTTGGCAAATTCTTTTCAGTCTGTAAACTGCTTACTAAAATGATAAGATCTTACCTGCTAAATGTCCAGTACACTTTGTATACAACACTAAGAAAGGCTGTGCTCTGCTTTCCTATGATATTGAAGCCATTACAAATGAAAGCTTTTGGTCACTTTTCAGTTTCTTCAAAATGTGCAGAAGCCATTGAGATTTTTGATTGTTTGGAAGTGGAAGGAGATAGCCCCCTTAGACATATGCCCACAAATACCCATCAGTGTTGTTGGCCATAGAGAAGATGTGAAAATGTTGGTCTGCTATAAAATTCAATTTTGAGGGGCATCTGGGTAGGTCAGTCAGTTAAGCAGCCTACTCTTGATTTCGGCTCAGGTCATGATCTCAGGGTCGTGAGATCTAGCCCTGCCTCGGGCTCTGTGCTCGGCTTGAGTCTGTCTGTCCCTCTCCCTCCCCCAGCTTGTGTTCTCGCTCTCAAATAAATAAATAGAATCTTTTTTAAAAATGAAATAAAATTAGATTTTGAAAGCGTGAGACAAGAAGAATGCCCTTCTCTAATTTGGACATACACCGAGGATAAGGAGAAAAGGATTACAAACAGAAATGTAGGTGGTGTTTTTCTAAAACTGCTTGATGATCTTTGAAGAGACATAAGAAGCTTAGAAAAGAATGAACTGACTGCACCTGAGTTGTTCAATGCTCTATTCGGTTGCAACAGAAACTGATACAGGAGAAAAAAGCTATTTTTTTTGAAATGATATTGCTTCAAAACTTCAAAATGAAGCCCCCGGATGAAGAAGATGGCCAAGTTAAACAGGTAATTGATGTCTTTACTAAAACTGTAACTTAACAGTTATCCAACTTTGAGACCATAAATTCAAGTTATCTCTATGGTTTAAAACCATTTTTCTGGAGAAACAGAGGTTTAACTTATGACAATGTCCAATGTGCTTATGAGTGTTTAAAATGAAGGGCATTTTAGACATGGGTAGCCTATATCATAAGTTTACAGAAGCAAAGAACCCAATTGATAAAACCAAAACAAGCTTGTAGGTCCAAAGTGGATGGACGGTTTTGGAAAGCTGGAAACTAATTCACCTAAGTTTAGAATCCTGCTGTTGCTGGTAAGTAAAATCTTAAGTATTCCATGCTCAAATGCTTTTGTCAAGAGGATATTTAGTGTGATGTCCTCACTTTAGACTGATGCCAGGAATCAGTGGAATGTGGGCTTGATAAGAGGAGAGGTGCAAGTCAAAGTGAATTTTACATTTGACACTATTTATTTTCATCACTACATATGAGAGAAGGAAGAATGTCCTGAAGGCCACAGGCAGCTCAGAAAAGTATTGGAAAAAGAAACAGAAGGAGTAAAAATCCTATGGTATCATGGGATAGAGAGAAACATGTCGTTATTGTTTTTTAATAAATATAGATCTAAGTGGGGTCTTGTAGGACTAAGTTCTGCAACCTTGTGATTACTTTAGGCCCAACTGGATAATCCAGGATAATCTTCCTATTTTAAGGTCAGCTGATTAGCAACCTTAATTCTATGCTGTTTTAAATACTCTTTGCTATGTAACCTAACATATTTTCAGTTTCCTGGGATTAAGACATGAACATCCTTGAGGAGACATTATTATGTTGCTTACCACTGTGTACTATGATTAGCTTTGATTAACGTGCATACCACAATGATTAGTGAAAATAGGTATAATGACTGACAGCCCCAGTCAGCATTCCTATTATTTAATTAAGATGAAAAGTTCCCTAAAAGAAAGTCTCTGGGCGGCTAAAATATTTTCCTAACATAACCACATCTGGATTAAAATTCTTACTCCTATTTTTTGAGTAAAAAATTGTGTTTATTAGTGTATGTAAGTAGTAACTGGTGATCCGTGTTATCATACTTTACAGTGCATTTTAAATATTTAACAACATATATGTTTATTTTACTGTTAATTTTGAAAGCAACTGTCTTTACTGGTTATGCACCTCAGATGGTCAACAGATAATAAATTATTTGATAAAATATATTGGCATAGCCTCCTTCTGAACTTTGCTCAGAGTTTAGATATAACTTCTTTATGAATATTTGTTTATTTCATGCTTATCATAACTTATAACTTTAAGGTGAAGTTTTATAATGATGCTTTCAAGTGAAGGTACTGATAATGCCCTCTCTATTCTTACAAAGTGTATTAGTTTGCTTAGGCTGTGTATTTAGTTAGGGTTCTCCAGAGAAACAGAACAATAGGATGGAGATAGATAGACATAAACTTCATTGGCCAAATAGAATGCCACATAAAATCTACAACAAATGATAGTCCAAGAGCATAGCTGTCATCATCAAGAAGTCCAAAGTCCAGAAGAGAATGTAGGCACTTCCTAAATGTCCTTCATGAATACAGAACCAAGGACAGTAAGATTACTCTGAAATAATTAAATAGAAAATTATTTATGAATCATCAGAACATATATGCAAAATAATGTTAAAAATATAGATCTGAGTCCAGATCAGGCCTAAGTAAAGTTATTAGCATTATTTCTTTGCTTTCTTCCCCTAAAAATACTATGTCAATGAAAAAGGTGAGAGAAGTTGGTCATCCATGGAAACATTAAAAATACAGTCTTAGGGGCAAATGTTGGTAGTTACTGTGTAAGTACAATCTGGGTAGAGGTCACCTTGACCTAGGACTTGAATTGTCAGTTCTTCTGGCATGTGATATTGCTTTGGTTAAGATGGACGCATCCGGTGTTGAGGCCCTGATTGTTTAACATTTACATCTTTTAACTAAGTCATGAATATCAGTAGGACTTTTGATTGCTTTTGGCTTCCTGAGTAGTTTGGCTACAAGGACAAAACCTGTTGGCCAGATAATGTAAAGTGCTAAGCCCCTCACTGCACCTATTTCTTGTTGGGAATTAGTAAACTGACACACTGGTTTACACATGAGAATCTTTGAGAGTTTTATTACTGACATGTGGTGTCTTTGAATTGGTCAATCACAGGACATGAAAAAGTCAAACTCCTGGGTCCTCATAAGGGTGAATTCTTCATCTTTGTTAATTTGCCAAAGTAATGCCACTCTTTGTGGGTCTGCATGAGAAAGTCAAGAGGGCCTTTATGGCATCACTCCAACCTCACTGTGCCATTTGTAGTTGAATTTCTACAATAATGAGGTATCCTGGTATTAGTATATTACAGTTGGGAAATCTCAATATTACAATAGGGAACCATCAGCAGATCAGGGGCCCAGACACTTGGACACGTGTGTGTGTGTGTGTGTGTGTGTGTGTGTGTTTGTGTGGTTAGGAAGCAAAAGAGAATTTGGATGAGAACTTTAGGCAAGAACTCAAAGACAAAGGGAATAGAAAAAGACAATATTAGCTAATATTTACATAGCATTTTTCTAAGCATGTTCACATTTATCAACTTAATTCTTATCAAACTCCATGAAGTAGACACCATTAACCTCCTTATTTTAAAGATAAAATTGAGGTGCTGAGAGGTTAAGTAAATTACCCATGGTAGAATAGGATTTGAGCCCAGGTGATCTGGCTCTAAAGTCTGTGCTCTTAACTATTTAAATAACTATCATCACAGGACTATGTAAGAATTCCAGTTACGAGAAAAAGAATTCCAGTTACCAGAAATAGCATCTGGAATGACTGATTCCTGAGTCCTGAGAGTGGTGATTTTATACCCCTCCTCCACTGGGGAAAGGCAGCTAACATCTGGAATATATACTGAGCGCCGCTGCTATGGTCTGAATGTTTGTGTCCCCTCGCCTCAATTCATATGTTGAAACTTAATGCCTAATGTTAGGGTATTAGGAAGAGGGAACTTTGGAAGGAGATTAGCACTTATCAATGGGATTTAGAGCCTTTATAAAAGAGGCCTGAGAGAGTTCTCTTGCCCCCTTCTGCCATTTGAGGACAGAACAAGCAGTCAGCAGTTTGCAACCCAAAAGGACACTCACAAGAACTCGACCATGCTGGCTGGCGCCCTGATCTTGGACTTCCAGTCTCCAGAACAAAGAAAAATAAATGTTTGCTGTTTATAAGCCCGGCAATGATATTTTGTTATAGCAGTCCAGATAGACGAAGACAGCCACTCTATACTACATATTGTGCGAGATACTTTCTATTCTCTCCTAACAATTTAGCATTAGTTCTAGAAGGTTCAAAATTGGACCAAACTCCTGATGATACACTATTACAAGTACTACTACTACTGCTGATTATGATACTATCAAAAAAGGCACAATGATGATGATTAAAAGATTAGCTAATATTTATTGAGGGCCTTCCCTATGTACCAGATATTATCCTAAGTACTTTTTTATACCTTACCTCATTAAATCCTCCCAACAATCTGAGATAAGGACTATTACTTGTTATGACTGTTGCCTTTTCCAGTTTTTTTTTTTTTCACTTAAACCAGAGAGGTTAAGTAATTTGCTCTGCTTGAGAGCAAAGAAAAATGTAAGGATAAGAAATCAGAAGTTTCAAAAGTTGTAGACATTAAATGCATAAATATTTGGATGAGTTATTTTAATTATAAGCTGTTACACAAACAAAAGACTATATGTATTATCTATCCTAATTTTGTTTTTTACTGAAGGTACTCAGAGATCAGCAGCCATGGAACAAAGTCTGCCCTATCCCACTAGATGATGCTGGCAGCGAACATCTAAGCCATCTGGCTTGGCAATGCCAGGCTGATACCTAGCACAGGGACCTGTACAGATAAGCTGGTCAGAGGGAAGACAGAATCTCCAATGACATAATCCTTAAGTCCTTGAGGGAGACCAAAATGTTACCCTTCTGGTTTTTTCAGGAAGCAGTAACTCCCCCCTGCCACCCCCTCTCCCCCCACCATCCACCCTGAGAAAATGAGTGTTATCTCAATTTGAATGAAATTTCTCAATCTAGTCTCATCACGTGGCCAAGTTTGGCTTCCACCACCCTGATTTTACTATCTTCCATGGGTCCTGCTTGACACTGTCTCTTCTGAAAATGGACATGGCTATTGATCCTTACTGTGCCTATGTCCCAAGGGACACAGAGAAAGACTGATGAAGTCACGTATAGAAAAGCACTTTGGGGGACGCCTGGGTGGCTCAGTTGGTTGAGCGTCTCTGCCTTTGGCTTGGGTCATGATCCCAGGATCCTGGGATGGAACCCCGCATTGAGCCCCACATTGGGCTCCCTGCTCAGATGGGGGCCTGCTTCTTCCTCTCCTGCTCCCCCTGCTTGTGCGTGCTCTCTCTCTGTCAAATAAATACAATCTTTAAAAAAAAAAAAAAGAAAAGACAAGCACTTCGGAAACTCCAAAGCACTGTGCTTATGAAATGTGGATTTGCAATGTTAGTACTATTTGCCAAGAGTTGGCTTGTGAATTTCCACAAATATTTCACTTAGGGAGATGATGAAGATTTTATAAGGAAATCATACAACTAGTTAAGGCCCCCTGTGACTATGCCACTTTTCCTTTTCAAAATATCCCTGTAGTTGTGCAGTTCTTACAGAATCAAGCCGAAAATCCATGAGTCACCATTCAAGGTCCATTAAAACCACACTCTAACCATCCTTGTTCAGTCACTGGGGTCTCCTAGAGATGCATGTACAACCAGGAAGTGGTGTGGAATTCACATCCTAGGCATGAATTTTTAACTGATGAGAGACCAGAATCTTCTTTCTGGTTCCATAAAATAAGCTACTGACCTGAGATATATTTTGTTCACAGATCCAGCAATGAGTTGCACTTAGCAGTGGCCAGTTCAAAAAATATATTCTTGTCCTGCCTCATCTCCTTTCCCTGCTTCCTTCCTTTTGTCCCTCATTTCTGCTCCCTAACAAAGTAATAAATAGTTCATAAGGACTTTTCTGCCTCAGGCTCTGCTTTTTGGTTCTTTCTGGAGAACCCCGTAAGACATCTTCATTTCTATCAAAAACCTCCTCCCTGGGGCGCCTGGGTGGCTCAGATGGTTGCCTTTGGCTCAGGTCAAGATCCCAGGGTCCAGGGATTGAGCCCTGAGTCGGGCTCCCTGCTCAGCGGGGAGCCTGCTTCTCCCTCTCCCTCTGCCCCTGCTGCTCCCCCTGCTTGTGCTTACTCTCTTTGTCAAATAAATAAATAAAATCTTTAAAAAAAACTCCTCCTCATTAAATCGATCATCTTATAATATCATTTGTTTGAAACCATATAAGATTACTGTACTTCTGAAACAAATAACGCAACATATTTTAAGAAAAAAGAAAAAGAAGAAGATAACAGGAGAGGAAGAAAAGGGGAGTATGTCAGAGGGGGAGACGAACCAGGAGAGATGATGGACTCTGAAAAACAAACTGAGGGTTCTGGAGGGGAGGGGGGTGGGGGGATGGGTTAGCCTGGTGATGGGTATTGAGGAGGGCACGTTCTGCATGGAGCACTGGGTGTTATGAACAAACAATGAATCATGGAACACTGCACCAAAAACTAATGATGTAATATATGATGATTAACATAACAATAAAAAAATTAAAAAAAAAAGATTACTGAGTAAGAGAGGGACTCAGAATGCACACTCATTTTGAATTTCATGGCTCCACCTCTTACTGGCTATATGACCTTGAGCAAGTTGCTGTGGTATAAATATACACTATACTATGGAGCAATTTGTCTAAATGTCGTTCTACTCTCCTTCTGGTTGGAGATTGGAAAAGTTAATCTATATTCTTTAATCTTGGATACAGCTAACATTTTAGATGTGAGTTAAATGAACTTGTGTGAAATTTGAAAGGCAGAATGAATCCCAGATCATTTTCCTCGTCCTTCTTGGCTTCTCCTACTGGTGAGCAAAGCTGCAAGTGTTCCCATGACCATTCTCCATTATCTTGGGGGTTGAAAGGCAGTTGCAATGACAGAATAGTCTGAATGTTTGCTCTCCATCTCCCTAGCCAGAATAAAATGAACAAGGAGCTATTTTCAATTGAGAAAAAAAAACTATTGGTTAAATAACCACTGGATCTGAAGGTGGAAATTTCAAACAACAGCTTTCAAGGAACAAGAGCTGAATTGACCCTAACACTGGAGTAATTGCAAAAGTAAATATGAGCAGCAACTTCCATCTTTTTGAAATACCGCTTCTCCTTACTGGAGAACTTACTTAGGGGCTAATCTTAACTCTTATCACCTGTCCCTACTTGACCATAGTTAAAACACTCAAACTCTTGCAGCCTCTGTGACCCGTCTACAACATGTAAATGATGATCCCAACCCAGTGTGAGGTCATGGGCATACAAATGTCTGTAGACTGCCTGCTTGTATATGTCTTTGGCTGTGTTTATGTCTGTGCATCTGTGTGTGTGTGTAAGTGGATCTGGATGGGTCTGTATGTGTGTATCTGAATGTATCTTTTGTGTCTGCAGATATGTTCATTTGTGTGTCTGCATGGGTTTTTATGGACATGTGACTGTTCACGAGTCTGTTTTCTGTGCACATGTACTGATGGGTATGTATGTATCTATGTTGTGGAGGTGCGTGTTATACATACGATATGGTGGGTGTTTATCCATGTATCTGAATACACGTATATGCATGAGTCTATCTTTGTGTTTCTCTGAATTATTTCACTTGAGTCCACCCAAATTTATGGGCCCAGCATCTCCTATACACAGGTACAGAGCACCCTCTAGTGCTCAACAGGAGAAAGCACATTGCCCACAACAACCAGAGCTTGAATTGTCGTCAATAACGCCATTGATTGATCCTCACATCCCCATGGCCCATTTTCCAGGACTGTCCTTGAGAGGCAGAGGAGGATCATTCTGTCTGGAATTGGAAATGAACTAACAGAAAACTCTGCACAGGATCCAACCCACAGGGGATTGCTTAATGATACGAGGTGAAAATATGCATTGCACTGGTAGTGGGAATAGGATCACCAGAGAGTGGATGGGACATGGGGGTGAGGGGGCTCGTCATACCACATTTCTACTTGGTGAGTCACCAAGAGTAATATTGCTGGCACATAATCAGACTGCAATGAGAAGGAACCTTCCTTCTGTTTTCTACATTTGAGGGTCTCTGCACCTTGAGAAGCTAATCCCAGAATACACTATCTTCCCCTCCTGCTCTGTATAGTCTAGGTAAGGGCTGACAGCATCTACAGCATACAGGTATTGTTTATTGAATATTTAGTCTGTGCCAGTCACTGCACTAAACTCTTTATGCACCATCTCATTTGATTAGAGAAAACAACTATATGAGGTGGGTACTATTATTACTATATCCATTTCAAAATGAGAAAACTGAGACCTAGCAAAGGTAAATAACTTGACCAACTTCACACCGTTGAGTGGCAGTAAAGTCAAATTTTGAATCCAAACCGTCCACATTCAAAACACTATTTTTAATTATCATTACAGGGCATTCCATGGTCTGAACATCCATTTCACAGAAAACAATATGAAATAAGGGACAGGGCACTTGCTACCAACTTGACATTAGATAAATGGAACGAAAACACTAATGCCTTAAGAAAATGTGGGAAATTTTCAGCAAGGGTGCCAAGTTCATTTATTGGGAAAAGAATGGTCTCTTCAACCATTGCTTCTGGGACAACTGCACAATGACTTCCAACATAGGAGTCCCTAACCTGACAAACTATTCAAGTGTCAGGGTAGAATAAAAACATTTCAGACATGCAAGCTCTCAAAAATTTTACTTCCTGTGGAATCTCTCAGGAAGCCACTGGAGGATGCATTCTCAACAAAACTATGTGAGGAAAAAATAAGAAAGAGAACAACACAGTATCCAGGAAGTGCTCTTCTTTATTTCAGAAGAGCAACAAATGAAAGATTCTGGTTGACAGATGTACAAGAAGTTTGAAAAAAAATCCATATTATAATATAAAGACTGAAAATTTTAGGAGGGAGGTCATCAGGGCAAAATAATGTAAATGATAATTTGATAATTTGAAGCAGGTTTGAGAGAGAATATGTATAGGAAATGGAGTAAGTGAAAAAAGTGAGGAAATTTTTGACTCCAGAAAAAAGAATGTTGTACACAAAGTAAACATAATTGGAGGGTACTACTTCACACGGTAAGGCAGATATTAAACACTGGTTTAATAAAAAATTATCATACAGCTATATAGAGAGATGCAGGAAACAAATGTCATCTCTCATTATAAGAGTTCAATATGAAATGTGCATAATTAATGAATCAAAGAATATTGATAAAAATATTTTTAAAAAAGGAGTTAAATAATACAAGCAGTTTTTAAAGATTTTTAAGATTTTAAATGGTTGCTTCTGGGAGGCAGGAGTTGAGATAATGGAAAGTAGAGGACAAATCATTGTTTTTACTATATAACTTTTAGTAATACAGTGTGTGTGCTTGGCTCTGGTTAAAAAAAATTAATTTAAAAAATTAGCCAAGAAAAAACCCCCAAGTATTTGGCAGAGCATTATTTTTTAAATTTGCAAGTAATCCTGATATAGAACATAAATTAAAAATTAGCTCTTGATACTTCCATTTACAACAGTTTAGCAAGAAGGGGTATTATGAAATGTGCTTCCAAATGCTAGGTAAATGAGAGGAAACACACTTTTAAATGCATTGCTGAGCTTATAAGAAAGTAAGAAAAGTCCTTAATGAATAAGTAGACAACAATAAAAATAACTCCTGTCCAAAAACAAAACAGAATATAGAGCTGAAACTAGCATGGTAGCCAACAAAGTAGCTTAGGCTCACCTGAACTCAGTCTCGAGCTCAGTGTCCTAGAGCTTTGCTGGTTCAAAGCCCCACTAAGGAACAGAATTTCAACCTGACAAAGTGGGTTAGCTGAACCTGAGACACCCACATTAAGTCATGTCTTCAACTAAAAAGATGAACTTAGGGGGCACTTGGATGGCTCAGTCGGTTAAGCGTGAGACTCTTGATTTAGGCTCAAGTCATGGATCTCAGGGTTGCCCTACGTCAGGCTCCACACTCAGTGCAAAGTCTGCTTGAGATTCTCTCTCTCTCTCTCTGCCCTCCCCCCCATTCATGTGCATGCTCTAAATAAATAAATAAATAAATCTTTAAAATAAAGATGAATTTAGAAAATTCTGAATGCTGGTAAAGTGAATAAAAAGAAAATCACTCTGTCTCGGTTGATACTGGGTTTGAAAAAATTCCTAATAGTATTTCCTAATGTTTTGCACTACAGTGTACTCTCATGTAGTCCTGAGATTTGAATTTCAGCATACTCCCAGGTTGAGAAAGCCCTATGCAAGAAATTCAGTTGAAATGGTTCCAGGGTGGTAGTGTTTTCTAGCATTTAGCAGAAACCAAGGCAATTCAGGTAATGTGGGATTCTCAAATTTAACAGTCAACCAAATTTGAGCTTAAAATAAAATGTAGCAAATCCTACAATATGTGAGGAAAAAGACAACATGAGCAAGAAGCAACAGAAACTACAAACTGTGAACTAAGACACTTGCAAAGACCACTGATACTGAAATTATAATGAAGTATATAAAACAAGTATGTTTAAAGTATTTTAGAAGTATGTTCAAAATGAAAAGATAGAGATAAATACTATGTGAAGCAGAAAGAAGAATTTCTCCCAACCAGAAATTTCAGAGTAGGTTTCCGGAAAGAGGTGATGACTGACCGAGCTAAATCCAGAGGAATGGTCAAGAATTACCCAGGTTGGGGCACCTGCGTGGCTCAGATGGTTAAGCACCTGTCTTTGGCTGAGGTCATGATCTCCAGGTCCTGGAATTGAGCCCCACGTCGGGCTCCCAGCTCAGTGGGGAGTCTACTTCTCCCTCTCCCTCTGCCTCTCCTCCTGCTTGTGCTCTCTCTCTCTCTCTCTCAAATAAATAAATCAATCTTAAGAAGAAGAAGAAAAAAAAGAATTAGCCCTGTGAAGAGAAGGGTAAAGGGTGTTCTAGGCAGATGTATCATTATGAGCCAAGACACGCAAGCATTGTACAGCATTGGGAGTTCATGGGAAACTACAAACATTTCTCTATTACTGAAGTAACAAATGCAGAGCAGGGAGTAGTAGTGATAGAAGTAACGTGAAGGAGGAGGGGTCCTAGTAGAGGGCTTATATACCATGTTAAGAAGTAGACTTTATTTGACAGACAATAGAGTCACTGAAGGATTTTGGGAATATCATGGACATTTTTATTTTAGGTAGACGGCTCTGGTAGTAATGAGAAGAAAGAGCATGAGAGGGGAAAAGTTGCAAGGATGGAGATTGTCTAGGAGGCACTACATAGTTTAGGTGAGAGACAGTGAGGGTTCGAATTATGAGAAGAGAAACAGATTTGGGAAATATTTAGAAGATAAAATGGACAAAATTCGGTGACTAGTTATAGGAATAATGAAAGGAGAACAGATAGCTCTAATGTTGGGTTACTGGGTATTGCTAATTGATTTCCATAATACAAGAAGGGTAGGTTGGTGGTGTAGGAAGATAATGGGCTAAATTTTGAGGATGTTAGATCACTAGTTAGTTAGGTTTTGAAGATGTTAGGGTTAATAGTGGGAAATTGATGTTAGGATGTTTAACAAGCAACTGGGCTAATAAATGTGATGCTCAGGGACATAGAGCTGAAGTAACAAACCACATTTGTGGATAATTCAACTAAGGAGAATGTAGAGAGAGAGAAGCAAGGATACACTTTTGGGTTAGGAAATAATCTGGAATCAGAAACAGCTTCATACTTGTTGGAATAAGACAGTTTCTAAAGAAGTACAAGTATGCACAAGATGTGAAGCAAAGTCTTATCAAAAAATTGAAAAATGCTATATATATACACACACACACTTATTTTATATATATACACAATCACACATATATTTATAGATATATTTATACATGTATATATAGTAGACATGGTATACCCACTTGATAAAATATCAGAATTATTAGAAATGATGTTTAGCAGTATGGTGTTGGCACAAAAACAGACACATAGATCAGTGGAACAGAGCTGAGAGCCCACAAATGAACTCATGTATATATTGTCTATTTTTGACAAAGGAAGCAAGAATATACAATGTAGAAATGACAGTCTCTTCAATAAATGGTGCTGGGAAAACTGGACAGCCACATGCAAAAGAATGAAATGGGACCACTATTTTATACCATATAAAAAAACTAACTCAAAATGGATTACAGACTTGAATGAAAGACCTGAAACCATAAAACTCCTAGAAGAAAACAGAGGCACTTAACTCCTTGACATCAGTCTTAGTAATGTTTTTTTTTCATTCTGACTCCAAAGGCAAGGGAAACAAAAGCCAAAATAAACTACTGGGACCATATCAAACTAAAAAGCTTCTGCACAGCAAAGGAAACCATCAGCAAAATGAATAGGCAACCTACTGAATGGGAGAAGATACTTGCAAATCATATACCTGAGAAGGGGTTAATATCTACAATACGTAAAGAACTCATACAGCTTAACAACAACAAAAACCCCAAACAATTAAAAAATGGGCAGAAGATGTGAATAGATGTTTTTCCAAAGAAGACATATAGAGAGCCAACAGGTACATAAAAAGATGCTCAACATCACTAATCATCAGGGAAATGCAAATAAAAACCATATGATATATTTCTTCACACCTGCTCTCAAAAGGACAAGAAATAACAAGTGTTGGGGAGGATGTAGACAAAAGGAAATCCTTCTGTACTGTTGGTGGGAATGTAAACTGGTGCAGCCACTACAGAAAACAGTATGGAGGGTCCTCAAAAAATTAAAAATAAAACTATAGCAATTCCACTACTGCATCTCTACCCAAACACAAAAATATTAATTCAAAAAGATACATGCAGCCTTCTGTTCACTGCAGCATTATTTACAATATCCGAGATATGGAAACAATCTAAGTGTCCATCAAAGGATGAATGGATAAAAAAGATGTGATAGATAGATGATAGATAAAATGGAGCAATACTCAGCCCCCCAAAATGAAATCCTGACATTTATGACAACATGGATGGAACTTGAGGGCATTATGCTGAGTAAAATAAGTCAAAGACAAATACCACATGGTTTCACTTATATGTGAAATGTAAAAAACAAAACAAACAAACAAAACCAAACCCAGACTCATAAATACAGAGAACAGATTGGTGGTTGCCCTAGGGGAAGAGGGTTGTTCGGCAGGGAGCAAAATGAATGAAAGAGATCAGTACAAACTTCCCGTTATAAAATAAATAAGTCATGGGGATAATGTCCAGCTTAGGAAATATATCAATAATATTGTATTAATTTTTTTAAGATTTTATTTATTTATTTGAGAGAGAGAGAATGAGAGATAGAGAGCACGAGAGGGAAGAGGGTCAGAGGGAGAAGCAGACTCTCCGCTGAGCAGGGAGCCCGATGTGGGACTCGATCCCGGGACTCCAGGATCATGACCTGAGCCAAAGGCAGTCGCTTAACCAACTGAGCCACCCAGGCGCCCTATTGTATTAATTTTGTATGGTGACAGGTAATAACTTGACTTATTATGGTGATCATTTCACAATGTATACAAATGGCAAATCATTATGTTGTACACCTGTAACTAATGTAATATTGTATGTCAATTATACCTCAATTTTAAAAAATGATGTTTAGGAAAAGTTTACAATAATGCAGAAATGTTTATGATGTCAAATATTCCCCTATGGTTTTAAAAACCCTATATATTAAACATTATAGATTTTGCTCTGCACATTTTTATAAAGAAAAACATCTGTAGGTTCAGTGTCATTGTTTTGAGGTTGAGAGTCACGAGATTCTTCTGTCCACTTTTCTGTATCTCCCAAATCCCCTATATAATACTTTTATAATTGGAAAAACTAGGAAAGAAAAATATTTCCTTCTACGGCTAGTGATGACAAATGTAGCTAACTAAACTTCCTATGAGCACAGTACCTGACAAATATTTGGCTCTCTATGAATGCATGAACATGTCAATACCTGAGTATTAGAAGGAAGTCATCTCAGAATTTTTGCCCTACCACAGAAGCCTGAGATCCAATCCTGTCTCCTGCAGGGAATCTTGCCAACTGATAAATTTTGCAGAGCATGAGACATGGTTCTGCCTTTGGGTCTCAGGAGGAGGCTTCATCTCTGATGCTGACTCTGGGCCTTGATAGGACTTTCTCTGGGGTAACCACAAACCATTCTTTCTGGCCTTATGTTTGGGTACTAGGATCTGTACAGCTCATGTCAGCTCTTTTGAATGCAATTTAGAGTAGGACTGTGGGTACTATCTAATTTGTAGATATTGGTCCTGAAGAGGGAATTTGAGATGCCAACCCTTCAATTTAGTAGACTGGCTGGCGTCTTGAGGTCTCATTGTCTTTCTGATCCATCCTCATATTTCCAAGACCCTAGGGCTTTGTTAGGGGGCAGTGGAGGAGGCCATTCAGTAAGGCCAGTAGTGACTGCAACAAGAACACTGCTGAGCCCTTAACTCTAGCACCACTTTCATAACAACTGCATTAGCTAGGCATTTATATTTCCTTCAATAGATGAGATAAGGGGTTTGGATCAAATGACTTCCCCGATACCAGGCAGCCAGTACAGGTGGATTTTCAATAAACAGTGGGTCAGTATTATTACCATTATTATTATTACACTGCCCAAGTCTCTGGAGAAAAGGATCACATCCTCAGCAGACCAATGTAATATTATTATTACACTGCCCAAGTCTCTGGAGAAAAGGATCACATCCTCAGCAGACTCAAAAAGTCTCTGAGGACCTGTGGCCACATCTGGGTGCTGGGAGACTCCAAGGCCAAGCCTGGGCTAGAGCACCCTCCAGGAGTGTGAGACTTGCCTGCTGACAAGGAACAAATGCAAGACTCCTCAGACTTCACAGAGCTCCACCAGAAACTCCACTGTGTGGTAAGATCTCCAACTCAGAAGCAACAGAGACAGAACTGAGAGGAGTGAAACCTGGGAAAGGCCCTCAGGCCCTGTCCCCGGAGATGGCCCTGCTCCAGAGCATGTTGGGTGAGCCCTGTCTCCCAGGTGTCCCTTCCTTTGCTCAGTCATTCCCCAAGGTTTATAGATCACCTACGAGATGCTAAGCTCAGATGCTGGGGATAGATCAGTGAACATGATAGACCAGATCACCTTCCTCAAAAAAAGATAAACTAAATGAAAAGTCACAACAGTGTAGAAAATGCTGTAATGGGGGAAATAAGGGCACCTATCCTCTTTTATTAGGGTCAAAGAAGATCTCCTTTAGGTACAGCTCTTTCTTTAAAGCTGGGAGGAAATAGGAAAGGAGGAGAGAGATCCAAGTGTTTCAGAATATTTGTTAGTGAAAGCTTCCTACTTCATGGTTTCTAGTTCCTGTTTGGAGTAGAGAAGGTTTATCTGCTGAGGTAGTGAGGCTGAAGTTTGAGCAAAGTAGAGAAGGCTCTAAATAATTTTAAGTAAGATGGGAGAAAGTTGTCCTGACATCAGGTATGGAGTGGGGGCTTGATATGATCTAACTCCAGGAAGCCCCACTCCTGTTGTATTCTATGTCAGCAGAACTTTTTTGAGCACAACTCTACAGAGTGAATGATGCCTCCTGGACATGTATAATACTAAGAGCTCTGGGTGTGGGCACAAAGCTTTTGAAAAGTTTTCTAGAGAAATGTCTTATTTCCCCTAGCATTATGCAGTTTAATGAGCTTTCTGCCCCACCCCTCCACCTTTGGCTTTCCCACATGGGCATGAGCTGGCTAAAAAGGAAAACAAAATCACAACTTGAGTTCTAGAAGCAAAATGAGAGCGGGGGTTTCTTCCTAGGTTGTATCCTTATCTCATTTTTTCTGGACAAATCATTTAGTAGTCTCTTGGATTACAAATCTTGACTGCCTTGTTCCCTCTTTCTCTGGAAATAAGCAAAGATTTGGCAGTCCAGGATGACATGTTATGTAATCCCAAGTCTTTGGGATATAGTACTTGGAAAATTCAAGTTTTAAGAATCAAACAGAAAGATGGATGTATAATATTACTAAACATAAGAATAGAAATTAATCTTCTGAGAAAATAGGCTCTTCTTCTGGAGGCCTAGATATTTCTGTAGGACCTAAAGTGGTTTTGTTAGGGCCTCCAAAAAGTTCCAGGCTTCCAGGTTATTTTCTATGAGCTAGATGAGAGGAGATAAAAATTCTGTTATTCTCCCCATTGGAGGGAGATGGAGAGGACTCTGCAGGGCCACTACAAATCTTTGATGGGGAACCTTCTCAGAACTCTTTGGTGGACCAAATTTTTTGTGATCTCCTTACCTAATCTCCTACCTGCAAGAGGGTTTTCCCCAAGGAAGCTGGCAACTTTACTGTGGTGTCAGCCCCTAAATGTGTGAGAAGGCCAACTACGGAAGAAACTATAATTGGGCTTCTCTCATCTTTAAACAGTTTTTTGGATTCAAAGATCTTGAGGGGTAGGCCCTACCTCTGCTGTACTCAAAGTTGATTATGAGTTTCTAGCAAATGGTGAGGGAAGGAGAACTGGATCAGGGAAGGAGAACTCCAGGGAGGTATTGGGGATGTTTCTGGACCCAACAAGGATACCAAATTACTAGTATCCTAAGGCACATAGTATTTTCCAAGAGGAGACAATGAATTCTTAGGAGAATGTAATGAATGAAACACACCTACAGGCATCCAATCCTGAGAGAGATGCTCCAACTTCTTGCCCAAGTGTACCATTAATGCTTTTCTGAGTCACTTCTAGTCCAGGTTCCTTTGAGCTCCTTGATAACTAATTCCCTAAATAATCTTCTGGGTGGTACCCTACTCATCAGCAAGTGAAGTTATGATTTTCCCAGAAGAATTTACTTGATAGCCCGGTCTTGGTTGTTTTGGAAGGGATTCCTCCTTTTTTTTCCCCCTCCCAAATCTGGAAATCCCATCTATTTCTTTCTTTCTTTTTTTTTTTTTAAAGATTTTATTTATTTATTTGAGAGGGAGAATGAGAGAGAGAGAGAGAGAGCACATGAGAGGGGGGAGGGTCAGAGGGAGAAGCAGACTCCCCACTGCGCAGGGAGCCCAATGCGGGACTCAATCCTGGGACTCCAGGATCATGACCTGAGTCGAAGGCAGTCGCTTAACCAACTGAGCCACCAAGGCGTCCCAATCCCCTCTATTTCTGACCCTATCTCTGGGAGTGCTTGGACATCAGGACTGAAGAAAGGGAAGCTGCCAGCTTCCACATGCCTGGTTGCAGAAGCTTCCTAGAGATGGGAGGTCTCTCTTTTGAGCAGAGAGTATGAAGTTTTTGTTAGAAATCACAATATGTGAGGAAGAACAAATCCTTGGCAGAGATCTGCTGCCAGGAGAAAGTTGAAATGCACAGGCTTGACTAGTCAATGCCTGAAATTTCTGGGACAAAAGAGGCCAATCAACAGGAGTTATTTGGATATGAACTGTGTGGAGACAGTGTTCAGTAAAGTTGGGACTAAGTCATATTGAGTCAGAGTTAAAGTGAAATCTGGTGGAGCTGGAATAGAGTTCTTGCTGGGGAATGACCGGGAAATAAATACCCATAAGATATGTCAAGTTGGTTGAAACGGTGATTATCTTGAGATTGGTGGGATCAGGGCAGGATCTAGACACAAAGTAAGGTCTAGTTAGACAAAAAGATCCAGTATCTGAGTGTGCTCTGGGGAAGAAGGGAAAAGGCAAATAGTTTGGCATAAAAGATGGTTCATTAAGAATGTGGAATACTGTGGCAAAGGGGCTCTCCAGTGACAGAGAAGCCCAGAGGGTGAAAGGGCAAAAGTGGGGAAAAAGAAGTAGGGAGGATTCTCGGGTCACAGCTGGGAAAACCAGTGGTAGGGGTTAAAGAAGGTAAGTGAAAGTTAGAATGGTCAAGTAGCAAGGAAGGATCTAAGGACAAAGGTGGTGACAGCCATCAGAAAGTTTGGAAACAGTGAAAATGTGGGGGCAATGGTAGAGTGGCCTCTGGTAGCAGAGAGAAGACCACTGATAATAGTTAAAGGAATGATAAGGGAATGGACTCAATGTGATGGCAAGATACAATGAGAAAAAGGGAAACAGAAAGGATCAGAAACAAGATGGGGTCCAATGAGCGAAGATGAGCTTTTGAACTTTATTCCAAGGGCTCACAGAAACCTGGCATTTGGGCCTATGAAGAATCTGGTGAAAGACTGCAGGCAAAAAACTGGTTATCTAGAGCATCTGGTGAGATGGAAGAGAATAGAGGACCCCCAAGGAGTAGGTCACCTGCAGAAACTATACTGCACACCTCATATCTGGGATCTTGCTATAATAGTTAAAGAAGCTTTAATGGTCAGAAACCTTGCCCGTGGGGACTGCAGGAGGCAGGAGGTACAAACTGCAGCGAGGATCAGAATGGGACAGAAAGACCTGGCTAACCAGGAAGGGGTCGATTTCCCCACACACTTCACATTACAATACACCTGTCACTCACCCGGAGGTTTTAATATTCTCTTCTCAATGGGTTTCCTCAACTTATGTCAATCTTAGGCTGCACTTGGGCCCAGAATTACATGAACTATGTTAGAAAGAGATTAGGAAAGGGGCATCTGGCTGTCTTAGTTGATAGAACATGTGATCTCAGGGTTGTAAATTTGAGCCCCATGCTGGGTGTAGAGATTACATACATACATACATACATACATACATACATACATACATACGTATAAACATACATGAGAGATTAGGAAAGAAGGGGAAGACAAATATGTCTAAAGACAAATTAGCTCAAGGCCAACTTTAGCTTCTTTTCTGGCAAGTTCTCCAAACCAGGAAATGAGGAGAGTAGGTATATGTGGTGGAGGTAGGAGCGTGGATCTTATAGGATGCTGCAGAATAGGCTTTGGAGGAGACTGGAGATTAGACTCTGAGAGCCCCAGGAATTAGTGTTCAAATGGTGAATGATAATAAAAGTAAGGCTCACACACGTATAGTGTTTTATCATTTACAAAGTACTTTCACATACATTATTCAATGTGTTCCATTAAACAACCTGTGAGGAACCAGCCTTGGGTAAGTTATATAAATGTACAGTGTTAGGACTAGGAAATTTTGCTTCCAAAACTAACCAGTTATGGTCCCCCTATACCTCACTCCAACAACCACTTAGCAATCCCCATCGTCCAGCTCCATCATTCTTTGATTAGGAGGATACACTTGGTAGGGACTCTGAGAAAGGTGTCAGGTTCTAACTTCCTATGAGCCCCTCTTCTAAGGGATTTGTTTTCTGAGAGGCACTTGTTCTAGCATCTGCCATCCTCAGAGACTGAGGACCAGGGCACTTTCTGAAAAGAAGAGACTATGTTTAATCCTTGGGGAACTCAGGGTTGAATAAGTTGGAGCTTACTTTTTAATGCTTCACCTTCGGTCCTCTTAATGACTTTACAATGACACTAAAAGGCAAGAATAAAGGACTGGAGCCCAATTTTTGCACTCATTTCTCTAGGTTAACTACAGATATGGGGATTATTTGAGAATAAGATGACTTTCAACGTTAGAAATAATCGCACTCTCCATTCCTTCTATCAATCATTTCTAAAGTGGAGAAAAATATCTTCTATTTTGCCTTCTTTCAGAAACTCAGAGGATTTTCTGCATGTGATCCTCAGTTGAACTTTTAAGAAAATAATAGATTTTTTTTTTTAGATTTACATAGTAATTGTGCATAGTACATAGAATTCCATATACCCAGCCCATTCCCACTTACTACTCCCCCCACACAGTTTCCCATTATTAACATCTTGCATTAGTGTGGTGCCTTTTTATAGCTAATGAATCAATATTTATACATTCTTCTTAACTACAGCCCATAGTTTAAAATAAAATTCATTCTTCATACAGTTCTATGGGTTTTGACAAATGCATAAAGACACAGATCCATCATTATAATTTCATATGGAATAGTTCACTGCCCTAATAATCATCCAAGTTCCATGTGTTCATTCCTCTAATCTCTTCCTCTGAACCTCTGGCAATCATTGATCTTTTTACTGCTTCTGCAGTTTGCCTTTTCCAAAAGTGTCATGTAGTTGGAATCACACAATATGTAGCCATTTCAGACTGGCTCCTTTCACTTAACAATATGCATTTAAGGTTCTTCCATGACTTTTCTTGGCTTGGTTGCTCATTTCTTTTTACAGCTGAATACTATTCCATTACATGGATATACCACCATTTGGTCATCCATTCACTTATGGAAAGACATCTTGGTTGCTTCCAGTTTTGGGTGTTTATGAATAAGGCTGCTACAAACCTTTGTGTGTAAGTTTTTATGTGGACAAGTTTTCAACTCAGTTGGGTAAATCACTAGGAGTACAATTGCTAGATTGTTTGGTAGGGTTATGACTCAACTTTCTAAGAAACTGCGAATTGTCTTCCAAAGTGGTTGCATCATTTTGTATTCTCTGTTGCTTGGCAATCCTTTGAACGTTGGTATTGTCAATTTTTTGAATTTTGACCCTTGTAATAGGTATGTGGTGCTATCTCATTATGTCAAATTAGCAATTCCCTAAGGCCTGATGCTCAAAAGATTGAGCATCTTTTTGTGTGCTTATCTGTCATCTTTATATCTTCTTTGGTGAGGTGTCTGCTCTTTTGCCCATTTTTAAAATGGGTTGTTTGTTTACTTATTGTCAGGTTTTAAAAGTTCTTGGTTTATTTTGATACCCATCCTTTATCAGATATGTTTTTCAAATACTTTCTTTAAGTCCATGGTTTATCTTTTCATTTTCTTAACAGTGATCTTTTCAGAGCATAAGTTTTTAATTTTAATGAAGTCCAACTTACCAATTATTTTCTTCATGAATTATTTGCCTTTGGTATTCTATCTACAAAGTCACTGCCAAACCCAAGGTCACCTAGATATTCTAAGTTACTTTCTAGAAATTCTGTAGCTTTGCATTTTACATTTAAGTCTATGGCTTAATTTTGGAGTTAATTTTGTGAAAGATGCAAAGTCTGTGTCTAGATTCTTTTTTTTTTTTTGCATGTTGATATCCAGTTGTTCCAGCACCATTTGTTGAAAAGACTACCCTTTCTCCACTGAATTGCCTTTGCCCCTTTGTCAAAGATTAGTTGACTATATTTATGTGGGTCTATTTCTGAGCTCTGTTCTGTTCCAGTGGTCTATGAATTCATTGTCTATGAATACCCTCTGTATTCATTACTGTAGCTTTACTGTGAGTCTTAAAATCAGGTAGTATTAGTCTTCTGACTTTTTCTTCTTCAATATCATGTTGACTATTCTGGGTCATTTGCTTTTTCATATAAACTTTATTTTTTTAAAAGATTTATTTATTTATTTTGAGAGAGAGTGAGTTTGTGTGTGTTTGTGTGTGTGTGTGACTATTCTGTGTCATTTGCTTTTTCATATAAACTTTATTTTTTTTAAAGCCTTATTTATTTATTTTGAGAGAGAGAGAGAGAGAGTGTGTGTGTGTGTGTGTGTATGTGGTGGGGAGGAGCAGAGGGAGAGGGAGAGAATCTCAAGCACACTCCATGCTCATCTCTATCCCAGGATCCTGAGGTCATGACTTGAGCCAAAATCAAGAGTAGGACACTTAACCAGCTGAGCCACCCGGGCTCCCCTCATAAAAACTTTAAGATCAATTTGTTGATATACACAAAATAGCTTGCTGAGATTTTAGCTGGGATTACGTTGAATCTATAGATCAAGTTAGGAAGAAATGACATCTTAATAATATTGAGTTTTCCTACCCATGAACATATAATCTCTTTCCATTTGTTCAGACCTTCGATTTCTTTCATCAGAATTTTGTAGCTTTCCTAATATAAATTCTGTACGTATTTTATTAGATTTGTACTTAAGTATTTCATTTTTGGGGTGTGTGTGCTAAGAATCACCCAAATAAACTTGTGAGTGCAATTGCCACCTCACGGTCCTATCTTTTTCTCAATCTGTTCCAAAATCCTCAAACTCAGTCCCTACAAGTAGAGACGATGATGGGGTTTTAGAGATGTGCAGGAAATCAATGTGAGGTCCACCCAAGTCAGTAGGACAATCAGTTGGCAAAACAATCCTAGCAGGGCTTAAGTGGTTGGGACTCAAGATTTAAAACATCTCCATGTCAGTTTGGTGTGATGTTGCTCTGTGGTATATTATACTCTATATTTTTTATGGTTTTCTGTGTTTCAGTAGTAGCCTCACCAAGCAGTAGTGACAGCAATAGAGTGAACCCACATCACTGGAACCGACTTTTGAGGTACAACGTGTTAAGTTGCCCAGGGAAGGAGATCAGCCTGGATCCCCCACTAGGCAGGTGCTGAACACTGTAAGACCTCGAGGGGTTTGAATGGAAAATGAAGAGTACGTGCCTCTGGACCAAGGGTGGGTTTTAAAGATTTTTTTTTTAAAGATTTTATTTATTTATTTGAGAGAGAGAGAATGAGAGATAGAGAGCACGAGAGGGAAGAGGGTCAGAGGGAGAAGCAGACTCCCTGCTGAGGAGGGAGCCCGATGTGGGACTCGATCCCGGGACTCCAGGATCATGACCTGAGCTGAAGGCAGTCAGTTAACCAACTGAGCCACCTAGGCATCCCCCAAGGGTGGGTTTTAACTTGTATTCATCTAGACAAAATAGCTTGCTGAGATTTTAACTGGGATTATGTTGAATCTATAGATCAAGTTAGGAAGAAATGACATCTTAATAATATTGACTTTTCTTACCCATGAACATGCAATCTCTTTCCATTTGTTCAGATCTTCGATTTCTTTCATCAGAATGTTGCAGCTTTCCTAATATATGCCCCCTCCTTCAATATGTCCCCCAAAGACACTATTTACATAAAACTGATTTAGTGTGTAATGTAGTCTTTACTAAGCATACTGTAAGGATGACAAAGAGCAAGAGAGACATAGAGCACAAAATTAGGCAACAATTCCAAGCCCCCCCTTCAGCTATTCTTTTTCTCATGCACTCTCTTTTAAGGATCTCATCCTACTGGTCCTTCTCTTCTTTCTCTCTCACTCAGGTTACTACCCTCCTGCCAATGTTTAAACATCCTGTCCTTTAATAATAAACAACTTTTCAAATATTTCACATCAACCTACATATCCATCCTGATTTGTGGAGTGGCAAAGATGCCCTCTTTTTAACACAATCCAAGCTTTTAAGAGGGCAGTTTAAATGATATATATCAATATCTTTTATTAGTTTTGAATAATGTCTATGGATACTTCCTCTGTGAAAGGTTTCTTGATAGCTCCCATTTACTTTCTAACATTTCCCCCAAATCTCTAGTGGCCCATAAGTATTTTTTTCCTTCTAAGATCATATATTTTACGGAATTCTAATTTTTCTCATAAAAATAAGTCCAATCAAAAACGCTTATATTAAAAAATATATTCTCATGAAATTAAATTCATATGTGATAGAGATAAATGTGCCATGTAGCCAGGCTACCTTTAAAAAAAAGATATAAAGAGATATAATTTGTACATAGTAAAGTTCACCTTATGAATTTTTACCATTCATCCCACCACTTGAATTTTGACAAATACACGCAGTCATATAAACAACACTCAATATATATATAATAATTGATCACCCCAAAAGTTCCTTCAGTCCTTTGGTATCACACCCCTTCCCTGCAGCCCAGGTTATGGCAAATACTGATGTTTCCATTTGATCCCATTAGAATGTTATCTAAACAGAATCATATTGTATGTAACATTTGAGTCTGGCTTCTTTAACAATGGTTTTGAGATTTAGTCACATTTTTATAAGTATCAGTAGTTAATGACATTTTATTGCTGAATTGTATGCCACTATATGGATGTACCACAACTGGTTTATGCCTTCACAAGCTGATGGTCATTTAAGGTGAAGCCGATAAAGGGACTTAAGTAGAAGTAAGGTTTCTGCACTTCTCTTAAAGTGGTGAAAAAAAATTTTTTCTTAAGTGGTGAAATCTTAACACCAGTAGCCTGTGACAAGTTACATATGGATATGGTAATGCCTAGAGCAACCAATAAGAAAACTATACAAAATGATTTACTGAAAAATATAAATTAAAATAGAACTCTAAAAAAAATTTTAAGCAATCCACAAGAAGGCAAGAAAAAGAAAAACACAAGACCAAAAAAGAAACAAGGAGAAAACAAAATGCCAGACTTAAGTCCTAATGTATCACTAATGACTTTAAATTTACATGGTCTAGGGGTGCCTGAGTGGCTCAGTTGGTGAAGTACCCAATGCTTGATTTCAGCTCAGGTCATGATCTCAGTGGTCAGGCTCCATGCTAGGGATAGAACCTGCTTAAGATCACTCTCTCCCTCTCACTCTTCCCTCCCCCCTCTCTAAAATAAATAAAATAAAATAAAATAAAAAGAATGATCTCAAATCAATGATCTAAGCTCCCACCTCAACAACCTCAAGAACAGCAAAATAAACCTAAAGCAAGCAGAAGGAAGAAAATAGTGAAGAGCAGTAATCTTTGTAATTGAACATATCAACACAACAGAGAAAAAAAATCAATAAAACAAAGATCTGATTCGTTGAAAAAGATAAATAAAATTTATAAGCCTCTAGCAAGATTGACAAGACAAGGAGAAGACATACATCATCGACCAGGAATGAAACATTATATCACAATAGAACCTACAGCCCTTAAAAGGATAATCAGGGAATACTGTAAACAGATTTACACTCATAAATTCAACAACTATGAAGAAATGAACTAATTCCCCCAAACTGTAAACTTCCAAAAGTTAGCCAAGATGAAATAGATAACCAGAAGAGTCCATAGCTGTTTTAGGTAGAATGCTCTGGCAGTAGTGAGAAGAAAGAATTTAAGAGAGGAAAATCTACAGTAAAATCGGTTAGGCAACTACTGCAGTTTGAGAACTGATGAGGGTTTGAACAATCGTGGTATAATAAGAAATGAGAGCAGAGACAGATTTGGGAAATATTAAGAAGATAAAGTCAGCAAATCTTGGTGACTGATTACACATGGAAATTATGAAGGGAGAGGAATATATATGGGATTGTTCATATGTTTCTTGCTTGGACCAATGGGTAGCTACTAATTGACTCTACTACAAAAGTAAGAGCAAATTGGTAGCAGAAGAGAATGGGCTGAGTTTTGAAAATACTAAGTTTGGGGTTCCTGTGGCAAATTGAATTTGAGGATATTTAGCAATCAATTTGCTTTTGAGGAGATTGAAGCTCAGAGAAGACAACATAAGCTACACAAATGGATTACTGGCTATTGTGGTATATTTTTGGTCTTCGTCCCTTATTCTTGGCACAGAACTCCTAAAACCCTTCTAATTTCTTGAGTGACAAGTGATAGGAGCATCTTTTCTTATGGTATTTGTTCTTAGTCCGTTCCTAATACAAAAGCTTCTAAGACCCTTGCAATCTCTGGAGTGCTGACTATCTTTTTTCATGCTGATGAGAGGACAGGTGGTTGGGGGCTTCCTAGATAACTTCAGAATGGGAGCTGGTTACCACAAAGACCATGGCATGATTAAAGGGTTGGAATTTTGTGCACATTCCCCTACCCCAACCCATGTCTGGGGAAAAGAGAGGGGCTAGGGATTGAATTCAATCACCAATAGTTAGTAATTTATTCAATCATGCTTATACAATGAAACCTCCATAAAAACCCTAAATGATGGGGTTCAGAGAGCTTCCTGGTTGGTGAACACACAGATGCTATGAGAGCAGTGCACCCAGAAAGGACACGGAAGCACCACGATCCTTCCTCACACCTTGCCCTATGCATGTCTTCCATTTGGCTATTCCTGAGTTGTATCCTTTATAAAAACCAGTGATAGTGAGTAAACTGTTTTCCTGAGTCCTGTGAACTATTCTAGCAAATGATCAAATCTGAGGAGGGGGCTGTGGAAACCCCCAATTTATAGTTGGTAGGTCGGAAGTACTAGACCCCAGGACTTATGACTGACATCTAAATTGGGGCAATTTTGTGGAACTGAGCCTTATCGTGTGGGGACTGCCAGTAACTCTGGGTAGTTAGTGTGAGAACTAAACTGAATTGAAATATTGGATATCCATTTGATGTCTGGTGAGGTGGAGAATTGATTGTTGGTGTGGAAAACCCTACACTTTTGTTGTCAGAAGTGTGGGAATAAGAAATGGATCATATTATTACTCATTGCAAAAAATTCTAGAGACAGATCAGTGGCTAAAATGCAAAACCTTGGGTAAGACATAATCTGAAAGCCAGAAAAAGCTTTATGCTTTTTGGAATAAAACATTTTATAAATATATATATTATACACAAAGATTTAAAGCAAATATTATATCAAAAAATTGGAAACCACAAGAATGTCAATGAGAAAGAATGGTTAAGTTGGTATAGTATAACCACTTACTAGAGTAGTACACTAATACATATTTTTAATACATTTAATACATTGTTTTAATATTAGCAAGGTGGGAAGTTGTGGTTTCTTTTTTTTACTTTTCAAAATCTTCCAAATTCTGTATATATTACTTGAATAAAAGGGAGACTCAGGTAAAAAAACAAAAAAAACAAAAAAACCTTCCTTCTGATAAGAGCAGAAGGAGGAAAACATTTACCCTTATGCCAGAAGATGGACCTAAAGCCTGCATAGTTTCCATAGGGATCAAATATGTGCTGGTTGCTACAGTCTTTAAGGGTCATATGACTGCCTGTGTATCTCACAGATAGCTAATATCAAACTCAATGATAAGCACCAGAGAAATCTTGAAAAAGTAGTTTTACCAGTAGAAATTCAAAGAAATTTGAAGAAACTTTTCTAATCTGAAACTCTCTACATGCCCCCTTCCCTTTGATTGCTCAGTATATAATCAGCAACCTCCCACAACAATAAGTGCACCTTTTTCTGCTCACGGGTCCTGCCCTTTTGCTACTGAAATAAACTTACTAAGCTGCACCATAAAACGTCTCACTTTCTTGCGCTCGATGACTCAACGTCATTTGGATAGGGACAGCGACGAAGAGAATCCAAGAGCTTAGGTGAGGCTTGGTTTAAGTCTTTTTTAACCCCAGTCTTTGTTTCTTACCTGTTTTGTTTTGTTTTTAATGTCCTGAATAGTACAACCCTTTGGAATGTGCCGTGTCTGAGTGCTCAGGAGAGAACCTCTTGCCTGTGGCTGCATTATAGGGAGAGACAAAATGCTGCCGCCTGGCTGGACACTACTACCTTGGCCCTTACAGTGTTGGGCTCAGAAATCAGGCTTTCCTGTTTTACCTGTTCTTTTAATACTTGTATTCTTCTCAGGCACAGGATGACCATACTTGTCATTAGGATGGTCACCGATCTTAAGGTTTCCTCCTAAATAACCTGGTGTGATCCTCCGATAAGCATGAAATCAAAGCTACAGCAAACCCATGCTTCCCGAAAGGGACTGGTTGGAGCTGTTACCCAGTTGGGGCACTCACCCAACAGGGGACTGGCTCCCTTGGAACTGGATCATGGATAAAGCTCATGAGAAAGTTGCCCGGATTAGATGTGAATTCTATACTTTCATTTTTCCATGTCTTTCATTTGTCCTTATCCATGACCTATTTGATGGTCTCAGTCTTTCTCAGATTAAAGGTGCTTCTAACTTGGGGGGGGCTGTCTGGGTGGCTAATTGGTTAAGTGCTTGACTCTCAATTTCAGCTGGTCATGATCTCAGGGTCATGAGATCAGGCTTCATGCTTGGCACGTGGAACCTGCTTAAAATTCTCTCTCTCCCTCTCCCTTTGCCCCTCCCCCCTCTTAAAAATAAGTACTTCTAACTTAGATATATGATGCTTAATATGATATAAAATAGTTGCCCCTTCTCAACAAAGGCCAGGACCTTTACCCCATCCATTAATACTAGATCTAGAGGCTTACAAAGGGTATTATTTTTGGTTGCCAAATACATTGACTCCCTCAAATTGCAAGAGGCAGCCTCAACTTAGAGGCATTTCAGTCCATCCACCAGCACCTACTATAGCCTAGGATGGAGTAGGAAGTCAAGGGAGGTTGACATCCCTTCTCAAGTAGTACAAAGGTGTCAGAGTGGTCAAGAAGAGGGATGCCTCCTGCCCCTCTGAACCCCAGGAACCTTGGGCAATACTCCTGATGGGATGCACTTTGGAAGCAGAGGGGGATTTTGGTAATGTACTCGTAATGTACTTTCTTCTTTTTATAGGATTTAACTATGGGATCAACATCCTCAATCCCAAAGGATTCCCCCTCAGCCTGTTTCCCAACATAATGGAGTCAATTTGGACAACAGGATTTAAAGAAGAAGCACCTCATCTTTTTCTATAATAATGCCTGGCCTCAATATTCCTTGGAGAATGATGAAAAATGGCCCATTAACTGATACTTAAATTCTTAAACTTCAATACTATTTATCAGTTAGATCTTTTTTGTAGGCATCAGGGAAAATGGACCAAAGTGCCCTACATCCAGGCCTTCATGGCATTCAGTTGGGATCCTAATCTAAGAGAGACTTGTAGGATGTGTCTGGCAAGATTCCAGGCCTCTCACCTTTATTTCAAATGATGAAAATCCAGCCTTATTTCAGGAGTGCTTTAATAGAAGCAATTTGTAAATACACAAATTTAGACCTAACCAGCCCAGAAGGGATGGCTATTCTAAATATGCAATTTATGAGCCAGTCTGCAGACATTCTCTATAAACTGGCAAAGATGGCCCTAGACCCCCAAACTCCAACTCAGAATGGTTTGCAGTGCTTGATTTAAAGGATACCTTCTTTTGTATCCCCTTAAGCAAAGTGGCCCAGCCTCTATTCACCTTTGAACGGACTCCATTAGGAGAACACCAAGCATGCCAGCTCGCGTGGACAGTCCTACCACAGGGATTCAGGGAAAGTCCCCATTTGTTTGGCCATGCACTCAGTAGAGAACTTAAAGATCTTACACTGCCTCAGGAAACACCAGTACAATATGTTGAGGACACTTTAATATGTAGCCCCATGAAAGCAAGCCTCAAGACTATAATTCTACTATTGTGCTAAACTTCCGTGGAGAGAGAGGATATCAAGTATCCAAGTTTTAAACAGAGGGTACGATACTTAGGAAAATGAATTATCTCCTGGACATCATTCCCTGTCAATTGAGAGAAAAAGAGCTATAATAGAATCCGGACCTCCCACCACAAAAGAATCCCAACTCTGAAACTTTTTTTAGGAATGACTGGGTTTTGCTGGATCCTAGGGTTTAGAATCTTAGCCAAACCTCTATATGAGACCACTAGAGGACCTGATGAAGAACCTCTTAAATGGGACAAAAAACAACCAGAGGCTTTCAACAACTAAAAACTAAGCTAAACTCTGCCCAGCTCTGACTGTCAAATTTAGAAAAGCCATTTACTCTATTCATTGCTGAAAAACAGGGTCAAGCCCTAGGAGTACTAACAAAAAAAAAAACTAGGGCATAAATTGAGACCTGTAGGATATTTTTCCAAAGCCATTGATTGACAAGGTAGCCTAAGGATGGCCAGCATGCCTCCAGGGAGTAGCAGCTATTGTAATACTGGTAGAAGCAGCATCTAAAATTTCAATGGGATAGCCATTGGCATTGATGATTCTCATCAGGTTCAAGGAGTTTTGGAAACTAAAGGACATCAGTGGATGACAGGGGGACGACTGACTAAATATCAGTCTATATTCCTATACTCCCCCAATGCTGTTCTCAAAACCGGTCAAACCCTAAACCTGGCAACCCCCATGCCTGGACCAGACCATGCCACTACTGTGTCTATACATGATTGTAAAGAGATAATAGAACTAGTCTATTCCAGCCGTCCAGATCGGAAAGATCAAGCTATAGATAATGCTGATGATAGCTGCTTTATGGATGGTAATAGTTTTACAGAGGGAAGACAAAGCGAGGCTGGCTACACAATTGTTAGTTTAACAAAAACCATCAAGGCCAACCTACTACCAATCAATACTTCAGCTCAAAAGGTAGAACTGATAGCTCTCACTTGTGCTCTTCAGTTAGCTAACGGCCAACGAGTTAATATACATATGGATACAGATTATGCCTTCCTTGTACTTCATGTCCATAATGCCATCTGGAAGGAAAGGGGATTATTAACCAAATGCCCCTATTAGATATGGACCTGAAATTATAACTCTACTAGAGGCAGTTCACCTCCCTGAAGAAGTTGCTGTAGTACATCTTAGAGTACATCAAAAGGGAGAGAATTTAGAATCTAAAGGAAATAACAGCCAACTGGGCAGCCAAACTGGCAGCTTGACCTAAACTAGCTGAGTCTTATACTAGTCTCTAATCCCTTAAGCACTGTTGTTCCCACTTTATAGAGGTGGACGACAAAGCACTTGGCAGAAGGATAACTAAATCTGCTGAGGGATGGTATAAGAATGAAAAAGGAAAAAGCTTTGTCTCTAAGGAAAAACAATGGAAATTAGCAACAGGCCTGTACCAGGCTACTCAGATGGGAAGAGAAGCTTTATGGAATTTCATCAAACCACTGTTTGATGGAATAGAATTAAGAGCTGTCTCACAAAGGCGTGCAAATCCTGTGCAGTAAGGGCTAAGGTTAATCCAGAAGGTGTACTATGACTACCCCCTCTTTTCACACCTATCCAAAGTCATGCAACATAACCCAGGGAAGACTGATAAAGTGATTTCACACAAATGCCACCTTGTAAGAGATATAAATAGTTATTAGTCTATATAGATACCTTTACTGGATAGGTAGAGGCCTGTCCATGTAAGATAGAAAAGGCTACTCAAGTAACAAAGACTTTATTAAGGAATATCATTCCTTGGTTTGGGCTCCATGGATCTCTTCAAAGTGACAACGGCCCATCCTTTAAAGCCTAAATAACTCAAAAGGTAGCCCACACGTTTAAACTTAAAATTAAATATTTTTTTACATACATCCTGGCATCCTCAATCATTAGGCAAAGTTGAAAGGGCTTACTTACCATAATTTAAAAAGACACCTCACCCTAAGATGAGCATAGAAACACAAGAAAAATGGGTAACTCTTTTATCAATAGGTCTTTTAAGAATAAGAACTACCTCATGGGAAAGATTAGGGTTAAGCCCTTTTAAATTAATATATGGTAGAACTTTCCTTACCACTAATTTATCCTTGGACCCCGATTATAATAATCTGCTACACTTTTCATTAGAAGCTGGATTAATCCATAAAACTCTTAACGAATATGCTAGTAAGGTACTGCCAAAACCAGACCCTAATGGAGATCAAAATTTACTTTGCAAACAAACTCCAGATAACTGGTTTATTTAAATGATTGGAAGACAAACAACTCAGGAGAACTAATTCGAAAATGGAAGGACCTTACAGGGCCATATTAAGCACTCCCACTGTAGTGAAACTAAAAGGTCATTCAACACGGACTCCTATTTCTAGAATGAAACTTATAACCCCTTCAACACAGGACGACAATGAACTGGATGATGTGCCCTCATATTCCTGGGAACTGATGGAAGAGCTCAAATTCCTCTTCAAACAACAGGAAAAAAAAATGAGGGTTTTTCTTTTACTTGCCATCTACCCACCATATCTAAATGGTAACTCTCTTTTACAACGGGCACAGAGTGGCCCTTCATAAACACACAAGGAATTCCTCAGAGGACTCTCAAAATAGCAATAGATTATTAAACACTGAAATAAATGTGTAAAACAGTTCTACACAATAGAACGGCATTAGATGGTTTGACAGCTGCATAAGAAGTAACATGTGCCATGGGCGCCTGGGTGGCTCAGTCGTTAAGCATCTGCCTTCGGCTCAAGTCATGATCCCAGGGTCCTGGGACCGAGTCCTGCACCGGGCTTCCTGCTCTGCGGGAAGCCTGCTTCTCCCTCTCCCATTCCCCCTGCTTGTGTTCCTGCTCTCACTATCTCTCTCTCTGTCCAATAAATAAATAAAATCTTAAAAAAATAAAATAAAATAATGGCACATGTTACTTCTTATTTTTTATTTTTTTTAAAGATTTTATTTATTTATTGGACAGAGAGACACACAGCGAGAGAGGGAACACAAGCAGGGGGAGTGGAAGAGGGAGAAGCAGGCCTCCCATGGAGCAGGGAGCCCAATGTAGGGCTCCATCCCAGGACCCTGGGATCATGACCTAAGCCGAAGGCAGACGCTTAATGACTGAGCCACCCGGGTGCCCCAGCAAGTGCCATTATTTAAAACAGAATACTGTGTCTACGGTCCAGATCATGACAAAAAATGTAACAGGATTACTTACTGATATGAATAATCAAATCGGTGCTTTTAAAGACTCTACATTGTCCCTTAACGATTGGTTAAATTCTTGGAGGACTACGGCCTACCTTAAAGGGTCTTGTTATCACACTTCTTATTTTTATTATAATATTAATCCTAATGCGTTGTCTCTTCCGCTTTGTTTTCTCGTATTGTTGAGGTACACATAAACAGTTCCTGGCTCCTTTGTCGAGAGATGATCCTTACTACACGAAAACAGTCCTTCCTTGATGTCCACTCTGTATTCTGCAGCAGTGGCCTTCCGTAAATATTATTTGTAGGGACAGACAGTGACCAATTTCGGTCCACAGGCAGGAACTTCTCTACAACTTCCTGTCAACTTGAAGAAGTTACAGAAGATGAGCCCTTCACCCTTTAACAACCTTAAAGATTTAAGGACCGAAGTTTGGTCAGGGATAAAATGATGAGAGAAAGAAGCAGGAAAACGTCTACCCTTAGCCCAGAAGAGGGACCTAAAGCCTGCAGAGTTTCCATACGGATCAAACTGTGCTGGTTGCTACAGTCTTTAAGGGTCTCATGCCTGCCTGTATATCCCACCAATAGTTAATATTGAGCTCAATAATAAGCACCAGAGAAATCTCGCCAAAGTAGTTTTGCCAGTAGAAATTCAAAGAAATTGTAAGAAACTTTAGTAATCTGATACTCCCTGCATGCCCCCTTCCCTTCGATTACTAAGTGTATAACCACCTCACACAGCAAAAAAAGTTCAGCTCTTTCTGCCCACGGGCCCTGCCCCCCATGCTATTTAAATAAACTTACTAAGTTGCACCTTAAATGGCTCAAGAAATTCTTTGACATCACTTCTACCTCTAGTGAAGAAAAATTTGGCAACGGTTCCTATCTCGCACGGTACCTGACCATAGTAGGCTCTCAATAAATCAAGAATGTATCGATATATGAGTTTGCAAAGGCAAGTTGCCTTAGATTTTTTTTCAACCCTAACGCAAAGGCCTGCAGCCCAGACCCCAGGGCACTGGGGCGCTCCGGGGACTCACTGGGCAGAGTCACTCTAAGGCTATGTGCCAACTGCAGTAGGGCCCCAAGCCCGACCTTTTAACTCCACTGGTGTAAAAGCCCTTTTCTTGTTCAAGCCACTCCTCACAATATCCCTATCAGGTCGGTATCCCTATGTCCCATTAGAGCTGCGATCTGGGACAGCTCAGTGACTTATCCCAGGCCTGGCAGCCAGTGTCCCGTAGTGTCCCGTGTGGCCGCAACAAACAGAAGTTGTGAGAGCGGTGATGCTGAAGAGCTCCGTTGACTGCCAACAGAGAAGGTGGTTCCGATCTCCTGCAGGCCCAGGTTCAGGTATGGCCTCCAAGACCTTCCTTTGCTGCAACCAGACCTGGGCTGGAGAAACCGCGGCCTAAGGCAGAGAGGGGCCTCAGAGGTCTCAATGGCACAAACCCCCACATGTCTGGCTGAAAAAATGGCACTAAAGGCCGAAGGGTCCCTCAAGGGATCTCCAAACCCCCTCAGTGAGTGTAAATCAAGACTTTTTATTTCATAGAGGTAAAGCAGACAACCCCTCATGGCTCTGGGTGGGGGGAAGCAGGCAAAGGCCATTCAGAGCCTGAGGAGGGCTTGGCTCAGACCCCGCCCCTCGACATGGCCCTGCTCCAGAGCACTGGAGACTAGAACCCCAGCCTAGCCCACACATGCTTCATATTAGCCCATTCATTTCCCTGGAGTGGCGGCGGGGGGGGTGGGTGTAGGGTGGGTGTGTGAGTGAATGCTAGAGGCCAAGCAACAGGCGCTAGAGATAGACCTCTATAATGAAGGCATAGGCACAATCCCTGTCCCGAGGGGGGAAGGTAATTAAGCCAAAAGTTATAACAGAATGAAAACTGCTGTGATGAGGGAAGTAAAGGTGTATATCCCAGTTTAGGAGGGTAAAGGAAAGAACCATTTAAATAAGGAGAAAAAATAAAGTAGTTCCCTTAAGGACTTCTAGTTTCCCTTTGAAACAGTCCTAGTACCTCTGTGAGGTGGTGGGGGACAGAAGTTTGAGGAAAATGGAGAAGGTTTGAGATAGTTTTGAGAGGGATGTGCCAGTGTTGGCTGAGGACACAATGATGTAAGTGCCACAGTGTTAAGTGTAAGCAAGGGCCACATAGGCACTCAGTAAAGAACACATGGCTTTAATGAATGAATGAATGAGTAAGTTTCAGGTGGTATTGAAGATGTCCATTGGTTGTAGACCATGAATTTACAGTGGTACTGATATACTTATGTGAATGATCTTACTAGAGGGTAGCCTGGAAAAGGCAGAGAGTTTGGATTTTGCTAGGCAAGAAAAGATAGAAGAATGGGTAGGGGTGGAGGGCTGTTTTGGATGCTGGTTAAGTGATGGGTCCTAAAATCTATGGTGTAGAGAAGACAAGAGGTTGCTGATAGAGAAAGTGGAAGGATGGACAGGAGTTACTGACAAGGTTGAAGACTGGCATGTGGTCATAAACTAGAAGGAAGGACTAAAGGTTGAGTTAGGAGGGTGAGATAGAAACTGCATTATTTCAGCAGGCAGAGCTGTTCCTGGTAAGTAAGGCCTAGGTTGTGGTCATAACGCTATTGGAATATAGGCAAAGAACTCTGAGATCGAAATTCTAGATCTGGGAAATGCGGTGCCAACTTATTGGATGGTCCATCACAGGGATGTCTAGATCTCCCAGATAGCTTCCTCCTCTTTCAGATCCCTGCCCTGAATCCCATGCTGCCCCTCCTCCCATCTCCCATGGTGTCTAGAAGTACCTGCATTTGGACTTGACAGCAAGCTTCATAGCTCAAAGAGGCAGTCTTGGGGCTGTGAGCCCAAAGTCAGGAGCTGGACCATGAGAGAGGGCTGTAGTAGACATCTGTTTGTATTTGTTTTATTTTGTCACCTGTCATTCTGTGAATCGTACCTCAATTGCCCTCTAGAGAAACTAACTCCAGTTTTTAGTGTCAGTCCATGTGCAGGTGTAATTGTCTTCCCCCACACCTCTACTCAGGCTTGCCCCAAAAGAGGATTTCGCTCAACTGGCTCAGCTGGCCACAGTGACTTTTTGAGGGAGAGGCAAAGAAACAATCCACCTGGAGGTGTTGTGATACAGGCACCCCATTTTCTAAACTTGACTGTGGGAGGATGTAGCTCTTAACTTGCCAATGGTCATCCAGTCACCACCTAAAGCCTAAGAATGAAGCTAGCACAGAAGAAGGAGAGCCAAAATATGGAAATAAAATAAATTCTGATGACATCCATTGAGACCCTGCACCAGCACTGCTGCCTGATACTAACCCTGCTCCCAGACAGTTCAGCGACATGATTGTTCACTATACAAGAAAGTTCTCTATCATTGGCTCCATCTTCTGGGCTACCCCAATAAATAAGTATTAACCTGAACCTGTCAGTGCCTCACTTTGTCTTCTTGTTAAAGATACAGAGAGTACCAACGTCAGAGAGTGATGAAAATTAAACAGGTTCATAAGTGTAAAATCATAAATTTGTTATACAACACCAAGGTATAAGTGAAATCTTATTAATTTTTCCAAATTAAATTGAATCTGGCTCTTAGCCACTAGAGTAAGAAGAAACCCATTTGGGTATCATGGCAGCTCACCTTCCTATTCAGTGGGAGTGGGTGGGTGGGTGGGAATATACTAAAAAATACTGAGAAAAGGGCCTCTGATGTTCAGTCCATTATGGCTATCATTAGGATGCTCATTGTCCAACCCTACACGGTCCATTTGAAAGCAGGGGGTTCCATACCCAGGCCAGAGATCAATTTTAATGCCTGTCTTTGAATGTAGTTCACACTTCAGTAACAAATGAGTGACCTGAGTTGAGCAACCAAATAGCCAAAATTAGCATAGAGATATTCACACACATGTGCCACTCACAAAGCTGTTTGTACCATCTCTCTGGAGTAACCTGTGAGCAAACTATTGAACATGAGATACTTTTAACTGGGGCATAGAGGTGAACCAGGGTGACAGCATCTTCCCTGACAACCCCCCAACCTGGATCATGGAGCTAAAAGTTCAGCCCCCTATTGTTCTGAAGTATGAATAAATGTAGTAGAAGGGGAAGATGGTAGACTCCAGGGCATTTTCACTGAAGTCAAGGTAAGAGGTGGAGAGCAGCGCTCATATCGTCAGCCTTCATTAGGAAAGTTATAGGCAGGTGGCAGCAATTCTTCACCAAGAGATCCAGAGACACAGATTTCTTCCTTTGCTTCAGAATTCAGAACCTAACCATCCCCAAACTTCGTTTTCACATTTTGCTATGTGAAGCTAATTATCCCTTGTCTTTTGTGGTGACTGAGTGAGGACTATTCTTGTGTAACTCTCCTTTTCTCCCTCCACAAGCTGTGTAGAATTCAAGTTAGTGAGGGAAGCAGAAGAAAGACTGGTAGACCCAAGTTATAAGGTGGAGTCTTTATTGGTTTTTCTCAGTTTGACAAGCCCTGGATGTTTTTAAAAGTAATTTTAACTTTTTTTTATAGTGACAGTATGATATAGACAAGACAGTGTTTTAAAAATCTGTCCCCTGAACAGGCACAAAAGAAAGAAACTGGCATGAAGGTGGTTATGCCCTGTCACTGTCAACCTCCTTCCATGACCTTGGTCACCTTGTAGAAGTCAAAGCAAGCACTCAGTAAGAGCTGAAGCCTACACTTTTCTTTTTCTAAGCCTAGACTTCTGGGGTGCCTGAAACCTATTCTTCAAACCCAGTGCCGACAGAAGTAACTCTTCTATTAGAATAAACCAACACGTTTTGAAATAATAAATATTCTTGAATATGAAAAACAAAGATCATCCCCTTCAGAGGAGGTAGGGCATGGAAACTATAAAATTTTTTCTATCTAGATTGAACTTTTTGAGTGAGAGAAGTTTTTCTCTTAGGAGGGGCTGGAGAAACATTTTCTGACTAAATGAGTCATCTGCAAAGATGGAGCCAAGTGAGTGGTTGAAGGTGGTCTAAACCACCTGACATCCTTGTGTTGGAAGGCCTGGCTGGGAGAGAGGCTCCCTGGGAGGACATAAGATCAATATACAAAAACCACTTGTACTTTTGTATGCTAGCAATGAAAGCATCGAAAACCTAAATTTTTAAAAAGGTACTGCTTACAATAGAATAAAAACCCATAAAATGTTTAGAGGTAAATCTAATACAATATATATAAGATTTACATCCTTAAAACAATGCAAATTTATTTTCTCACAGTTTCCTTGGGGAAGGAGTCTGGGTATGAATTAGCTGGATCCTCTGTTCAGGGTCTGACCAGACTGAAATCAAGGTGGTGGCCAGGGCAATGGTCCTCCTCTGGAACTTGGGATCCTCTTCCAAGCTTATATAGGTTGTTCGCAGAATTTAGTTCATTGCAGTTGTAGGACAGAGGTTCCTGCTTTCTTTCTTTTCTTTTTTTTTTTAAATTAATTTATTTGTTTGTCAGAGAGAAAGAGAGAGAGCACAAGCAGGGGGAGCGGCAGGCAGAGGGAGAAGCAGACTCCCCACTGAGCAGGGACCCTGATGCGGGACTCAATCCCAGGACCCTGGGACCATGACCTGAGCCAAAGGCAGACGCTTAACCGACTGAGCCACCCCGGTGTCCCATGGTTCCTGCTCTCTTGATGGCTGTCAACAGCAGCTATTCTCAGCTCCTAGAGGCCACATGCTATTCCTGCAACATGGAAGTTTGCTCTTCCAAGGCCCACAAGTGAAATCTTATTCATGCTTTGACTCTCTTTTTTTAAGGTCTTCCATCTGATTAAGTCAGGCCAACCCATATTCTCCCTTTTGATTAACTCAAAATCCACTGCTTTGGGTCTTTAGTTATATCTACAAAATCCCTTTTTAATGTAATGTGAGATTATAGGAGTGAAATCTATCATATTCACAGTCCTGCCTATGCTCAAGGGAAGGGGATTGATTACACAGGATGTGCCTACCAAAGTGGTGGAGGGAGGTTCTTAAGAACTATTTTAGAAGTCTTCCTATCATTATGTTTATTGGAAGACTCAATATTTTTGAGGTGTTCATTTCCCCCAAGTTAATTTACAGATTCGATGCAATCCCAATTAAAATTCTTAGAATCTCTTTTATAGAAATTGAAAAGCTGGTTTTAAAATATATACATAAAATGAGCACTGACATATAGAATTGTTGAATCACTAAATTATACACCTGAAACTAATATAACACTATATGTTAATTATACTAGAATTAAAATAAAAAAATTGCCTCTAAAATAAAATAATACACATAAATCCATTTGGCCTAGTATAGGCAAAGCAATTTTAATAAAGAAGAATGAGTCAGGAAAACTTAAACTATTCTAATAGCTACAGTAATCAAGTCTGTTTGGTACTGGAAACAATGATAGAAATAGAGATAGTGGAACAAATTAGAGAAGTAGATCCATTTATACACAGATAGGTTTCTTATATCAAATTTGCCAGTATGACACCTGGGTAGCTCAGTTGGTTAAGGGTCTGCCTTCGGCTCAGGTCATGATCCTGGGATCCTGGGATCGAGTCCTGCATTGGGATCCTTGCTCAGCGGGGAACCTGCTTCTTCCTTTAACTGCTGCTTCCCCTGCTTGTGTTCAGTCTCTCTCTCTGACAAAAAAATAAATAAAATCTTAAAAAAAATTTCTTTTTGCCAGTACTATTCAATGGAAAAGGAAATTCTTCCCCAAAAATGGTACTGAATTTATAAGGAAAAAAAAATGTCCCTTGAATTCTACTTCATACTGTATGAAAAGTTAACTTGGAAAACATCATAGACTGAAATGGTTTTTTTATTTATTTTTTAAGATTTATTTATTTATTTTAGAGAGCAGGGGTGGGGAGAAAGAGAGAGTGAGTGCAAGGGGAGGGGCAGGAGAGGGAGAGAGAGAATCTCAAGCAAGGCTCTATGCCCAGCAAAAGCCCAGTGTGGGGCTCAATCTCACAACCCTGAGATCACGATCTGAGCTGAATTCAAGAGCCTGACGCTCAACTGACTGAGCCACCCAGGTGCCCCACAGACTTAGATGCTAAAGCAAAAAATGTCAAAGTTCTAGGAAAAAAAACATAGGATAAATTCTCTGTGACCTGGGATTTCTTAGGATACACAAAAAGATACAAAAAACACAAAATCTAAGAGAAAAGATGGACAAATTGGACTTTGTCAAAATTATAAACTTTGGTTTTTTAAGAAAATGAAAGGCAAGCCACAGAGTGGGAGAAAATATTCATAATATGTATTTCAGATGGCTGTACAAAGAACTCTTAGAACTCAAGGAGAAGAAACAACTCATCAAAGTATTCAAAAGGCTTGAATAAATGTATCGTTAAAAAGACACATGAATGGCATACTAGTAAGTACATGAAATTATGTTCCACATCATCAGTGATCATGCAAATGAAAATCCAAATACATAACCATTACACACCTATTAAAATGGCTAGCATTAAAATGACTGACTGTACCAAGTGTTGGTCAGAATATGGAACAACTGGAGCCCTCAGATAATGTTGGTATAATGTAAAATGGTATAATCACTTTGGAAAAACATTTGGCAGTTCTTAAGCAGGAAAATAAATATTTAACATATAACCTTGCTATTACACTTCTAGGATTTACCTGAGAAAATGAAGATATATATCCACACAAAATCTTGTACACAAATGCTTATAGCAGCTTTATTTGTGGGAGCCATAAACTCTAGACGGCCCAAATGTCCACTAGCAAGTCAATGTGTAAACAAAATGTGTAGTATCTACATAATGGAGAGAAAGAAAGAAAGAAAGAGAGAGAGAGAGAGAGAGGGAGGGAGGGAGGGAGGGAGGAAGGAAGGAAGGAAGGAAGGAAGAAAGAAAGAAAGAAAGAAAGAAAGGAAAGAAAAAGAAAGAAAGAAAGAAAGAAAGAAAGAAAGAAAGAAAGAAAGAAAGAAAGAAAGAAAGAAAGAAAGAAAGAAAAGAAAGGAAAAAAGAAAAGGAATGAATTATTGGCATGCAAAATTATAGATGAATCTCAAGATAATTATACTGAATGAAAGAAACTTTTGTAAAAGGATACACACTATATTATTTCATTTATAGAAAATTCTACGAAAGCAGAGTAATCCATAGGAACAGAAAAAGGATCAGTGGTTGCCTGATAACGTGAATGGACAGTGAGATGGATTGTGAAGGGACCCAAGAAAAACTTTTGGGGTAATGCAATTGTTTTCATCTTGATTGCTATTGTCAAAACACATTATATTGCACATCTTAGATTTGTGCAGTTTATTATATGAAAATTATACCATAATAAAGTTGTAAAAAAAATAGAATTCCTAGGGGCGCCTGCGTGGCCCAGTCAGGTAAGCTTCTGCCTTCGGCTCAGGTCATGTTCCCAGGGTCCTGGGATCAAGCCCACAATGGGCTCCCTGCTCAGTGGGGAGCCTGCTTCTCCCTCTCCCTCTGCCCCTCCCCCTGCTCATGCTCTATTTCTTCTCTCTCTCAACCCCCAGCATGCGCACTCTCTCTCTCAAAGAAATCAATAAATGAAATCTTCAAAAAAAAATGGAATTTCTATAAACTAGCAACAAATCAGGAAATGTAATTTTAAAATGGTATAATATGCAAGAAGAGAAAATAAATGACCTAGAAATACATATATTATGACATTTAAAAATGTTTGGGGAAAATTATAAAAGTTTATTAGAATATTATAAAGAAGTCTTAAGTAGTAGAAAATATATTATGTTCATGGATATAAAGACTCAATATTACCAGGACATAAGGTCTTTTCAAATCAATCCACAAATCAAACGCCATGCCAATAAAAAATTAAGTTTTCACGGCATCTGAGGAGCTACTTGTAATATTTTTACAGAAGCTCATAGCTGAAAATAGACGAAACAAAGCTGAAGGACAAAATGTGACGACTTGGTATAAATCTCTAGTAATATGAGACGATGTGGTATTGGAGTAAGCATAGACACACTAACAGGACAGAACAGAGAGCCCATAAACAAACCTGTACATTATATAAAACCCTGATATATGATACAGTTGGATTGCATATTTATGGATTATTCAAGAATGGTCCTCAGGTGATTGTTTATGTGGAAAACAATTAGGTTCTCTATCTCATGCCATACACAGCTATAAATTTCATGTAGATGAAAAACAATTATGAAAAATAAACTTTAAAATGAAAAGAGAAAATGAAGAACACTGTGTCCTCAGGATCTGAGTTTTTACAAACAGTGTAATAAAAAGAACAAACCATAAAGAAGAGATTGATAAATAGAATACATTAAAATAAGATCAAAATTTTGTTCATCAAAAATCATTATTTAAAAAATGAAAGTCAAGCCACAGACTGGGATAAGTTATTTACAATACATAGAACAAAGAGTTAGTAAAGAATTAATATAGGACTCCTAAATCCAATAAGAAAGACTGCCCAATAGAAAAAATGGACAGAAAACAAGAACAGGTAATAAATAGAAGATGAATCACGAATAGCTGATAAATATATGGCATTCTTCTTTTTTTTTTAAGATTTTATTTATTTATTTGACAGCGAGAGACAGCAAGAGAGGGAACACAAGCAGGGGAAGTGGGAGAGGGAGAGGCAGGCTTCCCGTGGAGCAGGGAGCCTGATGCGGGGCTCGATCCCAGGACCTGGGACCATGACCTGAGCCGAAGGCAGATGCTTAACGACTGAGCCACCCAGGCGCCCCTATATGGCTTTATTCTTAACCTTACTAGTGGTGATGAATATGAGAATTAAAACCCAGGATGAGAAGCCATTTTGAATCCATCAGATCAGCAAAATTTAAAAACATCTGAGAATATCAAATGTCTGTTCTGTGTTGTTGCAAGAATTTGTATTAGCATAATCACTCCTAAGTATATATACCCTAGAGAATCCCTTACATGTATACAATGAGATATATTTGGGATTTTTTTTTTTGTAGCGTTATTTGCCCTAAGAATAAAATGGTAATATCCCAAATATATTTTAAATATGTTTTTGCCCATCTTTCAAGTTATCATTTCCTTATTAAGCTTAGGAGTCCTTTATTCTGTATACAGGTAATGGATATAGAAATTGTAGTATTTCAATATAAAAATATGATATAAATATATTAAGAAGGAATTAATACTGTATCTGTCACCATGAGTAAATCTCATAAACGGGATACAGAAGGAAGGATATATATTCACTATGATACCATATGAAGTTTGAAACCATACAAAACTTTAGACATTCATATGTTTATATTAAAAGTATGAAAAGAGATATGGAATGATAGATATCAAATTTAGTATTTTATTCCTGGGATGGGAGGAGGCTAATATGATAAGGAAAGAATACCCAAGGGGTTTGTGGTTTGTGCCATACTGTACTGGTTAAGTCTCCTTTCTCCACCCAGCTGGAGTACATAGGTGTTTCCTTTGATTCTCACCTTGTTTATATGTATTAAATATTGACTTATAAATAAAACAGATAAATCTTAAAAAAATATATAAGCAAGGTAAACATCATTTCCCATTCCAATTGCTATTTTTTATTTTTTAAATTAACGTATAATGTATTATTTGCTTCAGAGGTACAGGTCTGCGATTGCTTTTTTAATAATGAAGGGATTTTCTCGGGCTCTGTTCCTTCTTTATGGCTCACACTCTCTCTCTGGTGGTCACTCCCTGCAACAGCAGATAATTACCCTGTGATGTCTTACTGCAGTGATGAAATGAAATGCCGTGGACTTTCAGCTCCATCCTCATGCTCTTTGTCATGTCAACTTTCCACTCAAAGACCTGCGAATCTTAAAGTGCATTGATGGAAGACATCACAAAAAACACTCAAGAAGTTCCACTTTCCTGAGGACATGAACAATGAAAGAGGCTTTGTTTGGTTACTCTAAGGGAGGATGTGGGATGGGGGAGGTTGCAGTACAGTTTAGTTTTATTTTGGACAGTGAGAATTTAAGAGGAGAGTAATTTGAAAGAGCGTGTAAAACACTATGTGCTTATATTGTTATTCGCATTAAAATTAATCTGACAATAATCTACTTACTTCGCTTGAGTTCTTAACCTAATTTTTTTCTAATGACATTTAAGCCTATTCTTCTGTTTCATTTTTCCTCTCTGATAATAGGCAACCCATACCCACTACTTTCTGGATATTGTTCTTTCACAGGCTGATATTGCTTGTTAAATTTTTCCTCTTTCTTGCATCTTTCTTTCTTTCTTTCTTTTTTTTTTTTAAAGATTTTATTTATTTATTTGACAGAGAGACAGTGAGAGAGGGAACACAAGCAGGGGCAGAGGCAGAGGGAGAAGCAGGCTTCCCACTGAGCAGGGAGCCTGACGTGGGGCTCGATCCCAGAGTCCTGGGATCATGACCTGAGCTGAAGGCAGACGCTTAACGACTGAGCCACCCAGGCACCCCTTTTTCTTGCATCTTTCAATTAAAGAGTTCTTATCGGGCTGTGGTAGTAAATTAGTAAAAAGTAATAAGAGTTGTTTAAACAGCTTCTTGGTTCTAAACTTTCCCATCTGTGGTGATAGGAATGTCTCTCTACTCCTGGTACAGAGAGTGTACATTTCACATGGGAGATTTAATTCCTGCTTTCAGGGGAACAGAGGAGGGTCTGAGTGCTCTTCTCGTACAGGCTGTCTCTTAAGTAACTTTTAGTTAAAATAATCAATACACCAAAGTAGCACATTTTGGGGGCAGTCTGCCCTTGGCCCTTACAATATACACCAAGGATAATTTATCCCAGAAGAAATTGATCTGTCTCAGGTGACTGGCTACTGACCTCCCTTGCTGCTCACCAGTAATCTTGCTGTCAGTCTAAGTAGGTCTTTTTTTATCAGTTCAGAATCTGTTGAAAGTTTCTTCATTCCAAAGCCCTTGTGAGGAAAACACTGGGCTGATAATTGAATTTTTTCTTTTTAGATTTTATTTATTTATCAGAAAGAGGCAGAGAGACAGAGAGAGCACAAGCAGGAAAAGTGGCAGGCAGAGGGAGAGGCAGGCTCCCGGCTGAGCAAGGAACCCGATGTGGGACTCGATCCCAGGACCCCGGGATCATAACCTGAGCCGAAGGCAGATGCCCAACTGACAGCCACACAGGTGCCCCGAGTTTTGTTTTTTAAACTGTGGTGGCTTGTCTCCCTATTGGAAAATAGGTGAGATTATATATACATCTTGGGAATATACATACCGGGAATGCTGACATTTGAAATGTGATGTAAAAAGTCATTTGTAAAAACAAAAATTGGGTGTGAGTAAATAGAAAAAAAATTAGGAAATGCTCAGTGTGTTAATAGGAATAAGAAGGTTGTACAAATAGGATTGCATGTCAAGGGTAAGGTTGTACAAAAGGGAGACTTCCAATATCTACATTGTATAATAGTTAAACAGTGGGTTTACGAATACTTTGGGTAGTTTTTACTTTCAGCTTTCTTTTTTTTAACTTTTAATCATTTTCAAAATGATGTTTAAAAAGAGAAATGAATAAAAACAACATTTCAAGGTCCAGGTACCTTTCCTGTAAATACTAGAGGGAAGAAATAAGAAAAGAGTTACACCGGGACCATCAGATGGAGACACAGATGGGGGTGGAATTAGCAGAGGTCATGGAGAGAACGTGACCCTGGTAGACCTGAGGCCAGGGCAATTAGAGGCTCCCCACCACTTCCCCATCCTTGGAATGTGTGTTTCACTTGCTTTCTCAGTACTAGAAGCTGCCCCACGGACACAGCCTTGAGAGAGTGACATGTCGTTGAGACCATTTGGATTTATACGTGACAGAACCCAGTTAAGGCCTCCACATACACTTTTAAGATTCTGGCAACGGGACACGGAGATTTACTCAACTTGCAACTGCCCGAGACATACCTTGTAAGTGAGTTCCCTTGCTTATTAAACCTGGCACCTACCAATCTGGGACGGTCTGCCTCTTCGGTCTCTTCTTGCCCTCTGTGTACAGGGGGCCGGTTTGCAAGCTGACAGTTGGGCAGCCTGCCAGGAGACTGATGAAATGAGCATCTGTGGGGGAACTCCCGCCTCGGTGTGGGGAGGGGTGTCCTGTATGTTAGATGCTTGCGGACTTCTGCAGGAGTATGGGGCGCCCAGAAAGCACCAGCTGGTCTAACGCACTCGTCAGAGAGCTGCGCATGGTTGCCACAAGCGGGCTGGCCTCGACTGTGGGCCGTTTGGTGGCTGCCGATGCCCACCTAGAGGCTGAAGCTCGGGTTAGAAAGTTGGAAGAAGAGCCGGGGTCATTAGAGAAGCATATGCCAGTGTCCACTAATCTGCTGGCTTTGGGGCTGGCAGATGAGGTGGGAGAGTAGGATAGTAAGTGGGAGAATTTAGGGTGCCGTTTTGCAACACTGGTGGGGGGCACAAACTGCTGAGGATCAGGGTCTGAGCACTTGTGACAAAGCCTGTTTGGGAGACTAAGAGGTGGAATCCCTGAGAAAATGAAGAAAAAGAAGGGTAGGATGCTGCGGTGATTGACAATGAAATAGACGGGGCATCCCACGCTTTCTGACCCCTAATGCAAAGGAAAGCAAAAACACAGCAACAGTAACCCCAGCTAGTTGGGCAGCCCCCAGTTCAGGAAATGTTCATGATGAGAGACTATACTCCTGCTGAGCTTATTGATAGGGCTGCCAAATTCCAACAAAAGGCCAGGGAAAGTATCCATGCATGGTTAGCGTGGCTATGGGATACGGGCTGTGTGTGTGTGTGTGTGTGTGTGTGTGTGTGTGTGTGTGTGTGTGTGATTGCATTTCTTTGACTGGGCAGGAGGCAGAGAAAATGAACATCATCACACATTCTGCCCTCCTGCAGTACCTGCAGGGCACCTGAGGGATTCAAGATACTCATTCCCTTTTAGACTGGATTATTCTAACCTTCAGGGAGGCTTGGCCCTTATTGCTGGAATTATGCTGGGCATGTGGGACCCTGGAAATCTATAGAGGTGTTACAACAATTCTTAGAGAGTTAGGGATGACACAAGCCATCTATGCCCCTGTCTTTGAAGGCCCCAATTGGGCTACATTCATGGTAGGAATGAGAGCTAAGATTCTCCAGTCTACCCCAGTACCTGGTAGAGGACACTGATATGCTTGATGAAACCAGTCATGGGACAAGATATTTATGATGTTAGGCAATCTATTGCTAATCTGAGTTTGACTGACAAGTTCCAGAAGCGGGTATGGGCTATGGGAACCTCATTACTGCTAAGACCCCACCTAAACACATAGACTGACAAAGCAATGCTGTTTCGATCGGCCTATGGAAAGCTTTAAAACGTGGACAATAGTTCAGACCTTCACCTGTTACTATTATCCCTGATGCTCCACCTGCTTCAGCAGATGCTTCAGTGATTCAGTCCTATTCTGGGTAGGTGCCTCCCACACCTTAGGTATAAGGTGCAGGCCAAGATGGCCTCCAGGTGAGGGCCATTAGAGGTGATTAGAGGCCTCAAGTTGAGCTCACTTTTCACTGGCTTCCCAGAAATAAACAAAAGGTGACAGCTCCAGATGACACTGAAACTAAGTGTACTATAATACATAGTAACCTTCAAAAGTTTTCTAGCCCCCTCGATGCCATTGATGGTTATGGAGGGCAAACAGTTATGGTTAGGAAGGTCTTTTTGACACTGCAAAGTAAGTATTCCCCCCATAAGAATATAAAGTTTTTCTTTGTTCAATACCAGAGAAGATATTAGGCAGTGATATACTACCAGGTCAAACTCTGCAGATTCTATTGTTGAATTTTTCCTGGTTAGAGTAATCAAACTAATGCTAAGGGGAAATGCCAACTGGGAACCAGTAAGGTTTACTGGTGTGGTTCAGTATGGCCAGTAAAAAAGCCAGACAGCTCTTGGCAGATGACCATAGACTACAGACAATTGAACAAGGTAGTGCTCCCCATCCATGTGCCTGTGCCCAACATTGCCACCATCTTAGATACCTTGGCCATGGTCCTAGGAATGTATCATGCTGTACTGGGCTTAGCACATTTTTTTTTTTTTTTCTGGTATACCCATGGCCACTGAATTACAAGATTAATTTGCTTTAATATGGGAGAGACAACAACGGACTTATCAAGTGCTTCCTCAAGTCCACCTGCCTGGCTCCACAATATGTCATAGGATGGTAACACGAGATCTGTTATTGTTCTCCTTTCCCACATCAATCAAATGGGCCCATTACATTGATAACATAATGTTAACATGTGAAGACTCACCTCTCCTGTAGGGCATTTTGCAAACTTTGCTGGAACATCTTCGAGGGAGAGGATAAATATTAAATCCACAGAAAATTCAAGGCCTGGGGACCACTGTAATATTTTGGGGAGTCATTTGATCAGGTAAGATGTGCATTGTCCCCAAAACTGAGATTGATAAAATGCAAGCCCATTTAACCCCTAAGAACATGAAAGAGATGCAAGCCTTTGTACAAATTTTGAGGTTTTGGAGGATTTTTATTCCCCGTCTGACATAGTGCCTCTGTCCCATGTGCTGCCAGGTAAGGAGATGGCACATATGGAACTGGGGATTAGAGCAGCAAGCTGACTTTGAGATGGCAAAAATACTAATGAAACAGACTGAAACTCTGAGCAATTCTCCCAAAGCAGGGCTACCATAAGAGTCAGATGTATCTGTGACTTCAGAAGGTATGAATTGGACACTGTGGCAGAAACAAACAAAAGGAGAGAATACCCCAAGGATTTTGGTCCCAGCTCTGGAAAGGGACAGAAACCCGATATACCCCCATAAAGCAACAGCTCCTAGCGGTGTCCATAGCACTTCCTCATGTAGAGCCTCTCATGGAGGTACTGCATAGTATGGTAAGGACTTCCCTGCTCTGAAGGGGTAAATTGAGAATATGTTCCATCCACCCACCTCTGCCATGGCTCAAACTGCCACTTTCACTATGCGGCATGCTTATTTGCAGCAAAGGAGAACACTGTCCACCAGCCCACTGTCTCTGGAACGCTCCTAGGCCCTGTAGAGTATGCAGAGCCTCCAAATACCTCCACCTCTATTCCTATGGTGGCCCCTGTAGACTATAGAGAAGAAATGAGGAAATTCCCATTGATACCTAGTATATGGATAGATCTAATCAAGCAATTGGCCACATGGATTGTAATTGTTGTTCAGCCCAACACTGATGCCATCTGGATTGAAACAGAAACAAACTGCAGCGGCCAGTGGGCTGAACTCAGAGCTCTTTGGCTGGTGATCACTCATGAGCTCTGGCTGTAATGCCTTGCAATGACAATTGGGCTGTTCTAAAGGGATTAACCCTTTGGCTTGGACAACGGGAAGCTGAGGGGTGGACGATCATGAATAAGCCCCGGTGAGATCATGAGATAGAGAAAGGCATTTGGGTCAGCCTGCAAGAGCCTGAGGCAGTCTTCCCTGTCTTCTACATCATAAAGCACTGACACCCCCTGCTAACCAGAAAGCTGTTGCCCTGGCTTGGGTTAAAAACCCTAGCAGCTGACCCCTCAGTAGATACATTAATTTGGCTGTGTAAAAAGAGGAACTACCATAGCACCCACGTGGGATGGCATATTGCCAAGGATGCTGGATTGCCCTTGAAATACAGTGATTTTTGTTAATGCAGTAACAGCATGCCCTACATATTCTAAACAGCACCCAAAGCGACTGCCAGTGGAATCTGGGGCCATCCACTGATGTTCCCAACTGATGAGGAATTGGCAAATTGATGATACTGACCCCTTCCCTCTGAGCCAAGATTCTAAATATACTTTGGTTTGTGTGGATACTGTATCTGGCTTAACTCAAGCTTTTCACTGTCACTGTGCAAACCAGGCTGCCACCATCAGGGGATTAAAGAAGCTGAATTCTATGTATGGATATTCTGATCAGATAGACAGTGATCGGGAGTCACATTTCAGAGGTCATAATATGCAAGACTGGGCAATAGAACATGACATCGGATGAAGGTTCTATCTCCCCTCTAACCCACAAACGGCAAGGTTAATGGAAAGGAAAAATGGAGTATTAAAGCAACAGATTAAATGACTAACAAGTGAAACCACCTTGGTGGGATGGACTGAAGTACTGTCCCAGGCTTTAATATATTTAAAATACATTTGGATAAATCAGGCCTGTTGCCTCATATACCAGACTGGGGATCCCTGCTGAAACATCCAATACCTTTAAAAGTATGGAAATCATGGGAAATGGCCATTGCTCCAACTCTCACTTGTGGATCAACATGCTAAGCTGCAGAGAACACTGAACCCCATCCTGCTGGAGAAAGGAATTATTTATTGGAATTTGCAATAGGACATCTTGTCAGGATATTACTTCATGCCCCTGGGTAGGGAGGAACTGCTCAGTCTCCATTGGGATCCCATTGTCCTGCTGTAAGCAGGACATGATACCTGGAATGGAACACGTACCACTGAAAGAGGGGAGAAGGTGGGGAGCCTGGTCTGGCATATCCTACCCCCAGTTTATCTCCTCACTTCTAATTGTGCTGCCTCTCCTGGCCAACTTGTATGCTATGCACAATCAGATCAAATTCCTAAAGCTGCAGCCACATTAACATCTGAGGATCAGGCCACAGGTGTAATTCTTATGGAAGGGAAAGACCTTCCCATAAAAGTTCCTACTAAATGTCTGTCTTTTGGACCTTAGATTTCTGCTGCTCCTATGGTGTCTCATTATAGGATGGACACCTGATGGAAATACCTTTCTACAATCAGTAAGCCCACTCCTGTACCCAACAAAGAAATCAATCCAACTATTAGGTATGTGGGCAGCTGCCCCTCTCTAGGTTGTCAGGATGACCATGATGGCTATCATCATCCAGGGAGGGGATTAAAAGGCTCTAAAGCAGCACATTAAGGAAAAACAAGCTAAGACTGGTACACTTAATTCATCTGATATTACCAGTAGTGATACAAAAACCTGGCCAGGTTTATTAATGCTATTAATAACACTGGACATCGGTATTCTTTTTCTGTCAATCAAACTACACAGGGAACCCATCAAACTGCTGGCCAGAAGGGTCCTAAAAATACCTCTATTAGAGACATGTTGTGCATTACCCCAAGTTATGGACATTTGAACACCCAGGCACCCTTAAACTGGGAACAGGAAAATTATTCAAAATAGAACTAACCCAATTGTACCAGAAATATGGGATGGGTATCACTGGAACTGTGTAGTCATTCAGTCACACACAAGGATAATGATTGGTTTAGCCCTAACTGGTTATACCTCCCAGGTATTTATTGGGTAAGCCCAAGTGGTTGTGAGGCACAAATCTTTGGCTGTGGCCTCCACCTGGGCTATTGGGCCTCTGCACCCTGGGTTTTTCCTGGGCAGAGGGGAGAATCTGCCTCATGGTAACAATTGTCAACCACCCTCTTTTCAAGACCAGATGGGCATGCTGTATTTTCCACTGGTAAGATCAATGGCCTCCATGTCTGTTCCTTCCATTGGCTTGGAGGACATTATAGCACATATAGAAGCTCTTAACTAAAATTCACTCAGCAAGCTTTAAATGATAGCCAACAAAGCCTCTCCTTACTGAATACTGAAGAGTCTCTTATGAGAAAAGCTGTTTTCCAAAATAGGATGGCCTTGGATATTATCATTGCCTCATGAGGAGGCACCTGTGCCATTACCCAAACAGAATGTTATATGTTTCTGCTTGATGAGTCTGCTAATGTAGCATCTTTATTAAATCACATAAAGACACAAATGAATACCCTGAGTGATTTGACCCACAACCTAGAGGACTTAAAATCAGTGGTTCAGATCATGGGGCTCTTGATAGAAAAAACTGTTAGTTATTTTGGAAATCTTTATCTTAATCTCTGTTTTCTGTTGCATGTCTATACTGTTGCTGCGCCATCTGCCTCCAAGGCAGCCAGTCACCCACCAAATAGGCCACCTCCGTGTTAGTGAAACACCTCATTGATCTCTCAGGGCACATTATGAAAGGAGGTGGGGGGGGGGTTGTCATATAAGAGTGTAAGAGATGAAGTGTTACAGGAGGTCATTAAGAGAATGTGATTGCCAGTTGGCCCCGCAAGCTGGACCTAGGCAATCAGAGGCTCCCCACCCCCTCCCATTTTTAGAATGTGAGTTTGAACTACCTCTCTGAGGCTAGAAACTGCCCCAAGGACTCAGCCTTGAGAGAGAAATGTGGTGTTGAGACCGTTTAGGTGGATGTGCCGTTGAACCCAGTTAAGGGCTCTATGTACACTTTTAAGATTCTGGGGGGTAGATTGAGAGATCTTACCTTGCTACTGCTCAAAACAAAGCTCATGTGTAAGTTCCTTTGCTTATTAAAACTGACTCCTACCAATTTGGAGTGGTCTGCTTCTTTCTTCAATCTTTCTTTGTCCTTTGTCTACGAGGGCCAGTTTGTGAACCAACAGGTTGGTAGCCAAGTATGTTGGTGACGTTGGTGAATCAGGGACTACATTCTTTCTACTGACCCTTCTGTAGAGATAGCTGGTGATTTCAATGGACTGGGGCAAATGGACAATAAGCCACCTTTCCTGTTCAGCCATGATCTGCTGCTACCTTATGCCTTATAAACTCCCATACAGTCTTCACTATAATCTTCCAAGAAAAAGGAAATGTGATACCTTCCCCTCCAAGTATTCTCCCTAATTCTGGCCTAGCTGACTTCTTCTCATCCTTCAGGTCTCAGCTTAAATATTTGTCTCTCACAGAAGGCTTGTCAATTTTTCCTGCTTTCCAGTCTAAACCAGGTCCATAGATTGCTCAACATTCCAGTATTTTCTTTCTTTCACAGTTCTGCTGGTGGTTTGCTTATGCATGTTTATATGCCTCTCCTAGATTATAAGTCTGTGAAGGAAGAGTGCACATCCATTTGATTTACCACTGTTTTCCTAACCTTGCACTATGCCTGGCACATAGCAGTGCTCAATAACATGCTGAATAAATAAAGAGTAGCTATATCTATGAGATTGTTGAACAGTTCCTGAGTGTAGTTACATATTTCATCACCTCAAGTACCTCTTTTGAAACACTCATCTGAATCCATTTTGCAATTATATCATTATGCTTTCTAAGAGAGAAACATACTGCCTATCTTTAGCAGTGATATATGCTTCATATTCAGTGTGTATCAAAGGCTTTCCGAAGATTCTACAATATGACATCAGGATAGAAGGTATTGTACTGAGAGTGTTATCAACCTAGTGATTCCTACAATAGATATTTGCTGACAAGCTCAGCTTTTTAAATCATCCCTTTCATCTTATTATTTCCCTGCTCAAGAAGATACAATGAGTTTCTCTTGGGCAATCATATTAAATCATAACTCTGCAAGTGGGAGACTGGGGCAACTTCCCAGCTGCCTCACTTCTGTCTTTTAATAAATAAGGGGTGCAAGATCCAGAGAGGTCTAGAACTGGATAGTGGAGGGACCGAGAAACTTGTCTTGTCTTCCTGGCTTCTCAGGTTGTCTCTACTCTGATCCTGTTCTTCTGCCTAATTGTATTTTTCAACATATCCCTTATGCACTGGCCAGTCTGGTTTCTTTCTTTTTTTTTTTTTTTAATTTAATTTTATTATGTTATGTTAGTCACCATACATTACATCATTAGTTTTTGACGTAGTGTTCCATGATTCATTGTTTGCATATAACTCCCAGTGCTCCATGCAGTACGTGTCCTCTTTAATACCCATCACCAGGCTAACCCATCCCCCCAACCCCCTCCCCTCTAGAACCCTCAGTTTGTTTTTCAGAGTCCATAGTCTCTCATGGTCCGTCTCCCGCTCCGATTTTCCCTTTATTTTTCCCTTCTTACTATCTTCTTCTTTTTTTTTTTAACATATAATGTATTATTTGTTTCAGAGATACAGGTCTGTGATTCATCAGTCTTACACAAATCACAGTGCTCACCATATCACATACCCTCCCCAATATCTATCACCCAGCCACCCCATCCCTCCCACCCCCACCACTCCAGCAACCCTCAGTTTGTTTCCTGAGATTAAGAATTCCTCGTATCAGTGAGATCATATGATACTTGTCGTTCTCTGATTGACTTATTTCGCTTAGCATAATACCCTCTAGTTCTATCCACGTCGTTGCAAATGGCAAGATTTCGTTTTTTTGATGGCTGCATAATATTCTCTTGTATATATATACTGCATCTTCTTTATCCATTCATCTGTTGATGGACATCTTGGCTCTTTCCATACTTGGGCTATTGTGGGCATTGCTGCTATAAACATTGGGGTGCATGTACCCCTTCGGATCACTACATTTGTATCTTTGGGGTAAATACCCAGTAGTGCAATTGCTGGGTCATAGGGTAGCTCTATTTTCAATTTTTTGAGGAACCTCCATACTGTTTTCCAGAGTGGCTGCACCAGCTTGCATTCTTACCAACAGTGTAGGAGGGTTCCCCTTCCTCTCCAACCTCACCAACATCTGTCGTTTCCTGACTTGTTAATTTTAGCCATTCTGACTGGTGTGAGGTGGTATCTCATTGAGGTTTTGATTTGGATTTCCCTGATGCCAAGGGATGTTGAGCACTTTTTCATGTGTCTGTGGGCCATTTGGATGTCTTCTTTGTAGAAATGTCTGTTCATGTCTTCTGCTCATTTCTTGATTGGATTATTTGTTCTTTGGGTGTTGAGTTTGATCAGTTCTTTATAGATTTTGGATACTAACCCTTTATCTGACATGTCATTTGCAAATATCTTCTCCCATTCTGTCAGTTGTCTTTTGATTTTGTGGCTGTTTCTTTTGCTGTGCAAAAGCTTTTTATCTTGATGAAATCCCAATAGTTCATTTTTGCCCTTGCTTCCCTTGCCTTTGACAATGTTTCTAGGAAGAAGTTGTTGCGGCTGAGGTCGAAGAGGTTGCTGCCTGTGTTCTCCTTTAGGATTCTGATGGACTCCTGTCTCACATTGAGGTCTTTCAACCATTTTGAGTCAATTTTTGTGTGTGGTGTAAGGAAATGGTCCAGTTTCATTCTTCTGCATGTGGCTGTCCAATTTTCCCAACACCATTTGTTGAGACTATTTTCCATTGGACATTCTTTCCTGCTTTGTCGAAGATTAGTTGACCACAGAGTTGAGGGTCCATTTCTGGGCTCTCTATTCTGTTCCATTGATCTATGTGTCTGTTTTTGTGCCAGTACCATACTGTCTTGATAATGACAGCTTTGTAATAGAGCTGGAAGTCCGGAATTGTGATGCCGCCAGCTCTGCTTTTCTTTTTCAACATTCCTCTGGCTATTCAGGATCTTTTCTGGTTCCGTACAAATTTTAGGATTATTTGTTCCATTTCTTTGAAAAAAGTTCATGGTATTTTGATAGGGATTGCATTAAATGTGTAGATTGCTCTTGGTAGCACTGACATTTTTCACAATATTTGTTCTTCTAATCCATGAGCATGGAACATTTTTCCATTTCTTTGTGTCTTCCTCAATCTGAACTGCTGAAATGTGTTCACTGAAACGTTTTGACTGGCATTAATGCTTTATGTTCCCGCATTTATATTAAAAATTCACACACAAATGGCAATTGAAAACCTGCCAATACCTGAATTCTGTCCCCTAATTTTCCACTTGCAATCATATATTTAGGTACCTTTTGACCCCATGGGAAAAAAATATCTAACGTTCAGAACTACCAATAACAGGAAGAAGAGAATTTTTTTTCTTTTTTAAAGAATGAAATGTTTTCCAGTATAGTGGATTCTTAAGCACGTTCTTCACGTATGCAGCGCGCTAGCTGGATGTCTTCTGGCATAATTGTGACACATTTGGCGTGGATAGCACACGAAAGGTTGGTGTCTTCAAAGAAGCCCACAAGATAGGCCTCGCTTGCTTCCTGCAAAGCACCAACCAAAAGCTGCACTCTGGAAGCGCAGATCTGTTTTGAAGTCCTGAACAATTTCTCGCACCAGACGCTGGAAAGGAAGTTTGCGGATCAGAAGTTCAGTGGACTTCTGATAACGTCTGATTGCATGGAGTGCCACAGTCCTAGGCCTGTAACGCCGAGGTTTCTTCACCCCTCCAGTAGAGGGCGCACTCTTGCGAGCGGCTTTCGTAGCCAGTTCTTCCTCGGTGCTTTGATCACCGGTAGACTTGAGGGCAGTCCGCTTTGTAGGAGCCATGGTACAGAAACCTCCTCACTTACCCGCCTTCTCCTCTGGCTGGAGCTCGGCGAGCTAGAGGCAGTACTGGCGTTGGTGAGCGACAGTGGCGCAGCGGCGACTGCCAACACCCAGTCTGGTTTCTTGACAGAATAAATGTGCATATTGTTAATTGTGTGTTAGGCCTTCGTTATATTTGTAGTAACCTTCTGCTTGGGCTCCCTTTTTTGCTGCCATTATGAACTTCTTGAAGCAGAGCTCTGGCCATATCAGTACCTTGCTGGAAAATGTGGACGTGGTTTAATGCCCCGACTCCTTAGCCGGGTATGTTTGTTCTTCAGGGTCTGATCTTAAAACTTTTCTCTGTTTTCTCTTAGTCCCTTTTAAACATTCTTTGCTCTAGCCTTGCCAAGCAAAAATGGTTCTCTGTCATGCATGTCCTGTATCACATTATTCTAAAATATGGTTTCTCGTTGATTCCCTGTGTCAGGAATTCCTGGTCCGCCCCATTCTATCTACTCTTTATTGTCCTTCCCATGTCCAAATCCTTCTCCTTTACAACGATCAGCACACTGAGTGATTTTGGAGAGCTGATCCCCATCCGACTGTCTTTTTGGTTTGTTTCCTCCTGTCTTCCACCAAGCCTGAACTTATCATCTGTCCATCCAGATGTAGTTTCTCTAATCTGAATTTTCATTGCATTTTCTCTATGTTTATGCCATATTTTGTGGCATAGTTACACATTTGTCTTATGTTCTCTATAAGAATGTAAACGTCTTTAAGGATCAGTATTTAATTCATATTTCTATCCTCTCCTATTGAGTGTCCTCTAGTACTTTGTACATAGCTGACATTCAATAAATACTTGTTGGTTAAAAGCTGTTGAATGAATACTGGGAACACAAATATTTTAGTTTGTTACTTACTTTGGGTATATGCCTGAAGGGTACACCAGGAGATAGGTCTGCTATTAAATGTGATAATGTCTTTGCAATCCTATGTGACGTATAAAGTTCTATAAAGTTATCTGTTTTTACTATTAGGATTGAGTCATCTGCCTAGAATATTTCTATCATTCTTGGGCTGGCCAATAGTGGCTTTGATGGTTCTGATCCATACAAGGCTGAATTTGGAGAGGGGAAGAGGGAGGGAAGTAGGTGAAATTTGTGTCCCCACTCTACTGCTTTACAATAGAAATGCACTTTTATTTTTGTATCTCATCACTATTGGGGCAAATCCCTTCTATGCTATTAAATCTATCAGGTACCTCACCTCATAAAATGAAATATTTAAGTGTCTTTCCAAATTTACCACACAGGAGTGCTTTCTTCTATAAGGAACTGTTTGCTATGTTATGAGAATTGAGTTTACCCTGAAGCAGTAGTGTTCAGTCTTCACTGAATATTAGAGTCACCTGGGGAGCTTAAAAAAAAATCCCAATGCCCAGATCATACCCTGTACCAATTAAATGAGAATTTCTAGTAATTCCATTGAGCAGTCAATATTGAGCATCATTGCACTAAAACACTTAACCCTGGTTATAACAGTTTTAGGTCTTTCTTTCCAGGGATGGTTCTTTTTTGGTGATAGTTACTTGCTTTAAAAATTTTTATTTCTTTGTTTCATGTGTAACCAGAAATCACACTCCAGTTTTTTTTTTTCTTTTTTATAGCTCTATTAAAGTATAATTGGTATATAAAACACTACACATATTTAATGTGTACAATTTGATGAGTTTTGACATATGTAAATACCCATGAAACTACCACCACAATCAAGGTAATAAATATAACCAGCATCTTCCAAAAGTTTCCTTCTGCCCCTTTGTTTTGTTTTGTTTTGGTTTTGGTAGTAAGAACACATAACATGAGATCTACCCTTTTAGCAAAGTATTTAAGTGTACAATATAGTATTGGTAACTGTAGACTCTGTGTTGTATAGCATATCTCTAGAACTTATACATTTAGTGTAACTGAAATTGTATACCCATTGAAAACAACTCCCCACTTCTCCCTTCCCTCCAGCCCCTAGTCATCACTATTCCACTCTTTGATTTATGAGTTTGCCTATTTTAAGTACCTCATATAAGTGGAATCATAACCTGTTTGTCTTTTTGTGATTGGCTTATTTAGTTTATCAAAATGTCCTCGAGGTTCACTCATGTTGCCACATATGGAAGGACTTCTTTTTTTTAAAGACTGAATAATATTCCATTACATATACTATTATTTTTGAGAGAGAGAGAGAGAGCATGATACAGATTTGAATTTGTAGTTGTCTTTGGGTAGTATGGACATTTTAACATTATTAAGTCTTTTCAATACATGAACACATAATGTCTTTCCATTTATTTGTATCTTAAATTTCTTTCATCAGTGTTTTGTAGTTTTCAGTATACATATCTTTCATCTCTTTGGTTAAGTTTATTCCTAAGTATTTTATTCTTTTTGATGCTATTGTAAATGGAATTGTTTTCTTAATTTCCTTTTTGGATCGTTTGTCATTAGTGAATAGATTATTTTTTTGTCTGTTGATTTTATATCCTGAAACTTAGCTGAATTTATTAGTTCTGAGAAGTTTTTTTTTTTTTTTTTTTGAATCTTTAGTGTTATCTACATGTAAGGTCCTGTTATCTGCAAGATAATTTTACTTTTCCCTTTCTGATTTGAATGCGTTTTATTCCTTTTTCTTGCCTAGTTGTTTTTCTGGTACTATGTTGAATAGAAGTGGTAAGAATGGGCATCTTGTCTTGTTCCTGACCTTAGAGGAAAAGTGCTATGGACTTTTTGTGTTTTTCAAAATTCATATGTTGAAACCCTAATCCCCAATGTGATGTTATTTGGAAGTAGGGCCTTTGGGAAGAATTAGGTCATGAGGGTAGAACCCTCATTTATGGGATTAGTGTCCTTATAAGAAGAGAGATGATCTCTCTCTCTCTCTACAATGTGAAGATATAGCAAGAAGGCAGCTGTCTACAAACCAGGAAGAAGGCCCTTACCAGGAATCAAATCAGTTGGCATCTTGATGTTAGACTTCCCATATCCAGAACTGTGAAAAATAAATTTCTGTTGTTTAGGCCACCAAAGGATTTGTTATAGCAGCCTGAATTCAGGAAAAAGATTTCAGTTTTTAATGGTAGCTGTGGACGAGTCATATATGATCTTTGTATGTTGATATAAATTCCTTCTGTACCTAGTTTAAAAATGTTTATCATGAAAAGGTGTTGAATTTTTTTTTTTAAGAAAGAGACAGTGGGGGAGGGGTAGAGTTTGAGAGAGAGAGAGAGAATCTTAAACAGGCTCCACGCCCAGCATGGAGCTCGACATGGGGCTCAATCTTGCAACCCTGAGATCATGACCTGAGTCAAAATCAGGAGTCATATGCTTAACTGACTGAGCCACCCAGGCACCCCAAAAGGGTGTTGAATTTTGTCAAATGCTTTTTCAGCGTCAATTGAGATGATTATGTGACCTTTATCCTTCACTTTGTTGGGTGGTGAATAACATTAATTAATTTCTTTGCAACCTAGAGATTAACCGTACTTGGCTGTGGTGTATGATCCTTTTAATATGCTGTTGGGATGAGTTTGCTAATATTTTGTTGTTGTTTTTTACATCTATATTCATCAGTGATATTGACCCATAGTTGTTGTTGTTGTGTTTTTTTTTCTTGTGGGATCTTTATCTGGGTTTAGTGTCAGGGTAATGTTGGCCTCAAATAATGAGTTTGGCAGTGTTTCCTCCTATTTTTTGGAAGAGTTTGAGAAGGATTAGTGTTAGTTCTTTAAATGTTTGGTAGAATTCATTAGTGAAGCCATCTGTCTTTTCTTTGTTGGAAGGTTTTTGATTACTGACTCAGTCTCATTACTTATTATTGGTCACTTCAGATCTTTTATTTCTTCAGGATCTAAGCTTGCTAGGTTGTGTGTTTCTAACAATTTATGCATTTCTTCTAGGCTATCCACTTTACTGGCTTATAATTGTTAATAGTTGTCTCATACGATCCTTGGTATTTCTGTGTTATCAGCTGTTAGGTCTCCTAGGCTTTGTGACTCGTGTTCCCCAGTACAGTTACAATTTACCTAACAATCTTATCTCACTGGTATTATAATATGTGAATATTTTTCTTAAAGTGGGATGTAACAGGAAAAAGAACACTGGGAGTTGGAACATCTCAGATCAAGTCAGTGCTTGCTCACTACCAGCTAGGGACAAACGTGCAATCTAGCCTAGTTTCCTCATTTGTAAAATTAAATTATTTCTAAGGTCACCTGTTCACATGCTTGAACCACTAATTTACAAGTCCAAGTGGGTGATGAATTAATACTTAAGAGCCTAAGGCTTAGAGTCCAACTGTCTGGATTTGAATTCAGGCTCTACCAATTCCTGGCCTCTAGCTTGTCTTCAGCTACTGTTGTAAAATGGGTTTTTCCAAAGCAGGTGCTGAGAAGTTTGGTGTGCAGGATATTTAGGAGTCAATATATGTGAAAGGAAGGGAAAGCAAACAGAACTGGGCAGAGAGAAGTTGAGCTGTGATGTAGGCCTGACAAAGACTCCACCAACCATGGGGAATTCTGGAACATATATACCTGTCAGAGTTGCCCCAGGGTGGAGTCAGGCCTTTAAACCCTTTCGTGATTTGTTGCACTTCCCTGGAAAGAATGTGTCCTTGGACAAAGGGCTCTCTGAGCTGAGGAAAACCTTGAAGTTGCTGGTAGATGCAGGAACAGTCCTTCCTTGAAGAAGTATCTGGGTGGTGATTTTTACCACAACTACCAGACCCTTTCATACCTCATTGGCCAAGTGGTAATAATTTACTTCCTGGAGTATTGTGATAATTAGATAGATTAGTATACATAAAGTGCCTGAGGCAGGGTGGGGTCAGAGTAAGCTCTTGGTATATATTATTGATGGTGTTGACAATGAAGTCAGTGCTGTAGAATTTTTGAGCTGTCAGGAAAGGTGGAGTTCATCTAATTCAGTAGGTTTCAATTTTCAGCATGTATCAGAATGACTTGGAAGTCTTGTTAAAACACAGGTTGCTAGGCCCCAGAGTTTCTGACTCCATAGGTCTTTGGCTAGGGCTTGGGAATTTGCATTTCTAAGTTCCCAGTGATGCTGATGTTGCTGGGTTTGATATCCCACTGCTCTAAACATTTCCTTTTTCAACCTATGAAGGTCACACAGGTAATGACTGGCCAATGTCCAATAGTTAGGTTGTAGCAGAAGTGGAATTATATGCAGAATCAATATTCCCAGTCTGCTGCTTTTTCTGCTTTTGTAGGCTCTACAGTCATTTCAACATGGAAATAACTTCCTTTTTAGAGCCAATACCATCCTCAGAGAATACAAATATTTTGTTTGCATTAAGATTTTTCAAATATGACTAATTGCATGTTACATTTGTTTCAGTATCAGTACACTTGTTTCATGAATTCCTTCAGGTAATTACTTTTATGGAATAATTCCTAGTGGTACATTTCCCTTTTCCAGCACTCCTGGGGATATCTGAAATAAAAGACAAGTGTTTTGCTATAAAGTTTAATTAAGAAAAAATACTATATAGCATATATCAAACTTTAGTGTGCAAATGGAAGTCATGAGAGTTCCTGGATCACCTGAGACTATGGAACTCATTCACATCACCTGCCGATACAGGAGTGCCATTCCTTTCCCAGCACCCAGACACTGGGCCTCGCTTGCTTCTGTATTTATCCTCCTAACTTTCTCCATCCTCCCCAGCAGATGTGACTTCCATCTCCCTTCACCACCCTCTATGTGTATTCAGTGTAAGGGAGCAGAACTTGCCACTTCAAAATATGTCTCTCTGGTGTAAGTATTAGGCTGATTATTATCATCATCATCATCATCATTATTATTATTATTATTTGAGAAACTGCAAACACAGGAGAAGCTCTAAGAAAACCAAGGAGAAAAGTTACCCTTTTGTGAAAGCCATTAACATGTATAGAGGAAATCTCCATTTGAAAGGGTGTCTCCCTCACTGTACAGAGAAAGATTTAGGGGGATGACCCTAAATCTCCAGAATCTCTTATCAATGGAGAAGACAAGGACTTAACTCTGCATAACAACCATATACTTGTTATTTATTAACCCCCCAATAACTCCCTCTCTACCCCAGCATCTTCTTTTGTCTTTAGCTATTCATATTTAGCTTTTTGGTATTTAAAATGTTGACTTCAGGCATTTTGGAGAGTAAGTCAGCTTTTCTGGGTCTCTCCTATGGATACATGTAAATCACTTTTGTTTCTTTTTCTCCTGTTAATCTGATTTCTATCAGTTTAATTATTAGACCGCCAAAGAACCTAGAAGGGCAGAGGGGAAGACTTCGAAACCCTACATTAACATATACTCTGAATCCTCTTCCCAGGAGTCATTAGCTTCTTCTTTCTCTCTCCTAGGCTCACCCTTGCATGTGGCAAATGCTAAGTCTTAGAAAAAAACAGAACTGCATTTGCTAAATTAGCTATCTCCTTTCCGTGTTGACAAAAAATAAACCTCTTATTCATTCAGGTTATAGTCTTGACTACCTTCTGAGATGCTGTGTGGGCTTTGTAATCCAGTGTCCCCTTGTCATGATTCTGTATCATGGAACTGGGCTGATTCTACCAGGAGGAGGGGAACTGGATCATTTTCTGAAAATGTCATCTTATTTTTGCTTTTACATCTTCTGGAGTGTCAAAGATCTCTTTTCATTTCTTCCTAGAGAGTGACTTTCACTTCTTTTATTTTCTCTTTCCCAATCTGCCTCCAAGGACACCCTGCTATAGCATATTCCTCCCCTATGGTTCCTTTCCCTAAAATGGATCTTTCCAAAAAGCAAGGAAAAAAGGTATGGGTATATATTTTACTATTATTCAGCTTCTTATTTGAGATCAGAGCAGATGGGAATTGAGACATCAGATAGCATAATTTTAAAAATGTCCTGAATGGCTTAGTTGGGCAAAGAGATGGAGATGGAGAGAAGAAATCCAGAAGTCCCACAGTCAAAATTTATTAGCAACCACTTTGACTTCAACTGACTCTTCCTTTTCTTTTTTCTTGCCTCACGATATACACAAAGAAGAAAAAGTGACAACAGGACTGGCTGAATAATTTGTAAAATTATTTGCAAAATAATTTGTAAATAAGGCCCAGTGCAAAATGAAAATGCTGAATCGTTATTCAGAAATTAGCAAGAATTTTAAGATGGTGACTGCAGAGCAGGAAACCAAGCGTGGGGGCACTTCTGAACCTGGGCCTGTGAGAGTACACAGTTGCATGTCCAAGAAGTTGACCCTGGGTAATAATCTTAATCTTTACCATGGATGCCATTGACTTCCAGGCCAAAGACTTCAGGTAAACTTCCCTTTTCTAATTGTGTGTGACATCCAGCCAGACCTTTCTGTTCCTCACCTCATATGCCTTGACCTTGGAAAACTAGGAGAACTCCACGCTGCTTTGGTTACTGTCTTTAAATTATAGCCTAAAGGACCTTTAGGCCAGAACATTTCACCTGTGACATCATAACTATTCTCCAAACTTAACATTATCTTCTGGAAACTGATCCTCACGATGTAACTGTGAAAAAGATAGAACAGTCTTTTTTTTTTTTTTTTAAAGATTTTATTTATTTATTTGAGAGAGCGAGCCCAAGAGGTGGTAGGGTCAAAGGGAGAAGCGGACTCCCTGCTGAGCAGGGAGCCCAACGTGGGACTCAATCCCAGGACTCCAGGATCATGACCTGAGCCGAAAGCAGTCGCTTAACCAACTGAGTCACCCAGGCGCCCCAAGATAGAACAGTCTTAAGACAAAGATCTGCTTAGACTCTGATCTACTTAAAACACGTAAGACAATTATTAAGTTCACTTGTGAGCTGAGGTCACTGGGGAAGAAGTGAAGACCAACAATGAAGAACCGATCATTATAAATGCAGTCTCTGACCCAGATGTGCCTCTGAGCTGCATACAATGTGCTTTGTGAGTTAACACAAATTGAACAGGATTCTTATCTCAACATTTCAACACTTAAAGCATAGGTTTTATGTCTTTTCTCTAACAAAGCATCTTAAAATGCCCAAAGTCAAGGGAAGAGGGAGCAATCATCAAGCTGATGTGAATGGTGGATGGTGAGCATCCTCTTGCTTTCAGTGGCCAGGAGAGAGGCTGGACCCATTGTTTTTCAGTCAGGTTCCTGAAGTTGAGCAGAGAAAAAATAAATACCAAAGCTGCTGATACATAGGTTGGTAATAATTAAGTGCTGCTGGTACACTGCTCCAGGAATTCCAGGAGGTGCAGGTGGAAAGCGATATCTAATTGTGTTTTATAAAATGGTAAAATTAATTCCAAAGTGTACATGAGATGCTATATCTTGATTCTGTTATCTCACCCACCAGTCATGTTTGTAGTAACTTATTTATTTATTTTTTTTCTGAAATAAGAATCAGTCCACAGAAGGTAGGAATATTCCCTAGCACTCCCCTAGTTTTAAAATAATTCCTAAAGGTGTTATGGAAAGAAGGCAAGATGTATGGAGCTGATTCAACTGTTTTGTGAGCTAGTAAGTGAAATAGAACTTTGATTTCATTATTTTTGTGGTTGCATAAATTGGAAGGAAGGAATAAAGGGAATGGCATAATATTTGGTATGGTCAGGAAAAGACCAGGTGGCCATCTGAAATATTCTGATTCCACTGAATTATTCCAATATTCCAGAATGAGAAATGTGGAAAAGAAGACCCAAGACATTGTGGAGGAGATGAGTGGGGAGGCTGCAAATGAGGGGTTCTTGACACTTAAAGGTGGCTCCCAGGAGCTAAACTTCCTCAGAGTGAAAAATGCCTGCACTCTGTCTGTTTTTACCTTTAATATAGTTTCTTTTTTCAGTGGGACCTCATCGGTAATACTGGATCAATGAAAGGAAATGAACTTTGGAATATTTTGATTGAATTACAATATACAGTTGACTCTTGAACAACACGATTTGAATTGTGCAGGTCGGTGGATTTTTTTTTACAGTACAGTACAATAAATGTACTTTCCTTATGATTTTCTTAATAAAATTTTCTTTTCTCTAGCTTACTTTATTGCGAGAATGCATCATATAATGCATCTAACATACAATATATATGTTAATTGACTTTTTATGTTACCAGTAAGGCTTCCTATCAACCGTAGTTAAGTTTTGGGGGAGTCAGAACTTATACTCAGATTTCTGACTCCACAGGGGTCAGTGCCCCTAACCCTACATTGTTCAAGTTCAGCTGTACTGTGGCTCCAAAAACTTCAATAGTTAAAATATGTAACAGGTCCTCTGGTAAAGACTGTGAGGGCTAAAACACTCCATAACTAGCTACTCTGGCCAACTTTGGCAGTTTATTTGCAATTTCAGTTCATAGGTCAGGTTTAAATATCTGTAGTTTAGAGACTGTCTCTACCATCTCAGCAAAGTCTGACAACTATTGGTAACCTGGAAAAGCTGAGACAGCAAAGCAAGTATGTAAGAAGGTGGTGAATGTCAAATGCTAGAGTTTTTCTTAAAAATGATGTGTGGCCTCATCATGACATATTTTTTAGTATTAACAGTGTGCAATGGGTGGTACTGTATCAGAGTAGTTATTTAATTCTAGTATTTCTATGGTTTAGTCTCTATATTTGAATCTAGATCTAATTGAAATTTTGCTTTAAAGGGTGAAATAGGCATCCAGCATTATTTTAGAGTAGTTGCTTTGTTGTGCTTGTACCACTTTGCTTTATCAAATGTACAGGGTTAAATTGTTTTGACCTTCAAATCACAACCCCTTCTGTAAATTAATGCCTGGGTCCATTGGATCTCCAGGTTCAGCTGTTTTGATTGCAGTAATTGTCATTTAATCAAGGCAGATGCCTCTTAGTTTCCTGAACCCACTACTTTAAAGGTTTTTATTTCCTCATCAATCTTATCCTTTTTCTTCTAGTCTCAAGAGATAAGATGTCCTTTCTAATGTTTAAGGCCACTATGTCCTTTGACACCATGTTCTCCCACCTTCTCCAAGAGTTTGCACCACTCAACCTTCTACTGTTTGTATCTTCAACCTTATCCCCACTAATCGCTCTTTCCTTTCAAGGCTGTAAACTTGGGAATGGAGGTGGGTCTCACTACTTTATCCATGGGAAGACTAGAGTTTGTTCTCTCCACCTTACCTGAAGTTCAGGAGCATGGTGTCTTTCTTCCCATACAACATCGCCTCTTCAGGGCACCCAGGGAAACTTTATTTAGGGGACAAGATTTAAAGAGAACATTGGGCAGCTGAAGAAAGGATTGACTACACAGTGTAGACTGGATGTGCTTCAGCTTTGCAAATCAAAATGTTTTTATAACTATTTTCTTTTAAGTGGGTTTCAAGATCTTATCCTGAATTTAATGGAATTTTAGAGCAGATAAAACTAATTAGTAAGACTAATCTAGAATGGGAAACCCCCAGAATGTTGGTTTTCTCCTGGGAGGGAGAGTTGACACGGAAGAAGCATGGTGGAACTTTCTGGAGTAATGATCATCCAATCTGGATAGGGATTTGGCTTTATAGGTATATACAAGTATATTTACCAGGATAGTTTTATATTTACCCTGAGAGTTGGCATCTCTGATGCTCTTTACTCCTTTCTGTAGATTCAGGTTTCAGTCTGATATCATTTCCCTCAGTCTGAATAAAATTTTAAAGCATATCTTGGAGAAGAGTTCTACTGAAAATGAATTCTCTTAGTATTTTTTAAAGATATGAAAATGTTCTTGTTTCATTTTTATATTTAAAGAATATTTTCACTAGATTCTTAGTTGGGAGTGTTTTTGTGTCAGCAATTAAAAGACAACGTTCCACAGCTTCTGTTTTTCAAAGTTTGATAAATTTTGAGTCATTATTCCCGTGTATGTAATGTGTCATTTTCCCTTGGTTGCTTTTATAATTTTCTTTTAACTCTAGTTATCAACAGTTTTGTTACTGGTGGGAGAGTCTGCGTTGTATGAATGGAGGTCTTAGTCTTTGGATTCCACACGAGAAGATTTAAGTGAGGACCCATGCTGGAGGAAAGACAGCCAGAAAGTAGCAAGAACAAAGCAGTTGATTAAAGCAAAAGTAGTCTCCAGGTGGGAGAGCAGGAAGGTTCCCAGAGGTGGAACCAGGGTGGGTGATTTTAGGATTGGATATTATTGGGTCTCTCTGGGCTGGGAGGAGCTATGACCTACAGTGGGGTGGTCTGTAATGGAAGCAGTCATTTGGGAAACTCCTCCCACAGGTTGGGAGGAGGAGTTTTTGACACTACAAGGTTTGTACCAGATCTTCTTGGCAGCCTTTCTCCATGGCTAGGGGGGTGGAGGGTGGGGTGTGTGTACCTGTAATTCAAATGTATTATAATGAGTCTAGGGGTTACCCTGGGGCAGAAATGGAAGAGGAGAGAGCATGCTCTGTACTTGTGGCTCTTGATCTGTCATCCACAAGGTCTTGGAAGCCACAAGGTCAGGATGTTGTGCCCCAGGGCTTTTAATGTGTAGCTACTAAGCTTATTTATCACCGTCCTTGCCTCCAGCTCCTCTCTCTATCATTCTCCTCTCAAGGACTTGGGACTAGGCCTGGGGGCATTCCTTCCACTGCTCCTGTCATGTGCCTAGGCATGGTTTTCTTTGTATATGTCCTACTTGGGTTTACTATGCTTCCTGATTTTGAAAATTTATGTCTTTCATCAAATTTGAGAAGTTTTGGAGCATTGTTTCTTCAAATAAGTTGTATGCCTTATACTCCCTTACCTCTCCTTCTTGGATTTTATGCATGTCTGTTAAGACATTTAATATCGTCCTCAGGTCCTTGAAGGTCTGTTTATTTTTTTCTAATCTTTTTTCTCTGTGCTCTACACATCTACTTGAACTATCTTCAAGTTACTGATTATTTTCTCCATCATTTCCATTCTGTTAAGCCAATATAGTAAATTTATAATTTCAGAAATTGTATTTTTCAGTTTTAGAATTCCTGGTTCTTTTTTACTATTTATGTTTCTCTGTTGAGATTTCCTATGTTTTCATTCATTGCAAACATACCTGTTTTCCCTTACTTCCTTGAGCATAGTTATAACAGCTATTTTAAAATTCTTGTCTGCTAATTGCAGTATCTAGGTCGACTCACCAATGGTCTTGGTTGTTTGTCTTTTCTCTTAAAAATAGGTCAAATAGTCCTGTTTGCATGTTGACTAATTTTGGATTTTATCTTAGGTATTGTGAAACTTATTTTGTGGAGACTCTCAGTTCTGCTATATTCCTACTATGAGATTTTTATCAGAAAATTTACTTGCTTAGACTCAAACTTAACACTCTCTTTTTGGTGGAAGTTCAAATAATATTTCAGTTCTTTTAACTTAGTTGCACTGCTTTAATTCTGTGCCATGCATGCATTCATGGGGGCAGCCAGAGACTTTGGCAGAAATTATGTACTTAACATAGTGCTCATGCCTTCTGGTTCTGTTTTTCTGAGACTTAGCCCCTTACTTTCTAGTGTCTGTGGTTGTTATGAACTCTGTGTTCTTTTTTTTCTGACCAGAAATATGGTTTTTATGTCAGACTTTTAGTCACTTTACTTAGTGCTATCTTCATCCTGCTCACAAGTTAAAAGCCATTTAAAAAATGTAAACATATTCTGTACTCGTTTCTTCTAATTTTTCTTCCCTCTAGAATTTGCCTTTTTTCACTCCCCAGTGCCTTCAGCTCATTATTTTATTTTATTTTGCCCACAGTTCATGGCTGATATCTAGAAGATCCAGGAGGACCTTACTTAGTTGTATTGGATGTAGATACTAGTTTTATTTTGAAAAAAGTATGGTAACCATAATCCTTTCAGTGTTTAGAGTATTTGAAGTCTTAATTAAATTGTCCATTGAATGAGTACACAAATTAAACATCTGGCCTCATTACTTTTTCACTGAAATGGAAGGTTGTTTGACCTAATTAGACACACTGACTCTGACTTTGTCTGACTTTGTCATTCTGTTAACCCAATTTATGGATTTGAAGAGAGGAAGCAGTGATCTCTATTTATTGGCATGGTTGCTTTATGGACTATTGCATTACTTAAATTAATGTTCCTGAGAATAACTGCCATTGTTTTTCAGCAGTACAAATCAATCAACCAGAAGAGAAACATACCTTCAGTTTTGAAACAGTAAGATAAACACTCCTTGTTTGCCACTGTTCTTAAGAAACAGACTTTAATTGTGGAAGCAGGTCACTTGGGTAGATAAGATTGCTTTAGAGTCTAGTAAAATAATGGAAAAATGCTTTGTAGAAAAGCAATCACTCTCATGTATTGTGAGGGACATGAAATATGAACAATCAACAGTCTACAATTATAAAAAACTAATTTGATTGCTTTTTCCAAAAATAATTCAATTACTGAAGTAGTAGTGAAAAGAAATGAACAGATGTTTGAACTAATACCTCATACAATATTTTACCTAGCCACATATGAATGAATTAAAAATTGGTTTTATGAATGTCAATTCATAGCAGCAATGCTGTACAGTTGAACCCCAAATTACTCATAAGATTTATTTTTGAACAACACTGTGTAATTTGGAATGGAGAAAGTTTATGGAAAATTGGAGAAAGGGATTAGTAATAAAGATTTGAAAACCATATATTGCTTATGAGAATATTTAAAATCTAGGAACTTAATGTTTTTAAAATATTTGCTTAATATTTACTCAATAGAGTATGTTGCTAAATAGACAGGGGAAGCAAAAGACTGAAGAAGTGGTCAAGGGATTTTTATGGTTTTACAATATGGTTTTTATGGTTTTACAATATGTCTACAAATTCTGTCTAAAGGTAAAGTCTAAACTTTTCACTCCCTATCCTGAATAAGATTGGACTTAGTGACTTACTTCTCAACAAGAAAATGTAGAGGAAATTATGATGAGTGATTTCTGAGGCCAGGTCATAAAAGGCATTACTGCATCTGTCTTCCTTTTGCTTGGATCCATCACCCAAGGGGAAATCAGCCACCGTGGCATTGGGACACTTAAGACACCCTACTGAGAGTTCACATGTGAGGAACTGAAGCTTCCTGCCAACAGTTAGCACAAATTTCCTAGCCATCTAAGTGAGCCTCAGTCAAGTCTAGCTTTGGTCAAGCTTTCATTTAACTTCCTATGACCTTGGCCCCAGCTGACACCTTGACTAAACCTCACGAGGAACCTTGAGCCAGAACCACCCAGCTAAGGCACTCTTGAATTGCTGACCCACAGAACCTGCGAGAGAATAAATGTATATTGTTCTAAACAACTAAAGTTTTAGATAATTTGTTGTGCAGCAATAGGAGGTCAAAAAAGTCCAGTTATGTTTAATTTCAATTTTTATGTAGAAATGACATGGGAGCTTACATATTAGTTATGTTTAATTAGGTTCTTACTACTTAATTAGGGTTGGAGGCCAGTTTCCTCAAATGCGGGCAGAGATTCCCCCTGTATCTCTCTGACACAGACATTGCATGTGTGGGGGTGGGATGGTGGAGGGAGGGGTAGTAAACTGGGAGAACTGAAGTAAGGTCAGAAATAGGATATAGGTTTGAAGGTCTATATCTACAATATCCTTTCTGTCAATGTGAAAATTTTTGATTGAAGTGAGTTGCTATTCAAAAAACAAATATCCTTGTTAATCATTCTGCAATATATATTTATCTCAAACCAGCACATTGTACACTTTAAATATATACAATTATATTTGTCAATAATTCATCAATAAAATTTGAAAAAAAATGCCTGGGGAGGGTAAAGTCCCTCAGTTGTCCACCCTTTACTGTGGATATTTGAATAGAAAATTACATTGCCTAACACGTGGCTAAAATATAGTGGAACGGGATGCTTGGGAAAGACAGGCTGAGAGCATAGGGAAGGTAGGGTGGCCATGTGGAAGGGCCCTACGGTGGACTTGGTAGCCAACAAGCAAGTTGAAAGTGAAGTGAGAACCAAGGCACTTTTATTTCAAAAGACATGTAAAAAGAGAAAAGAACAAATAGAAAAATGGTTGGGACTAAAGATTATTATCTCCTCTTCTGAAATTTCCCTTGGGCTCCGTCATGGTCATTTTTAGAATAATACTGAAAATCTTCTTGGTGTCCTCTTTGGCATATTCTCAGAAATATCAAGTTCAGTGCCTGTCTTCATACCATATACCTATGAAGAATGGTCCACCTTCGCTGTGATATGTGGGTTACATTATATGAAGCATGTGCACACGCCCTGGAGGAGTTGGGCCATGTTTTTGCAGCTAGAGTCCTGGCTGAACCTTGTTGCCTTCTGTGCCTCCCTCATCATGGCAATGCAGTTATATTCTGCCTAGAGTGATAATTATTTCTCCATATGTGCTTTCTTCCTTCCAGATCATAAGGTAACTAGCTGTTGGGGCCCTTTCTTATCCATTCTGGTGTTCCCTATTGAACATATTGGTATAAACATTTGTGAAACTGTGTTGAATATGGAAAACCAAAACTAGCACTTGGTTGAATAGCAATGAGCCGATATGGCTTTATTTAAAGAACCAGATTTTAGGAATACCCAATTCTTGCCTAAGTTATACGCTGAATCTTAAGCCTTAAGGAAGAGTGCTCTCCTCAACTATATATGAAGTGAGGATGGAGTGTTGACTTTGGGGGGCCTATTAGAAAACCGGGATGGAATTGGATGAAGAAGGAAAAATAGAGAAGGCCAGAAATAGGATGTAGCCACGACGAAAGAAGAATTATAAGAGGTGTAAGAGAGAGGGAGTGAGATAGGGAGGGAGAAGGAAAGAAGAGAGACACAAAAGGATATGCAAGAGACGGAGAGTGGGTAAGTGGAAAAGAAAAACATGACATAGAGGGATATGTGGTAAAAGATGAAATGTGTAAATGCGGGACAGAGTAAAGATGTTATCAGAACAGTCAGGACGTAAAATCCAGGACTATTCCGATTAATGGATATGTCACTGATTTTATTTTATGTTGTGCTCAACTGGGAGTACTTTGGTTGCATGGAACCAAAGATGGGACTAGATGAGATATGGACTAGATTTTAAAAACTAAAGCTCACTTTGAGGATACACATGGATTGGAACAAAGAAAAGCCAAGGAACCAAGGCCATTCCAATGGTCAGCGACTCCCTCCCTGGGCTCACAAGGCCTTTCTCCGCTTCTCTCTGACTCAGAGGCCAGATCACTCAGGTTTTTCAGTCCACAACCTGGAGGAAGCCTGTCTGACTGGCTTTGCTAATCACCATCCTCTGACTGGATAGAGAGCAGGCTGGAACAGTCCTAAGGGCTGGTCCTTGATCCAGTCATCCACTCTGTGCCTATCCCTGTCCAAAGAACCTGTAAGCATGGTTGCCTTGGGTGGATGGAGGGGGCACCATCATTAAAATTTCCAATTTAAATATAAATGATAATTTGAAATGAAAAGAAAAGAAAACCCTGAGTTATATTTGTAGACAACCCACAACATATAACACAAAGACCCAAACGTGTAATATGATTACAAAGAAGGCATTTGATGTATGAGTCTGAAAAAGAAATTTTACTCCTTTTACTTTTCTTTTTGAGCTCCCTACACTGTTTTATGAATCCATCTTTTTTTTTTTTAAGATTTTACTGATTTATTTGACAGAGAGAGAGAGACAGAGAGAGAGGGAACACAGCAGGGGGAGTGGGAGAGGGAGAAGCAGGCTTCCCGCTGAGCAGGGAGCCCGATGTGGGGCTCGATCCCGGGACCCTGGGACCATGACCTGAGCCGAAGGCAGATGCTTAACGACTGAGCTACCTAGGTGCCTCTTATGAATCCATCTTTAACTTGTTTCTGATTTTCCCTGGCACTCTAAATCCTACAGCTTTGTGCTGTGTGATTTTCTGCTTTTAAATGTGGCCTCTTCTCTAGAAAACAAATGGGGGCATTGCAGGTCCTGGGAGGTCAAACATTGGCAGCCTTTTCTGACTCTGTGGGTGGCGTGCAGAGACAGTTCCACACCTGACATCTACTTCCTTTAATACCCTTCGGGGTGTTTGCCCTGCACCTCTCAAAACCCCTTCAAAATCACTTCGAGCCATTTCTGACTTTTCAGGGATAGTAAATGCTCCTACAGCATAAACAGTTTTTCCTGTCAAATTGTTGCACTGTGTCTTAGGGGAAAACCATAGTAATGTCTTTTTCCTCATTCTGTATCAGCACAACTTCATTAAGGCCACAGGTAAGTCAGAGAAACCTGTTTCTCTGATGTGCTTTTGTTGTTGTGTTACTGGAAGTAAACCTCTCCAACACCGTAGTTGTTGTTACTGTAAAAATCTAGGTAGAGGATGGTGTTTATACCGTGGGTGCTGAGGGCTTCTTAGCAGCACCTCTCCTGGCATAGTGGACTCAGTGAGTTTTCAAGTTTTCTCGTGTTCTTACCAGCTGATCATAGGGTCATTCTTCTCTTGGTCGCAGTGGCCACTGAGAGCTGTTTGTGGAAAGCCACTGCGTGGTGAGAAGATCCAGACAAAGGCTGGCCCTGAATGATAGAGGACCACAATTTACATTTGCTACGAGCCTTGCCTCAGGTGCCTGGCATGATGTCTCAATCCCAGAGGCTCTTGAAAAGCCAGAGGCGGCCACAGGCAAACAGGGGAAACAGAACACATCTACTAAATGCAAAGGTGTTTACTCTGCCTTTTAGCTTTAGAAATGCTCCGATCCCACTAGGGGTACAGAAGGGAGCTTATAGAAGCATCCTGTGAGCGAGGCAGACAGAGTGTTGGTGATTTTCAAAAATCTGCTGTAACCTTCTGGTTCAGTTTTTGTTTCCCTGAGGGCAAAGGAGTAAGATTTTATATGTTTCCTTATGTAGGAGTTCACATCTGGATAAAGCATATCTTGGCTTTATGGGTGGATATTTGGAGAGATTGTTTATGTTTCCAGTGTGAGGAGAATTTTGGAAACCGAGATGTATTGATTGATGATGGAGAGCTAGGCTCAGCCAGAATTGAGGTAATTTATGTATCCGCTGGAACAGGCTTATTTCTTGATGACAGGTAATGGATTGCTTGAAATTCATGAAAGAGAGTGCATAGTGATTAAGAGCACAGACTTGGGAGCCAGACTGCCTGGGTTTCAGTCCCTGCTCTGCTGCTAACAAGGTATGTGACCTTGGAAAAGTTATTTAATCTCTCTGTGCCTCAGTTTCCTCATCTTTGAAATGGGATACTAGTGGTATCTATTTCATAAGGTGGTTGTAAGGGTTAAAAGCATCAAGATTTATAAAATGGACTCAGCTTGTATCTGGTCTATAGTAAACTCTACCTAAGCATTTGCTGCATACATAGTTATATTTTATTTATTTATTTTTAATTTAAATTCAATTAATTAACATATAATGTATTATTTGTTTCAGGGGTACAAGTCTGTGATTCATCAGTCTTATATAATACCCAGTGCTCATCACAACAGCACACATGCTGATAAATACACAGACTTGATTTAAAAAAAATATATCGTATCTATTTATTTGACAGAGAGAGAGATATTGAGAGAGGGAACACAAGGAAGGGCAGAAGGAGAGGGAGAAGCTGGCTTCCCGCGGAGCAGGGAGCCCAACATGGGGCTCGATCCCAGGACCGTGGGATCATGACCTGAGCCAAAGGCAGACGCTTAACAACTGAGCCCCCCAGGCGCCCCACACAAAGACTTGATGTTATCCTAGTTATATCATCAGCCGACTTTTGCAAACTTGGACAAGTCCCTTGCCTTCTGTAGTTATACTTCAGTCCTTCATCTACATAGTAAAGGGGGTAGACTGAGCTCCATGCTGGTTGTACCAATCTGATTCTATGTTACGGTATTTGGAACTGGTAGTGCAGATATGAAGAATACTATGGAGATAAAAATCAGAGTTCCTACTGAATTATCTGTAGAGATGATTCAAATGTCTTTTCATTTTCCCAGTACTTGAAAGCATGGGATGATATGCGCATAATCCTGGATTCAGGAGCTTATCTATACAGGCATCTGCCAGATAAAAAGGAACAGACAGGCTTGCATCAAGCGTGAGATATTTTTCCATTAAAAATGAAAACTTTATGGCCTGGGCAGTGTAAAGCCTGGCCAAAGCTAGGATGAGGAAATATCTATACCTTAATCAGAAGAAAGAGAAAGGCAAAGATTTAAAAACAACCAGGAAGCTTACCTACCCATACTCAGCTCTCCAGGCTGAGTCAAATGGGTAGGTGAGACACAGGTTGCTCAGCACACTTTCACTGACACTCTCAGGGAAAGAATGATAAAATGACACAACAGAGCAGGTGTTTTTATTTTTTAATTTTTATTTTTTGACAGAGACAGTGAGAGAGGGAACACAGCAGGGGGAGTGGGAGAGGGAGAAGCAGGCTTCCTGCTGAGTAGGGAGCCCGTTGCGATGCGTGGCTCGATCCCAGGACCCTGGGACCATGACCTGAGCCGAAGACAGATGCTTAACCAACTGAGCCCCTGGAGCAGGTTTTTTTAAATAAATATTTTTATTAAGATAAATTCCACAGTGTTTGGAGAATTCACTTCCTGTGAAATTGGAGAAAGTTTAAATTCTGAAGTTGAAAAAGAGATATAGCCAAAGGACCATACCATTTCACTGAAAAAAGAATGCTATACCTTATAATGTATAACTAAAGTCAAGACTAAGTATCTTTAGGATTCTTAAAGTATTTTCCAGTTTTTCCCTTTCCCTTTATTTTTCAGTTGTAATCAGAGGTGTGCTTTGAGAAGGACCTTAGCTCTTCTTAGTGGCTTTGAACTCCTTGCAAAAACAAAAAACAAAACAAAACAACAACAACAACAAAACCATCGCTGAAAAGAGCCATGAGTAAATAAGAAGTCAGTGTAGATTTGCAAATATTTTCTCAAAGGTCTAAGGGTCCCTGAAGTATTGGAAAATAGAAAAAAAGGAACAGTTAAAAGAAAAAAAAAAGAAAAAGGACACCAACAAAAATCAAAAACTTCCAGAGAAAATACACAGAGAAGCAGCAATATTTAATTAAGTTAATGTGTACTGAAAGGGTCAAGAGGTTATAAGAACCACATAAAGCAGAAAGACCTCTGAGAGAGAAAAAGCCATGCCAAGAAATAAAAAGGAGTTGTGATAAGACTTTAAATGGATAAGGCTGTGAATTTACTTTGCTAAATAGGCTGATTTTCAAATCCTAGGCAAAGTCTTTACTATTAGAAAGTCATGAAAAAAAAGTCATGGAGACCTTTCACAAAACCTGGGATATTGTATTCAGTTTGAGGCATTTCACTGCCGCGAAGATGAAGAGATGGGAATTCAGAGGGGAAAAACCACACAACAAAAGTATTTCAGGGTCTGTGGAGGATTGACTTTTCAAGAGAAAGTATGAATAAATAGAATAAATAATAGCTTGGTTTGCAAAATCTAAAGAGAGGGAGGTGATATGTTGTATGTGCCCAAAATTGAACAGAGCAAAATCACAAGGGAACAGACAGTGCCTTATTTAAATCCTATTAACTTATTTAGTTAATCAGTGTAACTCTACCATTCACATTAGGGAATGGACATTTATTTATCAGTATTTGTTGCATACGTGGAACACACATGCGCATGCGCACACACGCACGCATCTATATAGCCAGTTAAGTGCCCAATCTTCCTTTCCTTCCCCCCCCGCATTTTCTTGAATGATGACCTTTGAGACTGCTGAAAATAATGCTTTCTATATTTTCTTGAAAGAGATTTTAAAAACCACGTATGATTAGCTGAACTGAAGGTTTGTCCATCTTGGCTCTTGCTAGGGTGAGTGGCTGGTATTATCCATAGGAGTATACAATACAATCTTTTTGAAGAAGCAGTTTTATTTACGGTGAATTATCGAGGCTGGGAGCGGGTGTTTGCCAGTCATTATAATACTAAGGGAATTAAGTATATGCTATCATTTTACTCTCACTGTATGATAAATGAGAAACTCAGTAGAAGACACCGAGATTCACCAAAATAAATTATTTAACACATATGAACAGGCCAGAGGCTCAAAATATATAGACTTAATATTGTTGCAGCTGAGATATGGCTGTATTCTTGCATGTTTTATTTGTTACTCATTCTCTTCCCTACCTTATTTAAAGCCTTCTACATAGTAGGTGCACTAAACAAAAATGTATTCAAAAGATAAATGCTGTTGATTTCTACAATGGTGGCATGTTTTTAACCTTATTTAAAGTCCTTTCTGGCTGTGTAAGCCATAGATTACCTTGTGCTATGGTTGGGTAGCTATGTATGTTCAATCAATGAGAGCACTGGGCTGAGGAGTTAAGCAAATGTTTTTGTGCGCTGGCAGCTGGGTTTCAAAATGTGGCAGTCCCCACGTTTGTTGCCGACTAGTATTTTTCAAGCAAATAGAAAAATTGTCATCTTCTCTGTCAGCATGAGCTCACTGAATCGTTGACTCACCAGCACAGACTGGAGCAAAAAGATGTTTTCCTTTGCTATGGACTTAATCATTTTATGGGGAGCAGTTTTCGAAAACTCTGAGTTTAATGCAATAAAAATGACATTTAATGCACAATAGGTATTAATAGAAGCCATCACAACTAAGTGAAGGTGAATGGAATCTTGGAAAGTGGCAGTTACAGGCTGATGACGGGGAATTAAATGCGGAAGGCCCAGACAGAATTAGAAAGGCAGTAACAGCTCCTCGTGGCCAGTAGGGGTCACCCAATAACCAGAAAACAAATAGGCGGGCTGAGCGTTCTCCCTGCTGACGCGCCCAGCTGAAAATTCTCCCACAGGATGTCAGGATAGCCTAAGGAGATACGTATGGAACTCCCTCATAATCCTAACTCAAAACCGAAAACAGCCAGGCTCTCTCAGAAACGATATTTCTCTCTTGGTTAAGGGGGAAAAATCTGGGGCTCCGCTCCATGCAGGGCAGTGAAGAATATTGGATGCAATCAGTTGGGGCTGGAATGCAAGAGAGTACAAGACACCTAAAGGGGAAGAGACTCCCTTTTGAGTTCATATGCTATTGATCTAACTTCAGAGACCCAGAACAGAGAATCCAGCTTCCAGTCAGGTTTCCTTTGCTATGTTCAAGTACAGAACATTAAAAAACTGTTCTGACCCCTCATATTTCAAAGGTTTGTATAAAATGCATTTTTTAAACATTAAAAAAAAGTTCAGATCTCTGGGTTTTTCACAATGATTCTTTTGTTCTTACAGCGACTCGAAACTTCCATTCTCTTCAATGTCTACCATTAGGAAAAAGTGTGTCCCCATCAATTCTTTGTCTTTGGGTTTCTGAATCATTCTTTGAAAGGATCTTCATGAGGCTGGGTAGTAACCAAAGTAGCAGCTAACATTATTGAGAGTATACGGTGTTATGCTCTGCCCTGAGCTCTCACCGAACATGTGTGTCTTTGATAACCCTCAAAGTGGCCCTATGATGTAGAAACCATTTTAAGACCTGTGAAACTGAGCTTCACAGAGAGCTAAAGCCAAGACCCAGTTTGCCTGAGGCCAATTCTTAACCCCCATGCTGTTTGACTGCAAATCTCAGGCAGCAGGAGACAAAAGAACATTAAAATTCAACCATTCCAATCACCTGTCTGATGCTCAGATTCCTTCTATGGCCTTTCTATCAGCTGGTTGCTTTGCTGTGATTATATATTAGCGTAACAGGGACCCAGGAGTCTATTCTTTCCTTGGACATTTCTGACTATAAGAGGGTTCTGCCTAATAGTCAGCTGAGGTTCTTCTACCTCAGCTCCTAGAGGGTTGGAAAAAGAAGACTGATTTCTCTTCCCATGACAGTACTTTCCACATATGAAGGGAATTATTCTGAATTTCCCAGATATTAGTCAGGGTTCTCCAGAGAAATAGAACCAATAGGAGATATAGACATATATATGGAGATTTACTACAAGAATTGGCTCACGTGTTTATGGAGACTGACAAGATGTATGATCTGCCATCAACAAGTTGTAGAACCAGGAAAAATTGGTGGTATAATTTGGTCTGAATCTGAAAGCCTAAAAACCGGGAGCTGGTGGTGTAAGTCCCAGTCCAAGTTCAAAGGCCCAAAAATCTGGGGCTGATGGTGTTAATTTTGGCATCAAAAGATCAATGGTCTGAACGTAGGAGAAGATGGATGTCTCAGAGAGAGTGAATTTACCCTTCCTCCACCTATTTGTTCTGCTCAGTCCCCCAGTAGATTAAATGATACCCACCTGCGTTGGTGAGAGGAACCTTTTTTTCCGTCTACTGATTCAAATGCTAATCTCTTCTGAAAACACTTTGACAGACACACCCAGAAATGATGGTTTACCAACTATCTGGGTATCCCTTAGCCCAGTCAAGTGGATGCATTAAAGTAACCATCACACTGCAAATCTTCTGTTTGTTAATTGCATTAAGCTCTCTCACAGGTCTTTATTTTTTAAGCATGGTATCATTTTCAATCCTTTCTCCAGCTAAATGAACTGCACTGGCTCATGTTTTTCCTAACCTGTCGTGCCTGGAGCAGAATGAGGCCAGCCAGCAGAAGCATAGTTAAAATATTATGTTTCTATTGATGCTTGTTTTCTGAGAAACACTCAAATTGCTGTTTTGTCTCCTGCTTCTTGTGTATTTTTCTCCTCACTTCTCAGAAATGATGTTTCTTGCTGGGTCCTTATAGCCAGCTAAAAAAAACTATACAACTATATGATGAAAAATAATTTAGTGATGACATTTAACAAAAGGCAAAAATGTTTTAGTAAACAGTAGGCTCAGTGGCAGACAATGGGAGGATTCAACCTCCAAAACATTAATTGACTTTTCTTACAGCATCATGTGCTAATGATGCTTTGTGAATTATGGTGGACACATTAGGCTGGGTTGAAATGATGAAGTTGCTATTATGTTTATCCACAGTTTAGGAGTTTAGTACTAAATTCCTGGCCAGCTATTTCTGTACTTTTATAAAAACTCATATTTAAATAACTTTTAAATGTATAGATTATGAAACTGCCATACTAAAACCACCACTTTCTTAGGAACAATTAACAAGTAAAATTTTTAAAACTACTCAGCTATACCAAGAAACTGTTTTGAACAAGTTGAAAACAGAATTAAACAGCATGTCATGCAAAATAATGGCTGAGTTAATGTTTCTTTTTTCTTTCTAAGGGACTCAGGGCATTTTATTCAAACAATCTGAACTAAGGTTGCATAAGATGTCAACTCAAAGTTATTAAAGTCATTTTATAGGTACTAAAAAACACCTTGCAGTATCTTATCATTCTCAAATTTCATAAGTAGAAAAAATCTATTTGCACATGGTTGCGTCCAGCTGTCATTAATTTTTAATGTGGTTAAACTCCATTTGAATGTGTGCCAAGATAGAAGCAATGATTAGCTTATTTGGAAAATTACCACTTTATTCTTCTCATCATTGGATAACCTCTATTGAAGAGAGGGCCTTCATGAAGATTTCCTATCTGACCTCTTAAGTAGTCATAAAATTGAAGCTCTGAGCTTGACCTGTAGACCTCATACTCACCCAAGGCAAATTAGACCTTGTCCAGGATTTGAATTGAAAGATAGTGAGCCAATGCTTAGAGGAGTGTTTAATATGTAGAGCAGAAGAAGATAGAGAATATGATTTAAGAAATTTTTCCTTCTGATAAAGGAAAGGACCTTCCCACTCTAAGAAGTTCAGAAGAGAAAGATCAGGAGGGATGGAACTAGGTGCGCCCGAATATTTCAAAAGGGAATCAGTGCCATAGCTGTTTGGGTCTCGAACAAGATTGCTAATAAGATCATCAACACCTAAGATAAGTTGAGGGGACATCCAAACAAAATAGAGATCTGTCCCCACCTGAAATCCAGAGAAGAGACACCCTTACCAAGTACCTCACGACATAGGGCAACACAAGCAGGGTTTGGAAAAAAAAAAAAAGGATGTGCTCTTCTTTAGCAGTGATGGTCTCAAAAAATTGCACATTCCCTAAGATCATACAGGGAGGCCATTCTTGCTATAGGCAAGCCTGGGGAGTTGGGGGGCAGATGTGTAGGGAGAGAGGGAAAAAGTCTGAGCTCCAGGCCAAAAGGACATTATCAGGCATGAGACTTAGAAAGAACTTGGAGTAGATTAGATGTTACAAATTCAAATCCTTACAAGGGCTGAATGTGTAACATGGATGATCCAATTGGCTTGCTGTCTCTTTCTCTTTCTGGAACCCTAAGACTACTATGTGAAGAAGCCTAGGTAAGCCTGCTGGAGGATGAGAGATCATATAGAGCAGAGGCAGGTGATTCAGCTAAGGCTCCTTAGACCAAACAGCCTGCCCATGAGAGTAAGGCCATCTTGGACGATCCAGTCTCAGCCAAGCCACCAGCTGACCATAGAGACTAGCCACACTGGCCCAGATGAGAAGAACTGCCCAGCTAATTCAGAATGGTGAGAAATAATATTATTGGTATTAAAAAAAAACCTTTATTATTCTCAAGTTTCATAACTGAAAAAATCTGTTTACATGTCTTCTGTTTAATTAAGGTAAAATTGACATATAACATATTTGTTTCAGGTGTACAATATAATAATTTGATTTTTGTGTATATACGACAAGGTGATCGCTGCAATAAGTCTAGTTACCATCTGTCACCGTACAATTAACCCCGTTTACCCATTTCACCTACCTCCCAACCCCCTTCCCTTCTGATAACCTATAATCTATTCCCTGTATCTATGAATTTTGTTTGTGTGTTTTGTTTTTTTAGATTCCTTATATGAGTGAAATTACATGGTATTTGTCTTTCTCTGTCTGACTTACTTCACTTAGCATAATGTCTTCAAGATCCGTCCATGTAGCTGCAAATGGCAAGATTTCCTTCTTTTTTATGGCTGAGTAGGATTCCATGGTATATATATATGCCACATCTTCTTTATCCATTCATCCTTTGATGGACACTTAGGTTATTTCCATACCTTGGATATTGTAAATAATACGGCAATGAACATAGGGGTGCACATATCTTTTCAAGTTAGGGTTTTTACTTTCCTTGGATAAATACCCCTAAGTGGTATAGTTGGATCATATGGTATTTTTATTCTTAGTTTTTTGAGGACCCTTCATACTGTTTTATGTAGAGACTGCACCAATTTACATTCCCACCAACAATGTGCAATGGTTCCCTTTTCTTCATATCCTCTCCAACACTTGCTGTTTCTTGTTTTTTTTGATAATAGTCATTCTAACAGATGTGAGGTGATATCCATTGTGGTTTTGCTTTGCATTTACCTGATAATTAGTGATGCTGAGCATCTTCTCATATGCCTGTGGGCCTTCAGTATGTCTTCTTTGAAAAAAATGTCTATTCAGATACTCTGCCCATTTTTTTTAATTGAAAATTTTTGTTGTTATTGAGTTGTATGAGTTCTTTACATATTGTGGATATTAACCCCTTATAGGATATATGAATGGCAAATATCTTCTCCCATTCAGTAGGTTGCCTTTTCATTTTGATGATAGCTTCCTTTGCTGTGCAGAAGCTTTTTAGTTTGATGTAGTCTCAGTAGTTTATTTTGGCTTTTATTTCCCTTGCCCTTGGAGGAAAACATTACTAAGACTGATGTCAAGGAACTTAGTGCCTCCTGTTTTTCTAGGAGTTTTATGGTTTCAGGTCTTATATTCATGTCTTTAATTAATTTTGAGTTAACTTTTATATGTGGTGTAAGATAGTGGTCCAGTTTCATTCTTTTGCATGTGGCTGTCCAGTTTTCCCAGCACCATTTATTGAAGAGACTGTCCTTTCCATATTGTATATTCTTGGCTCCTTTGTTGTAAATTAATTGACTGTATATGTGTGAGTTTATTTCTGTGCTCTCAATTCTATTCCACTAATCTATGTGTCTGTTTTTGTGCCAGGACCATAATGTTTTGATTACTATAACTTTCGAGTACAGTTTGAAATTAGGGAGTGTGATACCTCCATCTTCATTGTTTCTCAAGATTGCTTTTGCTATTTGGGATCTTTTGTGATTCCATAAATATTTTAGAATTATTTGTCCTAGTTCAGTGAAAAATGCCATTGGGATTTTGAGAGAGATTGACCTGAATCTATAGATTGCTTTGAGTAGTATGAACATTTTGACAATATTAATTTTTTCATTGCATGAGCATGGAATATCTTTAGATTTACTTTTGTCTTCTTCAGTTTCTTTCATTTATGTATTACAGTTTTCAGTATACTGGTCTTTCATTTCCTTGGTTAAATGTATTCCTAGGTATCTTATTCTTCTTAAAGCAATTAGAAATGGGATTGTTTTCTTAATTTCTCTTTCTGATAGTTTATTATTTGTGTATAGAAAAGCAACAGTTGTCTGGATATCAATTTTTTATCCTGTTACTTCACATTTATTGCTCTTAACAGTTTTTTGGCGGAGCCTTTAAGGAGTCTTTTCCATATATAGTAGTATCATGTCATCTGCAAATAGTGACTGTTTTACTTTTTCTTTCTAATTTGGAGGCTTTTTATTTATTTTTCTTGCCTAATTGCTCTGGCCAGGACTTCCAGTACTATGTTGAATAAAAGTAGCAGGAGTGGGCATCCTTGTCTTGTTCCTGATCTTAGCTTTTCACTGTTGAATATTATATTAGCTGAAGGTGCACATTGTTTCATTATAGTATTGCCCTGATGACCTTAATTTTAATATCAATAAACATCATTTAAATTTGGATCAAGATAAAAGCAATGATTTGTTTATTCTGAGAAATTGCCAATTTCATCTTCTACCACATTGGACAGTCTCATACCTTACAGTGTTATAAGGTCAACAAAAATGAGGTTAATCATATGTACTGATGAAGTATTTTATGCTGAAATCTGAAGGACACTCTGAGCAACCTGCTGGTGCAAGCTTATAGTTATCTCTGGTTAGTCCTAGAGTCTAGAATTGTACAATTTTAGAGATTAGGTCCTGAAAGTGAAGTCATCTTAGATTTTCCCACAGTTGGGGAGCCAGAAAGAGCCTTAGAGACTATCTAATCCAGAGGGTTCCAACTGGTAGTTTACAGGCCAAATTTGGCCAGCATATGCATTTTGTTTGGCCTACACAGTGCTGGGTCTCACAAATTAAAAAATATATATATATCCAATTAGTCACATTGCCAAATTTTTGAAATTAGATAATCACATTAATTATCTGCATTTCCAAATTATCTTGAAAAAAATTTGCAAGTATTGGCAACTTTGAGCCTACAGGACAATAGTTAATTGGAGCAGAATACAGGCTGCTCCTTTTATTTATTTATTTTATTTTAATTTTTTTTAAGAGAGAGTGCATGTGTGCACAAGCATTGGGGGTTGGGGTGGGGAAGGGCAGAGGGAGAGGGAGAGTGAGAATCTTAAGCAGGCTACACACCCAGCGCGGAGCCCAATACCAGACCCAGTCTCACAACACTGAGATCATGACCTGAGCCAAATCAAGAGTCAGAAATACCTAACTGACTGAGCCACCCAGGTGCCCCCAGGCTGCTCCTTTTATATGGGGAAGGAGCTCACTAAGTCCCTGTATTATACGGATGGAAGTTTCTGTGATTTGTCCTGCATTACCCACCACCCTGACCTACACGTACCCAGGAAGGAGAAAGAATGTTGTTTGTGAGACTTATGCTGCATAAGTAACTTCGGGAGCCTGATTGGTTAACATTAGCTGGCTTCTGGGTCAGAATTGGCCTTTCTGGTCTAGAGGCTAAGAACTGTAAATCTTGCCTTACATCCCCTCTGGCTCCAGGCTGGACTGGCCCCCCAAAATGGAATCTAGGAAGGGAGACAAGCACACCTAGCCCAGGCTCCTTGAATATGTAAAGACATGATAACATGGAAATCAGCTCACTCCACATTGTACATAGGCAAACAAATGTTTAACTTCAGACCTTGTCATTTGCCCTATAAATACAGCCGTATGGTCAGTTGGAAGTCTCACCTGAGGGGAGGATGCACCACCCAGGCCTCTCAATCAGGACTCCAGCCTGGCTGTCTCCAAGGAGCTTCCCCAGTTAGTGAGGTTGGATGTTGTAAGTACCTGATTTGATGTAACTTTGTCTTATTCTCCTTTACTGCTTACTATTGCCCACATCTATGCACAGATTTCCTTTTCTTTTCTGTTTCTGTAGATTTTTATAATACCAATAAAGTGTTTTTTTTCCCTTTGAAACTGAGAGTACAGCTGCCGTGAATCTTTTCTTCAGAACAGTCCCCAAAGAAACCACCCCTCCCCACTACATAACACCTCAGTTTGCTTTACTCATCCATGTTACACACAATCTCTGTAAGTATTTGAATTTATAACATCTGAATCTGCTCGAATCACTTAATTTTACAGATAAGCAAACAGAGGTTCAGATAAAAGGGACTCTGTCATCAGCTGGTGATGGACTTAAAATCTGGTATAAATATAAACCATTATTAGCTGTGGAACTGGTATTAGCTTTCCTTCCCACCTGGCAGCTGGCTGGGGGCAGAGTTAATTTTGAATGGGTGTGAACAGAGCAGAAGAGTCTGGGATTTTCCAAGACAAGAAAGCTGGAGAACAGTTTGGAGACACCAGGATCAGTGTTCCCTAAGTCCCTAAGTAGTTAGAGAGCTGCCGCGTGATTATATGATTTGTGGGCAAATAACAGGATGTGATGGTGGCTTTTTCAGGAATTATACTTGGAGTCCAGATGCTAAATTCAGGTAACGGGGTTTACTAATGGTGGTTTTTACAACCATAAAAATTAATTCTGCTGGAATATAAGGTTGTTGTGGTTGGGGAATATGAAGTGATAAACCCCTGCTTGGAATGTCCTAAGGCCTGGGAGGGTCTAACTGTGGACAGATAGATGATTACCGTTGCCACCAACCAGAAACACTTCCGAAAAATAAATGGGAGACTCACTGAACATTTGATAGCCTAACATCTTCAGATGTCCTTTGTGGAAAATGTATTTTTTGAGCTCGTTAGAACAAAAAGTAGTCTGTGTATATCAGAGTCCTCAGTTTCACCAATTCTCAAACTTAATCCTTGTGTCTACTAATTCACTGCCTTTAGTTTGCTTCCATCTGATTCCTTTTCACATAGCTGACAGAATAATCTTTTAATCACCAAAATCTAATTAGGGTATTTGTCTACTCTGAAAATGTGGACCTTTGATCTTAGGATAAATTCTATCTGTTCACCCCTTTCTTAAACTGCTCAAGCTTCTTTTCTACTTCTCCTTCACACTTTAAAATTCAGCTATAGAAAATTGTGCCTAAGTCCTGGAATGAGCCTCGATCTCTCCAGCCTCTGGAATTTTGCACAGACTGTTGTCCTTGCCGGGAATATGGTTTTCCAAACTGCTAAGGATTGAAATGTTTGTATCCTCCCCAAATTAATATGTTGAAACCCAAATAATAGCATTTGGAGGTGGGGCTTTTAGGAGGTAATTAGGGTTAGGTTAGGTCATGAGAGTGGAGCCATCATGAAGATACCGATGCCCTTATAAAAAGAGGAAGAGACATGTGATCTTTCTCTCCCTTCGTGTACCCCCCGAAGGAAGTCCATATATCTTTTTGAATCAGTGCTTTTATTTTCTTTGAGTAAATACCCAGTAGTAGAATTACTGAATCATGTGCTATTTCTATTTTTTTTAAAGATTTTATTTATTTATTTGAGAGAGAGAGAGAATGAGAGATAGAAAGCACGAGAGGGAAGAGGGTCAGAGGGAGAAGCAGACTCCCCGCTGAGCAGGAAGCCCGATGTGGGACTCGATCCCGGGACTCCAGGATCATGACCTGAGCCGAAGGCAGTCGCTTAACCAACTGAGCCACCCAGGCGCCCCGCTATTTCTATTTTTAATTTTTGAGGAAACACCACACTGTTTTCTACAGTGGCTGCACCAATTTACATTCCCACCAATAGTGCACGAGGGTTCCTTTTTCTCCCCGAGGTGTTTTTATGACTCCTTTAGTCTGGGTTGATTATTCTTCCTAAGTGTCTCCATAACACCTTATACTTCACTTTCATGTGGTTACCATGCTATAGCGTAAAATCTTATTTACTGCTTTGTATCTTCTACTTGACCATAAACTCTGTGGTGGCAGAGATTGTGTGTCTGGCTTGTTGGCAGTTTTATCCTTAGCTTTTAGCAGGTGGTAATAAATATTAATAAATTAGTAAATACTGGCTGGATGAATGAATACATTAGGTAGCAAGAAGAGGCAATTTAAGAAATCAGTCAAGCAAACAAAAACAACAAAAGAAAACTTTTTTTAACTTATGATGCTCTTAGAGGTCGCTACATTCTTACATTTTTAAAGACAACTTTTACTTGGCTACGGTCAGATGAAGTAATTGGCTGGGGAATTTGTCACAACCTGTCTGATCCATTTTCATTTCTTGTCTCTGCTTTCTGCAAAGACAGAAAATCTCTTTTAAATCCCACCAGTTTAAAAACTCGGTAATAGAGGAACTTAATAGACAGTGTCTTCCAACAACTATATTTCTATATACATTAGGTGCTTACCCTTTGCAAGCTTGGGGATTCGCAGGGCCTACGCCTGATTATATTAACCCAAACTATAATCATTTCCTTTGGCATAAATAAAGTCAAGCAGTTAGTAAGAGGCCAAAGGCCCTCGCAGCCGTTTTAGTACAATTTGGATGGGTGCAGATGAAATTACAGAGTCCCATTTTATTTGTTGGCTGTTGTCCCAATTATGAGCTTAGTCACATCAGAGAGTTCAGAGAGATCAGAAATGGGGGTGAGGGAGAGGATGCAGTTCTAAATAATTATTCCATGACAGGACGGGCTTTCATTTGCTCTGACCAACATAGAGATTAACTCTAGACCTCTGACCGACTGATCCGATGTGGATTAAAAAAATTCTGCAATCTTCCAAAAACATTCATTATGTTCTCTTTAAAAAGTTTAACACTTAACGCAGCTGATGGTGGAGGTGGGGGTGTTGGGAAGAGATAGGGTTGAGAGAATGGCTGATTCAGAGGCTGCAATTATTTTGGGACTGGAAACAGAATTGAAATGACCCAGATGGTTAGCCTAATGAAGCTGAACCAAAATTTATGCCTAGAGGAGTCAGAGACACGTTTCCATCTCTCTGTGAGAGGGAATATATATGTGTGCGCATGTGCGTGTGTGTGTGCGTGCGCACAAGTGGGCATGCATGATTGATTTTGGCTACAGAGGGCTTGGGGTTATAGGAATAAAAGTGTGGCAGGCCAAGATGAATGTGCATAGGAAAGAAATCACAACAAAACACAAAACCTTTTCCTGCTACGGTCTGGCCTCGGGCAGACTTGCTCCCTCTCAATTGCGCCAGTGTGGAAAATCCTCTTTCCTCTGGCTTTGAAAATAGACCATATTTCCTGGGAGTGTATGGTCCTTTTGGATAAGGTGCTTAAAGTAGATCAAGCAGAGCAGGGGACATCCATGCTGCTGACTTGTGCCAGGGCATTTGTCCAAAACTCTATCGCTAGCAAAAAACATACTGTGCTACACGGTGTGACTGCTACTCTCACCTTGTCTGGGGACTTTGGTTTATTTACCTACACACCTGCTGCAGTGATGTGGGGCAAAGGGTGAAGATAGGGCTCAAGGCCCATTTCATATCTACCTGGGTTTTGGAACCATAAAAGAGTTTTTTAATTTAATTTAATAATTTAATTTAATTTAATTTTTTTAAGATTTTATTTATTTGAGAGAGAGAGAGAATGAGAGACAGAAAGCATGAGAGGGAGAAGGGTCAGAGGGAGAAGCAGACTCCCCGCTGAGCAGGGAGCCCAATGCGGGGCTCGATCCCGGGACTCCAGGATCATGACCTGAGCCGAAGGCAGTCGCTTAACCAACTGAGCCACCCAGGGGCCCCAAAGAGTTTTTTTAATTTTAATTAAAGTACTTAATATATGTAAATCTTGAGGACACTGCCTGGCACATAGGGTATAGGAATTACATTTTAACTATAGTTTTGTTATTATTTTATTATTTATTTAATATCTTAGCTGTGGGATTTGTTGCATTTGTCATTCAAAGGGACTTCTCTAATAAACGTCAGGAGCCATGAGCTTTACATGGGATAAGAAAGGAGACGGACTTAAGAACCAATATGGCAACTACACCACCTTGTATAATTGGGAATAAGTCATAGTTTCCTAAGCTGTAAAATAAAATTAGGATGGGGCAGAGTATTCCTAGAATCCCCCCTCAGTAGGAGGAAATAACATTTATTGCCTACAGGTCTATGTGTTATGACGGTGGGGGACTACCTATATCAGCTCATTTAATCCTCACAATGTACTTTTGAATTTGGCTTTAGGAGAACGAAATTCATGGAACCTAAGAACATTACAAAATAGAAATGATTTTTATTTATTGAATGCCTCATGTGCCAAACTCTCTACATACAATATATCATTTCCTCATGATCACCCTACTGGTTATATTATTATTATCCAGATCTATAAGTGAGACAAGTATGGCTCAGAGAGACTCAATGATCCATGAAGATCGCATAGCCAGTAAGTGCTGGAGCATAGATTTGAACTCACGTCTCCTCAATTCATAAATCCATGTTCTTACTATTAGAATAGAGCTGCTTTGTGAGATTGCCTTCCTATTAAGTCACATCGGTTCTAATCATACTTGAATGAATCGAAGATGCACTTGCTTGATAATAAATTCTATCGACCCTGTTCAAGAGCTAAGGGAATAAAAAGTGTCCTAGGGCAAAGCATGCTTCAAAAAGCACAGCTTGCCATATGTGCAGAGGAGAGGAAATTAAGTGAGAAGAAACCAAATTGGTGAGTGCTTCCAAAGACACGGTGATATAAGCCATTTCTAAACTAGAGATATCGTGTGGTTTTGGCTCCAGTGTGAACGCATGTGTACATGTTGGGGGAGGAGAGAGATTCAAATAGTGCAGGTCTGGACCTCTTGTCACAGGACAGAGCTGAGGCTGCTACTCACGTGGGCTTCCCATGCGTGCATACAGGGAGAAGTTTGTGGGTGGGCAGTGGGAATGGGGAGAATGACCAACCCGTGTACGTCCCATGGCTTAGTGGGCACTGCCGTGTGGGTTCTCACTTTGGCCTTGTATTTGGGAAGGGATTGCTTGGGGAAGTGTATTGGCAGTGGGAAGGTGGCAGGATTTTCCCTTTTTGTTTGTGTGCGGAGTCCCTGGCTCCAGCTAATGAATTGCTCGCAATGGCAATATATGTCTCGTGGGCAAGGTAGCACACTGAAGCTCCAATTCTGTCTTGTTTCTTGTTGGGGTGACCCCAAGCAAGTCATTCCACCTCACTGAACTCTGAGGATCACAGTGATCACCTACCTCGCAGGGATCCTGTAAGGAATGGACAAGAAACATGAAGGTAAGTGCCACATAAATGCTAAGTAATGCTATTAATCCTCCCCTGGACAGTGGTTTGCCCATCTAATGTGCTAAATCTCCCTTGAGCACAGGACCTCAGGATAGGATGTTCTTGCCAAAAGAGTTTACACCACAAAGCAGATCATATCAGGGGTCTGGCTGCAAGAATGGCAGACACATGGAAAGAGATAAAGCTGAAAAGTCATTATTAACTCCGTCTACTGTGCTCTGGAGTCTGTAGCACACATTACATGGCGCTTCCGTGCCCTTCTGTTTAAGTCACATTCTCAGAGTGCAAATCTCTACTTGCTTTTATCTTTCTAAACAAAACTGGATTCTGAACTTTGGAATATAAGTTTTGCATAAGTGCTGGAAGTACTGAATCAGGAGAGTGATTTTTTTTTTTTTTCAGTCTTTCTGTGTGCTTGGTTCAGATAGAATTGCTCAACTCTTGGCCGTGATCCGTGAAGCTGCTGGCTACCCTGGGTTCCTAAATGGTTTTGAAAACTGTTAGAAACCATTGCAGCATGCAGCTGAAGGGAGACAACCATGTTGGCTGCCGGGGGATTTGGGGTTCAAGCTGCTGGCTCTTTCTCATACCAGTCACACTGACAATGGCTTTGGGCAACAAGACTTGACTTCTCAATTTCTAGGTTATATGTTGACAGCGAAAAACACCTCCTCTGGTGGGATTCTGTTGCATCAATCTCTCATACACAAATGGTGAAGCAGTTTCAACCAAAATTTTAATTTATTCATTCCTTCATTTGACAACATGTGTAGTTAACTTTTAAGAGAGAGTTAAAGGTTCCAGTCGACTATATGATGTCTGGTTAGCTATTTTAAAATTAGAATCGGGACAGACTTTATCTTTGCTTGCAAATGGGACTCCTTGGTCTGGTTTTCTAAGTTAGAGATTTGTTGCTTCTGGAAACTTTCTTGTCCTGGTTTCCCTGACACTGTACTCTCCTGGTCTTTTGTTGAATTCCTTGGTGATTTCTTGTCAGTTTCTTTTTGCTGGCTCCTCTGCTGGACCTTTAAACTTTGCATTGGTTTAGTTAATGCCTGCTCCTTGATCCTCTTCTCTTTTTGAACCCACTTATATTAAAATATTGGGAGATCATTAAATATTTTTTTATTTTATTATGTTGTTAGTCACCATACAATACATCATTAGTTTTTGATGTAGTGATCCATGATTCATTGTTTTCCTGTAACGCCCAGTGCTCCATGCAGGATGTGCCCTCCTTAATACCTATCACCAGGCTAACCCATCCCCCCACCCCACTCCCTTCTAAAACCCTCAGTTTGTTTCTCAGAGTCCATAGTCTCTCATGGTTCATCTCCCGCTACAATTCCCCCCCTTCATAAATATTGATAACTCTGAAATATATATCTCGACTCCAATGCCTGCCTTGATTTCCAGATTCATATATTTGATTCTCTTTCTGATTCTCCACTTGGAGATGGAACTGGAACTTTCAGATTAACATGTTGAGAACTGAACTTTTGATTTCTCCTTCTCTAAACCTGCTTCTCTCCCAGTCTCTCCTATCTTCCTTGTTGGTGACACCATCCATTTGGTCGTTCAGGCCAAGCACTTAAGGAGTTTCCTGGATTGCTCTCTTTCCTTTACCTTCCTGCCCATCGACAAGTCCCAGAAATGCTGAATCCCAGCACTTCTTACCACCTATACTGCTATTAGCATGGTTTGGGCCATGCTTCTCTTATTTGGGCTACATTGCAATGGCCTCCTAAATCATATCCCTGCACCGGTCTTGTCTCCTACAGTTTATTCCCCATATGGCACGAGGTGGAATACATTACTTATGTTTTTTTATTCATTTATATTTCATAGATGAAGAGACTTCAAGGAAGTGACTGACTTGTTTCAGATCATACAAGCATAAGATGGAAGAAGGACTAGAATCCAATTCTCCATAGCCCTGAAATAGTTAACCTTTGAATGATTTCAGTCCCGCCACCTAATCATTTAAATTAGAAAGTCTAATTTTAAGATTCTACTAATAGCAACTAATAATTATATAACACTTACTATGTACCAGGCGTAGTTCCAAAGGCTTTATGTAATTTAGGTTCATTAATCTTACATTAACCCAATGAACTATAAGCTACTATTATTGCTATCTAAAGATGAGGAAACTGAGGCACAGAGTTGTTAAGTGTCCTCAGGCCCAGTTTATGCAGCCAGCAGGTAGCAGAGGGGGGATTCAAACACAGGCATCGGACTCTAGAGTTGTGCCCTTAACTGCTGGGTTATACTGACCCTCGGCTGAAGCTGTAAGTTCATCCAACATGACCCATTAGTCTTTTTGAGGGTATTTTTCTTTTTAGACATTAGTTGTTATATCTGTTAAATGAATTAACTATGATAACAAAAAGTATTCACTGCTTCACCAGTTCTTTCTCAGGTATAGCTAAGAGGTAAATTGAAGTAGCTTTTACATTTTTTTTCCCTATATACATGTGATTTTTGGGCCCACATTTTTTAGCTATAGGTAATATTTACCCCAGGGACAGACTCAAAATGAACTCCCCAATTGCCTCAAATATTTTCTATTTGGTAACATTTCCCCAGAAGGCTCTGCCCTGAAAACTGCTACATGAAACAGCAAATCCTATCATGTCCCAAAGGGGCCGCTTGCAGTTTAAAAAAAAATCGCCGGTCTCTCTCTTTTGCACCTGTGCTATGCTTGGGAGATTTATTTAGTCAGGGAAAACTTCAAAAAGGATTGGCAATTTGAACTGAGTCTTGATGAGCTGAAAGAATTTTGAATGTTGAAAAGGGGAGGTTTCACTCGCACCAACTTCACATTGTGGGATGTAAAGAAAACAACAAGCCTGTTTGCAATTTAATTTAATGATTGTGATGCTAATTTCTTTGTGTCGCAAAGGTGAGATATTATGTGGTTTGTCTGGGTAATCTGTAAGGTAACACCACCCAGGAACAGAATTCCGCTTCCTTTCACTCCCGGACTGCCTCTCCAGCCCCTCCATCTTTGTGAATAATTCTTTGTTGATAAGGGACTCATTATCATTATTGATTAAACTTTGCCATCTCTGATGTCGGCAAATACCTTCTCATTTCAATCTGTCTCAAAGCCATGTTTTATGCTTACTATGTTTTAATTTGTCCCTAGATTGTATTTGCCTGATGCTGGTATAAAGATTGAGGACTCTCTTGGGGCGTTTTTGTTTGCAGATATATGATGGTCCTGAAGGATAAGCTTGGAGACTCGCAAACGGAACTTCTTGGCGACAACCTCCCTCTGCCTGTTGCCTTGAAACTAGACTCATAAACTAAAGCAGGGGATAACGTTCCATAGTAAAACCTTTAATCCACTTACATCTTTAACCCCGGGGGCGATTTTTTTTTTTTTTTTACCTCAATCCTTAACATTTTCCTCTCCCTGTGATGCTCTATTGTTCTATTGACCTATACAAATATCAACTCTGTTAGATTTTTGGTGAGTTCAGAGTTTTGTCAAATGCTATGGAGATGATACTTTCATAATATTTTGAAATAATTCCACAGTCACAGAAAAGTTGCAAGCCTAGAAAAATAAATTCCTGTGTCTTTATCGCTCAGATGCCCCAATTGTTACCATTTTACTGCATTTGCTTGACATAATGCTACTTTGAAATGACCATTTATTTTTTAATTTTTTAAAACATTTTATTTATTTATTTGACAGAGAGCGCAAGAGCGAGTGAGCACAAGCAGGGGGAGCAGCAGAGGGAGAGGGAGAAGCAGGCTCCCCGCTGAGCAGGGAGCCCGATGCAGGGCTCCATCCCAGGATCCACCCCCCATACCCCCTTCCATCAGACACTTAACTGACTGAGCCACACAGACGTCCCTGAAATGACCATTTCTTAATTCTCAGAATTCTAGCCAGTTCACTACTGAGCTCATCAAACTGTGAAGGGTCTGTTTGGATACTAATGGGAAGAGGGTTAGGAAGGGAATGGGATTATTGTAAGAAAGAGGGGATGAAGAAAGGGGACAATTACTAGAGAAACAGTGGAAATTTTGTAGTAACAGTGTCTTAGGAGTGCTACGATCCTCCAGCAAGGCAGGTGTGCTAGACACGGTGTGTCAGCGACGCTAGTTTCTTCTAGGTGCTCAGAATATCTTACTTTCCAAATAGGCTCCAATGTCAATTTTCCCTTATAAATGGGTAACAAATTACAGTGTTCCCATTTAGGTGGCTAACAGTGGTGCAGAAAATAAAGTCAAGTGCAAAAAGTTACCCCTTTGGGACACTACATGGAAACGTATAAGGATTTGCCTGATGATGCCAATTGAAGACCCATCTGAGAAGGTTTGTGAATGACCCACAGGTCACACAGCCAGAGAGATTGCCGGTGAAGTGGCAAATTGCCAAGACCTCTCAGCGGTGTGTACCATCCTGATGGGTGCCGCTCCCGGCTCTCCCGCCTGGCCTGGGAGGGAAATGAGTAATGGGATTTGAATTGGCAAAAACAAGGATTTTCCCTTTAAAAGGGATCTTTTATTCTTGAGCCAAAGCCAATTGAAATACCCAGAGCCTGGGCCTTTTTATTCAGACAAGAACAATGAGATCAGTTTTCAACAGAAAATGAGGGAAAAGGAGAGAGACAGCAGCTGAGGTAATCGGCTGCAAAGGACAAAGTTTGAAATTAAATATTATGGCTTAAATAGTCCTGTAATTCAAGCTGCCCCTCTCCCTCCCTCCTCTGACCACCCTCTCAATCTTGTATTAAAGAAATAAAACAAAGAACTCCTCACCACAAAATGGGAGACAATTTTTTTCTAATAGAAGAAAATTCTCTCTGCAGCATGAATTTGAGCCATAGCGATTTGATTTCTATGGAGATAAAGAGGCAGGGAAGTTAGTGCTGTTTGGAAGGGAATGTAAATGTGGTGTTAAGGAGTGAGGAGGAAAACTTCACACAGGCTGGCTTATTAGAATTTGCTGTACTTTATCCTGTTTTCACAGAGCAACAGAAGGGATGTAGGGAAGTTTTATTTAATTTTTAGGGCAATTAGGGAGAGGAAACCCAGGCTGAGTGACTGTAGACTGCTCATTACCTTCTGGCGGGCAGAAGGAAAGTGCATATTTTAAATGTTAAGATCAGATTATTTATAAGTTTCACTTTGAAATTCAAGGGCATGGAAGGAACGATAACTCGATTAGCAGAGGAAACAGCCTTATGTACACAGCTGGTTTCATCTCTGTAATAGGTCAGAGTCTGAAGAGCAGCATTTCTTAGTCTCTTCCTGGAAATGACAGATTCTGGGGGGAACCAATAAGGTTTAAAAAAGAAAACAACTTTTAGACATTTTCGTCCCCAGTCTTTTAATGAATGTTGTGATGGGGATAGGCACTTCTAGAAGATCTTGTGTAACTATCCAGTAATGGCAATTTTGATGCTGCATCTTTCTTGGAATGAATTACTGTTTCAAATTCCTGATCCCAGTTTCTCCAGCTTCCCTCAGGTCTTCCCTTGAGCATCTGTCGGCTGTGGCTGGGGGCGGGAAGAGTGACAGAGGACACACATGGAGGCTGCCCACCACACCCATGTGTGTGGTGGTTCTTACAGGCGGTGGAAGCCTTGTCAGATGGGAAGCCCCTTAAGAGTTGTTTATTATATCCCACTAGTCTTTGTGTGTAGGAGAAACAATTTGTTATTTAAAATCCCAGCTGACTGTAGCCGCTTCTGAATCCTAAGGAAGTGGCAGTTTCTCTTTGGAATAGATGAGCCATTTAGCTGTGGGGAAAAAAAAAAAAAAGCTTCAGGGAATGGCTTGAAAAGCATAGGAATGAGAAAAAGAATCAACTGCCTTTATCAATAAAACAAGAATTTTGAGGGACTGGACAAGAGAAAAGGAGACCCAACTGTAATGAGGAAGCTAAGGATTTATACAGTTTACTGTGAGCATGGCCAGTGGGCATGGTTGAAAGGCACTTACAATATGGATATCTTATATACATTTTTTAAAGATTTTCTTTATTTATTTGAGAGAGAGAGAGAGAGCGAGCATGAGCAAGGTGAGGGGCAGAGGGAGAAACAGACTTCCCGCTGAGCAGGGAACCTGATGCGGGGCTCGATCCCAGGGCTCCGGGATCATGACCTGAGCCGAAGGCACATGCTTAACCAACTGAGCCACCCAGGTGCCCTCTTATATACATTTTTAATTAAGTTTCCTAGACAGTGCGGCAGCATAGCCCTCCTGTCTCTCCCTAAACCTTCCTAGATGTCTGACCTATGTCCAGTCCTCAGTTTGTTGGTACTTCAGGTAGAGGGGGAGCTGGTGGTTGAAGCAGTGTGAAGGCTGTAGTGAAATGACCCTGTTAAACCAACTAATAGAACTCACAAGGGATTCTAAGCCAGAGCCAACCAGGGGAAAAAGAAATGCTCCCCTCACCTTTTCTGAGGAATCTCAGTAGAGGTTGGGAGGGACAGCAAAGTTTCCTCTCCTTGTGAAAGGGGAACATTTCAAGAGAAGTTTAACTCCAGATGAGTTTTGGGATAGAAAAGTAGGAACCGTATATAAGTTGAACTGAAATGAATGTGGGAATGTGGAGGAATTTTTAGATTGTCCTTTAAAGGTTTCACTTGAACCTAAAACCATTTATAGCTTCCTTTTTCTCTAAGGGAACACGGAGTATACACTGCATGTATTATCATGGTGGGGGTGAGGCACTGGTAAAAATTCAAAATGTGCACTTCTACCAGGAAAGGGGTTCACTGGGAGGAATGTAAACTGTATGTTTCTAGGGCGGCTCTGTTCTAACACCATCACTTTCTTCACAGTAGGAGGGAACGGTGGTGTGATTCCCACCAGCCCTCTGGCTGCCATCCTTGTGTTGGACATTAAACTCAGAGCAGAAGTAAAATAGCACTGTGGAAAATTCAAGCTAGTAAGTGGTTCTGAAAAAATGTTTTGCTTCGTCAGTTTTCAATTTTTCATTCTGTGGAAGACATTGAATTTCTAGGTGCCATTTTTAAAGGTGCCAAGAGAATCAAGGTAGTTCCACCAGGGTAATGAGTTCCTGTTATTGATGTCTTCATTTATTCACTCATTCTTTTATCAAGCATATATTTAATGCATATAATGCTTTTGAAAGATGCTGGGTATTGAATGCATAAAACGGCAGACTTTTAAATAAGGTATTAAAATACTGAGATAAATGCTAATAGAAGGCCATATAAAGTGCTAACAGGAACACAGAATACAGTCACATAAAATAGTTATGCCTAAAATTGGGGACAGGATAAGATGGGGGAAGAGGAGAGAATTTTGTCTATACTTCACCCTACCTTTCTTTCTTACCACTTATCAGAAAAGGTATTTGTATTTCTTAACTGCTTCCAGGCCTTTATGTCCCTTCTTCTAAGACACTGTTTTTGTTATAGGAATCTCATGATAGATAGTGGTTTATTTTTTGAGTTTTTTTTCCAGTATTAGGCTTTTGTGGACTAGCCATATGGCTCTGACGCTTAGGCACAGCATTGCCTCAATGGGAAATTGGCTTTTTTTGAGTTTCAGATGTACCTTTGAAATAAGATTTAATTTGGAATCATCTGCATGATGACATTTTAAGTATAAATTCCTAGCCATTAGGATAAATTTCAAGAACAAGCCTATAGAAGTACAACTGTAGCTGTGAAAAAAAAAATGTTTCTACCCCTGACTCGAAAAGCCACCATAACACATTTTTTTTTCCTTTTTAGAAGATTTTATTTCTCTATTTTATTTGAGAGGGAAAGAAAGAAAGAAAAAGAATGCGTGCAAGTGGGGCCGTGGCGGGGGAGGGCAAAGGGTAAAGGAGAGAGAGAATCCCAAGCAGACGCCACATTAAGCGCAGAGCCCGATGCAGGGCTTGATCCCACGACCCCAAGACCATGCATGACCTGAGCTGAAACCAAGAGCTGGATGCTTAACCAGCTGAGCCACCCAGGCATCCCCCACCATATCACATTTGAACTATCTTGCCACTAGTTACCTTAATTCCTGTGGGTATCTTAGGCTGGAGAAATTTGGCATTGTTGAATTCAACATTGAACATTGGTTTTAAAAGTCTACTCATTTTCCAACAACAAAAAACCAAACAGCCTGACTCAAAATGGGCAAAGGTCTAGATAGACTAGCCATTTCTTCAAAGAAGATATGCAAATGGACAAGAAGCACATGAAAAGATGCTTAATATACTAAACATAAGGGAAATTTAAATCAAAAACCACATTGAAATACTGTTGCTTCATACCTGTTAGTATGGCTACTATAAAACAAATAAACAAAATATAACAAGTATTGAGGAGGATGTGGAGAAATTGGAATGCTTGTACACTGTTGGTGGGAATGTAAAATAGTACAGCTGCTGTGGAAAACACTATGGCAGTTCCTCAAAAAATTAAAATTCTAAAAACAGAATTGATGTGATCCAGCGATTCCATTTCTGGGTAAATACACAAAAGAATTGGAAACAAGGTCTCGAAGAGGTTTGTATACCCATGTTCACAATGGCATTATTCATAATAGTTTAAAAAGTGGAAGCAAGCCAAGTCTCCATTGATAGATAAATGGATAAGCAAAATGTAGTGTGTACACACACACACACACAATGGACTATTATTCAGCCTTAAAAGGGAAGGAAATTCTGACATATGTTGCAACATTGATGACCCTTGAGGAACCTAATGTACATTACACTTGCATTAACTTATGCTAAGTGTAATTAGCCAAAAAAGGCAAATACCGTATGATTCCATTAATATGATATATCCAGAGTAGTCAGAATCATAGAGACAGAAAGTAGAATAGTGATTTTCAGGGGAAGGGGAGTGGGGAGTTATGTGTTATAGGGAGTAATGTGTATAGAGTTTCAGTTTTGCATGATGAAAAGAATTCTGGAGATGGAAGGCGGTGATGGTTGCACAACATATATTTAATGTCACTTTGTACATTTAAAAATGGTTAAGATGGTAAATTTTATGTTATATGCATTTTACCACAATAAAAAAAATTGGAAAAAGAGAAAAGAAAAGTCTACCCATTTGCTTTCTGAAATGGTTAACTCTTATTTGGGAGTAATTACAAATCTGTTGTTTTCTTAACCAAATCTCTAATGCTAATAGTAAATTAGCATAAATTAGTTAGGCTGTGTTAGTAAGAAACTAGTCTGACCCAAGCTATTTGTAGTGGATGCTATGGGATGCCACGCATCTCTCCTGTAAGACCAAGAGCCACATTGCCCCAGCTGCTGGGAGTGTTAGCAGCCTATGGCTCGTAGCTGATTCCCCACCCACCCTGCTCAGGAATTGCCCTCAGCAGAAGGGAGCTACGTCATTCAGGGCTGCACCTTCTCCCTGTATCTATTAACTGGTTGATATGGAGGTAAACCTGCTTGGCTGCTTTGCCTCAATTTGGGACAACTCTGAAGGGTTATCTGTCACAGAGAACAATATTCCATTCAAGAATAACTCCTAGCATTCCACTGGGCCTTGGTAGAGATGGTGAAGCTGAAACTGGGGTCAGAGTTGTCCATTATGAACTGGGTTTGGTCAGACCCACCAGGTCACCTCTGGGCAGGATCAGCAGCAATTTATCAAATGATGGTAACAATATATTCAAAATCAGGCATGGACAAGGCGAGAAGGCATAATTATATGTAGAAACCCATATCAACCACAACTCTTGGGCTGCCATAATCCCTTAGCTCACTCCTCTGGCCTTGTGGGGAATGTTTTATAACCAAAAGGCCTCGCTTGGTTTATGAATGATTTTGCTTATTACATGGATGCAAGTTGAAAAGGGACTGCTGCTTCATTATGGTACCATTTGGATGTGATTTTAAAAGACAGCAATGAAGGGGCGCCTGGGTAGGTCAGTTGGTTGAACGTCTGACTCTTGATTTTGGCTCAAGTCATAATTTCAGGGTCCTGGGGTCGAGCCCAACCTCGGGCTCTGAGCTCAGTGCAGAGTCTGCTTGTCTCTCTCCCTCTGCTCCTCCCTGCCCCCTGCTTGTGCGCCATCTCTCAATAAATAAATAAATAAATAAATAAATAAATAAATAAATAAAATCTTAAAAAAGAGAGTGAGAGAGATAGCAATGAAGAGAAATCCCTGCAGTGGTCAGCACTTTGTGACAAGAGAGGTTTGCTTTAGTAAAGATATATATAGATTCCTGAGTGGTGGCAAATGGCTTGTTGTTAAAGCAGAGGCTAGAAGGGGAAAGATTGAAAATAGGGACAAGGAGATCAGAGCATATGGGAGTAGGTACAAAGTATAAAGATCTTTGTAGCTATGTTAATTCCCACTAGAGTACATCCCCTATGGGAGAGATAGCAACAGCCAAGTAAACTGAACAACCTGCCAATCAACGTCAGGCAGGCTCTATCATCCTTTACTCCAATGCCAGCCCAACAGGGTATTCACCATGATGCGGTAGAGGCTATGCATGGGGCCCAAAGCATAGATTGCCACTTACGAAGGTTGATCTAGGTACTGTTGCTTCCAAATATCCAATATGCCAGTCACAGGGATCAACAATGAGCCCCCAGCCTAACACAATCCCTTTAGGAGACCAATAAGGCATGTGATGGCAGGTTGATTACACTGAACTCTTTCCGTCATGGAAGGGAAAGCTATTCATCTTGACTAGAGATGACACATATTCTAAGTATGGATTTGCTTTTCCTATTTGCAGGACCTCTCTGTCTAGGGGCTTATATAATGTTTGATCTACCAACATAGTAACCTATATCACATCACTTCAGACCAAAGGACCCACTTTATAGTAAAGGAGAAGAAAATTGGGCACATGACCATGGGATCCGATTATCTTTGAACATACCATGCCACCCAGAATATCCTTACTTGACAGACTGATGAAATGGACTTTTAAAGGCTTAACTCAGGGGCCAGTTTGAAGGTGAGACTCTTTGAGGATAAGGCACTATTTTCCAGTGTGTGTTATATACCATAAATCAACAACTGATCATCAAATGACCTTGATCATCAAGAGGAAGTAGAGTGGCTGTTACATGACAGCAGCAGGAGGGACATCTGTAACACCCAGAGGATCTACTGGGTCATCTCTTGATACTCCACTGTTCAATTTTAGTGATAGACAGGTGCAGCAACCACAGACTGAAAATGGCCTGATGTCTAGGGGCTCAGATCCCTCAGGGGTGAGGGTCTGGGTTGCCTCAGGAAGTATGTTATTTATACCACAGAGCTGTGAGGTGAGTAGTAGATGAGGAAGAAGATAAGCATCACTTATGCTCTAAAGACTGGCTGCAGTGGCCGCTGTCATTTGTTCTTTTGTAAGCTTCCCTGGGAAAAAAGACCAATTAAAATTCTGAAGGAGTTCTTACCAGGTGGAGTGGATTTACCATATGATGAGCATAGATGTAGGTGGTACAAGGATGAGCTATAATCAGTGCTGCGTAAGCCTCCCAGCTTCCCTTTTCAGGACTGAGGTACTCATTCCCTCACTGGGAGGAGTTTGGACTGCTCAGGTTCCCAACTAAACCCTTCCCTGGGAGTTTTCCTTGCCAATGGGAGCTATCTCACCCACAGTATTTACCCTTCTCTGGGGAAAACTTTGCCTCGTGACTGGTCCGTACAGAGAATATAAAGGTCCAGGCCCCTTTGCTTCAATTCAGGCCAACTCCAAAGGGCCATTCCTGCTCCAGATCTCCTCATGAGACTGGCTGAGGCTTCTGCTACACCTGTGTGCCAGTTCAACTTCTCACTCTCCTTAATCCTGCTCTTCTCATTTCTTTCGAGGCATTGTTCCCTAGAGCATGTTCCATGAAACCTCCACCACACAAATCTCTGCCACATAGCAGGTTTCCCTTGGAATCTGACCCAGGCCTTAGGTGATTTCAAGTGTGCACAGAACCCAAATTCAGGAAAACCTGAACTCTCCAGATTCAGGAAGCTGAGAAATCATAACAGAACTAAGCCATGTGGAACCAGTTTCCAGAAGTAGAGGGTTTGATCTTCATTTCAGGCATTTGCCATTAAGGTGAATTAGCTATGCTATTCGAATCTGTTCCTCTCCGCATCTGTTTGCTTCCACTTATCAAAGTCTTTATATATTCCCAGATCAAATGGTATAAAGAGGGAGGGATCTATATCTCCCAAATACTAATCAAATACAAAAGAGGAAATACTGACTTTATAGTGGAAAATTCTGGCAGATGCCAACTTGAGTGTGTGATCAAGGTAAATATTACCTTGGGAGAGATAAACACAGTGTGTCTCCCAAATGTGACATACTGAGAAGAGCAGTATCATTTCTCTGGCTTTGCTGCCTTGGATGCCCGACCCGATTCTGGTCACAAGTGAACAGTGGTTAGACCTAGGGTTGGGGTCACCTTATAGAATAAAAGACCTGTACACCTTTGTTTCAAGTTTTTATTTAAATTCCAACATACAGTGCAATATTAGCCTCAGGTGTGGAATTCAGTGATTCATCACTTACATATAACACTCAGTGCTCCTCACAAGTGCTCTCCTTAATGCCCATCACCCAGTTTGCCCATCCCCACCCACCTCCCCTCCAACAACACTTAGTTTGTTCTCTATAGTTAAGAGTCTGTTTTATGGTTTGCCTCTCTCTCTTTTCTCCCCACTATGGTCATCTATTTTGTTTCTTAAATTCCGCATATGAGTGAAATCATATGGTATTGGTCTTTCTCTGACTTATTTCACTTAGCATGATGCTCTCTGGGTACATCTATGTCAATGCCAATGGCAAGATTTCATCCTTGTTGCGGCTGAGTAATATTCCATTGTATATCTACCACAACTCCTTTATCCATTCATCAGTATATGGGCATTTGGGCTCTTTCCACAATGTGGCTATTCTGCTGATAATGCTGCTTTAAACATCAGGCTGCATTTGTCCCTTTGAATCAGTATTTTTGTAACCTTTGGGTAAATACCTAGTAGTGCAATTGTTAAGGTCATAGGGTAGCTCTGTTTTTAACTTTTTGAGGACCTTCCATACTGTTTTCCAGAGTGGCTGCACCAGCTTGCATTCCCACCAACAGTGTAAGAGGGTTCCCCTTTCTCCACATCCTCGCCAACATCTGTTGTTTCCTCTGTTGTTGATTTTAATCATTCTAACAGGTGTCACGTGATAGCTCATTGTAGTTTTGATTTGTATTTCCCTGCTGATGAGTGATGTTGAGCATCTTTTCTTGTCTGTTAGCCATCTGTATGTCTTTTTTGGAAAAATGAAAAGACCTGTACTCCTTAAGACTATGAAGGATGAGAGATAGGAAAAACCTAAGTAAAAGTAATGCGTGTTTACAGGTACAATCCTAGACTAGAAACGAAAAAGAGCCATTATTAAGACAGATGGCAAAATTGATGCCAGTAGATGGCACCATTGGAATGGTGTCTGTAAGTCGGATGGTGGTGTATCAATGTTTACTTCCTGACTAGAAGGAGTGTATAGTATTAATATAGGAGAGTATCTTTGTTTTGGAGGAAGGGGGTACACACTGCAGTATTTAAGGGATGGGTCAACAACACCATCTTTCTCTAAAGAAAGAGAAACGGGGAGAATGTAAAATTTAACGATCGGAATCTGCAAAGGGCATGCAGCAGTTCTTTGTGCTTTGCTGGTACATTTTCAGCAGGTTTTAAACTATTTCAAAATTTAACAAATTTAAATTAAAGAGAGAATCTGATTGGGTCGTTCATAACCATCCCTTCACTTTAGACTGATCATTCCACTTTCCTCATTGGACAATGACAGTCAATTGATGGCTAATTTCAGGATGCTGGTTGCTCTTGGTTTTGTCAATTTGGTCAGGGTACAGGGCCATCATCAAACATGAAATGTTTGCCTAAGTTCCCTTAGTAGAGCCTGGGCCCAGGGAAGCTGTGAAGGGCATTTAGTATGTTTCTCAACAAAGAACTTGAAATCTTTCTCTTCATTAAAACAACAAACAGTTTTTTAGGATACTTACATTACCAGTGCTATGCTTTCTTGCTCACCAGATTTTACACTCAGACAGATCCTTGTCTGGATATCAGTTTAGCTACTTTATGACCTATTTATTATTAGGGTCCCTTTTATAGAATAGGTACAAATATACCCAACCAGTGGGAGATTGTGATGAGTAAATAAATAATAAGGTGCTCAGCACAATCACTGGTATATAGTAAGCCCTCAATAAATCATAGAGGTCGTGGGTTATTGTGGTTTTAATTTTCATTACTTGCCATCTTTTAATCTGGGAGAAGCTTGGGGTTTTTTTGTTTGTTTGTTTTTCTTTTGTTTGTTTGTTTTGCTTTTTTTTAATTTTAATTATATTTGAGTGGTAAACCTTTGACACGTCTTTCAAGGAGAAAGATTTGCTTTGGAAACTGTCAGCCAGTTTTTTCCATCTCTATGCTCTTAGGTCCGTAGTCAATGTTTTTCAATTTCTAGGGGTTAAATGAGGACACCAAAATATTGTTAGTATAGTATTTAGTTCCAAGCCTTTCAGTTCTATTTGGTTAAGTGCTTTATGATCCGTTTTATTTGTTAGTCCCAACACAGTCTTATGAGGTCCATGATCATTTTTATTTTTACTCCATAGGTATTTTTTAATTAGCTTAAGTGAGTTCATGTAACCTCAAGAAGGTCAGTGGTGGTGCTTAACTTCAATTCCTTCAAATCCTAGAATTTTACTTGGTCCTCTGGGCCTTGCCATTTCTCTTGATTTCTGTGTTTTTGACATGGTTATGGATGTAAGCTATTGTTCAAATGAAAAAAAAAGCAAAGAAAGCAATATGACTTTTTAATGAAAGAAGTTTGCAAACAAGACCCCATCGGCTCAGCATTAAATTACATTGATTTATTTTTTTCAAGTTTTAGCTTATGATTGTCACTTTTTTGAGTCTTTCTTATGTGTTCTATATGTTTTCCTTTGCAAATTTGTTAAGCGTTAGACCACTTAAATAATTTGGAATATTTAATATTTGACATTTTATGAATTGACTGTCCATCAAGGGTTATGGAATCTTTTTCATGGCTAGTCCTTTTCTTCTGCTTTCAGGACAATGTCAAAATCTGCACTATTCTTACCTTCTATTGAAGGAAATGAGAGAATTACAGAGGTGATGCATTTAGAAATGCAGCTAATACTATATAATGCTATGCAATTTTGAGATCTTAAAATGAGCCTTGGCTCTTCAGAAGCCCTAGAGAAGGGATTTTCTGGAAGAGGTTTTTCAGAAACATGAGGCAAATTTCTGAAAGTCAAAGAGCTTAATGAAAAAGTAGTGGTCCTTGCTCTACCTCTTTCTATTCCCTAGTCCCGAGATACAGAGTCAACCCCTTTCAACTCTGGCCTTCATATTTCTAAATAATAATAATAAACAAATAATGTTATTTCCTGATTAGTTTTAACTTTAAACATTATCTAATGAATTGGATTGTATTGACTTTTTAGAGATTCATATTAGTTATATTTTACTGTATAGCAAATTACCTTAAAACTTGGAACCTTAAAACAACAATCATTTATTTTCTCACAGTTTCTCTGTGTCAGAAATGTGAGTGCAATTTAGCTGGATGCCTCTAGATCAAGGCCTCAGGCTACTGATTGCCATCAAGCTATTGGCCAGCCTATGGTTTCACCCTGTGGCAGAGGAACCAATTCCAAACTCACTTAGGTGGTTCTTGGAAAAATCCCGTTCTGCGGGTTGTTGGACTGGGGATCTTATTTCATTTGTGGATCTTCGCTAGAGACCTCCCTCTGTTCTTTACCATGTGAGTCTTTCCATAAGGCAGTTCACAACATGGAAGCAGATTTCCTTCAGAATGAGCAAGGGTGAGGAGCATGAAAGTTGGAAACCCCAGTTCTCAGTATTTTTATAATCTAATATCATCACATACTTTTATATATATATATATATATATATATACACACACACCTTCTCTCTCTCTCTCTCTCTCTCTATATATATATATATATATATATATATATATATATATACACCTTCTATATTCTGTGAGTCAGTTAGTCAAGTCCACACTCAAGTGGAGGAGATTAAACTAGGGCTTGACTATCAGAAGGCAAGGTCTATTGGGAGCAATATTAGAGAGTGCCTTCCATAGTTCATTGTCTGGATCCCAGTAATCCAAGTCCATCCCACATGCAAATACCTTCCCTCCCAACCGATATCTCCTGAAGTTTCATCTCATTACAGCATCAGCTCAAAGTCCAGAATCATCAAATTAGGTCCAGGCATGGATAGGATTCATCATCAAATGTAGTTCCTTAAATACAGCTCCTTGGGTACATATCCCGTCAATCTGTAAAGCTGTGGAACTAAACAGACAAATTATCTCCTTCCCTACTTCTCCTCCAATGTACAATGGTGGGAGAGACATAGGCTATTTTTTTTATAAAATTTACTGTTAAAAAAGGGAGGGGGATGGGATGCAGAAGGGAGTCATTGATAGGAATTCTGAATCCATCTAGGCAAATGTTTGATAATTATTTAAATCTCGAGGTCTTGAATAATTCTTCATGGCTTTTGGCTCTGTTCTCCTGGTTCCTAGTTCCACCTCTTAGTCATCCCCTTTTTCTTTTCCTTTATGAAAGGTATCATGTGTTTACGTTTGAGTAGTTTTTGCTTCTTGTCCAGGATTTTGACTTTGTTCCTACTGCTTTCTACCTCGTAGATTCCTCCTTTATCTCCTAATTCCTGTGTTACCAACTTTCAATTCAAAGTCTAAGCTATTGAGCCTCTTTGGTAAAGCCTGGACCACACTGACCTACTTACAAGGGAGGTTGGAGACTTAAAAATCTTAAGTTTCTACAGTGGAATGCTGAATCATCTGAAACTCAAAAGACTGAGAATTTCCCCCACATAGGGGAGGGGTTTAGATGCTGATCAGTCAAAGGGATGACAGATGTTTCTTACCTCCATCTTTTATGCTTAAGAAATGCATTTGCTTACATATTTATCTCTAAAGTATATGGGTCTTTACACTGATACTTTACAACCATAGTTTTTATCCTATTTTTAAATCCACAGAAATAAAACTCAGAACAAAGCACCACAGTAAAGTACAAACGAAATTACTTGCCAACTCTACTCCATAATTCTATTTTTTTCTTTTTTTCTTTCTTTTTCTTTTATATTTTTCTACTCCGTGATTCTAAACATTAGATTCTCGTGAGTCCATGTTCTATCTGACTCAAACTATCTTTCCTATCTTTAATCTGACTTCTTCTGTCTTCTACTGGTCTCCTAAACCTCAGCTGAAATATTACCTCTTCTGCGGAAACCTCCCTAATCATTCTTATTTAGAGACACTCTCCTTCATGCTTCCCATAGAATTCTCTAGAACAGCAGTCACTTGAAACAACCTCTTTTTTTTTAATGTGGAAAATGAAAGTTTAAAAATCAACACCATTTACAGTCACTCAAAAAAAAAAAAAACACCTAGATACAAATTCTAACAAAACTGGCCAGAACTTGTATGTTGAAAATTATAAAATAGTAATGAAATATCAAGAACTACTTAAATAAATGAAGTGTCATAATGTAAACTGTATTCATGATGCTGCTTCTCAACAAACTGACCTACATGAAACAATACATTTGAACGAATGAGTGTTCTGAGGAGTAAAACATTGCACATATAGCTTGCTTCAGCATAAAAATGAAATAACACCATTATTAAAACTATCGTTTTTTACCACAATGATATTAAAGCTAAAATAGAATAAATACAGCAAGGACAGCAAAACAACTATGACCAGGAACATATACTATTTCTCAGGCACTGGGCTAAGCTAAGAGCTTTACATGGATTATTTAATTCTCACAACGCTCCATCAGTTTTACTATTATTTTTCTCAATTTCTTTATTGTGGTAAAATACACATAATATAAAATTTATGTTGACCACTTTTATTTTATTTTTATTTCTTTTTGGGGGGAGGGGCAGAGAGAGAGGGAGAGAGAGAATCTTAAGCAGGTTCCACACCCAGCACATAGCCCGTGGTGGGGCTCGATCTCAGGTTCCACCTGAGATCATGACCTGAGCTGAAATCAAGAGTCGGGTGCTTAACCAACTGAGCCACCCAGGTGCCCCAGGAAAGGAAATAGTATTAACAAGAGTCCAATGAGAGCTGGAGCTAAAGAAAAAGAGCCATAGACAGTAGCTGAATCCCTGGAAAATTATAACCCCTGCTATAAAACTAGCCCAGAGTGGGTAGTTATGGGGACAAAATACCTCAACCTCTTTTTCCTCCTGTCCTCTGATCTTTTGCCAATAAATCCCTTTGGCTGAGCCCAATCAGAAGTCAGCTAGCAAGAACCAGCTGTCCAGGGTGATGCAACTTTATATTGGTCAGTCTCAGGAGGAAGGAGCAGGGCAGAGAAGGACAAAGAAGATGAAGAAGGATTCTTCCTTCCATAAACAATCTTAAATCTTAGAATTTATGGACAGGGATGCTTGGCTTACTCTTCTCATATAATTGAAGGAATTTCATTCAATTTTTTCTATCTACTTAGATGCAGGGAAATAAGGCACGTTGTTCATGAACCTTCTTTGCTTTTCATAGCAATGTGCCTTTAAAAACTGGATCAGAAAGTAGAATGGTCAGAAATGGATCATTTAACACTTTATGCTAAAAGACATGAACATTTTAAATTTACTTATATCATACTCACTCCCAAGAAAGAATCGAAGGCTACTCTCTAGGCTTCTGTCCCTGGATAGTGTTCATGCATGGGTGAGGAGAAATGCTGACTGAGGAGAAAAAAGCTGAAATTGAAGAGAATCTGTCAAAGTGATGAAAAATGAACTGTATGGGTTTTTAGACACACTGCATGACCAGATGGGTAAAATTAGAGATTGTTTGAAGAAGCTTCTATAGAGGAGCCATGATTGAATAAAATTATTTCGTGATGTGCAAAATGTAAAAAGTGGTGTATATTTGTGTACGTTTCTGGGGGATGGGTTTAAGGAGAAGGGAAATGAATAATACTGAAAGCAACATACAGAGAAAGTGTAATATCTAACAGCTTCCCATTATCTAAGAGGATAAGTGATAGTCTCAAGAAACACATGGTGAAAGAATTTTTATATTCATAGAAACTTTCACCATATTTAAAAATTTTTTTTTTCCAACTTGCTGAACCTCCATCAATATCTCATCAATTGTCTGATTCTCCGGGAATGCAATAGCATAGTATAGGCAATTAGAGGGCTGGATTTGCACATAAGAGAGAAATAAATTCAGATTCTGACCCAAGTTTAAATTTCAACAAAACTTTCTGCCTCTAAGCTCAGTACTAAATAAGTAGCTCTCACTGCCTTTCAATGCATTTTTACTACATCTGCCCTTTTGATGTAAACACACATGTCCATCATACCTTCCCAACACAATTTGCCATGGGTGACCCCATTTCAAAGCAATGTTTGCTTAGCAAAGGTAGTTTACCCTGGCAATGTTTTCTAAATAATTCATAGATGATTTCTATCAACCAAGAAAGAAATATTGGTCTCCATGTATAAAAAAGTGAGTAGTCAATATCTATCTTGAATTAGACAAAAAGTGCCTTTATCAAAGGGCATAATATGTAACTAAAATTTAGAAATAATTAGTGCAATACTCTTAATGCCATTACTTATCACACAAGATGACAAATAATTACAAAAGCCTTTCCTAATGGGAATTGTTCTACAGCTTGCAACTCTAAGCCTCCTGGTGATGGGGCATTGAGAAATTGGTCCCATACGTATTTATACTACCAGTGAACATTTTAACAATTTATGAATCTGTCCTTAAAATAATATGATATCAACTTACTCCAGCTCATTTACAAATCTAAAATAAAAATTAAAGAGTGGAATGAGAAAGAAGCAAAAAATGCTGGGAAGCAGAAGATCTTGCTAGTTGACCCTTTGCTGTTAACAAGCTGCAGGGCTGCTTACAGTTAATCTGATTTGAAAATTTTGTTGTGATTCTGTGACAATAGTGAAACAGAATTAAGGCCCCAACACTTGTATTAATGAACTTAAGGATTCTTTGACATCTTTAAATATATAAACTAATAAGTAATTTGGAACTTTTTATTTACCATGTCTTTTAAAAATGGATTATAAAAAAGAGTTAATCCTTAAGCAAATCAAATTTTGTGTGAATAATTGTGCACTTTATCCTTTTACCTAATGTGAATATCTTTAGTCCTCTCCACCACTTGAAATTCTTAAAAGCATCATACTTATTTTTCTTTTTTTTTTTTTTTGCTTTTTGGGCCTTTGCTTATAATTTTTCTTTTCCCTGTGCCCAGGCCTTCACCTGGATAAATCATCCTCATTCTGAATGCCCTCCAAAACTGGGTTATGTGAACATGAATGAACCCTCATAATCATGTAGGCAGTATGTCCATGCCAGAGTAGGTTAAGTTTGCAATAGTAATAAAGAATTTCAAATTCTCAAAAGGCTTAACATAATAATTCTTTGATTCTCATCTAGAGTACTCATACAGTGCTGGTTCACAGGAACTTTTTGCTCATGGTAACTCCTCAGGGACCCTGGTAATGAAAGCTTTATTTGATAGACACTTCCAACACCTCAGGAATGAATTGTGTCCTGGTTCCTGAAAGCTCTAGTGGAAATGACACATCACTGGTCATTGGCCAAAGCAAGCACATGAGCCACCCCTTTCCAATTTCAATATTTGTTCAACAGCCCTAGTGACTACCAGCTATCACTGTGGTGAAGAGTAAGACTTTAGCATCCAACAACTTGGGCTCAAATTCTGTTTCTGATCCTTGCTGGCTGTAATTTTTGGAAAGTTATTTAATCTTTCTTTTGTCTTAGTTTCTCATCTATCAAATGGTGCTTATAATAGTACCTTCTCTTTGGGTTTTGAAAATTAAATGAGTTAACACATGTAAAACGCTTATAACAGTACCTGGCATTACATTAAATCAGTATTAGCTATCATTTTTCCCCATATTTAGCTTTTACTGCCTTATAATGTAACGTGTTTTCATAATCATTTTCCCTACAGGAGTATTCTCCGTGTTAGTAGGAATCTCCTTGCTGAGCCTTGTAACTTTAGTTTGTAGAATAAGAGCACAACAGGTATTTTATTCCCTTTGAGTTTTTAGATGTCTGTACTAGCTCTTTCAAGTTATTAAGATGCTGCTCATGAAATTACTGCCTCTGTGCAGCAAATTGCACTTAGTTACATGTAGAAATTTGCTTAGCTTTCTTATATACTCAACCAACTGCAAAGTATCTTATCCATGGAGATAATGTGGTTTAGTTAGGAAACTTAAAGAAGTAAACAGCTACTTTCTGCGTGTGTATCTTTTATTTCTACGGCCTGGGAGGACTTGTGAAAGAAGAAAAAGACTCCTAACCCTCATTGCTTCCTTAAAAATAAAATAGCTCCATAGACCTAAAAATGGAAAATACTTTCTTCTTCCGAATGTTTTCAGTAAACTTTCGTGAACAATGTATGAATTACATAGAGCAGAGTTTAAATGACATGTGGGTAACAAGAACATATCAAACTTCAATGCAATTTCACTCACAATTTGATTCGGCAAGGCAAGAAAAATAGGTTGCTTAAAAACTGTCAGAATTGCAGTCCAGGGTTGTTGACAGCTGTGAAGAAAAGTTGAATAACGCTGTGCTGAAAAGGTCAACGCTTCTTGTTGATATCGGTTGGTCGGATGGGAAGGCCTTTGGGATTGTCAATGACCCCTCCAGGGACATATATTGCACTAAAAGTTGAGAGGTCAGGCTTTCTAAGATAAGGAGCAGGACTTGTTTTTTCACAATAGTTCTGAACTCAGGGGTCGTTTGTGATCTCTTTTGAATCACTTTTCCCCCAAAGGCTCAAGTAAAGAATGTGGGTTAATAAAACTGGTAATAGTTAGGTTTGCAGGAGACACGGGAATCATTATTCTGTGCCTTTTAACTGAGTTTCACAGTGTGTTTGGAGAGAAAGGAAAAATACAGGAAAACTAGTGAAGAGAATTTAGCCAAAAAAATAAAGAAATAAACACAATGGGGGCTCTTTTTTTTTTCATCACAAACTCCATCACTGTGGATCACCTTCCTTTAACCCTAAGTAAACCCTAGTAGAGTACTTTCATATAGTGTTCCTTTCATTTAATAGATATGGATGTTTACACTGTAAAACTATAATCATTGGGATGAATAAAACAATCATCTCTATTTTCCATTAAGAAAATACACCAACAGGTTTCAAGACTGATGGCTTAAATTGTTTAAAACCTTTTATTTGGTGTTAGTATTGTGCAGACTTGAATTAGAACATAATTCCCATGCTGTGGGCCAGTGGCAAAGCCAGGCTACTCTGCTATTTAAAAATCCAGCTTAATACGGCAGTGGCAGGAAGGTTAGCCGGTGAACGGAGTCACCAGCTTTCATGCCGATTGTGCTTCCAGCTTTTGACATTCACAAAGCCGTAGAAGTTGGCTGTAGGCTGCAGTGATTCAGGACAGCTGAATCTATAAGTTGTCCATTTTGTTACAGTAATACAGAATAGTAGCAAATACATATTAATTATGTTCATTATCAATACTTATCATTATGTTCCTAGCACTTTTCCCATCATTTACATGTGTTACTTCATGGAACATTCACATCAACATTATGATGTACTTTTGTCCCTATTTTATAGATGAGTTAGCAGAGGCACATAGAGGTTTTCCTAAACTTGCCAAATTCCTCATGTGGTAGTGGTAGGGCCAGATTAAAATCCAAGCAGTGTTGTTTCAAAGTCATTGGTTCATACGTTCTAGCCTATGTTGTTAGGCTTGGCTTCCGAGCTCTCGACCAGAGAGTGAATGGACTCCTGAACAACTCTCTTTGAGTTCTAAAATTGTATTTATTTCCAATACTTATTCATGTACTATTAACTGAATATATATATTTAAGCAGGAAGCCTCACTAGCTTGAAGAGGAATGCTATAGTGGGCATGTAATACAGCTTTAATCCATTGGGATGAAAACCTTTTATTTCACAAGGAATAAGACGGTTGTTGCCAGGGGCTGGGGGGTGAAGGTCAAAGGGTCCAAATTTTCAGTTATAAGTTCTGAGAATCTAATGTACAGCATGGTGATATAGTTAACAATACAGTATTGTATACTAGAAAGTTGCTGAGAGAACATCCTAAGCCTTTTCAGTTAACAATACAGTATTGTATACTAGAAAGTTGCTGAGAGAACATCCTAAGCCTAAGACTCTTCATACAAGAAGAGTCAACTGTGTGAGGTCCTGGATGTATCAATTATCTTGATCTTGGTAATCATTCCAAAGTGTATATGTATGTCAAGTCATCACAAATACAATAGTATTTGTCAATTATTCCTCAATTAATTTGTGTATTTTTACTGCTATTTAACCCTACTTCACCCCCACCTCACCTCAAGTCTGTTCCCTATAAAAATGTTTTGATACATTAAATATTTTTCTTTGATAGTGTGTAGGGATGCCTGGATGGCTCAGTTGGTTAAGTGTCTGCCTTTGGCTATGGTCAGGATCCCAGGGTTCTGGGATCGAGTCCCGCAACAGGCTCCTTGTTCAGTGGGGAGCCTGATTCTCCCTCTCCCTCTGCCTGCCGCTCCCCCTGCTTGTGCTCTCTCTGTCTCTCTGTCAAAAAAAAAAAAAAAAAAAACTAAAAAAAAATTTGTAGGTGGTTTGTAGAAGTGAATATTAAAACCCTTTAATTCTTAGCATTTAAATAATGACAAAGTTGAAGTTCATATATATTTATCTACATCAGGTAACTAATTTGTTGCTTCAGTGATTTCTTCTCAGACACTAGGTAGGAATATACTATTAATTGGTTTTGATTTACTTTTTTTGAAGTGAGAATAAGGATGGAATTCAGGAGTAAGAAACTAGGATGTTAGTCTCTCTGAGTATTAGTGGCCTATCACATTTGGGATATGAAAACTATAAAATGACATTGTAAAATTCTCTTTTGTTATCAAAATATTCAACAAAAGATAAAGAAAAACTTAAATATACATTTGTTAAAAAATTACCTAATATATTTTGCTGATTATGAGTTAATAGAATACATGATGTCTGGTTCTCTGTATTTATAAAATGGATGAGGATTTTTACAGACCTGAATGAAAGGGATGAGAATCTGGGTAAAGAGGCTAAACAATGATTTTTCTCAAAATAAGAATAAAAACCCCTAAAAGTAAAAGTGCATTAATCCAGCACTCACTTTTGTGCAGTCAGATGTCTAATTGCATCTCTTTGCTTTTCCATTTGTAATATTCCAGGCAGGTGGCATGCTAGCTGATGTTTATCATAATTACACAGCACCTTACCACCTGAGTAGAAAACTACTGAAATGTTCAATGTAATAAAATTGCTTATCAGGACATACATACAGGTAGAGAAGAAGTGAACAGAGCACTACATATATTACTAACAGCGATTATATAATTTCTTGACAGATTAGCTGTATTGTTCCCTTTCCCTTACCCCTACTCTCTGGACAAGAGTAGAGTAGATGTTCAAGGTCACTGTCATTCATTTTTCACAGTCTCAGGGACCTTTGAATGATTCAACATAACCAAGTAGCCATACCATTTTAAAGGGCATTAACATTCCTATTAAGCTCTCGAGAATTTTGACCTTTCTTAAATGTCAGAAAAGGGATATTCTGTAGATAAATTTTGATCAACTAGGTGCATGATATACCAAGTGTTTGGGTTCTTCTGTCTACCTCAGACCTCATGGGACGGGATGGATTTAATGAAATGTTGTTTTCTATTATGCAAGAGTGTTTGATGATAATTTGCTTAGTGACTCTGCTGGCACAGAATATACTTCAAGGTCTGACACTGTGATCACAGACTTGTATTTGTCAGAACCAGTCCCCACATTTTACAAATGAGAAAACTGAGGCTCAGAGAAATGAAATGATTTGCCCAAAATCAGACAGCCCGTTATTAGCAGAGCTGGGAATAGAATCCTGGTCTTCTGACTCCTAGCTTGATATTTTCTACTTTATCACACTGAACTGCACTTTTTCTCCCCTGTACTTTTCTGTCTTTTTATGTAATTCATTATATGCTGAAGTTCCAAGTGGAGGAATTGAATTTTTCATTATAATTTTAATAAGGTGCCACAAAACATGAAATTCACATTTGAATCCCAATTTTCCTTCTTAGGCTATAAAGAGTGCTGAATAGTAGAGACAAACCAAAACCACATAAATTACCATTGCGTCTGGACTTCCCAATTTTGATGGTTATATGTGTGTCACTATAAATCTAAACACCTCTCTTACTGTGCCTTTTTAAGGTTTATAATCCTATACACAGCTAATTATCAGCCCTGCCAGCTCTTTGACTCATTTTGTTTTCTTCTGGCTCAAACACTCTGGCTTGGGCCTTAGTAAAACATCTGTCAAGAAGACTTGGAGTGTGGGGTGTGTGTGTGTGTGTGTGTGTGTGTGTGTGTGTGTGTGTGTGTGCATGCGTGTGTGCCTGTGTGTATCTTTTCCCTCCACAAAACCCAGGAAATTTATTTTTTCTTACACAGAACTCCCAAAGTATTACCACTTTTTAAGTGCTGATCCTCCTGTGCTTAAATTGCTGGTTTTCTACACATAAAAGGCTGGGAAGAGTTGTCTTTGGCAATTGCTGATATAGTTGGCATTCACTGGGATTAAGTGAAAAAAATCCATTGCCTAAAAGATGACATTTTAAAAATGAATGTCCTAAACCAAATAGGAAACTGCATGAAGTCAGATTTATTCTTTCTTAAAATTAGCTGGAATCCCTGTAAACCGCACTTTAATCTCAAAGAACACATTTGTAACGTTATCTATGAAGCTAATTTTAACATATATATAGTATTTTAGAGTTCTGAGAAAGTGCTTTTATATGATTTGAATTTATCATACCTCATGAAATACCATTGTTTGGACAATGTGCCAGTTGTCATGTCATCACTATAAATTTTGCACTGAAATGGCAGTTCCCTCGCTTTCTGGCTGCCTAGCATTTCCCCCACCTCTTATTGTCAGCTCTGAAAACCACTTTCCTTTTGCCCAAATCCCCTGCTGGGTACAATCGTTTTACCAACTGAGGCACAGCTCTGTTTCTTTTATTTATGACCAGCCCTCTTTTCTAGGTTGCTTAGAGAACCATATATTATTACTGAAATAAATTGTTACAACTGAAAAAGTCCTTAACAATCACTCAGTCCAGCCCTTTCATGTGATAAATGAGGACCAGGAAGTGTAAGTAAGTGCCCTGCTCAAGTTCAGAACTTCTTGGTGGCACTGATGGAAATAGAACCTGTATGTCCCAATATTAGCTTCCTGCCCGCTCTGCTTTTCCTATTCTATTCCCTTTGACAGGCTGTAAACATTTAGTCAGATTTGGTATGATAAACTCTGGATAGATCTGATTGGTTATTATAAAGCAACACGACTTTATAGTCCTCAGAAAGCCCCAAAGTACCCAGAACCTCTAATCTTCAAACATTTCTTTGAATTTGATCCATGGCATCTTGGTTTTAACAGATGCTGTGGCTCACATAATATCTCAATCATGTATCACTGAGGGCTCAACTTGAATCTGACCTTTGCACACAGCTGGTGCCTGGAGGCCTGGTGCAGGGACCTGTTGGGAGGATGGATATTCAAGTAAGAGATTGCTGGAGTGGGGGGGGGGGTGGGAGGGATGGGGTGGCTGGGTGATGGACACTGGGGAGGGTACGTGCTATGGTGAGTGCTGTGAATTGTGTAAGACTGATAAATCATAGACCTGTACCCTTGAAACCAATAATACATTATATGTTAATAAAAAAAAGAAAAAAATATAGGAGCACTTTGGAACTGAAAAGAACCTTTGCTACTGGACAAAGAGAGAATAAAACATGGAAGCTGGCTGGATAGAAGGTTTCAGTTGGGAATGGGGGATGAAAATAGGGATAAGCAATGAGGAAAACAGCCAGGTTCTCTCACTAATACGTGTCCTCTAGACATGCCACACGAACCAATTAATATATCCAAAGGAGGGAGGTGTTAAAAAAAAAAAGTTAAACAAAAGAAACTAAATCAGAAAAAGCTATTTAAACTAAAATCTCTATGCGACATTTGGTGTCTAAAGGAGCACTTAAGTTAAAACCAGAACACACAAAATAGCTCAAGTCAGTCTATAGCTTCCACATGGAGTTCAGCACTGCTTAAATCGTTGGCAGCCTTCAGACAACTCAATGTTCTGGTATCAGTGAGATCTATTACCTAACTTCTTCTCTGGATCAGACCCCAAACTCTTAACCAAGTTCTTGTGTAAGAAAGATTATAGATGGCTTGGAGAGTGTAGGGTCTATTTGAATAAGGGACTGAAAAACTTTTGGGTGAATCAGAAAGGAAAAAATAAAACTGTCACTATTTGCAGGTGACATGATACTATCTCTATATAGAAAAACCTGAAGATTCTACCAAAAATCTGTTAGAACTAATAAATGAATTCAGTAAAGTTGCAAAATACAGAATCAGTGTACAGAAATCCATTGCGTTTCTATACACTAATATTGAACTATTAGAGAAATTAAGAAAATTCCATTTACAACTGCATAAAAAAGAATAAAATACCTGGAAATAAATTTAACCAAGAAGGTGAAAGACCTGCACACTGAAACCCACAAAACATTGGTTAAAGAAACTGAAGACACAAATAAATGGCAATGTATTCTGTGCTCTTGGATTGGAAGAATTAATATTGTTAAAATTTCCATACTACCCAAAGCAATCTACAGATTCAACACACTCCCTATCAAAATCCTAATGGCATACTTCACAGAATTAGATCAAAAATTTTAAATTTGTATGGAACCAGAAAAGATTTCAAATAGCCAAAGCAATCTTGAGAAAGAACAAAATTGGAAGTATCATGCTCTCTGATTTAAAACTATACTACAAAGCGATAGTAATCAAAACAGTACAGTACTGGGGCACCTGGGTGGCTCAGTCGTTAAGCGTCTGCCTTTCGCTCAGGTCATGATCCCAGGGTCCTGGGATCGAGACCCGCATCAGGCTCCCTGCTCAGCGGGAAGCCTGCTTCTCCCTCTCCCACTCCCCGTTTGTGTTCCCCCTCTTGCTATGCCTCTGTCAAATAAATAAATAAAATCTTTAAAAAAAAAACAACAAAAAAACAGTATGGTACTGGCACTAAAAACAGACACAGAGATCACTGGAACAAAGTCAAGATCCCAGAAATAAATCCACACATATAAGGAAAATTAATTTACAATAAAAGAGCCAAGAACATACAATGCACAAATGACTGTTTCTTCAATAAGTGGTGTAAGAAAAGTTGGTCAGTGGCAGGCAAAAGAATGAAACTAGACCACTATCTTATATCATCATGTACAAAAATTAACTCAACATAGATTAGAATGTAAGTTTGAAACCATAAAATTCCTAGAAGAAAATATAGGCAGTGAGCTCCTTGACATCAGTTTTGGCAATGTTTTTGTGGCTCCAACCCCAAAACAAGGGAAACAAAAGCAAAGATAAACAGCAAAGGAAACCATCATCAAAACAAAAAGGCAACCTACTGAATGGGAGAAGATATTTGCCAATCATATAGCTGAAAATCATGTATTTACAAAATATGTAGAGAGCTCATACAATTCAACAAAGCAAAACAAACCATGAAATTAAAAAATGGGCAGAGTACCTGAATAGACATTTCTTGAACAAAGACATATAGATGACCAAGAGGTACATGAAAAGATGGTCATATCACTGATTATCCGGGAAATGCAAATCAAAACCACAATGAGATATCATCTTGTACCTGTCAAAAGGGCTAGTAGCAAAAGATAAGAAACAGTAAGTGTTGGAAAGGATGTAGAGAAATGAGAACCCTCATGCACTGTTGGTGGGAAAGTAAATTGGTGCAGCCATTATGGAAAGCAGTATGGAGATGCCTCAAAAAATTAAGAGAACTTCCATGTGATCTAGCTATTCTATTACTGGGTATTTATCAGAAGAACAGAAACACTAATTTGAAAAGATATTTGCACCCCATGTTCATTGTAGCATTATTTACAATAGCCAAGTTGTAGAAAGAACCCAAATGTCCACTGATGGATGAATGGATAAAGAAGATGTATATAAATGGAATATTACTCAGCCATAAAAGGAATGAAATCTTACCATTTGCCACAACATGGATGGACCTTGAGGGTATTATGCTAGGTGAAATAAGTCGGGAGAAAGACGAACCCACTGTATCACTGCATGATTTCATTATGTAGAATCTTAAAAAATAAACAAAAACAGGAACAAACAAAATGAAACAAAAACAAACTCATAGACACAGAGAACACGTCAAGGTGGTTACCAGAGGGGAAGGGGATTGGGGGATGGGTGAAAGGGGTAAAAGGTGGGGGGAGCCTGAGTGGCTCAGTTGGTTGGGCGTCCAACTCTTGATTTCAGCTTGGGCCATGGGTTGGGGGATCTAGCCACACTCCCCGTGTGTTGGGCTCCCCGCTCAGTGTCTGCTTGGGATTCTCTCCCTCTCCCTCTGCCCCTTGCCCCTGCTCTCTCTCTCTGTCTCTGAAATAAATAAATAAAATCTTTAAAAAAAAAGAAAGGGATAAAAGGGGGCTCAATTTCAGGGTCATGGATGATAGCTAGACTTTTGGTGGCGGTCACTTTGTAGTATATGCAGACATCGAATTATAATGTTGTACACCTAAAACTCATATAATAAAAAAAAAGAAAAAATATCTTATATGTCTTCCACCCAGAAATCCAGCCATAGCAACTTGGTGCATAATCAATTTGAGAACCTGTATTGTGTCTTTTATATGCTATTGTAATAAACATACTTATTCCAAAGTGCTCATAGGAAAAAAAAAAGAATTCTACTGCAGCCCATGAAACTGTGTATTTTTGTGTAACTGTCTGTGTCTACATGTGTATTTAAAAATATATTACTGTCACATAGGTATTGAAGTGGATATTTCAGTAATGGTGCTTGTCAGAATAAATGACTTTCTTTTTAAAAGAGAGACTGAAAACTTTTGGGTGAAGGACTTTTCTGGAAGGTCTGGACAAAAAACAATCATGCTTTTACATCTGTCTTGGAGAAGGAAGAAAGGGGAAGATATCTTTTCCTCTACCACTCATCAACACTCAAGTATTATATTTTGAGGACCCTACACTTTCCAGTGGTGGTGATGCCCAGCATTACCTGCTGCAAAATGGCAGCTGCACTTGCCAGGCAGTGTGGAAGTTGCTGGGAAGATGAGCAAAGCAAGAGGTGACTTTTGGGAGCTAGTCAGAGTGGAGGCAGCATCATGCCCAGTGGGAGCGCGGGCACCAAAAAGATGTGGTATTTTTACCCGGGGGGGCGGGGCTCATCAGACTCTCTGTGAACACTTGTGAGACCTTTCATGGGACCTCACAGGTCCCCTTGGGGAGAAAATTGAGAGGCTGCTGAGGTACTATGTGAGCAGGGGGAGGAAAGCCTATGGAAACTTGAGTTATGTTTGCTCTCTACTTCTCAGGTCTTTTGATCCTATTTGAATTGCCCATTTTGAGGGTTGGAAGACCATCTTTTTTTTTTTTTTTTTAATGTTATGTTAGTCACCATACATTACATCATTAGTTTTTGATGTAGTGTTCCATGATTCATTGTTTTGCATATAACACCCAGTGCTCCACGCAATATGTGCCCTCCTTAATACCCATCACCGGGTTAACCAATCCCCCGACCCCCTCCCCTCTAAAACCCTCAGTTTGATTCCTGGAGTCCATAGTTTCTCATGGTTCATCTCCTCCTCTGATTTCCCCCCCTTTCATTTTTCCCTTCCTTCTCCTAATGTCCTCCATGCTATTCCTTAAGACCATCTTGTAAATTCAAATATATAAATTAACACTTTTGTGAATACTGGCATTCTCATGAATGATTGCAGTGTATTACTATTTTCTTAATTCTCCAAAAATAATAACATCCTCTGGATGAACAACTCATACATTAACTTCTCTGTAATTCACACTAGAATATTACAGCTTATTTTCTCTTTTGTAACTTTGCATATATAAGATTTAAAAAAAGTTTCAGTTTTCAAATTTTCAGTTGTCTCTTTGCTGTGGTGACAAACAGCATAGGAGCAACAGGAAATAAGGATGACTTCATCAGCAACCTTTTCCATGTCAAACTTTCCTTAAGATCTCATGTCCTTGGTCAAACCAAGTCTCCAGACGGCACTGTTGTCAGAAAGATCTAGGAAAACAGACGACCCAAATATATTTTTATATCTGTGTTTCAGTTTATAAATCACTAGTTTTGTGTTTGAAGTGTTTTTCAGGTCAAAGCAGTTTTAAGATCCCTCTTCAGCAGTTACTTGCTGTTCTCACCCTATTTTTCCCATTTTCTATATATTAGATACTTTTTCAGTCTGGAATTTATAGTTCCCAGTGCAATACCAAGAGCTTGTTGAGAATCCACTTTTCATTCCCCGATAAAGTTGCAACAACAAAAGTACTTACTATTTGGTTTTAGAGAACTTCTAATCAACATAAATCACCATTATCAACGCAATCATGTACATATGTGGACCCACGGTAGTATGGCTTTTTTTTTTATTATTGTGATAAAAATAACATCAGACCTACCCGCTTGACAGCATCTTATGTTGTCATTTTTATGTATTGTCAATTTTATGTATTGACAGTAATATGGTATTGTTAACTATAGGCACAATCTTGTAGAGCAGATCTCTAGAATTAATACAGTGTGCATTTCTGCATTGAAGATATTTCAGAATTTTCCTCCAGGAACTTCCTTATTATGGCATATTCTTTATTTTTCCATAGCCTTTGCACACATCGGATGTAAGGCTTTAAGCAGAAGCATGTGCTTCTGTAAAAGTTAGCCAGACATTGTGTGCTTGCTTTCCGCGTAAATGTTTATAACCTCTACTTTATAACTACTTCTTTTGGTTGGGTGAGCATTAGTACATGTAGGGCAAGATGGCAAATGTTTTCAGGTTTATATCATTTTGCAGAATATATTCATTACTGTTTGTTACAAATTGGCTCTCCATTAGCATGATAAATAAGAAGCCAAATAACATAATCTTTGTTGAATCAAGGATTCAGAGAGTTGTATTCAAAATGACCTTGAGGTACTACAAGGGCCACCCCCCAAACCACCTTCCCTGGTCTAAACTCATCCTACTTTATCTTGGCCTCCTTTTTTTAACAATAACTTTCAACAATAACTCTTGTATTAGGGCATTGGTGCAAGGTCTCCTGGAAGGCCCTGTCAAAATATGCATGCTGCCTTGGAGGGATAGCAGGGCTATTTCATTAGCATAGGCTGGCAAACTGCCACCTTCAGCCATTTAACATCTAGTAATTGAGCTTTTTTATGTGCAAGGCAGTGTAGTCAAATGAGGAAAAAGGTGGTTCCCTGAGGACACGGAGGATTGTTAATATTTGATGGCTGTGAAGGCAAAAAAAAATCTGAAACATGGGGAAAATGGAATATATCAGGATACAGAAATACCTAAATGGATGCAACTGGGCTCACTCATACAGCAGTGGGTATAAAGGGGCAGTGGAGGGTTTGTCTAAATGATACTGAGATGGAGGCAATGACTTTTTTAGAGATCTTTTTTAAATTCAGGGAATAAATATTAAGTGTGTACAATGTGTCTGCCGTCAAAGACCTAGAACATGGTAGTAAACAAAAGTGGCAAAATCCTTGTCCTCAAGGAACTTAGAGACTAGTGGTACAGGCTGTAAACACAAACAACTAAATGTGTAATGGCAGATGGTGATATGGGATACAGAGAAAAAGAAAGTGAGCTGAGGTGTACAGGCAGTGCTAGGTGAAAAGGGCTAGGGGTACTGGGTGGGGGTGGGGGGGGAGTGTTGCCATTTTGTTTAGAGAAGACCTGAAAGGGCCAGATGGAAGTCAGGGATCAAGCCTGGTAGAGCATTTAGAATAGAAACTACAAGTTCAACGGTCAGAGGCAGGAAAACAATGTGTTCAAGCACTAGGAAGGTCAGTGTGGCTTAAACAGAGCAGGCTGAGTGAAAGGAAAGTGGGAGAGGAAGTGGGTGGAAAGCAGATCATGAAAAGCCTGGAAACCTAGTATACCTTGGATTTTACCCTGAATGAGTTGGTAATCCACTGGAGGATTTTCAGCTGCTGACTGACATTCTCAGACACAGTTTAAGAGGACATACTTGCTGCTGGGTTGAGATCAGACTATATGGAAAGGGTAGAAATGGGAATATAGAAATTATTTCAATAATCTGAAGAGGAATGATGGCAGTTTTGATTCAAATTGTAATGGTGGAGGAATTGTCTAGAGATCAGATTTGGGATTTTTATTTGAATGTAAAATTGGCAGGATTTGCTGTTCTTTAATACGGACAGTACCTATGGGTGCTCTTTTCCCTTGAGGGTGGAGTTGTGTGGGGTGGGCTTTGTGCACAGAAAGCAGTCACCTGCTTCCTCTAACCAAGACTTGGGAATCCAAAGCCACAACACTCACAGTTATGTGGCCCTAGAGTCATGTGTAAAATATCCAGTAGTTGAAATTGCCAAATGATTACACTCTATCCTGTGGAGTCTACTATACTAGAGTCATGTCTTCAGAAGACATGAGCAGTTCTAAAGAGCCCCCTGTTAACAGTCCAAAGATCCAGGCTTGTTTGAAGTGCCAATGTTGGATATAGTGCAAGTTACTATTTTTCTCTAGTTCTAGTGTGGCTTAGGAGTTCAATTCTTCTTCAGTCTTTTGGGGGTTGTGATGGTTAATTATAGCTATCAACTTGACTGGGCCATGGGGTGCTCAGATTAAGCAACGTTTTTAGATGTGTCTGTGAGGATGTTTCTGGATGTGATTAGCTTGTGAATCAGTAGGCTCAGTAAAATAAATTGCCCTCCTCAGTGTGGATGGCTATCAACCAATTTGTTGAGGACCTAAATAGGATAAAAAGTAGAGGAAGGGAAGATTGTTCCCCGCCTATCTGCCTGTTCAGTTGGGACATGGATCTTCTGCCCTCGGACTGGGATTTACTCCATTGGCTCTCATGGTTGAGATTCAGGCCTTGAGACTCAGAAAACTGGAATTATACAACCAGCTTTCCTGGGTCTCCAGGTTACAGATAGCAGATTGTGGGACTTTGCTGCGTCCATAAACACATGATCCAGTTATTCATAAATAATCTGTCTCTCTCCTGTTCTGTGTCCTCTGGGGAACCCTGACTAATACAAGGGCTCTGTAAGCTAGCTCTTTAAGCTACAAGAGATTTCTAGTTGACGATACAATCACTTGCAAATAAAGTTTGATTCTGAAGTAAATTTTAAAGGAAGTAAGAATTGCCTTTGATCTACCTTGACATTCAGGGGCTTCTCTTTCTAGATGCTTTTTCAAGGGTATGCTCTATCACATTCACGTTTATCTTGGCCCTACATAGTTGCGAGTCCTAGCCAAAATATTTACTCTTGACTTACTCTATTTAATAGAGCACATCAGAGACCAAAATCTGATTTGACCTGCACAAAAGTCCCAGAAGTAGAGCTTTGTGATTGATGGTGACACGGTAGTTTTTTGGATTTTTGGAGGGTAGGTACTCCTGCCAAGTACCCACAAATAACATCTTCTTTTTACAACCAACCACTGCAAGTGAGATGTACAGTTCTATTGAGGACACTTGCTAAATGCAAATGACCATTTGTTTATCAGCAAATGTTTATTGAGTTCTTACCATGTTCTAGGCCCTGTGCCGGATGTGACGTCACAGCTATAGTGGAACAATCAAGACAATGATTCATATAAAGTGATTTTTTAGGGAGTATTCCTGGAAAAAAATTTTAAGGGAGTGAGAAGCTAGGATGAGGAAGAAAGAGGACAAGTAAATGGATAGTATCAGTGAAAATCCCACAGAGTGTAACTTTGGATCAGTTCCACGGAGGAGCTCTGGAGATAGTAGGTCACAGCTGAGAGCTGCCCTGATCTTGGAGCAAGTAAGCTGCTCCAGGAAGAATGTAAATTCCAAGGCGCTTCCAGCTCTCCCATGAAAGGTGGGCCGAGGAAGTTGCCAAAGCCTGAAAAGGGTGCAGGTAGTTGATATTGATAGATATCTGTGAGTATGATTATGGTAAAAAGATCAGAGGGGATATGGTAGGGTACTGACAATGTTTTCTCCAGACTACTCAGTGTACCACTCAGATCCATGTATGCTGAACATTAAATTGACTCCTCATGCTACGGCACTATGGGCTAGAGAGGCAAACACATGCCTAGAATGTGGAATGGGTCTGACCTAAAAAACTCACCTCCAAGTAGGTGCTTGGTCTCTGTAAGGGATGGTACCATAGTGAGGATTTAGTATCTGTTTCTGCTTCAGACTGGTTGGATGTTCAACAGCATCAGTCATTGGATCAGCCTTGGTGAGATAGCCCAGGCTGTTGGGTCCATGAATAGCTTCCATCTCTACTATAAGGGCAGCTGGGTCTACTGTGCTAGTACTAGGATGGAAAGAATATTCCATCTTCTCCAGTCTTTTCTAGGTGAACTGGAAGCAGCAAGATTAGAAGATTAGGGCAAGGGGCGCCTGGGTGGCCCAGTCAGTTAAACATCTGCCTTTGGCTCAGGTCATGATCTTGGGATCCTGGGATCAAACCCTGTGTCAGACTCCCTGCTCAGTGGGGGGAGTCTGCTTCTCCCTCTCCCTCTGCCCCTTCCCCCACCCCTACTCATACTCTCTCTCTCTCTCAAGTAAATAATATAAAAGAAGATTAGGGGAGAAATTAGGGAAGATTAAGGAAATCTGGGGAAGAAGCATGTGGATAGATCTGTGAGAATGGACACAAAGTGTGTGAATATTTATCCTGAATGTTAATATTCACTAGATAGCATCCACTGCAGAGCATGAGATAAACAACCTATGGGTAAGATATCTCATCCTATAGATGTCATGAAGTGTCTGTCCTTGGCCACCCCAGTACTAGTGTAGTAGACCCATGGATATGTCATTGGCTGGATGTGTGGGGCCAGGGACACACTGTGAGATAGATTTGGGTCAGGACTCCATTATTATCTGGCCTCTATATGACACATCCTCTGTTATAAGGTTATTATGATGATGTTTTGGAAACTTATGGTATCAATGTTAGCTTGGATCCTGTAGCTAAAAGTCCAAAGCAAATAAGGATATTCCCTGTTTCTTAGTGTACAGTTATTTGTGTGAATATTCACAGTACTCTTTGAGGAAGACTGAAAGAACAAATATTGAATGTCCTTGCTGTGGATGCAGGATTCTTCTTCAGGTGAACTTGGACTTTCCTTTAAATAATGGACTCTGTCTGAGAACTGGCTCAAGCTTGGAAACCACAAAAGGGCAGTTGCTTGTCCATTAGTACACATGACATTAGTCTTCTGTTCATCTGCTTGTCATTAAAAAAATTTTTTTTAATTATATATTATCAGGTAATGTCCTCGTTCTCGGCCCATCTCTCTTGTCTTAGAAACACCATGGTTTATCAGATATCACCACAGATACTTGCAGCTTTGATACCTGTTATGGTAACTGTTCCTATGTCTCCGGTGATTAAGTGTTGCTATCTGGCCTCTGCTCTTCCAAATCCACCCTTCCCACTGAGATAAGGAAGTCAGTTTCGTAACAGCATCCCTACCTTCAATCCTACTAAGAACAATCACCAATAAACTTCTTGACAACACCAGTGTCCTCCTCACTAGTGCATTCTTTGACACTTAGGGAGAGGAGTGTCTTCTGACATTTCCCAGGGAACATGGTCTCCTGGTAGATTATTAGGTTTTACATAACTAGCTCGCCTACTTCTTTGAGCCTGCTGATCTCTTTTTCAAACGCTACCAAAGAAGCTCTGGTATTTCTACCTCAATTAATATGAGTCACTGGTTTTTCAAAGCTTCTAGGAATGAACTAAACAAAATATATTAGGATAGGCTGCAAGTGCCCCTGCTGGGGTGTTAAGTTACAAGAGCATGACCCATAGCAACAAATTCTCTCCTATCTAGCCTTAAAATCTACCTTTTCCAGTCCAGCACTTTCAATATCCATTTCCAGGTATATTCTTTCAGTTCCTTCTAGCACCTATTAGCCAGATTCTCTATGTCCTTAAGTGAATAATTCCTTTCTTCCCTTAGCAGAGGCAGTACTTTGCCAGTAAGATCATGCTGGTCTAGTAGAAAGGAAGAAAGGAATTGGCCCATCTTGAGGGACAAGGATAATTTTGTAAAACGTTGGTCTCAGTGGAAAGTTCTGTACAGTCTTCAACAAGAGGAAGCTGTAGTTCTACAGCTAGATGATTTGAGTCACATTTTCAGGCCCAGGGGATTAAAGGCATTGGGAGTTCAGTGATTTTGCATGCATCCCAGGTATCTCTGTTCCAAGTCTCAGGATCCCGTTCCTTCTCTATCACAATCCTACTTTTAGCATAAGAACTTGCCTAGGTGCAAATCAACCTTCTTCGCAGCTTTGTTACTGTCACTCTCAAGTTCTGGTCCTTGCTGCAACAGTCTTCCCTGCAGCTCCTTAAATGCTGCCGTGGAAAAGATACGGGCTTTCACACTCTGCTCTGAATTGGTAATTGGCTAACCTAAATTTGTAATTTTCTTTCTCCATTAGTGGCACTTAATGACAACTATGAACCCCACAGTTTTTATAATAATTAGCCTCACGACCATATGTCTCAAATGCTAGAGATATTGTACAGTCAGTACACCCCCTTCCTGTTTTATCCCATCCAATTTACTGCACATGGAAGTTTTAACAGTGTTCCCAGGTTTTTGTCACTTTATTTACCACAAACAGTGGGATTCCTATTGCCTTCTAGCCAGTGAAACTTCCAACTCTAGAAACCTACCCTGAGTGTCCATCTCCAGGATGATTTCTGGTACCAATTGTCTCAGGTTGGGTTTTCCAGGAGCAACTCCTGAAATAAGGATTTATGTGGAAGTGTTACCAGGAAGACTGGTAGGGCAGTGGAACAGCAAGGCCAGGTAGGGAAAGAGGTAGAACAAGAGGGAAGAACTTTGCCTCATTCATGTGGGGAAGATCAAAAGATGTTGCGACTGCACCTCAGGGCTGTCATGCATGACCAGGATACAGGGGAGCTGGAGTCTTTGTTCCTCTGCAGCTCTGACATTGGCAGAGGTGGTTGCCATTGCTGGAACACCAATTCCCAGGCAGTTCCGGTTCTTTGCATGCACAGGCTAAGAGTTCTGGCCTCCTGAGGTCCATCCTCTGACAAAGAGGTATGTTTCCTGGCTGCTGGGAATGAGAGCACACTGGTGGACATAGAATGCATGAAAGTGTAGGGTTCTAAGAGGATTCGTGAGGAGCACCAAGGCTGTCTTCTAAAGGGGGTGATAATGGCGGATGTTAAGCAAATAAATAATTAATTGTCAGAAGGAATGGTATCTTCTGGTAGAGCATAGATAGTACCCCTTTCCCACTACCTCTGGACAGTAGTCTCCAGAGTAGATTTTTAGTCTAAAAAATTTCCAGATGATCTGTCTGCTACTTCAAACAACTCCTCCTTTTTGCCTCCCCCTCATTTTTTCTCTACCCATTAAAGAAATTTAGGAAATGGCAAATAACTGACTATGTTGTAGACATTTTTGGTGTTTTTCCCTCCTAACCTTTCTTCTGTGGATACATTTTAATAATTTTATTCTTGGGGTTCCTGGGTGGCTCAGTCGATTAAGCTTTCAGCTCTTGATTTTGACTTAGGTCATGATCTTAAGGGTCATGAGATCGAGCCCTGAGTGGGGCTCCATGCTCAGTGAGGAGTCTTCTTGAGATTCTTTCCCTTTCCCTCTGCCCGTCCCCCTGTACACGCACACACACTCTCTCTTCCTAAAATAAATAAATATTTTTAAAAATAATTTTATTCTTTAAATATTTTCAAATGGTTGCCTTTGTTCAAAAGAAATTTGGCTAATATGGATCAATCATTCAACAAAAATGTATTGAGCACTTTATATGTGTTGGGCAGTGTTCTAGCCACTGAAGTTACAACAATGAACAAAATAGGCAAAAATATTTGTCCCTTAGTTGGAGAACCAGATAATAAATTAATATATAATATGTTACATGGAGATAAATGTTAGGAGGAAAATAGATCTGCAGGGAAAAAGGGATGTGGGTACTTTGTGTATGTGTTAATTTTGAAGAGTGATCAGGGCAAGACTCTCAAACAGGAGGTAGTGAGAAATCTGAGGGAAATGTACAGAGGCAAGAACAGTACAAATTCCTTGAGAAAGGATTATGTTTGATGGGTTCAGGGACCAGCTAGGACTCTGGTGTAGGAACTGGAATCGTTGGCTCAAGTGGACTAGACTAGAAGGAAAGTTGAAATTATAGCAGTTTTAACCAAAGTGAAGGGTGAGCAGCTGAGTAACCAGGATCTTAGGGACCATTCTAAAGACTCTAATTTTTTTTTTTATTCGAAGGTGGGAAGACATGGGAAAATTTGGAAAAGAGTGTCATGATCTGACTCACATTTTAAAAGACTCACTTTTATTGCTCTGTGAAATAGACCCACAGAAATGGAGAGGCTGGTGAGGAGGTTGTTTCGGTAATCAGAGTAAGACTAGGGCAAGAGCTATACACTGGGGGAAATAGGTCTGATGATGGGGAAAAATGGCAATAGGATTTGCTGGTATATTGTATGAATTAAATACAGAGTTTAGAATTTGGTAGAACATTTCATATTTCAAAAAATCCATCTCTAATTTATATTTGCCCTAATGCTGTACCATAGTCTCTAACTTTAGGGAAGAAAAATCTCCTTAAAGCTAATTCAGTTACAAAGAGGAATGCTGAAACTACAGGCATTTCCATGGATTATGAGTTACTGATAGCTCATAGTAAGAATTAAGCAAGCAAGCATAGTTTTAGTCATAGTGAGAGCTACACAAAAAGTGTGACTTATCCCTGACTTTGATGAGCTATTGGATCCCTGGCAATAATGAAGGTATAGGTTAAGATATATGATGTATGTCATAATATGTCTAGAAATGTTTCTGTATATGAAACGTCTATGGCAAACACATACACACGTACACGCGTGCACATTCTCTGATGTCCCTAGACTCTATGTACAATAAGAATTCAGAAATCAGATAAAATTGATCTAGGTTAAAGTCAGTCACTGAAAGCTTTAGTGAGGAAAAACTTCAGAGTTTGCTTTCAATGAAGCATAACATATCCAACAGGGTAATGGGTCAATGAAAGAAGTTAGAAGTAGAAATGGGCAGAGTGTATGATGGGATAGAGGTTGGCCTGATGTGAATAATGAATGAACGATAATGCAATAAGTAAAAGTGAGTTTTCTTGAGATAAACATTTGTGTCAAAAGCACCCATTTTATAGTCCTCCCCCACCCCTTCCCCACCAGGACTCTGAATGATCCTGTGATGCTTAATCTGTTTTGGCGAGCGGATACTTTGAAAACTTAATAAGTGGTAGAAAATGCACATTAACACAAAATTTTACATACACTTTAGGGAGTTCTTAGATATTCCAAAGCTAGAGGGTCCATGGAACCCAGACTGCAAAGTGCTCCAACTGTTTAGCACTTTGGTCTTGCTATCAAGTAGCAACTATGTTTTAATATCCCTTTTTTTTCTGAAATGTTTCAACCAACTTTGTCAGAAACATCAAATTAGAACATCATTGATCCAACTGAAAGTTACAACATAGATTGACCTGGTGGCTGGAGAATGATAAGTAGATCTTTAAATTCCTTCATTTTCTGAACAGTAAAGAAAGGAAAAGATGCTTTGGTATTTCTAAACACTTGATTGCGTTCCCTATATAGAATGGGTAGGCATGCAGAGGATGTTGAATGCGTTGTTATCCATGCATAGATGCAGTTTTTCAGTGGAATATGTTTACCTTAGAGTGGAGATGAGCAAGGACATTTGAGGCAAGCTGAGGAAAGATCCATCAACTAACAATTTTAAGGAATAAGCTAAAAAATGAAATTCAGCTTTTCTGCTCCATAGAATTCTGCAAGTAATCACCAAAGGCATCAGGCTATGGACTGTGGGGGCAGCAAGTCATGGTTGGTTTTTTTTTGGCTAGTAAATTACATACTACCTATGAGCTATTTATTTACCTATTTCAGGCTCATTAAAATGCACCTTTTGTAGAGCTCTCTGGGCACAGGTACAAAATAATAATGGCTTGGTAAGCTGTGTGCTCTGAAAACCCTGCAAGCAAGTAGATTCAGGTAGAATTGACACAGCTGAACTGGTAGCTCTCAGTGAAGTGTGGGCTGACCTCCAAGACTGTAAGGGTCACCATAGCAAAGCTCTTTGTGAGCAGAGTGAGATGAACAGCAATTATCTCTTTCAGAATAGCAATCTTGGGGACGGTTATTTTCTCTCTCTGTTTTCTCAGTTGAAAACTGTACTCCATACTTTAGGGAAATGCCTTGAGTTTTATGTAGCGCATTATAGTTTTGCATGGCATCCTGCGTGAGTATCCATATGGCAAACAGGTGAAATTGGTCTGAGCCAAGACAAAGTAGCAGACTGCACTGATTTAACCAAGACCTTAAAAAAAAGAAAAAAATGTACAAAGGCAGTGCCTACATTATTTACCTGGGCATACAAATGGTTAAAAAGTACGATCTTGGCAAGCAGGCACGTCTATGTTCTGGACTGAGTTTTACCACTTACTAGTTACTTACCAGCATCAGTTTCTTGAGCACTGGTATCTTTATCTCAAAATGGAGCTAATAGTATTTTATTCCTAAAGCTGTTTTGAGGATGAAACAGATAATTTATATACAAAGCTCTTAGCAGTTTGCCTAACGTATAGCAAGTTCTCAATATATGTCTATTGTCAGTTTGACTTTGGACTTAGCTCACTGCCGTGGACAGTGCAGATGCTGTCTTCCAGGGTCTTCTCCCTTTCTAGCTACTGCTAAGTCGGTTTGGGACTCACTCCTCTGCTCTCTGGGCTTCTCTGGCAGCAGGGGGAATGTTGTTCCCATTGCTGTAACCTGAGATACAGATGAGAAGAGAACCCTACATTCACCGCCAGGCTTCATGAAGGCAGGTGTGGTTCTCCGGTCTCTCAATGTATAACTTTGATCAACTCTTCCCATGAAAACGGCATTATATTAATGTTTCAGTACAAATTTTTCAGGCTTATTGTCTATGTATGAATAAACTTAGAAAATCACGATTACGCTGTTTGTACTGGTTAGGAAACTGTTTCTTTTCATTTAAAAATTGATGATGAGCATTTCCAATGTAATGAAATATTCCTTCAGCATAATTTAAAATGAGTTGTCCTGTTGTATTTTTTTCTGAAAATGGAGGACATGTCTGTTTTAAAGTAATAGAAACAATCCCTCATTTCACTCCTCAAAAGTAATTGCTCTTAAGAATTTCATTATATCTTTCAAGATGCTTCTGCAAGTATAAACTGTAATGTATATATTTTACATAAATGTAGTTACACTACACATTGTAATCCATAACCTACAGTTTCAATTCAACAAAGTATTGTGGACTTCTTTCCATGTTAGTATAAAAATCTACCTCAAAAAAAAAAAAAGTAAGTAGTATTCCATTATATGGATATATCATTGTTTTACTCAATCTTTTATCATTGGATGTTTTGATTATTTTAAGTGTTTTGTATTACACAGTATTCAATGAACATCTTTATATAGCACCTTTATACATTTCCACTCTTGTTTCCTTAAGATAAATAATGAGAAATGGAATTTCAGGATGAAATGGTATGCACATTTTGAATGTTGGCCCAAATAGCCCTCCAGAAATGTTGACTATTTTACATTCCCTTTCAAAATGCATGAGATGTCCCATTTCCCCATACTTTTGTCATAACTAGACTAGAATTTTTTGTTTTTTATTTTTAATTCCTTGCTAAATTTAATATATCTTTGTAAGCTGTTCTAAGTCTTTGTTGGAATTCAACAGTATGTAAAGGAGAGCCATATATTTGGCAAGATAATGTAACTGATTAATCCTTCTACATAGCCTTCTCTTTCTACAGAAGCCATATCATTCCTTTGGGAAAATATTTACTATGTTGCAGGCCACTGAGAAAAATATAAGGCTTGTAAACTTTTCTGATACAATGGCTGAATTTCTCAGTAAATATTTATTCAATGTCTATAATCCTATACAGACAACTTATAAACCTGGCTTCCATTAAAGTTATTATGACTCATTTTAACATTGTAGGAGAAGAAATTGTTTTAGTGAGTTAACTTTCAAGGACTTTACCGAAGACTTTAGGAAAACTTGAGGGCTCACTTACTCCTTCTAGACATGCTATGTAAGATGCATTTATTTTGTTGGCTACTATACTTATCTTGAGACCTCATTATCTGGGAATGTGCCATGGCTCTGTGGCTAGGGGTCCTGAGGGAAATATTTTCATCCACCATAATATCAGCCTTTCAGTTTTGAAAGTGGAATGTGAATTGCAGATTTATACTCTAGTCTTCAATTTGTAAAAAGATAGTGCGAGATAAAATGAAAAAGAATAAGTGGACGAAAAAGCTCTTAGCCTTGTCTCCAGCGTGCCGAGTTTGCACGAGGCTATTGCCACTGTTCTAAGGGGTTGACATGTCCAAATTACGGGGAAGTCTCTTCATTAGAAAGAGCATTTTAATAATTCTGGCCATCAGATGAGTACACGGAGAATATGAAAAATACTCTGCAAATGCCTGCAGAAGATATCATTTGATGCCATACAAGTGTCAGCACTCAATTAAAGGGCAACTCCAGTCATTACAGAATGTGAATCAACTGTGATCCTTGAGTGTGTGCTGTTTAAAAGTTCTTCCTCCCTCCCTCCCTTCCCTGCCTCCTCCCTCTCCTCCCTTCCTTTCTTTCTTCTTTGGAATTAATTCAAGTATGTCAGTTATGGCATGATATTGAAATGTTTTCATCTTTTTCACATTTTGAAAAAGCTTTAAAAATATTTTATTTTCACAGCTGATATTTGGGAAGTCTTTAATATAATGGCCAAGAAATTTAGAAAGGAGGAAAAAAGAACGTATGCTGACAACACAGTTATTTCAGCACATGTATATATTGTGATCCCATAGCATTATGTTCACACTGCTGAATAGCACTTGTCACATTGTGCCTTCCATTGTGTTGTCTCCTTCAGGCAGGTCCACTATCTTATTCCTCTCTTTATCTCCCAAGAACACCTTGCATAGATTGGAGCATCAATAAATTATTTTAAGAAATCCGTTTATTGGTTGAGTGATTCGTGGGTTAAAAACAAGCTGTCCATTAGCTAAGAAGGAGGGGAGATTTTTATTATTTATTTATTTATTTATTTATTTATTTATTTATTTATTTTTAATTTTATTGTTATGTTAATCACCATACATTACATCATTAGTTCTTGATGTAGTGTTCCATGATTCATTGTTTGTGCATAACACCCAGTGCTCCACGCAGAACATGCCCTCCTTAATACCCATCACCAGGCTAACCCATCCCCCCACCCCCCTCCCCTCTAGAACCCTCAGTTTGTTTTTCAGAGTCCATCGTCTCTCATGGTTCGTCTCCCCCTCCGACTTACTCCCCTTCATTCTTCCAGGAGGGGAGATTTTTAATGAGAACTGCCCCCACAGACGAAAAGAACTTTGATAGATGTAAGGAGAATATACAAAGGAATAAAAAAATTATTGAGTGGGAGAATGAATTGGAAGAGGTTGGAGAAAAATGGCTTAAACTCGATGGTTCTTAGAAAGGAGATTTGATGAGTATGGGGACCATTGCCACAATAATGCAGTCCTTAAAGGAATACTTTCTTTTTTAATAATATGATAGTAGAGATGGTTGATCTCTCATTCAGCCCCCTACCTTCAGAGACATTCTGGTATCCAAGGTCTCTGTTGGTATGGGGATCCTCATCTTGTGGAAAGTGATAGCAACATGCCACGAGACTATTCATGTGAAGGTGTTCGCTGATTCAACACTATTCTTTCCCTTCAACATAAACCTTCACTAATCAATCAAACAAACCAATCTAGCAAGTCTAACTCAAGACCATCCATAGAATCTGGCAAATAAACCCTAAGTAGTTCATACATGAGTTGTTTTCTGACCTACATCACCCAAACCCTCTCTTTCTCTTAGGAGGTAACAACGAATTCAATTCTGCCTGGCAGAACACTGTAAGTTGTGGGGCTTTTTGAACAGCTGTGGAAAATGGTTAAGACAGTGATTCTTAAAATCTGTTTGGAAGATTAAATAGGGATTTCATGCAGTATTTCAAGCATTTGTAAGCAATTTCTATTTGGATGCTTTTCAACTTTTTTTTTTTTTTTGCCTTATGATAATTCAGCTGTAGGATATCTCTACAGGAAAGAAAATAAACAGTTTCTGGGACTGAAGAATATCAGAGTTGTACCTTAGCTCCTGGACTACAACCCACACTTGCATTTTTACCCCTTCCACTTTGTTCTAATTTAGAGGCATCTTGACTGAAATAAGTATTTTATCACTTCTTTCCTTTGGAATTCTAGTGCTTGGAATATTTGTGAAGAGAATGTGCAGAGTGGGAATAATGGCTGATAATGTCTTCCATGAGAAGGATAAATTTAAATCTCCCTACCTAAAACTATACGATCATAGTTTGAGATATATTGTTACATCAGTTATTAGTCACAATGGGTTTTTCTTCCGGATTTATATCGACTCCGAAGATAGCTCAGGGAGGCTAAAGATCAGCAGACAATTTTTGGACCTCACATTGGAATGAATTTTTCACTCAAAATTTCACTGCTTTCTTGCCAATAATTGAGCAAATCAAGTAGGCAGATATTTTAGTGTCTCTCTTCTTCTTTAAAAATAAATTTCTATGGTCGTAGCAGTGTAGGTCAAATCTAACTATTATAATTTTCCTGTTTCTGGTTTAGAGAAATATTTGCTGGATGCTCTTTGAATTACACAGGCTCTATCTAACAATCATAGTGAATTCCTTCCATGTGCCAGGCCTCTACCTAGTCCATTCTTAAATAAACATATTGAAAGGACTCTATATTAACGTCATCATTTTAGAAGGAGAAACTGCAGCTAGGAAGATTGCAAATTACCCAAGGTCACAGACCTGATGAGTATCCATGTCAAGATTCACACCCAGATCCAGCTGCATTTAAACTTCCTAGTTTGTCACTTTGATCAATTTTGTTTGTGGCATCTATCCATAGAAGATCAAATTGTTTATCATGGCAATCAAGAGTCAGTAAAAGTTGTCTAGAATATATAACTTTAACTTTCCCAGAGAAATTCTGAATTACAACCTCATGAGTTCAGGTCATAGAGCAGAAAACAGTGCTGCAGAAAGATTTGAATATAGGAAGTGTCCAAGCATCTGGTTGAAAGGAAGTCAGTAAATATGTACGTATGAGGAATATGGGTATCTCTAGGCACTGTCTTTTCTCGGACTGGTAACTTGTTCCTCCATATGGTGATTTTTTTAAATTGTCATTTTTTATGTATAGTCAAGTCATTTCATTCAGTTTCCATATTTATTTCCTAGTTACACTGCTGTACTCATCATCTTTTGAACATACAACGCACATTCCTGACTATTGCTTTTGTGAAGGTCACTTCCTCGCATTCAAGTCTTCTGTTTCTCCTTGCCTTCCTGAAAAATTTCCAACTTCCCAGCTCCCCTTGTGTTCCATATCCTATATTACGCCTAACTCTCCTCAGTTCTCTGGTATCTACTATACCACTTAATTGGAATTGACATTATATTGTTATACACACACATATCTTTTTTATTTTGAAATTTAAACATTCAGAAAAATAATACAAATAGTATGAACTTTTATATATCCTTCACCTAGAATCACCCAGAGTTAATATTTTAGCATACTCATTTCCTCCCCCATACACACACGCACATATATATACCATTATAATTATTTTCTGTACTATTTCAGATTAAGTTTAAATTAAGTTTAAATTAAATTAAATTAAATTAAATTAAGATTAACTATTGCAGACAATAGTTCCTCTGCTCCTACATATTTAGCAAGTATTTTCTATGGAAAGAACATAGTCTCATGTAATCACAATTCAATTAACTTTGATTTAACTCTGTTATAAAATTAAACTTCTTCCTGTTATGATGTTTTTTCAGTTCTAGAATTTCCTTTTGATTCTTTCCTAGAGTTTCTATCTCTCTGCTTCTATCACCCATCTCTTCTGGCATTCTGAACACCCTTAATATACTCAGGTCATCTACTTTTTCCAGTGGAGCCCTTAGTAAATTAATCACAGTTATTTTAAATTCCCCATCTGATAATTCTAAAATCTCTGCCATATCTGAGTCTGGCTCTGGTGTTTTACTTTGTCCCTCAAGACTGTTTTTGCCTTTTAGCATTTCTTACAGTTTTTTGGTGTTAGCTGGTTGTGATGTATTGGGTAAAAGGAACCAAGATAAATAGGTCTTTAGTGTGTGTTTTTATGTTTATTTAGCTAGAAGTTAGTCTGTGTTTATTGTTTGCTGTAGCTATTGGTGTCAGAACCTAAAAAGTCCTCGTGTGTCTTATATTTGTCTCCCCTGTTGTCTTTAAGTTTCTCTAGAAACTATTTCTTAGAGTCTGAAGTTTGTAGCTATTTCAATTGTAATCTTCTGTTATTAAACAGGAATCCAATTGATGTGGTGATAAGGTGTGGGGAAAGAGGAAGCATTCTATACTCTTATGATTATATCTTGGTCTTTAAAATTTTTATTTTTATTTTTTTGTGGAAAGAACACTTAATATGAGACCTACCCTATTAACAAATTTTTAAGACTATAACACAATATTGTTAACAATATGCACTATGTTGTACAGCAAATCACTTAACTTACACATGTTACATAACCAAAACTTTACACTCTTTGATTAGCAATTCCTCATTTTCCTCCCCCCTTGGCTCCTGGCAATCATCAGTCAACTCTCTAATTATTTGAATTTGACTATTTTAGATACCTCATATGAGTGAAATCATATAGTATTTGTCCTCCTGTGGCTGGTTTATTTTACTTAGCACAATGTCCTCAAGATCCACCCATGTTGTTGCATATAGCAGAATTCCCTTCTTTTTAAACACTGAATACTATTCCATTGTATGTGTGCATGCATGTATGTGTGTGTGTGTGTGTGTGTGTGTGTGTGTGTGTGCATGTGTACATAAAATATCTCTATACATTTATGGATATATATTTAAGTTATATTATGGTTATTGTGGGTAATGCTGCAATGAACATGGGAGTACTAATATATCTTTCAGATCTTGATTTCAGTTCTTCTAAATAAATATCTAGAAGTGGGATTGCTGGATCATATAATAGTTCTGCTTTTACTTTTTTGAAGGACTTCCATCTGCTTTCCATAATGGCTGTACTGATTACATTTATATCAACAATGTATAAGAATTCCCATTTCTCCAAATCTTCTCTAACACTGTTAGCCATCCTAACAGATGTGAGGTGGTATTTCATTGTGGTTTTGATATTCCATTTCCCCTATTACTAGTGATGTTGAGCACCTTTTCAGGTACCTGTTGGACATATGTATGTACCTAAAGCCCAGGTAAACAAAGAAAACTAGTGGTGTGAAGAGAAGTTAAATGTTATGCCTGACACTGTAATGCTGTAATGATTGTTCCAAATACTAGTTGTACTGCTCTGTATATAATTGATGCAGAAACAAATCAATTACATTAGCAGAATATTGTCCTCATTGCATATGTAGTTTGAATGTAGATTCCAAACTTATGGCTAAGTTTTTTTTGATATGACAAAAAGTTTATTTTGATCAAAAAGTGAACAATATATTAGACCAGATGGACATAATGGATATTTGTAGAACATTCCATCCAAAAACAACAGAATACAACACATGCCTTTCAAGTGCACATGGAACATATTCCAAGATAGAGAATATGTTAGGCTACAAAAAAACTTAATAAACTTAAGAGGATTGAGATCATATCAAGTATCTTTTCTGATAACAATGATATGAAACTAGAAATTAATTACATGAAGAAAATTGGAAAATTCACAAATACGTAGAGATTAAATGACATACTACTGAACAACCAATGGGACAAAGAAAAAGTCAAAAGAGAACTAAAAGAATTCCTTGACACAAATGAAAATGGAAATGTAACATACCAAAATTTATGGGATGCAGCAAAAGCAGTTCTAAGAGGGAAGTTTGTAGTGATAGATGCCTACCTCAAATCAACAACCTAACTTTACACCTCAAGAAACTAGAAAAAGAAGAACAAATAAAACTTACAGTTAGTAGAAGGAAGGAAATAATAAAGATTAGAGCAGAAATAAGTGAAACAGAGACTAAAAAGATAATAGGAAATGTAAATGAAACTAAGAGCTCGTTCTTTATAAAGATAAAATTGACAAACTTTTAGCTAGACTTAACAAGGAAAAAGAGAGAGGACTCAAGTAAATAAAATCAGAAATGAAAGGGAAGATGTTACAATTGTTACCAAAGAAATACAAAGGATCCTAACTACTATGAACAATTATATGCTAACAGATTGGATAACAGAAGAAATTGATAAATTTCTAGACATAAATTCATAGAAACACACAACCTACCAATACTGAACCATGATTAAAGAGAAAATCTGAATAGACAAATTACTACTTCTTTAAGAAGATTGAATCAGTAATAAAAAACCTCCCAACAAACAAAAGTCCAGGACCAGAAGGATTCACTCATGAATTCTATCAAACATTCAAAGAATTAATACCAATTCTTCTCACACTCTTCAAAAAAATAGAAGAGGAGGGCACTCTTTCAAATTCATTTTATGAGGTCAGCATTACCTTCATTCCAAAAACCAGATAAAGACACTACAAAAAATAAAAATACATGCCAGTATCCCTGATGAACATAAATACAAAACTCCTCAACCAAATATTAACAAACATATTAAAAATATTACACAACATTATCAAGTTGGATTTATCCCAGGGATAAAAATATGGTTCAATATCAGCAAATCAGTCAGTGTGATACACCACATTAACAAGACAAAGTATAAAAAAATGATCATCTAGCTAGATGCAGAAAAAGCATCGATAAAAGTTAATTTCCATTTACGATAAAAAAAACTCTAAACAAAGCAGATTTAGAAGAAACGTACCTCAAAATAATAAAAGTCATATGGGACAAGTCAACAGCTAGCATTGTACTCAACAGTGAAAAGCTGAAAGCTTTTTCTCTAAGATCAAGACAAGGATGCCCATTCTTGCTACTTTTATTGAACATAATATTGGAAATTTTAGCCAGAGCAATTAGGCAAGAAAAAGGGGGGGGGGGGGGAAAGATACCCAAATTGGAAAGGAAGAAGTAAAACTGTTACTATTTGCAGATTACATGATATTACATATAGAAAACCCTAAAGACGCCATCAAAAAATTGTTGGAACTAATAACAAAAATCAGTAAATTTGCAGGATACAAAACCAATACACAAAAATCCGTTGTGGTTCTATATATTAATAATCAACTATCAGAAAGATAAATTGAGAAAACAATCCCATTGAATAAAGAATATATATCAATAAATATGTATTTATTATCTAATATATTTATATATTTACTATATAATATATTTATATATTTATTATATATTTATATATTATTATATTTCTGAAGTACTATATATATATATAACACAGCCATAAAAAAAAGATGAGATTGTGCCATTTGTGCCATTTGTGACAACATGGATGGATTTAGAGGGTTTTACGTTAAGTGAAACAAGTCAGACTGAGAAAGACAGATACCATATGATTTCACTCATATGTGGAATCTAACAAAACAAATAAATGAACAACAAAAAGCAGAATTAGACCCATAAATACAGAGAATAAACTGATGGTTGCCAGAAGAGAGAAAAGTGGGGGATGGGCAAATTGAGGGATAGGGAGTGGAATATACAGATTTCTAGTTGTGGAATGAATAAATCATGGGAATGAAAGGCACAGCATAGGCAATATAGTCAATGATAGTGTAATAGTGTTGTGTGGTGACAGATAGCAGCTACACTTGTGGTGAGCATAGCATAATGTAGAGAGATGCAATTATTATGTTGCACATCTGAACCTAATGTAACACTGTGTGTCAACTATACTCAAATAAAAAAAAATTTAAAAAAGAAAGAAAATCCCATTTATATTGCATTAAAGAGAATAAAATATCTGGGAATAAACTTAACAAAGGAGGTGCAAGGAGGTGAAAGATTTGTATATTGAAAACTATAAGACATTAATGAAAAAGACTGAAGACATAAATAAATGGAAAGAGAACAGAAATTTACAGATACAATCTATAGAAACAAGGACTTCACAGGCAACATGATGGCAACAAATTCTTATCTTTCAATAATTACTCTCAACATGAATGGCCTAAATGCTCCCATAAAATGGCACAGGGTTGCAGATTGAATGAAAAGTCAGGACCCACCCACATGCTGTCTAGAAGAGACTCATTTTGAACCTAAAGATAAATCCAGACTGAAAGTGAAGGGATGGAGATCCATCTTCCATGCCAATGGACCTCAAAAGAAAGCTGGGGTAGCAAGTCTCATATCAAACTAGATTTTAAGCTAAAGACTGTAGTTAGAGACACAGAAGGACACTATATCATTCTTAAAGGGTCTATCCGACAAGAAGATCTAACAATTGTAAATAACTACGCCCCCAACATGGGAAGAGCCAACTACATAAGCCAACTGTTAAACACAATAGTCATATTGATAATAATACATTAATTGTAGGAGACTTCAATACTCCACTCTCAGCAATAGACAGATCATCTAAGCAGAAAATCAACAAAAAAACAAGAGCTTTGAATGACACACTAGACCAGATGGACCTTATAGATATACACAGAACATTCCACCCTAAAACAACAGAATACTCATTCTTCTGGAGCGCACATAGAATAGACCACATACTGGGTCACAAATCAGGTCTCAACTGATACCAAAAGATTGAGATTATTCCCTGCATATTCTCAGACCAAAATACTTAAAAACTGGAACTCAAACACAAGAAAAAATTTGGAAGAAATTCAAAAACTTGGAAGCTAAAGGCCACTCTGCTTAAGAATGTTTGGGTCAACCAGGAAATCAAAGAAGAACTTAAACAATTCATAGAAACCAATGAGAATGAAAATACATTGGTCCAAAACCTATGGGATACTGCAGAGGCAGTCTGAAGGGGGAAATACATAGTCATCCAAGCCTCACTCAAAAAAATAGAAAAATCCCCAATTCACCATCTTTATACCTTAAAGAACTGGAGAAAAAAAAAAAACAACACACGATGCCTAAACCACGCATTAGAAGAGAAATAATTAAGATTAGAGCAGAGATCAATGAATTAGAAACAAGAAATACAGTAGAGTAGATCAACGAAACTAGAAGCTGGTTCTTTGAAAGAATTAATAAGATCGGTACGTCACTGGCCAGACTTATCCAAAAGAAAAGAGAAAGGACCCAAATTAATAAAATTATGAATGAAAGGGGAGAGATCACGACTAACACCAAGGAAATAGAAACAATTATTAGAAATTATTATCAACAATTATATGCCAATAAATTAAGCAACCTGGAAGAAATGGATGCCTTCCTGGAAACCTATAAACTACCAAGACTGAAACAGGAAGAAATAGATAACCTGAATAGACCAATAACCAGTAACAAGATTGAAGCAGTGGTCAAAAACCTCCCAAAAAACAAGAGTCCCAGGCCTGATGGATTCCTTGGGGAATTCCACCAAACATTCAAAGAAGAAATAATACCTATTCTCCTGAAGCTGTTTCAAAAAATAGAAACAGAAGGAAAACTTCCAGACTCATTCTATTAGGCCAGCATTACCTTGATCCCCAAACTGGGCAAAGACCCCATCGAAAAGGAGAATTTCAGACCAATATCCCTGATGAATATGGATGCCAAAATTCTCAACAAAATCCTAGCTAATAGGATCCAACAGTACGTTAAAAGGATCATCCACCATGACCAAGTGGGATTTATTCCTGGGATGAAGCGTGGTTCAACATTTGCTAATCAATGTGATAGAACACATTAATAAGAGGAGGGAAAAGAACCATAAGGTCCTCTCAATTGATGCAGGAAAAGCATTTGACAAAATACAGCATCCTTTCCTGATTAAAACTCTTCAGAGTATAGGGTAGAGGGAACATTCCTCAATCTCATAAAATCCATCTAAGAAAAACCCACAGCGAATATCATTCTCAATGAGGAAAAGCTGAGACCCTTTCCCTTAAGATCAGGAACATGACAAGGATGCCCACTCTTGCCACTATTGTTCAACACAGTACTAGAAGTCCTAGCAACAGCAATCAGACAACAAAAAGAAATAAAAGGCATTCAAATTGGCAAAGAAGAAGTCGAACTCTTCGCAGATGACATGATACTTTATGTGGAAAACCCAAAATACTCCACCCCCAAATTACTAGAACTCATACAGCAATTCAGTAATGTGGCAGGATATGAAATCAATGCACCGAAATCAGTTGCTTTCTTATACACTAACAATGTAACTCCAGAAAGAAAAATTAGAGAATTGATTCCATTTACAGTAGCACGAAAAACCATGATACCTTGGAATAAACCTAACCAAAGAGGTAAAGGATCTATACTCTAGGAACTACAGAACACAAAAAAATGGAAAGATATGAAAGAAATTGAAGATGACACAAAAAGATGGAAAAACATTCCATGGTCATGGATTGGAAGAATAAACATTGTTAAAATGTCTATGCTGCCCAGAGCGATCTATACCTTCAACGCCAACCTAATAAAAATTCCAATGACATTTTTCAAAGTGCTGGAACAAACAATCCTAAAATTTGTATGGAATCAGAAAAGACCCTGAATTGCCAAGGAAATGTTGAAAAAGAAAAACAAAGCTGGGGGCATCACATTGCCCGATTTCAAGCTATATTACAAAGCCATGATCACCAAGACAGCATGGTACTGGCACAAAAACAGACACATATACCAATGGAACAAAATAGAGAGCCCAGCTATGGACCCTCAACTCTATGGTCAAATAATCTTTGACAAAGCAGGAAAGAACATACAATGGAGAAAAGACAGTCTTTTCAATAAATGGTGCTGGGAAAATTGGACAGCTATATACAGAAGAATGAAACTTGACCATTCTCTTACACCATACACAAAGATAAACTCAAAATGGTTGGAAGACCTCAATTTGAGACAGGAATCCATCAAAATCCTAGAGGAGAACATAGGCACTAACCTCTTCGACATTAGCCACAGCAACTTCTTTCAAGACATGTCCCCAAAGGCAAGGGAAACAAAAGCAAAAATGAAGTTTTGGGACTTTATCAAGGTAAAAAGCTTCTGCACAGCAAAGGAAACAGTCAACAAAACAAAGAGGCAACCCACGGAATGGGAGAAGATTTTTGCAAATGATACTACAGACACAAGGCTGATATCCAAGATCTATAAAGAACTTCTCATACTCAACACCCAAGAAACAAATAATCAAGTCAATAAATGGCCAGAAGACATGAACAGACACTTCTCCAAAGAAGACATACAAATGGCTAACATGAAAAATGGACACATGAAAAAATGTTCATCATCATTAGCCATCAGGGAAAGTCAAATCAAAACCACATTGAGATACTACCTTACACCAGTTAGAATGGCAAAAATTGACAAGGCAAGAAACAACAAATGTTGAAGAGGTTGTGGAGAAAGAGGAACTCTCTTACACTTTTGGTGGGAATGTAAGTTGGTACAGCCACTTTGGAAAACAGTGTGGAAGTGCCTCAAAAAATTAAAAATAGAGCTACTCTAGGACCCAGCAATTGCACTACTGGGTATTTACCCCAAAGACACAGATGTAGTGAAAAGAAGGGCCATATGCACTCCAGTGTTCATAGCAGCAATGTCCACAATAGCCAAACTGTGGAAAGGGCCGAAATGCCCTTCAACAGATGAGTGGATAAAGAAGATGTGGTTCATATATACAATGGAATATTACTCAGCCATCAGAAAGGGTGAATACCCAACTTTTACACCAACATGGATGGGATGGGAGGAGATTATGCTAAGTGAAATAAGTCAAGCGATAAAGTCAATTATCATATGGTTTCACTAATTTGTGGAACATAAGGAATAGCGTGGAGGACATTAGGAGATGGAAGGGAAAAATGAAGGGAGGGAAATCGGAGGGGGAGATGAACCATGACAGACTATGGACTCTGAGAAACAAACTGAGGGTCTTTGAGGGGATGGGGGTGGGGGGTTGGGTTAGCCCAGTGATGGGTATTAAGGAGGGCTCGTTCTGCATGGAGCACTGGGTGTTATATGCAAACAATGAATCATGGATCACTACATCAAAAACTAATGATGTACTGTATGGTGACTAACATAACATAATAAAATAAAATTAAAAAAATGGAAAGATATTCCATGCTCATGGATTGAAGGAATTAATAATCTTAAAATGCTCATATAACCCAAAGGAATCTACTGATTCAATTCAGTTCCTATCAAAATTCCAATGGCATTTTTCACAAAAATAGAACATGTTGTGTGGGACCATAAAAGACCCCCAAAAGCCAAAGCAATCTTAAGAAAGAACAAAGTTGGAAGCATCATGTTCCTTGATTTCAAACTATATCAGAAAGCTATATAATTAAAACTATCTGGTAGTGGTATGACAACAGACACATAGATCAATGGAACAGAATAGAGAGCCCAGAAATGAACCCATGAACACATGGTTAATTAATTTATGCAAAGGAGTCAAGAATATACAATGAGGAAAAGACAGTCTCTTCAATAAATGGTACTGGGAAAATTGGACAGCCACAAAAGGATGAATTGGACTATTATTTTACACCATACACAAAAATTAACACCAAATGGATTAAAGATTTGAACATAAGACCTGAAGCCATAAAACTCATAGAAAATAAACTTAGGCAGTAAGCTCGTTGACATAGGTCTTGGTGATAATTTTTTAAATCTGACACCAGAAGCAAAAGCAACAAAAGCGAAAACAAACAAGTGGGACTATATCAAACTAAAAAGCTTCTGCACAGCAAAGGAATCATCAACAAAATGAAAAGCCACCTAATGAACGGGAGAAGATATTTGCAAATCATATATCTGTTAAGGAGCTAATAATGAAAATATATAATGTGCTCATACAACTCAATAGCAAAAGCAATCTGATTTAAAAATGGGCAGAATATCTGAATAGACATTTTTCTAAAGAAGACATACATATGGCTAGCAGGTACATGAAAAGATGCTCTATATCATTAATCATCAGGGAGATGCAAGTTAAAACCACAATGAATTATTATCTCACACCTATAAAAGTGGCTATTATAAAAAAAACCCCAACAACCTAGAAATAAAAGGTGTAGGCAAGGATATAGAGAAACAGAGAACCCTTGTGCATTGTTGGTAGGGATATAATTTGGTGCAAACACTACAGAAAATATTATGGAGGTTCTTCAAAAAATTAAAAACAGAACTACCATATGACCCACAAATTCCACTTTTGGGGATATATCCGAGGAAAACGAAAATTCTAATTCCAAAAGATATATGTACTGCTATGTTTATCTCAGCATTATTTATAATACCCGAGATATGGAAAAAACCTTAGTGTCCTGACAGCTGAATGAATAAAGAGAATGTGATAGGTATATATAGTGTATATATATAAAATAATATATATTATTCAGCCATAAAAAAGAATGAAATCTTGCCATTTACAACAATATGGATAGACCTTGAGGGCTTTATGCTATGTGAAATAAGTCAAAGAAAGACAAATATTGGATGATCTCTCTTATATGTAGAATAAGTAAATATATATGTAAACCAAGCTCATAGGTATAGAAAACTGGTGGTTGCCAGAGATACGGTGGGAGGCTTAAATAAGCTGAATATAAATAAAGCTTAAGTGTGCAATAAATAAATTTAACATACAAAAAATTATTTCTTGTTTGACAACTCTTGGGTTCCCTGGATCTGGTTGTCCATTCCCTTCCCTAGATTTGGGAAGTTTTCAGTCAGTATTTCTTTGATCAGGCTTTCTGTTCTTTTCTCTCTCTCTTCTCTTTCTGGGATTCTTAAAACATGCATATGGCATTGTTTGATGGTATCTCATAAGTCCTTTAGTCCTTCGTCACTTGTTTTTATTTTTTTCTTTTACTTTTCTAGCCCAATAATTTCCAGTGGCTTGTCTTTGAGTTCATTGAGCCTTTCTTGTGCCTGATCTAGTCTATTGTTGAATTCCTCTATTAAATGTTTTAGTTCAGTTATTGTATTCTTCACTCAATGATTTCTGTTTGGACTTTTTAATATTTTTTATTTCTTTGTTAAAATTCTCATTTGTACTACATTGTTCTCCTGACTTTGGTGAGCATTTTTATGACAGTTATTATGAATTCTCTGTCAGGTAAATCATATAACTTGATTTCATTAGGGTCAGTTTCTAGAGATTTATTTATTTTTTCTTTGTTTGGAGCATATTTCCCTGTTTCTTTATTTTCCTTGACTCTGTGTTGGTGTCTGCACATTAGGCAAAACAGCCACCTCTCCCAGTCTTCATGGACTGCCTCATACAATGGAAGACCCTTAAGAATTAGCCCAGAGATACTGGGTATGTCTCAAATCTTCACACTAGTCCAGTCTCCTTTCTTTGTTCTTAGCAGCCCTAAGTTGTCTAGAGTATGTCAAGTCTCATCAACAAGTAATAGTGATGGTAGTTCCTTGGGCACTTTCCAGCTAAGCTGGCTCAGGGGATGCTCAATCTAACCCTTTCCCTTTGTTGAGAAAAATGGATCTGTAAGTTTTCAACCACTCTCTCTGTATTGAGCTGGAGGGAAGGCTTATAGTAACTGTCAGCTCAAACCTTTGTCTAGCCAGGTAGCTAAATTGTGCTGAGTCCTGTCGGCACTCTGAAATAGGCAAGATAGAGGCCAATCTTTTGTGAAGCTTCCAGAAAATTTGGGGTAAGGGACATGAAGACTGACTCTTTCCCTCCCTTAGGAAAACCTGGGAGCTTAGGGGTTTCCTCCCAATTGGTATGGTGTTGTGCCAGGGGTAGGAACTATAGTGACAAAATGTCTTAAATTTCCATACTAATTTCAATGTGCTTGGTTTCACACTTGCCTAGGGTGCAGAAGCATTTCAATTAGTTTCTGGATTTCTCACTAAGGGAATTTGTCTTTTGAGTTGTTGAGTTACTGTGTTCATTGAGGAAAGGAAGGTCCAGCGCTTCCTATTCCATCATCTTGCTGTTTTATATTTAAGTATCAATCTTTTAGTAAGCCTGCGTCCTTTGGGCTGTCACCTTCACACATAACTCTCGGAATTCCCCCTTTCCCTCCTTAAAAGAGACAGGAAGGCTACAGGGGGATGGAATTGGGTATTTTCCTGTTCTCAATTGGTTAGGATCTGATAAAACCTGAGTGGATTTGCCTCTTGCAAAATAATTTCCCTCAGGTCAGGCTTTTGTTAAGTAGAAAAGAATGATCTGGGCTTATTTCAAATAGCTACTTCCCCCCTTCCCTGTCAGGTGTATGAGGGAATTTTTGTATGATCTTTAGCCTGAGAACTTGATGGCACTCCTGCATATAAATCTCAAAGTGTGGGAGTCTCTTTAAGGCTGGGCTTTCTTGGGGCACCTGGGTGGCTCAGTAAGTTAAGTGTCTGCCTTTGGCTCAGGTCATGATCCCAGCGTCCTGGAAGAGAGCCCCGCATCGGGCTCCTTGCTCAGCAGGGAGTCTGCTTCTCCCTCTCCCTCTTCTGCACCCCCTGCTTGTGCTCTCTCTCTGTCAAATAAATAAATAAAATCTTAAAAAAAAGAAAAGGCTGGGCTTCCTTGAATTTTTAACTCTCAAGCTCATCCACGCTGAGCCTCTAGCAATTCATTAGTCATTGTTTATGTGTTCCTACCAGTACTGACTGGCTTCAGCTGTGGGCTTCTGCGCCTGTGAAAGTGTGATTCTCTGTATTCACCTGTCTTTCCAACTTTGAGGATTGTGGGTTGCCCTATGACTTCAGTTCTTTCATGGATCTAATAAAAGTTGTTGATTTTAGTTTGTTCAGTTCTTTTTTTTCCTTGTGAGAAAGGAATGGTAACTTTTAAACTGTTTACATGTTGAACCAAAATTCTTATCTAATATACATCCAAATTTCACTAGTTGTTCCAACTATGCCCTTTATTGCAAATCTCCAGTGCCCCTCCAACCCCCATTCAGGATCTAATAGAATAGCATGCATTACATTTAATTGTCATGTTTCTTTAGTCTCCTAGTTTCTTTCAATGTGGAATAGTTTCTCAGCTGTTATTGGTTTAATTTTGTTTTGTTTTTGTTTTTCATTGTACTCATATTTTGGCATTGAGGTCAGTTGTTTTGTGGGATGTATGTTCATTTGAGTTTGCCTATTGTTTCTTAATTACAAAATTCTGAGTATGTTTTTGAGCAGAAATATTACCTAAGTGGTATTTTGTTACTTCTCTGTACATCATCTCAGGAGACACATGATGCTAATTTGTCCAACAATTAATAATGATAACTTCGATTAATTAAGTAAAGTGATGTTCACCAGTTTTCTCCATTATAATGTTGCTTTTTTTCTGTGTGAAGACACTTTGTGGTAATGTAAATATCCTGTTCTTCAGTAAACATTGGCTCAATAGATTTTTTTAGCATCCATTTATGATTTTTGCTTATAGCAAAAATATAAACATAAAAAAAATTCTTTTTTTTAAGATTTTATTTATTTATTTGACAGAGAGAGAGCACAAGCAGGGGGTGCAGCAGAGGGAGAGGGAGAAGCAGACTCCCTGCTGAGCAAGGAGCCTGATGCGGGGCTCTCTTCCATAGCTAGAAATGGTGATTTTATGCTTGTCATTCATTCTACACTTAGGATTTGATAGTCTACTGTAAGAAAGAGCTATTTCTTTATTCATCTGTAGTATGAATTCAGAGGTATTTATAATACTTAAGTGTCATTCTTTTTATTGTTCATTTTGATGTTCAAATTTTGCCAGATTTGGCTAGTGAGAGCTACTTTAAATTGACTTCCATGTCCTTTTGACATGTCTCCATAATTTTTTTGGTATTTCCTTTCTAGCTCACCATAATGATCTAGGCTTATTTTCATTTTCCTTACCATAGCCCTGGAATCAGCCATGTTTTCAAGAAGTTCTTTTTTGGTTTAGTGGGGGGAAATGTTTAAAAATCAAGGTGATTACATGCTTTATATTTTTAATTATGTTTCTGTGTATGTTTATCCTGATTTTGCAAATGTATTTTAAGCTCTTTGATAAAGTTTGCTCAATGTCTAATTATATATGCTTATGTTTCTACAGGACTTAATATAGCAACTGTCTTTCACATATTTGGATTTTAGAACTAGAAGTGGCCTTAGATATCCCTTGCTCATTGTTAAATCATATGCATGAGAAAAGTGAGAATCAGAACAACTAAATACCTTGATTGAGACGACTCATTGGTGGCAGATTTGATGGTAGAGTATAACTATTTTTGTTTCTAGTTCACTTCTCTGTTGTATGATACATATGCTCAGTAATAAAGGTATGCTAGTTGAAAAAAGTAAATCACCACATTTGTTGGATTAAAGATGGCCATAGGTCTTTGTATACATCCCACTGACAGGTGATTTCTTTTTTCAAAAAACCTGGCTTTTGCCAAAGAAAATCTTGGCCTTGAAGACTACTATCTCTCCCATTTTTGTCTATGGGATTCAAGAGCATATTTGGATTAAAATTGAACTTTGCCTCTTCCTGAACAAATAGCTCTTCTTTGAGAAAAGAACAGAGACAAGAAAGCCTGAAAAGTAGTCTCAGTTAATATCTCAAAACTTTACCCCATTATACAGAAATAAAAGACATAAGGTAAAGCCTGATTTCAAAACTAAAAAAAAATTAATATAAAACTTAAAGAAGAATTTAGATTAGCAGACATAATGGTATACTACTATTTCTGAATAATAGAGTAGGGTGGCTCAGGAAAATGTTGCCATCTCAGGCAGGTTTTTAACATTTATTCTTCTTTTGTTTTGGAAGAAGGTGGCTTCTATAACTCGTATTTTTGTTGAGTTAAAGACCAATTATAATTCATTGTTTTCCTCCTATTTTCCATGAGACACTGATCTTTCCAGGAAGATTGCCAATATCTGCTTTTTCAGTAAAATAACCTTGGGGCTGATTAGGAATTAAAGTGTTTGATCCCAAGTCTGTCTCAAACACTAGATTGTGTTTCTCTAGGACAGGATCCTTTTGCATCCTATTCATCATTAAATCCACACAGTTTCTAGTCCAGTGGCTGCTGTAAAAGTTGCTTACAAATGTTTTATGAATGAATGTCAATCTTTGAATGTTTTGGTTTTAGTAAAATAATATAGGAGTGTGTGTGTGTGTGTGTGTGTGTGTATAAAATGCACATATTTGTATGTGTTTAAGAGAATCAGAATCTGCTGCTTTCAGGTCTTCACTGGAAAGAAGTTAGTTTTATACTTAGGTCTTGCAGTAGTTTGAAGACAAAAGTAAAATTCATGAACTCCAGGAGATGAAGAGACTTTCTCTTTCCAATTATCCAGAGTTGAATTTCAGCAGGGTTGCCTTTGTGACGAGTCAAAAGAAAGCCATCTTACTAATATATTATTGGTTTTAAAAAGTTCAACATCTATTTTAGTACTACTTTTGGTATTTTAAACTCCTTTTAATGGTGCATTTAAAATCTCATTTTGATTCAACATTTTCAAAAGACAGTTTGGTTCCCAGTCAATTTTTCTACTTATTCTTTTTAAAAAAACCTCTATGTGTACATGCATGTGGTTACATCTAACATCTAAAGAAAATCACTTATCTATGCAGATTATTTCTCTAAAGGCATCCCTGAACACCTCAAGTTATATTCATGATGATTGTTCGAAGTGACACATGGCTACACTTCTTTGAAGTATAGAATTATACTCAGCTGCCTTCATGCAGTGCAATCCAAAATAATTACTGTCAAAGTCCAACTTCTACCTTTTAAGGCCCAGAGGGTAGCAGAGAATTCACGAGGGAAATAAATTAAGTGTGTAGCCTTGTTCACAGCCTCTCTTCCCCTTTTCTTTTTAAAGAGCTAGTATAAAAACTTCACTAAACAACTATTATTTATACATCAAAAAGCTACAGCATTTTATCCCAAACTTGCCCCTATAAAATATTTTGAGAGTGAAATGTGTTTGAAGACAGCATCTGGAGTTTTCTGAGTAATTTAGAATTATCTGGCATTAGTTTCTGCCTCTCATACACATATTTGGGATCCATTTGCCTATATGATTTAACATAAAAAATTGAAACTTGAAAATACATGACCATGAACTATAATTATATATTTGCCTTCACCATATGAATATGCAAAGTAGAGGATTTGGTGTTGAGGATTCTTACATTGATTGCTCATTTTTCAGAGTATTTGCCATATGGAAAGAAGCTATGATGATAACATCTGCTGCTAATATTTGAAACTTATGATGGCTTTTTAAAGTGGAAAAGAAAAAAAATTTGAAGATAATCCAAGTTAATCTTGATATTCTGATGACAGACATTCTTAAAAGACACATAGAATATTCTGGATAGAAACATTGAAAACTTTAACTGTTGAATCTCTTGCTTATAAATTTACCAATTATTTCTGTGTAACAGTCTTCAAAACATATTATTTAAAGTACAATTTATTTTGAGAAGGTAGAAAACATCATAGCACATCTCTAAAAGAAAGGTTTAAGGAATTATTAGCAGTATGTTAAAAATCAGTATTAGATAATTTGTTTAGATTTCATTAATTTAGATTTATAAGAATATAACAGACTGAAGATAATGTTTATATTATGAAGGAAACAGGATATGGGTATGGTGAAAGAAAATAAGCAAATGCATTCAATAAATAATATTGCAAAGGGAATCTTTATTCCTTTTTGGTAAAAATGGAGACTCTCTTAACTAATTTAGAGATATTAATTTACAAACAATGTAGTTGCATGTAAACTTTGATAGATCACACTTTGAAAAACTGACTGAAATTATCTTTTTCATTTTAAATATGACTTATAAGAAACTACATTAGCTGAATTTTGAACCTGGAAAACAAAAACTGCCCTTTAAAAAAAATGTATATTGTTCAAGCTTTGATAATTCTGGAACAACCCCCCCCATTTTTTGAATTAGTAAGAATTTTCTTTCTTTAAAATAGTGACTTTAATTTTTTGCAGACAAAAAAATAGATATTTGTGCATTTGTACATATTTGCAACATAGAGGAAAGTATCAAGAAAGGTAGTTGTTTGGGATGCCTGGGTGGCTCAGTTGGTTAAACCTGCCTTTAGCTCAGGTCATGATCTCAGGGTCCTGGGATCCAGTCTCAGGCTACCTGCTCAGTGGGGAGCCTGTTTCTCCCTCTGCTGCTCCCCCTGCTTGTGCTCACTCTCTGACAAATAAATAAATAAAATCTTAAGAAAGAAAGAAAGAAAGAGAAAGAAAGAAAGAAAGAAAGAAAGAAAGAAAGAAAGAAAGAAAGAAAGAAAGAAAGAAAGAAAGAAAGAAAGAAAGAAAGAAAGAAAGAAAGAAAAAGAAAGAAAGAAAAAGAAAGAAAGAAAGGTTATTGTTTATAAGCCTATTGAGAAACATTGTTAATACCAGGGGTCTATTGCCTTTCAGTTTTTTTCCTGTGTATTTTTGCATTTATAATATATATATACAGAGATAAACATATTTATTATAAAATTAGAATCATATTGTTTATGTAGTTTTGAATATAAACATTAATGAGTGATTAAAAATTATTTGGAAACATTATTGTTTATTACCTAAATAATAGTCTATGGTAAAAGTATTCCATAATTTATCTCTTTTCCTAATGCTGACTACTTAAATATTTCAGACTTTTGTTGCTATTTTAAAATCATGCTGATATGAACAATTTCATAAATAAATCTTCATGGGCATCTCAGATTATTTCATTAAGAGAGATTCCTAGAAATGAGTTTACTGGTCAGTGTGTCAATATTGTAAAACTATTTCTACATACTATAAAACCTTCCTAGCGAGCTTGTATTATTTTACATCTCAGCCAGCATCATAGGAGACTGCCAGTTTCACCATACTGACTCAACACTGAATATTATTATTTGAAAATCACTGTTAATTTGATAGGCATTAGTAGCTTATTTATTTTTTATTTAAGTATAACTGACATACAACACTATTTTAGTTTTAAGTATATGATGTAATGATTCAACATTTGTATACACTTAGAGATGATCACCAAAATGTCTAGTTACCATCTGACACCATACAGTTACAATGTTTTTTTTCTTATTATGGGAACTTTTATGATTTACTTTCTTAGCATCTTTCAAATTTGCAATACAATAACATTGACTGGAGTCACCATCCTGTACATTATAACCCCGTGACTTATTTGTTTTATAACTAGAAGTTTGTACCTCTTGATGCCCTTTACTTTTTTACACATCCCATATCTTTGTCCATTCATTCATCAGTGGACACTTAGGTTGTTTCCATATTTTGGCTATTGTAAATAATGCTACAATGAACATAAAGGTGCGTATCTTTTCAAATTAATGTTTTTTGTTTTCTTTAGATGTATACCCACAAGTGGAATGGCTGAATCATATGGTAGTTCTATTTTTAATTCTTTGAGGAAACTCCATACTGTTTTCTATAGTTGGCTGTACCAATCTACATTCTCATTAACATTGCATGAGGGCTCCCTTTTCTCCACATTCTTATCAACACTTGTTATTTCTAGTTCTATTGATAATAGCCATTCTGACAGGTGTGAGATGGTGTCTCATTCTGGTTTTGATTTGCATTTCCCTGATGATTTGTGATATTGAGCATCTTTTTGTGTGCCTGTTGGCCATCTGTCTTTTTTGAGAAAAATGTCTATTCAGATCTTCTGCCCATTTTAAAATTCAGATTCTTTGTTTAATTGTAATTGAGTTGTAGGAGTTCTTTATATATTTTGGATATTAACCCCTTATTGGGTACATGATTTGTAAATATCTTCTCGCATTCAGTAAATTGCCTTTTCATTTTGTTGATGGTTTCCTTCACTGTGCAGAAGCTTTTTAGTCTGCTACAGTCCCATTTGTTTTTGCTTCTCCTGCCATTGCCTTTAGAATCAGATCCAAAACATATATTGCCAAAAGCAATGTCAAGGAGGTTACCACCTATGTTTTTTTTTCCCCCTAGGAGTTTTACAGTTCTTGGTCTTATATTTAAGTATTTAATCCATGTTGAGTTTAATTTTGTATATGGTAAAATAGTGGTCCAACTTAATTTTTTTTTTTTTTTGCATGTGGCTGTTCAGTTTTCCCTGCATCATTTATTGAAGAAATTGTCCTTTCCCCATTGTGTATTTTGACTCCTTTGTTATAAACAAATTGGCCACATATATATGGGTTTTTTTCTGGGCTCTCTATTCTGTTCCATTGATCTATGTGTCTGTTTTTATGCCAATATCATATTGTTTTGATTACTATAGATTTGTAATACAGTTCAAAACCAGGAGTGTGAGGCCTCCAGCTTTGTTCTTCTTTCTCAAGATTGCTTTGTTTGTTTGGGATCTTTTGGGGTTCCATATAAGTTTTAGGTTTTTTTTTCTAATTCTGTGGAAAAATGTCATTGGAATTTTGATAAGGATTGCATTGAATCTGTATATTGCTTTGGGTGATATGGACACTTTTTTTTTTAAGATTTTATTTATTTATTTGACAGAGAGAGACACAGTGAGAGAGGGAACACAAGCAGGGGCGGTGGGAGAGGGAGAAGAAGGCTTCACGCAGAGCAGGGAGACTGATGCGGGGCTTGATCCCAGGACCCTGGGATCATGACCTGAGCCCAAGGCAGACGCATTATAACTGAGCCACCCAGGTGCCCCAAAGGACACTTTAATAATATTAAATCTTCCAATTTATGAGCACAGAATATTTTTTCCATTAATTTCTGTCTTTTTCAATTTCTTTGAAAAATGTTTTAGAGTTTTCAGTGTATAAGTCTTTCACTTCCTTGGTTAAATTTGTTCTTAGTTATTTTATTTTTCTGATGAAATTGTAAATGAGATTTAAAAAAATTCTGTTTTTGAGAGTTCATTGCTAGTGTATAACAATGCAACAGATGTTTGTAAATCAATTTTGTACCCTACAATTTTACTAAGTAGTTAGTTTTAATAGTTTTTTGTCATTCACAAATAGTGACAACTCTACTTCTTCCTTCCCAGTGTATTTCTTTTTCCTGCCTAATTATGGTGGCTAGGACTTCCAATACTATGTTGAATAAAAGTGGCAAGAGTGGGCATCCTTGCTTTGTTCTTGGTCTTAAATGAAAAGCTTTTGGCTTTTCACCATTGAGTATGATGTTAGCTATAGGCTTGTCATATATGGTCTTTATTATGCTGAGGTACTTTCCCTCTATCCATTTGTTGAGAGTTTTTATCATAAATGGATGTTGAATTTTGTCAAATGCTTTTTCTGCATCTTTGAGATGATCATATGATTTTTATCCTTTATTTTGTTCATGGTGTGCATCACATTGATTGATTTGTGCATGTTGACCATCCTTATCTCTTTGGAATAAATCCCACTTGATCATAGTGTATGATCTTTTTAATGTATTGTTGAATTTGGTTTGCTAATATTTTATTGAACACTTGTAATTATATTCATCAGGGATATTTTCTGTAATTTTCTTTTTTTTTTTTTTTTGTAGTGTCCTTGTGTGGTTTGGGTATTGGACTAATATTGGTCTTATAAAATGAGTTTGGGAGTGTTTCCTTCTCATCATCATTTTTGGAGGAGTGTAAGAAGGATAGGTATTAAATCTTATTTGAACGTGTGGTAGAATTCACCAGTGAATTAATCTTGTGCTGAACTTTTGTTTTTTTGATTACTGATTCAATCCCCTTATTATTAATGAGTCTATTCAGATTTTCTATTTTTTCTTATTTATTTGAGACAGAGAGAACATGAGAGAGAGAGCACAAGTGGGGGAGGAGGGTTGGGCAGAGGGAGAAATGGACCCCTTGCTGAGCAGGAAGCCTGATGTGGGGCTCGATCCTAGGACCCTGGGATCATGACCTGATGTGAAGGCAGATGCTTAACCGCATGAGCCACCCAGGCACCCCAGGTTTTCTATTTTTTCTTAATTCAGTTTTGGATGATTGTATATTTCTAGGAATTTATCCCTTTCTTGTAGATTGTTGAATTTGTTGGTATATAATTGTTCAAAATAGTCTCTTATGATCCTTTGTACTTCATTATTATCAATTTTAACTTCTCCGCTTTCATTTCTGATGTTATATATCTAAATCCTCTTTTTTGTTAGAGGGTCTAGCGAAAGTTTTGTCAATTTTGTTTATCTTTTCAATGAACCAAATCTAAGTTTCATCGATCTCTTCTATTGTCCATTTAGTCCCTAAAATGTCTTCATTAATTTCTATTCTTATCTTTATTTCCTTCCTTCTACTAACTTTGGGCTCTGTTTGTTCTTTTTTTTTTCCAATTCCAAAGTTAGATAGTTTGAGACTTTTCTTGTTTCTTGAAGTAGGCCTGCATTGCTATGAACTTCCTTCCTAGAACTATTTTTGTTGCATCCCATAAATTTTGATATGTTATACTTCCATCTTCATTTCTCTCAAGTTATTTTTTGATTTCTCTTGATTTCTTTGTTGACCCATTAGTTGTTAAGTAGCGTCCTATTTAATCTCCACGTACTTGTGATTTTTTTCAGTTTTCTTCTTGTATTTAATTTCATACTATTGTTGGAAAAGATGTGTGCTGTGATTTCAGTCTTCCTGAATTTATTGAGACTTGTTTTGTGATCTAACATATGATCTATCCTGGAGAATGTTATATGTGTACTTGAGAAGAAAGTATATTCTGTTTTGGAATAGACTGTTGTGTACGTATATATTAAGTCCATCTGATCTAATGTGTTATTTCAGGTCAATGTTCTCTTATCAATATTCTGTATGGATGACCTATTCAGTGATATAATTGGCAGCTTATTTTAATTTGCCTTTTTTAGTGTTATGAAGTTGAATTTCTCAAATTACCAATACACAGTCATAATTAAAAGGATTTTTAAACCATGTAGAGTTAGGGGTGCCTGGGTGGCTCAGTCCGTTAAGCGTCTGCCTTCAGCTCAGGTCACGGTCCCAGGGTCCCAGGGTCCTGGGATCGAGCCTCGCATCGGGCTCCCTGCTTGGCGGGCAGCCTGCTTCTCCCTTTTCCTCTGCCACTCCCCCTGCTTATGTTCTCTAACTCACTCTCTCACTCTCAAATAAATAAATAAATAAATAAATAAATAAATAATAAAATAAACCATGTATAGTTGAAGCACATGGAATTGTTAAAAGACAAATGCATTTCAGGTATTATGTGCTGGATGTTAGTTCTCATCCATACTTAGCTCTATGACCTTTTATATCATTCCCTCTTTTACTATAGTTTGCACATCTGTCGAGTGGAAATAAGATTTGCTCTCTTGTTTCGCAAAGATGTATAAATGATCAAGTGAAATGATGGATATGCATTATACCACAGTGACCCATTGTGCATCTGAGTTTGGATCCTAACTCTAACACTGAATGTCTTTGTAATACTCTTTACCTAAGTTTTCTCATCCTTAAATGGCGATAATAATGGTGTCAATCTAAAAAGAATTAAGTGAGGTAATATCCATAGTATTCTGTATAGGGCTTGATACTAACACCCAGTAAACCTAAGTTATTAGTAGTATTTTTACCGATCAATCTGTCACAACTGCTAACTCAGGAAATGGATGGTGCGTCCTGGTGTGCTTCTGAGGCCAACCGCTCTGTTCCCCCAGAATCTCAAGGAGGCTGGACAAATCTAAAGCATAGCTCTAGGCTGTGTTTGCCTAAACTGTTGCTGAACAAATTCAAGAGAAGCTAATAACTCAAGATACCAGGATGTGGAAAAGAGAAAGGAAGAAATTTATTTTGGGTGCCAGCAAGCAGGGGAAGTGGCAGGGTCAAGCCTTAAAAACTGACCTCTCCACTGGCCAGAAGGACACCTAGAATTTTATAGGGAGAGGTTCAGGGAGTATGTGCAAGAGAGCAGGTAGAGATTGCATGATCATGGGTGGGGGCTGGTATGTGGTCAGCCCATGAGTAAGGTTAAGGAAGTGACATGTGGGGTGTGGTCTTCTAGGCATTCCATGGCTCTCAGGGCATTTCTGGCCTGGTGGTTAAAATGTTCCAGTCATAGAAAAACATTTCCATAAATGCTTCAAATAAGTGAGATAAGAAATAAGAACAGTGGGTTTCAGTTAGAGCATGAGTTAATCAATCTTGTCTATTTTTGGTTTTAATTGTTGGGATCTATAGCTGGGCAAGAGGACTCCCTGACAGTATTATGTGAAAATAACTTAAAATATAAAACACTTCATAAAGGTAAGATTTTATTAATTTATCATTCAGATAATAAGCCAGTTACCCAATTTGTTTAGGGACTTTGATTCTTTTCCTAACCTATGGCTTTGCTTTATGTAGTAGATCTTGGAATGTTTTTATTAATAAATTTTTTTTATTTTTATTCTTTAATGTAGAAGTTATAGTATCAAAAATACATTTGCTTGCAATACATATCAGAGTAATATTTTGAACATGCCTGATCATATTTTCCTTTTCTTGTCTAAAAATATGCAGTTAATTTTATTTTTTATTTTTTAAATTGTTTATTGTTATGTTAGTCACCATACATTACGTCATTAGTTTTTTTAATAATTTTTTATTGTTATGTTAATCACCATACATTACATCATTAGTTTTTGATATAGTGTTCCATGATTCACTGTGCATAACACACAGTGCTCCATGCAGAACGTGCCCTCTTTAATACCCATCACCAGGCTACCCTTCCTCCCACCCCCATCCCCTCTAGAACCCTGTTTTTCAGAGTCTATCGTCTCTCATGGTTCATCTCTCCCTCCGATTTCCCCCCTTCATTCTTCCCCTCCTGCTATCTTCTTCTTCTTTTTTTTTCTTAACATATATTGCATTATTTATTTCAGAGGTACAGATCTTATTCAACAGTCTTGCACAATTCACAGCACTCACCATAGCACATACCCTCCCCAATGTCTAGAACCCAGCCACCCCATCCCTCCCATCCCCCCCACTCCAGCAACCTTCAGTTTGTTTCCTGAGATTAAGAATTCCTCATATCAGTGAGGTCATATGATACATGCCTTTCTCTGATTGACTTATTTCGCTCAGCATAACACCCTCCAGTTCCATCCATGTCGTTGCAAATGGCAAGATCTCATTCCTTTTGATGGCTACATAATATTCCATTGTATATATATATACCACTTCTTCTTTATCCATTCATCTCTCCATGGACATCTTGGCTCTTACCACAGTTTGGCTATTGTGGACATTGCTGCTATAAACATTGGGGTGCATGTACCCCTTCGGATCCCTACCTTTGTATCTTTGTGGTAAATACCCAGTAGTGCAATTGCTGGATCATATGGTAGCTCTATTTTCAACTTTCTGAGGAACCTCCATACTGTTTTCCAGAGTGGTTGCACCAGCTTGCATTCACCAACAGTGTAGGAGGTTTCCCCCTTCTCCACATCCCTGCCAACATCTGTCATTTCCTGACTTGTTAATTTTAGCCATTCTGACTGGTGTGAGGTGGTATCTCATTGAGGTTTTGATTTGGATTTCCCTGATGCCGAGCGACGTTGAGCACTTTTTCAGGTGTCTGTTGGCCATTTGGATGTCTTCTTTGGAAAAAAGTCTGTTCATGTCTTCTGCCCATTTCTTGATTGGATTATTTGTTCTTTGGGTGTTGAGTTTGATAAGTTCTTTATAGATTTTGGATACTAGCCCTTTATCTGATAGGTCATTTGCAAATATCTTCTCCCATTCTGTTGGTTGTCTTTTGGTTTTATTGACTGTTTCTTTTGCTGTGCAAAAGCTTTTTATCTTGATGAAATCCCAATAGTTCATTTTTGCCCTTGCTTCCCTTGCCTTTGGCGATGTTTCTAGGAAGAAGTTGCTGTGGCTGAGGTCAAAGAGGTTGCTGCCTGTGTTCTCCTTTAGGATTTTGATGGACTCCTGTCTAGGATTTATGTCTTTCAACCATTTGGAGTCTATTTTTGTGTGTGGTGTAAGGAAATGGTCCAGTTTCATTCTTCTGCACGTGGCTGTCTAATTTTCCCAACACCATTTGTTGAAGAGACGGTCTTTTTGCCATTGGACATTCTTTCCTGCTTTGTCAAAGATTAGTTGACCATAGCGTTGAGGGTCCATTCCTGGGCTCTGTATGCTTTCTTTCTTTCTTTCTTTCTTTCTTTCTTTCTTTCTTTCTTTCTTTCTTTCTTTCTTTCTTTCTTTCTTTCTTTCTTTCTTTTTCTTTCATTTTTTATTTATTTATTTGACAGAGAGACACAGCGAGACCAGGAACACAAGAAGGGGGAGTGGGAGAGGGAGAAGCAGGCTTCCCGCTGAGCAGGGAGCCCAATGTGGGACTCGATCCCAGGACCCTGGGATCATGACCTGAGCCGAAGGCAGACACTTAATGACTGAGCCACCCAGGTGCCCTGGGCTCTCTATTCTGTTCCATTGATCTATGTGTCTGTTTTTGTGCCGGTACCATACTGTCTTGATGATGACAGCTTTGTAATAGAGCTGGAAGTCTGGAATTGTGATGCCGCCAGCTCTGCTTTTCTTTTTCAAAATTCTTCTGGCTATTCGGGGTCTTTTCTGGTTCCATACAAATTTTAGGATTATTTCTTCCATTTCTTTGAAAAAAGTGGATGATATTTTGCTGGGGATTGCATTGAATGTGTAGATTGCTCTCGGTAGCATTGACATCTTCATGATATTTGTTCTTCCAATCCATGAGCATGGAACATTTTTCCATTTCTTTGTGTCTTCCTCAGTTTTTTTCATGAGTATTTAATAGTTTTCTGAGTACAGATTCTTTGCCTCTTTGGTTAAATTTATTCCTAGGTATCTTATGGTTTTGGGTGCAATTGTACATGGGATCGACTCCTTGATTTGTCTCTCTTCTGTCTTGTTGTTGGTGTATAGGAATGCCACTGATTTCTGTGCATTGATTTTATATCCTGCCACTTTACTGAATTCCTGTATGAGTTCTAGCAGTTTTGGGGTGGAGTCTTTTGGGTTTTCCACATAAATTATCATATCATCTGCAAAGAATGAGAGTTTGACTTCCTCTTTGCTGATTTGGATGCTTTTGATTTCTTTTTGTTGCCTGATTGCTATGGCTAGGACTTCTAATACTATGTTGAATAGCAGTGGTGAGAGTGGACATCCCTGCCATGTTCCTGACCTTAGAGGGAAAGCTTTCAGTTTTTCCCCATTGAGAATGATATTCACTGTAGGTTTTTCATAGATGGCTTTTATGATATTGAGGTATGTACCCTTTATCCCTATACTCTGAAGAGTTTTGATCAAGAAAGATTGTTGTACTTTGTCAAATGTTTTTCTGCATCTATTGAGAGGATCATATGATTTTTGTTCTTTCTTTTGTTAATATATTGTATCACATTGATTAATTTGTGGATGTTGAACCAATCTTGCAGTGCAGGGATAAATCCCACTTGGTCATGGTGAATAATCCTTTTAAGGTACTGTTGGATCCTATTGGCTAGTATTTTGGTGAGAATTTTTGCATCCATGTTCATCAAGGATATTGGTCTGTAATTCTCCTTTTTGATGGGGTCTTTGTCTGGTTTGGGGATCAAGGTAATGCTGGCGTCACAAAATAAGTTTGGAAGTTTTCCTTCCATTTCTATTTTTTGGAAGAGTTTCAGGAGAATAGGTATTAATTCTTTTTTAAATGTTTGGTAGAATTCCCCTGGGAAGCCATCTGGCCCTGGGCTTTTGTTTATTTGGAGATTTTTGATGACAGCTTCAATTTCCTTAGTGGTTATAGGTCTGTTCAGGTTTTCGATTTCTTCCTGGTTCCATTTTGGTAGTTGATAATCTCTAGGAATGCATCCATTTCTTCCAGGTTATCTAATTTGCTGGCATAGAGTTGCTCATAATATGTTGTTATAATTGTTTGTATGTCTTTGGTGTTTGTTGTGATCTCTCCTCTTTCATTCATGATTTTGTTGATTTGGATCCTTTCTCTTTTCTTTTTGATAAGTCTGGCCAGGGGTTTATCAATCTTGTTAATTCTTTCAAAGAACCAGCTTCTAGTTTTGTTGATCTGTTACTGTTCTTTTGGTGTCTACTTCATTGATTTCTGTTCTGATCTTTATTATTTCTCTTCTCCTGCTGGTTTTAGGCTTTATTTGCTGTTTTTTTCTCTACCTCCCTTAGGTGTAGGTTTAGGTTGTGTATTTGAGACCTTTCTTGTTTCTTGAGAAAGGCTTGTATTGCTATATACTTTCCTCTTAGGACCGCCTTTGCTGCACCCCAAAGATTTTGAACAGTCGTGTTTTCATTTTCATTGGTTTCCATGAATTTTTTTTAATTCTTCTTGAATTTCTTGGTTGACCCATTCATTCTGTAGTAGGATGCTCTTTAGCCTCCATGTATTTGAATTCTTTCTGACTTTACTCTTGTGATTGAGTTCTAGTTTCAAAGCATTGTGGTCTGAAAACATGCAGGGAATAATCCCAATAATCCCAATCTTTTGGTACTGGTTGAGACCTGATTTGTGACCTAGGATGTGATCAGTTTTGAAGAATGTTCTATGGGCACAAGAGAAGAATGTGTACTCCATTGCTTTGGGATGGAATGTTCTGGAGGTATCTGTGAAGTCCATTTGGTCCAGTGTGTCATTTAAAGTCTTTATTTCCTTGTTGATCTTTTGCTTAGATGATCTGTCCATTTCAGTCAGGGGGGTGTTAAAGTCTCCCACTATTATTGTATTGTTGTCAATGTGTTTCTTTGCTTTTCTTATTAATTGCCTTATATAATTGGCTGCTCCCATGTTAGGGGCATAGATATTTACAGTTGTTAGATCTTCTTGTTGGATAGACCCTTTAAGTAGGATATAGTGTCCGTCCTCATCTCTTATTACAGTCTTTGTTTTAAAATCTAATTTGTCTGATATTAGGATTGCCACCCCAGCTTTCTTTTGGTGTCCATTAGCATGGTAAATATTTTCCACTCCCTCACTTTCAATGTGGGGGTGTCTTTGGATCTAAAATGAGTCTCTTGCAGACAGCATATCGATGGGTCTTGTTTTTTAATCCAATCTGATAGCCTGTGTCTTTTGATTGGGGCATTTAGCCCATTTACATTCAGGGTAACTATTGAAAGATAGGAATTTAGTGCCATTGTATTGCCTGTAAGGTGACTGTTACTGTATATTGTCTGTGTTCCTTCTGGTTTATGTTGCTTTTAGGCTTTCTCTTTGGTTAGAGGACCCCTTTCAATATTCCTTGGAGGGCTGGTTTTGTGTTTGCAAATTCCTTTAGTTTTTGTTTGCCCTGAAGCTTATTATCTCTCCTTCTATTTTCAATGACAGCCTATCTGGATATAATATTCTTGGCTGCCTATTTTTCTCATTTAGTGCTCTGAATATATCATGCCAGTCCTTTCTGTCCTGCCAGGTCTCTGTGGATAGGTCTGTTGCCAGTCTAATGTTTCTACCCTTGTAGGTTACAGATCTCTTGACCCAAGCTGCTTTCAGGGTTTTCTCTTTGTCTCTGAGACTCCTACGTTTTACTATTTTTATCTGTCGGGGTGTTGACCTATTTTTATTGATTTTGAGAAGGGTTCTCTGTGCCTCCTGGATTTTGATGCCTGTTTCCTTCCCCACATTAGGGAAGTTCTCTGCTATAATTTGCTCCAATATACCTTCTGCCCCCTTCTCTCTTTCTTCTTCTGGGATCCCAATTAGTCTAATGTTGTTTCATCTTATGGTATCCATTATCTCTCGATTTCTGCCCTCTTGATCCAGTATTTGTTTATCTCTCTTTTTCTCAGCTTCTTTATTTTCCATCATTTGGTCTTCTATATCACTGATTCTCTCTTCTGCCTCATTTATCCAAGCAGTTAACCTCCCCATTTTTGATTGCACCTCATTAATAGCCTTTTTGATTTCGACTTGCTTAGATTTTAGGTCTTTTATTTCTCCAGAGAGGGTTTCTCTAATAACTTTCATGTTTTTTTCAGGTCCAGCTAGTATATTTAAATCATGATTCTGAACTCTAGGTCCGACATCGTACTAATGTCCGCATTGAGTTGGTCCCTGGCAGTCAGTACTGCCTCTTGTTCTTTTTGTTGAGGTGATTTTTTCCACCTTGTCATTTTGTCCAGAGGAGAATAAATGAATGCGAGAAAAAATGCTAACAGGGTAACAACGTCCCCAGAAAATATACTCTAAACAAATCAGAAAAGACCTGAAACTGGGGGAAAAGAAACAGAAGGAAAGAAAAAAGAAAAAGATAAAAACAAACAAAAACAGAAGAAAACAAAAAAAAAACAGAATATGATCAAATATGATCAAGCTGGTGCATAGATCAGTGCCACACACTATATTTTGAGTGTACTTGGTCTGTTAGAAGAAAGTGCCTCCCAAAATTTTAAAGAAAGAAAAACTTATATAGGTACAAAAATAAGGGTTGATACGATGAATGGATGGAATATGACTGTAAAGATGAAAATTATAAAAACTTTTATAAAAGGAATTGATAAGATAAGAAGTTGTTTGAAAAAAGAAAGAAGAGGATTTAAAAGAAAAAAAAAAGGGAGAGAATGTGATCAGGCAGGAGACTAGAACAAAGCCATACACTAGATATTTAGGGTATATTTTGATCTGTTAGAAGAAAGTGTATCTCAAAATTTTATTTTATTTCATTTTTTTATTTTTAAAAGATTTTTATTTATTTAACAGAGAGAGAGAGCACAAGTAGGCAGAGCAGCAGACAGAGGGAGAGGGAGAAGCCGACTTCCCGCCGAGCTGGGAGCCTGATGCAGGGCTTGATTCCAGGACCCTGGGATCATGACCTGAGCCGAAGGCAGCCACTTAACTGACTGAGCCATCCAGGCACCCCATGTATCTCAAAATTTTAAAGAGAGAACAACATATATATATATATATATATATATATATATATATATATATATATGCCAAAAATAAGGGTAACTACTATGAAGGGATAGAATATAACTCTACAAATGAAATATAAAAATGTTTTTCAAAAAAGGGATTGATATGATGTTGGTTGAAAAAGCAAAAAAGAAAAATTAAAAAAAAAGACAGTTTAAAAATAAATTAACTTTGAAAGACTAAAGAATCATGGTAAGAAAAGCCATGGATTCTATGTGCAGTAGTCCCCTAGCTCTGGAGTTCTGCCATTCTCATTGATCAGTAAACTTGGTCTTGGCTGGCTGTTCTTGCTGATCTTCTGGGGGAGGGGCCTGTTGCCATGGTTCCCAAATGTCTTTGCTGGAGTTGGAATTGCCCCACTCTTGCCTTGTCTGGTCTAAGTAATCTGCTCGGGTTTGTTCTCCGGAGCTTTTGTTCCCTGCAAACTTTCTGTACAGCTTTGGAGGACGAGAGTGAAAATGGTGGCCTCCCAATCTCTGCTCCAGAGGAGCCGAGAACTCGGGGACCCGCTCCTCAGTGCGCCCCCAGAGAAAAGCAGTCAGTCACTCCCGTCTCCCTGGTCTCCGGCTGCCCTCCGTGCTCACCCGGCCTGTGACTGAATATTTCTCTCTCTGGCACCCGACCCCGTGTGGAGTCTCCAAACCCAGCAGATCCCTGCAGGGCGCTCCTGTGCCGCTCCTCCCGGGGGAGGGAGGGGAGTCTCCCCGGATCTGCGGCTTGTTGGGTTCCTGCTGGAGGAGCAGTGGCCCGACTGTGCTGCGGATCACGGTTTATGGCAACCCCGAGCTGAGAGCCTGCGCCTTGGCTCCGTCCTTGCAGCCAGGTTCCCTCCTCCAATACCTGGGAGCTCTGCTGCACTCAGGCACCCCCGGTCTTTCTGTGACCCCGAGGGTCCCGAGACCACACTGTCCCGCGAGGGTTCCACCCCCCACTTAGCCACTGGAGCGACGTCCCTCAGCGGAGCTGGCTTCTAAAAGTTCCAATTTGGGGCTCCGTGACTCTATCACTTGCCAGAAGTGGCCGACGGAGGCCCCCTCCCCTGCCGTCTATCCTCCTGAATATCGCCTCAGATTCACTTCTCCGCACATCCTACCTTCCAGAAAGTGGCCGCTTTTCTGTTCAGAGAGTTGTTGCTACTCTCCTCTGCGATCTCCTGTTGAGTTCGTAGGTGTTCAGAATGGTTTGATCCCTATCCAGCTGAATTCCTGAGACCAGATGAAATCCAGGTCTCCTACTCCTCTGCCATCTTGCTCCACCCCCAAATATGCAGTTAATTTTAAAAAGTCTGTTGATGAGGACTCTCTTTTGACCAAACATTAATTCGGATCCTGAGTTCTCTTTTTGACTCTCTCTTGGGCTCTGTTTTTGACTCAGTCCAGTTTTAGCAAGAATTCTGCTGCTCGGTCATGTTATTAAAAATCCCCCACCCTTTACATTTTGATCAAATTCTTTATCGCATCCTTGGTAAATGACCACTCTTGATGATCTCTTTGAATTCTTTATCCTCCACCCTTGATATCCTATCATCCTTGCCTGCCTTCAGCAAAAATTCTGGCGAGTTAGTTTAGCCCTTGACATAGTCCCCTTATCCCTGATGTGTCTTCTTAGTAACCTTTGTTTTTCCAAACATCTTTCCCCTTCTTGCTAATGGCCTTCCACCCCTTTGTATCCTCAGACTCTACCCCTTTCCTTAGGTCATATAAGCTTCATGTTGCCTCATTGTCTTTAGAATTTCATGTCTGTATGAATTCCCCATATGGATTCCTATTAAATTTGATTTTATTCTATTAATCTGTCTCATGTGACTGATTCTAAGTCCAGCTAGAAGGACCAGAGGGCAGAGGAAAGTCTTCCTCCCCAATAGCTATAAATCTCCACTTCTAGTCCTATTCTGAGGTGAGCTTAATCTCCTTCCTCTACTACAAAACCCCAATGTGGTAGCCCTCCTTGAATAAAGTCTGCCTTACTGCCTTTAACAAATGTCTAAATAACTTTTTCTTTAACAGAGTACAAAGTTATGAGTAATGTTAACTGGGTAAAAAACACAAATAAATTTGAATTGCTGAAGTAATTATTTATAGAAATCAGTAACACTGACCAACAGTAGGGGAAATTTGCATTTTATTTATGGGCTGGGCAGTGGTTCTTTCAAAGGAAAAGTTGAAACAATGACTCTCATTGATCTTTGGTCTTGAAGCTGTAAAGGCAGGAACACAAATGCTGCTAATAACATAGCCTTGGGGAAGAAAGAAGAAAGAAACGTGTTGAGTTTCCAATATTGTTCTGTCTGCACTGATCTTATGGAGAGCGAGAAAAAAATGGAGGGGACAGTACGAATCTGCATTTTTCCCCCTACAGAATGCCTCTCCTGCTATTTTCATTTGGCCCCAAGGTTTTGGAGAGATCAATACAGATTCTTTTCAGGGAAGGAAATAAGACAGGAACATGTGCCCTGGTGGAGCTGCTTAGAATATTGAGTAGTTTTTGACATAGCTTGATGCAGAGAGAGGTAATACTCTCCAAGGAGAGAATTGCTACTATAGTTTGAACCTCATGGGGGAAAAGAAACTAAATGAAAACTGGAAGGAGAATGAGTGGAGGTTTTCACTCCTCCTTACCTCTGAAATGCACAAATAGGATGGTGAGTTGAGAATATAGGACCTCAAAAAGGGCACTTTACTCTGATGGAAACTGTTTTCTACCCCATCATCACTACAGCAGAGGGCAATGAAAATGCCTTTGCTTCTATTTTAAATCAAAATTCATTCTTTAGGGTAACATTTGCTTTTCTTTCCTGTTTCATTCGATGGTTGCACTGCTGACATGGATTCACAATGGTTACTAAAATATTCACTGCAAAGAGCTGGTGTTAAACAGTCTCATATACTGCTACTCTTTTACTCATCTGGATTAACCTTTCTCCAGCAATCACAGCATTGTAAACACCTCTCAGCATTAAATAAAAAACCAGCAGTGTGCAGGTTTAAACGATTGCTTCAGCTTTTTTTCTGGCCTGATGCGTGACTTGTTTTATTTAGCAGTTTCTGCATTCCCCCACTGTTTAACAATCATGCACAGCTGAAAGCTTTGCCTTTACTTTCTTTCCCTTTTTTAATGAGTTCCAAGATGAAATATTCACTCCTCCCATTTTTCTCCTTAAAGGTCACGACTTGAATCAGAATCAAATTTGGAAGGTCAGCATTCAAACATTATTGCCTTAGCTAGCATAGTGCCAAGAAAACTTGGAGGACAATTGCCTACAAAGAGGGAAAAATTAAATCAAGATTGGTTAAAAAAAACTTGTATGTATTAATGCAACATTGTGGCTGAGAATTTAAACTCATATAAGTCAAGAAAGTCAAAATTATGATCCTCCCAGCTATTATTATTCGTTCCTTGCACACATGATAGTATTTTATGTACTATATTTGCTGTTGTATTTATGTCCTTATATAGAATATGCCAAGTTATAGTTACTAGGGGGAGCATAACTTTTCATTTCTAACTTTCCTGCATTCTAATTCTTTGGCACAATTAGCACTAGTTCCTTTGCTTTCTCCTGATCTTACTTCTTAAAGAGAAAAAAAAAATGAGATGACCATGTATCTCTGTGTTTTAACTGTTCACTGACCTTTGAGACTGATTATGTATTTATGGGTCAGGTTTCAAAGAGTACAGAAAATTTGCTTTGTTTGAGAGAAGAGCTTTCTGCAGCTTGCAAATAGTTTCTTAAAATCCATCAATCCTGGGGCACCTGGGTGGCTCAGTCGTTAAGCGTCTGCCTTCGGCTCAGGTCATGATCCCAGGGTCCTGTGATCGAGCCCTGCATCGGGCTCCCTGCTCGGTGGGAAGCTTGTTTCTCCCTCTCCTGTTCCCCCTGCTTGTGTTCCTTCTCTTGCTGTTTCTCTCTCTGTCAAATAAATAAATAAAATCTTAAAAAAAAAAAATCCATCAATCCTTTTTGGAAGAGGCAGAGGAGAACTTGGTGTGGCTCTCCAAGGTCCTGAGCTCTACCTGCCTATCATTCATAGTTTTGTATATTTTGTATTATACTTATTTTAGCAGATACTATAAGATTTGAAAATAAGAATATATAATAAATACCAGAGTACAGGTCTGTGAAATTTCACTAGAACAATATATTTCAAAGAAAATAACCTGTTATTACTGGATTGAATATTTTATTTTCACAAGAGAAAGTGTTTCAGAATGGTTGGTACAGGTAATCTAAGTGATCTGCCTTAATCTAACTGAGTTATTGATAGGTGCTTAGAGACAAAAAGTTTATTCAAATTCTCTATTGTTTATTCAGGCTCTATTTATTCAGCATGATTGAGCTGGTAGTGGAAAGAATTGTGGGGTCAGGTGGATCTAGATTCAAATCTTGACTCATACACAAAATGGGTTATTTTGAACAAGTGACTTAACCTCTTTGAGTCCTGATCTCCTAATTTTTAAGCTGCTAATAACTGCACCTCCTCCTAGGATTGTACAAAGATTAAATGAGTAGTCTATGTAAAGCACCTGTCACATGACAGGTTCTCATAAATGTGTAGCACAGTGATTAGAAGCAGGGTTACTGAATCTAGATTGCCTGGGTTTGAATTCAGACTATGCAACTCAGCTGTGTGACTTAGGGCAAGTTAGTTGACCTCTTGTTTCACTTTCCTTATCTGCAAAATAGGGAGGATCATAGTCCTTACATCAGGAAAGTCTTGTGAAAATTAAGTGAGTTAATTTATATAAATTGCTTAGGACCCTGCTTGGCATATATTAAGCACTACATCTACATTAGTTAAAAATACCATTGTTCCCTTCTAGATATTTAGTGTCCTATTACTTTACAATCAAAACTTACTCAAGAAGTTTTTCCTTTATTAAATATTTGCAGATTTTCCAAACTGCCTAATTTGTTTTTTAACATTTAGAATTCCCCCCTATGATAAATAATTCACTTTCAACTTATTTCTAATATCTGGTAAAACTGATGGATATTTGTTTCTTGTTAAAGTTCTAAAAAAGCAAATTTTGCCTACTTAGTATTTATAGCTAACTTAGTTTTGATGTCATTAGTTACTTATTTTAAACCATTTTTTCTTTTCATACCATTTAGGACTATAACATTTATTACAGTCAAGTTTTAATTTAACTTCCTTAAATCATGACTTTGCATAATTTACTCTCAAAATAAATGGCCCAAATTTTACATAAGATATGTTGATCTTTCATTACTTTGTTACCTTTCTTAGAAACAATATATAAATGTTCTTTATCACATTCATTACACCTCACAAATATTTCTCCCTTCTTTGCTTTTGGTTTTGCAACTTCAACCAATACTTACTCTTTGTTTTAAGTACAATTTCTTTACTTCCCAAATTTATCTCTCGTAGCACTTGTCTTCCTTTAGTCTTCAAATATGCAAATTAACCATTTCTGCATACTTATGGAACATTTTGATTTCCTTGGAGAAAAAATACTTGAGAGCTAAGAAATTATTTACTTTCACTTATTATTTTATTTAATAAATATTTATTGAGCACCTATATTATGCCAGGGACTGGCGTTATTTAGAACATGCGCTAGGCTTTGAGATATAGTAATTAAGAACAATGATCTCAACCCTTGCATGATACTGATAGAGATCAGGGCTCTCCAGCAGAAATATAATATGTGTCAAATGTGTAATTTAAAAATTTTTTTGTAGTCATACCAAAAATATAAAAAAAGAAACAAGTGAAATTAATTTTAATAGTATATTTAGCCCAATACATTCAAAATTTTATCATTTCAACTATAACTTGTATAAAAATTATTGAGATATTTTACATTCTCTTTTGTATACTATTTTTTTTTTTTTTTACTTTTTCAATCTTCTTGAAGCATAATTGACAAAGTTGCAAGATATTTAATATATACAACATGGTGATTTGGTATACATGAACATTATGAAAGGATTTCCCCCCATCAAATTATTTAACACATTCATCACCTCAAATATATGCTTTTTTGTTTTTGGTGTGAATACATATTAGGTCTTTAAAATCCAATGTGTATCATTCCCAATGAGCACATCTCAATTCTGACTAGCCACATTTCTACTGCTCAATAGACACGTGTGGCTGTTGGCTACCATACTGAACATACAGGCTCCTTTAAAACAGGAGGTTCTTATCAAACACTGTAACAAAATGTAGGATTAAATAGAACTCATGCAATATAAGGAACATAATTCCCTCTGCCCTTAGTGAAATGGTTTTGGATTTTTCTCTAAATGAGTGCATGTTGGTATTCCCAACATAGCAATTAACATTAAGAAGAAATTGTTTGAATAATTTATTTTGGTGAAGATGTTATAGTTAATTAACAAATTATAAAAGCATTTGTAGTTGAGATAGTCTTGGGGATTGATACATTTTTATCTCTGATGAGTATTTTTTTATTCTGGATTTATAAAATGGCTGGAGTTTAAATTTTGAATTGGAATTGGAAGTAAATTCCTGGAGTCTAAATTGTGATGACATTATTATTTTCATTAAAGAAAGTAAAATAGAAACACACAGGCTCAAAGATAAAGTATATACAGGCAGGAGACACTGGCAGTGAAAGATGTTTCATCTTCAAGATGCTCACATTTTCAACTAATCCAAGGGAACTCTGAAATTCACCCATAAAAGCCTGACAGTAATAGCTTGAGCAGTGCTACATAGGCTCCCTGGAGGTGTTTCAGAATGCTGATTAGAATATTATCTTCTATTTCAAGGTGAATCCAGGTTCTGCAAATCAGGCATTTAAAAATCTTAAAAAGGGGACCAAAAAAAGGAAAGAGGAAAATGGAAGGTCCCAATGAAGAACCAGTGACCTCAAGAGAGGCCAAGATAACATGCACTGAAACAAAATATGCAAACTTTTTTATGAGTTTATTTTCTGCTTTGAGTAGTTAGCCTATATTTCCATTGTTCCTTCCTTTATGCAGAAAATAAGAATTAAAAACACACAACTAATTTAATAAAATTCGAGTTTCTTAGCTTGTCTCCTCTTCAGTAAAATGTTTTTCTTTTAATTGAAAGGAGAGTAATCTCAATATTATTGTGTATTTACCTTGATTGCAGTCACAGACGTAGTTGACTTTTTGTATGTGATCTCTAAGCCTGTTTTGGGAGCAGTAGGATGAAAAGAATTAGAAACACAGGTGATTTTCTTAGGACATCAAGTGCTCCATTTTCTTCACTGATTGTGGTAGCTGTTCTGCATTTTGGTGTAAGGGAAGGACCTGTCCCTAAAGAGTGCAAGAGGATATCTGTACTGGTTTATGATAGTGTTTTGCTTTTATTGTTGAGTGGAAGGGAGATACACTAAAATTTCCCCGAGGAAAAGTGTGCTATAAATCCGCGATGGGGAAGGTAGGGGTCTGAAGGAGAGAGGCTCTTAAACCATCATTTTCACTCTGGCCATTACCCATAAGAAATGTGAAATAAAAAGAAGAGAAAGCCGAGTGAAAATTAACTTTAAGTCATAGAAACAGACAAGCAGCTTCTGTGATTTAGAGTAGAGTCATGTCAAGTCCAGTGTTGAAATAAGAAACATGGAGGACAGGCATTTTTATGTTGTCTGTAATTGGACAAGCAAAGAAAATGATTTGTTGAAGGTGATGCCAATGACAACAAACCAATGTCAAACTGTGTGCTGGGAGGAACGAAAAGAAGATAGAAGGAACATATTATGCCCAGCTTGAGTTTATGAGGAAAAAGATTTTGTGCCAGAAGGAAAAATTTTTGTGACCACAAACATGTAAATGTGGAGAATTATCTTTCTGGCTGAGTTTTTATTTTGATCGGTATCTCCTCTCTCTTTTGTAGGCTAAATGTGTTACGCTGCACTAAACACACTCCTGGCTTGTCCTGCACTGCTATTACAGGTGGTATTTAAAAACTACCTATTTTCAATTATGATAACATACTTCTTGCAGTCCTGTTGGACGGGAGATAACTTTATGTTCCAAAAATAGACAAGCAGTGTAGTGATAATATTTCAGTAATCACTGGGGTCCCGTTTCATTTCCCACCCTCCCAGACAGTATTGAAAGAATCATGCCCCTGCCTCATTCACATGTGCCTTTGCCTTTGCTGCCAACTCCTACCTCTTCCTGGCCGTTTCGTTCCCTCCATGGCTTCATCTTGGCGAAGAGTCCATGGCTTTTTGGGTTAGGACTGAACATTTTTCTCTGACCAATAACTAAGAGCTTCTCTATTAGACAAACATGAAAATCAAACATAAAAAGAATAGAAGAAAACCTAAAAATATTTAATTTCATATCAAATCTCTAATCTTAAACATTAAACATTAAAAAATTCTCTTGTTTTTTTATCCATGATTTTCTAAGTGGCCCCATTTAAAATGTCCTGTCACAGTGCCAGACTGTATGTTAGATAAGGCCTCCCTATTTGAGAAATATAGAAATTACATCCTAAGAAAGCCTACAATTTGATACTGAGCAGGCCTGGGCTAATCCCATACAGACCTTAAGCAAGGGTTGAAAGTCCTTACTGATATTTTTTTAGAGAAATTATCCAATCATGGTTCATGCCATGAAAGGAAAAGAGGCACTGAGTGGGGAAAGTGCTGAGAAAACATTTGGAATTCTCCGGAAGGAATCCTTATAAACAACAGACAATTGTTTTCAGAAAGGCATTCCTAACTTTTCTTTCAAAAAATAACGTTGATTACCTTTGTTGCATAAAAGTTAAATTTTTAATAATTGAAATTCATAGAAAATCTACATGACTTATTTTAGGCAATTAACTGTTTGCTTCCTTCTTTTATTTTTAAATTATTTTTATTTTTACTTTTTTTTGAAGATTTTATTTATTTATTTGAGAGAGAGAGAGAGCCATGTATGTGCACAAGTGGGGGGCGGGTGCGGTGAGGGGCAGAGGGAGAGGGAGAAGCAGACTGCCTGCTGAGCAGGGAACCTGAGAAGATGGAGCTTGAACCCAGGACCCTGAGATCATGACCTGGGCCCAAGTTAGGCTCAACTGACTGAGCCACCCAGGTGCCCCTTCTTTTAATTTTTAAAATTATTTATTTTTCTGTATAGGAGGTAGTTATATGCTTCAAAATTTAAAAATATAAAAGAAATTCTTTTTCCCTTCCACTTCTGTCCCTCAGTTACAAAATTCTCAGTGCAACAAACTAAAATGACCAGTTTCTTGTGTGTCCTTTATTTATTCTTGGGTATTTTTATTATCAAATATTCCTTTTTCCTTATTTTTTACACAAATATATGCATGCTATGACTACACATACTGTTCTACACTTTGCTTTTTTTTTTTTTTTAACCTAACAGTATGTCTTAAATTAGGTCAATTTATTTTAATATATAATCAGCTTCATTCTTTTCTAAATGACTACACAGTGTTCTTTTGTGTATATTTCTTAATTTAACAAATCTTATGTTAGTTTTGTAGGTTGTTTGCTCATTTTGCTCTTATAAAAAATGTAGGACAATGAATGTCTTAGTTCCTAAGCGTGTGAATCCATCTATAGGATATATTATTCTTAGAAGTGAAATATCTGGGCATATAGACTTGTAAATTTGCTGGATATTGGCAAATTATTTTCTTAATTTTTATTTTTTTTATTTTTTTATTTTTTTAAAGATTTTATTTATGTATTTGAGAGAGAGAGAGAGAATGAGAGATAGAGAGCATGAGAGGGAAGAGGGTCAGAGGGAGAAGCAGACTCCCCACTGAGCAGGGAGCCCGATGAGGGACCCGATCCTGGGACTCCAGGATCATGACCCGAGCCGAAGGCAGTCGCCCAACCAACTGAGCCACCCAGGCGCCCCGGCAAATTATTTTCCATAGAAGTTATGAAATTGTATACTTGTTGGTACTGTATGGAAGTGTCTGTAGCTCTACACCTTCAGTATCTTATTAAACTTCTGGATCCTTGCCAGTCTGATAATGAATACTGGTGTCTTGGTACCTTGTTTTCTCTTGCTGTGAATGAACTTGGGTATTATTTCATTCATTTAAGATCCATATTTATTTCTTTAAAGTGATCTCTGTGCTCACATTCTTTGCCATTTTTCTAATGTGCTATCAGACTTTTAAAACTGATTTATAGAAACTCTTTATATATTAAATGGGAGATAAGTGTTTTATGACCCATTGTTGTGGTTTTCCTCTAGTTTGTCATGCTTTGACTTCAGTGAATTTTGCTATGCAGATATGTTTGATGTGTATGTAGTTAAATTTACCCATTTTCTAATCCTAGGACCTCTGAGTTTTTAAATCATGATTAGAAAAGCCTTCCCCTCCTGAGATTATGATAAATTCTCCAAAGATGTCTTCTAATACTTTTATAGTTATTTCTCCCCCCTTTAGAAACCACCCCCACCCAATCATCCTAAAGATGGCCGAGATACAAATGTCAGAAGGAAAAAGGAGGCTCTTCTGGTCTAGAAACAATTGAAAACAGACACTCATGCTTGGCTCTAAAAGGTTTCTCCTTGAATCCATTTTCAGGGATTATCTGGTGTGAACTGGGTCCTTGCTCCTACTTTACAGCTTTTGAAATGGAAGGCATTGGAAGTTGACAAAGATGTTATGCAGATATAATTGAAGATAATGTCTCCCTCCTGCCCACCAATATTACTAAAAGGAGAACTTAATATCAGTTTGTGCAGTGCTGTAGAAAGCAATTGGAGGCACATACACTGTGGAATAGATCTGATATCATTAACTTTAAGGTTAAATGCCTTTTCAGTGAGTTACCTGTGCAAGTAAATTAAATCAAACATTTAATGTTAGCTATGCAGGTTACTTCATTTATGAAGGTTAAATAGCTGAATTTCAATATAATTTTTTAGCTTTGCAATGGTGGAGATCTGGAAAGAGTTCCTGTTGTACATACCTTTCTAAATTGCTTAAGGAAAGCATCTATACATATTAATGACTTATTTTCTCACCTTTTCAATGTGGTAATGAAATGCCTGCAGGTGGTATATAATAGAAATTAGCTACTTATTTGATTAGTTAAAAAAACACAAAACAAAGCAAAATAATCCTCCTTTGTAACTATGATAGTGATGTAGTTGATAAAAGAAATCCTAAATACTGATTGCCTAAAGAATACCAAAAAGATTAAAATGATCTTTTTTCTAAAAAATAAGATTCTTTTCAGAGCTCGGGATATTTTTATTTTAATCAATGTCAAATATTTACATTATTTAAGATTGCATAGCCACTATTAAGTATATGATACATTGCAGTCCAAAGTTGTCATTTTTATTATAGCAGTAGTACATCTTTCTAACACCACACTCAATGAAATGCAGACCCTTTTTTGGCAAAGATTTTCTGGTTCAATAAAGAAAATAAGGGGCACCTGGATGGCTCAGTCAGTTAAGTGTCTGACTTTGGCTCAGGTCATGATCTCAGGGTGTGGGATCCAGGCCAGCATCAGGCTCCTCGCTCAGTGGGGAGTCTGCTTCTCTCTCTCCCTCTCCTTCTGCCCCTCCCCCTGCTCATGTTCTCTCTCTCTCTCTCTCTCTTTCTCTCTCAAATAAATAAATACAATCTTTAAAAAAAAATAAAGAAGGGGTGCCTGGATGGTGCAGTTGGTTAAGCGATGGACTCTTGGTTTTTACTCAGGTCCAGATCTCAGGGTACAGAGATTGAGTCCCACATCAGGCTCTGCGCTTGGCGCAAAGTCTGCTTGAGATTCTTTCTCCCTCTTCCTTTGCCCTTCCTGCTCATGCTTGCTGCTCTCTCTCTCAAATAAATAAATAAATCTTAAAAAAATAAATAAAAATTAAGAATATAAAATGTCATCACAGTCTCCCAAATCAGCCAATATGTATGGTCTCTCTGAGTGGAATGCCAGTGGATTAGTGAGAATGCTTGTATAGGGAGGATAATTTAGGTAGCATTTATCTGAGGAGAGACCTCTCTTTACCAGGGAGGACTTGTTGAGCTCTTCCAGATTAAAAGAAATAGAGATATGCATTCTTTTTAGTTATTTATTTATTTTTTAAAAGATTTTTTATTTATTTTTTAACAGAGACAGAGACAGCGAGAGAGGGAACACAAGCAGGGAGAGTGGGAGAGGGAGAAGAAGGTTTCCTGCCAAGCAGGGAGCCCGATGCAGGGTTCGATCCCAGGACCCTGGGATCATGACCTGAGCCAAAGGCAGACGCTTAATGACTGAGCCACCCAGGCGCCCCTAGTTATTTATTTTTTTAAAGGGGATCAGGGAAGTAGGAAACTGGAAATGAAGTGCATGCCTTCAGAGAGAGATTGGACTATTTTCTGGGGATTAGCAAGTCAATAGTGATGTAGTGTCATTTCAACATCCAGATGAGAGAAGCAAGGGAAGCAACAGCGTCCTATGGGGATGCTGATGGACAGTTCTTAGAGGTGGTGATAAGGGCTTGGGCTGTGGGAAAGAGAAATCAGAGGTGTCAAAACAAGGGAGTGGGCTGTGGTCTTGACTGGAAAGAACTGGAAGATGTCATGGCTTATTCAAAGTACTAACATGCTAACATAACCTCAGTGTCTACTAAGTGGTAAATAATGACTTATGAACTTCCAGTGAGCATTGTACTTAGGCCAAAAAAATCTAAGTACAATATTTATTATTTATTAGCTATAGGAATTAGCTTTACTACGTGAGGTCCGAACACTATGATTTTCACCCATAACCACAAAGTGTACATTTTGGCATTATTCACAAGTATAATGGATTTCAAAGCTCAAGGTTTCCTTAGAGGTGTAGAAAGTAGGGTGGGAACAATTGTGCAAAATTTTCCACTGTATAAATATTGCAGAATGAGTGTTAATCTGACTAAATATTTCATAGATTCAATTTTGCCCTGCAAAACCTAATCTTATGTGTAGAAAAGCTTGGTATCACACATAAAACAGATGTAGTCCTGTTCCCTGTATTGCTTTCAGCACCGATCTTTAATTTTCTGATATTTCAGTGTGTATCTTTCCTTTAACTGCCTCACTTCATGTAAGTGAGTGATGCATTTAATTCCTGGATCTCCTCAAAGGAAAAGTCCCTTAAAATACCAAGTTATAACCCCTACAAGGTTCAACTGAATGGTCCTTAAAAATAATAGCCAAAAGCAAGAATTTATTGTTAGAAGAGAAGAAATGAAATGGAGTGAAGTCTCTAAATTTACTGCATTAAAATGAAATCTATCTTCCATAGCCCTCTTTTTAAATTTAATTGTTAATCAACTATTAACATTTTCTATTTTATGTTATGTGCGTACTTTACTGCCACATGTTTTAGAATTATAAAATAAGCATATAAATAACTTCTAATGTGAGCAAAAACCTTTTATTAGATTAGCTGACGACAGGAATGAGTTTTCTTAAAAGGGCAAAGGAGTTATATGAATTTTATGTGACTTAATCAGCCAGATTTCTAGGTGTGATTTTTAAGATGCATTATCATCATTCCAGCTGAATTTAATTCCTAACTCCACTGGTATCAAGGAGATGTAGGGGAAGGAAAACTTTCTCTTCTTCTCTTCTAAGTATTTTGGCTGGTCTAGTAATCAAATTGACATAAGACAGATTAACACGAGATAAACAAACAGAAGTTTAATAACATGTATAACTCCCATATACATGAGAGACACTCAGGAACTCTGAGTTAAGGCTCTGAAATGAGCCGAAGGCATCACCTTACATACTGTCTTCAGTTAAAGACAAAAGAAGATGTTGGGGCTGGGATTTCAGTTATGGGAGGTTACCAGGAAAACTATGGTAAACAAGAGTAACGTTGTTATATGGGTTTAAGTCCATGCCTTGTCCACTAATAATTATCTAGAGATTTAAAGTCACCCTTCTCTTCCTGGTACAAAGAGGAGGGCACCTTGTATAAATTTAAATGTCTCTTATGAAAGGGTAATTTCCACAAAATTTTCTGAGCTTCACCTGTATCTGCTGTTTCTTAAAAATAACCAGCTCAAAATAATCAATTGCCAAAGGGGCATATTTTGGGGTGGTATATTTTGCTCCCCTTCAGTATCATCTTACTTCCCCTTACAAAAGTGACTTGGAACAGTAATGCAGGATAATCGGAAGAAAAAGGCAGGCCGGTACAAGGGGCCCCGACCCTAAGAGGAAACCATCCTTAAAAGGATTTTACACCACCCTGGAAGGAGCCCTCCACCCTTTCCCACCTGATAGGCAGATGACAAAAACCTGATTGGATGACAGGTGCATGGAGGGTTAATCAGATTAAAACAGCCCACCAACAAGCCCATAAAATCCCTTACCCTCCCCAAATCCCTCCCTCTTTGAGAGCTTTGTACTACCACTCAATGAACTTTGCTTTGCTGTCCACCACTCTTCATTCATCTGGTCTACCTCTTCATTCTTTGAAGCGGCATGACCAAGAACCATGGGCACTAAAGGAAAAGAAATCCTGTAACAACAGTAGTGCCACAACAGTCCAAAGTGGTCAAGTCAGGTTCACTCTTAGAGACAAAAACCAGCCTAGGGAAAAAAACAAAACAAAACAAAACACATGGATAGAAGAGATAGAGAGAGACAGAGAAATGCTTTGCTTTGATTCCTTTCCTGGCCTTGGATCTTATTCTTCATGAGGTTTGGTTACACTAAGTCCTCTTATAAAAATTTCTTTTATAATTCTTCCTTTGTGATTGAGCTAATTTGAGTAGATTTCTATTTCTCACAACCAAAAGAAACTTATTAAGATGAAGAGAATGATGAGAGAGTGGTTAGCATCACTTTCTTCTCATCCCTCCCTATTAAGTAAAGTCAAACATGGAACAGTAAGAGAACTGATGTGTCATTTCAAGATTATATTGAGGAGTTTTAATATTGACAAAGGCTCTCTCCTTTGACTAAACTTGTGTCAGGCTTCTCTGAGCCCTCTTCTGGCTAGGTTCCGATCTTGGGCTCTGTCCTTTCATACTTAGTCTGGTCTTTGCAGGATTACCACTAAATCAGTTTATCAAATTCCTCATCCTCTGTATTTGATCAAATTTCTCATACCCCCCTCCATGTCTTATCACCTGGACCAGCCTTCAGCAAGGATCCTGTTGAGTCAGGCTAGCAAGAATCCCCCTAGTCTTAATGTTTCCTCTTAGTAATTTTGCATCCACTGAACCCACTCTGCTCCTGGGCTGTAAATCTCCTGTTGTCTGTTTCATTTGAAGTTAAGCTCAGTCTCTCTCCCCTACTGCAGAACTCCCATTGCAGTAGTCCCTCTTGAATAAAGTCTTCCTTAAATTTTTTTGAAGACTTATTTATTTGAGAAAGAGAGAGAGAGAGAGTGTGTGTGTGCAAGAGAGCACATGAGCAGGGGAAGGGGAAGAGGGAGAGGGCAAGGCAAGCAGACTTGCCACTGGGATCATGACCTGAGCTGAAATCAAGAGTCAGAAACTTCACCAACTGTGCCATCTAGATGCCTCTTCCTTACTGTCTTTAACAAGTATCTGAATAACTTTAACAACAGACCTAGATGGAATTGTAAAAAACCGACATGACTGGAGCTATTTTAAAATGCAGTCCAAGCGGCCATTGGAGAGAAACGACTTTACTTGCCTTTGTTTGAACTGGGCCAAAACCTTAGGACTGGGCAAAGTGGCAATTGTTTTAAGCAATTGTTTGAGAAGTCAGCAGGAGAAAGGACATCCTGATCACAAGACTGATAGCTGTGGACTTTCTGAGATAAAGTCAGCAGTCCATCAATGTATAACCTGTGGTGTCTCTCCTGGTAGGATGGGGTCCCCAAATGTGGGGCGACAATCCAGTGGAAGCCAGTGGTGCAGGGGTGAAAGAATTCACCTGAGGCAGAACAAAGGAGATAGAAGTTTATTGAATACACCATGGGGGGTGGGGTGGGCAGGACAGCAGAGGAGAGACTGTCTGCAAGGAGGCAGTGGGCTAGGGATGTATATAAAAGGGGGAGGTGAAGACATATGGGGCCATATGGAGTTTTCCTTTTTTGGGAACTATGCCTGGTTGTAAGTAGCCCATTGGTCAGTTAGCGCCAGTGGAAATTTTGAGGTGGGTTGTCTGTTTGGCCCATCTGTATCCAGCCAGGTTATCACTCTGGGCCCTTTCTGCATTCCATTGCTCAAGCCTGTTGCCTAAAGGAGGCCTCTACAGAACCCAGAGTAGCTTAGTTGGTTAAAATGCCCACAGAAAACTTTTCTTTCTCTTCTTAATCCATGTGATTGTCCTCCTTTTTCTCTTCTTCATAAAAACCGTTTGCTTTTACCCTACAAGTGGGTCACTTTTTGGGTTTCTCCCTGAATCTTTGCTCCCCAAATTGCAATTCTTTAATCTAAAATAAAATCCTTATTTGCTTCTCATTGTGGGTCTTTATTTTCAGGTTAACAGAATCTATCCATTTCAAGCCTACTCATGAAGAGAGCATTTTAAAGAAGTGGGGTTCCAGCAGATATCTGAGAAGGAGAGCTTGATCCTTTGAAAAACAGGTTCCGTATTAGTTTTTGTTACATACGAAGGTGTGACACATTTAGTGTTCAAAGGTGAGATGAGGAGGCAGGAGATGAATAAATAGGAGCAGTTGATGGTTAAGGTTAGAAACCTCTTTATCACAACCTGATAGAAAACTTAGTAACCTCGAAATTAATTTCTGAATGTAATTAAAATATATCAAAATAGCAACTGAGCACCTTACCACATTGTATCACTGAATCTTTTCTGAGCCTTTGTTTTCCTGAGTAACCAGAATCAAGATCTGGCTAGGCTGTGACATGTGTCAGAAAATTCTGTGAGAGATGTAGTTTTCCTTCTATTTTAGGCTGAGGTATTAAAATCCAAAAGATAGTTGGGATGGTATTTTGTGCCTGTTATCCCCCCAAATGATGCTAAAGTGAATTCATTAATTTTTAATCTGAAAACACTTTAATTAATTCAAAATGTGAAAGGTTAGTTTGAAAATAAGGCATGATACAAAGGGGATGGCAGGCACCCTGGTGTGCAGCAGATTGGCTCTGATCTTTTGCAATCCAAGTGAGAGGTTGTTGTTCTGTTATGGATGAAAAGGCTCATTATCTCAAAGATAATTGCCCAGATGCCATACCAGTGAGGTCACACTAAACAGGGCTGTGGTTTCTGAACCAAATACTTGAGCTAATTAACAGTTAAAGGTGTAGGAAACCATTTTTAATGTACTGTAGAGAACAACCAATAAATACTTTAACTAAAAGGTTTAACTCTTTATGGACACTGGATGGAGCTGCATTGTGAACTTGCAATAATTAGGAGGAAAGGAAATTTTTTTCTTCAATCTAGTCCGTAGTTACATGTTTTCTATGTTGTTTAAGTTTTGTTTGACATTTCTCCAAATTTGCAAATAATTCCATTAACTTTTAAAGAAAGTCATGCAGTATAAGAGGATGAGTAGTAAAATATTTTAAATCCTTTAAATTCTATTTTACATTTTTAAGCTAAGCCTTTAGATTTCAAGGTCTGTGAACTTAGTTGAGACATTGAATCCCTACCATTGAAATTTTCTGGAAAATATGCCTATGGAAAACTGCAATGCAGAGAGTAAAGGCAGGGCTGGAAAAAACATAACAACAAAGAATCTGACCTCTTAGTTCTGTCTCCTACTCTTCAAAGTAAATGCTATGCTTGCTTGGGTTTTTGAATTGCATCATCCCATAATGACTCTGCAGGTGGTGCTATCTGAATCTAAGGTGAATTTTACAGTTAGTCATATGATCTCTTTCTATTAGAAGAACTATTAACACTTTAAATGAAAATAAAGCCTATTGCATGTGGATTATATGATGTCTGATAAAGATCAAGGATGACCATTTTCATGATTTTATCTATATTTTTGTCCTGTTCCATCTTTGCACAAATTTGTGCAGTGGTCAATTAAGAGCCACAGTAGCTAGAGTAAAAAAAAAAAAAAAAAAAAAGTGTGAAATTTTAAGCATTTGCAGAGAGATTGGCGAGGAACATTCTAAGGTCTGTTATGGGATGTGGCATAAACTGGGACACAAAATGAGAGAAGTTAGCATCACAGAACCAGCACAGTGAAAGAACAGGTTTCAAACAGATATGAGAAACCGTTCTTCAAGCTGTGACTGGCTTAATTAAGGCTTTATTGATTCTTTTGTTGTGATGTGGGCTAGAACTTCAATAAGGGAATTATAGAGGATTTTTGTAGTTTATTTATATAAATTAATTGTAAATTATGTTTTTATGTAGTATAGATTTAGTTATTGGCCATACTTGAGTTGTGTTTTTGAGGAGCTGGAGTGTAATGACTGTTCTCCGTGCCTCATGTCCTCTCCATTTGGACAATGGGCCCAATTCTTGTGACACAGGGAGTCAGTAACAGTGCTCCAATGTCATGGCCACAGTGATTAATTCTGGGATGTTAAACTGTTCTCTTCTTTTTTTTTTTTTAATGGAAGTGGTAGAGAATTATCCACTTTCTCTTTTTTTGTTGGATCGTAAGCTTTTGCCCCCAGAGTTGCCAATAGCAATGTCACACTTCACAAGGGGAAGGCCTGAGAGAGTGCAGCTGAGGCCCAGGGGGCAGACAAGCCTGTGAGAGTCCTGATATCTTTTAAGTTCCTGGCTCTAGTCTCTTAAGTCCTCAGGGCTGCTGTGCTTTCCTGCAGGCCTTTTCATTCTGCGGCTGCCACTTTTCAAGTGGCGGGGATCGGGACACGCTACCCCCAAATCTGACAACTTTGCTTATTGAGTATATCAAGCTGAAGGAATGTGAGAAACAGCATGTGTGGGAAGGACCTTCTGACCTTTCCCTGAAGGTCATAAAACCTTCATGAGAGAGGTGCCCTCCCTTTACTCAGAGGAAAAGAGCATCCTTATCTTTGAAGAAGAGAAGGCACTCAGAGAGGGACCTGAATGGACAGACCTTGCTAAATTTCCTCTGGTTTACTGCACTTAGCTTCCCTTTGCCCTATCACACCTTTCCACCCTTCATCAAACCTAGCATAAAAACACTGACGTTTAACCTGTCTTTAGGTCTTCATTTTCTTAATGAAGGCTCTGATGTCATGTAAAACTTAGATTAAATAAATTTGCATGCTTTTCTTTTTTTAATCTGCCTTTTGTTCCAGGGTTTCCAGTTAAGAACTTGAACAGATCAAGGAACAGATCAAGGAAAAAGATAGTTTCCTTTCCCTAGAGGAGCTTTGCAGTCCCCTCCTTCTTCCCCTCTTTTTAAGGGGTTCATCCTGGGCTTCCATCAGCAGCAATATACTAAGGTAAATCACCCAGTGTGTTACTTCAGTAAAGACATAGAACCTATTCAAAGGGAACCTCTCAACTTGTTGCTACTGTCTGCACCTGGAACCATGTTGCTTTCTTCTCTGAGTTAGGAGATGATGTATCCCTTCTCAAATATGATAGCCTCTGCCTTGTCTCAAGACCTTCACATGATTTTTCTTCTGCCCAAGGTGCCTAACTTCCTCTCACCTCCCTTTCCTCCTTCAGTCTTAATGTCAGCTCCTCAGAGAAGTCTGAACCCCTGAATCAAAGTGCTTCCTCCCTGTATTATCCTCTTATTATGTATGGTTTCATCTTTCATAGTGCTTATCCCACATATGATTATGTTTTCATTTGTTGGCTAATTTTTTGTCTGTCTCCCTTACTACAGTATAAACTCCACAAGAGCAAGGACCATGTATTTATCAGTTATTCCAGTGCCATAGCTGTTTTAAACGCATTGAATAAATTAATGAATAAAAATATCCTTTTTGGGCTAGTATACAAAATCTATAAAGACCTTATCAAACTCAACACCCAAAGAACAAATAATCCAATCAAGAAATGGGCAGAAGACATGAACAGACCTTTCACCAAAGAAGACTTACAAGTGGCCAACAGACACATGAAAAAATGCTCAATATCACTTGGCATCAAAGAAATACAAATCAAAACCACAATGAGATACCACTTCACACCGGTCAGAAGGGCTAAAATCAACAAGTCAGGAAATGACAGATGTTGGCAAGGATGCAGAGAAAGGGGAACCCTCTTACACTGTTGGTGGGAATGCAAGCTGGTGCAGCCACTCTGGAAAACAGTATGGAGGTTCCTCCAAAAGTTGAAAATAGAGCTACCCTATGACACAGCAGTTGCACTACTGGGTATTTACCCCAAAGATACAAATGTAGTGATCTGAAGGGGCACTTGAACCCCAATGTTTATAGCAGCAGTGTCCACAATAACCAAACTATGTGGACATTGACAGATGAATGGATAAAGAAGATGTGGTGTATATATATATATACATATATACAGTGGAATACTACTCAGTCATCAAAAACAAATCTTGCCACTTGCAATGATGTGGATGGAACTAGAGGATATTATGCTAAGTGAAATAAGTCAAAAACAGAGAAAGACAATTATTTTATGACCTCACTGATTTGTGGAATTTAAGAAACAAAACAGAGGATCATAGGGGAAGAGAGGAAAAAATAAAATAAGATGAAATCAGAGAGGGAGACAAACCATAAGAGACTCTTTTTTTTTCTAAAGATTTTATTTATTTGTTCATGAAAGACAGAGAGAGAGAGAGAGAGAGAGAGAGGCAAAGGGAGAAGCAGGGACCCAAGGAGCAGGGAGCCCGACATGGGACTCGATCCCAGGACCCTGGGATCATGACCTGAGCCGAAGGCAGACGCTTAACCATCTGAGCCACCCAGGTGCCCAAGAGACTCTTAATCATAGGAAACAAACCAAGGGTTGCTGGAGGGGAGGGAGATGGGGGCACGGGGTAACTGGGTGATGGACATTAAGGAGGACATGTGATGTAATGAGCACTGAGTATTATATAAGACTGTTGAATCACTGACCTCTATCTCTGAAACCAATAATACATTATGTTAATTAATTGAATTTAAATAAAAAAATGGAAAAAATAAAATGAGATATAAAAAAAGAAATCTAAAAAAAGCAAACAAAAAATGAAACAAAGCAAAACAAAGTGATTATACTGTTTTACACTCCCATCAGTAATATATGAGATTTCCAGATGCTTCATATTCTCATCTTACTTTCTATCATTACTATTTTAAAATTTCAGTCATTCTAGTAGGTATGTGATAGTAGCTAATTCTGGCTTTAATTTGCATATATCTGTTGTATCGATCTGATGATTGAATATCTTGTTATGTGCTTTTTGCTATTCTTTGAGTCTACTTAGTTCCATTTGTGAATATATCTATCCTTATTGTAATATCACATTACATTGATTATTGTACTTGTAATAATCTTGTACTTGTAATAAATCTTCAAGTTAAAAAAAAAGAAAAAATATTCTTTTTGCTCTTACTAAAGATAATGAACTAATTAGGGTAAATTGCTCCCAAGAATTGTGATCGTGATTTTATTCTTTAAAAGGGGCAAATCAGAGGAAAAAAATACTTATGGGACTGATGCATCTGATTGGATATCAAGTTCTTATTATTTCCCGTCCTTTTTGTAAATAGAACCTTGAGATTTTTTCAGATGCTAGGCAACTATTTGCTTGGGCGAGGAGGAGGTCCATCCCCAGGACCAAGTGTCATCACGATCAGTAAAAGGTAATCCTGACACTTTCATTCCCTTTGCCAATGATTCATTTAGGAATGGGCATGACCAAGGAGGGCTGCTGGCATAAAGGGGTCCGAGGTGATAAAAAATGATTAAAGAAGACAATTTCGGTGATACAAACAAACTTTACTTAATGCTTTATGAAGAGAATAGTCTCCATTTGGAGAACTGCAAAATGGGGTGGGAGGCAGGAAGCTTTTATAGGATAAAGAATACAGAAAAGAAAAACAGAACATATCTGACTGTCAACCTTGTTTGGGATGAGAAGGAAAAAGAAAACACGTCCAGAGCCAGACTTGGCTTGGTGTTTGGGGATTGGTTTCCTGGATATATTGTATTTCTGGCCAAGTGGAGAATTTAGAGGAACATAAAAGTTATCTAAGTTCCAGGCAGAAGTGGCTCTATCTCATGCCAGGGAAGTTATTTCAACAAAGAAATGGAACTACTCTCTTCTTTCTCCTGGACTTTGCAAATTGTTGACTGAACGTATGATTTCTAGAGCTTCTGACCATTTGGGAACTTTCAGATCAATAGCCACCATGCTGAGGGTAGCAGAGAGGAAATAAAAGAATCACAGTATCATCTGCCCACAGAAATACTGCTTCCAATTTCTTGTTTTGTGAAATAATAAAATTGATTTATTTTTAAAAGTAATAGATGTTCTGTTACTTGCAGTCCAAACTGCTACTCTTACAGAATAGTTTCTTAATAAGAGACATAATAGGCCTAGTGATGCATACAGTGATAGAATTATACATTTACATTTTGTTAGAAAAAGATTAGTAAAAAAAGCCTAGCCAATTATCAGATACTGATGAGACTTTAAGTACTTTTGGTTGGGTTGGAAAAAATGTCCCCAAATGCTGATGAGGTGTGGAGAACTTCTGATTACTGTTATAGATAAATGGATTAGGAAGGGTTTTCAATGAGACAATGTAATTTAAGAAAATGCTTTTTTCCCACCTATTACATTTAGTAATAAAAAAATGAATACCTGGAGAATTGATATGAGTGCTATGATCTTTCTAAAACTGAGATAGACTTGGGGTGCCTGGTTGGCTCAGTCAGTTGAGCATGATCTACTCTTTTTTTTTTTAAATTTTTATTGTTATGTTAATCACCATTCATTACATCATTAGTTCTTGATGTAGTGTTCCATGATTCATTGTTTCTGCATAACACCCAGTGCTCCACGCAGAACGTGCCCTCTTTAATACCCATCACCAGGCTAACCCATCCCCCCAGCCCCCTCCCCTCTAGAACCCTCCGTGTGTTTTTCAGAGCCCATCGTCTCTCATGGTTGGTCTCCCCCTCCGATTCCCCCCCTCATTCGTCCCCTCCTGCTATCTTCTTCTTCTTTTTTCTTAACATATGTTGCATTATTTGTTTCAGAAGTACAGATCTGTGATTCAACAGTCTTGCACAATTCAAAGTGCTCACCATAGCACATACCCTCCCCAGTGTCTATCACCCAGCCACCCCATCCCTCCCACCCCCCCACCACTCCAGCAACACTCAGTTTGTTTCCTGAAATTAAGAATTTCTCATATCAGTGAGGTCATATGATACATGTCTTTCTCTGATTGACTTATTTCACTCAGCATAACACCTTCCAGTTCCATCCACGTCATTGCAAATGGCAAGATCTCATTCCTTTTGATGGCTGCATAATATTCCATTGTGTATATATACCACTTCTTCTTTATCCATTCATCTGTTGATGGACATCTTGGCTCTTTCCACAGTTTGGCTACTGTGGATATTGCTGCTATAAACTTTGGGGTGCACGTACCCCTTCGGATTCCTACATTTGTATCTTTGTGGTAAATACCCAGTAGTGCAATTGCTGGATCATATGGTAGCTCTATTTTCAACTGTTTGAGGAACCTCCATACTGTTTTCCAGAGTGGTTGCACCAGCTTGCATTCCCACTAACAGTGTAGGAGGGTTCCCCTTTCTCCGCATCCCTGCCAGCATCTGTCATTTCCTGACTTGTTAATTTTAGCCCTTCTGACTGGTGTGAGGTGGTATCTCATTGAGGTTTTGATTTGGATTTCCCTGATGCTGAGCGATGTTGAACACTTTTTCATGTGTCTGTTGGCCATTTGGATGTCTTCTTTGGAAAAATATCTGTTCATGTCTTCTGCCCATTTATTGATTGGATCATTTGTTCTTTGGGTGTTGGGTTTGATAAGTTCTTTATAGATTTTGGATACTAGCCCTTTATCTGACAGGTCATTTGCAAACATCTCCCATTCTGTCAGTTGTCTTTTGGTTTTGTGGACTGTTTCTCTTGCTGTGCAAAACCTTTTTATCTTGATGAAATCCCAATAGTTCATTTTTGCCCTTGCTTCCCTTGCCTTTGGCGATGTTTCTAGGAAGAAGTTGCTGTGGCTGAGGTCGAAGAGGTTGCTGCCTGTGTTCTCCTTTAGGATTTTGATGGACTCCTGTCTCACGTTTAGGTCTTTCAACCATCTGGAGTCTATTTTTGTGTGTGGTGTAAGGAAATGGTCCAGTTTCATTCTTCTGCATGTGGCTGTCCAATTTTCCCAACACCATTTGTTAAAGAGACTGTCTTTTTTTCCATTGGACATTCTTTCCTGCTTTCTCAAAGATGAGTTGACCATAGAGTTGAAGGTCCATTTCTGGGCTCTCGATTCTGTCCATTGATCTATGTGTCTGTTTTTGTGCCAGTACCATACTGTCTTGATGATGACAGCTTTGTAATAGAGCTGGAACGCCGGAATTGTGATGCCGTCAGCTTTGCTTTTCTTTTTCAAGATTCCTCTGGCTATTCGGGGTCTCTTCTGGTTCCATACAAATTTTAGGATTATTTGTTCCATTTCTTTGAAAGAAGTGGATGGTATTTTGATGGGGATTGCATTGAATGTGTAGATTGTTCTATGTAGCATTGACATCTTCACAATGTTTGTTCTTCCAATCCATGAGCATGGAACGTTTATCCATTTCTTTATGTCTTCTTCAATTTCTTTCATGAGTATTTTATAGTTTTCTGAGTACAGATCCTTTCCTCTTTGGTTAAATTTATTCCTAGGTACCTTATGGTTTTGGGTGCAATTGTAAATGGGATCGACTCCTTGATTTGTCTCTCTTCTGTCTTGTTGTTGGTGTATAGGAATGCCACTGATTTCTGTGCATTAATTTTATATCCTGCTATTTTACTGAATTCCTGAATGAGTTCTAGCAGTTTTGGGGTGGAGTCTTTTGGGTTTTCCACATACAGTATCATATCATCTGCAAAGAGTGAGAGTTTGACTTCCTCTTTGCCGATTGGGATGCCTTTGATTTCTTTTTGTTGTCTGATTGCTGTGGCTAGGACTTCTAATACTATGTTGAATAACACTATCACCACTATGGTGATAGTGGACATCCCTGCCGCATTCCTGACCTTAGGGGAAAAGCTCTCAGCTTTTCCCCATTGAGAATAATATTTACTGTAGGTTTTTCATAGATGCCTTTTATGATATTGAGGTATGTACCCTCTATCCCTATACTCTGAAGAGTTTTGATCAAGAAAGGATGCTGTACTTTGTCAAATGCTTTTTCTGCATCTATTGAGAGGATCATATGATTCTTGTTCTTTCTTTTGTTAATGTATTGTATCACGATTGATTTGCAGATGTTGAACCAGCCTTGCAGCCCAGGGATAAATCCCACTTGGTCATGGTGAATAATCCTTTTAATGTACTGTTGGATCCTATTGGCTAGTATTTTGGTGAGAATTTTTGCATCCATGTTCATCAAGGATATTGGTCTGTAATTCTCCTTTTTGATGGGGTCTTTGTCTGGTTTTGGGATCAAGGTAATGATGGCCTCATAAAATGAGTTTGGAAGTTTTCCTTCCATTTCTATTTTTTGGAACAGTTTCAGGAGAATAGGTATTAATTCTTCTTTAAATGTCTGATAGAATTCCCCTGGGAAGCCATCTGGCCCTGGGCTTTTGTTTGTTGGGAGATTTTGATGACTGCTTCAATTTCCTTAGTGGTTATAGGTCTGTTCAGGTTTTCTATTTCTTCCTGGTTCAGTTTTGGTAGTTGATACATCTCTAGGATTGCACCCATTTCTTCCACGTTATCTAATTTGCTGGCATAGAGTTGCTCATAATATGTTGTTATAATTGTTTGTATGTCTTTGGTGTTGGTTGTGATCTCTCCTCTTTCATTCATGATTTTGTTGATTTGGGTCATTTCTCTTTTCTTTTTGATACGTCTGGCCAGGGGTTTATCAATCTTGTTAATTCTTTCAAAGAACCAGCTCCTAGTTTCATTGATCTGTTGTAGTGTTCTTTTGGTTTCTATTTCATTGATTTCTGCTCTGATCTTTATTATTTCTCTTCTCCTGCTGGGTTTAGGCTTTATTTGCTGTTCTTTCTCCAGCTTCTTTAGGTGGAAGGTTAGGTTGTGTATTTGAGACCTTTCTTGTTTCTTGAGAAAGGCTTGTATTGCTATATACTTTCCTCTCAGGACTGCCTTTGCTGTATCCCAAAGATTTTGAACAGTTGTGTTTTCATTTTCATTGGTTTCCATGAATTTTTTAAATTCCTCTCGAATTTCCTGGTTGACCCATTCATTCTTTAGTAGGATGCTCTTTAGCTTCCATGTATTTGAGTTCTTTCCGACTTTCCTCTTGTGATTGAGTTCTAGTTTCAAAGCATTGTGGTCTGAAAACATGCAGGGAATAATCCCAATCTTTTGATACCGGTTGAGACCTCATTTGTGACCTAGGATGTGATCCATTCTGGAGAATGTTCCATGGGCACTAGAGAAGAATGTGATTCCGTTACTTTGGGATGGAATGTTCTGAATATGTCTATGAAGTCCATTTGGTCCAGTGTGTCATTTAAAGTCTTTATTTCCTTGTTGATCTTTTGCTTTGATGATCTGTCCATTTCAGTCAGGGGGGTGTTAATGTCCCCCACTATTATTGTATCATTGTCAATGTGTTTCTTTGGTTTTGTTATTAATTGCCTTATATGATTGGCTGCTCCCATGTTAGGGGCATAGATATTTACAATTGTTAGATCTTCTTGTTGGATAGACCCTTTAAGTAGGATGTAGTGTCCTTCCTCATCTGTTATTACAGTCTTTGTTTTAAAATCTAATTTGTCTGATATAAGGATTGCCACCCCAGCTTTCTTTTGGTGTCCATTAGCATGGTAAATTGTTTTCCACCCCCTCACTTTCAATATGGCGGTGTCTTTGGGTCTAAAATGAGTCTCTTGCAGACAGCATATCGATCGGTCTTGTTTTTTAATCCAATCTGATAGCCTGTGTCTTTTGATTGGGGCATTTAGCTCATTTACATTCAGGGTAACTATTGAAAGATAGGAATTTAGTGCCATTGTACTGCCTGTTAGGTGACTGTTACTGAATATTGTCTCTGTCCTTTCTGACCTATGCTGCTTTTAGGCTCTCTCTTTCCTTAGATGACCGCTTTCAATGTTTCTTGGAGGGCTGGTTTCGTGTTTGCAAATTCCTTTAGTTTTTGTTTGTCCTGGAAGCTTTTTATCTCTCCTTCAATTTTCAATGACAGTCTAGCTGGATATAATATTCTTGGCTGCATATTTTTCTCGTTTAGTGCTCTGAAGATATCATGCCAGTCCTTTCTGGCCTGCCAGGTCTCTGTGGATAGGTCTGTTGCCTATCTAATATTTCTACCATTTTAGGTTACATATCTCTTGTCCCGAGCTGCTTTCAGGATTTTCTCTTTGTCTCTGAGACTCGTAAGTTTTACTATTAGATGTCGGGGTGTTGACCCATTTTTATTGATTTTTGAGAGGGGTTCTCTGTGCCTCGTGGATTTTGATGCCTGTTTCTTTCCTTACATTAGGGAAGTTCTCTGCTTTTACTTGCTCCAATTACCTTCTGTCCCTCTCTCTCTTTCTTCTTCTTCTGGGATCCCAATTATTCTAATGTTGTTTCATCTTATCGTATCGCTTATCTCTCGAATTCTGCCCTTGTGATCCTGTAGTTGTTTCTCTTTTTCTTACCCTCTCTATTTTCCATCATTTGGTCTTCTATATCACTGATTCTCTCTTCTGCCTCATTTATCCTAGCAGTTAGAGCACCCATTTTTTTATTGCGCCACCTTTTTGATTTTGACCTGTTTAGATTTTAGTTCTTTTATTTCTCCAGAAAGGGTTTCTCTAATAACTTCCACCCTTTTTTCAAGCCCAGCTAATATCTTTAAAGTCATGATTCTGAACTCTAGGTCCGACATCGTACTAATGTCCGTATTGTGTAGGTCCCTGGCTGACGGTACTATCTCTTGTTCTTTATGCTGAGGTGATTTTTTTCATCTTGTCATTTTGTCCAGAGGAGAATAGATGAATGAGAGAACAAAATGCTAACAGGTTAACAACTTCCCCAGCAAATATACTCTAAACAAATCAGAAAAGACCTGAAACCAGGTGAAAAGAAAGGGAAAGAAAGAAAAAAGCAAGAGAAAAGAAAGAAAAAAACCAAAAAAACAAAAGAAAAAGATAAAAACAAAAACAGAACAATACAAAAAAAACAGAATATGATCACATATGATCATGCTAGTGCATAGATCAGTGCCACACACTAGATTTTGGGTTTATTTTGGTCTGTTAGAAAAAAGTGCCTCCTGAAATTTTAAAGGAAGAAAGACTTATATATGTACAAAATAAGTGTTGATACAATGAAGGGATTGAAGATGACTGTAAAGATGAAAATTATAAAAGAATTTATAAAAGAAATTGATAAGATAAGAAGTTGTTTGAAAAAAGAAAGAAGATTAAAAAAAAAAAGGAAAACAAAAAAAAAGGAGAGAATGTGATCAGGCAGTAGACTAGAACAAAGCCATACACTTGTGATTTAGGATATATTTTGATCTGTTAAAAGAAACTGTATCTCAAAATTCTAAAGAGAGAACAACTTATATATATATGCCAAAAATAAGGGTAACTACTATGAAGGGATAAAATAGGACTCTAAAAATGAAAAATAAAAAATGTTTTTTTAAAAAAAGGGGTTGATAAGATGTTGGTTGAAAAAGGGAAACAGAAAAATTAAAACAACAGTTAAGAAAATTAACTTTGCAAAACTAATGAATCATGGAGAAAAAGCCATGAATTCTATGTGCAGTATTCCCCTAGCGCTGGAGTTCTCCCCTTCTCCTTGATCGGTAAACTTGGTCTTGGCTTGCTGGCTGTTCTTGCTGATCTTCTGGGGGAGGGGCCTGTTGCCGTGGTTCCCAAATGTCTTTGCTGGAGGCGGAATTGCCCCGCCCTTCTCGGTTGGGGCTAAGCAAGCTGCTTGGGTTTGCTCTCAGTAGCTTTTGTTCCCTGCAAGCTCTGGTACAGCGTTGGAGGACCAGGGTGAAAATGGTGGCCTCCCAGTCCCCACTCAGAGGAGCTGAGAACTCGGGGCCCCACTCCTCAGTGCGCCCCCAGAGAAAAGCAGTCACTCCCGTCTCCCTGGTCTCCAGCTGTTCTCCGTGCTCACTCGGCCTGTGACTGAGCATTTCTATCTCTGCACCCGACCCCGTGTGGAGTCTCCAAACCCAGCAGATCCCTGTGGTGCACTCCCGTGCCGCTCCTCCCAGGGGAGGGAGGGGAGTCTCCCCGGATCTGCCGCTTGTTGGGTCCCTGCTGGAGGAGCAGTGGCCCGACTGGGCCGCAGATCACAGTTTATGGCAACCCCGAGCTGAGGGCCCGCGCCTTGGCTCCATCTCTGCAGCCGGCTTCCCCGCTCCAATATCTGGGAGCTCTGCCACACTCAGGCACCCCCGGTCTTTCTGTGACCCCGAGGGTCCTGAGACCACACTGTCCCGCGAGGGTTCCACCCTCTGCTTAGCCACTGGAATGACATCCCTCAGCGGAGCCGACTTCTAAAAATTCCGATTTTGTGCTCCGCTGCTCTATCACTTGCAAGAAGCGGCTGACGGAGTCCCCTTCCCCGCCGTCTATCCTCCCTAATATTGCCTCGCAGTCATTTCTCTGCACGTCCTACCTTCCAGAAAGTGGTTGCCTTTCTGTTCAGAGAATTGTTGCTATTCTTTTCTTCAATCTCCTGTTGAGTTCGTAGGTGTTCAGAATGGTTTGATCCTTATTCAACTGAATTCCTGAGACCAGACGAAATCCAGGTCGCCTACTCCTCCGCCATCTTGCTCCTTGATCGAGCGTGATCTACTCTTGATCTCGGGGTTGTGAGCTCGAGATCCACATTGGGTGTAGAGATTACTTAAAAAAAAAAAGCACAAATGCTAATAAATCCAGCATAAATTAAAAGAAAAAAAAAAAACAACCTGAGCCATATTCAAGAAAGAATTTTTTTTTGAACAATTATGTCTAATTATACTGAGGAGATAAAGAGGTTCTTAGTATTTATGAATCAGTAAATGTGCTGTTTTGCAATTATGCTTTCTGTCTCAGAGATCTGTCAAATAGAAGAAAAGTTTTCACTATTGAATTTAAGTATCTTTATTTATTTATTTAATTGTTTAAATCTTTAAAAAATTTTTTTCGTTAAGAAAGGCTTCACATTATGAAAAATGTCCTGCAAACCATACCAAAATCAAACAATGGAAAAACTGTGTAGAGAAAGATTAAGTCTTTTTCCCAACTTAGAACACAGCCTCACTCCTCATTGGCAATGATTCATTTTTTCTTTTTTTTTCACCTTGAATCTCTTATAAACAGCCTGGATGGATGGATGAGTAGATTGTGTCATATTCTAGCAAATATTTATCAAGCACTTCCTATGTGTCAGGCATTATGATTGGTTCTGGGAATGCTATGATAAAGGCCATTTAAGAATATGCCCTCAATGAATTTCTGGGGCAAGTGGGGAAAGAGGGATAGTAATTAAATGTGCATTCTCCTGAGGGTGAGAAGTGTTGGGGTAGGGGAAGTACAGGGTGCTGGTGAGCATCAGCAGTGGTATCTAACTTTACTTAGAGGGTTGTAAAAGTCCTCCCTTAGGGAAATGATATGTACGATAAAACCTGGGAAAGAAAGGCTGTGGCTTTAACAGAATCTTCTATCTATTTTAGGTTTTGGAGGCAGAAAGGATGCAATGTGGTCATATTTAAGAAGTTCCTGTGATTTAGCACTTATTTCTGTCAGATATATCTAAGCACATTTAGCATTATTAGGCTTTGAAATGATTTAGCTTTTTTTTTTTTTAAGGTTTAAGCTTTCAGAAGTGAAAATTCTTAATTTTTGGTTAAAAATAAATAGCTGCAAAAAAGCTAAATCAAGATAAATAAATGTATATGTCGCATTTAAAATGTGAGGAAATAATACAAAATAAAAGACCGAATGAACTCTAGGTACAGTATGAAAGATTTAGATGGAATATTATTGAAAACTACCAGGAAGACATTCTTAAATCATTTGTTCAGTCAATGTTGTTGAAGGCCTAACATAGGTCAGGTGTATGTAAGGAATTTATGATTTGTTGCTGATTTCTCCTTATTCTTTGAAAAATGAGAATCTTACCCACTGTTAAAACTTACCCACTATTAAATTCTTTCATGTCCCTCATAAAATGCTGGTTTGACTGGGATTTTTAAAGAGCAAGATCTAGACTTTTTGTCACGATGGCCAAGGGCAATCACAGAAGTGCTGAATGTTTGGCTGAAGAACAAGATATTTATGAGGGTGCCTAAGTGCTTTGTTTTGATGGTGAAGTGTATTGGGTTGTAAATTTTAGGAAATAACTCAGGTAAGGAACATCTGTTTATTGTCAGGGAACTTCCCGTTACCGGGCTGCCACTGTCTTTGTTCACACACTTACCATTTCTTGCTTAGATTGCTACAGGGTATGCTTATCTGATTTTCCTTCCTTTAATCTTGTCTTCTTTGAATATATATTCCATTCTGGTGACCGAGTGACCTTTTAAAAGCGCAAATCTAACCATGCCACTCTCCTGTTGAAGAATCCTTAATCCATTGTTTTGAGGATTACAATCAGCTTCACAAACAAGGTGCATCATCATTTGACTTTTCTCTTTTCAAAGGTTTTATTTTGCTCCTGATTTATACTTAACTTTTACTTAGTCAGATGAATTACTTGCAGTTCCACGAAGAGCATACACATCCCTAGGTCTGTCCTTTCTGCCTTGCAGGCATAACCTCCATGTTGTTTACTACTCCATTAAGAGTTAATTGCTGTGCTGACTTCCCAGGCTGAGCTAGGTTGCCTTTCTCTGTTTCTGTTCAGTTCCCATCATACCTTGTTCAGAGGTCTAGACGAGTACCAGCCTCACTGGATTCAATCTCCTCTCTCTCGTAATACAACATGAGTTCTTTGAGGTCAGGGACTATTTCTTGTTCATCTTTATAGACACAGAACTTAACATGGTTTCTAGAAAGTGAAAGGCATATGATAAATGTGGCTTATGAGAAACAAGTTTTATTTTTGGATACTGTTCATTTGGTTAATGTAGTGGGTAAAAAACCTGCTTTCCTACATTTGTTTGAAAGTATCCTGTTATTATTTGAAAGCATACTCTTCCTAACTTTATTACCAAAAATTCTGGGATCTATATTTGAGGATTATGGTTTAAAGATTAATAGAGTACAAATGGTAGAGATCACTGGAGTGAGACTTTGTGTGTTTGAATCTTGGATCTTTAATTTGTTAACTGTGAATGTGAGCAGATAACTTCTCTGATGCCTTGATTTCCCCATCTATAGAATAACAATGCCCATACATTGGGTTGTTGCAGGGTTAATTGGGATCATCTTTGTTAAGCACTTAGGGTATCTGGGAGAGAGTGAGAATTTTTTTTTTGAAGATTTATTTATTTACTTAAGAGAGAGAGAGAGAGCAGAGGGAGGGGGAGAGGGAGAGGGTGTAGGAGAGAATCTCAAGCAGACTCCCTGCTGAGTGTGGAGCCTGACGCAGGGCTCCATCCCATGACCCTGAGATCATGACCTGAGCCAAATCAAGAGTCAGATGCTCAACTGACTGAGCCACCCAGGCACCCCAGAGAACGATAATTTTTAATAAATGTTAGATATTATTATTTGGTGGGTCTGCTTTTTCTGTCCTGGGCTCTGCTGATGGTCTTTGGAACTAGATGGGAGCATAAGGCATGGTGCTAAGTACTGAGAACAAGGAGATCAAAAGATGATGAAAGCATGACCCCTTCTCACCAATTTACAAAGTAAAGATTATTTCCCATAAGGAAGCAAGAGACAAAGTACTTTAAGCATATAGAAGGGGGGCTAATACCTTAGCTAGGACAGGAATTTTCAACCTTAGCACTATTGGTTTCTTGAGATGGGTAATTCTTCCTCCAGGGGGGCTGGCTTGTATATTTAGCAACATTTCTGGCACCTACTGACTGAATGCCAGTAGCTTATCCCTAGCTGTGAAAAGCAAAAATGTTGCCAAATATTGCCACCCCACCCCTCACTGGAGGAGGATAAAATCCCTCCCATTTAAGATCCACTGAGCTAAGGGAATGTGGGAAAACTTTGCCTGGATCTGCAGGGAGCTGTGCGGTGAAGTCTGACCAACTGTGGTGGTAATTTTCAAATGAATAGCAAAGATCAGAAAAGGCTTTAAAAACTCACCTTTGGGAAATCTTGAAAAATCTGATTGATCTTTATCTGTCTAAAATGAATTAGGTGTTGAGTTTGAAGGAGGGATGGATTACCAGGGTTTATTATTAACATTTACCACTTCCAGAAGGTGATAGATCATCTGATGTATTCTCAGTGTATCAAAAGACTAAACATTAATGGTAGGCTTGAAGATGCAAAACATGGCTCCTGAAACTATGGAGCTTTTTGACTGTGAACTCTTTAAAGACAGAGGTTGTGTTTATAAGACAAGTTTATAAGACACATTAAAAATCACAAGACAGATTTGACTTTATTTATTTATTTATTTTTAAAGATTTTATTTATTTGAGAGAGAGAAAGTGAGTGAGAGAGAGAGCAGGAGCAAGGGGAGGAGCAGAGGGAGAAGCAGACTCCCCTCTGAGCAGGGAGCCTGATGTGGGGCTCCTATCCCAAGACCCTGGGATTATGACCTGAGCCGAAGGCAGATGCTTAACTGACTGAGCCACTCATAGACTCCCAGATATGACTATATTTAAACAAAAATTCAAGACAGAAAAAAAGTCACTTTTATAAGATTATGAACATAAAACTTTCTAGGAATTTAAGCAGGAAGGAAACTTAACAGGCCTACTAGTAGAGAAAGACTTTACCCAGACTGATAAACAGAACTTGGAAAATAACTGGGATTTAAAGGAGAAAGATGGCAGGTATTTCAGGCTAGTAAGTCCTGAACAAAGCTATGGAGGTAGAAATGAACAGGAGAGGTTTGGCAGGGAATAGTCTGGCTAGAATTGAAGGTTTGCTGAAAACTGGGAAATGGGTCTAAGGAGATATTTGGATTCCATTTGTTGAAAGCCATGTATTTACATTTATGCAAACACTAGTAAAATGCTATTTGGGACCTTTGGTATGATGCCTTTGAAAGTCACCTACCATAAGTTACCTGAGGAACTTTGGACAGGACTCAGGAAACAGACTAAATATTACTTTAGTTTAGGTCATGTGGCATTCTTCATGGCATGCTGGTCATTAGCCTGGGGAATGAGCTTAGTTTGGTCCTGTGTTTTCTTCTCTGAAAATGATTTTCAGAGAATCATGTCTCCCATATCTGTAGGAATGTTTCAATTTCCAAAGTTGTTTCCTTTCTCTTTTTTTCCCCTCAGATTCCCATTTCTTTGGTTATATGTGTTATGATAAAGATACCCTCTTTTCTTAACAGCTCCCAAGGATTCTGGGTCACACTAATTAATAAAAGAGAAGCATGACATTACACACAGCTAAGTGCATGTATATTTTCATATCCTACTTCCTTTAGTATATAAATAGTGGTGCATAGAAGTGGCAACCAACAGCAAAGCAAATCAACAAATAAATAACACTACAAATTAACTAAATCATCCACTGGCAACCCAAATCCTCTCTTCTCTCAAATTTAAGTCAAAGTAATTCTCTTTCACTCCAAAGAAGTGAAGACAATGCCAAAAGAAAAAAAATGTGAAAAATTTAAAGAAACATATTTTAAAAAATGTTTTACAAGTTTTCTGTCCCATCATCATTTGAACAAAAAGTTCTGTCTAGCACACTGCTCTAATTTGCAATGTTTCATGTCTAGTATTTCCTAATTTGGAATGCTGAAATTGATTCTTATGTTCCCACATAAGTAAACATGAATCATTTTTGTAATCTGTGGGCACGGATGTGTATGAATGTGCTTGACTAATACAGAGAGAGTGAGAGAGGGAAAAACAAAATCCCTCCATATTCAGAGGCCAACTCATGCCCAGAGGAATGCCGAGGTCTCTTCACTGAAGATTGAAATAATTCTACTGATAATTTCGACTTGAAATTTCACATTCTGGGATCCAGTTTCCAGCAAGAGAAAAGATGTCACAGTTAGAGTAATATTTAAATCTTTTAAAAAAATTTTTATTGTTATGATAATCACCATACATTACATCATTAGTTTTTGATGTAGTGTTCCATGATTCATTGTTTGTGCATAACACCCAGTGCTCCACGGAGAACGTGTCCTCTTTAACACCCATCACTGGGTTAACCCATCCCCCCAACCCCCTCCCCTCTAGAACCCTAAGTTTGTTTTTCGGGGTCCATCGTCTCTCCTGGTTCATCTCCCCCTCCGATTTCCCCCCCTTCATTCTTCCCCTCCTGCTATCTTCTTCTTCTTTTCTCTTAACATATATTGCATTATTTGTTTCAGAAGTACAGATCTGTGATTCAACAGTCTTGTACAATTCACAGTGCTCACCATACCACATTGCTCCCCAATGACTATCACCCAGCCACCTCATCCCTCCCACCCCCCACCACTCCAGCAACCCTCAGTTTGTTTCCTGAGATTAAAAATTCCCCATATCAGTGAGGTCATATGATACATGTCTTTCTCTGATTGACCTATTTCACTCAGCATAACACCCTCCAGTTCCATCCACATTGTTGCAAATGGCAAGATCTCATTCCTTTTGATGGCTGCATAATATTCTGTTGTGTGTGTGTGTGTGTGTGTGTGTGTGTGTGTGTGTGTGTGTGTGTGTGTGTATACACATACACATCTTCTTTATCCATTCATCTGTCAATGGATATCTTGGTTCTTTCCACAGTTTGGCTACTGTGGACATTGCTGCTATAAACATTGGGGTGCACATACCCCTTCGGATCCCTACATTTGTATCTATGGGGTAAATACCCAGTAGTGCAATTGCTGGATCATATGGTAGCTCTATTTTCAACTTTTTGAGGAACCTCCATATTGTGTTCCAGAGTGGTTGCACCAGCTTGCATTCCCATCAACAGTGTAGGAGGGTTCCCCTTTCTCTACATCCCCACCAACATCTGTCATTTCCTGACTTGTTAATTTTAGCCATTCTGACTGGTGTGAGGTGGTATTTCATTGTGGTTTTGATTTGGATTTCCCTGATGCCGAGCGACATTGAGCACTTTTTCATGTGTCTGTTGGCCATTTGGATGTCTTCTTTGGAAAAATGTCTGTTCATGTCTTCTGCCCATTTCTTGATTGGATCATTTGTTCTTTGGGTGTTGAGTTTGATAAGTTCTTTATAGATTTTGGATACTAGCCCTTTATCTGATAGGTCATTTGCAAATATCTTCTCCCAATCTGTCAGTTGTCTTTTGGTTTTGTTGACTGTTTCTTTTCTGTGCAAAACTTTTTATCTTGATGAAATCCCAATAGTTCATTTTTGCCCTTGTTCCCTTGCCTTTGGTGATGTTTCTAGGAAGAAGTTGCTGTGGCTGAGGTCGAAGAGGTTTCTGCCTGTGTTCTTCTTTAGGATTTTGATGGATTCCTGTCTCACATTGAGGTCTTTCATCCATTTTGAGTATTTTTGTGTGTAGTGTAAGGCAATAGTCCAATTTCATTCTTCTGTATGTGGCTGTCCAATTTTCCCAACACCATTTGTTGAAGAGACTGTCTTTTTGCCTTTGGACATTCTTTCCTGCTTTGTCAAAGATTAGTTGACCACAGAGTTGAGGGTCCATTTCTGGGCTCTCGATTCTGTTCCATTGATCTATGTGTCTGTTTTTGTGCCAGTACCATACTGTCTTGATGATGACAGCTTTGTAATAGAGCTGGAAGTCTGGAAATGTGATGCCGCCAGCTCTGCTTTTCTTTTTCAACATTCCTCTGGCTATTTGGGGTCTTTTCTGGTTCCATCCAAATTTTAGGATTATTTGTTCCATTTCTTTGAAAAAAGTGGATGGTATTTTGGTGGGGATTGCATTGAATGTGTAGATTGCTCTAGGTAGCATTGACATCTTCATGATATTTGTTCTTCCAATCCATGAGCATGGAACGTTTTTCCATTTCTTTGTGTCTTCCTCAATTTCTTTCCTGAGTATTTAATAGTTTTCTGAGTACAGATTCTTTGCCTCTTTGGTTAGATTTATTCCTAGGTATCTTATGGTTTTGGGTGCAATTGTAAATGGGATCGACTCCTTAGTTTCTCTTTCCTCTGTCTTTTTTTGGTGTATAGGAATGCCACTGATCTCTGTGCATTGATTTTATATCCTTCCACTTTACTGAATTCCTGTATGAGTTCTAGCAGTTTTGGGGTGGAGTCTTTTGGATTTTCCATATAAAGTATCTTATCATCTGCAAACAGTGGGAGTTTGACTTCCTCTTTGCCGATTTGGATGCTTCTGATTTCTTTTTGTTGTCTGATTGCTGTGGCTAGGACTTCTAATACTATGTTGAATAGCCGTGGTGATAGTGGATATCCCTGCCGTGTTCCTGACCTTAGGGGGAAAGCTTTCAGTTTCTCCCCATTGAGAATGATATTTACTGTAGGTTTTTCATAGATGGTTTTTATGATATTGAGGTATGTACCCTCTATCCCTATACTCTGAAGAGTTTTGATCAAGAAAGGATGCTGTACTTTGTCAAATGCTTTTTCTGCATCTATTGAGAGGATCATATGATTCTTGTTCTTTCTTTTGTTAATGTATCATATCATGTTGATTGATTTGTGGATGTTGAACAAACCTTGCAGTGCAGGGATAAATCCCACTTGGTCATGGTGAATAATCCTTTTAAGATACTGTTGGATCCTATTGGCTAGTATTTTGGTGAGAATTTTTGCATCCATGTTCATCAAGGATATTGGTCTGTAATTCTCCTTTTTGATGGGGTCTTTGTCTGGTTTGGGGATCAAGGTAATGGTGGCCTCATAAAACGAGTTTGTAAGTTTTCCTTCCATTTCTAGTTTGGAACAGTTTCAGAAGGATACATATTAATTCTTCTTTAAATGTGTGGTAGAATTCCCTTGGGAAGCCATCTGGCCCTGGGCTTTTGTTTCTTGGGAGATTTTTGATGATGGCTTCAATTTCCTTAGTGGTTATAGGTCTGTTCAGGTTTTTTATTTATTCCTGGTTCAGTTTTGGTAGTTGATACATCTCTAGGAATGCACCCATTTCTTCCACGTTATCTAATTTTCTAGCAAATAGTTGCTCATATTATGTTCTTATAATTGTTTGTATGTCTTTGGTGTTGGTTGTGATCTCTCCTCTTTCATTCACGATTTTGTTGATTTGGGTCCTTTCTCTTTTCTTTTTGATACGTCTGGCCAGGGATTTATCAATCTTATTAATTCTTTCAAAGAACCAGCTTCTAGTTTCGTTGATCTGTTCTACTATTCTTTTGGTGTCTATTTCATTGATTTCTGCTATGATCTTTATTATTTCTCTTCTCCTGCTGGGTTTAGGCTTTATTTGCTCTTTTTTCTCTAGCTCCTTTAGGTGTAAGGTTAGGTTGTGTACTTGAGACCTTTCTTGTTTCTTGAGAAAGGCTTATATTGCTATATACTTTTCTCTTAGGACCGCCTTTGCTGCATCCCAAAGATTTTGAACAGTTGTGTTTCATTTTCATTGGTTTCTATGAATTTTTTAAATTCTTCTTGAATTTCCTGGTTGACCCATTCATTCTTTAGTAGGATGCTCTTTAGCCTCCATGTATTTGAGTTCTTTCCAACTTTTCTCTTGTGATTGAGGTCAAGTTTCAAAGCATTGTGGTCTGAAAACATGCAGGGAATAATCCCAGTCTTTTGGTACAAGTTGAGACCTGACTTGTGACCTAGGATGTGATTCATTCTGGAGAATGTTCCATGGGCACTAGAGAAGAATGTGATTCCGTTGCTTTGGGATGGAATGTTCTGAATATGTCTGTGAAGTTCATTTGGTCCAGTGTGTCTTTTTAAAAAAGTCTTTATTTCCTTGTTGATCTTTTGCTTTGATGATCTGTCCATTTCAGTCAGGGGGGTGTTAAAGTCCCCCACTATTATTGTATTGTTGTCAATGTGTTTCTTTGCTTTTGTTATTAATTGCCTTATATAATTGGCTACTCCCATGTTAGGGGCATAGATATTTACAATTGTTAGATCTTCTTGTTGGATAGAGCCTTTAAGTAGGATGTAGTGTCCTTCCTCATCTGTTATTACAGTCTTTGTTTTAAAATCTAATTTGTCTGATATAAGGATTGCCACCCCAGCTTTCTTTTGGTGTCCATTAGCCTGGTAAATGGTTTTCCACTCCCTCACTTTCAATCTGTTGGTGTCTTTGGTTCTAAAATGAGTCTCTTGAAGACAGCATATCGATGGGTCTTGTTTTTTAATCCAATCTGATAGCCTGTGTCTTTTTATTGGGACATTTAGCCCATTTACATTCAGGGTGACTATTGAAAGATAGGAATTTAGTGCCATTGTATTGCCTGTTAGGTGACTGTTACTGAATATTGTCTCTGTTCTTTTCTGATCTATGCTGCTTTTAGGCTCTCTCTTTGCTTAGAGGACCCCTTTCAATATTTCTTGGAGGGCTGGTTTCGTGTTTGCAAATTCCTTTAGTTTTTGTTTGTCCTGGAAGGTTTTTCTCTCTCCTTCTATTTTCAATGACAGCCTAGCTGGATATAGTATTCTTGGCTGCATATTTTTCTCGTTTAATGCTCTGAAGATATCATGCCAGTCCTTTCTGGCCTGCCAGGTCTCTGTGGATGGGTGTGTTGCCATTCTAATGTTTCTACCATTGTAGGTTACAGATCTCTTGTCCCGAGCTGCTTTCAGGATTTTCCCTTTGTCTCTGAGACTTGTAGGTTTTACTATTAGATGTCGGGGTGTTGACCTATTTTTACTGATTTGAGAGGAGTCTCTGTGTCTCCTGTATTTTGATTCCTTCCCCAAATTAGGGAAGTTCTCTCCTATAATTTGCTCCAATATACCTTTTGCCCCTTCTCTCTTTCTTCTTCTTCTAGGATTCCAATTATTCTAATATTGTTTCATCTTATGGTATTGCTTATCTCTCGAATTCTGCCCTTGTGATCCAGTAGTTGTTTATCTCTCTTTTTCTGTTTCTTTATTTTCCATCATTTGGTCTTCTATATCACTGATTCTCTCTTCTGCCTCATTTATCCAAGCAGTTAGCACCCCCATTTTTGCATGCACCTCATTAGTAGCCTTTTTGATTTCAACTTGATTAGATTTTAATTCTTTTATTTCTCCAGAAAGCGTTTCTCTAATAACTTCCATGCTTTTTTCAAGCCCAGCTAGTATCTTTAAATCATGATTCTGAACTCTAGGTCCAACATCATACTAATGTCCGCATTGAGTAGGTCCCTGGCAGTTGGTACTGCCTCTTGTTCTTTTTGCTGAAGTGATTTTTTCCATCTTGTCCTTTTGTCCAGAGGAGACTAGATGAATGAGAGAACAAAATGCTATCAGGGTAACAACGTCCCCAGAAAATATACTCTAAACAAATCAGAAAAGACCTGAAACTGGTGAAAAGAAAGGGAAAGAAAGAAAAAGAAAAAGAAAAAGATAAAAATAACAAAAACTGAACAAAACAAAATAAACAGAATATGATCAAATATGATCAGGCTGGTGTATAGATCAGTGCCACATACTATATTCTGGGTATATTTTGGTCTGTTAGAAGGAAGTGCCTCCCAAAATTTTAAAGAAAGGAAAACATATATGTACAAATATAAGGGTTGATACGATGAAGGGATGGAATATGACTGTAAAGATGAAAATTATAAGAAATTTTATAAAAGGAATTGATAATTGTTTGAAAAAAGGAAGAAGAGGATTTAAAAAAAAGAAAAAAAAAAGGGGAGAGAATGTGATCAGGCAGGAAACTAGAACAAAGCCATACACTAACGATTTAGGATATATTTTGATCTGTTAGAAGAAACTTTATCTCAAAATTTTAAAGAGAGAACAACTTATATATATATGCCAAAAATAAGGGTAACTAGCATGAAGGGAGAGACTATGACTCTAAAAATGAAAAATCAAAATATTTTTTAAAAAAGGGATTGATGAGATGTTGGTTGAAAAAGGGAAAAAGGAAAATTAATAAAAAGACATTTAAAAAAATTAACTTTGAAAGACTAAAGGATCATGGTAAAAAAGCCATGGATTCTAATGTGCAGTATTCCCCTAGTGCTGGATTTTTGCCGTTCTTATTGATCGGTGAACTTTGTCTTGGTTGGCTGTTCTTGCTGATATTCTGGGGGAGAGACCTGTTGCCATGGTTCCCAAATGTCTTTGCCAGAGGCGGAATTGCCCTGCCCTTGCCGGGTCCGGGCTAAGTAATCTGCTCGGGTTTGCTCTCCAGAGCTTTTGTTCCCTGCAAGCTTTCCGTACAGCTTTGGAGGACGAGAGTGCAAATGGCGACCTTCCAATCTCTGCCCCAGAGGAGCTGAGAACTAGGGGCCCCCACTTCTCAGTGCGCCCCCAGAGAAAAGCAGTCAGTCACTCCCGTCTCCCCGGTCTCTGGCTGTTCTCCGTGCTCACTCAGCCTGTGACCGAGCGGTTCTATCTCTGGCACCGGACTCCATGTGGAGTCTCCAAACCCAGCAGATCCCTGCAGTGCGCTCCCGTGCCGCTCCCCCCAGGGGAGTAAGGGGATTCTCCCCCGATCTGCCACTTGTTGGGTCCCTGCTGGAGGAGCAGTGGCTCAACTGTGCCGCAGATCACGGTTTATGGCAACCCTGAGCTGAGAGCCCTCACCTGGGCTCTGTCTCTGCAGCCAGGTTCCCTGCTCCAATACCTGGGAGCTCTGCCACACTCAGGCATCCCCGGTTGTTCTGTGACCCCAAGGGTCCCAAGACCACACTGTCCCACGAGGTTTCCACCCCCCACTTAGCCACTGGAGCGATGTCCCTCAGTGGAGCCGACTTCTAAAAGTTCCAATTTTGTGCTCCGTGGCTCTATCACTTGCCGGAAGTGGCCAGTGGAGGCCCCCTCCCCTGCGGCGGACAGAGGCCCCCTCCCCCGCCGTCTATCCTCCCGAATATCGCCTCGGATTCACTTCTCCGCAGGTCCTACCTTCCAGAAAGTGGTCGTTTTTCTGTTTATAGTGTTGCTGCTATTCTTTTCTTCGATCTCCTCTTGAGTTTGTAGGTATTTTGAATGGTTTGATCCCTATCCAGCTGAAGTCCTGAGACCAGACGAAACCCAGGTCTCCTTCTCCTCTGCCATCTTGCTCCGCCCCATAGAGTAATATTTAAATCTCGATGGTCTGCGCTCTAGTTTCTTGAAAAGGAGGAAATCAGGCTTTTCCTCTCAGGAAATCTGCCTCCCCAAAAGCTAAAAATAAATCCTTATCTGTGTTATCAAATGTTTGCTATGTCTTATTAACAGGATCTGGGTAACATTATTTTTCTGCTGGGAGGTGGGACCCCTCAGAAGGAGAGGAATTTTGTTACATTTTCTCAGAACCCAAAACTATAGTGCTCAGTCCCATCTGCTGTGTGGTCTGGTCTAAGTGTCCCTCTCCTGCACTGACCACCACTGCTTGGCAGCCTGTAGGTCAATAGACTGCTGCTTGTTCTGTTGGACTGCTGACTGTGAAGGAGAAGTGTAGATATAATGCATCTAAAATTCTCATGACCCAGAGCTGTGTTTATAATAACCTCTGTAATTATTGGTGGATGATGATGACCAAGAAGGCTTTAATGTTCCTCTCAGCAGGACTAAACTTTGACAGACTTCTTCCTGACTGTAGGCCAGTGGACTCCCTTTTCTTAGACCATTTACTTTAAGAAAATTTGTAATTGGGGTGCCTGGGTGGCTCAGTTAAGCAACTGCCTTCAGCTCAGGTCATGATCCTGGAGTCCCGGGATCAAGTCCCGCGTCGGGCTCCCTGCTCAGCAGGGAGTCTGCTTCTCCCTCTGACCCTCCCCCATCTCATGCTCTCTTTAGCTCATTCTCTCTCTCAAATAAATAAAAAAATCTTTAAAAAAATAGAAAATTTGTAATTGTAAGTTCTTTCTTTGCTCTTTTGAGTTGTAAATCTTTTTAAAGCCTTTAGCCAATTTTGTTTCCGAAGGACCCCTTTAATAGAAAAAAATTTATTTATTTATTTTAGTGGGGATGGGTCGAGGGAGAGGGAGAGAGAAATTTTAGCAGACTTCGAGCTCAGTGCAGAGCCCAGTGCGGGGCTCAATCTCACGACCCTGAGATTAGGACCTGAGCGGAACCAAGAGTCAGATGCTTAACCGACTGTGCCCCCCAGGCGTCCCTCTGAAGGATGCTTTGAAATGTATTTATCAATAAAGATAGTGTTTCATAGCAATATCTTCTCTTGGTCTCTGTGGGAGGGTAGGTGCCTCACTTCATTGGGCACCTTGCTCCAAAGTTGCATCACCATTTCCTGTCATCAAGTTAGGTTTACTTTGCCTTGGGAAATAGCCAATTAGAAAATGCATATGACCTATGATTTCTTCCTAAAGTTCTCCACTAACATCATGCTTTTCTACAAGTTCACCCCAGGGCTTAAAATCCTTCCTATCCTTTCTTTCAGCAGAGTTGGTTCAGAATGACTTCTGGACTCTCTTTCCTATTGCAGTAGTCTTCAACAAAGCCGTCTTCACTTGTTTTATTTTTTTCAGTGAAGTTTTTGCTCTGACAATGGTGATGATCAAATTTCCAGTTTGAAGATTAGGAGCTCAGAGAATGGTGGCACCAATGGAAATAAATAGAGGACTTGAAGAGATCTTCTTTTGATGAGGGAACTTGTTGAATTCAGACGTTTGAGACTTGAGACGGTGATTGACATTCGAGTTGAAGAAATGACCCTGGAGCATTGATAGTACATAAACTTGATAGACAGTGTAGGAGTGATGTTTAAAGCTCAATGATGTGTTGTTTCTCTGAAGGAGCAGGCATGGAGAGAGGAATGGAGGGGCTAGGATGGGAGCTTTGGTAAGGGTGGAGGAGGAGGAGTGGGAGCTGTCAGGAGAGAAGAATAAAGGGGTCCCAGTAAACAACAGAAACAAAAATGGGGGAAAAAGGCTTGACTTTTAGCTGAAAGGTCATTGGTAAGCTCCTAAAGGAACATTACATGAGAAGAGTGGTGATAGAAGGAATTTTAAAAGGGGAATGTATAGCAAAGAACAGGTTCAGAAATTGTATATGAATCATTTGAGAATTTGGACAAAAGAGAGAAGTAGAAATTTGGAATAAAATACTATTTCCTAAACTAGGTAAGACTAAAGCATTTATTAAAGGTAGACTACAAACAAACAAACAAAGAAAAAAAGAGAGCTTGGTAATCAAGATACTAGATAGTTGCTTTTGACAGACTATGTTGTCCTTTAAGTTAAGGCTTTGAGTGTGTGTGTATTGAATGATAACTTTGTTAGCATTATTTCTTTTATATGAAAATAAATTTCTGCCTTAAAAATTATTTTTTGGAGTTGGTTGCATTTCTTTTAAGCAGTAAATTGAAAAAGAAAACTGAAATAAATTTGTTTAACTTCCTTTTCTTTTTTCAAAGGAGAATTACACCTAAAAGAGGATAAGGCTTTTTCCAGTTCAGTGAGTCTGATGGTATTTCAGAGGCAAATGCCAATTGGAGAAAACTAATGGGCAAAGTATTTGTTTTACAAAGGAAATGCTTCATATCACTTAACAAAACAAGTAGAAGTAGGTAAATAACATTTTTTTCCTGAATTTTTGACTTATAAAAGCATAGTAGAAATGAAGATAATATATTATGTACTACTTGAAAGCTATTTTGAGTTGGGCTATATGAGCATCTACCAGGCACTTTTAATTCATTTAGCACTCAACACTACCTCTGTGAGGGAAAGGATTATTACTATTCCTATTCTATACTGACAAGGAAACTGGCTTGGAAAGTAGCTTTCCCAGAATTGCTTACCTAGGCAGTAGAGATTAGAATCCAAACAATTTAGAGCCAAAATCTATGTATACTTTACTTGATGGCTTCTTGCAGTGTAGACAAAAAAAAAAAAAAAAAAAAAATAGATGTCACAAGTTCTTAAATGGGATGCAGCTCTTCAAAGTTTATCTGTGAACAACACATTTGAGAGAAACTAGGTCAAATTAGATGTTAAAAATTATTGTAAAAATGTTCTCTTCATGCTTTGGATGTTTCCTTTATTGAACATGTTTCTTATAAAGATGTGGATAAAAATTATTTTCTTAGCACCTGATATAAGAATATCTTCATTGAGCAACACTGGATTCATGGAGAAAATATATACTACTTTCATTTTCTTGATGAGAAGCTCCAAAAAATTTATTTGGTTGATGGGAATATATAACCGTTTAAGAATGTAGCAAAATTGAGTATAATTCATAAAGTGTAATATTAAATTTATTATTACAGGTGTGTGTGTGTGTGTGTGTGTGTGTGTGTGTGTGTGTATGTGCGTGTGCACATGTATCTCTGCTCTCAGGACTGACAGTGTACATAGCACCTTTTGGGAATTAGAGAAAGATGCCCTCCTTGCATGTACGGATTAGAGAACATACCCAGCCAAGCAAGAAAAACCTGGTGGTCCTGTGCACTCTAAATCCACAGTGTTTGGCTTCCAATTCTGGCCCTGCCTCCTCATTGTGAAATGGCTTTGGTAAACTTCTTCCTTCTCTATACTTCCATCTCTTCACCTGCAAATTAGGGATTTTCAGTGTTCTCCCTGCAGTAATTATGTGTATTACTCAAGGTATTGAGAAGAATGTCTGGCCCAGAGTAATATCTGACACTTTTTTAGAAGTAGTAATTTTTTCTACTTGCTTTTTATGAAAAAAAAAACCAAAAAACAAAACTATTAATACTTTCCCCATTCACACTTAATATCTGTCTTTATTATCAATAAGCATACTTTTTGAGTAATTTAAAGCAGTTATTTGGGGCCCAATAGCTTGGATCTCAAGTTGAGACACAGCACTCTGTTTTTTGTGTTTGTTGCTGTCATAGAAAATTTTATCTCAGTCTACCCCTACACCTCACAGAGTATTAGGACAGTATTTTTTCCCATTCTTTTGAGTGTAGGTGATCTCTACAGTGTAATTATTTTATGTGTTGCTTTCTAAAAGGCTGTTTAAAATGTTTGTGTACAACTACATCCGATGTTTCTTATTGTGAAATGATACCCAAGGAATAATTATTAAATCTGTGAGATTTTTCTTCTTTTCATGAAAAATTTCTCCCATTTCTTTTCCTTTTATGCTTCTGAAAAATTGTGCACAATATGAATATTTCTCTGAGGTAAACCACATTGTGAAGGTGTCAGCTTGTGATTCAAATACTCAGCCTCCCCCTCCTTGTCCCCTTTTACTAATAACAGACTCCCTCACCTACTTTTATGAGTCCAATGCCCCAATTCTTGCCCGTTTTCTTGTGCTTTCTCACTTTTAAGTTCTTTTAATGTAATGGTTGATAAATTATACTTTACAACAAATGAATTCCATACAAATGACTTCATTTACACTGGAAACCACTTAACCAGGGATGGATGACCATGTTTGCGTGGGAGAGACTTGGAATAACAAGGTGAAGTTTAAGGGCAAGATGCCCCTTGTCTCTCCTTTTCTCCCTTTTACCCCAGTCAGAGACTTGCCAAAGAGAATGTTGGTTTTTCATTGACAAATGGCAAAGAATATTGCACTGGATGGAGTTAAATAGGCAAGGAAGACTCTATTTATAACTATTGCAATAGAGAGAAAGATGGACTTCAACCCCGAAGACAACAAGGACAGCTGGGAATTTATAGTGAATGGGTAATGTGAGGGAGTCACAGGATGGAAATTACTAAGAGGAATTTGGTTAGATATCAAAGATTGGAAGGATTTTCACCAAACTGGCTTAACAGGATTCTTGCTAAAACCAGGCTTAGTTGACCAAGGGCAAGTCTTAGTTGAGAAGAGGGCTCAGAGAGGCCTGACTAAAGTTAGTCAAAAAGGGAGTTCTCATCAATGAGTAGAGGTTTATGATGAGCATAGCTGAAAGGAGAGAAGAAAGATGGATGATATAATTTCCAATTTGTTTAGCCAAAAATGTTGGTGTTTGAAGCTCTCCTATTCCTTCTCTTCAATAGTAATAGTCGCGATAACTTATCACTTCTGTAGTCCAGGTATGCCACCAAGCACTTTCCATGTACTAGTGCCTTTTTATCCTCACTACAGCCCTGTGAGGTGAGTTTCACTGCTATGCTGTTGTCACATATGAGAAAACTGAAGCATGGTGAGGTGAAGTAAATGATCCAAGGTCACACGGCTGAGAGGTGGGATTCAAACACCAGAGGCCATGTTCTTTACTTCTAAGATGTACTGCCTTGTTGAGCAGGGTGTCCCCAATCAACCAGAGATCTTCTGCTCCTCAAGTCTCTCTTAGATTCCTTCTCTCCATTTTTATGAAGAAGATTCTCAGATTTCAGTATATCCTTCCACCTGTGTCTGGGTCTCAGTCTTCGTCTCTGCCATGTGATGACTGCTAAGGCTGCTGGGTAAACCCTCCACAGACACACAGACCAATTTGAAACTCTTTTTTTTTTTTTAAGGATTTACTTATTTATTTATTTGTTTATTTATTGGAGAGAGAAACAGACAGAGAGAGAGAGAGGGAGACCATAAGTGGCAGGAGGGGCAGAGGGAGAGGGAGAAGCAGACTCCCTGCTGAGCAGGGAGCCTAATGTAGGGGCTCAATCGCAGGACCCTGAGACCATGACCTGAGTCGAAGTCAGATGCTTTACTGACTGAGCCACCCACGTGCCCCTGAACTCTTTATATACTTGTAAATGCTATTCAGGTATCCCACAGGAAAGCATGAGATTCAGAAAGCATCTCCTTGAAGTGGGGAAGTGGGAAGGCACATGGTAATTGCATTCCTGGCTTTTGAGCAAATACCTATTAGTGTGTCAATGTATGTGTATACTCCATTGCATAAAAGGACAGGAAAAGAGGTCAACATTGAGGGAGATTAAAAATACAGAAGAACTAATAACTTAAAAAGAGAAAAAAGTTATTAAAATTTGGATGGTCATAGAAAGTAATCCCAAATTCCTTCACTTTGTCTGCTTCACTTTGTACATAAAGAATCATGATCTTCAAGGAGGAAGGACCCTGGAATCTGCTTTGTAAATAACTACATGGGGGATTCTCATGCTTTCACACTCACTCACTTCAGCAAATCATTGCCCTGGGAGATGTAAAATGTTTCCTTTTTTTTTTTTTTTAACTTTAATGATAACATACTTTAATTTGTCTCCGATTTAATAAAAGTGGCTTGAATTGATAAAGATAGATTGGATAAGTGAAGGAATAAAACATGTATACTCAGATTAAGCTTTGAGTCTCAGAGAAATAAGATTAAATTCCATTTATGTAATTTTTAAAGTGCTCCTCTCTCCTCTTCTTCCACTTTTCTTTCATTCCTGAAGAACAGCCAACAAATGGCTTCAGTTTGCCCACCTGAAAAGCTGAGTTACAATCTGGAGATTAACCGTTTTGCTGAAATTGCTATTTGCAGAAATATACAGCTCCTTAGCTGGGCACAAACGTTCTTGTCATGATGGAAGGCAGGTGTGACACAGCTGGAAGGCAAGGGTTGCCATGGTCACAGCAAAAGCCTTCAGATAGCTCAGATGCTTGAGAGTTGGCCTGCTTAGATTGGTGTAATGTCTGATCCATAGGCCTGATAGATAACATTCCCTAGGGAAGTTTGAGTGCTCACCACTGTGATATGCTTTCACTCCTTCATGGATTCAAGTTTGATTTGACAAAATAATCTTGGAACATTCGATTTTTACCCTTGTGTTTTCAATTCAAAGTGACTGACATAGGTTAAGAATACTTATGGTGCTTGGGGTTTTTGAATACATTTGTCACTCTCACTTGTTTCTTCAGAATGGATATTATGTAGCATTTGGAATTTGGTTCTGGAGTCAAGATTGCCAGGGTTTCACCATAGGCTATAGTATTTTTCAGTGTGTCTGGTTCTGAGCAATTTTTTCACTTTTCTGTGCCTCATTTTCACTTCCACAAAGTGGAGGTTAATAGTAGTACCTCCTCATGGACGGTTTTCAGAAGGATTAAATGACATAAAGCAGATGGAGCATTTGAAACTGTGCTTGGCACGTACACAGTGAGTGCTCAGTAAATGTCAGTTAATACTTTCTAAAATGAGCAAAATTGAGCTATTCAGCTTCCAATGAAGGACTTCATTTTTCAAATGTTAAACATGTTTAATTATTAAGCTTTAGAGATTTTAAAATATATGGAACCCAGCTGAGAGTGTGTGCATATGTGTGTGCCTGTGGTGGGTGCCAGAAGAGGGTAAACAATGGAAATCCAGGCACTGATCATTTGCCTCCATGGTGTTAACAATGGGGAAGAAGTAAAGCCACAGGTAAGGAATACTAGGTTCCTTTACAAACTTGTTTTATCCTTTTTAAGTTCTAACTCAGTGTTATCCTTTATGTTCCACTGCAGGAAGGGCATGAAATAAGGATGATTTGGGGAAGGCACAGTTTTGGTATAAGGTTGTCCAATAAGAGTTTAGTTTCAGTGAGCTACTTTCTCATTAGAATGATGTGGAAGAAAGAATGTGGGTAGGGTGGGCACAATATGGTTTATTAAGAATCTCAGTTGTTGATTTATGATATGAGAGGAGACTAAGGGTCTCCTTTGAAATTTGTGGGACAACTTTGTGTTAAGAACAGGTGCACTTACTAACAATCTTTCTCTCTTTCTCAAAAGAGATTAGGTCTATAAAGCCAAGGACTTATTCTTTATCCTACAAATTGTGTTTCAGCTAAACAGGAGTGACCAGAACACAGTCATCAGTAGACTTAAAAGTAATCCACTAAATCAATCAGGACCGAGCATGGGTGGGGGAGTAGAAATTGTTATATACAGGGTTATTTTTCTGCCAGATTAGAAAGTATTATTCTTGTTAGACAGTGTTCTTTTCTTGTCAAATAATCTGCCTGCTTCTCGGTGAGCCATCTCGCCTGTCTCTTCCTCACATTAGGATAATGTTGGAAGAGTAGAGCAGTATTGATCCATGTCAGATTTTTATACATCACTATTACTATGTGCCTTTTGACTTTATCCAAGCACAACCTTACACCTTGTCTATAAGACACAGATATATTATATCCAAAATTTTTTCATAAATTTATATAAAGTAATCTAAAATATCTGGATATTTTAAAACTTGATTTTCAATGGCTATTATACATTTCTTCATATCTGTGTAGCTGCACCCCAGCAGATTCTAAGCCAAATGTGGGTGATGATCTGGTGAGGCTAAAGAAATGACCTAGAGACAGTGAGTAAGACATAGATCTTTTGGGGGAACCTACATACAGGGAATCCGGGAATGGCAGACCAGACAAAGCATCTGCTGCTGGGATCTGCATGTAGCTAGGTTCTGTAGTGTAGCAGCTTACCCTAGCAACTATCTATAGCCCTTCCCCTCCTTGCATGGCTAGCATTCCAGGAGATCAAGGCCTGCCATCCAGATGCTCTTGGTTACAAAGGAGAGGCTCTGGGTCGGCCACCCCCAGAGACCTTGACCTTGAACACTCAACAATACATTCTTCTATACATTTTGCTTGATGGGAATATAGAGGGAGGACGGGGTCACCACATTCTCATGACAATGATTAACGGAGGCATTTAGGGTGTGTTTGTACAAACCAAACTTCCATGTACCATACAATATCCTGAAAGCCATCATGCCAAAATATCAATGAAGATGAAAATATCAGTGATAAAAAAGACTGTGGGATTCTTACACTTAGCTCTGTATTCTTTTCTTTATTGAAATTCCAACCAAGCCTCGAATAGTATTTTATTCCTCTTACCTGTTTCATTGTTCATTGTCCTTGAATTAATTTTTGCTTTTCTAATTCCAAGCAGACAGAACCTGTTCATCTTAAAATTTGGGCTTACACTCCTTTTGGCTATTATAAGATGTAGTTGTAGGGCACCTGGCGCAGACAGTTAAGTGTTCAACTCCTGGTTTTGGGTCAGGTCATGATCTCAGCGTCATGAGATTGAGCCCTGAGGGGGGCTCTGCACTCAGCACAGTCTGCTTAAATCTCTCTCTCCCTCTCCCTCTCCCTTTCCCCACCCCCTGCATGTGCTCTCTCTCTTTCTCTCTCTAAAATAAATAAATAAATCTTAAAAAAAAGATGCAGTTGTGTGTGTGTGTATGTGTGTGTGTGTGTGTGTGTGTATCTCCCAACTATATATTGAATAAAAATGGTCATGTCTGAGGGTTAACTTCAAATATTTAGCTTCAAGTTTAGCTTCAAATATTTAGCTACTTCTTGAATAAATAGATAACAAAAGTGGTTCCCAAAAATGTATTATTTGCTCCAAATGTTCAGAGATCAATGGGAATATGCAAATGTTAGATAAAATCCAGAATTGTTAAGTCATTTTAGCTCTAAATGTGATCATTTATCATTATGGTCTGAAGTCTTCACCTGGTGTAAAAGGTACCCTGCAGATTGAAATGTTTAGGGAGAACTGTTTTTGTTACTAAGATTTTGCTATCTACTACTTGTACTAGTTCATGGCAAAATTTTTTTAATATATTGTTATAGACATAACATTTCAGTCCCAGCTGCGAATAAAAAAGAGCATTTTCATGGATTTATTGGGGGATAATTGACATTCAATAAACTTTTCATATTAAAAAGTATAAAATTTGATGAATTTTGATACCTAAAAAACTACAACAAAAATCACCACAACCAAGATAATGAATATATCTGACATCCTCTGAAAGTTTCCTTGTACCCTTTGTGATTCCTCTCTGCATCCCAACACTCCACTATCCCTAAGGCAACCAACCACTACTCTGTTTTCTGTCAATACAGATTAGCTTGCACTTTTTTTGAGTTTTATATAAATGGAGTCATAAGGTATGCACTCTACTTTGGATTCTTTCCTCAGCATAATTATTTTGAAATTCATAGATGTTGCATATATTAAGTTTATTTCTTTTTATTGCTGAACAGTGTTGTATGGGCATATACATCTATCTGTTCATTTACCTTTTGATGAATTTTCAGATTGCTTCTGGTTTTAGACTAATATAAATAAAAATTCTACAATCTTTTATGGTTTATGTACAAGTTTTTGTATGGACATATGCTTTCGCTTACTTGTGTAAAAATAGGAGCAGAATGGTTGGGTTAAATATTATGGTCATATATAACTTTAAAGGAACTGTCCATAGTTTTACAAAGTGGCTAAATCATTTTACATTCTCAAAATAGGCAGGAGAGTTCAAGTTTCTCCACATACTTATCGACACTTTCTATGCTTAGTCTTAAATTTTAGCCCTTCCAGTAGATGTGTAGTGGTATATCATTGTGATTTTCATTTTTTTTCTCTAAAGAATAAAAATGTTTAACATTTTTTCATATGTAAATAAATATCCATATATCTTCTCTGGTCAAGTGTCTGTTCAAATCTTTTGCCTATTTTTTAAAATGATTATTTGTCTTATTGTTGTAAGAATTTGTATATTCTACATACAAGTCCTTTATTGGATACATGTTTTGAAAATATTGTCTCCAAGTCTGTGGGCTTATCCCTTTATTTTTTTTTTAACAGTTTTGTATGAAAAATCAAGGTGTAAAAGTTTAATTAAGTCTAATTTATTGATATTTCCTGTAGTATCTTTTTGTATACTATTCCAAGCATCATTGTCAAACCCAAGGTTACTAAGATCTTTCTCCTATGCTTTCTTCTAAAAATTTAATAGTTTAGCTCCTATATTTCCGTCTATGATTAGTTTTTAAAAACGTGGTGTCAAAGAATGATTGAAGCTTTTTGTTTTTAAAATAAGGTCATCCAATTGCTCTGGCCCAATTTGTTGAAGGGATTATGATTTCTCCTTTTGAATTGCCTTGGAACCTCTGTTAAAATCAATTGACCATATGTGTGTATCTATTTCTCACTCTCGACTAAGTTTCATTGGGTTACATGTCTATCTTTATGCCAATATCACACTTTCTCGATTAATGCAGTTTTGTTATATATCTTGAAATCCAATGGTGTAAGTCCTCTAACTTGGTTCTTCTTTTTTAAAAAAAATAATCATTTTGGCCTTTTTAGGTCTTATGTGTTTACGTATAAATATTAGATTCAGGTGGTCAGTGTCTTAAAAACTTGCTGGAATTTTGTTTGCAACTGCATTGAATTTACATATGTCAATTTAGGAAGAATGAAATCTTACTAATTGACATGAACCCTGAAGATGTATGCCTCTTCTTTTTATGTCTTTAAATTTTCTCTCATCAATATTTTATAGTTTTCAGTGTACAGGTTTTACACATATTTTATCAAATTTATCCCTAAATATTTCAAAAATTTCCATGCTGTTATAAATGTTATAGTTTAAAGTTTTAAATTTCTGATTGCTTATTACTAGTTTGTAGAACTATAATTGATTTTTGTATACTGATTTTGTATATCTTGATAAACACTGTTATTAGTTCTAGATTTTTTTGCAGATTCCTTAAGATTTTCTACATAGATCATCATGTCATCTGTGAATAAAGATAATTTTCTTTTTTCCCAGTCTGTGTGTTTTCAGTTTCCTTCTTCAATGCACTGGCTAGGACAGCCAGTACAATGTTGAATGAAATTGTCAAAGTGATTTAGTGAATTTTATGTTGTCTGGTTCTGGAATTTTTGTATTCTTTTACATATTTTTTGAAGTTTATTCTATGATTTATCTAAGTTCCATGAAAATAGCAGGGTAGCCTTTAGCCTGGAGCTAATTTGGCTCCACTGTTGAGATAATCTCCTTCTAAGTACATAACCCATTGCCTCATGCATTAAGACATTTCTAGTCTAGCTGTTGGGAGGATTACTTATTCCCAGCCTCCTATGATCTCTGGAATTGTTTACCAGCCTCAGATAGTTACCTCACATGCATGTGCTAAAAACTACTCAGCTGAAGACTCAAGAGAAATTCCTTGCATATTTTCAGACCTCTCTCTGTAGCACCCTCTTGTCTGTTATTCTGTCCTATGCAGTCTAGCTGCTTTAGACTCCCCATTATCAACTGTCTTCTCAATTCAGGATGACTTCTAGCATTGTTTGGCTTTCACCATTCTGTGTTGACATCTAGAAACTCTGCAGACAATAGTCTGGGGAAATTTTAGGCCTCACTTCATTAGTTTCCTTTCTTCAGGGATTACTGTGCTGAGATGACTTTTGTCTAATGTCTGAAAATTTTTTCTTTTTAAAAGATTTTATTTATTTATTTGACAGAGAGAGAGAGAGAGAGAGCACAAGCAGGCAGAAAAGCAGGTAGAGGAGAGGGAGAAGCAGGCTTCCCACTGAGCAGAGAACCCAACGTGGGGCTCGATACCAGGACCCTGGGATCATGACCTGAACTACCCATGCACCCCTGAAAATTGTTTCACATAGTTTGTTCATTTTAAGTTTTTGTGTTGACAGGGAAAAACTGGTTACTGTTACTCCATCATAGCCAGAAGCAAAAGTCTTAGGTGTATTTTGAGTTCATAGAATTTGTCATATTTATGAGAACTCATTCAGTTGACTAATTCAGGTTCATTCAAAAACTGAAACCCAGCTCAACTTCCTAAAATAGCTGAAAAATGAACGATCTCACTAAGTGGGAAGTAAAAGGTAGATAATAGGATACAGAGGTTTAAAGGGCGCGATAAAAATCACACACTTTTTCTTACTTGTTTTTGTGTATCTACATGGCTTTATTTTCAGAAAATGTCTTCCCAAAGAATGAAAAGATGACCTAGCAGCTTTAATCTTATGTGAAACTTAGAATGTTGATCTCAGAGAAAGGGTGATTATCTTTACTAATTACTCTGGTAACATTATTTGAGGGGATTCTGATTGGCCCAGTTTAGCTTCCATGTGTGACGCTGAAGCAATCACTTATGTCAAGGTATGGTATACTCTGATTTGCTGAACTTCCTTGTCAAGGAGGGTGTAAAAATCAGCCATACCAGGAATGCCATGGATTGTGCAGGATTATTTAGAGTGGGGAAGGGTGGTTCTACAAAGTAATGGATGTTGGGGAACTACAAAACGTATGTTCACTATATTTAACTGATAATATGGTTTAGGGCATGCATTAGTCATCTGTATCTGCTTAACAAATTACTCAAACATTTAGCAGCTTAAAACAACAAATATTAATTCCCTCATAGTTTCTGTGAGTCAGGAATTTTAAAGCCAGAATGGATGACTTAGTTGGATGGTTCTAGCTTATGGTCTCTCTTGAAGTTACAGTCAACTGTTGACCAGGGCTGCTGACATCTGAAGACTTGACTGGAGATGAGTGTGAATGGGATCTACTTCTTTTTTTTTTTTTTATGTTCAGTTAGCCACTGTAGAGTACATAATTAGTTTTTGATGTAATGTTCAGTGATTCATTACGTATAACACCCAGTGCTCATCACAACACGTGCCCTTCTTAATACCCATCACCCTGTTTCCCCCTCCCCCCACCTCCCTCTCCTCTGAAACCCTCAGTTTGTTTCCCAGGGTCCATAGGTTCTCATGCTTCATCTCCCTCTCTGATTTCTCCCCCTTCAGATTTCCCTCCCTTCCCCTATGGTCCTTTGTGCTATTGCTTATGTTCCACATATGAGTGAAACCATATGATAATTGTCTTTCTCTGCTTGACTTACTTCACTTAGCATAATCCCTTCCAGTTCCATCTATATCGATGCAAATGGTGGGTATTAATCCTTTCTGATGGCTGAATAATATTCCATTGTATATATATGTACCACATCTAAGCTTCTGTACAGCAAAGGAAACAGTCAACAAAACTAAGAGGCAGCCCACCGAATGGGAGAAGATATTTGCAAATGACATTACAGATAAAGGGCTGATATCTAAGATCTATAAAGAGCTTCTCAAACTCAACACTCAAAAAACAAATAACCCAGTCAAAAAATGGGCAGAAGACATGAACAGACACTTCTCCAAAGAAGACATCCAAATGGCTAAAAGACACATATAAAAATGCTCAACATCACTAGCCATCAAGGAAATACAAGTCAAAACCACATTGAGATACCACCTTACACCAGTTAGAATGGCAAAAATTAACGAGACAAGAAACAACAAATGTTGGAGAGGATGTGGAGACAGGGGAACCCTATTACACTGTTGGTGGGAATGCAAGCTTGTACAGCCACTCTGGAAAACAGTATGCAATTTCCTCAAGATGTTAAAAATAGAGCTACCCTATGACCCAGCAATTGCCCTACTAGGTATTTACCCCAAAGGTATAGATGTAGTGAAAAGAAGGGGCACAGGCGCCCCAATGTTCATAGCAGCAATGTCCACAATAGCCAAACTGTGGAAGGAGCTGAGATGCCCTTCAACAGATGAATGGATAAAGAGTGGGATCTACTTCTAAGTTCACTCACTTGTTTGTTGATAGGCTTCAGGTCTTTGCTGGCTGTTGGCTGGAGATCTCAGTTCTTCACCAAATGGGGCTCCCCAAAATCTTCTTGAGTGTTCCTCACTCATGGAAGGTGAATTTTCCAAGAGTGAATGATCTAAGAGAGATTTTTTTTGTATGTAAGATGGAAACCTTTTTTATAACCTAACATTAGAAATGATATAATATCACTTCTGCCATGTTCCACCCAAGGAGAAAAGAGTTCAGCCCCGTCTCTGAAAGGGAGAAATACAATAAAAATTGTGGACATATTTCAGAAACCACCACCAGATTTTTATAAGTAAAACTTACAATTTACAATAATCACAAGGATTTATATATGTTTTTTCAGTTCTTCACATGAATTTACCTGATTTGTGTTTTGAAAAAATGAGTATTATTTACTCTCTCAAAAAGAAATTCATACTGAACGTTGGAAATACTATTAATTAATTAATTTTTTATAGTGGTGCTAGTAATTAGTTGATCATCTGCATTGTTTTAGAAATGGAGAGAAGTCTAAAAATAAGCTCATAGGCTATATTTCAAATATTTTGAAACATTTCATACAAATTCAGAAAATCTTATAGAATGAAAAAATAACTGCAACATTTTGCCTTCGGAGACTTAATATGAGCTCATGTCTGTATGCTTCAATTGAGGTTACTGCCAAGTTCACTACAATGTGAAGGAGATGAATTATGCATATGATATCTTGTGTTCCGTTTAAAGTTGTAGCCTGTAGATACCCACTCTGATATATTTTACAAATAATTTTCTGCTTTGTGTAGACATTTTGAAAAATGTCATGTGGAGATATCTTTAGAAAGGTAATAGCATGACAGTTAACTAAAATCACTATTTGTTACTTTAGTTGTTTCAAGTTCCTAACAATGAAATATGTACCTTGGCTGTAACCTGCTACCTTTCCTCTACCTTAATATGTTTACCGTAAGAAAGGGGAAGAAAATATTTCAAAATGCTTTCTTTTCCATTGTCTCAATTTTAATTTTCCTTCATTTCCAATGGAAATTTAATGGAAACAACAACAACAACAACCTACATGAACAATAGCTTTGAACATTTCTTTAGCTTTAAGCCTGACGGTTTCTTTGAAAATTTACGCTTGTCAAAGATGTTCATAGAAAACCAATTCTAAAAGTACACAAGCTTCTATCAAAAGTAAGCTTTTCCATCTGGGACCCCTAATGCCTCTGGTCTTTTGCCCAGAAAGAACAACTCTTACAGATTTCTATGTACTTGAAGAGGATAGTCTATGGTTCTACAGGTATGTGTGAGATCTGTGTGTGAGTGTGTGTGTGTGTGTGTGTGTATGTGCATTATTTCCCTTTTAATTATATCAGTGATTCACTAAATTTAGCATGCCTCACAATCACTTGGGGGGCTTGTTAAAACAGTTTGCTTTATGGCACCACCCCTCAGAGTTTCCAATTCGCTAGGTCAGGGCTGAGACTTGAAAATTTGCCTATCTAACAAGTTCCCAGGTGATGCTGATGATGCTGGTCTGCAGATCACACTTTTAGAATCACTGAATTATATAAATGGCAGTAACTTGCTTTTTTCCTTATCTACTAAGGAATTCTTCATGTCCAGTTTGTTTGAAACTGCATGACTCTCTTTTGGACACTTGAGTTCTATGGATATATGATAATGTGGTTAATGTCTCCCTATTGATGGATGCTTAGGTCGTTTCTAATGTTTGAAGCTTTAATGAGAGCAGGTAAATTGGTCAATATTCAATTTTCCAAAATGGACAATTTGCCTAATATACAGTTCACAAATCAATTCACGAGAAATGAATTAAAGGAAAGTTCAATTTGTAGTATATCTAACTTGATGAATTTACTAATTATATCCTTCAGGAATGTTTTGATAGCTTTAATAGAAATGGTTTAACAACTTCATAAGAATGTTCACTTTTGATTATTGGTGACATATACTTTTCTTAAAATTAACTAAAATAAGATTGATATGTTACTGATGGAATTGCTAGAGATTTATAAAACTGCTTACAGACCAGTGAAATAGCAATCAGTATATATTAAAAATCTCCCTTAGTTCGTGCTATTTTTATAACCCAAATTCTTTCATTTTGTGTATGGTCATATTTAAACTGCCAGTGGTTCTATTCATATGCCTTTGAATATAATCTTCTAGCTTTTAAACCTTTAACGTATTGATTATTCCTTTGCAAATTCCTCAAATGATACAGCAGCTTTAATTTTGTATGTCTAGCACTTAAAATTTCAAAGTGTAGATAATTCTATTTTTTTATTAATTTTGCAATTTAAGTTAAATTAAGATCATTAATATATTTTTTTGAGATTCCATTTATTTATTTGAGAGAGAGAGAGCACAAGTAGGGGGGAGGGGCAGAAGGAGAGAGAGAAGCAGGCTTGCACTGAGCAGGGAGCCCATTGCAGGGCTCGATCCCGGCACCCTGGGATCATGACCTGAGCCAAAGACAGATGCTTAACCGACTGAGCCACTCAGGTGCCTCAGAACATTAATTTAAATTACAAAACAACTGAAGGAAACAGAATGTTGAATATTGAAATTTTGTTTTCGAAAAACTAGCAATTGAGAGGCATTGACTTAACAGCAATTTGTAGAATGATTTTTTTTGAAAAGACAAAATCATTCAGAAAACCCAGAAAAAAAATGAAATTCTATAGAAGGAATTATGTGATTAGTGACTTAAATTTGATACATCTTAATCATAAGTTAAAAATTTCTGAGGCTTTTACTTCTGTCTAGGATATAAAAAGTTAGAAACAGTGCTCCCACCCTAAAAATAAAGTCAAATAAATGACAAAATCAGAATTTTTTTGAGCCCATCAGACAGCTGATGTCAAAGGGAATCCAACTGGCAATCTAAAGCCAGGCAGACTGCTCTGAGCAGTGACAAGATGGAAGCACTGGCTCATGTATGGTTGTGTGTGGGGGGAAGAGATGTTGGGTGCCATCCACACTATTACCATTAAGCTATACTTTTTAAGGAATTGCTAAAGGCCATGTGAGAGTATTGAAACCTGGGAGTCACAGACCCAAATGGATCCACTTGCAAGTTCTTCTTCAGAGACCTCTAATAGGTGCTCATGACAAAAATTAGGAGCAAGGGCTGAGTGTTGAGAGAGACTCTCTCAGAAGTACAGGCCTGAATGAGGGGAGGGACAGTGTCTATGTTAAAATCATGAAGCCCCTCCCAGAACTTTCTCACAAATGCTACACAAAATTTAAGATGATGGGGAAGGGAAAATAAATGCTGTCACCCCCAAAGAGCAGATGATGACCTGTTGCTGCTAAGGAAAGAGTAAAAGGGGGAAAACAACAACAACAACAAACCTCTACCACCAGGGGAAATACAGAAAAAATCCTGGTGCTAGGACTCTATACTATCAGTTATATTCCCTATGGGCAATGGGCAGGAAAGTGTCTTGCAAAAAAGACCTACCAAATATAAAAGGTAGGGTATGGCTGCAATGGGGAAGAAGAGCATGATCATTAAGAAAATCCCACTTCAGAGACCTAAGCACAGAGCTTGGCTAAGAATGAGGCTGTACCAAGACCATAGCCTCATCATGCCTCTGGGTAGTAAACACTGTCTAGTAAAAGACAGTGGGGTTGTTTAGGCCTCCAACTCTTTATTTTGGCTCAGGTCATGATCTCTGGATCCTGGGATTGAGTCAGGCATGGGACTCCCATGCTCAGTGTGGGGTCTACTTGTCCCTCTCCCTCTGCTCCTCCCCTTGCACTCTTTCTCACAAATAAATAAGCAAAATCTAAAAAAAAAGAGAGAGTGAAGAAAGAGCCCATGTGTAGTGCAAGTGCACAGGAAAGACTGAAAGTTGAGAAGATAGCATAAACAAACAAAACCCAGAGGAAATGCTGGTCTATCTCCACTCGCAAAGACATTACAGAGGAAGTTCAAGTAAGCAGTATAGTGGAAGTTACCATAGCAATAACAAACCTCAAACTTAGCTCAGCTCCTGACCATGTTGACTCACTCCTCTTTGTCTTTCCATATTAATAGCTAGCAGAAGAGGCATGCAAATTTCTGAGCATAATAACTGTTTACTTCAGTCTCTACTAATCTACACAAGATGTATGGAATTCAATGAAAAATTTTAAGATACAAAAAACCCCCAAGAAAAAACAATCTACTTCCAAGAGACAGAATAATCAATAGAACTAAACCCAGAGATGGCCCAGAAGTTGAAACTATCAAACAGGGACTCTGACATAACTATGATTAATACATTAAAATTTCTAGTGAAGTGAATAGTAGGATTCAACAGATGGAGAGTTTCAGTAGAGAGAGAGAAACTATAAGAAAGAAACAAATGCAAATGTTACCTCTGATAACAGAGATAAAGAATGGCTTCAATGAGCTTACCAATAGACTTCGTGTAGCCAAGGAAGAGATTAGTTAATTTAAACATAGGTGAATAAAAATACCAAACTGAAACACAAGAGAAAAATAAAAGTGAACAAAATGTACCAGGGTTTTCAAGAGCTATGAGACAATATCAAACAGTTTAGCATTATGTAATTAGAATCTCAAAAGCATAGATTTTTGATTTGAGACTTTCTTCTTACTAAATATTAAGCATTTAGTGCTACTATATCTTTCTCAAAAATGCTTTAGCTGCTCTCACAATTTTTCATATGCTGAATTTTCATTCACCAGTATACGTTTTTATTCCCCTTGCAACTTCTTCTTTAGCCCATAGATTATTTAGAAGTGTGTTATTTAGCTTTCAAGTGTTTGGAAATTGATTTCTGGTTTGACTCACTGTGGTCAGAAAATATACTGTGTATGTTTCTTTTTAATTGGCTGAGGATATTTTATGGCCCAAGATATGGTTTCCCTTGGTATACATTCCACAGACACTTGAAGAAGAAATTAGTATTTTGCTATTATTTACATAGGGTGTTGTATAAATGTCATTTAGATCCCGTTGATTGATGGTGTGATTATTTTATATTCTGGATGATTTTCTGTCTGCTGTTCTACCAATTGTTGACAGAGGAGTGTTAAGTCTCCAACTATAATTGTGGATTTGCCTATTCTCTTAGTTCTATAAATTTTTGCTTCACATGTTTTTCATCTCTGTCATTTGGTGTATTCACATTTAGGATTGCTATATCTTGGAGAATTGACCCTTTTATCGTTGTGTAATGTCACTATGTCCCTGGTACTTTTCTTTGGTTTGAAGTCAACTTTATCTGATAGTAATATGTTCATAATATAACCATGCTTTTATATTAAAATATTTGCATGGTGTATATTTTTTCATCCCTGTATTTTTAATCTACCCATATCATTATATTTGAAGTGAGTTCCTTATAGACAGTATATAGTTGGATCCTGTTTTTAAATCCACTTTGCCAATTTCTGGCTTTTAATTTGTTTACTTAGAGTATTTACATTTAATGAAATTATCGATGGATTAAGGCTGAAATCTGTCATTTTATTTTACATTTTTGTATTCTGTGTTTTTTCCCGTTTTTTTTTCCTGCTTTCCTGTGGGTTACTTAAACACTTTTAAGAATCCATTTTGATTTATCTATAGCATTTTTGAGGTATGTCCTTATATAGCTTTTTTTTAGTGATTGCTCTCCGTTTTACATATATATATGTATACACATATATATGTAATATATACATAATTTATCAGTCTACTGGTGTCAACATTTTACCAGTTAAAGTGAAATATAGAAATTTTGCCATCCTCTACATTCCTTTACCCTCCACTTAAAATAATGTAATTATTTAAAATATTTCTCTAAATACTTAGAACCACACCAGATAGTACTGTAATTTTTGCAACTGTCAAACATAATTTAGAATACCAAGAAGAGAAAAAAAAAGCCTATATGTTTACCCATATTTCTGCTTGATGTGTTCTTTATGATTTCTTTTATTATTATTTTTTTCTTTCTGCTAAGAGAATTTCCTTAAGCCATTCTTTTAGGATAGGTCAGCTGGAAATACATCATCTTAGTTTTCTTTCATTTGAAAATGTCTTGATTTCTACACTCAGGGAGGATATTTTTGCTGGGTATATGATTCTGGTCTGATAGTTCTTTTCTTTCAGCACTTGAAAAATACTGTGACACTTCTTTCAAGCCTCCATGGTTCTCATGACAATTCACTGTCATTAGAATTGTTTTTCCCATATAGTTGTCATTTCTCTTTCATTGCCTTCAAAAGTTTAATTAGGTCATTATGGCATCAATTTCTTCTTGCTTATCCTGTGTGAGGTTCATGCAGATTCTTGAATCTGTAGATTTAAGTTTTGTTTTGTTTGTGTGTTTGCCTAATTTAGAAAGTTTTTGGTCATTATTTGTTTGAGTATTTTTAGCTCTATCCTCTTCTTTCCTTCTCAGACTCTAGCAACATATATGTTAGATCTTTTATTTTTTTGATTTTAGTTTGTTTTATCTGTCTTGTTCAGATTGGGTAGTTTCTTTCATTTTCTTTCCTACCTCACTTATTCTTTCCTCTTTTTCTTATATTCTTCTGTTGATCTCATCTACTGAACTTTTTATTTAGGTTATTATTTTTTCAGTTTAAAAATTCCATTTGGTTCTTTCTTATATATTTTATTTCTTTGCTAAGATTTTATATTTCTTTGCTGAGTTTCTCTATTTTTAAAATGTGTTTCCATAATTGCTTCTTGAAGCATTCTTGTTATGACTGCTTTAAAGTCTTTGTCAGATAATTTAAAAACTCTGTCATTTTAGTGTTGGCATCTTTTGATTTTTTTTCATTCAGTTTGAGATCTTCCTGTTTCTTGGTGTAAGAAGTGACTTTTGATTTGTACTTGGACATTTTTGTATTACATTGTGAGATTCTACCTTATTTAAACCTTTTTTAGCTGGATAGTGACAGCTCTCTAGTAGGAGAAGGTCTACCCTGCTGTTTCTGGATGGAAGTAGAGGTACAAGTTTCTTAAAACAGTGTGCTCTGTTGAGACATGATGGACTAGTCCTCATTACTGCTTGGTGGAGTTGGGAATTTGGGAATTCCAATTCTCCATGTGGTTTCCACTGACACTGCAGGGGATAGGCTTGATACTGGCTAGCAGAGATGAAAAGCTTGGCTGCCTCCTTGGTTATCTCTGAAACCATTTTGGCAGGGAAGGGGCTGGGGTGCTCTATTATAGTCTTACAAGGATGGTGGTCTAGGCTTCTCACTTGGCCTTTACTGGCATGATTGGGGGTGGAGCCACATGCTTTCCCCCCTCTGGTGTTTGATTGAAGTGGAGAAGTTCTTTTCTAAAAGTATTCTGCCTTGCTAGGCTGCCTCTTCCTTTGTTCTTTTGTCTAGAAAACCTGTTGTTGTGGCTTCTTTTTACATGTGTCTGTTGGTATTTCCAGTTTTCCTCCAAGTCTGGGATATTTGAGGCAAGAAGATACCCCATAGAACTCACCATTGTGTCATTGCATGGGTCCTGTAGTGCCTAAGGCACTTTCTTCTTTGTACTCTTCAGACTCTTCTTATCTTTATTTTATATATAGTATCTTTGGTTTTTAGATGTACTTATTGGGGAGAATAAGGAGAAGTGTATCTAATCCATTTTCCTGGAAACAAATCTTATTTTTTTCTTTTTGTTTATTTTTTATTCATGAATGATTTGTTTTTTACTATTTTCTTACTTTCTAAATAGGTGTAATGTTTTCACTGATAGACTTTCAAGTATAAAATATATTCCATTATAACAAAATTATGTGAAAGAGATGAAACAGATATGAGTTCAAGGAGAGAAAGGACAGATGTTAAATTTATAAATGTTAAAGAAAAGCTTGATTATGCATTTAAAAATAAATAATGGTTAGTAAAAATTTACTATTATTCCTTAAATGCATTTAAAAAGAAGGATTTAATAGTTTTATTTAATAAACATATATTTATACTAAAATGGGAATTGTATCCTTTGGAACCACAAAAACTTTTGATTAATGATGGTAGCCAGGGGCGCTTGGGTAGGTCAGTCATTAAGTATCTGCCTTCTGTGCAGATCATAGTCCCAGGGTCCTGGGATCGAGCTCCACATCAGTCTCCCTCCTCAGTGGGAAGCCTGCTTCTCCCTCTCCAACTCCCCCTGCTTGTGTTCCTTCTCTCGCTGTGTCTCTCTCTGTCAAATAAATAAAATCTTAAAAAAAAAATGATGGTAGCCAATTTAAAGATGAGCAAGGGGGTACAGAATTTTCAAAAATATTAAGGGAATATGTCAGCAAATAAGGTTGAGTCCATTGCTCAGGGGCATGTGCTAAGTTTGAGATTGTTTTATTCTATGTATAAATATAAACATTCTATATATAAATATATAAATAGCCTTAGAGAATGTGAAATAAGTTTCCATAGTAGTTATGTCTGTTTACATTCCCATCAGCCACTGCTGTTATGCACTCAGAACAGTTCCCAGTGTCCTATGTCCTTGCTAGCATTGATATCAGATATTTAAAAAAAAATTATAGATTTTACTTATTCATTTGGGGGGGTGGACAGAGAGACAGAGAGACAGAGAGGATGAGCAGGGGGAGAGGTAGAAGGAGGGGGAGAGGGGAAGCAGACTCTCCACTGAGCAGGGAGCCCGACTTCGGCTCCATCCCAGGACCCTGAGATCATGATCTGAACAGAAGTCAGACACTTGACTGACTGAACCACCAGGTGCTCCTAGCATTGATATCAGATTTAAAAATTTTTGTTACTATGGTTAGAGTAAAATATTGTCTAATGGTTTTAATTTGTATTTCCCTGATTGTTGATGAAGTTGAATATTATTCAATTGTTGTTACCATATTTATTTTTCTTCATTTAAGTTGCTGACATTGCCAATACTTAAATTTTCTCCCAAATTTTCTATTGATTTAAGTGTAATTTTTATACTGACTTGGAGGAATTCTTTTTATCTTCACTGATCTTTTGTCAGTTATTATGGTACATTTAACTTCTCACAACTTGTGGGTTATATATTCATTCTTGTTATGGTGTTTTGATAAATATATTATTTCAACTTTAATGAAGCCTTATGGATCACTCTTTTCCTTTCAACCTTGCTTTTTTTTTTTTAAATCTTGCTTGAAAAATTCTTTCTTACCTCTAGGTCATAGAGATATTCTGCTTTTATTTTTTCTCCTGTAAGTTTTTTTGTAGCTTTGATATGGTGACATTTAAATCTCTAATTCACCTGGAATTGATTTTTGTGTAAGAGATGCTATAGGATTTCATTTTTTTCTATAAAATTGTTTGCATAGAATTTATTGAATAATTCTATTCTCACTCACATACTGTCGATTTTACTTTTATAACCACTTTAGTTTCCATGTATTCATGGTCCTGGCTCTGGGTGTAGTCCACTTGCTTTGATCTTCCCATCTCTACCTTAGATCTTCAGTGGCAAGAATCTGTCTTTTTTCTTTTCTTTCACCTTGGCCCAATTTTCACTCCATTGGTAACACTTCTTAATTTATTTTGAAGTTGGGTATCAAGGGTATTAGTATCAATGAAGATGGCACTTCCACTTTACTTTCTTGCTCTCCTAGCTTTTGGTTGACTTCAGAAAGATGTCACCTAAGAGTTTTCTACACACCCACTCTGAAATCTCAGCTTCATATTTGAAATCATAGAAATAATTTATATATCCAGTTTTATCTTTTTCAATGTCAAACTCTGGAGACAATTTATATGGGAAGAAAAATTTTGATATCACATATACCATAGGAAGTTTGTAACAGATCACATAAAGCAATCAAAAGTGTAAGATGAACTATTTTTTGCAGATTTCAATTGTATTATACAAACTGTTTTGTTAAAAAGAACAGTGGCATATTATATTTTTGAAAATCATGTTTTTGTCCTAATACATTTGTTGAGATATGCATTAGAGGGAAATCTAATGTAATTAGTTATCTCATTTTCCATTTTCGGCAGCATGAGATAAGCAGAAAGTATTTATTGTGTACCATATGTCTAGTACTAAGTATAAAGTAAGACAACAATTGACTTTTTAGCACCAAAAAGAGTTACTAACTGTGGATCACACCTACTGAGAGTCCCAAGAGAGCTACTAGAGATTACTTTTTAATTTTTTGAAATATTTAACTTGAAAATAGCCATATGTATGAATCAAACAGTGGATAACCCATAAATGTGCTGTTAACTTATGAATCTGTTTTCTCATTGCAAATTCCTTATTTAATATGCTACTCATTTTAAGGTGATATAATTTCAGGAAAGAGGGGAATTTGAGGCAAATTATGTCTCACTAGGGTTCTCTTATTCTTTTTGGTTTCTGTATAAAAAAATGCTCCTCACTGTCTTGGTCAACTATTTAGGATTGGCGAATGCTTCTGGAACAAAAGCATCCTGGAATGTAGGATTCTTTTCCCTAGAGTTCTGTAGTGCCTCGTATCTTGGCTCAGTTAGCCTTCTCTCTTTTTAGTTCTTTTATTGCTTTCCAAAAAATATATTTTGTCCAGCTTTTTATTTGTCTTTTGTCAGGGCTAGGGGGTTAATCTAAATTATCTTGGTTCCCAGTGCTGGATATGACAGTCCAGCTATATTTTATAAGCTTTAGATTTTTAATAACTGTCCTAATGACACTAATGTCTTAATGTCCTAATGTTACTAGGAGGCCAAGATTCCAACTGTGTTATAAAAAACTACATGGCACCGTTATCCTAAATTGCAATGGCTGAAAAGTACTCAGAAGTATTATTAAAGATACATTATGAAGAAGCCTTAGACTAAAAATCTGATTGCGATATTTATGAATAAAGTTTTATTTATTTTATGAATATCCTATTATTGGGTAATAGAAGTAATACTTTTTTTCTTATTTAACTACAATTAATACACTGTTACTTTTTTTTGTCCAAAAAGAGCTATTATTAAACCAATGGTGTTCATTGCTATTGATAATGTCTTAGAATAGAAGAAGTGTTGTATCTTAGATATCTGGCCTTTTCTGAATATTCAGTTGAAGCTTCTAGGCATGTTACTGATTATTGTCATCAGAGACCTATTATTTTCAGTGGTATAAGTGTAATGGGGCCTTAAAATTAAACTATTCCTAATACTGAAGTCTCCTGAGAAATTCTTTTCTTTTTCCTGAAAAATTCTTGAACTAATCTTTCCAGTCAGTAATAATTTCTCAATACATTTTTTGTTTTAAAACACTAAAAAATAAAAATCTCTAAAAATTATGAATAAGCTTGGCATAAGGGACAATATTTACTTTGGATTTAACAAATATTTATTGAGTAATTCTTATTAAAATGTTAGATATTGAGTTGACTGGGTGGCTCAGTTGGTTAAGCATCTGCCGTCGGCTCAGGTCATGATCTGGGGATCCTGGGCTTGAGCCCCATGTTGGGCTCCCTGCTCAGTGGACAGTCTGCTTCTTCCTCTCCCTCTGCCCCTATGCCCCCACCCCCGCTTGTGCTCTGTCTCAAATAAATAAATAAAATCTTTAAAAAAAGTTAGGTATTAAGAATTTGCAGTAAATAAAACAAATCTTGTGGCAGCTTTTTTTTTTTTTCTGCATGTGGCTTAGAGTCTGTTGTAATTTCAGAGACCCTAATAAACTCTATCAGTTTTTATCAAGCCCAATTGATTCAATAAAATTTTGGATTTCTCATAAAGCTATAATATGTTCCTCTTTGGACTTAAAATAAGAGCCTAATCTTTTTATGAGAATTAATTGGTTTCCCCACTGAAGAATGGGACAGCTTGACTTGGTTCAAACTTGTCTGTTTTAGGTTTTGAAACTCAAGATATTGTAGTAGCTATGTTCTTTGCTTCTGATTATCTTAGGTTAAAACTATTCTTACCTTTTTATGCAGCTACCAGGAAACAGGCACTTGTCAGTTCTTGTCTTGGGGAACTGGGGAGGATAGGAGGAAAAAGGCAGATATATTTAAAGAGATAGGATGAAATAGTGGAAAGAGCATGGACATGGAGTCGGAAAAATGTTGGAATACTTGTCCTGATACTTATTGAATAAACTTGAACAAATTATTTAATCTTTTGAGCCATGGTTTATTTGTCTATAAATTAATAATTTTAATATTACCTTAGTGGGTTTTAAGCGTACTAATATGATGTACATGAATATCCTGCACATAGTAGCTGTTATAAATGTAATAAGAGCTACTACCTCCTCTCTCCCCTTAAACCTTACAGTGGTGTCAAATCACAAGATTCAAACCAAACATGAAGAAGAGTTGCTTTTTCTTCTTCTCACCCTAAAACCTCTTCCCCAGGCTTTATGTTAAGGTAACCGATAAAAGATTTTGTTGTATTTTCTGCCAGGTAGGAACATTACAGTCATCTAATTGTAAATTAAATGATAAACCTGATTCACTCTGGGATATGAAACTTGTGGACAGGAGGTCAAATTTGTCTTGCTAAAAAAAGAATAATAATAGGGCACCTGGGTGGCTCAGTCGGTTAAGCGACTGCCTTCGGCTTGGGTCAGGATCCCGGAGTCCCGGGATCGAGTCCCGCATCGGGCTCCCTGCTCGGCGGGGAGTCTGCTTCTCCCTCTGACCCTCCCCCCTCTCACGTGCTTTCTCTCTCTCATTCTCTCTCTCTCTCAAATAAATAAATAAAATCTTTAAAAAAAAAAAAGAATAATAATAGCTCCTGGCTGTTTAAGCTGAAAGGATATGTTTCCCGTGACATTTGATCTGATCATAAAAGGCTGTGGGTAAATCTTATGGGAGTCAGGCAAATGATGTGGACTAGGGAAAGCTCTTTTTTGGTGGTAACAGTTCAAGGTTGAGCAAGCTTAGACATAGCAAGAGCTAATTGATCACAATTCAACTGAACAAATGGGTAGTCTGTGAACACAAGATGAATTTGATATAATTGGTGATTTTTCATTCAAATATATAATGCAGATGAGAAAGAGATTGACACTATATTGTATTTTGCTTTGGGAAAACTGAGTTTGAACAAGTTGGTCTTAATTTGAGTCCTGAATGTCATGCTGGTTTATCTAATTTCAAGAAAAATTACTGACCCAAAATCATTGGAGAAAATCATTTTCCACACCATGAAATCTTTTCAGACTATTGTTCAAGTGAACTCCAACATGGTAAATCTTTTTCAAAAGAACTGAACAGAGTGCTGAAGAGCAAATTACTATGTTTATAGCCTCTAGAAGTTGAAAGTATATTTATTTAATTATGGGTTTAACTTTAAAAATAATTTGATCACACTTATAAATTATAATCCAATTAAAGAGTTCAACTTAGTTCTTATGAGAGTTGAATGACAAAGGTTAAAAACCATGAGATATTTTTGACAAGTGTTTGGAATGAACATTGGCATGAAATTCATTTTTTTAAGATTAATTTATTTATTTGAAAGAGAGAGGGAGGGGGAGAGGGAGAAAGTGCAAGCAGGGGGAGGGACAGAAGGAGAGGGAGAAACAGAGAATCTCAAGCAGACTTCATGCTGAGCACGGAGCCTGACGTGGGGATCTATCTCATGACTCTGAGATCATGATCTGAGCCAAAATCTAGTCAGATGCCAAACCGACTGAGCCACCTGGCCACCCCTGGGCATGAAATTCTTATTGTCCTTTTCTGTCTTTGGTCTGATTCTACTGATAACCTTTTCCATGACTTTAAACATGCCATTCACATAGAATCTTAGTATCATATATTTTCATATTCAAAATCACTGTGGTTTCAAAATCTGAGAGGTATGAGTTTGAATTTAGGGTCCATTATTTACTATTTGTGTTATCTTAAGTTTATCTTTCAGGGTCAACCATTGTTATTTCATGTGTTTTTATGGGGCAGAGTAATATGTTTAAATATTTTACATACATATATATAAACATAAACATTGACATGAAAATGAGGTAATTCCATTCATGTAGTTTTTGTATTTTGCTTTTTTGCATAACAATACTTATAAACATGTATTGCATAACAATACATATAAACATCTATACTATCATTTTTAGTGACTGAATAATGTTTTACCACTGTATGGATGTATACCAGAATTTACTTGGCTGCTTCTTCATGTTTTGGACATCTAGGTAATTTTTTCCTTTCCTTTTCCCGCCTTGGCTTTATTGTGATATAATTGACATAGAAAATTGTATAGGCATACATTAGTTGATTTGACATATGTGTATATTTGAAGTGAGTACCACAATAAGGTTAGTCAATTTCACCTTACATAGATATAGTATTTTATTTTTTGGTTATGAGAACTTTTAAAATTTATTCTCTCAATAATTTTCAAATATAGAAAACAGTATTTTTTTTTGTTAGTTCATGTCTTTTATTATTAACCCATATACAATTACTTGTCTTCTGGTTTGTTGAAGCAATACGTCAGACAACATTTGCCACAATAATGTCTGTCGAAGTGGCTAGCCATGAAAACTCCAGCACCACACTCATCTGAAGGGCACTCGCAGCAAAGGCGATTGATTTTGCCATTCTCATCCACCTTATAGTATTTCAGGACAGCCAGTTTAACCTTCTTTCTCTTAAACGCTTATTCTTCTTGGGAGTGGTATAAGACTTCTTCTTCCTTTTCTTAGCACTACCACAAAGTCTCAACACAAGATGAAGAGTGGATTCCTTTTGAATGTTGTAGTCAGACAAAGTGCGTCCATCTTCCAATTGCTTGCCAGCAAAGATCAGTCTCTGCTGATCAGGAGGAATTCCTTCCTTATCCTGAATCTTGATCTTTACATTTTGTATTGTATTCGAGGGTTCAAACTTGAGAGTGATGGTCTTCCCCGTAAGGGTTTTCACGAAAATCTGCATCTTGGCAGCAGTTACACCACAGATGGTGGATCAGAAAAATTATTATTTTTTAGAGATTTTATTTATTGGGGAGAGAGAGAGAGCGAGAGAGAGCGAGAGAGCATGAGCAGAGGGGATGGGCAAAGAGAGAGGGAGAAGCAGGCTCCCCATTGAGCAGGGAGCCTGATATGGGACTTGATCCCAGGACTCTGGGATCATGACCTGAGCTGAAGGCAGATGCTTAACTGACTGAGGCACCCAGGCACCCCAAAAGAGTATTGTTAATCATAGTTACCATGCTGTGTATTACATCCCGGGAACTTGTTCATCTTATAATTGGAAGTTTGTAGTCTTTGACCACTTTCACCCATTTCACACACCCTTCTCCCTGCCCCTCAACCAACCACCTGTTTGTATGAGTTCAGTTTTTTTGATTCTACATATAAGTGAGATCATACAGTATTTCTTTTTTCTGTCTGACTTACTTCATTTAGCATAACGCCTTCAAGTTTATCCATGTTGTCGCAAATGGCATGAATTTCTTTTTTTTTTTAATGGGTGAATGGTATTCCATTCTATATATGTACCATGACTTCTTTTTTCATTCATCCATCAATGGGCAATTAGGTTGATTCCTGTCTTGGCTACTATAAATAATGCTGCAATGAAAATGGGGGTATAGATGTCTTTTTGAGATAGTGATTTTGTTTCCTTTGGACATACAGCCTGAAGTAGAATTCCTGGATCATATGGTAGTTCTATTTTTAAATTTTTGAGGAAGCTCCACACTGTTTTCCATAGAGGTTATATCAAATTACATTCCCACTAACAGTGTACAAGAGTTCTCTTTTCTGTACATCCTCACCACACTTGTTATCTCTTTTTTGATAAAAGCCATTCTAACAGGTATGAGATGACATCTCATTGTGGTTTTAATTGGCATTTCCCTAATTATTAATGATGTTGAGCACCTTTTCATGTATGTCTTCTTTGGAAAAATGTCTATTCAGGTTCTTTGCCCACTTTTTAATTGGATTATTATTATTATTATTATTTGCTAACTGGGTTGTATGAGTTCCTTTTATATTTTAGATATTAACCCTTTATCAGATATGTGGTTTGCAAATATTCTCTCCCATTCTGTATGTTGCCTTTTAGTTTTATTGTTTTCTTTTGCAGTGTAGAAAACTTTTAGGTTTTTTTATTTTTTAATTTTTTAAAGAGATTTTATTTATTTATTTGACAGAGAAGAGAGAAAGAGAGAGAGAGAGAACAGCAGGGGGAGTAACAGAAGGAGAGGGAGAAGCAGGCTCTCTGCTGAGCAGGGAACCCGATGCAGGGCTCTATCCCAGGACCCTGGGATCATGACCTCAGCTGAAGGCAGACCCTTAATCGACTGAGCCACCCAGGTGCCCCAGAAACCTTTTAGTTTTGATTACTACAGTTTTGTGATACAGTTTGAAATCTCCAGCTTTGCTTTTTTTTTTTGTATCAGGATATGTGTTGAAAACACCTCTGGCAGGGTAGCTATAATAGGAATTACCACTTAGTTAAGATTATGATAATCTGTTGTCATTCTCCAAGATCCTAAGCATTCCTGAGAAATGGCCCCATGTGTGATTATATGTTGATTCGTGGCCAATGGTTTGTTTGGATGGTCAGAGATTTGGAAGGAACATGATTAGATAATTGGCAACAAGGTAATTTGGGGAAGAGGTATGTGGATAGGTCTCTCTGAATGGGCAAAAGATATGAAGATATTTGTTTTCCATGTGAGTGCTTACCAAAGTATGACCTTAGTAGAGGAAAAGTTTAATAATCAAGTGGGTAGTGACCTATTCTGTTGATACAGGTGAACTTCTTTTCTCATTCACCCCTATTATCACCCAATAGGCTCATGAACAAAGTGACCATGATGTCAGACATGACAGTTATGCATGGACCCAGAACTGTGGACGTCTACTCACCAAGGCTTATGTGGCTATGGCCACTGCTGAATGTCCAATCTATCAGCAGCAGAGACCAACACTGAGTCCCTGATATGGCACCATTCCCCAGGGTGATCAGCCAGCTATTTGGTGGCATATTGAATATATCAGACCCCTTCCACGATGGAAAGGGCAGTGTTTCATTCTTACTGGAATAGACACTTACTCTAGATGTGGATTTGCTTTCCCTGAGTGCAATGCTTCTGTCAAATCTACCATCTTTGTGGTCTTACAAAATGCCTTCTCCATCATCATGGTATTTCATACAACATTGCTTCTGATCTTAGAACTTCCTTCATGGCAAATGAAGTGTGGCAATGGGCCCATTTTCATGGAATTCCTTTTGTCTTGCCATGTTTTCTATCATCCTGAAACAGCTGGCTTGATAGCACTATGGAATGGCCTTTTGAAGACTCAGTTACAGTGCCCTCTAAGTGGGAATAGCTTGCAGGGTTGTGCAAAGTTGTCCAGAAGGCTGTGTATGTTATGAGTCAGGATGCAAATACATGGTGCCCTATCTCTTGTAATCAGGATTCATGGGGTCCAGGAATCAAGGAGTGGAAATGGGAGTGGCACCATTCATTATTACCCCTAGTGAACCGTTAACAAAATTTTTGCTTTCTGTTCCCTTGAACTTATGCTCCACTGTCCTGAAGGTTTTAGTTCTAGAGGGAGAAATACTTTCACAAGAGACACCATAATGAGTCTATGGAATGGGAAATTAAGAGGAAATACAGAATAGGTAGTGGAAGAAGGCAGTTTAACTACATATATTAAGTATTTCATACTTGTATTAGTTCTGTTTCTCTGTAGAGCCCTGACTAATGCAGTATGTTTTTTTGGATGTCTTAGATTATTTATAAACTCTTTTATGGCAAAGCCTACATCATATAACTCTTTTTATCTCTAGCTTTTAGCTCAGTTCCTTACAATAAATATGGGCTGAGAGAATTTGTTGATACTGACTCTATGTCAGATTTTTAAAATTATTAAATGGAGGACATCCTGGAATTTAACTTTATACTATCTCTGTGTATTTGTTGAATATGTAGTGTCAATAAACTTTGAAAGCTTCCTTAAGCACATTAGAAGTAAATATTTACATTCTAGACAACCGATTTGCTGGTGAGACATCATATCTATTCAATAAAGCCAGGAATTTCATTAGGCAATTTTCTATTAGTTTAGTTCTAGTCACATTATTACTTGAAAGTGACAGAGCAGACATTTCATTAGAAACAGTCTGCCAATATTAAATATGTTACTAATTTGGAATGCCTTCTCTAAGGCCATGTTAATGAGTTTTGTTGAAAAATCGAAATGCATATGATGCTCATAAAACTGCTGCTATAGGATATTTAACTTCTTTTTATCCATTTGGAGGTCATTGCCATGCTTTAGGCATTTTACAGGTTGAATTCCTTGTTTTGAAAATTAAAAAATTGAGGTGCATTGACATTCATAGCTATAATGAATGAAATGAGGCAAATGAATTGTGACTTGTCTTATTGCACTGAAATATTGCACTGAAGTGAAATCTCACTTACAATGCTGCTTTTCCTCCTCTTGGTTTCTCAGAAAATGAAAAAAAAAAGAAAGAAAAAGATAAAGAAAGAAAGAAAGAAAGAAAGAAAAAGAAAGAAAGAAAAAGAAAGAAAGAAAGAAAGAAAGAAAAAGAAAGAAAGAAAGAAAGAAAGAAAGAAAGAAAGAAAGAAAGAAAGAAAGAAAGAAAGAAAGAAAGAAAGAAAGAAAGAAAGAAAGAAAGAAAGAAAGAAAGAAAGAAAGAAAGAAAGAAAAGGAACGGAAAACAGAATAGGGTGGTTAGGGAAAAAAGGTGGTAAAAAAGAAGCCAGAAGCACCTGGGAAGGCACTTGGGTGTTCCATGATGATATTTTCTGCCCCCGCCCAGCTGGCAGGGGGGCGGGGATCCTCTGGTCTTTGCAGCAGAGCTGGCAGTGGCAGATGCCTCTTTTTGCAGAGGCCATCTGCAGTAAGAAATTTTGAGATGATTTCCCAGTTACAGTGTGGCCAACAGAGAGTTCATAACAAAAGGGTAGTTCTGCCATGCATGGTTTGGAACATGACAATGGCAATTGTTCTTATGATGATTATAAACTATTTTGGCTGGATCTGAATGGTTCAGCCAACTGGGGAAGGATTTTCAGACTTGGACTCTGTCCGCTGTCCTGCTGTGTGGAAAAGCAGTTCACTTTCTTGTTCTCTTTCTGTTCTGTCCTGGCAGCCTCTAAAATTGAAATTATTAAGCCTCACAGTTTAGTTAACGCTTCCACTTGAGCTTGGGGAAGAAACCAGGAAGCAGGAAACTGACTTCCTAAAGCAGATTTGAAGAGGTGGGGGGAGCACACTTAACAGATGGCAGTTTGACTTGTGGAAAAGTCAATTGCTTCCTTTCATTTCTAGCAGCTACTGAGAAAAGCTGGATGAACAGTTCACAGAACAGCCTGAATAAAATGCAACTGTGTATAGAAAGAGGGAACAAGGACCTTCTGAGCCAACTCAGATCAAAGGATGTTTGAGGATGGTTCAGCATTGGAACTCTTCAGACGTGTGACGTGAGTTATTCTGTCCACCTCCAGCCTCACATGCTTATCCAACATTCTTGGAGCTTTCATATGCAAAGCAAAAATGAGAACTGGCTTTCCTATGACATGCCCTGCTATTTCTTATTTTTCATTAAGCTGGGACCCGAGAACACAGAGAGAGGAAAAAAGTAATGATGAAGTTAAGCTGATCTTTTGTGGAGCAGAAGCTCTTGTTAAAACTCTGACACTTAAGCATGGGTAGTGACTGTTTAAAACAATTATTTCAGACAGTTGCCTTGCTTCTTCCTGCTGAGCTCACTTGCTGATGATCTCACTCTGGGTTAGAATTTTCTGAATGAATGAATGATAAAGGCAGAACAAACGGAGGAGTACATGAATCGAATGCCCTTGCTCGAGCCTTAAGGTTGTGAGCTTGCAATGCCATATTAAACAGGCAAGGAGGAAGAAGAAAGCTTTTTACTTGATGACCTTTTGAAACTCACTGGTGTGCAGTATGTTTTCATCACATTGAAAGCATCTGACAATAGAAACGTGATATGCAGTTTCTTTCTTTCCTTCTTTCTCTCTTTTTATTTGAACAGCTGAAGTATATCATTCGGCCGTGTCCTGACCTTGAGTGGAATACACTTGGAGTACTTTAAAGCCAGAACAGATAGAAGGGCTTCAGCTAAACTGGGTAAAACTGAGGTTTTTTTGTCTCCTGATTAAACTTATTCACAGTAAGATAGGAAGAGACAACTATACAAATAGATAAAAAATGTATTTGTCCTACTAAAATACAGATGGCTGAACACAGCAGAAACTGTAATATTGTAGTCAAATTCCTTCTTAAAAATATTAACTGAGATTAGGACAAATACAGAATTAGTTGCATGAGGTTTAGAGATTGGTGTCTCAGTCTGAGCCATTGACAAACTCATTCATAATTCATTTTTACTGAACAGCAGGCCGATTCAAAGTTTCTAATGGGACTTAGCCCTAGTTTTGATGATAAAGGTGCATGGGTGAAACAAATTCTTAGACCTCATATATCTTGTTCTCTTTCAGGCACCAAAGGTCAAGTACATGGCCGAAGCAGCCTGCTGAGAGCTTCACTGTGATATTTAAGGTTAGAGAACTTAAGGATTTGTGTGTGTGTTTGTGTATGTGTGTAAGAAAACAAACATGCATATCTTGAGGTAAACTTGGTTTTTAGAATCTTAGATAACTTCCGATTAAATTTCACACCTGTAAGAAGCCAAGCACACAAAATTTTATTCAACCAAGAGCTTTTCCAGATCATAATAAGGACTCCTATGTCATAACTCGCTTGTTTTTAATATTTTATAAAAAAAATTATACAAACAGTTACTGAAGTACCATTTACATTTTAAAAGGCGCAGTTCCTTTTACACGGTTCCTCTTAACTGATAAAAACATTATGAATTCTGTAATGTAGCATATCCCTTTCTTGAGCCAATGTATTCTATCTTTCATGAAACACATAGCTGGAACTTGAACGCCAAAGATAAGAGAAGTGCTTATTGGTCTTCAGTACTGTCTAAAAGTTCTAGTACTGTCTAAAATTTGACTTTTGCTTACAAAGATTAATGCACCTGACCTATCCATATACCAACATCTTTGTCCTTTGTGTCAAATGGAATACTGTTTTACTGGGGAAATTGCCCCAGTATTGCATATATGGATTATCAGATTTACCTCTCTGAGTCTTCATTTTCTTATCTATAAAGTGAGGCTATTAATAGTAAAACCTGACGGAGTATTATGAGAATTAAATAATCCATGTCAAGCACTTAGCCCACTGCCTGAGAAGTAGTACATGTTCATAGTAATGGTTGTTTTGCTGACATTGCTGTATTTTTTTTTTTTTTATTTTAGCTTTAACATTCTCATGAAAACAAATGTTAGTTTTGTGGTGCTATTTTATTTTCATAGAAGAAAGCTATGTGTGCAGTGTTTTGCTCTTCAGAGCACTCATTCACTCAAAGATATTGTTTTGTGTGACCACTGTTCTAGAAAATGCTATGGGAAGCATGAAGGAGAGTATATACATAAAAATGCAAAATGGGGCATCTGGATGGCTCAGTTGGTTAAGCATCTGACTTTTGATTTTGGCTCAGGTCATGATCTCTGGGTCGTGGGATCGAGCCCTACCTCAGATTCCATGCTCAGTGCAGAGTCTACTTGGGTTTCTCTCTCTCCTTCTCCATTTACCCCTTCCCCTGCTTGTACTCTTTAAATAAATAAATAAAATCTTCAAAAAAAATGCATAAGGAAGTTTCCATGGAGGAAGTAATGTTTTAGCTAGTTCTGGTAGGCAGTAGAAGCCGGAAAAAATTGGATACAAAGGTAGGAAAGATAGTTTGAGGCAGATGGAACATGTGTACAGACCAGGACTTAAGGACTAGAATTGTGGAGTAGAGTTGGTAAATAATTTCCAAGGAGAGAGAGGAGGGGGAAATGAGTGATAGAAGATAATGTTATACATGTATTTATGGACTGTTCATGATTCTTATGATCATAAAGAATTTCAGTGCAAGGGCAAGTCATGGGGAGCTCCCAAGGACAAGCAAGCATGACCATGTTTGTGATTTGGAGTGGGTGCTAGATTGGGAGGGGTGACTGGAAATGTGGAAGCAGTTACTGCAGAGACTTACGTAAGAAATGATGAGACACTTACTTCACACCATAGAGGTGAGGATATATAGGAGAGGCATGAAGCAGAGAGAGCTCCCAGCAATTTGTGGTTTTCCAATGGTGTGATAGAGTGGAGAGATAGAGGCGTCTGTGTCTGGAAAGATGGTGATACATCTGAGTTGACAAAAAGAGATGTGAAGCCAGTTGTGGCAGAAAGTGGTTTGTTTGGGATATGCTGGATTTGAGAGGCCTGAAGGATATTCATACAAAGATTTCTATTAATCATTCTCAGGGACAACAGGATCTCTAAAGATGTACATACAAATAAGATTATCTGCTAGTGCACAGGTTTATATAAAAATGTACATACATACCTTAATCATCAAAAGTATTTAACTGAAATGGTTTCTAAACTCTGCCTCATAGATTTGTTGTGTGTGAAAAATTTTAAATCTATTAATGGTCTTGCTAAATCACTAAAATCTCTAGAAACTCAGTGACCCCAAAAGGAACGGTCTTTTGCTCAAACAACTAATTTGGACAGAATTGTGATCAAACCAAATAAAATAAAGAGATATTAAAATAAAGAGACAGGTTTGTTCTATATAACTTATTGGATATAATCTAATCATATTAGGTCAATTACTTTCTATCGAGAATGTATAGAATTCCAGTAAAATAATGCCTTTCTCTCCCTTAAGAATAATTCCTGGATTTGGGGCTCGTGGGTGGCTCAATCGGTTAAGCTTCTGCCTTTGGCTCAGGTCATGATCTCAGGGTCCTGGGATTAAGCCCAGTGTTGGGCTCCCTGCTCAGTGGGGAGTCTGCCCCTCCCTCTCCTCTGCATGCTGCTCATGCTTTCTCTCTCTCAAATAAATAAATAAAATCTTAAAAAAAGAGAATAATGCCTGTATTTAAATGGCAAGTATAAATACGTTTTAACATGGAAGCAAAATTTCTAGCTAAACTTCAGGCCAATTTCTGATTCTGGATTTGTTTAGCTAGGGACTAATCATTTCTTTCTTTTCTTTCTTTCTTTCTTTCTTTCTTTCTTTCTTTCTTTCTTTCTTTCTTTCTTTCTTTCTTTCTTTCTTTCTTTCTTTCTTTCTTTCTTTCTTTCTTCTTTCTTTCTTTCTTCTTTCTTTCTCTTTCTTTCTTTCTCTTTCCTCCCTCCCTCCTTCCTTCCTTCCTCCTTCCTTCCTTCTCTCCTTCCTTCTTTCCTTCTTCCCTCCCTCCTTCCTTCCTTCCTCCCACCTTCCTTCCTTCCTTCCTTCTCTCCTTCCTTCTTTCCTTTCTTTCTTGATTTTATTTTTTTAAGTAATCTCTACATGCAACGAGGGGTTAAACTTACAACCCCAAGATCAAGAGTTGCATGCTGTATGGACTGAGCCAGCCAGGTGCCCCTCATCTTATTTTTTTCTAAAAAATTTACAAAAGCCATCTTGCGGTTAAGATTGATTTATGCTGTATATTTTTGTAAAGTGTTTTTTGACTTCAAGTCAAATAAAGAGACACTAATATATTTTGTGACACATGATATTCCATTAATTTACACATTGTATTACCAGTTACAATGCCTTATTCCTTCAGTAGCCTTGGATCCTTAAGATCCTATACTTACCCAAAGGACCTGAAAATGTTTGACCCACAGAATTTTAGAGATTTTTATGGACCACAGGCTTCCTACCATACCATGGGAGATAGGCAGTGTCTCATCCCACACCTCTTTCAGAGAAGAAACTTGAGTTATTTTTATAAATTCAAATGTTTATAAATCTCCCCCCTTCCTCCTCCTGCCAACTCTTCGCTCTTTCTTCTATCACTGTAACAACCCTAGGAACAAAAGAACTAGAAGAGGATTTTGACATTTGTTTTATTCAGGAGCCTTGCTTTTTCTGCCTTTTTTTTTAAGATTTATTTATTTATTGAGAGAGAGAAGGAGAGCATGAGCAGGAAGAGGGTAAGAGGGAGAGGGAGGTAAGCTCAGCTCCCCACTCAGTGGTCTGACTTGGGGCTCGATCCCAGGACACTGAGATCATGACCTGCGTCGAAATTAAGAGTCCAACGCTTAACTGACTGAGCCACCCTGGTGCCCCACTTTTCCTGTTTAAGGCCCCTGGTTTATAACCTCAAAAATAGGTTATGACAAGGCTGCGTCGTATTCCTAGGCCATTCACTATAAACCCTGGAATTACAGAGATTTTTATAATCTAGTTATAGTAAAATATATTTTTCATGATCCCTCTACTTATTTATCATCTATCTATCATCTATCATCTATCATCTATTATCTATCTATCATCTATCTCTATCATCTATCTATTATCTATCTATCATCATCTCCCTCTCTCCCTCCCTCACAGGGGTCTATAATTTAACTAATGTAAAAAATAGTAAGATTTGGAGGTAGTAGTCTAACATGATAAGCTGGTAAGAAACAGAAAAGTAATTATTGAGATATTGGGTTATTTAAAGTATATTCCTTCTCTAGGAGATAATGCCAGATTCCTGCTTTGGACACAGAAAAAGTCAGCTTTTGTCCTCATTCATTATCTCTTGGAATATAAGGCTTCCTTAATGTTTAATATTAAGTCTGTGGAGCATCAGTTCTCTATTTTTCACCTGTTATGCTTAATGTTTAATATTAAGTCCATGGAGCATGAGTTGTCTGTAGTTTTCACCTGTTTTCTTTAGTAATTTTTGTGTTTTAGCGATTGCTCAGTAAATGGTTAGAGGTGTACAGCAAGAAGCATCTGCATCCGGTAAGGATAGGACATGTGGGATCTCTCTCATGTTCAGGAGTTGATCTACACTGGCTTTGGCAAGGACGACTGAGGCAACGGAGTTCTACATGTACCTGGCATCACCAGGCAGGCTGGACTGGGTATATTCTTTGGCAAAGGCAGAAGTACAAGACAAGGGACACACTATTCATCCAAGCACATTTCAAGTGTCATTTATACACAGCAAATAATTACCGACAGAGTGAAACACAACAAATAGACAGAGGCCTATGAAATTTTCTCAGAAGACAGATTGTTTTTGAGAAAAATTTGGGATCATTTGACTACATGATTCATTCTTTACATTTTATGATGAATAAATTACATTGGTTATTTCATGTACATGGAAATAATTGCCTTTAAAACATATGTATAGTTTAGTACATTTTACTACTGCCAATTTGTTAAATAATTTATTTATATAATTGGTTAACTTGGAAAATTAAAATCAGTAAAATTTTTATTCTAATTACTTATAGGAGTTTTGAACATTATCTATTAGCAGAAATTACATATATCTGTATGTACTAATAAAAATCATATTTTGTTAAGGTTATTAGAACTCATAGAAATAACACATTTGATATTGGCACTTGTTTAAATCAACTAACTAGACTAAATCTGGCCTTGGACTGTTATAACACTTTTCTGTCATAAAACTGCTTGCTCATTTCTTCTCCCAGAAATCAATAATTCTGAGTAATAATGTTTCTTCTAAGTCTTTTTCTTTTCTTTTTTTAATGTAAATAATAGGTAGACATTTTTCTTGGAATTACTTTAGATTTTGATTTCCTTAAAGACACTGCTACTTAAGCCTAATGCTTTCCTTGTCAAAGTGCAATCATCTGACAGCTCGACAGGGATATTATAATGATAAGTGACCACGCTGTGTGCAAACGGTTTTTAGTGCTTAAATGGGAAACAGGTGTTTGGATTATCTCCTGCTCAAAGTCTGATTCTGCTTCAGAGATAAGCACCAGCAGACCCACATGTCACCACTCCTCTAAGTGAAGCACTGTATGTGCTCAGTGTCTCTAGGACGATATCACTCTTTCTCTCATTTCCTATAATCACAATTCTGTCATAATAATGGATATTGAATATCATCAAAGATTCTGGCAGGAGACTGAGATAACCTTTCATTGAACATCTGGTACATGTAGATAGTGTTTGTTAATATAGATTTTATTAACACATCAAACATTAGCCAAGGTATTATTTATGCCAATATCAGAGACTAATATAAGACCTGTTTTACTAATATGGTTCATAGTATCTTTTGATTTAAATATAAATGGAATTTACATAAATTGGCTTTTTGCTTGTTAATCTAAATATAAGGATAATGTTTCCAGAGACTATGGGGATATTGCTAAACATATATTAAGCATTCTTTGGGGATCAGGATTACAAAATTACACTTAGGAATATGCTATTAAAGCAGAGAGGATAGATCTGAATGATAGAGGTTAAGTTTAAATTCAGATTTATTAGTGTATCTTTCTTTAGTTAAAATATGAAAATGAGAAGCAGTGTGAAGACTTTTTTTTTTTTTTCTGGTTGAGGGAAATCTAAGAGAAGTGGGGATTTTGTGTTCCTTAGACCCTGTCCTGTGAAATCCAACTAACCCAGTTTGAAGGCAGTTAAGGCAAATTTGCTGATTAGTGTAAGAGATTAGAAGTCAAAATTATTAATATGTTTTTACTGAGAGATACTCAATGGAAAACTTCTTGACAGTCCCCTGAGACTTAGGAGAATGATATGAAGGGAGAGATTAGAGCTGCTGGAACTTTTGTTCAAAGCAAGTTGGATTCTTCCACTTGACCCTGTTAAATTTTGAAGCATAGCACTGCCCGGTTAATTTGCCTTTTTTTTTTTTAAATATATAATCCACTTAGTTTTTATTTCCTAACCAATTAAAAATGTAATCATGACCTTTTCAGCTTTTTTTTGGAGCTACTTAAAATTTCTTAAATTTTTTAAATGAAGCTCATTACCCCCTTCCCATGAATTATCAAAGTGATAATCTTCAAGATATATTATCAGAAGGAAAAAGAAAAATAGTGTTAATCCATGACTATTTTTACCCCCAGAGATTATCAGTGGCTGTTAACAAGAAGGTATATTTTGTGCCTTTTTTTTTAAGCATAGTTGCAATTGTTCTGTAGCTAGATATTTTTATACTTTGTCCTTATAATATTGTTTCAAAAATAGTCTCATGGTATTTTCAACACACTAAACATTATATATCTACCTCTGTATCTATAGGTCTATGTTTATGTCTGTGTCTCTGTCCATATAATACTCTAAGTGTGGATGTGACTTTATACTGGGCTGCTCAAGTTTGCTTTAAAATGTTGAGATTTGGTCATTGTTTTATTTTCTTAAATAGCTTATTGGGTGCTCTTACTTTATGCAATTTTACGTTATTTAAAAAAATTGTTAAAGCCAGGGGTGCCTGGGTGCCTCAGTCGGTTAAATGTCTACCTTCAGCTCAGGGTCCTGGGATTGAGCCATGCATGGGACTCCCTGCTCAGCGAGGAGTCTGCTTCTCCCTCTCCCTCTGCCCTCCTCCCCCCACTCGTGCTCTCTCTCTCTCAAATAAATAAATAAAATCTTTAAAAAAAATGTTAAAGCCAAAATTTCAACTACTCATGCCTTCCATCCTGAGACCCCACTTCTGAAAGCTCTCATTTTAGCCAAGCATATACTATACACATGGCTTTGCTTTAAGTATAGTTATCACATATTACCTTCAAGATTCCCCTTTAAAATTTCTCTGTATATGTAATTAGACGTTTGGCTATGTCATACCAATATCTTTTTATTCTCTTTAAGAATAGTCAGCCTGTAGGGACGCCTGGGTGGCTCAGTCGGTTAGGCATCTGCCTTCGGCTCAGGTCATGATCCCAGGGTCCTGGGATCGAGTCCCACATCGGGCTCCCTGCTCAGCGGGCAGCCTGCTTCTCCTTCTCCCTCTGCCTGCAGCTCCCCTGCTTGTGCTTGCTCTCTCTTTCTGACAAATAAATAAAGTCTTAAAAAAAATTTTTTTAAAGAATAGTCAGCCTGTAGACTGTGCCATTGAGACAAATGATTGGTTATAATATATTTTCTTCTGTTGTTGAGGAAAGATTTGTAATTATGATTGGTCACTGAATAAAAGTTTGAGGGTCAAAATTGATCTGTATGAAATGCACAGGACTAGTTACTGACTAGCAAGCCAACAAACTGAAAGAGCTATCTATTGACTTTAAGCAAAAGAACTAGTCAGCCAGAAAAATTCTTTTCTTTCTTTAGTTAATGAAATGGTTCATATTGCAAAAAAGCCAGTAATTCCTATGAGGTGATATGCGACATGGTGAAATCTCAAGTTGTTTGTCTAAACACAGACCAGAGGCAAGGCCTTGCCTGCAGGTTTAACGTGATGATTGATGTGGTCCTGTAGGACAGCAGCAATAAAGCCTTTGCTCACAGTAGCCAGGGGGAACTGATCATTTCAGGTTCTGCAATATAATTTAAATTGGTGTACTCCACACTGGTAGTGTCACTACAGGAAGGCTACTTACAGACCCACTAGGGACCCTGGAAATTTTCTTCCAGTGACTAAGATCTCTCATCGGATATTTTACTGGAGGGGATTTTAAATAGGGAACACCTCAACAACAGGCTCAGCTAGTCCAATGTCTAGTGCAGAATCTAGAACATGTAGTAGGTCAAATAAGTACTTATTGAACTAACACTGGTCTATCAACAATTATTTCAGAATTTCAAAAAAAGATGGCTTTTAGAAAATGATTATTGTTAAAAATTTATGTCCCTTTCCACTTCATATGTATTATTAAAAAAATTTAAGAGAGAGAGGGGTGGATTACCATGCTAGTCTTTGTTCATGTCAGGGAGAAAGGTTTTAAGCATTTAAGCTCACGTAAGATAATTTGCTTCTACCTGTTTCCATTTTTTTGTGCAGTGAGATGGAGGTGGTACGCTGGGAGGTTTACATCTTCTTTTCTGCACTGCACAGATTACGCAGAGCTGTGCCATTCAGAGTATAGTGCACGGACTTATGCTGCTCCACAAACTGCTGGTTACCAGTCTGCAGGAAGGTGAGTGGAGATATTGAGAGTCAGTGAATAGAAACAGTTTATAGTATTTGACATTGCCAAAACACCCTAGCTTCCTAGCAGATTCATCTCCTTGAACATGATATAGACCAACAATATCAGTTCACCAATAGAAAAGATGAATTGAAGATCAAAACAAACAAAAGTGATCTTTTACTTTGAGCTGGTTTGAGAAGCACTGATAACTGTATAGATTTTAGATATGCGAGCTTAATGAGATAGGGTACTGTACTTCATATATTCTCTGTGCCTGATAGTTTGGATGATTATTTCTGGAGGTCTGAACAGCAGACTTGTTAATGACAATGTCCAAGTTCTGCCCACATATTGTAGGTCTTTGAAGGCTTTTTTTCCTCTCCTATGGGTCCATTGTCTAATAATGTTTATGGGACTTCAAGAAGGAAGCCAAATTCATTAAAATACTTAATTTAATATGAAGCAACTGAAGAATCTTATAGCTAGTTCACTGAGAAGTGCCCCCCCTTTTCTCCACTAACATCTGTGTGTGTGTATGTGTGTGGAGAAGTTTATACATGCCCCCCCTTTTTTCCACTAACATCTGTGTGTGTGTCTGTGTGTGTTTGTGTGTGTTCTGCTGGCAGTGGGCATAGATGGATCTGTTAACAGCATGGACATGGCTCACTACAGAAACTACCTGATTCTATAACTTTCTTCAAAGTGATATTGGAAGTCAGATTACAATTTGGGTAATTCACAATAACAAAACCATGGAGGCAAAATATCATAATATTATGGTACATATACATATAGTAGATGCTCATAATCTGAGAGTGGGATGGCAGCAGGGGTTTGTTCTCTTACAAGTTCCGTTGTGTTCTAGAAGAGAAGGTGAGCCATCCACCTTGGGAGTTGGTCATAGCCCAGTCCTCTTACAGTATATGCCTGGCAGTGCTGGATCTTCATTTTGGCCCAGAGTGAAAGCTTTTGGTTTTCAAACTTTAGAAGTTTGGTCTCAGTAAGTGTACAGGGGTCACAACAAGAATGTTACATACTATTTTTCATATCACAGGCATCTATCAGCATCCATATCCATTCCTCTGGATAAATAGGCAAAAATGACTGGGCCAGAATTTTTGCATCTCTGAGCAGTTTTCTTGTTTAATTCATATTCTGTTAAGCACTATATGTACCTCTTATGTACACCCAAGGGAATATTTACCAAAAGCTAAAAACTCCATACTTCAGTGATGACTTAAATAAACATAATCTTTTAAGAATATCTAAATATAATAACTTCATGCAAACAGTCCATAAGGGACTCAAATTTCTGACCTATGATAAATAATTTATGAACGTACTATTTAAAGGAATCTCAAACACTCCACCCCATTTCTATAACCCTGCATGGAATATCATTTTCTGTGAACTTATAAATAATATAACAAGCTAACCAGATTTGCCTCTACTATTTTTTTCCAATGTAATCAGGATTCTGTTTCAGAAGTGTCACCAGCTGGGTCCCCTAGGAAGCAGATTCAGAGACAGAGATTAATGTATAGAAAATGTATTAGGAAGTACTCTTGGAATCAAATCTGTGGCAGGGAGAGAAGCAGGATTGGGCAGAGGGAGAGTTTGATATGTGATGCAGCTGTGCCAGGAGATTCAGCCGACTCCATACGTTGCTTTGAAGCTGGGATGGGCTGTCAGAGTCATTCCAGGTTGAAGCTAGGGGCTGGACTTTTAAGGTATCCTATTGATCATTTTTTGGATATGAACAGCTCTGGGAAGAGGCTGTGATCTTGTGGAAGGAGACTTTTCAGGTAAGGCAATTCCTGAAAAGGGCTGATGGCTGAAGGGTGTATCCTGGTAGCACTTCCAGCATCTGGAGGAATAATTCCTTTTAGTATTACTGAGGGATCTGGACTGTGTATCTTAGTGTTATGGGCCAAACGCTGCATTCCTCCAATGCATATGCTGAGTTCTAATTCCTAGTACTTCAGAATGTAATTGTATTTGGAGATAAGGTCTTTAAAGAAGTGATTAAGTTAAAATGAGTTCTTTAGAGTGGACTCTGGTCCAATTTGACTGGTGTCCTTACAAGAAGAGGAAATTTGGACACAGGAAGAGACACCAGACACTGTCACCAGACACGGAGAGACGACCAAATGAGGAGAGACTGAGAAGCCTATCAGCAAGCCAAGGAGAGAGGCCTCAAAAGGAACCAAACCTGTTAATACCCTGATCTTGGACTTCTAGCCTCCAGGACTGTGAGAAAATAAAGTATTGTTATTAAGCCACTTAGTCTGTGATATTTTGCTGCCCTACCAGACAAATATACTAAGTATGCACTGGATGCAGCCATATAAGAACACTTTCATATTAAGCTTGGTTTTTGTCATCAGGCATTCTGAGATTTATTCAAACTCTTTTTGTGGTTCGATATAAGTATGAGGAGAGACAGAACCAGTAGCACTCTCTCCTGTCTTTTTGGTTGTTATATAGATCCTTTGTTGGTGTTGCACAGCTAGCTTACCCAGGTGTGTCATCATTTAGTCATCTATTCAACTCCTGAAGCATGAGATCAGAATTCAGTTCTAAATAAAACAGCAGAATTTATTACTTCAGAAAGGGGAACTATGTTTGTTAGGCACGGTTTCTCCAAATGAAGACTGCTGATCTTACATAGGATTGTTGGGAAGCATGGCAGCATTCGAGTATTGGTGAACATTCAGTAGTGGGAATGAGTTAATTCAGCTGGAGAAGCTTGGTCATTGTACTGGGGAGGTTGTTGGGCTGAATTGCAGAGGTATAGTCCTTGAAGGGAGGCTGTTGTTGATTGGTTGGCTGTAAAAAGTAGCAGGATGCCACCGATTGGCTGGCTTTCAGAAGCAGGTTCACTGAGGTGGATTATCATTGATTGAGAAAACAATTTAATTCAGTTCTGCTTGTTACTTTTTAGTATGACTATAAAACAATGAATCTCTTCCTAGGAGTGTGGAAACAGTGACTTGCAAATAGTAGGTGTCAATAAATATTTGCTGAATTAAGTGAAAACTGGAAGATACTGAATAGGGCATTAAATACACAAGTCTGAATTTCAGAGGAGAATCTGAGCCTTCTGGAGTCACCAACATAAAGCTGGGGTGTGAAGCCTGATTCTGGGCAAGATCACCTTGGGAATATGTGAAGGGAAAAGAGGGGAAGTCTGAGAAGTAATTCCGGGGGCATTCAGGGTTTTCAAAGTTTGCTTCTTTTTGTTGTAGTTTATCACCTCAAGTAGTCTGAGAAGATTCAAAGATATTAATAAAATATCAGCATGTGATTTATTTACTTGTGTTGGGGTTCATTTTCTTGTGAGCTTCTTCCACCCCATGGTGCTGAGCACAAAGAAATGTGAAAAATGATGGCAGGGTTCAGTGATCTCTTTTGAGCCTTGAGATAGAACTGAGTGAATAAGGAAGATCAATAAGTTTTTTTCCCCCCAACTTCCTCTCTCCAAGTTAGAGCAGGAATATAAATTTGTTTGGATAAAAATGTTCTTTCCAGAGAGCAAAGGTTACAGAAAAATAGCGTTAGCGTGTAATCCCTTACCTCCATTGGATGAGTGGCAGCTTTCAACTCTTCCTGTTCCAAAGGAGTGCTCCAAATTATCTGTCAGGAAGCTTAAGGGCAATTTGAGTGCAAGAGCCTTGTGCCCACTTCCTGGTCTAGGGATGTCCCTCAGGCAGGTGCTCACGGTGTTGGCTTTCTGCACTGGTCTTTATAGAACTATAGCATGGTGTGGTTGGAAATATATGCGTAGGATGAGCCTGAGTCTACACCAGCAAGTAGAACAGGATAGATGAAGTTTCCTGGGCGTTCAGAGTAAGCCTAGGAAACAGAGGAGGCAGAGCTTCTTGTCATCTTGGAGGACTGATGAAGTGGAAAAAGAAAACCAGCCTCAGTGAGTCACACGGAGACCATTAACTAGACTGAAGCCAAGGAAGTAGCACTGCCTTCAGTGCAATTGACTGTCGGACTAGAAAGCCAGCAGTTGGCTGCCAGGACCAGCACGCAGAAAGGATGAGTATTCTAGTGGCCTCAGGCAGCCAAGTGGTGACCACAAAGCAGACACACAACATCTCCATCACCAGTGTGCAGGAGATCAAAGAGAAGATCCTTTTATTCTGTTGCTGGTACTGTCAGGAAGTACATGAGGGTGAGCAGCTCTCTAGAAGTTTAGAGTTAGACCAGGGGTGGGGGGTGAGGAGTGGTGGTGGTGGAAGGAAGAAACATAAGAACAAGAGTTTTGACTTGGTCATTTCTTCGTTTTCCAGTAATTGATTTAGACTAAAAATGGATTCCTAAACTGAATTTATTTGAATGGGAAGGACTAAGTTACTAGGCTTTGGGATTTAAAGCAAAGATATGAAAGAAATGATTTTGACAGAGATGCAAAATTGGTCAGAATGAAGGACATTGTGGAACCATGTTTAGAATTATTAGGTCTTGCTCTTTTTTGATATTAGAACAGTGCTCAATAACTAATAAATTGTAGGGGCTCAATAACTATTTTTATCTCTCTGTAAATAGCTACTTAATTCATCCAGAAGCATACGGGAAAATTAGCCTGAAAATTAGAAACAATTTTCAATTTGTTTTTTATTTTTATTTTTTACATTTATTTTTATTTATTTATTTATTTATCTATCTATTTATTTATTTATTTAGATTTTATTCATTCATTTGAGACACAGAGATACAGAGAGAGAGAAAGCATGAGCAGGAAGAGAGGCAGAGAGAGAGGGAGAAGCAGGCTCCTCGCTGAGCCAGGAGCCCGATGGGCTCGATCCCAGGACCCTGGAACCATGACCTGAGTCGAAGGCAGATGCTTAACCATCTGAGCCACCCAGGCGCCCCTGTTTTTTATTTTTAAAGTAGGCTTTGAAGCTGATTCCAAAAACAATAGGTTTGAAAAAGCAAACTTTGGTCTGCAAGCTATGAGTTTTGTTAAAAGAAGAAGGTCTCTTAAGAACGAAAGAGAGTCCCTAAAGGAAGCAGGGTTCTGATTTTAGGCCATTGCATTAAGTTTAACAGAGAATAGGGGCAAGATGAAAGTTACTTTGTCCAGGGAGCAGGACTAAAAGGGTCATAGAACGTGATGCTGGAGGAGCTCAATGATGTCTGTTATGAGGCACCTGAATTTAGGGATCTGCTTGGAGAAACTGCTGAATATAATAGGTCACCAGCACCAGGGAAGCAGACAAATGTGTGTCTGTTTTCACTTGGGTGAGCACTGCATGCTGCTGCTACTTAGCAGTCCCCTTAACTGATCTGTCCATCTGTCCCTGTTGCCTTGCCTCTTAATGAAAGCTTGTATGTTGCCTACAGATTATCTAGAAGAGGTGACGCATTCCATGCCCACAGATTTTGATGAGCTCCATCCAGACTCCCTATATTGACTTCCTTTTTCCCAATTCTCAGGCCACACTGCAAAACAGCAAGTAAAGGCTGTGACATGCAGCCTAATGGTATAGTCTTGTGGAAGGAAGGCTTTGAGCACCAGTTGGGATTAGAGTAGGGAAACCCTTCTCCATTACATGTTAAATTAATTCCTGTTGTGTCTCCCTATGTTTTTGTTGTCTGCTATCACTTCCCATCTCCACTATCAAAATCTCACCAATCTTTCAATTAATCACAAAGCACTTCTGTGAAAACTCATTCTCTGCTTCTCTTCCACCCCCATGGTTTCCTGACTTTTGTACTAGTTTAAGCAAAGAAGGGTATTTGTTGGCCCCACCATCCAAGGCAGAAGATGCACAGGGGTAGATACGGACCTTGGGAATGATTGCAAGCCAGGGTTCAACTATCGCCATAACCTTAGTCTGCATTTTTTATTAACATTTCACTTTGCAAATAGTATTAATTCTTCCAAGCCCATTTTCTCCATGAGTAAGAAATCCAGGTTACTAGAGGAAAAGTTTTTTTCTAGCTCTAACACTAGAGAAAAATGGACTCTCTTTCTTTGATTCCAGTTCAATGTAATGCTATAGGAAGGAATATGATTGCACTGGCTTGGGTTCTTTGCTCAGCCATGTGTTTGTGGAGTCAGAGTGGTGATTCGCAGTCCTGTGCACAAGAGGGAAACTGTACTTAAGGAATCTAAATGTTTTTTCCTGAAAAAGAGGCCTATAATGCAAATCAAGCCTAGATAAATTAACTGCATGGAGTAAATTGAATAGTACTGTTAGTGACTAGAAAATTATATCGCATTTTATATAACTTTATTATAATACTTCCATACCTGATTGTTTGTAGCTATATTACAAATAGAGGAGAATATCTTGGATTAAGAATTGAATGAAGTATTAGAACTTCTGCAATTTAGTGATTTATCTTTATATCTTAAGACAGACTGAAATGGTATGATTTATTTTCTATTTAACAAGTTAATATAGGCATTACATATACAAACATTTAAATTATCTATGCATCATATAATGAATAAAAAAGACATAATTGATTTTATTAGAAATTAGTTGCATAATGTGTTCATAATGAAATGAATGCAGTCAGTGTCTTTTGGGTATTACTGATACTATTTTTAAAAAAATTCGAGTATAGGACTTTTGTTGACACACAGCATAATTTTAGGGGAACCCCCCCATCATCAATTAGTACGTACACCTAGATTTTAACTACTTGAAGTGAGTTTACAAAAACTATTCCATACTTCTGTAAATAATAACAACAAAATCAGTTTAGGTTCATGTGGCAATTAGAGTAAATTATAGAATGGCTCTTTGTCATAATCTTTCAGATTATGCCAATGTTTCTATAAAACGAGGAGACAGATGTTTAGTGATAGAGAAAAGCCACTCTTGTGATTTGTAACTGCCTTTCACAATTTTCAGGCATATTTTTCACTATCATGTCTTGAGGAAGGACCAGTACTAAGTGTCTTGTACTCAAAGTTGTGGTGGGATTTGTGATCAATTGTAAATCCAGAGAAACTGTTGATGATCATTACCTCATATAAAATTGTCATAATTTTAGTTGAATGCTTTACTTGTTAAAGATGGTTGCACTGATGGTAACTCTTACAGCTAGATTTAATTTTACAATATCCTTTAAGTGACCAAATGACTCATTTGCAAAGGGCCAATTTGTAATGCGATCAGGGGAAAAATAAGATCCTAGTATTTTAAAATTTGCATCTTAAATCTGAAGATTAAAATGTAGTTTGTGTGCGTGCGTGTGTGTGTGTGTGTGTGTGTGTGTGTGTGTGTTTTGATCCAGAATAATTATTCCAGGGTAGTCTAGGAGAATTCCCTTTGTGATTTAGAGAAATGAAACCAAACTTTATATTTTATATTTATTTGTTTGTTTCTATTAGCTAGACAACCATTTATGGCACCTAATCATTGTATAAGATGCAGTCAAGGAAAAAAAGTCCCAGTATAAATATCAAGAAAAGAATCAGGAAGTCTTCCCACAAGTGGTTTTTTACACCTTCTAACTCATGCATGTCATTTTGGTGACAGCTGTGCATTCTGAATTGAGAAAACAATAACAAAGCTTAATGAGATTTGTAAATTATTATAATAAAAAAACCCTTCAAGCAGCCAAACTCATTTTTGCAGTCATTTGAAACTCTATTGCAGAAGGGACCTGATTTAGAATAAATAACATTTTTCTTTCCCTCAAAGAGACAGAAAATTTGAGAGATTTTTCTGCATATGAATTGTTAAAAAATCGCATGGTTAAGTGTAGTAGGCTGAATAGTGTCCCTAATCCTGCCCCCACACCAAAGATTTTCCACAGCCTGATCCTGTGAATATGTTACCTTATATGGTAAAAGGGACTTGGCAGATAAAATTAAGAATGGGGCAATTATCCTGGATTATTTGGATGGTCCCAATTTGGTCATAAGGGTCCTTGTAAGAGGGAAGCAGATCAGAGTCAGTGGTAGGAGATGTGGCAAGAGAAACAAGAGATTGGAATGATGCCAGGAAGGGGCCACAAGCCAAGGAATGTAGGCAGCTTCTAGAAGCTGGACAATGAAAGGGAATAGATGCTCCTCTGGAGTCTTCAGAAAGAACCAGGTCTGTGGATACCTTGACTTTAGCTCCATAATACTCGTTTTAGATTTCTGACCTCCAGAACTGTGAGAGGATAAATTTTGTTATTGTAAGTCACTGAGTTTCTGGTAATTTTAGTTTCGTATTACTACTATAATAAGAAACTAATATGCTGAGTCAATAGTGTGGCATTAACACAGAAATTTTTTGCACCATTTAGTGTGCAAGAGTAAACAACTAAGAGGTAAGACCAGTTGATTTTAAACTAATTGCTTTTTATGTTATCAATCACCTTAAGAATAGGGCTTCCCTTCTGAAAGCTGAATTGGTGCCAAGTTGATTGTATACTCAATTACAAATAATTTTTGAGTATCTTCTATGTGCTTGGTAAAAAAACAGACATGATCATGTTTTTACACAGAATAGTGGAGACAATGATGGGTCTTAAGTGGATAATTTCACATGAATTTATTATATTTTAAATAGCATAAGATGCCATAAGTGTTCAAAACAGGGCAAATTAGTCTGTGACATTAGGGAATGCTTCCTTGAAGAAATGTTGTTTATTTGAGACATATAAGATAAGTAGAAGAGAATAGAGGTATTTGGTCATTTAAAATTGCTTTATTTATTTATTTTTAAAGATTTTATTTATTTATTTGAGAGTGAGAGAGAGCATGAGAGGGGAGAGTGTCAGCAGGAGAAGCAGACTCCCCGCTGAGCAGGGAGCCTGATGCGGGACTCAATCCCGGGATTCTGGGATCATGACCTGAGCTGTAGGCAGTGGCTTAACCAAGTGAGCCACCCAGCCTCTGTAAAATTGCTTTTTTTTTTTTTAAAGTAAGTTTATTTTAAGAAATTTGAGAAAGGATTCATGGCTTTAAAAAAATTATCTGGTGGCAATGTGGAGAAAGAACTGGAAAGAGAAGAAAGAAATATAGGAAGAGTAGTTATGAATTCTTTAATTAGTTTAGAAACATGATAATAGCATTTTCTGGCTAGGATAGTGTCAGATGGAAAGATTCAAGAGAAATTTAGGATACAGAACTGACAGAGAGCGGAAGGGAGGGTAGAGTGAGAACATGCAACACATATATCCCTAAATAAAACCGAAAAAGAAAATTGTTAACATCTTGCTTGTTCTACAACATTTCATACCTCACATATAAATACAAATGTAAAATTTTAAACAGAATATATATGAAACCACCATTTAGAAGATTCAAGTTTGTTTCTAGTGGAGTGTAAGGAGGAGCTGTGGGAAACAAAATTGAAGTTAGAGGCAGGGCTACTTTGTGAGAGGTCTTGTATATCATGGCAAAGAGCTGGGACTAGATCCTATAACAGGGGTTGAAACGTCATAGGATGGTTTTTAGGCAGGATAGATTTGTGCTTTAGAAGAACTCTCAAGGCAATGGAAAAAGACTAGAGGCCTTACCATAAAGAGGAAGAAAGGTGATATGAAAGACACTGACGGCATGAGGTGAGGTACTGTAGGTTTGCACCTTGGAGAAATTCTTTGGAGGCCCTGTGGAACTCAGCTCAAAGGCTCAGGATATGGGGGTGCCTGGATGGCTCAGTTCAGTTAAACCTCTGCCTTTGGATCAGGTCATGATCCCAGGGTCCTGGGATCGAGTCCCACATCAGACTCCCTGCTCAGCGAGGAGACTGCTTCTTCCTCTGCACCCACCCCCATGCTCTCTCTCTCAAATAAATAAATAAAATCTTTGGGGGGAAAAAAAAAGCCCAAGGTATGGGGTGAGGCCCAGAAGATCTGAAGCATTCAAGAGGTATCTGATAGGAGGGCTGGTGAGAGGATGAGATGAAAGTGAAAGAAGAATCTACAATGATGTCCAAATGTCCAGTTGTTCATCTTGGGTAATGAGAAGTGTAGCTCACATCACTGGCTAAGGTAGATGATATAGGAGGACTAGTTGGTGTAGAAGGGACGTCATGAGATAGCTCTTTATTTCATAATACCAACATCCTTTTATTTAAATAGTCTCATAAAGGAAAAATAATGTCATTAGTAATGCCTTCTTAAAAAGATTTATTTATTTATTTGAGAGAGAGAGAATGTGTGTGAGTTGGGGGAGGGGCAGAGGAAGAGGGAGAGAATCTCAAGCAGATTCCCCACTGAGCTTGGAGCCAGATGCAGGGCTCTGAGATGATGACCTGAGCTGAAATCAAGAGTCAGAGGCTTAACCAACTGAGCCACCCAGGCATCCCTATTAATGCCTATTTGTGGCATCTGTTGGAGTAAAGATTGTAATATTGTTTCTTTAGAAATGAAGGATGATGTCAGTGTTGATCCTTGGCTTCCTTAATGTGATAATTTACCATGAATTAATAGACATATTTTCAATAACATTTCTATAATTTCTTTATGTTATAAAAAACTTGACTCCTATTTCAGACCATACTTTAAGAGTTATACAGTGAGGGGCACCAGTAGAACATGTGACTCTTATCTTGGGGTGGTGGGTTCAAGCCCCATGTTGGGCACAGAGCTACTTAAAAAAATTGAAAAAGAGAGTTATACAGTGATACCTGCCACCAGTAGTGTGTTAAAACTGGCTTGTACCAATTCAAAAAGAGAGGATTGTTAAATTTTCAGGAATTTTATGAGCTAATTGTTAATAACACAGCTATTATTAAAATTTTAATATTAAAAACCAATAACCAAATAAGTTATATTAAAAACAAAATAATAAATACTCAAAAGTTATCACTTTCTAATTATTTTATTACATTATACTATTATCTCAGTTCTTGAGATACATCTATTGTATCTAAGTGGTGTAAATATTTTAAAATGATGTCATCTGATTATCTCTTCCCAAATCCATTATCAGTGATACCACTTTGATAACTTGAAATCAGTCATAGCAAGAGTATTTACATTATGGAAATCAGCTACAAATCAGAACTTGATGTGGGCGCCTGGGTGGCTCAGTTGGTTGAGCGACTGCCTTCGGCTCAGGTCATGATCCTGGAGTCCTGGGATCTAGTCCCACATCGGGCTCCCTGCTCGGCGAGGGGCCTGCTTCTCCCTCTAACCCTCCTCCCTCTCATGTTCTCTGTCTCTCATTCTCTCTCTCGTAAATAAATAAAATCTTAAAAAAAACTTGATATATTATTTTGCTCATTGTGTAGAATCAGGAAAACGATGGAGAAAGGGTTTATAATAAACATTAAATTCAAAAGCATGTCTGTAGTCATTATGATGCAAATAGCAAAAAGAAATTGGGAAATATTCTTTCAGTATTTGAAAACTATTATTTATCTGATTAGCAAAGAATTTGTTGGCATCATCATTAAGTGAGTGAAACTCCAACATATGTCTTTGTTTTACTTTCATCCTAGTTATTCATGTGAATGAAAATATCAACCAACATAATGTCAGAACTATACTCATTCATCACTTGCAACCAAAGTTTGGCTACTAATATAAGAGTTTGGTAAAAATCAATGAAAGTATTCTCAGAATCAATTGCTTATGTGGGATTTACATATTAGTATTTTATATTATTATTTGTAAATTGTGAGATACGCATTTATATCACTAAAATTTATAATAAACTTATATCCCATGTACATCTGCAGACTTTTTTTTTTCTTTTTTGGGGGAGAGTTTGTTAAACATTTACCAACAAACCACTGCCTGAAAATATATTCACAGAAGATATCGAAAGTGTGATTATGTCATTTTAAATTGGAATGTAGGCCTTACTGTAATAACTCAGAAAGTCTTATTTCTTTTCTTTATTGAATTGAACCCTTATGATAATGGCCTGAAGTCCTCCAGGAAATGCATGATCTGTATTCATCCATCCTGGCACCATCTCAAAAGAAAGAATTGTTTTCTGTTGTATAACCTTAATTTTGGACTCTGCCTGGATCTCTAGGAAAAACAGAGGGAGAAAGTCTGGACAGAAATATTATAATCACCAAGACCCACATCCTCTGTAGCTGTGATGCCTAAGAATCATGGGCTAATGCAAAAACGGCATAGACCAAGGGCATCTAGGAAGTCCAGTGAGCAGTTGGCATGGGCTTTTCAAGTTCTACTGAAAAGGAGACTTAGCCATGTTGGAAGTTCCAGAAATTCTATATTTAATTAGGAAAATGTGCTACTTTCTTCTTTATTGTTTATAAACAGTAGAAATTTATTCCTTATAGTACTAGAGCCTGGGAAATCCAAGATCAAGGTGCCAACAGATTTGGTGTCTGCTTGCTTCCTAGTTTATAGATGGCTGTCTTTGTGCTGTTTTCTTATTTGGTGGAAGGGATGAGGGACTTCTCTAGAGGTCTCTTTTGTAAGATCACTAATCCCATTCATGAGGGCTCCAACCTAATGACCTAATCACCTCCCAAAGACCCTACCTCCAAATATCATCACACTGGTGGTAAGGTTTCCGCATACGAATTTTGAGGACAAATAAACATTCATTCGATAGCCCCATTTTAAAACTATTCTTTTATTATACTAATAACCCACAAGTACATCTTATTAAAATATATTAAACATTATAGACAAGGCTAATTTAGTTTCAGTGCTAATAGTTACTTCTGTCACTTCATCATGAGAGTTAACCACTATTAAAATTTGCTGTGAAACATTTCAACACTGTCTTTGTTTTTAGATTAATTTTTCTAGCTTCTCAAGTTAAATGGTCACTAATTTGTTTTCAACTTTGATTTAGTACAGAAGTATATAAAACTGTAAATTCTCTTATTAGCAAACTTTTTACCATTTCCCCAAATTATTAACATATAAATATAATCATGGCTAATATCTATATAATGTATAACTTTTTTTAAGATATTATTTATTTGAGAGAGAGAGAGAGAGAAAGAGAGCATGAGCAGGGGAGAGGGCAGGCAGAGGGAGAAGCAGGCTTCCTGCTGAGCAGGGGGAGCCTGATGCGGAACTCGATCCCAGGACCCTGGGATCATGACCTGAGCCGAAGGCAGATGCTTAACTGAGCCACCAAGGCTCCCCATATAATGTTTTTATTTACTAGTGATCTCAAAATATTTGTTGTCTTATATAAAGGAAAGTCAGTAGGTGGACTGAACTCTATAGTAGCTTGGTCATCTACTTAATATCAATAAGAACTCAAATTCTTTCTCTGTGTCCTGACATTTTAGTGTCAGTCTCATCTTGAGACTGGCTCTCTTCTTTGTCAGAGCTAGATGCTTTCTCGCTCACATCCAGCAATATAGATAGAGAATTTCTCCCATAACCATGATACATTAAGTCCTTTTCCCCAGATTGGACCAATTATGGCCACATGACCACTCCTGGAACAAAGCAGGCACCAAGAGCCAGGACCAGCTTTTGGTGTGCTGTTCACACTAGTGAGAATCCATCTTGAATTTGGGAATAGAGTCAGCTCTCCCTAAAGCACAAATCCGTGCAAAGATAAGGGAGATACATAATAATACTGGGAGAAATAAGAGGGGAAAATGATGCTGGGATGTACCTTAGTCTTTTTCATCCAATTATGTCTTTCATATGATTTTATATGGGTTTTAATTTTATTATTGGTATGTGAACACTTTTATATTAAGGATAGATATTAAAAAGCAGTATATGCTTATCTTTCTTAATTTATTTAATTTTAATTACTTTTGGGATTTTTTTTCACCTAAAAAAGTTGGCAATTTTATATAGCCAAATATATCAATTGGAATTTCTTCTATTTCATTAATTTTTAGGAGTTTTTTCATTAATAAATATTTTCTTTATGGGTGGTTCACCTAAAATATTATTTTGGTGTATGATATCTAATGAAGCACTCATTTATTTTGTTTTTTTCAAATTGTTCATCAGTTATCTGGTTTCATCTGTTAAGTAATTCTTCCTTTAGCCACTGGATTTTTCAAATGGGAACAGGGAAGTATTTAAAAATTTTTATATTCACCAAGAATGCCACAGAATGATTTATGATCTGTCATGAAAGATAGTTCAGAATTCTGGTCTTCAAAGTGAATATTCCAGGCTTTTTTTTATAGCCACATGGCGGAATAAAGGGCAAGAAACTGGAAATATGTGGAGCACCTAACGTGTGTTCTGTGATTTCTATATCTAATATTTATAGCAATTTTTGGGAGCTAGTTATCACTCTCATTGTATGGATGAGGAAACTGAGAGGTTAAATAACTTGTTCAGAGTCTTAGGGTCAGTAAGTGAGGAGGTAGGCATCAACAGCTTATACTTTTTTCATTTTTCACTTCATAAGATGTAAGCAAAAGATGCCAGGGTTGTCTGTTGGTGACATACTTAAGGTTACTGAGGCCCCCTTTCACAAGAGTCAGCTAAAAGATTTACGAGGAATCTAAATATTAAACCATGTGGAGCATTTTCTTTCTTTTTTTTTGGTCTTTTTAATAAGATTTTATTTATTTATTTGACAGAGAGAGAGGAGAGAGAGAAAGGGAGAGCACAAGCAGGGGGAGTGGAAGGCAGAGGGAGAAGCAGATTCCCAGCTGAGCAGGGAGCCTGTCGTGGAACTTGATCCCAGGACCCCGGTATCATTACCTGAGCTGAAGGCAGATGCTTAACTGACTGAGCCACCCAGGCGCCCCTGGGGCTTTTTCTTTTACCCATTTTTGTTTCATACTTTTTAGTAGCTGAAAAGTTTTCATTTGGTAAGCAACTTTTATTTCATTTTCATGTCTCCCCATCCTACCCCTTTTGTGAGGTGAGGTATCCATGATTATCTATGATAATTTTGGTCTCATAATATACTGGAACAGACTAAGAGTTCAGTGTTTCATTACTTCTGAAATCACTGTCCAATCCAGCACTCTGAAAGATTTTATTTTACCTGATGGCAATGAAATGGCTCAAGACTGATTGTTCTTTATGGAAGAAAAGCATGGCAGAAATGTGGTAGTCTTAGGCATAGCTTTCACTTTGCTTCTGGCATAGGTATATCCCATCCCATGGAGTAGGTGAATACAGATATCTGTAATATTTTTTGAAGATAATAAATACATTTTGATTTCTTTGTCTTTTCATGAAAATATCTGATATATTCAAAAGGTATAAGAGATTATTAAACCTTTTTATAAGTCAATAGCCTACTGATTCCATGATAAGGTCACTAATACTCCATTCCTGGAATCCTAAAAGGTAGGGACTTCATGAAATCAATTTTAGGAGTCCAAGCAAAGAAAAATTTCTCTTTATTAAAGGACTACAATGCTTTTGTCAATCAAATAATAAATAAGACACAGAATTGACTGCATTACCATTTTTGTTTTGTCTTAAGGGAAAGTTCAGAGCTAAATGTAATGCTAGGGCATTGTCACCTCATTAGATTACATAGCTTCATGTTTATTTCTACCTATATTTAATAACTTGGGGTTATATATATATTTTTTTCAACAGCCTTATAATAAATATATATTTTCTTATAAAGCCAACTCAAATCCAGTTTGAGAGTCAGGAAACAAGATGTAATTTAAATATGGGGAGATAATATTCTTTTTCCAAATGTTGGAATCTCCTGAACTACCAAAGGCCAGCCTTTTCATATTCCACCTTCTCATTGGTTTACTTTGAAACAGAAAGAAAAACTCTCAGGCTGGGTGCCGTAGAAATACAACTGGCTCACAGTTTCAACAGGATGGTGAAGCAGCTCAGACTATTCAAATTTCTGAGTGGACAATACCTTCAACTGCTTGCTTGTAATAGAGAAGGAATCTGCAGTAGAATTTAAAAACCTCTCTTTTATCTCATCTTACCCCCACCAAAGAAGCTTAAAACCAAAACTAAACCAAAATCAACCAAGCAAACAACATATGCAACTTCCAGAATCTGGTCTTTCTCATTGCGACCTTGCTGTGGTTGGTCACGGTGATGAGCCGGACTTCATCTAATTTTCCTTAACTGCTGCAACAAGTCACTTCTTCCTAATATTTAGTGCCTAAGTCACTGCAATAGGTTACTGCAGGGATGCAGAAACAAAATCAAAAACAAAACCACTAAACCTAAGAACATTGAACAACCTCCCCGTCAGGCATTCCTGATTCTGAACCCTCACCTAAATGATAATTAGATCTTTATCTTGAAAATAAATCCAACGCATGAAGACATCATTGCATAATAGAAACTATCAAAATAAATACATCTGGGGAGGCTTGCCACACACCACAGAATAACTTTCAGTCTTTGATGGATTTGTGACAACAAATGTACCACGAGTATTTCAAAATTCATTCCTTAATTGAGATTTGTCATCTTGGCTTAGAAATGTATATCTTTGTTTAGCAAAAAATAATAAAATATTTCTTATGGATCTGTGAGTGTAATATAAACGATTGTGTCTTTTAGGCCTTTAAAAACCCCATATTATGAGTGTCAAAGCCTCTCTTTAACTGAGATTGCAAGCTTTTACCTGCGGAATTTGATGACTTGACATACCTTTTCTAGAAATGAGAGGTGCCTTCTTCAGTTTGGTTAGAGTTCCTACAGTCTGTCAGATACCTCCGTGGAAAAGGGAGCTATATTTGGAAAGGAGTCAGATTGTAATTGTTTTTCCTGCCAAAAAAAAAAAAAAAAAAAACCACAGAGTTCTGCTGAAGCCCTGACAGCTGTGCCTTGTCATGGAGAAAAATCTTCAACAAGCAAACAAACAAGCATTTATTCCTATCATATATTATGCTCTGGTGGTGTGCATGATCTGTCTATCATTTTAAAAACTGTACATAATTTTAAAGAACTCTACCAAGAAGCAAGAGTATCAGATTTTTTTCTTCCTATTTTGGCATTTTGATAATGTTTTGCTTAGGAGAAAGAAGATAATTATAGATAGATCAATTTCGGGTATGTCAGAGGGCAAGTTACAAAAGAGTGCTTTTTCAGTTTTTGTAGGAGCTTATTCCTATAGATGACACAGCTGGAATTTCAACATTTTTATCATTTCTGTAGTCTGTTAAAAGAAAAACTCTAGTCTATTATGCTATTAAACATTCAGACTAACATCCAGAATTCCTGTGCAATTGTTCGTGGGTCTGCTTCAAAAGCAGGAATTTGTATTTTGACAAAATGGTTTCCTGGAAAGATGGTCTACAATTCAAACTCTTTCCCTTCATATGGTATTAGGGAGAATAAACATGAACATTTTGGAAAATTATAAATCATTGTAGTCCTGAATTAAAATTTGATTTATACAATTTTTTTTGAAATGCACGCCGAAATAAGAATGTGTTAGTAATTCTAGCTAAGAAAAGACACTTTTTCTTAGACCCACATGATGGAACACTTAGGACAGTTTCTCAGGTGGATATAGTTTATGTGCAGCAGGTACGCATTCTCCTCCAGAAGCCAGTGGTGCCAGTCATATTACATTATGTACTTTTTCTAAAACTAGAGTCAATCCAGCATCAAATGGCAAGAAATGCAAGCTCAGTTATTATTGGGTCTTTCTTTCTCCCCACCTTAATCATGTGACCTGTTACTAGAGTTTGCACTTAGAGTAGTACTACTGGGGAAGCCTCTCTATGCTTTAGACCATAGTTGTCACTACTGATTGTCCAAGGTATTCCATGGAAGGGAGAGGCTCTGACATGTTGGAGAATGAGTGGGTATTTTTGTCAGAGCTGAGTGTCCTGGGGCCTCAGCCCAGCCTTCACTGTGGTTCTTCAGTGGGTCACAGAGCTGTTTCTTTTCCCTCTGAGTATCCATGACTACCTGAGGAGCCTGAGTGGGAATGGAATGATACTTTTCTCTTCTCAGGGAGCCCATAGTCCTCTATCATTTTTCCAATTGTGAAAGCTCCCTTGCCTTCATCTTTTCTTGTCTTTCTCCTTAGGACCTCAGGAACTACATAGCATAACCCTCTTATTGGGGTTAACTTTTGAAAGCAAAACAAACAAAACAAAACAAAACAAAACATAACAAAACTAAAAAGTCCTCATGTCTCATTAGGGTTATTCTACTTTTCCACCTGTAATATAAACCGATAGGTAAGGGCATATTAAGGACAGAATGCTTTCTCCAAGAAAAAGGGAAGGGCGAAAATATAGGAGAAAACACAGGAAGGAAAAACACAAGAGAAAAACACAAATTAATATCCAAACATCATCTTTCTAACTGTGAGTTTGAGTAAGTTCTTTAAGCTCGCTACCTTGGTTTTCTCATCTGTAAAACAGGATAATAATTGTACTCACTCTGAAGATTAAAGCATGTTACTGTGCCTAACACGTCACATAGTTATTATCAATATTTGTATTCTTGTTTTTTTAGACATTATAGCATAGCACAGAAGAGCATAGTTTCTAAGTCAGGCTGTCTGAATATTTATTCAAGAGATATCTGAGTGTGGGTGAATTTACCTGTCGGCATATCAGTTTCCTTGCCTGTGTAATGGTAAGGATAATAAAGAAATTAGCTCATAAATTTTGGGGAATGTAACGTGCTTGGGAAAGTGCCTTGTGCATAGGATTCAAAAAAATTTCTTGATGAATGTACCTATTTACCTACTAGTCTTATACCAAATATATATATCATATATCATATACCCGGTAGGAATATATATGGAATGTATATATATGGACTATATATATGTAAGACATTTACATATACATATGTAGACACATGTAGGAATATATATGGAATGTATATATATGTAAGACACATTTTTTATATTATGCATATTAGATGAACAAAGAATCATGAATTGATCTTAAATGTCTTCTGAACTTGCTAATATGTGCTATGGTATAAACATTTTTAAAAATTTGGATTGTCCTGAACTTTTTGCCCTCTTGTATGGATTAAAAACATCATCACCACCATGGCCTCCAAGAACAGTAGCAATGAATCTATTGGATTTAAGTCAGGATCATCGTTAGAGTTGGATGAATTCTGAGGATGAGTTATCAACTTTTAAAGAAAGATATGTCAGACTTCGAGTGATATTTTTTCTAGAACACGTGTTAGACTTTATACCATTTAAAATGTTAACTTTTATTTTAGCTATAAAATATATTTTGGGGATTTTTATACAATAAAGATTTTGAAGATTTTAAGCACCAGTTCTTATTCCTATCCCCTTTCCTCACTAAGAATAAGTCATAATAAATATATATGTATAAAAACTCAACAAAGTCTGAAGAATAATTTTATGGTCTCTGGATTTTACATAAATCTTTATAAAACAATTAAGCCTCCTGAAAATGATTCTAAATACATCAGGAATAATGTGAAAATATAGCAAATATAAAGTGTCTGAAATGTCTACTGTTACTCTAGTTTTTGATGTGCCATATGGTCACATCAAGTGCCTTCAATAAAATATCTGAACTATCAAAGCCAATTTGGCTCATGTGGTGGAGAGAATAAATTAAATTATATACTTAGCTCTAGAGAGCAGATACTAGAAAAACAAGAAAAGCATTGCCCTAGTGGCTGTTACAGGAGTGGAATCCGATTGCTTGTATGATTTCCAAGGAGCAATTCTGAATTGTTCAGGATACATTTTATGTAAAAATAGGTATTTATATGCAAATAAAATTAATATACTACATGAAATAAGGATAATATATGCACAGGACAAAACTTGGAATTTTCTTCCTCCTAGCAATTTAAGGTAATACTCTGTGTGTATGTATGGAAAAAAAAAATAAGCTAACTTAGCAGTTCAAGGTAGTTGACTTTTACACTTTTTAAAGTTAATGCTTGACATAACTTTTTAATTCAGTGTTTTACATTCTTTGAGCAATTATGTACTACCTAATAGACTTTCCGCACAAATGTGAAACACAAGGTAAACTGAAAAATTTTATCACAATTAGGAAACAATAAGATAAGGCCAAATTAAAAATACTGCTGATAGTAATTATTTTTTTAATCAGAGGAATTATACTGTTCTTAAACTTTCAACCAAAATATCCACTTCTGCTTGAGGAGGCATAGCCTGGGTTGAAAGATGTTCCATTTGCACATTTTTATTAGTGAACTATTTCTACAACAATGGTGCATAGCAATCAAAAAATGTCTGTGGATACCAAAGTGAGTCTTCCTTTTGCACACCAGTTCGTGTATCTGGATCTGCTTTATGTGCTTTTTTTCTTCCTGGGACAGCCAGGTTGACCCCGCTTCATGTGTCCCTCATCCTCCTTGGAACAGCATGTTAATGCGGTGTGTTCTCCTTGCGACTATGGCAGAGATGCAGAAAAGGATGCCCAAATTGGATTAGTGCATATCACGCTCCCACTTGTTTCATGTTTGCTGATATCTCATTGACCCAAACAAGTGCCATCGGTAAGCCCAAAGTGAAGGTCAAAGGATATATTATGCATTCTTCTCCTCCAACAAGGGGGCCATGACAAGGGGGTTGGATGCAGAGAGCGGTGAAGTACTGTGGTCAGTAAATCAATCTACCACATATAGTTACTGCTACAAAATTAGAGAAACTTATTTGTGATAGAAATTGACAGAGTCAAATTTTTTAGATACCCTGGATGGACGCTTTCAGTTCTGTGCTCAATGACAAGACAATGAGTGTATTGCATCACACCCAGAGCTCTGAATGGTTTTTTAACCTAGAAGGAATACTAAAGTACTTCATAACCGATACTGTAGTGGATTTGGCTCTGGAAAGTGTTTCCTCATGTTCCATGAAGCATTTTGAAGTTATTTAAAAATATGCCTAGTGACATGCCATTGGTTACTTTCTCTAAAGAGTAGTTATTTTTCTTTATGTGCAGTCTTTTTAACATATTCCAGCCTCAAAATTATGAATTTTTTCCTACTCTGGAGTGATGACTTTTCAAGGGAATTCATCACTGATATGTGTATCCTGGCATTAACAGGGTGGTGAAGAATTGTTTTATTCCTCATTCTCCAAACGGGATGCACACCTTTTCTTTTAATGGCCAGCATACTTTAGCAGGAAAAACAGGATCTCATATCACTGCCTAGTTTTTATTTTTTTTTATTGGGCAGCCTCAAAATACTTATGCTCAAGGGCACAATATAATTACATTCACATTTTTCACAATTTCCTTCAGTGTTGAATTGAGATTAGGAGGCAATGCCAACTGTTCTCTATGATTAATGGAGTGTGGTAACTGGCATTAAGGAAAAAAAATAATTTGAGTAGCTACACTCTTTATTGCTGCATTCAGAGCTGCTCCTGTGTTAATGCCAATCACAATATATTTTTTCCTTTTTCTAGTATACATTTTGGTGCACAAAGAAATCATTAATTAAAGCAAAAAATATCTTTTCTACCATATCATGAGTTTTTCAGCAACAGAAAAAAAAAGTTAGCAATTTTTTCTTGTAAACTCCTAATGTACATGTGAAGAGACGATTCAAACTCTGCCCTTGGTGGCTTTATCCAACTTTAAAGTGGAATCTCTTCTGACATGCATAGGGAGTAATACTTGCTTTTTCAAATTATACACTCTTGTCATCATGTCATCTTGCCATTCAGTACTGTCACTCTAGGAAGGAATTTTGCCAATAACTTGCTTTGTTTTCCTTCTGACTTTAATCTTTGCCATTAACTTTGTAGCTGCTTTTATAGTCTCTAAGCAATTGTGTGATTCCTGCCTGTTTTTGTCTAAGATGTTCAACTTTGAATGTTGCCTTCATAATTAGAGTCACTCTTCTGTCGTGAGCAACCAAATAGCCAACTCTGTAAGTATTGCTCTGTACTAGTCTTGGTTGGAAAGACCCATCTTTTCCCCATTGCTGGTGAGACATCATCACATAGATTCATTGCCCTTATCCAGTGAGATTCCCTTTGTATATTTTCACTGGAAAGTTGTTTACTGTTTACATTTATGTCATTATTCTATACTCCAGTATTTATGTGGTTACTTTCATAACTCTTTCTATGCTTCGATGAAGTGCTTTGAGGTACTGACATATTTTTTGCAGGCAAAATATATATTGCCACCCATAATAACAGAAAATGCCTATTTGAAAATGCACTTAATAAGATGCAAATAATATGACAATGTATTAATCAAGACAAACACAATTATGGAGACTCAGTCTTGGCTGAGAAAAATAAACTGATCACAGTAAGAGATGTACACCTAAAACAGAGTTTAAGAACATATTTGGATATGTAATGATTCTTCCATTTTAAATCTGTTAAGTGATTGTCAGTAAAATTTGTTGATAAAATATCATAACAAAAACAATTCAATAACACTTTTACGTAGAGCCAACAAATACTCTGTGTACCACTTACTTGTAGAATTCTATTGATCACCATTAATCTGTGGTGCATACTTTGAGAAACGCTGCTTACTATTTAACTGATATTCACTAATATAGATTGTTAGTGAACTACTTGGGGTTTTTGTTTGTTTGTTTTGTTTTTTGTTGTTTGTTTATTCTGTAAAACACTCCTCTGATTGTGTGCACTTAAAGTGGAGGTAAGGGAAATGAAGGTAATGCTACACAGTTTAAATTTTTTATTAATTTAATTCAATTTATTTTCTTAACAAACATATGGCACTTTATTTTTTATGTGAGGCACTATTTTTCTTTCTTATTTTGTTTTGAGAGGGGGAGCAGGGGAGAGAGAGAATCTCAAGCAGACTCCATGCTAAGCATGGAGTTGGATGTGGCGCCCATCTCACAACCCAGAGATCATGACCTGAGCCGAAATCAAGAGTCCGGTGCTTATCTGACTGAGCCACCCAGGCGCCCCTATGTGAAGCACTATTTTAATTGCTTTAAAAATATTTTCTCATTCAATCCTTATAGTACCACTAGGAAGTATATACTTCTATTATTTCTGTTTTTGCAGATGAGGAAACAGAAGCATGGTGAGGCCAAGAAACTTGCTTTTAAATAGAGGAGGTAGGCTTCAACCCAAGCAGTCTTGCTTTAGATGGTCTGTTATAAACACATTTGTTACAGTGTTATTTTTTTGTAAGTCTTTGAATTTCCAGTGTCTTGGTATATTAAATTATTTTCATGAAGACTAAATGAGAAGAAAACCCATTGCCTGAAAGCAACCATTTAGAATAAATTGTTGATGTAATAGGTGAGCAGGAAGCAATGAAAGCAGATTTAAAAACAATAACCTTAAATTGATATTATTTGACTGCTCTGGAGTCGAACAGTATGACACTTTGCAATTTGACTTTATTTGGTGAAGTCAAGGGTTTATGTAAACTTGTTGGTAGGGAAATTTTAAAAGAAATTCAGTTTAAATATGTGAATAAGTGTTTCTCATAGTTAATGAGAAAAGTAGGTAACCGCAATTCAAAAGACAACTTTGTAAATGAGAGTTTATAACAACAGGTAAGTTTTCTTTTCAATGTAAAGGACAGGGCTAGAAGGGTTGTAAGTGACCTTTTAAATATTTATGGTTTAATATGTATCTTTAGCTCTATTTTTATTGGTTTTGGATAATTTTGCTTAATGAACTAAGCTCTCTTTATTCAACATTACTTTTCTTGTCTGAGTTTCAACACACACACACACTCATGAGATTTCACATGATTCTTTTAAGCAATCTACTACCTATTGTATCATAATCTGATATAGTGTTTCCATTGAACATAAGTAATTAATTCAAACTATGTATTTATATTCAAACTATGCCTTTAACATGTGTTTAACAAAATGGGAAGCTCTAAAGATATGAGACTGTGTTAGGCGTGCGAAATGTGTGTGTGTATGTGTGTGTGTGTGTGTGTGTGTGTGTGTGTTGTGATAAATTAAGATCCTGTTTATACTTCTGTTGGAAGTTTCATATTTTTGGTTTTATATACATTATTTTAGCTAAGACCATGACTGACACAGAGGGAAGAAAACAAAATCTTTGATATTATACAGATTTGTATTTTGCAGGAAATCAAGCTCAACCAACAGTTTACAGACCAAAGCATATGATCTTTAAAGTAGTATTTCATATTATAAAGAGTAGGTAGGCTAAGAATGATTGGAAATTTTATTTAACATCCATGACGGCAAGGGCTTCCTATTATCACAATATCCCCAGAGCCTAGGGGAATGCCTGGCATACCACTGAGATCCGTACCACTGAGATCCGTACCACTGAGATTCATAAAATGAATGAATGAATAAATAATGACTGCAAGAATGCAAGCTAAAAGGCCTTTTCATACTAAAAGGTGTGTTTATCACCAAATTCTCCTAGAAATTTGCTTAACCAAAAAATATTAAGGAATCCTGGGGCTCTATTCTGTCACCCTGAAGAATAGCTCCGCCCGCCCAAGAAAATGTACCTCTCTCTCATGGTTGAGTACTGCAGCAAACTCAAGGGGCTAAGTAGCTTTCCAGATCACTTAATTCCCTTCACAGAGTTAGGTTTTGTTAAATTAGCTATTAGCCAAGTGCAGAGAGAAGAGTTATCAGAAAGACTGAATTCCACAGTAAAGTGCAGTAAAAGAATAAATGGAAATAGAAACGTGTAAGCTGTAGGTTTCTTAGGGGGTTTGAAACTTACCTACCAGCTTGTTACAGGGAGCTCAGACGAAGCACTAAAACCTCTGGTCAGAAAAGGACACCTTGTTTTAAGACACTAAAAAATGAAAATAAACAAATTCTAAGAAGAATTCAGCAAAAACCTTCATCGAACACATATGCTCCTTAAAACTATTGTAACAAAACCTCCATGCATAGGTCTTCATTGCTTGGAAATGTCTACAGAATATTGGTCCTTTGGAGACAGTTGGTGGAAGCTGGTAATCTATGATTTGGAGTAATTGCTTTTTGGGTTTATCAAATTTGTTTATTTAGTCAAGGTGGAAAGAATCTATAGTAATGCTTAGAAGATAATTAAGATTTCTGCCCCTTGGATCAATGAGGAAAGATAAGGAAATGTCGATTAGTTGGTTCAGAAGATAAATTTGAAAGGTGACCTGATGTCAATCTTTAAGCATACAGAGAATTACCAGGCAGGATAATTTGTCTCTTTCTTTCTAGCATAACATGGTAGGAAGTGGATTTGGTCAATATTTCATCATATATTTTTTAAGTGCTTATATTTTGCATATTACTGTGCAAGATCCTATAGGCAACACAGAGAAATAAAGATCTCCCCAGTGCATAGTATCAAATGCAATTTTAAAAACTCGACTATTTATCCTGTATAAGTATACTAGTATGTACAATTTCTTTATGGCTTATTTTTGAAGGGATAGTAGCAGCTATTCTAGTTCACATTTTGACAAGAGCCAGAAAACCTCCTTATCTTTAGTTAGACACATGGCAACCCAGAACAAAGCACATTTCTATTCTCTTTTGCAGGTAGATTTGGTAATGTCTCTAGGTTCTGATAATGATATATAAGCACAAGTAGAATGTGGAACTTGTAAGAAGTGTCCTTAGAGAGGGGAAGTATGTTCTGTTCTCTCCTGTGGGCTGAATTGTGGAGCTGGATTAAGTTATCACCAAGTGGAAGCTTTAAGATGAGGTGTTGAGGTGCCTTCACTATCCTAGATGGTACATTTGTGTGAAATAGAAAAAAGGTGGCCTCATTTAAGCAGTTCGCTTCCATTTGTGTAAAATTGTTAATAAAAATCTATAATATCTAGGATTCGAATGCTACTCTTTAGAATTGTGCAGTGCAGAACCTGAATGACCATACTTGGTAAACTCATTTGATAATCACAGAGCCACTGTAACTGATCCTGAACTCCAAACACATTTTACAAGTTTCTTTTTCTTCAAATTTTTCATTTTTTGCCACTCAAGGCCAAACCTAATGCTAATTAAAACATCTTCCTCAAGAACGTAAGCTCCCCTGAAGCAGAGATATTACGTCTTTTCTCCTGATATTTTCCAGTGCCTAGAACAGTGTCTGCCATATAGAAGGTGCTAAAATATTTGTTGGAGGACTTACTCAAAAAGACAAAAAAGAAAGAAAGAAAAAAAGGGAGAGGGAAAGGAAGGAATACATCTTTCTTTGCTAAGAGTTTGTGGCTGTTTGAAGTTTTATCATATGTAAAACTGTTTTCATTAGAATTATATGGAAAATACAATGGTAATTGTACCATTAATATTAACCGTACTTTGTGATTAAGAAAATACTTCATTTTAAAAAGTAATTTCTTTTTTTACATGATTAATGTGTTTAAAATAACTTAGAAACATCTTTTATAAGCCACAGCCTGGCTACCTATGTATATTGAGAAGTGAACCATATGAGATTTAAATGGTGACCATTTTTGAAGTGTTGAAAAAAGAATTCAAGTTCTCTCTGTCTATCATTTCCCATTTACTAAACTTCTCTTGTGAGTGTAACACTGCCAGGCACTGTGTAAAACAAAGGAGAGTCTCCATGTGATAGCTAACCACAGTGATCTTTCTGTAGGTTTTGAACTAGTGGAGGGGTACATAAGATTTAAACAGAGAACAAAATGCTTGTTTTATTGCTGTGAAAGCTGGATTGGAGAATTCAGCCTTCTGAGCTCACCTACCACAAAGCACCAGGAGTAAAGGAGAGTATGCACGTGGATTTGGGGCACCACTCACCCAAGTATTTTCCAAAATCATTAGAAAGCATCTCTATAAGTCCCTTTCTTTCCCTCTGTTGTGAGGCAGGTTTTTCTGCTGCTTATTTTAATCTGCTGATAATACCCTCCCTTGTTTTTCCAACACAGTTTTGGACTTATCCTTGAATATATTTGTCATTTTCTCTGAAAATTTGAGATAGGCATGAGGTAAATGTATGCGTCAAGTTTTCTTCACATTACTCTTGTATATCAGATCACCAGGATTTGTGTATTTTCTCCTTTTTACCCCACACTTACCTTAATTTACTAATCATAAAGAAAAAATCATCTTTGAAATGTATTTTGCTCTTCTTTTTTCACAAAATGTTTCTGACTGTAAAGTTCATGCTACCTGGAGATATGAAGAGAGATGGTCAAAGGAAGGTGCTTGAAAGAAATGTTTGATATGTATGAGAGATTGTGTTTATCCAAGTGCTTAAGCAATAAAGTAGCATCCCTGTGTGTGAAGTTAAAAGTTGGCACAGCTATTTTGAGATTCATACAGAGACTTTCATTTAATCCCTAGCCAGCCTTGGTAAGATTTACACAAACACATTTTTAACGTCGACATGGATTTTCCCAGTGGTGTCATCTCAGATTAGTAAATTGGAAACGGGAAGAGTGCCCTATTGGATTGAGAACTACAGATTATAGGGCAGAATGTACCCCCTCTCTTTATATGGATTTGTCTTATTGTGGCATTCTCCCCAAAATGCTTATCTGTAATATAGCCACTTAAAACAAAAAATAAAACTCATGAGTGTTGATATATTTTCCAACAAGTTATTTTTCTACATGGAAATATTTTAAGCATAAGAAAATCAGTTTATTAACAAACTTTATCTAGCTCTCAACTGTGCTTAGGCAGATTATCCAGGTTTTAAAAAATTATCCAATGTCAGAGTTCCCCAAAACTGCCATAGGTTCAGTGATTCACTAGAAGGACTCACAGGACTTAGCATATAGCCATACTCATGGTAAGATTTATTTTTTTAACTTTATTTTTTAAAGATTTTATTTATTTATTTGTCAGAGAGAGAGAGAGAGCACAAGTAGGGGGAGCAGCAGGAAGAAGGAGAGGCAGACTCCCCTCTGAGCAAGGGCCTGATGCAGGGCTCAAACCCAGGACCCTAGGATCATGACCTGAGCCAAAGGCAGAGGTTTAACCAACTGAAACACTCAGGCATCCCATCATGGTAAGATTTATTACAGCAAGAGGCTACTAAGCAAAATCAGCAGAGGAAAGATAGTGGGACAAAGTCCAGAGGAAACCAGACACAAACTTCCAAGGACCCGCTCTCAGTAGTTACACAGAATATGCTTAATTCTGAGCAATGAGTGGTGACAACATGTGTGAAATGTTGTCTTCTGAGGAAGACAGTGCTCCTCAGGATCCTGGGTACATCCTCAGTGCCTAGGATTTTTGGGGGGGGTGGCTAGTCATGTAGGCACCCTCTGCCTGGCATGTACCCAAATTCTAGAGTCCCAGAAGAAAAGCAGGTGTTCAGACACAGTATACACCCTGGTCTGCTACAGGATGGTGGGAATCCTCGAAATCCAATTTCCCGGATGCCAGCCAAGGGCTGGCCTTGCAAATAGACCTTTCTAAGTATATTTAGCTAGCTATCTCAGCTTAGGTTTGCTAGTTAAGTCTTTGCTGCATACAAGGTCTCTTCCTCTCTACTGTGTGGATTATTAATATTTTGTCCCATTTTGGTAATCCTTCAAACAACAGAAAGAGAATAGTAGAGGAAATTAGTCCATTAGAATTTCCATGAGTAAATCTTTTAAAGGTTTAATAAACAATGATACTGGAGATACACACACACACACACACACACACACACACACTTACTGTAGGTTACATATAGTGTTGCTACGTTTTTTTCCACTCAACTCCTTCACATTTCATAAGAAGATTATGGGTTAGCTTCATATTCAAAATGAGTTAGAGAAAGACAAGTATCATATGATTTCACTCATATGTGGAATTTAAGAAACAAAACAGATGAACATATTGGGGTGGAGAGAAGAGACTCTTAAGGATAGGGAACAAACTGAGGGTTGATGGAGGGAGGAGGGTGGGGCGGTGGGCGAGATGGGTGAAAGGCATCAGGGAGGGCACGTATTATGATGAGCCCCAGGTGTTGTATGTACGTGATGAACCTCTGAATTCTACTCCTGAAACCAATATTGCATTGTATGTTATGTTAACTAATTAGAACTCAAATAAAATCGGAAAAAAGAGTTAACTTCATATTTTAGATATTTTATTTTATTAATGTTTATTAATTCCTTTATTGATTCAGTTTTTTATAATTAAACTTCTTTATATTGATATAACTGTAGATTCAAATATAAGAAATAATGTAGAGAGATCTCCTGTGTGCCTCATCCAGTTTTCTCCTGTAGTAACAGTGTTGCATAACTATAGTATAACAGCACAACTAGAAAATTGACATTGGTACAATCCTCAGAACTGATTCAGATTTCATCAGTTTTACATGTATTCATTTGTGTGTGTGTGAGAGTGTGTGTGTCTTTTGGTTCTATGCAATTTTATCACATGTAGATTCATATAACTAGTACCATAGTTAAGATAGAGAATAGTTCCATCTCTACAACAATTTGTGTTGTCCTTTGATTGCCGTAACTATCTCCCTCCTCACCCACCACTACTCCTCCGGCCCACTCCCTAATTCGTGATAACCAGTAATCTTTTTTCTATAATTTTGTCATTTGAAGGCTGTTGTATTAATGGAATCAAATAGTGTGTAACCTTTGGGCTTGGGTTTTCTCACTCAGATAATTCCCCTGAGGTCTATCCCAGTGGCACGTGTCGATAGTCCAGGCCTTTTTATTGCTGAGTAGTATTCAGCAATATGGTACGGATGTACCATGATTTGTTTAATTATTCACCCATTGACAGACATTTCGGTAGTTTCCAGTTTCAGCTATCATAAATAAAACTACTATGAGAATAAGTTTTTGCATGAGAATAAATTTTCATTTTTCTGTAATAAATGCCCAAGATCGCAGTTGCTGGCTTTTATGCTCATTGCATGTTTATTTTCTTAAGAAACTGCCAAAATATTATGCAGAATGGCTCTACCATTTGACATTCCCACCAGAAAAGTGTGAGAAACCATTTTTCCACATCTTTGCAAGGATATATTGTTGTCATTGTTTTTTATTTCAACCTTCTGATGGGTGTGTGGTGTTTTAATGGTTTGGTTTTAATTTTAACTTCCCTAAACTCTAATAATCTTCAATATTTTTCTTTTTTTTTAAGATTTTATTTATCTATTTGACAGAGAGAGAGAACCAACAGGGGGAGAAACAGGCAGAGGGAGCGGGAGAAGCAGACCTCCCGCTGAACAGGGAGCCCAACTCAGGCTCCATTCCAGGACCCTGGGATCATGACCGGAGCTGAAGACAGAAAGGTTAACTGACTGAGCCACCCAGGAGCCCCTGTTCAATATTTTTCGTGTGTGTGTGTGTGTGTGTGTGTGTGTGTGTGTGTTTTTGCTATCAGTAAATCCTCTTAGGGGAAATATCTATTATTTATTTTTCTAATTAGATTAATTATATTCTTTAATTGTTGAGTTTTGAGACTCCTTACATATTCTACAGACTAGTGATAAATATTTGCAAATATATTTCCTAGTTTGTAGCTTGTCTTTTGTCTTTTCATCCACAGAACAAAAGTTTTTAATTTTGATGTGTAGTTCATCAGTGTGTCCTTTCATGGACTGTGCTTTTGTGCCAAATCTAAGAACTTGTTGCTTAGTCCTAGGTTCTAAAAATTTTCTCCTAGTTCTTTTTTTTTTCTAAAAGTTTTGTAGCTTTTATGTTATATATTTAAGTTAATTGCCCAGAGTGACAATTTTTAGCAAAAAACACTACCCTTAAATTTCTTTGAGAATGGTGACACACTAGATGTGTTTTGTCACTGTATAATTGTCAAGTTTGTGTGAAACACAAACACACACTGTATATTCTGGTCTAGGGTACAGAATGCTGTTAGTGGTGAGAAGTAGTAGATGTGAAAAAACATAAACTTTGCATATTTGTTTAACTATCACACCTCGAATTATATTTTATCCCATTTTTCCAGGTTAGGCTATTTCTTTTATTTGATTTGAATAATTGAAACAATTTCAAACAAAACCCAGGAACAAATATAGTGAAAAATGGGTGTTCCTTATTATTATTATTGAAATCTGAAACTAAAAATTAATATTTTAGAAGCATTCTATCTTATAAAATTATATCTAAAAGCATTTGGAGGATGTTTATTCAGAGATGTCTTAGGGAAAAAAATTGTCATTTCCATTTTAAATGAAAACATAAAATAATGCTTGACCATCATAGTGGCTCTTCTCCAGGCTGCAGTTTCTTGCCACCCTTGTTCAGCTTAAGCAAGATCAACTACATTTACAAACTCAATTTCACATGAATGTCTGATTCTGCATGTTTTTATTTTTACTGAATTTTGCTTGAACAACAACAAAAAAAACACCATAAAATTTGGCTGTTAGTCTGAAACAACTTTCTTTCTGTGCTTGCCACAAATTAGAATAGGTTCAGTTCCAGACAGCTAACCAAAGGTTGGCTTTTTTTTATCTCAGAAGAAAAAAAAAAATCCCCCCTTTTTAATTGCAAGAAGTTGGGATTGCAAGGAAGATTCTTCATGCCTGTGGGTCTCCAGTCTAGGGAATAGTTCCATTCAAATATATCAAACTATTAAAAATGTCCTCATTGCCTCTAGATGGCACACTATCGTTATTTTTTCTTAGTTCTGGAACATCTCTGCTTTTCAGTCACCAGGGAGCACAGGTGCCTGTTCCCAGCTCCAAGAACCATTCAATTTTCAAATAGTTAAAAAAAAAATTGTTTTCTATTGTATTCTGAAGTTGCCTTGGACTTCTGCTACCTTCTTTTGACTCACATTTATGTTAACGTGCCTCGGTGTTCAGACACTTTATGACAATTATTTACAAACATACTGCTGTTTCTACCCTAATAAATTTTATATATACATACACACACTCTAAAATCATTCACTGGCATTTATGTGCCAAATCTGCCTAATAACATTATGCATATAAATAAAATGTAAGCATATAAATTGAAAACAAGTTTATGTCATGCTATTTCTCAGCTGAGTAGTGTTATATAAGCAAAATATTAACTTTGTTCTACATAAACTGCATTTTTTATGCCATATGTAATTTTTCTTTAACCTATCATTTATGTAAAGGGGGTATGATTTTGAATGTCAAAAACAATGACAGAAAGGCATTAAGTAGTATGTTCAATAATCTCCTCATGCATGAATTCTCCATCAAAAAGTAAAGAGGAAGCTCTCTTTCAATTGGACGACAGGCATTTCATATTTGCTTTTCAGTTCTTTTAAATCAGTGTTGTTTCACAATAACATTTGAAGAAAGATTAATTTTGAATTATATTTTAAGTGTTACAGGATTTTAAGATAGAATTTAATTCAATTTATAAATCAGTTCACCATCTTAAAATTTTAACTGATGGAAAATTTCAGGTTGGGTTATTTTTAGTGATTATGGCAAATAAAGTCAGAATACAGTAATAAAGTCAGAACTGGTAATATTTACAATGTGTCACAGGAAAATTTTTGGAAGTATTACTCCCTCTGGACTTAGGGTATTTTATGAATCCAGAAGTAATGTAATCATTAAATATGATTTAATGAAGAAAGAGCCACCTCTTGAGGTTATATTAAGCACAGAAATGGGATGGAGGTGCTTGTTGCTTTTAGTCACTGGGCCAAAGAGAAATTAAACTTGGGAATAAAATGTGGTAGGAATTTCCCACCCTTAAAAATACTTATCATTGTTTCTAACCCGGAGATTCTATGAGATTCCAATGATTTTCTGTATTTCTCTTCAAACTCACAAGTACTGATTAGATGTGATATTTCCTGGAGGAACTAATTTAATTATGTATTATGTCTCCTAATTTTTAATTTTTATAAAATTTATTTGCTTGAGAAGATATTTGCTAGCCACATATCTGACAAAGAACTTGTAGCTAAAATACATAAAGAACTCTGAAAACCCAACAACAAAAATATACACAGTTCAATCAGAAAATGGGCAACAGACATTTCACTGGAGAAGATATACAGATGGCAAATCATAACATGAAAAAATGTTGACACCCTTAAACATTAGGGGAATGAAAATTAAAACTACAATGAAATACCACTAAACCTCTATCAGAATGGTTAAAGTACAAAACAGTGACAGTCCCAAATGCTGAGGAGGATGCAGAAAAACTGGATCACTCACAGTTTAGTGGTGGAAATATAATATAGTACACCCAGTTTGCAAAATACATTAGCAGTTTCTCATAAAAATAAACATGCAATTTCCATATGACCGAACATTTGCACTCTTGGACATTTATTCCAGAAAAATGAAAATCTATGTTCAGACAAAAACCTGGACATGGATGTTTTAGCAATTTTATGTGTAATGGTCAAATGTCTGTCTATGGGGGAGTGGTTAAACAAAGTGTGGTGCATCCACAACATGGAGTACTACTTGGCAATTAAAAAGAATAAATTATTGATACATGTAACCACCTGGATGAATCATCAGAGAATTAGCTGAGTAAAATGATAGAAGGTTAGATACTGTATGATTTCACTTATATAATGTTCTTGAAATAAGAAAATTACAGAGGTGGAAAACAGACTGTGGCCATAGCGGGAGAGGAGTGGGGAAGTGGGTGCGGTTTTAAAGGCCACCCAAGTGAACCTTGTGGTAATGGAACTGTTCTGCATCTTGATTGTGTTGGTTGCTCTATGAGTCCACACATGTGCTAATATTGTATGGAAAAATGTGTGTGCATGTGCACACACACACACACACGCATGCATGCATGCAGGCAAAACTGGTGAAATTTGAAAAAGCTTTTGGATTTAAGGTCAATTTCCTAGGTGTGATATTTTACTATAATTATGCAAGATACTAAAACTGAAGGATGCTGGATTAAAAAGGATGTATAGGATCTCTGAATATTTTGTTGTTGTTGTTTGCAACTACCTAAGAAAATAGAATTCTTTCAAAATAAAAAGTTAAAAAATGATGGGCTTATTTCTTCTAGAGATTATGCTCTGCTAATCTCCCAGAGTTTAAACTAGTTTCTACTTTGAGGTTATAATTATTGTTTTGATAATTATATGTTTGATTATAAAAAGAAATGCGATTATTAGATACAAAAGTTTTAAATGCAAACATGTTTTGTTTAAGTAGTTTTCTTCAGGAATTTGTATTCTTAAGCCTTTTAATGTGTCAGATAGTCTATGACTATTGTCACTTAATAGTTTCTTAGGATTCTGTTTCTTTGTCATCTATGAGGCATAGCCTGTAATTTTTTTCCTAAGAAACCCCAAAATAGTATGAATCAAAAATGAAGAAATGTAGTACATAACAAGTTGCACAGAGAATTTTATGATCCTGGAGAAACTCTTAATGCATTCTTTGTGAAATGGTTGACTGTATATCAAAATAAATTTCTCTTATAATACCATTGGTATTACTAGAAATCTCCCAAATAAGTTTCTAATAAAATTTAAATGGATTATATAAAAATACTCAAAACCTAATTCTCTAAGACTGACTGAATCACAGTGTCATGGCAACAGCAAAATTGTGGCTTTAAAAATGATAATTTATTTTAAGAAAGCATTAAACTTCAATATTTTGGCCCTTATGTGATTCTAGAATGAATCTCCTTTGAGACGGGTCTTCCTGAATTAAGGTTATATTTCTGGGCCAAATTCACCAGTTTGGAAGCAATTAAAAATCTCTGGCCTATTTACAGATTTCTCCAGCTTTTCTCAGCTTTCATTTTATTCTTTCATATCTTTCTACCCTGAGAGGCTTTGGGCTGAACTCTCTAAACTTTCTGACAAACAACTGCTCTGTTAAGAGATCAAATCTTTGCCGTCTTGCTCAGATATGAGATACTCTATATGTAATGGAGAACTAAGCAGTCAGCATTAGACGAGAGTGACATTTATTAATCATCCATCCATAGTGTGTATGGAGGAGAAAGGGGGAGGGTTGGCCTGAGATGTCTGCATAGGGAGAATAAAATAGCTAAGTACTGTACCAAAATGAACAGAAATTTTTTTCAATGTTGTGCATTGTACCATGGATTAGGCCAGACCCTGAAATTTCTCCATGTTAATTTAGAAGAAGTCTATAATTTGAACACTATGGCAAGATTTATTGGGTTTAGAATCAGGAGAACTGTGGTTAGAGTACTGACTTTCTACTATTACAGGCTTATGATCTTGAATGAGTTAATCCTGTTTTTTAATATTCTCATGTGTAAAGTGAGTCTTGTAAGTACTGTCCTAAAATGGCTTTTGATAAAGATTAGATAAGTTAGTTTGCATGTGAAATAAATTTTGAAAGTGTTAAGGTATATTTAAATATAAGATGTTATTCCTCATTAATTTAGCTAATGTATGTAAATTTACATGTGTAATATGTATGTGGATGTATTCTGTATGTGTATGTGTGTGTAAATTTGCTTCATTGAGGCTGAGAACAGGCTTCCTCCCCTCCTCTTAAACCGATATATATCCATAACCCAGCACATAGAAGGTCCTTAAAAATATATATTAAATGAACAGATGCCTGAGCTCTAAGAAAAAGAGAATGCCCAAATCTAAAGAATTTATTTATTCTCCTTTAATTGGTATCAGGATAAGAATAAGCACAGAAACTTTTAGAGCAGGAACTGAATTATAGAATCTCCTAAGTGAAATTAAATAATTTTAGAAATGATGGTGAATGTTTTTTAAGTTTTGTTTTACTGGTACCGACATAGCTATGAGTATCAATCATGACATTCTTCTGCTCATAAACCTTAAGTAACTCCTACTGCTTAGAAAATAAAAATCCAATTCTTTAGTCTGGCACGAACCTTTTCAAATTTATTTTTCTATACTGTCATTCTTGTCTCCTTTGGGTATTTGCTACCTAATGCTCAACTACCCTTCTTTCCCTCCTCTTTTTTCTCTTTGCCCGTGCCCAGGCTTTATCTTCATCTTCAGATGCCCTTCCATTTATTTCTGTGGAATCAGGTTCCATTCATCTGTCACGTTCTGCCTCTACCACCACTGTCTCCATGAACTATATGCAGATATCCTCAGAGGTAACTTCTTCCTGCCTCAATACCCACTTTATGTTTACCTTCTTGCAACCCTTGTCACTTCCCAATCTAGATGGTAAACTTTTTGGTAGCAGATTCTGTGTCTAATTTGCCTTGGTATTGTCAGGATTACCTGCACTGTAAATACACCTAATTATTTGTTTAGTGAACAAATGTAATCCATATGTATTTTGATGCTTGTAAATGAGTTGCATTTGTCAGTAATTGTTATTTACAATAAGGAATATATAGGTCCCTGTGGTTTTGACATACTCATTATTGTATTGTAATACAATACAATACAATACAATACAATGCTTGTAATAATAACGGAAGTAGTTGTAGCATGGGTAAGAGTAACTGCTAACATTTACTGATCAATTACTAGCTTTCATACTCATATCAAGGGCTTAAATGAATTATTTCATTTAATCATCATAATATTATCCTTGTTTTATGTACGAGGAAAAGGAATCATAGATCATTAAGTAACTTGCCTAAAAACACACAGCTAATAAGGGCTGCATTTATTCCCAGGCATCCTTAGCCATCAAGTGATACTGCCCTTTATGAAAGTCAGAGCCACTGCATCTCATGCCTACTGTGATGCCTCAATGCTGGCCTGTGGGCTACTTTAAGAAGACAAAATTGTCAGTGAGCGAGTCATGAATTTTAACAGATGGTCTGCACGTAGAAGAATGAGTACTCTAATTCAAGTCTACACTCACTACGGTAACTTGCCCTTGCACAAATTTTGATCAGTATGGTAACATGTCTCCTTTTTTGCACAGTAGGCTAAATAACCCGTAGTCTGAGGTTACTTTTTGTAAGTGACATGTTAGTTGAGGGCCTCCTTGCCATTCAAGAGCTGAGCAAAATTAACTTGACGCTCCCCTCCCTGCCCCCTCAAGTTTCATGGCCTCTTCAAGATTTCTGCAAATTTCCAGCAGACTTATATTCTCGGGATCTGTTTGTCCTGCCTCTCTTCTATCCATGAGAAATTCAACTCCTTTTTGATTTCCCACAAACATAACATTAGTTCAAAGCATTTTGAGCTGAAGAGATTTACTGAATACGTTTTGAAACAGTGTATAGAGAAAACAACTTTAAATGGAATGGTAGACACGACTAGGTATGGGTTTCCATAAACCTAGTGAAGCTGAAGCTTCATGGGCCCCTGCTTGCATGTTTCTTCCAAAGATCTGTTCCTAATGTAAAATTTGAACATTCGAGTTCTTTTTTTCTTAACGAGGACCACCAAAATTTGTAAGCTTGTGCCTATAAAACTTAGATCGGGCATCAGTATTAATTTCTTTCAGCTGTCTTCCCACCATGGTGTTTTCTTTGCCCTCACTCCCCAGATTTTCTAATCTCTCTCCATCTCTAAATCCTTTCTTTTCCTCTTACTTTCTCTCTGAACAAAAACTTTCTATTATCTTATTTGGATGAATTTGGTGCTCTCCTCTGATGTTTTGGCGCTCCAAGTGGACTTTGCCCCAAGTGGGCTAATTTTTTCTCAAGGGTGGATCCCACAAGAAAAGGAATTCTTATGCCGACCCTAAGGATAAAAAAATTTCTCTACTTCGTTACATAGACTTTTACCTCCATTCTCTTTCACCACTGATTACAAACTCTTCAACTTATTTCCATGAAAATATCTGTCTTTGATCTGTCTGTTTCTCATGAAAGGGGCATAAACATCTATTGCTCTATTCTAATTTTAAGCCAACTTTTTGCTTTCCTAAATGAAACCTACAACCTCGCATCAATTCTCTTTTTATTAATTCCAAATACATTTTTGTACTCATGCACGGGTGTTCAGGGTTAAAAGTACTATTTCTGTTTTCTCTCAAATTCTGTTCATATATGAATCACTTCTTAGAGTCTATGCTTCCAATCTATTTTCCTCTAGGCCATGTTACAGGAATAGACTAGACTGAGGTCTCTTAATTTTTTTTTTATCATGTAGACCACTTTTAGGATGTGATGAAAGCTGTGGACTATGTCTTTAAATAGACACATTTATAACTTTTTTTCTATAACATCAGGGGTTTTACCTACTTTTTGAAGTCCACCCATGAAATCTCAGGCCCATAGAAATCTGTCTGGTACGATTACTATGACTCAGAATATGTAGCAATATGTGTCGAATCACTTTGAAAATTATTTTTTTTATTCTCTGTAGTTTCACTTTTCTTGTTATGTTCTTTGAGATATTTTTGAGATGTTCTGCCTTAATGCAATGTGTTGGATTACAATATTCATTTTGTGGCAAGGACACTATGTAGTTGGTTGAAGTCTCCTATAGTTTTTATTTTTTATTTTTTTTATTACAGAACAAAGTGACTCTTCTCTTTTAAAACACATTAAGGGTTGAAAAAGTCATTAGCATGTGAATGTGGATATCTCAGGAACTGATGTACTACAGTTGGAGCTGTTATATTAATGAAAGAGATTATCATAGGAATGAATCATATAGTCATAAACTTGTAACACACAGTGAGATCCATTAGTATGTCAGTGGAAATGATGTGATGTTATCAAAGAAAATGGGTTTTGTCTTAATGGAGAGCAAGTGTGAGCAAAACATAGAGCTGAATTTTACAAGACTCTAGGAGGACTTAAAAACTAAAACTACCCCTATATCTTGAAAGTATTTAAAATAGATTCTATTGTTGAAGATGATTACATTGAGACAAGGATATTATTTATTATATCAGCTAATAAAGGTAGAAATTGATTACCATAAGATTGCTAATTTCTGCCTATCTTTTAATATGTGCAGAATTCCTGCTGATACATAGACATTCTTCTATGCCTGTATCTATCTGGACAACCTAAGAATCTGATATAGATTCCTTTCTCTGAAAGCCATTCAAATCCTCTCTTTAGAAAAGTGGCTTTTGGAATAGAAATTGGGGATAAAATAAAGAAATTAAAATTTCACCTTTTATTTCCTGTGATTGCAATTAGAATGGAATTGTAACTTGCCTTCTATATTTAAAAAAAGAAAGTGAGTCAATTGCTTAAGATGAATGCATACCAATTAGTTCTTCTCAAAGTTGGAAATCTTCTCAACTAGGATCAGTGTTAAGTGCTGTGATGTAAATGAGGGACTATTGACCCCATGAGAGAAACCTGAAGTAATTCCAGCAGACTTTTTTATCTACAGATCTCAGAGGTCTCACCCAGCTAAATATTATTTGGAGTTTATGGTTTTACCTTATTATCATCTTGGAATCGACTCTGATCTTGAACCAAAGGAAATCTCACATCTCAATCTAAAAAGGGTATCTTCATGTGATTTCATATTTTCCTCTTTGTATTCTGGAAAACAAAAAAGGCTATCCAAAGAAAATACATTTTCAGTGTTTAATCAGTCATGTATGTGAAACATTGAAAATGAGTGAATTAATTAAAGTAACAATATATAATCTGTTCAAAGTTTGGGAACTCATAAACTAAGGATTTATGAGTTTTTAATTTTAATGTTTTAAAATTTTAATGTTTTATAAATACAGTTGTGATTTCTAGTAATAAAAGCAGAATGCTTCATAAGGTGATCCGTTGATATTTATTAAGTTGGTAAATAATGAATAACCAAAGAAAGCCTTCTCTGATTCCACAAAACAATCACTTGAATAGATACTTGAAATATGGTGTGGTAAATACTAAGTGATAGAACCTGTAGCAGGTGATACAGGCACTAATACTCTGGGCAAATAGTTTAGAAGATTCTGAGATATTGCTGTTAGCTTGTCCTCCACTGTATCTTGATATAAATCCCAGCGTGGTAGATGTTCAACAAATATTTATTAAGTGAGTAAGTGAAGATATCATGCCTGCCCTCTAGTAGCTAACAGTCCAGCTGAGGAGATAGATATGTAAAATTGTCTTAATTATATGCTGGTAATAATAATGATAATGACCATTTAGTGGGTATTTCCTTTGTGGTAGAAACTATGGTAGGTGTTTTACTTCTATTATTTCTAAGCTTTTAAACCATCATGAAAGATAATAATTATAAACTGGTAGCTGACATTTATATAATACATACTATATGCTAGTTTTTTTCTTTGGTTTAGAGAGGGTGAGTTAGCGAGAAAAGAGTAAGGTGTGAGACTTTTTTCAGGCAAAGGGTATACATTGTGAACAAAGACAGAAATACGAGTGAATCGTTTGTTCAGGGATTGAGGTAGTTATTCGCTTTATTTCAATGATCAAACAATTTGTAAAAGATGTTGGAATTCAGTTTTACCCTGGACCTATTGGCCCTCTGGCCTTCATGTGACATGAGGCATTACTTTCCATGAAAGGTAAATTTTTTAATGTTAGATTAAATCTTACTCTTTCTCTAGTATATGTTGCTATATACCACAATCTTGGCTTCATTATGGCTGGAGGGGAGAAGGTCATGAATCCTTCTGTGTCATGCCAGAGAGAGTATGAGTGTGTCATCAGTGAGATCCTCAGAGGAAGGAGGAATTATACTGTACTGACTTAAAATTCTCACACAGTGCTCTTTTACACTCCTGAAGGCTCGGTCTCCTGTAAATTGGTGAAGGGCCGCTGGAATCTCTCTTGGCTTCTCCTCCCTGTTCCCCACCACTGCTTTTATATCAGAATAATGAAAAGAAAACAAGCATGTGATCTCAGCGGCTCTAAAAAAGCCACTTTGGGTCTCTCTGTTTTTAAGATATGGCAAAAGTGATTTAAGCAAATTATGAATCACAGTGCAAGGATATGACAAATTATAGATGAAAGTGAGAAACCCCTCTAGGAGAGGTTTATAATAAAATTGTCAACACTCTCTTTAAGAGGCCCAGCTGGAGGCAGTGACAGTCTCTAAGATCCAGAGCCTCAGATTTTCTTTTTTCTCCTTTACTGAAGCACTGACTTCAACCACAGGTGGTAAGCGGTAGCCAATTAAGCTCCCACTTTCAAAATTAATAGCATTATGCAGTCTGACAGTCTCATAGTCTTGGTCTATGTGTGTTAACTGTTAGGCTGCTGTTACTTTCTCTTTCTCACCGGGGAATACCTTAAATGCAGCAGTCAGAGCTGACCTGTGAGCCCATCCGTCTCACCTCCCCTCTCCTAATGAGCCACCGGCCCTGGCCCTGGATTCCCCAGCACCATCCTGAGCAAGCAGTGATCTTCATCCTAGAACCAACCCCCACCAGCAGGGCCTGCTTCCTGCTGCTGCCTCTGGCTTCTAGGTGTGGACACAGCTGTCCATGTGAAATCTAGTGTATGTGCCAAAGGGGACCTAGAGCTCTCTTAGGTTCACCTGTTTCTTGCTTGAGATTCCTGAGGCAGAAAGTGTAAATATGTCGCAAAATGAGCTGCATCATCTCCCACTATCTGAAGCCATTTTGATTAATAAGATTGATTTATATATAACTCAACGTCTACATCATAATTAGTCCTCATATTTATCTCATAGTGCTCTTACCCTGGTTTTTTCATGTTGTTGTTGTTGTTGTTAACATACATGCATCATTTTGAGCCGTGTCTTCACCAGAGGAAGTTTAGATGACTGGAATAATTTTCTAACTTGTAGATTTCCCAAGGTACCTCTGCTTCCATTCCCACTTCTTTTCCGTCATGTACATTTGTGGCAGATTAATCTTTATGTCATATTTTCTGTTTGGGAACTTTAAAATGTTTCCGTATTTCTATTACATTAAATCTAGTATAATTCAGGACATAGATAGCAGTGTGTCAGGAGATAAAAGTCCTATAATTGGCTTCAGTGACCTACTTACTCAGTTTTTTTCTCCTCTCCTTATCTATCACTATACTTCCGTCATTTAAAAAATATGCTTTACCACTGCCAGACCCAGTTCTGTCTTTCCTGATAAATGATTTACAATATTTTTTTGACAAACTGCCCTTATTGTTCATAGACAATTATTTCATATTCCAAGGTGATTTCAAAAAAATAAGCTTTTGTCTGTCATTTGAAAAATTTTCACATGCTATGCATTATATTCCATAATATACTTGTGTTCACCTAAAAATAACATTTCAAGTCACTTGCTGTTCAATCAAGTTCTAGAATGTGCATCGTATTTATTTGTGGAACTTGAGGACTCACACGTATTCCTTAGTGTTCTTTCATGCAAGACACAATCTTCAGTTGGAGAAGCTGATCTTCATGTTGTCCACTTTTGCATTGTGATTTTCCATTTTCTTGCTCATATTCAAATCAAGCCAATCTCATCTCCCACTTCTTTTCTGAAAACTTCCCCCTGTTCTTCAGGCTTTATAGGTTTCCCCCCACCCCTTTTAGCTCTTAAAGTACTAAATGCTGCCCCAGGAATTTATTGGGCATCTGATTTGAAAAAAGAGAGAACCCAGCTGTTTATTGTCTTGCAATATTCCTCCTGTTCTAATCATGGTTTCCCAGTTTGACAGCAAATTCCTGAAGGGCAGAGGATGTATCTTACATTGAATGAATATTGCTAATGACACTTAACACTTGTCTGAGTATGAAGTAGGTGCTCAATAAATCCTTTTTGAATAAATGAGTGGTTGATTGTGGAGCAATTCTCACTGAAAAGGTGACAAATCATTGATATTTTGTTTTGATAGTTGGGTTGTCTTTTTAAAATAATTTTAAAATTATTTTAAAAATAATTTACTGTGGAGTGCCTGGGTGGCTCAATTGGTTGAGCGTCTGCCTTCGGCTCAGGTCATGGTCCCAGGGTCCTGGGATCCAGTCCCATGTCAGGCTCCCTACTTGGCAGGGAGTCTGCATCTCCCTCCCCACTCCCCCACCCCCCCCTTGTGCACATGCTCTCTCTCTCTCTCAAATAAATAAGTAAAATCTTAAAAAAAAATTCACTGTTACAGGCAGAAAACTTCAGAACTCTGACCTTTTCTTGAGAAAAATGACAAAATGTGCCTTCATTTGTATTTTTCTAGTTAGTTTTATTTAACTTCTTTTTCATGTGTTAAAAGCTCTTACTCATGGCAGTCACTTAAATAATCATTAGATTGAGGGGCAAAGTTTATTAGAAGGATAATATAATTAATTTTCACTCTGACTCCCAATGATTACTATTTTTTTCCTGGATTCTTATTATGCTTGTGGTCTTAAACACACCACTTAGCAGTTGGCTGCATGTTGTTTTTTCCTTTAATAATTTTTGTGCGGAATTAGTCCACCTCAAAAGGGCAGAACCTGTTCTTACTAATGCTTATGTACCTCACTGTGCTGGGGATCTAAATACCTGACTGATTGGTGTTCCAATCTGAGCTTAAACACAACTGAGAAATGAACAATATACCTACAGAGGAAAGTGCCAGAAGGCTGATCTCTTATTTTATATTGAATTTGCATTTCATAATAATCCTATGACCTTGTGTGTGTATATAAACGTTTACCTTTTCAAATGCTTTCAAATTATAATCTTATTTCATCCTGTTTGGTATTTTATCCTACTGGTTCCTAACCTTTTATGATAACGCACCTCTGGTTGATTTTATAAACTATACATGACGTTTGTAATTCAGTTTCTGTTATCCTTCATGTCATAGCAGTTTAAAATAATCTTTTTATAGAAGACTTTTGATTTTGAAAATCAAACACCATTTTCCTCAATTTTATAGTTTAGAAGGTTTTCTATAGGCTTTTAAATATTTTTAGCACTCTATACATTTTCTCATCACATCTGATGATGAGTTGTAGCCCACAAGGTTTATACATCACCATCATTGGAAATCACTCAACTTGTACTAATAATCCAAAGTTGCCATCAGAAGAAACACATCTGTCTATCATCTATCTATCTCATCTGTCTCTCTGTCCCTCTCTCTCTCTCTCTGTCTCTATCCCTTATGTCCTATGACCCCCAGGGCCAAGAGATAAAATAGATATCATTCTTGCTTATTGTGCCACATCAATCTCATTTTTCTCATTCCTCATTCAAAAATCTTAGCTTCTTTCAAGTACACACCACTCACTACCACAACTTCTACTAACCTCCTAATCATTCTCATTCACTGAAAAACTTAGTTCCCAGCTTTTTGCTGTCTTCCTTTCTACTTGCATTACAGTTATTATTCATGATCAAAATTCAACATTTATATGGATGACTCATCCAAAACACTGGACTTCTAAGTCATAAATCTCATTTCTAAAAATCTCTTCTCCATCTACCTGGATCATCGCTGCCATGATCATATGTATCCTAGACCTTGCCACACCAGTAATTACATCAGCTCCTATTCTTCCAATTCATTTACTCTACTACTTCCCAATTCCAAAAATCATTCAATCCAATCAGAACTTCATATCCATTTTTATTTCCATCATGTGTCTCTTACCTTTGCTTCCTTCCTAGCCATTGGGGAGTCCACAGATTAGTTGAGTGACTTCTGTAACAACCTCAACTTCTTTGCCTCTTTCTTCATCTATTTCCTCCACTGTCAAAATCCCAAACTTGATTTATACCAAATTATTTTCTTTCTCTGTGGCTGCTCTGGAGAGACTGAGTATTTTAAAAAATAAGAATTACACAACACTATATGGTCTTTATAATCAAGAGTATTTCATTTCTTATTTGTAAATGATGTGCTATTATTTTATATGAATAAAATTTATAATAAACATAGGTTTGAGATATAGTTGTATACTTTTTCTCCTGGAGAGTTTAACATATGTTGTCAAACATTTATTGGCACCCCACTGCTAATATACATATTATATGTAGTATATTTAAAACAAAACAGAACAAAACAAAACAAAAAAACTCTTGATACTCTCTCTTCACAGCCTTCCCTATCATCGTCCCCTCAGGCATCTTAAATGATGTAATCATTCAATGTTGGAAAACCCTAAAACCTCGTAGTCATGCTTTGTTACCCTTTCTTCTTGTCTTCTACATTCAAATAACCAAGTGTTGTCATCTCTACTTAAAATATAAATTACTCTCTACTTCCACTGCCATCATCTTAATCCAGGACACCATTATTCACACTGCTTCTGAAACAAAAAGGCAACGGATTCTGCTTCTCTTCTACTTCCAAGTCTCACACAAAGTTAGCTCCCTGGCTGAATGTAAATCACATTCAGGTCGCAGAAACAAGGAAGTCTGGGAAAGATATTTCCTAGGATTTGAGCCTCTGACACTCAAGAAAAAAACCTAGAGAGTGGTAGGGATAAATCCTGGTTGCCAAAAGAAACAAGCAAAAATGAAGCACAAACTAAAAAAAAATTCCCCTCCCCACCTTCAGGTGAATGGTAATAAAAGCAAACCAAAACAGATTCCTCAAGAATACCATTTTCTTCTCTAGAGAATTCCTGATTAAAAGGAATCCCTGAGTGTCTGATTCAGACACAATCCCTCAGATTCATTTTTGTTGTGTTGTTGTTGTTTTTCTGACATATAGCAAAAATGGTAAGACCACTTTATGAGGAAAAGTGAAAAGGTTAAAGGACCAAATGAAATTTCCATTGATTCTGGACAATGTCTGCCCTTTGAAGATTTAAGAAAGACCAAAAATATTATTTCCCACATTACACTACTTGAAAATCTAGCTGAGGGGAGAAGATTAAAGCACATAGCACAGATTGAGAGCAAATATACCCTATGATAGCAATATACTTGATTTTGTAGCTTGTCTTACAAGAAATAAAATATGGGTATGTTTGGAATAATGGAAAAAGAATTACCATCTGAGCCTTAAAGATCAATCAATAGTACTTGGGATAGTGAGAGGAAGGAAGAGCGTTCAAAGAGGGGAAAGCAATAGAAGCAGATGCTGGAATGAGCCTGCAGAATAGTCGAATGTTTACCAACAACCTTTTAAAATCATATCTGTGACTCTGAATTTGCCCCGGACAATTTATTCTCCATAACAATTACCGCCTTGATACACAAAGACAATAATTTTTATTACATACCCTTAGGGATTTACCCATAGTTATGCAAATTTCATCTTAGCTATGAGTTTGTCCCTCTCTTTCTTTATTGGAAAAGCATGTCAAAAAATAAGCGAAAAGTTATGATGAATAACAGCAATGACTTCCAACTTGAAATTGAAAAAGCATATTAGAAAACAAGTCAATTATTGGGAAATAATTCTCAATTATTGAGAAAACCATGAGTTAGCTCTAATATAATTTTAAAAAAAAGTTTCACAAGGGGTGTCTGGGTGGTTCAGTTTGTTGAGCGCCAGCTCTTGATTTCAGCTCAGGTCATGATCTCAGGGTCCTGGAATTGAGCCCTGCATTGTGCCCTGTGCTCAGTGGGGAGTCTGCTTGGGGATTCCCTCTCTCCCTCTCCCTCTGCACCCTCCCACCCCACCCCCCGCCCTGCTTGTGCTCTCTCTCTCTCTCTCAAATAAATAAATAAATACATAAATCTTCAAAAAAGTTTCACAAGCTTTGTTACTTTATTAATAATGAATAACTTTCAACATGCCTTCACATTTTGGAGAAACCTCTGTGAGTTTTGATACTGGGATTGTGGATGGCTGTTCTATCCAGACACAAGAGACACAGACTCAAAATCCAGATCTGGCTTTGTTACCTTTTCAGAAATCATTCAATGATTTCCTATCTTATCTATGCTTCTTTTTTTTTTTTTAAAGATTTTTATTTATTTATTGAGAGAGAGAGAATGGTAGAGAGCATGAGAGAGAGGAAGGTCAGAGGGAGAAGCAGACTCCCCGCTGAGCAGGGAGCCCGATGCGGGACTCGATCCCGGGACTCCAGGATCATGACCTGAGCCAAAGGCAGTCGCTTAACCAACTGAGCCACCCAGGCGCCCTTATCTATGCTTCTTAACATGTCATAAACGTCTTGTCCCCTGTCTCTTTGCCTTCATCTTTTACCTCTCTCCAGTACATACTTTTGCTCCAGTAATACTGTAGTCGGCTGCATGTATTCTGCTGTTTTGCATCACACTGTTTTTGTTAATGTTCTTCCCCAATCTAAAAAGTCCTCCCAAACCTGTTTAATTTGGTTAATTTTTCCTCATCCTTTGAAATTTGGCTCAGGCATCGACTGCTGCCCAATGCTTTCCTTAATCTTTTGTGCAGAGATTTAATGTCCCTGTGCTTTCACAGAAACCTGATTATACTTTTATCATTGAGCTTTCCATAGTTTATTGACATTATCTGTTTGCATTTCTGTCTTCCTCACTAAAATACAAACTGTGCAAGAATAGGAACCATGTCATACTGAATAGTGATCATTGTATTCCTTGTATTTAGCAAAATGCCTGACATACAATAGGAACTTGAATTGAACTGAACTGTTGTAAACTTGGGGAAATTATTTGAAAGTCCAGATAGCTGGATTGGGGGTAGTGGTGGTGGGAATGCCAAGTTCTGGAATTTAGATTTACATGCAACGGAAAGACACTTTCATTTTGTGACTTTGTCCTAAGCATTTAAAAAGTGCTCTGTTCATATTTAATTTCTTCAACTATCTGAGGGGGCAGGGATTACTGACATTTTATAGATATTATAAATAACTGATGCTCAAAGATGATAAATACCTTTCTCAGTATCACAAAACTGGCAAAAAAATGGAATGGTGCTTTAAGCTAAAATCCATCCATCTTTAAAATTCTTTTACATCATGTTGAACAATATGAGGGAAATAGGGGATGCAAATGATTATAATGATTATTTGATGTAATCACTCACTCACTGATTCCTCACTAGAACATCCAGGTGGTTCTTTAAACTTATACACAATATAAGTGAGCCCTGTTTTTCTCAATTCCACGGCACTTCTTTGGCCTACTAGAGTCATGCATCCATTGAGAGGACCAATATAGCACAGAGCCTATTACATTAGGTGGGATGCCATTCAAAGTGAGGCCGGCAAATACTTCTGCCAAAGGAAATTTCAGTATAAAAGTGCTGCTGAAGGCTATTGAGCTACCCATTTGTAAGAGCTATCCGAAGTCATTTTTCTTTTCATTCTGTATCACCAGAGGTGGCTAATCCTTTAGTTCCCGTATTGTTTTTCTAGGCATTCTTCTTGGAACAGTAAGCTCGCACAGTGGTTGCCTGGAATGTTCTCAGCTGACCTCTGGTGCTGTTCTGCTATGATCGTGTCTTGATGATGTCAAGAGATAAAGTGTGAAACCTGTGAAAATGACCTTCTGACGTCTGAGCTAAGTCAAACAGGGTTTGCTTTAAACAGACTTCCCTGCAAACCTGTAAGAAACTTGTATAAACCACAACTATTTTCTTAAATTTGGGTAAGCAACACTGAGTTTAGGTCCTTCTTTGATATATTCCTGTATTTCTCCTTTCATAGCAATTATTGCCCTTTTAATTTTTTTATTAATCTCTTTATTACCTCCTAGATTCTTAACTCTGTAAGTACAAAAATCTCATTTGTATTTCAGCACTTGATTGCCTGCATCTCACATACTTTGTGGTGCAGAGTAAGCAATTAAAAGATAATGAATGTATGAATGACTAAATTATGAAAATTCAATTTTTGATTATATGAATCAATTATTTGTTTATTGAGTTTTCCACTGTGTTACAAAACAAAGCATAATCGCCTATGTCCTTTGGAACAGAGCTTCTCAAACCTTCATGTATATCTGAATCACCTCAGGATCTTGTTAAAATGCAGGGTCAGCTTTAGCAGATCTGAGGAAGGGCCTGGAACATTGCATTTCTAACAAACTCCTGAGTGTTGCCACAGTGTTGGCCCTCAGACGACATTTTGATTAGCAGCTGTTAGACAGAACACTTCAACCATCAACAGGTATCCACATGTTACCACTTCTCCAATTTTATTTATTTGCCAGCTGGTACCTGACCTTCCATCAGAAATTCATTAGCCATTTTTAGATAGATCAATCTCTGTGACTCCTCAGCCTGGAGGATACTACATGGGGACTTTCTCTGAGAAGCAACTCAATTGCAAATGATTGCCTTGTAGTATCTGCCCTTGTGACTTTTGATTTAGGACTCAGATCTGAAATCCCCATTTATTTCTTTTTGTGTCACTTTCTTAATACAAATAGTGCGTCTCTCTTGTCAGCAGATAGTCAGATCTGGCTTTTCACCTTATTGTCAGCTGCTTTGCAGGACCTTCCAAAATAAAATTTGTGTACATGCCATGGCCCATGTTTTATGTCAGATCATTCTTACAATATCCTACTACATGTCACAAAAGTCTACTCAGATATTTTAGAGTAATATAAAAACCAACAAACAGGATTAATACATGCAAATTTTATTTTATTTTTGGAAATTCTTCTGCACAATGGGCATAAATAATTGGTGTTATGGGTTACTGTGACAAACAAATGAGATAATACATGTGAAGTGTCTAGCTTAGCTATGTAGTAAGAGCTCAATAAAAGGAGCTATTAGAGTATTTTAATCATGGTTATTGTTTACTTTTATTGTTCCCTGATTTATGTACAGTGCTACACAATATAGGCATTTTATGATTCCAATTGGACAAAAGAACATATTTTTAAAATATTTATTTATTTATTTAAGAGAGAGAGAGAGAGAGAGAGAGAGAGAGCAAGTGAGCAAGGGGAGGGGCAGAGGGAACGAATCTCAAGCAGACTCCCCCCCCCAGAGGGCGGAGCCCGATGCGGGGCTCAGTCCCAGAACCCTGAGATCATGACCTGAGCCGACACAAAGGACGCTCAACTGACTGAGCGACCCAGGCACCCCGAAAAGAGCATTCTTTATATAAGCTAGTTAAAAACTGAGAAGTTCTATTCCTAGCCTCGACCTGAATCCAGGCTATTTACTGACCACCTTCTATTTTATTTTGAATAGAAAAGGAACAAACTCTCGCATCATTAAATTTCAGCCAAGCTTTGTTTCTTTTTTAACCTTAAAAAGCATTTAAGAGATGACGTTCTTTTTTTTCCACCTAAGTATTTTCTGAGCTTTGTCAACTCTCTTTTTACAACTCCCTGTTGTTGAGACACCTTTTTTTTCTTATGGTTTTCTATTTTTGATGTATGCTTTAATTTTGTAACTTCTACTCCTTTCTTAACTTTGTCTCATTTTTAATATTAGGTTGCAGTTTTCTGCTTTGCAGCCATATTTTACTGTGGTTCTTTCATTGTCTGTTGACACATTAATCAGGACTTTTGCCTTTTGTTCTGAGGATATAATTTCATGGGTTTGGTTAGCAGTCCTTTTCTTTTTTTCATGTTTAACGAGATGGGTTTTCCTATATTCTCAGGAGTAGACTCCTGTGCAGGGATTGGAGTGGGCCAAGGTAGCTTTTTCAATTTTATTGCTTAAGGACTTTCTCTTGTTAACACAAAGCATTCAAAATATGGCTTCTCTGTGTAAACATGTCATCAGACCTGAAATCCACCTTCTTGGCACTCTTAGTGTCCAGTAGCTAAAACTTCAATGTTCCTTACCTGTTCACTTTGGATTTTATTCTCTGCAGATTTTTTTCTTCCCCCTCAGTGTGGGTTTCTGTCTTTTTGGCAGAGAGATTATTCTGGGCATTTCTGAGGTGCTTAAGGGTTTTGGCAGCCATAGCCACCTACCAGTCTTTCTGGAGACCCTGATGGAGTCTACAACAGTCTTTTCTGGTTGTCCTGAGGCGTGTTTGCTAATTATTCCAGTCAGAGTAGAGTTCTAGCTTTTTTGTGGTAATTTTTGGAAATAAATAAAATAAAGTTTGTGGGCCTCTTAAGATCATCAGAATTCTCTATATTTTTCCTCCACTATTTCCGCAAAGCTGCTAAATCTATGCAGATTTGGCTCTTCTTGCTTATACTCTGGGTCATTGTGGAAGATGTTTGTGCTGTCCTAAATAGTCTGTCAGTTTTTAAGAGAGAATTGAAGAAGTGATCAATGGAATAAAATCATCTGGGAAGATTTTAAAGATACTGATGCCTACTACTTGCTTCCAAGATTCAATCAGTCTGAAGTGGAACCCAGGCATCAGCACTTTTAAAAAAGCTCCCTAGCAGATTCTGGAATGCACCATGGCAGGGAGCTACTGCTCTAGGTCAATTCCATCTTTAGTTTTCAATCCCAGTGGTGGGTAGTTTGCCTAGCCAGCCCACAAGGCAGAATGGGACAACTAGAAGTGATTCTTTTAAAAAGATGTAGAATTTCCTTTTCTTATAGAAAAGCAAAAATAAAATCCTTTCTTCCAAAACTTCATTCTGTATTTCCTCTATTTTTTTTGTGTTGCCATTGAAAAATATTTTGAAAACTTAAGGATTTTTATCTTTGTGTAATGTGGATATAGAAGAATTTCTGTTCTAGTCAAAGTTGGTCCAAACTCAACTATTTTTATTAAATGTTTTCTCATGCTTTTAATTGTATTCAAAGAATTGTTAGGTTTTTGATTAATTCAATACTGTCCTCAAAAAAGCACAGCAAATAGCATTTTACTATTTTAATTTTAATTTTATTTTCATTATTTTTATTTTTTTAAAGGTTTTATGTATTTATCTTTATTATTTTTATATTTTAAAGATTTTATTTATTTATTTATTTGAGACAGAGAGAGAGAGAGCACAGGAGAGAAAGCACAAGTGGAGGGGAGGGGCAAAGGGAGAGGGAGAAGCAGGCTCTCCACTGAGCAGGGTTCCCGACCCAGGGCTTGATCGCAGGACCCTGGGATCATGACCTGAGCTGAAGGCAGATGCTTAACTGATTGAGCCACTCAGGACCCCCCAGTTTTACATATATAACTAAAAATTTCCCCCTCTATTTCAGAATTAAATTTCCTTAAGGTGAGAGATAATATTTATCTTCATATGAACTTTAGCACTTAGAAAATATGTGGCATAAACTAATGTAGAAATCTGTTGAAGAAGTGAAACTTCATACGAAATGTATGATTAAAATGCCAAATTCACTCAACAGTTTTTTTGTGTGTGTACCAATTGTGTAAATCAATAGCTACTTAGAGTATGTGCTGTTTAAGAGTTGAATTTAATAATTTTGTTAGATTCCAACTATATGCATTTTTAGAGACAACAGAGGGTATGTGATTATATGCAAGTGTTTATAAAATAACTTCAAGAAAAAATAGAGTGTCGAAGAAGAAAATTGAAAAAAATTAAGAGAACAATGTTTAAAATTAAAGGATGGATTTTGGGTCGGCTCTTTAGAAGAGGTTGACTTAATGTCCATTTCTCTGTGCACTGATCATGTGGACGTAAATCTTTGATTTTATTTTCTCATAAACGGTTATTCCTTTGTCTTATTATATATATGATGTATGTATACATATATTCACCAAATACGTATTTCTATAAGATGAATTGTTTGTACAAGAAGCATTACTGTGTTCTATTCATACATTCAAGTTTTTTTCTCCAAACTACTGCAGTGTAGAAACCATGTGTTCTTATATGTAGTCAAATGTCTTCCCTTGTCCTTAGAGTGAGGCAAAATGAAGTCAAGACTAACTAAACTGATCAATCCAGCCAGGGGAAAATAAATTTTGAATTCTAAGACGAGTTTTGTTTGCTCTGAAATATGATGCAACATCCTAGTTTGACAGAGGGCTTTATTAATCTATTTTACGCCTCGTATAAGGAGAAATTCAAACTTGCTAAAAATTTCTTTTACAATATGAGATAGATTAGCTTGGAGTGGTAGGGGGAGACATGGGTATTGTGTGGATTACACAGGTATGAGAACGCATTATTTATATTAGCGTTCCATTATTTTTGCAAATCATGAGTTTAAATATCAGTTTATCAATGTGTGTTGGTTCTTAACGCACATTTTAAAAAAATAAGTGGCAGAGTCTGTTTTATACTCTTCAGATTCCCTAAAGGAGGCACTCTGCGTAAATTAGATTATGGTCCAGTACAAATAGAAAATGTGGCACAGGTGTGGAGTGGCTCGCTACTTTCAATGGTAGCCCTCTGTTATGTTAATAAAATGTAAAACTGTGACTCGTCTCCCTCCTTTATTACAAAAGGCATAGCCGTGAGCTTCCCCGAACAGTGCTTGTTTAAGTAAATGTCAGGAGTGATCTTGATTCAAAATTTAGCATAAAACACTGTATTAGAATTGATTACCCCAGAGGCTATAAATACAAAATATCTAACAAAGGCCCTGACAAACAAGAAATTTATCAGAAAACAAGCCAATTGTAGATCACAAGTACAAATCGGCAGCACAGCTTTGTTGAGCTGTCTTTCTGTGTTGAATAGAGATAAGATTGATTGGTGCAACCTTTGGCAAGCTCCCTTAGGCAACAATAAAAACACAAAAAGTAGTGGTGGGAAGGGAGATAATATAAACTTATAGTTAGGGAATTTTGCAAAAAAATGGGGGAAAAAATCAGTGAGAAAACTATTGATAGGGAACTAGCAGATGGCATGCCAAAGAACTCTTGTCATTTATCACATTGACTGTGACTATCTTTTTGCCTTGCTTACCATAATTAGAAACGGAAAGTAATTTTTTTTTTTCCTTCTGGAAGAAAGTTCTTATTTTTCTAATATAAAATGTTAAAATGACTAGGTTATAGATACTTCATTAACATCCCAAATATTTTACTCCTAGTTCTTTTATGTGAGAATCTTCAATGTGGTTACATTAGTAGACTAATCACATGCTATAAAAGAGTAAAGAAACTTTTAAATCAATTCAAATAAAGCAGAATGGTACATTGTGGTTTTCTGATTGATGGGTAATAGCAAAAGCTTGAGAAACAGGAGACAACTAGAAAATACTTTTAAAATGTTGCTTTTTTAGGACTTTAATCATTCAGAACATATACTTTATTTTTTATTCAAAATATAAAAATGAACCAAACAGAATTTGTATGTGTCTAGAGGTCTTTGATTAATTGGATTTTCCCCTCTGGAGGAAGAATAATCTATGCCTTCTAAAATTGTAATTCCATAAAGCAAGATGATCATCAAGGTACATGAATTAAATCAATATTTTAATTTTCAAATACATTGTCAATGTCTAGGAAATATATGTTTAGTAGAATTATTTTTAAGACATATTTGTAAAGCAGTCTTGAAGATATATATCAGTGTTGTCATAAATTGTTGCATGGAAAATTGATGATTTAAAGTTGCCCGGTCATTTCTTTCCACTAAATATAGTAGAAAAATATATCAGTTTTCCAAATATCTTTACTTATGTTACTTAATGAAAACGATGGTATGACCTTGTGCATGTTACTTAGCTGTGTAGCCTCCAGGTTCTCATCTGAAAAATGGGACCCATTAATAATGCCAGTCTTATGAAGATTAAATGCATGTAACGTATTTAGTTAGTGCCTGGCATATAGTAACACAGTAATCTGTAGTTCTTACTATTTTAGTTTTATTTCTTTGAATCTTAAGATCTAGCAACACTACTTGGAAGAGAAACCTTGATTATTTAAAAAATAATGTAGAAAGAACACAGATTTGATCTAGTTATTTTTCTGTAAAAAGCTTTTAATTTTTCCCAGGCTCTTACTAAATAATGTCCCAGTGAGAAACCTGCCATTCCAGGCACTGCACAGTGATCCCAGCCTACCTCTCCAGACCTCTCCTCCATGACACACTTCCCTCCTACTACACACTTGGCACCCTGTGCAATTCTATCTTCTGGTCAGAATAACTCACTTTTGGTAAACACATACTGTCTTTTTCCAGCACCATTGTCTTGCTCTTGTTGTGTTCATTGCTGAGAATATCCATTTCCAGGTTTTTACAAGTTTAAATCCTTACTAATTTTTAAACTCCTGTCCAAATCCAATTTTTAAATTTTCCTTGATGCTTCTTCCACTTCTCTAGCCGCCATGGTGGGGGAAAAAAAAACCCTCCTTCTTTTGATCTAGAAAATTCCACCTGTTTCTCTTATTTATGTGCCCTGTCTTCTTTTTTCCATTTACCTGAAAAGCACTGCATGTCTTATCCATCCCTATACTCCCTACGTAGCACAGGACCTTGCATAGAGGAGATGCTCTATGCACACTTACTGATGGAATGGATATTGCATCATGATGTGTTTAAAATCAGTAGCTATGTGCTATCACTGATTATAACTACTTAGAATATGTTAAAGAAGGTCTTAAGAGTGAAGAAAATTTTTATTTTAATAGTTACCATTGTAAATTTTCTAAGAATTCTAAATCTTTTCAGTGTAACCTAGCCTTAATTTGGAAATAGAGACTTGGGTATTATTTTTGTAGATAGACCTAGAAGTTGAATATTTATCTGCAAATGATTGTAGAGAGCTAATCCTGGTCATTCAGATTTCAAACTTCTTCTTTTCCTTTTTGCCAAAAGTATTTGCTTGCCTGGATTATGTAGATAATTGTTGAATTCTTCATTTTTCACGGTTTATTTCAATTACTGATCCTACTCAGTTTTCTGATCCTCTTTCTTTGGTAGAAAACAAATTCTCTCATCTGGGCTGCCTGGGTGGCTCAGATGGTTAAACGTCTGACTCTTGGTTTCGGCTCAGGGCGTGGTCTCAAAGTCGTGAGATCCAGACATCCAGTCCCACATCAAGCCTGGCGTTGGGCTCCATGCTCAGGTGGGATTCTGCTTGAGATTTGCTTTCTCTCCCTCTCCTCCTGCCCCATCCCTGCTCTCTCTCTCAAATAAATAAATAAATAAATTTTAAACAAACAAACAAACAAAACAGCAACAAATTCTCTTACCCAAAAATCCCATTTTAGTGTCAGTTATCATATTGTAATGTGGCCTGAAAATAACCCTATTCCTGTACAGTGAACTGATGACCCTATTGCAGATAGAGAGAAACCACATAGCAACTCTCCTAGTGATCAGTCTGGCCACCATGCTTACAGAGTTTCCAAGAGCCTGGTCACATGTGATTCAGGATAATAATGAAAATGATGATGAAAGTATCTCACACATGTTCTTTAAAAAAAAACATTTTTATATTTGGTACGGTATGGACAAAAGAATGTATTGAATTTTCCCTCCCTCTTGTAGCTTTTGATTAAGCCATGAGCATTTTTCATTATCTGGGAATACAAAATACACACAGAAGTGTGGAAATGGGTCAGCTCCCTGAGTATGTCTGCTTAGCAGTGTGCTAAATCATGTCAATCATGAGTATACTCATTTATTTGTTGAGAACTTACTTTGTGCCACAGACTATTTTAAATGCAAAGATTTTTTTAAATAAAAAAATTCTAGTCAGTGAGATTCATTAGTGTTTATTTATTTTATTTTTAATGTTAAATTACTTTTTTCCACTTTTTTCTATCCAGGTTTGTTGTTTAAGGGGTACAATATTATGATTTGATATATGTATATATTAAAAATGATTACCACAATAAGGTTAGTTAATACATCCATGAACTCACATCATTGTTTTTTTCCCCCAAGAATCTTACATTGTCTTTTTCAATGTTTCTGCTGCTGTGCTGTTACAATTGAAATAATTTAGTAAGGAAATGGGAATTTAATTGTAAAAAAAAAATTACTCAAAGGGAATCAAAAGAAAAAAATCCCAAGAAAATTGAATTGAATGAAAACTGTTAAAAGAGACGAGTATTCATGTTAATTGGCTTAAATTATATTAGGTCGCCATTACTAGTAATTAACAGATAGTTATTGAACATCTCCCTTGTACAAAGAACTATAACACGTTGAAGTCCTATGGAGAAATAAGGTGAAAAAGAATTATACTTGGAAAAGAATTATAATTGGCTATGGACATAGGCAACTAATTTGGGTTATATTTGGAATAACGAAAGGAAAGCAAGAGAATAAGCATTCATTGGAGGGACAGAAAAGCAGAGGGATGGGTTGTTCAGGGAGATGTCTTGTACATGGAAACAGAGGAGAGGGAGAGAGAGAGAGCACAGAGAAAGCATTACTAAGATGAAGTTATTAAGGATTCTAGAAAGATAAAAAATAAATCAAATTAAAATAGCTTCTGAAAGCTGAGGGAGAGAATAGGCTGTTCAGGGGGTGGTGTATTTGTTTTTTGTGAGAAATCCATGGATTAAATCTTTTTGGAAAAATAAATACATAAAAGAGGTACTGAAGCTGTCTGCTTAGTATTTGGAAGTCAGAACTCAAAACCTCTGTGTCAGAAAGGAAGTCCCAAGCAGCACATCCTCGTTCTTGGTTGTCGTTAAGAGAACTGGGTAAACCATGTCATTTGTTCACTCGGGACATAAGTTGGTTACAATATTGCCTGAAATTCTAATTGAGGATACCTTTAGGACTTGAGAGAATGAGGGGCAAGAAAGGTTATGTGAAGGGTATGTCTTTTAAAAGTGGTCCAGAAATCTTACCTGATTCTATCTAAATAACTTTAGTTGTGTAAATTCTTAAAGGAATCTGTTCATTTTGGGGCTGTTAATGCAGAAGTTTACATAAAACTAAATTTCATTAGAACATTTTCTGAAAGCTAAATCAACATTGTTTACAGTGGATTTGCTCTATGATGTGTTCAAACACAAGGCTTCTGCCAAGTGTTTTTGCTACCATATGTACCCCTATTAATTAACTCCTTGTAAATGTCTTTGGTATTCCCTTGGGTTTGCTGAAGTTTGCTATTGAAGCATCACTTTTGCCACAGATCCTATTTCTTTCAGTTTTAAATATGGAGATGAAGTTTTTAGATGCCCCAATAAATAGCACTTCTCTCCCATCCAAGTTTGTAACCATTTGAGAAATAGAGATGGAAATTAGACAAATAGGGATCCATGTGTCAACATAAATACTGATGAAACTGATACTGAAGGGCATAGCTTATTGTGAGAGCCAAATGGGGCTTGCTTCCTAAATTAGAAAAACATTCCCATTCACAGATAATGCAGACCTCTTCTTCAGTGAGCATAGAGGAGAATAAAACACACATTCTGCAGTCAGACCTCAAGAGAGAGAGGAAGGCTATGGGCTAAGCTCATTCAGCCACTTCTTCCAAACTCATTAATCATTAAGTCAGTCACCAATGGAGAGAGTATGAGGCCAAGAGTGTTACTCTAATAGCATCTTTTCCTTTTGGAAATGGGAAGTTTGGGGCATATGCATCTACCCTGACATTAGGGATCTATATTGTTGTGTTTAATAGTTTTAAAAAAATTGTTATAACAGAAGTGACTGGGCGACTTCCCTTTTTAAAACCGTCTACCCCTTCTGTTTTGTGGAAAGCCATTGAGAATATCCACAAAGCAATACAAAGACATTGTCAAATATAACAGATTGCTTTGTTGTTACCAGCATTTCAACTAAACTTTCAATTTGCCTCATTGACCAGTTTTGTCTACTAAATATACATTTGTCATAAGTCTAGGGATGGTGACCTTTTCCATATTATCTCATTCTTTTATTGTTGGGATAAAGTTCCTAGCTGATAACTTATGGTCTTTTTTTTTAAATTTTATTTTAAAGATGTATTTATTCCACAGAGAGAGAGAGAGAGATGGAGAAAACACACCAGTGGGGGGGAGGGGCAGAGAGAGAGAGAGAGAGAGTCCAAAGCAGACTCCATGCTGAGCACAGAGCCTGACTATGTGGGGCTCAATCCCATGACCCTGAGATCACTACCTGAACTGAAACCAAGAGTCGGATGCACTTAACCTATTGTGCCACCCAGGCCCTTTGATAACTTATGTTCTAAAATCAACCCAAGTTTACTTGCTTAGCTGATATTATGAACAGAATTTTTCCTTATGAGGCATGAAAACATGATATGTGTTTTCTATATTATCAGATTGTTCAAAGGTATTTGCGTAAGTAAGTACAAATGTTCCTTTAAAAGTACATCTGTGAAGGCACTATAATTATGATTATTATTGACATACATCCATTTTGTGTTTCCCCTGGAATAAACTCTATTATCTGCAGGGGCACCTTCCAAGGGAGTCACATGTTCAGCACCTGCCTGTTGGACACACAGTGCTTGATTTGAGTACTTTAAGGCAGCCATGGCATAGGTATTGTTGCCTTAAGCTTGAGTTCAAACTCAGCTTTGTAACTTTATTTTTCATGCTTTCCTTGGAGAAGTTGCCTAATTTCTCTTTGCTTTAGTTTCTTTATCTGCAAAATGGAAATACTAATAGTATTACATTTTAAGATAATATCAATTAACAGTACATATGCTTTTAATACAAATACACTTTTTTTTTAAAGATTTTATTTATTTGACAGAGAGAGACACAGTGAGAGAGGGAACACAAGCAGGGGGAGCAGCAGAGGCGGAGGGAGAAGCAGGCTTTCTGCTGAGCAAGGAGCCAGATGTGGGACTCGATCCCAGGACCCCGGGATCATGACCTGAGCTGAAGGCAGACACTTAACCATCTAAGCCACCCAGGCGTCCCTACAAATACACTTATTAAGTACTAAAAATTTTAGCAACTATTATTGTAATCCTTATGAATGCCTGAGAGTGGTAATTTCTAAATCACTTTTACTTTTCTGTGGATATCTTGGTCTTCACCTGACAAAACAGATATAGATGAAGGCATGTCAGCTGGCTTGGGCCATTAGCTCTGCCTCCTTACTTTCAGTGGCTTCTTCTCATCCTCTATCCATGTAATTAAGGTGCTCCTGTCTCTTTGTAAAATAAAAAAGAAAACTTTTCTTTGATTCTTCCTTCCCTCTAAGTATGAATCTTTTTTTTTTACTTCTACTTTAGAACTGGGACATTCACTTCTCTTTTTCTTTTATAAATCATTCCTCAGTTTCTAATTTAACTTTATCTTCACAAATACTTATAGAGCATATGCTTGGTACTATGGGTGGTTATTGGGATACCATGGTGAGTAAGATACATGAAGACTTTCCCTGCATGGAAATTCTGCCTCTACCGTTGTGCTGAAACTTCTCTCTGTAAAGGGGGCAACCGCTCCTAATTGAAGAATTTGATGGCCAATTCTCCCTCTGTGTATTATGTAACAACAGCTCCAGGGCATTTGAGATGGATGGCATTCTTGAAACTGTGCTCTCACTTGATGTTCATGCCGCAACTCTCTCTGGGTCTTTCCCTACCATTCAGGACCTTCAAATTAGTTTCCTTAAGTTCCTTTTTTTTTTTTTTTTAAGATTTATTTATTTATTTGAGAGAGAGAGAGAGAGAGAGAAAGAGAGAGAGCACGCTGGGTGGGGGGAGGCACAGAGGGAGAGGGAGAGAGAAACTCAAGCAGACTCTGCACTGAGCACAGAGCCTAATGTGGGGCTCGATCCCGGACCCATGAGATCATGACTCCAGCCAAAACCAAGAGTTGGTCACTCAACTGCCTGCTCCACCCAGGCTCCCCAAGTTCCTCTTTTTTGATTATACTTTAATACTTTTTCAGTTATACCCCAGAGTTTTGTCTTCTATCCTCTTCTCTTGGAATCTCCAGAGTGGTATTTTCAGTTGTGTGTAAGATTCTGATCTGTTAAATTCCAAACCTCAGAGTCATCATATTCAAACATGTTCAGCATCTCCCTTTCTGGCTCTCAATTTTGCTCCTATCTACTATTTGCTGTTTCACTTAAAAGCATTACCACTGATCCTTCCATTCCCCAAACTAGTAACTGGGAATCCTCAGTGTCTCTTTCTCACAAACCAGGCACGATTGATCTAGTCCCACTGCCTTTGCCTTCTTCATATCTCCTTAAACTCCACTCTCTGCCCTATTTGTCTACCTCCGACTAGACTTCCATTTCTCTAAACCATTCAGCTATGCCAAGTCTACCTAATTGGCAAATCTAGTTAAATAAAAATGGAATCTAAACCTTTCAGAATCTGGCCTCAGTTTTTAGTATCTACTGCTTTTCTCTCATTCCAGGTGACATGGACTGAATTGGCCTCTCTCCCACCCCAAATTCATTATGTTGAAGCCCTAACCCCCAATGTGATTGTATTTGGAGGTAGGGCCTCTAGGAGGTAGTTAAAGTTAAATAAGGTCATAAGGGCCCTGATCCCAAAGGATTGGTGGCCAAGTAAGAGGAAAAGAGAGAAATCTCTTTCTCTCTCTGCCATGTGAGGGCACAATTAGAAGGCATCCAATATAAACCAGGAAGAGAGCTCTCACCAGGAACCAAATTGGCTAGCTCCCAATCTGACTTTTAGCTTCTAGAACTCTGAAAAAATAAGTTTCTATAATTTAATCCACTCAGTATATGATATGCTGTTATGGCAGCTGCAACAGACCAATATACCAGTTAAGCTCAAATTTTTATTTCTGGACTATTATTTTTGGACAATACCATGTCTTTGTACCTTCTTTTCCCTCTGTCCAGAATTTTCTTCTCTGCTTTCATACGTAGAAAATTTTCCTCATCTTCTAAGAGCAAGTTCAGTTATTTTCTCTTTTGTTTTTCCTAAATGTCCTCATACTCAGCAAAGTGGTACTAGTAACATTTACTTTCAGAAACGATACACTTGTATTAAAGCAATCATAACATTTGAACTTTTATATTTCTCTGCCTTAGAGTAACCTTCTTAAACCAAGGAAAACTCTATTTTATTCTTCTCCATATTTCCATGGCTAAGCACACTGTTTTGATAATGAGTAAATACTGTTGAATGAACTAAGCATTGATGAATGAATGAGAAATTGAGAGGTCGAATGAATTTTCCTAAACCACTGGTACTAAATTAGGTGATGAGCTAGCATTCCCTGGAGTATATCTTCAGTAATTATTTATTATATAGCTATTACCTTGTATCATTAACTTTATTGTGGGGTGGGAAGGGGACTGATGAGTCGGAAAAAAGGAAAAAAAATGTGCTCCATAAATAATTAGTTTTTGTTTTGTTTAATTTTTGTTTCTTTAACATGTTTAGATTATCAAGGGAACAAAAGTATAACCATCCATTAGGTCCTAAGTATAAGACCTTCCAATGTGCCACATTTCTACAGACTTCAGAGAATAACAATAAGTTTATATAACAAAAGTTGAAAATTTTCTTCTTTGGTAGCCAAGATCTTCAATTTATGCCATGGAAAGGACTAATAATAAGTCATCATCATAGTTATAGCTATAGTAACAGAAATTTAGAGTTTTAAAAGAATATTTGCAATGGCAGCAATAACCATCAAAATGATTTTGGCTAAAGACAACATATAATCTTAATATTAACAGCCTTAGAATAATGCAGTCAATATAATTTCATGTTTTTAATGGGCTACAAGGAAATAATAATAATATATCTGTATATTGGTTCCGAATTTTAACCTGATGTAAATTGCACGCTCATTTTGTAACATAATGTTATAAATAGTAACTTCACTGTCTCTCCCTGTCTCAGTTCTAATGAAATTTGTGGCCCTAATAACAATAACTATAAAGTTAAAGTTTTATTGTTAATATTTGCATCAATTTGTCAGATTTTATAAATTTGTGAAATACAAATTTTAGAATTTAACATATAGAATTTGAGGAAGCCTTAGCAATTATTTAGTCCAACCAACCTATTATATAGATGAAGAAACTATCCTTAGTAATAAGAATTTATACACTTGAGAACACACAGGGAGTTCATGGCCCGGAACAAACTCTCCCTCAGCCTTTCAATACTATTGTGTAGGAGGGCACTGCCGATACTCAATTATAATCATTTTTCAAGGTGAATGAGAATCCAAGTGTGGTAGTGGGAAGAATGCAGGGTGCGAGTTCAGCAATCCTGGATTTGAGAGTGGCCTGCATGCCTTCCTTGCTGTCTCAGAGGCTTGAGCAAGTGACTTATTGTATCCTCTGCATCATCACTTGTGAAGTAGTAACAGTAATCCCGTCTAACTGTCATGTTCTGCAGTCAAGGAGGGCGTGGTTCGTGCACCATTGCATTGACAGAGCCTGACACAGTGCTTGCCACATAGGGCATGCTCAGAAACTCTTTATGGAGTGAGTGAATAAAGAATGAAGAACTGTGTGAATTAAGGGAAGAGTATGGAGGCAGAGTGGTCGGTGCAGTAGTTCTGTGAGCTGGAAGGATGTTGGTCTGAATCATTATATAACGAATCTCTTATATTGGTCATTTGTACTACTTATGGTAATTAACCCGTCCAACTAATTTATTAGAGCTATATATTTGCCCAGTTGCTGTAGGAAGTATCTTCAGTCTTTCTTACCACTCTTCTTTAAACTCACTCTCTCAAGTATGGTATATTTTCCTACTTCTGGCTTCATTCCTGGACTGTTTTCTTAGTGTTTCCTATCACTTTCTACTGATGGCTGCAGAAAGTCCTGCCACTCTATTACCCCATCTCCAATCTTCATCAAATTTAAAGCACCTCTGTTCCCCAGATTAGGTTTACCTCAGACAGGGCAACCTGTAATGAGAAAGGATGGTGTGGCTAACTTCTCTACTTTTTCTCCACCTACTTCCCACTCTGCAATTTCACCCCACCCCTACCCTGGAGTCAGGAACTTAGGGGAGGAAGGAGAGTTAAGAGGGCAGAAAGGGTTTCATTCAACGTGTACAGTTGTAATCTAACATTGTTACTCGCTGTGCATGGCTGTTGGAAAGCTTAGTTTTTCTTTTGTAGGATCCTTTTGTGGATTATTAGAAAATTCCACACTGCTAGAGTTCTCCCGACTCAATTTTCTCGGTGCTTATAACTCCCTACTTTCCTCCCTCCCCTGCTCCTTGGGGACTTTTGCCCATCTAAATAGTCCTCTTGAGAGGGGTCTTTATGAAGACAAACCAAAATCAGCTCACTTCCATAGGGCCTGCATCTGTACCATAGTGTCTTATTTCGCTAGGGCTGCCATTACCGAGCACCACACACTGGGTGGTTGAATAACAGGTTTATTTTTCTCACAGTTATGGAGGCTGGAAGACAGGGATCAGGGCATTGGCAAGGTTGCTTTCTTCTAGGGCTTCTGTCCTTGGTTTGTAGATGACTACCTTCTTCTTGTGTCTTCACATGATTTTCCCTCTGTGTGTGTTTATGTCTAAATTTCCTTTTATTATAAAAACACCAGTCATATCTTATTAGAATTTACTCTAATTTTAAAGACCCGACTTTCTAGTCCAGTAACATTCTGAAGTACTGGGGGTTAAAACTTCAACATATGAATTGTGAAGTGACACAATTTATTCCAGATTACCTATAAATACACATATTCAGGACCGCTTCACCAGATTTTGCAAGCTCAGGCAGTCACTAGCAAAGCTTTCTCTTGTGGAGTTTGGCCACAATCAGTCCCTTCCACTTAAACTTCTCATGTGTACGTTGCACACCAGTCCCTATGTCCTTCAAATTCCAGAGAACACACGTCAAGTTTTGCCAGTAGTTCCCTTGTTTTGAAGGGTGTGCTGAGAGTTTCTTCCCCTCACTAACTGGAAACTCCCTCTTCAGTGAAATTCTCCTTACAGGCATCTTCCATCTCTTCTTTTCAGTGTCTGAGGGGAAGGTGGTGAGTGGCTAATGATGGCAGGACCATGCAGGTATGAGTGGCCCAGTGCCTTGACTCTTATCATATTGTTCTTGGTTTTGGGGCATCTATGGCAACTCGTACACTATTAGAAACAATACTTTAGTGAGTACACTTATACTAACATCATTGTACATATTCATATTTATTTATTTACTAGATACATTTTCCAGAAGTCATTGTTTATGGTGTCTTTTGATAATTGGAACATTTTATTATGTTATATTTTATTTTTTTAAAGATTTTTTTATTTATTTTTATTTATTTGACACACAGAGAGAGATAGTGAGAGAGAGAGCAAAAGCAGGGGGAGCGGAATGGCAGGCAGAGGGAGAGGGAGAAGCAGGCTCTCTGCTGAGCAAGGAGCCCGATGTGGGGCTGGATCCCAGGACCCTGGGATCATGACCTGGGCTGAAGGCAGACGCTTAACCCACTGAACCACCCAGGCGCCCCGGAACATTTTATTTTTAATGCAGATAAAATTCTTAGTTGTTTTCACTACATTTTGTGCTTTGTTGTCTTATTTTAGAAAATCTTCCCTGATCAGAAACCATAAATATATTTGTGTGTATCTTCATCTAGGTGCATTAAAATTTCTGCTTTTAAGATTTTGAAGTACCTAGAATTTATTATTTCTGTATTTATAGTATGAGGTGGACATCAAATTTTTTCATACGGTCGCATAACCATTGTCTCAACAACATTATTGAACCGTCCATTCTTCCTTTGCTGACTTTCAATGCCATCTCTATCGTATATGAAGTGTCCATACATGCATAGGACTGTTTTTGAGCTCTATATTCTGTTCTATTGATTCTTGTTTTTTTGGTTCCTCACCTTAGCATCACTGCCAGCTGTCATAATTACCATGGTTTTATATTTAGTCTTGACATCTGCTAAAACAGATTTATCAAAACTTCTTCTCAATTAAATTGTCTTAGATGTTCTTGACCCCTATCTATTTGATATGAATTTTAGGATCAGCTTCTCAGATTCCACAAAAAGTTCTATGACCCTTCAGCCCACTCCTTGCCATTAGCACCATCTGCTCACTGGGAAACCGTCAATCACGGGGGAAACAGGATATGTAGGGAAGCTGATGGAGCAGTGGCCATGTCCACTTCAATCTCTGTAAGGATCAAGGAGGCTGCTAAACAACATTCTATACTGTACGCTGATATGGATGATGAAGATTGGCCTGAACTACTACTCACTGGTCTTGGTAGTATAACCTAGATTATATTCTAAGGTAAAAATGTACTAACTTTTCTGCTATTCCCTTATTGTCTCTTACCAATTTGAGGGCAGTCTGGACACATGGTAAAACTGTATAAAAATAACCCTGATTTAATCCAGGAATTACTCTGTATGCTAGAATTTTATTGTAAAAAAGCAGCTGCTGAGTCTGGACAATTATATCTTTAAATATGAATAGGCCAAAAAATAGATGACTAACTAAAAAAAAAAAAACGTTTTGGGGCGCCTGAGTGGTTCAGCCGGTTAAGCATCTGCTTTAGGCTCAGGTTGTGATCTCGGGTTCCTGGAGTCAAGCTGCATGTTGAGCTCACTGCTCAGCAGAGAGTCTGCTTGTCCCTCCCCCTCTGCCCCTCCCCGCCATGTGTGTGCACACTCTCTCTCAAATAAATAAACAAAATCTTGAAAAAAAAGTTCTATGAGATTTTGTTTGGTAGTGCATGAAATTTATAGATAAGTTAAGGATGATTGATATTTTTATGCAGTTTCATCTGTAGGAATATATTTTTTCCATTTAAACATCCTTTTTTTGTGACTGTCAGTAATATTTTAAAAATGTTTTATAAAGCTCCTAAAGGTGTCCTGTCTGTTTTTTTCCCCCTAGGTACCTTATAGGTCGCAAGCTGACAAAATAGCAATGTTTATATGAGAAAAAGCTAATACTGGGACACAGATTTCCTGATCCCTTTCTAGAATGCACAATACTCTTTACCATATTTTAAGCCTTCAGGAAGGTATCCTTATATTTAAGTACTAAGAAGTAGGTAAGATGAGGCAGAGGAAATTTTAATTCAGGTAGCATAGAATTGAAGTCATCAATGATATCAGAAAAATAAAAGTGCTTTGCTTTGGACTATGTGTGCACAGGCCTCTCAAAGACAAATGGCAAAACCTTGTTAAACATTGTTCACTTTGTGACTTTGCTATGTGGCTTAACTTGGTAGTGATGTCTGCTCAGAAATTAAAAGAAAAGTAAAGAAAGGCAGTTTATGAACTGCCAGTATCACTATTAAGCTAATCTATAGTTCTGAGAGGTATTTCACTATGTAATGTGACAAAGACCTCACCTCAGAAAGAGAATAAACTTTTGTATTATGGACTCAGTGGCTCATTCAATAAACATTAATTCAGGGCTGTAATCCAGGCACTGTACCAGGTGCTGAGGGTGCAAAGATGAGTATGACACGGTGTCCACCCACAAAGCCTGACAGGGAGATAAAACATGTAAGTATGCAGTAACGAGTTATTGGAGCAGTGAGAGCCATATGTGCGGGGCACAGTGGGCATTACCAGAAATGGATGATCACTTCTCCTCTGGATTACCTGAGCAGTTGTGAGTAAATTTAGTTCCCAGATAGATGGCTGTGGGTGAAATGGAACAGGGAGGGAAGAATTCTATAAGCAAAGGATGTGATCTAAACTTGGAAGCGTGAAGTGTTCTGGTATGTTCAAGAAACTGGTAGTTTTTAAAATACAGAATATAAGATGAGAGAGCTTTAGGGAGAATAAAACTAAAAAGACCAATCAGACCATGGGTGCTTTGTACTCTATTGTATTCTGCACTGGGTGTGGCTACTATAGGCAGTAGAGAAAAACTGAAGCAGAGAACAAGGGTCAGACAAAACTCACTCTGACTAAAATTGGGACACCAACGTCAGGGAGAGTGGAAATTGGGAGGCATGGAGACCAGACAATGGCAGTACTGCAAGCAAAAGGTATGTGGGACTAAAATAAAGCAACGCAGCCGAAATAGAGAAAAATGGATGGATTGGAGTATCATTAGGGTGGCAGAATCAATAGGACTTAGGGATAGTTTATATGTGGGTATTAGGGATTTAGGGGCTCAGGAGCAGCTATAAATACGAGAAAATTCCTATCTGGTTTGGGAAATTGGGTGAGTTGTAGTTGTTATAGCTCTAGTCATACAATATTATTGCTCATCCACCTGGGTAGATTTGCTTTTATGTGATAAATATAGGTTCCATTACTTATCAAATAAAATGTAAATTGAATGTAGGTCTTGTCTTGAGATGTTTGTTGTAATATATTATGAGAAATTAAATTTTAGAATTTCCACTTGAAAAAGGTTTCTGAGAGCACCTGTGAGTAACAATGAAGTACTGTAGCAATTAGTTTGTAACTGTTATGATCTAAAGCATAGATCAATATCAATAGCTTGTTGTCATATCTCAACAGACTGCCTCTTTTTAAACATTTGTATTTAACTTTGTCATCTAGATATAGACTACTCATCTTGGGTTCTGGGGATTTTCGGGTCTGGATGAACAACTGAACTGATTCAGAATTGCCTGGAGCAAGATGTAGTCATTTTTATGTTTTATTTTCTATCAAAAAATTCAATAGGCACCAAAAGAAGAATTTTATGGTTACTTGTCAAGCTGAGAAAAATTAACACCTTAGAGTTTCAAGTCAACTGTTTTTTTTTTTTTTTAAAGATTTAGTTATTTATTTGGGGGGGCAGAGAGAGAGAGAGAGAAAGAGAGAGACTGTGAGCAGAGGGGGAGGGGCAGAAGGAGAGGGAGAGACAGAATCTCAAATAGACTCCTTGCTAAGCACAGAGCCCGACTCAGGGCTCAATCTCAGGATCCTGAGATCATGACCTGAGCTGAAACCAAGAGTCGGACACTTAACTGACTGAGGCACCCAGGCGCCCCTCAAGTCAACTGGATTCTTATGCAGAATTTCTTGCATGCACAGCCAATAAAAAATATAGAATTTAAAAAAATATATAGAATTTTTATAGAAAAATTATATATTATATAGAATTAATGAAGGTGATTCAAACAGTAATCTGTTATGAGGAAAAAAATCTCAAAAATGAAAGTGTAAAAACTTTTGACAATCATGTTAATATGTCATTAGGTATTTGGAAATAATTCCATATGGGTTCAATTAGGGAAATAACTTTGAAAAATTAAAAGTTAGAGTGTGTCTTTATGTTGAAACATTGATTTAATTATCTATTTTTGCTTCCAAATATATATGAGTATCATTTTCATTACCTAGAAAGAGTTTACTCTAAATGGTACAATGACTAGTATTTCTCTATTTAACTACTAATTACTTTGGTTAATCTGCTGTGGTAGAGCTGGGAAATATATTTTGAATTTCTTATTTTATATGTTTTTTTTAAGACTTTATTTATTTATTTGTCAGAGAGAGAGAGAGAGAGAGAGCACAAGCAGGGGGAATGGCAGGCAGAGGGAGAAGCAGTTTACCTGCTTAGCAAGGAGCCTGATGTGGGACTCAATCCCAGGACCCTGGGCTCATGACCTGAGCCGAAGGAAGATGCTTAACCGACTGAGCCAAGGCATCCCATATTTTATATGTATTTTTATCAATGATATAGTAAGATTATTTAGTTTGCTTTGTTTCTTTTCTTTTTTTCTAGTTTTCTTTTCTTATGGTCTGATTAATGAGAAGATTTTAGTGTTTCATTATCTTTCAAAACTACATGTGCTATTAAATTTGGGAAGTTTTGAAGGCATTATATTTTTCTTATAATAAGTCTAAACCATAATAATCACTCATGTAGTAAAAGTGGTAGATTTTGATTTGTTAATTTTTTAGTATTCAACATTTATAGCTTTGGAGGAAGAAGGATCAATGACATTTCTTATTTTGATGGAATAGATTATAATTGTTACCAGTGTTACTTAACTTCTTGGCTCATTGCTATGTTTTCATTGTTGTTCAGTTTTAAATTAGTCATGCAATTGAAATACGATTTGTAAGGATAATAACTGAACATATTGAAACTTGTGAATAATTTACTTAAAAAGTTAGAGTGGGTTAAATAAAGGTTTTTTTTTGTAACCTCAACAGGATGTATGAGTTATAAATAATATTTTCAGAATTATAAATTGCAAAACGGCTATGGTTGTGTACTGGAGAACAAAAAGGTTAAGGAAGCTGAGCTTTTGGAAGTTATTTCCGTGTTGTATAAAATATGCCATATTTTTACAAAATCTGTTATTTGCACTTCCTCACATTTCATTTGTTATTAGAAAATTTATTAGTATCATCTAGTTAAAAGGAATAGGAGTCATCAAAATTTGCATCTTGTCACAAGACATTTTGATTAGATTGATGAAATAAAACAACAATGAAAGGGTAGGACTTTTGAGATAGCTAAGGAAATCTAGTGTTCCTCTAACACATGGGCTTTAAAGATCTACATATAGGGTGGATTGATCTTTCACATTCCTTTAAAATTCACAGCGTGCTTTTAGCAATGAGTTTAAAAATATTTTCTTCTTTATAGCAAACTTCTGCATTTTTATTGCTTCTGCTTTACACTCTCCTTCTCCACTCTTTGCTAATTGCTTTGTACCAGAAAGAAACCCATATGTTATAAGACTATTAATATGTTCCTATTAATATTTCACCAGAGGATCACATTTTGTTCTTTGTGTTAGTGTAATTTTTAAGCCATTTTGCTATGATGTTAACTAAACTGTTCCTAACTCTGAGCTTTATATAGTTTCATGGTTTGGATACATCATTTGGTGAATTAGATGATCTTACTTAAAAAATTTGAGTTTCACGCTATTTGATATTATACAAATATCTATCAAAACATATAATTTGGGATATAGTCTTTCCTTTTGTGTTTTCACAACCCAAGATCTCTTGAATTATTCTTCTTTGTATCCTTACATGTTAAAATACCTGTTCTTGTAAGTTTTATATTGAAGATGTGTGTGTGTGTATGTGTGTATTTATATATATAACATATATATTTTCACAACAAAATGAACTTTTTTCCCTCTTAGGAGAAAAATGTACTTTCCTATGTGGGTGCATTAAAGCAACTTTCAGCAGATTTTTGGAGTTGCTGGGCTGATGGAAAAATCACAAAATATATTAGTAGGGGAAGAGGAAAGGTGTTTTTTACTCTCTGCTTGAAAAGTGACAGAATAAAAGAATCCTTGAGAAATGTGTCAAATAGATCTTTTTTCCTCCTTGTGGAAGAAAAGGGTCTGAAGCTAAAAAGAGAAGGCAGCCTTTGTGAGTCTTAGTTGCAAACTGTGCCAGCCTACCCGAGGTTTTTGTTCATTCTTAACATATTGAATATCTTAAAGTATCTAAGAATGTTGAGATGGAGAGCAGCAGTGGTATCTAAGGTAGAGTATTATTCTAATTATCAGTTCTGAAGTTGAACTTAAGTATTTTTTGGGTGCTTAATAAGTGGTTCAAACTTTTAAATACTTCCAGCTTTTTTAAAAACTCAAAATAGATATCTATGTGAAAATTGGATCAATGAGTTGGACTCCATGAGTCCTTTCTCACAGGTTCATGAGCTGTGGCAATGCTAATTATATTTGCCTCATATATTCAATCATTTTAGTCTTCTGAAGCAATTCAAACTGGCTATATGTTCTTTCTTCTGATACTCAGTAAGAAATGTATAGTTATATACTGAGAGACTTCTGCAAGAATGTTGTTACCTATCTTACTCTCTCCCTAAATCTCCTAAAAAATTGGAAACACACTTCATTGCATAAAATTTGCCTCTAATGCAATCTAATTCAACATAACCTCAATATCTGACACAAAGTATATGATCAATAAGTATTTGGTCCTTAATGACAAATAATGTACATGGGGACCCTAATGATGAGTTCTGATGAAGAATGAGAATATTAAATAGATTTTTTAAAAGATTTTATTTATTTATTTATTTGAGAGAAAGTCCGCACCAGTGAGAGTACAGGGGCGGGGTGGGGGGAAGGTGAGAGGAGAGGGAGAGGGAAGCAGGCTCCATGCTGAGCGGGAAGCTGGGTGCAGGGCTTCATCCCACAACCCTGAGATGGTGACCTGAGCCGAAATGAAGAGTCGGAAGCTTAACCTACTGAGCCACCCAGGTGCCCTGAGAATAATAAATAGCTTTAAATTAATGGATATTTAATAATAAACCGTATGGGTTGAACATTCACATTTATAAAAAATTGGTCCACATATTTTCTTTTTCCTAATTTAGCCTGATTTTTATTTCAAACACCCACTTCATTCCAGTGGGAAAAACTTAATCTTGACAAATTTCAGAGTCCTCTGCCCAGGATAGATATCTAAATTCTGGGAACAAGGTGATAGTTACTTAACAGACTTCCTTGAGTTTGGGAGGGTGCAAAGTGGATATTGCCTGCCCATACAAAAATCTAGTGAGATGTAGTTGTCCCATTTGAGCCTTGATCCTTGATTTCTGAAGATCATGCTGAATTGCCCCTTGGGCCTGTTTGCCTGGTCCCTTTAAGTCTTGGTGGCATCTTTGCTTCTTCTGGGCCTCACTTGGTGACACAAGAATCATTCCACTATTTTCATGCCTTTTTAGTGACATAGTGACATAGGCCCAGTCTACCCAGATACATTGCCCAACCATGCCGCCTTGTGAGGACTCTTCCCAGGGAAGACACACTGGCTTTCTTTGCTCTTGGGTCTCATACACTAATCTCTAGTAATACTGTCTTCTTGGGGAGGCAAGTTTCAGAAACTCTTTATCTGTGACCCATATTCATCTATATTGTCATTCATCCCTCTTTTGCCTTTCTTTCCCCTCCAGTCTCCCCACCTCTCTCCTACAGAATCTTAAAAAAACAGATTTTTTTTTTTTTGCCCTCCTCAAATAGATTGTCTTTGCTTTCTTATTCCTTTAAGGAATTTGTTATTTCAGACACAAAACTTAGAAGAATAATATTTCCCCTTTCCCTGACTTCTGCTCCTCACAACCTTCTTTTGAGGAAATAAGCAGAAAATAGCTTAATAGCTTTAATGGGGGGTTGGGGGTGAATTTGGGAAGATGAGAAATGTAAATTGCATAGATTAATATTTATAAATACTACATTGCTGCATGAGCAATGAAACTAAGCATTTTGGTATATTGATATCATAGGAAAAAAACATATAAACTTTCTATTGGACTGTGAAAGATGGATTATTGAATAAATTTATTATCAATACATTATGGATCATGGGCATTTATGTTCACAACACCAGGATAAAAAATATATATATACTTTTGAGTGATCAGAATCTCTCTCAAGGAAAATCTAGAATTCTTTTTAGTACAATAAATTCCATGCTGCTTATAAGTGAAGTATATATTTAGTCCCCTCTGGTGCCACCATAAATTCAAATAAATTAGGGGGGGTATTTTAAAAACACAAACTAAAATCTTATGGGCAAAAAAAAATTGGTTCCACTTAATTTTTATATTAGCCTATCTTTTTCTACTTTAGAATGGTAACGAAGATTACATGTAACTTGTTGTACACGGGTCACCAAATTTGCCCTGTAGGTTATAATCCCAGGATCGCTTTGGAAATGAGAAGTCTGCGGGCTTACCTGGCTTTTGATACTTCTCTTTGAACAGTGGTCTCTTCAGCTACAAAAGGCTTTCAAGAGCTCCTCTGGAAACAAACTCCAAAGACAGAATCTTTTCAAAATGAACATTCTTGTCTATCCTAGGGCTAGCCTTTAAGTGAATAGGCACTGGGGGTGCATTGTAAAGAAAAGTGGATTTTTTTTTTTCTGAGTCCCGATCTGAGTGAAATGAATAGACAGAACTCTGATGAAGGCTGAGGCAGTGGTGACAGAATTTCGTCATTAGAAGGGTGCTAAATGGCATGGAAAGCCTGGTTGTAAATTCACACTGCTATTCAGCTCATGTGACTTTGAAAATTATGTGTAAAACCAGCCTTGGATGTTCAAATACATTTTTATACAAGGCAGATCATTACTTGGGATTAATTACAAAGATGTGTCCCTTCGGGTGTGAGCCGGCACTGGCTTTTCTCTTTAGTGGCTGGCAGGGGGCAGCAGACAACAGAGATAACCTTTACCATGCACAAGTAAATTTAGTTTGCTTGATTAAACTAATTCTTAAATTAGTGATGGCATTCCAGAAATAATTGGTCCCAAGACAGGTCATGGAAGCCTGAGGAAAAAATGGCAGGAGGAGTAGAAAATGAAGGGCCTTGAATGTCACACTAATAATTTTTAGCTTTCTGTGAACAGTCACTGGAGGTTTATAAGGAGGTGAATGACATGACTATCTGCGCATTGTGTGTATTAAGATTTGCATTTTGGAAGAATCATTTGAAGACAGTATGAAATCTTCCCTACTTTGAAGGAGTCAAAGTAGCAAGTATTTCATGTTTATTCTTTCTAGGTCTTGTGACAGGTGTTTTACCTGCTTAACTGCTTTAATAGTTATTACCCAAGAAGGAGGAAAATTAAATCATGTACCCAAGGTCATACAAAGAGGAAATGACAACTGCTTTTGCTACCATATTATGATGTTTCTTGCTGAAGTCTGTGAGACTAGTTATAAAGGCACTTCACAAATCCAAATGAATCCATGAAGTTCTGAACTTGAATACAGAACAAAGTGCAGCTTATTAAAAGAGAATTAGCTGGACTTGGTACATAATTAAATGTAGTGATGAAAGGTCTGGAATTACTTCTGGGTTTGTGAATGGGGAAAATGGGTATATCACTGTCAACAACCGAGATAAGGATTGTGAATCATGAACAAAAGTTTTGTTTTGTGTGTGTGTGTGCATGTTGAGAATAATCTCTGTGGGACATATAAGTGGAGATACGTAGCAGAATTTTGATAAAGTCGATCCAGAGAGCAGGAGAATATTATAAACTGGAGAGAGAGATCTGTGATCCATAAATACGTAAGTGGCAGTTGGAAGGAGACATCATGCATGTAATTGTCCAAGAAGTGAGTGAAGAGAGGTGAGACACGGAGGGGCCAGAGCTCTGAAGACATTCTTTCCTGTGTACAAGAATCCCACTTAGGTAGCAAGGGAAAATACAGCTTTCCATATTCTATTTCTGGGCTTCTGACTGGTACCCAGGGATTCTGATGCAAATGGACAACACTTTGGGGAACATTTATTGAAGGGATGAACAGCTGGATCTGTGAGAGAAGCGGGACTAAAATGGTAGGAAACATACCAGGGAAGAGTCAGTCCCAGAAGCCAAGGCAGGAGAAGCTTTAGAGAAGGAAGGCATTATCAGCATTGTTGAAAATTTCAGAGAACATTAAATTTCAGGGGAGTGAGAGGTAACTTATTCCTATTGGGTGTTGCAGGCTGTCAATCTTCTACCCTGTTGGCACAGCCCTATTTCCTTCCATGGCTACGGGCTTCCTCCACTTCTCTTAATGCAATAAATACTCAAAAACCTTGGTTGGGGAATACTGCCATCATTCTCTGTTCCTGGACACTAACTTCCAACTGAGGAAACCGTTCACTTTTAGCAAAAGTCAGATGGAACGCTGTCCACGGTAAGTCCACAAATAAAAGAGGACTCACCACGCGATTTCATGTCTGCTAGATAAGGGCACTTTCTCCAGAAGTAGGATGCAGCAGGAATATTGGAAACGGCAGGTTTCAGACATCCTTGTATTTTCATATCAAATGTGCTACTTGAATCCAGGAAGTTATTTCATTCTCACAATATTTGTTTTGGCTTCAAGTGTGAGGGTGCTGTGTTTTGCTGCATGAAATCATTCTACTATCCACACCCCTCCCCACTTCCCAACACATCTGCAGCCTTGTGGACACCACCCACAGGGATTAGAAGCACTGAAGTGGTCGGCAAACAAACAGTAAATGCTATTCATAAATCTCTAAGTCAAGCCTGAAGCAAACTCACAGGGAACACCAGAAAATGAATTTTATTTTAAATTGCAATAGGGATCAGCAGATATACCTTGTGATTTCAGGATGATTGAGTGTAGGATTCGGTTAAGGGTTTCACACCTCCCCCAAAAATATAAGGCAAACAGTCCCATGACTGACCTATAGATTTTTGCTGTATTTGGCATAATAAAATGACAGTTCTGATCAAGTATTGCTTTAGCAGATCTTGTACAACTTGATCGAACTGTTTCTTTCAGAACACAAGCAAGTCAATTTTGGGTTCATTGCCTGAGATCTTTTTTTATTATGGGTTTAATAAATGTTTTGGTAATTCTAATAAGCATTGCCTTTGACTGAAAACTAGAATTGACAAGAACTCTGGGGTTTAAAATCCTTTTAATCTTCTTATACCACTTTTCCTAATGGAATATGAATGTTGATAAACACAGCATATCCAAAACATATAGATGTAATTTAAAATTTTATTTCTACCATTTGTTTTACAATATGTGATTGCCTTGATGCAGAAAATTGATAGGGGCCAAACAATTTATTATAGGCAATCTATTAAAAATATCTTGAAGGATATAATTAGAAAACAAATTAAAGGGAAATGTGATCCATGCTTATGTGAGCACAGAGAATTCTTGGTCCACATAGAGGGATGCTTTGTGCCAGCCTCTATTTCTTGATCATTGCTTCCCCATGTCTCCTCCTCCAGTTTCCTTTCAAGGTTCATTAGGGCAAACATTAATAAATTTCGACTCCCATCCTTCTTGCCTTTGTACAATCTTTATGGTTAAAGCCTGTATCCTCCCCCTCTTTCAGTGACTTTAGATCTTTTACTAAACATCTATTTTTTAAATAAGTGTATGTTGCTGAAATAATTTGTATATAAAATTTAAGATCTTTACCTTCCAATTAACACATCTTATATATCAGTAATATGCTTCTCGTATGTTAAGGAGAGAAGAAAAAAACCATCTATCACTTAGAGATCTCCAAGGAGCAGGGCGAGAATGGATAGGGGAGCTCTGGCTTACAAAGCAGTGCAGTGAGCGACAGCTGCTTTGGACTCATAAATGAGATGTTTGAAAAGGGCATGAATAGGGCAGGAGAAAAAAATACTTTGCTTAGCAACACACCTGTTTTTCTTCTTGGTATAGATTCTTACGAGATGGATTTCTTCAATTAGAGCTTGTCTTGCATCTTTCTCTCCCCCCCATTGAGCTTTCTAACACAAAACTGAACACCAGCATCAAGGAATGTTGGATTTTGGAGATGTTTGATATGAAGCAAATGAGGAAAGCACCTCTACCAGCTGCACAATTCTTACCTGAAGCGGGAATGTAACAATAGGCATATAGCAATTCTGATGCAGACCTTTTATTTGCTTTTGAAATTATATACATTAAAAAGGCAAAATAGTTATGAAGCATAGCTATATATGTTTTGAAGAACAGAAGGTTTATGTCTAGTTTCTGGATAAAATTTCTTCCTTTTTCCCCTTCATGTACATTACTAGAGTTATGAATTCGATGAAAAAATTAATGTACCAGTTTGAAAGTCTTTTATTTTCTGAAAAAAAAAGTTAAATTTCAAGATTTCTTCAAAACTTAAGACTCAGATGTGTAGGCCCCTTCCTTCATTGTCTACTGTTGCTTGTTTGTTTGTTTTAAAATTTATCTTTTTTCCACATCTGAGGGAGTAGGTAACTACAGCTTCTCGGGATTAGAGAAAAATTGGCCAGCTAGGTAAAATCTAGCTGACATACCCTATCCTGAAGTGGGTAGCCAGAAAGACAAGACAACTGTGACTTCAAGTGAGGGTGGCATGCTCATTGAACAGCTATCCTAGAGGAACATTGAACACCAACTGTATCAAGAAAGTAAGTTTTGTTTTTCGAACTCCAGTTGACAATGAGATCCTCTATTTCTCTGTAGGAGAAAAGCTTCTGGCAGTGTTACTCATAATTAGCTTACTTATTTTCATATGCTTGAGAATAAAAAAAAATTGCACATCACTGCGACCAAAGGAAGTGAAGAATGTTTTATCGCATGTTTTTAATGGGGATTACTAGGAATCCACATATGGAGTGACAGTATGGATACAAGGTATATTCATTTAAAAGCTAATGTGTATATGCTAGGCTTTCGGTGAGATCATATTGAAAATCCTTGAGGATTGTTTTCCTCATTTTTTTTTTCCAATTGTTATGTGATAGCTTTATACCTTAAAAGCTGAATTTTCAGGAAACACACAAAGAGATTTTTAAAGCAATGCTTTTCGATCTTTGGGGAAACAGATGTCCTCACAGTTATTGCTTTTGTACCTTAATAGAGAATTTATTTAACAGGATTTTATTAGCACTGAGCAATATATCAGACACTTTTGTATCAAGTGTGCATACAGGTTTTGCTGCTTGCCCTGGAGGCACTTAGGGTGTAGCAGGAGAAACAGAAGTAAATAAGCAGTTACAGTATGGTATAATAAGTGGGACAACAATGGCAGACACAAGGATGGTGATACTTTATAAAAGGCAGCATGCAAGCGAGATTTGGTCTTCAGCAAAGGATTTCTAAGGTATATGATTATCTGGCTGAAAGATAAATCCAAATATTCAAGCAAAGAAAGGGAAGATATATTACAAGTGTAAAGAATAATGTGCAAAAGGACCAGAATAAAGAAAGGTTCTAAGAAGCTGCAGTTAGTTCAGAATTAGTTCAGCAGAAGCATAAGGAAAATAGGAGAGGTGAGAGAGGCGATGAGAGGCGGAAGCAGGAGCCAAACCCAGGAAAGCCCTAAAGGCAATTGTACGGGGTTACTGAGAGCAGTGGGGTGCCATTTTTTTTTTTAATCTTTTTACTTAGTTTAGAGAGAGAGTGCACACAAGCAGGGGAAGGGGCAGAGGGAGAGGGAGAGAATCTTCAAGCAGACTCCCTGCTGAGTGCAGAGCCTGACTTGGGGCTCTATCCCAGGACCCTGAGATCATGACCTGAGCCAAAATCAGGAGTCAGACGCTTAACCGATGAGCCAGCCACCCAGGTGTCTCAGTGGGGCTTTGCTTTTAAGTGAAGTGAATAAATTATTTAGAAATGGAAAAGTCATAGATACAGAGATGAAGATATTTTAAGCTCTATTGCCCAAATTGAACTTCCCATCCTATTTCTCTCTCACAAAGTTTTCTCCTTCTCAGTAAAAGGAAATTCAATTCTTTCATTTGTAGAGGTGTCATCTTTGACCCTTGCTTTCTCTCACAGCCTACATCCAATGTCAAGAAAACTTGTTGGCTCAGCCTTTAATCTGTACCCAGATTCCAGCCCTCTCTCTGCCTCTCCATTAGCTATAGCTCTAATCCTTTTTCTACCATGTCCTGCCTAAATTTTTTTTTAAGATTTTATTTATTTATTTGAGGTGTGGGGGGTTAGGAGCAGAGGGAGAGAAACTCAAGCACACTTTGTGCTGAGCAAATTCAAGCAGACTCCTTGCTGAGTGTGGAACCTGACATGGGGCTCAATCTGATGACCCTGTGATCATGACCTGAGAGAAAATCAAGAGTCAGACACTTAACCAACTGAGCCACCCAGGTGCCTCTCCTGCCAAAATATCTTAAAGGATTCTAACTCTCTTCTTCCTCCATAGCCCCCTCTTCCCCATCACTCTGATCTTATGTTGTTCAATTAATCTTAATATTTAGATTTTTTTGTTAGATTATGCTCTCAGTTCCTGAGAGAAGTTTGTTAAACACACTACAATAATTATGAATTTGCCTAGTTCTTTCCTTAGTTCTGTTTTACTTTATAAACTTTGAGGACATGTTATTAGGTAGATATATATTTAGAATTATAATATTTTACCAGTGCATTACCATTATAAAATATGGTGGTTTCTAGTATTTTTTTTTCACTTCAGCCTACCTCATCTGTAATTAATACAGCTATACCAACTTTGCTTTGATTAGTGTTTTTATGGTGTACCAGTTTTCCAGCCCAGAAGAAAAAAAAATAGATATTTCAACAAGAAATTTAATAAAGGCAATTAGTTATATAGATTTGGAGAGTTGAAGTGCAAAAAAGGAATACTGAGGTAACCCACAGATAATAACTGTAGGGAGCAGCTACTTTCTTAGCCTGGGGAAAACAAACAAACAAAAAGTTGAGGTGAAAAGAAAGTCCCTGTAGAATTGGTGCTAAGATCTTGAAATATCACTTTTTCAGTGAGGTATTACCCGATGATTCTTAAATTGAAGTCCTTAGGCACTATTCTATCCTCATGTGATTTATTTTTCACCTTAGAAATTATTACTTAATATATTTTATAATTTGTTATTATTACTTTTTATCTATGTGCTTTCATTAGAACATAAATTTCAATATGACAGTGATTCTTAATTATTCACTGTGTATCTTCAGCACCTAGAATGGTGCCTGGCACACAGTGGATGCTTGATAAATATTTTTTGACTGATTAAATGAGTAACATAGATACCAGTGGGGCAAGAGTTCTAAATTTAGATTTGAGAAATATGAAGCAAAATTGATTAATCACATAGTGATATTAATGTTGGAGGGGTCTAGGAAGATAATCAGATTTCTGGCCCAGAGACACCTTTTCTTCCTCCTAACAACAGGCTCCTTATTTACCTTACCTTTTTCTGATTCTACTTTACTGTGTTGATGTCTCATATTACTGCTAACCCCAAAGGCAATAGCTATATTGATGCTCTCCAAGATGCTGTCAATGATGACAGATGTCAAAGGCCAAAGTATATGCTATGGGCTATGTTCCCTGTATCTATTGAATTCAGGTAGACTTTCCTAAGTGTCAGTTAAATGATAGAAATGGTAAGTACTACTGATATTGAAAGACAGAGGTTTCTACAGTTTGAGAGTTTGAGAAAGGCTGTAGAAAAAAATTAATCTTTTTTTTTTTGTGCTCACTAACATTTGGGTAGGATGTGGCTATTTGAAGAGCTTGGTCTTTCAGGTTCAGACAGGGCATGGGCGTGAACATAAATGTAGAGGTAGAAACGGGATACATGGAATGGATTATGGGAAAATGTGGAACAATTGGAATGGAGCATGTAGGATGAACATATATGTAGAAATGAAGATCTTTAAATTGTTTTTAAAAAAGATGAATATATCCATTTAAATTGAAAATGCTTTTCAATTATGCAGAATGTTTATTTAGGAGAGAAATGGAAAATGAAGCTGGAGAATACATAATAGACAAATGCTTGATTCAGTCCATTTCAATCCCAAAGCATTTTTGAAAAATATGTGCTATTTGATATAATTTTCTTCATTTACTTATTTTTTAAATTTTGAATAGATTCAACATACATTGTATTCTTCACATTAGATTAATTTGTCATATTTTCAGAATCATCAGTTGGGATTTTTATTGGGATAAGAGATACAGTTTTAGTTCTTAGGGGATTGATTTTCTCTCTATACCCCTTCTATAAGAAGGGAAACCAAATACTGAATGCACATCCTTGAGAGATGTGGCTGTAAACCCTGGATCAGAAAAACTAACCAGTTTATTAAAAAACAAACAAAAGGAGAGTGAAAATAAAATGCAGACTATGTACAGATGAAAGTAAATTAAAAAGTAAAAATCTCATGTGAACTATTAAACTCCTTTGGACTATTAATGAATGGAAATCATTTTTGCTTTCTGTGGAACCAGATGTCAATCAGATCAGCTATATTCACTAAACTGGCTCTGGCCAACTTTTCCTTTTGTGTTTCTGCAGTTTGGGCTTTATCCTCTCCTGAGCTCTCTCAGGCCACCTGATGTAGTAGAAAGAATCTTAAGACTATGCCACATAAATGTCAACAATCTTGGGCAAGTCAATTAACCTCTTTAAGCCTTCGTTTCCTCATATGAAATATCAAAGTATTGAAGAAGATATTCTCTATGTCTCCTTCAAATCCAACATTGTGTGCTTCTCCAGGAGCCTTTCTCTGGAACCTGTGCCTCAGCTGAGTCTTTGGCTAGCTGCATCAGAGGACGACTAGAACAGATCCAGGACTGTCTTCTGACCAGTTTGGTGTTTATAAGAGGGTTTGCTTATGAAAACAAACAAATAAAATTGATGCATCTGTATTTACTTCCAAGGAGAACAACTAAGCTAGAATTGATCCTAGAAAATGCCAATGCAGGCTCTTTTCAGTTGGGAGTTATCTTGGAGGGAAAAGTGTGTCATTTCAGTAAGTTTGCTGCTACCACATAGTCTTCCAGAACATAAGGGAGGGTGACGATGATAGTTTCTGTCTTAGAGGACAGAGCGTAAATCTATGTCCACCTTGTGGAAACATGTGCCTGGATTTAGCTCCTGCACTAACCCTGGCATCTGTAAATGCAGACTCTTTACCTTCAAGCTGTTACAGATTTCACTGTAGACTGTGTTATTTATATGAGGTGGCAGAGATAGACTCAGCAGGACTGAAGCCTTTAATAAATTTGTCATTTTATTGAGTACCTCAGACTATGGTTGCTAGTTATATAACAATATTCAGTAATGCATTTTTAGGTAATTGGTTTCTATGAGGATCTATATTGTTTATCAATATAGAGTAAGTAATTTACCTTTATGGGTTTTGTTTGTATGCATGAAGGAGTTCAGTAAAGTACAAAAAGCATGGGCTATTGAGACAGACAGAATTGGGTTCAAATTTTAGCTCCACCATTTTCTAAATGTACAGTCCAGAAAGAGTTGCATAAGCGTCTTAAGACTTGATTTCCCATTCTAAAAATGGGTATAGTAAAACCCAACTTAGTTGCTGTGTGGACAAATAATATGATGTAAGTCAAGTTCCTAGCACAGTTCTTGACTTAGCAAATTCTAGAAATAAATTGTTAAGTGAATGAAGTTAGTTTCCTTCTTTTGTTCATTCCTCAGCCTTTAGTTCCTGAAAGTTGTGAAAAATAATATATAGCAGCGGTAGCAGGTATGAATGATCAAAACAAAATCCTTTCCCTAGAGTAACTCTCACTTGACCAAGGCGAGATAAATCAGGGTTTCTGTCCTTGTATAACAAGTGTGTTATATAAGTATTAAGTGTTTTCTTTTTCTTTTTTTTTTTAATCAGTGAGTTTGTAGATTCAGGTTTAAACACTAATACCGATATAAATTTAATAGCCTAAGACCGAGAATGAGTAGGAGAAAATCTTTTAACCCAATTGTCTTGATCTAATATTAAAAGCATAATGAATATGAGGGATTTTAGTTAATAATGCTTGACTACCAAGAAGTTAGAGACCTAAGCTGAATGTGTGGAATTTTGTTTTTGAAAGGTCATATTTTGCAAGGACTATTATCTATTTTAAGAGTCTTCTAAATCTGAAATAATGTTTTTGCTATTCTTTATCTCTAAAAAAGAATCCGGTGAAGGAGATGGACTTCATGTCATTAACAGTAGTGTGAATTGCTGTTTTGTTTAGGAAAAGCAACAGACATCCTGGGATCCAAAAGATGAATCATTCATTATTGAGTGAGGGAATAGAGGAAGAGAATGGGAAAAATGAAAAAAGTAACTAAAAATCACTAAAAGTAAAGTTACAAGAGAGTGAGTGGAAGAGCCTTTTATTTAGTGGAATAAGAAGTAGGTTATATCTTTTAAAATAACAATAGTGGTTATTAATTTTAAAAGAGGGGGTTCCTTAAAATTAATTACTCAAATCTACTGCCCATTTCTTCCATTCTATCCCCTTGCTAACACCACCTATGCATTTATTAAACATATACCACACCCACACAAAAAGGCTGCCCCAGGTTGTCATTGCATAGATGCAATGGCCAATATAATCAGGGGGAACATGAGCCAAAGCTGGGAAGGTCAGCATTTAGAAGGGAAAATTATTGTTTGGTTTGGGAACTCGGGAACCACCAATCATCTGGTTGAGAAACTGACATGGTCATGCTTATTCTGAATAGACAGCCCTGAATGGTAAAAACAAACAAGCAAATAAACAAAAATGGACTTGGGATGGAGGCAGACCTGGTTTTTAGCTTCTTGCTCTGACTCCTCAGAGCTCTGTGACCTTTGGCAAGTAATTGCTTATCTTGGAGGCTCTGTTTCATTTTCTGCAAAATGGAGGCGATAAGGTTCGTATTAAAGTGTGATGATTAAATGATATAGGGCATAAAGCTCTTGGAAATTGAAGGTGCTCCTTGCATGGCTGTTTCCTATTTTTTCCCCTATGACTGGGCACTTAGGAGCTGCTTAGTATTTCTCGTATTGAGTATTTAACTCCTGGGATGATCATAAGGATATATTTGCTAACAAGTATAAAATATTAACAGCAATGACAATGGCAACACAAAAGACAAAGCTTGACATGTGGAAAGGATCAATAAAATCAGGGATCAATGGAAACCAAGTTGTTGGTTTCCATTTGCCCTCATCTGTAAAATAACAGAGGTAGACTAGATGGTCTTCAGGGTCTTTTCTGGTTTTTCAGAATTCAACAATTTAGAAGATTCTGATTCTCTTCATAAGAAAGTGTAGCTTTGTGTGCACTTTTATATAGAAAAATACCCAGTTTCAATAGGGCACTTTATCTTGCTATACATCAAAAGGAGTACTCCGAATCCTCCATAAAAACTGATTTTCTGTTAAAAAACAACAACAATAAAACCCTCCTTCCCTTATTCTTCTTGTGAGAGCAAGGAATAAGGAAAAGTTGAGAGAAAATGAATGGCTAGTGAACTCTAAGGACATTGAAACAGAGGCAGAAAGAAGATTGAGTGATAATTATAAAAATGGATGGAACCTAGGGAAAAAACGTTAGCAAACTCAAGTTTGAGAGCAGGACAAAAGTGCCTAGATGGGAATGAATGCCTGAATATATGAGGACAATAGATTATAGCATGGTAGAGGAGAGGAAGAAATGCTCAAAGGAAGGCAGAAAAGCCCCCAAAAATTTGAGTAGAGTATTCTGCCAAAATAAAATTAAAAAACAATGTAAAGGGAAGAGTGATGGACAGGTAGACAACAGATACACATTTTTCTAACTTGGCTTGCATCTATTCATTATTAATGTGGTTTTCATCTGATCTAGCCACTGATGACGTGTTCTCTTTATGAAGTTATCATCATACAACAGGTTCATTGTTGACTTACCTCAACACAGCTAAAAAACCCACAAAAAAACCGAAACAAAACAGAAGCGGTGAATATAGGCATAATAGAAGGAAAAGTATAATTAGTAGAACTAAAGGAGGTGGTGAAAATTTTGATGGAGGCCAAATTAAAGCACTATGAAACAAGTATGGCTTTTAGGAAGGAAAACGCTAACCAAAAACTGCTTGTATTTGTTTTGAGTTTTAGAAGACAAACTCTACTAAGGAACAGATAAGTAGCTTTCTCACAATAACATTGCCACATTAAAATTTTATACCACTTGGGAAAATGTACAAACATCATGCTTATGGTTTCCTCAAAACAAATTTAAATAGAAACCATATGTTAAATGATAAAATTAAAAATCAAAATTTGACCCAAATAGTTTGCTATTTTTCTTGGGCAATTTTCCCTCTAAAATTTTTTAATAGTAATATGCTACTCCTTTCACTTTGATGAAAAAAAAATTCCTTAAATTATCCACACCTCCTGGGTTACAGATTTGTCCCTTTTCCTTAGCATAAGGCTTTTCTATTTCCTTCCAGAGTTCTCCCTCTAGAAGTCACTCCTATTTGTTTTTAATCCAGTCATCAGATTCTTAATGTGTGATGCTGAGGACAGAGCACATCATTCTTGGTGGGAGACTGGTGTGATAATATCTATGTTGTACTTTAGGAAGATTAATTTGGCAGCTGTGTGTAGAATTGATTAATGTCTGCAAATTGTTATGACCACTGTGAAAGTCTGTATAAGGTCAAATTTTTATTCTGAGAGTTTGACTTCTTGTTTGGGGGACTTTTATTTGGTCTCAGTTCTTTCCGGACTTAAAACCATCTGCACTTAGTTTCAGGCTATTTTCATGCCTTGGCTATTGCCATGGTCCTTGAACAAACAGTGAGATCCTGGAGGAGGGCATCCTTCATCCTCTTCTCCAGCCCTAGATGGCAGGAGCTGTTCCAAAACTGAGTGTAGAAACCGCTCAGCACGCTAGACATGAGAAAGAAATGATAGGGATGGGACGTGTATAAACATAAGAAGAACAACAGAAAAAGGGAAAGAGGATGAGAGAGAGAAGAGAATATCCATTAATGGGTCTGTTGTAACGATCGTTCATCCCCTTATCCAAATATTTCTATTATTATGTGATTTTTATTTGCCTGAAAATGGTGCATTGCCTATAAACATTCTCATATCTTCATTCTTTTAAAAAATCGAAATGATTTTTAACTGTTTAAAGTGTGCAGAAAAAGTTTTGGTGTATTCTGACACATTTAAAAAGATGTATAAAAATCAACACATTCCTGGGCGCCTGGGTGGCTCAGATGGTTAAGCGTCTGCCTTCGGCTCGGGTCGTGATCCCGGGGTCCTGGGATCGAGTCCCGCATCGGGCTCCCTGCTCCTTGGGAGCCTGCTTCTCCCTCTGCTTCTCTCTCTCTCTCTGTCTCTCATGAATAAATAAAATCTTAAAAAAAAAAAAAAAAAAATCAACACATTCCTCTTGATCCAGGACCATCGTGTTCCTTCTGCTTCTATTGAAACAGCATTTGCTTAGTTAATTCCTTCTTTCAGATCTTCTTTCAGATCTGAGCTCAAGCATCCTCAGGGAAGACTTTCCTGACCTCCTCAATTAGGACAAATCTCACAGAAGTGCAAATCTTCCCTGCGTGACTTCTGCATAGGTGTAATTTGACAATTTGAGATGATTTTCATTATGTTCATTTCCTTCACTCCACTGTGAACTCTATGATGGCAGGGACCATGTCTTTTTTTGATCACAACTGTATCCCTTGCACCCAGCAAATGCCTAGAATACAGTGGGTGCTCAATGACCGTTTAATGAAATAGTGAAATTTAGGATGAGTTTGCCAGACCACTGAAGAACATCGGAGAAAATAGAAATAGAAATAGAAATCCATTAGCTGAATTTCAGCTTTTTCAGCCATGCTTGCTAACAAACTTAGAATGAAAACAAGTTAAACTTACAACCAGAATGGCTATATCATAAAGCGGTGAGTCAAATTTTCTATTGGGCGCTGGGGTGGCTCAGTCAGTTAAGCGTCCGACTCTTGATTTTAGCTCAGGCCATGCTCTTAGGGTCCTGGGATTGAGTCCTGTGTCGGGCTCTGTGCTTAGTGGGCGATTGAGGATTCTCTCTCTCTCTCTCTCTCTCTCTGCCCCTCCTCCCGCTCTTTTTCAAATAAATAAAATCTTTTTTTTAAAAAAAGTGGTAAACCAAATTTTCTAAAGGAATAAAACATTTTCAATCATATTTCTGTCACTAAAAACTGTTATTAATGGTCAATTTAAACTGTTAAATAAGATAATTATTTTGAAAATATAGTTTCCTTTGCATATGTATGTATTCTCTTGATTGCATATATAGATTTCAAAATATATATAACATATCAAAATACTAGGACATAGGTTTCTAAGAGTTAAATTCACAAAGCAATTTTATTTCCTGCCTACTCTCTCTTTTAATTCTGCTCTCTGGGCCACTTCTTTCTACCCTGGATGGAATTTCAAGCAGATTCTATAGTTTTCCTGGTAGCTCTTTATATAATAGAAAGTCCTCTGATCGGTGTAAATCTCAACAGATATGAATTTCAGTAATTAAATTGTGCAGTCCAATGTCAATAATCAAGACTCTTTTATTTCTTTCGGACTTTGGTTCTCCCCATCCCCATTTCAGGACCACTTTAGCAGGAAGCCAGAGAGAGAGGCAGTCCTGTCATGGCCCCCTTGCTGTGCGCCATCTTGCCTTTCTCATCAACCAATTCTCCCCCATCCCCAGTGAGGTTCCTCTGGATCTTTTAGGACTTTGTGGGAGAAGGGGGTGTGGAGTTAGATGAATAAAGAGAGGTGGAAAGCAGGAAAGATCTTCCTTGACTGCTACTGTCACTTTCTGGCATTATCATTCTCTGAACTGGTGAAAGTTCAAAGTTATTCCTTTCTCTCTTGTGCTTTTCTGGGTTTCTCAGAGACTTCTTTGCTATCTGTAATGTGAACGTTGGGTCTTCTCAGTTGGCTGCTTATAGATCCCTCCTCAGACCCTGGGCGTCAGGCTGTCACCACTTGTATTGAGGTCCCATTGTCCCACACTGGCTCCCTCTGTGGATTCCACAGTTTGGCTTTGGATAGACATGCTCCCTTGACTTACCATTGGTGGACATGAAGCTACTTTCCAGTGATGCCCTGACCGTTCTGTTAATCAGGGACTAACTAGCCAGCCATGATCACTTGCCTTTAAATTTCCAGATGTGGGTCTAACACTAGCATGTATACTCCACTAACTCTAGGAGACACAGGCCAAACTTGTTTTTGATACTCTTGAAGTCTCTTTTATTCAGCATATGGTAAGAGTTGGGGTTGGGGGAAACGTTTTGATCACCTCCTTTAACATTCTGGCTTTTGGTCTAGACTTCATCTTGGAATATAGTAGTAGTTGACATGTTCTGTTTTTTATTTGGTCTTTGGGGCCTTGGTTTGAAAGGGAGGAAGTGTCTCATTTTAACATCCTGTGACTCATATAATAAATAAGCAAATACATAAATAAATACATAAAGCATGTTTGAAAATTTTTGTTGATATAGATATATAATAAAAGTGGTTTGCAGACCATTCCTTTATAAAATGGCTTCGTAGACTCTTCTGTAGAACACTGTTGCAGGAGGTATTAATAGTTGTGCTGCAAAACACACAAACAGAAAACAACCAAAAATGTCTGGAGAAATAAGTATTCTTTCTTATACATTGCATTCTACTATTAATCTCTTGGAAGTCCATTATACCTATTAATATCATAATAAAGGCTTTGAGAATATCTATAATTAAAAACTTTTATTTGGTCATAGCATATGTCTTAGGAGTTGTTTGGGGGGGAGAGGAATTCACCTACATCTTTACTTTTTAGTGAAGTTAATATATTTTCATTTTTTGCATCTTTGCTCATGGCTGTCTTTAAACTTTCAATCTTTAAATTATTAAATCCAGGGTCAATTTTCAGTCTTCACCTCACTTGACCATCTCACTTGACCCAAATACAGTAGTATCTGGCATGCTCCAAACCTCAATGCTTTTCTTAAACATTTTTTATTTTTTGGCTTGGTTTCCAGTTCATCACACTCTCAGATTTCCTCCCACCTCCTGGGCCTCTCTTTCCCATTTTTTTCTGGTTCTTCCTAATGCTCCCTGACCTCTCAACATTGGAGGGCCCAGAGCTCTGTCCTTGTCCTCAGATCTCTCCTCTTTATATTTTCTCCCTTGGCCATTTCTTCTCCTATCATGCCATTAGATTAGATGCCTGCCATCCATGTGTTGATGACTTCCAGATTTATATGTCCAGCCCAGACTACTCCATATACATTCTACTAGACATTTCTTCTTTGATAGTTAATAAAAAAATTGAAATGTTAACATGTGCAAACCCAAACTCCAAATCTTCCCCCTGACAACACCCGCACTTTCCACATTCTTTTCCATTTAATTAAAAGACAACTCTGTATTTCCAGTTGGCTTTTACTCTTCCTAGAAGAATTACTCTCTTTCTCCTATATGCTACCAAACTTTCAGCAAATTTACCTGCTTTAAATTCAAAATTTTAGAATCCTAGTACATCTCTGCTGTTATATTCCGGTCTAAACTCCGCTCATCTCTCAATCTAGAATATTGTAACTCTCTGCTTTCACTCTTGCCACTCCTGCCCCTCTGTGTTCTCACAAACCAGAATGATCCCTTTAAAAAGTAGAAAGCTGCTAGAACGATGTGTATAAAAAGTGAAAAAAAATTGTAACTATGGGCGATGACTGATGTTAACTAAACTCTTTGTGGTAATCATGTTGTGATACACGCATACGGTGAATCATCATGTTGTACCCCTTAAACAAATGCAATGTTATATGCCATTTATATCTTAAAAGATTTTTTATTTATTCATTTGTCAGAGAGAGAGAGAGAGAGAGAGCACAAGCAGAGGGAGAAGCAGGCTCCCTGCTGAGCAAGGAGCCCGATGCGGGACTCGATCCTAGGACCCTGGGATCATGACCTGAACCGAAGGCAGATGCTTAACCAACTGAACCACCCAGGCGTCCCTATATGCCATTTATATCTTGATACACTGGAAATTTCTTTTTTAAAGTCCCTTCTCTGCTCAAAATCTTTTATTAGATTCCTAATTTACTCAGAGTAAGAGCCTAAGTCTTTAGAGCGTCTCCCCCTGTAAGGGATCTTCCACTCTTTACCTCCTCAACCCGACCCTTATACCCCTGGATCAGTATGCTCCAGATACACTGATTTCCTAGTTGATCAACCTGCTCCAGCATCTGGGCATTTACTTCTGCTCTTCCCTTAGATAGACTCATGGGTTCTCTCACTTCTTTTAGATCTTTGCTCAAGTGTCACTGTCTCAGTAAGACTTTTCTTGACCACCCTATTTAGTATTCCAACACTTCCCCCACTCTGGCATAACCTATCTCTTCTGCTCCTTTATTTTTCCCCCTGGCACGTACCGCCACCTGATTTTATTTATTTACTTAATTTCTATAGTATCATCCTTATTGGCTTTTTATAAATTTTTTTCCAGGTAATTTATTTGTATTTATTGATTGATTGATTTTAATTGAGGTGTAACTTATATCCAGTGAAGTTCACCTATTTTAAGTGTACGGTTTGATGAATTTTTACAAATATACACATTTGTGTAACCATCACCTCAAGATAAAGCACATCTTTATTACCTGACAAGTGCCATTCACAGTGAGTCTTCCCCCTCACTTCTAGTGCTTGGCAACCACTGACCAGCTGTCATTACAGTTTTGCCTTTTCTAGAGTTTTCTAGAATATAAATGGAATAAAACATTTTGTTTTCTTTTGTGTTTGGCTTCTTTCACTCAGCATAATGATTTTGAGATTTGTCCATGTTTTTGCATATATTAGTACTTCTTTTTATTGCTGAGTTGTATTTCATTTTATGGTCAATCCACAACTTGTTTTTTTTTATTCATTTGTTGATGGACATTTGGGTTGTTTCCAGTTTGGGTCATGGTGAATAGAGCTGCTTGAACATTTATGTATAAGTGTTATGAGTATTTTATTTTTCCTGGGTAAACACCTAGGCATGGGATTACTGAGTGATATGGTAAGTGATACGCTAACTTTACAAGAAACTATCAAAATGTTTTCTATAATGAGTATATCATTTAGCTTGTTTTCCAGTTGTTCCACATTCTTGCCAACATTAGTATTACCAGTCTTCTAACTTCAGTCATTTTAGGGGATATGTAATGACATCTCACTGTGGTTTTCATTTGCATTTTCCAAATGACTAATGAAATTAAGCATCTTTTATGTGCTTATTTGCCATCTGTTTATGTTCTTTGTTGAAGTGTATTTTAAATCTTTTGCCCATTGTCTTATTATTTTCCTTTTCTTATTATTGTATTTTGAAAATTCTTTTCTTACTCTGGATATGTATCCTTTATTGATAAGTTGTTTGCAGATACCTTCTCCTAGTTTATGGCTTGTCTTTTTAGCAATAGATTACCATGGTCCTTGGTGAGACTTTTTATATATTTCTTCTGCTTGTCTGCTGAGTATCTAGGAACTATGGATTCATAATTTTCACCAAATTTGTAAAATGTTGGGGACTATTTCTTCAAAATTTTTTTTCTATCACTCTTTCATCTCTTTTCTCTTTTCCTGGATCTTCAATTACACATATATTAAACTGTTCGATACTGTTTCATAACTTTCTGAGGACATATATTTTCTTCTTAATTTTTTTATCTATGACTTTTATCATGTTATTAAGTTTCCACATCTTCTGCTTGTTTAATCTACTATGAATCTTAACCAACATATAGTTTATTTCAGATAGTATAGTTTTTTTCAATAAATTCAATTAGGATCTTTTAAATCTTCTATGTGTTTTCTTCTTATGTTCATCTTCTCTCTTAAATTCTTGAGAATATTTGTTTTAAATCCTTGTCTGGTAATCCATCATCTCTGTCATTTCTGGATCTCTTTCTCCTTCAGGTTTTGTTTAATGTTTCCTGCTTTAAAAAAAATTTAAGTTAATTTTGACCGATCAATTTTGTAAATTTTATATTATTGAACATTAGATTTTCTTGTATTCATTTTAAAAAAAATTTGACTGTGAAATAGCATACAGTAGGTGAAAGACTTTAGGGTGGCTCCATAACCCCTGACTCCTGGTATCCATGACCTTACAAAATTCCCGCCCCCGAGTGCTTCTAATCACTAGAATATGGTGAAGACAATGAGATGTTGCTCTCCTTATTAGGTTATGTTATACATGGCAAAAGTGATGGGTTGTCACTCCTTGTTATGTTGTGTTAAACTCCATCTTGTCAGATTGGAGCTGGAAGCTGTCCTTGCAGGCTTGATGAAGAAAGTGGCCATGTTGGTTGGCTTCTGTGGCAGGGAACTGTGTGTGGTATCTAGGACCCGAGGGTGGCCTCCAGCTAATAGCAAACAAAGAGCCAGGGCCCTCAGTCCCACAACAATGGAAATGAATCCTGCACACAACCTGAGTGAGTCTGGATGTGGATTATTTCCCCAGTGAGCTTTGAGGTGACACTGCAAACTGGCTGACATCTTGACTGTAACCTGATTTAAGTTGACACGTTTATGGTAATTTTTATGCAACAATGGAAAATGAATGGACACACAGTCAAGTTACTCTTGGATCAGTTTGGTCCTGGCTTACTTTTAACTTTTTTATAGTGCGTCTAGACAGTCTTTAGGTAAAATTTATCCTTTCTCAAGATGTGAGACTCCTGAGGCCTCTGTTGAATGAGCTGTATATTAAAAACTATCTTCACCCTCCCCAGTGGGAACAGAAACTGTTTCCAGACCTGCACAAGTTTAGGAATTGTGTGGCTTACTGCCTTAACCCAGATATCTCTTTGGTGTTATGGACTTTCATCTGATATTGGCACTGGCACAGAATAGTACTCTGCCAAAGATCTGAGAGTACATGAGCTCTTTCCTTATACAGATCCTTCCCTATGGGGTATTGTGCCCTGCAAATTCTAGAACTTCTTGAGCTCTTTTGTCTGTCTTTCAATTCAGCAAACTGTCAAGCTCTGTTTGCTGCGTCCTGGAAACTGTCTCCAGGCAGAAAGCTGGGCAATTCTCAGACCAACCTTGTTTGTTTTCCTTCTCAGGGATCTCCCAGTCCTGTGCTGCCTGCTGTCCAATGTCTGAAAATAATTATTTCATATATTTTTCCTGTTTTGTTTGTTTGTTTGTTTTAGGCAGGAGGGCAATTTTCAGAGAAGTTTATACTTGAGGCATGCTTTATTTTGTGATCTGTCACCCTCTGGAATGAATGTATCATGAGGACTGCTTTGCCTGCTTTGTTTGGGTTTGCTTGCTTTGCTCACTGCTGGATTCCTAGTGCCTGGAATATTGCATATGCATAGTAAACGATCAATAAGTGTTTTTAGAATGAATGAGTTTAGACATACTATTCTTCGTGTCTGTGGAGTGTATTTCCCCCTTTCTGATTTGTTTTACTGACCTTGAGAGCTCAGGTGACTTTGGATTCTCTTGCTGTTTTACTTGGGATATTTCATAGAATCCTTTTGTTAACTCTTTCTTGCTTCTCTGAGTTAATTCCTAAGGTATTCGTTTGTTCATTAATTTTACAATACACACTGAAAACATAGTATGTACCAGGTGCTCTTTTAGGCACCCGTTAAAAAAAAAAACATGGTCCTCAGCCTTTCCCTTTTCCCTTTCATTAGCCCAATCTACTTCATATCTCCACCCCCCTTTTTTTTCCTTAAGTTTTAGAGCTGCATCTGAAAATCCTTTAAACACAGTGGTCACTAGTGGGGTTTTTTTGTTTGTTTGTTTTTGTGTTTGTTTTTTTACTCTAAGTATAGACGAGTCAGTTAGAAGTACTCTATTGCGTAGCTGGCTGACAACACTTGACCTTGGGGAGGCACAGACAACTTGGTAGAGCAAAGGCTATATACAGAGAATGACTAATTGGCACCTCTACTTCTACCCTTTTCCACACTTGCAAGTTGCCAAAGAGAAAATAAAATGTCTTAGAACATCATTTCTCTAAAAATAGTCTATTGGAAGATAGTGAATACAATGATAATAATGAGTATCTTTTGAAATAGCCTAATTTAAAATATTTGACACTAAAGTATGCTTTTTCCATTAAAGCTTTGTTCTACATATGTTATACACAATTTTCTGCACAAAAAATTTGGTGGCTTAATGTATTATATTGTTTCTAAGTGTTCCTGTTTAGAAAGTATAATAGAAGCTGTCATTTTAGGATCTTAAAAAATGAAGCAAATTTAATTTCCTGAGAAGATAATCACGGAATGATGTAGTTCAGCTTTACTCTCAATAAAATAAGATATTGTGTCTATTGTCTGGTAGTTCTGTGGCTATAATAAATCTTAGTTTATGAAAAATATTTTCATTAGTGCTTTTAGAGATTAAAAATACTGGAAAGTTATTTTTATACCTCTCTTTTAATTTTATTTCAAACTACCAGACTGTTAGTTCTATGAGGACAGAAACAATCTTTTTTGCTTATTGATGTAACTCCAGAACTAGCACATTCTAGATGCTTAATAATTTTTTTGCTACATGAGTAAACTCTATGTATTAATTAACATTTTCACTCATGCTGAAAGAAGAAGATATCAGTGATCATCTAGATTTTTCAAATTTACTATATAAATAATAGTCTTTTATCAAATGGTTTAATTGTATAGGTGCACATAAGTTGAAAGGTATCTCTAATTTAAAAGGACAACACAAAATTCACTACTTTAAAAATCTAACTAAATTATTAATTATTTCCATTGGTTGAAACCACATGGAAACCTATTAGAACATGAAGCATATAATAAGGAAAGGGAAAATAAATAATTGAATTATATATGCTTAGCAGAAGAGATGTCAAAATATACCGTACAGTTCTTCAGGAAAGCTAAAAGCAATGAAAATTACCAGGATGAAATGCAGGTCACAATCATTTAAACTTGTTTCTCTCTATCCAGCACTTGCAGAAGTTTATGGATGAGCAAAGCTCTGAATAAATTAGGGAGAGTACACAAGGAGAGTTTTCAGAATTAGATCCCTTTTCATATGAGGTCTTTCTTGGAGGAAGGACTGAATGAAGGAGGAAGTATATTTTTAGGATCTTGTGAAATTTCATGATCCAGAAGAGCAAACATTACCATTCTACCAAAATAAGCCTTTCCCTCTCCTCTCTGCAACAAGCCCAAGTCACCACATGCTTTGTTCTGGCTTGCTGAATACTCTTATGAAGGCCCGATTTTATTAGAGTCACATTAAGATGTGTATCTGGCTTCTATTTGGACACAGTTACTATGGCTGACCTAAAATATCATGAAAATGATATGGTGCAGTCAAAGCATGCATATGGCTAGTTATCTTTTCAGGTTTTCAAGATGTTCACTCTCCTCCCATTTGTTGTCCTTTGGTAATGTTCTGAAGCATTTTGAAGGTTTTGTTGTTGCTGCTGTTACCTCCTTCTGATAGGATTTACCTGGCAGATGTTGTTGGCTACTGAGTTTGGCTACAGTGAGCCATGATGCCATCCTCTGGCAACTGCGTCTTTAGGTCTGCTTATGAATACAATGAGATGCTGCCCTTGTTTCCTACTTTTAAGAGAAATAAGAAAGGGATAGTGTTGTTCGTTTTGTTTGGCTTTGTTTTTTGCTTTGAGGAAGATTAAACTCAAAACTCACCGTTGTATAGTGCTACCAAAAACAAAATCTAGAAGGAACAATATTAGGCCAAAGTCAGGATTCTAATGAAATACATAGCAATGTCCCTAATCTTTTGTTTTTAAACTTTTTAGTTTTATTGCACCTCCTTGAATAGTTTTCAAAAGTAAAAACTACTCTTGCATTACATGTATAAAAGTTTATGATGAATCAGGTGATTTTTAGAGTGGCCTCTCCCCTCTGTTGAAGGTTTATAAAAATAAAAATGAAAGCAAATTATGTTTGCTACAGATTCAAATTTTATCAAAGGAGCAAGAAGCCACATTCATTCATGTAGACATTAACGCTCTGTTTTGAAGGAAATCAAATAATACAGTTTATTTATTGGTAAGCACGATTTGCTGTGGTCTTGGAAATCAGCCATAAAATTTTATAAGTTATAAAAGAGTAATGGCCTCCAAGAGGCCAGTGGAGACTTTTGTTTTGAGAAGGAAAAGAAAAATAATAATTGAATGAAAAAGGATTCCATATCTTTCAGATGAGATTTTGCGTAGTAAAAACGAAGTTATTTCATATAATATTAATGCTATTTTTCTACGAAGAAGTGAACAAAGCAAGTCTGTATATTTTCTTCCTTGGAATGTGTGCATGATTGTAACTATAATGTAATGAGGATAGTATTATGATCTGACTTCTGGAATTGGTCTTTTCTACTTTTACATTTATTTTGTTCCCTTATCTATCTATGCTGTGAAAAAACTTGAACAAGGGACCACATCTTATATTTTGTGCTTTTATAATAGTGTCATATAATTTAGGGTCCCCATAAGTAAGTAATTTCTTTTCAGCCTTGTGATCAGTTGTATAAAGGTTTGTATGTGTATAATTAATATTATATCAGATATATTTGACATCATTTTTTTGTGGTGCATAAGATATTCAAGGATTGAACTTCCAAAGCCCCTAAGGGAGTAGTTTGCTGTAAGGAACAGGGTGAAAGCCAATAATAAAGATCTACGAAAGGCAAATTACATTGCAGAGCCTCATGTGCTATCTAATTTGTTCTTCACGGTGAACAAGTCCAATAACCAGTTCATCCTAGTTTGCCTGGGACTTTACTGGTTTTAGCATTGAAAGACTTGAATCTTAGGAACCCCTTAGTCCATGTGATCAATATACAAAATTTCAGGGGGTCAGACAGTATCAAATCTATGTCTGTGTCTATAATTGTGAATGACTCTTATGTATATCCACATACAAAATTACTATGTATACATTTATAAAGATAGATGTACATATCTAGATACATGTATACATAGTGATTCAGGCAGGGATGGGAAAACTTCCCATCTCCCCATTTATGCTTCAAAGCTTGACATTGTTCACCTTTCAATTGAGCAATTTGTGTCTGATGCACATTTTTTTAAGCAAAATCACATAGGCACACTATTGGTTAGTCTTTAGTTTTCTCTTTCTTCTTATCTATCATCTATCTATCATCTATCATCATCTGTTTTATTTTATTAGTAAAAAATTCACAAATTGTAGGTTGCATTGCTGACGGACATATGTGGAAGAAGCAGCATTTCCCCTGTGCTAGATTCATTTTCCTTTTGAAACTGATATTCTTAAATGCCCTAAACTTGAATTTTTCATGTAAATTTTTAGTGTTTTAAATGTGAATATTGAAAGCATGAAAACCATTAAAATACTAACTGAAAAAAAATGCTCCTCATACCACTTCAACTATGTTGTGTATATGAACAACAGAAATGGACATTTCTCATATATGGGAGATATTTCTTCCCAGTGATTCCACGATTAAGGCTTTTTAAAGCCTTTACAACTTCAGTTTATGATCAATGTCTTATACAGCATTAACCTCTTCAGGCCTCACCATTCTGTGGTTAATATCTCACATTACCATTTATACCCACATTTATACCACCTCTTTGTAGACCTCACCGAATAACTGTGCCTCTTAGTTTTCTAATCAAAGTTTCCCAGTCCTGCACCATGGTTCCTGGGCCTCTCACTTGTGTTCCATCTTTTTTATCTTAGGCCATAGAGAGCCACTGTAGGATGTAGCTTGCTATTCCTGCCACTGCCCCCCTTGAAAACAATGCTTCTCTCTGCTCATTTCTTTACTTATGGAGATGTATTTTGCTGTAAAATGCTATATCTTATTTGTCACTTTATCCCAGCACTTGGGATAGTGTCTGGCCCATAATAACTGTTCAGTAACGATGTGTAGATTGTATGAATGAATGAGTGAATTCATTTATTCGCACAAAGTTACTGCGTTCAATATGTACTATCACAGCGCTAGCAACTGAGGGTACAATGATGGATGTAAGAGACATTGGTGTTTCCCATACAGAGGGCAGTTACAGTTCACTGGAATATATAGATGATTGAACAGGCCATTGTAATGTGATATGAGGTGCCAAGTGCCCTGCCAGAGGAGTGTAGGGTGCTGAGAAGCCAAGGAGGGGCACCTGGCTACTCCATTTAGGATTCACTCAGGCTACATGGCTTACAGATGGCTGGTTGTTCTGGTTAGGTATGTTTCATTGGACATGGGCAGAGAGAAATTCTTTACCTCTCTGAGCCCAGAAATGCATCTTCCAAGCAGAGTTCTCTCTTTAAAAGATACTGAGCATCTCTACAAATTCTACATCATTTCTGGGTTTGAGGACCTTAAAAACACATGCATATTTTTAAAGCAGAAAATTGGTTCTTCAATGCATTTCAGTTTCTGAAAATTTCAGAGAGGCATCTAAGTTTATCTTTTTTCTTTAAAAATGTAACATACTAAGCATAATGTCTAAAAACTATGATGGAAACCTAAGACTAATTCACTTCTTTTTTTCCCTTTTTTTTTTTTGATAGAACATGAAAGGAGAAAGAGTATCTTACAGTTTTTTTTTTAAAGCATACATTTCAATGCTTTCTTTCCTTCTTTTTACTTGTTTAATCATCACTGGCAGGTGTGCATGATGATGTTAGTGAGGTTTCTTTTATTTCTGGCAAAGCACTAGTATACAATTTTATTTTTATGAAGTAAATTTCAATGGGACCAATGTACTCTTTGGAACTCTTTAATATCACATGGTGTTAGGCCAGGATAAGAAACTCTTTTAAATGAACTTTTTTTGTTTGTTTGTTTCCTATTCTGTATTATTCACATGCTAATATTCTGTCAAGTTTCAGTATATGTCCTAGAGCTTTAGAAAGTATTTTATCTTCAGATGCTTCACTCATGCTCATCAAAACACAGTCAAATGAGAAAAATCTGGCTCACTTTCTAGTCATTTTTTTGACTGATAACATATTGTAGCATTTTAATGAGTATAGTATAGTTATTTCAAAATGTTTTATTAATTCTCTCTTTGATTGTGTATATGAAACACATCAGTATGTTATACTTAAATGAAAAGACAAATAAAATTCTTCCAGGTTTTGGTAATAAGTTTTCAGAGAAAAATGGAATCACTCTTTTAACTTGAATGAAAATTAGTAAGATTAGATTCACTATTTGTTTTATTTATTTTTTTATTAATAGTAACTTAATCTAGATTATGTGATTTCATGGATGCTATACATTTTTCAGTCTTTTTTTCCCCCTAATGTAAACATTGTAGTTATTGAACATGTGATTTTCTCTGGATAAAAGGAAATGGTCATGGATGAAATCTATTCCTTTTCTTCCACAGAGTGTTATACTGATGATTCTTAACATTATTTATGTCATGTTACACGTAGAAAACGGTGGTATTTATATAGAACTGAGGGTCAATAACAAGGCTGCTGATGACCTTGAGGTGACCACCTGGGGCCTTGGTTAGCCCTGGGCCTTGCCGAGCTGTACAGGGCTGAGGGGATCGATACCTCACCACATCCATGTACCAGTCACAACCACACCATTTGGGCAGCTCTATACTCACGTGCAAAGGGCAGCCTTGGCCGAATTGTGAAGTACATTACTATAAATGCAAGCCTCGGGCTTTGTTATTTTCTGTCTGTTCCTTTCTTTTCTCTTCCTTCCCTTCTTTTCTTCCCTTTCCCTCTCATCTTTTAATATAACATTCATGAGAACATTTTGGCGAATATAACTAATAAGCAGTTATTCTAAAATGTTTGGATAGTAAAAGATATAAATAACACAAGGTTATTCATAATTCCAACACCCCAGAATAACTGTGGTTATACCGTGTATGTGTAAATTATCATATAGCATACACAGTTGTTTTGTATGCTGCTTTTATTGAAACCCGATGTTCTGGATACATTTCCCTGTGTAATTAAACATGATTTTTTTTAAAAAAAGATTTATTTATTTATTTTAGAGAGAGCATGAGGAGGGAGGGGCAAAAGGAGAGAGAGAGAGAGAGAATCTCCACCTGACCCCCCCCATGGGCACGGAGCCCAATGTGGGGCTCGATCCCACTACACCAAGATCATGACCTGAGCCGAAATCACGAGTTGGATGCTGAATCGACTGCACCACCCAGGCACCTCTAAACATAATTTTTAATTGTTGCAAGATATTGCATTAAATGAATGTTCTATAATTAATTTTATAATTAATTTTGTTAGGTAATTCTCGTTTTTCCTGGTGTTATAGTTAACGTGTTGATATATATCCTTAAACATAATTAGGATAAATTTTTAGGAGAACTAAGAGGTCTATTTTAGTTGTACTAGCTGCTATAACAATTAAACCCCTAGAAGTTAGTGCCTGGCTGGATGGACTTTTTGCTCACATAATGGTCAGCAAGGGTGAGGTGTGGTTTTGGAGGTGGTGGTACAGAACTACTATTCAGAGTCCCAGGATAATGATGGCAGGCTCTGTCTTTGTCAGCACATGGCTTCAGTAGTCACCCTGGGTAATGATGTCCAACCAACAAATTTGGGAAGAGAACCAGAATCAGGTATTGCATGGAGGGTTTATATGGGTCAAGCCTGGAGGTGGTCTCAATTCTACTCATTCCCCATTAGTAAAAGAACTTGGTGATAGTTGGATCACATCAAATTACTCTAGGGAGCCTGGGGAAGGAGGTTTAGCTGTGCTCTCAGCTTGTCTTCATCTCAAGATCACAATTCTAACCGTATTTAAGTTTCTTGCCAATTATTTTAAGTAATATTTTACCAATTTAAACCCAAATTAACAGTTAAAAATGCTTGTTTTACCTCAATAGTAACAGGCATATTTTAAAACAGTTTTCCGATCTTAAAGTAAAAACCAAAGACTTCTCATTGTTGCTTTAAATAGCAATTCTTTGACTACTAGTGGAATTGAACATTTTAAACACATGTATGGGCCATTTTTTCTTTCTGAAATCTGAGTTTATAAATTTATCCATTTTTCTACTCAGGTGCCCATCTTTATCTTCATGACTTTAAAAACTCTTTAATAAACTTAGGAAGAAAGCACTTTTTGGTGTTGAGTTTTTTTTGTTCTGTTTTTTTATTTTTTTGTTTGTTTATTTTGGTCCACTTTGGATTTGTCATTTAACTTTATTTATAATAGATATTTCATAGAAAATCTTTAATTTTTATGTGATCAAATCTAACAGTTCTTTTCTTTGTGTTTTCGGTGTCTCTTTTTATGTGCTCTGCTTTTCTGGCATATTTTATCCATTATTATTATTATTATTATTATTATTATTATTATTATTATTATTTGTCCTTTCCCAGTCCCTTAATTTCATCTTACTCCTCTGTCTGTTCTGGCTTTCTCCACTCTGATCATTCCCTCTTGTCTGTCTCTCAGGGTTGGCCTTCTTGCCTTGGTCTGTGAATTCTCTCACTCTACTCTTGTCTCTATCACAATTGATTGCTTGAGAATCATTCTGCAGAGAGAAGCTCTTAAATTACATGTCCCATTATTAATACACTTATTAAAATACTTAATATGTGCCAGACACTCTTTAGTGGTTCAAATGCAGTATTTCATTATATCTTAACTTGGGTTAAAGAAGTTCGGTCACTTCCCCAAGGTCACACAAGTGAGTAGCAGGGAATGGATTTATGTTGCTGGAACTTCAAATATTAGAATCAAGCTTCTGGTAGATAACTTGGGTGAGGACCTTTCTAATGCCACTTAAATGCTCAGGTTTAATTCTTCATTTGTAATGCCTACAGCATAACTACTAAGGGTACTCCTAAAGTTTGAGTTCCACTGAGAATCTCTGAAAATCTCTTTTCCCAATGGTTTGTCAATTAGGTACCCATTTCTTTCCATTCATCCTTGATATGATGTAGCAGAATCAACTTTTATTCAATTAGAAAGCTCTATATTTCCCATAAAATGAAATGTCCTGCTTGTGAAAATTCTTTCCTTTTTTAGGGTACATTAGGAATTATTGTCACCGATTAATATTTTGGGGTGACTAAACATCCTCTCAGCCCTGATGTCTCATAGCTCTATCATAGGGTTAACTGTCTTCTATCCATGAGTTTACTACCTTCTAATTCAAGATGGTAAGAGACTTGTGTGATCCCCTGTATGATTCAGATTTGACCCAAACTCCCTATTGTTTAAGTCTTGTTGACCAAAATGTTGCTGTAAATATATAAATCTCATCACTACATTCTTTTCTTCCACAAAACAATGGATTCTGAACAAATGAGATAATAAAACTTAGTATGGAGGCTATATGCATGATATTTGGATTTGGGTACTTATGTTTTAAAACCAGAGTAATTCTGGACTTTCCACTCAATTTTTATGGCCTTTGCACTCACTTAGTTTTAATTTTTATCCCTCCAAGCAAGTAGATACACTCCTTATCAATTCTGTTACATGTGTATTTATTTTTTGGGGGGGATAGCAATATTTAGGTTTGATCTCATGTCATATGTACAGTTGTGAGAAGAAAGTAAAGAAAACCTGAACCAAGCAACTACTCTTAGGTTGGTTGCAGCATCTATTAGTAGATAACTTTTAAAACAGAAACATCCATAATAACTGAATAATCATTTTCTGTTTTACAACGGGAGAGTGGCTCTAACAGAACCATGAATGATTGTCTAGAATCACTTGTGACTATAAAATAATAACATAGTTTGTAACAATTGGTCTATGGAATTTTCTCATTATTTTAGAGCCAGATCCAGTAATTTTCTTGTCTATCAACAAAGCCATTTGTACACAGTCACAAACAAAGAAAAATAATGTATTTAGAAGGCTTTGGAGTAAGAAATCCACCACTTCCTTTTATGAATACTTTTTATATCAAAGAAATCAGTATCAGGAGGTATTTCTTTACATTTAATCTGAATTATAAGAGACAACAATATATACAACTCTTAGCAGAGTGGTAGGCATTCTTGATGCAACTTTAACTCATTTTATCTTTTTTCTTGATATTTTCTTTGAACATAAGAAAATGAAGCCTTGAAAAGTTATAAGATTTAACTCCTATGTACAATGATTCTAAAGTTATAAAATACAATGTTTCAATTAGGGAGCCAAGTGATATATACAGAAATTTCATATGAGGAGGTATAAATATATTCCTTTGTTGAATATACTAATCTTGTTAAAGGTCAAAATTTCCAGAGAATCTATCATTCCTGCTGAAAACAAAACAAAACAAAACAAAACAACCAAGTTAAACTCAATCCACTAGCTGTTACACTTAGTTGCATTATTTTGAGCCAAAGGAATTTAATCCTCTTATTGTTTTGGTCTAGTTAAGTTTAACAATAAAATTCCTTACACATCATTTTTCTTGTCTAGGAGGCAGTGAAAAATATAAGTACTAAGTTCAATATTTTTAAATGATTATCATTTTCTAAGAAAAATTGATCTTGGTCACTGGGTCATATTAAAGTCTTTGACTACTTCAGTAAGTTTGAGTTCATCTTTTATTTAAAACACTTTTTAAAACTATAAGACATACAGATTTTATTTTATCTTTAGATTTACTTTTTAGAAAAGCACACAGGTTAGAGTGGTTTGAGTTTAAGGTAGTTGGAATGGGATGGAAATGTTGAGATGTATACATTTTTTCATATAAATTACTCCATAAATCTGTAAGAAATGTTTGGGGTGTGTTTGTGAATAATGTATTGTCCTTCAAGTGTGATACATTTGTTTCTGTGCATTTGCATTTTACAGAGTTCAGATTGAGTCTACTGGATTACATTTGAAAATATGTCAACTTTGTAAAATAGGCTACTGGATATACCCATATGATCTATTCAGACTTAGTAATATATTCCAGTCTTCCTTTTGGGGGCAGAAGTGCCCATATTTTACTATAGTAGCTGCCATCCATCGAATCATATGAAAGTTACTAGATCAAACACCAGCTTTTCAGTTTCTGGAGCTTTTATAATACACATATAACACTGAATGTGAATATTTCAAATTTGTAAAGTTTTGATAATATGGGAAATAGATTTTTATAACCTATTCTCAGCTGCATCATATATTCCAGAAGTCCCGTGACTGTGATTCTGTTTCAATCTTTACAATCTCAAGGAGGTAGTATGTCTTTATGTTCTTATACCCATGAGGTGTTTTTACCCTGTTGAAAAATGTTAGGAATGTGATTGTGGCAAAACTCCTTTGAAAAGTGAAGAATGTTTGTGCACAACTTCCTTTAAATTCTTATTTAAAAATTTTGCCTGAGCAGAGGAACACAATTATCATATAGTTTCACTCATATGTGGAACATAAGAAATAGCGTGGAGGACCACAGGGGAAGGGAGGGAAAACTACATGGGAATAATTCAGAGAGGGAGACAAACCACGAGGGACTCTGGACTCTGGGAAACAAACTGAAGGTTATAGAAGAGAGGGGTTGGGGGGATGGGGTAACTGGGTGATGGGTATTAAGGAGGGCATGTGTGGTGATGAGCGCTGGGTGTTATACGCAACTAATGAATCATTGAACACTACATCAAAAACTAATGATGTACTATATGTTGGCTGAACATAATAATAAAAAATTAAAAAAATGTTTTGCCTGCAAAACTACATTTATACTAAACTGTATTTTGGAATGAGATGGGATGAAATCTTTAAATTAAAGTCATTATTAACCTGTTTACTTTTCAGAACTGTATACACTTTCATGAATTAAAAAAAATCCAGTTCTAGAGAACTTTCTCATGTTCACTAAAAATTTTACTTGAGAAATAAACACAAAATATGGTATGTATTAAGCAAATTAGATTTGAAATTTTAATGATGGATTATTTAATTTTCCACAATAGTCACTCTGTATATGCTAAATTAAAGTAAAAAAACAAGCAATGGCAATAACCAATTTAGTGGTTAAAACGGTGGCAGCTGTAAAAAAGGGATGATGCCTAGAAAGTTACATATGGCTGGCTCTGTGGGAAACCAACTTCTTCACTTTGTAACAAATTAATAAACAGGGTTTCTCCATAGATGAATGTGAGACACCAAATGGCTCTGTCTTCCATAATTTATAGGTTTGAACATAGGAAATACACTAAATAACCTGTCATAATCAAGAAATTTTAAGTAAATTATAATCCAATTATATGAGAAAACACAATCAGGAGGCCAATGGGTGAGGTTTGACTGGTTTTATTTATTTTTTGTTTGTTTGTTTGGTATTTGTTTAACTCAGGTCTTAATTACTTTGAGTCATAGCTTGGGCTCTGGACTGAAATGTGCCTTGGGTCTTTAACAGGTGTGCAAGTTGCATAAACTTAATAAATTTTAGATTTTTCATCCCATAATATGGGAATTGTATAACAATAACTACCTCAGAGGATGGTGATGTTTGGGGCAGCATTTCTTCTTTCTTTTACTGTTTACTCTCCTTTGGGGAATATCAATTCTCATGGTTGTTAATCCCATCTTCAGGATAGTGGTGATGTCTCCAACATAGGCTTTTCCTTTGTGCTTTAGACTTGCATTCCTAATTTGTTAATTTATTTATCTCCACTTGAATTTTTCACAGAAATCTAAAGTTTACCATACCTCAAATTACAATTTGTTTTCCATTCAGATAACTTATCTTGGATTCCTCCTTCCCCATCACACCCCAAATACTGAAACCATTAATAAGCCTGATTCTATTTTCAAGATATAATTTTAATCTATCCTCAGTCTCCAGTGCCACCTCCTTAGGCAAACCACAATTATCTCCTGCCTACATCGCTACCAACATCTACAATCTAATTTTTTCCCCATTCTTGTGTAACCCCTTATCCAGTCTTCACATTGTTGCAGCTGTGATAGCCTTGGAACCTAAATTGGATCATATCATTCTTCTGTTTTACACACTACAGGGGCTTCCCACTGAATTGAAAATGAAATGCATATTTCTTACCATGCCTCACAAGGCTCTTCGTGATGGCTTGGTGCATTTCTTGGTAAATCTGTGTTGTGCGACATCCCTCCCAGCTTGCCACACAGAAGCCAAACCGTTTTCCCTTTAGTACTGTGCCTACTCAAAACCTTTCCTGGCCTCAGCCATTCCACATAAGATGTGATCTTTGCATGGCATGCTTTATCTCATCCCTTGTCTCCCACCTCACCCCAACCCTTTTGTGTATTCTCCCTTCAGGCTCAGTTAAAAGATGGCATCCTCAGAGGGCTGCCCTAACTAAAGAAGATTCTTAATTGTGATTCTCTTTTGCTCTGGTGTATTTCTATGTTGATACTTATCATTAAAATTATCGTATTATTTATCAGTTTGCTTTCTTTTTTGTCTGTATTCCCCACGAGGAGTTAAGCCAATGAGGACAGGAATAGCATCGTGTCTAGATACTATCTAGAGAATATCACTCTCTACCGGGTAACTAGCACACAGTTGACACTGACAAAAATTAAATGTTGCATGAGTATATTTAATGCGTGGAAAGCCCAATATATAGTGCCCTCTTTAAATCAAGTACTCAATATATGTTAGCCATGACATCTTGAGCTCATATCTCAAATCTTGGTTGAGGGTATGGGATAAGAGAGTATAAAAAATCCTACTAAAACAATAGTAATATAGTAATTGATTGTAATGCTTTTTTTGTTTGTTTGTTTACTTTCTATAGCTCTTTGGTGAAGTTAATTTTTTTCACATATATTTTCCTGACAAGAACACTTGAATGGTAATTATAAAATAGTGGTGATGTGATAGGAGGTTTGGTGGTCTTTATATATGTAAAAAGACCCGTGGTTTAGTTGTAATCATTAAAACGCTTTGCATGTGTATACTTAAAAACAAATTAAAGAAAATAAAAGAATCATGGGAGAAATATATTTTAGATCAACTTTTTCTTTTTACTCCAAATTAATGACTTTTTATTATATCCAAGAAGGATGACTAAATAATCTCTGAACAGAGGTTGTGGCTTATGTGTCCTCATGGCAGGGTGAGAGGTTGCCTGCTGTCTTCTGCCTCCTAGGCCAAGTCCACTTGGCTGATGTTTCTCATGTTGGCATTTGCAGCTCAGTTCTGAGGATGGTGTAACTTCTGGTCACTTGCAGTTTGGGCAAAGCTCCATCTTATCTCACCATGGACCCCTTGAACTTTTACTATTTCTATCCAGTCCAAGCTTGGGTAGGGGTATAGGTTTCTTTTATGCAGTTCTTGCTATAAGGCATTCAAGTGTTCTAAGATAGACTCCATATCTGCCTCCTTAAGCTGACTTCTGGATTTTATCTATCCAAATAAGACTCAAATGGCTGCCCCTTTGGCTTAGAGCTGGTTGAAATGGAGGTTTCTTTTCACATTTTTAGATAGGAAGTTGAATGGGTGGCAATACTGAATACCTCCCAAAACACTGAAGACTTTTTCCTTTCATTGAAATGAAACCCCAGGGAAGGATATCTGGATGCAGGTATTTAATGACTTGTTTTCCCCTCTCTTTTCGCTTTCTAATAATCTCCTTGTACCAGAAGGAGGTGTACTTTTATTTTAGTTACCCTTTTCTGTAGAGCAATACACATGGCCTCATTTTCCACAGAATAAAATGTATTTCCTCTACTTTGTTAAGGTGCTGGATGATTTGAGTCTTCCAGGCTTAGTCTTTACTATGCTGCTAAGGGAGAGGAAATAAGAACATCTGACAAATCCTCTCTCAAAAACACGAATCCAACAACCCAGTTTGTGAGGAATTTTCTTCCTGCAAAATCATATTTTGTTTCACAGGCAAAATATTACCAAGGCTTCTCCTCTCTGACACACACACACACACACACACACACACACACACACACACACACACACCACTTTACATTCTTTCTTTAAGAAGTTCTAATGGATGCTTTTGCCTGATTAAGTAAAGATCTACTCATAAAGGTAATCATAAAGACCAAAGAGATAATTACTTTCATAATTATCTAAATATATCCTCCTTTATACTGGGCATTCACACTGAACACAGAATTAGGAGGATCAGGGGAAACAATTTAGTACAGATGTTGTTACTCATAAGACCAAGAGAAAACAATATAAAAAAATAGAAATCTCAAAAGATATTTCAGTGTACCTATGAATACAGCTTACCATATATGAATTATGCTGGGTTAGCAGGTAACTTTAGTTTCTGAAGTTCAAGAGGCTTGCTATGAATCTGCCATGAGTGCACAGTATAGCCTGTTTTGGTTGGCAACATTTAAATTCAAAAGTTGTTATCTGCTCAATTTTCTCAACCTTAAATTCTCCTCTGCATATCCTGTACATGTTCGATCTCTTGTCCCTGATTTTGCCTGATTTAGTGAGGAGCAGGGTCTATGTAAAGAAGTTGCTCAGTCAGCACTTAGGAAAGGAAGCAAAATTTGTAACATTGGCTCTACTGTAGATAAGCCATAAGAAAAGATCACAGTCATTAAAATAAGATAGTGACTGTTAGACACCTTTACTAAAAGGTTTATTATAATAGGATATGGATCTTGTTAATTAACTTAGTAAAATGTGCTAAATCTAGAAGGTCCTTTCTGGAAAATACAGAAGAGACAATTCATAACTTCTAAAGAGTGTTATAAAATTGGCACCTTTTCATCCAAAAATGAGTAGTGCCCATAAGAGACTCTTAACTATAAGAAACAAACTGAGGGTTGCTGGGGTGGGGGAGTGGGGTGAGGAATGGGGTAAGGGGATGATGGGCATTAGGAGGGCACTTGATGTAATGAGCCCTGGATGTTATATGCAACTGATGAATCACTAAATTCTACCCCTGAAACTAATAATATGCTATATGTTAACTAAATTGAATTTAAATAAAAAATAAAAAAAATGAGTAGTGCCTACTCATGCCATGTACACTCTGCTGGTGGGCAGGAGAAATTGGGCATTTGACTGAGTCACCAGGATACAATAATAAAATTCCAAAGTGAAGACCAAAATGCCAAAGGGAATCTTCAAAGGTAATACCAAGATGCAATTTCTTTCTTTCTTTCTTTTTTTTTAAGATTTTTTATTTATTTATTTGACAGAGAGAGACACAGCGAGAGAGGGAACACAAGCAGGGGGAGTGGGAGAGGGAGAAGCAGGCTTCCCGCGGAGCCGGGAGCCCAGTGTGGGGCTTGATCCCAGGACCCTGGGATCATGACCTGAGCTGAAGGCAGACGCTTAACGACTGAGCCACCAGGCACCCCACACTCATTAATATTTGGTGCCCCCCAAGATACAATTTCTTAACACTTGAAATTTCTGATCTATTTTGAGGTCATAAAATTATCAAGAACAGATATTGAATTAAAGAGCTTTTGAAGATTAGGGCGAATTTTTGGAGTAGGGGTGGGGCTGTTGGTGATTAACTTCTAAATCTATTCCCTCAAGGAGAGCTTGATGTGTGTCTCCAAGTGTTGTGGGGTAAGAAGGGACAGGTGTCAAACAGATGGCTAAGCAATCCAAAGGCAGTCTAAGGGAGAGTAAGAGAGAGGGAAAGAGTTGGTGCTGCTCTTGGAGTAACTCTACCCTCTTCCAGTGGTGATCCTATACTAGAAATACCAACCCAATATCAACATAAAAGACATTCTGCCCAAAAAGATTTCTACCAGAAAGTGAGGGCATTTCAATAAAGAGGCGCCCTTTGTAGAGACCCCCAAAACACCAGAAGTTGAAGAAGAGGGGATCCGGAGAGGGAGCAGTCAGATGAGGAGAGGCAGTTGGAGGGGCCCCGGCAGGGAGGGTCCATGAACCCATAAAATCACCTATGAGAGAAAAAAAATCAACTTCAAACAACATAACATTATGCCCAGAGAATAGAAAGCTAGTCAAGTTAAACTTTCTGAAAAGAATATTTTCTTTTCTCTCCCTGCACTTAAATTATAGAGCATATAGAGGATATAAATGGCAAGCTAGATGAAGAACTGCGGGGAAAGAGAGAAAAAGCTGTTTATACCTGCTTCCCAGAAGGATGCTATCTGCCTACCTCCAGATCTAGCTGCCAGAAGAGAGAAGATTTAACTGTAAGTCATATTCCAAGATTTTATTATTATACTGGACAGGATATTTTAATTAATAAACTGAAATAATTCTCATTTAAGTGAGTCTAAGAGTAAGCAGAAGAGTCATAAGTCCTACCAGCGTTCTCATTCAGAGAAAGATAAATTTTTCCCTGAGGGTGTTTAAAGTGAGGCTAGGAAATAAAAAAAAAAAAAGGTAAAAATTTGTGCTGTAAAAATATTCCATCATTCATGATTACATTAGATTGTAGAGCAACAATGTGATGCAGTCCCCATCCTCAAGGAGTTAAGTCTGTGATACCACATATTTGTAAGAAGACTGATACTTACATAGGATACCATGGGGATACCTGGGAAGAACACTTGCCAAGATAAGTAGGGATAAGAGAAAATCTCCCAGAAAGATGCAACACAAGTTGAGTTTTGAAAGATGAGTTGGTGTGAGCTGGGAGAGGTGAGGCGTGCTCTGAGTATCAAGAGCGGGACATGCATCTCCATGACCTCTTATTCTAGAGAGAGCTTGTCCCTACGTGTACTGCCCCTTTTTGTTCTTTTTTTTTTTTTTTTAAAGATTTTATTTATTTATTTGAGAGGGAGAGAATGAGAGACAGAGAGCACAAGAGGGAAGAGGGTCAGAGGGAGAAGCAGACTCCCTGCTGAGCAGGGAGCCTGATGTGGGACTCGATCCCGGGACTCCAGGATCATGACCTGAGCCGAAGGCAGTCGCTTAACCAACTGAGCCACCCAGGCGCCCCTGCCCCTTTTTGTTCTATCTAGTGAACTGAGTTGGGCCAGAGAACCTGAAGGAAACTGCAAAGGTTGTTTGTGCCTTTGAGTCTCTAAAGTGTACAACTCTCTGCTCTTTGCTTCATTTCCTCTGCCGTCTGCTCTCACCTCTAAATTTGTGGAATGAACAGTTTCTTCAGGCAGAGGACTTTGTAGCCCAAACTAGAGAGTACAGAGACTCTTAAAGAATTTGAGGTTCAAGAAGATTCTACTTACAGCCATATCCCTCTCCCCACACCAGTTGTAGGTCTTGATTTGGGAGCTAGGGGAGCAATGGTGTGGAGGAGATGTTGAGCATTTTTGACCCAAGTGAACTCTTTTTCTTTCTTCTCTTAATCTTTTCTTATTTTGATTGGATGCATTGTTTCTGCTTATTGGGAAGTCTAAATTTGCTGTTTACTTATTTCTAGGCATGTTCTTTTATTGCATATATTGTATGCCTACAAAATTGCCAAAAGAGGGAAATAATGTTTGGCCCTCAGGAGGCATATACTAACTTATAATTTCTGTACATCACAGAGTCTTGAGATGTTGCAGGAGGATATATTAAATTGCACAAAGAATCACAAGTGCCATGTAAACTCACAGTGAACGAAGTTGGGAATAGTTTAAACAAACAAACAACTGACTGTTGTACCTCACAGGTCATATTCTTGTCCTTACCTCCTGTAAGACTTAAACTCTTGTAGTGACAAAAAGACAACAGAGTTCTGATTTTCAATTCTAAATCTTTGAACTCGAGGAGCCACATGGAATAAGAGAATTGGGTTTAGCTTAGGTCCAAAACTATGCTTCTTGCTCATGGATCTACTACTCTCCCGTTAGATGACTCAAGGAAAATCTTTCATCCTGTCTGGGTCTTTGTTTTGTCATCCAGAAGAGTACCTTTTTAATTTCAAAAATGTTTTTAGAATCATAAAAGTTAATGCATTTTATACTGTTAAATGCCACACAAGTGTTAGTTGTTATTATTTTGAGAGCAGACTTGGTTTTAAATCCTGGACTACCGTGTGAGCTCTGGAGAACTGAAATTCTTTCATTTCTTACAAACCATGCATCCTTGGGCAGGTTATTTAATTGCACTGTGCCTCCAACTCTGCATGCGTAAATTGAAAACAGTGCTTATTTTGTACAGTTGTTATAAATTTTAGAAAGTTGATGCATGTTAAATATCTAGATGAATGCCTGACACTTATAGGTATTCAAAATTTAAGGCTAATTATTTATTAATATTAAAGTAATGATAATAATTGCCCTTATTATTTACCTACTCATCTAGCCTTGCTCCAGTTTTCAAGGGCTGGAGCTAGCCAGAGGCCCCTGATAGTTATGTCTAGTTTTTCCTTATAGCTTAATGGGCGGGCAGACTTATCTGGCTGGATAAAACCTCCAGAGCTTTATCGAATTACGTTATCAGGGTGGAGGCTGGCTCCTTATTTTTCTGCTTTTTGACCTCTGTGAACATAAGCATAATGCCAGGGTTCTCATGCTTGATTCACTCTCTGATTTTTGATGAAGAATCTAGCAGTATTCTCTGTTGGGCAAAGAGACCTCAGATCATTCAAAAATAAAATTGATATGAAAGTTTGATTCCTTCACTCCAAGAATGTGGTTAGAATTTTTCCCCCGGTAATACAGTAGCAGATATTACTTCTTTCCAAGCAGAAAAAGGCATAAGTTGCTAAGTTCCTCTCACTCTGGGCTCCAGACACTCTCTCAGAGGGGACACATAAGTTCGTTACCTGCCTGCACTTGAGCAGGGGTTCCTACGGGGATGCTTCTAACAAAACCAGAACCAAAACCAAATGAAGATTTGGGAAGGACCAATAATCAAATGCTTCATTTTTTTCATCATTTAGGAGGTATTTGGGATTCTTTTGATCTAGAAACAAACGTAACAAAATTAACAAACAAAATATCAGAACTGGTCCAAATCCTGTTTTCTTTGTTGAGATGAACCTGTAGGTGACTTAACTATTTCTAACGAGAGCCTGCTCTTAAATCCGTCTCCAAAATGAAATAAAAATAGAAACAGCAATTTTTTTTGTCCTTCATCAACCTGCTGATTGTTTGACAAATATTCAATGATTCCTAAGAATGTGTATGTTGTTATAGGTCCACATGTGCTTATCTGAAATCTTTGGGGCCAGATGTGCATGGATTCAGAAATTTTAAGATTGTAGAAAGACGATAAAGTGCATTTATTATGTATTACAAAACATTGCCAGCAGGGTATGTGGCAACACCTTATAATCAAATATGTTTACATTTTTGTGAAACATGCAAATAGTCAAGCTGAGTGGGATGAAATAAAGACTTTAAAGCTTCCCATCAGTCCAGGGTGGGTTTTGTTGCCAAATTTGGTTAGGTTATGTCAACTTTTGTTCACTTAGATTTTATAATTTTAAAAACACACTTAGATTTTATAATTTTTGTATTTCGGAATTTCACATAACAGACTGTAAACCTTAGAGTTCCAACCAAGCTTTACTGAAGAGAAAAATATTAATAGAAAGTTTTCACTTATGTCCAAATTGTACAAACATATTTTGAGCAATCCAACTCACCCAAAGAGGAGCATTTAATGACACCGTGGGCTATCGAATTGTATCAGAACTTTTGGTCCCAGTATCATTTGTGTCCCTTTGTGCATTATGACAATGTGAATTTTTTTTTTTTAATCCTGGTAAGGGTGCCAAATAAACTTCTGACTCCTGACCCTCCTTCGTCTGCTGCTGTCTAGCATCCCCATCGCAGTACAGAGCATCTCCATCCAGGTATTTCCTATTAAGAAATAAAACATCACTCCTCTTCACATTTTCTTCTCCTTCATTCTGTGCCAATTTAAATCCACCATTCGTTCTTTTTTCTAATCACAAAAGTAGATTTCAAATACACTCTGCATAGACACTGAAGTTTTTCTTTAGAAACATTGTTCATATTATGTTAATCCATTGCTTAACACACATTAATGGTTTTCCATTGCTCTTACAATATAAACCAAAATTTCTCACAAGAGGTATAATTTCCTGGGCAGTCCGCCCTGCCTATTCCCACCAACATTATCTTATACCAGTCCCTTCTACTTGCTTGTTATTACTGGAAAACTCCAAATTATTTATCTTTTAAGGCATTTATATATATTGTGTCCTATCCTTGGGTGCTCTTCACCTCCAACTTTGTTTTCTGTCTCCTGTTCATCCTCATTTAAATGTTATTAATTAAAGAGATTTTCCCTGAATCTAAAGTAGGTCTCCACTCTTACTGTTTTTCACAGTACCCTGGTCTTTCCCTTCAACTTATCATGATTTGATTGTATAGTTATTTCTGTGTTTTTTTTGAAGATTTTATTTATTTATTTGACACACACAGAGAGAGAGAGCAGGAACACAAGCAGGGGGACTGGGAGAGGGAGAGCAGGCTTCCTGCTGAGCAGGGAGCCCAATGCGGGGCTTGATTCCAGGACTCTGGGATCATGACCTGAGCCGAAGGCAGACGCTTAATGACTGAGCCACCCAGGTGCCCTATTTCTGTGTTTTTTGGTTAATGTCTGTCTCCCCAATAGACTGTAAGATCCACATGGGCAGGGTCCATATTTTTGGGGTCACTACTATGTGCCCACTGCTTAGCAGAGAGTCTGACATAGGGTAGGAGCTTAAAATATTGTATAAATGAATTTATGAATAAATGAGTAACTTAATTGATAGTGACTAACAGCTAACACTCATTATAACAGTCTCACACTCATTATCACATTTAATCTCAAATCAACCATGTGAGGTAAGCAGGACCCGTATTATTAGCTCTAGGTTATGGAGGAACACGCCAAACTTAAAAAGATTGAATGATTTGATTAGAATCATATAAGACTAAGAATAATGTCTCAAATTTCTGATTCTTAGCTCATCCATTCCCATTCTTTACCTCCAGCCACTATTTTTCTTTCAGTCTTTGAAAATGAAAGTAGATTTCAAAATTATGCTTATAGAGTGCAGTAAGGAAAATTAATGTAATGGAGTTGTAAGTAGTTGAATTAAATTCCTGGAATGAATCTTGTTCCTGTGTCCTTTCCCAATTGGGCTTTGCAAAATTTCAGGAGAAGGAGATAACACAAAAGTAACTTATTTGGGGACTCAGAAACACATTGATAAAATGTAAAAGAGTATATACTAAGATACATCTAACCTTGCATTTAAGGATGTGTTCAAGGACGGAAAACGTGGGGCGCCTGGGTGGCTCAGTCGGTAAGCGTCTGCCTTCAGCTCAGGTCATGGTCTCAGGGTCCTGGGATCGAAACCCGCATCGGGCTCCCCGCTCAGCGGGAAACCCGCTTCCCTTTCTCCCACTCCCACACTTGTGTTCCTGCTCTTTTTAACTCTCTCTGTCAAATAAATAAATAAAATCTTAAAAAAAAAGAATGGAAAATCAAGTGAAGGGATGAAATATTATATGAAAGTACTGCCTATTATATTGGAAGAATATCTGATACTGAAAAGAAAAATAAAAACATTTTCTCACTTATATGAGAATCTTATCAAGGCCTTCTTTGTTGATTAGGGCATACTCTTTATATCTCATGTATGCTAAAGTCCTGCAGACAGAAATTAAGAATATTCAATTGCTCGGGACCCCTGCGTGGCTCAGTCTGTTAAGTGTCTGCCTTCAGCTCAGGTCATGATCCCAAGGTCAGGGATTGAGCCCTGCCTCAGGTTCCCTGCTTTGCTCTCTCACACTCTCTGTCTCTCAAATAAATAAAATCTTAAAAAAAAAAAAAAAGAAGAAGATAGCAAGAGGGGAAAAATGAAGAGGGGGAAATCAGAGGGGGAGACGAACCATGAGAGACTATGGACTCTGAGAAACAAACTGAAGGTTCTAGAGGGGAGGGCGGTGGGGGGATGGGTTAGCCTGGTGGTGGGTATTAAAGAGGGCACATTCTGCGTGGAGCACTGGGTGTTATGCGCAAATAATGAATCATGGAACACTACATCAAAAACTAATGATGTAATGCATGGTGATTAACACAACAATAAAAAAATTTAAAGGAAAAAAAAGAAAGAGGACTTCTGAAAAAAAAAAAGAATATTCAATTGCTCAAAAGTAATTCTGAATGAAGACACAAACAAGTGAAGTTGCATATTCAATAGGGAAAGATATCCTAGGAGACGTATCTACTCTTGACCTTGTCTTTCTTATCTATAATGAATGGCTTTCACTAAGTTGTGTGTACGCCTGAAGCTAACATAATATTGTATGTCAACTAAACTTCAATTAAAATTTTTAAAAATGAAAGGTTTGACTAGATGTTTCATAAAGTAATTTCAATTATTAATATTCTTTGATATGGATTCAAGAATTGGGAGGGAGGGGTGCCTGGGTGGCTTAGTTGGTTAAGTGTCTGACTTGGGCTCAGGTCATGATCTCAGGATCCTGGCACTGAGCCCCACATTGTGCTCTGCACTCAGCAGGGAGTCTGTTTCTTCTTATAGCTCTACCCCTCCTCCCCACTGGTGTTCTCTCTCTCTCAAATGAATAAAACCTTTTATTAAAATAAAGAGAGAGAATTGGGAGGGAGATGTTCTAATTATGAAGTCCTTAATATAAAATGGGCAAAGTAGACTGACATTTCTATCTCATATCATTCTGTTTTTAAAAATAGTCTCTAATAGATATGTTAAATGAAGACAAAGTTCTGTTATAGATCTTGATAATTCCACGAACAAGGTCAGGCCACTTTCATACTGCCAGATCATCACACAGTACCTCTCAAAGTATTAAGTCAAATTCTCCAAGTACCAGAAATGGGTTGAAATTCAGAAGAAACACAGTATGTGTCAAAGGCAAGGTAGCTACTGACAAGAAAAGATATTACAATAGACTTCCAAATATACACTTTCCCTTTCAGGAAATACGGAAATTCGTTTTCCAGGAATGTGTTTCTGAACTCTCACTTGGGAAGACAAGCCTGACTGTAGAAGGGCTATCGAGACAGGCAGCAGGTTGTGAATCATTTGTTCAGAGTTCATGCAGGGGAGGAAATGGCATAATGGCTTAGCCAGTTAAAAGCCTAAGCTCTTGAAATCACAGAGATCTGGTTTTGAATCCTGGCTCTGGCATTTGTTTTTTTTGTGGTCTTGGGAAAGTACTATTCTGTCTATGCCTCAGTCTATAAAATTATAGAAATGTCTCTTTCTGTAAATGAGATAATACATGTAAATACTTATGCCCTGAAATGTTACCTTTTGCCATATAAGTTATGCTTTATCTATGAAAATTAATTCGATTTCAATGCAAACTATTCACCCTCCCATATTATAGCTAAAATGAAAAAAGAGACAGGGGAAAAACATATTTATTATTAAAACAGTTACTAAGAAATATTTATTTTTAGCTTTGATTAAGTTGATCTAACAATTGATGACAATGCATTTTTTTTTTTTTTTGAGATAATAAAGAGCTGCCTTAATTAGATAATATCCCCCCTCCCATTTTTTTGGTCATTTTGTTTGCTTCAGTACCATTCCTGTAGATTCATATGAAGTGCTTTTGCCACCTGAGCCCAGGCTTCCTGGGGACTCCTCTTTATTGTCACGTGATTATCTTTGGCTACAAAGCTCCCAGATTGCAAAGCAAAAAACGCAGTGTGGTGATTGTCCATAATTGTAAATCCACTCACTCTTTTTCCATTTTTGTTCATTGTAGGTAATCACATTTTTGTACATTTTGTACCCAGCTGTAGAGCATCATGTACATTAATTGGCACTGAGTTTTCTACTAGCTACCACTTTTACTTTGGAAAAGCATTTAAGGCAAAAACACATAAATTCCTATCTAAGTACTTCAGTTATTTGAATTCTTTATATGCAGTTCTCTGAGAAAGCATATACAGGCATTGGTCTTGATTATCTAGGTATAATTAGAAGCTTACTGCAGAAGAAATAATATGAGAATTAGCATCTTTCATCAAGCATAAAGTGAGATGTCTTGTGAAGAGATGAATTGGAATAGGAACAGGTACAAACACTTTCTTTTTCTTAAGATTTTATTTATCTATCTGAGAGAGAGAGCGAGAGCGAGAGCACACACAGGAGCAGGGGTGGGGAAGCAGGGGAAGCAGCCGCCCCCCCCGCCAAGCAGTGAGCCAGACAGGGGGCTCCATCCCAGGATGCCACCGGGATCATGACCTGAGCTGAAGGCAAATGCTTAGCCACCCAGGTGCCCTGGTACAAACACTTTCTAAACAAGTTCTAAATTTCAGCTATAGATGGTCCCCCATTTAACAATGATTTTATGATTTTTCAACTTTACAATGGTACAAAAGTGATGAGTACTCACTAGAAACCATACTTTGAATTTTGGGCTTTTCCTAGACTAGTGATACGTAATATGATACTCATGATGCTGGGCAGTGTCATGGAGCAGCAGCTCCCAGTCAGTGACCCAGTCAGGAGGGTAAACAACCAATACACTCACAACCATACTGTATCCTTATAGTCATTCTGTTTCTCAGTGTCAGTACAGTTTTCAACAAATTACATGAGATTGTCAACACTTTCTTAAAAAATAGGCTTTGTGTTAGGTTATTTTGCCCAACTGTAGGCTAATGTAAGTGTGATGTTCATTAGGATAAGTGTATTAATGCATTTTTGACTTAAGATATTTTCTGAATATGGAAATGGATTTATTGGAGTATAGTCCCACTGTAAGTTGAGGAAGATCTGTAATTTGCAGTGAAAAACAAAGGAAGGTGGGATGACTCAGTAGTTTTTCGGAAATGTTAATTTCATGACCAAGAATTTGACTAGTCTAGGAAATCTTAATTGGATGTTTGTGGTTTGGAGGCTATTAATTGGAAAACTAATTTTGGGAGTAACCTGTAAGTGTGAAAGGACTTGTGTCAGAAAGACTAGGTGCTGCTACTGGCTGCATCATATTCTTAGCATTCAAGGCCCCTCTGGGTATCAAGATTTCCCTGGTATGCATCATGTAATACAAGGTCTGGAAGTGGTTTCTTGAGATTCCTTATCAAATACTCACAATGCATATCGTCATATTAAAGAATTAGGAGAGTTACTACAGAAAGAACCCTTTTCAATTTTGTTTAACCCAGAATTTCCCAAATTTGTCTGGTCATGGAACCTTACTGTTTAGAATAATGATACCTATTAAAATCAAGGACACAAGGGCAAGGAGCACTGGGTTGAGTATTGGCTGCAGAAGGGAACTCTTAAGTTGCAAATATGCATCTGACCAATCAAGTTTATAGTAGTAACACACTTAGGAACTTGTCATTATGTATTAATTTTCAGATTACAGTCCCTCTCATATTCCAGAGGATCATGGAATGAGGATAATACTAATTATACTAATAACTATTATTTTTGAAAAGCTACTAAGTGCCTGACATTATGCAAGCTATTAAACATGTGTAAATTTATTTAAACTTCATAGCAAGTCCATAAGGCATACAGATATTATCTTTAACTTCAAATAAGAAAAGAGACATAAACTGTTAAGCAACTTTAAAAAATCATGCAACTAATTAAAGTAGATCTGAGATGCAGATCCATGTTTTCTGTCTCTTTCTTAGGAAAGAATGTAGAAGGGAGGAGGCAAGAGTCTGTAAGAGGAGAACCACACTTCCTGAGGTTTCTGTGCAGTTAAGGAGTTAAGGAGTATGGCCAAAGTGAAAGAACAGTGGATTCCTAGAAAGATTGGTCTACTGAGGCATGGGATCCACAAAATTAAACATCTGCAACATATGTCTCCAAGAATAAATCTAGGGCTTTTCTTCATGATTCTTTCCCTTATCTAGAGAAAGAAAATATATCCTGTGCTATTTCAAAAACTATTATAGCTCTAAGGGATTTAGAAGAAGTTAAATTCATTATGAAAGTTCATTATGAAATTGGTTGTGGATTTTTGGAGGGTGATGTTGATGATTCTGAGGTTGTGCCTTGGCTCTGTGGTAAAGGGTGCTACATCTGCCAGGGAGTGGGTAATAGCATTGGAAATGCCAATTCAGCCTTAGAGGTCATTCATTTAGTTCAAACCAGCATTTTCCACTAGAAAAAAACTGAGGCAGAGAGAGGCAAAAGTGACTTTGTTATACCATGAGTAAAGTTCAAAAACATGAACAAACCTTAAATCTTTTGTTTCCAAGGTCAATGAACTTTGTCTTGAACAGAATTACTATTTCTGATATTTTTCAGTGTAGAGAAAAACAATTTTCTTGAACTCTCAAAGAGTTCAAAGTACAAGAAGTAAAATTTCATAAATTGATAGTTTCTTTTCTATAGTTATTAATTTTGGATTCTTCATTCTCACCAGAGATAAAAAAGGGAATATCGAATGACTCTTTTACTGCTTGTGAATGGTCCTTAATCCTGGATAAACTGGTATTGTTTGGAAAGCTTAGAAAGCCCAAGCTACCAAAGAAAGTATTGACATGTCATGTAAACAAAGAAAAATAAAATAAAGTCCAATCCCTCTATTTTGGGGTTTCCCAACATTCTTATTTATTCTTGTTCTCTAAACATAATTATTCACAGTGAGCAAAATATTTTCTGAGTTTTAATTAATTGATCAAATTAAGTAGTTCCTCCATTTTACAAAAAAAGAAATGTATTCAAAATACTCTTAGTTGTTTAAAGTTTTCTGTCACCATCTATTACTTCCTTCCCATGTGAAATCTTCCTACTCAAGTCATTTCAACAGATTTTTTTCTAACTGAATTTTTCAAACTATATTGTCCTATTATTCAGTATGCAAGTACACTCAGTTATTCAAGTGTTCAAGAGTACACTTATCTTAATGAGCATTAAATAATGTATAGAATTGTGGAATCATTATATCATACACCTGAAACTATTGTAACACTGTATATTAATTACACTTCAATAAAAAAACACACTAAAAATATTGTTCTATTATTGTAACCTGATTTCAGAGGGTTCCATTGTTTAGCACTGCCCAGGAGAACTTTCTGTTATGATGAGAATGTTATTCTGTGCTGCTCAATATGGTAGCCACTAGGCATGTGTGGTCACTGCTCACTTGAAATGTGACTTGTACAGCAGAGGAACTGAATTTTTAATTTTACTTGACTAAATTAAAATTAAAACTTAAGATTAAATAGAGCTGGTTCTGCATGTAAGGAGCTTGGAAACTGCCACTGCTTTCTAACAACCAAAAGTGAGACAGACAAAAAATGTCATTAAGTCTTCTAGGATCCATTAAGAGGGTGCAGACACAGGAAAACCACTTCCCTCAAGATTGGAGAGACAAAGAGACAAATCCAGATAACAACTTATCTGAGGAGACACTCACAAGTAGAAACGTGTGTTGAAATCAGTGCTGGGTAGGAAAACCTGAACTGTAATTAATGAATTGCTGGAGGTCAATGTGGACAGCTCTGAGAGTTAAAAACTCAAGATAGACTCAGGTAAGGGGAAAGGAACGATTTTGAAATGCCTTAGAGCATTGTGTTCTTCAGAACAAGGCCTGCCCTCAGGAAAAACTAGGTAACTAGAGCTTAGCCTGCTGGGGGTATTATCAGAGTCTAATTGATGGGGTGGGGTGGGGTGGTGAGGAGGGAGGGAAATACCCAACTCTGGTCGGGTCTAGACTTCCTTGTGGGAAAAGGGAAATACCCAGCTCCAGCCAACTCTAGACATCTTCCCCTAGTTAAGGGAAGAGGGGAAGAAAACATTTAAAAAACTTGTGAAGGTCACAGTCCAGAGGTATATGTCGGCTAAAAGACAGAAATTTAATCAAATGACTGTAAAAGGCTTCCTCTTCTCCTTTACCTCATCACCATATTATTAAAGGCCTATTTACAGCAGAAATTAAAAGTAAAGGGATGAAGGAAAATACACCATGCTAACACTAATTAAAAGAAAGCGGGAGTAGCTATATTACTTTCAGACAGAGCAGGCTTAAAAATAAAGGAAGTAAGCAGGAATAAGCAAGAACATTACTTATGAATAAAGGTGGCAATTTTCCAAGAAAACATCATAATAGTTAACATGTGTACGCCTAAGAAAAGAGTGTCAAACTATGTTAGGCGAAAACTATTAGAACTACAAAAAGAAATAGATGATTTCACTATCATAGTTGGAGACTTCAGGATCCCTCTATCAGACACAAACAGATTGATTCGGCAGTTAGAAAATCAGTAGGGACAGGGTTGAACTCCACAACATCATCAATGAACTACATATAATTGACATCTAAAGACTAACTCATTTAACAGCAAAAGAATACACATTCTTTTCAAGCTCACATAGAATATTCACTAAGATAGACCACATTCTGGGCCATAACGCACACCCTAACAAACTTAAAACAAACAAAAACAGATCATACAATATTTGCTCTCAGACAACAATGGAATTAAACTAGAAATCAACAATTGAATGTTAACTGGAAAATCCCCAAACACATGGAGATTAAACAATTTACTTCTAAATAACACATGGATCAAAGAAGAAATCTCAAGAGAGATTTAAAAATATTTTGAACTACATGAAAATGAAAACACAGCTTATCAAAATTTGTGGGAGGTAGCCAAAACAGTGAGTGCTTAGAAGGAAATTTATAGCATTGAATGCATATTTTAGACAAGAAGAAAGATCTAAAATTAACAATCTAAATTTCTACTTTAGGAAACTAGAAAAAGAGCAAGTTGAATCTAAAATAAGTAGAAAAACATATTAAGAATTAGAGCAGAAATGAATGAAATTGAAAACTGGAAATCAATAGAGGAAATAAAACTAAAAGCTGGTTCTTTGAAAATATTAATAAAATTGATAACTCTCTAGCAAGGATAACTAAGGAAATTAAGAGAGAACGTAAATTACTATTATCAGAGGCAAAAGGAGGGACACTATTACACATCCCATGGGAATTAAAAGGGGTGATAAAGGAATACTACAAATGACTCTATGCCCACAAATTTGATAACCCAGATGAAATGGAACAATTCCTTGAAAGATACAATTTGCCAAAACTCACACAAGAAATACAATCTGAAAAACCTATTTCTATTAAAGAAATTAAATCAATAAATTAATAATTTTCCAAAACAGAAAGCACCTGGGGCACCAGAGTGGCTCAGTTAAGTGTCTGCCTTCCGCTCAGGTTGTAATACCAGGGTTCTGGATTCCAGCCCAGATTTGGGCTCCCTGCTCACAGGGGAGCCTGCTTCTCCCTCTGCTCTTTCCCATCCCTGCTAGTGTGTGTGTGCTCTCTCTTTTTTTCCTCTCTCAAATAAATAAATAAAATCTGAAAGAAAGAAAGAAAGAAAGAAAGAAAGAAAGAAAGAAAGAAAGAAAGAAAGAAAGAAAGAAAGAAAGAAAGAAAGAAAGAAAAAGAAAGAAAGAAAGAAAGAAAGAGGGAAAGAAAGAAAGAAAAAAGAAAGAAAAAGAGAAAGAAAGAATGAAAGAAAGAAGGAAAGAAAGAAAGAAAGAAAGAAAAAGAAAGAGAGAAAGAAAGAAAGAAAGAAAGAAAGAAAGAAAGAAAGAAAGAAAGAAAGAAAGAAAGAAAGAAAGAAAGAAAGAAAGAAAAAGAAACCAAGCCCAGGCCCAGAATTCACTGGTGAATTTTACCGAATATTTAAGGAAGAAATTATAGCAATTCTCTACAGTCCCTTTTGAAGTCTACTTTCTAACTCATTTTACAAAGCCAGCATTACCCTAACCAGAACCAGACAGAGATTTTTTAAGAAAAGGAAACTACAAACCAATATCTCTTGTGAACACAGATGCAAAAATCTTCAATAAATTGTTAGCAATGGTATTCAATGATGTATAAGGAGAATTATACATCACAACCAAGTGGGATTTATACCAAGTGTGCAAGACTGGTGTGGTGTTTTGAAAGAACAGACAAATAGATTAATGGAACAGAATAGGGACTCTAGAAATAACCCACATTAATATAGACAGTTCATCTCTGATAAAAAAGCAAGGCAATACAATGGAGCAAAGATAATTTCTTCAACAAATGGTCTGCAACAACTGGATGTCCAATGCAAAATATACAAAGAAGTCTTAAGACTCCATAATAAGAAAACAACAACCTGAATAAAAAAGGGTGAAAGATTTTAGCAGACACCTTTACCAAAGAAGATGTACAGATGACAAATAAGCATATGAAAAGATACTCCAGGGGTGCCTGGGTAGCTCAGTGTGTTTAGCATTGGACTCTTGATTTCGGCCCAGGTCAGGATCTCAGGGTCATGATATCGAGCCCTGTGTTGGGCTCTGTGCCTACTGTGGCGTCTGCTCATCCCTCTCCCTCTGCTCCTCTCCCTGCTTGTCACTTATGCTCTCTCTCTCCTTCTCAAATAAATAAATAAATAAATACAATAATTAAAAAAAAAAAGTTGCTTCATGTGATATTAGGAAAATGCAAATTAAAACAACAATGAAATACCACTACATAACTATTAGAGTGCCCAAAGTCTAGAACACTGATAACAGTAAATGGGGGGGTTGGGATGTAGATTAACAGGAACTCTCTTACATTGTTGGTGGGAATGCAAAGTGGTACACTTTGGAATATAGGTTGGTAGTTTCTCACAAAATCAAATACACTCTTATGATAAAACCCAGCAATTGTGCTCCTTGATATTTACTCAAAGGGTTTGATTATGTCCACACAAAAACCTACACATGGATATTTATGGCAGCTTTATTCAATTGTCAAAATTTGGAATCAACCAAGATGTCCTTCAGTAGGTGAATGTGTAAATAAAATGTGGTACATCCTGATAATGGAAAATATTATTCAGCATTAAGAATAAATGAGCTAGGGGGTGCTTGGGTGGCTCAGTCGGTTAAGCGATCGACTCTTGGTTTCTGCTCAGGTCATGATCTCAGGGTCATGAGATGGAGCCCTGTGTCTGGCTTCACGCTCAGCAGGGAGTCTGCTTCCTCTCTCCTTCTGCCCCTCCCCCATTCATGCACTCTCTCTCTTTCTCTCTCTAAAATAAATAAAATCTTAAAAATAAGTAAATGAGTTATTAAGCCAGGAAAAGAAATGAAAGAAACTTAAATACATATAACTAAGTGAAAGGAGCTCATCTAAAAAGGCTACATACTCTATAATTCCAATTATGTGACATTCTGGAAAAGGATAAACTATTGAGATAGTAAAAAGTTCCATATTCGTCAGGAGTAGGGGGAAGGGAGATGAATAGTTAGAACACAAAGGAAAGTGAAAATACTCTTTATGATATTATAATCATGGGTACATGTCATTCATTATACATTTGTCCAAACATATAGAATGTACAACATCAAGAATGAACCCTAATGTAAACTATGGACTTTTGGTGATGATGATGTATCAATGTAAGTTTATCAATTATGACAAATATACAATTCTGGTAAATGATGTTGATAATGAGGAGAGGATATGCCTGTGTGAGGGCAGGGGTATATGGGAAATCACTGTACTTTCCTCTCAACTTTGTGAATCTAAAAAAAAAAAAAAAAATGAAACCCTTAAAAATATTTAAATAGCCTTATGTGGCTATTTTGTCCCCACGACTCCTCCAGTAATTGGATGATATATTTCAAAGCATCAGTCTTATAGAGGAATGTGACATTTATTCTTTCATTTGTAAAATAAAAATATATCAAGACCCAGTATATGTCAGTTCCTGTGCTGGTTGTCTGAGACACAGAGAGTAATCATGGCACCTGCCACCATGATGCTCATAGTCTCCCTGAAGATTCTTGAAACAGGCCATCAGGGAGCCCATAGGATTATAAAAAGATGCCATTCAACAGTAGAGGAGAGGCAAAAGTTTGGGGAATTAGGGAAAGTTTGCCATAGGAAATGATACCTGAGATAAGCCTTAAGTGAAGAAATAGAGAAAGAACACTTTAAGTAAAAACACATAAAAAGGCATGAGCTTAAAAATTCAAGAACCTTCAAAAAAGTTCAGTATGGCAAGAATCAATGGTTTATGTGGATTTGGTTAGGTAATAAGCTTAGAGCATCCAGATCATGAAAAATCTTGTATGATATGTTAAAGTTTTATTTTTTTCTGTATGTTACAAGGAAGTAGAGTTTAAAAAATCTTTTTTTCTTAAATTTTATTTTATTATGTTAATCACCATACATTATATCATTAGTTTTTGATGTGTTCCATGATTCATTGTTTGTGTGTAACACCCAGTGCTCCATTTAATACGTGCCCTCTTTAATACCCATCACCAGGCTAACCCATCCCCCCACCCCCTCCCGTCTAGAACCCTCAGTTTGTTTCTCAGAGTCCATAGTCTCTCATGGTTCATCTCCTGCTCCGATTTACCCCCTTTCATTTTTCCCTTCCTACTATCTTCTTCTTTTTTTTAATATATAATGCATTATTTGTTTCAGAGGTACAGGTCTGTGATTCAAGAGTCCTACACAACTCACAGCGCTGAGTTTAAAAAATCTACTCTTCATCTATTTTTGTCAAAAGAGGTCTTTTAAAGTATATAGTTTGGGAAGTAGCATGTCAGATCTCTAAATCAAAGCTGCTTCACCCTTTTGTTAGATCATTATTTGGTCAATAGAGACCATGTTCCAAGTGATGTACGATCATAAAATCCACTCTTCCCTCTCTATTATGAGGTCAAGATATAAAGAGAAATAATGGTTTTATTTCTCAACAAATAAATAATGATATTAATTCTGTTTCCATGAACATTAATGCCCTAAATTACTAAACTTCTCTTTAGGTTTAATAATTGTGTAGATCTAAACTCCAGCTCAATCCTATACACTCGTATATTTACTGTTGCCTCTCTAAGCCAGGAAAGACTTCATCTGGATTTAAATCAATTGATCTAAGTCTTCAAAGAAATACAGATAAATGAAACGAAAGAGTTTAAAAATTAAGATAAATATAAACATACAAATCATCTTTGCTTTCCCACTCCATTTCCTGATAAGCCATGCAGATAATCAAAACAGAGTGGAAGATGTCTTGGATCAATTAACGTGGTACAGTTGAATACACTTACACACTGAATACCGAGATGTTCCTCCATGGCTTAACCTTCATTTTTTAAAAACTACTTTTTTTTTTTAAGATTTTATTTATTTGAGAGAGCATGAGAAAGAGATTGAGAGAATGAGTGGGAGGAGAGGCAGAGGGAGAAGCAGACTCCCCACTGAGCAGGGAGCCTGATGCAGGGCTCCATCCCAGGACCCCGGGATCATGATCTGAGCCGAAAGTAGACACTTAACGACTGAGGCACAAAGGTGCCCCTAAAAACTAATTTTAGATCGAGTCTTATATTTTAAATGTTAAAAAATAGGCAATATAAAATTTGATTTTTTAAATGAGAACATATTTGAAAATTATTATTTTGAAACATTTATAGAAGGATCTTTTTTCAGTTTAATCTTTATGCACTTTAAATTAACTTTCTCAATATTTCTCAGAGTATTTTATTAGTGAGCGTAGCAATTTCTTCTGCATAGATTCTTCATTTAAAAAAAATTAAAATAAATAATTAATGGGAAAAATACATTTCCTTTTCATGTATGATGTTGGTCGGATTCAGAAAATGCACAATTATGAAATATACATTTGAATTTTAGGTCAGATTTACACAAATAACTGATTTTAGATTTATATAAAAAAGAAATATGTAGACTTAGATCTAAGTAAATTATAAAACTCATATGAATTTATAACTTAACATATAGATTAGATTTCTTTGAGAACAACAAAATAAGCATCTTAAGGCAATATATTGGAAAGATATGAAGATTAAAGCTTGGCAATGACAAGTATGAGGAAACCCTAAATAAGTCTTATAGAAATATTAACAGGAGTTCCATGGACTATTGCTCCATCATGGTCAGGGAACCAATCCCAGATTTCCCATGTTTCCCTGAGTGACTGACTCTTGGCTGCTGCATACTCCTAGTTTGTCTGCATTAATCTACCTCTCTTAGGAAAAATGGCATTGATTGAATGGATATTAGGGATTCATGGAATTGGTTGGAGGCTTTTAAACTACATTGGGAAAATAGGCAGGAGCTGTGGAAGTTTGAGAAGGCCATGCTGCAGGATCCACAATTATGGTCATCCCGTGGAAACATTTTTATCCAAATGCTAACACTGTGATGAATATGACCTCTAGACTCAATACAACACAGTGATGATTCAAGGTTCAAAGTCCATGAAAAGAGTATTTGATAAGCCTCTTCAGTGATTGTGCCAGAGCAGGGAAAATTATTGCATTGGCTTTTATGATGATAGGTGGATGCCACCTTGCAGGATGATACCCAAAAAAGGGTCCCCCAAAGAAACAATGAATGGCACTAATGAGGGGGGAAGGTTGAGACTGGATAGTTCATAAGCAGCATATGTTTACTATCTTCTTGTTTTTGGCCCATGGTATACATGCAACTAGCCTATGTATTAAATTTTGTGTGTATGTGTGTGGTGAAGATGATGGCTATGATACGTGTAATTCTCATTAATGATTTCTTGAGGAGTATGCTGGCTCTAACCTAAAATATATTAATGGGGAAAAACACATATATCAATGATCAATTTTCTGAAATTTGGTATTTTTCTCTTCTGGCATATATTTTCCTATCTTAATTCATTATTTAATTTCTTCTTTATGTTATCTTCATTTATAAACTCATCTTCTTTAATTTCCCCTGGTTCCTCCCTTTTGTTACCACCTAAATCTTTTTTCCCTGTGAGCATTTGGGCTAATATAACTCTCTTATTTAAAATTATGCAAGAATCAGACCCTTATATAATGATTTGCCTTTAAGTAGTTTATTTGGGAAGTGATTTCAGAAGACTTCATCAGGGAGTATAAAAGTGAGCAGGGAAGAGAAGTTCTCCAATCAAGAGTTTGTAATCAAGCAAGTCACCACTATGGGTAATTGGACTTTGATCTCTCTGGGGAAGTCTGACAGCCAGGGTAGAACACATACATTCATGTAATTTCAGAGGAGGAGTATAGGAGCAGAGGTATTTTATATTCCATATTTATATTTTCAATTCTCCCAGGCTTCTCTAGTTTGTATGTAAGTGGGCAAAATGAGCTCTTGGAAAACAGACAAAGCTGTAAAGCAAAGAAATACAGTGATGGAAGTTGGAATTTAGCCAGTGTGAAGTGAAATGGTAGGGATGAGGGATTATGGATGGGGCACCAATGGCATCTACTACAGTTTAGGAGAACCTCCTCTTTCCCTGACCGTAGGTAAACAGCAGTTACCTTATTGGTTATACTCAGGCAGATTGAAATGCAATTCCCAAGCAAGTGCTCAAATAGTGAGTGATTTAGAGACTCGGGTAGGCAGTAAGCCATCAGGACCAAGATTTGTATAAGGGTGAGAAGAGGATAGTTGAATGGGCCATGACCATGGCATAAGTAAACCTAGAAAGACACAAAAACTGGGAACAAATGGGAAGTTAGGAAGTTATTCTAGATGGAGAAGTGCTTTGCCCAGTCTCCCCTTCAGGACTGTGACCCTCATCCCCAGCTGCTGGGCATGTTACTGGCTGATAATCCACAGCTGAATCCTTCCCTGGCAATTGCCTTTGAAAGGGAGCTGTCTTGCCCAGTGTTAAGCCACCTACCCAGGAGCAGCCTACTTCCAAGGATTTGTCAATACAGGAATACAAAGGCCCTGACCTCTCATTTCCTTTGGGGGCATCTCTAAAGGGTCAGACCTACTTCTGAGCTCTCTGTGAGATTGGCTGAGGCCACCATGGAGACCGCATCACAGCTCAGTGTCTCCCTCTGCCCAATCCTTCTTGCCTCACTTCCTTAAGGCATGATTTAATATTTCCTCCAGAGCATACCTGGTAAACCTCTTGTAAGCAAATTTCCTTCTAAAAATCTACCTTTTGGGAATCCCAACTAAAACAGTAACAGCTGCGGAGTGGACTGTTGACAAAGGCTGGAATAATGACTCATCTGATTCTACAAAAGTGTAGTAGAAGGTAATTGCTATTGCTTTGTTCCAAGCATACACAGAAGTAAGCTCTGATGCTTCGTTTTACCCCATGCATAATTATTATTGCTTATTGACGCATATCCTACCTGTATTCTAATATTGAACTCTTGCAGCTTACTTTGAATTCTATTGTATACAAATACCAAATAGATATTGCCCCACGGAGCAAATAAAAAAGAAATTGTTTTACGGACTGCCGTGAATATAAGCAATTCAGAAAAGATTTTGATAGCAAAAGTAGGGTTGTCATCTAGGGAGTTTGGAGTTGTTGAGTGTGTCATTCATTTGTCAGGTCTTATTTGGTTAGTGTCAATCTATTTTTTTCTCAACAATATTGAGAGAAAAATGCTAAGCAGGTTATTGCAATTAGTTTTCTGTAAAAATAATGACCTGCATTATTGGTAGTCTTAATGTCACCTTGTTATTTACTTTTCATAGTTTCTGGTTCACAGGCAATTGAAGCCTGCTCTGGACTCTGTAGATGTTTACTTTCATATGAAGTTCTCCATCCCTTTCCCATCTTGAATAAAAAGAGGGTTTTTACTTACCAGTGATTCTGCCTCACTAAAGCTGTGAAATCACTTTTCTACCATATGAACTCAAATAACTTGCTGAAAAGGCTCTCTCTTTTTCTCACATTTAAAAACTCATTTCTTTTCTATTTATCTTAATATATCTTATATTTCCTTAGGCTAGGAAATGGGAATGAGTGTGAGGAAAAGTACTTCTATTCTCAAGGCCTTCTTTTCTGAGATCTGGAAAATTAGGTTTGACCTTTTTCCAGCAGCGTATTATGGAATAGCTAGAACATGTTATGGATTTGAGAAATAAAAGACCAATTCAGGAAGACTGGGACCAAAGAGAGATCCTTTCTGTATTCCAGAAAAAGCAAAAAGCTTCCTCTTCACAGCCATATTAGTATTAGATAAAAGATTTAATTAGAATAGAATCTTTAATATGCTTGTCTGGTGTGTATTTTTACTTTTTTGTCAAGAAAGTAAATGAGAGAAGCTTCAGAATTTTACCAAAGTGGTCTCATGGACATAATGAGGTTAACAAGCTAAAATTAGGCTCTTGGGCTTAGAAAAGAAAATAATTCACTTATGAAAAGAATTTTTAATTAAATGGAAGTGCCTTCATCCAAATAGTACAATTTGCTAGTCAGAGATAAGAGGTCGAGATAGACCTGAGAAGAGAAGACAATGATAATGTAAAGTTGTATGAGATTGAGAATTTCATAGTGTTCATTTTAATGCTCCTGCACCCCTCAGCAGCCTGGTATTGCTGGAGAAAATAAAATAGAACACAAAGAATTAGCTTTGAGAAAGACATAAGCACCACTTTCACCCTGGTATATAGCCCACCCTGCAAATGTGTATGTATTAGTTTTGTAGGGCTGTCATAACAAATTACCACAAATTAGGCGGCTCTAAACAACAGAAATTTGTTCTCTCACAGTTCTGGGGGCTAGAAGTCTGAAATTAAGTGGTTGTTAAGGCCATGCTAATCTCTGAAGGCAGTAGGAGAGGATCTTTCCTTCTGGTGGTTGCCAATTGCCTTTCCTTGCTTTGTAGCTGCATCATTGCAATCTTTGCCTGCAATATCATATGGCATTCTCTCTGTTTCTCTGTCTCTCTCTTTCTGTGTGTCTGTTTTCTCTACTTACGAGGACACCATTCTTTGGATTAGGGCCTTCCCTATGCCTGTATAACCTCATCTTAACTAGTTACAACTTCAAAGGCTCTATTTCCAAATATGTTCATGTTCTGTGGTTTCCAGGGGACATGATTTCTGAGGGGGCAATATCCAACCCAGTACACTGTCTAAAACATATCTCTGAAAGAATGCTTCATATAAGGACATTTCTTCACAGTAAATGATAAGATGTTGACTTCCTGAACTTTCTTCTTGGACACGCCTACTATAATAACTTAGAATACACAATCCATAAGACTGTACGCATATTTGAGTTTCCCAATGAAAACTAAAGAGACTTCTAGGATAAAGCTCTTTAAACCTCTGTTCTAAGTTGTGTTTAATAACTGACTTGCAAGTAAAATAGGAATAATTGGTTCCTAGAAAATTGAAGGTATATTTTGTTGAATTTAAATTTGTGACTTTTAAGAACACCAACTGGGCGATATTTTTTAATAATTTTTTTTTAATTTTAGGTAAATTTAGACTTAACAAAAAGTTTCAAAGACCACATAGAGAATGCTCTTCTATCCCACACCCCATTTTATTGTTAATATCTTGTCTTAGTCTGAAATATTTCTCCTAATTAGTGAATGAATATTGATGTATTATTAATAACATAAGAATTTCTGATTTCTTTATTGAATATTTTTTGAACCTCTTTCTTTTTAGTTTTTTAAATTTATTTTTATTTAAATTCAATTTAATTAACATATACTATATTATTAGTTTCAGAGGTAGAATTTAGTGATTCATCAATTGCATACAACATCTAGTGCTCATTACATCAAGTGCCCGCCTTAATGCCTGTTTAACTCATCCTCCCACGCTCCTCCCCTCCAGCAACCCTCAGTTTGTTTCCTATAGTTAAGTCTCTTATGATTTGCCTTCCTCTCTGTTTTTGTCTTATTTTAATTTTCCTTCCCTTCTCCTTATGTTCATCTGTTTTGTTTCTTAAATTACATATATGAGTGAAATCATATGGTAATTGGCTTTCTCTGACTGACTTATTTTGCTTAGCATAATACCCTCTAGTTCCATTCACATTGTTGCAAATGGCGAGATTTCATTCTTTCTGATGGCTGAGTAATATGCCAGTATATATGGATAAAGAAGAGGTGGTATACATACCACCATTCATCTATCAGTGGACATCTGGGTTCTTTCCATATTTTGGCTATTGTGGACATTGCTGCTATAAACTTTGGGGTGCTTGTGCCTCTTTGAATCGCTATGTTTGTATCCTTTGGATAAATACCTAGTAGTGTAATTGCTGAGTTGTAGGGTAGATCTATTTTTAACTTTTTGAGGAATCTCCATACTGTTTTCCAGAGTGGATGCACCAGTTTGCATTCCCACTAACACTGTAAGAGGGTTCCCCTGTCGTTTCCTGAGTTGTTAATTTTAGCAATTCTGACTGGTATGAGGTAGTATCTCATTTGGTTTTGATTTGTATTTCCCTGATGCTGAGTGATGTTAAGAATTTTTTCATGGGTCTGTTAGCCATTTGTATGTCTTCTTTGGAGAAATGTCTGTTCATGTTTTCTGCCCATTTCTTGATTGGGATTTTTTTGTTTTTGTTTTTTGGGTGTTGAGTTTGATAAGTTCTTCATAGATTTTGGATACTAGCCCTTTAATTGATAAGACATTTATAAATATCTTCTCCCATTCTGTAGGTCGCCTTTTAGTTTTTTTGACTGTTTCCTTTGCCGTGCAGAAGCTTTTTATCTTGATGAAGTCCCAATAGTTCATTTTTGCTTTTGTTTTTCTTGCCTTTGGAGACATGTCTAGCAAGAATTTGCTGCAGCCTACGTCAAAGAGGTTGCTGCCTAGGATTTTGATGGATTCTTGTCTCACATTTATGTCTTTCATCCATTTTGAATTTATTTTTGTGTATGTTGTAAGAAAGTGGTGCTGTTTCATTCTTCTGCATGTGGCTGTCCAATTTTCCCAACACCATTTGTTGAAGAGCCGTCTTTCTTTCCATTGGGTATTCTTTCCTGCTTTGTCAAAAATTAGTTGACCATAGAGTTTAGGGTCCATTTCTGGGTTCTCTATTCTGTTCCATTGATCTGTCTATTTTTGTGCCAGTACCATACTGTTTTGATTATCTTTATTTTTTTTATTTTACTGTCCCAGGATCCAATCCAGGATACCATATTAACATTAAGTAGTTATGTTTCCATGGGATACTTTTGGCTGTGACAATTCCTCAGATTTTCCTTTTCTTAATGGCCTCAGTGATTTTGAGACATACTGGTCAGATATTTTATAGGATGCCTTTCTGTTGGGTTTGTCTTACTTTTCCTTTTTCCACACATAGATTGGGGATATGTGTTGTGGGAGGAAGTTCATACAGATAAAATAGCATTTTCATATAATTGTACCAAGGATACATACTCTCAACATGACTTATCATTGTGGATGTTGACCTTAATCCCCTGGTTGGGGTAGTGTTTGTCAGGTTTTTCCACGATGGTTATTATTTTTACTCCCTTTCTATACTGTATTCTCTAGAAGGAAATGACTATGTGCAACCCATACTTAAAGATTGGGGAGTTATGCTCCACCATCTTGAGATAGTAAATAATAATAATAATAATAAATCATTTGGAATTATTCTATATTGAACATTTTTCTGTTTTCACCCATTTATTTATTCATTCAATCACTTATTTAGCGATTTACCATGGACCCATGTTATTTATTTTTTGCTTTGAATTATAATCCAATAATATATTTATTTTCTGCTAGAATTGTTCTAGCTTTGGCTGTTGGGAGCTCTTTTAAGTTGGTGTTTGATCCCTTCCACATGCCCCCATCATGTGCATACGCTTGTGTGCGCATGTGTGTGTGTTTAAGTGCATAATACTTTTTACTTTTTGGCATTGAATGATGCTCCAGGCTCATATTGTATATTCCATCACCCTAGGCCTAGAATCAGCCATTTCTTCAATGAACCCTGGTTCTTTGTATTCAAGAATGATGTTAGAAAACTGGATGCTCAGATCTGGATGCTCATTGCATCTAAGCCCTCTCAGTCAAAGCAGCTTGCAAACGTATGTATATATGTAGTCCTACTAACTTATGTATGAACACAAACCTATGTGTTTCTGTATCTTTCCATCTGTATTTATATTAAGTTAAATGTGAGTTCATATTGATAGTACCAACTCCAATCCATTACCACATGGGTGGGTCCTTTTAGCCTTCCCTCCTTGCTTATCTGTAAACTCCCACTCCAAAACTGAGACACCTGGCTCTACCATCTGGCGTTGATTTATTTATTTGTTCAATTCTAGTATACATGTATATAGTCATTTTAGGATTGTTAACCAGCACCCCCCAAAGAGGCAATCTTACCTACTAGAATACAATACTTACATAGTTTCTTTTTTTTTCCTATGGTCTTACAGTCTCCGTGCATTTCTAAAGTTACTTACATCAGAATCTTTCCCCCCTTCCTCTTCAGTAAAGTTTATATGTGTTGTAATGCAGTTAGATTCTTTCATAACAGTTTGTATGCCATCTTGGGACCCTTGACCTCCTTGATTTTTTTTTTTTTGTCGTTGTTGTTGTTTGTTTGTATACATTAAGGTTTAATTCTTATGGTGAAAAATTCTATGGGTTTTGACAAATGCATTGTATCATGTGTCTACCAGTATAGTAATATACAAAGTGGTTATAGCACTAAAAATTCCTTTGTGCTTCACCTAATTACACTTTCCCCACCCCAAACCCCTGACAACCACTGATGTTTTCTTTCTCTATAGTTTTGCCTTTTTCAGAATGTCATATAAATGGACTCATATACATTCTGAATAAGGCAATAGAGCCTTTTCAGATTAGCTTCTTTCACTTACCTATTTAAATAATATTTATTTAAAATTTATCCATGTTGGGATGCCTGGGTGGCTCAGTTGGTTAAGCATCTGCCTTTGGCTCAGGTCATGATCCCAGGGTCCTGGGATTAAGCCCCACATCAGACTCCCTGCTCAGTGGGTAGTGTACTTCTCCCTCTCCCTTTGCCTCTCTCCTCACCGGTGCTCTCTCTCTCTCTCCCAAATAAATAAATAAAATCCTTAAAAAAATAAAATTTATCCATATTGTTTTGTGGCTTGATAGTTCATCCATTTGTACCACTGAATAGTATTTCACTATATGGCTATACCATAGTTTGTTTATCCATTCATCTATTAAAATAATTTTGGTTGCTTTCAGTTTTTGATGATTATGAATAAAGCTAATTCATAATGCACTCATGTGCAGGTGTTTGGGTGGATACAATTTTTCAAATCAGTTGGGTAATATTGGAATATGATTGCTGGTAAATTATGTTTAGCTTTATAAGAAAGGGCCAAAGTGGTTGTAACCTTTTGCATTCCCACCAGCAATGAATGAGAGTTCCTACTGCTTCACATATTCATTAGTAACTGATATCATCAGATTGGATTGCAGCCATTCCAGGAGGTATGTAGTGATTTGTTATTGTTTTTGATTTGCATTTCCTTAATGACAAATGATGTTGAGAATGTTTTCATATGTTTATTTGCTATCCTTATTTCTTTGATGAGTTGTTTATATTTTTTGGCCCATTATTGAGTTATTTTCTTATTGTTGAGGTCTAGAAGGTTTTATTGTTACATAATTTTGCATATTTTGAATACAAGGCATTTACCTGATAAGTGATTTGAAAATCTTTTTCAGTCTGTGATTTCTCTCTTCATTCTCTTAACAGTATGCTTTACAGCAATTTAAAAAATTTTAAGTAAATTCCAACTACTAAATTTTTTCTTTCATGGATTATACTTTAGTGTTGAATTATATCTAAATACTCATCACCAAACTACAGGTCATGCAGATTTTATCCTATGCCTTCTTCTAGAAGTTTTGTACTTTGCATTTTATATTTAGGTTTATGGTATATTTTGAGTTAAAATTTATATAAAGTATGAGGCCTGTGTCTAGTTTTTCTTTCCTTTTTTTTACTTTTTTATTGTTATGTTAATCACCATACATCACATCATTAGTTCTTGATCTAGTGTTCCATGATTCATTGTTTGTGCATAACACACAGTGTTTCACGCAGACTGTGCCCTCTTTAATATCCATCACCAGGCTAACCCATCCCCCCACCCTCCTCCCCTCTAGAACCCTAGGTTTGTTTTTCAGAGTCCATCATCTCTCATGGTTCGTCTCCCCCTCCGACTTACTCCCCTTCGTTCTTCCTCTCCTGCTATCTTCTTTTTCTTTTTTCTTAACATACGTTGCATTATTGGTTTCAGAGGTACAGATCTTATTCAACAGTCTTGCACAATTCACAGCGCTCACCATAACACATACCCTACCCAATGTCTATCACCCAGCCACCCCATCCCTCCCATCCCCCACCACTCCAGCAACACTCAGTTTGTTTCCTGAGATTAAGAATTCCTCTTATCGGTGAGTTCATATGATACATGCCTTTCTCTGATTGACTTATTTCACTCAGCATAACACCCTCCAGTTCCATCCACATCGTTGCAAATGGCAAGATCTCATTCCTTTTGATGGCTGCATAATATTCCATTGTGTACATATACCACTTCTTCTTTATCCATTCATCTGTCGATAGACATCTTGGCTCTTTCCACAGTTTGGCTATTGTGGACATTGCTGCTATAAACGTTGGGGTGCACGTACCCCTTCGGATACCTACATTTGTATCTTTGGGGTAAACACCCAGTAGTGCAATTGCTGGATCGTATGGTAGTTCTGTTTTCAACTGTTTGAGGAACCTCCATGCTTTTTTCCAGAGGGGTTGCACCAGCTTGCATTCCCACCCACAGTGTAGGAGGGTTCCCCTTTCTCTGCATCCCCAACATCTGTCGTTTCCTGACTTGTTAATTTTAGCCATTCTGACTGGTGTGAGGTTGTATCTCATTGAGGTTTTGATTTGGATTTCCCTGATGCCGAGTGATATTGAGCACTTTTTCATGTGTCTGTTGGCGATTTGGATGTCTTCTTTGGAAAAATGTCTGTTCATGTTTTCTGCCCATTTCTTGATTGGATTATTTGTTCTTTGGGTGTTGAGTTTGATAAGTTCTTTATAGATTTTGGATACTAGCCCTTTATCTGATAGGTCATTTGCAATATCTTCTCCCATTCTGTCGGTTGTCTTTTGGGTTTGTGGACTGTTTCTTTTGCTGTGCAAAAGCTTTTTATCTTGATGAAATCCCAATAGTTAATTTTTGCCCTTGCTTCCCTTGCCTTTGGCGATGTTTCTAGGAAGAAGTTGCTGCGGCTGAGGTCGAAGAGGTTGCTGCCTGTTTTCTCCTTTAAGATTTTGATGGACTCCTGTCTCACGTTTAGGTCATTCAACCATTTGGAGTCTATTTTTGTGTGTGGTTTAAGGAAATGGTCCAGTTTCATTCTTCTGCATGTGGCTGTCCAATTTTCCCAACATCATTTGTTGAAGAGACTGTCTTTTTTCCAATGGACATTCTTTCCTACTTTATCAAAGATGAGTTGACCCTAGAGTTGAGGGTCCATTTCTGGGCTCTCTATTTTGTTCCATTGATCTATGTGTCTGTTTTTGTGCCAGTACCATACTGTCTTGATGATGACAGCCTTGTAATAGAGCTGGAAGTCCAGAATTGTGATGCCGCCAGCTTTGCTTTTCTTTTTCAAGATTCCTCTGGCTATTCGGGGTCTCTTCTGGTTCCATACAAATTTTAGGATTCTTTGTTCCATTTCTTTGAAAAAAGTGGATGGTATTTTGGTGGCGATTGCATTGAATGTGTAGATTGCTCTAGGTAGCATTGACATCTTCACAATGTTTGTTCTTCCAATCCATGAGCATGGAACGTTTTTCCATTTCTTTGTGTCTTCCTCAATTTCTTTCATGAGTATTTTATAGTTTTCTGAGTACAGATCCTTTGCCTCCTTGGTTAAATTTATTCCTAAGTATCTTATGGTTTTGGGTGCAATTGTAAATGGGATCGACTCCTTGATTTGTCTCTCTTCTGTCTTGTTGTTGGTGTATAGGAATGCCACTGATTTCTGTGCATTGATTTTATATCCTGCTATTTTACTGAATTCCTGTATGAGTTCTAGCAGTTTTGGGGTGGAGTCTTTTGGGTTTTCCACATACAGTATCATATCACGTGCAAAGAGTGAGAGTTTGACTTCCTCTTTGCTGATTTGGATGCCTTTGATTTCTTTTTGTTGTCTGATTGCTGTGGCTAGGACTTCTAATACTATGTTGAATAGCAGTGTTGATAGTGGACATCCCTGCCTCATTCCTGACCTTAGGGGAAAAGCTCTCAGCTTTTCCCCATTGAGAATGATATTCACTGTAGGTTTTTCATAGATGGCTTTTATGATATTGAGGTATGTACCCTCTCTCCCTATACTCTGAAAAGTTTTGATCAAGAAAGGATGCTGTACTTTGTCAAATGCTTTTTCTGCATCTATTGAGAGGATCATATGATTCTTGTTCTTTCTTTTGTTAATGTATTGTATCACGTTGATTGATTTGCGGATGTTGAACCAGCCTTGCAGCCCAGGGATAAATCCCACTTGGTCATGGTGAATAATCCTTTTAATGTACTGTTGGATCCTATTGGCTAGTATTTTGGTGAGAATTTTTGCATCCATGTTCATCAAGGATATTGGTCTGTAATTCTCCTTTTTGATGGGGTCTTTGGTTTTGGGAGCAAGGTAATGGTGGCCTCATAAAATGAGTTTGGAAGTTTTCCTTCCATTTCTATTTTTTGGAACAGTTTCAGGAGAATAGGTGTTAATTCTTCTTTAAATGTCTGATAGAATTCCCCTGGGAAGCCATCTGGCCCTGGGCTTTTGTTTGTTGGGAGATTTTGATGACTGCTTCAATTTCCTTAGTGGTTCTAGGTCTGTTCAGGTTTTCTATTTCTTCCTGGTTCAATTTTGGTAATTGATACATCTCTAGGAATGCACCCATTTCTTCCAGGTTATCTAATTTGCTGGCATAGAGTTGTACATAATATGTTTTTATAATTGTTTTTATTTCTTTGGTGTTGGTTGTGATCTCTCCTCTTTCATTCATAATTTTGTTGTTTTGGGTCATTTCTCTTTTCTTTTTGATAAATCTGGCCAGGGGTTTATGAATCTTGTTAATTCTTTCAAAGAACCAGCTCCTAGTTTCGTTGATCTGTTCTACTGTTCTTTTGGTTTCTAGTTCATTGATTTCTGCTCTGATCTTTATTATTTCTCTTCTCCTGCTGAGTTTAGGCTTTATTTGCTGTTCTTTCTCCAGCTCCTTTAGGTGTAGGGTTAGGTTGTATATTTGAGACCTTTCTTGTTTCTTGAGAAAGGCTTGTATTGCTATATACTTTCCTCCCAGGACTGCCTTTGCTGTATCCCAAAGATTTTGAACAGTTGTGTTTTCATTTTCATTGGTTTCCATGAATTTTTTAAATTCTTCTTGATTTTCCTGGTTGACCCATTCATTCTTTAGTAGGATGCTCTTTAGCCTCCATGTATTTGAGTTCTTTCTGAATTTCCTCTTGTGATTGAGTTCTAGTTTCAAAGCATTGTGGTCTGAAAATATGCAGGGAATAATTCCAATCTTTTGGTACCGGTTGAGACCTGATTTGTGACGTAGGATGTAATCAATTCTGGAGAATGTTCCATGGGCACTAGAGAAGAATGTGTATTCCATTGCTTTGGGATAGAATGTTCTGAATATGTCTGTGAAGTCCATTTGGTCCAGTGTGTCATTTAAAGTCTTTATTTCCTTGTTGATCTTTTGCTTAGATGATCTGTCCATTTCAATCAAGGGGGTGTTAAAGTCCCCCACTATTATTGTATTGTTGTCAATGTGTTTCTTTGCTTTTGTTATTAATTGCCTTATAAAATTGGCTGCTCCCATGTTAGGGGCATAGATATTTACAGTTGTTAGATCTTCTTGTTGGATAGACCCTTTAAGAAGGATATAGTGTCCTTCCTCATCTCTTATTACAGTGTTTGTTTTAAAATCTAATTTGTCTGATATAAGGATTGCCACCCCAGCTTTCTTTTGGTGTCCATTATCATGGTAAATTGTTTTCCACCCCCTCACTTTCAATCTGGGGGTGTCTTTGGGTCTAAAATGAGTCTCTTGCAGACAGCATATTGATGGGTCTTGTTTTTTAATCCAATCTGATAGACTGTGTCTTTTGATTGGGGCATTGAGCCCATTTACATTCAGGGTAACTATTGAAAGGTATGAATTTAGTGCCATTGTATTGCCTGTAAGGTGACTGTTACTGTATATTGTCTCTGTTCCTTTCTGATCTATGCTGCTTTTAGGCTCTCTTTTGCTTAGAGGACCCCTTTCAATATTTCTTGGAGGGCTGGTTTCGTGTTTGCAAATTCCTTTAGTTTTTGTTTGTCCTGGAAGCTTTTTATCTCTCCTTCAATTTTCAATGAGAGGCTAGCTGGATATAATATTTTTGGCTGCATATTTTTCTCGTTTAGTGCTCTGAAGATCTCATGCCAGTCCTTTCTGGCCTGCCAGGTCTCTGTGGATAGGTCTGTTGCCTATCTAATATTTCTACCATTGTAGGTTACATATCTCTTCTCCCGAGCTGCTTTCAGGATTTTCTCTTTGTCTCTGAGACTCATAAGTTTTACTATTAGATGTCGGTGTGTTGACCTATTTTTATTGATTTTGAGAGGGGTTCTCTGTGCCTCCTGGATTTTGATGCCTGTTTCCTTCCTCACATTAGGGAAGTTCTCTGCTATTATTTACTCCAATATACCTTCTGCCCCTCTCTCTCTTTCTTCTTCTTCTGGGATCCCAATTATTCTAATGTTGTTTCGTCTTATCGTATCACTTATCTCTCAAATTCTGCCCTCGTGATCCTGTAGTTGTTTCTCTCTCTTTTTCTCAGCCTCTTTATTTTCCATCATTTGGTCTTCTATATCGCTGATTCTCTCCTCTGCCTCATTTATCTTAGCAGTTAGTGCCCCCATTTTTGATTGCACCTCATTAATATCCTTTTTGATTTCGACTTGGTTAGATTTTAGTTCTTTTATTTCTCCAGAAAGGGTTTCTCTAATAACTTCCACGCTTTTTTCAAGCCCAGCTAGTATCTTTAAAGTCATGAATCTGAACTCTAGGTCCGACATCGTACTAATGTCCATATTGAGTAGGTCCCTGGCTGACGGTGCTATCTCTTTTTCTTTTTGGTGAGGTGATTTTTTTCATCTTGTCATTTTGTCCAGAGGAGAATAGATGAATGAGAACAAAATGCTAACAGGTTAACAACCTCCCCAGCAAATATACTCTATACAAATCAGAAAAGACCTGAAACCAGGGGAAAAGAAAGGGAAGGAAAGAAAAAAGAAAGAGAAAAGAAAGAAAAAAAAAACAAAAAGAAAAAGATAAAAACAAAAACAGAACAATACAAAAAAAACAGAATATGATCAAATATGATCAGGCTAGTGCATAAATCAGTGCCACACAGTAGATTTTGGGCATATTTTGGTCTGTTAGAAAAAAGTGCCTCCTAAAATTTTAAAGGAAGAAAGACTTATATATGTACAAAATAAGGGTTGATACAATGAAGGGATGGAAGATGACTGCAAAGGTGAAAATTATAAAAGATTTTATAAAAGGAATTGATAAGATAAGAAGTTGTTTGAAAAAAGAAAGAAGAAGATTAAAAAAAAAAAAGGGAGAGAATGTGATCAGGCAGGAGAGTAGAAGAAAGCCATACACTAGTGATTTAGGGTATATTTTGATGTTAGAAGAAACTGTATCTCAAAATTTTAAAGAGAGAACAACTTATATATGTATATACATATATGCCAAAAGTAAGGGTAACTACTATGAAGGGAGAAAATATGACTCTAAAAATGAAAAATAAAAAGTTTTTTTTAAAAAAGGGATTGATAAGATGTTGGTTGAAAAAGGGAAAAAGAAAAATTAAAAAAACAGTTAAAAAAATTAACTTTGAAAAACTAATGAATCATGGAAAAAAAGCCATGAATTCTATGTGCAGTATTCCCCTAGCGCTGGAGTTCTCCTGTTCTCCTTGATCGGTAAACTTGGTCTTGGCTTGCTGGCTGTTCGTGCTGATCTTCTGGGGGAGGGGCCTGTTGCCATGGTTCCCAAATGTCTTTGCCGGAGGCGGAATTGCCCCACACTTGTTGGTCTGGGCTAAGCAAGCTGCTTGGGTTTGCTCTCAGGAGTGTTTGTTTGTTCCCTGCAAGCTCTGGTACAGCTTTGGAGGACCAGGGTGAAAATGGTGGCCTCCCAATCTCCACTTGGAGGAGCTGAGAACTCGAGGCTGTGCTCCTCAGTGCGCCCCCAGAGAAAAGCAGTCACTCCCGTCTCCCTGGTCTCCGGCCGCACTCCGTGCTCACTCGGCCTGTGACCGAGCATTTCTATCTCTGGCACCCGACCCCGTGTGGAGTCTCCAAACCCAGCAGATCCCTGCAGTGCGCTCCCGCGCCGCTCTTCCTGGGGGAGGGAGGGGAGTCTTCCCGGATCTGCCACTTGTTGGGTCCCTGCTGGAGGAGCAGTGGCCCGACTGGGCCACGGATCACAGTTTATGGCCACCCCGAGCTGAGAGCCCGCGCCTCGGCTCCGTCTCTGCAGCCGGCTTCCCCGCTCCGATACCTGGGAGCTCTGCTGCACTCAGGCACCCCTGGTCTTTCTGTGACCCCGAGGGTCCTGAGACCCCACTGTCCCGCGAGGGTTCCACCCCCCGCTTAGCCACTGGAGCGACGTCCCTCAGCGGAGCCAACTTCTAAAAGTTCCGATTTTGTGCTCCGTGGCTCTAGCAGTTGCTAGAAGCGGCTGACGGAGGCCCCCTCCCCCGCTGTCTATCCTCCCGACTATCACCTCGGATTCACTTCTCCGCACGTCCTACCTTCCAGTAAGTGGTTGCTTCTCTGTTCAGAGCATTGTTGCTACTCTCTTCTTCGGTCTCCTGTTGAGTTCGTAGGTGTTCAGAATGGTTTGATCCCTATTCAGCTGAATTCCTGAGACCAGACGAAATCCAGGTCTCCTACTCCTCCGCCATCTTGCTCCGCCCCCCTAGTTTCTTTCTTATTTTTTTCTCTTTTGTTTATGGACAGGCAATTATTCTAGCACTATTTATAGAAAAGATTATCTTTCCATTATATCCATTATATTGCCTTTTTACTTTTGTAAAAATTCAGTTGACTTTATCTGTGTGGGCCTATTTCTAAGTTCTCTATTTTGTTCTATTAAACTGTGTCTATATATGTGTCTTTTACTAATATCATGCTCTCTTGTTTACTGTAGCATTATAGTAAATCTTGAAATTGGGTGGTGAGTCCTCCAACTTTGTTCTTCTTCAGTATTGTGTTTGCTTTTCTTGCGTATAAATGTTAGAGTCAGTTTGTCATTATCTGCCCCCCCAAAAAAAATTCCTGGTATTTTGAATGGGGTTGTATTAAATCTGTATACCAAGTTGGAAAGAATTGGCATCTTTACTATGTTGAGTTTTCCAATCCATGAACACAAAATCTCTATTTACTTAGACCTTGTTTGATATTTTTCACCAGTGTTTTATCTTTTTAGTGCAGTTGTAAATGCTATTTTAAAATTTAATATTCTAATTTTTTCTTTCCCTGTATGTAGGAAAGCAATTGACTTTACATATTGACTTTATATCCAGCTACTTTGCTACATTTGTTAATTATTCTAAGAGTATTTTGTTGGCTATCCACTTTATTGGCTATTTTTAGGGCTATCTACATAGACAATCATGTTATCTTTGAATAAAAACAGTTTTATTCCTTTTTGTAAATTTTGTATACCTTTATTTTCTTTTCCTCATCCTACTGAATTAGCTAGGACTTCCAAGACCATGTTAAATAGGAATGTGGAAAGACAATATCTTTGCCTTATTCCTGATCTTATGTGGAATGTCTTTAGTCTCTCCCCATTAAATATGTTACCTGTAAGTTTTTTTATGTATACTTTATTAAGTGAAGGAATTTCTCTTTTTTTTCTAGTTTTCTTTCTAGTTTTATCATAATTACTTACTTTTTTCAAATCATTTTCCACAATTATTTTATTGATATGATCCTATTTTTTTATTTAGTGTGTAATATAAAGTTACAATGATTGATTTATGAATTCTGAATCACCCTTGCATTCCTGGTCATGATGTATTACCTTTTTTATATATTGCTGGTTTTGATTTGCTAACATTTTATTAACAACTTTGTGTCTCTGTTCATGAGAGATATTGGTATTGGTACCTTGTAATATCTCTATTTAATTGATATTAGGGTAATGTGAAGCTCATAAAATGAATTGGTAAGTTTTTCTGCTTTTATTTGCTCAAAGAGGTTGTGGAGAATTGGTATTATTCTGGAAAAGATTATGGAGAATTCGTATTATTTCTTCCTAAAATGTTTGGTAGAGTTAATAAATGATACCATCTGGTATCATGATTCCTTTTGTAGGAATTTAAAGTATTAATTTCTTTAATAGATACACAGATATTTATATATTTCTCCTTGATTGTATTTGGGTAGTTTGTATTTTGGGTTCACTTTATCTAAGTTAATCAGATTTGTGGGGATAGAGTTGTTCATAATATTTCCTTATTAAACTTTTAATGTACATAAGATCCAGTAGTTATAACCCCCTTCTTTAATTGCTGATATTGCTAAAATGTGTCTTCTTTCTCTTTTTCTTATTTAATCTGCAGAGAGGTATCAATGCTATTGATCTTTTCAAAGAACTAGCTTTTGAATTCATTGACTTTCTCTATTGTTTTGATGTTTTCAGTTCCATGGATTCTCTTTTAACTTTTCATTATTTCTTTTCTTCTGGTTGTTTTAGGTCTATTTTGCTCTTTGTTCTCTAGTTCCATAAAGTGAATGCTTATGTTACTGTGGCCAATGCACTTCAAAAACTCAAGTTTTATAAGGAGATATGTGATGGGATTTGAAACACACCTGAGAATTAATACTTGTTCTGGTGAGGCTGGAGGGCAGAGAGAATAGCAGTCATCAGCTACCTTTGATATTACAGCCCTAGGAAGGAGGCTAACACTGATCATATTGGTGGTGAGGTTAGATGAAGAAAATGGACTAAGAACAAATTATAGACCTATATAGTTAGATAGGAAGTCAATATGTTTCCAAAGGCAAATTCAAATTCTTGCCTTTTACAAGCAAACGGATTCTATTTCTGATTTCCACACTTTTCTGCTCGTCTGATGATCCCAGATGGTATCAGAGTTGAATAACTATCTAGTGAATTCAGATTTTCAAACCACCTAGTGGAGAATGATTGGAATCCTCAGCGTGCCATAAACTCCAAACCAACTGAACTGAGCAGAAAAGTAATCTTCAGCAGGAACTGTGGTGTTCATTGCTGAATCAGGGCCACGATTTTGCTATCTGCAGCTGATTTATAGGACCATATGGCAGTTTTACAGATTTACATTGATGTAGAAGAGAATAAAGTTCAAAAACTGATGAATAACAATAGTTTTGATGTCTCTTGGGGGAAACTTTGCCAAAATGTCATGAATATTGGCTTCTGACTCTTGCCTCAACAGAGGATGCTAGCTTTATCTGCGTGGCAGTACTGTTCTCTTGTCTTCCACTTCAGAAAATGCCAAGTTTCATAAAACACTGTACATATTTCTGATATTTATTTTGAAGGAGTATGACCTCTAGACAAATTTGCACGTGTTCTTTGTTTTGAAGCACAAATCATTCTCTTATTAATTCATTATTTATTGAAAAAACATTGAGTGTCTACCAGGTACTAGGCACTATTCTAGGCCCTGCCCACCTAAGACCCCACTTTCTAGAATAGGAGACAGATAAAAAACAACTAAATAAATATGTAATATGATTGTGTTTAGTGACTAGTGCTAAGAGAGTGAAGCAGGTTAAGATGACTGGCATTGACATATTAGCTGTGTGGGTGTGTGCATATATGTGTTAAGCTAGATGTTTAGAAAGGATATTTTGGAGGAAGCGATGTTTAATCAAAGACTTGGATGAAATGAAGGAATGAACATTGTGAAGCTTGAGAGATAAAGAGTTCTAGGCAGTAGTGGTAGCAAGTACAAAAGCTCTAAGTGAGAAAAACATGGCATCTTAGAGGAACTGCTCCAATGAACCTAGAGCTGAGTAAGGGAGGCAAAAGTTGGTTGGAGTGGGAGTAGAAAAGGTAGTCAGGAGCAGAGTATGTAGCGCCTTCTAGGCCATGTGTAGTGTGGATGCAGTAGGACTGCTATACTGAAGACCTGGAGAAGAATGGTAAGGTATCACCCACCCAAGCAAATCCTTTGTGTATGAAATATGTCAAATTCAATGATCATTGTCAGGATAACAGAACAGGAAAAGCTAAACATATAACAAGCCAAGTCTTAAAAGAATGAAATTTGGTTCTGTGCCTTTTCCCAGCATGCAATTTGACTTACTTCTCTTTTAATGTATAAATTTGCTAAGTTTCAGATCATGCTGTGCTTTGTTAATCATTTCTGAATTTTCCTACACCCTCCATCATAGTGTTTCTTTTAAATTTTCATTTTGTTTTTGCATTGTGGATATTTGATAAATTGTGACTACCTAAAGAAGTTGAACACTAATCTCATATGAAAATCTAGAGAGTACCTTTCTATTTAATAACATCTATATTAGAGAAATAACTCATTATAGAAAGTTAGCATCTCATTAATTTACTTATTCTTTTTATTCATTCATTTATTTACTGTCTTATATTTGATAAACATCTGGTGTGTATCTGGAAACAATACTAGAGAACACATTTATAAAAATGAGTAAGATATGGGTTGTCTTAGATGAGCTCACATTCTAGCAGGGGTAATTATAGTAGAATTTAATAAGTGCTTTGTTATAATACAAAAGAAACAAAATCCTGAGGTAGCATAGAGGAGGAAAGCATTTCTTGTTAGGAAGGATAAGGGAAGTCTTTTGAAAAGAAGTGATATTTGAGAGAGGTTTTCAAAGAGGTGTATGATTTTCTCACGTAGAGAATCAAGGTGACCCTAAAAGGTACAGAGGTATAAAAACATAAGGCATAATCAGGTGAAAGCAGATTTGTTCAGTGGAATTAAAGTATAGGGTATAACTAGGGAAAGACAGGAGATGGGACTAGGAAAGACAGGAGATTGGGCCATTTTGTAAAGGATCTTTATGTCATGCTAAGGAATTTTGATTTCATTTTATGAACAGTGAATAGTCAATGTCTTACATATTTGGGCTGCTATAACAAAATACCATAGGTTGAGTGGCTTATAAACAATAGAAATTTATTTCTCACAGTTCTAGAAGCTGGGAAGTCCAACATCAGTGTATTGGCAGATTCGTTATCTAGTGAGAGCCAGCTTCCTGTTCACTGGCAGCTTGTCTTTTCCCTACAATCTTACATGGTGGAGGAAGCAAAAGTACTTTCTGGAGCTTCTTTTATAAGGGCACTAATCCCATTCACAAGGGCTCTGCCTCATGACCTAATCACCTCCCAAATGCCCCACGTCCATATACAATCATTTTGGGAATGAGGTTTCAACATACAAATTCTGATGGGACACAAACATTCAGCATAGCATTCAGCAAGGTTTTAACCACTCTTAGGGACCAAATTGTGTCTCCTCCCACACACACAAAAATAATATGTTGAAGCCTTAACATCCATTATGACTGTATTTGGATATAGGGCCTTTATAAGTAATTAGGAGATAGCTAAGGTTAAACGAGGTCATAAGAAATGGGACCTTAATCCAATGTAACTAGTGTCCTTATAAGAAGAAGAAGGACCAGGGATATGCATGCACAGGGAAAAAGTCATGTGAGCACACAATGAGGAGGCAGCTATTGGCAGGCCAAGGAGGGAGACCTCCAGAGAAACTAAACCTGTCAACCTCTTGATCTTGGACATCCGTACTCCTTCAGAAGTGTGAAAAAAATAAATAAATTTTTGTTGTTTAAGCCTCCTGGTCTGTGGTATTTCATTATAGCAGCCTTGGCAGATTAAGACAATGATTAAATTATTTTGCAGATTTTTCCTCTGTTTGACTTCTGAATTATTGCTTTCTGGTTATTTTCCCCCTCACTGTTACTTCCATTTTCTTCCTTGGCTCACTTTCTTTGTAGTTTCCCTTAATGCTCTTTTTTTTTTTTTTTTTTTTTAATGTTGCTGTTCTTCAGGTTTTTGTTGGTGTTGTTGTTTTGATTTAGCCTGTTTTCTTCTAACTCTGTGTATTCCCCGTGATCAATTTTATCTACTTCTATGACTTAAATATTGCTCATATGTGAATGACTTCAAATCCATGTCCTAAGTTCAGCCTTTCCTTCTGAGCACCTGATGGATATATATAGCTGCCCATTCGGCATCTTCACACTCATTATATAGGTAGCTAAAATGCGACATGTTCCGAAATGAATTGTTATGTTTTGTTCTCAGTCTGTTTTTATTTGTGCAACCAAATTCAGAAAATGTTATCACCATCTACCCAGTTACCTAAACTGGAATTATGAGAGTCATTCTGCGTTCCTCCACAAGTCCACATTTCTGCCCACAAATACAATTAATTGCCAATATCTGAAGATGCTACTTGTATAGCATTTCTATGAGATTTTCTTGTCAATTCCTTCGGCATGGCTTTAGATCAGGCATGAACTATTTCTTAGTTGTGGTCACCTTCTGATGGGTGGGTATTTCATTCTATGAAAGCCGGTTATTTCCTAATATCTTATAATTTTGAGATAATAACTCAGTAGGAAGCTTCTGTGATTAGACAATTAAAATTCTGTCTAACTTTTGATGTTTCATATAATGTAGGTTTTCCTACACAAGATGAATAGTAACTACAGAATTGACGTATATGCCTCCAGGGTTATTTCAGCTTAAAAATTTTAGACTGCTTAGTGTGATACTTAGTAGTTAAGGTTCATTAAGATGGTAACGCTTCCTAGAATAGGAGACACAGTTTTCTCTTATAATGTCATCTTTGTCTTACAATTTACATGTGAGAGTCAGACTGAAATTTGAATAAAGCCTTTTTAAAACTCTTGGTGTGCCCCTATCTTCCTCAAACAAAGCTGCAAGACATATGTAATAGCTAGTCAGTCAGAAATGAAACAACACATTCACTCACCTAACCCACTTGGTCAATCACCATTGCCAATGCTAAATTTTTAACTTCTAGAATCTTCTAATTTTTTTTAGTTCATTCCTTTTTTCTGCAAGATAAATTCAAATCCGCTTTACAGTTCCATTCATTTCCTTGTCCTGCTCTATTTTTGCTTTTCTAGGTTATAAATCCAGTAAAATTTCAAATACCTTGGCCTTCGCAGTTCACAACTGGTGATAGTGCAGATCTTTCAGCTTGGGATATGGTAGTGTGTCAACTGAATGTGAAAAGAAGACCATAAACTTTTGAACTAGAAGCCAAATGTACACAAAATGAAAACTCTCTTATTTCATCTTTTACTAAGGAGTTTCTTATATCATTTTCATGGATTTTGTTATGGTTCAGCAACGTACTGTGAGATATTCTGCTGGAAAAAAATGTGAAAAAAACCACTTGGAAAATGCAAATATCAGTAAGTACCATTTTTTATTAATGATTTTTATTCATAGCTGAATTTTAATTTCTATCATATTTTTCCATTGGATATACATGCTTTTTTGTTGCTGTTGTTTTTATAGATGGAAAAAGATCAAAGGATTAATTGGTTGGGCAAATCAATGAGGGAGTATAGATTGCTTGTCTCTAAAAGAACAGAAAGCTACCTGATTCTGAAAGTATTGCATTTCTGTTACCTATAAAGAAGAATTACAGGTATCCAAACGACAAAGAGCCTAATTAGAATTCTTTGCTTCATGCTTGACATTGCCGGGAAAACTGGCAAAAAGGGGGGTGGTCATTTTCTCCTTGCCACATTACCCTTCCTCAGGTAAATAGAAGTTAGAACTCAAGAAGAGCCATGAGCTCTTCAGTATCATCATCTTGACATAATGAAACTGAATAGCCCCTCTGTCTCCCACTGTGACTTTGCCAGATGAGGAGAAAACACAAATAAAAACAAGGGACTTCTCAGATTTAATGCTTCCTTTTTGGGCTGTCATACCTTGTAGCGACCACAAGATGCCAGTGTTTTAGAACATTGTCAGGAATAGATGGCTATTAGCACTGTCCAGTTACTGAAAGAAAAGACAACTGTGCTGGGCAAAAGAATACTGCTCTTATATATTTTTTCTCTTGTTTTTTTTTAAGATTTTATTTATTTATTTGAGAAACAGAGAGAGATTGAGAGAGGGAGCATGAGAGGGGAGAAGGTCAGAGGGAGAAGCCGACTCGCCGCTGCGCAGGGAGTCTGATGTGATACTCGATCCTGGGACTCGGGGATCATGACCTAAGCCGAAGCAGTCGTTCAACCAACTGAGCCACCCAGGTGCCCTATTTTTTTTTCTCTTAATACTTGTATTCCCTACAAATTGTCTGAATAAATCATGGATCACTGATAGGAAAACTCTTGAAAAAGAAAAAAGAAAAAAAAAGGTAGCGGCATCGTCCTTTAAGCAAGCAAGATCTAAAGTCATCTTCCCCAAGTTGCTTTCTTCTCTCATGATATGCAACATGCCACAGGAGAAAGTATATCATATAGTCAAAATTTTTGGTCTTTGGATTGAGAAACACTTGGTTAGAAACCTTTATTCTCTTTCTTAATAACTGCTTGTTCCCAAACAAGGCTGCTAACTTTTCGAAGTGTCAATTTTCTCATATGTAAAGTGAAAAAAAATGCCTGCGTGATCAGCTTGTTGTGAAGATTGAAGAAGATAACGTGTATTAGCACTTACAGAGCGTTCAGTAGAGGCAATAATGGAGACAAGAAAGACGATGATCAGCAAGAAGGTGTTTCCTTTTATGGTAAGTTTATTATTCCTTCTCATAAAATGAAACAAAGAAGTCCTGATAAGATGCATTCTGCACCTACCACCCCTTAAGATTAGACAGTATTTAACTACATCTTAAAGTCTCAGTGTTCACAGGAGCCTGGGTGGTTCAGTCAATTAAGTGCCCGATTCTTGATTTTGGCTCAGGTCATGTTCTCAGGGTCGTTAGATAGAGCCCTGCGTGGGGCTCCATGCTGGGTGTGGGGCGTACTCAAGATTCTCTCTGTCCCTCTGTCCCTCCCTCTGTGTGTGTATGTGTGTGTGTATGTGTGTGTATGCGTGCGTGTATGTATGTATGCGCGTGTATGCGTGTGTGTATGCGTGTATATGCGTGTATATGCGTGTAATGTGTGTGTATGCGTGTATGTGTGTTTATGTGTGTGTGTGTGTGTGTCTATGTGTGTGCATGCTCTCTCCTTCTCTCTAAAAAAAAAGTTTCGCAGTGTTCTGATTTGTATTTTCTTAGTGTTGCAGCTATAGCTGGACTGAAGGTATTTAAAACATAGCCATTAAAATAGTGTTATAAGAAAAAATTAGTTATAAGAGTTATTATTTATTGAGTATTTATTATCCCCCATATTTTGGTATGTTCTCTATAGGTAAGTTAAAAATGACTAAAGTCACATAGCTTGGAAACCGAAAAGTTAGTATTTAAACCATATTTTATTTCAAAACTCATGGCCTTAACCAATTTTGGAAAAAAAAATTGCCTTCTAAGTTGCAGATTTCCCTCTAAGCTTCAGAGCTGCTCGTGCCAGAAGGGCAGATGTTTCTGGTACCTGAGGTGAGATTTGGTATATGAAATTGGTGGATAAAAATTAGAAAAACTTTACAGGAACCATAAACCCATATTTTATGATTTGTGTTCCCAAGCTCTTCTTATTTTCACAATCAAATCAAATGATCTCAACCATTGTAAATATTGTCAATGAGTTCTGATTACTCTGCAATAGTGATTTAAGAACTCCCTGTGGAGACCAGCTTCTGACTCGATATAATTTATCTAGTATGGACCCTCACAAATTCAGTTTGCTTTAACCCACTCATTGTCTAAGTCTTATCCAAATAAAAGACACATTCTTAATGACTTTCAGGAATGCTGTATATGTATGGACCACCTTACTACCAACTTGCACTTTTTGAGCATATTCAGCTGTATACTGATTGGAGTGAAATCTGGACCATCTTCTACCTTCCTTGCCTGCTCCCCTCCCAATAAAGGATGCTACAAGGAATATGCCTGCTTGGTCCATAGGATACCATCATCATCCATGAGTGTTGAAGGGCCCTTCTATAAAAGCAAAGTCTTTCTGTCATTTTCATGCCTGGTAAGAGAAGCTGAAATGTTAGCTGGTAATATCATACACATTTCGTTCTGAAAAAAAGTAAAAGTGTTACTGGGTCCTGGGCACTTGCCCAAACTCAAAACTCCTTTGTATTAAAAAACTCCGGCAATCTCATAGACTCCTTCCCCAGTTCTATTTGATGATTTGGTAGGCCTTGAACTTCTGTACAAATCTGCAATCTCTCTTGAGCAGAAAAACAGCTGAGAAGATAAACCAGCCTTTTGCAAAGCAGCAGGAAAACTGTATCCCCGGAATGGACATAAGAGAATGAAACAGACCAAACATGCATTTGGTTGTATATTATTAACATGACTGATGAAGATGAGATAATAAATCGAACCACTTTCAATGCAAAGATCGAGTAAGTGAAGCAAAGGACATCCAGTCTGTGTACAAATGGTGAAGTGTTAGAATTGGTGCTGCTTCCTTCCCTTGTGAAGAAAGAAGGATATGGCTATGGGGAAGGACAGGTAAATGTGCTGTGTATATATAGTGAATATATACAATGTATACTTAACATGTAGATACATATTATATATAATATATATGGATATGCATATATATGAACACACATATATAAAATTAGATGATGGGTTATAGAACTGCTTTTCTCTTTGATCTTCATCACTTTTGGTGTAATTTTGTTCCAACCGGTGCTTTAAATAATGATTTGGCATAGGCCGGAATAAGAAAGATACCCAGTTCTCAGGAGCACGATCCTAAAAATTGAAACTCTATTTACACATTGAGGTTGGTTAGGGGTAGGATAGAAAAATCACTGAATGTTGGAAAGTTGGATAGGAGAGTTTTACTGATTGGATTAAAAAACTATCTGAGTGCTTACTGTATTCAACACTTAGGTTAGACTGTCAGGTAGAAATATGCCACTAAAAGGCATCACTTCCTTTGCAATCTGCCCTGAAATATCTGATAGAGAATGAAAAACCATTATGGCTTCCTAGTAGCAAGTCCAATTACAAATGACTCCAGAGCCCTCTGCAATGTGACCTGACTCTAAATGGTTCTTTAGGATTTTCATCCAGTCTGCTGGCCCTCTGCTTTCTGCCTACTCACATGTAATTGGGAAATGGAAGGTACTTATCTGTCTTGTTGATGGCCCTGTGCTCATTTGATAACAGTTGTTCCACAAGAGCACAAGAAGGAAAGTACATTTGCTGTAGCTATAAATTTACTCACTGGAGTGAATAAATCATGGATATTGCAACTGGACAAATAGACATTGGGGAGAGGGGGTAGGGGCGATAGGACTGCTTTCTTCTTAAAAAAAAAAGCAACAAAAAAACCTCTTCCTTCACCTTCTTTACTTGACTTCTATTATCTTATTCATGAAAAGTACAGATAAAGAAAGAAATAGGGGAATAGCACTGAGGGAGTAAGAAAGACACAAACATTTGTATTCTTTGTAGAAGGAGAGTCTAAATATCAGGAGTAGATTTCACTCTTTTGATCCAGTTATCTTTCAAGAATTCTCCTTCCACCATCTGAGGTTCTCTCTTCTTGCTGTCCTGTCACTGCATCTGAAAATGCTCACAATTTTAATTTTTTTTTTCTCTGACAGTCAGGCTGGTAGAGAATCAAGGCGTATTTTGCAGTTGAATCCGGCATAGGGTCCATTTCGTGTTGATCTGGTGAACTGCAGCTTTGTGAATACTCACTGCATGGGCCTGGCCAAGGGAACGGATTTTCACAGACTGAGCAGGCAGTAAAGGAGTCCATTTAGAGGTAAGAATTGAATGTAGGGGTTTTATGTTTTTATACATTTTTTATGAATTATAAAAAATAAATGAACACAGAACCACATCTGCAAATAATCAGAAAGATCTAAAACCATGTTTAGAGACCTGAAGAGAAGAATTTTCACCTCAGCAAGGTCCGAGGGGTGTTTTGTTAGAGTTGCTGTCATAGCCATAAAAGGAAGGATTGTACATCTTTTATTAGCACTTCTGATTTCGAAAGCTGAAAAGCACTTTGACTCGTATGTGAAAATGAAAATACCCAAACTGAAACCTCTTTCTTTTTAGTAATAAGTCTTTGTCTACTTCGGGGGGTTGTTTTACATTTTTATTTTTTGGCATATTAACAGTAAAACGCCTTCTCACAAACGGAAGCAAATGCCTTTAGTTGTGTCTTTACAAAAATGCTTCATTTCTTAGGAGAAAAGAGGAGTAAGATTAGGGGAATCTATAGGCAGTGGTTGCTTCAATAGCTGGAAATTCTTTGAAGAATTCAAATCATTGTTTTCTAGTCAATATAGTATTAAAGTATCAGAATGCTCATAATAAAATCTGATAATTGGAAATTATATATAATTTATATATAATTTATATAACCTTGATAAATCCTTATCAATTATTTATATATAATTTATATAACCTTGATAAATCCTTTTCAATTTAATGTTATGAAATACCTGGCTTTCTTTCAAACACTGCTAAAATGGGCATTTTGAGTTTCCTTTCATATCTGAAGTTTTATAAGATGAAGGCCCTTGCCCACAGCCACAGAGAGAGCTGGGATTAAAATGATTGAGTCCTGACTCCTGGTCTTGCCTCTCTCTTCACTTGACAACACATCATCCAGCAAAGGAGCAAATCAATAATAATGAAAACTTCCTCTTTCTCCCTGGAGTGTTGAAGAGAACAGGTTCACAGAGAAATATCTATAGCGGAGCTGGCTGCCTGTTGACCAAGACCTTAGCCATTTTGGTGTGGATCAGCGGGGCTATTTAGGATGGCTAGCCAGGGGATGAACATGGCAGTAAATAATGAGAACTGCAGAGAGTACAGCCCTATGGGCTAAACATAGGCCATCTTAGCCCCGACACCGAGTGGCTGTGTGACTTTGGGCTAATCACATAATTCCTCTGTGCCTTATCTTGCCCACAAGCAAAAGGGGACATGGAGGCAGAACAATCTTGCTGTCCACAGTCATGGTATTAAATCGTCTCTGTGAACTACTTTCAAAACACAGGTGCTGGGGGTGGTATTTTCCGTATCGATCTTCATTTTAAATCAAGTTGGCATTTAGAAAATCTTTATTAGAGGATTTATGAACGCCTAGCTTGTTTGGGACTGAAGTATGATGGGTTTGAAAACAATCACAAGTCTAAATGAGATCCATATGTGGGGTGCAAAAATGAATTAAAGATTTTTAAATGCTAAAAGGAATTTTTAATTTCTTTTTCCAGAATAGCAGCAGTTTAGATGACGTTTTAGCCTAGCACAAAATTCCCTGAATCAAGTCCCTACCAATTCTCTCAGTAGAGCCCCCTTACAATTCACCCCGTCCCAGCATTTCTATTAGTTGTCATAGGGTCTGTTGCTTATATTCAATTAGTCCCCCATTCCGGCACTCTGCCTGCAAGTCTCTGCTGGTGGACCACGGAACCGTTCAATTGACAATTGCCATGTCCATCTTTCGGTGGCAGCCTGCCCAGGGAGCTCTCTCCCAGTTGTTTGTTGTGGTTGAAATGCTCCCAAAGCTAAAGTTCTTTCAAACGTTCCAAAATGTAACTATTTCCTTTCAGCCTCCACAGAATTCCATGGGTAACAGATCCTTCAGTCTCTACCTCAAATTCTTCACTTTTTTGGGACTTAGAAAACATTCCCTATGGAGCGGTGGAGGCAGAGTCTGAAATCTTTTATTCTTATCTCTCCTTCTAATAATATTATGCAAAATTCCTCCATTTTCCTTCATCCAAAATGCAAACTCGTGCTTTTCTACTTCAACAGAAGTCTGTAAAGGGAGTCTAGGACTCTGATCTAGCCGTTCCACAAATAGTTATATTTTGAGGCCACATTTGGGTTTAGAGGAGATTTACCTCAAATATCACCATTTCCCCCTTTTTCTCATGCCTGGGAGAAAGGGAAAAGTTGTGGAAAAGGGGGAAAAAGACCCTAGTTTTAATAATTGGTATTTAAAAACAGTGTTGTTTTCTCTTAAAATTGTAACTTGTAGTTCTCACTTCTTTCTTTCCAGGATTTACTTATTTGGCTCCTAGTAGTTATATATGCCTAAAATAATTATTTGGAAAAGCAAGCAATATGGAGTTTGTTAGGTTGAGCTATATGAACTTTACAAAATTCAAATGTCTTTTGATCTATAAAAATAACTTCATGTGCTGTGGTCTAAATACTTCTGTTCTTTCTGAAAAATTGCTTCCTTTCTAAAGTCCTCAATGCCATTTGCAACCACGTGGATGGAACTGGAGGGTGTTATGCTGAGTAAGTAATATATATAACTTATTTATGAAGTAGGTCAATCAGAGAAAGACATGTATCATATGACCTCACTGATATGAGGAATTCTTAATCTCAGGAAACAAACTGAAGGTTGCTGGAGTGGTCGGGGGTGGGAGGGATTGGGTGGCTGGGTGATAGACATTAGGGAGGGTATGTGCTATGGCGAGTGCTGTGAATTGTGCAAGACTGTTGAATCACAGATCTGTACCTCTGAAACAAATAACACAATATATGTTAAGAAAAAAAAAAGAAGATAGCAGGAGGGGAAGAATGAAGGGGGGGAATCAGAGGGGGAGACGAACCATGAGAGACAATGGACCCTGAAAAACAAACTGAGGGTTCTAGAGGGGAGGGGGTGGGGGGATGGCTTAGCCTGGTGATGGGTATTAAGGAGGGCACGTACTGCATGGAGCACTGGGTGTTATGCACAAACAATGAATCATGGAACACTACATCAAAAACTAATGATGTACTGTATGGTGATTAACATAACAATAAAAAAATTAAAAAATAAAAAAAAATAATTACCTTATTCAGGTTAGATGGACTAAATTAGTCATCGAACTGTGATCTTGTTACTTAGAATATTTGATTAAGGTTTTTGGCGAGGAAGCACATATTTACTAATTACTCAACTTAGGCACTGTCAGGTCTTACCTGTGCATAAGTGCCTGGAACTATCACACTGATATATAGAAAGTATATTTTGCTAATTCTCTGTTTTATACAGAACCTCAGGTATGAACAGGACGTAACACAATATTGAGCTCAAATATCTCATTTTTTCAAAGGAGAAGATGCCAGTGCAAAGAGGATTATTGCTCAGTTCAAAGTAACTCAACTATCATAGTTGGTCAGATAAGGCAAGGGGGTGGGGACAGGATGAAGCTGAAAGGTTACGGGAGTCAGTAGTCAGTGGCAAGCAGGGAACCCCACAAGCGTAGCCTAGAAATGTACAAGTTGACACAGATTAAATAGTCCATATAAATACCCACCTTTACCAAGCTATAGCAGACGTTGGTAGGGTCACTCCTCCACTTTGGAAACATGTCCATGCCCCACCTCAGATTTCACAGTATCACTGTATGATTTATTCTGCCCCTTCAAGACCTCTTTGGATATTCATTTTGGTATCACTTAGACTATATAAAAATGTTGTGGGGCGCCCGGGTGGCTCAGTTGGTTAAGTGTCTGACTCTTGATTTCAGCTCAGGTCATGATCTCAGCGTTGTGGGATCGAGCCCCGCATCGGGCTCTGTGCTCAGTGCAGAGTTTGCTTGTCCCTCTCCCTCTGTTCCTCCCCTGCTCTCTCTCTCTCTTTCTGTCTGTTGCTCTCTCTAATAATGAATAAATAAAATCTTTTAAAAATGTCGTATTTGTCAAATGAGAATCAGAGAGAATCCTACAATGTTGAGTAGTAGAAAACTGTAGCATCTGTAGTCAGAACTGATGAAGTCATGTCTCAGGACAAAGATAATTTCACATCTGACCTTTTACATACTTGCTATTGAATGTTGGTGGCTTGGGTCTCATGGTTGTGTGCACACAAATACATTTTAGTTAGGTGGAGTGAATGGGAGCACAAAGAGTGTAGGTCTACTTTGGCCATGAGCAAGCCAGGTAGGAAAGAGAAAAATGTGGCAGTGAGTACTCAGAGTACTAATGATAGTTCATGGTGGTTTCCCGGTTTCTAGAAACAAAATGCTCAGAAGGATTCTGAGGCCCTATTGATTGGCCACAAGATGAGTCCTAAAATATTGTCTCCTTTCTTTTTTCGACAGAAACTTTAAAATATGATTTTCTGAAGGGTGTCTTTCTTTTTTTAAATTTTATTATGTTATGTTAATCACCATACATTACATCATTAGTTTTTGAGGTAGTGTTCCATGATTCATTGGTTGCATGTAACACCCAGTGCTCCATTCAATACGTGCCCTCTTTAATACCCATCACTGGGCTAACCCATCCCCCCACCCCCTCCCCTCTAGAACCCTCAGTTTGTTTCTCAGAGTCCATCGTCTCTCATGGTTTGTCTCCCCCTCCGATTTCCTCCCCTTCATTTTTCCCTTCCTACTATCTTCTTCTTCTTCTTCTTTTTAAAACATATAATGTATTATTTGTTTCAGAGGTATAGGTCTGTCATTCATCAGACATCGGGGAAGGTATGTGTTATGGTGAGCGCTGTGAACTGTGTAAGACTGAATGGTGTTTTTCCAAGAAATATTATCTTGCTTATTTATCTTCTTCTGTGTAACTAACTCTTAGACCTTTCACAGTCATATTTCACAAAGTTTCCTTCTCTACCTATTTTATTGTCAACATAATATTGCCTCAAAATCTCATTCAATAGGTAGGATTTTTTTTACTTTTGTGAAGTCCTTTCCCTACAGCCTTCCATCCTCATCTCTGCTGTGTTTCTGCAATTGTTTGTTACTTGCCTAAGATATGCATTAAGTTAAACCTGCTGGAATGTGGGCATTGTGGACCTAACAAGCTGGAGCTGTCAGTTGCTGTGGATTCTGGGATGATTCTAGCAGCCTGTCTGCTCATTTTCAAAAGAAAACACATTATCAGCAGAGTTGAAGCTGGTCTCCTGAGAAAAATAAGCAAATCTCTGACTGCTCTTATAAAACTCACAAATCTTGTCAGAGTAAGTTCGATGTTGCTGACAGATCATCAATTAGAGGGTGCATGTGTGAAAACAAATGTGGGAAGTGATTGGTGTGTGGTTTTTCATGGGGGTGACATGGTTCTCACCAGATTGGGAGACAAAGTGGAATCCATTTTATACTCAACTTTGGCTGAAACCCAGTAGTGCTAGATTTCAAAAGAATAGGAATTAATTTACTAAGATTTATCAGCTCTTCTCTTCATCCCATATCTATAGATTCTAGAAAAGTGTCATAACTAAAATCAATCAGTACCATATCTTGTCCTTACTTAAGTGTATTATTATTTATCCCCGTGGTTTGCATTAGTTCTGCTAGAGCAACAGGACATGATTTAGACTGCTGTGCTACTTGGACATGAACTAGATTCATGCCTAGTACAGAGTAAATGGTTTTGATTCACCAAAGGATGGCTTTAAAGGCTTATTGGTGGTTATTCAAAATATTTCTTTATAAATATATATGCATACACATCTTTACACACATAGGATAACAAAACAAATCTCTCTTTTTTTTTCCATCTACATTGGAGCATTACTAATGTGGAAATTATGTCAGTTCAGTAAGATGCATTGGAAAAAAGCACAACATGGAGTCAGGCTCACTTGTTCTATGCTACCTAAAGACTGTGTGACCTGGACAACTTACCTATTTTCTTAGAGCTCTGGTTTCCACATCAGTAAAGTGGGGATAATAATACCAATTTTGCAATCTATTGTTAGGATTAGAGAGGTCCTGGGTTAAAACAAAACAAACACACAAAAACTTCTTTAGTGCTTGGCACATAATAGGTGCTTGGTGGTTGTTACTATATGTAATAATGGCAACAACAACAAAATAACAACACCACTATCAACAATTTGTTGAGAACCTAGGCATTAGAATTCAATGACGAAAGGCACTGCACTCAAAAGTTTAGGAATTTACGGCTTTGTAGCCCCAATATATCTTGAACCATTTCTACATGTTAAGCTACTGGAAGTACCGCAAGATATTCTTTGTAATTCCTGTATAACAAAATCCCGAGGCATGGACCTCAGAATTTAATTATAAGGCCATATACAGAGGTATCAATAAAAATAATCTGCCAAAAGGCTTTGGCTCTAGTACATGAAAATATCTTTAGAAAAAAAAAATCACTTTATACATGTTTTGCCTGTGTTTTCACAGAATATTAGTTTCAGAATGACCGTATTCCTACTACCTAAAAAAGTGATTGAAGGACAGAGTTTCACAATTGTGTCAGCCAGGCAGATTTCAGGCTTTGTAATCGCAAAATCTTCTGCCATCCATTATTGCTCACTGCTTATCTTTTCTTTGTTTCTTTGTTTCTTTTCACTGGAAGGATGAATGTTTCAAACAATACACAAGATGAAGTATAATTACTCATCAGTAATTTAGAATATGAAAGCTGCGTTTAGTTAGCCATCAGAGATTTCTGATATCAACAGGCTTGTACATTTAGAGATTTTTTTCAAAATATAAGATAAAATTGAGTATTTGGGGGTACACTTTTCTATTAAAGTGATAACATCTATTAGAAGAAAGTAAACCCAATGCACGGGTTAGAAATTGAAAAATGTACAAAGTTATATTCTTGCTTTGCTCATTTTTCATAAATGAACTTAATTTAGTGAGACATTTTTCTTTGACAGAAGGAAAAATTAAATTTATCCAGGACAGAAAGGTATTAAGGGGAACTATATAACCACTTAACTTTAATATTGGTAGTTTTAAAAGTGGTTTTAGTACATCTATGTATGTTGTCAAAAAATCACATTATTGAGACCACCTTAGTTGGAATATATGTAAAGTCTTTGTGGGACATTTCTGGGGTTTGATATATTTTAATAACTTCCATCAGTATTACTGAAAAGGTACAGAATAAGGTACTCAGGTTGTTCTGCATGGTTTAATTAAACCCATCATACAGTTAATTGAATATGTAAATATTTCATTGAGTAATAAACTTCACACAAGGAACTCTTCTAACAGTTGGTAATACTGAACTTGGTGACACCGCAAGTTCATCAGAGAGCTAATCTATGTGAATGATGGTGTCTCTTAGAAGGAACAATGAGCTTAAAATAGAAATAAAAGTAACCTGAAAGACTGCTTAGAGCTTGAATTGGACTCTTTTCTTGAACTACTTCTGATTTATACCTATTTCTTTTTCAGAGTGTAATTGTAATTCTTAGCAAAAAACCTTGGTCTCATTGAATTACAGCCTAATTTAAAGGACTTTCACCTATACATCTGGATACATGGTGTTTGTTTTCAGATAGATAACTGATAAGTAACAAAGATATCTTTGTTTTTATCAACCTAGACCTCCATCCTACAACTATCATTCACTTGCCTAATTGAATTTAATGAATCTTCTTTGGATCACAAAACAGAAACCAGTGTTAGACTTGTCCTATTTTAATAATTCTTTTCTGCACTCTTACTGCTTCTTAACATCCAAATCTTGAGTAGTGTTTGTAATCCAGAAACCCATCAGATGGTATCATCTTCAGAGATGCTTTAGTTCCTTCTTGTGCTACAAACAACTGATATATCTGCCAACGTGCTTTGTGGGGAAACAGAGCTCAGGAAAGTGAGTGCTCAAAAGAAGAGATGCCAATTTCCAGTTGCAGAATATATTGGAAGTTGCAGACTCTCAGTTCCTTTCAGTCTGCTGTGGTTATATTAGAGATTGGTGGGGCCTCTTTTTGTCTGCCATTCATCCTCTTACTGTGCCTCCGGCTTGTATTTTAATATCACATATAGTTTTGTATTAAAGTTTTCATATGTCATTCAACAGATAGCACAGAAGCACTGATCTTATTTCCAAACTTGATAACATTTGGAGTTCTTTCTACAGAGTGGCCACATAGTGGCTAAAGCTATAATTTGCAACTGTCATTGTATTGATAACTGTTTTGTAGGCTGCATGATTGTTGAAAAATCATCCCCTTTCAGACAATGTATTTTGTAGCCTTTCACAGTTTGGTTCAAAGTCAAGGACAGACAGGCAAGACATATAAGAAGTAGTTATTTAAATTTTAACATGGTTTCAACAAGGTCTTAATCTAATCATCATTAGAAAGATATAAATATGGAGCATAGTCATCCTTGGGAAAACTCGCTCTGCAATCATTAAGTCTTGTTTGCTAGTCTATAAAATAGTACCCACATTGTAGAAATGATGAGAGCATTAAAAAGACAATCAATTTAAAGAACTTAGCCAGTTTCAGGCATATACAAATTAATAAAAGTTAGTTATTGCTATTATTATATTTTGATCTTTCTGGAAATAGAAGTTCCAACTTTTTTGGATCTAGCAGAGCCAGAACTTGAGCTAGAAATTCTTCCCGCCTCCCACCAACTCCCTCCCCCCCTTTCCAGCAGTTTGTCTTGTATTTCTTCTTAGATTTGCAGGCTGGGATTCATTTTGCACTCAGAATGCTTGATGAACTAGGAAATATTAATAAAGCTGCTTCTTATTCACCCACTCAACGTCAAAATGTAGCATGCTGATTAAAGAGAAAGAAGACATGAATAAAATGACAGAATACACATTAAATTTTAATCACTACAGGTTCATCTAAGACATGTAGCTGACATGCTGAAAGGAATTATATTTAGGTCAGGGAGATGGGAATTTTGTTTAAGAAGCTGGTTGAATTCATCTAGTTAGTGGAAAGGTAGTGGCAGGATTAGGGCATGAAGAATACAAATATCTTTCTGCTTCTTAATCGTTTAGACTTTTTAAGTCCCCAAAAAAGCTGGGTGGTGTTTTGATGTTAATATCTTTGGAATAAAAATGTGTATGAAATTAAAAAAGAAAAATACCTTACTGGGGTAGAATCCCCTGGCACCCACACAATTTAACTGAAGAAAAGTCCCCAGAAAGTCTGTGGGGGAAGAGATACCTGAGATAGTCCCTATCTGTCAGAGACAAGTGACAAGATGAATTTCAAGTGACAAAATGTTTATTATAGAATGCTAGGCTATCAATTAGTGTGAAATTGTATTTTTTTTTTTTGCCATGTCATTTACTTTATTCTTCAAAGAAACTGACATGTTTGTCAGAATGAGGCATAAAGCTATTTTTTTGACTTTACAGTTCTATTTTATTTTTTTTATTATGTTATGTTAATCACCATACATTACATCGTTAGTTTTTGAGGTAGTGTTCCATGATTCATTGTTTGCGTATAACACCCAGTGTTCCATGCAGTACATGCCCTCTTTAATACCCATCACCAGGCTAACCCATTCCCCCGCCCCCTCCCCTCTAGAACCCTCAGCTTGTTTCTCAGAGTCCATAGTCTCTCATGGTTCGTCTCCCCCTCCGATTTCCCCCCTTCATTCTTCCCCTCTTGCTATCTTCTTTTTTTTAACATATAATGTATTATTTGTTTCAGAGGTACAGGTCTGTGATTCAACAGTCTTACACAATTGAGGCATAAAGCTATTTTAACTGTCTACTTAAAAGTGTTCCAATTCCTTATCATAAAATTTAATGGGATCCACAAATGAACCCAGCTTGCCTTCCCGTCCACTTCTCTTGTTTACAAGTTCAGTAATTTGTTTACCCATCAGCGTACCACTGTTCTGACACCCACCCTTTCAGTTGGGGGAGGATGGGAATGAGTAGGGACATGCTAGAAAAGCCCACCCCTATTTATTTATTATCAAAGTGTGTGTAACACTCAAGGCTCAACTCAAATATTATCTCATTCTGAAATTGCTTCTCCTTTCTTCTCCATTTATCTTCTAGGAAAAGAGTAAGTATACTGTCTCTTTTTAAGCTTATCATTTGGAACTTATTAATTTCCATATTTTATAATAATTATTTATGTATATTTCTTACTAGTCTCTAAGATAATGTGCTCCTGAAGAGCCAGGGGCTTTGTCTTTTTATTATTATATACATCATAGAACTCTGCTTACTACCTTGCTAATAAAGTCACCCATTCATATATTCATCTACTAATTCCCTTATTTACTCTACAAACTCATTATGTTTTATGACTGTTTCAAGTCCCTGTGGATATTAAGTTGAAAGTGAGGGAGAGAGAAAGAGAGAGAGAGAGAGGCCCAACTGCAGAGACAGAAACAAAGACAGAGAGTTCTTGTTCTAAAGAGCTAATACTCTAGGGAGAGACTATACATATTGTCATATAAGGTTTTAAGTGCAATGATATTTGGGATAAGCAAATAGTTCAGTAAGATAGGAACAAAGATATTCCTGAGAGATGGTAAGAGAGAAAGCTGAAGGGTTAGAGATGTGGCAGGAAGCCCTGTAAACTGTGTAGTACTCAGATTTTATCCTAAGGTGATAGACATTTGCTGAAGAATTTTAAGTTCCAAAGTTATACTAATTATGCGAAGGGTGTTTCTTAGGAGTCTGATCATTGAGATGGTGAGTCCAGTTAAAATGTGGAGGTTGAACGCTAAACACAAATAATAAATAATAAAACTGAATCTGAGACAGTAGCAACAGTGACCGAAAGGAAGGAATAAATTTGATAGCTAATTTTTCTGAGTGCCTGACAAAGTCCAGTCACTGATTTGATATGGGAAGGATAGTGATGAAAGAATTAAGGATGACTCCTGGTTTAGGCAACTTCATGGTAACATTACTGGAGAAGGGAATCTATAGCAGGAGGGGTGGGTTTGGGGAAAAAAAAGAATGAGGGGTCTTGATCTAATCATCAATAGATAAAAACTATTGCACTTGTCATTTAAAACTAACTGAGGGGTTAGTTTTAAACTAAATGAGGGGTGTGCGTGTGTGATAAAGATTGAAAGTCACTGGATCAAACAACTGTAAGGCTATGATTCTAAGTGGATCATTCACAAGAATATTAAAGTGACTAGCAAAGTAAGAGATGTTGGGTACATGGAGAAGAGTGTAAGCCAATGGCAAAAATTCTTGGGAGAAAGTGTGCAAATTATCTGAACATAAGTCCATGAAAGCAACATGAAAGCAAAAGTCAGGAATTCCCTCAAATATGTGTTTACCAAATCTGCTACAGTAGTAGAAGTTTCTAGCATTACCATTGCTTGGTTAAGAATGGGGTCCTAAGATTTCTATTGTGAAAAATGCAAATACCATACCTAGGCGAGAAAATGCATCATGAACCATCACTTTAGCATCAATTATACAGTCTGATAAAAGAAGCCATAAAAAGAAAAAAAAGGAAACTAACAGTCATTGAGCATCTGTTACATTATGTCACTTAAATTGCACAGACAACTTTGAGGTTTTATTATTTTTTAGAGATAAAAAATATATTCCAAGTGGTTAAATGACTTGCCACATATCGTACCAGAAGTAACTCAGCTCCTAAGATGATGTTCTTTCTATCAAATAGCATAATAATAGTAAAAATGAAAACAGTGTTGGCAAATACCATTTTCTAGACATTGTGTATCAAGCATGGTGTTATGTGCATTATATACCACAGCTTATTTAGTTTTCTTAACATCCCTAAGCACTAGGTGTTATCCTGATTGATTATTATTATTATTTATTTATTTTTTTAGAGAGAGAGAGAATGTGTGTGCAGGGAAGGGGAGGGGCAGAGGGAGAGAGAGAGAGAGAGGGAATCTTAAGCAGGCTCCAATGCCCTGTGTGGAACCTAACATGGGGCTTGATCCCACAACCCTGTGATCATGACCAGAGCCGAAATCAAGAGTTGGACACTTAACCAACTGAGCCACCCAGGTGCCCCATCCTAATTTAAATACAAGAAAACTAAGGCTCAGAGGGATTGAACAACATGAGCATTGTCATCCAGTTAATAAAACTGGTGAAATACAGATTCAAACCCAGATGCAACTGACTTTCCAGCTTGAGTTCTTAACCATTATCCACACTGCTTCCACATCCTATAAATCCTAGATTAAAAAAAAACCAAAAGGATACAAGCTGATTTTTTTGAAGCTTTATGATGCAATGTATTGGCAGCATCCTGTTATTTAATATACGTTAAAAAATTGGTATTTTAACAATTGAATCATTGCCAGTGTCAGCTTTCATTATATCCTGATTGCCCTTCACTCAAGAAAATTCACGTATCTGAATAGAATATTGCATCTTATAATAGGATCCTGTACTTCAACTGGCAGCTCATCTGAGGCTCATTAGGAATATCTGTTTTAATCAGCTATCTTACTTCATCAAATGAAGGAATCATCTTAAATATTTTTGTGACAACTCAAAGAAGATATAGTTGATTTGCAGTTGTATTAAGCATTGCCATTATGCTATCTTCTTGGAGTGACTAACATTCATTTAAACCCTTTGGTGAAAGGTGCTAGAAAACCCTGGTCCATGGCTTTTCAGGTATGAAAAGATGTAGCTGAAACAAGTTGTTATATTAGAACAAAACCTAAGAGTATAAGAGAATGTGGAAAGATGGCATTCATAGACTAAATCATGTTAATTATTTGCTAGTCAACTCTAAGTGAACTATATTTAAAGATAGGTTAGCTGAGCAGAGAGTCAATTAATTCCAAATAGATGGAGCCTGACATCATTTGTTCTTTTCTTTTAAGATGGCTAATAAATAACACAATGGTCCCCAGTGGCCATTAGGACATTAATGAAATACATTTAAGAAATTACCATGCTTAGTAATTACCATCCTGGATTTCAAATCAGGAATCAGAAGATTAACAAAAACTAAAGGTAGATAGTAAAACAGCAATGAATCAAAGAACCATAGAACAATCTCAGTGCTTTCAGAAAGTATGTATTCCATATCTCATTGCCAAGCTATAATGCTTCTGTTCCAATGTGTTCATAAAAAATGTTCTCACCTCTGTTGCCAAGGGGTGAAAGAATACTTAGCATTTTTAAGTATTTTAAAACCTTAAAAATCAGGGGCGCTTGGGTGGCTCATGTGGTTAAGCATCCGGCGCTTGGTTTTGGCTCAGGTCATGATCTCAGGGTCGTGAGATAGAGCCCCATGCCAGGCTCTGCACTGAGTGTGCAGCCTGCTTAAGATTCTCTCTCTCTCTCTGTACCTCCCAGCTACTGCTCTTGTGTGCACGGGCACTCTCACTTTCTCTCTGAAAACAAAACAATAAACTTAAAAATTAAAATTTTGCTTAAATGATAATTTTTTAAAATTTTATTTATTTATTTGACACAGAGAGAACAACGAGAGAGGGAACACAAGCAGGGGGAGTGGGGGAGGGAGAAGCAGACTTCCTGCAGAGCGGGGAGCCCGATGCTGGGCTCGATCCTATGACCCTGGGATCATGACCTGAGCTGAAGGCAGATGCTTAACGACTGAGTCACCCAGCTGCCCCTTAAATGATAAATGTTATATCCTCATTATCAAGTTGCCCTTTTTATAAGTTCTACTTTATGCTTTTGTCCCATTTAAGTTGGATTATTTTAGTAGACTCCAAGAAATTTTAAGTGCTATCCGGTATACTCAATAAATACCATGGTGGTGATGTATTTAATTGATATTTATACTTTTCCACTTGATAATATTTTCAGTTTATAGATCATCGTTCTTCCAGAGGTATCAGTAATAGTAACTCATTATTTTGCACAGCATGGACTGTGTTTTTTTTTGTGTGTTATAAAGGGAGAGACAACACCTATCAATTCAAATGCATTATGCATGACACATACAAAGCTTAGACAAATTAGGATTGAAACCCAGAATCATTGCATGGAGACTCCACCTACATTAGGCAAGAAAGACTTAACTGGGAGTGAAAACTGCAATATTAGTTAGTTATACTAGTTATCTATTGCTGATGTAACAAATTACTACAAATTGAGCAGCCTAAAACAACACCCATCTATTATTGCTCAGTTTCCATAGGTCAGAAATCTGGCACAGGGTGGATCAGCTGATTCTTGGCTTGTTCTCCACAAGGCCAAAATCAAGGTTGTAGCCGGATTCTTTTCTGGAGGCTCTAGGGAAGAATCCAATCTCATGTTCATTCATATTATTGACAGAATTCATTTCCTTGAGATTGTAGGATGGCAGTCCTTGTTCCCTTGCTAGTTGTCAGTGGACTTTGTTCTTAGTTTGTAAAGGTTTTCCTCATTCCTTAGCTCGAGGTCCCATTCGTCGTCAAAGCTAGCGATGATGAATCATGTCCTCACACTTCAAATCTCTCTGACTCCCCTCTGCTCATCTCTCTGTTGCCTTCCTCTTCTATGGCATTAGTCTGGCTGACTCTTCTGCTTTCCTTTTTATGCTCCTAAAGACTCATGTGATTATATCAAGCCCACTCAAATAATCCAGATTAATTTTTCTATTTTTATACTTGGCTGATTAGTAACCTCAACTGCATCTGCAATTTTCTTCACAGAAGTACCTAGGTAGTTTTGACTAAATAACCAGGGGACTGGAATCTTGTGGAGACGTTTCTTCAATTCTCCCTAAGATATCAGCCATTTCAGTTTTATTAAGGCAACAGAGGAAAAGTACAAGGAACTCTTTGAAAATAATACAATTTTTGGAGAAAAAACAGAGTTTTATAATTTTTATAGCTATGGGAACTAAAAAAATACAAGAATTTAAAGTATGTCTCTCCACCCTTCCCACCATCCATCCTATTCTAAAATTAATCACACATCTGGTGGTATACAACATTTTCCTTTACTTGGCTAACATTTTACACCTAGTTAAAGAAACTAGTTATTTTGAAGTATTGCACATTTAATCGTATGATTTGATCAGCTTAAAATGGTAAGTTAAAATGGTCTCCAAACATTAAAACTTTAAACTGTATATTATTCTATGTACAATATAACTAAATAAAACTAAAGCAAATTCTATAGAGAGAAAATAAAAGGAAGAAAAAATCCAGGCATAGATGCCTATTCTGACAATGATAGGTGAGGAAAAGATGGCTTTTCCAGTGCACATTGAGCTCTTCACAAAATATCACCTGTTACACTTAGTGTCTGTGCCAGTAGGGCAGTAGCCTATTAAAGTTTTCATGGCTTTATGATGCTTTGTTGAATAGTTTGTGGGCTTTTTTTTTTCCACTTGGGAAGAAAAGTCTCACTTAGGTATGCTCCGTAGGGTAGAATAATGCATGTTTCCTAAAAGGGTTCTTAGGTTTAACTGTGCCTGCTCTGCAGATCTGCAGAAAGGATTTTTTTTTTCCTTCTAAATGCTCTCAGCTGACATTTTGCTCTTCTCTTACATATCACTTTTGGCAGTGACTGTCACTTGCTTTCCTGTTGCTGTTTTTAATCTCTGCTGCTATCTGTGCTCCCTGACATGTCTGCCTTTTGCTGTTGTTTTTCTTCTCTACACCCTTTTTGTTACCTATCTCTTCCTGTCATAGCAATTACCTCTTCTTTCCTCCAAAGTTCTTGAGTATAAAGGTTATCCTTAACTGTCTCCTTTTGTTGTTCACTCAATTCACAACGTGCTAATTGAAATCTACCTCATCCCCAAATTGGTATCCTCCTCGAGGACACCAATGTCATTTAAGTTACCAAATATGGTGGATATTGTTCCAACCTATCTTCCTGGATCACTCTGCTACATTATGAATTCTCCTTCCATTTCTTAAATGTTTGTTTTCCATTGGATTCTCTCTTGATATTTCTTACTTCTATTCTTATTTCCCACAGCTCTTAGAGGATACCGTGGATTTTTAAGGTTTCACTGTTCATGCCTGTGGTGATCACTCTCCAATTGACACTATGGTTGGGCAGCAAGGCTTTCTTTGAAGGAGGATCTGGGTGGCACATCACCATGTTGGCTGTCCCTACTGAATGTTTCCTAATTAACTCAAATTAACATATTCCTGATGTCATTTGAGGTTTTCACTTCCTCTTGGTTGAAATTAATTTAAATGTCTCCAGCTGATTTATTAATTCAACTGAAATTTATTGAACACCTAACTAATGCCAGACCCCATTCTAGATGCTGAGGTTTCATTAGTTCACAAAACAAAATCTCTGCCCTAATGGAGCTTACATTTTAAACAATTAATCAAATATACAATGTTTTAGGAGGCAGTAACCTCCTTTCTTCTGTTCCCATATTTCCATGGAAGAATTTAAGATAATGTGACTCTCTTGGTCTCTCTCTCCACAATGGAAATTTGCTGGTTTTCTTCCTCTATAGTAGGGTATTGTGAGGCAGCCATGTGGATAGACAGATCTGCACAACAGATCTGAACCAAGCTGACTAATGATGTGGAAAAGGAGAGAGCGGGGGACCCCAATACTGACTTTATCAGCAATGAAATTGACATTTTGAAATCAGTTTGTATTATTCTTGTGTTTTAGTTCCTAATTTGATCTGAACATGGGAGTATAAGAAATGGGTATTATCTTATATTTTATTTTTTTAAGATTTATTTATTTATTTTAGAGAGAGAGAGAGAACACAGGGAGAGGGAGAGAATCTCAAGCAGACTCCCCGCTGAGCACAGAGCCTGATGTGGGGCTCAATCTCATGACCTGAGATCATGACCTGAGCTGAAATCAAGTAAACTGCTTAACCTGCTGAACCAACCAGGTGCGCCCAGGTGTATTATATTTTCAACTCTCTAAAATTCCATCACATAATATGTCAAGTGGAGAAGAGTGCTATTAAGAATAACGAAAGCAGGGTAAAAGGATATGGATTGATGGGAATAGGTGTTGGCCACATTGTATAGTGTTATCAGGAGATACCTCTCTGAAAAAGTGACATTTTGAGCAGAGACCTTCTTGAAGTGACCTGAATTCAATGACCCATGGAAGCCACACTCTAATCTTTAGATGTTACTTTATCTCCCCCAGGTTTTTTCTGTCTTTTGGACCTTGACTTCCACAAGGCTGACTACTTTTTCACACTCAGCCACCTCTTCAATTTTACAATGACAGAAATTACACCAAGCGTTGATAAATTCTGTTGACTTTACTGGAGGTAGGTGGGTGATCACATACAGAGGGTCACATCATATAGCTTTATAGACTTTGGTGGGCTATCTGATCTTCTCTCCACTTCCACTCCACTGCAAATTTTCTCCCTTTGGAAAGTGGAGGATCTTTTGCCCATCTACAGCTAGAAGCTAACTGATGGCTAGCCCCTAAAATTGGGGTATAGCATGGGGCAAGACTTACCTTCTGTCATGCCCAAATATGAAATTATTGCATTTGTCCTCATAGTAAGGTAGGTTTGCCCTATGGATAATCCTAGTAATAGTTATTTAGACAATATTCTTTTTCCATATTGTTTCATAGCAAAAAATAAAATGTTGTGTAAACTTATTTGAAGTTGTTTCACAAATATACCTCTTAAATCACAGCTGAGGGGCTCAAGGCACAAAATTTAATTTTATAACTTACATGCCCCCACCCAACCATTCAGTTTGCCTGAAACTAAAGAATTTCCTGAGACACAGGAATTTCAAGGTTAAAACTGGGGAGTCCCAGGCAAACTGGGATATTTCAGGTTTCCTTTGATTTAGGTCCCAAATCTCCTGCTTTGTGGGCTGTGAAAAGAGTCCTTGAGATTCCCATTTAGAACATAATTTCTTAGCTCAGTTCTAAGGCTCAGTCCTGGGAAGAGTTGCTTGCCTACCTCCTCCATCCCATTAGGCTGCCTTTACTCTTGGTGCATCAGTTAGAGGTTCTTCTGTGTGTCCAAAAGTCTCTATATGCTTTGGGTGGCTGGGACATGTCACTCTCTTTGAGAGGATTTAAAGAAGACTTAAAAGGCAAGCAGAAACCACAGTCTGCGTCTTCTGCCATATATTCTCTATTTTCAAAAACAGTGCTTACTACCATGTTTGTGATCTTTCAACACTAGGAAAAAATATCATTGGGATATGCCCATCCTATTGATCTCCTCCATCTGGACTTATTTCTCTTTTAGGAAGAGGGGTTCCCCCTCATGACTTTTTTCCCCAAGCTTACTTTCTGGATGACTAGGGTAGGGATTTACTATGGCCAAATTTCACAAACTAAAATAGAAAGAGTACTGCTTCACAGAGGCCCTTGCATTTTGCTCCCCCAGACAGAATGGAATATTTTTGCTAACAAGATTTAATTTCCATGTGGTCACATTCTAGTTATAGTCATACCATAGTACAGAAAAAAAGGGGCACATACATTAACTGACTTGAGCCAAGTTTAGTGGGGGTGCAGGAATTCTTTTTTTTCTTCTAAATTTAAGAATGCAATTTTAATAAAATGTTCAAAATTACTCAAACATGAAGTGAAATATAGGGTGAGAATAGCAATTACTAGTTGCCCAATGAAAAGTGTGTTGATTTGTCTGTGAACAAAAATCAAAATTTGTCCACATTTTCTTCAAAATCTGTCCACATTTTCTTCAAAATCTTTCTTCCTAGAATTTTTTTTCTATATTCTTGACTTTCACTTTTTTTGTTTGTGAAAATTCTTTTTTTAATTTTATTTATTTATTTATTTATTTTATTATGTTATGTTAATCACCATACACTACATCATTAGTTTTTGATGTAGTGTTCCATGATCCATTGTTTTCGTATAACACCCAGTGCTCCATGCAGTACATGCCCTCCTTAATACCCATCACTGGGCTAACCAATCCCCCCACTCCCTCCCCTCCAACACCCTCAGTTTGTTTCTCAGAGTCCATAGTCTCTCATGGTTCATCTCCCCCTCCGATTTCCCCCCCTTCATTTCTCCCTTCCTTCTCCTAATGTCCTCCACGCTATTCCTTATGTTCCACAAATAGGTGAAACCCTATGATAATTGTCTTTCTCTGATTGACTTATTTCACTTAGCATAATCTCCAGTCCCATCCATGTTGATGTAAAAGTTGGGTATTCATCCTCTCTGATGGCTGAGTAATATTCCATTGTATATATGGACCACATCTTCTTTATCCATTCATCTGTTGAAGGGCATCTCGGCTCTTTCCACAGTTTGGCTATTGCGGATATTGCTGCTGTGAACATTGGGGTGCATATGGCCCTTCTTTTCACTACATCTGTGTCTTTGGGGTAAATACTCAGGAGTGCAATTGTTGGGTCATAGGGTAACTCTATTTTTAAATTTTTGAGGAACCTCCACACTGTTTTCCAAAGTGGCTGTACCACCTTGCATTCCCACGAAAAATGTTCATCATCATTAGCCATCAGAAATTCAAATCAAAACCACATTGAGATACTGCCTTACACCAGTTAGAATGGCAAAAATGGACAGGGAAAGAAACAACAAATGGAGAGGTTGTGGAGAAAGAGGGGCAGGAATTCTTAAGGAACGTGGGAAACCTACCTATTTACCCTACTCTCTGCCATGTTGCTTCATAAGAATATGACCTCAAAGACTTTGTAATGATTGCAGATCTTCAAGTTTGAACTAGTGCTTTTAGCCCCAACTTTGTTTTTATTTCCTGCCATCCAATGTTACCTATCTTAAACTTTTATTCCAATACACCATTATTTAAAATAAACAAACTAGGGGACCTTTCCATGGCTCTTGAAAAATTTTAAATTTCCAAGAAAAGTATTGGGATGTTCTGATCCCATGTCATTGTCTCAAATGAAGCTGCGTTGCCTAATCACATTCTGTAGCTCCTTGTTATACTGATCTTTTCAAAATATCCTTAAATGCTTAAATTTTTTACAGATCTTTCATCCTTCCCTCTGGAAGAGAGCAACAATTTATTGTGGGAGTGGATTAGCAATTCTCAAAATTAGTCGATTAAAATAATGATGATGACAATACTAATTATATCTAAACTTTTTTGAGTGCTTTTTTTTATCTTCATCATACGAGGTCAGTGACTTTGTGATGCTATTCTAGAATCTGGCATGTAAATTTAATAATGCTGAGCGCTTTATATTCTTTTGTAATTCACACTACTTTTTATTTTTTTTTAAAGATTTTATTTATTTATTTGACAGAGAGAGACACAGCGAGAGAGGGAACACAAGCAGGGGGAGTGGGAGAGGGAGAAGCAGGCTTCCCGCTGAGCAGGGAGCCTGATGCGGGGCTTGATCCCAGGACCCTGGGCTCATGACCTGAGCCGAAGGCAGACGCTTAACGACTGAGCCACCCAGGCGCCCCTTCACACTACTTTTTAAAGAAAATATTAACTGTCTTTGTTTACAATGAAATCCCACTGTCAAATTATTGTAAGTAGAGTTTCAGAATGATTAAAAGTTACACACACATACATACACATGTATGCATTCATACCCCTATGTATAAGCACATTCATATACTCACAAAGAACCACTTGCTAAATTAGTGAATACTCCATCTCTTTGGCAACAATTCCAGGAACGAACACAGTTCCAAAAACATGTTTTGGCATTTCAGTCTCTCAATTAAATATCAAATCTTAATTGAAATCATGGCCTTGAGTTTTTGTAATTATATAATTGTGTCTATATAATGCTGAAAAATTGCCTCTTAGAAGCATTGTCTTTGCCTTCCTTTACAAACTGTGAAGAGTTATATGTACATACCTCTAATATAAATCACACTTTCTTTTAAGCTCAGAAACAGGATTTATAAGGCCTGACAGGCATTTTCTCTTTGTGGACTGAATTTTCTTTTCAATATTTTTGAATGAATGTAATATGTCTTCAACCAATTTAAATCCATTCTGCCTTATGTCAGATTAGATGATATTTTTCATTAGTTTCTGGTGTCAGTTAATAGCATTGTCTCCAGAGAGCCGAGCACACTTTTGTCACCTTCGTTTTTCCTATGACTTACTCCAAAGCTGCTTCAGTTTTTGTTGAACAAAAACTACATTTTATTCAAAATTTCTTTAAAAAATTTTTTTTATTTAAATTCAATTAATTAACATATAATGTATTATTGGTTTCAGAGGTAGAGTTCAGTGATTCATCAATCTTATGTAATACCCAGTGCTCATTACATCACGTGCCCTCCTCCTTAATGTCTATAACCCAGTTAACCCATCCCCCATATTCAAAATCTTGGAATTAAAACTTGTAAAGAAAATATTAAATTCTAAACCCCCATCTGTCAAAATGGAATTAAACAAAAATGAGTCCTTTGGTTTCAAGGTCCTTAGACTTTAGGATATAAGAAATAATAGCAGTTAAGTAGATGTGAAACCACCAGACATTCTCTAAATTAAACATCTTATGATGCTGCATGGCACAGAATCTAGGAAAATGGAAAAGAGATGGAATTATAGGGAATCCTGTTGCTCTGAGAATTATTTATCTAATAGTTCAACTATTATTCTTCTCATACTTGCTTAACTCTTATTTGTGTATCATACAGTTTAGCACTTAACTTGTTTTTAATTTTATGCTTCTCCTCGGTTAGGTTATAAGCTTCTGGAGAGCAAGGACTATATCTAAAACTTTTCTTCCTCCCTCAGCACTGCCTTGCACAGAGATAAGCACTTAAAAGATGCTTAAAATTCTTGGTTAATTGATCTTTCTTTTTCAGTTTCTCCCCTCTCAGTGGATTAATTGAAATCCATTTGGCAGCAAGTGTGCATATGACTCTGATCCAACAAAGGAAAGCTTGGAAAGTCTAGAGCATCATTCATCATGATAGAGTGTAGAATCAGTTTCCTGTAGTAGGCTATGAATGTCTGATACAGTATATACTAAGTGGGTGACAAGCAGGCCAAATGATAAATGTGGTCATATTACTATTACATGGGAAACTCTGATTAGGAACATATCACCCGGAGTCTTTTATTGCCTAATCCACCCTAGGAAATTGTTCAAAACCATATCAGGTAAGGGCCTCTGTTGACGAATTGATAGTTACATATTTGGTGCAATAATGAGCCCCTTGTGATTTGTTGCTTTCTGAGTGGTTTTATTAAGCTTCGATTTTCTATGTCAGACTGTTCTAAGTGTCTATCAACCCAGGCTGACATTCCAAAACAGAGTTTAAACCAACTGAATGCTCAGAAATATTGCTATCAAGAGACGTAACTGGGGGCTGAACACCATGACCTATATTTGTATAGGATTTTTACAGTGCTGGCAACCTGTCAATTTTATTTTATGGTTAACTACCATGAAATGCTGTTGGAAGAAATTTTCATTTTCTCCTCCATGGTAGGGCTAAGCCTGTAATTCCACACTTCCAAATCCCACGAACCCTCTCTTTCTCTTACTGTATCTACATCAATATACTCAAATTAGAGAATCTATTTTATAGGAACATTAGTAAAAGGACAGGTGAAAGTAGAATTTAAACATTTTTCTTTGGTAAGAGAGATATTTATGCCATTTTGTTTTGTTTTGTTTAGGCAGAATCAATTTCAGTTTGTTACAGTTTTAATGCCTAGAATGTAAGAATGAAATTCATTTCAGAAATCGGAAGCAATAGTCAAACACATACTGCCTTGCTTTTCTTATTTTATCTCAATTCTATTCACTCTTTGAAATACAATGGCCATATCTTTCATTTCTCTCTCTCTCTCTTTTTTAAAGAGAAACATATCAAAGCATCTCCTTGTTTATTTTTATTTGGTAATACTTTTCAGATATAGTTTAATCTGTTACCTGTATATTAATTTGAGAATTAAAGAATAATTTTTGGTTTCCATTCTCTAGAGGCATGACAAAGTTGACAAATGCAGGAAGAAGAGTGTACGGATTTTATTTTAACAAAATAATTCAACTTTTAAGATAGGAAAGAGGTATTTCAAGCCAAGATTCTAAAACTCTTAGTACATCTACAAAATGCTGATCCTCCATTCATTTATTCACAAATGTTTTTTGACAAAGTGAATGAGGCAAAACCTCTGCCCTCAGGTAACTCATAATACTAAGTATAGGACAGGTGCTGGTATATATAAGTTCAAAGGTAAATAAGATTAACAAAGTCACAAGATGCAAGCATAGTTTATTGAAAAAGTAGTGACTCAGAAAGAGGAAAAATGAACAAATTAAGATAGGTATTGTAAAATTAAAAAAATTACACTTGTTAAAAAAGAAAATTTTAACGACTTTGAGCTAGGTAAGAAGCAAAGAAAACCTTGGAATTAGGAGGAAGGCTATATAAGACAGAATAGGGCCACTTTATTACTTTATAGGCATGCTATAAAATGATTCACATTTTTTTCTGGAGCCATTTTCATATTCACATGGTCATTTTCTTTAAAGTTGTGAACATAGCAAAATTGAGGAATTATGTCATTATTCCTAATATTCAAGTGGTAAATCAGGCTTTTATAAATGTTCAGATAAGAACACCATACATTTACTTTTTACTAGGTTATATGAATAATTTGCATAATCAAGGAACATCCATCTACTAATTCCCATATCAGTTTATAGGTTCCAACTTGTATATTAACTCAAGGTTTTTTTTGGCTGTCAAAATAATTAAAAATTATCAAAATAATTTCCACCCAATCATAAACTTCTCTCTTAACTTATTCCTCTTATATTCTCCATCTTTGCAAAGATATCCAGTGCCCTATCTCCTGAGCTAAAATATTTGCTATTGACAATTACTTATTCTTTTCTTTTACTTTCCTTATCCAATTGTTTAACAATTCTCATTGAATTCATCCCTGAATTGTTTACTTGAATACTTTTCTTCACTCTCTTGCTACAATCATAGTTCAGAATTGAATTTGTTTGGATTATTGCAAAGTTCTCTCTTGGCCTGTTTTCCTCCACTTCATCCTATGCCCCAAAACTCCTGTTAAAAATAAAGAAAAATCAAAGGAACCCATGACATTTCCCATCCTTAAAACCTTTGGTTTCCTATTACCTATAGGATGAAAATTTAACTTCTTATCAAACCATATTGACAAGTCTTGCTCCTGACCAGAAAACCTATGTGTGATTGTTTGGGCCAGACCTGGAAGACCTCAAAGGAGAAGCTGCCCCCACCCTCTGTGCACTCCCCCTCACCCCTGGCTTAGTGCATGGCCACTGCACTGCAGTTGGGGACTCAGCACCCCCTGGCTGGCCATGCTCTTATGCTAGCTACATTCTTATCCCAGGTGCTTATGTTTGGATGTCTCCTTTCCATTCCTAGCCTTTCTTCTCATCCTCTTCTACTGCTGGGTCCATAAAACTGCAGGAGTCTTTTATTTGGGGCTCCCTCAACAGTGAGACCACTCCTACTTCTGTGCTCATTTACCTAACCCTTCACTGATGCATTATTCCATGGGGGAAAGTGGAATGGAGGGAGGGGGTTAGTGCATTCTCTGGTTTAAGCCTCTTATTTATGCCATCACAATAAGTGATTAAAGTCTTTACTGATACTTTAATTTTGGTTCATTGTTCACCTGCTAGCTCAGCCCTCTCTAGCTCACCTGATCATACATTGAATTAGCTCTGTGAGTAGGATAGCTGATTAAACATAATGCCATTTTAGAAGAGCAAAAAGCCTGAAAATCCCATGGGACACTTTTGTGAAGTGGTAGAGGAGTCCATGGAGCATTCTAGAAGAATACTTGTGGATTGTTTGCAAGGGTTTGAGGGTTCTGTGGGGCATTTTGCCAGTGGGTTTTGGGAAGTACTAGAAAAAGCCATGGGGCATTCTTAGAGGATGCTAGGGTATTGCTTACATAGTTTTTGGGTTCTGAGTTTTTGGTTTTTCTCTTTAGCCCTTGACTCTGGCTAACCTCTCAGTAGGTCAGATTAGACATGCAACAGAGAGGTTCAGAGAAAGCCAAGGAAACAGTTCCCTATCTCCTGCTTAAGGCCCTCCACCAATGCGACCCAAGTTAGTAAGTGGGCTCCCATCAGCCGAGTAACTCTAAGCAGATCCCTGGCATTGATAAACACTCTGCACTGTGGTAAGTTATTGAAACTTCCTAAGGGGAAAAACAAACCAACAGAAAAGTATAGTGTTCTTTGCAATTGCTTTGCCCAATGGTCCCAAAGAGACCTTAGAGCCTTAGTTAGATCTTCCGTAGGGATAATTTTTGCTGAAGTTAGTAAAGAACAGCGGCATGACATGGGGCATATCACTGCAAACCCTCTCTCTTCAGAGTGCCCTGAGGGCAGCCGCTGTCAGGATAACAGAATGCAAGGAGTAGCTGCCACTGGTTTCAGTGTACCAGCCCCCTCTGGGGAAGTCCAGACTTCTCTCAAACCAACCTAAGCAAAAACACTGTACCTGGCTAGCCGCTCAACCCGCTCCCTCCCCAACAAAATTTGTGGCCAAATCCTGACAGGTGGCCCCTAAAACTGACATAGGTGTTCTCTTCATCCTTTCCTGTGAGCCTAGGGATAGGTCTGAGGGCTTTCTTCACTTTGTCCAGACCTCTTGGCTTTTAAAAATAAACATGGTTAGGGATTAAGCTGATAGCCTTTGGTCCCCAGGAATGACCAAGGTTCAGGTTCAGCGGGGAGGGGGAGAGAATGGCATTTCTTGGGCCTTATAAACACCAATGGACAAGTGACTGTGGACCCTGCAACCCCTGGCATCAAGATAAGTAGGAGACAGAATACTGTCTAATTTTGGTTTGAGGCCATCACCGCCAGGACCCTTGACCGAGGCTGACTATGAATGGGTCCTTTGGGCACCTATGAGCCTCCATTGTGATGGCCCCCACTACACTACTGAGTGTATTATTGGCATTGATGTATTCTCGATGTGTATTCCTGGTAGCCTTTGTCCCCAAGCCCTGACAGGAATTGTTGTAGTTAGGGCCATTTTGGTGAGCATATGGAAGACTGTGAAACTACCAGACTCATGGGCTATAGCTAATGGCCTGACGTTTGATCAGGCCATCAGCAAGCCTCAGACTGACATTTAAAACAACTCCCCTGTGGGGAGACATTTGGATAAAAATCAGTTCTGCTTCTAAAGTCTTTTGTTCCCCTGTGGATGCTCACCAGAGAGGTCCCTGTGCTAACCCAGAGAACACAACTATTGTCTAATTATATGACTCACTATTTAATCCACTTCCTAAAGGAATATTCTTCTTCCTTCTCCTCTTATTTTCTTCTTCTGACCTTGTACCTTAGGCTTCCCAGGCCATTTTTTTTTTTTTTTTAACATCATTGTACAGCTCCTTCCTTCTATCTTCAGTGCTCTTTCTTTCTTAGTAAACTCCCGTTTAGCCTACAAAACCTAGCTCATATATTGTCTTCATTGTTAAGGTTTCTTTGTATTTCTTCCTTAGGACTTCATTTCTGATGGGTGTGTTGTTTCTACAGCAAGAGCACTAAACTCGCATTTGAATGGAGAAGCAGGAATTTTAAAATATAATATGTTGATTCCTGGTAAGGTTGTGTGTTTCTTTAGGAGAGACATTTTGTCTTACTCATCATTGTATTCCCAGCCCTTTGAACACAGGCAAGTAAATAGGTTTTCAACAATATTTGTTGACTGAATAAATAAGTAACAAACTTCTAAGTAGACTCAGATTATTTATCTATGTAACTCATAAATTATACCATGGCATAAATAATATAGTCGAAATGGTTGGCCCCTCTTAATGTTCACTGTTAATTGGTATTGTTGCAGCTGTATTAACCAGTTTCTGTAGAAAACAGAACTAGGAAGAATCTATGATATAATCTTGTATATCTCTTTAATCTGATAAATGAGGAATCTGCGATTCCCCCAAATTAAGTAAATTGACCTATATCTCACAGCTGATTGTTGACAGTATTTGTAATGCTTGTTAAACATTATACTCATTTTAATTATGCTACAGTTTATACTCTGCTGTAAACAGGAAGAACCAACTTTTGTATATTTATCTTACCTCTCATCTGAGCCCTATCACAGAAACTAAATTTATGTTTCTTAATAAACCCTGCATAATATTCAACACAGTAATAGTTTATTTTCTTTCCTTTTTCTCTTATCTAATAAAATGTTGTGGTAACATTGCTTTATCAATTTTGAATCTATGAAACAGAATTTAATTAACCAGTAATGATCTATAGTTCAAGATTATTTTACCAGCTTGTTCTATACCTAATATATACATGAAAATATTCCTCTATCTCATAGTATATTTTAAAGTTATAAGAGCTATATTTCCATAAGGCTAGAGCAAATTAGGCAACTTTTTTCCTTGGTGAGTTGTTCTTATAGTTATTTCAAAATATATATTCTTATCTTGAAATTTATCTTGATATTCTTTATCCAAATTCAATGAATTTGTTTAAATATTACTTAAGTAACATAATATCTATATTGATTATTTAAAGTTTTGTGTTTTGGTGGAGTTTTGATGCTATCTTTCAATATTCTGTTTATTTCTAGAAGTAAACAAATCTGTTCATTCCAGGTAAAATGTAGTTACACCAAAGCAGTTTGCAGACTCCTTACCATTCCATCTTGCGATTATTGTGTTCAGAAGAACAAAAAGAGCATTCGTAGAAAGAAAATCTGGGTTGTCATCCAGCCTTCATCTCTAAAGAGCTCTGAGATCTTGGATAGTTCATTTAATTTATCTGTTTCCAACTATCTCATCTATTAAATGGATTTACTATCATTATTACAAGGTAAAATTTTAAGAATCAATTTTGTACTAAATTGATTGTCATCTTTTTCTTTCTTACTGAGACAGTGTAGTATCCTGTTTAAGTGCTTTGGAGCCATGCTGACTGAGATTGTCATTTATGAGCCATTACCTCAGGCCAGTTACTTACATTCCCTTGCCTGCATTCCCTCCTGTATAACATAGGGGTAACAATAGTATCTATTTCATAGGGTTGTCATGAGGATTATGAGTCATTACATGAAAAGCACTTAGAGCAGTACTAGCATGTGGTATTTCCTCTTCCTCTGTTGTAACTACCTGCCTATTACCTATTGCTATAATGACATAGATTTACTAAGAAGCAGCCAATTCACAATTCTTATATTATAGCCGGAAATAACTTTGAGAGAGAAAAGAAAGAACTTCACGGGGAGAAGACTCAATCCATGCATAGTTTTTTCCACCATCAGAAGTGGAGTTTCAGCTGAGGATTAAGTACACAATATAGGTTCTTAAGGCAGTTTTGGCACTGTAATGAACAATTGCAGACATCAATATACCTGGAGAAGGTAAACCTGACCTCTCCTTTACCTGTTCCTGATACTCTGAGCTTTTATCCCAGATCTCAAATATTGCCTCTTTTTTTTTTCCCTTTAAGTCAATAAAAACTTTAAAGTTGTTGTAGAGCTATAGAATTAGGCTATAAATCCATAAAAAAATGTTTCAAAATTTTAAAGATAAGTTATATCATCATGGCCATCATGTATTCAGGTTTTAACACTCTCCATGAAGATTTTTCAATATAAGTGTATAGGTTATTTCTCCAAATGAAGTGGATAACTGTAACAACAGCAGTAAGAATAATTCACTTTTCCTGAGGACTAACCATGTATCAGGCCCTATACTAAAGATTTTGTAAGCGTTGTCTAAACAAAACCATCCTTTTTGTTATTATTATTTGCATTTTTCATATGGTAAAATTGCAGTTCTGAGATTGAAGTCGCATGTCCAAGAATACAAAGATACAAAGTAAGTGGTGGGATAAGGACTCAAAACCCCATTAGTCTGCCTTAAAAGGCCATGTTCTCAAACAATATCCTATAGTGACTCATCTGCTAAGAAAGGATAATGTGACTCACTCCATTTACTGATTCAGACCTCACAGACAAATCTAAACGGGAATGGTCACAGTAGCTGCTGCTCTTTGTGTTAGATGAATAAAATGATTCTTCCTCATGAAATCAGCACACTATGAAAAAGCTTCCTAGTAGTTGTGAGGTTTTAGGTCTCTTGTATGCTGTGTGTGATTGGTAACCAGAGTATTGCGCGAACTCAGAGTTGATTGGTCTGATTTTCTAAATAAACTGTCCTGGGAGAACAGGTTACTAGGAACTAGGTGACCTGTTCAGAAGAAAGTGGCATTGTTCTTGTCAAAGTGATCATTGATTTTCCCTCAGGTTTCTGTAGGGAGTTGCAGCATAAATTTCTATTTGCTACAAAAATGTAAAAAAAAAAAAAAGTGTTCTCAGATGGACTTCTGTGTTTGTAGAAATACAATCTTGGAACACAAAAGAAGACTAACGGAGAACAATCAGAGTTTCCCTAATTTTTTTTTTTTTGAGGTTTCTCATGAAGAAAGGGACTACCCAATTCCAAATTTCTTTTCAGTTGTCTGAGAAAATAGGATTTGTAAAAGCAACTGAATTAGAAGAAAGCCATCTTTTTAGTTATACATATGAGTATATTACAATATAATTTGTTATATACTTGCATTTATTCCTATTTGACAGAAAGCTTTTCAAATTTGATGGACCAAATGAATCGTTAGATCTTTGAAATCATAGAGTAAAATTTGTTTTATTTAATATGAATGTTTGCCCATAGTCAGAGGGGCATAACAACATGATGTGAAGCATTAAGCAGAAAAGTAGTTTACTACCAAATCTTTTTTTTTTTTTAATTCTTCTCCCTTTTAGTGAGCTGAAGGACTTTCCTACATAGATTCAAAGTGGAGTCTAGAGGGGTTCTCATCAAGCCTACATAGGTTTTATTTTAAATACTTTAGGGATATAATTCATGAAAGTCTAAAACACAATGTGTGTTCAGTGTAGAAGGCACCGACCAGGGTGATTTTTAGGAAAGCTGCTTATTGCATTTCCCAACTGAGGAGAATTTATTCTGCCTATTGTCACAACTGCTTGAGCACCCTCATCATCTTTAGGTCAAAGAAGTATTTTTAAAAAGAGCCCAAAGGCTCATTTACAGGACATAATAGAAAGTAACAGCTGGGAAGACATTGTTAATGTCTACTGGGTAATTACAATGAGTTCTCAAGATAAGTGCACAAACTGAAATACATATTTATCTGAGAAATCACAGTGGCTCCCAAAGAGCTCTCAGGGGCTGTCAGGTAAATAGCAGCATATGTAGAAGTGAGGATGTAGTGCAGTATGTGACAGATACCGAAAATGTTGGTTTCTTTTTCTGTGTTTGATATGCTCCCTTGTGGCATTCTTGGTGTTGGTTACACTCTGCTTCCTCTGACTGCTTTAATAGGTTCTCTTAGCTTTTCACATTATTGTGACATTAGGCACTTTGTGCATGGTGGATTTTAACTAGTTGAGGAAAAAAGAAGGAAGAACAGAGTCAGGTGAGCATAATTAAGTCAACAAGCAGAATGGCACGTCCATAAGGCTGCAAAAGGATATCAGAAATAAAAACTTTTACCATTGCAATGGAGAAAAAAAATTTGACTATAAACTATTAAAGAATCTTCTGAACATAAAAGGCATTCACTGAGTCAGAGGTCTTTAAGAAGGGGTCTTTAAGACAGCATTCATTTGATATTTTTAGTAACTTTAGTAATAGTCCCTTCCCTATTCCAAAGAGATATTGTTCTAAATAAGAACGTGATAATATTTTTCTATAATAATGTATTTGTGTCTCTTTTCAACCATGGTTACAACTTTTGCCTTTATGATGAAGATAATCATTTAATACTTTGGCTTTGATTTGCCCAAAAAGCTCTGGTTCCATTTCACTATTTCCTCATAGATCCCCAGTAAAGTATGAATCGCTAATTTGAATTTAATGAATTTAAAATGAAATTTATTCTTCCCCATACAAAGATTCCTATTTACATTATTCCTATTCATATTAATGATACAACAATGATTGCATCATTCTCCTTGGCTTAAAATTCTTCAAGTTAACTTTACCTTTTCCTTCCTATTCCATATTCAAACTATCACTTTTAGTTCCCCACAAATATATAGTGCAAGTGTACCTGTATTTTGATGCCGTACACACAATGGATTAGACCTTTATTGCCTCCAGTGTGCAGTCTTGCTCTTGGCATTTGCCTCTAAAATTTCATCTTTGATATATATATGAGTTTTCCAAACATATGCTACTTCTCTATTGATGAATTAATATTGTGAAAACAAAATACAAAAGATCCTGACCCTAAAATTTGAGAATTTAAGTTTATTTAAATTTGGCTGGTGTATAGAGCCTGAAATAGTCACTAGGACTTTGGTCTTGGACTCTTTCTGGAGTACTGCATCCTGATAACTCTACAAAGTGAGTTAGGATGCATAGTGTGTCTGCTACTAATTGAATAGGGTACACATGTTAATTTAGTGTTTTATGGTTAAAAAATATTCATTTATCAAAGAAAATTTATTTCACAGTCATTTCTTTTTTAAAAATTTTAAATTTTTTATTTACACTTTAAAGCCTTTTTTTATTTGAGTATATATATGTATTGAGTATATATTTTTATTTGAGTATAGTTGACACACAATGTTACATTAATTTCAGGTGTCAATATAGCGATTCAACAACTCTGTATGTCATGCTATGCTCGCCACAAATGTAGCTACCATCTGTCATCATACAACATTATTACAACTCACAGTTGTAAAAGAATATGGAGTGGGAAAAATGATTTTTAGAGGAGAGAACTTTTTTCTTTAGGATCAGTAAGCAAAGTGTGTACTAAGAGAAAATAACCTATGGAAGAGTGGGAAATTTGTATAGCACTAATAAGGATATTCAAGTATAAGATGTCTTCCTTATGTTCCATCTGATACCTGAGAAAAGACATGCACATCAAAAGCAACCAAGTGAAATGTAAGATAATAAATAATTAAGGACCAAATAAATGGAGGTACTAGTTAGTGTAGAAATGTTAAGTGTTGGATGAATTATTAAGTATCCTATACAATGTCCAACAGAGAGATGTGTGTCAAATGAATCCAATGTAATTTTAGAACATTAGAAGCATGAAGCTGAATTGCCTTTAAAAATATTCTTTTGATACTTATATTAAATCATAACACTGTCATTTTAAATATCTTACAGTTTTGTCAATTATACACCAGTAAATCTGAAAAACAAAAGAAGAAAAGATATGGATTACCTTTGGGTAATACAGGAAGCAATTACTTGGGTTTTGTGTGATGCTGATAATACTTTATCATTTGATCCAGGTAGTGGTTACATGGGTATTTTCAATTTGTAAAAATTCATCAAGTTGTACAGATGATTTGCATACTTCTCTCCATGTGTGCTGTATTTTGATGAAACATAAAGTTTATTATGTACAAATAAGCATATAAATAAATAAATAGGCCCAAAAGGGGAGGAAATATTCTTTTGGAGTATAAAAAAGTCATACAATTACATTTTCAAATCAGACAGAAATATTGAGAAAGTAAAAAAAAAAAGTATGGGCAACAACTAGTTCATAATGATCCCAAAGGGGTATAATATAAACAGTGTTCAAAGTCAGACATAGACTACATCTGGAGCAAGAAAGAGACAATTTAATAATTATCTTGTCTTAATCCTTGTGCTTTCTAGATAAAAAAAGATAAGATAATAAATCACCAAATTTACATTGTTCCCGAAAGCCTCCAACCTGGACTTGGCCCCCTATTCCTCAGTCCTCTTGTGGGATTATCTAGCGCAAGCTCAACTTTCCCTCACTGAGGGTCTCCATAGTTTTCCTTGGGTGAGTTCTCTGTTGTATTGTCTCTCAATAAATCTAACTTTTATTTGACTATAGATGTGTTCTTGGTTTGTCTTTGGTTAGTGAACTTTGACATTAAAAACAACAATGACCAGGAAAGTATTTCAATTTATGTGAAGTGAATAGGAATTATGGTCATTCATGGTTTAAAAACTGTTAAGAAGTAGTCTGTGCAAGACCTGAATGTAAGGAATAAGAACTAGAGAGAGAAAAATTTAAAGCAGCAGATTTTATATATATCCTCTTAGAACTACTTGAGATTTGCTTGAGTATCACATATATTGAAAGACAAGACTAATATGAGGTTGTACTTTCTTATAAGTAACACAAATTAGTCATATTACTTGGTGCTAAGGATAAAAATGGAGAGAAAATATACAGTTGCTGCCCTCAAGGAACTTAAAATTTAGTGATAGAGAAAATAGACAATCATAATATGACTAGTGATGTGATATGGGGCCAAAAGTGAGAGCTAGAGAAGAAGGGGGTTGGGAAGAGGAGACGTAAGAAGGGAAAGGAGGAGGGAGGGGGGAGGGAGGGAAGGGTGAGGGAAAGAAGGAAGGAAGGGCATTATAGAGAGAAACCTAGGGAACTCACACTCTAATATTTAATGTTTGGGCAGAGGAAGAGGGGTCCAAGAGGGAAGATGAGAAGGACTGACCATAAAGAAAGTAGGGAAGGAGTGAATGGTGTCCTGGAAACAAAAGGAGAGTTTGAGAAGGCGGGACTCAGGTAATGAAGAGAAATTGTAGAAGAAAAATCTTGAATAAAGGTATGGACAATTGTAGTGAACCAGTCTATGCACACTGTTGGTGACAAGTTAATGGTTAAGTAAGGAAGTGAGGAGAATGGGACTTGGAAAATACAGTTGTGAAAGAAAAAAGATGAAAGCAGTAAACGGAACAGTAGATGGGGTTAAGAAAGACCTTTTTTAAGATGAAAAAAATCTAATCATATTTCTTGGCTGAGGAGAACAGATCAGAGTAGTTATATGTACAGAAAAGAGAAGAGACCCAGGATGGGGTCTCAATCCTCAAGAGGTTGACACAGATAGAACTGAGAACCAAGGTTTTTCTGGGTGTTATATTGTAGTAATTGAAGGCATGAGCTCTGGAATTAATTAAACCTTACTTTGAATTTCAGCTGTGCCACTTACTAAATGTGTAGACTTTAGTAATATTAATAATAACACCTCCCTCAATTCAGTTATTATTATACATAAAAAGGTGTTTCATGTGAAGTGCTCTGATGAAGAAATTAATTAGTACAGTTTTGTTATAATTATTTATAATATTATACCTTAAACCGGGAATACAAAAATAAATATGGTTAAAATTAATTTTTTAGGGATGGATCCTATGAAATGTGCATATTTTCACCAAAATTTCCAACTTCTCTGTGTCATGGTAGGGATGATCATATATTGAGAGTGACTGAGTAGGCTTTGGAATAGGGAGTTTGAAGATAATAGCAGAGATTTGAGAGAGTTTTGAGAGAGTTTCGGAAGAAGGAACACCAAGAAAGAACAAATAATGGAGAAAATATATGTATCATTTTTGAATTTAATTTTTTTTCTTTTCTCTCCTCTTCCTCATCTTCTTCCTCCTCCCTCTCCTTATTTAACAATTTTAAACAGCTCTGATACAGGAGCAAAAAAGACATTTGTTCAGGTTCAGGGAGTTACTTGCCGAGTGTGACACCAGGGCAAGGGGACTGAGGGTATTGACAATAGGTTAGCCTAAGTGGGAAGAAAGTGAGGAAATGAGGAATTTGTAGATGAGGAGAAAATGACAAGTTATAGGACCATTGAGAAACACAACATATTGTAGGAGATGAGGATTAAAAAAAAAAACAACAAACTGGAATAACAGGTATTATATTTAGAGAAAAAAAATTTATTATAGAATAAGATTTCAGAGGTGGAGTGATTCTGGGGGATGGCAGATTTGGCATGGCAGCTGTGGATATGAAGATGAGAAGTGAGCTGAGGGCCAAGTTGAAGGCATTCAAGAACTGTGGGAAACAGGCATTATACATATGACTTACATGGACGTGTGAACCATGTGCCAACATTCTAAATGAATTTTGGAAGATGACCAAATTGCAAGAGACAATGAGTGGTAGAGGATGAGGAAAAAGGATTTTTAAATAAAAGGGAAAGTGGCAATTGAGAGCAGAATGCAGACAAGGGCAAGAAGGGTATCTCACCACTGGGGGTGGGAGGGCAGATTTCAGCTCTGGCAAGGAGGTAGAAAGAGAATTGGGAAGAAAAGCTTGATGAGGTAATAGGAGAATGTATAAAACATGGAACTGTCTTCAGAGATTGCATTAGAGCAGAATTTGAGAGAGGGAGTGGAAAGAGATTTTCATTTTGTTTTTCTGCCTTCAAGTTTGCAGTGGAACTCTGATGAGAGATATTTCAGTTCTAGAGAAGATCCTGGTGTTACAGATCACAGTTTCTGGTCTCATAGACCACTCACATCATGAAAGGCACAAAATGGAATTTGACAGTCTTCTTTAAAGAACCTGATTTCTATTTCAGTATCATATGTCAGTTTAATTGTCTTAAAACAAGACTTGTTCTGTCTCAGGTAATCAGGCCCTTCAGGAGCCACTGTTTTGTCCACGTGTACTCAGCCTTTCCTATTTTAGGACCACCAGTCCAAATTCCAAATGACAGCATTTGTATCTTTTTGCCTGAGTACTTACTTTGTGGTCAGAGCCTGTTCTACCATCACATATGACACCCGATTTCCCTGTTTGAGAACAGAACTTCAGTCAGTGACTGATAAACATGGTTGTATGAATGTTCTGGTTTCCTTGATCCTTGGTAGGGTTAAATCTGAGGCATGTTTCTGCACTGACTCCCGGAGCACCCCTACAGGGTTAGACTCCTGGTCAGTGTGCCCCTACAGGGTTAGACTCCAGGTGCCCATGGCAAAAACTTGCTTTATTGGCTTCCTTTCTTTCTCAGTCTCACTTCTCCACTCCCTATTGGTATTTCTGGGATCACCTCCCAAGTAAAATATGTTCTATGTGCCCTCAGATCCTTGTCAAGTAAAGCAAACTAAGAGAACCTGAAGATATGAGGTGCCAATCATCCACACATTCCCGATAGTAGTTTGCTAGATCACTTAAGAAGGACTTGCAAAGCAAATAAAATAAATCAGACTGAGAAAGACAAATGCCATATGATTCAACTCATAAATGAAATCTAAAAAAAAGAATAAAACAAAAAGTAGAATCATAACTATAAATACAGAGGACAAGCTGATGGTTGCCAGAGAGGTGGGGTCAGGGGGTTGGTCAAAATGGGTGAAAGGGAGAGAGAGATACAAGCCTCCAGTTATGGAATGAGTAAGTCATGGAAATAAAAGGTAGAGCATAAGGAATATAGTCAGTGATATTGTAATTGTGATATAATGGGACAGATGGTAGCTATTTTTGTGGTGAAGAAAGAATAATGTATAAACTTGTCAAATCACTAAGTTGTACACGTGAAAATAATAGAACATTTCATGTCAACTATACTAAAAAAAAAAAAAAAAAAGAACTTGCAGAGGAAGTGGCTAAGATCAATTTGTGATCCTGTTACCAGACTAGAGAAAGGACTGAGGGGACCAAGAATGGATTTGGGAAAAAAGAGAGAATTTCTTTGGAGAGAGAGCTGTGGGTGTGCTGAGTTGAGCCCCATCATGGTGGAGGGATGATTTGGGCTTGTGGAGATTAGGGTTTCAAAGAGACATCTAAGGAACTTCGCATGTTTCCAATGAAGTCTGTGTGGACACAGAGGAGGCTGATCTGGGGCTTGTTAGCTGTTCTGATGGATGAGCAAGATGTGTCTGCCTTTAGAATGGACTGAAATTAATCCCAAAATTTCTGAGGGCAAAGGATATTGATTTTCCATGGCTCAGAGAGTCACCTGGAAGAGTAAGCTGGCTTGGAGCTATATTAAGAGATATTGCTGAGAGGGGAGTGGTAAATACAGCAACTTTAAGGAGGCTTCAGGTCATACAGCAGAAGAAGAGGGCAAGGGAAGACTGATAAATTGATGGTGGGAGGAAAGATTTCCTTGCTTTAATGGAATTGCAGGTGACAGATGTCCAGAGATGGGGTAGGAGGTAGAAGGAAGGGTAGGGGGTAGGGGGGGAGAGGAGGAGAGATAGGGAGTGGGGAGGAGTGGTCTTCAAAGTTCCCAAGTAAATGAAAGAAACAGATTCAAATATGGAACAGCCAGTAGAGATTACTGTGAGATTAGATCAATGCCATTGAGGAGAAGAAGAATTTTCTGAACTTTATTCCCCACCTAATCCCCACTTAAATCTAAGGAGGGGCCCCAGAGTCAAGCCAGCTATGTTCGACTCTTAACCCAAATCTTCTCCTTCCCCAGTGGGTTCATGGGTCTAAGCTAAGGAAAGAGAAGTACTTCAGTTATGATTCTGGTTGACAGATTGGTACATACTTGATATTTCTATTAGAGAGTGATGACTCTCTTGTGACTAAAAATAATCAAAGAAATTTTTATTTTCACAGAGGTTAGAAATCATAGTTTGAGCCCCAGTTTCACTCAAGGATGGAGAAAGCTATCCTTATAGGACAGTGTGCAGAAAGAATCCAGTTTTTTTCCACTTTGAACTTTGGAATTCCACTTTTCAGCATAATTGGTACAGCTTTTCTTGATGTTCATAAATTCATGTTTGTTCCTTAGTAACACGAGAATCAAGCCTCAATCCCTAGTTGATGAAAACTCATGGGAATATTCTGGGAAGGTGCACCTCGTTAAAATTAATAATGATTATCAATATTGAAAAGCTAGGGAATGCTTTGCATCCTTGAATCCTAAATAGATTAATCTGTGAATATTTTAGTTGTCATTTATATTTGTATACTTAAATCCTGCAAATGATTATGATTCTTGATGTATGAATCAAAGAACTTTTTACATATTGATATTTATCTTCATGGCTCAAAACAACTAATTATTAAATTGCCTAAACCCACAGTCTGGCTGCTCCAGCCTTATTGAAGAGGTTCAGTTGATCATCAGGGCATATTTCCTCCATTTCCTGCTGGTCTCTCTCCACACTTGCCTGCCCGACAGTTACTCTTTGTACTCCTTGTTGTCATCCATTTTCTAAACATGCCCAGCTCAGGAGGACTAAATTGCAGTGAACTGTCAGTGCTGATGGACTGGCTGGCTTCCAGGCTCTTCTTGTTGGTGAACTTGTTTGACCATCACATCCTGATTATGGTTTATTGATGATGCCTGTGAAACAGCTTAAGAGGCCAGATGTAACATCTCCGAGCAGTGGAAGCCTCACAGCTGGTTTGTATGTTGCGCACCACTTCTGCTACATGATGATGTATCAGTGACACGATACTTGATAACCTCCTGAAGGACATGCAGTTCTTCTTGCTGGAATTACTTTTCAGCTTCAGCTCACATTGCTGCCTACCCAGAAACTCACAGTAACTTTGTGTACTCACTGACATTTTTTACATTTCTGTAATACATAGGTTTTCAGAATCTTCTCTGGCTATCCAAGTTTTTGAACAATATTTTCATTGTTGAAGGTTGGTATATAAGTAACTTAAAAATTGGAATCCTTGAATATTTGGGCTATGGTGAAGATGGACATGCATGGATTAAGCTGGGAGATAGGTTCTATCTATTTTATTTATGTCTCAAATTTCTAGAATGATTATAACCATAAATATTCAATTTGATCAAGACACAGAATTAGTTATAAAGACTCTTTGACATGTTATTTCACTTATAAGACTGAGGCAATGCTAATATTATCTGAAACACCAAGAACTGTTTACATGATTCTGTTATTAAATGTTTTACTGAGTACCACTTAAGGTTTAGGTAAATACTAGGAATAATTGTTAAACAAAAAGTCAGCTCTAAAAGAGACAAAGTAACTCCTAATTGAGTTTAGTTCTGGAGATGAATGTTTCTATTATTTTATGAATTATTAAATGGACAGGTATTTGCTTATTATTAAAATTCTGTTTAACATGGCCTGGTTATCTTGTATCCTACTAGTTAGGAACACAATGATCCTCCATGATTGCTGAGTATATATCTTAAAACTAGAGTTGCTGATCCAGGTGATTTGTTTCAGTAAATTAGTTTCAGACCACCAGGTGGGGCTATGAAACCTCCTGCATTATTAAGAGAGTTCTTGCAGACATTACTTTCCTTCAAGAGGAAAATTTTTCTTTGAAAATTTCTGAGAGTATTTTCCCTCCCATTTTAACCACATCTCCTACTGATGATTGAAAAATGCTCCAGATTCTCTGTAATAATGACAAAGCAACGTTACAGTAATGACGGAAGTGTAATCATTATATTGTTACAGGAAGGAAATGGATAAATTGCCAAGGTCACCTTATAGTTAATTCAGGCTCTCCACTAATAGTAATAGGTTCATCATGGTGACATACTAACAATTCTTCTTCTCTTTCTTTTTCTATTTATTGGTCCAAGAGACAACTCATTAACTTCATCTATTTGGACTGTAGACCACAGATTGCTTCCTAGGACTTAGGGGGCTATGAAAATGTGATTACATTTGGAATAAGTATATAAGCTACTACCAGTATAACAATTTTTCTTCTCATTTATCAGTTCCCCATCAAGACTAACTCTGTGATAGCTACAGGTCCTCATGACTCTGGAGGAATGAGGATCAACCCTGGAAAATGATTAGCGCTGCATACGAAAAACGGAAGTATGATTGCGCTATTATGCTACTTAATGTTTACTATGGCTTTTAAAGAAAGATTTATTTCACTTTAATTTAGAAGCAATCATTTCACTATTTTGGCTTTCATCTAAATTTAATCAACAAAAGGAAAAAAAAAATTCAATTTTCCTAAATATCTTGTACTCCCTAGCAGAGAATATAATAATATGCACAAAGTAGATATTCAATAATTTATTAGACAAATGAAAATTCAAGATATCGCGACTATATTTTTTATTATGGAAGCAGTGCAATTTAATTTGTGTCTCTTATTATTGTCCACATTTTAATTTATTGAATGATATAACTTCAAGTAACAATTACATTTTAAATATTTGGATGTGGTATTCCATATTTAAGATAAATTTTGGGATGCTGAAATAATAATTTAAAATCCCAGCAACCACTGTGTTCCCCACTGATTCAGGAATTTAAATAAGAGATTTACAGAATTAAGTCTTTTTAATCAAAAGTCTTTCGTTTTAATTTAAGATCAGATAGAAACTGGTAAGTTGGCAGAAGCAGCTAATTGTCAGTCAGATATTTTTGGTGGAGAATATTTGTGAAGATAGACATGATCAGAAGGTTGTTTAAAAAGTTAGATGTTCTTGGTGAAACAGGGGCATAGAATGGAAAGATGTTTCACAGAGCTCTTTGCTTCTAAAATGAGGCAGTCCTGGAAAACCATAGATAAAGAATCACCCATTAATCTCTGCTGGCATTCAAGCCAACCTGATACAAATATAGGAACTAAAATGAGTCGATTTTACTTCTAAGAGTAAATACAACCTCAATTTCCTTTCCGCCCATAAAAGGCTTCTAAGAAATGTGATGATACCTGGGCTAACAGAGAGGAAACACATTAAAATATGTTTCATTTGCAAAATGAAACTAGCATACTCCCCTGATTTTGACAGCAAGAAAAATTCATAACAGAAAGCTGAGAAAATGCAAAAATTGCAAGTAAGAAAATAAGAATTACTTTAATTACCATTACTCAAAGAGAACAACTTTTAGAGTTGTATATCTATTTTGTTTATTTGTGGGACCATACTATCTTTCTTTAATTTGCTTTTGCTTTTCCCCCCCTGTAATATGTAGAGAGCTCTTTTAAAAGATCACTTTATCTTCTAAGACATAATGTTAATTGCTGCATATCATTCTATTATAGATATACAACAATAATTTGACCAGGAATATATTTTAGATTTTTTTAATCTCAACCTTTGCAATCAATGCTATGATGACTTTTTGTGTGTGAGGCAATATATAGCAAAAGTCTATCCCAGCATACCGTTTTCTATATTAATTGCCATATAATGCTTACATGGTAAAAATTTGTGCATATTATATACTCAATTCTATATTTCATTACTGTTTTTAATATGTAAAAAGAAAAATTTCATATAGTACTCTTATTCTTCTATTGGCAAAGCATGGGGGAAAGGATAGGGGTGGGTGAAAATTTTGCTCAGGTGTATTTTTCATCTTTTTTTTTAAGATTTTATTTATTTACTTGACAAAGAGAGAGAGCGAGAGGGAGAGAGAGTGCAAGCAGGGGGAGCAGCAGGCAGAGGGAGAGGGAGAAGCAGGTTCCCTGCTGAGCAGGGAGCCCGATGCGGGGCTCGATCCCAGGACCCTAAGATCATGACCTGAGCCGAAGGCAGACACTTAACTGGCTGAGCCACCCAGGCGCCCCTCAGATGTATTTTGCAAATAAGAGACAGGAATATATAAAGATTATGTCTATCTATACTTTCTAAGGTACTCAAACTCCTGATTTCTGAGAAGAACCTAAACACAAGATAATGCACCCCAGTGTGATCACATTTGGAATCCACACCAAGGCAGGGTATATTGTAGCAGTGAGTAAAAGAATTAATGTACAGGCACAGATGCCACTCCCAGCAGGCCTGCTGACAGTAAACATCTTACTAATTTTCTCTATTTGGCCATAATTTCACCCCAGGTCCTATTTGTAGCAAAGCTCCTATAAGCTTAGCTACTTTTTCTGGAAATACAATGGAATAATGACCAAAACTTGTATTGTGCTCACAAACATAATACCGCCAAGCAACTGTCATTAGCTGATTTCCTTTATGTAAAACCATTTTCTCATTTTCTAAAGGAGATTTTACAGCTGTATCTTTTTGCTTTTTGTTTTAAAATAATTTCAAACTTACAGGAAGGTTGCAAGGATAGTACAACAGATAAATACTCATAACTCAGATTCCATAATTGATGACACTGAACCTCATTTGTTTTATTGTATTCTCCACCTACATATCTCCCTACATTCCCATCTATCTCTACCTGTGTATCTGGCAGGCATATCGCCTAAGCGATGCTGTTACTGTATCTGACAGGTGGTTCCAATATTGATATTGTCATTCTCATTACCGGTGATTTTAAGTCTGGTCACTTGATTAAGGTGATGTATCCCAGGTAAATTTACTGTTTTCCTTTAATAACGAATACTTATTTTGCATTTTGTGAGAAGACATTTTGAGAGCTTTGAAAATTTAGTTTTCCTTATCAAACATTCACCCACTAGTTTTAACATCCATTGATGATTCTCGCCTGAAACAGTTATTACTATGATTTTTACCAAATGGTGGTTTTCAGATTCCATTCATTATTTTTTATATAAAATGCCAACTAACAGTGTCATTCTTTATTTTGATGCTCAAATTGCTGCAAATCTGGCCAGTGGAGCAACTTTAAGCTGCTTTCTGTGTCTTTCTTTTTTTTTTTTACATTTGCCTATCGTTCTTTGAGAGCTCTCTCATTTTTCAGCACATCAATATGTTCTAGGCTTATTTGTACTTTTCCTGCCCCAGTCCCTGAATAAGCCATTTCTCTAATAAGCCCTGATTCCTGTTAGTAGATAAGGGTATTTAGAAACTAAGGAATAATAAGCTGGGTGTGCTTATTGACACTTTAATTCACTATTTGCAGTCCTACTCAGCTGACCAACTAATTAAACTAGAAAAAAAATAATGTACATGCGGTATATGTACATACACGCACATAAATATGTCCACTTACACCTTTTTCTCTCTCTTTCACCTTAAATTCACATCAGTATCTTAAGTTCACCACAATACCTGAAATTCCAGTTCACATCCACACAATTCATTCTAGTTTTTCTCCTTTCCCTATTTGCAATTCCCTTTTCCAACAGTGAGAAACCTGACTTCCATTTGCTTGATTTCAATACCTCTGAAATCAATCCACCTAAATGACCACACAGAGCAGTTGTCCAAAATCTTGCCTGGCTGTCATTTTGCAATGGCGCCAACTCCCTTAGCTGCCTCCAGCAAGTATTGGAGAAGCTGATTGACAAAGAAAAGAAGAATGGAAGTGAAAGATCCAATGGCTTTTTGACTAAATTACCCAAAGAAGGAACGAAGGAAGAAAGCAAGAGAGGAAAGAAGGAAGGAATGAAGGGTATCTATGTATTTTAACGGATAAACAATTTTGTTAAAAAAAAAAAACCACAAAACACAAAACTTTACTTTCAGTTTTTCATTGAGTGGTTTTAGTCTAATCAAAGTAGATATATAACATTTGGGGGAAAAAATCTTCCTAAAGAGCAAGGTTCAGGCCTTTGTTAATAATGAAGGCCAATGTCACGTGAAATGATCTGAGAATTCATGTAGTTTATCTCCAAATCATTATTTTTCCCTTTACAATTTGATCAGAGCTACATAAATCTCTAGGGATAGGTAGCTGGTATACCTAGGATTATCCTTAATTCATTTTGATGTGGCCAATTTTGTTTAAATGATATTCAAGCATTAATGTTAACTATCCAGAATACCAACTTTTGATTTTTTGAGTTGTATTCACTCAGGAATATGAGGTTCTTTTTCAGAACATCAAAGATATCCAGAGCATTTTTATTTGATTCCCAGTTGATGGAACATAATGAAGTTAAAGTTGCCTTCTCTATTGCCTAATAAATGATATTAAATGGAATTAAAAGCTAATAGTTGAAGTACCTAACTTTCAACCATTTAGCAGAGTTACTTAACAAATTCTTCTGAAAGCAAAGAAAGCTGAAAGCAAAGGAAGAGAAGATGAAACAAAAACCATAGGGTAAACTGAATACTGTTTTGTAAGAATATTGCACACAGGACTGGGTTTTGTCAAGGAAAGAAAATATTTTGCAATCAAATTAAGTCATTGACATTATGTTAGAAGGCTAAAATGAATGAGATATACACTTGCATCCATTACCTTTTTAAGATATACTTTGCATACATTATTACACTTACAAAGCTTCAGTCACAAATGATCTTATATCTTCTTTCATTGTTTTCAATGTTTCAAGCAAAGAAAATGGAATCTTATACAGTGGTATTGTCACACACAGTTTTGAAATTGATGACATTTATTTATTCAACAATTTTTTTGAATGCCTACTATGTGTTAGGCATTATTCTAATTCTTTACAATATCATGATAAATAAGATACACAGTACAGTGACAAATAAATGTAAACTCTCACAGATCTTACATTGGGAGAGAGGCAGACAATAAACTGCAGAATAATCACAAAACTTTTACATACTAGAACTGAAAAAAATTAAGACATTGTTTAGTTCAACTCCTTCTTGTTGCAAATTTGAACCTGAATTCCACAGACTCTACACAATAGCCTGTTACTTCGCTATAAATGTTGATGCAGCCATAAAGGTTCATCCAGCTTCGTGGGATCAAGGCCCTTTCCATGCTTCTTAAAAATTTATTTTCTACATTTCCTTCATCTTTATCAAATCAGTACTTATATGTAGCTCTAAAATACAAATAATGTCATGTAATAATATAATATTATATATTTTAGTATTTATAATAACAATATAATGAAAACCAGCAGTCTCTATCCCCAACTTTCCTAGTGCCAGATTCCTATTCTTACAGGGAATCAGTTTCCAAAATTTCTGATGTCTTTTCTGTAATATACCTCCATATATCTAAAGAATATGTTTGTATTTCTATTTTTTGGTTTTCTAGTTTTTGTACCTAATAGTTTCATTGAACAGGCACAGTTCCTGACATGTTACAACACTAGGAATTAAAATGTCTCCTACAATTTCCTTAAATATATTTAGTGAAACTAGTGTTTTCCTTTATCCTTGTCTTAGTCTGTTGGGCTGTTATAACAAAATATCAGAGATTGGGTGGCTTATGAACAATAAACATTTATTTCTCACAGCTCTAGAGGCTGGGAAATTGAGACTGAGGTCCCTTGCCTGCAACACTCCCGGAGCAGGGTCCCTTGCCTGTGGCTCTGCTGGGCATTTTGAGATCTAGATGAAAGCAACCACAGACTCCTCAGCTTGGGCACACTGCACATTGGCAGAAAGAACTTCTTTGGCTGGATGCTCTGCCACTTTGTCCACTGGGGCAAAGGTTCCATCTTCTGGGTACATTGATGTGGGAGTCTTGCCTTCTGAACTGACTAGAGTGGAGGTCTCACCTTCTGGCCCCACTGGACAGCGGTTCTACCCCCACCACATTGCTGGTCAGAGGTTAGGTCCCTCAAGGCTCTGGGAAGCCCTGCCCCCATGGCTTGACTGGATCACTCTCTGTCTAGACCAAGGCACCAGTGTCCAATAACATGCTCCTCATTTCCACCTAAGACCTCATCAGAATGGACGTTACAGTCCATGTTCTGACTACGATTCTGTTCAAGACTACTTGGGTATTTGTTCTCTAAGAACATTGAGGTCTTCTCTATAGCTGTCCTTTTTTCTTTCTGAGCCTCACCTTTAAAGGTCCATTCATGGCAATCTAGGCTTTTCCAGCATGAACATTAATACTCTTCTAGCCTTTGGCAGATTCAGTGTCTAGTGAGACCCTCTTGGTTCACAGATAACCATCTTTTCACTATGTCTTCACATGGTGGAAAGCACGAGGGATCTCTCTGGAATATCTTGCTACCTGTGTTCTTTACATGGTGGAAAGTGCAAGGAATCTCTCTGGAATATCTTGCTACCCGTGTTCATTACATGGTGGAAAGCACAAGTTATCTCTCTGGAATATCTTTTACAAGGGCACTAATCTCTGCAGTCCCTCCAGGGATGTGGTATTGCTTTTGACTTACTACTTTCCCATGTAAAGGCAGTTCTAATAGCTTCCACTTGGCCTTTTCCACCATGACATCCCTCACTCCACAGGTCAAGGAACCAACGTGGGGATTCTGCCAGCTGCTAAATTATGTCTCTTTCAATTATTCATTCTAGAACTAAGGAAATAACTATAGGACAGATTCAGGGATCCACTGTGAGATGTCCTGGAGCTAAAACTCCATGGATTATCTGACCTCCATAAACCCATACTCCAATTGAGGGCCACAGCGATATTTTGGGTCTCTTGGAATTGCAAGTATGCAGTCGTCCCTGAAAGAGCTGATTATATCATTTTCTTCAATATACAATTCTCCTGGTAAAAGGCCTTGGATCCCTTTGGGGAATACTGGGGAAAAGAGTAATAGTATACATTTTTGGTAGTATACTAAAATCTTTTCTCAAGGGGACCCAGCCTTCCCTTCATTCGAGGGTTTCTGGATCTATAAACTATTTCAAGTCTGGAAACTGAATGAGAGGCCATGACTCTGTTTCAATGATTCAAGTTAGATTTTTGTTTTACTTGACCTGGAACTTTTCTGCTTATACAGATCAAGTGAGAATTTAGTAGCCTTCTATCTATTTCACTTCTAGGCATACCAGGACTACCTTGCCCATGCTACAGGTCTGTGCAAGTCAGGCTATTCTGATTGCTGCTTGGACTCTGCTATCCATCATGGTAACCAAGCCACCTTGCTTCTGGCAGTTGAGTGCCTTCACTTGGCCTCTATAACCCCAGGACCCAATTACTCCCAATACATTTAGGTTTTCCAATTGAGTAGCTATAGTTCCCATTGTAAGGTCTGGACTGCAGAGAAGATTAATCATGGGGCACTTCAAGGATTCTGGGGTTTCCCTTGCAAATTTATTTCTTGAAGTTGTAGTAAAAGGTATGTTTTCTGAATCCTCCCACTATAGGCAAATAGGTCTCAAGTGACAAATCCACTCTAACATTCCAGTCTCTTTAAGCCTCTGAATCTCTCCCTCTACATTAAACCAAGGGAGGTCTGGCATTTCCAGTTTGCTCACAGTTGGCTATCTTTAATCCATGTTTTAGGCAACCAACCAACCAAACTGTTAGAGTTCTTTCTAACTCCCTGAGTTGCAACATTAAATTCAGAATCTCTGCTTAATGAGCCCATATCAAGAAATTTGGCCTGATTCAATATTACATTCCTAGAAGAAATTTAAGATGATTATCATTTGGTCAATTTCAGGTTTATAAAAACCCTCATTCAATAATTAATAGATCCATTCTAAATCATAGTGAAACATTTAAACTTCACTTAATGTTGTTGAAAAGCATGAGTGTTAATTCATGCTTTCCTTTTTCTGCTTGGGTTTGTTGCAGGCTGGCAGCTTGGGTAGTTTCACCCCCTGCAAGGGGAGGCTTGGTTGGATTCTTTGATTTTTTCTGCTCCCCCTTTGGGCTTCTATATTTCTTTTCCCTCTTTTTTTTTTTTTAAAGATTTTACTTATTTATTTAACAGAGAGAGCGAGAGAGCACAAAGCAAGTAGAATAGCAGAGGGAAAAGGAGAAGCAGACTCCCCACCAAGCAAGGAGCCCGATGTGGGGCTCGGATCCCAGGACCCTGGGATCATGACCTGAGCCAAAGGCAGACGCTTAACCAACTAGCCACTCAGGCGCCCCTCTCCTTATTTATTTAATAACCCTTGGGGGACAGATCTTGGGGTGGGAATGAGCATAGAAAACAGGATTACGAATAATAATAATCAGTAATAATAATAATAAAATTCTGCACTGGAGTCATCATACTATGGAGCTTGATTTTACTTTTTCTTGGTTTACTCACTGATTTTGTGAAAGGGAGTTTTCCTTATGAGATCCTGTGGTTTGAAAATGTCTTTATTCAAGTGTGCCTTGACCCTGAGATCATGATCTCAGGGTTGTGAGATCCAGGCTCACTTTGGACTCCGAGCGCTAACCATGGAGCCTACTTCAGATTCTCTCTCCCCCTCTGATTCTCTCTCTCCCTTTGTCCCTCCCCACTCGTGCTCTCTCCTCAGTCTCTAAAAATAAATAAATAAATTAATTAAATAAACATGTTGAAAAACCCTTTATTCAGCCTTAATATTTGATTGATAAAATTTTAAAGACTTTGCTCTGCTATCTTCTCATTGTAGTACACTATGATGTAGTTTGATGACATTCTAATTTTTGATCCTTTTTATGTTCTCCCCTCTTCCCCCGATCGTGCAAATCACTGACTGGGCCCTGCTTTTCTACTCTGGCAATTCATTCTTCAATTGCAGGAAATGATTTTCTAATTTCTTGGATAATACCCCCTTCAAATTTCCTCTTTCTTTCCCTGTCTCCGATCTCTCTGTCCTTTTCTGGAACACCTGACTTATTATTTGGACCTGTTCAACAGGTTCTCTAATTTTTAAATCTTTTCTCTTCAACTTCCCACCTCTTTTTTTTTTTAATATCTGGAAAATTTCCTCAACTTTTAAATCCTGTGACTTCTATTACATTTTTATTTATTTTATGAGACCAATTTTTTTAGGAACTAGTTTTTTTTTTAAGATTTTTATTTATTCACTTGAGAGAGAGAGCATGAGCGGGAGGAGGGGCAGAGGGAGAGGGAGATGAAGACTCCCTACTGAGCAGGGATTGGGGGCTGGATCTCAGAACCCTGGGATCATGACCTGAACTGAAGGCAGATGCTTAACCGACTGAGCTAGCCAGGCGCCCCTAGTCTTTGGTTTTTGAATGCTCTCAAAATGAACAAATAAACAACTGATGCTTTTATCTTATATATAATGTATTTTCTTTCTTTTGAAGATCTTGCTTTTCTATTGTTTCCTAAATTGTGTCTGTTTTTTCTGAGTTCCTCTGTTTAATTTTATTTTGGTCCCTTTCTAGAGAGAAAGATTTTTCAAATCTGTGTGACCCTCTTTTTTGTTTATACTTATCCTTGAGGCATCAAAATGCTTTTTGGACTTTATAAGTGTTAGCAGTAGGAAATCTCCCAGTTTGATGGGCTTATTCTCAAATGTGAATATCTCTGGATCTTTTGTTTGAGGCAGGTCAGTTTTTCTAGAAAGGATTCTTCTAATTTCCTGCCTGTGCAGTTGTAAACGTGGCCCCCAGCATTCTTGCAGTCAATTTGTTAGGGTAGACTATAATTTTCAATGTTCAGGAGGTCAATTTCCACTTAATCCTAGGCTTTTGAGTACGCATCCCATCTAACCCCACCCCCTTCTGCTGTGCCTTTTGTTTCAGAGTCCAGTCTGTCTACTTCAAGTGATCTAGAGTAAAGCTCTGATCTTCTGTTGTGGTGGTGAAAGTTGAGAACTGCCCGACTGTGTTGGATGGGTTTCTTGGGAATCTATCCACTACCCGTAAAGACTTTCAAACAATCCTCCAGCTCTTAGCACCTACACACCTGCCTTTAGAGATATTTAGGGGTCAGCTTTCCTTTGTCAGCCAGGTCCAATACCACTCTTATATCCACTTTTGAGGATTCACATTTTGTTTATATCTCTTATTCCACTTTCATTATCTTGGACTCTTATCTTTGTTTTTGTAAATTTATGTTTCTTTTATTCCTTTACTATATTAGAGTGAAGTTTTGAGATGGAGCAGAAACAAACACATCATTCAATCTATCATGTTAAATGGAAGCCTGAAGTCTTCTCGTCTATATTCATTGCACTCTTGTCAAGGGTCAACTTGAAAGAAATTAGTGTAATTTAATTTTTTAAACATGAAAGATGTTATGTATAAATAAATACAAAAATAATAAATGTTTATTTAGAATAATTATACATGATTAGGAGAGGCATATTATATGAAGTTAAAAGGCAAAACTCATTTAGATGCATCGTTTTTCTAATAGGTAGACAAATCAATATCTTCAGATGAATAGACACTGTACTAGAATACATAGAGTATGTGATGCAAAGTTCATGTTATTACTATTTTTTTTTAGATTTTATTTATTTATTTGTCGGAAAGAGAGAGAGAGAGAGCGCACAAGCAGGGGAGGCTGTAGGCAGAAGGAGAAGCAGGCTCCTCGCTGAGCAAGGAGCCCGATGTGGGACCTGATCCGAGGACCCCGGAATCATGACCTGAGCTGAAGGCAGCTGCTTAACAGACTGAGCCACCCAGGCATCCCATGTTATTACTATTTTTGAATTGTTAATAACTTCAGTTCACATTGATATTGGATGTTTCAGAAATGAATTCACAAAATATCTATTGCGTATAAGATAGATACAGAAATTCATATAAAACAATTTTAAGTGAATATTCAATCATGAAACATTTTATCGTGTATCAGCAAAACAAATCCTATTACCCAGTTTTCTTTATTGTTATGATGCACAGAAATTGATATTCAATAATAACAGTATTAAATGAAAATATGAAAAAAAAGATAGTTGTATTTTGCTTCTGATCTACATGCAAATTGTGATTTGCTAACTCTTCTTGGTTTCGTTTTTTGTTAACTGATTCTTGTAAGGACTGATGATATATTAGTGAAGTTTTTATAAAAAGATTCTACTTCCTACCTCTTCTGTTTTTCTCAATCCCCACATTTTCAACAGCTTGACCTAGTCATACAGACCTTAGCTGTAAGTTGTCTTGAAACATCTGAGTTCAAGCAGTATCACTTTCAATATTCCATCTACCTTCCTCAAGACATACTACATAGTTCATTGCTCAGTCTATATTTTTGCTTTGATGGAGTATCAGTTAGTAAAAGACTGGGTTCAGGTGTTTTGTAATTTAATAACTATTATAAATTCTTGCTGAAATACCATTGTTATAAACTAATCAGACCTTTTTCTCCAAGAGTTCTTGATAAATCACGCTTTTGTCATCCTAAATAAGGTTGTTAATTAGAGGAGAGTTAAACTGGTAAGTTTTTCATTCCATAACATGCAATATGATTTTAACAAAACATAATCCTGGAAAATGGGGCAAAATTAGAATAGTAAGTTGTGAATATAATGTCGTAGTTGTTTAGAAACCTAAGCACCAAAGTAGAAAGTGAACAAAAGATAGAAAAGAAAATTCACAGTGTAGAAAAGGAAGAAACCTGTATTTTTTAAAAAGGGCTTAATCATCATTATTGATAACAAATATTCATGAAGAGCCCAACTAAGAAAGAACAAAAGTAAAGACAGATTTAAAGATAGCTGTGGTAATGGAGGGAATGGCTACAGCCCATTGTGGCTATTTCTCCATTAATAATTTTAAAAATTATTTAGACTAACTGAGAATTGCCAATTTAGCATCCAACAAAGCTCTATTATTACTACATCTTCTGTAGCTTTGTGTAAATCTGATCTAAATAACCTGAAACTTTCTGATATCATATAATACAGTTTTCAAGGCAAAGAGTAAAAAGAATAATACACTTGGTCAAAATGAAAAAAGACTATAATAAGAAACCTAATATTTTTAAAGGGAAACAACTACCATTTAGCATGATCAAGGAGTTCATATGTAGTTATTTGTCAGAGACAAATAGGAAACCACTATGAGTACTCAGCTTCTACAAGATATATATCCCAATTGCTTATGAGACTGTGTTTGACATTGTTGAGTTCTTTGCTCTTTGCAATTGAAGGGCTCTATTAAATAACAAAAAGCTCTTCTTGTATGGACTATTGCCTCTAATTTGTGTTATAAATTTCTGCAAATGACAGTTCAAAGTCAAGACAGTTAACACCGTAAATGTTATTACTACCAATGAGTGAATAATTTTAAATGTTGCAGCTGATTTGTATGATTTAACTTAAACACACTATAGTTGCTCGTACTGAGGAGAAATTTAAAATATTCTCATTACTGATGGGAAGTTATACTTTTGGTGTTCTTAAAAAGTTTGATAATCATGTAAGCAATTATTTTTTTTATTTTTACAAAAAAAAAGTGGCAAAAGCCATACTGAGATTTTCCATAATCATAATAAACCTGTCTAGACATTGTAGAAAACATAGTATCCAACACTCTCCAGAATGTAAATCTGAAATAAATTGTTATTGTTAAAGTGATAAAAATACTGAAACTGATTTATGCAGAGCCAACAGATAATTGAGTTGATAAAAGTGTTTGTTTGATGTGGGTGGCATACTTCTAAGGAGCATTATTTTACTTTACAATACATTCTCATCATTATCATTGCAAGAGGTATCTCTTAGTTTTATTTTATTATTATTTTTATTTTCCTCTTGATATTCTGCTTCCCCTTCTTTTCTCCTTTCCCCTATTGGTTCTCACATTTATGATTTATTACCTCAGTGTTTTTGTGTGTATGAGTGTGTGTGATCTTATATACAGTAATGTTTGTGTTGTTTCATTGTACTTCAGTTTGCTCAGATTATATTGTGACAATGTACTTTAATTTACACATGATTCCCATTCTGGTGGGTTTTTTATTTGTTTTTACTGCCAGGTTACTTTCAAAATGGCTGCAACAGTTTCTACTCCCATTAGTCCATGAAAGTCACCCATCTACACCTCCTCCCCCTAAAAAAGAGTAAATTTCCTATCCCTTAGGCACTGACAAGTTTGTTATTATACTCAATTCTGATTTCTGCCAAATTCACTCATGTAAAGAGATAAGGCTTTCTTGTATTAATTTGTGTTTCTTTGATTACCAGGTGTTTACTCCTTGTTGATTTCACTCATGGCAAGTATCAGTTCCCAATCTGTCATCTATTATGTGTGTTGTTGATCAGAAATACCTCATTTTGACATAGTCATACACAGAAAAAAACTTGCTTTGTCTGTGTTCATGAAATCCTTATCCACCCCCAAATCACAGAGTTCTTTTTTTTTTTTTGCTTTATAATTCTACCTTTTATATTTAGAGCTATAATGCGTCTGGAATTCACATGCTTATGATGTGAGAAATCCAACTTTTTTTTCAGTATTAGTAAGTTTTGCAACATTATTTACTAAATATCCTTTCTCTACTGAAGTGTGTGCCACTGTAAAAATCTATCAGATTTGCTTATAAATTTGGCTGTTTCTGAGAATTGAATTCAATTTTTTTGTTTGTTTAGTACCATGTTTATTATAGTGGCCTTCAGTATATTTTTAGTGTTAATTCACTTCTGTATAATTTTTTTAAAGATAATTGCTATTTATGAGATTTATCCTAATGTATGAATATGAATGTTTATTTAGTTCTTACTTTTTTAAAAATTTTGATAGAATAACAAATGTGTATACATATGTAGATGCAATAAGCTATACATTTTCCTTTCAGTGTATTTTAGTTACCTAACAGATTTCATTGTAGATTTCTCACTTTTGTAGTTGTATTTTAGAATTTTACTTACATACTTTTATTTATTTATTTATTTATTTATTTATTTATTTTAAAGATTTTATTTATTTGAGAGGGAGAGAAAGTACACAATTTGGGGGGGGAGGATCAGAGGGAGAGGGAGAAGCAGGCACCCCGCTGAGCAGGGAGCCCCAAGACACCAGGCTCAATCCCAGGACCCTGAGCTGAAGGCAGATGCAAACACTGAGCCACCCAGACACCCCTACATACATCATTTTAAATTCATGGGTCACTTACTAGTGTATTTTATAGTAATTATGTAGATATTATTTAGATTTTTTTTTAATATTTTTTTTTTTATTTGACACAGAAAGAGAGATAGTGAGAGAGCACAAGCAGGGGGAGCGGCAGGCAGTGGGAGAGGGAGAAGCAGGCTCCCTGCTGAGCAAGGAGCCTGATGCAGGGCTTGATCCCAGGACACTGGGATCATGACTTGAGCCGAAGGCAGCCTCTTAACTGACTGAGGTACCTACGCACCCCTATTATTTAGATTTTTGTTTTTACTTCCTATTTGTTAATTTATATTACTACTGTATCATGGTTAAGGAATATATAATGCTGGTTCTCTGGAACTTACTCAGACATCCTTTTTACAGTTGATTTTTAATAAATGTTGTTTATACCAAAATAATTGGCATATTTTTGCTTCCAAGCTGCCAAGTTTATATCAATTATACTTTCAAGCATTGCGCATCTTCGGTTATTCTTTGTATGTCTCATAAGTCATTTTCTGAGAATAGTGTTAAAATCATTCACTAAATTTGTTGATTTAGTTATATTTTCCATAGTTCTAAAAAATCCTTTAAAATATATTTAAAACCTATATTGTTAGCTGTATGCATGTTCATAATCGTAATATCTTCTGTATTTAGTATGATATAAATGCCTTTATTTGTCTCTTATAATACTTTTCATTAAGATTAAATTTTCTGTTTTCAAAATTGCAACAGGCTTTCTTTTGCTTAATATTTGCCTAGTATATCATTTTTTACCCCTTTATTTTCAGCCTTCTTCTATTTCTTTCAAGTACATCTATTACACACAATACACTGCTGAGTTTATTTCTATACATTTGATTTGAGAGCCTTTGTTCTTTGGACTGAAGTTTAACTCATTTCTATTTTACATAATTACAACTAAGTTAGGATTATTTTGGCCATCTTATGTGATATTTTATCTTCACAATAATTGTTTTATTGTTTATTTTTTCTTTTCCAGATTCCTCTCACTTCAAAAGTTTGATATGTTTTTTTTTTTTTTTCTGGTGGTAAATTGTAATTCTTAAGATCATATTTATGGTGATATTTTGCCACTAAATCTTACATAGTCTCATAATTTACCTCTCTTTCCTGGTGGTGTAAAACTTTCAAGAGTAATCTCAAAGAGTATCTTATGAGATCTAATTACTAAGACATATTCATATAGAAAAATTAGTTTTGTCTTTGCATTTGTATGTTAGTTTGGCTAGATAGATATAAAGCTATAGGTTGAAAATAATGGTGTTTCAGCTATTTAAATATGACCTTATTATCTTTGTATATCCAGAGTTACTGTTGAAAGTTTCATAAAAATCTTGATTTTTCCTTTGCGAGGTCTTCTAAAAGCTTGTAGAAATTTCTCATTGTCTTTAATATTCTTAAACTTTGTGCATTTTATTTAAGTGTGAGTACAAAAAAAATCTGTTTAGCATTCCATCAACTATTTTAACAACATTTCATCTTTAATTTTCACTTCTGTTCATTTTTCTTTCTTGATTGTATTAGTTACATATAAATGTTGACATGTTTAATTCTATATTTTATATAACTTTGTTTTCTAAAATATATAATTCTTATATTTTTTCATTAATGAAATGTTCAAGGAGAGTGATTACCTGATATTCTAATTTATTGATTAATATCCATTCTGCTATTTAAACCATAAATTTATATCTTCAGGTGAATTATGTTTTTTCATATAGAGTACAATTGGTCTTATATTTAATTATTTGATTTCTGTATACTAGCAGCTAATGATTACAAATTAAAATTTACAGTATCAGCATAAAACATAAAATACTTAGCAATAAATTTAACAAAGTTTTTGCCAGTCCTCTACACTGAAAATTATAGAACAATGCTGAGAGAAAATAAAGAAGACCTAAATAAATGGAGAGATATACCATACTCATGTATTCAAAAACTTAATGTGGTTAAGATGTCAGTTCTTCCCAAATTGACCTATAGATTAAAAAAAAAAATTCCAAACAATGAATCATTGAAGACTACATCAAAAACTAATGATGTAATATATGGTGATTAACATAACATAATAAAATTAAAAAAATAGAAGATTACATAAAAAATTCCAATCAGGTTCTCATCAGGCTTATATTTTTGTTGTTGCTGTTTGAAATTGTCAAGCTGATTCTAAAGTGTATATGGAAATGCCAGGGACAAGAATAGCTAAGGTAATCTTGAAGATGTAAGACAAAGTTGAAAACTTGCTCAGTATAATTTCACAATTTACTATAAAGCTACAGTATTCAGGGTAGTGTGATATTGGCATAAGGAAAGACAAAGGAATCACAGTGAAGTGATTTTTGACAAATATGTGAAAGTTTTGCTGAAAAGAACATTTTAAAATTTATTCTGTATGGAGTTTGTTGAGCTTTTAGAATCTATAAGATGATGGTTTTCATGAAATGTGCAAATATTCTCAACCATTATTTCTTTAAAAAATTGCTTTTCTGCTATAGTAGCTTTTTCCAGTCCTTCTGGGAATCCAGTTATACATATGTTAGACTGCTTGATATTTCTTACATGTCACTAAGTCTTTGTTCTTTCTTTACAGTTATCTTTCCTCCCTGATTTTCAAATTAGGTAATTTCTAGTAATCTTGTCTTCAAGTTTATTAGCCTTTCCTTCTGTATCTCTAATCTGTTCTTAAGCCCACAAGGTGAATGTATTACTTCAGCTAAGGTAATTTTCAGCTCTATAGTTTCTACTTGATTCTTTTCTGTGGATTACATTTCTCTTCTAAATTTCTTTTATTCAATCATTACATCCATCTTTTACTTTAAATCCTTGAACATATTTATAAAAACTCTTTTATGGTCCTTTTCTGTGAATTGTGATATCAGCATCATCTGTTTCTAGTGATTGCTTATTTCCATGATTGTGGGACACAATAGCCTGTTTCTTTATATGTGTGATAATTTTACATTATTTCATGGATATTATGCATGATTTATTTTAGTGAGTCTGGATTAAATAGTTGTCTTCTAAATGGTGTGTTACTTGTTTATTTTTTTTCCTGGAAAGGAGTTAAAGTACTATTGGATCACTTTAATCTTGTTAGGCTTGGCTTCTTTTTTCTTTGTGTTTTCTTTCAGTTTTGTTCTTGGTCATAGGATATATCTTTTAGTTTAGATATATGGCAGCTATTACTGCTAAGGCATGGTCCTTTTTGGGCTCTCAGTTGAGTGTCTGAGATTCACTACTAAGTTTCTGCACAATCTTCACTGCATAATCTCTCTTATTAGCTACCAGTCCTATAGTCTTGTCATCAAGTCTTGACATCCATATAGTCTGTATTTTAAATTTTTTTCCCAGTTTTATTGAGATGTAATTGCCATACAACCCTGTATAAGTTCAAAGTATATAACATAATTATTTGACATATGTATATATCATGAAATGATTATCAAAATAAGTTTGGTTAATATCCATCACCTCACAGACTTACAAATTAGTCTTGACAAAGGACTTGCACAGCACAGCCTTTGGTCAAAAACTTGTGAGGAACACTTCGCAGTGTTCTGGGTATCTTCTTTCTATACTTGCCTTTTACTAGCACTTTTCTCCACAAATTTCAGCCTCTTCAGCAGTCTGAGAGCTAATATTTGTCTTTTTAGTTTAAGGAGTTGACTTGCGTAGTTTGAATTCCACTTCTCTGCTGTGGCCTTGCAAGTGCCCCTGGAAGAACATCTCGGAAAACAGGCCTAACAAGCCTAATCTACTCAATTTCCTCTCTTTGAAGAATCACACCTCAGCATTGCTTGTTGTCCAGTGCCTAAAAACACTTGTCTCATGTATTTTGTCCAGTTTTATGCTTATTTAAAACAAGAGGAAAAATTTAACAATGGACTTCCTAATTTCATTTTTGTAGAACTGTGATATATTTAACTTCACTAGATTTAACTGGATCTTAAGAATTAATAACATTTGTGTTAATAAGGCATTTTAATTAAATATTCTATCGCTATGTAAATTGTTATTGGTATGCGACTGATATATAACATCATAACAGGTAAATATTGAATTTACTGTTAGAAGATTTCTTCTATAAGAATTATATATATATATTTAGTTAGGATTAAGTCAGAGAAATAAATGTCACTTTGTACATTTAAGTATGAAAGGTCTTAATACAGAAGTTATAGGCTTACATCACCTTTGAAATTGCTGGGGGATGTGAAGGTCAGGGAAGACTATCTCAGTCTGCCACATGAACATGAGTGATTCTCAAGAAACTCAGCTGAGAGTTGTTTCATATATTACATCTGTCCACTCCTCTGCCAGCAACTTCCCCTAAAGAATAATGGCACCTCCTGCTCTTACTTTTTCCATGTCTCTTCTTGACTGGCTCTAACCTGAAACCATATAGAGAAGAGGATTCTGGGGAACATAACTCCTGGTTTCTCCTCTGGGCTGTGCAGAGGAAACCACACAAAGAGGTAGTTATGATGTTGATTTGATAACAAACAATGAAGCACAGTGTGGTATTCTTCCTGGGATACCATGGGGGAAAAGAACTTAAAAGCGCAGTGGGAAAAAGAAGGAGGTAATTCATGTACAGAGAGCCAGCGATCTCCTTAAGATAGTCTGGGCTTGGTTCTCTATGACCATTTTGTATATGTCAACATACCTATTAATTGTTTTTCATTTGCTACCATCAATCCTGTTGACCTAGGTAGTCTGATGTTGCCATTCTGCTCCTCAGTTGTTATAACATTTCTTTACTTTGGTCATTTATCTGTTAAACAAATATTTATTGAATGTTTATCATGTGCTAGGCATTGTTCTAGATGGTGGGTATATAACAGTGAAAAAAATAGTCAAAAATCTCTCCATATAGAAGTTGTATTCCAGTAACTAGAGTTAGAAAAAAAATAGCTAAAATATAAAAATATGTTAGATAATAATGGTTGCTGTAGAGAAAATTCAGTGGGGGGCAGTGTTGCAATATTAAATAGTGTAGTTAGGAAAAGCTTCATTGAAACTGTAACACTTAAGTCACTTGTGGAAGTGGATCACTCTGTCTAACATTTCTTCAAGTCCTTCTCATCCCTTCTTTATTTTTTCTCCTTAGTACTTATAGTTCTTTGGGTATATATTTATCTTGTTTACTGGCCCCATTTCATATAAGCTTCATGAGGACAGTGATGCTTGGATGTTTTGTTCACTATAGCTCCTAGAAAGTTCTTAGCTCATAAAAACATGATAAATAAACCTAATTAAATGAGAAGCTGAATGAATGAATGAAGAAAAGCATTTTTAGGCAGAGAGAACATCAACTGCAAAGGCAGTGAAATGAGAGTGTGTCTGGTGAATTAAATGAAAAACTAAGGTCAGTATAGCTGGAGTGGAGTGAGTGTGGGAAACAATAGTAGAAGATGAAAATAGAAAAGTAATGGACTAGGGGGTGGTGGCAGCTAATGTAGGACCTTAGGCCATTGTGATAACTTTGGCTTCTATTTTGAGTGAGATGGAAAGCTATTTGGATGGGTCATATTAGTGGCAAGACCTCACTTTTGTTTTTACAAGATTACTCTGAATGTTGTGTTGAGAATTGATTGAAGAGCCAAGAATGGAAGCAGAGAGACCAGTTAGGAGTTTATTGCAATAACAGACTTCCTAATATTTGTTGTTGTCCAATCTCTATAAGTATAGCTACCTTATTGTCCAGAGTACTGTTTCCTCTGCTCAGTTCAGAGCAGGGAAAAATAAAAGCAAACATAAAGTGCTATTATAAATAAAGAAGAGAAAGATGTTGAAAATTATGAGTTGGCTTAAATCATAAAAGTAAACAATTCATATCTAATATTAATTACTCTTAAGAATTCAAATTTTTAAAATTTCAATGCATGTCAATGTGAATAGAAGGCATATTTTAAAAATAATACAAAAAGCTTCTGGCATAAGAATATTTTTAAACATTTTTTTGTATTTAAATATAGTCCTTTCAATTATGTTTGAATGACAGTATAATATTTTCCAATATTATTATAACACAAAATAAATGTTTTCTGGAAAGTTAAATTTAAAAATGAGGCTCTTATATTTATTCAATATATTTTTTACCCTAAGTAAAATAATTTAGTCATAGAAGAACTACTCTAGAAAAAAATTTCCTCTAATTCTGGAAAATAATTTGATATTATATTCCCGTTTCAGTGAAATAAGTTGTAAGTAGGCCTAAACTTGACTGTGACTGTGGATTCCAACAATCAATTCTATCCTGTGTTAGTAGGGTTGACATTGAGTAATACTCAATATTCAATACATAATACCCAATGGTAGTAGATTTTATAAAAGGGCTTTAGTAAAGCTTTGTGCATCAGAGACACAATTTTCCTTTTCCTGACAATCCACACACACACACACACACACACACACACACACACACACACACACACACAATTCCCAGAGATAACTAACAGAAAAACAATAGTGAATACTGTTCTTACACCTTGTATTTGTATACTGGAAGGTATTTTAATTATGTTTCTGAAATTTCCTTAGTAATTAATATTCTGGAGACTAACAATAACATTTTATCAATGCTTATTGTGTGCTAAGCAACATGCTACATGCTTTATATATGCTCTCATTTACAATTCGCTAATACCCTGTGAGTAGTGTGCCATCATAATACTCATTTAAGAGATGAGAAAACAAGGCTAAAGGTTAATTCCCAAGTTCATGCAGACTTGTAAATGGCCTGGCAGAGATTCAAATTCTGATTCCACAAAGCGGCTATTACCCACTGTGCAAGAGCACGATTTGAAACTGCACTGGATATAATTAGCTACAGATGTTAAAAATAAAACATTTGTTAATTTAAATAAAATAATACTTAATTTCTTATTTTAAAAAAAGTTCCTCTAAAAATTAACTAGTTTCCAAAGTTTTATCTCTTGGGCTAATTAGGTAGATTCTTTTCCCCATCAGGAGTAGTCAAGATTCTACAAAGGATAGACTAATGAAAATGCTTTGCTTTTAGATACTTGGAAATCATATTTGGAATTATTTGTTTGTAAAAATGTTGCTTGGGCATAGAATCAATCACAAGCCAATCTTATCATTCCATCATCCATTGCTTTGTACAAACAATTCCAAAACATAATAGCTTAAACAATACTATCATTTCCCTCAGTACTGTGAGCTGTCTGGAATCAGCTGGATTGCTCTCACTTGGTGTTTCATGTGGCTGCAATCAGGTGGAGGCTTGACTGGGCTGGTCATCCAAGATGGCTCATTTACATGGCAGGCAGTTGATGATGGCTGTTAACTATAAGTTCTGCTGGAGCTGATGACTGGAACTCCTGTGTTGATATGTAGCTTTTCCATGTTATTGGGTTTTTTAGAACAGGGAAGGTGAATTCCTAGAGGGAGTGTACCCAAATTTGCTATTCTAAGAAACCCAGTCAGAAGTGGCAAAGGATTCCTAGAATATCACTTCTTCTTTATTACACAAGTCAAGCAAATCAGTAAGGCTGTTCAAGAGTCAAGGAGAGAGAAATTAGATTCCTCCTCTTGCGGAGGGTTACAATGTAGATATAGAGTGAAGAAAGTGATGGTGGCCATATTTGGTGATGACAATACTACATTTAGAAAGGAAATTCTTGTCAGAATACAATCATTTTAATTGTATTTGAAAGCAAATTGATAGGTTATACACTGAAGCACTGGCATGAAAAGTTTGATTGAAAACATCCCATGTGACCTCCAAGATTTCTCTTTTTAAAGGACTGGAATTCAGGTTTAGAGAAGAAAAGGAAAACAAAAAATTGGTGATGTATTATACTTAAGGCTTGTATCTATTGGTTTGAAATGAGACTTGATTAAGCAAGTTTTTGTAATTAATCTGAATTTGTTTTGCAGTGGACCACCAAGAGTAAATTTGGACTTTCTAGGTTTAATAATAGAGAAAGATTGTTCACACGAAAGAAGGCGAAATTCACTTGGTTTATGGTAGAAATGAATTATAATAGTTTGAACCATTTCCATTCCTAGACTTTGGTTTAGAGAGAGAATCCATCATTGATTTAAATGAATAAGACTCCTAGAATAAGACTATTGTCACTAAATAGTTAAAGGAATATTTTTAGTTGCTGGGTCCCTGAATTCATACAATCTCATAAGCTAGTTATCTACTTCTTATAGGACCTGCCTTACGATATATACCCATGAAGCTAGAAACCTGAACATCTGAAAGAAAAAGTCGGAAGGGTGTAGGGCGCCTGGGTGGCTCGGTTGGTTTAGCATCTGCCTTTGGCTCAGGTCATTATCCTGAGGTCCTGGGATCCAGCTGAGCAGGGAGCATGCTTCTCTCTCTCTCTGCCCTTCTCCTGCTCCTCCCCCCTCACCCAACAACACTCATGCTGGCTCACTCTCTCTCTCTCAAATAAATAATAAGTAAATAAGTTAATTAATTAATTAATTTAAAAATCTTAAAAAAAGAAAGAGTAGGAAGAATTAGAAAGAATTAGAATGTCTGAAGTTTATTTTTGCCTGATGGACAGAAATAAATGAGGAGGATGATTAGACTATCTTAATTTCTAGGAAGATTAAAACACTGGAATTTCCATGACTTAAGTAAAAGGGTAGTTATTTAAGAGATGAGGAAAATTTTAATAATGAAAATGTAATACTGACCAAGACAACTTGATTCAAAATTTGGAGTTAAAGAAGCTTGAGTCATCAAGAGAAATCAGTTTGTAGGAAGCTCAGCTTATCAAGGCTTGTTTAGAGCTAAGGTGCAGGGCAGTACAGAGAAGGCAGAATGTAAATGAAAGAACAGAAATTGCACTATTGATTATTTACTCAAAGAATACAAAAACACTAATTTGAAGGGATATATGGACCCCTACATTTATTGCAGCATTATTTACAATAGTCAAACTATGGATTTATCCCAAGTATCTACTGATAGATAAATGGATAAAGAAGATGTGTATATCTATCTATATAGGAATATTATATATATAGGAATATATTTATATTGGAATATATACATTAGAATATTATTCAGCCATGAGTATTTTATAGTTTTCTGAGTACAAATTTTCTACCTCTTTGGTTAGATTTATTCCTAGGTATCTTATGGTTTTGGGTGCAATTGTAAATGGGGCTGACTCCTTAATTTCTCTTTCTTCTCTCTTGTTGTTGGTGTATAGAAATGCCATTAATTTCTGTGTATTGATTTTATATCCTGCTACATTACTGAATTCTGTATGAGTTCTAGCAGTTTTGGGGTGGAGTCTTTTGTGTTTTCCATATAAAGTATCATATCATCTGCAAAGAGTGAGAGTTTGACTTCTTTGCCAATTCAGATGCCTTTATTTCTTTTTGTTGTCTGATTGCTGTGGCTAGGACTTCTAATACTATGTTGAATAGCAGTGGTGATAGTGTATATCCCTGCCATGTTCCTGACCTTAGGGAAAAAGCTCTCAGTTTTTCCCTATTGAGAATGATATTCGCTGTGGATTTTTCATAGATGGCTTTTATGATATTGATGTATGTATCCCCTTGGGAGCAGTTTCAGAAGAATAGGTATTAATTCTTCTTGAAATGTTTGGTAGAATTCCCCTGGGAAGCCATCTGGCCCTGGGCTTTTGTTTGCTGGGAGATTTTTGATGACTGCTTCAATTTCCTTAGTGGTTCTAGGTCTGTTCAGGTTTTCTATTTCTTTCTAGTTCAATTTTGGTAGTTGATAATTTCTAGGAATGCATCCATTTCTTCCAGATTATCTAATTTGCTGGCATATAGTTGCTCATAATATGTTCTTATAATTGTTTGTATTTCTTTGGTGTTGGTTGTGATCTCTCCTCTTTCATTCATGATTTTGTTGATTTGGGTCCTTTCTCTTTTCTTTTTGATAAGTCTGGCCAGGGGTTTATCAATCTTGTTAATTCTTTCAAAGAACCAGCTCCTAGTTTCATTGATCTGTTCTACTGTTCTTTTGGTTTCTAGTTCATTGATTTCTGCTCTGATCTTTATTATTTCTCTTCTCCTGCTGAGTTTAGGCTTTATTTGCTGTTTTTTCTCTAGCTCCTTTAGGTGTAGGGTTAGGTTGTGTATTTGAGACCTTTCTTGTTTCTTGAGAAAGGCTTGTATTGCTATATACTTTCCTCTTAGGACTGCCTTTGCTGCATCCCAAAGATTTTGAACAGTTGTGTTTTCATTTTCATTGGTTTCCATGAATTTTTTTAATTCTTTAATTTCCTGGTTGACCCATTCATTCTTTAGTAGGATGCTCTTTAGCCTCCATGTATTTGAGTTCTTTCTGACTTTCCTCTTGTGATTGAGTTCCAGTTTCAAAGCATTGTGGTCTGAAAGTATGCAGGGAATAATCCCAATCTTTTGGTACCGGTTGAGACCTGATTTGTGACCTAGGATGTGATCTATTCTGGAGAATGTTCCATGGGCACTAGAGAAGAATGTGTATTCCGTTGCTTTGGGATGGAATGTTCTGAATATGTCTGTGAAGTCCATTTGGTCCAGTGTGTCATTTAAAGTCTTTATTTCCTTGTTGATCTTTTGCTTAGATGATTTATCCATTTCAGGCAGGGGGGTGTTGAAGTCCCCCATTATTATTGTATTGTTGTCAATGTGTTTCTTCGCTTTTGTTATTAATTGCCTTATATAATTGGCTGCTCCCATGTTCGGGGCATAGATATTTACAATTGTTAGATCTTCTTGTTGGATAGACCCTTTAAGTAGGATATAGTGTCCTTCCTCATCTCTTATTACAGTGTTTGTTTTAAAATCTAATTTGTCTGATATAAGGATTGCCACCCCAGCTTTCTTTTGGTGTCCATTATCATGGTAAATGGTTTTCCACCCCCTCACTTTCAATGTGGGGGGTGTCTTTGGGTCTAAAATGAGTCTCTTGCAGACAGCATATCGATGGGTCTTATTTTTTAATCCAATCTGATAGCCTGTGTCTTTTGATTGGGACATTTAGCCCATTTACATTCAGGGTAACTATTGAAAGATATGAATGTAGTGCTATTGTATTGCCTGTAGGTGCCTGTTACTGTATACTGTCTGTGTTCCTTTCTGGTCTATGCTGCTTTTAGGCTCTCTCTTTGCTTAGAGGACCCCTTTCAATATTTCTTGGAGGGCTGGTTTCATGTTTGCAAATACTTTAGTTTTTGTTTGTTCTGGAAGCTTTTTATCTCTCCTTCTATTTTCTTTTTTTTTTAAGATTTTATTTATTTATTTGACACACAGAGAGAGATAGCAAGAGAGAGAGAGAGAGGGAGAAGCAGGCTTCCTGCATGAGCAGGGAGCCCGATGTGGGGCTCGATCCCAGGACCCTGGGATCATGGCCTGAGCTGAAGGCAACAGTTTAACCAACTGAGACACCCAGGCACCCCAACTCTCCTTCTATTTTCAATGTCAGCCTAGCTGGATATAGTATTTTTGGCTGCATATATTTCTCGTTTAGTGCTCTGAAGATATCATGCCAGACCTTTCTGGCCTGCCAGGTCTCTGTGGATAGGTCTGTTGCCAATCTAATGTTTCTACCATTGTACATTACATATCTCTTCTCCTGAGCTGCTTTCAAGATTTTCTCTTTGTCTCTGAGACTTGTAAGTTTTACTATTAGATGTCGGGGTGTTGACCTATTTTTATTGATTTTGAGAGGGGTTCTCTGTGCCTCCTGGGTTTTGATGCCTGTTTCCTTCCCCACATTAGGGAAGTTCTCTGTTATAATTTGCTGCAATATACCTTCTGCCCCTCTCTTTCTTCTTCTTCTGGGATCCCAATTATTCTAATGTTGTTTCATCTTATCATATCGCTTATCTCTCGAATTCTGCCCTCGTGATCCAGTAGTTGTTTATCTCTCTTTTTCTCAGCCTCTTTATTTTCCATCATTTGGTCTTCTATATCGCTGATTCTCTCTTCTGCCTCATTTATCCTAGCAGTTAGTGCCCCCATTTTTGATTGCACCTCATTAATAGCCTTTTTGGTTTCGACTTGGTTAGATTTTAGTTCTTTTATTTCTCTAGGAAGGGTTTCTCTAATAACTTCCAGGCTTTTTTCAAGCCCAGCTAGTATCTTTAAAATCATGATTCTGAACTCTAGGTCCGACATCGTACTAATGTTTGTAGTGAGTAGGTCCCTGGCAGACAGTACTACCTCTTGTTATTTTTGTTGAGGTGATTTCTTTCATCTTGTCATTTTGTCCAGAGGAGAATCGATGAATGAGAGAACAAAATGCTAACAGGTTAAGAACGTCCTCAGAAAATATACTCTAAACAAATCAGAAAAGACCTGAAACCAGGGGAAAAGAAAGGGAAAGAAAGAAAAAACGAAAGAGAAAAAAAAAAGAAAGAAAAAGATAAAAACAAACAAAAACAGAACAAAACAAAAAAACAGAATATGATCAAATACAATCAGGCTGGTGCATAGATCAGTGCCACACACTATATTCTGGGTATATTTTGGTCTGTTAGAAGAAAGTGACTCCCAAAATTTTAAAGAAAGAAAAACTTATATATGTACAAAATAAGGGTTGATACAATGAAGGTACGGAATATGATTGTAAAGGTGAAAAGTATAAAAAATTTTAAAAAAGGAATTGTGCTTAAAAAAGAAAGAAGAGGATTTAAAAAATAAAGAAAGAAAAAAAAAAGTGGGGGAGAGAATGTGATCAGACAGGAGACTAGAACAAAGCCATACACTAGAGATTTAGGGTATATTTTGATCTGTTAGAAGAAACTGTATCTCAAAATTTTAAAGAGAGAACAACTTATATATATCTGCCAAAAATAAGGGTAACTACTATGAAGGGATAGAATGTGACTCTAAAAATGAAAAATAAAATTTTTTTTTTAGAAAAGGGATTGATAAGATGATGGTTGAAAAAGGGAAAAAGAAAATTTCAAAAAAAAAAAAAACGGTTAAAAAAATTAACTTTGAAAGACTAATGAATCATGGTAAAAAAGCCATGAATTCTATGTGCAGTGTTCCCCTAGTGCTGGAGTTCTCCCGTTCTCATTGATCAGTATACTTGGTCTTGGCTGGCTGCTCTTGCTGATATTCTGGGGGAGGGGCCTATTCCCGTGGTTCCCAAATGTCTTTGCTGGAGGCGGAATTGCCCCGCACTTGCCAATCCAGGCTAAGTAATCTGCTCGGGTTTGCTCTCGGGAGCTTTTTTTCCCTGCAAGCTTTCCGTACAGCTTTGGAGGACGTGAGTGAAGATGGCGGCCTCCCAATCTCTGCCCGTAAGGAGCCGAGAACTCTGGGCCCTGCTCCTCAGTGCGCCCCCAGAGAAAAGCTGTCAGTCACTCCCATCTCCCCGCTCTCTGGCTGCACTCCGTGCTCACCCGGCCTGTGACCGAGCATTTCTATCTCTGGCACCCGACTTGGTGTGGAGTCTCCAAACCCAGCAGATCCCTGCGGTGTGCTCCCACACCGATCCTCCCGGGGGAGGAAGGGGAGTCTCCCTGGGTCTGCTGCTTGTTGGGTCCCTGCTGGAGGAGCAGTGGCCCGACTTCACCAATCACAGTTTATGGCAACCCCAAGCTGAGAGCCCGCGCCTCGGCTCCATCTCTGCAGCCGGCTTCCCCGCTCCGATACCCGGGAGCTCTGCCGCACTCAGGCACCCCCGGTCTTTCTGTGACCCCGAGGGTCCTGAGACCGCACTGTCCCATGAGGATTCCACCCCCCGCTTAGCCACTGGAGCGACGTCCCTCAGCTGAGCCGACTTCTAAAAGTTCCAATTTTGTGCTCCACGGCTCTATCACTTGCCAGAAGTGGCCGACGGAGGCCCCCTCCCCCGCCATCTATCCTCCCGAATATCGCCTCGGATTCACTTCACACGTCCTACCTTCCAGAAAGTGTCGCTTTTCTGTTCAGAGAGTTGTTGCTATTCTTTTCTTCCATCTCCTATTGAGTTCGTAGGTGTTGAGAATGGTTTGATCCCTATTCAGCTGAATTCCTGAGACCAGACGAAATCCAGGTCTCCTACTCCTCCACCATCTTGCTCCCCGGTCTTGTTTTTTTATCTAATCTGATACCCTGTATCTTTTGATTGGAGCATTTAGCCCATTTACATTCAGGGTAACTATTGAAAGATATGAATTTAGTGCCATTTTATTGCCTATAAGATTATTGATACTGTATATTGTCTCTGTTCCTTTCTGGTCTATGTTACTTTTAGGCTCCCTCTTTGCTTAGAGGACCCCTTTTAATATTTCTTGTAGGGCTGGTTTTGTGTTTGCAAATTCCTTTAGTTTTGTTTGTCCTGGATGCTTTTTGTTTCTCCTTCTGTTTTCAATGACAGCCTAGCTGGATATAATATTCTTGGCTGCATATTTTTTTCATTTAGTGTTCTGACTATATCATGCCAGTCCTTTCTGGCCTGCCAGGTCTCTGTGGTTAGGTCTGTTGCCAATCTAATTTTTCTACCATAGGTTACAGATCTCTTGTCCTGAGCTGCTTTCAGGATTTTCTCTTTGTCTCTGAGACTCATAAGTTTTACTATTTGATGTCAGGGTGTTGATCTATTTTTATTGATTTTGAGGGGGTTCTCTGTGCCTCCTGGATTTTGATGCGTGTTTCCTTCCCCAAATTAGGGACGTTCGCTGTTATAATTTGCTCTAATATACCTTCTACCCCTCTCTCTCTTTCTTCTTCTGGGATCCCAATTATTGTAATATTGTTTCATTTTATGGTATCATTTATCTCTTGAATTCTGTCCTCGTGATGCAGTAGGTGTTTATCTCTCTTTTTCTAGCTTATTTTCCATCATTTGGTCTTCTATATCACTAATTCATTCTTCTGCCTCATTTATCCTAGCAGTTAGAGCCTCCATTTTTGATTGCACCTCATTAATAGCCTTTTTGATTTTGGCTTGGTTAGATTTTAGTTCTTTTATTTCTCCAGATAGGGTTTTTCTAATAACTTCCATGCTTTTTTCAAGCCCAGTTAGTATCTTTATAATCGTCATTCTGAACTCTAGTTCCAATCTTACTAATGTCCATATTGATTAGATCCCTGGCAGTTGGTACTGCCTCGTGTTCTTTTTTTTTCCTTTGAGGTGATTTTTTCCATCTTGTCATTTTGTCCAGAGCAGAATAAATGAATAAGAACAAAATGCTAGCAGGGTAACAACAACCCCAGAAAATATACACTAAAGAAATTAGAAGAGCCTTGAAACTGGGGGAAAAGAAAGGGAAAGAAAGATAAAAGAAAAAGATTAAAAAAATAAAGAATATTATCAAATACGATCAGGGTGGTAAATAGATCAGTGCCACACACTAGACTTTGGGCGTATTTTGGTCTGTTTGAAGAAACTGCCTCCCAAAATTTTAAAGAAAGAAAAGCTTATATGTGTACAAAGATGAGTAAATATGATGAAGGGATGGAATATGACTGTAAAGATGAAAACTATAAAAGATTTTATAAAAGGAATTGATAAGAAGTTGGTTTAAAAAAGAAAAAAGAAATTAAAAAAAAATAGGGAAAGAATGTGATCAGGCAGGAGACTAGAACAAAGCCATACACTAGAGACTTAGGGTATATTTTGGTCTTTTAGAAGAAACTGTCCCAAAATTTTAAGAGAGAACAACTTATATATATATATATACCAAAAATAAGGTTAACTTCTATGAAGGGATAGAACATGATTCTAAAAATGAAAAATTAAAAAGATTTTTAAAAAAGGGATTGATAAGATGTTAGTTTAAAAAGGAAAAAGGAAAAGTTCAAAAAAAAAAGAAAATTAAAAAAAATTAACTTTGAAAGACTAAGGAGTCATGGAAAAAAGCCAAGAATTCTATGTGGTGTTTTCTCGTAGCGCTGGAGTTCTGCCATTCTCATTGATCGGTAAACTTGGTCTTGGCTGGCTGTTCTTGCTGATCTTCTGGGGGAGGGGACTGTTGCAGTGATTCTCAAACATCTTTGCTGGAGGCGGAATTGCCCTGCCCTTCCCCGGGGGCCAGGCTAAGTAATCTGCTTGGGTTTGCTCTCGGGAGCTTTTGTTCCCTGCAAGCTTTCCGTTTGGCTTTGGAGGATGAGAATGAAAATGGCGGCATCCCAGTCTCTGCCCCAGAGGAACCACTTACTTGGGGGCCCACTCCTCAGTGAGCCCCCAGAGAAAAGCAGTCAATCACTCCCGTCTCCCTGGTCTCTGGCCACCCTCCATGCTCACCCAGCCTGTGACTGAGCATTTCCATCTCTGGCACCCAACCCTGTGTGGAATCTCCAAACCCAGCAGATCCCTGTGGTGAGTTCTCACACCGCTCCTCCCGGGGGAGGAAGGGGAGTCTCCCCGGATCTGCCGCTTGTTGGATCCCTGCTGGAAGAGCAGTGGCCCGACTGTGCTGCGGATCATGGTTTATGGCAACCCCGAGCTGAAAGCCCACGCCTCAGCTCCATCTCTGCAGCCGGCTTCCCCGCTTCGATACCCAGGAGCTCTGCCACACTCAGGCACCACAGGTCTTTCTGTGACCCTGAGGGTCCTGAGACCACACAGCCCCAGTGAGCATTCCACCCCCTGCTTAGCCACTGGAGCGACGTCCCTCAGTTGAGCCAACTTCTAAAAGTTCTGATTTTGTGCTCTGCGGCTCTATCCCTTGCCACTAGTGGCTGATGGAGGCCCCCTCCCCCGCCATCTGTGTTCCCAAATATCATCTCAGATTCACTTCTCCGCACATCCTACCATCCAGAAAGTGGTCGCTTTTCCGTTCAGAGAGTTGCTATTCTTTTCTTTGATCTCCTGTTGACTTCATAGGTGTTCAGAATGGTTTGATCCCTATCTAGCTGAATTCCTGGGACCAGACGAAATTTAGGTCTCCTACTCCTCTGCCATCTTGCTCAGAGTCTCCCATATGGTGACTAATATAACATAATAAAATAAAATTAAAAAAGAAAAAGAAATTCTAAGTATCTCAAGGAGACTGTTAGCATAAGAAAGAAAACAGTGAGGTTTTTGTTAAGTAGATGCTGGAGGAAGGGGTTCCATGTTATGTAGTGCCTGGAAGTTTGGCAAACTGTTGTTATGTTGAAGAAATTATTAAAATGGTTGATTTGGTTAAGGAGATTTCCAGGCAGAATGTTAAAAGTGTCAAATGGTTTCTTTTAGCCATGTATATAGTATGATATGAATATAGAGAAATGATCAAAAAATGAAACATCAAGGATTCAACAGAGTTTAGAGAGATTTAATGAAATTAGGAAATGTTGGGTTCAAACATTAAAAAAAAAATTACCCCAAAAGAATCCCAACAAAAACACAGTTAAACTAAGAAATGACCCCCTTCTTTATTTTCCTTATCCTGTTCAATTAATTTTTTTCATGCTCTCTCTCTTTAATCCCTAATTTTCTAGTACTTGAAATTTCTATATACTTTTGTCAAGCAAAGATAGAGAATTTTCATAATTTATGCCATTGTGGCATTTATAATTAGAATGGATGATAGATCTTGAAAAGATAATTGGAAGTATAATAAGTGCTAATTTGGGTAGGGGTTAACTCAGCTGATTTGGATTGTCCAAACCTGCACATTCCAAAAAAAGTTTTGTCCCTTGATCATCTACTGGGACATAACCTCTAAGTCTTGGAAGTTTCTGCCTGATAAGGATATCTTTGTTTTCCTGGATCTTTGCACCATGTCAAATTGTTTATGCTAACAATGTGATTTATGGTGGGGGACTTGGGCCACACGGTATCAATTTGGCCTGTGGAGGAGCTAGAGACTAAGAAGTGAAGGATCAGCCATGGGAGCTCTCTAGGCATACATGACTAACCTAAAAAATCTATAGACACCACGCTCCAGAAAGCCTCTCTAGGTGGTAACACCTTATGCATGTTGTCGTACATTGTTTCTCAGAGAATTAAGTGCTATCCATGACTCCACTGGGGGAAGACAACTAGAAGCTATGATTTTATCTTTGCTGACTTTGATCATTATCCTTTCACAGTAATAAACCATAACCATGAGTGTAACATCTTCTGAGTTATATGAGTCCTTCTAGAGAAGCATTGACCTAAGGATGGTCTTCCCCTAACTACAGTTAGGGATGCTATAGGCATGAGATAGAATGAGATATGAAGAATGAATCACAGTTAGCTATACGAAGAAGGAAGAATGTTTATTCTTTTAGTTTCAAGTAGTGTTTGTTTTACCCATAGGTTTGAGTGAATGAGTGAGCATGTAAAACAGCTAGTCTAAGCATTTTGAATCTTAAGAATAGTAAATAAAGTTTAAAAAAGTAATAGAGAAAACTAATATGAAATTCCATTTAAATTAAGTTGAAATTTAAACCAGCACAACAAGCTTATTGGATATTGGTCTGAAAATGCTCTTGATAAAATTGATGCATTATTAGGAATGGTCAGTTATTATTTCTGACCAGTGAAAATGCACAGCCCTAGCATGCATATGACTAGATTTGAAGTTAGATGACCTAGATCCAAATGGCTTAGTAGTCAAATATAGTTAAAAAAATTCACCAAAATTTTCTCAGCCTTAGTTTCTTTATTTAAACAATGAAAATAATGATAGTCCCTCTACCTATCTCATAAACTTGTCATGAAAGTCAAAATATAATATTAATAAAAGTATACCAAAAGTTATAGTATATGACTCAACTATTTGTTTGTCAATGCCATTATCATGGTTTCCAAATTCTTTCTTCTCCTTTTTTAAATTACTGAACCACTAATACTGCCATCACCATGGCAACCACTATGTTATTATTACCATTCACTATAAAATTTAAGACAAAAATGTCAGACACTGAGATTGTTGGTTTAGTAAAAACCACATTGAAAAAATAATCTCTGGATTTTCCCTCAAAATGATGTTAGGAAAATAATATTAATTGGAGAGGCAAATAATGTTAGCCATATTTCTCAAACAGAATATATAGCACCATTTAATTAAATAATTATTTATTTATTTATCTATCTATTTATTTATTTATTTTAGAGTGAGAGAACACAGAGGGGAGGGGCAGAGAGAGAGGGACAGAGAGTATCTCAAGCAGACTCCCCACTGAGCATGGAGCTCAACATAGGGCTCAATCTCACAACTCTGAGATCATGACCTGAGCTTAATCCACTGAGCCACCCAGGCGCCCCTATTTATTTATTTATTTATTTATTTATTTATTTATTTATTTATAAAAAGAGAAATATTTTCTACTAGGTGGCGTTTTTTTTTTAATATTAGACACAATCAATACTGAAAACATCATGAATGAAATTCTTTGTTTTGGGTCAAATCAATCTTTCTTCAACAAGTGAAAAATCTAAAGACCAGCTAGTCAGGTATGTTATTGTCTATCTTAGATAGTTGTGGAAAAAGAAAAGTATTGGGGTGCCTGGGTGGTTCAGTTGTTAAGTGTCTGCCTTCAGCTCAGGTCAGGATCCCGGGGTCGAGCCCCATATTGGGCTCCCTGCTCAGCAGGAAGCCTGCTTCTCCCTCTCCCACTCCCCCTGCTTGTGTTCCCTCTCTCGCTATCTCTCTCTCTGTCAAATAAATAAATGAAGTCTTAAAATACAAAAGGAAAAGAAAAGTATGATGAAGAATAAGAATTATTCAAGGAATCATGGAGAATAGGGACTGTCTAAAAGGAAAAAAATATTCACCTCATTGCTCCTTACACTTTACTTGAGGATTTTACGCACTGTTAATTTATTCATTGAGTTCTGGTTCTAAATGCTCCAGTGGAATCAGGACTGCATTTCTCAAGGGGCAGGAAAAAATGCCATAGGGTTTTCAAATCAGAATTCATGTTAATAAGTCTAACAGCAAAGGCTTGTCTGCTGAAACAGGATTAACTCTGCATGTATTTCTGTCCCTCACTTTTTTTTTTTTTGCATTAACATGAAATGTGTTTTGTTGACTCATGGTGTGCCATATTAGTTAAATTAAACATCAAACATCTGTCTAACTTTAAGATTATAACATGAATATCTTGGCAGTCTCAGTAAAATTTGAGCTGTTAAAGGCCCTCAATCAGTCTAAAAGATAGAGCTGCCGTAATGGCAAACTCAGCAAGCAATTACATCAAAGGATTTAAAATCTATTTCAGTAATGCCTTCTGGATAATGACATTGATCTCAGCACTCCCCTTGCAGATTTCCTGGTATTGCAAAGCAAGGTTCTGCATGGTTTCACATTTAGAAAAACACTATTCACCATTTCTTTTTATGTGAACATAGTTCATTTCTCTTGAATACACCTGCACAGCTATTTCTGACACAGCATCTATAGCCAATAGACTTTTCTTCATAAAGCCAAAATTCATGCTATGTACACAATTCTTTCTTTGTTCGCTTCTGTCACACCAATTTTGCCAAGGTGGTAGAAATAATCAGAGGACTTTACTAGTTTTTACATTCATGCCTTTTCTCCTACTCTAGACAAGCAATATAAATAGACAAGTCAATCAATCAATCAATCAATATTTTGTCCTTTCTCTTTGTATTTTAATCTTCATTCAGTTTGCTTACCTTTAGAAGTTGATATGCATAAAGGAAATTATTGTAAATGAGAAAGTTTTAAGTTAAATTTTCATAAACCTAAACCTATTTCTTCTTCTCTTTCTTCACATCTTTCCTCCCTTTCTTCCTTTCTTCTATCCTTCTTTTCTCTCTCTTTCTTTTTTTTTTTTAGCAGCTTCTCTAGTGAATGAATATGTAGATGTAAATTCATGCTTAAATTTGGGTGCTTTAAAGCACCTGTCTAGTTAGTCAAAATCATGTTGCAGCTTTCTCTTTTACAATAAATAAAAAATACAAATCAAATTCTATGCGGGACTACATATTTTTGATGCCATATAATTTGATTGTTATTTATTTGTTCTTTCAATCTAGAACCCAGTCTATGCCAGAATCCTTAGTGTACCATTCCACAAAAGTGGAATAAATCTTGTATTGTTAAATCTCTTCGTATCATCTTCTAAACGTGCTAATGTGCTTTCTATGTAAAACAAAATAAACACTTTTTTTGGCACCATATCCTGTCAGTTGCCTACCCTGCTTTTACAGTTAGACAGTTTGAAAGAGTTCTTAAAACTGCTGTGTCAGTTTCCCACCCCAATTCATTCCTCTATCTTTACTTCAGCTCCTAGGAGAAAGATGATTAAGGGTAGTTATTCACCCTTAATCACCTGATGTCTCCCTACCCCACAGTCCATATGTACCTATTTGAGTATACTGGGGCATTTCGGGGATATGAGAGTGCTCAAACTTCTTTCTGTTATTCAGCCCATTAATAACCAAGGCACTATCCTATCCAGTTCAGTGACAGGAAGGAGTGCCTAGATTCAGCTGCTGGGATTTGGGCAGGAAGTAGGGAGGAAAGATAATGTGACCTTGTAAAAGCAGTTCTTTGGGCTGATTCAGTGCACTGTTGTTCTTTCTACATCTGGATATAGAGTAGGAAATCAAGTGTTATATATTTTACTGTCCTGTCCCATAAATGCCAAACTGGATTCTCCCAACTGGGAAGATATGGATAGAGACAAGTGCGAGGACCCTTGGGGCCCAATAACTATAATGACCCTTTTGAACTACAAGTCTCTGAGATTGATGGTTTTCCTAGTTAGAGCCTATGGCAAAAGAAAGCAACTTCCGCCCGTAGATGCCTCTTGGAGTTTTGGACATGTTGTCTCCCTGACAAAGCTTAGTATAACCTTGCTTCTAGGGTCTTGTTAAAACTGAATGCCTGACCTGTGAAGACCTATAACTCTCTGGTCTGATAATACATTTTTAGGTTGTCAGTTCAATGACTAATAAGGTGAGAAGAGTCTTGCTTGTCAAATGGCAATGATATGTTCCAGAATGCTGCTAGTCTGACCCCAGTCATATATCAAGTTTATGTGAAAAAATAGCAGGTATCCCTGTAGTGGAAACTTTGTCCCCCACTTTCATGTCTGAAGCAAAGTTGTCTCAGATTCACAGAGGATCCACTAAATGTCTGGGCCTGTCTAACAGATGGTTTAAGCTGGAAGCTGATGGTGTCTTCTGGGTTGGGCTGCTATTCAGCCACAGTGCTGATTCTGTAGAATCAAAAATGGTCATGATTGCTCCACTTAGTGGGCAGTACTGAAAGTCATTCTCATGGTTCTGATTAATGCTCCCCTTAATAAACGTTGTTACACTTTTACTCATCCCAGCTGTTTTTGGTCTGCCACTTAGAAAAATGCAGACCAGTAGAATAAAGATACCTGTTTTGGGGGCTACAAACTGAGGAAACAAGTAATGATTGCTGATTAACTGGATTACTTGTGTAAATGCCCATGGTGAGGGCCTATTTTCTGATGAAACTGTCTGGAATCAATTTGTTGGCTGAGCCCGCATCACTCAGATTGCTATCTACACCCATCATCATACTGGACATGGCAAAATATCTGCAACCATAATAGACTAGGCATAAAAACCTCCATGTCTCTGATGCAGAGGCAACCACCTAATGCATACTTGTGACTCGTGCCAAAATTTGATCTATTTGTCTCTCACTGAGGGAAGTCATATGGCACAGGACATTGTCCCCACCCACTTCTGACAGTTTGACTACATGGATTTTTGACACCCCCCACCCCTTGGTTATCAGTGGTTCTTTACCTCTGTTTTAACTTTTTTTAGCTTAAAGTATTGCCCTTCTAGTATGATCCAGCTGACTATTGTGGCCCTTAAAACCAGTTTGTGTCATGTGTTCAGTTTTCTGAACCATTTGCAATCTGGCAATTGATAACCAAAGTATTTGGTGGACTTTCAATACTCCCTTTCATCTGATGCTATTCATTGTTGGAATAGCCTCCTTAAAAATTGACTCAAAAATATTTCCTTCTCTACTGTCTTCTTAATAAGGCAGCTTGGTCACTCAGTGTAACTAACCTCAAAATGGAACTATCTCCATTTAGCCACTTCCTGGACAGTGGTCAGAATAAAAAGTGTAGGGTTATATGACCTACTTTGAGAGGGTAGGAATTTCTCTGACCATTCTTGGGTATGAAAGTTTTTTTCTTTTTCCTAACAGCAACTCTAGGCTACCCTGCTTGATATACCTTCTAGGTGGAAGCCTTTCCACAAGAGGCCTAGTGAATTCAAACTTGTTCTGACTCAGCCACCAAAATTCTCTTGTTAGATCAGTATGGTTATAGATCTTTTGGGTAGTGACCATTTGGTTGAATATATTGCTTGTCTATTCCCTCTATAGTGTAATATATGGGCCATAGTGAGGGACATAAGTGGTTTCTGACTCTTACAACAAAATAGCCTTTCTTGAAGCTGAAATCTAACATAAGAGTTGAGTTTGAGCAAGAGATGATTGGGAAAATGTTGAATTTATAGCTGCCAGAAGAGGACACCTGAATGTTGTCACAATGGTGAGATAATAACAGTGTTGTTACCTGAGGAGGGACTCTCTTTGACATTTGTACATGTGAGGAAAGTACAGAAAGAACTTCAATCATCTTGGTTTTCAGAAACACCCCTGCCTGTAGCCTTCCTCATGAAGGAAAATACCTTGGTGTACTTCTCTTCAATTCTTGGAAACACTGTAATTTGTTTTCTATATATATTTCAAGTAACTGCAAATAGGAAACCAGATGGGGGAGTCCCAGGCTGGGACAAATAATGGTTATCTCCTCCTTGGCAGAACAGGGAGAGAAGGTGGCCCCTACACCCTGGATGTTAATAAAAGGAATAAAAAGAATGCATGATCTGGGAAACAAAAGGAAGAATAAGATTAATAAATAAAAACAAAGACCTGGAAAAAAAGCAACAATCTCAACAATACCTGAAAAGCTAATATCTGTAAGGCTGGGGGTAAGGGAATAACATTTTAAAGAATAAGGGGACATAATAATAGAAATTGGGTCTTGGTGTAATCATAGGTGAAACTGATCAAATGCAGAATCATGAAGGTATTAGTCTAAGGATCCAAAAATATGTCCTGACCAGAGGTAAGGTTTGTTGATTGTTTGGTAAAGGGCTGACATTTTGATTATGGAATGGGTTGGACTCTCCCATATTTGTGAAGATTGGAAGATAACATGTACTGCTTTTTGGTTTTTGGCTTTTTTGGATAGGGCATTGGTTCTTTTACTTTGTAGTGTGACACAAAAGGACCCTACATGCTAGGGGAAACTTCTGTAATATTATAATTTACATTTTATATATATTAACTATATCTGGACATAAATAAAAAGAGACTCTAGCAAAGGATGTTTATCTAAGGAAACATACGTGTTTTGAATGACAGAAGTACTTCTGTCTTTGATTTGTGTAACTTATTAGTCAGGTGACTAGGTATCCCATCTCATTGGATAAGATTAATTTGATCTGTGTTTAATTTTCATTCTAAAAGCAATGACAGAAGAGATAACAAGAAAAACAGAGATTAATGGAAGGCAAGTCCAGCCTTACCTACCTTATGTTGACATTTCTAGTAAATTCAGGGCCATTGAAAATGAAATAATTTATCAGGAACATGAAAGAAATGTATTTTAAAATTATGCTAAAGTAAAAATGAATAAGTAAATAAATAAAATTAAGTTAAAGTAAGTTCTTATCCTTAGATTCAATCCACTGTAGACTAATGTAATGATAGCCAATATCAGTAACAGAAAACAAATATAAAACAAGCGCATACTTCCTTCTTTGTCTGCTCTCTGCCCTCCCGAAATAAGAATAATAGAACTTATAATTAAGAATTATTAAGAAATTATAAGGAAAGTATTGATATGAAAGGATGGTGGTAAGTAAAATTAACACCCCTCAAAGTTAGACTAGTTAATAGAATGCCAACTGCTGATGGTTTCAATTAGTGTATATTGTAGATTGCATAATGCTATTTCAGGCATGGACTATAAAAAATTAGTGAGCTGAAAATAATGACAGACAATCTGAATTATGGTAACATCACTATTTCCCATCTAATATTTATACCTTATTTGCAATTTTATATTCATCCTCATTACTGTCAAACAGCAGCAGAAAGAAAGAAAACTACTTCACCATTTTTCTGTAATAGATCTTCCCTGCCAGTTGGAATAAGAAAGTTCTATTTCAGTAATGAAATTAGAACTCCAATCCCTTATTGTAGAGAAAAATGCTCATGCTATAAGTTAATAATTTTGTGACTCTCAAAAGAATAGCAGTTGAATTTCACTCTATTATTCATCTGAAATTTTCTCATAAGCACAAGGTGGTTAGGAATGATATTCCTAAATACAAAGCAGAGAAAGCATGCCATAAAGAGTCTATTAACATTGCATTTCCTTTTGTTAATGGATATGGCCGAAAGATAATATTTATTTGTATGTGTATTATTGAATAAAATTTGATGCCAAAGAAAAATATTTTGATTATTTGTGTATTTTGCATTATTAACTTTGATAATAGCCATAAAAGAATAACATATCAATGAAAACATATACTTATAAATCTACAGAATATTGATGGAATATATGTGCTCTTTTCAATAATTCTAGTTGTTGTTCTCTCACTTTTGCAAATAATTTGCCCTGACAGCTTTTTAAGTTTTGTCATTGGTCTATGTATGTCTTTTTGTTATCTTCAGACAAAGGGTATTTTTTTACTCTTATAAACATCAGAGTCTAGCACAAAAATATAATAATACATGGGAGGCCCTCAAAAGAATCACTGAAAGGTTGCAAGCACGTAAGTACTGTAGGTAGATTCCTCAGGTAGTAACAAAGGTAAAGGTTCTAAGAGGGGCAAAGCTGGAGGGGCGGTTATGATAGGAGGTATTGCAGTTTTGGTGAAAGGTGATGAGTCCCTGAGTAGAGAAAGATTTGAGAAATATTTATCAGAAAAAAATATAAGAAAAACTTGTTGACTAATTATGGGAAGGATGAAGGAGAAGTATAGGATGGCTCAATGTCTCCTGTTTGGATAACTGGGTGCTAATAGTTGATAATGGTAATGCAAGAGGAGACGCATTCTATTCCACAGGATCATTCTATTAGGCAGGCATTGATATATCTCCCTTAACAAATGAGATCTGGAAACTGGGTCAAATTACTTGCTCAAGGCCAGGCAGCCAGTACATGGTATAATCTCAATAGATGGAGGTCTATATATTATTATTACTATCATTGTTATTATTATTATTACTACTTTACTAAGTCCTGGGAGACAAGGAGTGTCACATGAAAAGCCTATATGGACCTTCTGATGAGACTGTTACATCAGGGAACTAGGGAGCTCCTAGGAGACTCCTGGGAGGGGGGGCTCCTGGCTTATAGAGACCCCACTGTGTGAACAGTGCTGGCCCGCTAAAGTTAAAAATGTCAGAATGGTTGAATGCAAGGTCACTTAGGCATTCAGAAAGTTCTAACACAACCTCAGCTGTGAGGTTAAATCTCCAGTTCTGAAACAATGGGCTTATAATTCAGAGACCTAGAAGAAGTCTGGCAGAGCTGCCACTAAGAAGTGTGGAGAGTCCCGCCCCTGGAGGTAGTCCCGCCCCCCAGAGGGCATTGAGTGGGACCTATATTTCCCATGAGCTTCTATTGCTCTTCCTTCCAGCAAAGGTTTATTGATCACCAACTAGATGCTAAGTCGAGGAACGGGATAAAGCAGTCTGTGGGATAGGCATGAACCCTTTCCCCAAGGCAAATTATTACACCAAAAGTTAAAGCATACTGTGAAACGTTCTGTAATGGAGGATGTAAGGACAACTATCCCCTGATGGCAAGGTTATTATGGAATTAAAGGAGAGGTGGAATGCAAATGTTTGTTGGTAAAAATTCCATCTAATGGCTTCTAGTTCCCCTGTGGAGTGGGGATCTAGCTCCCAAGATGGTGAGTGCAGAAGTTTGAGAAAAGTGAAGTTCTGAAATAATTTTGAGGATGGGAAAGGCAGTTGACCAGGAAAATGACATAAGCTACAGAAGGCAGGGAGCTTTGTCAGTTTTTTTCACTGATGTGGCCTAAATGCTTAGAATAATGCATCTATATATGTATATATATATATATATATATATGGAATGAATGAATGAATGAATGATTACCTTTCCTGCAGTATTAGAGCTATTCTTTCTCCACCAAGACTATATAGTCTCAACGATTACTTTGTGTTGTGTGTGTGTGTGTGTGTGTGTGTGTGTGTGTGTGTGTGTGTGTGATTTTTATCCAATAGGTATTAGCTACTTACTACAGGATAAGTTTAAAAAGGTAGAGAATTGGTATCTGCTATATAGAAATGATGAAAAAGAAAGGCCGTGGGGGTGGGTGGCAGTGGACTATGGCCTATACTGTGTACCATGAGGAATGAAACAGAAGACTTTACTGATGATTGGGGAGTATATGGAAAGATCAATGGAATGGGGGTCCTGACAAGCTTGGAAAACTGCATGTTGAGGACAGGAATTAGAAGGACTGAGGGTTAGAAGTTAGAGGGTAGGATATCAGAGTATATTATTTCAGAAGGTAGAGCTGTCCCTGACAATAAGCTCCAGGTTTTGGCCATAGTCCTATTGGAATGGAGATAAAGTGCTCTGAGATGAGAAGGTCTACCACCGTGTTCTCCAACAGAAACATACAGAAACTAAACATAAGCCACATAATTGAGCCACAGGTGTAATTTTTTGATTTTCAAGTAGCCACACTTAAAAAGTCAGGAACAAACAGGTGAAATTATTTTACTAATGTATTTAATTTAATTGAATATATTCAAATCTTTCAAAATGTAATCAATATAAAATATCAATGAGATATTTTACATTATTTCATAATAAGTTTTTGAAATCTGATGTGTACTTTACATTTATAATACATCTCAATCAGACTAGCTGCAAATCAAGTGCTCAGTAGCCATGGACCCAATGGGAACACTCTGGGGATGGGACTATGAGATCTTAGAAGCCAAGCCAAGGGAGGCAATTGAGCCTTGCCAATAGCAAAGGGACAGTCCTGTGGCTAGCTCTGGATCTCTACGTCAAACTTGAGCTTTAATTTACCAGCAAACTTCTCTCTAGGATATGGCTGAACTAAACTTTGGGCCACCAATACTTTTAGTTGTGAAAGGTACTTCTTGGTTACTGGAGTTCTGAGAATACCAAGATACCTCATTAGCTTTGGGAGTTTCTCACTACAATGACTCTCATAGAATCTCCAAATTTTGACCCTTTGGAATTGACCATCCTCCTGGATCTCTGGCCTTTGAGGGAATTTCTAAATTCATCTCCACAATTATTTTCTTATAGAGATGCCCCCCTTTCTTTGTTGAATTCTTCTCAGGGACATCTCTCCCCTCTGTTCTGCAGCTCTGGCCATTACTAGTTTATGCCTAGAATCTCTTGGGACACTTCTGTGCTTTTCTATCTGTCACTTAGAATAAAGTGTTAAAAATCTCCAACTATAATTATAGATTGCATATTTCTCTTTTCAGTTTAATCACTCTGCTTCATGTATTTTGAATCTTTGTTAGGAGCATAAACATTTAGGATGCTTATAATCTTGTTGGTAAACGTCCCCTTTACATAATATAAATGCCCCTCTTTCTGGTAACTTCCTTGTTCTGAAGTCTGTTTTGTTTGATATTCTCTTAATTATCAGTGTTCTCTTGATTCATGTTAGTATGATTCTTCTATTTCCATTCTTTTACTTTTAAACTATCTTTGTCTTTATATTTACAATATATTTTTTAAAATGGATAGTGATTGGTCCAACATTGGGTCCAATGTTCTAATCACCATCTTTTAATTGGCTGATATATTTAATAGAGTTATTGATAAGCTGGGGTTAAATTTATCTTCTTGCTAGTTGTTTTTTTGTATTTGCCCCATGCGAACAATGTAATACCAGCCTTAATTACCTCTACAATTACTATGAGGTACTGGTAAATAATGAGGGTGAGAACTGAATTTTAGCAGGACTGTTTACAATGTTGTTTGTCCACCATTAACTTTAGGCCTTCCCTATGCAGCTGGATTTCTGAGAGGATTTATCTCTACTCTACACTCTTGCCCTTCTTCCACTGATAGACTCCTATTGCTTTTTAGTGTTGCTAGCCAGGTGATGGTTGGGGTTTTCTGTTGTCCCTGTAATAGCCTCAGGCCTACACAGGCCCTGTGTGCCTGTGGCTTGAGGGTAGTGCTTTTTCAGAGATCTTTCTTCTCCTTCAGCAGTAGAGTACATGTAGTTGATTGGGCCCGGGATAGATTTTTGTCCCTCTGCTAGTAGTAGAGTTTTTTTCCCCTTCTCTAACCACAAAATGTATTCATCTGTGCCATGGCGGGCGGGGTGGGGATGAGTTTTGCTATCATTCTTCCAGTGATTTAATGCTTTCATTCATTAGGAGAGACAGGTCCAAGGAACTTGGAGGTTTCTTGAAGGAACTACTAATACCTGAACTGAGTCTAGAAAAAGAATTAGGAAATATCCAGGGAAAGAAGAGTAGAAAGGGTATTTCAGACAGGGAAAGCATTATGAGCAAAGACATGGAAACACTGACCAGCAGTGTTCAGGAGAAACACTGAGCTTTTCTCTGCTTTGGAGCAAAAAATACACAGAAGAGAGAAATTCTAGGAGAAAGCTGAAAAAAAAGAGAGAGGGAGAGAGAGAGAGAGAGAGAGAGGAAGGGAGGGAGATATGACCTAATGGAAGGCCTGTGTATTATGTCAGTAAGTATATACTTTATTTAGTTTGCAGTAGAGAGCCACTGAGGTTTGAAAGCAAGTGAATATCATGGTCACTTTTGTTTCAAGGATATTGCCCTGGTAGTGGAAAAGAGAAAGATTTAAGAGATGGAAAATTGGAGTAAGGATTAGTTAGGAGGCTACTGAATAGTTTCTGTGAGAGACAATAAAACTCTGAACTACCATGGTAGTAGCACAGATTGATATAAGATGCAGATTTGGGAATATTTAGAAAGTAAAATAAACAAATCTTGGTGACTGACTAGTTTGGGGAAGGATAAAAAGGAAAGAAAAAAAGGATGACTTTTATGTTTCTTACTTGACTGAATGCTACAAATGGATATTGCAAATATAAGAGCAAAAGCAAGCTGGTAGTAGAGGATTGTATTTTGAAGCTGTTAGGTTTGGAATCCTGTGGTAAATCAAGGTTGAGAATGTTCTAAAGCATTTGGATTAAGGAGTATGAAGCATAACAGAAAAGTAAACACTGAAATAACTAACCTGAGTGGCTAACTCACTTAGGTCACTTAAGACTGCAAGAGAAGAGCCCACTGGCTAAAGGTCCAAATCCTGCTCAATGGGGGTGGTGGGGGTGGGGGGGCCTATCCAGCACAGTACTTGACACAGTAGGTTCTCAATAAAACATGAATGCATCAACACTTGAGTTTGTGAAGACAGGTTCCTCAGATTCTCTACCCTACTATCAAAGCCTGCAGCCTAATCCCTAGGGAACTGGGCCTCTCAGAGCTGCTCACAGGACAAGGGCACTCACCAATTCATGTGGCAACTGCAGCAGGGCCCTAAGCCCAACCTTTAACTCCACTGGTGTAAAAGCCCTTTTCTTGTTCAAGCCACTCCTTACAGCAACCCTATCAGGTTGGTATTCATATGTCCCATTAGAGCTGAGATCTGGGACAGCTCAATGACTTACCTAAGGCCCAGCAGCCAGTGTCCCGTGTAGCTGCAGTAAACAGGAGTTATGAGGGTGGTGATGCTGCTGAGCGCCATTGACCACCTTCAAACGCAGAGAAGGCAGCTCCCATCCCCAGGAGGCTCAGCTTTGAGGATGCCCTCTGAGGACCGTGTGCATCCACAGCCAGCCAAGACGGCCTAGTGATGTGAAGCCTTTGGCTGAGGAGCCACCCTCAGAGACCCTGAAGGCACAAGCCCTGGACAACTAACAGAAAAGGCGGGGCCTTTGGAAGTGTCCTTTGGCGCAAGGGGTGTCCAAAAGTCCCTGAAGTCACCCAAAAAGTTCCACTAGAACATCTGTGAAGATGAATCAAGAACTTTTGTTTCACAGAAGCAATGAGATTAAATTCACCACCTTGAGGTGAGGCGGCACAACTTCCTTCAGAAAGCGGGAGGAGGGCACTGCTCAGCCCCGCCCCTGGCATGGCCCCTCCCCCACAGAGCAGGGGGCGGGGCCTTCCAGCCCTGGCGTTCCTCCCTTGGCTCCTTAAGTTCCCCAGGGGTATGGAAGGCCCCTGGGTACTAAGCCACAGATGCTGGAAATAGAGCAGTAGAAAGATGGACATGGCCCATGTTCTAGAGGAAGATGGATAATTAAGGCAAGACTTACAATACAGTGTGAAAACTGTAATGGGAGGAGTAAAGGAACATTTCTCAGTTTGGGAGGGTCAAAGATGAGAGAGAGGGGAAGGGAGAAAGAGGGAGGGGAAAGTGGGGACAGATTCTTTTAGTTATCATGGGAGCTCAATTTCCTATTTAGTGGTATATACACTGTTAAAAAAGACCTAGGAAAGGGTCTTTGGTGTTCATTTCTTTAAGCTTACTGTTAGGGAATCTAGTGTATCTGCTGAGTTGGTGTGGGGGCAGAAGTTTAAGAAGAGTAGAGAATATCTGAAATAGTTTTGAAGAGGATGTAAATATAAGTGTTGACTAAGGAAACAACGAATGTAAGCGTCACAGTGACAAGTGCTTAGTAGGCACTCAAAAGTATACATAAAAATAAATAAATATACCTAGAATTAATGAACAAATGAGTGCATTTCAAGCTGTTGTAGTTGTTTATTAGTTGTAGATTCATCTGTATGATTTTATCCAATAGGTCTGAGTCATTTAAGCAGAGGGCAGGTCTGGAAAAGGCAGGGATTTGGGATTTTGCTAGGCGGGAATGATGAAAGAAAAATGAATGGGAATATTTAGGATGGTACTTAAGTGATGGCTCATGAAGTCTACTGTGGAGGAGGAAATGATAGCAAAAAGTTGCTGATGGAAGAATCAAAGGACTGAAGGTCCTGGCAAGGTTGAAGGATTGGCATATGAAGGCATAAGCTAGAAAGGCTAGAGATTGAGGTCAGAGGGTGGGATATGGCACTGTATTATTCAGAAGTCATAGAAGTGCCTTGTGGTAAGGTCTAGGTGTTGGCCATAGCCATACTGGAATGGAGGTAAAGGAATCTGAAATGAAAAGACCTAGGAATTGAGAAGCCAACTTATTGGATGGTTCATCAATAGGAATTCAGAAGTCTTCCAGATAATTTCTCCCTACAAGATCCTTGCCCTGGTCTCTATCCCATTACTCACTCCACCTCGCATGGTTTCTGCAAGTATCTACTTTCAGACTTGACGCAAACTTCAGTGCCTGAAGGGACAGTAGTGTGGCTGTGGGCCCAAAGTCAGGAGTTATGTTATAGAGAGGGCTATAGAAGACATCTGTTTTGTTTTAGTTTTATTTTGTCACCTTTCATTCATTCACTTTCTATAAACTGTACTTCTAGTGCCCTCTGGAGAAACTGACCCCATTTTTCAGTCTTGTTTCTATACGTTTATGGGGTTGTCTTCCCCCACACCTCTATTCAGAGTTGTCTAAAATTGGAATTTGACAAACTGACCACAAATGACTATTTTAGGGACAGGCACATGATCCAATTGATGCCACCTACAGGGACTATTATAAGAAAACACTGCATTTTCAGTGCACTTGAACCTGGCAGGATGTAGCTTTCAATTTACTAGCAGCTATCCAGCCATCACCTGACACCTGAGATTGGATCCAGCACAGAAGAGAGAGAGCCAAAATGCAAACAAAACTAACTCCTGATGACATCCATTGAGGTCCTGCATCAACATTGTTGCCTGAAGCTAACTCAGCTCCCAGGCCCTTCAGTTATATGTGTCAATTCTTTTCCTTATGATTGATCACATACCAGAATGTTTTCTATCACTAGCTTCATTGTCTGTGTTAATCTACTAAGCATATATTAACTTTGTGGTACCCCAGTAGGTAGGAACAATATCTTTTTTGAAGAGTGGTGAGGATTAAATGGGATAGTAAATATGAAATCATAAATTTGTTCCATAGCACTGAGGAGCAGAAAAAGTATATTACATTTTCCACTTAAAGTAAATCTGGCTCTCTGCCACCATTTAACAGGGTGAGAAGAGTTTAGATATCATGGGAGCTTATTTCCCTATTTAGCGGGATGCACACTGTTAAATACTTAGGAAAGAGCTTTTGATGTTCAGTCCCTTATGGTTGCCTTGAGGATGCTCATTGTCTAAGTCTAGAGGATCCATTCCAAGGCAAATGATGCCACAAACTCCAAGCCATATATAAGCAATGACATCTTTTGCTGAAGGCATTAAGACCTTGATACTTGATTTAGTTCTTTTCAGCAAACATGTTTGCCAAATCAGAGATCTCACTGGCTCTACACAGTGGAGTGTCACTTATGAAACCCATCACAACTTATTTTTCAAGTCCCTGACCACATTACCGCACTTGTGCAAGTCCTTTCTTTTAACCTATGTCCTCTTTTATCCCTCAGGTCCTTTTTCTACCATTGCTTAACTTGCAGTTAGGTAAGGACTGCCACCACTGATAGAGTCCCATTCTTCCAGATTTTGTCCATAATGCCGACAATGTTGTGCAACTGGTGCCTAGCAAGTTTAGCTTAGGCCAGGAAGTACAAAAGCTATTGATAATCCCTAAGATAAGAGTCCCAGAAATTTCTAGAGGGGAGAGGAAGGCAGAACTATTCTTTCATTTTTCTGAGAGTAGCCTCTGGCAAGAGTAGAGAATATAATTAATAACTCAAGTAGTTAGTTATCCTTCTATAAATGTAAATTATGTGGCACAGAGTAAATAAGTAGAACAGAAATAACTCATCCAGTTAGGGTCCAGTTATACTTTCTCCCAAATGAAAGTATTGCCATGACCCCCAGTATTTCATGAATATCACCTCCTTCCCAGGGTCTCAGAATAGAAGAAAAAACAGACCTGAGTTCAGAGTAAGGGGTGTATAGGCATCTACTTGAAAGTCACAGAACAGTCCATCAAAATGATGAGCAGATTATACACTGAAGACAAGGTCCTGCACATTGTCATCAAGCATGGTTGGAAGGAAGGTATTACAATTACCTTTGCCAAAGAGGGTTTTACCATGCCTGATAACATATCTGCAGATAATTTTTTCACGCTTAAGGGTGACTTCTGTGAACACTTCTGTCACCAGAATATTCTATACTACTCTGAGGAGCCTCAAGGAAGTGGGGTCTAGGTCAGATATGGGGGTTGGGAGTTGGTGATTCATGATTCAGGTATTGGGGTGTAGTCTTTATTGTTTTTTCTTCTTATAGTAAGTCCCTGACAGTTTTTATAGCTCTCTTGTCTTCACTCCCTTCCCCTCCCTTCCCTTCCCTTCCCCTCCCCTCCCCTCCCCTCCCTTTCTCTTCCCTTCCCTTCCCTTCTGTTCCCTTGCCTTCCCTTCCCTCCTCTCCCCTCGCCTCCCCTCCTCTCCCCCCCTTCTCCTCCCCACCCCTCCCCATCCTTTCCCTTCCCTCCCCTTCTCTTCCCCTTCCTCCTTTTCTTGGTAATGACAGTATTTTAAAACCAGAAGGAATTTAAAAGTATGGTATTAACATTCTTCCATGATCCTGGTCCCTTTTTGAAGCCAAAGCTGGCACTCGGTAGGAGTTGAAGCCTACCCCTTCCTTTTTTTTAAGCTCACACTCCTGGGATATTGTAAATGTATACTCCGTACGCAGTAATGACAAAAGATATGGCAATCCTATTAGTAGATACCAAAATATTTGACAGGAGTAAATATCTTTGGTTATGAGATGGAAAGAATCCAGTTCAGATGATGTGTTAGCATCTCTAACTAGACTGGTCATTTTGAGTGAGAGAGTTTCCTCTTAGAAAGGAATGGAAAAGCATTTTCTGGCTAATTAGAAGAGACCCATACCTACAAACAGACTCCAGGGCAAGGGTGAGGCCGGCCTGGGGTAGCTGATATCTTTGGCCTTTGCTGTTAGTCTTAGCTGGGGACACAGGCTCCCTGGAGATGATGGAAGTTGGATGCCTCAGACACAATTGCTGATTCGTGAGTCTTAATAATTTTCCAGTGATGTTTGTCTTAACCTCAATCTACCTTATCTGATTGTACAGTTGTAGCTCTCACAGCCAGTTTGATAGTTACAGAATTGGTCATTTTGCTTTGCTCAAGATAGGAGGGAACTCTGTATTCCACAAATACCTATCTATGTACTCTCCCTGGGCCAGAATGTCTTGTGCTGGCTTTCCTTCCATGGAAGATACCTACCCCAAAGCCCCAAGTTTTTTTTTGTTTTGTTTTATTTTCTATTATTGTGTATTGTTGTTGTTTATTTATTTAATTACCAAGGCAGTGACTATCAGTATGTCTATTGCCTATGTAGTAATCTCTGGTTTCAGTTGAGCCTGATCTGTGTTCAAAGGCTGTCAGTGACTTAGATTTTACAGGATATTTTCCTGCTTTTTGCTTTTGTTCCTGGGGAAAATTTAATGTAAGAAGAGACTCATAATTTTCTTTTTTTTTTTTTTGGAGGAAACTCCCTCAATGATAAGAACCATGGTCTCTGCTAATCTTCTGATCTAATCACAGTGGCTCTCCCTTGTTATTTGAGATGTCCCAATATCCTCCTCAATGTATGGTTTGTGTCTCCAAAGATCCTCATCAGTTGAAACTAACTTCTCTTCCTTGCCTCCCTCCCCTGGGAGGAGTGGTGTGGTAGTGCAAGGCAGGAATCTGCAGGGTTTGAAGTTTCGAAAAGGGGTCATGTGCCTGAGATAGAAATGCTCAGTCACAGGCTGGGTGAGCATGGAGTGTGGCAAGAGACTAGGGAGAAAGGAGTGATTGACTGCTTTTCTCTGAGGGCTCACTGAAGAGTGGGGCCCCGAGCTTTTGGCTCTGGGGCTGGAGATTAAGAGGCTGCCATTTTTATTCTCATCCTCTAAAGCTACACGGAAAGCCATCAGGGAACAAAAGCCACATAGAGCAAACCCGAGCAGACTATTTTGCCTGGCCTCCTGGCAAGGGCGGTATAATTCTGGAGCAAAGACACTTGAGAATCAATGCAACAGGCCTCTCCCTCAGAAGATCAGCAAGAATATCTAGCCAAGTCCATGTTTACTGATCAACGAGAACTGCAAAACTCCAGTGCCAGGAGAATATAGCACATAGAATTCATGGCTTTTCTTCCATGATTCTCTAGTCTTTCAACTTTAATTTTTTTTTCAACCAATTTCTTATTTGAGCAACTCCTTTTTAAAATATTTTTTAATTTCTATTTTTACAGTTACAGTTTATCCCTTCATTGTATTTAATCTTATTTTTGTATATATATGTTTTTCTTTCATTACAATTTTGGAATACAGTTTCTTCTAACAGACCAAAATACACTGAATATCTAGTGTATGGCTCTGTTCTATTCCCCTGTCTGATCATATTCTCTTTTTTGTTGTAGTTTTTCTTTTTTTTACCTTTAGTTTTTCTTCTTCTTTTTTTGGGGAGGGGTTTGTTTTGTTTTGTTTTGTTAAAGTCCTCTTTAAATTTTCATCTTTACAGTTACATTCTATCCTTTCAATGTACTTAATTTTATTTTTGTATGTTTTTTTTCTTTACAATTTTGAGATGTAGTTTCTTCTAATCAACTGACCAAAATACACTCAAGAGATAGTTTATCGCTCTGTTCTGTTCACCTGTCTGTTTATATACCTTCCTTTCTTGTTGTTATTTTTTTCTTTTGTTTTTTTTTCTCTTTTAATTTCCATTTTTACAATTACATTCTATCCTTTCATTGTATTTAACTTTATGTTTTTCTTTCTTTATGATTTTGGGATCTAGTTTTCTAAAAAACAGACCAAAATACACAGAATACAGTATATTGCTCTATTCTGCTCACCTGTCTGATTATATCCTCTCTCTCTCTCTCTTTTTTTTCTTTTCCCCAGTTTCGAGTCTCATCTGATTTTTTTAGTGTGTATTTCTCTGTGGTCATTGTTGCCATTTTAGTATTTTGTTCTCTCATTCATCTATTCTTCTCTGGACAGAATGACAAGACAGAAAAAGGCACCTCAGAAAAGAGAATAAGAGGCAATACTGAATGCCAGGGACCTAATCAGTATGGACATAAGTAAGATATCAGAACTAGAGTTCAGAATAATGATTATAAAGATACGAGCTGGGTTTGAAAAAAAGTATAGAAGACACTAGATAATCCTTTTCTCAAGAAATAAAATAACTAAAATCTAACCAAGTTGAAGTAAAAGGGCTATTAATGAGATGCAGTCAAAAGTGGAGGCTCTAACTGCTAGGATAAATGAGGCAGAAGAGAGAATTAGTAATATAGAAAACCAAATGATGGAAAATAAAGCTGAGAAAAAGAGAGATAAATAACTATTGGATCACGAATGGAGAATCTGAGAGATAAGTGATACCATAAAGTGAAACAATATTAGAACAATTGGAAACCCAGAAGAAGAGGAAAGAGAGAGAGGGGCAGGAGGTATATTGGGGCAAATTACAGCAGAGAATGTCCCTAATTTGGGGAAGGAAATAGGCATCAAAATCTAGGTGGCATAGAGAACCCCCCCTCAAAATCAATAAAAATAGGTCACCCCGACATCTAATAAGGAAACTTACAAATCTCAGAGACAAAGAGAAAATCCTGGAAGCAGCTCTGGACAAAAGGTTGGTAACCTACAAGGGTAGAAACATTAGATTGACAGCAGACCTATCCACAGGGACCTGGTAGGCCAGAAAGGACTGGCATGATATGTTCATGGTGTTAAATGAGAAAAATATGCAGCCAAGAATACTTTAGCCACCTAGGATGTCATTCAAAGTAGAAAGAGTGATAAAAAGCTTCCAGGACAAACAGAAACTTAAAGAATTTGTGATCACCAAACCAACCATATAAGAAATATTAAAAGGGATCCTCTAAGCAAAGAGAGAGCCCAAAAGTTACCTTACAGGCAACACAATGAAACTAAATTCATGTCTTTCAATAGTTACTCTAAATGTGAATGGGCTAAGTGACCCAATCAAAAAACACAGGGTATGAGAATGGATAAAAAAGCAAGACCCATAGATATGTTCTCTGCAAGAGGCTCATTTTAGACCCAAAGATACCTCCAGATTTAAAGTGAGGGGATGGAAAACCATTTGTCATGCTAATGGACATCAAAATAGAGCTGGGTGGCAAACTTTATATCAGACAAATTAGATTTTAAACCAAAGACTGTAGTAAGAGATGAAGAAGGACACTATATCATAATTAAAAGGTCTAACCAACAAGATTTAACAATTATAAATATTTATGTCCCTTATATAAGACAATTAATAACAAAATCAAGAAACACATCGATAATAGCACAATAATGGTAGGGGACTTTAACACCCCCCTCATTGCAATTGACAGATCATCAAAGCAGAAGATCAACAAGGAAATAAAGACTGAATGACACACTGGACCAGATGGACTTCACCAGATATATTCAGAACATTCCATCCTAAAGCAACAGAACACACATTCTTCTCTAGTGCACATGGAACATTCTCTAGAATAGATCACATTCTGGGTCACAATTCATGTCTCCACTGTACCAAAAGTTGGGGATCATTCCCTGCATAATTTTGGACTATAATGCTTTGAAACTAGAACTCAATCACAAAAGGAAAGTTGGAAAGAACTCAAATACATGGAGGCTAAAGAGCATCATACTAAAGAATGAATGGGTCAACCAGGAAATTAAAGAAGAATTTAAAAAAAAATCATGGAAACAAATGAAAATGAAAACAAAACTGTTCAAAATATGCAGCAAAGACAGTCCTAAGAGGGAAGTATTTAGCACTACAAGCCTTTCTTAAGAAACAAGAAAGGTCTCAAATACACAACCTATCCCTGTACCTAAATGGTCTGGAGAAAGAAAAGCAAATAAAGCCTAAACCCAACAGGGGAAGAGAAATAATAAAGATTAGAGCAGAGATCAATGAAATAGAAACCAAAAGAACAGTAGAACAGATCAACAAAACTAGGAGCCGGTTCCTTGAAAGAATTAATAAAATTGGTAAACCCCTGGCCAGACTTATCCAAAAGAAAAGAGAAAGGACCAAAAAGAATAAAGTCATGAATGAAAGAGGAGAGATGGCAACCAACACCAAAGAAATACAAATAATTATAAGAACATATTATGAGCAACTATATGCCAACATATTAGGCCATCTGGAAGAAATGGATGCATTCCTAGAGACATATAAACTACCAAAACTGAACCAGGAAGAAACAGAAAACCTGAACAGACCCATAACCAGCAAGGAACTTGAAGCAGTAATCAAAAATCTCCTAACAAACAAGAGCCCAGGGATGGATGACTTCCCAGGGGAATTCTATCAAACATTTAAAGAAGAAATAATACCTATTCTTCTGAAACTGTTTCAAAAAATCAAAGTGGAAGGAAAACTTCCAAACTCATTCCATGAGGCCAGCATTACCTTGATTCCAAATTCAGACAAAGACCCCACAGAAAAGAATTACAGACCAATATCCTTGATGAACATGGATACAAAAATTCACACCAAAATACTAGCCAATAGGATCCAATAGTACGTTAAAAGGATTATTCACCATGACCTAGTAGGATTTATTCTTGGGCTGCAAGGGTGGTTCAACATCTGTAAATCAATCATTGTGATACGTTCCATAAATAAAAGAAAGAACGAGAACCATGTGATACTCTTAATAGATGCAGAAAAAGCATTTGACAAAGTACAGCATCCTTTCTTGATTAATACTCTTCACAGTGTAGGGATAGAGGGAATATACTTCAATATCATAAAAGCCATCTATGAAAAGCCCACAGGGAATATAATTCTCAATGGGAAAAAACTCAAAACTGAAGTCAGAAACATAGCATGGATGTCCACTATCACCACTGCTGTTCAAAATAGTACCAGAACTCTTAGCCTCAGCAATCAGACAACAAAAAGAAATAAAAGGCATCCAAATCAGCAAAGAAGTCAAACTCTCACTCTTTGCCAATGACATGATACTCTATGTGGAAAACCCAAAAGACTCCACCATAAAATTGCTACAATTCATACAGGAGTTCAGCAAAGTGACAGGATATAAAATTAATGCACAGAAATCAGTTGCATTCCTATACACTAACAATGAGACAGAAGAAAGAGAAATTAAGAAGTCGATCCCATTTACAACTGCACCCCAAACCATGATACCTAGGAATAAATCTAACCAAGAAGGTAAAGAATCTGTACTCAGCAAACTATAGAATACTTATGAAAGAAATTGAAGAATACAAAAAGAAATGGAAAAACGTTCCATGCTCACGGATTGGAAGAACAAATAATGTGAAAATGTCTATGCTACCTAGAGGAATCTATACATTCAATGCAATCCCTATCAAAATATCATCAACTTTTTTTTTTTTTAACAGAGCTGGAACAAATAATCCTAAAATTTGTATGGTACCAGAAAAGACCCCAAATAGCCAAAGGAATGTTGAAAAAGAGGACCAAAACCGGTGGCATCACAATTCTGGACTTCAAGCACTATTACAAAGCTGTAATCATCAAGACAGTATGGTACTGACACAAAAACAAACACATAGATCAAGGAGCAGAATAGAGAGCCCAGAAATGGACCCTCAACTCTATGATCAACTGATTTTTGACAAATTGGGAAAGAATATCCAATGGAAGAAAGACAGTCTCTTCAATAATTGGTGTTGGGAAAATTGGACAGCCACATGCAGAAGAATGAAACTGGACCATTTCCTTACACCACACACAAAAATAGACTCAAAATGGATGAAGGACCTAAATGTGAGACAGGAATCCATCAAAATCCTAGAGGAGAACATAGGCAGTAACCTCTTCAACATTGGCCACAGCAACTTCTTTTAAAACATGTCTCCAAAGGTAAGGGAAACAAAGGCAAAATGAACTATTGGGACTTCATCAAGATAAAAAGCTTTTGCACAGCAAAGGAAACAGCTGAGAAAACCAAAAGACAACTGACAGAATGGGAGAAGATATTTGCAAATGACATATCAGATAAAGGGCTAGTATGCAAAATCCATAAAGAACTTATCAAACTCAACACCCAAAGAACAAATAATCCAATCAAGAAATGGGCAGAAGACATGAACAGGCATTTATCCAAAGACATACAAATGGCCAAGAGACACATGAAAAAATGCTCGACATCACTTGGCATCAGGGAAATACAAATCGAAACCACAATGAGATACCACCTTACACCAGACAGAATGTCTAAAATTAACAAGTCAGGAAAGGACAGATGTTGGGGAGGATGCGGAGAAAGGCTCACACTCTTACCCTGTTGGTGGGAATGCAAGCTGGTGCAGCCACTCTGGAAAACAGCATGGAGGTTCCTCAAAAAGTTGAAAATAGAGCTACCCTATGTCCCAACAATTGCACCAGTGGGTATTTTACACAAAGATACAAAAGTAGTGATCCAAAGGGGCACCTGCACCCCGATGTTTATAGAGCAATGTCCACAATAGCCAAACTATGGAAAGAGCCCAGATGTCCATTGCCAGATGAATGGACAAAGAAGATATGGTGTGTATATATAAACAATGGAATATTAAACAGCTATCAAAAATGGAGACTTGCCATTTGCAACAACCTGGATGGAACTAGAGGGTATTATGTTAAGTGAAATAAATCAATCAGAGAAAGACAATTATCATATGATCTCACTGATATGTGGAATTTAAGAAAAAAAACAGAGGATCATAGGGGAAGAGAGGAAAAAATGAAACAAGACAAAACCAGAGAGGGAGACAAACCATAAGAGACTCTTAATCATAGGAAAGAAACTGATGGTTGCTGGGGGGGGGGGATGGGTAACTGGGTGATGGACATTAAGGAGGGCACATGATGTAACGAGCACTGGGTATTATATATGACTGATGAATCACAGACCTGTACCTCTGAAACCAATAATACATTATTTGTTAATTAATTGAATTTAAATTAAAAATATGTTTTTTTGAAAGAGTGTTTTTTATTTATTGAAGACCTTAGACAACTCAGATCCCCATTGAGCTTTTGGGAGTCCCCCACTGCACTGTTTCCTCAGGATGTCTCCCTCCTGATTGTTTAGAACATAGGCACTCCTCAGCCTTTAACTACCAAGTCTTCAGTCTTTGAAGGAATTTCTAGTATCATCACCAAAATTCTTTTACTAAAGTGGAAATTGAGCATAGATAATATGTTCTCCTTCTTTGGCAAGCTCTTTTCCTAAGGACTTCCTTGTCATTCTGTTCTCTGCCTCAGGAACACTGCTAATCTCTCTTGGAATACAAATTTTACTCTCATCCCTCAGCTTCTTTTTCTACCATTGCTTGATTTGGAGTCAGGTGAGGACTGCCACCACTGAAAGAGTCATGTTCTGCCAGGTTTTGTCCATGAGACTGAGGGTAAGTGAATGAAGTTTCAGTTGGCTTCCTTCCCCAGGGTGGGGGATCTGGGAGATGTTCTGGTTTGCTCTGAGTGCTGCAGAAGTGTTGTCATTCTTGCTTTCCAGAAAGTGACACTAAGGTTCTCCTACTTACTTCCTAATTTTTTACCAAAATTATTATCGGCCTCTCATGTCACTTTTTTATTTTTTAGAAAAGAATTCTAATTATTTTTAATAAAGCACTAAACCTTAGTTTACTAGATATTATATATTCTCATGTAGTTTGATTTATACTTAATGGAGACAAATATGCCTTGCAAATAAATTGGCTTTTTCTTCTTTTTTGAATTGCCTTTTTCTTTTAAAGTCAAATTTATTAATGTATAATTTGCATTCAGTAAAATCCACCCTTTTTAACATGTTCATTTCTAAGATTGTTGGATTTTGAAAAACATATATAGTCATGTAAATACTACCTTAGTCAAGATATACAATATTTTTATCACTCCAAAATTTAGTTTTGTGCTCTCTTGAAATTAATGCCATTCTTTATCTGTTCTTTGTTCACAATTTCGTTTTCTCACTTCTTTTAGATTGAGGATTTTCATGAGTATTTTTTACCCCCTTTGTGGGCTTAAAAGCTATAACAATTTATTTTTAAAATGTTTTCCTTAGGGTTTGTGGTATACACATTTAACTTACCAACCTACCTTGAGGTAATAGTATACCACTTCACACGTAATATTAGAACCTTGCAAGAGTATACTTCTGTTTTGCTTCTCCTGTGATTTGTCCTATTGTTTTTAATCCTTTACCTCTACATCTGTTTAAAATTCATAATACATAATTTTTATTTTTGTTTTAAACAATTGATTATCTTTTAAAGAGATTTGAACATTAAGAAATTTTTTTCACCATTTCACCATTTTAGCCTGGTGTCATTTTCCTTCCACTGTAAATATTTCTTTTAATATTCCTGCAGTGCAGGTCAGCTGGCAATCAATTTATTCAGTTTTTATATATCTGAATACATTTTATTTCATTTCCATTTTGAAAGATATTTTTTCTGGTTATGGAATTATATTTGGACAGTTCTTTTTTTCTTTAGGTTCTTTAAAAATGTTGCTTTAATGTCTCTGGTTGCATTGTTTTTGATAAAAAGTCTGATTTCATCCTTACTTTTGTTCCTCTGTATCTTTCTCCTCTGGCTTCCTTCAGTAATTTCTCTTTATCTCTATTTTTAAGGAATTTTATTGAAATGGAGTAATTTTCTTCACATACCTTGTTTTTGGACTTCATTGAGCCTCTCGAATCTTTGGGTTATAGTTTCATCAAATTTGGAAAAAATTTAATCATTATTTCTTTAAATTATTTCATTGTCTTGCCACTACTCTTCCTGGACTCCAAATATAAGTATTTTAGGCTGCTTAGAGTTGTCCCAGAGCTCACCTTTGTTTATTAAAATATGGTTGCAAAACCTTGGTTCCAAAACTAAACAACTCTGTAAACAAGAGGAAATAGAAAACAAAATGCAAAATGGCTAGAAAACAATAATAGTAAAATCTCCATTATCTATTAAAGTCTAAAATCAGTAAAATTGTACTAAGAAGAAAATAGAATGAAAATAATTTGTTACTATATTGTGTTCAAATAATGGTTTGTAGTTTTAAACTACAAACTATTTACATATTTAGGAAATTATTTAATTATCTAGCCTGCAATATTTAGTCAATTTAAAAAAAATGTATGGTCCAGAGGAACCTGAATAGCAGATGTTATTATTATTTTTTAGATTTTATGCTTTTGTGTGCTTAAAAACACTCTTTAAAAAATTAAAAAAAAATAACAACACTCTTACATAATGTTCTTATTCAGAGCATGTAATCCCTAACTCTTTCCCTTAATGTGATGTGTCACAATTGAAACTATTAACTTGAAGTCTCTTGTTACCTCCTATTTATGTTCATTTCTTTCTTATGTCCTATAGTTTGTTTTATTTTGTTTTGTTTTGTTTTTTACATTTGTTATTCCATTGTTTGGCACATAAATGTTCACACTGATTTCTGTCTTTGTTGCTTATTATCTCTGTGTTTATTTAGAAGCTATTCATCTCTGTTATTTTACACTTATGTCTTGATATCTTACATTGACACATCATTTATCTTTTTACATGGTATGTAGATTCTTTTAAGATCTTTGAAAATTTTATCCTTTTTCTGAAAGCTGGTAATTGTTATTTGGACATGTATATTTATATTTAACTCTGTGTCTACTTGGATTCAACCTCAATATCAGTTTTTATGTGATAAGTTTTTAATTATGAGTTTTTAATTTTGATTCACATTTTATTTTCCTATGTTTTATATTTCAGGGGATTTTTCAAGATTTTACTAACACTATACTTCCTGAGTTTGGAATATTGGAAAATATTTTCCTGTTGCCATTTTACTTGAATTTTAGCCTTATTGAGTAAAGAATACTTGGGTTACATCCTCCCCCCCCCCCACAAATTCATCTTTCATTACTTTATTGCAGAATTTCTGAACCTCAGCACTATTGACATTTTGGTCTGGATAATACTTTACTGAGTATGTGTGTGTGGGTTGGGGGACTATCTTGTGCTTTATAAGATATTTGGTAATATCTCTGACCTCTACCCACTAGATACTAGTAGCACCCACCCCAGTTGTGACAATCAAAAGTGTCCTTAAATGTTGTGAAGTATCCCTGGAGGGGACTTGCCCTTAGTTGGAACAATAGCTCTATCATTTCATGAAATCTGGTGTTACTTAGGAGAGACCTGAGACCAAGCTGCTTTCTTGTTTTTCCCTGTTGACTGTGATGTGCATCCTTTTAATCTGTCTGGTGAAGTCTTTGTTTATTCTGAAATTTTAATAAGTTTTGAGAGTTTACATTTCAGATTTGGTGAAGTTTTCCTAATTATTCCTTATAGCAATGTGTCTTTTTAACTGATTTGCATCTCCTTTCATTTCAGTTTTTTCTTCTATTAAATCTTTAGGTGAGGGTTTTTTTTTCCTCTCACATTTTTTTGTGTTCCTTTCTTCATAACAGCAGTCATGTTTATGTTGGACTTTTGTTGTCTGAATCCCATGTCTATAATTTCACCTGTATTCAAATTCATCTTTTGGTCTTCTTCCTTTCGGTGTGTATTTCTGTGAATTTCAAAGCATATTCCTTGGTGAAATCTGAAGTCAGTTTCAACTCTTGACATATTCTTAGATATCTTAAATATATAACTTAATAGGTTTTGCTTTAGTTAATTTAGTATTTCAGTGATAGATAGCTTTTCTTAACACTTTAAAATTGGTTCTGGGTTGTTATATTTTTTAATATGCTATATGTTCCTTCTAGGCTATTTTTGAAAGTTAAGAGAATGGATCAGAGAAAAAAATGAATATTTGTCTAAATTTCTTTCAATCTACCTCTCTTCTGTGGCATACAGCAATTCCTCTAGGTTTTAAAAAAATTATTGAAAACTGATGAATTGATATTAGAGAAATTTTGGAAAATTTTTCATTACTATTGCAATAGATTACTAAAAAGAAATTTCAATTTTTATAATTATAGAAATGGTATTCCCCAAAAAACTATAGAATTCCCTTCTTATTGTCCAGTAACAATTTAATGAGGTATTAAATTTTTTTTCTTGCTATATACATAAGAAAAAGATGGACAGAGAGTTTGCAAAACTACTGAGCAGAGAGCTTCATCTCTCTGAATCTGATGACTATGCTTTTTGACATATCATTTATGTCTTTTTTTAATTCGTTAAATTAATAGGTCTATTAGTAATCATAAATTTTAAATCAACGATACTTTCATCTGTAACCATATGTGAATTTCCATGGATTCAGAAAAAATAGAATGTATACATTGGAAAAAAAGGAAAGCCCCATGTGCTTAATGAATTAATTTAATAAACAAGTATTATTTAGGTGTTATATTAAATGGAATTAGTATTAATAATGTATCTATGTCTTATATGTGTTTATTTATGTATATCTATCTCTGTCATTAGCTCAATCTCAAATTTCTATGTTCTTGTTGAAATTTACATCTTTTCTTTGTTCTTTGTTCATATGTTTTCTTTGGTAATTCTGGGTGGTTACTGTCTTACCTAGTGCCCCAGCCCTTTGTCCAGATAATCTTGGATTTTCTAAACAACAATAATGCAATATATTAAGAAAAGTGAGTTAAAAAAAAGAAAAGTGAGTTAGATTCTGCTATAATTTATCTAAAAAGAACTTTTTATTCTTTTTAGATATAAAAGAATAGTCCCTAATAGGGTTCAAAGAAAAAGCCCTGGGAAGCTTTCTTCTTACTTTCCTACAGTCCAATACACTGGAAATTATTTAATAGAGTAATACTTGTTATTTAACACAATTTTATTTTTTAGTTTATTCGTTTTGTAGGCATTAATAAGCTTTATGATTTGTAAGTTAAATATTGACCTGTTCTTGAAAGAGATAGTAAAGTATGAAATAAAAGTTTTGTTGGTTTTAGCATAGCTGTCTTGAATATATTTAGAAGTTTCAAAAGTATTCAGTTAGTATAGCATAATCCTATACATATTATTTTATTATTTATTATTTATATTTGTAGTTTCAATTTTTTGAAAAAATTATTTAATTATTTGACAGAGAGAGAGACAGCAGGAGAGGGAATACAAGCGGGGGGGAGGGGGAGGGAGAGGCAGGCTTCCCACTAGGTGAGGAGCCCGACGTGGGGCTTGATCCCAGGACCCTGGGATCATGACCTGAGCTGAAGTCAGATGCTTAATGACTGAGCGACCCAGAGACTCCTTAATTTCAAGTTTTTATTTAAATTCTAGTTAGTTAACATATAGTGTAATATTAGTCTCATGAGTAGAATTCAGTGATTCCTCACTTACATGTAACACTCAGTGCTCTTCACAAGAAGTACCTTCCTTAATCCCCATCACCCACTTAATTCATCTCCCTCTCCACCTTCCCTCAAGCAACCCTCAGTTTGTTCACTATAGTTAAGAATCTGTTTTATGGTTTGCCTCTTTTTTCTTTTTTCTTTATGTTCATCTATTTTGTTTCTTAAATTACACATATGAGTGAATCATATGGTATTTGTCTTTCTCTGGCTGATATTTCACTTAGCATAATACACTCCAGCTCTATCCGTGTTGTTGCAAATGGAAAGAGTTCATTCTTTTTATGGCTGAGTAATATTCCATGGCATATATATGTATACATATATATATGCTATGGAATATATATATATATTCGTATATATACATTCATTCATCTATATATATATAAATGAATCCATATATATATATATATATATATGCCACCTCTTCTTTATCCATTCATCAGTTGATGGACATCTGGGCTCTCTCCATATTTTGGCTGTTGTTGATAATGCTGCTACAAACATCAGGGTGTATGTGCCCTTTGAATCAGTATTTTTGTATCCTTTGGGTAAATACCTAGTAGTGCAATTGCTGGATCATAAGGTAGTTCTATTTTAACTTTTTGAGGAAACTCCATACTGTTTTCCAGAGTGGCTACACCAGTTTGCATTCCCACCAACAGAGTGAGAGTGTTCCCTTTCCTGGCATCCTCACCAATATTTGTTGTTTCCTGTGTTGTTAATTTTAGCCATTCTGACAAGTGTAAGGTGACATCTCATGGTAGTTTTGCCTTGTATTTCCTTGATGCCAAGTTATGTTGACCATCTTTTCATGCGTCTGTTAGCCATCTGGTTGTCTTCTTTGGAAAAATGTCTATTCATGTCTTCTGCCCATTTCTTAACTGGATTATTTGTTTTTTTGGTTGTTGAGTTTGATAAGTTCTTTATAGATTTTGGATACTAACTCTTTATTAGATGTGTCATTTGCAAATATCTTCTCCCATTCCAAAGGTTTCCTCAACAAAACTAAAAATCCTGTATATTTTAAGTCTTTGTTTGTTCTGGAAATTCATTACACATATTTTAGTGTAGGACTAAGTTTCTGTCTATGGTAAATGGTAATGAGCTCACTGACTTTTGTCTTTTTTAAATTTCTTTTCCTTTATTCATCACAATGACATTGTCATTGCTCTAAAATTAATACGATAAATAGCAAAGAGTAATTAAAATATTTATCATGGATATACATAATATCCATTTTTAAAATTACAAGTGGTAGATGTATAAATCTGGACAATTAAACTCATAAAAAAATCTGTAGTTATTTCCCTTCCAATTTAGACAGAGAGCAACCAAGAGAACAAAGAATAATTTTACATAAAAATTAATGAGACACAAATAATCTATCTTTTTGCTGCAGGGACAAAATTTGCCATGGGATATTGAACAGAGCAGTTTGTAGGGAAATGTGGAGCCAATATTTTCTCTTTAGTGTAGAATATTTTTGTTTGAAACTAGATTTTTATCCATAGTTCTCATTATACAGAACTGAAGGTTGAACTTAAACAGTGTAATTTGTGAGAGTTTGACTGCTTTCAATAGAAATATTTTGCAAGTTTGGAAGTAATTAAATGAGAATTACTCAGAAATATTCCAATTAGTTCAGATTTTAAATTACTTAAAAAGTGAGAAAAATTATTTGATGAAGGGCAGTCTTAATCATACCTAGTTTACAGATTATAAATGAAACACGATAAAGGTTAAAAAAAATAATCATAGTAGAGATTCAACTGCAAAGTTATTTTATGTTTTATATATTTACACAGATAAAGATGATTACAAGGTTAAAATATATATATGTGTGTATATATACATATATGCATACATATATTCATATGTATATACATATACACACACTCACACAGTAACTATTTTTTATTTCTTGTATTCATTTTAGAGCAATGACAATGTCAAGAAATTTAGAAAAAAAGACAAAGTTCAGGGAGATCATTACCTGTCGGGAGCCATGAGCAACAAGGGGGTTAATCAGGTAGAGCAAAGGCTCCCTGATCCCTTTGAACCATGGCCACCTGACTGCCCCCATACAAGAACATGTTGTACTGGCTAGCCCGAGTTGTATATAGGCCAAGAAAACCACAGTGTTATTGACAGGCCCTGAAAAATAGCGCACCGGGCCCCTTGAAGGCATACCGTGTGAGCAAAACAAGGAAGAAGCTATGCGCTTGAGGAACCTGGCCGTTCGAACCAGGAACTCAAGACGGAACCAAGGGAGGGCAGGGAGGAACCTGTGGAACTTGTTTATGTCCTATTGTTATATAACCTGAACCTATATAAAGTGTGTAAGTAAGAATAAAGTTGTTGCTCGCGGCATCCCCGTGGGCAACCCTCCTGTTCCCATACTTTTATGTTTCATTCTCTTACCCTCATCCCTGTTCGACCTTGCACGCGGGCCGTGACAAGTGGCGCCCGAACAGGGACCTGAGCACATGAAAGAGGATCCTAGACACTGACGTTGCAAACATTCAGGTAAGAGAACCGGTCTTTTAACCGGCATGACAGGAGTAAAAAATTATGGGACAAAGTCAGTCCGCTAGTCATGCATATTTTCTGCGGACCCTGCGGGTTTTATTGGCAGAGAGGGGACATAAGGTGTCTTCCTCCACCCTGCAGGAATTTTTCAGGAACATAGAAGATTTGTGCCCTTGGTTCCCACTAGAAGGAACAATAAACCCAGAGGATTGGAGACGGGTGGGCCAAGAGATGAAAAATCAAATTAAGTTGCGGGGCTCCGGTGCCTTGCCGCCCAATACAATGGGCCTCTGGTCTCATATTTGTGAAATCCTGGAGCCACAACAAAAAATTGAGCTGATATCTTTAAAATCATGGCTTGAAGATGAGGAAAAAGATCTGATTAAAGTACCCCTGACTTCCACTGGGGTATCCTCTTTTGAGATCCTGGGCGATGATGTCAACTTACCCACCCAGGATCCTTTCCCTCCTCCACCACCTCCTATGCCCTTGGCGGGGAAAGCCCCTAAGGCTCAGAGTGGTGGGGATGAATTTGGCGACGATGATGTTTATCTCGATGATGACCCCATTCTGACTATGCCCACATGGTTGAAATCGGTCCTGCCTGCAGTCACAACCTCTGGTCAAGGGATTAATTCCGTGACTAGGTGCACTCAAACTAGCACAATGCAGGCTTTTCCCATTATGACCAATCAGCAGAGCACTGCCAAGTCCTCTGTGTCCAACATTAGCCGTTTACAGAGAACTTTACTAACAGCGCAGCAAGCGGGAGAGGACGTGGGAGAGTTTAATGCCTACCCAGTAACCTTACAGGGAGGCCAACGGACTTATACTGCCCTAAATTTTAAAATGTTAAAAGACTTAAAGGCTGCCTGTAGTCAGTACGGGGCTACTGCTCCCTTTACCCTATCTATGATGGAAAACCTTACCAGAGAAGCTCTTTGCCCGGGAGATTGGAAGGTTGTTGCCCGGGCTTGCCTTAATGGGGGAGATTATTTGTTGTGGAAGGCCAAATTTGAGGAAAAATGTAACAATCTGGCTATCTATAACAGAAAGACCCAAATCCCTGTCACATATGAGATGTTGGCTGGTACGGGAGCTTATTATGAAGTGGGTAACCAAATACATTTCCCTGAGATTGCCTATTAATTCTCAAGGTCAAGCCATTGTCGAAAGAGCCCACTCCACCCTCAAAATGTACCTCAAAAAATTAAAAGAGGGGTAAATACTACAGGGAAAAATAAAATATTCACCTCATTTACACCTTTCATTAGTACTCTTTGTTTTAAATTTTTTGAATGTTGACTCGGTTGGCCGCACTGCCACCGAGCGTTTTTGGCAGCCTGAGCGGGCTCCCCTCCTCTATGCAAAGTGGCGTGACCCCGCCACCGCGGAATGGAGGGGACCCGACCCGGTCCTACGCCAGGGCCGAGGATGCGCCTGTATCTTTCCCCAGGATGAGGAGACGCCGCGCTGGCTCCCGCTCCGATGCGTCCGCATTATCCGTGATGGTTTGCAGAATGAGGCGGCTCCAGATCCGCTCCGGGAGGACGAGGAGACGCCCCGCCTCGGATCAGAGGAAAATAACATGGGGAGACATCAAAGCCCTGATCGCTCGAGCTGAGGCCACCGTGCGTGAGTCGGGCCAGCCAGTCACGGCTATTGCCCTTTTTCTTGCCATGCTATCACTCTTGACTCTTGACTCTGCCCAGACCTCTCCTTACTGGGCTTTTGTCCCGGACCCTCCTACCGCGAGGGCGGTCACCTGGAAGGATCCCTCACCCAAGGTGTTTACTAACTTCACAGACATTTTTGATGGGCCTGAGATTTCCGGCCTCACTCATGCCGTGGCGCCTTTTAACTGGACCAGCCTGGCTTCTGCCCCCCCCATTTGTTTCCAGGCCATCGATGGCCCTGAGGCACCCCATTAAGGATGCGTGGTCACTTCACCAGTCTCCCGAAGAATCCGCTCTTGGTATGGAACTGAGCCACCTAGAGGAGACACTTTGACACCTCATGTAATGGTGGAGAATTGGGACATCAACGAGGTTGTCCTTCAACATCGACGGCCCCTGCCTGTTGGCCGTTTCGGACCCACTTCCAGATCCCTTGAGACCCCATACCTTGACTATCCCCTCTGCAAATCTGACTTAACGTGGAAAACCTACGGACCCTCTTGGAAGACCTGCGTTCATCACAACCCAGAGATTGTGACTCCCCATGGCATACCTGATACTTATATAATTGACTGGTCAAAAGACGGGGATCTCCCTTTGCGTCGCTCCCCCCCCCCCCCCCCCCCCCCCCCCCCCCCGCCTTCAGAATATGGGCCATATGACCACAATAATTCTGCTCCCGGGGGACTGCTGTCACTGGGGAGTATGAGACACCCGGACTTGTGGAAAATTGTTGCGGCCATGAGAGATGTTAAAACTAATTCATCCCTTTTCCCTGGCTTCCCCACGGGCCCATTGACATTTCAAATTCAGGCATGACTTTCCCCACCGTTCCTGTTTGTAGTGGGGGACGGATCTGTAGTACCCGAGGCTAAGGCCGATAGAACCCTTTACAAAATAACTTGTGAGGAGTGTTATCTCACCAACTGTTTGCCTTTACCCGGCGCCCCAAATCCAACAAAGATGGTTTTTCTAGCCATGCAGCCCCCTTATCTAATGATGCCTGTAGAGGTGGGGGGGCCCTGGTATAGAGATTATGGCTACCAATTTGCGCAAGAATTGGAAGACCTACTTAGTCGGAGACGACGCTTCCTAGGCCTCCTAATAGCTGGCATCACTGCCTTGGTGTCTTTGATAGCATCAGCTACTGTTTCCACGGTGGCACTGTCCCAGGGCATACATACTGCCGCTCATGTAAATAGCTTGGCTCATAATGTCTCCCAGACCCTTGCCACCCAGGGAAGTATAGATAGGAAGATCTTGGCTCGCCTGGATGGTTTAGAGCAGGCGGTCGAATATTTGGGCACCCAATATTCATTGTTACATACTCGTTTGTCCTTTGTGTGCCACGGAGGGTATGGTTCCATTTGTGTGACCCCCCTGAAAGCTGACAACGTCTCCTGGGAAACGGTGCAAAGGCACTTGCAAGGTATCTGGCATGAGACAAATGTAAGCCTAGATCTGCTTCAATTGCAAGAACAAATAAACAATATAGCCTCCTCCCATCTTCATGTAGTCACCCCTGGAGACATGGCACAATCCTTTCTACAAAAGCTACAGGGGTTTAACCCCTTTAATATCCTCCAACATTCCTTCTGGATTATGTGTGCTCTGGTTGTAGGGGTAACCTTATTACTCTGCTTATGGTGTGCTTGGAGTCGCTGTCTGTTTGCTTTCATGGCCAGTACCCAAGCAAATGTACACATGTTGCGTTTAAAGATAAAAGGGGGAAATGTCGGGAGCCATGAGCAACAAGGGGGTTAATCAGGTAGAGCAAAGGCTCCCTGATCCCTTTGAACCATGGCCACCTGACTGCCCCCATACAAGAACATGTTGTACTGGCTAGCCCGAGTTGTATATAGGCCAAGAAAACCACAGTGTTATTGACAGGCCCTGAAAAATAGCGCACCGGGCCCCTTGAAGGCATACCATGTGAGCAAAACAAGGAAGAAGCTATGCGCTTGAGGAACCTGGCCGTTCGAACCAGGAACTCAAGACGGAACCAAGGGAGGGCAGGGAGGAACCTGTGGAACTTGTTTATGTCCTATTGTTATATAACCTGAACCTATATAAAGTGTGTAAGTAAGAATAAAGTTGTTGCTCGCGGCATCCCCATGGGCAACCCTCCTGTTCCCATACTTTTATGTTTCATTCTCTTACCCTCATCCCTGTTCGACCTTGCACGCGGGCCGTGACAATTACCATTCACCCTAGACTCAAAATTAGTCCTACACTAAAATATATGTAAAAAATTTCCAAAATAAACATAGACTTTTAAAATATACAAGATTATGCTATAAAAACCAAAATACTTGTGAAACAACTCAAGGACAGCTAGTGCTAAAACCAAGACAAGTTTTATTTCATACCTTACTATCTTTTTCAAGAAAGGTTAGAACTTAATTTACAAATCATAAAGCTTATTAATGCTTGAAAAATGAAAATATATATGTATATATACTATTTAATTGTTTTACCAAATTTCAAATTATATTTAAATAATATATAATGAGTCACAGTCCATATAGCCCCTGCTTTCAACTAATTTGAATGGCAAAATTAATGTTGAGCAACATAATGAATGGAACTTTACATTTAACTTATTTTCCCTTAAACTTTTTTTTATTTGACTCTCATAATAAACAGACTTCTTTATAGGAAACTTTTAAATGCATTTTTTGTTATTTTTGCAGAATATTGCCTCTTTCTGACAAATATGGCAGAAAGGGAGGTATACTTGAGGTCATAGCTGTGGACTAACTGGGGATCTTTACTCAAATAAGCCACCACAGATATTCAGATATTTTGACTTGTTTTGATGATAGTTCCTCTCATATGAGATTATGAACACTTCAAGGATATAGTTTGAGTAATACATCCACATTAAATGTGAATACTTAAATGTGTGCTAGAGAGTTGTTAAAATGGTTATAGTAGCCTATTAACATATAAAGAAACAGAATATAAAAAGGGTGAAGGGTGTCAAAGGTGAAAGAAAAAAAAGAATTGGGGTAGGGCTCGAGCCATTTGCTTCACTGCATTTCAGTTGAGCACCTCCTGTGGACAGGCACTGCCCTAGCCACTTGATATCATTTCACCATATGAGCTATTTGGCAAATGATTGGAGGTTCTGACTCTATGAAGCATGGTGGTTCTTGCTTTGCTTTACACACAAAATGAAGACACCAGTAAGAAGTGACAGCTAGGCAAGGACAGGAGAGTACTGTGAATGATGCAGACCAAACCGTTTATCCGGAATGTTTCTCCTCATCTTGGGCCCTCAGTCCACTGTGCCTTGGAGTTCCTCTAAACTCTGCTTTACCAAGGACTATAGCCACCAGAAGAACAGAAGAAGGAAAAAGAGGAAGGGACTTCAGTGAGAACTTAAAACTGTTAAGAGAAAATAATCTTTTCTTCCCCTGTATCCTCATCTTAACTGAATTATCTAAATCTGCAAAGACCCTATTTGCAAATAAAGACACATTCAAAGGTCCAGATGGACACAAATTTTGGAGAACACTATTCAACCCCCTACAGTGACTGAATACAGTGACCTCGACCTCAGTTCCTTCATCTGTACCTCAAAGGGTTCCTGCGAAGACGAAGTAAGAAGACTCATGAAAAGGGCTCAGCATGGCCTTTGGCAACTAACAAATGTTAGTTACCACTGTTGCTAATATGTCCTCCTCCTCCTCATCATCAGCATCATTATCTCCACCTTCATCATTCTCCAGGGTTATAGGAGCTGTGAGAGACAGAAAGAAGGACAGTACATAGTTTCTGCTCTCAAGGAGTCTACAGTTTAGCCATAGACACCACACTAACATGCCTTAAATCCTAAAGTGCTAAGCTCTATGGCATCAGTTAAAACTGTGGAGGAAGAGGGGGCTATGTGGGAGTAGTCTGAGTAGTCAGTACAGAAGGTGCCCACGTAAGGAAGATTTTAAAATATGGTCAGGAGCAACATGGACCCCCACAGAACTGTGATCCACTGCCTCAGAGAGTCATCTCTTCATTCCCACACTATGATACCTGTCAAGGACACACAGTTACATCAAAAGTGACACCCATATGTCTTACTGATTGAGTCTAAACTCCTGATTCTGAGAGGCTTTCACTTATCTCTTGGTAAAGCACATCCCTGAACAAAATAACATTGCCTGTCATTTGGGTGAAAAGTATTTGAGATTTGGAGATCAAGGGAGCTCCCAGCAGTGGGAGAATCATCTGACCTCCTTTACTTACCTTAAAGGTTCAGGCAAAGAACATCAATCACACAGTGGGTGGGGCGCATCCCTTCTAAATTGGCAATACCTGTGCAATACTAGCTGTGATGTGAAAACTGTAAACCATGTTATTAGAGTGCTTCCATTACTACTGGAAAACCTGACATGGTGTTGAGTATCTTAGCAATGCAAAAGACTGAGAGTTAAGAATATGTATTGCTAAAACTACACTTTGGAGTGGTGCTTGGTGCTTCTTTGAATTCACAGTGCAATTGGCACTTGCCCTGTTCTAATCCTTACATCTGGAGAGACTTTGGAAAATCAGTCACATTGTCAGCTCATGCTTGTACACTTCTGAAGTGTTCTGCTGAGACTGTTGACTTTCTTTCATCTACAGAGAGCCTTGCCTTTCATGTTAGTATTATAAATAAGATAAATCCTGTTCATCAATGAGTAGGGGCTAAAAGACAAAATTGTTCCTCTAATAATAGATTCTCTGGGCAAAATAATGTGATTGACTTTCTTTGATTTTAAATGAAAGATACATTTATTTATGTAAATGTGTTTTCCTTTGAAGAGTACTCCAATGCAGAGTTGAGGCAAAACACAATATAGTCAGTGATTGTTGAGCAGTGGATTATATCCTTAAAACTGAAATGTGATTTGGCTGTTTGGGACTGCACAACACAAAAGGGGTCCAGGTTCATAGAACAGGCCCCCAAAACAAACAAGAAAAAAAAAAGAAAAAAAATGCAGAGAATTTTCTTGATAAAGAATATTTATGATTGCAACTACATTGAACCTTTTTTTAATATTTTACCCTTTTTTTAGGAAAACTAAGAAACATAATTTTAAAGTCTTTGTCCCTAGAGACTAACAAACATCTCCTGCTGTCAGTTGCAGGGTTATCAAACAACCACACTCTATTTTACAATAGTTTGGCTTTATTTTCAGTTATGTTATTTTTGAACTTGAAAAATAACCAATGACATTATATATTATATGCACAGAGAACAAAATCAAGCAAAACATTTATATATATTAAGAAGCTTAAGAGCTAGATATAAAGGTAGAACACAGATAGAAAGATAGATGATAGATAGATACTTATATTAGTAAATGGTTAAGACCATCATAGCATAATATGAAAAGTACTGCTTAAATTTAGTAATTTGAATTAAGTAATTAACAAATTCTTTCACATTCTGTAGCATATACTGATTTAGCAAATTAAACAGTCACCATATTTTGTTGTTATTTACGTCACCTGATATTTAGGTACCAATTTCTGCATCAGTCAGGATAGATAAGTATATTAGTTTGCTAGGGTTGCCATAACAAAATACCATAGACTTTGTGGCATAAACAACAAAAACTTATTTTTTCATAGTTCTAGAGACTAGAAGTCAAAATTCAAGGTGTCAGCAGGTTTAGTTTCCTCTGAGATCTGTCTCCTTGGCTTACAGAGGGCTCCATTCCTGCTGTGTCCTCACATGGTAATTTCTTGGTGCATCCACAGCCCTGGTATCTCTTTTTGTGTCCCATTTTCCCTTCTTATGAGGACATCAGCCAGATTGGATTAGGGCCCACCCTAAAAGACTCATTTTATTTTAGTCACCTCTTTGAAAGCTTTATATCAAAATACAGTCATATTCCGAGGTGCTGGGGGTTAGGGCTTCAACATTTGAATGGGGGGCAGGGGATGAAATTCAGACCATAACAGCTAGATTATGTCCAGATAATAGATAATACCCACAGCTTAGTAACTTAAAATAGGGTCAGCCAATTTTTAGTGTAAAGGGTCAGATGGTAAATACTTTAAGCTTTGTGGGCCCTAGTAGTTACCCTGAGTAGTTGTCTTGAGTAGTTGCTCTGCTACAACTATTCAAATCAGGCACTGTCACATGAATGCAGCCATAGACAGTATGTTATCTAATAGGGATGATTTTATTTACAAAAACAGGTGGTGAGGTAGCTTTGACCCATGGGCTATAGTTGCTCACCCTGACTAAGAACATCAAAGGTTTATTTTTCATTCACAATGCAGTTAGATCACAGTTCAGCTTAGAGACCTTGCTTTATGTCATCCTCACTGAGATTCAGATTGAGGTCCTTCCACTTAACAGTTTATTCAGCTAAGATAATGACATCAGGAGGGAACATCAGGAGGGAAAGGAAGAACAATCTTTTCATGTGAATTGAATGGGTGGAAAGATAGATTATTAGATTAATAGATTATTACTAGATAGTCATAGAAATAATAAAATCTCCTCTTCCTAGGTAAAATGTAAGTTCCATGAGGGTAGGGGCAATGTTTTGCCCACTGTTATATTCCAGGCATCTCAGAAAGTGTGTGACATAGAGTAGATGTTCAGTAAATATTTGTTAAAAGAATAAATAAATGAATATTTCAATGCAGTGAAAAATTTTACTCCATTGAAAGCTCACTGCATTTAATTCACTGCTTAAGTTGTTAGCCGAGGAACTGGCTTCTGAATGTTGAGGAATTGATTTTAATTTTTTATTCACCAATAGAGAGGATTTTAATATCTTGGCCAAAGAATTTCATGTTTCCTGTTTTACTTTTGTAGATATTTATTTTCTTATTTTAGGTTTTTTTTTTTTACCCCTATATATTTTTTTTATTGTTTTTTTATTGTTATGTTAATCACCATATATTACATCATTAGTTTTTGGTGCAGTGTTCCATGATTCATTGTTTGTTCATAACACCCAGTGCTCCATGCAGAACGTGCCCTCCTCAATACCCATCACCAGGCTAACCCATCCCCCAACCCCCCTCCCCTCTAGAATCCTCAGTTTATTTTTCAGAGTCCATCATCTCTCATGGTTCGTCTCCCCCTCTGACATACTCCCCTTTTCTTCCTCTCCTGTTATCTTCTTCTTTTTCTTTTTTCTTAAAATATGTTGCGTTATTTGTTTCAGAAGTACAGATCTGTGATTCAACAGTCTTGCACAATTCACAGCGCTCACCGTAGCACATACCCTCCCCAATGTCTATCACCCAGCCACCCCATCCCTCCCACCCCCAACCACTCCAATAACACTCAGTTTGTTTCCTGAGATTAAGAATTCCTCATATCAGTGAGGTCATGTGATACATGTCTTTCTCTGATTGACTTATTTCACTCAGCATAACACCCTCCAGTTCCATCCATGTCATTTCAAATGGCAAGATATCATTCCTTTTGATGGCTGCATAATATTCCATTGTGTATATATACCACATCTTCTTTATCCATTCATCTGTCGATGGGCATCTTGGCTCTTTCCACAGTTTGGCTATTGTGGACATTGCTGCTATAAACATTGGGGTACACGTACCCCTTCGGGTCCCTACATTTGTATCTTTGGGGTAAATACCCAGTAATGCAATTGCTGGATCGAACGGTAGCTCTAATTTCAACTGTTTGAGGAACCTCCATACTGTTTTCCAGAGTGGTTGCACCAGCTTGCATTCCCACCAACAGTGTAGGAGGGTTCCCCTTTCTCCACATCCCCGCCAACATCTGTCGTTCCCTGACTTGTTAATTTTAGCCATTCTGACGGGTGTGAGGTGGTATCTCATTGAGGTTTTGATTTGGATTTCCCTGATGCCGAGCGATGTTGAGTACTTTTTCATGTGCCTGTTGGCCATTTGGATGTCTTCTTTGGAGAAATGTCTGTTCATGTCTTCTGCCCATTTCTTGATTGGATTATTTGTTCTTTGGGTGTTGAATTTGATAAGTTCTTTATAGATTTTGGATACTAGCCCTTTATCTGATATGTCATTTGCAAATATTTTCTCCCATTCTGTCAGTTGTCTTTTGGTTTTGTGGACTGTTTCTTTTGCTGTGCAAAAGCTTTTTATCTTGATGAAATCCCAATAGTTCATTTTTGCCCTTGCTTCCCTTGCCTTTGGCGATGTTTCTAGGAAGAAGTTGCTGCGGCTAAGGTTGAAAAGGTTGCTACCTGTGTTCTCCTTTAGGATTTGGATGGACTCCTGTCTCACGTTTAGGTCTTTCAACAATTTGGAGTCTATTTTTGTGTGTGGTGTAAGGAAATGGTCCAGTTTCATTCTTCTGCATGTGGCTGTCCAATTTTCCCAACACCATTTGTTGGAGAGACTGTCTTTTTGCCATTGGACATTCTTTCCTGCTTTGTCAAAGATGAGTTGACCATAGAGTTGAGGGTCCATTTCTGGGCTCTCGATTCTGTTCCACTGATTGATGTGTCTGTTTTTGTGCCAGTACCATACTGTCTTCATGATGACAGCTTTGTAATAGAGCTGGAAGTCCGGAATTGTGATGCCGCCAGCTTTGCTTTTCTTTTTCAGTATTCCTCTGGCTATTCTGGGTCTCTTCTGGTTCCATACAAATTTTAGGATTATTTGTTCCATTTCTTTGAAAAAAGTGGATGGTATTTTGATGGGGATTGCACTGAATGTGTAGATTGCTCTAGGTAGCATTGACATCTTCACAATGTTGATTCTCCCAATCCATGAGCATGGAACGTTTTTCCATTTCTTTGTGGCTTCTTCAATTTCTTTCATGAGTATTTTATAATTTTCTGAGTACAGATCCTTTGCCTCTTTGGTTAGATTTATTCCTAGGTATCTAATGGTTTTGGGTGCAATTGTAAATGGGATAGACTCCTTGATTTGTCTCTCTTCTGTCTTGTTGCTGGTGTATAGGAATGCCACTGATTTCTGTGCATTGATTTTATATCCTGCTACTTAACTGAATTCCTGTATGAGTTCTAGCAGTTTTGGGGTGGAGTCTTTTGGGTTTTCCACATACAGTATCATATCATCTGCAAAGAGTGAGAGTGTGACTTCCTCTTTGCCGATTTGGATGCCTTTGATTTCTTTTTGTTGTTTGATTGCTGTGGCTAGGACTTCTAATACTATGTTGAATAGCAGTGGTGAGAGTGGACATCCCTGCCGCGTTCCTGACCTTAGGGGAAAAGCTCTCAGCCTTTCCCCATTGAGAATGATATTCGCTGTAGGTTTTTCATAGATGGCTTTTATGATATTGAGGTATGTACCCTCTATCCCTATACTCTGAAGAGTTTTGATCAAGAAAGGATGTTGTACTTTGTCAAATGCTTTTTCTGCATCTATTGAGAGGATCATATGATTCTTGCTCTTTCTTTTGTTAATGTATTGTATCACATTGATTGATTTGCGGATGTTGAACCAGCCTTGCAGCCCAGGAATAAATCCCACTTGGTCATGGTGAATAATCCTTTTAAGGTACTGTTGGATCCTATTGGCTAGTATTTTGGTGAGAATTTTTGCATCCATGTTCATCAAGGATATTGGTCTGTAATTCTCTTTTTTGATGGGGTCTTTGTCTGGTTTTGGGATCAAGGTAATGCTGGCCTCATAAAATGAGTTTGGAAGTTTTCCTTCCATTTCTATTTTTTGGAACAGTTTCAGGAGAATAGGTATTAATTCTTCTTGAAATGTCTGATAGAATTCCCCTGGGAAGCCATCTGGCCCTGGGCTTTTGTTTGTTGGGAGATTTTTGATGACTGTTTCAATTTCCTTAGTGGTTATAGGTCTGTTCAGGTTTTCTATTTCTTCCTGGTTCAATTTTGGTAGTTGATACATCTCTAGGAATGCACCCATTTCTTCCAGGTTATCTAATTTGCTGGCATAGAGTTGCTCATAATATGTTCTTAGAATTGTTTGTATTTCTTTGGTGTTGGTTGTGATCTCTCCTCTATCATTCATGATTTTGTTGATTTGGGTCATTTCTCTTTTTTTTTTGATCAGTCTGGCCAGGGGTTTATCAATCTTGTTAATTCTTTCAAAGAACCAGCTTCTAATTTCGTTGATCTGTTCTACTGTTCTTTTGGTTTCTAGTTCATTGATTTCTGCTCTGATCTTTATTATTTCTCTTCTCCTGCTGGGTTTAGGCTTTATTTGCTGTTCTTTCTCCAGCTCCTTTAGGTGTAGGGTTAGGTTGTGTATTTGAGACCTTTCTTGTTTCTTGAGAAAGGCTTGTATTGCTATATACTTTCCTCTCAGGACTGCCTTTGCTGTATCCCGAAGATTTTGAACAGTTGTGTTTTCATTTTCATTGGTTTCCATGAATTTTTTTAATTCTTCTTTAATTTCTTGGTTGACCCATTCATTCTTTAGTAGGATGCTCTTTAGCCTCCATGTATTTGAGTTCTTTCCGACTTTCCTCTTGTGGTTGAGTTCTAGTTTCAAAGCATTGTGGTCTGAAAATATGCAGGGAATGATCCCAATCTTTTGGTACCGATTGAGACCTGATTTGTGACCTAGGATGTGATCAATTCTGGAGAATGTTCCATGGGCACTAGAAAAGAATGTGTATTCCGTTGTTTTGGGATGGAATGTTCTGAATATGTCTGTGAAGTCCATTTGGTCCAGTGTGTCATTTAAAGTCTTTATTTCCTTGTCGATCTTTTGCTTAGATGATCTGTCCATTTCAGTGAGGGGGGTGTTAAAGTCCCCCACTATTATTGTATTGTTGTCAATGTGTTTCTTTGCTTTTGTTATTAATTGCCTTATATAATTGGCTGCTCCCATGTTCGGGGCATAGATATTTACAATTGTTAGATCTTGTTGGATAGACCCTTTAAGTAGGATATAGTGTCCTTCCTCATCTCTTATTACAGTCTCTGTTTTAAAATCTAGTTTGTATGATATAAGGATTGCCACCCCAGCTTTCTTTTGGTGTCCATTAGCATGGTAAATGGTTTTCCACCCCCTCACTTTCAATCTGGGGGTGTCTTTGGGTCTAAAATGAGTCTCTTGCAGACAGCATATTGATGGGTCTTGTTTTTTAATCCAATCTGATAGCCTGTGTCTTTTGATTGGGGCATTTAGCCCATTTACATTCAGGGTAACTATTGAAAGGTATGAATTTAGTGCCATTGTATTACCTGTAAGGTGACTGTTAACTGTCTGTTGTCTCTGTTCGTTTCTGCTCTTTGCTGCTTTTAGGTTCTCTCTTTGCTTAGAGGACCCCTCTCAATATTTCTTGCAGGGCTGGTTTCGTGTTTGCAAATTCCTTTAGTTTTTGTTTGTTCTGGAAGCTTTTTATCTCTCCTATTTTCAATGACAGCCTAGCTGGATATAGTATTCTTGGCTGCATATTTTTCTCGTTTAGTGCTCTGAAGATATCTTGCCAGTCCTTTCTGGCCTGCCAGGTCTCTGTGGATAGGTCTGTTGCCAATCTAATGTTTCTACCATTGTAGGTTACGTATCTCTTCTCCCGAGCTGCTTTCAGGATTTTCTCTTTGTCTCTGAGACTCGTAAGTTTTACTAGTAGATGTCGGGGTGTTGACCTATTATTATTGATTTTGAGAGGGGTTCTCTGTGCCTCCTGGATTTTGATGCCTGTTTCCTTCCTCACATTAGGGAAGTTCTCTGCTATAATTTGCTCCAATATACCTTCTGCCCCTCTCTCTCTCTCTTCTTCTTCTGGGATCCCAATTATTCTAATGTTGTTTCGTCTTATTGTATCACTTATCTCTCGAATTCTGCCCTCGTGATCCTGTAGTTGTTTCTCTCTCTTTTTCTCAGCCTCTTTATTTTCCATCATTTGGTCTTCTATATCGCTGATTCTCTCTTCTGCCTCATTTACCCTAGCATTTAGTGCCCCTATTTTTGATTGCACCTCATCAATAGCCTTTTTGATTTCGATTTGATTAGATTTTAGTTCTTTTATTTCTCCAGAAAGGGTTTCTCTGATAACTTCCACACTTTTTTCAAGCCCGGCTAGTATCTTTAAAGTCATGATTCTGAACTCTAGGTCCGACATCGTACTAATGTCCGTATTGAGTAGGTCCCTGGCTGACGGTACTACCTCTTGTTCTTTTTGCTGAGGTGATTTCTTTTGTCTTGTCATTTTGTCCAGAGGAGAATAGATGAATGAGAGAACAAAATGCTAACAGGTTAACAACCTCCCCAGCAAATATACTGTATACAAATCAGAAAAGACCTGAAACCAGGGGAAAAGAAAGGGAAAGAAAGAAAAAAGAAAGAGAACAAGAAAAAAAAAAGAAAAAAAAAGATAAAAACAAAAACAAAACAATACAAAAAAAGCAGAATATGATCAAATATGATCAGTCTAGTGCATAGATCAGTGCCACACACTAGATTTTGGGCGTATTTTGGTCTGTTAGAAAAAAGTGCCTCCTAAAATTTTAAAGGAAGAAAGACATATATGTACAAAATAAGGGTTGATACAATGAAGGGATGGAAGATGACTGTAAAGATGAAAATTATAAAAGATTTTATAAAGGGACTTGGTAAGATAAGTTGTTTGAAAAAAGAAAGAAGATTTAAGAAAAAAAAAAAGGAAAAAGGGAGAGAATGTGATCAGGCAAGAGACTAGAACAAAGCCATACACTAGTGATTTAGGGTATATTTTGATCTGTTAGAAGAAACTGTACCTCAAAATTTTAAAGAGAGAACAACTTATATATATATGCCAAAAATAAGGGTAACTACTATGAAGGGATAAAATATGACTCTAAAAATGAAAAATAAAAATTTTTTTTTTTTAAAAAGGGATTGATAAGATGTTGGTTGAAAAAGGGAAAAAGAAAAATAAAAAAAAACAGTCAACAAAAATTAACTTTGATGAAATAATGAATCATGGTTAAAAAAAAAAAAAAAAGCCATGAATCTATGTGCAGTGTTCCCCTAGCGCTGGAGTTCTCCCATTCTCCTTGATCCATCAACTTGGTCTCGGCTTGCTGGCTGTTTGTGCTGATCTTCTGGGGGAGGGGCCTGTTGCTGTGGTTTCCAAATGTCTTTGCCGGAGGCGGAATTGCCCCGCTCTTGTCGGTCCGGGCTAAGCAAGCTGCTCGGGTTTGCTCTCAGGAGCTTTTGTTCCCTGCAAGCTCTCGGTACAGCTTTGGAGGACCAGGGCAGAAATGGTGGCCTCCCAATCTCCACCCGGAGGAGCTGAGAACTCGGGGCCCCGCTCCTCAGTGTGCCCCCAGAGAAAAGCAGTCACTTCCGTGTCCCCGGTCTCCGGCCGCACTCGGTGCTCACCCGGCCTGTGATTGAGCATTGCTATCTCTGGCACCCGACCCCGCACGGAGTCTCCAAACCCAGCAGATCCCTGCAGTGCGTTCCCGCACCGCTCCTCCCCGGGAAGGAAGGGGAGTCTCCCCGGATCTGCTGCTTGTTGGGTCCCTGCTGGGGGAGCCATGCCCCGACTGGGTCGCAGATCAGTTTATGGCAACCCCGAGCTGAGAGCCCGCGACTCTGCTCTGTCTCTGCAGCCGGCTTCCCTGCTCTGATACCTGGGAGCTCTGCCACACTCAGGCACCCCCGGTCTCTCTGTGACCCCAAGGGTCCTGAGACCACACTGTCCCGCGAGGGTTCCATCCCCGCTTAGCCACTGGAGCGACGTCCCTCAGCGGAACCGACTTCTAAAAGGTCCGATTTTGTGCTCTGCGGCTCTATCACTTGCCAGAAGCGGCCGGCGGAGCCCCCTCCCCCGCCGTCTATCCTCCCGAATATCGCCTCGGATTCACTTCTCCGCACGCCCTACCTTCCAGTAAGTGGTCGCTTCTCTGTTCAGAGAGTTGTTGCTACTCTCCTGTTCGATCTCCTGTTGAGTTCGTAGGTGTTCAGAATGTTTTGATCCCTATTCAGCTGAATTCCTGAGACCAGATGAAATCTAGGTCTCCTACTCCTCCGCCATCTTGCTCCGCCCCCCTCTACCCCTATATATTTTAAAGGGGATTTAGTTAGAGACTTTTCAGAGAGGAAAAGGAAACGGAAATCTATTGTATCCAACAAGGAAATCTATTGTAAATATCTACACCCCCAACATGGGAGCAGCCAACTACATAAGCCAACTGTTAGCCAAAATAAATAATCATATTGATAATAATATATTAACAGTAGGAGACCTCAACACTCCACTCTCAGCAATGGACAGATCATCTAAGCAGAAGATCAACAAAGAAACAAGAGTTTTGAATGACACATTGGCCAGATAGACTTTGTAGATATATACAGAACATTCCACCCTAAAACAACAGAATACTCATTTTTTTCAAGGGCACATGGAACTTTCTCCAGAGTAGACCACATACTGGGTCACAAATCTGGTCTAAACTTATGCCAAAAGATTGAGATTATTCCCTGCATGTTATCAGACCACAATGCTTTGAAACTGGAACTCAATCACAAGAAAAAATTTGGGAGGAATTCAAACACTTGGAAGTTAAAAGAGCATCCTGATAAAGAATGATTGGGTCAGCCAGGAAATTAAAGAAGAACTTAAACAATTCATGGGAACTAATGAGAATGAAAACATTTCAGTCCAAAACCTATGGGATACAGCATAGGTGGTCCTAAGGGGGAAATACATGGCTATCCAAGCCTTTCTCAAAAAAGTAGAAAAATCCCAAATGCACAAGTTAACCTTACACCTTAAGGAGCTGGAGAAAGAACAGCAAATAAAACCTAAACCAAGCAGGAGAAGAGAAATAATAAATATTAGAGCAGAGATCAATGAAATAGAAACCAGAAAAACAGTAGAACAGATCAACAAAACTAGAAGCTGGTTCTTTGAAAGAATTAATAAGATCAATAAACCTCTGGCTAGACTTATCCAAAAGAAAAGAGAAAGGACCCAAATTAATAAAATCATGAATGAAAGGGGAGAGATCACAACTAACACCAAGGAAATAGAAACAATTATTAGAAATTTTTACCAGAAATTACATGCCAACAAATTAAGCAACTGGAAGAAATGGATGCCTTCCTGAAACCTATAAACTACCAAGACTGAAACAGGAAGACACAGACAATCTGGATAGACCAATAATCAGTAATGAAATTGAAGCAGTAATCAAAAACCTCCCAAAAAACAAGAGTCCAGGGCCAGATGGATTCCCTGGGAAATTCTACCAAACATTTCAAGAAGAAAGAATACCTATTCTACTGAAGCTGTTTCAAAAAATAGAAACAGAAGGAAAACTTCCAAACTCATTCTACGAGGCCAGCATTACCCTGATCGCAAAACCAGGAAAAGATGCAATCATAAAGGAGAATTACAGACCAATATCCCTGATGAACATGGATGCCAAATTCTCAACAAGATTCTAGTCAATTGGATCCAACAGAACATTAAAAGGATTATCCATCATGACCAGGTGGGATTTATTCCTGGGATGCAAGGGTAGTTCAATATTTGCATATCAATCAATGTGATACAGCACATTAAGAAAAGACAAGAACCATATGATCTTCTCAATTGATGCAGAAAAAGCAGTTGACAAAATGCAGCAACCTCTCCTGATTAAAACTCTTCATAGTGTAGGGATAGAGGGAGCATTCCTCAATATCATAAAAACCATCTATGAAAAGCCCACAGTGAATATCATTCTCAATGGGGAAAAGCTGAGAGCTTTTCCCTTAAGGTCAGGAATGTGACAGGGATGCCCACTCTCACCAGTATTGTTCAACATAGTACTAGAAGTCCTAGCAACAACAATCAGACAACAAAAAGAAATAAAAGGCATTCAAATTGGCAAAGAAAAGGTCAAACTCTCTCTCTTCGCAGATGGCATGATACTTTACGTGGAAAATCCAAAAGACTCCACCTCTAAATTATAGAACTCATACAGCAATTCAGCAATGTGGCAGAATATAAAATGAATGCACAGAAATTAGTTGCTTTTCTATACACTAACAATGTAACTGTAGAAAGAGAAATTAAGGGATCGATTCCATTTACAATAGCACCAAAACCACAGGATACCTAGGAATAAACCTTCTCTTTCAACAGAAGACATTTGGACATCTTGAAACACATCATTTAGGCTTTGTGGCCTAATATACATATAGTTACATATACATTGCACATTCTTAGTTATATCAACTTATTTCAATCTCAATATAGTTTATATTTTATTTTTTCTTTATAGAGTAATCCCAAATTCTTTTTTAAAATGAAATATAAACCATTTTTTATTATTGAAGTATAATTGATATACAATATCATTAGTTTCAGTGTACAACATAGTCATTTGATATTTATACCAAGTTCTTTTTAAAGTGAAGAGACATTTTCTTTTCAAAAACTCTGATTTGTTGCTAAAATTAACTATAGTTCAAAATTAGCTAATGAATGTGATTAGTCTTTGCAACTTAACAAATATAACAAACATGACAAACTAAAAAACTCACTTCTGATTTAAACTATAGTCTCAGTGACCTTCTATAGCAAAAATTACATTTTGAAAGAAATGGATATAACTTAAGGAAAACTGTACACTTAAGGAAAACTGTACTTTTTATCACATTTGCTATCTAGTTTGGGTCTATTCTTTTTGGAGATAGGCATCTAACTGTTCAATTTGATTAAATAAAAAACAATAGCATATAACTGTTATACATTTCTCTAGGCTGGTATTAAATACTGTGAAGTATGCAAAGATGAATGAGACATTATATTACCTCTGCCCTCATAGTCCTACATCATATTTGCCTTCAAGAACCTTCACTTTCTTTTTCTGGCCGAAACCTGTAGCTACAATTAAAGTTGGAGCTTAACAAAATTATAGGATAGATGAAGTTTGGATATTTTCCAAATGCCCTCTAACTTTCTGTTCTTTCCTTGATTGGGCCATTTATAGCTCATCAATAGGGTGAACTAAAGTGAGGCTATAAATCTGGCTTTCTCTAGACCAGAAGTTGGCAAATGTTTTTGTTGAAAGGCCAAATAGATATATATTTTACATTCTGTTAGTCCTATGGTCTCAGTTCCAATTACTCAGTCCTGATGTAGTGCAAAAGGAGCATACACAATAGGTAAACAAGTGCATGTGGCTGTAAACAAAACAAAGTAAAACAATACTTGTTAAATTTTTAAAAATTTGAATATAGTAACACAATGTTATATTAGTTTCAGGTGTACAACATCATGATTCCACAAGTTCATGCATTATGCTATGCTCACCACAAGTGTGGCTACCATTGATCACCATACAACGCTATTACAATATGACTGGCTATATTCCATATGCTGTGTCTTTTATTTCTGTGACTTATCTAGTCCTTAAATGGAGCCTGTATCTCCTACTCCCTTTCACACATTTTGTGCATTTCTCCACTTCCCTCCCCATTGGAGATCATCAGTTTGTTCTTTGTGTTTATAGTCCTAATTCTGCTTTTTGTTTGTTTATTCATTTATTTGTTTTGTTTTATTTTGTTTTGTTTTTAGATCCCACCTATGAGTGAAATCATATGGTATTCATTTATCTCAGTCTGACTTATTTCACTTAGCATAAAATCCCCAAGATCCATCCATGTTGTTGCAAATGGCATAATCTCATCTTTTTCTTTTTTTATGGCTGTGTAACATTCCATTTTATATATATAACCGCATCTTCCTTACCTGTATTTATAAAAATTGGTGGTGGGCTAGATTTAGCTCATAGGTGGTAGTTTGGTAACTCCCTGCTATAGACCGTTGCTGTTCAGTAAGGTAGCCTTTAGACACATGGTTTTTTATATTTAAGTTAAATATAATCAGATAACATTAAGTATTCAGTTCCTCAGTCATACTAGCCATATTTCAAGTGCTCAATAGTCACATGGGGGTAATGAGTTCCATACTGGGCAGTGCATTAGAACATTTCCATCACCACAGAACCTTCTGTTGGACAAATCTATGGTCTAGACAAACTTAGTTGGGATCACTAAGCAGTCTCTAATGCTATGCACTGAATTCTTAAACTAATCCTCACCTCAGCAGAAGATATTACCCACAGCCTTGGTGGACAATAGTGTAGGGCCTTGAGTTAAAATTGCTGCCATTAACACAGTATTTAAGGAATGAAATCTATTGCCTTGGAATAATATATATATATATGTGTGTATATATACACCTCACCTTATGTGCCTGAGTGTTTGCCTTAGTTCTTAAGCCAATATGAAGGTCTTAATGGCAGCAAAATCTTTTCAGCGTGGTTGGTCAGACATTATTTTGAGTTCTTCTAATTTTTTTTTCAGAGACTAGACCATGCATGCCATACCCCTAATTACTGTTAAAGACCCTGATTCACAGTGATATTTGCTTGAATTAAAATATTACTGCATCCCTGTTTTTGACTGCCATTAATCATCCCCTGGAATGGACTCCTTTTGCACTGATTTTGGCCAAAACCATGTCAGAGTAATGAAACTTCTTTCTGGTTCCAAAACACATGCCAGAATTTAGACATCTAAATGAATGCTGCCCATGCCAAAATCTTCAGCGTGGCAGCTTTGCATTTATTCCAATGATGCTGCCATTACTTTAAGCATTTTGAAATTAGTCTGTGAAAATTGTCTACACAGCTTGAACGACTTAGGTTTTAGAAAGTATTTATAGAGCATTGGCCACGTGCATAACTAAGATATCGCATAGGATGTTCAGACATGAGAAAGAAGCACTATCTATCCTTAACGAGCTTGTAGAATAGGGCTAATACGCACATATTACCAAAATTGTCTGCAGTGGAGGCAGTAAATTTTGGTAATAGTAAAAAAGTAATTCAAAGTTATCTGTTGGATGGGAATAAGACAAGCTATAACATATACTTTGGTATTAAAAGACCACTGACTTACAGGTATAGGCATTCCAGGTAACCACCTTGAAAACCATATCTAATTTACATGTATAACCTTTACATATTTGTTTTAAAACATTTGATTGTTTTATAATTTTGAATACGTGAATACTGGCTCTAATATAGAAAACAGAAAATAATCACCTTTATACTCCTCCCTGAATATTTATGTATCTGTCAACTTAACTATTGCTTTTAAAAATTATCTTTGATAAGTCACAAACTAGAAGATTTTTTTTAAAGGTTAAATTGTTTAATCAGATTAAACAAGGAAAGAGAGTATACACGCACACATACTGAAGTGGAGAGAGACAGACTGACGGACAGAGAGACAGTTAACAAGGGAATGAATGGCTTTGGGTGCTTCCCAAAGTGCTCATTTATTTGCCCTGTTGCAAACAAATTAAAATGAACCATTTTAAAAATAGCTATTTATGGCCTTCATGCATGGTGTTAAGCAGAATTTATTTATGTTCTCTGAAAAATCTATTGTGTGCAATGGTATTTCATATATATGCAATGATATTTCTAAAAAACTAATTTAATCTCCACTTAAAAGTGTAAAAAAATGAGAAAGGCATATGCTCAGTTATAAAGAACAATGCCATGATTTAGAAAGAAAAAAAAAGTAGGCTATGATAGGATGAAATGTCCCACTTGGGCACCCATATTTCATACTTAGAGTTTGGTTTTGACTATATAACTATTTTAATATTATATTTTACACAACATTGAAGCATAGATGACTATTAAAGTGCTAATGTTTCTAAATATCCTTCTATATTTATAAGCAAAAGGTAAGCATTGGAATAAAACATGGCAAAGCATATGAATAAGCATGTTAGAAAGAGAAACAAATAACACCAAAACTAAATACAGAGGCTTAAACTACTAAACATCACAAAAAGGAAGATGAAAACATTAGGCCACCATTTTTGTTGTTCATTGGATGTTTGATAATATTCAGTATTGGTGAGTGTGTGGTGATATCAGCACTTTCACACAGATATTGCCCAACTACACTTGTACTTGTTTGAAACCAGGAAAGGCATATATGAATAGTCATGTTTATCTTTACAATTTCCATTCTCCATTCTTCTCCTTCCAAGTACCCAGCTATGTGAGTGGGAAAGAGTCCCAGTTAAATTTCTAGTTACATGATACTTTTAAGAACACTAACTGCCTTTCTTTTGGGATCTACACAAGTCCCATTTACTTTATTACTTAAATTCCAATGATTGTAGTGCTTCTATCTGGTTGTGCGGAATCTCAGATTCTTAGGCAACACCCTTCCACCAGCTTTCAGAAGAGAGTAATCTGGTAATGTTTATTTAACTTAAGAAAATGCCTATGTTTGGGGCACCTGGGTGGCTCAGTTGGTTGAACTCATGGCTTTTGGCCTGGGTCATAATCTTGGGGTTGTGGGATTGAGCCCCACAGTCAAGCCCCCTCTAGGGTTCCACGCTTAGCAGCATGTCATCTACTCTGCCTCTCCTTTCTGCCCCTCCCCCAGTTCCTGCACTCTCTCTCTCTCTAAAATAAATAAAAAGATCTTAAAAAAAAAGAAAATGCCTATGTTTGGATTCACCTAAATATTAAATAGAAGTGGGAAGCTGTGGGATTATTTGTTTTGGTTACACTTCTTTACTTACTTGAATTATTGTAATGTTCTTGAATAAGTAATTAACATAAAAATGAATAAACAATGACAAGAAAAGTGACTAATTTAAATTCTATTAATTGTAAGTTAAATTAGACACCTTTCCTTAATTAAGATTGGCCATGATACAGCCTAATAATGCTTCACTTCCTGTTATCACAACCACATAAAGGCAATAGTGAATATTTGTGGTATTTTGCTTTGAACTTTAAAGTTATGGTCAGTACAGTATGGGCAATATTTTGGTATTAAAGTATGACAATGATTCAATTATGGGATTTTATTACCAGGACTCATAATTAGTAGTAAATACACCAAATTTTCTTCTCTTTCTTTCTTTCTTTCTTTCTTTCTTTCTTTCTTTCTTTCTTTCTTTCTTTCTTTCTTTCTTTCTTTTCTTCTTTCTTTCTTTCTTTCTTTCTTTCTTTCTTTCTTTCTTTTTTTTTTTTAGAAAATAAACTTTAGAGATTATAAAAAAGCCAACCAATTAATAGAGCTTTGGTTCTTGATATACAATGCTTTGGATAATTGCCCACTCACTCTCCAAAAACCTCCCCCTTTTGATTTTCTTTAAATTCTTTTGATTAAATTGAGAAAAAAACCTCAATGGGTATATTCAGGGCTCATAGCCCTGATTGCTAATAGCAGTTGTTAACTGGTTGCAGCTAAAACCTGAATCTTATGAATCCTAGTTCCTGAATCAGAATTCCTATAAAGGGTCACATAAAATTTAGAGCAAACATAAAATGCATGAGACAACAATAAACTCTTATTAGTTATATTATTTGATTGAAATAGTTGCTGTTAAGGCAAAAAAAGGAAAAGAGAAAACTTACCCATAGCATGTGTTTATTTGTTGATTTGGAATATAAGTTGATTTTACTTAATTTTTTTAGGGGTACTGATAATTTTAATTTAAAAAGTATTTTTAAGATGACTTTCCAAATAATATAACTTTAACTGCCTAAATCTTATTAAATAGGTTTCATTTAAAATGATTCAGTTGGCACACTATTTGGTTAAAACATAAATATTAAAGGAGCCTGGGTGGCTCAGTCAATTGAGCACCCAACTCTTGATTTCAGCTCAGGTAATGATCTCAGGACCATGGGATTGAGCCCTGCATGGGGCTTCATGCTGACTCAGAGGGAGTCTGCTTGTCCCTCTCCCTCTGCTCCTCCCCCGTGCTCTCTCTTTCTCTCAAATAAGTAAACAAAATCTTTAAAAAATAAAAAATATTTAAAAACTCATATATATCAATTCTCACAGTATTGTGCTTCATCTTTGTCAAACAAACAAGGGCAGAAGACAATCGAGGCACATACCAAGCTGGAATAGTATTTACAATGTTTCCTCGGGAAATTTATGGAGAAAAAAGCAGTAGCTGCTGCATGGTTACCTCATTACCCTTTATATTTGGGGGCAGTGCCTAGAGATTTAAAGGGTCCATGCAGAAGACTTCAGGAGAGGAACTCTAGTTTTTTTTGCTAAAGATCTTTAGGCTGCATCGCTGGGGGAGGAAGCCGTGGCTCTTAAGCTGGCATGGTCAGAGATTAAGGTCCAAGCTTCATGTTTACAGGATAAACCAGAGGCTTTGAGGGATGACCCCTACTTCAACATTTTACCAATATTGATCGCCTCGACATTTAACTGTAGCTGGTTTCCTTGGAGTTTTGCAAGAGGACACTCTTCTTTCTGCAAGGCCACTTTGCTGAGGATTTTTCTTGGAAAAGTGAATACTCCTATCATGTGCTAATAGGAACTTTTAGGTATTGTCAACCCTTAGTTACAATAAAAAACTGATTTCAACAGCATGGAGGGTCTGCCACTATCAGAGTTCCCAGAAAAATTACCAATGAGCAAAATACATCCTTGATTTTTTGGTCTTTCCTTCACCACATTCTATCCCCAGGTCTCTTTTCTCAGCCTTGATGGGCATTCAATGCCTATATAGATAGTTCTATCCTTAACTTGTTCCACAGGGCAGATGATATCCATCCATAGCCCATTTCCACCCCTAAATAAGATTCCTATTCTTTATATGTAATTCCTCAAGAAATAGGTATGTGCCAGGAACTCTCTCCGATACCAGGGAGACAAAGATAATTAAGACATAGACTTTTCCTTTAAAGAGCTTATACACTTGGGGAGAAACATACATGGTTACAGAAGACCAGTTTTAGGCAATCTGATCTTTGAAGATACTCAAATAATTCACATTAGGATATAAATCAGTCTCATACATCAATTATCTAGGGTATTTATGGGTTGAGAAAGTCTGTTAAGTCAAATTAATTATTGTCAAATAAAAAATAGATATTAAAATTTTAGAGTAATATTTTTAAATAGTGCAATGTAATTCTGTTATTTTTTCATAAACCATTTCCCAGTCATACTAATTTGAAGCCTCAAAGACCAATTATTCATGTACCCAAAAAATGAATGGGCAAGAAGCAAAGTGTCTTGATTTAAAGGCCAGAAAGTTAAACACATTAAAATATCTAGACCACAGACAGCTTTTTACACTGATTACAGATGATATAATTCATAGGGTAAAGTAGTGTCCTCTTCAATAGAGATTCTTAAGTAACTTTTCATACAGAAATTGCTTTAAATAAACAATTGATTCCAACCAGAAAAGGATTATATGAATAATTATATTTGTTTTTAGGACTCCCATTCCATATTCTGCTCTCCATCTAAACATCCCATCTAGTAACATGAGCTAGGTAAGTAGAAAAGAATCCTCCTTCAACTTTTTAGTTACATGGTACTCTTAAGGAAAACTGATGCTTATTTTGGGGTACTCTGAACAATCCCATTTAAATTCCAGTGACTTTAGTGCTTTTATCAGTTTAGGCAGGATTAGAACCCTTGGGAAATACCTTTGATTCCTTCCCAATATTTCAGAGTGCCTTTGGGGTCTCACAAAGGAGTCAGCCACATCCCTGCTGCATATTGCTTTGTCTGCTGGCTTCCCCTCCCTTCCACTGAGTCATTTGGCTTCCAGTGAGGTTCTTCAGGAATACCTTCAGGCGTTGCCAATGCCACACACTAGAGGAGTTCTCACAATGTCAACATGGTGCTGTTTTCTACAATAAAGTAGGAAAAATGCTCGATAACCTCTAATCTGGACACATTTTATCACATAGGGACAAAAGATGAACATTTTTTGAAAGGGGATGCGATGGGTTTTTTTTGTCATAGGGACCAATAAAGCAAGGCTGTGATTACAAAGGTAATTCAAAATAGAAATCGTAATGCTGCTAGAATTGTGGCCTTTCTGCTGACCTTGAGTATATTGAACGGGCTAGCATTATAAGCAGAATGCCTTGTTCATCAAAACAAGTTTCAGCCTTTCCAATTCAAAAAGATATCTCTGACTTTCATGTTGCTTGTTCAAGGTGTCAGTTTTTTAAAGAAATAATGAAAACTTTGTAGAATCTCACAAGGGTAAATAGTTTGCGCAAGGATACATAGGCAGTGTGTGCAAAAACGGGCTTCAATCCAAGTCCTTCCTTTGGAGTTTGTGCTCATTCCACATAGAGTAGTTAAAACATTAATTAGCTCTTGTGAACTGAGAGTTCATTATGATAATCACAGTTATTATTAAATTCTAATAAGTACAATTTGTATCTGGTTCAAAAATTTATGATTTGAAAGTTATTAGATTGCTCTTATTTTTATCTAAAATTATTAGGAGAAAATATTTAGTTTTATGCTTTTTAATAGTGAATTTGATATAAAAGCATGGTTTATAACTGTTTCCCTTGAAAAACGGTTTACTTTAGAAAACTGAATACAACATTACCAATGCCAGTGTATACAGTTTAATAAATGATTAGTTAATATGCTTAATAATGACTTTCAAAGTTCTTCTTGGTAGAAGAGAAGGGATGAGGGATTTATTTAGTTTCTGTTACTATAAATTAGCTCTTTCATTTATTCATTTGTTAAAATTCACTGTTAATTGTTTTAATTTCCTTAAAAAACAACAACAACAACCCAGTGTTCTCTATATGTAGGTTATAATGGACTTACTAATGAGATACTACTATTTCTTGAATTCATCTTCTGATAGCAAGGTATTGATTCACTGTTCATTGAAAAATTCTCTGATTGCCCCAAATGTACGTTAAAATTTTGTCTATGGTCATCTGATAAAACTTTCATTTTCAATTATATGTAACAGCACTCAAGAGAAAATAAAGTGTGGTTCTATTCTTCTTAAATAGAAAATGGCAACATACAAAGACATATTTAATATCTGTAAGAGATGCTATTAACCTTAGGGCTGTTCAGTAATTTCCATTGTTAGAATATGTTCCCAGGGACCCCTGGGTATCTCAGTCTATTAAGCATCAGACTCTTGATTTTGGCTCAGGCCATGATCTCAGGATCATAAGATCTAGCTCCACAATGGGCTCTGTACTCAGTGGGGAATCTGCTTGAAATTCTTTCCCTCTGCTTCTCACCCCACACCCTCTGGACCCGAATCGCACGTGAGCCTTCTTTCTCTCTCTCTCTCTCTAAAATAAATAAATTAAAAAAAAAAAACAATATGTTCCCTGGGAATCACAGAAAGATTTTGTAGGTTGAAAATATTAACAATATCAAATAGATATCAAATAGAATAAATTATTTCCTATGTTATGATGATCTGATAGAAATAATTACCTAACAAAAGTTTTCTTCTAAATCACTCCATATTCAAGATGTATTGATTCCCATGGTACCTCCAAATATATCTCTACATGTTGGAATGCTTTGCCACAAACACAACTATCTTGTCTACCTAGGAGCTGCTGAAAATGTACAGCTTGTAGTTTTCAGTTTCAATTAATTACATTGTTAGGCATTCTCTGAAAAGAAACAAAGCTAATCCTCACTGATAAATTTTTTCTTCTTATTGCTGGTACAGTATATTGGTTTTTGATACAAGTATGAGTATAGTATGTAATACTCACAATCAAGGTGATATAATTATAAAATATTTTAATTTTGGAAGTTAATACGATTAAATATCCATTTGAAATTGAGAAGGAGGTATCTGTAGCCTGAATAAACCTTAGTAATATAAAAAATATATATCTCAATTTGTGTTTTTATTAGAATATCTATAATTTTATAAACCTTTTTTTATTGTATTCTATTCTATACCCATACTATTTGCTAAAACTATGCAGTATGTTTTTGTGTGTTAACTTTTCAAGGAAAGTTTTTAAAAAGTATTTTATCATAACATTTTCTGCCCTTAATGAAACTTCTTAATTTCAAAGAATTTGAGATTAAGCTTAGAGGTCAATTATTATCTCTAAATTTCACTCTGCATGTAAAAAGATTGTTGTGATTTTCCTTTGCAGAAATTACCTTCTCCAAAATTAATCTTAGCATATGAAATGAATAATTTCATGTGCTACTAATAATTAATATTCAAAATATTAGAAGATACTTTGATTCTTGAAATATAATAGATTTAAATTACTGTTTTGGTTGATAATAAGTCTAATTTGAAAAAGAATGTACTTGGATGATTTTACTATAGTAGACAATTTCTGTGGAGAGACAATAGCAAATAATATTCTAGTAGAACATTCTAATCTCTAGTCCCAAGAAACATATCTTTGCACTAAGAAGAAATACAGCATTCCTATAACTCTCTTGATGATATATTGTTTTATGTTTATAAAATTTACCATCAAGTTCTTATGTATAGCTAAACTTCAACATGAGGTCATTTTCTTTCTTAGCAGAAATAGGAAACAGCCAAACATTTAACATGTATAGTGCTTTATATTTTCAGTATGGTTGAGAAATAGGTTGTTTAATTTTCAAATATTCGTGGGTCTTCCAGCTGTCATTCTGTTACTGCTCTATAGTTTAATTACATTATGGTCTGAGGACATACTTTGTGTGATTTCTATTCTTTTAATTAACTAATATGTATTTTATCATCCAGAATGTGGTTTATCTTGGTGAATGTCCCATGAGATTGATAAGAATATGTATTCTATTATAGTTGCATGGAGTATTCAATGAATGTCAATTGGGGTCTCAATGGCACTATACCGCGTTGTTGGTAGAATTAAGCCCCTATGATTCAGAAGTTTACCTCAGTTTTAAGACTGAGTTTACTGCTTCCTTACTGACTGTCACTGAGGGCTATTCCTGGTTCTACAGGCTACCCACATTCCTTGGCTCATGCTCCCTTTTTCCATCTTCAAAGCCAGTCATGAAAATTGGGTCTTTCTCTTGTTTCAACGATGTCCTCTTTGTAAATTTCAGTTCTTTTACTCACTTTTCTACTTTCCTCTTCCACTTTTAAAGACCTATTGATTATACAAGGCCAGCCTAGATAGTCCCAAAATAATCTCCCCATTTTAAGATTTGTAACGTTAGTCACATCTGCATCACAAGAGACTAATTTTAGACTTAAAGACACCATCAGATTAAAAGTGAAGGGATGAAGAAACATTTATCATGATAATGGACATCACAAGAAAGCCAGAGTAGTTATACCTATACCAGACAAGCTAGATTTTTTAAAGTTTTTTAAAAAAGTTATTTATGTATTTATTTTAGAGAGAGAGAGTAGGGGATGGGCAGAGGGACAGAGAGAATTTTCAGGCAGACTCCCTGCTGAACACAGAATTAGACACTGGGCTCGATCCCAGAACCCTGAGATCATGACCAGAGCCAAAATCAAGAGTCTGACTTAACTGATGGAGCCACCCAGACACCCTGGACAAACTAGATTTTAAACCAAAGATTGTAACAAGAGATGAAGAAGTGCACTATATCATAATAAAAGGGTCTATTTATGCCCCCAACTTGGGAGCAGCCATATATATAAAACAATTAATAACAAATATAAAGGAACTCATGGATAGTAATACAAGAGTAGTAGGGAACTTTAACATTCCACTTCCATCCATGGACAGATCATCTAAGCAGAAAATGAATAAGGAAACAATGGCTTTGAATGACACAGTGGACCAGACGGACTTAACAGATATAGTCACAACATTTCATCCTAACGCAGCAGAATATGCATTCTTTTCAAGTGCACATGGGATATTTTCCAGAACAGATTACATACTGGCTCACAAATCAATCCTCATCAAATACAAAAAGATTGAGTTCATACCATGCATATTTTCTGACCACAATGCTATGAAACTTAAAGTCAACCACAAGAAAAAATTCAGTGAGAACACAAATACATGGAGGTTAAAGAACACCCTACTAAAGACTGAATGGGTTAACAGGAACTTAAAGAAGAAATAAAAAAAATACATGGAAACAAATGAAAACACAATGGTCTAAAAGCTTTGAGATGCAGCAAAAGTGATCATCAGAGGGAAGTATATAGCAATACCGGCTTACCTCAAGAAGCAAGAAAAATCTCAAATGCCAAAACCTAACCTTACACCTACAGGAGCTACAAAAAGAACAACAAATGAAGCCTAAAGCCAGAAGAAAAAAGGGAAATAATAAAGATTAGAGCAGAAATAAATGATATAGAACCAAACAAAAAAACCCATTAGAACAGATCAATGAAACTAAGAGCTGGTTCTTTGAAAGAATTAATAAAATTGATAAACCCTTAACTAGATTTATCAAAAAGGAAAGAGAAAGAACCCAAATAAATAAAATCACAAACGAAACAGGAGAGATCAAAACCAATACCACAGAAATACAAACAATTATAAGAGAATATTAGGAAAAAATTCTATGTCAACAAATTGGGCCATTTGGGAGAAATGGATGAATTCTTAGAAACATACAAACTACAAATAGGAAGAAATAGAAAAGTTGAAGAGACTGAAAACCAGCAAAGAAATTAAATCAGTAATCAAAAATCTCCCAACAAACAAAAGTTCAGGGCCAGATGGCTTTCCAGGGGCATTCTACCAAACATTTAAAGAAGAGTTAATACCTATTCTTCTCAAACTGTTCCAACAATTAGAAATGAAAGGAAAACTTCCAAGTGCATTCTACAAAGCCAGCATTACCTTGATTACAAAACCAGGAATGGGCCACTAAAAAGGAGAATTTCAGACCAATATCCTTGATGAACATGGATGCAATAATTCTCAACAAAATACTAGAAAATTGAATCCAACAGTATATTAAGTGGGATTTATTCCTGGTTCACAAGGGTGGGATTTATTCCTGGTTCACAAGGGTGGCTCAATATATGCAAATCAATCAACATAATGTACCACATTAATAAAAGAAGGAATAAGAATCATATGATCCTCTCAATAGATGCCAAAAAAGCATTTGACAAAGTATAGCATCCATTCTTGATAAAAACCCTCAACAAAGTAGGGATAGAGAGACATAACTCAACATCATAAAGTACATATATGAAAAACCCAGAGCTAATATCATCCTCAGTGGGGAAAAACTCAGGGCTTTTCCTCTATGGTCAGGAACAAGACAGGGATGTCCACTCTCACCATTGTTATTTAGCATAGTACTGGAAGTCCTAACTTCAGCAACCAGACAACAAAAAGAAATCACAGGCATCCACATCGGCAAGGAAGAAGTCAAATTTTCACTTCCTTCAGATGATAGAAAATGCAAAAGACTCCACCAAAAAATTGCTAGAACTGATACATAAATTCAGTAAAGTTGCAGGATACAAAATCAACATACAGAAATCCATTGCATTTCTATGCACCAATAATGAAGAGCAGAAAGAGAAATCAAGGAATCAATCTCATTTACAACTGCACCAAAAACCATAAGATACCTAGGAATAAACTAACCAAAGAGGTAAACGATCTGTACTCTGAAAATTATAGAACATTTATAAAAGAAATTAAGGAAGACACAAAGAAATGAAAAAAACATTCCATGTTCATGGATTGGAAGAACAAATATTGTTAAAATGTCTATACTACCCAAAGAAATCTACACATTTAATGAAATCCCTATCAAAATACAAACAGCATTTTCCACAGAGCTAGAACAAACAATCCTAAAATTTGTATGGAACCACAAAACACCCTGAAGAGCCAAAGCAATGTTGAAAAAGAAAACCAAAGCTGGAGGCATCACAATTCTGGACTTCAAGTTATATTACACAGCTGTACTGATCAAGACAGTATGGTACTGGCACAAAAAGAGACAACATAGGTCAATGGAAAAGAAAAGAAAACCCAGAAATAAACCCACAACTATATGTTCAACTAATCCTTGACAAAACAGGAGAGAATATCTAATGGAAAGAACACAGTCTCTTCAACAAATGGTATTGGGAAAACTGGACAGCAACATGCAAAACAATGAAACAGGACTACTTTTTTACCTTACATACAAAAGTAATTTCGAAGTGGACAAAAAACCTAAAAATGAGACAGGAAACCATCAAAATCCTATAGGAGGACATGGGCAGCAACCTCTGACCTCAGCCATAGCAACTTCTTACGAGGCACATCTCCAAAAGGCAAGAGAAACAAAAGCAACAATGAACTACTGGGACTTTATCAAGATAAAAAGCTTCTTGGGGCACCTGGGTGGCTCAGTTGGTTAAGCGTCTGCCTTCAGCTCAGGTCATGATCTCAGGGTCCTGGGATTGAGCCCCACATCGGGCTCTCTGCTCAGCGGGAAGCTTCTCCATTTCCCACTCCCCCTGCTTGTTTCTGCTCTACCTAACTCTCTCTCTCTGTCAAATAAATAAATAAAATCTTTAAAAAAAAAGATAAAAAGCTTCTGCACAGCAAACACAATAAAAAAAAAACTAAAAGAATGGGAGAAGAAATTTCAAATGACATATATGATAAAGGGTTAATATCCAAAATCTATAAATAACTTATCAAACTTAACACCCCAAAAACCAAAAAACCCAGTTAAGAAATGGGCAAAAGACATGAATAGACATTTTTCCAAAGAAGACATCCAGATGGCTAAGAGACACATGAAAAGAAGCTCAACTTCTCTCATCATCAGGGAAATACAAGTCAAAACTACAGTGAGATATCAACTAACACCTGTCAGAATGGTTAAAATCAACAATTAAAGAAACAACAGTTGTTGATGAGGATGCAGAGAAAGGGGAACCCTCTTACACTGTTGGTGGGAATGCAAACAGTATGGAGTTTCCTCAAAGAATTAAAAATAGAGCTACCCTATGATCCTGCAATGGCACTACTAGGTATTTACCCAGAGGACACAAAAATACTGATTTGAAGGGACACATGAATCCCGATGTTTATAGCAGCTTTAACAATAATAGCCAAAATATGGGAAGAGTCCAGATTCCATCGACAGATGAATGGATAAAGAAGAGGTGGTATGTATATGCAATGGAATATTACTCAGCCCTAAAAAGAATCAAATCTTGCCATTTGCAATGACATGGATGGAGCTAGAGTGTATTATGCTAAATGAAATGTTAGTCAGAGAAAGACAAATACCATATGGTTTCACTCATATGTGGGATTTAAGAAACAAAACAGATGAACATAAATAAAGGAAATAAACAGGAACATAAAAACAGGAAATAAAAAAAAAAGGGAGGCAAACCATAAGAGACTATTAACTATAGAGAGCAAACTGAGGATTACTGGAGGGGAGGTGTGCAGGGGGATGGGTTAAATGGATGATGGGTATTAAGAAGGACACTTGTGATGAGCACTGGGTGTTCTATGTAAGTTATGAATCACTAAATTCTCCTCTTAAAACTAATATTGCACGATGTTTTAACTTACTAGAATTTAAATAACAACTTGAAAATAAAATTTATCTTATGAATACTTTTTTTCTTGCTGACTACTCTGTTTCCAATACCATTTATTGAATACTTTGTCTTCACCCCACTAGTTTTGTACCCTTATCATATACTTAAGGACCTTACATCTATTCCATTTTGGCCATTTTCATGTGTTCTTTTGATCTGTTCATTCATGTTCAAGTAAAATTGCTTTTAGTAATTGTGGTTTGACATCATCTGAAAGGGATATAACCTTTCAATACAGTTCTTTATCAAAAAGTTCTTAGAAATTCTTGCTTAACATTTTTTTCCATTACAATATCAGAATTAGCTTGCCTGGTTCAAAAATAACCCTGTTGGATTTTTCAGAGAAAATACTTAAATTTTTGTGTTGTTGAATGTACCTATCTATGATCTCTAATTATTTTCCTAGTCTGTGACTGTTTTAACCAAAAGAATGAGGTGGAGGTGATCTTATTTTCTTTCTTATTAGTCTTTCAAATTTTGTTTCACATTGATATTTTATATGCTTTATTTAAAGTATTCTTAGGGATTTTTTGTCCTAGTAACTATAAATGCAAGTACCTTTCTAATCATGTCAGCTAAATTGTTTCCATATGTATACATTTTTTCTCAGCCATATTTCTGATTTCTCTATTCATTTATCCATTTTTCTATTTTTTCCAGTTTCTTTTACTTCTTTGCATGAAAAATTATGTTATCCAAAATGAGAATAATTTTATCTTTAAAAGTACACATTTTAAAACACAATTTTATGACACTATTTTCTCAAGTAGATTTGTCTACTGGAATAGGAGACCATATTATCTTTAAGTGGAAAAGTTTTATATATGCATATAAGTAAATTACATATCATATACTTTCCATAATATAAATTTACATCTGACTCCAAAATTTTATATTCGAAAACCAATTGATCTAGTTAAGCGTGATTATTTTACAGATGTGGAAATAGAGACTTAGAAAAATTAAGTGAAATATATGGAAATCTCCCACCCATTTAGGACCCTGAATTAGGGTGACCAATTTGTCCAGGTCAGAATAGAACTGACACAGTACATTTCTCCCTACTCTTCTTTCACTTAACTACAATTGACATCTCAATCAAACTAAACTGCTTGCTTGCCCTGGCTTCATCCACTTGCTTGTGTTCTCTCTGCATATGATGCCTCTCTCACATGTCCACAAGTCCAGCCTCTACCCATCATTTCCAAAACTCACATCATTTTTAAATAATTTTCCTATTATCCTCATTCTCCATAAAATACACTACCCTCATAAACCAAGTATTGCTATGTACCTTTCTCATGGTTCATATCATTTGGTAACTTACATTCACTGTGTGCATGTATTACATTTCTTTCTAGGCCATATGTTATTTGTTGTCCTCAGCCTTGTCACCCTCAAGTATTTAGCACAGAGTATTGGACATAACAGAAAACTAAAAATATTTCTTGAGTTAATGACTAATAACATCCACATTTATGGAGCCATTATGTGCACATGTAGGATTTATGCGAAGAACACAGGTTTATACACACGCCTATGCACACACAACACACACACACAAATACAAACTCTAATGTTGGTGACTTTCCATATATTTAAATCATCAGTGGAGATAGTCTTATATAAGATCTCTGATGAGAAAGATATATTCAATGTTTTGAAGGTCAATAAACTCTGACCCTAGCATAAGAAATGGTTGTTAGCATGATTTAAGTGAGTGTTGCTTCTCCTAAGTCCGTTATTGTGAGGAGAAGCATCACATGTCTCAATATCTGTAACTGATAATTGGACAATGTAAAATTTTATGAAATGAAACAAAATGTCTAAAAACCAGCACATTTTAAATTTATGAGTCTATAGTTCAAACAGAGAAGCACCACCCCCAGGTAATATGTCACATTAAAGAATCATAGGAGTAAAATTGCCATATTTTTTCAAGGCTTCTGTCATTGCTTAAAACAAGTTTACGACACTGGGTATAATAAAAAGAAAGCAAATTTTGTTAATTATAAACGCAGAATTCTATAATTAAGTGATAAATAGGATAAGAACACAGTAAGCACAGGCGGATTTGAGAAGTGGTAGCCCTTAAGATGAGCGTTTGAGGCCTGTTTTATCACAAAGGGATAGACTGGAAAAACCTGAGTACATTACCTGTCCACGTAGGCAAAAATAGATGAACTTCTTAGACAAAATATCTTTTCTTTCTTTTTTTTTAAATTTTATTTATTTATTTGAGACAGAGAGAATGAGAGAGAGAGAGAGAGAGCACATGAGAGGGGGGAGGGTCAGAGGGAGAAGCAGACTCCCCGCTGAGCAGGGAGCCCGATGCGGGACTCGATCCGGGACTCCAGGATCATGACCTGAGCTGAAGGCAGTCGCTTAACCAACTGAGCCACCCAGGCGCCCAAAATATCTTTTCTTTCAAGAAAGGTGGGCTTTTACCTGACTTATTTAAATTAATTTTCTTTACAGAGTATGCCATCTGTTATTCTGACATGCTATATGTGAATGGGCCTTCCGAAAGCTGCTGGGTGCCCCGTAACCATTCTTCCCATTATTCACAAAGTCAAAATTAAGAATGCATCACCTACACTATTAAAAATGCCGTTTTTGAAAGTCAATCATTTGAAGAGTAGCCTCCAATGAGACTTTTTTTTTTATATATATAAAAACCTGAAAAGTATTTTATTCAACTTATTCGGATACTTTTTCTCCAGAGGTATGTTCCATACTTGATACTTGAGAGTTCAGAGTTCAGAGGCTCACCAGGCTTTCTGGCTTGCTTGCTTTTGGAACAGGGTTTATTTGTATTTTACTTTTTAACGTAAGGGTTTGATGACTTCTTTTTTTTTTTTTTTTTAAAGATTTTATTTATTTATTTCAGAGAGAGAGAGAATGAGAGATAGAAAGCACGAGAGGGAAGAGGGTCAGAGGGAGAAGCAGACTCCCTGCTGAGCAGAGAGCCCGATGTGGGACGCGATCCCGGGACTCCAGGATTATGACCTGAGCCGAAGGCAGTCGCTTAACCAACTGAGCCACCCAGGCGCCCAGGGTTTGATGACTTCTAAGGCAATTTCCATTTGTCCAAAGTTGGCCGTAGTAACTGTTAAAGCAGGCCGTATGCATAATCTAAGAAACCCAACAGAAATGTGTACAGATATTCATCCAAAATAATGTAGCAGACTCTTCATCACTCCAATATTTGTATTATTCCCAAACTGGAAACTACCCAAATACTTGTCAAAGCAGGAATGGGTAAATGTATTACAACACACCTGCACAATGGAATGCTACACCATGTGTTCTGAGAATGAACAAGCTTCACTGTACTTAATGTATGGACAAATCACACAAACAGGAATGCTGAGTGAAAGGAGACAGAAACAAAAGACTGCCCATTGTACAGTCCATCACATAAATTTATAAGACAGGAAAAACTAGCCCATGTTGTTAAAATAAAGCTAATGGTTGCCTGTGAAGAGTGGGTAGTGACTTCAGGGGTCATTAGAGGGACTTCTGATTGCTAGCAATGTAGTCATTCATGCTTGGTATGGGTGTTCATCACATGAGTATACTCAAGTTTCAGAAAAGCATTAAACTTATGGGTTTATATGTACTGTTCTGTAAATATATTTTAGTTCAACAAAATTTTTTAAAGTGCTGACAATCATTTAGAAAATCAGATTTGTGCCTTTACTGCAAATAGCATAATTTAGCTGTCACAACACTTAGGAAATGAATGTGCCTTTGTTAACAATGGAAATAAAAAGGGAGCACGTTGTCTTGTATATATCTAGAACACAAAGCATAATACCAACATACATTTATAGTATTCTCCAATTTATGGAGGGGTTCCAGATAAATCTTTTGATTTTCTCCTATTCTTATACTCTGTTAAGCTACACTCTATTTCCATCTTGGGAAACAAAACAAGTTTGTTCTAGGAAATCTATGACACCTACCTAAAAGTAATGTTTGTTTATGAAACCATCGCCCTTGTATAATTTAAAATCATAGAAAAATCCTTAACAAGAAAAATCTGATAAAATTTACATACAGCTGGCAAAGGTATTGGTGCTCAAATTTGTATGAGCTCTTCAACGTTTGTTTGTTTGTTTGTTTGTTTTCTGGTAATTATTGCAATATTTGAAGGTCCCTTGGGTTGAGGCTAGAGTTGTTTTCCATTATTTGTATTTTTGATTTAAAAAAATTTTCTAGTCTTTAGAATGAAAAAACAGCATATTTGGTGAAATTGTCTTTATATTTATTCATATGTAATGATAATTTTAAACTCTAATTAGGTATTTTGTAAATACCCCACCTAATTAAACTTTAAAAGTCAACCCATCCTGTTGATCTAAAGATGAATCATGTGGTTTTCACCAGGAAATAGACACTTGAATTTATGTGACTTAAGCCTTGATTCTGTCACACCTCTTTGTCTTCCCCTGCAGTTAAAATGAAAACATCTGCAGCTGTAACCACTGAGGCAAAAGAACCTGAACTTAAACCACATGTTTGGTATTATGGTACCAGCCTTATTGTGCTTCAGCTGTTGATTCCATTAGACCTATCTGCCTTCTCCTAAAACTGAGCATCACAACACTTCTTAGGGTTTTCTCATGCTTTCCGTATATGAAAAGCTTATTTTGCTGTCATGGTTAAGATAGCGTATGAAAAATGACACCTCATCTTTACTACTTAGTAAATAGCAGATATTATTATTATCCTTAGTAGAGGAAATAACTAAGATAGATATTAAGTTCTTAAATGCCTGGTGAATGAAAGAGCCATGATAAGTTGTTCAAAAAATAGTCTCTAGTTTTATCTCTTAGGAACACAAAATATGGCTAGACAAGGAAATGTCTTCTAAACAATTTTATAGTGATTGTTCTTTCATAAAAAGGATTTTACCCACTGACCCATTTTAGGAGCATTGTATATCACTCTTCTAAAAATCAAACATTTTATTTGATAGTCTTAGATTTATTTTAAAAAGCTACAAAGAAACTATGTATTACCCACCCAGTTTCCCCTATTGTTAACATTTTACATTTCTCTGATGCATTGGTCACAACTAATGAACTAATACTGATAAGTTAATATTAACTAAAACTTGTACATTATTCGGAGTTCCTTAGTTTTTCTTCAATGACATTTTTTTCTGTTCCAGCATCCCATCCAAGATACCACATTAAGTTTACCCATCACACATTTAAGGTTATTCTTGACTAAGACAGTTTCTCAGACTTTCTTTTGATGACCTTGACAGTTTTAAGGAGTACTGATTAGCATTTTGTAGAATATCCCTCAAATTAGGTTTGTCTGATCTTTTCTTCTTGGTTACAGTGAGGATTTGGGTTTTTAAGAAGAAAATCACAAGAGATGCAGTGCCATTTTCATCACATCATCTCAAGGGTATATATTATTAATATGAATCATCACTGTTGTTGTTAACCATGGTTACCTGACTCTGACAATGTTTGTCAGGTTTCTCAACTGTAAAGTTAACTTTTCCCGCTTTCCATACTGCATTCTTTGGAAGTAAGTCACTTGTGTAGCCCACATTTAAGAAGTAGGGACTTATGGGGGTGCTTGGCAGGCTCTGTCGGTAGAGTGTGTGATTCTGATCTTGGAGTTGTGGGCTTGAGCCCCTCATTGGGCGTACAGATTACTTAAAAATGAAATCTTTTAAAATTATTTCTAGTAATTAGTTTCATAGCTTGATGAAAATTCTACATAAAATATATCATATTCAAATTTTGGTTAGATTATAAAACTAAGAGATCTTTCTCGTGAGATGAAAATCTCGTTCACTTTGAAAGCACTGCTAACACAACATAAATGTATTAGGCATACATTAATTGCTACACTTTAAACCCTTAAGAGGAACATATTTCTGTGACACATGTCAATATTTTCTCTTAGATTGAAAAAAAAATTCAGTTACTTGTCTATGATTACTAAAATCTCCCTGTTAACCACAGAAAATACACTCTTCTGAGATTCTATACCATTATCTTTGATTACACACACTAGCATTAAGGTAAAGAGAAATAAAATGAAAATGGAATTTAGAAGTTTAGACAACAAATCATTCACCCAGAGTAAATGTGGACAGACTGTTTTTGCTTTTATTATATGAAAAAAATTTGAAAAGTAGAAAACTTATTTACTGCTGATTTATAGAACCTATTTGAAAAAATGTCTTTTTTTGTACCTTGATTCTGTTTCCTATTATAAGAGGAGAGAGATAAGCATCACTTACTTGTTTATTCACTTTAGTGTCTGTCTTATTCAAAGTGCTCCTTTATGCTAGTTATAATGTTTCTAAAGACGAATTAATGGATATCTAATACTACTTTTGAAGCTAAAGAAGTGTCATTTGAATTAAGACATCACTCAGTAAAAGTGTCCATCTTCTTTAATTTTATACTCAGAGAAATGAAAATCAAAATTCAAACGTGTAAACCTGTCTTCTGTAAAATGAAGATGAATTAGTCACAAGATGATTTCTAAGTCCATCCAGTTTTGCAATTTAATAAGCCTACAGAGAAACTTACATTTATGGCTTTATAGTCTGTTAAGGTTTCTACAGCCATAATAAAGGTGGAAATTCTCAGAACAAATAAAGACAAAATCCAGCCACAGGGACATGGGCTGTGTCACTGTCTCCTTCACAAAGTTGAGACATGTTTTAGGAATGTGAACTCACTGACTTCAGAGTTTGAATTTAACTGATTGATTTGTTGATTCTCCTTACTCTCTTGAGGCTGAAAATCTGAGAATCAGCAAAATTTCAAGAAGGCAGAACAAATTACTATCATAATAAAATAGTGATATGGTTGGAACAGGAATGATTTCTCTCGTTACTTTTATTGCCATTTTCCCAATCCTCTTTAGACCTCTTCTGAACTGTTTCAGAGTCTATGCCCTGTAATCTAGTGCTCATTTATGACCATCCTTCCTGATTACTTGGTTGGTTTTCTAGTAGATATTTCTAACATAAATATAGAACTCTGTATAAGAAATAACAAAATTTTGCTGAAGATGTTAACATTGGATACTGACTTTATCTTAACAGAGACCTGAATTTGCCCAATTATGATGATCAGTTATTATTTGATAGGAGAGGAAAGATATTCATTTTTTCATTCTGATCACATATTCATTTATTCAGAAGGCATAAGAAGAATTCAAGAGATGCATACTGTAAATGAAGAACACAACCAGAAATGAGAGGGTTGAAGGAAAGGCAATAATCACTATATATTTAACATTCTATCCAGAAATGGGGGATTAGTTTTGAATTCTTATTTTATGCTGCTCATTGTGTAGAGTGAGGACCATTTTTGGTACTCAGCTTTACTATGAGGGAAGAGGTGGGGTGGGAAAGAGGAAAAGCACAGGTTTCTAGGGCACCTATGAAATCCTGAAAACAAATTTCTTGTCTTCACAAAACATAAAACAATAAACACAGCCCATAACATATATCAATTACATTTCTGTATCTTATAATGGTACTAGTAGATATTGTATAGTTTATCATCATACTTTCCTTGATAGAAATTTTACAGGACCTATATCAAACTTCAAAAAGGTGCTTATAAATGTGTTTTGTATTTACTTAGTTGCAAATAACTGTGGTTGCTTAATAAGAGGCAAAAGAATGGTGACTGGTTCTGTATCCAAATATCCAATGTTTGAACCTTGTTAACTGTGGTCTCAGAGTAATGCAGACTTTTATTCTGAAAAATGCTAAATGAACTCTCTCTAATCTACTGTTCATAGCATTTCTCCTTGATGTACAAAAGCCTTCATCTGGCTTATGATAAGTCATGTCAAAGTACATATGACAAACTGACTTACATGCATTCCAGTGATTGCTTTCCTGACTTAAGTGGGAAATTAGACTTAGGTTTCTATTTCTTTAGTCCCTTATCTCTCCCAAGGTTTGCTGAAAAGTCCTTTATTCTTGTTCTTTTCTATTTTATTTCATGTTCATATTCCTGAACTAGCGTCCTTGCTTCTTCACATTATGCTCAGAATGAGTATTTGAACACTGTATACTGATGAAATAGTGTACAGTCATCCTTCATATATGTTTGAATTTCAAGTAACAAATCATTCTGGACAAAAATTATCATATTACTCCTTTCACCAAAGCGAGAGGAATCCAAATGGAATCAGTTTATTCTGACATTAACGCTGAGACTGAGATTTCAGGTTTGGTAAGCTTGGCACTAGTAAGCGGTAAGTCTTGGCACACATCATTTCTCGTATTGGGGATAATGCTTTTGCAGATGTAAAAGAAGTTAGTGAGGCTATGATTCTAAAGTCTTCCAAAACTAATATTTCATGATTTAATATTCCATTAAGAATGGAAAATAATATGAATTTGAATATAGGTTTACTACATTTAATAAAAACATATTATAGACAACTTAGAAGATAAAAATTATCCACACTAACCCCACTGTAATGTAGCTGTGCACAGAAATATCAAGGATGAATCAGGGGCATGTAGGGAATCATGACCATGCTTTTATAATAGTGTGTGCATCAAATTCATGCTTAATAAATATTTGACTTCTTTTTTGTTTCCACTTCTTTATGATCTATCCTGAACTTCTATTCTATAATTATTTATTTTATTACCCAATCCTTCATATGTTTATTTTTAAATTTATTGAGTTTAAACAAATTTGTTTTTATTAGGATATTTTTTTCCAAAAGATGAACAATAAAATTTGAATTAATTAATGCTTAAATAAAATGTATTGAGAAAGTATGCCTAGTTTTATTGCATGGATATACATGGCTTATTCTCTGATTTCACCCCACATTTTGACCTTCCTTTACTCTTTACACTGATTTCTTTATCTTTTACAATCTTATTGAAGTGTATATATTTCTCTAAGCCATTATGAAACTTTCTGAGATATGAGGCAGAATGTATATTAATAATTTATATTATATTCCATCTCAACTAGAATACTCTGTGTATTCTACAATTTAATTTGTATTTTTAGGTCACCATGAATGCCTCTTCCAAAAATAACTCCATGTGATCCCATCATTAGAATCATCCCATCTAGTTAACCATCATCTTTATCCTGGAAAGAAATGGTGTCTGGAGGACATCCTAACTTGTTCATATGGTGTAACACCATAGGGTTACTCTTTTAGCAATTCTAATTTAATATGGCCACTTTCATTCATAAATTTCTTATTACCAACAAAGTAAAGTCCAAAAGCTTTACTAAGGCATAAATATTTCTTCATAATTTGTTTCCTTAGCTCTTAGTGAGTTTATTTCCTACCATACCCTTCTGTCTTCCTTATATTTCACCCACATAGATCAATCTGCAGTTTTCACAGGAACTGTGTTTTTGAATGCCTTCAGGTAATTTTGAACTATATAGGCATAGTAGCACCACATTTGAGACAGGAAAAGCATCCTATGAAATCTCTCTCACTCAAAATTCAACTTATATGACCTCATGCATAGCTTTCTTTAATTTCTCCAGGCAGAATGATTTCATTGCACTGTGTTCCTATAGCACATATGCATCCGTTTCCTATGGCAGTCATCACAATGCATTTTATTTATGTGTTACTTTTTCTCACTAAACTGTAAATCCCAGGCTAAAGCCTTTAATGGGCACCCATAATGTCCAACGAAAGAACGAATTTAAAATGAATGAATTACTGAGATAAGAAATCATTCATTTTGCATCTCAAGGTAAATAAGAACTTTTAATGGATTTGAACCATAGGATAACACTTTTGATTTTTTGTCCTCCTCATGGAAAATGGAGGAAACCTCCACACTATGAAAACACGAAGCTCTTTTCAGAGTACATGAAGAAAAACGGTTTCACTGGTATCAAGAGTAAGCTAAAATATTTTATCTGATCTCAGCTGACTTGTAATGAAAGAGAATGGGAAAAGATGGAAAATGATATATTGTTTCTAGTTTACTTCAGAGTTTGGTGAACTTGTGTCAGAATATGGACTCCAAAATGAATAAGAGGGCTGGTATTGATACATCTTCGCTAAAATGATCAAAGGTTACAAAACTTAAAATATTTACAACTGATAGTTCATTGGTTACACACACACACACACGTATATACATATATGTATTGTGAATAGATATATACATATACATACACATAAGGCTTTCAAGTTTTCTTTGCAGGGTAGATGGATCTGTTAGTAACTCACTTTGTTCTGTTCCAGACAATTTAACATTTTTAACATTCAGTTGATATGCTGTTAGAATAAGTCTAGTTCAATAAATAGTGCAGCTTTCTTCTTTATGGCTTATTTGTTGCAGGTTTTATTGATCCTTCCTTTTTGACCTAAATGAAAACAAAAGAAAATATTTAGAAGCAAGTCAAAAAGAAGACATAAAAGTCAAAAAGTAACATAACTTACTAGCTTGGTGAATTACAATTCCAATAGAGAGTAAAGAGTGTGAACTGGAGTAAAAATAATTAGCAAGAAAGTGAAGATTTTGTTCCCCTACTTCTGACACTAGAGAAGGCAGAATGGATAGAAAATAATTTGGACTTTCCAGGAAACAAGAGGAAATTACTTTCACGACCTACATGTACCTGAGAGCCTCACTTTTCAGACTCTGCAGGAAGGAAAGTCAGACAAAGAGGCAATGGATTAGGTTTCCTACAGCTTCGTTATTTTATATCTGCACTGCTTTCCTAACTGCTGTGAGTGTGGGACTGTGGCGTTTTTACATGATGTACACAAAAAGTGCAAAGAAAACTTCTGCTATTAAGGGCCTAATTTTAAGACTACAAAGATGCACTTTATAAAAACCTAACAGTGAACTGGTAAACACAGGGGTGATTATTATTTCCAGGTTATTTGACAGCCTCAGAAATAGTTGAATAAATTAAAGACCAGAAGCCGGACATCCCTTCTGGATATACATTTCAAAGATGATGACCCATAAAAGTGAGGGTATTTACGTCTTATTTTGCTGCTCCTTAGCCTTCATTTAGGTGACATATCATTTAGGTGATACAACAAAAAAGAAGTAAAATATTTATTAAGCATAAATTTGATGCACGCACTATTATAGAAGCATGGTCATGATTCCGTACATTAGGTGATATATCACAAGCAGGCATCAGGCCCTGTATTAACCTGATGAGAAAATTAATTTAAAATACAGTTAGTTTACCCAAATGGAATTTTCCAAAATGAGCACTACTAGAAATGTTTTTATTATCCAGATATGGTGTGAACATTTGAGGTAGCACCATAGATTGCCTTCCAATTCTTGCAACCACCGTATGGTTTGGGGCTTCCTGTTCTCTACTATTGCTTTAGGATAATGGAACTTCTTTTCACCCCTTCTCCTCCCTAGTACTACTTTGTACCTCTAATAGTCCACCTGATAATATTTTATCAGACTAAAGTATTCATCATTTATCTAAATGCAAAAGAAATGACTGATAATGCTTTTAACCCTCAAGAATGAAAAGTTAATCATGTCACAACAGTACTTCTATTTAAAATGTACCACAGCCCTTTGATGATCAGCTGGAATTTTTCTCAGGCAAAATGTGCTGTGTAACATTTTAGTAAATATGACTGAAATACCATAAGTGGCTGTAAGATAATTGGTAATAAAATTCTATGAAATACTACATAGTCTTTGAATGTATTCTAGAACTCCTAGTAATGTTAATGGGAATAACTGAGCTAGCACAAACGGGAACAAGATGTTTTAACGTCTAACACTTCAGAAACTTAACAGTCATAAGCAAAATCAATAAGACTTGGGCCATATGTTATATGTGAATCCATCCTTGTAAATGGCCGTAATTTGGCATGAAAACAGATTTTTCTCTTGGCCTAGCTATCAGTTTCTTTCTGGCTGTGAGTCACAAGATAGAAGTAATACTATCAAAAGCCTTATGCCATTATTCTTTAGGGAAAATACTATATGACTACAAAGATATTATACTACATGACTACAAAGATATTATTAAGTCTTTCTGTGTTTCAGCTTATGAAACTAAAATTCATAAAAAGCAGGCATCCGGCCCTGTATTAATGTGATGAGAAAATTGATTTAAAATACAGCTAGTTTACCCAAATGGAATTTTCCAAAATGAGCACTACTAGAAATGTTTTTATTATCCATATATGGTGTGAACATTTGAGGTAGCACCATAGATTGCCTTCCAATTCTTGCAACCACCATATGGTTTGAGGCTTCCTGTTCTCTATTATTGCTTTGGGATAATGGAACTTCTTTTCACCCCTTCTCCTCCCTAGTACTACTCTTTACCTCTAATAGTCAGCCTGATAATATTTTATCAGACTAAAGTATTCATCATTTATCTATTCAATGGCTACATATTAAATTACCGCAAGTGTTAGAAATGGATCTTTGTGCTGTTGATTTGACAGTGAATGACAACCATACCTGCCCTCGGTAAGGTGACATTCTGGTGGGTGATCAGGGAAAACAAATAAGACCAATAAATTGTATACTACATCAGAAGAAACATATTGGGAATAAGATGAGACAGTAAAGGAGACTAGATATGCCAAGGGGATATGATATGCTGCAATTTTCAGCACAGTTGTCAAGGAAGGTTTCCTGAGATGGTAGGGTTTGACTAAAGACTCTAAGAAGGAAGTATGACAATATCTGGAAAAGAGAATTCTAGGCAGAGGTTGGAACAAAGGCAGATCCTTGGTTGGGAGAGTACCTGGTATGCTTGCAAAACAGCAAGGAGGCCAGTGAGGTTTTGCAGAATGAGTGAGGGGCTGGTAGTAGGAGACATGGCTATATAAGAGGGGAGTCAGAGGGCTTTAGCATTTACTCTGAGTTTGGTGGGAGCCATGGGAAGGTTTTGAGCTGAGAATGATAAAGTATGAGTTATATTTTAAGATAATCACTCTGCCTATTGTTTGAGAACAGATATTAAAAGTACATAGGTGAAAGTAGGAAGACCAGTTTGAAGATTGCTGTAATAATCTATGAGAGAGATAATGGTATTGGTAAAGATGTGGAGAAATGGTCAGATTCTGGATATGTTCACATGTAAAGCCAAGAGGGTTCTTTTAGATTGAAATTTTGGTGTTGAACAGAGTATGTCCCAAGGTTTTTGTCCTGAGCCCCCAGAAGAATGAAGTTGACATTAATTGAGATATAAAAAAAAAAAAAAAAACTGTAGTAATAGAGGAAATGAGGAGATTAATTTTATTTTTTTAAATGATTTTATTTATTTATTTGACAGAGAGAGACACAGCAAGAGAGGGGACACAAGCAGGGAGAGTGGGAGAGGGAGAAGCAGGCTTCCCGCGGAGCAGGAAGCGGAAGCCCCGATGTGGGGCTCGATCCCAGGACCCTGGGATCACGACCTGAGCCGAAGGCAGACACTTAACGACTGAGCCACCCAGGTGCCCCAGGAGATTAATTTTAGATACATTGGGTTTGCCATATATGTTACAATCAGAATGAAATTGGTGAATAGAGAGTTCTATATTCTAATCTGGAGCTAATGAGAGGTCCAGGCTCGAGGTATAGATTTGGCAATCATAAGCAGATAAATGTTATTTAAAGTCAAGTAACTGGATCAGGTCAGCAAAAGAGTAAGTGTAGATAGACAATAATATAGGACCAAGGCTTATGTCCTGAAGCACTTCAATAGGATGAGACCAGGCAGATGATGAGAATCCAGCAAAAGAGTTTGGGAAGTATTAGCCAGTGAGACAGAGAGAAATCGACAAGAGTTTCTAGAAGCCAAGAGAAGAAAGTATTTCAAGGAGGAAGGAGTGATCTATTAGGTCAGAAGTTGCTGGCAGGCCATGCAGGATGAGTATTGAGGACTGACCTCTGGGCTTTGTTACGGTTAGCCGTGTCTGGGACAATAGCAATTTTGGAGTAATGGTGGGGAACAAAATCTGATTCAATTGGATTCAAGAGAGAAAAGGAGAGAAACTATGATTACAGACAACTCCCCTGAGAAGTGTTTGCTCTGTAAAGAGCAGTAAAATGGGGGCATTGCTATAAGGGTTGTGGAATCAAGACAAAGCTCTTTAAATGAAGAGTTAACAGAATATTTTTAGGTGTTTGAGTAATTGCTATTGCTTCTTTTTTTTTTCAGTGAAATAGGAAGCAAAGTTTTCATCTTAAAGTAAATATGGGGAAGACATGTTTGAGGAGTGAAAAGTTAGAAGGGAAATAGACTAGGGAAATATAAGGATCATCTAGAATGATGTTGACTATGATAAACACTAACGCCAGTTATGAGAGGATGTAAATCTGTGATTGTGAGTTTTGAGCATCACTTCTAGAACTCCATGGGTTTTTCATTTGGTTTCTTTTCTCTTTTCTTTTTCCTTCTTTTTCTGCCATTGCAGAATACTTTAGGACATCTTACTGGATCATTTCAGATTAATTTGATAAATATAAAGGATATTTCAAATCATAAAATAACCATATTTAAGTAATATTCCAAGTGACTATATATTCTGACAGCCTCTAAGTCTTAAAACTCAATTACTATTTCTGGGGACTATTTTCCCCTTGTTGTTGGTGTTGCTGTATGACACGCACATTCTTTATTTCTGACTCTTTTGGCAAGATTCCTGTTGCCTTTGTTTTAGCCCAGGTCCATGACATCTGCTCCAAGTTGTACATTTTATATTCCAGTTTTAGATGATTCTTTTCTCTATATGCTCCTCACCTGGACCTTACTTCATGCCTTCATTATCTGTCATGTAGACTATTATAGTTCCTTCTGACAATGCTCACTGCTTCTCATTTTCACATTCTGAAATTCAATCCACATGTTACTTTATTTATTTTTTCACATGCTATTTTAAAACAGGACTGATCATGCTTTCTTCTACCTTAAATGTATGCAATGGACTGTATTACCATTATGATCAATTTTAAATTTCATAATCTTAACTAACCTTCTTGGTCTCTTTTTACACACTTCCTTCCTGCATATCACACTCATCACAAACCATCTGTTACTTTCCAAATGCTCTTTTAGCCTTCCATCCATGTGTGCATGGATCAGTGGGCCCCTTTGCCTTAGAGAACAGTCCAATAGAGCTAACTTATGTATCTCTTCCAGAATGAACTCTCCCTTAATATTTTTATTAAGGGAGTTAACCAGTTGCGTCATTTGCTTTCCTCTCCTCCATAGAACATTAAGTCTTATGAAGGTAGGATTTTGGTTTACTGCTATATCTCTCATGTATAGAAGTATTCTTGGCTTAATACAGATACACCATATCTTAACACATAGAATCTGGAACATAGCAAATACCTAACGGTGACTACTGAATGCTTCTCACTAATGTACTTCTAATTATTTTGCTAATTTTGGATGCCTCATTATAATTTTTCATATGGATCCTCCACAAAGACTTTAGATGTGGCAAGATGACTCCTATAGCCTTGAGGATAGCAATATCTTGTTCATTGATATCCATTAATTTTTATCTCATACCCTAGATGCAGAGTTGGCCATCTGTATATGTTCCTGTCTAATAGGCCCTCACTTAGTTTTTTGGCATGATTTAAAGTTTACCTGTAAATAAAGTAGGTGCAGTTTATAAAAGAAACCCCAATTTATAAATAAGTAGGTGAGTTACAGATGGCCAAAGTAGTAGACAAAGTTAGTAGACACTAACTCCTCATCTCTATGGTCTTATACCCAAGATTTTAGAGCATGACCGTCTAGTAAGCTCCACTTTTTCTCTCTCAGCATGGCCATAGAGAGCAACACACAGGGTTAAGAGTTAAACACCCTTTGATGACTGAACAAAGTTTTATTGAATAAAGTGTTTTGGCCTAGCTCAATCCAGCTCTTTTCTAGTGATATATTTTAATTAGGAAGCAATACAATTACCTGCTAATAAGGTATTATTCTTACAAAGAGAGGGACCGGAAAAATATTTGTAGGAATATTTTATCGTATGAACCTCAAAATTATGAGATCAGCCATTTGCTGTTTCTATGGGCCCTCTTCCCAAAGCTCACAGCTTTGTCAAGATTGAGTTTTTGTAGGTCTATAAATAGATTACCACATCTTTGAATCTGTGCAGATGTCAATGTGGTTAGCCTGTCATAGTTATTCTTAATTTACTTCTAATAATTTTATATTTCCTTATGTTTTTATTTCAGTTAGCTGGGGCTCAGTATTATCTGACAAAATATAATTATGATGTTTGCAAAAATGTTAGCAAGAATGAAAATATTGTAATAACTTTAACTTATTTTTACTTAATAGATCTTATTTGTTAAAGCAGTTTCAGGTTTACCAAAAAAAAAAAAAAAAAAAAAAAAACCCAGAATGGAAAGTACAAAGACTTTCCTTATACTCCCTCCCCTCTCCTTGAGTTTTTATTACTAATATTTTGTACTAGTGTTTATTACAAGTGATGAGCCAATTTGAATGCATTATTTTTAACTAAAGTCTACAGTTTACATTAAGTTTCATTCTCAGTGTTGTACCTTCTATGTATTTTTGCAATTGTATAATGACCTGTAGTCATCATTATAGTATCATACAGAATATTTTCATTGCCCTAAAAATCCCCTGTGCTCAGTTTATTAATCCTTCCATCTCCCCAAACTTCTAGCATCCACCGATCTCTTTCTTTACTCTCTCCATAGTTTGTCTTTTCCAGAATGACTTTGATTTTTACCAGAGGATATTAGGGAATTCCCTGAAAATGGACCAAGATCATTCTTTGGTTGATTGCAAGTGTTGCTTTTACGACAGTTAAAATGTGCATATTCAAAATCAGTTGTTTAAATGATCCATTTCTGATTGGAATATTCAGATATGCACCAGAAGTCACCCAGTATCCAAATATTTATCAAAAAATTTCTATGTCCAGGGAACCTGGGTGGCTCCGTCAGTTAAGCATCTGACTCTTGATTTTAGCTCAGGTCATGATCTCAAGGTCATGAGATTGAGCCCCCAGCCAGGGCACTGCACTCAGTGGGGAGTCTTCTGGAGGATTCTTTCTCTCCTTCTCCCTCTGCCCCCCACCCACTTGTGCTCTATCTCGAAAAAAAATTCTGTCCTAATTTCTCTCCCTTCCTCCTTCCTTTGCTACTTGCTATTGTTTTAACTCATATTTATTTAGCACCTACTACTGCCAAACAAGTTATATGAGTATGGTGATTATTATGGACTGTTCGTGTCACCCTACATCCATAGCGTTAAAATCCTAACCCCTAATGTGATGGTATTTAGGAGGTGGGGTCTTTGGGAAGTGATTAGGTCATAAGAGTAGAGCCCTGATGAATGGGATTAGCGTCCTTATAAGAGACACCAGAGAACCCTATCAGCTCTCCCCACAATGTGATGATATGAGAAAACAGCCATCTCTGAGCCAGGAAGTGGGCACTCATCAGACACCAAAGCTGGCATTGCCTCCATCTTGAATTTCCTAACCTCCAGAACTGTGAGAATTGAATGTTGATTGTTTAAGACACCAGTCTATGGTGTTTTTCTTATATCAACTTGAAGGGACTGAGACAGAAATTGATACTAAGAAATGGGTGCTGTTATAACAAATTTCTAAAAATGTGAAAGTGGCTTTGAGATTGAGTAATGAGTAGAGGCTGGAGGAGTTTTGAGGTTCATGCTAGAAAAAAACCTAGATTGGACTAGGGTGTATTTTCTTTTTTTTTTTTATGTTTGGTTAGCCAGCATATAGTGCATCATTAGTTTTTGATGTAGTGTTCAATGATTCATTAGTTGTGTATAACACTCGGTACTAATCACAACACATGCCCTCCTTAATACCCATCACCCATTTATGCCATCCGCCAACCCCCTTCCCTTCTGTAACCCTTGGTTTGTTTCCTGGAGTCCGGAGTCTCTCATGGTTTGTCTCCCTCTCTGATTTCTTCCCATTCAGTTGTCCCTCCCTTCTCTTATGGTCCTCTGTGCTATTCCTTATATTCTACATATGATAATTGTCTTTCTCTGATTGACTTATTTCACTTAGCATAATCCCCTCCAGTTCCATCCATGTTAATGTAAATGGTGGGTATTCAACTTTTCTGATGGCTGAGTAATATATTCCGTTGTATATATGAACCACATCTTCTTTATCCATTCATCTGTTGAAGGGCATCTTGACTCCTTCCACAGTTCGGCTATTGTGGACATTGCTGTTATGAATGCTGGGGTGCAGGTGCCCTTCTTTTTACTACATCTGTGTCTGGGGTAAATACCTAGTAATGCAATTGCTGGGTCATAGGGTAGCTCTATTTTTAACATCTTGAGGAACTTCCCCACTGTTTTCCAGAGTGGCTGCACCAGCTTGCATTCCCACCAACAGTGTAAGAGGGTTCCCCTTTCTCCACATCCTCGCCAACACTTGTTGTTTCCTGTCTTGTTAATTTTTGCCATCCTAACTGGTGTAAGGTGGTATCTCATTGTGGTTTTGATTTGTATTTCTCTGATGGCTAATGATGTTGAACATTTTTTCATGTGTCTGTTAGCCACTTGTATGTCTCCTTTGGAGTTTTAAAGGTGATTCTGGATAACGGCTCAAAAAGAAAAGAGGAGAGCTGTAAAGAACTCTTCCCTATTCTTAAAGAATACCTAGGTAATTATGCACAGAATGTGGATGGAAATATAGGTAGTAAAGTCCATTCTGATGAAGTCTCAGATGGAAATCAAGAGCACGTTATGGACACTGGAAGAAAGGCCATCCTTGTCATAAAGTGGCAAAGGGCCTGGGTGAGCTGTGTTCATGTGTTTTGTGGAAAATAGAACTTGCAAATCATGAAAGCGGATAGTTAGCTGAGGAGATTTCTAAGAGAGTGCTGAAGGAGTAGCTTACTTCTTCCTGACTACTTATAGCAAAATGTGAGAAGAAAACAATGTCTTTTAGATGGAATTATTAAGCATAAAAGGAACCAAAACTTAAGGATTTGGAAAACTCACAACCTAACCATTTTGTAAAAAAATAAGAATGTGTTCAGGGTATGGCCCAGTGACCATTTAATAAGGATATCAATATGGACATGGACCAAGGACCTAGTCAGCCGTTAAGTCAGGCACTATCCTTCAAGACGAGGGGGAAATGACTCCCCCAATGTGATTCAGCCGTCATCAGGGCTGCTACTCTCACTGCGGGCCTGGAGTGGTTTCAAAGGCTGGGGTTTCCACTCTGGTTTAGGCAGGCCAGGATGCACCTGCCCAGTGCCCTGGGCTGGGGTTCTGCAGGGAGCTGTGGTGTGGGTTGTGCCCAGGGGAGCTGTGGGGGTGAGGTTGCCTGGAACTGAGGGGCCATGACCCAAGCCAGGGGAACTGCAGGTGCACCACCCCAGCTTGAGAGAGCCTTGGGTGTGCAACTCTAGTCTGGGAGACCCGTGGAGTTAAGGCCGCCAACCCCAGTGAGTCCAGAGGCAGAACATTGAGCCAAAAAGGATTATTCTTGAATCCTAAGGTTTAATGTTGTTTGCTCTGTTAGGTTTGGGCTTACTTGGGCCCCTTTACCCCTTTATTCTTTTCTATTTATCCCTTTTGGGATAGAAATGTCTATCCTATGCCTGTCTGATCATTGTATTTAGGAAGCATGTAACTTGTTTGGTTTCACAGATTCATAGCTGGAGAGGAATTTGTCTCAAGGTGAATCATCTGTGGTATTCTGTAATAGCAGCCCAAATTGATTAAGACAGTGATGATCCCTAAAATCCCTCAGATCTGACTTTCTACTCCAGCTACTTCTCAATAAGTCCTCAGTCACTGTGCTTATTCAAGTCCCCATCATCTCATACTGGATTTACTGAAAACTAGTCTTTAAATTGGCCTCTTTACAGACATTCTTGCCCTCTCTTCAGTCTTTTCCACAGGTTGTAGCATCCTTTAAAAATATAAATGGGGCTGGAGCTCCTGGATGGCTCAACTCTTGATCTCAGCTCAGGTCTTGACCTCACGGTCATGAGTTTGGGTGCCACGCTGGGCTTGAGCTGGGCATGGAGCATACTTAAAAAAGTTAAATATATATATATATACTCTCACAAACTGCCCCAGCCTTGTTTGGCACCATTGTTGTGTGCTTCAGCCACAGAACCCTTGTTTTAGTTGCTTAAAGCATCATGCTCCTTTCCCACTCAGGACCCTGTGTGTGCTGCTCGCTCAGTGTGCAATGGTCTTCCCCTCCCCTTTTCTGGCCCCACCCCCTCACCCCCCCCACCCCATCTGGTTAACACAAAATAGAGGTTTCAAATATTAATTCAGTAGTCATACATTCAGGAAAAAATATCAGAATAGATGCCACTCTCTTGTCACAGAATTTAACAGTATCTTGTTTTTATTTTATATACACATTATAATTATTTATTTGTGTGATTAATTGATGAATTCTTTTTTTCTATACTTAGCATGCCGTCCATGCACACTGGACCTATATTTGTTTGTAAGGTTTGAATTTGAGTTCAAAACCAAACTTAAGGACGCCTGGGTAGCTCAGTCGGTTAAGTGTCTGCCTTTGGCTCAGGTCATGATCCCAGGTCCTGGGATGGAGCGCTGCATGGGGCTCCCTGCTCAGCTGAGAGTCTGTTTCTCCCTCTCCCTCCGCCCCTCCTCCTGCTTGTGCTCACTCTCTCTCTCAAATAAATGAATAAATAAATAAACAAACAAATAAATAAAATAAAAAAACCCCAGCAGAGTGCTTAGAATAAAGTAGTTAATATGTATTTATAGAGTGAGTGAATGAATGAACAGATATATCTCAGGGTACTGTGCTGAGTATTATATCTTTTCCCTATCAATTAATCTATTATTTGAGTTTTCTGTTAGGTAGTAGAATTTAGTAATGTTTATAATTGGTATTATTAAATGGTAAAGACTGGATGGTGACTAACAAATCAACATTTTTTGCTACTAGGTAAATACGTATGACTGTTGTTAAGACTTGAGTTCCCAGTCCGTGGACTATTCTCATCTTAAAAACATAATTGTCATTTACTGGTTATACTGAACTCTCCTCCCACCCCCCACACCCCCATGTCACACAATTTCAGCATCAGCGGCATTGATCTAGTTTTAGATGTCTTGGCTGTATAATGAAGAATATACTTAAATCATTAATACTGTCTAGATGAAACCTTTTAAAACACTGGTGGAAATATGCTCAAATTTTAGATTGAACGGTTAGAAACTCATGCTCTTCAGCTGTATGGGTGTGTTAGGGGGCATTTCTTCCATCCTTCCCTTCTTTATGGACTGCTTGAATCCTGCTGTTTTTCTGATATCCCATTTCTTTTTTTAATGTATTCTAGTAGTTACACAGCAAACTCCACTTTGGACAAAGGAAATAGAATAGAAACACAGTTTATTTCACTCATCTCTGTTTCTTTCCCTGCTTCCTAACCACTGAAAAGTCCCCTGCGGCTCTTCTCCCCTCCTGCAGATCAATACTTCTTGTCTTAGTTTAATGAACACTCCTACATTGATCTCTCTCAGGTGCTGTGTTACTTTATGACAAGTTTCTTGGTTACAGCTGTCTTTTAGTTCAGTCAGTGGAGCACCCAGCCATTCCCTCCACAAAGCAAATTGCTACAATGGTAGCTTTATTCATCAGGGGTTAATGTGTGATTTTTTTCCCTCCCTTCAGAAGGGAACAAATAGATTTTTTTTCCCATTCAATTCTTTAACTGCAACTTTTTTAGTTACATTCCTGGAAGAATTCTCATGCTTTTGTGGCTTTTCTTTCCGTTGTTACAATGTGTGTGGTTGATTAACAAAGTAACTGCCTACTCCTAGGACACAACCACATCAATTTCATCTTAGTCCTCATTCACCTGGTCACTTCTTCTTGCTTGGTTTCCCTTCCAATTACATTGTGACCCCAAGTAAACACTTTCCCCTTATTGTTTGTTTAAACTAACTGCTAGCTCAGTTGCCCTTTTTGTTTGTTTGTTTTGTTTTGTTTTAAAACTGATTTCTTAGAAGTAGATAATTTGTTTTGCATTTATTTATTTATTTATTCCAAAAAATGACCACCACATCACCGCAATCTGGGATACCACCAAAGTATGTCATATCCATACATAAGTTCTGGAATCTCTGGATTTGCAGCAAAAATAAGGATCAATTTCAGGTTTCAGTTAAATCCTGATCAGTACCAAAGAGGCACAAAAGTCAATGTCAATATTGACTCTTCATTTTTTTCTTTCTTTTTTTTTTAGCAAATCTTTGTATTTTCAAAAAATATTCAGCACCCTACCATTTCTCACACCTCCCACTACTCTCACTATTATCTCGAATAGTCACCAAGAGTCTCCATCTGACTCCACCCTTGCCCTTGAAAAGACTAATTTCCGTACATCCGTCAGATGATCCTTTAAAACAGAAGTTGGATAATATCACTTCTTTCCTCAGAACAATCTATTGACTCCTCATGCCATTCACAGTAAGAGTCAACATCTATTTAACGGCCAACAAGTTCATACATGGTCTCAACTGCTCATTTAATCTGTTTGGGCTGCCATAACAGCATACCGCAGGCAGAGTGGCTTATAAACAATCAAAGTTTATTTCTCTCAGTTCTGGACACTAGAAATATGAGCTCACAGAGCCAGTATGGTCCGAGGAGGGGTCTCTTCCAGGTTGCACGCTGCTGACTTCTCACTGAAACCTCACCTGAGGGAAGGGGTGAGGGGGTCTCTGGGCTCTCTTTTCTAAGAGCACCAGTCTCATTCATGAGGGATCCACCTTCACAACCTAATCACTTCCCAAAGGCTCCCTACTGACACCATCCCTTGGGCAGTAGGTTTTCAACAGGTAAATCTGGACGACACAGACATTCGGACCATAGCAATTTTCTTACCTTTCTGAGCTGATCTCGTCTTATCACAACCTCAACCTTCCTACCCACGTACATTCTCCTCGCTCTTCTTCAAATACAGTCAATGGAATTTCACCTCAAGATTTGAATTTCCCCTTTCTTCTGGTTGAAATGCTTTCCCATGAGCTATCCACAGAGCTCAATTCCTCCCTTTTAGAAAGTCATTATTCAAAGGTCAGCTTATCACTAAAGCTTTCCCTGGTGAACCTATTCTAAGTTGTACCCATTTGTGGCCCCACTTTATCCTTTCCTATCCTATTTATTTGGTTTATTTTCTCTCTCCTCAATTAGAATGTAAGCTCCCTGAAGTCAGAGCTTTTGTCTATTTTGTATACTCTACATACTCCATAATCATAAAACTGTCCTGCAAATGATAATAAATTTGATCAAATGAATGAAATAGCACGACTAAATGAGAAATCACTTTGTACATCACAGGGACAAATCCTAACTCTACCATCTGTTGGGCAAAAGAAGCATAGTCAAGTCTCTCCTAAGAGCTCTCCCAAGAGGATAATATCCATGTGTTGGGGTTTGTGAGTTTGAGGCCATAAACTCTGTGTTGACATTTGGGAGAAAGTAAGAATAAGTACAAAAGGGTACTACAATTCTAACGCTGGCATCAACTCTTAGGGCAATTCTCTAGTCACTTTTTTCATCAGTTCTAGAAGTTGTCCTTTGTTATTGTATCTTTTTCTTTGCAGTGGACATGTGTCTTTATTTACCTACTCTAAAATGGAATGCTAAATGTTGAAATCAAGTTGAATGTATAATTTCCACAGAGGGTGGGTAGAGGAGGTGCAAAGAAATATTTGCTATGAAAATGTCAGAAAATCTCTTTCTTAATTTTACCTTGACCTCCAACTAAAGAAAAGCATAGAGCCTCTGGTTATATATTTACTACTCATTTCCCCTTTCATTTGATCTGATGTCACCAAGTAAAGTGACTTACTTGGAGATCTGGGGAATTGCTGCTCTGAAACATTTCCTTACATCTCTTGTCAGTTTGCAATGAGCTTTACAGTAACTTAATGAGAGAGAGAGAGAGAGAATGAATATTAATCTGAAACCATTTAGGTAATAGAATGCAGTTCTGCCCCCTACAAGCAATGGTGGAAGCTACTATCATCTTCTTGAGCCTCATTTTTCTCTTTTGAAGATGGGCATAATAACTACCTCGCAGGCCTGGCAAGGGTAAATGTCAATGAGAAATATAAATATAAGTGTAAATTTGAAAATCCTTGGCATACAGCTTTGCTTAAAATGCCTTAAATGTTTTAGAATTCTGATTTGTCCTCATTCATTTATTCAAGCACATATTGAGTATTAACTATGTCTGTTGTAGGCATTCGAGATGCAAAGATGACTTAGACATAGTCCTGGATGTCTGTTTTACCATGTATATTTCAGATTTAGTTTTCATTCTGTACATGTCTAAAATCCCCACCCCCTACCACACCTGGAAATTTTTATTAGTGAACCTAAAATCTTTTTTGGAGAGGGGCTTGTTGCAATTGATAATCATAATGTAATCATATAATCAGATTCAACACATAAGTCACTTTAGAAAATAGCCAATTTCTGTAAAGTAACTGAATATTTAAGAAAAAAAATTGTATATTCAAAAATGTCTTTGCTTCTTTCTTAGCTGAGTTGAAATACATCTTATAATTTAGTTTCCTCCTCCACTGCTCATAAATGATTAGACACATACTGGAGATTTTTTTCTCCTTGACAATTCATTATAGTGAATGGCACATGCAATATCACATCCATCTTTCTAAAGGCACATCAATATTGGCCTGCTTTGATTGAACTATCTAGACCAGCAATTCATTAACCTGTAACACACTAGGCCTGTTGTTTTATTATTACTCCCTTAATGCTCCACTGTTATTCAGAGATAACATGAAGTTTCTAGTTCTCTACTTGAACATTTAGCTTTATAAAATACAATTATTTTCTCTCTTATTTAAGTGTTAGACCATGGCCTATAGATATAAGACTATAAGTAAGAAAATCTGCCAGTCATTATATGATGCTGAATAAACGTGAAACTTCTCACAGACTTTTCATTTATATCTTAATGCATTTTCTTCTGTCTTCCTCTACATTTTTAATTATTTTCCTTTTTTCTATCTCTCATATTTAATTATGTTGTGGGTTGAAATGGAAATCAAGAGATTATTTTCTTCCTCATCTTCTGGGTAATAAATAGCCTTTTTACTTTTGGTGGGTGAAAGTGACAGTGGAATAAATCATCAGGTGTTACTTGGTACTGGGAATAGGCTTGTGAATTGTAACATAACCTGATACTTCTTTTTTCTTTTGTGAGATTTTATTTATTTATTTGACAGAGAGAGACACAGCAAGAGAAGGAACACAAGCAGGGGGAGTGGGAGAGGGAGCAGCAGGCTTCCCGCAGGGCAGAAAGCCCGATGTGGGGCTCGATCCCAGGACCCTGGGATCATGACCTGAGCCGAAGGCAGACGCTTCATGACCGAGCCACCCAGGTGCCCCATAACCTGATATTTCTAAATGCAATTGTCTACCACCTTATTCTTATTGAATATCATTATTCTTACTGTATTTCTCTCTGTTATATCAAAATTACTTCTGCTATAAAAATCAGTTGACAATAATGCCATTGTTCCTTGAGAGTTGATATTTTAATGGACAGGAGAAAAATATAAGCAAACAGCTATTATGTCAAGTGGTAAAGTTGATTTCTTCATACAAGCTATGGAAACATCTTTAAGTGGGACATGGTAAGTTGAACTACCTGTGAGATATCCAAGACAAGAGGGAACTGTATGAGGGGAGTTCAGGAGAGAGAATTAAAATAGAGATGTAGATTTGATTTGGCTATGGGTGAAGTTTTGAGGCTGGTTTGTCATTCAAGGAATGTATATCTAGAAAGAATAGGTACGGTCTAAGACAGACCATGGGGAACAAAATTAAATTTAAGGGAATATGTATAGAGAAAAATCTAAAAAGTCCCGTGAGAAAGAATAATCAGATAGGGAGAGAGACAAGCAATGTCTTAAAAGTCAAAAGGAGAGTTTCAGAAAACTACTAGTCAATGATATTAAATATTTCATAAAGGTCAAGTTACAAAATCAAAGAAGTTCTGCCTGATTGACTGAGACAATTATTTGCCTTTAGAAGGCAGATATGGTATTTAAAAAGCAATAGGATATTAACTTCATACAAATGTTCCCCTTTATGCAAAAGGTAAGTAAAAACGTCTCCTTTAACTTTATTATGATTATCTGTGGAGTACTCATTTATATTCTGAAACCAGCATTGACCTAGAGTGAAGTAAAGATACTTATAGAGAAAAAAAAAAAAAAAAAGTCAGGCAATTCATTGCAAATAGAAATAACAGAGAGTTGAATCTTAATTGACAAATTCTCTGAAAATAAAAATACTTTTAACTAAATCTATTTGGATAAGAAGAGGGTAGGGATAGTTCCAGTCACCTCAGAGATGAATTGCTGGTAATAGATAATGGAAAAGAGGTGTGGCAACATGATTTTGTGTACCAGGCTCTGGTCTCACCTGGGAAGTGAGAGACCTTACAGAACCGTGGCTGCATGTGATACCAAACTCTAGGGTGAGAGGTAACCCTTAGAGTTTCACCATCTCCGCTGGCTTTGGCAGAGTTATATAAGAACTTTGCCTTTTTTTTTTTTTTTGCCTCCTTTCTTAATATAAATTGGGGAAAATCATTCACATTTTAGAATACATCTCTTTATCTTCTGTATTACATTTCTATTTCTGGTCTCCATTTCTGAATGCAATTTTTAAGCAAAGGTGACATTAGGGTAATAAAATCAAAGGAGTGTTGTCTAGTCTCTCATTGAGAAGAAACCCTTGAGAAAATCCCAAAGGTCTTGAATTGATAAAAATGGATATATAACCAGGGCATATGAGTACAGTTCAGGATATTATTCTTTCCATTTATCTGAGCAGATGGTTCAAGTAAGAAAAATGTCATTTTTAATGAATCCTGTGAAATCTCTGAGGATGCTGGACCTTATGCTAAATACCATTTTAGAGTTAAGATTTTCTAAAGCCACTGTCAGATATGTTGAGTTGTTAACACATTTTGTTTTTTGATTAGATGCATTTTTTCTAATCTCTGTTAGGAGTTTAGGAAAATGAAATATGTCATATGCTGATATGACAGGACAGTTGAATAAGCCATCATTAATACCATTACAGGTTATTTCTACTCTCCCATATTTGCAAAAACCCTTCCTTACCTGTGCTTTGCAATGAAAGGTAGCACACTGGAGCAGAAAGGACACAGGATATATCATTGGGACTTAACTCAAACCTGATTGTTTATATTCTTACTGTGGCCTAGGCATGCTGAGCTATTTCTCTTAATTTTTACAATTCGTAGTATGGGTGAAAGCATCTATGGTGATCATGTACATTATATTAGATTATATGAAGGTAATGCTTGATACATAGCCAGACGTCAATGCATGCCATTTTTTCTTACCTGTTTTCTCCCTCATTCTCTCTTCCTTTTGTTGTGTCCTTCTTTTGTTCCTTCATCTCTCCCTCCCTTCCTTCCTCTTCTCCCTCCTTCTTTTTCTTTCTTTTCCTTCTGAATAATCATAAAACCCTTACTTAATAATAAAAGTCTTACAAAATTCAATCTTTTTCCAGTCTTTCCAACTATGACACCCTCTGTTACTCAAATCGAACATTTCATTTCAGAAAGAATAATTTATCTATTGCTTCCAAACATAGTTTTTTCTTTTCCGATCCTACAATTTTGTCCGTTTAGTTCCCCATAATAGAAATGTCCCCTCCATTTGAATCTTTTAGAATGAGCTCCCCCATTTTAGTAATCCTCTAAGGTCATCTTGACAAACAAAAGAGACTTCTCTGGTCTTACTGAACTTCTATGATTATATACCCTAAAATTCCAACTTAATCTGACTTGCATTATTATTTGATTAAACAAATGTAATTTATAAACAAAGCAATTTTTATCACTTTATCTGTTTCAAACTAATCACTGTAAAAATCAAACATGATAGATGTGGATGTGCTCATTCTATAGATGATCAAACAAGCTTACAGAAGAGAAATATTTTGCTCGAGATCACAAAGCTTCTAGGGGGAGAGCTAAAACACCAACCAGGTTTCCTGACTTCAGGCACAGTATTCTAAACTATTCAACTGCATTTTATATGTGTTATAAATTTAATATTATAATATCATAAACCGATAAATTATAAAAACCTTGAGGGAAAGATATCTGTAATTTAATCTATGTATATGTTATTGTATATTTTAAATCCATGCAAAAAAAGCATATAGAAGGATAGTGGAGCAAATAAGGCCATTCTTATATATTTCAAAAATATATGGATTTTTTAGAAGAGATCAAATCACATAATGTTGAATGTGTTCATTTTTTTCCCCCAGTCAGAAGTAAAAATCACTGTGCATAAGAGAAAGGGAGACAAAGTTCCCTTTGTTATCATTTCTGAAGTTACTGTCATGCTGACACAATAGTTAGGTGTGAAATTGATCACTATGGTTATGCAGTTATGTCTAGAACATGCCTTCAGATGATAGTAATAGGGCATCTGATTTCAGAACAGAAGCTGAACTATCTTATGGATATCCTCTTATTGAAAATCAATACCTCATTTTTCACCAAATCTTGACCCTTAGGTGGATTTTCTCATATTATTCTGAAATAAATTGTTGCTTATATTAACAACGCTGAACATTATATTTCTACTCCTCTCATTAGCGAATTGATATTTTGAGTTGGTGATAATATTTGCCCTTTTATTTGGTTTATATTGTGTTAAAGATGTTTTACTTCATAGAAAAGATAATGGTGTAGTGTATTGAGTTTCTCCTAGAAAGATGATAAACAAACATCACATACCACTATTCCCATTGCCATCTTCTATCTTTGTATAGACAAACACACATTTAAAGCTTATAATGGTATATGATTCACAGTCAGAGCACTCTTCATGTGACCAAGGTATCATTAAGGTACAACCTGAAGGGAAGGAAAAATTCTTCCTCTACAATCAGGGTCTTCCAGTGGGACGAAGAATTAAACTTACATGAGACAGATTGACAGGAGAAAGAACCAAATTTTTATTACGTGCACATGGGGGCCCAATAATGAAATTGAGACCTAAAGAAATGACCAAGGCAGGCGGTTTTCATGCATCTTAGATAAAGAAAATAAGTTCGTGAGGACTTGACAGGATAAAGAAAACAGATGTTGGAAGCTTTAATTAGTAGGGAATTCTGCGCAGAATTTGGGCTGAGGTAGTAGATTAGAAAAAAAAAAAAGTAACAAGATTTCTTTCCATAGCTTTCTCAGCTTTAAAACCCCTATCTCTGGTGATAAGGGTGTCTTTTTACTTCTTAGTACAGAAAGGATGATTTTCATATTAGAGATTTGTTTTCTGCTTCAAGGAGGACAGAGGAGAATCTGAATCTCTCTGCCCTAGCTGTTTCTTAAGTAACTTTTATTTAAAATAATTAACATGCCAACGTGGCACATTTTGGGACAGCCTGCCCTTAGTCCCTATAAAACAGATAAAGTCAGAATTTGAGTAAGACGTAATACTTCTCATTTATGAATACATAGCTTGAGTCCAGCTAGAATATAAAAGAATATTATTTTTTAGGAAATCATTTTCAGTTCCCGTTTGAAGTGTTGTTGCATAGCAACTAATTGCTCACGGAGCACTACCTAATAATACCTGACCCATGTGACATTACATCTATTTTTTAAAACTTTAATGCTGTCTATCTTCCAAAAAATCAAGGTAGATAATTACAGTGACCTGAACATTTTAAAGATAGAGTTTTGTCCTTTTAAATTGATACGATGAAATTTCTATTCAGAAAACCAAAATAGGTTTAGATATGCATGTCAGTTTAAAAGTGTTTTAATCCAGAATGAGACTAAAACAGATATGTTTTTTAGCTGAGATATTTAGGTCAACCTAAGGAACAAAGACTTGATTGATAGCTCACCAATGGACCAACAATTTGTTAATGAAATCAGCCTTATAAAATTTAGGCAATAGTTGAGTTCTTTATCTTGCTCTGCTGGTGTTTGATTGTTTTGAGAAACATTTCCGTTGTATTGCATATACCAAATTAAAAATCCTGGAATTTATTTAAAATAAATACACCCGTCTCTCATGGTTCGTCTCCCCCTCCAATTTCCCCCCTTCATTCTTCCCCTCCTGCTATCTTCTTTTTTTTTCTTAACATATATTGCATTATTTGTTTCAGAGGTACAGATCTGTGATTCAACAGTCTTGCACAATTCACAGTGCTCACCATAGCACATACCCTCCCCAATGTCTATCACCCAGCCACCCCATCCCTCCCACCCCACCCCCACTCCAGCAACCTTCAGTTTGTTTCCTGAGATTAAGAATTCCTCATATCAGTGAGGTCATATGATACATGTCTTTCTCTGATTGACTTGTTTCACTCAGCATAACACCCTCCAGTTCCATCCACGTCGTTGCAAATGGATGGACTCTGAAAAACAAACTGAAGGTTCTAGAGGGGACGGGGGGTGGGGGCATGGGTTAGTCTGGTGATGGGTATTAAGAGGGCACATTCTGCATGGAGCACTGGGTGTTATATACAAACAATGAATCATGGAACACTACATCAAAAACTAATGATGTACTGTATGGTGATTAACATAACAATACAAAAATTTAAAGAAAAAAACTACAAATCTAAAAAAAATAAAATAAATACACCCATTTGCTTGTAGAAAAATCTGAATGTTAATATAATTCAGATCTTTTTGTTCAAAGAATTATGTGGTAATAATAATATCAGTAATAATAAAAGATAAAACATCAAGAGGAATTGATTCTCACCTCCAACATTAACAACTAGCCATGTGATTGTTAGGCAAATTGTTGTCTGACCATAGGCTAGCAATTTCATATATGGAGATAACACTTACTGAGTAAGTGAAGGTTGTGGGGATTAAACATGATAATGAAAGGGCCTGTTACAGTGTCCGAGATATGTCATATGACTAATTCATGTTGTACATCAATCCTTATATTTCATTTCAGATATATTAAGTTTTTTATGTACGAATATTTCCCTGTTGGTCATCATATTTTGCAGTTGGAATTTTGGCAAATTGGGTGGCGACCTGGTATTTGTGATGTGGTTCTGGATTCTTAGATTCTTAAGGGAAAATAGTCAACACTTCTTTCTTTCTTTTTATTTTTTCCAATATTGTTAGAATGAGAGGAGCTGAAATTCAACTGCTCTGTGCTATAGTGAGAGGCAGCGTATTGCAGTTATTTGCAACTATATCCTTCCTCAAAGGCAGCGACCAACTGATGCAGGCAGTAGATTTTCTAAAATAAATATTTACTCCGCTATCATAGGATATGCTTACATAACATAGGATATGCTTACCAAGTTTTCAGGAGGAACAAAAGTGATAGGCTTGTAATTAAAGTAAAAAAAACATCTAGAATGTATTAAAAGAATGGAGAAATGAGATGAATCCAATGATCTAAAATTTTAAAAGGATGAATAGAATTTGCTTCCTGAAGTTCTTGAGAATAAATTATATAAGTATCACATGACTCAGAAGAGATACAGATGATGATGATTTAGGAAATATATTAGTTTCCTATTAGTTGTTCTAACAAATTACCATAAAATTAGTAGCTTAAAACAACACAGATTTATTATTTTACAGTTCCAGAGATTAGTCTAAAAATTAGTCTTATCAAGGATAAAGTCAAGGTACCAGCTTGGTTGTATTCCTTCTGATTACTTGGCGGGGGGGGTGTCCCATCCTTCTTTTTGTAGCTGCTACAGGCTGTCTACATTACTGGGCTGTTGGTTCCCTTCCAGCAATAGTATCACTCTGACTTCTGGGTCTGTTGTCACATCTCCTTCTCTGGCTCTGATCCTACTGCCTCCTTCTAATAAGGACGCTGTAATTACATTGGACCCCCCCAGATCATACAGGGTAATCTTCCCATCTCAAATTCCTTAATTTAATCACACTGCAAAGTCTCTTTACCATGCAAAATAACAAATTCACAGGTTCTGGGGACTAGGGTGTGATATCTTTAGGGAGAGGGCATTATTCTGCTTACCGCAGGGGTTTTAGGTGGAATAAGTGCCATACAAAACAGCCCTGTAACCAAGGCTGAGTCAAGTTAATATGACATCAATCTTCAGTGATAGAAACACAGAAGTTGTTAATGAAGGAAACCGTCCAGCTTAACATTGCTGGTTACAGTGTACGTTACGGAGGACCTGGACTAGAATACGTAGACTTAAAACATGATATATGACTGCTCAAATTTGAAAAGGTTTGTATATAAAAAGAGAATACATACCTTTGCTCAAATATTTATAAGGATGTCCATCATATGAAGGAAGGGTTAGCATTGTTCTTTTAGGCTCAAAGAGCTAGAAACAGCACTAGTAAGCAGAAGTTGTAGTGTAGCAAACCCTTGAGTCAGCATGAAAGCAAACAACATGTTTCCTTCCCTAGATGTTCTCCTTCTCTAGACGTCTTCAAGCTGGGAGCTTATCTAACCCTTTATGGGTATGTGATGATGGACATTAAAGCATCGAAGCATCAAAAAAAAAAAAGCATCAGAGAAGAAGTCAGATTAAACTACATAGCTTTTGAAGTTACCTCAGAAACTTTGATTTTATATTATTCTTTGATATTACTGTCTTCTAGCTTATATTTAGGACAGAATCATTCTAAAGTTTATTATTATAATATTTTTTTCCATCCGTCAAGAACTGGTTTATATGTCAATATTGATCTCAAGTAATAGGTCTTCAATCAGGTGGTGAGTGAGTCAGAAATAGAACCAAAGGATATCTATAAAAAGCTCATACATTGCATCAGGAATGAGAAACTTCTATTTAAATGACAAAATGTAGGGTAAAGATTCACACTTTGAAAAAGTCATGCAAATAATAGAGGAGGAGAGCTTTAATATAGTCGTAGCAGAGAAGAAAATAGGAAGAAACTTCTAAGTACATAAGAGGGCCACAGTCAATGAGAATTGCACCTGTTCATCTTTGTAAAACTGTTGCAAATACTGTGTATAAAATGTTTAATCCAACAAGAGAAGGAAGCACAGATGGCATCATCTAAATTTGTATATAAAATACTGTATTTATGGATTATTTTCTTTGATGGAAATAAACAAAATAATTGTGTCCTTTCAATGATATCATTGAATTTTGATAAACAAGATAAATTCTCTGCCCAAAGCACAGAATATGATATGCTGAGGGAATATCTCTACCTGTTTGTCTCTCTTCTCTGTCTCTCTTATCATTTTTCTTATCTTAATTTTTCAAAGCAGAATTTTAAAATCAACTGTAAACCTCAAACCCTGAGTGTAGTAAAAAGACAGAAAGAAAAAAAAAGAAATATATGTTTTTGAAGTATATTTTTTTCATATAAAAGTTACCTTGATGGTAGTAAGGAAAAAGTCAATAACCAAGAATCTTTAAGTAATTAGTAAAATGAAGATAAGACGTTCTGAGTGCAATAAAAAAAGTAGTTAAATAAAAGATGGTGAAAAAATTATAGAAGATGAAATTTGTTATGTTTTTCATAAAACATATTTTGTTTTGGGTGCAAAATTGACTTCTGATGTTTTAAGGCACAAAGAGTTTGAAAGAAATAGGTATACATATTGGGAAGAGGGAAATTATCCAAAAGATTCAATTAAATAAACAGAAGAAAATAGGATAAATAAATGGGTGAAATTGTCAAATAGTCAAAAGGCAAAGAGAGCATAGTTTAAATATTATATTTTATTCATATCTAAGTCATCTTTATCCAATAGCAAATTATAATATCACTTCCAAGGTTGTTTAGATGGGGCGCCTGGGTGACTCAGTCAGCTAAGTGTCTGTCTTTGGCTCAGGTCATGATCCCAGGATCCTGGGATTGAGCCCCGCATAGGGCTCCCTGCTCAGCGGGGAGCCTGCTTCTCCCTCTCCCTCTGCTTCTCTCCCTGCTTGTGCTCTTTCTCTCTCTCAGTCAAATAAATAAACAAAATCTTTAAAAAAAAGGTAATAACTTCAGGGAAAAAAAGTTTTTTTAGACAGAAGTTAAAGTCACAGTGTTTCTCGTAGCAAACAACAAAAGCCTGGATGAATGAGAGTCTAACCAGGTTAGGGATATAAAAATGCCTGTTTTGAGAACTTACATAGATGTTCAACATTGACATGATAAAGTGATGCATCCTTACAGAAGAGAAGGGTCTCCAAGATATGTGTAATGGAGAATGAAAAATTAAACTAGCTCCAAAACTACAAGCCAATAATTCTTCTCTCAGAAACATACAAAATCTCTTCTAAAGTGATTGGACCCTTGAACAGTGCAGGGTTTAAGTGTACCAACACCGTGCACTGTCAAAAATCCATGTTTAACTTTTGAGTCCCCCAAAACATAACTACTAATAGCCTACTATTGACCAGAAGCCTTACATAAACATAAACGGTTAACACATATGTTGTATGTTATATGTATTATACATTGTATTATTACAGAAGTAAGCTAGAAAACAGAACATGCTATTTAAAAAGTCATAAGGAAGAGAAAATACATTTACAGCACTGTACTGTATTTACTGAAAAAAATCCGCATGTAAGTGGACCCATGCAGTTCAAACCTGTGTTGTTCAAGGGTCAACTATATTCCATTTCATTAAGGAGGTCTCCACACTACAATTCAAGAGAGAGGAGCCAGACTCTGTCTTTAGGTTGTGATATACTAAAGTGTCCTATAAATGATCCCTTTAGTTTAAAAGATGATGTATCATAAACTTTCCTCAAAATAATTTATGTAAGTCATTTTAAACTATGAAATAAACCTTGAAAATTCTATATAATGACGAGAATTTAAACCAACACTTTGGAAGAATAGTATTTTACACCACTTAAAAAATAAAACATATGGTTGATTGAAACTTCCTTTGAAGACATAAACAATAGTTTTCAATTTGATTCCCTTTGCCACCGGTGATTCAGACATCAGTTGTTCAATACGAAGCTATTTTTAAACAAAGAGGCTCAAAGTTACTACTGGAGTAGGAAGGAAGTGGTTGAACACTTCATACTGCACGAACATTAAATTCCTGTGTAATGTGCAATCCATTTACTTTCAAGTCAATCATGGAGTAATACTTTTTTCAAGGAATAATTTAACACAACCCAAAACTCCAACCTCCAAAGTACACACACAAAGATGAGGTCCACAACAATGGAGAATCTAGAAAGAAAAGAGAGAACTTTCTCTTAACCATGTGGGTAAAGAGCTATCATTCACTGCTTTGTTAGAAGAAACTGGGGGTCTGTATTAGGTGTTACTGTATAACCTTGAGTGGCAAACTGTATGAAGTTCTTTTAACAGGGTATGAGTTCAATCATTTTCAGCAAACTATTTTTTGAAGTTTGAGTTTGGAACTCTTTCATTATATACAGAATAGGTATGTGTATATATATATATATATATATATATATATATATATATATATATATATATTCTGTAATGGAGCATGTGTGGAGCTTACTTAGGTAATTATAACCATGTAATTGGATAAATAGGATAAAATTGGATAAATATATCCCTAAATGGGCAAACCAGGAAATAGACCAGTCAACCAGTTATACTTCAATTTAGGGGTGAATAAGGACAACCTAGAGGATCTATCAAACCTGCATATTTCAGACCTATACTCAGAAATTTTGACTCCATATCGTGAAAAAATATGTCAAAAGAATGGAATCTTAACATGTCTTATTTCTCTCTGGATGTTGTTTTATCTCACCTAAACTCAAGAATTGAAGTTACTTCTCCACAAGCAAAGGACTGACATGGAGGTAAATATGTTGTAAATATATTTTACAGGAGGAGATTTGGAAACATATGTGTGTTTCACATGTGGTGCTAGCTGTTATATATCACCTTCAAAGACAGATTGTGGGCATGTTATGACAACAGATGGTCTTTTCGCCTAAAGACATTAATCTTAAGGAAAAGAAATCATCCATCAGTTAGACTGAGCAGGTGGTGCTTTCCTGGTCTCTCTGCCCCCAGTCTGAACCTGCAGAGCAAAGACTAATTGAACTTTCTTTAAAATGTTCTTATGAAGGCAAAATGAAAACTGGTCAACCAAAACCAAGTAGTTAAAAGAATGTAAATTCAATGCATTGCCAATTTAGCAAATTGGGTTTGGTTAAACTATCTTGTTTCTAGACCTAAAGGGGTTATTTCAGAACTTAACCTGAGAGTAAACTCAGAGTCCTTTCATTTATTTTACAGACAAGGATACTAAAACCAGTGTTAGCTTAAATTGGAGAAAGTTGATAAGAATTCAAGAGTTCTAGTATTTTATCTTACTTTTAATTTTGTTAAGCAATTCTCATTTCAGTGATTCTTTCTCATAAAATCTGAAGGTTATATTCCTTTAGTGGTCCAAAAGGCATTGTCTGCTTAGTCACTTTTCTCACCAACTTTGTTGTCAGGATATGATAGAAAGACCATTGGTCTGGGGGTAACTACAATTTTATGTTGTCAGGATTCTGTTGTTAACCAGTAGTTTTCTGTAGGTCAGTGTGATGGATATTTATCTATTGATTCTGTGCTGGAGCAAAAGTCTCCATACTAAATTTCACAGCCTCTTTTGGCAGGAAGTCATTAGAAAGAAAAGCCCAAGGGAGGCATTAGAGGAAATGAGAAACTGAGAAGAAGAGAGAAAGGACTTCTTATTTTCAGTGTTTAATAGTGTTGTCTCAGCAAGAGAAGAGAGTTGCAGCTTCATACTCCGCTTTCTTTGGGCACTTCCAGCACCAGCTTTTCTCCTCAGAGAGACCAAGACCAGGCAACTCAGTCTCCTTCAATGATTCCAAGCTCCAGCTTCACATTTTCTCCCACCACCTACCACCGCTAAGCCGTCTAAGCACCCACTATGTAAAGAATGAGTCTCCAAGCTCTTACTCTTTCTCCTACCAGCACTAGAGGTAGGGGTTGCTACCTTCTATAATCAATATATCTGGGTAACCTCATGTGCAGATGAACTACTCAGCAGGTTTCAGTTGTTCAAACCCTGCACATTTACAGGAAAAGCCTGCCTTTAGGATTGGCCCTTGGCCACTTCCTCGGAGAAGAGTTCTGAATCCTGGAATATTCTACCTGACAAAAGTATTTTTGTATTCTGAGGACTTGGGGCATGATGTACCTGTTTGATCAGATAGCTTATGCTAACAATGTGACGAAAAGGAAATACTTGTTTCTCTATGTCTGAGGTATGGTACTTCAGATACCAGTTTGATTAGATAGTCTGTGCAATATGATTTGTAGTGAATGCCTATTTTTTTGCTCTGAGGTGCTGGAGTCTGAGTAGCTGAGGTCAGTCACTGCATGTTTCTTTCAGTATTTCTTGTGAATCAGGTCTAGTGGTGATGAACCCCTCAGCTTTTGTTTGGGAAAGTCTTTATCCCTCTTAAAATTTTCAAGTACAGCTTTTCCAGGTCCAGTATTCTTTGTTGGCATTTTGTTTTTCCTTCATCATTTTGAATATATCATTTCATTCTCTTCTAGCCTGGAATTTTTCTGCTGAGAAATCCACTGAGAGCCTTGTGAGGGTTCTCATCTATTTGAGGCATGTATTTTTCTCTTTGTGCTTTAAAAATTCTTTCTCTGTCTTTAATTTTAGAGTTTTGTTATATTTTGTAAGGGAGAAGATCTCTGTGGGCTGAATCTCTTTGGGAATCTATGAGCTTCATGAACTTGGATGTCCCAATCTCTCCCCAGGTTTGGGAAGTTCTCAGCCATTATTTCTTTAAATAAGATTTCTCCCTCTTTCTACCTCCCTTCTCCTTTTGGAACTCCAAAAATATGTGACATGTTTTACTTGATGGTATCCTATATTTCATGTAGGCTTTCTGTACTTTTTTTTTGTTTTTTGGTTGTTCTCCTCTGGATAATTTCAAATGACTTTTCTTTGAGTTCATAGATTATTTCTTCTGCTTAATCAGGTCTGATTTTGATGCTCTTTATTGCATTTTTCATGTTACTCATTGTATTTTTCACCTCCGGGATTTCTATTTGGTTATTTATTTTTTAATTTTATTATATTATGTTAGTCACCATATAATACATCATTAGTTTTTGATGTGGTGATCCACGATCCATTGTTTTCGTATAACACCCAGTGCTCCATGCAGTACGTGCTCTCTTTAATACCCATCACAGGGCTAACCAATTCCCCCTCCCCCCTCCCCTCTAAAACCCTGTTTGTTTCTCGGAGTCCATAGTCTCTCATGGTTCATCTCTCCCTCCGATTCCCCCCCTTCATTTTTCCCTTCCTTCTCCTAATGTCCTCCACGCTATTCCTTATGTTCCACAAATAAGTGAAACCATATGATAATTGACTTTCTCTGCTTGACTTATTTCACTTAGCATAATCTCCTCCAGTCCCATCCATGTTGATGTAAAAGTTGGGTATTCATCCTCTCTGATGGCTGAGTAATATTCCATTGTATGTATGGACCACATCTTCTTTATCCATTCATCTGTTGAAGGGCATCTCGGCTCCTTCCACAGTTTGGCTATTGCAGACATTGCTGCTATGAACATTGTGGTGCATATGGCCCTTCTTTTCACTACATCTGTGTCTTTGGGGTAAGTACCCAGGAGTCCAATTGCTGGGTCATAGGGTAGCTCTATTTTTAAATTTTTGAGGAACATCCACACTGTTTTCCAAAGTGGCTGTACCAACTTGCATTCCCACTAACAGTGTAGGAGGAGTCCCCTTTCTCCACAACCTCTCCAACATTTGTTGTTTCTTTTCCTATCTATTTTTGCCATTCTAACTGGTGTAAGGTGGTATCTCAATGTGGTTTTAATTTGAATTTCCCTGATGGCTAATGATGATGAACATTTTTTCATGTGTCTGTTAGCCATTTTTTATGATTTTTATCTTTCTGTTAAATTCTCTTTTTGTTCAGGTATTTTTTTTCCTGATTTTGTTAAATTATCTTTCTATGTTTTCTCAGAACTCATTTACCTTTCTTAAAACCACTATTTTTATTGGGCAAATCACAGATCTCCATTTCTTTGGAGTTGGTTATTGGAAAATTGTTGTGTTTCTTTGGTGGTCTCATGTTTCCTTGGTTTATCATATTTTTAGAAGACTGGTGTTGCTGTCTTTGTATTTGGAGTAGTCACCTCCTCCAATCTTTACTGACTAGCTTTGAGAGAGAAAAACCTTCTGTCAGCCCTGCTAGGGGTTCCGAGGCTTTCTCAGATCTTTTCTCTGGGTATTCCTATTGTTTCCTTTTTGTTCCTCTCAAATGTCCATTCTCAAGCTGATATGCCTTTCTTAGATCCTGCAATGCTAGACCAGATGTCAACAGTTTCCCATTTGCTTTCTCCAGGGTGATGTAGAATAACCAAGTTTGTATGTTCTCTCCCAATCCTGCATAGTGGAGCTGGCTTTCTGTTGCATGCTCACTAGCTGTCTGCAAAGGTCATACTCATAGCTCTCCTGAGTGAAGGAGCTGACCACAGGGTAGGAGTTATGTGGGCTAGTCATGTGACATGTTGGGTGCACCCATGAGCTAGTTTTGGAGGACCCGCAGGTGAGGCATCCCCAGCAGCCTATGGGTGGGCTTCCTGATGGACTCCATGAAGTGATCAGTAGTCCCCGTGATGCCCTCTGAGAGCCGTGGCTATTATTATTCCAGCTCCTTCCCATCCCCAGCCATGCAGCTCACCTCAGTATTCTGGATGGGGCCAGAAAGAAGTGGGCCTCTTTGACAGCATCGTGCATAGTGGGGGAAGCCAGGGACTCCCACACTCTAACTTTACCACATGGGGAAAAACGAGGGCTGAGAGATTCTTTCTCGGCACGAGCTATTTTAAGTAAATGGGTTTATTTTTAATATAAAAGTTTGTATTTCAGATAGTTTAATATGAACCTTTTAGATTTTAGCAGTGTTAATAGTAGAGTTAAGAAGGAAATCCTTAATTAATGTAAGTGGTAGATGATCTTCCAGTGGCAGAGGTGAAGCACTAGGGTAGAGGACAGGTGATGCAGAGAAAGAGAAACTTCCTCTTACCCTCTTCAAAGCATACAATCTCAGATTTTTTTCATTCCAGCTGTATGCTGGGACTTTTCCACTAGACTCCTGGACTTCCACAAAGGTACTTTTATTCATAGGCGGTTGTCAAAATCGGTGTTCTCTGTGGGGAAGATGGTAAAAAACACCTATTCTGTCATCTTGCTGATGGTTGTTTTTCTCAGATACCTCCTCACTTTGAAATTTTGTAAAATGGAATCCAAGCATGGTTTTTGAAGTTAGAGAGCTCTTTCACTTACATTGTGAAATTAGAATATTCATTTACTCCTTGTAGGTCTCAGTATCTTTATGTTCAACATGGTTAAATACCTTGCAAAATTATTGGGAGGATTAAATAAAATAATGTGTGAGAAAAGTTATTCATGAAATAGCTGTTCAGAGATCAAATTATTACCACTATTTTTAGAGTAAATACAGAAGAGTTGTTAAGAATACTGGTTATAGGGCGCCTGGGTGGCTCAGTTGGTTAAGCGACTGCCTTCGGCTCAGGTCATGATCCTGGAGTCCCGGGATCGAGTCCCGCATCGGGCTCCCTGCTCAGCAGGGAGTCTGCTTCTCCCTCTGACCCTCTTCCCTCTCGTGCTCTCTATCTCTCATTCTCTCTCTCAAATAAATAAATAAAATCTTAAAAAAAAAAGAATACTGGTTATAGAACTAAATAGATGTGTGTTCAAATTCTGTTGTAGGAATTGGATGACATCATGATAATAACTTGTCAAGCATTAAAACCTGGAACAAAGTTGCTAAATGAGTGGTGAATTATCATCATTATTATATCCTTTGTCACTTGCACTGGCTTCTCTATCTTCATGTATAGGAGTTCTTTCCTGTGTTTCCTTTACAAATGAAAATTTAGCTGCCTCACCTCTGCCACTAGATCATTTACCCACTTAGACTAACTGAGGATTTTCTTTTTAACTTCAATATTAACACTGTTGAGTTATAAAAGGCTTATGTTAAACAATCTGAAATGTCAATTTTCATATTAAAGATAAAAACCTACTGACTTCCAATAATTTGCCCCTTAGGTAAACTTTGAAATTCTTGAAAATTTGGGGGAGAGGGAATTTTTTTTCTTGATAGTAAAAGATTTACAATTTATATTGTGGCACGTCAGAAATGTCAATTTGCCAAGTTTTCAAGGTACTTAAAGTGACAAGTAACAACTTTTATGTTACTTTTATTGATTTTTCAGGTAGATTTAAAAAATAATTTTTATTTTACAGATGATAATGTTAATACATGAAGAGCACAACTTGCTTGTCAATGATTTAGGAGCAGGTTTGTTTATAATCGATGAAAAACACAGTTGGATGTTTTCTAACATTATCTTTTGTCAGAAAATAAATAGGATATAATTTCTTGTAAGGCAGATGCCCAAGACTTAATTTTAGCATTATCAACATACTTCTTTTAGTATTGATATGCTGTTATGAAATCAGTGATGTCTAAAACTACCATACTACCTTGGTTCTCATTAAAAGGAGCAGTGGTTTATGAATATTAATGTGAGAGAGTCCAAAAACCAAGGGCCCAAAGATAGAATCAATGGAGAAAAAAAGAAAAAGGAAGCTATGGATAATAATGGGAAAAGTGTACCTACTCAGGCATGATGTTGAGTGGTACATTAGGGGGAAATTGAAGTAATTTAGATTAGAATAAGAATATAAATGGTTTAGATTAAGATAAAAAGGGTGATCATGAAGTAGAGTCAGATTGTGAATCCATTTTGAAAGTTGAAATTAGATGGATAAAGATTGTCAGAAAAAGAGAAGCAGCATTTTATTTTATTTACTTATTTTTAAGATTTTATTTATTTTTTTGACAGAGAGAGTCAGAGAGCACAAGCAGAGGAAATGGCAGAGGGAGAGGGAGAAACAGCCTCTGCACTGAGCAGGGAGCCCAATGCAGGACTCGATTCCAGGACCCTGGGATCATGACCTGAGCCAAAGGCAGATGCTTAACCATCTGAGCTACCCAGGCACCCGAGAAAAAGCATTTTAAACTGGAAGAACTGTGTTGTCATTTGCTGAAGAGTAGAAGACAGAGGAAAGAACAACCTGTGGATAGAGTGGAAATCAAAATTGCAATTTTAAACACATTAAATTTGAATACTCTAGCAGTTATCTGAATAGCCATTAGATATCAAGTGCAGAATTAAGAGAAGTGTAGGAAAGAGATATAAATTTGAGAGTTAGCATGTAGATCGCTCTTAAAGACATGAAACAGGAGAGATTATAGTTTGGGAATGAGCCAATGGGGGGGGGGGGCGAAGAGATTCAAGGACCTAAGTATCACCAAAAAGTTTAGACTTAAGTCATAGGAAATCCAAAAGGAGATGTGAAAGGGAAGTTGCACATGAAAATTTACAGAAAACCCAGGGGAAAGCAACATATACTAAACCTATGAGAAAATAACCTTGCTAAGATGGTATTCTGCAAAGATTGCTGTGCATCTCATTTTCCTACTTTTAACGCCTAAGAATATTTATTCAGTCTTAAGGTGAGCCATCTGTTTGTAACGATACCTGCTTGAGATCTTCAAATTTGGATCTGATGAATATGAATAGGGACAGACAGGCATTTGTTGAGAGACTGAATCTATACTATATATGATGTATGCATTATACTTAGTTGTCCTCAGTAATTCTTACCTCAGCAAACTATGCAATGAGACTTGACATCAGTATTTAGTTCAGTTTAATTAGTAAGTTATGAAAACTATTCTACATTCTCCTGTGATAAGATTGAGTTGTTTGCTTTTTTGTTTGTTTGTTTGTTTTACCTTCTAAGGGCCTCTTTTTCTTACTTATATGCATTAACCTGCAGTTTCTTTAAGTTGTCTCTACTAATTGATTTTAGAGATTTTGCTCCCTCCAATGTGCTCTACCCGATACCAGCTGCTGGATTTGTATTTCAACCAGTAATATCTTACTTTCTTCTTATTGTAGTACTGCTTTATATAAACTTTAAAAAAAAAACAACTGTTTGTACATTTTGCTGGTCAGAGCCAAAGGATGGCATTTTAACCTTCTTTGAGCTAAAAAAAAAAAAGTCTTGATTGGAGTGTGAGCTAGTTTATGATTTCCTTCATTGAGCAGAAACTTGCTGATATATTTCCTATGTTGCAATGTTAAAGTTATTCTGTTTATAAATTCAGTGAGTTTCTGGTTTTTAAACACATCAATCATATCACATAGAAAACACCAGATTATGAAACTGGTAAATGGAGCACTGTAATTCGAAAAAAAACTTTTTCTTTTATCAAACTCCATGTTCTTTCTTCTACTTCAGAATGTCTGTAGCTGCATCTACCAGGCAGCTTCCACACAGACTGGAAGGGAGTTAGAAAAGAGATAAGAAAATTCCCTAAATATACTCAAGTGGTGGAGATTTCAGTCCAAATTCATCAGCTTATGCTTCTGTAAAAGCATAAGTATTAAAAGATTTTTTTCTCTAATCCTATGATTATGAGTGTATGCTCCATTTCTTATGCAATTCATAAGGGAAGATATTCAACTGAACTATCATCTTATCAATACCATTGAATTACGAACCTGAGGCGATGTAATCATTCCTCAAATACTGCTGATACTGCTCTTATAATACATAGCAATAGTCAATCTCTAAAGGCTAACAATTATGATACAAGACAAAATGAGAGAATGTCTTCCCTAGGAGTGAGGAACTGTGAAAGTTTAATTGTAGAAAAACCAAAGATCATATTTTAGTCCAATATCTTAACTTAGCAGGTAAGGAAATTGAAAGAGAAAAGTCATGCACTAAACCCTGACACTTTGACTCTTGTTTTCACTACACTACAGTGGAGTCTTTGTCAAGAGAAATGTTCTAAGTAGTGTGACAGAAAATGAAGTATGTTCATCTGACCCTGTTTCCTAGTGCTTCTGCTTGGGCCCATGGAAAACCACACATCCTTTCTTGTTAAGCAGATCATATGACTACTTTTGATGAATGAGTTGTGGGCATAAAGTACATTTGTCACTCTTGGCCTGAAGCAATGGAAGCTCTCTGTGCAATTAGTCAATCTTTCTCTTCCTTTGCAGCAGGTTTCTTGGAAGACTCTTCCTGTTGAGCGGGCAGGTCCATGAGATTGAAGTAGTTTACATTCCTGCTCTTTGAGGCAAACTCTTTTGGACTTTGGTAAGTGAGAAATAAACTTTGGTTGTATTTTAGCCACTGAGATTTGGGGTTGTGTGCTACCCAAGCAAAGAACTCTTCTATCCCGACTATTTCAAGTACCTAAAGATGTTAAGGAAGGGCCATATCTTTGTGAATACTAGAGTCAAAAACAAACAGATATAAACTATCAAAGCACTGACTGAAAGCCGGATGCAAATAGACAACCTTGCAAACTGGGGACAATTATTATAAATTGAAGGCATGCTATGTGATGCTGGAAACTCTAATTTGACATGAAATTCCTTTTATTATCTTTTAGGATTTACTTTATCTTCTACTGCAACTCCAATGTCATATTTAGGAAAGGAGAAATGCATATTAGAGGCACAAAAATAGAATTCTCTCCTTGAGTAGACACCACCTGTTCTGTGCACAGTCTTTCATTCTCTTTTTAATTTTAGCAAAGTGCATTTGACAAGATTTTTCTATCTGTGGAATGCTGTCAATGAGAAAAGTGGATCTTTTTTTTCTGGGAGAAATGCTATTAGTAATGATAGTCACAGATCAGCAACACTATAACAAGGTATTGCAGGATAATCAAATGATGCCTGTGGACTAGCAGTGTGATTAAAGAATCAATCATTGGCTCTTGGGGAATTTTATCGGTCTCTTAAAAAGTAATTTAAATGTACTGAGTTATAGATTCTTATTTTGAAAGCTCTTACATGTATAACAGACTATTGTTTTTTTTAAATGAGTTAATAATCAAGGAATAGTTTGATGACATAGAAAATAATTGACATGTGTTCTTGGTCAAAAAATATTGGCTTTAATTTGCTGTGGCAGTGGGAGCCTAGATTATTAAGGGGCTGGTTTCCCCTTAATAATCTAGGGGAATTTTTCACTAGGGAGATAATATAATTAACAAAATGTAGTTGAAAAGATGAAGAGGGTGACTTTGGAATATGCAGTTTGCTTTGTTTTTTATTACTGAAGTATAACTGACATATTAGTTTCAGTGTTATTTAGTTTCAGGTATACAACATATTGATTTGACAACCCTACACATTACTCGGTGCTCACCATGATAAGTGTAGTCACCATCTGTCACCATGCAACATTATTACAATATTATTGACTATATTCCCTCTGCTGTACTTTTCCTCTCCATGACTTATTTATTTCATAACTTAAAGTTTGTCCCTCTTAATCCCCTTTATCTGCATTTTAATTAGTGAATAATTTTTGCCTAATTCTTCAGTATTACTACACATGTTTGTTATGAATAGATAGATGAATGGACATCTGGAACACTTTGAGTGTTTGATGGATATTCTCTAAATTGAGATACATTTGTCAAAATAATTGCCATGATCTGAATGTTTGTGTCCCCCCACAAATTCCTATGTTGAAATTCTAAACCTCAAAGATAATGGTATTAAGAGGTGGGGCCTTTTGGAGGTGCTTAGGTCATGAGGGTGGAGCCCTTATGGATGGGATTAGTGTTTTTATAAAAGAGAACCCACACAACTAGCTCTGTAGTCCCTTCCAGCATGTGAGAACACAGAAAGAAGTTGTCAGTTTATGAACCAGCAATAGGATTTTCACCAGAATGTGACCTTGTGGGCACACTGATCTCGTACTTCCAACCACCAGAACTGTAAGAAGGAAATTTTGTTGTTGATAAGCTACCCAGTCTGTGGCATTTTATTATAGCAATATGAATGGACCAAGAAAATAATATTCTGCAAATCTCTGAACATCTTTCTTCACAAAACAGGATCTGGACACAAAGCATGATCTGGCCTCATGTGGAATTAATCTTCTGCTTTTAATGGTTTCCTAGAGCTTACATCTTAATCTTGGAACCATCTAGGGTTGATGGAATCCCAAAAAGATTTAAAACTAGCCATACAGCACTCTCCACTAAAAAAGTGCTTACTTCTTAGGTGGAACCATTATTGTAGGTTGAATTATTGGCCTTTTTTTTTTTTTTTTTTTTTTTTTACTCTTCTCTGTATCCATTTTCTTTGATATGGAAATTTGCAATCCACCCCACAAACAGTAGGTTATATTTCTCTATACTTGGAATTAGAATTCCGCCATACAACTGCTTTGTCAATGGCAAGTTAATGGATGGGACATGAGTAGGGATTTAAATGTGGCATCATGATTGGGTACTTTTATTTTTTTATTTGTTTATTTAAAATTTGTGTGTGTGTGTGTTTCAGCAATCACTTGGAGGAAAACTTGACTTTCCCAGGGAGAGTGACATGTAGAACAGATGCAAACTCTCAAATCTGTGATGTTCAGTGTATAGCCATGACAAGTTGGCACAGAGGCATCCCAGTATACTCATGACATTAAGTGTTGCATTGTTTTAAACCACTAAATGGCAGGGTTGTTTTATCACGCAGCATACTGAATGCCACAATTTAAAAAAAAACTAGAGCTGGACCATCTATCTGGAATAAGTTGGAAATTCCTAAGATATCACAGAACTCAGTATTATATCCTAGTTTTTTATCTCCATGTATGAAATCAGAGGGAAATATTTAAAAAGCCATGTTCATTTTACTATTTTTGCTCATGGTTGCCAAGGTCTACCATCTACTTCCTGTTTGTTGTTGTTGTTTTAAGATATGGGTTTTTCTCTACCTTGATACTTGGAACTTGCAAATTCTCTCCAACTTTTTAAAGTGCCTGATAGGATTTTTAAAAATTCCTAGATACTTTTTTTAAGACTTGATTTTTTTTTTAAGATTTTATTTATATATTTTTCAGAGAGAGAGAGAACAAGCAGAGGGAGCAACAGGCAACAGGCAGAGAAGGCAGAGGGAGAAGCAGGCTCCCTGCTGAGCAAGGAGCCCAATGTGGGGATGCGGAATCCCTGGACCCTGGGATCATGATCTGGGCTGAAGGCAGATGCCACCCAGAAATCCAAAAAATTCTTAGATACGTTTGAAATATTTGAATATCATTACCTGTCCTTTGACCTAAGGTATCTTTACTGATTACTTTAGTCTTATATACTAGATCCTAGCTAGACTGGAAACTACATATTGCTCTGCTATGACATAAGGTCACCAGATAAATCTCAGTACCATATGTAACATTAAAATTTTTTACTTTCCTTGAAATTTAAACTACTTAAATCAGCATGTAGATGCCACCAATATTACCTGGTAGGTTTTAAATATCTATGTTTCTCTCTATTTTATCCAGATCTCATTATATAAACTGGAACACATAACCTGTTACTTATAAGGCATTTATGGTTCAAGTCTTATTCTACTAAGATATTATATGGTTAAAATATTTATAAGTCCTAAGGCTGACTTTAGGAAGATAAAAATAAAAGTGCTAAAAATCTAATAATTTTAACATTAGAAGTATAGATAAAGCAGCTCCAAGAAAGAAAAAAAAAAAAAAAACTAAAGTAATCAAAGTCAGAAGAGCAATGCTTGTCATCTGCTCTCCAGATTTACTACATGCACACCGTATGACTAACTTGTGGGTTTATGTGGGATGCTATTGTGAGAATCTCTATAAGATAAGTAATATGAGCAAATGGAAAAACAGAAGGCTATCAAAACCCATTGGAACTATAGTCCTTTAGTGAAAACTGGCTTATTTAAATCTTTTTTTAATTTAAATTCAATTAGCCAACTTTTGTACATCATTAGTTTCAGATGTAGAGTTCAATAATTCATCAGTTGCATATAACACCCAGGGCTCATCACATCACGTGCCCTCCTTAAAGCCCATCACCCAATTATGCCATCCCTTCCACCTGTCTCCCCTCCAGCAACCCTCATTTTGTTTCCTATAGTTAAGATTCCCTCATGGTTTGTCTCCCTCTCTGATGACTTCCCATTCAGTTTTCCCTCTCTTCCCCTATGATCCTCTGTGCTGTTTCTTATATTCCACATATAAGTGAAACCATATGATAATTGTCTTTCTCTGATTGACATTTTACTTTATAATTTCTTTAACAAAACATGATATATAACTATATGGTTTTATTTTGTTGCATAACTTTTAATTATTTCAATAAAATAAAAGTACACTTGATGAATAATTTCAGTATATAAACTTTGTGTATTTGTACATTTTTAATCATCAGAGTTTCTGCTTGTGATTCTGTGGTAAGCTGTTATTCCCTGTCTTGGCCAATCGGTCTGTCCAGTTTTGCAGGCAGCCATTTTTTTGCATCCTTCCCTCTCTAACAGATCCAAAAAGAGCTGTTGATTTTTCAGTCTGTTTAGCTTTTTACTTGTTATTAAGATAGAGCGGTGACTAGGCTTTTTACATGTAGAACCTCATTTACATAATCTTTGAATGCAATATTTTATTGAAATACTATATACATTAGAGATACACAAATCCGAAAGTAAAGCTTGATGCATTTTCATGAAGTAAATGCACCCGTTTAACCAGCACCAGATCAAGAAACAAAATTTTTTCTAACATTCAAGAAACTCCTCTCATGTATCTTTCCAATAACTTAGTAACTACATTTTCAACAAGAATAACCATAATTAACAAAAGTACATTTCAAAAATCAAATTTTCTAAAGTTTGCTTCTCCTCCAACTAGTGCTCTCTCTCTCTCTCTCTCTCATTCTCTCTCGCTCTCAAATAAATAAATAAAACCTTTAAACAAGTAAATAAATGTCCCCAAATTTGACACTCCTCCCATCATCAGAAAGTGGAATCCATGTTTTGTTTCCTTGAATTTGAATGACTTTTGACTATGGAGGATAATATGCTAAATACCTTATGAAGCTGGACATGTAGAGTTTTCTACTCAATTATCTTGGGAGATTTACACTAAAACACAACCTCTGGAAAAGCCAAGTTGCCATATGATGAAGGTACATGGAAATGTTCAGCTGAAATCACCAGATGAGTTTCCAGATGACAGCCAGCATCTACTGCAAGATAAGTGAATGGAGAAGCCTTTGTGGTGATGCCAACCCCAACCTCCATTTTACTATAAAAGCATGTGAAAATTTGTGTGATAGTCACCTAGCTGAAACCAGTCAATACTTAGAAACATAAAAGTTTATAATAAAGTGGTTACTGTTTTTTATGTCACTACTGTTTGGAAGTTATTTGTTATATAACAACAGCAACTGAACAAATGTTTGTACTTGGAAGTGTCATAACAAAAATTTATAACATGTTTCATTGGCATTGGAACAAGATAACAGTGGAAATAATGTTAATGAATGTTTTAGTGACAGCGTAAATTGCCATGAGAGGTTAAGATGTCTAAATGTCATCAGTAGGGCATAGGGGGCTTAAAGGAAAGTAATTGTATGTTTTGTGAAGCTAAAAGAAAGGGGATCTCATATGGCAGAAAGTTTAGTGACACTGTCACGTAGGATAATGTGAAAATAGGAAATGTACCTAAGGAACTTGAGAGCTTAACTAAGTTGATTACCAGGCAGAGTATTGAACGTACCACATAACTTTTTCCAGTCAACTATATACTAAAATGGGAGAAGCGAGAGGAAAGAAAAAAAGGAACTGTACAGTAAAATTGAAAAAAAAAATCTGTAAAAGAGATAAGACCCTTTAAATTAAAAATAAAATTATTTCTCGTTCTTTCCCAGATGGCAAAACTTCACCAAGGCAGAGGGGCTGGAGTGGGGAGACTTCCTTGCTAAGATTGCATCCAGGGTAAAATTATATGATTCTTTATGAAGACCTCAAAGAATTACAAACTGGTGCCTCACTGAAATTTTAAAAAGATACACCGCTAAGGATCTTAAGGGCATGTCTTCCAAGTCTTGTTTAGTACCAACAGGGCTTCTAAAATTCTTAAGTGTTGTCCTATAGCAGTTTCACTGAGAGCTCAAGGTAAAGAAGGGCCTATGTGGTAGTTATTGACAACTGTGTATTTTGTCTAAAGGAGTGGACTCCAGTAAGATTTATAGAATACTCAGAAAGTTGATAGGATATTGTTTCTCTCAGAAGCACTGCCAACTTGAACAGAAGGGAAAGAGAGATTACAAGTTTAAAATAAGTTTTTGGATCCCCAACATTTTTTGGACAGAGAATAGGCTGAGAATACTCAGTTATAATCTTCATTTTCCTATTGGGAAAGGATGGATGACTCAGAAGTTTGAATCAAAACCTCAGAGAATGAGGCCAGTATCCATGGAGAATCATTTCCAGGGAGCAGTCCTAGGCCTTACACACAAACCTGGCAACGTGTGCTCAGCTAGGTCTAAGAATTGCTGAACACCAATGGCTGTTCCTGCATTTCAGCCCCTCCTTTTTGAACAGCAGTGTTTCCTGCTATAATGCCTTTACACTTGTGTGTTGGGTTTACCTAGGTAGAGAAGTTGTCATTTTTCATTCATAGGCCTTCAAATTAGGGGAAATCTTATAAGAGAGGCTGTTTCCAACAAACCCAAACCAAAAACTTAATCTTGACTTGGATTTGACTTAGATGGCAAAATTTTGGATATTGAGTTCTGTCTGATGAGGTTTTTTGAGAGGTCTTCGAAAAACATTCAAAATTACGTATTTTGAGTTTTTTGGGATAGTTCAGTCTGGCAGCATTATAAGAATTTAATTGACTAAATGTCTCCCTTTACAGAGAGAAGGCCAAAATACTTGTTTTGGAAGGAAGGATCATCAAATATATATATGTATTGATTTTACATTATATAAGATTACAATTATGTTTTACATCATCTATGTTCCTAACTTTTTTATGTGGGAGGAATGTGAATAATTTATTGCTAGTGTGTAAATCATAACTCATTTATAACAGCCTCTGAATTCTTTGACACTCTTCCTAGCAAGAGGTAAGGATCTTTGTTCTTTTTGCTTGAATCTGGGTGGATTTGTAACTATGGTAGAAGGAGCATTATACAGTTTCTATCTGGTTCTTTTGGTACACACACATTGTCCATGCTATAAGGAAGCCAAGCAACTACATGAAATGGTTGCATGTAGATGTTCTAGCTGAAGACCACAGAAAAGGTCCCAGCTGACAATGAGTATCAACCACCAGACATGAAGGAGGATGCCTCTGTAGACACCAGCATCACTACTGACTGCAGCTGAGACTCTTAAGTCGGGAACCAACTAGTTGAACCCAGTTAGCCATCAGGTCCATGAGAAATAATAATGACATAACTATTATTTTAAGCCATTCAGTTTTTGAGTTGTTACTCTGCAATAGTAACTAAAACATTACATGATATGTAAGACTGGAGTTCAATTTAAATATGTTTTAATGGCAAAACATGCTAGTTGTTCTTTACCAAGAGCTCAGTTTTACTGGCAATGCATTTTATTTTCTAAGAGTGCATTATTCTCCTTTGTTTCCGGGAACCTTTGATGATAGAATACCAGGTAATTACAGAAGTTAATAAAAATGGTTTTGGCATGCTTGTTGATCATATTTGGGAATCCAGGTCAGGTAGAACTTATCATCACATGCTGAAAAATCAGTTCATGTATTCATTGCTTCTTCCTTCCTGAACAAGTGCTTTGGAGGATAAAGTTTTATAGTAAGGGCCACGGGTTTATTTGAGGTGCTGTGTTACACTGCCAGGCTAAACTATTCCAGAATCTTTGAATCTCTTTATATACTAAAATACACTTAGTTTAAAAATGTTACTCAATGTCATCATTTTAACCCTTAGGTTCACTAAGAAATTATTTTCAGAAATGGTTTAACTTGTCCATGTTTCTGATATATCAGTTCTTTGGTTTTTCAGCTATTGTTTGATCCCTACCAATTAAGATACCTAACTGCACTTTGCTAGTGTGTTAGAAGGTCCTCACGGCTTCGTGTTCAAATAGCTCATTCTGTATTCCCTGAAAATGCTTCCTTTCTTCTGTAAATTGACTGTTAACAGGGAGTTTATAAACCATTTTAATTAATAAATCCACTCTTTTCCTTTGTGAATTAAATACACTTTCATGTGGGTAGAGAGGATAGTAAGCTCCATTTCAAAGAGGCTCAGGATTTCACCTACAAAAAGTAATCAGTTTTAAAACCTCATTTAAGCTTTATCTGGCATTACAAAAGCTCAAAATCCTATACACTTCTTTCAAGTAGAAAGTAATGGAATTTCAATTTTGCTACATAGATTTCTTAGTGATGCTTGAAGAGTTTGATTTAACTAGATAAATGAATTAAAGGGTTGAAAAAGTAAGATCAAGGAATAAATTTTGTATGTGTATGTTGGGTTATTTAATAGAAAAAAATTTGATAGTAGTTAGATATCTTTACTAGAAATAGAAGAAGAATTTGATTTAAATTCTAACACGAATCATTAGATTCAGGACATAATTTGCTGACAAGTATTTAATACATTGGAAATAATTTCCTCATGAAAGCTGTGAAACAGCTGTCCCTGGAAGTTAGCATTTTCTGCAGAATTACATAGATAAAATGCTGAATGAAAAGAAATGCATATGCTCAGAGATCACTCAAGGATTAAAAGAATTTTTGCTCATAATCCACTTGAAAGAATTTTGAAATCTATGCTCCTTACATATTTTTAGGTTTTCACTTAAATTTTTTCATTATAAGTTTAAATAGTTCCCAGGGATGTAGTATTGGGCATATTATAATTGTTGACATTTAGAAATAAAACTGTTGCATCACTTTTTAAAATAAGCAGTGGAATCTAAATACCAGGATGATTTGATATTTACCAACATTTAGATTTAAAAACAAAACAAAACAAAACATGACACTTATTATTAACATTCATAATTTACATTTTTCTTTCTCCTCATGACTTTATTTTCATTCCTCTCCCTCTATAGCCTTATATCCAATATTTTAAATAATTTCCAATCAATTTATCTGCATGGAATCTTTTAATATAATAAAAACGAGTTTAAAATATTAGTATAAGTTTTCTAAGCTTACATATATAATACTAAACACATAATTTAATATTATTGTGCAATTGAAAGTTTTTAATTGATCATCCTATGGTTCTTTTGTAAGACTTACATATGTATAAATTAATGTACTTATGTATATATTAATGTGTATATATGTTGCAATTTTATTTTATTTTTAAAGATTTTATTTATTTATTAATTTGACAGAGAGAGACACAGCGAGAGAGGGAACACAAGCAGAGGGAGTGGGAGAAGGAGAAGCAGGTTTCCCGCGAAGCAGGGAGCCGGATGCAGGGCTCAATCCTAGGACCCTGCGGATCATGACCTGAGCCGAAGGCAAATGCTTAATGACTGAGCCACCCAGGCACCCCTATATGATGCAATTTTGAAGTAAATTTTATTTCCTCTGACAGTAAGGTATAAAGCATTACATCTCTTTTCAGGATTTAGATAACACCACAATTGTAATAAGTAAATAAACTAAATGCTTTAAAAGTTTAAAAGATTAAAAAGTTTTATAAATAATTATTAAAGATAAAAAGTAAACTTTTATTGTCATTAACTTCTTAATGAGAAGAATAGTGATCAACATTCCCCATGTATTTAATAAAGGGGAAATTACAAATCCATAAAAACGAATTAGTTCAGCTGGTTAGCCCATTATTTTGCCTTTTTGTTGACAGAAAGTATAAAATATTAAAATTTTTAAAGGATAAAATAAGATTAGGAGTGACTCTAATTAGATTAATTATTTCTTGATATTACCTGATTAAATAAATCATAACTATATTCTTGAATGACAATTTGAAAAAAATTACATGAAAGTATTATCCTTGGTGCTTATTTATTCTATTATAATTTTTTTTGTTTTCCAGTAATATATTCCAGTTATATTTAAAAGAATTAGCCTCCAGTAATATATTCCAGTTACACCGAAAGTAATTAGCCCCAATTTAAAAAGAAAGAGCCTGTTTCAGCTATTTGAAGGTGTTTTGTTTTTCAAATTAGTTTTAATAGTGGATATTAAGAATAGCTCAGGCAAGGGAAACAAAAGCAAAAATAAACTACTGGGTCTACACTAAAATAAAATGCTTTTGTTTAGCAAAGGAAACCATTGACAAAATGAAAAGGCAATCTGAATGGAAGAAGATATTTGTAAATGATATATTTAATAAGGAGTTAAAATCCAAAATATATAAAGAACTTATACAACACAACATCAAAAATTCAAGTAATTTGATTACAAATGGGCAGAAGACATGAATAGACCTTTCTCCAAACAAGACATACAGATAGCCAATGGGCACATGAAAAGATGTTCAACCTTACTCATCATTAGGAAAGTGCAAATCAAAACCAAAATGAGATATCACCTTACACATGTCAGAGTGCTAGTATCAAAAAGATAAGAAATAACAAGTGTTGGTTAAGATGTGGAGAAAAGGGAACTCTTGTGCACTCTTGGTGGGAATGTAAATTGGTACAGCCATGGTAGAAAACAGTATGGAAATTCCTCCAAAAATTAAAAATAGAAACATCATATGATCTAGTATTTCCACTTCTGTGTATGTACACAAAGGAAACAAAAACACTAATTTGAAAAGATATATGCACTCCTATGTTTTTTGGGGGAATTATTTACAATAGCCAAGAAATGGAGTAACTGAAGTGTCCACTGATACATGAACGGATAAAGAAGATGTGGTATACACATACGGTGGGATATTACTAAGCTATAAAAAAGAATGAGACCTTGCCATCTGTGACAACATGATGGACCTAGGAGGTAGCATGCTAAGTGAAATATGTCAGACAAAGAAAAGTACCATATTATTTCACTTATATGTGAAAGCTGAAAAACAAAATGAACAAAAGAGAAACAGAACCATAAATACAGTGAACAAACTGATGTTTGTCAGAGGGGAGAGCAGTGGGGGAATGGGGAAAATGGGTGAAAAGAAGGGGAAGAATAAGCTTCCATTTATGGAAAGAATAAGTCATGGAGATTCCCAGCATAGGGGATATGTCAATGGTATTGTAATACTCTTGTATGGTGACAGGTGGTAGCTATATGTGTGATGAGCACAGCATAATTTATAGACTTGTGGAATCACTCTGTTGTACACCTGAAATGAATGTGGCATTGTGTGTCAACTATATATCAATAAAAAAGAATGTCTCAAAATAATTGATAATCTGTTGATGAATATATACTCGTATATGTTTAAATCAGATGCTCCTCTTTTGCTCTTATATGAATCTCTCTCAAAAATTATATTTTTTCTAAAAATAATGGAAAATAGAAAAAACCCTTCAACAGATGAATGGATAAAGATGTGGTCCATATATAAATGGAATATTACTCAGCCATCAGAAAGGATGAATACCCAACTTTTGCATCAACATGGATGGGACTGGAGGAGATTATGCTAAGTGAAATAAGTCAAGCAGAGAAATTCAATTATCATATGGTTTCACTTACTTGTGGAACATAAGGAATAGCATAGAGAACATTAAGAAAAGGAAGGGGAAAATGAAGGGGGGGGAAATTGGAGGGGGGAGATGAACCATGAGAGACTAGGGCCTATGGACTCCGAGAAACAAACTGAGGGTTTTAGAGGGGAGGGGGGTGGAGGGATGGGTTAGCCCAGTGATGGGTATTAAGGAGGGCACGTATTGCATGGAGCACAAGGTGCACTGAATCATGGAACACTACAACAAAAATTAAAGATGTACTGTATAGTGACTAACATAACATGATAAAATAAAATTAAAAAAATTAAAAAAACAAAAAATAAATAAAATAATTATTTAAACAAAATTTTTTAAACAAAAAATAAAATAATGGAAAATAGGAAAAGTGCTAAATGGAAAAGGCATTTTTTGATACTATAACAATTTTACCATATACTCCATTATGAGGCAAATACCTGTAGAAATATGTGTGGAAAACATAAATACAGGAAGCTCTATGAATTTATGGCAAGTGAAATATTTAAAAAAAAAGCTTTTTGGTTTCCTGTACATTTTTATGTTTTGAGAAGATTAGCCATTATAAGATTTTAAATGGCTGGGAGGGATGGTTGTGTCAGGAAAGACCTGCTCTGAGTTGAGCAAATTTTCAATGGAATAAAAACATTGGTACCAGGTAGGAGTCTTTTGTAGGCAGGGTAAAAATGATAGAAACCAGAAAGAAGGGAGTGGTAGGATACCATGAGAAGAAAGTTAGCATTGAGAGTGAGTTAGGCTATAAATTCAGCAAGGTTGTGTGTGTGTGTGTGTGTGTGTGTGTGTGTGTGTGTAAGAGGTAGGAAAGGGAAGGAGGGAGAAATCATGCTTTCTTAGTTTTTTACTTGACTGACTAGAAAAATAATGTTCTCATAAATTGATATTGAGAACCCCTGGCATAAACAAGTTTTGGGGAAAGATTTGAACTCTGACACCTTGAGTTAACTGAGTGATACTGTTTTAATATATTTGTCATTCACTGGGTGTCTGAAATTTTAAGAAGTCCAAACTGGTCACATACATTTAAGAATCACCATAGCCTTTACAAGAAGACCTGGAAGAAATAGTTAAACTTACACACATAAGGAGAAACTGGAAGAGGCAATGGTTGGGAGTGCATTGGAAGTCAAATTTCAATCTATCCCCTTTGGGTTTCTGGTTCTATATCACTAATTCCTATCAGAACTTTGCTCAGACTGCCTTCCCTTGTCTCTGGTGTAAAAATCTTAAAATTCAGTTTCTTAGTTTCTTATCAATAAAGTCTTCCTCTTCTGAATTTCCTTCTTGTTTCCTGTGCTTTTTCTTTCAGTTATTTAGGCTTTAATACCTTTAATTAATTCATCCTATTGTTTTCTCCCTATTTTTAATATCACATCAGATATTAAGTTCCAGTCTGTTTTCCATATCTCTTGTTTTGTTTTCAATTATCTTATCCCTAACTTTGCATATTTTTGTAAATGATCTGCTGGCCAACAATTCTTCTTTTCCATATGGTACATTACTTCCATATTAATCTTTCTAGGATACTGTTTGGATTATTTCAGTTTCTAATTTAAGAATATTTGAATTAATATTTTTTTCAAAATTGAAAAATCTCTCAGTATACTACCTAAAAATCACTTTTTTTGCTAATTTTCAAAAGATATGCACATTCTTTGTAGTTTTATTATTTTTATTTTTTAAAGATTTTATTTATTTATTTGAGAGAGGGGGAGAGAGAGAGAGAGAGAGCATGAGCACAAGGAGGGGGAAAGAAGAGGAGAAACAGAATCCTCACTGAACAGGGACCCCGATGAAGGACCCCGATGAATGTGGGGCTCAATGGATGTGGGGCTCAATGCAGGGCTTGATGCAGGGCTCGATCCCAGGACCGTGGGATCATGACTTGAGCTGAAGGCAAATGCTTAACCAACTGAGCCACCCAGGTGCCCCGATATTTTTTGTAGTTTTGATGATAACTTGCAGACATAAATATTTTAACTTTTCCCTATTTATTGTAATAAAACTCACTCTTTTCTTTTTTCTTTTTTTTTTTCAAGTAGTTTTATTTAGTCCAAAGAATTGCATTTTATTTTGGTCCAAAGAATAACCAATAATTTATATGCCATAAAATCCATCCCTTTTAAGTATAAAATGCATGATTTTTAGTGAGTTTACAGAGTTGTGCAACCATCTCCACAAACCAGTTTTAGAACATTTCCATTACTTCCAAAAGGATCCCTTCTCCTCATTGACAGTCAGTTCCCTTTCCCACCCTCAACCCTAGGCAATACTGATTTGCTTCCTGTCTATACATTTGCCATTTATGGACATTTTATATAAATGGAATCATACAGCTTCTTTTACTGAGCAAAACGTTTTTGAGGCTTATTCATGTTGTAGCACATATGCGTTCTTCCTTTTTATTGCTTAGTAGTATTCTCACACATTTTGTATTAGGAAAGAAACATACCACCATCACCTGGAAGCCAAGTACTGTAGTGGTTTTACAACTATTCTCCCCATATGGAATGAGTCAGTATTTGCACCAGGCAACTGGGAAGTGCTAATGTCATTCCCTTTACTATTTGAATGTCTTCTGGAGAGAAAGAAACTCATTAAGTAACATTTGTTGGCTGGGAGATTTTTTTATTCTTATTTTCATGGCTGCTTTAAAGATTTAATCTTTTCCATGGTAGAGAAAACTCACTTTTCTTTAGAGTGATATCTCATGAACATAAATGAAAAAATCTGCAAGAAAATATTAGTAAATTAAGTCCAACAATGTATACAAATATATGCAAGTGGGATTTATTCCAGTCACATAAACATAGTTTAATATTCAAAAATCAAATAATATAATTTATCACATCAATAGGCTAAAATGGAAAAATTATTTGATCATTGAAATAGCTGCAGAAAAAGTATTTGACAAAATCCAACATCCATTTATGATAAAAACTCTCAGCAAACTAGAAAAAGAGGAAAGCATTCCAAACTGGATAAAGAACATCTACAAAATACCTGTAGTTACCATGATACTTAACAGTATCAAGATAATTGTTATAAAGATAACATATTTTTATCTTGCCGATATGAAAATATATACAATATTGAAGAATCATAAACATTCAAACTCTCTTTCTAATTGTCTTCTTTTTCTCTGAAAAAAAAAATACAGACTGAGATCATGTTTCTATTGCTTCCTTTACGGGTGAAAGTACAAATAGAAAAATTCTGTTATGAAATTAGTGGAAAACTTCACCAAAATCTGTCAATAGTGATATAGAAAAACAAACAAACAAACCTGTGCTTTTTCCTAGAACTGTTCATTATTTTTTCCCAACCCTTTATTATGAAAAATTTCAAGCATAAAAAAGTTGAAAGAATTACATATGCTTTAGTTCGATGTTGCTGTCATAATACAATCCCAGAGACTGGTGGCTTAAAAAACCAAATTTATTTCTCTTAGTTCTGAAGGCTGGAAATCCAAGATCAAAGTGTTGGAAGGTTTGCTTTCTTCTAAATCCTCTCTCCTTGGCTTGCAGATGGCTACATTCTCACTCTGTCCTCAGTTGGTCTTTTCTCCATCTGCAGGCATCCCTTGTATCTGTTTTTCTAGTTACAAGGGCTTTACCTATATAACCCCACTTAACTTTGATTACTTCCTTAAAAATGATTAATTTGCATTGGTAGACTCTCCATAAGCAAAACCATACAGTATAAACTTGTGTAAGATTTCTTTCATTCAGAGTAATATTTTCAAAAATTGACTATGTTTGTTTCTTTTTATTCCTAAGTGATAACATTTTTTTTTTCTCATTCTTTTGTTCATGGTCACGTAGGCTGCTTCCAATTTGGAGCTATTATTTTGAAAAGCTGCTAATGTACACTCTTGAGCAAGTCTCATGTGAAGAAATTGGCAAAAGTCAATTGTTTACTTATTTATCGGCAATGAACAAATGGCATTTGAAATTAAGACAATACTATTTATAATAGCACCAAGCTAAGTATTTGCAGGATCTATATGTGGAATTTCATGAGACACTGATGAAAAAAATCAAAGAAGATCTAAATAAATGGAGAAATGTTTTATGTTTATGGATTAAAAGACTCAGTATTGTTAAGATGTCAATTATTCCCAATTTAATCTTTAGATTTAACATAATTCAAATCAAAATCACAGCAAGTGATTTTGTAGTATAGACAAATTTATTTTAAATTTTAAATTTAAATTTCAATGATTTCAATATTTACTACAAAGCTATAATAATCAATAAAAAATAGTCCCTATAGTTAAGATAATATGGTGTAACTTAAAATTTAAGAGGGTAAATCGCATGCTAAGTGTTCTTAACACACACACACACACACACACACCCAAGGCAGTATTGATAAAAGCATAGAAATAGCTCACTGAACAGAATACAGAGAGCCCAGAAATAGACTCAAGCAAATATAATCAAGTAATCTTTGACAAAAATACAAAGGCAAAACAATTAAGAAATGCTAATCTTTTCAAGAAATGATTGAAAAGAATAACAACTGGAGATCCATGAGCAAAAAAGTGAATCTAGACACAGACCTTATACCTTAGGTTGAATATCGGTATCCCTCCAAAATTCATATGTTGAAATCCCAATGCCTAATGTAATGGTATTTGGAGGTGGGGTCTTTGGGAAGTGATTAGGTCATGAGAACAGAGACCCTGTCCTTATGAAAGAGGCCCTGGGTAGATCCCTTGACCCCTTCCATCATGTAAGGATACAGAGAGAAGGTGCTACCTATGAATAAGGAGGAGGGTCCTCACCAGAAAGTGCTCATGCTGGTGCCTTGATCTTGGACTCTACAGCCTCCAGAACTATGGGAAATAAATGTTTTTGTTTATAAGTCACCTAGTCTATGTTATTTTGTTGTAGCAGCCCGAATGGACTAAGACACCTTACATCTTTCACAAAAATTAGCTAAAAATGTGTCATAGACCTAAATGTAAAACATAAAACTATAAAATTTCTAGAACCAAACATAGAAGATAATCTACATAATGTTGGGTTTGTCAGTAAATATTTATATATAGCACAAAAAGCTAAATACATTCTTTAAAAAAATAGATACATTGGATTTATAAAATTTTTAAGAAAGGCCCTGTGAAAGACTTTAAGAAAATAAAATTACGGGGTGCCTGGGTGGCTCAGTTGGGTAAAGCGACTGCCTTCAGCTCAGGTCATGATCCCAGAGTCACGGGATCGAGTCCCGCATCGGGCTCCCTGCTCGGGGAGGAGCCTGCTTCTCCCTCTGACCCTCCCCCCTCTCATGTACTCTCTCTCTCTCATTCTCGCTCTAATAAATAAATAAATCTTTAAAAAAAAGAAAAGAAAAGAAAATTACATTCCATAGACTGTAGAAAATATTTGCAAATCACATATCTGATAAAAGACATCTAGGATGTACAAAGAATTCTTAAAACTCAAAAATAATAAACTGTAAGAAAAAGTGCTCAACATCCTTTGTCATTGGATAAATGTAAATCAAAATAACAATAATGAACCAATACACATTATTAGAATGGTTAATATCTAGAAGAACCTGGCAATACCAAATGCTGGCAAGGATGTGAAGGAGCCACTCTTATTCATTAGTGACAAAAGCAGAATGATAGAGTAGAAATTAGTCTTGCAAATTTTTTGAGTTGAGTATAGACTTACCATATGATCTATCAGTTACTCAACTGCTTTAAATACTAATGTCCATGCTCTTTAATGTATGAATGAGTAAGCAAAGTGTGATACATCCATGCAATTAAATACTATTTGGCAAGAAGGAAGAATGAGCTATAATTTATGTAACAACACGGTAAATCTTGGGTGCATTTTGCTAAGTGAAAGTAGACAGGCTGAAATGCTACGTACTATATGATTCCATTCAGACATTCTGGAGAATGTGAAAAACAGGTCACTCACTGCCAGAGATTGGGAAGAAAAAATAATTTGATGAGAGGAAACATATGGAATAAATTTAGAGTCACGGAACTAATCTGTATGGTGAAACTTAGTGTATGCAAGTAAAAAAAGTAACCAACTGGATGTTGGGGAATCCTACAAAAAACAGATTGTGACAAAATGATTAACAGTGTTCCATATATATAAAAATAAACTTACCAAAGTAGTGGGGGGAAAAATCCTGTGTTTTGACTGCTAACTGTAAGACCTTTAGAGGTTGTACATAAATTGTACATAAACACTGTACTCTGGTTGGTACATGAGAAGTTGTTTCTCTTAAAGACATGAGTTAACATTTTAAAAGTATTGCACATGTATGGTGGAGTTGAATAAATAAATGAATGGGTAGGACGTGGTGGGAGTCAGAGGTCTCGTGGTTGAAGTGGAAGGTTACAGGTAAATAAAAGCGGAAGATTAGAATTAGCCATGTAATAGTGGACTGAAGTGAAGGCATCGGTATTAACTCATGGTTGGCTTAATATAGATACAGATGCATAGATGCAGAAACACTTAGAGATTTGGGTGTATACATGGGTTGGTATACATACATATATTTCCTAGTTCTTTCTACTGAGGGCACCTAGAAACTGTTACATCCCAGTGACAATGAGGATACTTGGTATACAGATATTGGCTTCTAATACATTTTCTAAAATAAGAAAACAAAACTGTTTGGAAAATAGCTGATTCTAGGTCAGGGGTAGGAAATATACAAGAAAATTCTGGAATATTTCATAGTTCCACAAAGTAAGGAAGTACTCAAAAGACAAAAAAAAATGAAGTCATGTCAAAGGGACACAAGGGTCAACCTGAAAAAGCTCCAAATAGCCAAAGTGGGAGAAATTAGAATAACAATATAAATAAAGTAATATTAGATTATAACCCCAATTACAGAATAAAATCTTTGAGTCCATACTGATATAAAAAATGATCAAATAAGTAAGTAAATAGAGAAGAATCACTCATACAAAAGAATTCCAAATAATTTAGGTAGGTACTTCTTTCTTAAGGAGGTGAGATTTAAATCTCTCTGCCCCTTGAGTGTGGACTGCACTTACTGACTTGTTTCCAAAGAATACAATATGGAAAGGGGGTGGGAAATAACTTTACAGGGAAAAAAAAACTGGGAAATACTACCTTATCCAAGTGATCAAGGTTATCATCAATGCTAAATCCTGTTGATATGATGTGAGAGGAATGGCATTCACTTGGTCTGCAACCCCAGTCTAATCATGAAAAAAAGAAATCAGACAAAATAAAATTGAAGAACATTTTACAAAATACCTGACCAGTATTCAAAACTGTCAAGGCCATCAAAATTAAGGAATGCCTGAAAAACAAACCAAAGGAAGCTAAGGATACATGACAACTAAACGTAATGTAATTTGGAACAGAAAAAGGACATACTGGAAAAACTAGTGAAGCCCAAACAAGTTATAGAGCTCAGTGAAAACAAAAAGAAGACCGAATATTTCCAAAAATAACAATGAATCAGATTTTTCAATCCAAGATATAGTCTTAAATTAAGGCTATAGATATTTTTATATTTATTTTTCCAATATCTTATTTAAGAAATTTGAAAGATATATTTTTCTTCTGAATTGTTAGATTACTTACTAAGTACATTATTAAAATCATGTAATTATTTCCTGATAATTTCCTCTTCTACATCTTTCCTACTCATTTATACTGCTTCGCTACACACACACACACACACACACACACACACACACACGCACACACACACACACACACACACACACACACCGTTATAGCTCCTAAACACTTTCTCAGGTCTCCTTTCTTACTTAAAAATCTGTATCATCTTGCTACATTATCTTCTACATTCTTATTCCTTTTTACTCAAGTATAATTAACATACCTATATTCTTTATATTATTAGTTAAGACTTAATTTTGGACTCATGGAATAAAAAGCCAAAACAAGAGTAGCTCAAACAAGCTAGAAGGTCATTTGTCTCTTGTAAATCTGATTTTCACATTCCAAGTCAGAAGTGGCAACTCTCTGGTGTTAGGGACCTAACTACTCCTATTTTGTTGTTACACTATTGGGAGAATATTCCTTATTTCCATTATCTAAGAAAGCTTAACACCTTCCAGCAGAAGGAGGGAGACAGGATATGATCTAAAAACTGCACACTTCATTTGTAATCACAATTCATTAGCCTGAACTTACTAAGTTTGCCTTATATTGCTCAAGAGAGCTATCTTTGCTTCTTTGGCTATGTGCCCAGTTAAAAATCAGTTGTACAGATACTGAGACAACTGTCTACCTTCAGTTGTATAAATTTTCTAAACTTTAAAATTTTTCAAAATTTAATTATGCTCAAATAAATAAATCTTAAAAAAATAAAAAAATATACTTAATTAGCAAAAAACAGCAAGTATCACATATTGTGCTACATTTTATTTTCCATTAAAATATATAACTTCACTTAGTTTGGACAATATCTGCACAATATGTTTCTTGTTGTCTCTGAATAGATTGGTGATGATAATGATGATAATGATGATGATGATAGATAAATAGATAGATGATAGATTATTCTTATCACTCTAATAGACTCTTTTCTTCAGACCCTCAACTCCTATATCTCTTTGTTAGGTCCTCTGAAAAGAAGATGCCTCCTGGGGTTAGATGTGCAAAAGATTTATAGGGAAAAACAGGTGTGAAGGAAAAAGAGAAGAGAGCCAAAGCAAGTGTGAAAAATCTCATACCACAATGTAGATCTGACATACATGAATGAGAGAAGAAGGTATACTGGGTAGGAAGAATCTCAGATCACTGTGCAGTTTCAAAAAATTTTTGACAATTTGTCTTCTTTCACCTGGTCATGAAGGATCCTTCATATCACCTATAGGTGTAAGCTAAGATGGGGGTTCTCGTGAAATTGTGGAGTGTGACATGAGGTCTGGGATGGTACTTACTCTGATCCTGTAACCAGTCCTTCTTGATATATCTGAGTATTAAAATTTCCACATTGTACAGTCCCCAAGTAAATGGCCATATGCCTGTTTGGAGAAGGGTTAATGGAATCATCACAATATATGTTTAGTGTCCAACTACTTTTTAAGCCAGTGGGCTTCAGATCTGAAAATGGCTCAGATCTGGAAACTGGGTAAAGGATTATGATTTGGAATGACCATCCTCAGTCTCCTGCTTCTGCATTTTTATCTATTTTGGTTGTAGATGTTAAACAGATCTTTGTTGACCGTCCATCTATGTACCTATAATGATACTGCTTTATCAACCATTTTTACTACCTCCTGTGGGAAAAACCCTTTGGATTGACCATTTGAACTGGCTGGCCATTAAAATAATTGTGGCATTTTTTGCTTCTGGAAGTTGTGTCACCATCTGGCCTCTATTACTTTGGGGCATTGTTATTCTCATGGTTATGAACAAACCTGGCTCTGTGACTGCCTATTTTACCATCAGCCCTGGTTTTTAGAGAAGAGTTACACATCTTAGTAATATTGGCACTCTTTCACCAGTGCATTTCTGATGATCTTAGTGAATGGTGGGTTCTGCCCCTCTCTGCCATGTACTATAGTCTTATAAGCCTCTGACCTCACATAATATATCTACTTTCATGTTCATTCCTTTAGCCTTTTTCTTAGTCTACTTTTAGGGGGAGCCAGGAATTCCTATTTTTCTCAGCATTGGCCATTGCTTTCCACAGGTTTCTAGGAACCAGGCTAGCTGGGAAACTGCCACATTTTCTGTTATTATTCTCAAGAGTGTGTCGAGAAAATGCTCTAAAACCAAGAAATTCTTGAGGTATAGTTGACATACAATATATTGAACATATTTATAATGTACAGTTTTATAAGTTTTGACATATGCATACACTTATGAAACCATCATCACTTCAATCAAGAAAATAAACATATTCATTATCCACAAAAGTTTCATCCATTTATATTACTTCTCTCCTGACCTTCCCTGTTCCCCTATTGTGACTCACTCCCTGATCTGCTTTTTGTCACTATTTGTTTGCATTTTATAGAACTTAATGAAAATTATATAATATGTACTCTTTCTATCTTCTTACATTGAGCATAATTATTCAGCATAATTATTTTTTTATTTCATCCATGTTGTATATATCGGTAATTCACTCTGTTTTTGCTGAATATTATTCCACTCTTTGACTACACTGCAATTGGTTTATCCATTCACCAGTTAGTAAACATTGGGTAGTTTAGAGTTTTGAGGTATTGTGTATAGAACTTCTAGGTGAATATTTATATATATGTCTTTATTTGGAATGTATACTTCATGCTCAAGGAAATACCGTGAAATGGCTTTGTCATTTGGTAAGCAAATGTTAGGTTTTTGTTTTTTGTTTTTCTTTTCAAAGTGGTTGTTCCATTTCACATTCCTAACAGCAGTGTGTGAGAATCACAGTGGATTGTAACATTTGGTACAGTCAATATTTTAAATTTTAGATATTCAAATTGACATACAAGGTATTCCACTGTGTTTTTTGTTTGTTTTTGAATTTCCTTAAAGACTAATGTTGTTGAGCATCTTTTAATGTACCTATTTGCCATCTATATTATTTAATGAAGTGTACTTTTAAATCATTTTCCTATTTCTGAACTGGGTTATCTGTTTTTTAACGATTAAGTTTTGAGTTTTTATATATTCTGAGGACAAGTCCTTTATCAGTTATGTGGTTTTCATGTATTTTTCCCCACTTCATGATTTTTGTCATTTCATCTTTCAAAGCCTAGAAGTTTTCAACTTTTATAAAAATGTATCAATTCGCCAATTTACCAACTTATCAATTTTTATTTTTATTTTTTTTAAAGATTTTATTTATTTATTTATTTGAGAGAGAGAATGAGAGAGAGAGAGAGCATGAGAGGGGGGAAGGTCAGAGGGAGAAGCAGACTCCATGCTGAGCAGGGAGCCTGATGTGGGACTCGATCCCGGGACTCCGGGATCATGACCTGAGCCGAAGGCAGTCGCTGAACCAACTGAGCCACCCAGGCGCCCCAACTTATCAATTTTTAATGGATTATGCTTTTGTTGTAGTATTTAAGAAAATTTGTCCAATTCAACAAAGATTTTTTCTCTTTGTCTTTCTAGATATTCTCTAGATTTAGCTTTTATATTTTGGTCTAGAATACATTGCAAATTTTCTTTTGCTTTTTAACATTATTATTATTTGGAAAGCATCTTTAGAAGAACAGCTATTGTTATTTTACAAATTTGAATGACAAATATCTTATAAACCCAACAATACAAAGTTTATTATTTTTCAGGGCCCCTGAGTGGCTCAGTCAGTTGGGCAGCTGCTTTTGGCTCAGGTTATGATCCTGGAGTTCTGGGATCGAGCCCCTCACTGGGGTTCCTACTTGGTGGGGAACCTGCTTCTCCCTCTCCCTTTGTCTCCTGGCTTGTGCTCTCACTCTCTCTCTGTCAAATAAATAAATAAAATCTTAAAAAAAAGAGTTTGTTATTTTTCTTAAAGAACACATTCCCTCTATAGAACACATTTTGATTTAATTTTTATAGATGCTGTAAAGTATGCATTGAAATTCATTTTGCATATAAATATTCATTTTTCCAGTGTCATTTGTTGAAAATACTTTTCTCCACTGAATTATCTGTATATATATTTTTGAAATTAATTGAACTATATAGGCCTATTTCTGGAGATGTTTTTCTGTTTCAATATTTTTTTTGCCTAACATTTTATGCCAACACCACACTGTCTAGATTATTGTGGCTTAATAATAAGTTTGAACATCAAGCAGTATAATTTCTGTATTTTTCCTATTTAAATTTGTTTGTTTGCTTGTTTTTGTTACTCTAGGTCCTTTCCATGTACAATCAGCATGCATTTAGAAAAAAAATGCTTGGATTTTTACTGAGGTTGCATTGAATTTGTAGATCGATTGGGGGAAATTGTTATTGATATTCAGTTTTCTCACTTATAACAAAGGTATGTCTTTAAATTTATTTCTCTTAGTAGTGTTTTGTAGTTTGCTGATTAGAGGTCCTACATATATTTTGTCATATTTAACTCCTCAACTCAGGAAGAAGACTGGGCTTCAACTGAATTTTCCATCTCAGTGTCATTTCCTAGAAAATGTCTCCAGATAGCAAGCTGGGGCAATCTTAGAATGCCTCATTTCCTGTCTCTCTGGCATCACTCACTGTCCTTTATTGCTTGGTGTCAATGTCACAAAAACATGGTTTCAAATATTCTGTTCAGATTTTTAAATTGATTTATGTTGGAAGATCCCTGTTACTCCATCTTGATAGAAATGTCTTGTGATAAATTTTGAAACAGAAAGATACTATATTTTTCTTTTTTTAAAAAAAAAGATTTATTTATTTATTTGAGAGAGAGTGAGAGAGAGAGAGAGAGAGAGAGAGAGAGAGCATGAGTGGGGGAGGGGCAGAGGGAGAGGGAGAGAGAGAATCCTCAAGCACACTCCCTGCTGAGTGTGGAGCCCAATGTGGGGCTCGACCCCAGCACCCTGAGATCATGACCTGAGCCGAAATCAAAAGTTGGCCACTTAACTGACTGAGCCACCTAACAGAGACTATATTTTTCAAAGGGTGTTTGTCTTTGGTTCAGAGGAGCAGAACATTATTAAGTCAAATTGACAGTGTGATCTTCTGTATTCTAAATTCACAAAAAGCATTTACTATCTCATAACATTTTTTCATCCTCAAAACCAATCATTGTGCCTGGCACAGAGTTAGCTGAAAGATTCCTTGCACTCTGAGTCTTCTTGATTAAAGAGATAATTATATGAATAATAGAACTTGTAGTTCATTAATATTCATAGACTTAAATACTTAAAATATATATAATTTTAAAATTCTGTGATTATTTTTTAGCATAATTTAGATTTATTTGACCTAAAGAGATTAGTGAATATATAAGCATAACTTTTTCAAAAATTCCTACAGTTTCCTAAGCAATGTTAAATGGTAAAATTTGAATTATTCTTTTATAAATTCTTGAGATGTATAGGCTGCATACTAATTACTAATTTTCTATGAACCTTCATAATAATAAAAAGTTATCTTATTTATAAAGATTCACATTATCAGTATTGGCCTTCATTAAAGAGAGTTGCAAAGCTTTTTAATGGTTTTCTATTGATTAAATATATTTTAAAATTTACAATGAATTAGTTCTTTTTGCTTTTTACTTATTGAAAATGTTAAAAATTACATTTCTCACTATGTTTTCTAGTTAAGTCAAACCAAAAAACTGTACTTTGTAAGGGGCATTTTTTATGTTGCTTATGTTTTCTTATTTCTTATTTTGCTAACCCTTGGTTTTAATAAAATTCTTTTGGAATATGTCAATCTGCTTTGGGAAATGAAGGATAAAAAAAACAAGATTCAGGTTTTCTTGATAGCTAAAGGAAGAATAATCGGTATCAGACTTACTGACAACAACAACATTGGTACAGAGTATAGACTATACCAACAATAATGGTATACAGTCCTGAGGTTGTCATCAGCTGTCCTATTCTCCTATGAGAGGTGGGGGGATACACATTATACTGATGAGGACAATTGTTCTGCTTTGAAAGACTTCTTCCCAGTACTTCCTTATGTAATTCTTAAGGTTTCTTGTAAAAAAAACATGCTATTATAATCACTCTTTTCCAAGAAAACCTAAAGTCCTTTTTCCATGATGACTTATCTCTCATAATACAAAATTCTTAGACCACAGAATTTGGAATTTAATATTGACCTTTATGCAACTATTTTTATGTCTGTAAGTCTCCTCTCCATGTAGTAATCTGTTCACTGAAGACACATATATGTCTTATATCTTTCTGATTTCCTTATAATGTTTCACATATTTGTTATTTAAGCAATTAAGCATTTATTTTCTAACAATAATATAAGATATTTTTGAATGCAATTGAACTGAATAAAGGGGAAATCGTTGTTCTATTAAATATGAACAGAAAGTGTATTGCATTTAAATATTCAAGTGGTGAGAAGGCCAGCACAAACCACCACAAACATTATGTCTACTGACCTTACAGTTCTGCAAAGCTTTGATTTTCATGGAAATAGCATCGTCTCTTTTAGCAAGCTGACCAGAGCACGCCTAGTTAAAACTCCCCACACACAGGCTGAGGTTCAAACACTCAGACAATGAGGGACTCTACAGAGGACTGAGCTGAGGGATAAAGCAGCCATAACACAGCAGCAGTGAATGCAGCACACACCAGAGACACTTCCTGCAGCACCAGACCCTGGACATTATATGACTTCTTCATAAAGCTGTTACTCTCTCAGGAACAGAAACAAAACAGGCTTTCCTAACACACAAAAGAAGACAGAAAACTAGACAAAATGCCAAGATGGAGGAGTTCATCCCAAAAGAAAAAGAAAGGTCATGGCCAGGGGTCTAATTGAAGCAGATATAAATAGTATGCCTGATTCAGAATTTAAAGCAACCAAGCTAGTTGGGCTTGAGAAAAGCATAGAAGACACCAAAGGATCCCTTACCACAGAGTTAAAAGAGTTAGAAACTAATCAGGCTGGAATGAAAAATGCAATAACTGAGATTCAAAACCAACTGGAGGTAATGACCACAAGGATGGAAGAAGCAGAGGAATGAATACATGATATAGAAGATAGAATTATGGAAAATAATGAGGCTGAACAAAAGAGGGAGAGAAAAATATTGGATCACAAAAGTAGACTTAGGGAACTCAGTGACTCCATCAAGTGTAATAATATTCTTATTATAAGAGTCCCAGAAGAAGAAGAGAGGGAAAAGGGGGGCAGGTTTATTTGAGGAAATTATAACTGAAAACTTCCTTAATCTGGGGAAGGAAACAGACATTGAAATCCAGGAGGCACAGAGAACTCCCATCAAAACAAACAAAAGCAGGCCAACACCAAGATGTAGTGTAGTTAAATTCGAAAAATATAGAGATAAAGAAAAAATACTAAAAGCGGCAAGACAGAAGTCCCTAACTTACAAGGGAAGACAAATCAAGTTAGCACAGATCACTCCACAGAAACTTGGCAGGCCAGAAAAGAGTGGCATGATATATTCAACGTGCTCAATGGGAAAAAAATATGCAGGCAAGAATACTCTATCCAGCAAAGCTGTCATTCAGAATAGAAAGAAAGATAAAGCATTTCCCAAACAAAAACGAAGGAATTCATGACCACTAAACCAGTCCTGCAAGAAATATTAAAGGGAATTTTTTGAATAGGGAAGAAAGACCAGAAGTGACAAAGACAAGGAAAGAACAGAGAAAAATCTCCAGAAATACTGACAAAACAAGAAATAAAATGGCACTAAATTCATATGAATTGATAATTACTCCAAATGTAAATGAACTAAATGTTCCAATCAAAAGATATAGGGTGTCAGAATGGATAAAAAAATAAGACCCATTTATATCCTGCTTCCAAGAGACCCAGTTTAGACCTAAAAACACCTGCAGATTGAAAATGAGGGCATGGGGAAACCTTTATCATGCAAATGGACATCAAAAGAAAGCCAGAATAGCCATACTTATATCAGACAAACTAGATATTAAACCAAAGACTGTAGCAAGAGATGAAGAAGGGTACTATATCATAATAAATGGGTCTATCTAATGAGAAGATCTAACAATTATAAATATTTATGCCCCCAACTTAGGAGCACCTAAATATATAAAACAACTAACAACAAACAAAAAAGAACTCATTGATAATAGTACCATAATAGTAGTGGACTTTCTCCCCACACTCACCCACTTACACCAATGGACAGATCACATAAGCAGAAAAACAGCAAGGAAATAATGACTTTGAATGACACAGTGGACCAGATGGAATTAACAGATATATTCAGAACATTCCATCCCAAAGCAGCAGAATACACATTCTTTTCAAGTGCACATGGGGCATTTTCCAGAATAGATCATATATTGGCTCACAAATTAGGACTCAACAAATAAAAAAAGACTGAGATAATACCATGCATATTTTCTGACCATAACACTATGAAGCTTGAAGTGAACCATAAGAAAAAAATTGGAAAGACCACAAACACATGGAGGTTAAACACCATCCCACTCAAGAATGAATGGGTCAACCAGGAAATTAAAAAAGAAATAAAAATTAAACAGAAACAAGTAAAAATGAAAACAGGACTGTCCAAAACCTTTGGGTTTCAGCAAACACTGTCAGAAGAGGGAATTTTATAGCAAGACAGGCTTACCTCAAGGAGCAAGGAAAATCTCAAATAAGCAACCCCACCTTACACCTAAGGGAGCTAGAAAAAGAACAACAAATGAAGCCTAAAGCCAGCAGAAGGGGAATAATAAAGACTAGAACAGAAATCAATAATATAAAAATAAACAGACAAAAAAACCCAGGACAGATCAACGAAACCAGGAGCTGGTTCTTTGAAAAAATTAATAAAATTGATAAACACCTAGACAGACTTATCAAGAAGAAAAGAGAAAGGACCCAACCAAAAAAATAAAATCACAAATAAAAGAGGAGAAATCACAACCAACACCACAGAAATACAAACAATTATAAGAGAATATTATGAAAAATTACACGCCATCAAATTGGATAATTTGGAAGAAATGGATAAATTCCTAGAAACATATAAACTACCAAAACTGAAACAGAAATAGAAAACTTGAACAGACCAACAAAAAGCAAAGAAATTGAAACAGTAGTCAAAAATCTCCCAACAAATAAAAGTCCATGTCCAGATGGCTTCCCAGAGGAATTCTATTAAACATTTAAAGAAGAGTTAATACCTATTCTTCTCAAACTATTCCAAAAAATAGAAATGGAAAGAAAACTTCCAAATTCATTCTATGAGGTCAGCCTTACGCTGATTCCAAAACAGGACAGTCTCCACTAAAAAAGAGCTACAGGCCAATATTCCTGATGAATATGGATGCAATAATTCTCAACAAAATACCAGCAAATTGAACCCAACAGTACATCAAAAGAATCATTCACCATGATCAAATGGGACTCATTCCTGGACTGCAAGGGTGGTTCAATATTACTAAATAAATCAATGTGATATACCACATTAGTAAAAGAAAGAATAAGAACCGTATGGTCCTCTCAATAGATGTAGAAAAAGCATTTAACAAAGTATAGCATCCATTCTTGATAAAAACCCTCAACAATGCAGGGATAGAGGGAACATACCTCAAGATCATAAGGGCCATCTATGAAAAACCTACAGCTCATATCCTCAGTGGGGAAAACTGAGCTTTTCCTCTAAGGTCAGGAACGACACAGGGATGTCCACTCTTACCACTATTATTTAACATAGAACTGAAATTCCTAGCCTCAGCAATCAGACAACAAAAATAAATGTCATCCATATAAGCAAGGAAAAAGTCAAACTTTCACTATTAGCAGATGGCATGGTTCTCTATGTAGAAACCCTAAAGACTCCACCAAATTTGCTAGAACTGAAACACAAATTCAGTAAAGTTGCAGCATATAAAATCAACATATGGATATCTGTTGCATTTCTATACACCAATGATGAGGCAGCAGAAAGAGAAATCAAGAAATCGATCCCATTTACAATTTCACACAAAACAGTAAGATACATGGGAATAAATGTAACTAAAGAAGTAAAAAAAATCTATACTCTGAAAACTACAGAACACTTATGAAAAAAATTGAAGATGACACAGAGAAATGGACAAACATTCCATGTTCATCGATTGGAAGAACAAATATTGTTAAAATGTCTCTACTACCCAAAGAAATCTACACATTTAATGCAATCCCTATCAAAATACCACCAGAGTTTTTCACACTCCTAGAACAAACAATCCTAAAATTTGTATAGAACCACAAAAGACCCTGAAGAGCCAAAGCAATCTTGAAAAAGAAAACCAAAGCTGGAAGCATCACGATTCTGGACCTCAAGTCATATTACACAGTTGTAGTGATCAAGACAGTATGGTACTGGCACAAAAAGAGGCAACATAGATCAATGGAAAAGAAAAGAAAACTCAGATATGGACCATATGGTCCATATGGTCAACTAATCTTTGACAAAGCAAGAAAAAATATCCAATGGAGAAAAGACAGTCTCTTCAACAAATGGTGTTGGGAAAATTGTTCAGCCACATGCAGAAGAATGAACCTGGACCACTTTCTTACACCATACACAAAAATAAATTCAAAATGGATGAAAGACCTAAATGTGAGATAGGAAACCATCAAAACCCTAGAGGAGAACACAAGCAGCAACCTCTGACCTCAGCCACAGCGACTTCTTATTAGACAAGTCTCCAAAGGCAAGGGAAACAAAAACTAAAATGAACTCTTGGTACTTCATCAAAATAAAAAGCTTTTGCACAGCAAAGGAACAATCAACAGAATTAAAGGACAACCGAAACTCTACATCAAAAACTAATGATGTAATGTATGGTGATTAACAGAACATAATAAAAAAAAAAAAAAAGACAACCAACAGAATGGGAGAAGATATTTGCAGATAACACATTGGATAAAGGGTTAATATCCAAAATATGTAAAGAACTTATCAAACTCAACACCCAAAAACGAAATAATCCAGTTAAAAAATGGGCAGAAGTCACAAATAGACATTTTTCCAAAGAAGACATCCAGATGGCTAACAGACACATGAAAAGAAGCTTAACATCACTCATCATCAGGGAAATACAAGTCAAAACTACAATGAGATATCACCTGACATCTGTCAGAATGGTTAAAATTAACAACAAAAGAAACAACAGATGGTGGTGAGGACGTATTGAAAGGGGAACATTCTTACACTGTTGGTGGGAATGCAAACTGGTGCAGCCACTATGGAAAACATTATGGAGGTTCCTCAAAAAAGTTAAAAATAGAATTACTCTATGACCCAGCAATTGTACTACTAGGTATTTACCCAAAGGTTACAAAATACTGATTTGAAGGGATACATGCACACTGATGTTTATTTTTTAAATATTTTTAAAAAGATTTATTTATTTATTCAAGAGAGAGACAGAGTGGGAATGGGGTGAGGGGTAGCGGGAGAGGGAGAGAGAGTCTTAAGCAGACTCTACACTGAGCACGGAGTCCAATGGGGGACTTGATCCCATGACCCTGAGTACATGACCTGAGTCGAAACCAAGAGTCAGATGCTTAACTGACTGCACCATCCAGACATCCCACACCCCAACATTTATAGCTTCATTATCAACAATAGCAAATTATGGAAAGAGCCCAAATGTCCATTGACTGAGGAATGGAGAAAGAAGTGGAGATAGATAGATATAGATGTAGATATAGATATAGATGATATAGATATAGATCTATCTATCTATTATCTATCTATCTGCATGGAATAATGCTTGGCCATCAAAAATAATGAACTTTTGTGATTTGTGAACAACATGGATGGAACCAGAGGGCATTATGCCAAGCAAAATAAGTCAGTCAGAGAAAGACAAATACCACATGATTTCTTTCACAGGTGGAATATAAGAAAGAAAACAGATGAACATAGGAGGGAAAAAGAGAGGCAAGCCACAAAACAGACTCTTAACTATGGAGGACAAACTAGGGGTTGCTGGAGGGGAGTTGTGTAGGCAGATGGATTAAATGGATGATGGGTATTAAGGAGGGCACTTGTGATGAGCATGGGGTGTTGTATGTAAGTGATGAAACACCTGAACTAAAATTACACTGTATGTTAACTAACTGGAATTTAAATAAAAATTTAAAAAAGGAAAAAAAAATGACTGTGATAGAGCAGAGAAACAAACAAAAATATTCAAGTGGACCATTTCCTGAAATACTCTTAAATATTCTTTTTTTTTAAGGATTTTATTTATTTATTTGAGCGAGTGAGGAGAGATCATGAGCAGGGGGAAGGGTAGAGGGAGAAGCAGACTCCCCGCTGAGCAGGGAACCCAATATGGTACTTGATCCCAGGACCCTGGGACCATGACCTGAGCTGAAGGCAGATGCTTAACTGACTGAGCCACCCAAGAACCCCAAATGTTCTTTTAATTATAAACTAATATCACCTATTCCTACTCTCTATCATTTTAAAGATGTTCAAATCATACCTGTAACTTAAATTATATCTTCAAATGCAGCAAAAATGGAGAAATATTTGAAGGCAAATGAAACATCCTTGCTCACTCTTGTCAGATTTAACTTCTTCCCTCCACAATTTTGGAAAAAGAAATGATTTAACTTTTCTAGCAGAAAGGTTGAATGAGAAAAAACAGGATTTTCTCCTCTATATGCTTTCAGTGAATGCCATACTGGAATTGGGACTGTACTAAAACTGAGCCATTTTAAAAATCTCAAAAGAAAGAAAATGAAAACAGTGATTTTGAAAAGAATGAGAAAACATAAGAAAATCAATACTGTTACAACAAATATCATAACTTGTGTATTACATATTCTTACTCTAGTGGGACTAGTTATGAGAAAATATACAGTAAGAAGTATCTATTAACATTGTTTCAGCCCCCAATAATATTCTGTATTTCTAATGAGGTATTTTGAGCATTCATTGCACCTTTTGAAAAACTGGTGATGATAAAATTTCTATTATATCTGAAATTAAGGTCTATTTTACTCCACTATGGATCCAAATGATGAAACTGTATCCACTTAATACTTATTCTAACATAAGCAATGATAACAAAGAAATTTACCTTTCCCCTCTTTTTTTATGGTAAAATACATAAAATATAAAATTTACCATCGTAATCTTTTTTATTTTAAATAATTAATTAATTAACTAATTAATTTATTTTGAGAGAGGGGTAAGGTCAGAGGGATAGGAAAATCTTAAGCAGGCTCTATGCCCGGCATGGAGCCTCATGCAGAGCTCTATCTCTCCACCCTGAGATCATGACCTGAGCTGAAATCAAGAGTCAGATGCTTAACCAACTGAGCCTGACTGCCTGCATCAACACCATTTTTAAGTGTAAAATTTTAGTGGTATTGAATACATTATAATGTTGTGTTACCATCACCACAATCGATCTGTATATATTTTTTCCTCTTGTAAAACTGAAACTCTGTATTCATTAAGCAATAACTTCCCATCCCCTCTCCTTCTAGCCCCTGACAACCACCATTCTGCTGTGTGTTTCTATGATCTTGACTACTCTAAGAACTTTATATATGCAAAATCATACACTATTTATCTTTTTGCAACTGGCTAATTTCACTTGCACAATGTCTTCCAAGTTCATCCACCTTGTAACATAAGTGAAAATTTTCTTCCTTTCTAAGGCTGGATAATATTCTGTTGTACATATATAGCATATTTTGCTTGCTTATTCTTTCATTGATGGACACTTGGGTTATTTCCAGTTTTTAACTATTGTGATTAATCCTGCTATGAACATGGGTCTGCAAATATCTCTTTGAGATCCTGTTTCCAATTATTTTGAGTATATACCCCAAAGTGGAATTGCTGGACCATATGATAATTCTATCTTAGTTTTTTTGAAGAATCTTCATACTATTTTCCATGATGGCTGTACAGATTGATATTCCCACCAACGGTATCTAATGAATTTCTGCTTTTCCACATCCTTGTGTAGTATTTGTTATCTTTTGGGTTGTTTTGATAACAGCATCCTAACAGGTGTGAGGTGACATCTCATTGTGGTTTTGTTTTGCATTTCCCTGATGATTAGTGATGTTGAGCATCTTTTCATGTGCCTGTTGGCCATCTGTGTGTCTTCTATGGAAAAATGTCTATTCCTATACTCTGACCATTTTTAAATCAGAATCTTTGTGTTTTTTGTTATTGAATTTGTATGAGTTCTTCATGTATTTTGTGTATTAACCCTTTTTGGATATCTGATTTCCAATATTTTCTCCCATTCAGTAAATTTCCTTTTAATTTTGGTGATGGTTTCCTTCACTGTGCAGAACCTTTTTAGTTTGATGTAGTCCTCTTTATTTTTGCTTTTGTATCCCTTGCCTTGGGAGTCAGATCAAAAAAAAAAAATCTGTAAGACTGATGTCAAGGAGATTACCTCCTATGTTTTCTTCAATGAGTTTTATGGTTTCAGATCTTACATTCAAGTCTTTAATCTGTTTTAAATGGATTTTTGTATATGGTGTAAGATAATGGTCCAATTTCATTCTTTTGCATTTAGCTGTCAAATTTCCCAGAACCATTTGTTGAAGGAACTCTCCTTTTCCCATTGTGTATTTTTGCCCCTTTTGTAAATTAATTGACCATACACGTGTACATTTATTTCTGGAGTTTTTTTTATTAGGGTTTAGATCAGATTTAGAAAATATTATAAATTATGTTCTTGCTTGTCTACTTCTAGAAAGGATAAAATTAATGTTTGGACAGTTCATAGGATAATTATAATGGAATATATTTTCTCTATTATTTAACCAAAATTTCAACACTTAGAAAATATTATAAATTATGTTTTTGCTTTTCTACTTCTAGAAAGGATAAAAGGATAAAATTAATGTTTGGATACTTCACAGGATAATTATAATATGATAATATTTTCTCTATTATTCAACCAAAATTTCAAGATTTAACAATGTGGTTTTTAAAAAGTATTCACTGGGATAACTTTTGTATTATTATTCTTTTTGTCATTCTCTTTTATCATCGCTTCCTTATTTTTCATTTTATGATTTTTATTACCAAACAGAAAACTTGGTAAAACACTGATGGATATTTTGGGTACTCTTGCTAAGAAAGTTATTATTAATCTGAGACTATAGTCAATAGCCCAGATGAGATTTCTTATTAGACCTTTAGAATATAAACTTTCTCCTCCAAACTTCTGGGCTAGAGTAATCCTGTATATATAGACTTGTTTGGATGCTAGTGACCTTCTTATTTGAACCAGTTTACTTCATCATAAATCTCAGGGCTTTATAAAATATAATGCAATCCTAGAAAAGAGTACAGTAAATTCTATCATGGACACAGTCTTCATTTCTCTTTCTCATATTTCCAGGCTAAGACAGCTTGGTCAAAAGACTTTCTTGAACTCAAAGCTAAAAAAACTACTAAAAGTTTTTGTTTTGTTTTGTTTATCCAAAGGTCTCTGGAAATTCTACAAAGAGCCTGTATACCAGGTATAGGGTCTATCCTGCATTTAATGATAAGGGTTTGAGGGATATTAATTTAGAAGAATGTTTAAAATTAGTACCATATGCTCAAATATATGGTTAGGTTTCTTTTTAATAATACTTGTTTTTATTATTATAAATTTTGTGGAAATACTGCCAGAGGTATTCATGGGCTAACAATCTCACACTGTGACTAGAGAAAGATTTAACTTCTTCCTACTTCAAAAATTAGTTCTAAAATTGCTCTGTCTTTTTCTAATTGAGCATCTACCTTCAATTAGTCAAAAGGCCAGTGATGGTCTTCTCACAGCATAACTCCTAATTTAAATTGATAAATGTACTTTAAAACCAATTTCTAGAGAAATCTTCATCTCATCAACTCCTGAGTTTCACTTTGGGCTTACCCAGGTTCTGCCTTTTGCTCCTTAATTGGCAATCCTGTTCTAGAAAGCACTGTTACTCATCTTTTCTTTATCTGACCTTGGGGTCCAATTACCAAGATTTCAGGTACCTACCTAAGAATTGCCCCAACATCTGTCTATTATATAAGAACAAAAAGGGTTTGTCCTGGAAATTGGCCTTGAAGTTAAAAGGCTGCTTGGCAAAGTGTAAACACCAAATAAGTTGCTCTGACTTTGCACCGACATCTATGAAGTCAACTGGCCCTTTGTCTTGTTCTTGGCTAGATTTCTTTTTTTCTTTTTTTTTTTTTAGAAACAGATCTTTTTTACCTGGCTAGATTTCTCATTTTCCAAACTGTATTTCCAAACTATTTTCTCATTTTCCAAACTATTTGCATAGTGAATTTAAGGTTTCCATGATTGTACCCTGCCTTGTATGGAAAATATGACAGAAAAATGTTTATAATTCTCTGCCACTCTCTATGAATGTACCTGGAATGTTTATAAACTCCATTTTGCTGAGCCTTCAAAAACTTAAACACAGTAATAAAGGATGCCTACAAGAATGCAACAGGGTGTAACTCAGATGGAGTACATTTCTCTGCATACAAAAGAGATACAAATAAAGGCCAAGATGAGCTATTCAGGGAGATTTAGACAGGAGTTTGGGAGTTTAGAGGCCATATGCAAGAATGAAGCAACCCAGATAATAATTGACAAGAAAAATAAAGAAACATAGACTGATTTAACATATTATGTATTGTGTGATAAATGCAGTCACATTCATTTCCCCTCTGTAATCTTCAGTAACACTTCTATTTCTCATTTATGCCTGATGGAGTGAGTTCTCTTTGGGCAGAATGATAAACTCCATGGAGAGATAGGCTGCTTATGGACTGGATATAGATGGGTTTCATTGTGTGCTCACTTTGTGTGTTCAGTATTTCCCAACAAGTTTTCCACATGATTGTTTATTGCTGAAATGTGTTGATCTAGATAGTCCTCCACCCCTTATATTTACCTAAATACTATGGATTGGAAGTTTGTCTTCCCCCAGAATTCATATATTGAAATCCTAACTCCCAAGGTGATAGTATCAGGAGGTCAGACCTTTGGGAGGTGATTAGGCCATGAGGATTCAATGTAGGCAGTGATCCTACTTTCTGTTTCATAAACAGTAACTTCTAGCTATAACTTCACATGGCAGAAAGTGTAAAGGATCTCTCTAGCACCTCTTTTATAAGGGCAATAATTCCATTCATGAGGGCTCCATTCTCATGATTGACAGTGCAGCTCCTGAGAGTTTGTAAAAACAAAATTGCTGACCCCAATCCAGAACTATTAAATCTAGCATTTTAAAATCTTGGACTTCCTAGCCTTTGTAAATGTGAAAAATAAATGTTGTTATTAAGCCACTCGGTTCATGGTATTTTGTTAAAGCCTCTCAAATGGACTAAGACAGTAAGATTCTCTCAACACTACTAATAAACACTGATCTGTAGACAAGGGCCAAGAGAACACCATACATATACTTGAAGTGATAGTTAAAATCCATTTCCCTGTGCATTGTCTCCATCATTCTAGAGTCAGTGGTTTGAATTGGGGCCAGCGATTTTGATTTTATAAGTTACCAGGAGATTTTGAAGCTAAGGATAAAGAATCACTCCTTTGTATCTCCATCTGACCACAGGCCTGACCTGGATCATTGTCAGTTTTGTTGCTGAGCTGGAATCCTTGCTCTTTCTTAGAGCTATTCGGTCATGGGGAATTACTAAAAAATGGGGATATCCAGGAAACCAGCAGTCATCAGATAGTTGAGCCTCAACAAACATTAATTTCTTTCTCTCTTCCTTAAATAGGCAAAATTACAACTAGTTTATACATTATAGTAGCCTTTTCTTCATACAATGCAAATATGAAAACTTTTTTGCCAAGACATATAAAAAATTGGTCAGTCCCCTTTGAGGCAACCCCCTACAATATGTGAAATATATTTTTATACCCTATCACTGACGTTACAAATACTGGACAGGCAATATAAACATGTTCTCTGTATAGCTTCTGCTCTCATTTCTTCTCAAGGACTTTACTTCTGTATTTTTTCTCTAGTACATTAGAAATACTTCCTTTGCTGTTGGCTTATTCCTAACTTGAGGGTGGGGAAGCATGGACTATGCATCACATATCTGAAAATAAAAACAAAGAAACTACCTTCATTTTACAACCTTTCAGCTATCATCCCCTTTGATTCATCCTCTTTGAAACCAAACTTCTTTAGCATTGTTATTTTACTTACTCACCTCTTATTCATTCTGCATCACATTCTAATGGGTCTTGTGCTCCCAGTCAAGAACTGAAACTTCCAAATTGCCATATCCAAAGGATACTTCTGGGTTCTAGTTTGCCCTCTCAGTAACAACTAATCCTGATGCTCACTTCTTCCTTTATAAACATTCTCTTCTCTTGGCTCTCATGACAACCCTCTCTTCTTGTTTTCCTTCAACTACTCTGACCCCACTATCACAGTGTCCGTCGCTGTCTCCTCATCCTATGTTACATCTAAAGTCTTAGAGCTGGGACCTTTCTCTTGATTATCTTTTCTTTCTCAGGGTGATCTCATTGGGTTCAATGACCAAAAAAATTGTGACTACTTGCTGGTTTCTAATCAAATTGTATTTGAAGATTTGATTTCTTTAATTCCAGGTCCTTATAGCCAACCCTGTTTTACATCGTCATTTGCATATCACTTAAGCAACTCAACTTAATATATATACAACTCTTTTTTTAATAAATCTTTTTTAAAGATTTTATTTATTTATTTGACAGAGAGAGAAAGAGAGAGAGAGTGAGCACAGGCAGGGCGAGGGGCAGAGGGAGAGGGAGAAGCAGGCTCCTTGCTGGCCCAGGAGCCCGATGTGGGGCTCGATCCCAGGACCCTGGGATCATGACCAGAGCCAAAGGCAGATGCTTAACTGACTGAGCCACCCAGGCGCCCCTATATACAACTTTGACTTTCATGTCTCTCCAAACTTGTTTTTTCTTAGTCTTCTATATGTTATTAAGTGCTAGAACCAGTTGCTAAGAGCCAAAACAAAACGAAACAACAAAAAAAAACCCTCCTTCTGTCTTTCCCCTATAAAGTACTATGAGACTCACTTGATTTTTTCTTTCATTTATCTCTACCCCCCACCACCACACACACAATCAGGAAGATGTATTGATTTTAGCTTTAAAATATATTTCAAATTTGTTGCTTTTCTCCTTTTACTGCCTTTTTAGTGTAAGCTACTATCATCTTTTTTTCACTTGGATTTTTGCAATGGACTCCTAATTTCTATTCATCTTTTTCTAAGCCATTTTTCACAACAAGAAAGACTGTATTTCAAAAGCAAAAATCATTATCAAATTATTGCCCTGATTAAATACCCTTCGATGTCTCCCTATTGCACTTAAGGTAAGTCAAATATAATATATATATATATAACATATAATATATATATTATAATTTAATGTATATAATATAAATTAAATATATATATATTAAATATATAATGATCTGCAGGACCTCTTATGATCAGAGAATTGAGTAACTCTTCAACTCCTTCTAATACCACCTTTCTAAAAAAAAGCAGGACTTATTTTTTCTGTTTTTGAATACGTACAGCTCTTTCTTGCTTTAGGAACTTTATCTTTCCTCTTCATTCTGTATGGAAATTTTTCTATTCCGTTTTGGCATAGCTCAAATTATTACCTTTTAATGAGGTCTTCTTTCAACATCTTACCTAGAGAATAACTCCCCAATTCCATCCCATGTTGTTTATTTTCTTTCTTGTACTTAGCACAGTTTGTAATTATCTTTTGTATCTATTGATTTACTTGTTTATTCTCTCTTGTCATCACTACAATTTATACTTTTGAGGGAAGAGATCTCATCCATTAAGCTCACTGCTGATTGTGCAATGTGCAGCATGTTACCTTGCAGTTAATGGAACTTAATAAATATTCATTGAATAAACAAAGGAGTAGTTGACTGAATGGACCATGGAGCCCTCTGGTTCCAAGTCTCAACAGCTTTTCTTTAGAGTGTTTGTACTTTTAAAACCTAAAAATGGGGGGGGCGGAGCAAGATGGTGGAGTAGGAGACCTGGATTTCGTCCGGTCTCAGGAATTCAGCTGAATAGGGATCAAACCATTCTCAACACCTACGAACTCAACAGGAACCGAAGAAGAGAGTAGCAACAACTCTCTGAACAGAGAAGCGACCACTTACTGGAAGGTAGGACGTGCGGAGAAGTGAATCCTAGGCGATATTCAGAAGGATAGATGGCGGGGGAGGGGGCCTCCACCGGCCGCTTCTGGCAAGTGATAGAGCCGCGGAGCACAAAATCGGAACTGTTAGAAGTCAGCTCCGCTGAGGGACGTCGCTCCAGTGGCTAAGCGGGGGGTGGAACCCTCATGGGACAGTGTGGTCTCAGGACCCTCGGGGTCACAGAAAGACCGGGGGTGCCTGAGTGCAGCAGAGCTCCCAGGTATCGGAGCGGGGAAGCCGGCTGCAGAGACAGAGCTGAGGCGCGGGCTCTCAGCTCGAGGTTGCCATAAACTGTGATCCGCGGCCCAGTTGGGCCACTGCTCCTCAAGCAGGGACAAAACAAGCGGCAGAGCCGGGGAGACTCCCCTTCCTCCCCTGGGAGGAGCGGCGAGGGGGCGCACCACAGGAATCTGCTGGGTTTGGAGACTCCACACGGGGTCAGGAGCCAGAAATAGAAACTCTCGGTCACAGGCCGGGTGAGCACGGAGTGCGGCCAGAGACTGGGGACACGGGAATGACTGCTTTTCTCTGGGGGCGCACTGAGGAGCGGGGCCCCGAGTTCTCGGCTCCTCCGGGGCGGAGATTGGGAGGCCACCATTTTCACTCTCATCCTCCAGAGCTCTACCGAGAGCTTGCAGGGAACAAAAGCTCCCGAGAGCAAACCCGAGCAGATTGCTTAGCCCAGACCGACAAGGGTGGGGCAATTCCGCCTCCGGCAAAGACATTTGGGAACCACGGCAACAGGCCCCTCCCCCAGAAGATCAGCACGAACAGCCAACAAGACAAGACCAAGTTTACCGATCAAGGAGAACGGGAGAACTCCAGCGCTAGGGGAATACTGCACATAGAATTCATGGCTTTTTTTTTTTTACCATGATTCATTAGTTTTTCAAAGTTAATTTTTTTAACTTTTTTTTTTGAATTTTTCTTTTTCCCTTTTTCAACCAACATCTTATCAATCCCTTTAAAAAAAACAAAACAAAACATTTTTTATTTTTCTTTTTTAGAGTCATATTTTATCCCTTCATAGGAGTTACCCTTCTTTTTGGCATATATATATATATATATATATATATACATATATATATATATGTTGTTCTCTCTTTAAAATTTTGAGATACAGTTTCTTCTAACAGATCAAAATATACCCTAAATCACTGGTGTATGGTTTTGTTCTAGTCTCCTGCCTGATCACATTCTCTCCCTTTTTTTTTTTAAATCTTCTTTCTTTTTTCAAACAACTTCTTATCTTATCAATGCCTTTTATAAAATCTTTGATAATTTTCATCTTTACAGTCATCTTCCATCCCTTCATTGTATCAACCCTTATTTTGTACATATATAAGTCTTTCTTCCTTTAAAACTTTAGGAGGCACTTTCTTCTAACAGACCAAAATATGCCCAAAATGCACTGTGTGGCACTGATCTATGCACTAGCCTGATCATATTTGATCATATTCTGTTTTTTTTTTGTTTTGTTCTGTTTTTGTTTGTTTTTATCTTTTTCTTTTTCTTTTTTTTCCTCCTCTTTCTTTTTTCTTTCTTTCCTTCTTTTCCCCTGGCTTCAGGTCTTTTCTGATTTGTATAGAGTATATTTGCTGGGGACGTTGTTAACCTGTTAGCATTTTGTATTCTCATTCATCTATTCTCCTCTGGACAAAATGACAAGATGAAAAAATCACCTCAGCAAAAAGAACAAGAGGTAGTACCATCTGCCAGGGACCTACTCAATACGGATATTAGTACGATGTCAGACCTAGAGTTCAGAATCATGACTTTAAAGATACTAGCCAGGCTTGAAAAAAACGTGGAAGTTATTAGAGAAACCCTTTCTGGAGAAATAAAAGAACTAAAATCTAACCAAGTCAAAATCAAAAAAGCTATTAATGAGGTGCAATCAAAAATGGGGGCACTAAGTGCTAGGATACATGAGGCAGAAGAGAGAATCAGCGATATAGAAGACCAAATGATGGAAAATAAAGAGGCTGAGAAAGAGAGAGAGAAACAACTACAGGATTACGAGGGCAGAATTCGAGAGATAAGCGATACGATAAGACAAAACAACATTAGAATAATTGGGATCCCAGAAGAAGAAGAAAGAGAGGGGCAGAAGGTATATTGGAGCAAATTATAGCAGAGAACTTCCCTAATGTGGGGAAGGAAACAGGCATCAAAATCCAGGAGGCACAGAGAACCCCTCTCAAAATCAATAAAAATAGATCAACACCCCAACATCTAATAGGAAAACTTACGAGTCTCAGAAACAAAGAGAAAATCCTGAAAGCAGCTCGGGAGAAGAGATATGTAACCTACAATGGTAGAAACATTAGATTGGCAACACACCTATCCACAGAGACCTGGCAGGCCAGAAAGGACTGGCATGAGATCTTCAGAGCACTAAACGAGAAAAATATGCAGCCAAGAATACTATATCCAGCTAGGCTGTCATTGAAAATAGAAGGAGAGATCAAAAGCTTCCAGGACAAACAAAAACTGAAGGAATTTGCAAACACAAAACCAGCCCTCCAAGAAATATTGAAAGGGGTCCTCTAAGCAAAGAGAGAGCCTAAAAGCAGCATAGATCAGAAAGGAACACAGACAATATACAGTCACAGTCACCTTACAGGCAATACAATGGCACTAAATTCATATCTTTCAATAGTTACTCTGAATGTAAATGGGCTAAATGCCCCAATCAAAAGACACAGTCTCTCAGATTGGATTAAAAAACAAGACCCATCAATATACTGTCTGCAAGAGACTCATTTTAGACCCAAAGACACCCCCACATTGAAAGTGAGGGGTGGAAAACCATTTACCATGCTAATGGACACCAAAAGAAAGCTGGGGTGGCAATCCTTATATCAGACAAATTAGATTTTAAAACAAAGACTGTAATAAGAGATGAAGAAGGACACTATATCCTACTTAAAGGGTCTATCCAACAGGAAGATCTAACAATTGTAAATATCTATGCCCCTAACATTGGAGCAGCCAATTTTATAAGGCAATTAATAACAAAAGCTAAGAAATACATTGACAACAATACAATAATAGTGGGGGACTTTAACACCCCCTGACTGAAATAGACAGATCATCTAAGCAAAAGATCAACAAGGAAATAAAGACTTTAAATGACACACTGGACCAAATGGACTTCACAGACATATTCAGAACATTCCATCCCAAAGCAACGGAATACACATTCTTCTCTAGTGCCCATGGAACATTCTCCAGAATTGAGCACATCCTAGGTCACAAATCAGGTCTCAACTGGTACCAAAAGATTGGGATTATTCCCTGCATATTTTCACACCACAGTGCTTGAAACTAGAACTCAATCACAAGAGGAAATTCAGAAAGAACTCAAATACATGGAGGCTAAAGAATCCTACTAAAGAATGAATGGGTCAACCAGAAAATTAAAGAATTAAAAAAATTCATGGAAACCAATGAAAATGAAAACATAACTGTTCAAAATCTTTGGGATGCAGCAAAGGCAGTCCTAAGAGGAAAGTATATAGCAATACAAGCCTTTCTGAAGAAACAAGAAAGGTCTCAAATACACAACCAAACCCTACACCTAAAGGAGCTAGAGAAAAAACAGCAAATAAAGCCTAAACCCAGCGGGAGAGGAGAAATCGTAAAGATCAGAGCAGAAATCAATGAAATAGAAACCAAAAGAACAGTAGAACAGATCAACGAAACTACGAGCTCGTTCTTTGAAAGAATTAACAAGATTGATAAACCCCTGGCCAGACTTATCAAAAAGAAAAGAGAAAGGACCCAAATAAACACAATCATGAATGAAAGAGGAGAGATCACAACCAACACCAAAGAAATACAAGCAATTATAAGAACATATTATGAACAACTCTATGCCAGCAAATTAGATAACCTGGAAGAAATGGATGCATTCCTAGAAATGTATCAACTACTAAAATTGAACCAGGAAGAAATAGAAAACCTGAACAGACCTATAACCAGGAATGAAATTGAAGCAGTCATCAAAAATCTCCCAGCAAACAAAAGCCCAGGGCCAGATGGCTTCCCAGGGGAATTCTACCCAACATTTCAAGAAGAATTAATACCTATTCTCCTGAAACTGTTCCAAAAAATAGAAATGGAAGGAAAACTTCCAAACTCATTTTATGAGGCCAGCATTACCTTGATCCCAAAACCAGACAAAGACCCGATCAAAAAGGAGAATTACAGACCAATATCCTTGATGAACATGGATGCAAAAATTCTCACCAAAATACTAGCCAATAGGACCCAACAGTACATTAAAAGGATTATTCACCACGACCAAGTGGGATTTATCCCTGGGCTGCAAGGTTGGTTCAACATCCGCAAATCAATCAACGTGATACAATACATTAACAAAAGAAAGAACAAGAATCATATGATCCTCTCAATAGATGCAGAAAAAGCATTTGACAAAGTACAGCATCTTTTCTTGATCGAAACTCTTCAGAGTATAGGGATAGAGGGTACACACCTCAATATCATAAAAGCCATCTATGAAAAACCTACAGTGAATATCATTCTCAATGGGGAAAAGCTGAGAGCTTTTCCCCTAAGGTCAGGAATGAGGCAGGGATGTCCACTATCAACACTGCTATTCAACATAGTATTAGAAGTCCTAGCCACAGCAATCAGACAACAAAAAAATCAAAGGCATCCAAATCAGCAAAGAGGAAGTCAAACTCTCACTCTTTGCAGATGATATGATACTGTATGTGGAAAACCCAAAAGACTCCACCCCAAAACTGCTAGAACTCATACAGGAATTCAGTCAAGTAGCAGGATATAAAATCAATGCACAGAAATCAGTGGCATTCCTATACACCAACAACAAGACAGAAGAGAGACAAATCAAGGAGTCGATCCCATTTACAATTGCACCCAAAACCATAAGATACCTAGGAATAAATTTAACCAAGGAGGCAAAGGATATGTACTCAGAAAACTATAAAATACTCAGGAAAGAAATTGAAGAAGACACAAAGAAATGGAAAAACGTTCCATGCTCATGGATTGGAAGAACAAACATTGTGAAGATGTCAATGCTACCTAGAGCAATCTACATATTCAATGCAATCCCCATCAAAATACCATCCACTTTTTTCAAAGAAATGGAACAAAGAATCCTAAAATTTGTATGGAACCAGAAGAGACCCCGAATAGCCAGAGGAATCTTGAAAAAGAAAAGCAAAGCAGGTGGCATCCCAATTCCGGACTTCCAGCTCTATTACAAAGCTGTCATCATCAAGACAGTATGGTACTGTCACAAAAACAGACACATAGATCAATGGAACAGAATAGAGAGCCCAGAAATGGACCCTCAACTCTATGGTCAACTCATCTTTGACACAGCAGGAAAGAATGTCCAAAGGCAAAAAGACAGTCTCTCCAACAAATGGTGTTGGCAAAATTGGACAGCCACATGCAGAAGACTATAGCTGGACCATTTCCTTACACCACAGACAAAAATAGACTCCAAATGGTTGAAAGACCTAAACTTGAGACGGGAGTCTATCAAAATCCTAAAGAAGAACACAGGTAGCAACCTCTTCGACCTCAACTGCAGCAACTTCTTCCTAGAAACATTGCCAAAGGCAAGGAAAGCAAGGGCAAAAATGAACTATTGGGATTTCATCAAGATAAAAAGCTTTTGCACAGCAAAAGAAACAGTCCACAAAACCAAAAGACAACTGACAGAATGGGAGAAAATATTTGCAAATGACATATCAGATAAAGGACTAGTATCCAAAATCTATAAGGAACTTATCAAACTCAACATCCAAAGAACAAATAATCCAATCAAGAAATAGGCAGAAGACATGAACAGACATTTTTCCAAAGAAGACATCCAAATGGCCAACAGACACATGAAAAAGTGCTCACCATCGCTTGGCATCAGGGAAATCCAAATCAAAACCTCAATGAGGTACCACCTCACACCCGTCAGAATGGCTAAAATTAACAAGTCAGGAAACGACAGTTGTTGGTGGGGATGCGGAGAAAGGGGAACCCTCCTACACTGTTGGTGGGAATGCAAGCTGGTGCAGCCACTCTGGATAACAATATGGAGGTTCCTCAAACAGTTGAAAATAGAAATACCATACGATCCAGCAATTGCACTACTGGGTATTTACCATAAAGATACAAATGTAGGGATCCGAAGGGGTACGTGCATCCCCATGTTTATAGTAGCAATATCCACAATAGCCAAACTGTGGAAAGAGTCAAGATGTCCATCAACAGATGAATGGATAAAGAAGATGTGGTATATATACACAATGGAATATTATGCAGCCATCCAAAGGAATGAGATCTTGCCATTTGCAACGGCGTGGATGGAACTGGAGGGTGTTATGCTGAGTGAAATAAGTTAATCGGAGAAAGACGTATCATATTACCTCACTGATAGGAGGAATTCTTAATCTCAGGAAACAAACTGAGGGTTGCTGGAGTGGTGGGGGGTGGGAGGGATGGGGTGGCTGGGTGATAGACATTGGGGAGGGTATGTGCTATGGTGAGCGCTGTGAATTGTGCAAGACTGTCGAATCACAGATCTGTACCTCTGAAACAAATAATGCAATATATGTTAAGAAAAAAAAAAGAAGAAGATAGCAGGAGGGGAAGAATGAAGGGGAGTAACTTGGAGGGGGAGACGAACCATGAGAGAGGATGGACTCTGAAAAACAAACTGAGGGTTCTAGAGGGGAGGGTGGTGGGGGGATGGGTTAGCCTGGTGATGGGTATTAAAGAGACCACATTCTGCGTGGAGCACTGGGTGTTATGCACAAACAATGAATCATGGAATACTACATCAAAAGCTAATGATGTAATGTATGGTGATTAACATAACAATAAAAAATTAAAAAAAACCTAAAAATAAATCAATGTTTAGTTTAAATATGAGTCCAAGGATTTTAAGGCTTCTTTACATACATTAATCATAAAATCTCAGGAACAAATTGGTAGAAATGGCCTTCTGATAAATGTGTTTTAATTCTCTCACTTACTTGTATAATTTAATGAAACTCTATTTCCCCTTCAGTGTAGTTTATTTCCAAACATATTTTAGGTGAATGACATAAAAATTGTCATATTCTAGTAAACAGAAAGAGAAGTGTGTTGTTTGCACTGATGACGTCTTACTACCACATTCCCGAGTACCCTAAAACCCAATGAAACTGTTGGCCAATTTCTGTTAAGAGGAGTTCAAACAAAACCAAAATAGTTGTTTTGGAAGATAGGCATTGGAGCCAAGTGGATAATTGTGAAGATATTCTGTTTACCAGGTTTATTTATTTACCTATTTGAAATGATTGTTGAAACTAACTGAACCCCAATTCTAATTGGGATGTAATTTAGTTTGTTGCTGTCAGTGGCATATGAAAAATGGGAAGATAGAAGTCCATTCTAGACAGAAAACATTTTATCACTGACATTATTAAAATTCTTATGCATGGTAATAATAATAGGCAGGGTGATTTCTAGTAATTTTTACTATTGCTTACAATTTTCTATAGAAAATGCACCCCATTATTACCTACATCATGAGGGAGACTTCTCTTAAGGCACTTGTCTCTCATTTGATATACCACTGGCTACTAAGGTAGTTTTTTGAATGAGATATATGTAAATATAAATATATATAATTAATTATATATATCACCAAAGTTATAGTTTTATTATATATACAGTTATATATATAATTATTTAAGTAACTTATTAGTTTTATATATATATTATATATAACCAATTTTATTATTATTCTATGTATCTGAAGTTTATCATATAATGCAAGCAAAAGCTAATATGCCAGAAGAAGTGACCAGAAATAATTAATACAAATTCCTAAGATTATATTTTATACAGAATTAATAAATCAAGACAGGACCTTCCCTTCCTGACCATGAAGAACAGGTACACTATTACCTATATTAGACACTAATATTTGATATTGTATATAGTATCCTCTTCCTAACACAAAAAACACTGTATTATACATGTTGATCTATGATTTGCTTTTTTTAAGTGTTTTTTTTTTTTTTTTAATTCCAGTATAGTTAACATACAGTGTTCTACTCAGTGCTCATCATGGTAAGTGTACTCTTTAATTCCCATCTCCTATTTCACCTGTCTCCCCACCCACTTTTCCTCTGGTAACAATCAGTTTGTTCTCTAAGGTTAAGAGTCTGTTTCTTGGTTTGTCTGCCCCCTTTTTTTCTTCTTTGTTCATTTGTTTTGCTTCTTAAATTCCACATATGAGTCAAATCGCATGGTACTTCCTTTTTTTTTTACTCAAATGTATTTCGGGACATTTCCATAATAGACAGCTCCCTCATTTTTTTCTTAGTTACATAATATTTGATTGCATGCATGTACTGTAATTTAATTTATGTTAACTAATCGCTTATTTATGAAATACAGATAATTACCAGTCTTTTATTATTAAAAAATGCTCTAATGAATAGAGCATTTTAAATAAGTCATTTTAAGTGTGCTAGTATAATTCTAGGTTAAGTTCCCAGAAAGATAGGAGATCTCAGATTGTATGTTCTTTTTGATATTCAAGATGAAGATCAAATTTTATAATGTAGGTAAAAATTTGAAAATTTTTACATCCCAATATATTTTTAAAATATTTTGTGGTAGGGAATTCTGGCTATTTAGTGTAGTAGTTTAAGTTATACATTTAACGATCTCTGGAAGTACATTTCAAATTTTCTGTCCTGTTTTGCATTTAAGATCCCCAATTTATATTAAGGATAATTCTTTCTTTTCCCATTATGACAAGAATGTAAGTAAAACACACATAAAACATTTTTAAATTTTAAAACAAAATTTTCTGTCAACACTTCTTGTATGAAAAGCAGTAGGTTTCAATTTTTTTTTAAGATTTTGTTTATTTATTGGACAGAGAGAGACACAGCGAGAGAGAGAACACAAGCAGGGGAGGGGGAGAGGGAGAAGCAGGCCTCCCTTGGAGCAGGGCGCCCGATGCGGGACTTGATCCCAGGACCCTAGGACCAGGACCCAAGCCGAAGGCAGATGCTCAGTGACTGAGCCACCCAGGCGCCCCAGTAGGTTTCAATTTTAATTGCACATCAGAACCACCTGTTAGGCTTTTAGAGCATACTTTTTTTAATCTCCACCCTGGATGATTCTGGGGTGGACCTCATACATTGTCTTCCATGTTCCGCAGGTTATTCACACATATTTATATTTAAGAACAGTTGATCTTAAATATATAAGAATTTTAAAAATACTATTATTTAAAAACTTCAGTTTAGTTACTAGATGATGAGTTCACTTTTAAATTGTCTACCATCCTCTCTGCACCATCTTAATGAAATCATTGAAAGTCTAGTTGGAATAGCTTGAACACAGGATAGCCATAGAATGTATGTGCTAGGCCACTATTGCCCTACTTAACATTGGATGTATTTACCATTATCATGTGCAACATTCAGGGTATTATCCCAATCTGAATTTCAAAAGTTACAGAAACTTTTTTCTAATTAATCATTTCACATCTCTTATGTTGCAATGCAAAGTCATATTGGTTTGCTAGTGACCAGAATTACTTAATGTTACTTCTAAAGATTCTATTTTATGCAGAATTAATGAGTCAAGACATAGGCTTACCTTCCTCATTAGGACAAATTAATCAATATAATATGAAAAGGAAATGAAAGATTTCTAAAGTGGGTATCAGTTAAGTTGATAATAGGCAATAAAGCCCCGGAGCAGAGACAGAATAATAATTTTTAGCATAGATCAGTAGTAATCTGAAATTTAAAACAATTTACTATACAAATGTCTATGAAAAAAGCCATTAAACAAAGCAAAGATCATAAATTTTCAGCTAACCTAATGAAACATTAAATAATGACCTACTTCATGAGAATATACTGTGACTTTTGAAAATAGACTTGTACTAAATGGCTATTTTATATCATCATTGTATATAAAAAATGGTTTCCAAAGTAGAATTACCACTGATAAAATGTCTTCTACATAACGTGATAAAACACTAACACTAGAAAACAGGAGCAACTTCCAAGCTACTTTATCATTCTCTGAAAAGAGCAGTTCAATATCTTCCTCCCTAATCTCTAACTCACATGGCTAGCGGGATGAACCTAATAGTTTGTCTTGAGTAGCATATCTTACAAGAAGTAAAGATACTTGAATCACTCTCATTGCTTAGGGAGAAGAACATTGACCATGTGCCCCTTAGGTAAGGTTTCTATGAATGAAGTGATGAGGTGATGGTCAAGACAATTTCCTCCATCTCCTTCATCCTTTTCTCTGTTCTATTCTACATTTTATTAATTTGAATGTTTCTAAGATTTATAGAATATTCAATTTTGAGGCTTAACATCAGAATTCAGTGTTATAATATCTGTTTGGCATTGATTAGCCAATACATTGCAACAGTTTCAAAACAGTAATTCAGCTCTATTTTGTTTCAGATATCATTTTATTTATTTGAACTTTGCTGGGCACAAAATATCTCTATATTTTTGAAAAATGCAATAGAAAATATTAATATAAGTTGTATATATGTGATGAAAAAGTTATATCAATCCAAATACCATTGACCATGTTCAAGTAATTTGTCTTTGGGACCAAATTTTAAATCATAGTAAATACAATTTTATTTTTTTAATTTAATTTATTTTTTAATATTTTATTTATTTGAGAAAGAGAGAGATAGTGAAAGAGAGAGCACAAGAAGGGGGAAGAGGGAGGAGCAGGGAGCCCAATAAGGGGCTCAATCCCAGGACCCTGGGATCATGACCTGAGCTGAAGGCAGACACTTAAGTGACTGAGCCACCCAGGTGCCCCACAAATACAATTGTAATCTGTATTTATTTTTTCTTACATGTCTTTAAGTCACATTAGTAAGTTTTTAATTTTTTATTTTTAAATTTTTGGTTTTTATGGTAAAAACACTTAATATGTTTAATTATGTTTATAATACAGTATTGTTAGTTATGGGCACAATACTGAATAGCAAATCTTTAGAAGTTAATCATTTTGTGTAACTGAAACACAGTTATTGTGAATAGCAAATCCCTATTTTCTCTTTTCCCCCAGCCCTTGGAAACCACTATTTTACTCTCTGCTTCTATGTGTTTAACTACTTAAATTGTTTTAAAGAATTTTATTTATTTATTTGTCAGAGAGAGAGAGCACAAGCAGGGGGAGCTGTAGTCAGAGGGAGAAGCAGGATCCCTGCTGAGCACTGAGCCTGATGCAGGGATCCATCTGATGTCATGTCACATACAGCAGATTTCTTCTTTTTTAAGAATGAATAAAATTCATTCATTTATTCATTGCATGAATATACCAAATTTTCTTTATATATTCATCTATTTTTTTAAGATTTATTTATTTATTTGAGAGAGAGAGAGAGGAAAGAGCAAGAGAGAGTGAGAGCAGTGGGAGGGCAGAGGGAGAGTGAGGGAGAATCTCAAGCTGACTCTCCCCTGAACATGAGCCCTACATGAGGCTTGATCGCACGACACTGAGATCATGACCTGAGTTAAAATTAAGAGTCGGAAAGTGACTGAATCATCCAAGCACCCCTATCCATTCATCTACTGAGGGACATTTAGATTATTTCTACATTTTGGCTATTGTAAATAATGCTGCAGTGAATGTGGGGATGTAAATATCTCTTCAGGATCTCAATTTCATTTTTTTTTGATAAATCTGGAAGTAGTATTGCTGTATAATGTTATATTTCTATTTTTAATTTTCTTGAGGAAGCTCTATACTGTTTTCCATAGCAGTTGAATTATTTTACACTCCCATCAAGAATAAACAAAGGTTCTAATTTCTCTACACCCTTGCTAACACTTATCCTTTGTTTTCTTGTTAATAGCCATCCTAAAAGGTATGAGGTGTTATATCATTGTACTTTTGATTTGCACTTCCCTGGAGGTTAGTTATGTTGAGTATCTTATCATATATCCATTGGTCATTTGTATGCCTTCTTTGGAGAAATGTGTATTCTGTTCCTTTGCCCATTTCTTAATTAGTTTATTTTTATTTTTATTTTTATTTTTTTAATTTATTTATTTTAAATATTTTTTTCTTTTTTAAATTTTTTATTGTTATGTTAATCACCATATATTACATCATTTGTTTTGGTGTAGTGTTCCATGATTCATTGTTTGTTCATAACACCCAGAGCTCCATGCAGAATGTGCCCTCTTTAATACCCATCACCAGGCTAACCCATCCCCCTACCCTCCTCTCCTCTAGAACCCTCAGTTTGTTTTTCAGTGTCCATCATCTCTCCTGGTTCGTCTCCCCCTCTGACTTACTCCCCTTCATTCTTCCTCTCCTGCTATCTTCTTCTTTTTCTTTTTTCTTAAAATATGTTGCGTTATTTGTTTCAGAAGTACAGAGTTGAATGAGTTCCTTATATATTTTAGATATTAACACCTTGTCAGATGTATGGTTTTAAATACTTTCTCCCATTCTGTAGTTTCTTTTTCATTCTTTTGTTTTCATTGCTGTGTAGAAACCTTTTAGTTTACTATAGTATCACTTGTTTATTTTTACCCTTGTTGCCTATGCTTTTGGTGTCATATCAAAGCATTCAGTGCCAAGAAAAATGTCATGAGACACTCCCCTTATGTTTTCTTCTAGAATTTTTATGGTTTCCCATCTTAACATTTAAATGTTTGATCTATCTTGGTTTAATTTTTGTGAAGGTGTATGATAAGGGTCTAATTTCCTTTTTTTCCCCATGTGGACATTCAGTTTTCCCAGCACGACTTATCAAAGAGAGTATTCTTTCCCCACTCTGTGTTTTTTTTTTTTTTAGTACACTTGCTGAAGATCAGTTGCCTATGTATGTGTGGGTTTATTTTGGAGCTGTCTCTGTTACATTGATGTGCATGTCTATTTTTATGCCAGTACAACACTGTTTTAATCACTGTAGTTTTATAATATATTTTGAATTAAGAAGTGTGATGCCTCCAGTTTTCTTCTCCTTCCTCAAAATTGTTTTGGCTATCTTTGTGATTGTAAATGAATTTTAGTATTTTTTTTTCTATTTCTGTAAAAAAAATGCCACTAGATTGCTCTGAGTAGTATTGACATTTGAACAAAGTTTTTCAATTCATGAACATGAAATTTCTTTCCATTTATCTGTATCTTCTTTAATTTCTTTTATCAATATTTGGAGTTTTTACTATATAAATTTTATCTCCTTAAGTAAGTGTATTTCTAAGCATTTAATTTTTTAATGTTATTTAAATGGGATTATTTTTAAATTTCCTTTTCATGGGGTGCTTGGGTGGGCTCAGTCAGTTAAGTGTCAGTCTCTTGATTTTGGTTCAGGTCATGATCTTGGAATCCTGGATATGAGCCCGGCATTGGGCTCCATGATGAGCGGGGAGTCTGCTTCTCTCCCTCTCCTTCTGCCCCTCCTCCCTCTCATGCTCTGTCTCTCTCTAAAACAAATAGATAAATCTTTAAAAAAATTTCCTTTTCATATAGTATGTTGTTAGTGTATAAAAATGCAACTGATTTTTGTATTTTGATTTTGTATTCTGTAACTTTACTGAATATATTTATTTTTTCTAACAGTTTTTTTTTTGTGGAATCTTTAGATTTTGCTACATATAAGATCGTGTCATCTGTAAGCATAATTTCATTATTCTTTTTATGATTCAAAAGCATTTTATTTCATTTTGTGATCTAGTTGCTCTCTCTAGAGTTCCAGTACTATTTTGAATGGAAGTGGTGAGGGCGGTCATCCTGAAAAGCTAGGATCAGATGGCTTCACCGGAAAATTCTACCAAGTAGTTAAAGAAGAATTAGCACCAATCTTTCTCAATCTCTTCTAAAAAATTGAAGAGGAGGAAACATTTCCAAACTTATTTTATGAGGCCAACATTATCCTGATACCAAAGCTGGACAAAGACACTACAAAAAAAGAAAACTACAGGCCACTATTTCTAATAAACATAGAAGCAAAAATCCTCAACACAAGTAAATTGAGTTCAACAGCACATTAAAATAATCATACAGTATGACCAATAAGGATTTGTCTCTGGGATACAAAGATGGTTCAACACATGAAAATCAATTAATGTGAAACACCACATTAACGGATGGAAGATAAAAACCACATGATCATTTCAATAGATGCAGAAAAAGTATTTGACAAAATGCACACACTTTCATAATAAACACTCTAAACAAACTAGTAATAAAAGGAAATTATCTTAACATAATAAAAACTTTCCTTTAAAGATTAGTAGAACTTCTATTCTGTTTCTTATATTCCACATATGGTGAAACCATATGATAATTGTCTTTCTCTGATTGACTTATTTCACTCAGAATAATACCCTCCAGTTCCATCCATGTCAATGTAAATGGTAAAATTTCATAGGGGAAGGGTTGGAAAACTGAATGGGAAGAAATCAGAGAGGGAGACAAACCATTAGAGACTCCTAACTATAGGAAACAAACTGAGGGCTGCTGGAGGAGAGGTGGGTGTAGGGATGGGGTAACTGGATGATGGGCATTAAGGAGGGCACATGGTGTGATGAGTACTGGGTGTTATATGCAACTGACGAATTACTGAACTTTACCTCTGAAACTAATGATGTACTATATGTTGGGTAATTGAATTTAAATTAAAAAAAAAGATTAGTAGAACTTTTAATTTCTATTAGTATAACCATAAAACTTAAGAGCTGAGTGAAACCTTCAACAACATACAGTGAAATCTGATTTGGGAACTTTAGCTACTTGATCTAAATACAAATGTAACACATAGGTAAAACATACTCTTGACTTTTCACAAAGATAATTTCACTCACTGTTTTCTTTGTTATTAATTCATCTTTTTTCAACTTTAAGTTAAAGAAAGGGACTAGTTTCTACACACAAAAATTAATTTTAAATATTGACATGTTGAATAGCATGCAATTCATTTATTTTGTCTAAGTTAATACTGTGTATGTTTTGGAAACATTGTTAATTAAAACTATATGCATGCTGTATATTTAATAAACTTCTAAAATGAGTTTTGTGCCAAACGCTTTGGATATATATATATAATAAATAACATCCACTAATGTTAACTTCTAAGGATAGTGCAGCACCAGAGAGGAAAAAAAAAAGTAAAATTACATTTCTTCAACAAATTTGTCCAATGAGTGGCTACCCACTGAGTTTTTAAGCAAAACTACTGGATAATAATTGATGGCAACGAAATGCCTAAGATACTTATTAATAAAGATAATAGTAATGAGCATTTTGTAACATTTTACAATGTTTAAAGTACATGCATCTCTATTACACATTTTAATTGTTATATGTCTTAGAAATTGCCTTTTTCTATTTCACATGGTCTCCGTTTCAGCTGGTGACAGTAAAGGAGCATGTACTTGAAATTGGCAGACTTTACTTCAAATCCTGGCTTTGCCACTTGGTGATGGAATCAGGCAGAGTTTTACCTTTTTATGAACCTCAATTAATTTGACCCCTAAAATAAATTATATATATAATACTAATAGCAATATATATTGTAAATACAAATAATAATTTATATATATAAAATAGTAACTGATTACCTCCCCATCCTTTCTTGTTGTGTAATGTCTTGATTTGTTAACAATTCATTTTACTCTTTTAAGATAAAAGACTACTTATCTCCTAAGGACATCCTTTAGTAATCTGCATTGTTCGTTAAAATTTTTATATCTTATGAACAGAAATTGACAAAAGTTTTCTCCAAAGGAGCAGCTAAATGTTTTCTGCCTTTTGGGGCATGCAGTCTGTCTTGTAACTACTAACTTTGCAGTTATACCAGGAAAGCAGACATGGACAATACATAAAAAATATTGAGTATGGTGTGTTCCTATAAAATGCTATTTACAAAAACAAGCCTGTAGGCCATAGATTTCCCTTCAGTTCCAGAGGGGGATCAAAGTAATAGAAGGTAATTGTTAAAAATATTGTTTGGGTGAGGAAGAAGAGGAGGTTACTGATAAATAAAACCAGACCTTGGATAATATTGCATACTCTGTCACTGAATTTTGCCGAATTTGTAAAATTATTTCCTAAAATTTGCAGAGTATAAAAAGAAATGACAGGTTTTCTATTCAAATACAAGTTGTGTATTAATTTTACATTACATATATTAAACTTGAGTTAGTGTAAGATTTTATTCTCATTTTTCTCCTTCAAACCTATGTATGGAAAGAGAGTGTCAAATATGCATATCTTTGTGCCAGCTTTGTATTAACTCACTTGATAAAATGATTGCTTTAAAAAATTCATATTTTTAGAAATTTTTTCCTTTGTACTTTACTAATAGGTAAAATTCCGTTCATTAATACAACTAAGGTATTTATGACTTTCTGAATCAAATTAGAATGCAAATATTTTAGCACTAAATTTATGTTCTTAAAGACTATTGACATGCTTTAACATCAACAATTGTTTTTGGATAATTTTTCTTCATTTGTTTTTAGGTCTTTTATCCGCATGCTTTTCTCAGTATTTTCCAAATCTGTAAAGGTTGCAGTTAGCAACCTTTATCTTATTAGGCTTATTCAGAGTCCATTAGAAATGTACTTTTAAAATGTAGGTAATAGTTTTGTACTCAGTTGCTGTATTTAAAAAGAAAAATTAAAAACTTCTAGTGATGTTGTGTTTTTTCTTTTTTTTCCCTTTTACAATGTATTGTATATGTTAGTGGAAAACTTCTGAGAAATATCTGGGATAAAGAATAAAGTTCCTCACATGATGATGAAAATTACTTTGAGAATTTGATTAAGTCACATTAAATATAAATGTGTATTTTATCAGATTTTGTGTTTTGTTTTACAGGCATCAGGTCAAACTGTGGGAAGGAACAAAGATAGTTGGGGGAGAACTTTTAGTTCTTTATTGGGAAGTGATTACCATTATTATTCATTTTTGACAACTATTTTAAAGTAATGTATTATGAGATGAACACAAGGATTCAGAACTTGATGACAACCATGTTGTCATTTTCACTAAAACAATTTTCATAACTTATTTTTTTAATAGATTTTATTTGTTAGCTAAGTTTTTTTTTTTAAGATTTTATTTATTTATTTGAGAGAGAGAGAGAATGAGAGATAGAAAGCACGAGAGGGAAGAAGGAAGAGGGTCAGAGGGAGAAGCAGACTCCCTGCTGAGCAGGAAGCCCGATGTGGGACTCGATCCCAGGACTCCAGGATCATGACCTGAGCCGAAGGCAGTCGCCTAACCAACTGAGCCACCCAGGCACCCTGTTAGCTAAGTTTTATTGTAGAGTAGTTTCACTGCACTAAAGTGCTTCTTTCTATCCCTCCCTCCCCAACCACTGGCAACCACTGACATTTTTTAAAGATTTATTTATTTATTTATTTATTTTAGAGAGTGAGAGAGAGAGTGGGGAGGGAGGGTCAGAGGGAGAGGGAGACAGACAGAAGCAGACTCCCTGCTGAGTGTGGAGTCTGACACCTGGTTCAATCCCACAGCCCTGAGATCATGACCTGAGCCAAAACCAAGAGTCTAATGCTTAACTGACTGAGCCACCCAGGCACCCCAACCACTGATATTTTTATGTCTCCATAGTTTTGTCTTTTCTGGAATGTCATCTAGTTGGGATCATGTAGTAGGTAGTCTTTTCAGTTAGGCTTTTTTCACTTAGCAATATGCGCTTAAGGTCCTTTTATATGCTTTAAGTTCTTTTTCATGACTTGATCACTTCTTTTTATCACAAAACAATATTCCATTTTCTAGATGTACAGTTTATTTATTCATTCCCCTACTGAAAGACATCTTGACTGCTTGACTCAAAGCATTCTTATTCATTTTTTTGTGTAAATATGTTTTCAGCTCTTTTAGGTAAATACCAAGAATTGTGATGATTGGATCATAAAGTAAATGTTTGGTTTTGAAAGAAACTGCCAGTCTTCCAAAGTGACTCTATCATTTGACATTCTCATCAGCAGTTGAAGGAGTTCCCACTGTTCCTCATCCTGACCAGCATACTGGATACTGGCCATTCTAATGGTCGTATAGCCATATTTTATTATTCTAGTTTGCATTCCCCAATTATGTACAATAGAAAACTTTTTTTTTTCATATGTTTATTTGCCATCTGTATATCTTCTTTGATAAGGTGACTGTTAAGGTGTTTGGCCTATTTTAAAAATTACATTTTTTTAATATTATTGTTGAGTTTTAACAGGCCTTGCACATTTTGGATAACAATCCTTTATCAGACATATCTTTTGCAAATATTTTCTCCCAGGGTGTGACTTGTCTTTTCAGTCTTTTGATAGTATCTTTCACAGAGCAGAAAATTTAATTTTACTGAAGTCCAGTTTATCAGTTTCTTTTGTGGATTGTCCCTTGCTGCTGTATCTAAAAGTTCATCACCAAACCTAAAGTCATCTAGATTTTTCTTCTATATTATTTTGAAGTTTTATAGTTTTGTGTGTTACATTTAGGTTTATGATCCATTTTGAATTCATTTTTATGCAGTAGGTAAAATCTGTGTCTGGATTGATTGATTGATTGATTTGCATTGTGTCTGCCTTTTATTACGCCTTGCAATTCTTCTCTTGATAGTTGGACATGATGTCTTGAGTAAAGGACCTGCTGTAAATAGTCCTTTAGTAATGTGTTGGTATGATGTGAGGGCATGGGAAACACTGTATAGTCCTATGATTAGGTGTCAGATTTTCAAAAAAACCTGCACCTCTGAGCTATGAACTTCAGGTGGGGATAGAATGGCTAAAGTAGGCTGAAAGAGGGTATTTCCCTTTTCCTACATGGAAGATTACAGCTGCCTAGAGCTGGATATACCCCTTACCCCAGTTTATTTCTTCTTACCTTGTTAAGAAGGACAAAGTGTTGGGATGTCTGCTTGGCTCAGTCAGTTAAGAGTCTGCGTTCCATTCAGGGCATGATCCCAGTAGCCTGGGATCAAGCCCCGAATGGGGTTCTCAGCAGGGAGTCGGCTTTTCCCTCTGCCCCTCTCTCCCTCTGTCCCTCCTTCTCTAGGCCTCTCCCTCCCCCTGCCCCTCCCTGCCCCGTTTGTGCTCTTTTTTTTTTCTCTCTCTCACTCAAATAAATAAATAAAATCTTTAAAAAAAGAGAGAACAAAATGTTCTGATATATTTCAAAGTGGCTCCTTGTTTTCTCTCCCTGCAGAGCATTAGGGGATTTTTTTTTTTTTTTTTTTGATAGTTACTTTAAGAGCCAGGTCAAGCTCCTGGAAGAAAGAGAAGAAAAGAAAGAAAAGAAAAGAAGAAAAGAGGGGCGCCTGGGTGGCTCAGTCGGTTAAGCGACTGCCTTTGGCTCAGGTCATGATCCTGGAGTCCCGGGATCGAGTCCCGCATGGGCTCCCCGCTCAGCAGGGAGTCAGCCTCTCCCTCTGACACTCTTCCCTCTCGTGCTATCTCTCATTCTCTCTCTCTCAAATAAATAAATAAAATCTTTAAAAAAGAAAAGAACAAAACAACCTCATGAAAGTGTGGGGGCCTCTATAACTAGGTTGTCCTGGAGTTTCTATCAGTCCACACTGAGCCTCTGGCAATTCAATTACCGTTCAAGTTTCCCCACTAGGTTCCACGGAGATTTCAGCTGGTAGATTTTTACTCAGGTAAGTTGTGATTCTTTGGTTTCTCCAATTTTGGAAGTAGTGGTGCTATGGTTTGAATGTTGTATCTCCCCCAAATTCAACTGTTCAAAATCTAATGCTCAGGATGATGATGTTAGGATTAGGTCATGAGGATGTAGCTTTTATGAATGACTATCATGCTTTTATAAAAGAGTTGAGAGATATCCTTAGACCCATCCACCATTTTAGAACATGGCAAGAAGTCGGCAGTCTGCACCCTGGGTTTTCATCTTCGGCTTTGGAGCTCCAGAATGGTAAGAAATAAATTTCTGTTGTTTATAAGCCATTCAGTCTGTGATATTTTATTATAGCTGCCCACGTAGATTAAGACAAGTAGTTTGTTCTGTGATCTTACTTCTCTTAATGATCTAAGAAGACATTACTTTTTCCTTTTTTCAGCTTTTCACTCATTATTAGGACAGAATGGCGACTTCCAAACGTCTCCCATGTTAGGCCAGAACCTGAAAATCTGATTTGATTTCTTAAATACCAAATTTTGCCCTTAAAAAGATTTTACTTGAATAACCATAAATTCTAAGTACATTTAACCTATGTCATATGTTTTTATTTCCCGTATAGTCATCTCTAATATCTGTAAAACATCCACTAAATTTTTGGCTAGGAAAGATCTTTTTTAGGTATTAAGAAATTATGTGCTTAATACTAAGAGAATTTTTCTACTTATCACAATCAAGTATTTCAGTTTTAGGTAATACATGATGAATTAAAATTCTTAATCAGTGTAGGTTTTTTAAATTTTAATTCCAATGAAGTGCCATTAAATATAAATTGTCTAGACACTTAAATATCAGTCATATAAATCACATTAAATTTGCTACTTAGTCCCTGATCTATTTTAAACAGCATTAAATCTTATTAACATTCTAGTTATATACTCTTAATATTAATTATTATGGATATTTGTGAGATACCCTGTCAACATTAAGTCATTAGGGGATAAATGACATATGAATACCTTGCACCAGATATTTCACTGGTTATATATATTGCAAGTCTTGTATGAGAAAGATAAAATATAGAAATTGACAGCCAACTACTTAAAAATTAATTAAACATTTAGATGAAAACTTTTTATTTAGAATTTAGTATCCAAAGAGAAGTATTGTGTGGCTTCAGTGATAATATGGAAAAATGAATCATATAATTATAGGGCATTTTTATTTTACAGTTTTGAGGATTATCTGTATTATTTATAGGATATATTCACTATGATTTATAATATGATTGTACAGATTACATTTAACAAGGCAATAAAATCATACAACTCACCGCTAAGGTGACTTTCATATCCACAGTGTTGCTGAACAAGTTGTTTTTGGAAAATGAGTATTTTGGGTACCTTATTTGCACATAAAGAATCACATATATTTGTATTGTAAATTTGATAATGACATAAAATGCTAAAATATCTTTTTTAAAAATATTGGCATCTTAAAAGTAGGCTGTACTCTATTCCCACCACATAACTGTCCATGTTGTCCTTTGAACAATTCCTTCATATTCTATTGGGAAAGCTAAGAGGATTGTTTCTGAGCATTGGACTAAAGCTTTTTCAATTTTACTTCTATAGATGATTGCTTTTTCCCACTTTTTGCTTCTCTACATATTTGTATCAAAAGGAAGAAATTCATTGAAACTCTTTCATGAAAATCCAGGAGAAATCCAAATTATTTTCTCATTTTATGCATTTGTTCCTGATATTCCTTCTTTATGGAATATCCTCTCCACTCCTGTCTTCCCAATTCTAGTTCTCATTTCTTTCACATTGTGTTCTTGTTGGCTCCTGCAACGTGCGTGAGAATGGCCCTGTGATGCTAGAATAGTTTTTGTCTTCATTATTAATTTTGGTTTTATATTTTTATACTTTTTATTTTTTATTTCATACAGCACATAGTGGGCTTTCAATAGATATTTATTGAATTAATTGAACTATTTCAAAATGTACAAGCTTCTGAACAGATTATAAGCCTTATAAAGCTAGATGTAAGTGTAGTACTGTTTTTACATCCCACATAAAACCCCTAGTTACCAATTCCAATGCCTGCTTTTCACTTCTCTGCAGTGTTTGACAATTTTAAACAATCCTGTATTCTTAGTACTCTTTGACCTCTGGATTTGACCAAATCACTTTCTAGGCTATTTTGTTCATGTTTCTCTGGAAATACTTTAGGTTTGGATAATCTCAGTTGTTTCCATTTCTGCCTTATTCTGTTTTCTTTGTTTTGTTTTGTTTTCCCAGTCTTACCTGCCTTTATTACTGAAATAATTAGCTATTCCATGACAAAAATAATAATAAGTAACATTTATTAAATGCTTTCATGGTTCTAGAAAGTTGTTTTCATTTTTTTCACTTAATTCTCATCAGACCCAATGGTAGAGTTTCTCTTATTGTTTCTATATAACAAATAAGGAAAATAAGAGATTAAATTGCATGCTTATAGTTATGCAGTTAATTGTGTTAAGAGTCAGGTTACAATTATAGATTAACCAGCTAGATTCTTAGTTTCCAACCAGTACCCTATATTGCTCTCTAATTATGTTAGATAATGTTTTTCCAACTCCCAGATTTCTCCTGACCCATATTCCAACCATCTATTAAGCGTATCCACTGCAAATAAATGCTTTGCAGACAAATCAAACTCTACTCTTCAGAAGTGAACAACTCTTACAGCTACATTATATTTCATGCTTATTTAATGTCAGCATTATCCATTCAGTTGTCCAAGCTAGAAACCTCAAAAGTGTCTTTTTTAAGCTTTCTCATCCTCTACAGGCACATGGTTTTTAAGTCCTCTCAGTTCTACTTCAGAAATAATCTTTCACATGACTCCTCTTCTTATCTCTAATCCAATCCCTCACTGTTCCTTTCTTAACTAGATGGTTATAATAGTTTTATCTTCAAATTCTTCCTCAATTACGCTGGTAGTTATTTTGTGGAAATATAGATTCAAATTTTTTTTTTATATAAATCCTTCCTTGCTTCATCTTATCTACCTAATAAGCTTCAACTTTTTAATAAAAATAGCGAAAGCTCCAACCTCTCTTTTAGACTTGTTTCTTGTAACTTTCTCCCCACTCCAATTTGAAGAACTCTGTAATCTAGACCCCAAAGAATTCTAACACTGTAATGAATATGTCGTGGTACGTTTTCCTCTGGGCCTCTGCTCATGTTGTTCTCTCTGCCTGAAATGTTATTTCCTTCCTTTCAACCCAGTGGAATTCATTTATCTTTCAAGGCATAGCTCAAATAATATCTTCTCTCTGAGGCCTTTCTGCTACCAACTTTTACTCCTCCATCCTGGAAAGAATCCATTATTCCTTCCTTATGCCTCCAAAGTCTCTTTGGATTCCTCCTTAGTATAGAACTTGTTATATATATTTCAATTTTTTTTCTTTTGCTTTGAGGCATATGTGTATTCTCCCTTGACATTTAAAAAGGTTTGTTGTAATCAGTTTTCTGTTTTAATCCTGACTATGAATGCAAAAATGTCAATGGAAGGTAAGGAGCAGAAGTGTTTTCTATAAAAATAAAAATGTATGAAATATATATGTTTTCCTTTGTGTTTTATTTTTTATGTTATGTTTGAAGTTTAGAAAATTTGGGAATATTATTATAATGGTAATAGAACATTAACAATTACAAATAAAATAATGTAAACGTTGATCTAATTTTATATGTGCTTCCAAATATTTGTAGTTGGTCACTTGTTATTAATAAAGACAAAAGGTTTACTTATTTTTTTAAATTATTTATTTATTTTGACAGAGAGAGAGAGAGAGCACAAGCAGGGGAAGTGGCCGGTAGAGGGAGAGGGAGAAGTAGGCTCCCCACTGAGCAGGGAGCCTGGTGAGGGACTCGATCCCAGGACCCCAGGTCATGACCTGAGCCAAAAGCAGAAACTTAACCGACTGAGCCAGCCAGGTGCCCCAAGACATGAGGTTTAATTCCCTAGAGTTTTCTAACCTAATTTATGGAAATAAAAATAATATTATTCCCACAGGGTCTATGGCATGGACAATTCCACATCCATTCCTCTTTGTAATTTTTCTTTGAGTTATACACACATGTCAGTTTGATTAATAATTGTCACTAAGAGTCTCTTTGCTTTGGGTTTAAAATTTATTTGCTATTATTAAAGGCTTTACTAGTACAACAAAGAGAAGTTTGGCATATTTAAGGAATCAGGCTTTGAAATAAGATAGACCTGGGATGTAATTTCAGCTCTACTATTTATTTGTTGTTTGATTAAAGACATATATTTAACCCCTCTGAATCTCAGTTTTGTATTCTGTAATATAGAATAAGAATAACTTTTTGGAAAACTGTTCTGAAGCCTTAAAAATGGCATCCATAAAGATCCTAACATAAGGCAGTAGACACTCCATAACTGGTGGTTGTTATTATTGTTACTTATATTACATTAGTGAATAGATTGTTCCTGTAGTGTTTCTAAAATTTTTTTCATTATCTGCAATGTCATCATGAATCCTCCAGTGGCATGGTTTAGGGGAGGGTTGTCTTTGGCATCTGATTGAATTATGTCTGATGGTTTGGAATGGAAGTCACACGATGAATATGTGAGTGGAAATCTCTGCCACACTGTTGATTTATGTGTGTTCTCTGAATCACGAGAGCAGTCTTACTAGCAGACTTGTTGGAGTTTGAGTCACCTCTCTCTTCTGATTCTCAGTTGACAAGAGAGTGAACCTTGGAATGACAACATCTGATTTATTTTTAAGCACCTATAGAATTTAGTGACTATGGCTTACTTCTAATCTTCTACATTAAGTGTTTGCTTTAAAAGGGACTTCAGAATATCCTTAAAACACTTATGTAAAACATTTTTACATTACTGCATCCATCTTTGTTGCATGTTTTTAGAAAAAAATGTCTGAAGTGTCTTAAGTGCAGCTATTCTGTATAAGTTCTAATGCCTGTAAAGAGAATGTGCTTATGGTTCTTAATGTTTGGGATAATTATCTAATAATACAAAAGTGGGTATAGACATTTATGAAAGCACACTAGAACAAAAGGAAACAGTTAAGGCTCACATTTAAGTTATTAAAGTTACATATAAAGAAGGGAAATATGGGGCTAGAGAGAACCATTTGAGATGGGATTAGCATTGGAGCAAAGAATCACCATTGTGGGAGAATATGGGATGCAGTGGTGAGAATAATCTGGGAGGTTTACTTGTTTTTGGATTATTGTGTCCATATGTGCACCTGTCTGTCTATTCTAGCAGTTCTACTTATATTTTAGAGGCTTAGATGTTGAGCAGCACTTCAGAAAGCCTTGGTATATCACTGACTTTTTAATTATACATAGGAATAACTCAACAAGTATCAACCAAACACATATCAGATGGTGGCAGTGTTATGGAAGAAAAAAACCCAGCAAGGCAGGAATACAAGAATTCCCTGGTCAGGCTCAATTGGATTTCTAATAGAGTAATAAGAAAAGACTTAATAAAGTAACATTAAAAAGAGGCCTGAGGAAATGAGTGAAAAATCCATGTGGATATTGCAGAAAGCTTTTTAAGTAGAGAGAACATATGTGCAAAGACCCTGAGGTGTTGTGTTCAAGGACAGTCAGGAAAACAGAGTAAAGGGGAGAGAAATAGGAGGTAAAGAGAGGGCAGATCACTAGGTATTTGTGGACATTAAAAGGATATTGGATCTTACTCTGTATGGAGAGGAAAGCATTAGAGAAATTTGAGCAGAAGAATGTCATATCCTGGCTGCTGTGTTGAGGATACGTTGTAGGACAGAAGCAGGAAGACTGACTAGGTAGAATGTTATAGTAATAAGTCAATTGAGAAATGGTAATGGTACTAGTGTCACTGGAGAGGTGAAAGTTAGTAATCAGATACTGAATCTATCTGATGATGCCAGAGAGAGAAATTATAGGCCAGAAACTTGGGGATTCAGTGTATTTGTGGAGGGTTATCTTGCCTTTGAGCAAAGACAGTTGATCCATGAGTACAGATGTGGGTGGGTTAATGAATGTGATAGTGGGAGCCTGTGAAAGTTCTCTTCCAACTACTACTATTCTTTTCAGTGAAAGAGGAAAAAAAGAGGCATTTGTTGGAAGTAAGAAAGAAAATGGAGCTGTTAGAGACTAGAAGACGTGGAAGTTGTGAAATAGTCTGAAAAAGTAGGAGGGTGATGGACTTTGGAAATGAGTACAATTACATGGCAGTAATTAGGAGCCACCTGAGGTTACTAGCTTTGATTTTAAATTCAGATCTTTTTTGCATAGTTATGACTTTCTCCATCTATATTCATCCAAGTGAATAAGGTACAAAATATGAAATGCATTGGATTTCACCAGGGTTAGAATTTTGTCCTGTGAATGGAACAACACAGAAGTCAGGCTAATTGAGGGTCTATTCAAGGAGTGCTTTTAGTAATAAGCCATGTAATACATACCAGGTAAAGAGGTGATTGAGGACATGAAGATTAGTTGAAGGGCAGTGAAAGATATTTTAGTGTAATTGAAGCATTGTAGTGTAAAGTACCAGACAGCATGAGTTTGAGAGAGAAGAGGTAGTAGTTGGAGAGTTAAGTGCTTGAAATTGAAATTGTGTAAGGTATAGTCACTTGTAATGACTGGGTTAGACATATGATTGAGGGCATGAGAGGAAGGTCTGTGTGTATGTGTGTGCACATGTGATATGTAGCTTTGGCACATCATGGCCACTTAAGATTTTGATGTACAACACTAGGGATGAAAGCCGAGATTGAGTGTACCCTTGTCTTCTGACATATTCTGTGGTCTCCAGTTTCTCCCAGATTGTGTAATTTGAGAGACTTTGAAATTGACTATGCTATGAAAAATTACAGGCCTTGGCATTTTTGTTAAACTGGTCCAAATAGAATTTGAAGAGGAACTGGCTACAGCTGGAATCTATTCACTCACCTTATTTGGATCTTAAGTGTGAACTTTCTCTTTTTTTGGTAATTAAATGTGATACAGAGAAGAGCTGCTGAAACTAAAAGTGACCCGAGGAAGCTGACTTTTTCCCGCCTTATATTGGAAAAATCCTCCAAAGAAAAGATTTATATTTTGTGTTCCTTTGACAATGATTGATTTCCTTTTAAAGGAAAATATAAGAGACAAATGAATGGAACTTGTGTTTTACATTTGATTTCCCTTGGGTAACCATTAGTGTCAGCTACACACCTATTTGGCACACTAATGATTTTTTTTCATCTTTTTGCTCAAAGTTTCCTTTGGTCAATGTGTTCTATATTGATTAAGTGCTATCATCAAAGGTTTTTTTTGTTGTTGTTGTTTTGAATATAATTTTGTTACTTTTTGGGCATGAAGGAAATAATGCAAAAACTACTAAACTCCTCTTTTAGACTTGTTAATCTCTGTCTGTAATCATTCGGCAACTAATTATAAAAGCATGTTGACTGATGTATTAAAGATCTCAAAGTCTTAGTTCAAATCATATTTCTCACTTTTTTCTTAATCCATTTATTTATAAAACAAAAAATATATACTACATTATTTTATAGGTTTTATTTTTGATAAGAGTAAAGCAATTCCAGTGTTAGAGCTTTTTAAATAGAACTATACACAAGGGTCATTTGCAAGTATTGAATAAATTTTCGCCTGTTTTATGGTGGAATATACAGAAAATATTATTTATTGGGATTTGTCAATGCTTATTGGTACAATGTCAGTAAGATTTATTTAATTTTCTTTTTAAAAGCTTCATAAACCTAATCTTTCCACATACTGTATTTCCTTCCACTCTGTATCTGACCTATTACTGGCTTATTTGTAAGTGTCCTTCGCTATATCAAGTTATAGAAATTTAGGACACTTTTTCCAATTCGCGTAGTACTTGTATAAACAATTTTCCTCCCATTTGTTTGATATATTTGAAAAAGATTTCTTTCTTGGTATATATTTAATGCTACTATTTACATTTTTTGTTCTAGAGTTTTTATACATTATCACTCAACACCTTATTTAATTATTTTAACATATTTATGAAATGTAAATCTTTCAAAGTCTTTGTATTTGATTTAGAAATGGTCTGTTTGGGAAAAGCTAATGTAATGTGGGTTTATTTTACATATACAGCAAATTTGGAAAATTCCTAGAAATATCCATACATAAATACGTGACAAAACCTACATTTTCAGAATATAATTAGCATAAAAGAATAAAAATTCCTCATTTGTCTTAAGGGAACAATAAAATTGCACACTAAGAACTATCAATTGGCTAATGATACTACACAAATAGAGTTTATTACAGGAATAACTTCAGTCAACTAAAAAAAGGAGTAAAAACTATCCACTTGACATCATAAAGCTCAGGGGTCTTACCCTGTGTTCAAGGATCCCTGTGAGTGTGTGGATAGAAGTAAATTTCAATATAATTGGCTTCCTTTTAATCATATATATTTTATTTGAAGCATTTTTAAAAAATAAGTATGAGAAATATTTCACTAGACTTCCAAAAGAGTCCATGGCATGCACAAGGTGAAAACCCCTGACTGGATATAATGAAATAGCTAAATTTTTCATTGTTTACAATGTTCCACCCACTATTATAAGGATTTTCCTTGTATCACTTATGAAATTCTTGCAACCTTCCCAGGAGGTGGTTACCATTATTAGACTGCATTTTATAGACGAAGTAACTGGGTCACAGAGAGACTTAGTCACTTGCGAGAAGTCACACCTCCATAACTGGAATTCCAGCTATAGAGATTATATCTTAGTACTTTGCTCTCTTTAGAAGATAATAGCAGCTTTAAAATACAATACAAATTGTAATGGGTGTTAAAAGATGTCAGAACGTTTGTTACAGATATCGATGGCATTTGTGTTTTAATAATTCTTTAAATACAAAATTTTAAAATAACATTTTGCTTATTTATATGTGCATGGCTATATATTTTGATTCATATTCTTTAACTCATTACAAAAATTTCCACTCTCAGTTCAAAATCTGGATCAATTATAACTTTCAGATTTTCAACAAACCGTGTTATAAGAAGGAGCACCCAAACGAGTATCAATTATACATAAATGCATTGTTAGCATTATACCACAGGTCCTTACCTGATTATCTGCGACCAATCCTCATGAATTTGTTTGCAATACTTTTACTTAATCCCTAATGACTTTGACATAATAGTCTGCAAATTGCTGCAGGTTTATATGGTTCTTTTAGTTAATGAGGTATCATGGGCTTACTAAATGAATGCATCAGTAAAACAACTTTTATTTCTTTATGTTTTGGCAGAGAAATGATTCACCAACCTTAACTGCTGAATTTAGGGAATAAGTTTTAAATCGCATTAACTTCTAACCATGAGAGAAATCTAGTGCTGGCTGACATGATGTAGGTTTTATGTATAACACAGGTAGATACATTCATCTTTTGAAAAGTCTATTTTGCTAAAAGAATGGTAAATACTTATATTTCTGCTTCTATTAGATTTAAAAGGAGTAAAACAATGGAACACAATTTTTTTTTCTCATTTAATTCAATGTAGCTGTCATGGCTGTCAAGCAGCCACGCTATTGCTGCAGTTCTACTGCATAGACTAGTTCTTGATTTATTAGCTTTCAGATTCAAGCTTTGCTGTGTTGTTACATTCTTTGGCTTACACAGCACCTGGGTAGACCTCTGGTGATGTAGTTTTATTTATTATTCATGCAACTTTCAGGGACAAATAGGAGACAAATGGTTCAGAGGACATCACCATGATTTAAGATCAAGCTGTTTGGCCTCCGAAGGCTCTTTGCTAATATTCTTTCTGATTTCCTTATAATCAGAGGCAGTCCAATCAGTTAAAATGTAATATAAGTCGTTGTGACCTTTGGAAAGTGAGTAACCTACACGAAAAGAAATTTGTTGAAGGTATGCCATTCCTGTTCGTTTTAAGTCATCACTTTACATGCTGTTATATCTTTTGTAGAATGGACAGGCACATGGAAGCTATTTTGTCATCAATCTCCAGAAAGAATACTCTGAGAAGTTGAATTCGACCATTTGTTATCATTAGAGAACTGTTTGTAAAAACCAGAATTTTCTTCTTAGCTGACAATGCAGAAACATCAAAGACTTAAATAATCAAGACTCAAGAAGGAATTTTGGCTTATTCATCATTCTTGAACAAAACCTCCCCTTCTAACTTAGCAACACATGTGTTCTTTTATATCATACCTCAGCCATTCTTTGCACACTAGACTCAGAGTGGCATATAATTTGAGTAGAAAGTGGCTTTAGAAACAATCTCAATTTTTTCATTTTTAAAGATGAGAATATTGGTGTATCTCTATGAAACAATGAATTGTATTGTGCTTTTGAAGACATCAACAGTTTAACATAATAAAAACTCCCTTAAGTAATTTGCAAATTTACAAATTCAGCTCCTTAATATAGGCATAAATATCAGTAGTGGCATTTAAAGAATCTCTCTGTGTACAAATATTGAGTTTCCCTTTCCATTTCAGCCAAGTATTTGTTTTAGCAGACTCCTTGACATTTTTTTTAAAGATTTTTATTTTCATTTATTTGAGAGAGAGAGAATGAGAGATAGAGAGCACAAGAGGGAAGAGGGTCAGAGGGAGAAGGAGACTCCCCGCTGAGCAGTGAGCCCGATGTGGGACTCGATCCCGGGACTCCAGGATCATGACCTGAGCCGAAGGCAGTCGCTTAACCAACTGAGCCACCCAGGAGCCCGAATTTTTTTTTTTTTAAGGACACTGTCTCCTCTGAAACCCTGAAACCTGTGTCTCTATAAATTGTAAAATGATAAATCTGGTTGCTGCAGTCAAAAATGAAGGTCTTTCATGTTCTACTCTTCCCCTCATCTCCTACCTTTGTCCTCCCACAAGTCCTCTAGGTTCTAACTACAGTCATTATTGCTAGTTTCCCTCCTACCTCTGGTGTCACCAATTAGGTGCTAGCTACTATCTCCTCTTATCTGCACTGCTACAGTCCTAACCAGTCTCCCTGATTTTACCATGGCCTTTGCAGAGCCTATATTATACCAAGCAGCCAAAAGACATCTTTTTAAAATGTAAATCACATTATATCATTTCTCTGCTTAAACTGTTTTATTTCTTCTTATTCCAGTTTTGGATAATTCAAAACTCCTTGCCATGGCCTCCAAGGGCCTCCATGATCTTTCCTCTACTGATACCATGTGATAGAGCTCCTCTTGCCCCACTTTAAGAGTAATAGATAATCGTGTAAAAAAAGTGTGACTCCATTTTCTGTTGTTGTTGATGTTTGCATGTTGATAGCTTTTAAGCCTTACTGCTTTCTCTTCCCTTTTGGCCCCATATCTAAGATGATTATAATGTCAGTGTAACACTCCCTTCAGCTTCAGTGAGAGGCTCAAACCACTAGATGTGGGAATTCTCACCCCTTCCCACCCCTAACCACCATAAAAACCAAGCCTGTCTCCTTTTCATTTTCTCTCCTTTCCATTTTTGGACCTGCTTGCCTGCCAACCACTTGTATTCTATCCAGAAAGCCTCATTGTGTGAGAAAGTAATAACCCCTTTCATACACTCTTGGTAAGTATGCAATATCATCACCTTCAACACAGCAACCAAATTTTGAGTGTGGAGGACATTCATCCTGATGCTGTGGAATAGTACAGTGATTTGTTATGTTAGTTTGAGAAGATAATTCTTTTAGAAAATATATTCTAAAAAGTCAAAAGAAATGTGGCTAAAATTCAGTTAATTATTTTATTTGAATGTATATTCTTTTGTTATTTGAAAAACAAGTCTTTGTATAGCACTGCATAAATAGATCTGTAATTGTTTAATGATACCAAAGAAACATTTATTTTTATTCTTCTTTTATAGATGATGAAGACCAAAATGATTCTGTCCTCTTAAGCACCCTAATAAGATTTTTAAAATCAGTTTTCTATCACTATCCTGCAATCTTTAATTTTTTGGTAACATTTTCCCCCCTGAAAAACAACTGGCATAAATGAAAGTACCACCATTTTACATATAAAAAAATCCAGGCATTGATATTACTGAATTATAGTTATTTAATGGATACACACTCTGTATTTTTGATTCTATAGCTGTATATAGAATATGTATGAGGTTACACTGTGCAAAATACATTTTAAAAGTCTAATGGAAACAGCGCTTTGAACACTCAAGCAAATTTTATACGGAAAGGAATGTTGGAATATTGCTGGAGACTGGTAGAGTTTTTAAAATTCAGCATTTTGAGGCACCTGGGTGGCTCAGTTGGTTGAGCATCGGACTCTAGGTTTGGGCTCAGGTCATGATCTCAGGGTTGTGAGATCAAGCACCATGTAGGGCTCTGTGCCCAGGGCAGAGTCTGCTTGAGATTCTTTCCCCCTTCCCCTCCTCTCCTCCCACTGCTTGCTTTCTCTCTCTTCTTTCTCGCAAATAAATAAATAAATAAATAAATAAATAAATAAATTCTTAAAAATTTAGCATTTAATTAAATACTCGATGTTAATCAGATTGTTATTAAAAATAAGGTAGATTTATAAAGCTAAAAAAGCTTAAAGTTTGATTGTTCTAGCATCAGAGTTAGAAGGAAGTCTTTAGCACCAGTTATGAGCAGGAAAATCCTTATTTTTTTTCCTCCCTAGGCTGGGAATCATCACATCGAACTGATGTGATAGGAAGGTATCAGGTTGGCTCTTAGACTTATATTTAGTCTGATCCACCCGAAATATTTGTATGAAAAGATAATTTTCCTACTCTGATGTAAAGGGACAACCTGCAAGCTTAATTTGAAGAAAATCTTTGCAGGAGATGAGGATACATTGGATTCTCAAATTCCTAAAGTGATCTTTATGTCAATTTCTGACGTTTGAATCCAGGAAAGAGATCACGGTATAAGTAAGCATGCACAGGCTTAATAGATTGGGAACTTTAGAAATAAGGATAAGATAATTTTGGGGGAGGGATAAATAAGAGAAGATATGCTCACTCAGATATTTTATTTTATTATTTTATTTTTTTAAAGATTTTATTTATTTATTTGAGAGAGAGAGAGAGAAAAAGCATGAGAGGGGAGAAGGTCAGAGGGAGAAGCAGGCTCCCCACTGAGCCGGGAGCCTGACGTGGGACTCGATCCCAGGACTTCGGGATCATGACCTGAGCCGAAGGCAGTCGCTTAACCAACTGAGCCACCCACGTGCCCTCACTTAGATATTTTAAAACAATGAATTGTAAGGAAAGAAGATACAACATTTTGCTGATTATCTTTTGAATTTTCCTGAAACGTCATCACCTTGAAAATGTCTCCAGCTTGGTCATCTCTTCTTTGTTGTACCCAGCACACCACAGATCAATTTCAGAGGGCATGCTGTATTGTTAAGGTTAGAAAGTCAGACTACCTGGGTTCAAATCCTGTCTCTACTACATGCTAGCTAGGGGACAGAGACAAGTTAAGTTACTTGACTTCTTTGTGCCTCCGTTTCCTCATCTGCAAGTTAGATAATGGTATTGCATACTTTCTAGGCTGATGAGAAGTTTCACTGAATTTATAGATGTAAAACACTTAGAACAATACCTGGCATGCAGCACTCTCTTAATAAATATTAGTTTAACAGCTTTAAAAATTAATAGTAGTTTTGATATATTATTGGACTTATGTGCATTACCTCTTGGTTCTCTTCTATGAGTCTATAAGATAACTTATAAACTCATAGAAGACTATAAGAACCCATAGACAAGGTTCTTTATAGATAATCACCCCTGCAAAGACTATCACTGTGTACAGTGAAAGGTATTTTTATCATTAGTAATATTCAAGATAAATTTTTATTTATTTTTCCAATATAGCTTACTTATTGAAGAAACTGGATCAATTTGTCTTGAAGAGTTTTCTATGTCTGTATTTTGTTGTTGCATTCCCATGATGTTCCTCTGTCTTTAGTATTTCGTATAAATGGATAGTTACTCTGAAGAATCAGTCAAATTTGGGTTTGCTTTTATGATGGATGAGTTTTTTTTTTTAAGGTAAAATAGCTTATGAGTTCATACTGATACTTGTAATTCAAATTCAGGGATACCAGGTTTTTACTTAAACTCATTTAACATCTGTGTGTCCTTTTTTTCCATATTCCGAATCCTCCTTCTCAAGGACACAGAGGATGATGCAAATTAGAATATGATATAATTACACATTTGCTCTGTGCCATTTTACATCCATAATAATCTCAGTTAACAAGACAAATACTACCATCATTAATATGATTGCCAAAAAATTTAAAACATATTTTTGCATATAGTTTTCCAATTGTACTGTATAAACTATGTCAGAGCATATGCCATGATACACTATGCTCTGTCCCTTCCAACCCATGCTTGGTTTTATAAGTAAGTGTTTATTGCTTTCAAGTCATTATATTGGTCTTCTTCTCTGATCATTTTGCTTATCTGTTATTTGTTCTCTAGTACATTCCTTAGGAAGGATCAACACAGATATTTATTAATCACCTTATATTTCTGACTCTATTCTAAGCATTTATTAATGATCAGGAATATAAATTTATCTAAGAGAATATCCTAAGATTTACTAACCTGAGAAGCACTAATGTAACCTGTTAGTCAGGATACCAACAGGACAGGATTTGCCTACACTAACCAGCTTTTACAGTGACTTTCTCATAAATCCTAATATGCTTTGTAGTGATTCCTGCAACTTATGCTCCTCAGCTACTTTTTATCCCCTAAGATACTTCCCTTTTCCTTACTGGGTTTGCCCAGTTTTTCCTGGATTGACATTTGTCTGGACCAATCAAAAGTCACTGGAGAATCTTAGAGGGAGTGTTTTTCTCCTTTCCACACCAGGTATGATGCTGAGTTAGAACCAGGTTATGTTAGCTAGTGCTCATACCTCCAATAGGTTTATAAATAAGCTAGTTCACATTACAAGACTGCTGTTATGTTTATTTACTCAACAGGTGCCAACCAAGACACTTAGACATCATATTTAATACTGAAAGAGTTATGAGAGCAGTGTCTTCAAACAAACAAACAAGCTGAAATATACTCAGTTCTTCCCAGGGAAATGTTTGGTCTTAAAAACTCAACTTTGCTATACTGCAATTGTCAAGAGAATGGATAACAACCAGATAACCAAACTATTTTAGGTGAACTTAAGAGAGATGGCCTTGGGCAGGGCACCTAGATGAAGTTCTTCAAGGGCATACGAAAAATGTATACTCCTGTTGTTGTGCTTTAGAAAAACCATGCCAATGACAGCAAAACTGGGAAATAGTTTTTCTGTGACTAACGGAGCTTGGAATTGAGCTACTACTGTATATGGGTTGACTCAATTTGCAGGTCTGTTATTTGTTCTTGGGGAGTTGAAAAGACAGATTGGGTAGCTGTATAATGTTCTCCTAGAGGAGATATAGAAGGGTGATATAAAGCCGATCCTCATGGACAAACATTGTGGAGAAGGATGTGTATCATGGATTGCTTTGCTAGGTGGATTGCGGTATCAAGGGCATAATCTTTGAGTAGGAGCAGCTCCTTCCCCTGATCATCACATTATTCATGCTTGCATCCCTATAGGGAAACCAGATTACATCTATTTTCTTAAATTGGTAACTAGACCTACTACTGCATTGACAGGGAAACTAGAAACACTATATAAAAGCAGAATTGTCTAAATACTGTTAAACTTATTTCACCAGTTCAAATGCAAACAGAGGCGATAAAAGGATAATAACATAAAAACAAATGGTTTAGGAATGTGTTGCACTCCTGTGGTGATATACACAGGGTTTCCAGAAAATGGTGTAGCACAAAACATCAACAGTGATTAAATGCCTCAAAGGTAATGCAAAGCAGGTATGCAATTCAGTCCTCAGGGACTAGCATTGTTGCATAACGACGTAATCAAATCTTCCAGCTAGGGCTGCTATTGTGGAGCAAAGTTAGTTGGCAGGCCTGTTAGACACCACTTTCCTTTTTCATAGACACCTCATTATTTATCATCCCTTCAGTCCTCTTAATTGCTCTGAGCAAAGATTTCTTTTTCCATTTAGCAATGGGAACCGAACCCATCAATACCTAATTTAAGCAATACACTCATAAAGACAGCAGTGAAATTACTGCTCTGCGGCTTTTCTAAATATCAAGATAGTTTGGTTCCTAAAACCAAGCTTTTCCTTGATTGCTGAATAACTCTTCTGATAACACAGTGTTTCTAATTGGCTAAATCAAAATGTAGAAAGATACATTTTGCATTTGTTTTAATGTATTTGTTAAACTGTCATTCGCTTTCATTCATGTATAGCACACATAATTTGGGTCGATTTTTTCACTGATGGTTGTAAAAACATGAACAATTGTACTGTTTACTAAATACTAAATTTACTTCAATTTTACACAAAATAAACACCAATTGTTTACTAAAAATTATATTATGGAATGAAAAGCACACATTTTTGACTCACAAATGTTTATCAGATATTTAAAATAAGATCTAGAGGTGCCTGGGTGGCTCAGATGGTTAAGCATCTGCCTTCGGCTCAGGTCATGATCCCAGGGTCCTGGGATCGAGCCCTGCATTGGGCTCCCTGTTTGGTGGGGGGCCTGCTTCTCCCTCACCCTCTACTGTACCCCCAGCGATTTAATAGTAATCCAATAAATTTAATTAAAAATACAAACAAAATTAGATTTTCAATTTGGCACATGTCATCATGACTACAATTTTTACATAATAGTATATGATATTAAGCGCTACACATTTTAATTTCTGTGAGTTATAATTCATAGTATCTTAACTTATATTGAAAATAACCATTATTCCTGCAAAACATTGGGAAATGGAAGTTTTCCAAAGTATTTTGTACATTTCTTATTGTCAGATAAAGTCTTGAATGTTATTCAAATTAATTATAATATTCAAATGAATATCAAACTATTCTGGTTGGTTCTCAAAAGCTTAATAAATCACATCCTTATTTAAAGTGTCCTTGGGCGCCTGGGTGGCTCAGTTGGTTAAGTGACTGCCTTCGGCTCAGGTCATGATCCTGGAGTCCCGGGATCGAGTCCCACATCGGGCTCCCTGCTCAGCGGGGAGTCTGCTTCTCCCTCTGACCCTCTTCCCTCTCATGCTCTCTATCTCTCATTCTCTCTCTCTCTCGAATAAATAAATAAAATCTTAAAAAAACAAAAGTTATAAGATTTAAAAAAAAGTGTCCTTGATTAAACTGGGATCATGTAATGCAAATATTAAAAACTCAATCACGAGTCTAAATATTGCTTGGTTATTTTACTTATGGTTTACAAAACTCCAATGTACTTATTCTTTCCTCTAATTATTGTTTTGGAATAGAGGATGAAAGAGTAAGATGGTGTGAAGAAAAATATTCTTTTTCATAAATGTAGAATGGACTATACATATGAAAAAAAGATGAACTGAATATCTGCTTATGTGGATTTGAGGAGGATTTGTGGAAGGGATAATATTGGGACCTAGATGGTGTAGTAAAAGAAAGAGACCGAGGGCCCAAGAACATAATAAAGGCTGGTGACCAAGCGTGGAATATTTAGGGAAATCATACCACTACCTGAGTGAAAATCTCAAGATAGTTTATTTTTACGTTGTTGCAGTAGATAGAATACATTTGAAATAGAGGAACAGCTCAAGGAAGCTGATTCTTGCCAGTCGACCTATAACATGTTTATAGTTCTTTGAGGTTCCACTGGGTATATTTTTACATCATGCCCATAAATTTAGCTATACCTAATTTTCATTGATTTAAAAAAAATTATTAACATATAATGTATTATTTGTTTCAGAGGTACAGGTCTGTGATTCATCAGTCTTACACAATTCACAGCACTCACCATAGTACTTACCCTCCCCAGTGTCTATCACCCAGCCACCCCCTCCCTCCCACCCCCCTCCACTCCAGCAACCCTCAGTTTGTTTCCTGCGATTAAGAGTCTCTTATGGTTTGTCTCCCTCCCTTCCTTTCATCTTGTTTCATTTTTCCCCTCCCTTCCCCTATGATCCTCTGTCTTGTTTCTCAAATTCCTCATATTAGTGAGATCATATCATACTTGTCCTTCTCTGATTGACTTATTTAGCTTAGAATAATACCCTCTAGTTCCATCCACGTCATCGCAAATGGCAAGATTTCATTTTTTGATGGCTGCATAATATTCCATTGTATATATATATATGCCACATCTTTATCCATTCGTCTGCTGATGGACATCTAGGCTCTTTCCATAGTTTGGCTATTATGGACATTGCTGCTATAAACATTGGAGTACATGTGCCCCTTCGATTCACTATGTTTGTATCCTTTGAATAAATACCACCAGAAATTGCTGATGGCAGAATAGCTCTATTTTTAACTTTTTGGGGAACCTCCATACTGTTTTCCAGGTGGCTGTAACAGCTAGCATTCCCACCAACAGTGTAAGAGGGTTACCTTTTCTCTGCATCCTCACCAACATCTGTTGTTTCTTGAGTTGTTAATTTTAGCCCTTCTGACTGTGTGAGGTGGTATCTCATTGTGGTTTTGATTTGTATTTCCCTGATGATGGGTGGTGTTGAGCATTTTTTCATGTGTCTGTTGGCCATTTGTATGTCTTCTTTGGAGAAATGTCTGTTCATGTCTTCTGCTTACTTCTTGACTGGATTATTTGTTTTTTGGATGTTGAGTTTGATAAGTTCTTCATAGATTTTGGATACTAGTCCTTTATCTGATAAGACATTTGCAAATAAAATAAAAAAATAAAAAAAAGTCATTGTTAAAAAATGCTAGCCATAGGGCGCCTGGATGGCTCAGATGGTTAAGCGTCTGCCTTCGGCTCAGGGCTCAGGTCATGATCCCAGTGTCCTGGGATCGAGTCCCGCATAGGGCTCCCTGCTCAACAGGGAGTCTGCTTCTCCCTCTCCCACTCCCCCTGCTCTTGCTTTCTCTCTCGTTGTCAAATAAATAAATAAAATCTTTAAAAAAAATGCTAGCCATTATCTGGGCTTTCGGTGAGTCGTAATCACTAATCACAGGTCACCATGACAAATATAATAATAAAAAGTTTTAAATATTGTGAGAATTACTAAAATGTGCCAGATCCATGGGACTCAGAAATGTAAGGCCTCCTGGCCTCCAAAGCCAAGTGCTCAAGTGGCTTGCTTTATGTGGACTGCACACACCAGCTGGCTTTAGGAAGGAGGCTGTAGAGAAATACCAAATCATTATGTTTTATACCTGAAACTCATAGGTCGATTGTACTTCAATTAAAAAAAATATTCTGAAAAAATTCTTTAGAACTAGAATGAGTAGTTCTCCAAAAGCCCAGCTACCTTGAATACATTGACATTACTAAAAGAGAATGTGCACATTTTTTCTTCTGAGTTATAATCTCTTTTGAGATTATAACTTTGCAATTCATGTGATATTACCAACAGTTTATAAGGTTCCAGTTATAGCTTAAAAATCAATTTGTATGTATAAAATTTGTATCATTTGATTACTTTGGAGTTTTTAAAATATTATAATAAGGACTTTTTTATTAAAAAAGAGGGTATTATTTGTATTTTGAGTTGAAATGTTTTCCTGAAAAATTCCTTAATTATCATACTTATAAATGTTATCCAAATTTTCTTCCTTCAGTTTCACAATTACAATGTTACACTTTACTTTTTTTTCTCCTAAAGAGAATGAGAAGGAAAATAAAAGTCAACCTCTTAGAAAGTTGATACAATAAATATAATTCTATGTTACTGAATGATTTCCAGAAATGGTTGGAAGACAAGTGTTTTGGGATAATAATTTCTTTCCCCAAAACCTTTAGTTTGGGCCAGCAGTGCTGATGTCTCAGAGCTTCTGAAAACAATCACTTTTGGTAATAATTTACTTAGGGTCATTGCAGTTATATACTTGTTCCTGTGTATGTCTTATTATTTCTTGAAAGAAAATATTACAACATATTAATAAAAACTCACATCTATCTTAAATTAAGTACAAAAAATAAATAACAACAGAAACCAATGGATTTAGATCCATGACTGTTATGAAAGATTACAAAAGCCCTAGCCACCAATCATTTATTCAACGAATCATTCCAAAAATGTTTCTTGAGTTTCTAATATTTCTGTAACATTATTCTTGGCATTTGGTGGGGTGGGGGGAGAAGGATGTTGAGAAAAGACTCAGCATTCCTCAAATTTTTGGTCTAATTTTGGAAAGAAAATAAGCACGGGTACATTTCATTAGTCCAAAAAATGGAATGAAATGAACAATGAATGGAATGGCAATGTGTTAACAACAATATGTACAACAAATTCTCACTTTGAGCTTCCTATGTGCCAGACACAGCTGTGGGTTCTCAGGACATATCCGTTGCTCAGATAGACTAATCCCTGCCCTGTGGAACTTATATTCTAGGGAGGTAGATGATAAACAGTAGATGTATGAAAGCTATGAAAGGAGCATGTCATGGTGGCATGTTAAAAGGTGATAAGCCCTTCATGAAAGAAATATAAATAAAGCAGTGGAACAAAACAAAGTGCTGGGAGAAGGATTGCCTTTTAAATATAGTGGACTGGATAGAACCAGTTACCGTTAAAGATTTTTATTTTATTTTTATTTTTGAGAGAGAGCGAGAGAGAGAGTGCAAGCCAGAGCGGGGGCAGAAGGAGAAAGAGAGAGTTCCATGCAGGCAGCAGAGAGCCCAAGGCAGGGCTCCATCTCATGACCCTGAGATCATGACCTGAGCCGAAAATCAAGAGTTGGAGGTTTAGCTGACTGAACCACCCAGACACACCTAAAGCAGTCACTTTTAGAGGATGCTTTGCTATGGGCTTCTGCAGGAAATGCGGTGAAGCAGGTAGAGTGGAAACTGTGTCAGGTTTTGATATGAGGTAGAGGAGACAGCTGTCTGGGATATGACCTGTAGGGAGTATTGTAAATCAGAGTCATTCTAATTTTTCCCTTGAATCTATAATAAAGAAACAATAAAGAATCTATAATAAACATAAGACAATATTTAATAAAATGTTGTTAAATAAAGGTTTTAAAGTTTAGTTTCTTGTAATAGGGTTCATGAAGGACAAACACAGTAAAGTAGAACTGCGTCAAGTTTTATTTAACACATTTCTTAAGTTACGCCCGGATCACTCTGATCCTGGGAGGACTTGGGAGCCTCCTATATCTCTAGGAAATCATCACAATTGTGTTAGTTCAAGAATGTTGATGCTGCATAATCGGGACCCAGGGGTGAATTATGGCATATATGACAATACAACTACCCACTGAATCCCATTGTTAAACACATACATATGCATTTAAGTGTAAGTTTTAGATGACAGAAAATGCAGATGGTTTTGAGGCATAGGACTGATGTTTCCTTTAAGTTGTTCAGCATTTGGTCTTCTCCACCGTAAAATAAAGACTACTGTTTTTATTATTTTCGGATAAGTGACTTGGCCAGGAGCAAAACTACTGATGTATTTGGAAGGGAAACTCATGTCAGTTTCAGAGTCGTCAAAGTACAGAATTCTCTTAATTCCTTTATTTACTCAAAAATTTTACTGAGGTACTTTGGGAGGATCAGACAATTCAGCAGTGAATGAAGAAGGCAACCCCTGCTATCTGAGTTCTTTTTTCTAGCGTGGGGAGGTGAAAAGGAAATATCTGAATAATAACAAACTCGATAACCAAATAGATGCTAGGTAATAAGTCCTAAGCAGTATGAAGAAACTGAGAGTGATGGGCAGGTGCTGTATATTGAGCATTTATTTTGTGTAATGCACTGTTACAGTTGTTTCATATATACCATCTCATTTGAACATCAACATAACCTCATGTAGAAGGAATTATTATAATCCCCACTTTGGAAATTGAGGTGCCAATAAAGCAAAGATTATACAAAGATTGTCAGAGCCAGAAGAGACGCTGAACAAGGAGATTCTAAACCAAACTTCTTAATCAACTTGCTCTACTGCTTTCAGAGGAGGCCAGATTTGAGCCAAGATTTGATAATGTCAAGGTCAACAAACTATTGCCCATAGCCCAAATATAGTCAACTGTTCTGATAAATAAAGTTTTATCAGAACATAGCCACACCTACTCATTTACTTATTGTCTATTTCTGCTTTTGAGTTTTAGTAACAGATTGAGTAGTTGTGACAAAGACCATATGACCAAATTTACTATTAAACCCTTTACAGAAAAATGACTGCCAGTCCCTGAACTAAAAGTGAAGGACGAAGCCATGTGATATATTGATAAATACTTTTCCAGGCAGAGGGAAAAGCAAGTGGAAAGGATCTGAAATGGGACTATAATTGGAATATCCAAGGGAGAATAATTGCTGGTAGGGCTGAAGCCAAATGAATGAGGTGGACATTTTTGAGCTATCATATAAAAATAATTAGTTGTGAGATCACTAAGGGGTCTTAGTTCTGAAAATGACTCTGATTGATTCTGTTCAAGATGGGAAACCACTGAAAGATTTTCAGTATAGAAGTGACATGATTTGATGTAGTGGGTACTGTGACATGCTTCCCAGATCCCCCTCTGAGAGTGAAGATTATACTCCCTCAGGGGATGAAAATGTTGCCAGCAGAAAACATGCAACCATCAGTCCTCTCCTAGAATTGAGTTAAGGATTAGAGTTGCCCTTGCCAAGGCATGTCTCGCTCTTGAAGCAGGCTGCGATAATGAGTGGTTGGTGTGAGAATATAAAGTCTCATTCTTACTGCTCAAACTTTAGACAACTATGGAAGGACACAGCAATTTCAGCATCCCCACGGGATTATCTGAGGCCTTCACTAAGACGGCACTGAAGCTCACGTTTTCCCTCTGCCCAGTCCTGCTTCCTTTGGCACAGCTGTGATGCCGAGGGCACTTTCTAATAAATCTCCCTTATACCCATCTCTGTAGCAGAGTCTGCTTCTCTGGGAACCTGACCAGCATTATCTGACTTGTTTGTGGCAAACATTACTTGATGCAAAGATTATCATAGGTGGGTAATTGTGGAAGCAAGAAGGATGAATAGAAAAATGTCACAGTAGTTAAATACAAGATAAGATGGTATTTAGATCAAAAGATGTGGCAAGAGGCTTAGTGTCTGAATTTATTTTGATGGTTGTTCCAAGAGGACTTGGAGGTAAATTAGAGGTGAGATATGAGAGAGAAAAAGAAGTCCAGGGTGACCACAAGATGTTTAACCCAAGCAACTGACAGATAATAAGAATTTTTGTGTGGGGTATGCTAGATAGAGGAGGTAAATCAGGAATTGGCATTTTGTACATGCATTAGACCCTAATGATTAGAGTATTATTGTAACTGCCATAACTCATTTCTTAACAATCTCATGACTCAATACGGGAAATATTTCTTTCTGACTCACATATAACCCAACATAGATGTTCAGATTGGACAATTCTTCTGGACACTTTTCCCTTAAGTGTTGACTAAGATTTGAACCACCTCTATCTTGTAGTTTTACCATCCTGTGGCTTGAAGATTACCTCGTTCTCTACCAGCAGATAAAGTTGGAAATCAAAATCTATACCTACTCCCAGCCTGTTAGAGAACCACAGTGCTCCCGCCTAGATTCAACCACCCCGACATAGTGACAGAAGTACATCTAGAAATGAGGTGAAGAGAGGGATACGGGAAATGCCGTCCCTGACTGAGCAGCTTTCTCACCAGTAAGTAAAATCACGAAACTTTGACAATCACCAAGTCATTTCTGATGCATCTATGTAAAGTCTGAGATGCCTACACATCCAGGTGGAAATGCAAAAATCCAAGTGACTGTCTATAGGTCTGGAATTCAGGAGAAATGTCTGGGATGAAGAAATGAATTGGGGAGTCTTCTGCATGGCATTTAAAGCCATGAGATGGCATGGAGCTTCCAAAGTGTTGGGTGTAGGGTAAAAAGAGGAGACAATCAAGTCCTGAATTCTGGGTCATTTCAGTGTTTGCAGGTTGAACTGATGAAGACAAACAGCAAAGACTGAAAGGAGATGTTAATGAGGGGGAGGCCGAAGTAATCAACTGTATCAGATGTTAAATGGAGTAAGGTGGATTCAGAGACTTGATTGTTAAATCTGCTATGTGACCTTAATAAGGGTAGTTTTGTGGAGCAATGCATCAGATACCTGTTTAGATAAGTTTAAGAGAGAATGGACAGATGTGAAATGGAGGCAGCAAATATAGCAAGTGTTTTTAGAAGATGTATACAGTAGTCCCACTTTCTCTGCCATTTTACTTTCCATCCTTTATTTGCCCATGGTCAACCATGGTCTGAAAGCAGACAATGCTCCTCCCGACTTATTGCAGAAGATCAATAGTAGCCTATGCTATGTCAGAGTGCCTATGTCACTCACCTCACTTCATCTCATCACACAGGCATTTTATCATCTCACATCATCCCAAGAAAAAGAAGAGTGGACAGTACAATAAACTATTTTGATAGGTCACATTCACAGTAACTTTTATTACGGTATATTGTTATGATTTATTTTATTACTAGTTAATCCTTACTGTGCTAATTTATAAATCAAACTTTATCATAGGTATGCATGTATAGGAAATACCTAGTATATATAGGGTCTGATACTATCCATGTCTTGGAACATATCCCCTACAGATAAGGGGGACTACAGATAAGGGCACAAGAGTCTTCTTCTTCTTCTTTTTTTTTTTTTAGATTTTTAAAATTTATTTGACAGAGAGAGAGAGAGAGAGAGAGTACAAGCAGGGGGAATGGCAGGCTGAGGAAGAGGGAGAAGCAGGTTCCCCACTGAACAGGGACCCTGATGTGGGGCTCTATCCCAGGACCCTGAGATCATGACCTGAGCTGAAGGCAGACGCTTAACTGACTGAGCCACCCAGGTGCCCAAACACAACAGTCCTCTTACGAGTCAGGTCCTATAATCAATGTCTAAAATACTTAGAAAAAAATACACATTGAAATGCTTGACATTACTTCAGTGGACTAACTCATTAAGTTATGGGTGATACATTACTTTAGCAACATCACTACACTGGACCTTAAAAGAAAAGAAAATAAAGATATGGTATTATCTGCATTTTTATTTTTATATCCCACCTCCTATTTCTACCTGCTTTAGCATCATCCTTGGCTTTTGGGTTTTTTTTGTGTGTGTGTATGTGTGTTTGAACAAGTTTTTTTTTTTTTAAGATTTTATTTATTTGAGAGAGAGAGAGAGAGTGAACAAGAGAGCAGGAGCAGGGTGTGGGGAGGGGAGGCAGAAGCAGACTCCCCATTTAGCAGGGATCCCAACGCAGGCCTAGATCTAGAGACTCCAGGATCATGACCTGAGCCGGAAGGCAGACGCTTAACCAACTGAGCCACCCAGGAGCCCCTTGAGCAAGTTTCTGAACACACTATACTGCTCTGATGTCTTTCCACCACAAATTATCCAGACTTGGAACAAGAAGCGTCTCATTTCTACACAGTTCAACATTAAAATATTTTGACAGGAATTTTTACTAAGATAGTAAGAGAAAAACAACAGAAAAATACAAAAAATGTATAGAAACAACTCTATTTCCAGAGTTCAATTCCATAGCTGAAATGTAGTTCAATTCTGATCTAGCTGGCACAGAGCTTGGTGGAAAAACACTATTCTTTTTTTCTCTTCTGAATTCCATGTAGTCTGAATTCAGGGGAAAAACAATTGGCTCCCCTTTCCTCTCAAGATGCCCTGAATGACTGTGATCCAAACTGAGTGACCCAGAGAGTTAGAAAAGAGATAGAGAAACATCTGTAGACTGAGGAAAATGCTGATCCTGTGCTTGGGAGTAAAACCCAACAGCTGGTCATAGAATACAGTAGATTTTATATATATATTTTATGCCATTGTGCCATTGCTAGTTTAGATGACAGTGTATAGTCATAAATTTGTATCTATCAGTTTAGACGACTATGTTTGTTGTTTCTTAGAAGGGCAAGAACTAGCAATGGCAAAACTCAAGGGTTTTATTGAGACTTTTCTCACGTAAAAAGTCAAAATACCTTAATAGAGAGTAACAGGAGTCTTTGCCTTAAAAGTGAGACTTGACTTTCTCCACTAGGATTCTGAGTCAGGTTCACAGCTCTGAAGAGACTAGCAGGAAAAGAGAAAGAGAAATTGTATGGCAGTGATAAGTCTCATAAACTGGAGAGTAGAAAAAAGACATCAGGAAGATATAACTAAGAAAGTACCACTAGTATGAAATAGATTTGTTCAGTGCTTTCTAGAAATTTCAGGTTTTTTCTAACCCAAATTTCTTTATCTCACCCCCCCCTTTTTTTAAGATCTTATTTATTTATTTGACACAGAGAGAGAGATAGTGAGAGCAGGAACACAAGCAGGGGGAGTGGGAGAAGGAGAACAGGCTTCCCGCCGAGCAGGGAGCCCGATACGGGTCTTGATCCCAGGACCCTGGGATCATGACCTGAGCCGAAGGCAGATGCTTAACGACTGAGCCACACAGGTGCCCCTCTTTGTCTCCCTTTCATCACAATATTTTGCTTTCCCTTACCCAAGACAGTTACTGTAGTTTATTTTAAAATCAGGAATATACATGGCTGCTTTTAAAGAATTCTTTCTAAAGGGCTTGGTCTAAGTGAAAATCATTGGATTTAGGAAAGAATAAAGACACAAATTGACAGTGAAGGGAACGTTTTTATTCTTGCTTCATTTCATTACAGGTCACGTAGACAATTGAAATAGAGTGGGGAAAAAGATATTCAGGAACAAATAACCCCCTACACTTGAAAACAGGAGCTTCTGAAAGAGAAAAGCGTTTTTAGATGGAAAGTATACCTGGCACCATTTCTTTGATAGGCTGTGACAATGTGAACTCTTGGGTAAAAATTATGGCAGAAGAATCTTGGCTCATTAGCACTCAGTCTAGATGAAGTGTCAATATGATGATTACTAGAGATTTTTCTGAAACAGGGCTTATTTGAACTAGATGAAGAAGGAATTGCAACAAATTGAAAGTGGCATGGATTTTTATGTTGTAAATCCTTGTGCTTTTCAATTGCTTGAATGCAAGGATGATATCCTTGTGACACTTCTTTATTGCCCTTTATTCTCTCTTTTATTTGCTAACATTTCAGGCTAACTTCTCTGCACTCTGAATGATTAAAACACGGATTTATACTCGCTTCATTTCTTTCAATATTATTACAAGTGCTTACGGACAAAATTATTTATGATAGACGGTGGATATTGTGATTAGATTTCCAAAGACGCATGATCCTGTGTATGTTGGCTATACCATTTGTCCTTTTGGCATATTTTTTTTTAAATGGATAATTAAAAACAATTCTTTCCTTACATGTGATTTTTATCTGGATGACTCCTGACATCAACAACAGTACGGACTGGGTTTCAAAATGGCTCGAAATTCAGAGCAGCAGAGTTGAATCGGGGGGTTTGGATTTTAAAATGAACTTACTGAGATTTCCTAATTGAAAGCACATTTAGAAGGCAGTCCTATGAATGGAAGGTAGCTGGTAACAGCAAGTGTTCTGCTCAAAAGCCTCATTCACACAGCAGCATTCTGAAGAAAATGGAATTTGTAACTGCAGATTTTCTGAAATAAAATCACATCCAAACAGCAGGATTTCTAAACAGAAGGTGCCTTGTAACTATGTTCTAAAATTAAACCTCATTTTAAACTGCATTCATTCTAAATGGAAAATGTACTGTAGTTGTTTTCTACATTAAAGTCAAATTCAAATCATTGTTATCCTAAGAGCTAAGTAGCTTAAATAACTTCTGCCACATAATGAAGATTAGTATGTACTTCATATTAGGTTTGCAGAGTAATTTTAGGGAAAATATTTTCCTTTTGCACTTGTTTCACATAGAATATGATTTGATGAAGATTGCTCATCAGTAAGATGTGAGCCTTGTTTCAAGTTTCAAACCGGTATAAGACTTAACAATATGTGACATGTTATTGATCAGCGTACTTCTCAGAGAAGGAAAACATTTTAGGGACTCACTGTCTTTTAAGTTATAGAGGGTGCTCACAAGATAGAAATAATATCAAATATATACTTTGTGGAAAACAAAGAAGCCAGGCTCTCTAGTATATGTGCAACAAAAATGATGGCATATTAATGAATTTCTCAACAGGATTAGGAGTCAGAAGGAATATGAAAGCTATTGTAGCATGATAAGTCTTCCTTACAGAGGTATAAAGCCAATTTACAAATGCACCAGCCCAGTCCTAGTTACAGACCCTAATATGTCCCTTAATGGGAAATAGAATACTAATTAATTAAGCAAAACTAAAGTCTTTTATTCACTTGCTTGTACTTACAAGCAAATAATAAAGTCAATAATGTATTTGAATGCTACTATTAATATATTACATATATATAAAAATAAACATATAGCTTTTTCATACACTGTCACATTAGCTCAAAATCCAAGAAAGATATCCTACTCACCAGCTGCAATTTTGTTTTTCAAAGTGTCTTTAATCTGGGTGTCTGAATAAAGTGGATAAAAAAGATTTCCCAGTGCTGGGTGTTGTATGTTTTGTACTTTTCCCCTAAAGCTGATGCTACTCAACATGTTCATTATCTATCTGCAAAGTGTGTATTGAGGATTCTAACTGATCACCAGTGACTCTTTTGCATTTTTTCTACATAGAATTACTGGCCTCTGACTCGTCACAACAGCTGCTATGAGCAGCACCTGGTGTGTCTTCAGATGTGGCTATTTATGCTTGTGTTCTGTCTAAAATGAGACTGGAAAAGAAACAAACAAACAAACAAATCATCTTTATCTTTCTTGAGTTCTAAGAACTTCCCTATTTCTTCCCCTGAGCCTGCTAGTGTGGCCACTGTAATTAATCACCAGAGAACTATAACTAAGCTTAAGTGTAAACCTCTTCAAAGGATGCTTCTGACTCCTTATGTACATCTTAGTACTTCAAAACACCAGAGATACACTGTGTAAGCATTTTATTATACATTATTTAAGTATATTTTTTTTCACGGAAATTGAACAATGTGTTAAGATGAGCATTGTTTTGATATTATTACTTGTATTAAGATGTGTATTTGCTTTTTCTAAAAGGAATCAAGGAACATTTTATATTAAACGGGAAATTCCATTGAGAAAGGCTGAAATGGAAAATACTTGAAGCACTCAAATAATGTGTTTTAAAATATGTGGTTCATATATTTGTACTAGTTTTTAGAAAGTAAGGTAAAAATAATGAATTATTTTTATTTTTTGAAAGCTGGGCACAAAACATACACCGTTATTTTCTGGAAAAAAAACATTTTCTATAACTAAATGAAAGTTGGTGCTTATCAAAGGACTAGTAATATAAATGACACTGAGTTGTAGACTGAATTTTGAGGGAAAAGATTGAAACTGTGTATTTCATGTGACCATATTTTCAGTAATTATGTCCTTGGATCATGAAGTTACAAGGAATTTCTCCACAGTTCATTCTATTTTGTAAATGTCCTATTTTAGTAATTTGTGGCATTCCTGTTGCCCATCAGTCCTGATATTATCAAGTAATTTTCTTTGCAATTTTCACCTATATATATTTATATGTGAGAAGATGCACATATTTTTGTGTATGATTCAATGAGTTTTGTCTAATGTATATTCCAATGTAATCACCACTGAAAACAAAGTATTATATACTTCCAGTGCTCCTCAAATTTCCAAGTTAATCCTGATTGCCACACCAGGGAACTACTAATGTAATTTCTATCACGATACCTTCGTTTTCCCTGTTTTGGGATTCATGTGGAATCTTACATGCATGCACTCATTTTGTTTCTTCTTTCATTAAACATGATTTTGAGATCCATCCATGTTGTTGCATATATAATTAGTTGGCACCTTGTATTGCTGTGCAGTGGTACATTAGATGAAGAGACCATGATTGATTTCATTAATTTTTTCTTTAGTAGGCATTTGTTTTCTATGCAGTTACTGACTATTATGTATGTCATAATAGTCATCTGCCGTGTGTTATCTTATAGACAGGTCTATTTTTTTCTTTCTCTGTTAAATATGATGTGATTGTAGTTATTTATAGACATTTCATATTGAGGAACTGTTATATTTGTTCTAGTTTGCTCCAGGTTCTCAATTTTCTTAATCATAAATGTATGCTGAATTTTGTCGAGTGCTCTTTCTGTTCTATTAAGGTTATTATATTTCTCCTTTATTTTAATGTGGTAAACTATATTAATACATTTATTTTTATGACAGATATATGATATAGTTCATATAGCATATAATTCACTCATTTAAAGTATACAATTGAATAGTTTTAGTAAATGCATCATCACTAAAATTAGAACACCAAAAAGGAACCTCAGATCCATTAACATTCATTTTCTATTGCCCCCCAACCACCTCAGCCCTAATCTCCTTTGTGTCTCAGTAGATTTGCCTTTTACAGATATTTCATGTAAACAGAATCACACAATGCATGGTCTTTTATGTTTGGTTTCTTCCCCTTAGCAGGTGTTCAAGGTTCATCTGAGTTGCAAAATATATGCAGACTCCTATTTCTTTTTACAGACAAATACTATTGAGTTGTATGAATATACCACATTTATTTATTCATTCATCAGTTGATGGACATTTGAGTTCTGTGTGTTGCCTATTATGAGCACAGGTGTCCCCACTCTGAAAGTAGAGAATTCCTGGAAAAATTTTTGTAAGCCAAAATGGTGTAAAGTGAAGAGGATCCCCTGCTTTCCAAAAGTTTGTGTGACACAGTGTCACTTTTATGAAAGACCTACATCAGTATGCTAACGGTGTTTTTTTTTGTTTTTTTTTTTTTTGTAAAAACAAAGTTCCCCTTTGGATCTCTTTTGGTTAGTAAAAAACAGGTACTGATGTAAGTCTTTTGTAAAAGTGACGTGGTGCAATATGAGCTTTCGGAAAGTGAAGGATACCTGCAATGCTGCCATGAGTATTTACATGCAGACTTTTGTGTTTCCTTTCCTTTCAGGTGTACATTTAGGAGTAGACTAGTTATCATATTATAAGTCTATGTTTAACCATTGGAAGAACTGCCAGACTCTTTTCCAATGCAGCTGCACCACTTTACATTTGTTTTTAAAAATAGGTTTTCTTATTATTTAGGTATGGCAAGGCCAACAGATCAGGAGATGATTGCCATTGAAAAAATAGTTTGTTATATTCACGGATCCCAAGATGCAGGGCATGCCACATCATGGAGCCACATGAGGAAGCACCAGAATTGGACAGAAGCCAGAGAGAAGTGAGGAGAACATGTGTGCAAGAGCCTTTTTGTAGTTTCCATGAGAAGGGACAAGTGGAGCAGGGTAAGCCGGTTTAGGATTGGGTAGTAAAGAATTTCAGTGGACTCTGGGGCATAGGGATATCCTTCATTTCCTGGTACCTGGTGCTCAGGTAGTTAGGTCAGGTGAACAGAGGGCCACCAAATAGTTTAAGGGTCAGGTGAAGCAGGTAGTTGGGAATATGGGCTCTGAATTTGTTGACTTGTTTATGAAAGACAGACTCCTATGGAAATTATTTGCTATCTCTAGAAATTAGCTAACCCTGGAAGGAGCAGTTCCTCCAGGGCCAGCAAGACCCAAGATGTTGAAACATCAGGATATAAAAAATAAACATCATGAATAATACAACATTAGCACCAGCAATGAAAGAAGGTTCAAATCACTCCTCAGGTTCACCAACAATTGTTTTATTTATTTGTTTTTTCATTATTATAGCCATCCTAAAAGGCATAAAATGGGATCTCATTGTAGTTTTGATTTCTAATTGTTTGATGACTAATGATTTTGAGCATTTTTTACGTGTGTATTATTTGTATGTCTTCTTTGAACAAACGTCAATGCAGATGCCTTGTACATTTTTGATTGGTTATTTGTGTTTTTATTGTTGAGTTGTATATATTCTGTATTTATTCTCTACCCAAATTACAGATTCAGGATTTGTAAATATTTCCTACCATTTTATAAGTCATCTTTTCAAAGGTATCTTTTGAAACCCAGAAGTATTTTTACTTTTGATAAAGTCCAATTTATTATTTCTTTGATTGCTTGTACTTTTGGAATCATATCTAAGAAGCCATTGCCTAATCTTAGATAATGAAATTCTACATCTATCTTAAAAAAATTTACGTGTTTCCTTTAACATTTCTATAGATTTGGCTCTTACATTTCAGTCTTTAATCCTTTTGGTTTTAAATTTTTTTATACATTATAAGTCAGGCATTCAAATTCTTTCTTTTGAATGTGGATACCCAGTTGTCTCTTCTTTTCTGATATACTTACTTACAAATATTTATGTGTCTGTGAACACTGCTTTAGCTACATTCCTTAAATTTTGGTATGTTTTTATTTTCATTAATTTGAAAGTATTTTCAAATTTCCCTTGTGATTTCTTATTTAATCCATTTGGAATTTAAAAGTGTGTTAATTCCCACATATTTCTGAGTTTATTCAATTTTATTCTGTTGTTGGTTTTTAATTTTACTTCATTATGGTCAGACAGAATATTTTGTTTGTTACCAATTTGCTTACATTTATTGAGACTTATTTTATGGCCTAACATATGATCAATCCTGGAGAATGGTCCATTGACCCTTAGGAAGAGTGTGCATCCTGCTGTTGTTGGTAGAGTACAGATGTCTAATTGGTTTTTAGAGGTCTAGAGGTCTAACTGGTTTATAGTATAGTTCAAATTTTCTATTCTCTTGTTGATCTTCTTTTTAGTTGCCTTATCCATTACTGAAACATGGGTATTGTCTCCAACTCTTTTGTTTGAGTTATTTATGTCTCCTTTCAATTTTGTCAGATTTTGTTTCATGTATATTTGGGCTTTGTTATATGCATATATGTGAATAATTGCTGTGCTGTGTGTGTGTGTGTGTGTGTGATCCTTTTTATCATTATAAAATGTCTTCTTTTTGTCTAGTAACAATCATGTCTTAAAATCTACTTTATCTGATATTCTAGTGGCCACACCAGAGTTTTTATGGTTGCTTTTTGCCCAACATATCTTTTTCTATCCTTTCACTTTCAACCTACTCATACTTGTTAATCTAAAGTGTGTTATCTGTAGATGATATATCGTTGGATTGTTTTCTGTCATTTTTACCCACTCTTTTGTTTGCATTATTTAACTCATTCACATTTACTATTATTAGCAAAATAGTTGGATTTAAATCTGTCATTTTACTCTTTTTTCTAAATGCCTTGAGTTTTTTCTATTTTTGCTATTCCTCTTCTAGTGCTTTAGTGGTTTTTTTTGCACTAAGTAAATATTTTCTATGTTCTATTTAATTTCTTTAATAATTTTCACTATTTTTAAAATTATTTTCTTATTGCCTGCTCTAAGGCTGAATATACACATGTTACCAGAATCTATTTCAGATTTATACTACCTTAATTCCAGGTATATGTAGAAACATTACTCTTTATACCTCTACTTATCTTTCCTTCTATGTGCTATTTTTATACATATTACATTTTAAGTTATAAAATGAACAATATGTTATAACTATTACTTTATGTAACACGTCAACAAAGAAACTGGGAGAAGAAAGAAAAACAAGTGAATATTTATACAGTGTGTTATATTAACCTGCTTTACCATTTTTGTTCTTGTGAATTCAAATTAACATTTGGTGTCATTTTCCTACTCAAACACATCATTGTTTCCACCCATCTCTGTTCTGTGGTTGTCAAATACATTACATTTTTATATAGTATAGTCCTAATAATCCAATAATACACTTATTGTTTATGAAATTGTTTTTTTATATCATTTAAGAGAAGAATGAAGAAGAAATATGCATTTATAGTCTCCTTTATAATTACATAATTGCCTTTGCTGGAGCTTTTTGTTTTATCCTGTAGATTGAAATTACTTTCTGGGATCACTTGCTTTTAGCTCTAAGAAATTTAGTATTTCTTGTAAGGCAGATTTAACAGCAACAAATTCTCTCTGTGTTATTGTTGTTGCTTTCTTAATATAAAAATTATTTATTTCCATTTATGAATAATATTTTTGCTGGATGCAAATTCTTGGTTGATTTAAATTTTTCTTGATGCATTTTGAGTATGTCATGTCAACTGTCATCTGTTCTCCATGGTTTCTGGTAAGAAGTCAGCTGTTAGGGCACCTGGGTGGCTCAGTCTTTAAGCATCTGCCTTGAGCTCAGGTCATCATCCCAGGGTCCTGGAATCGAGCCCCGCATTGGGCTCCTTGCTCAGCGGGAAGCCTGCTTCTCCCTCTCCCACTCCCCCTGCTTGTGTTCCCTCTCTCACTGTGTCTCTCTCTGTCAAATAAGTAAATAAAATCTTTAAAAAAAAGAAGTCAGCTGTTATTCTCCTTATATTTTACTTATACATGATGAATCCTGCTTCTCATGTGCTTTCCAAATTTTTCCTTTGTCTTTGTCTTTCAGTATTTTTACCATGATGTATCTAGATATGCATCACTTTATTTTTATCCTACTCAGTTTACTGGGCTTCTTGGATATGTAGATTAATGTTTTTCATCAAACTTGAAAAGTTTTCCATTATTATTTCTTTGAATTTTTTTTTTTTTTTTTGTTCTTTTGTTCCCATCTGGGACTCCCGTTATGTGTACTTTGGTGTTCTTAAAGGTGTGTAACATCTTTCTGAGGCTTTATTTATTTTATTTTACTTAATTTTTTTCAATTTTTTTCTCTTCTTTGGATTGCATATTCTCTAATTTATTTGTTTAAAAATTTACTGATTCTTCTGCTAAGTCAAATTTACTATTGTGAAAATCTAGTGAATTTTTATATCAGCTATTGTTCTTTATAGCTTCAGAATTTACATATGGTTCTTTTTAAAATAATTTCTATCTCCTTGTTGATATTCTCTATTTGATGAAACATCATCATACCATTCTTCATTCTTTTATGTAGATTTTCTTTAGTTCCTTGAACTTATTCATAATTGTTGCTTTGTAGTCTTAGTCTGTTAAACCCACCATCTGGGCACTATCATGGGCAGTTTCTATTATTTTCTTTTTTTTCTTCTTGTGTATGTGTCATGCCTTATTGGTTTTTTTTACACATTTTGTAATTTTGTGTTGAAACTGGACATTTTGTGCCGTATATTATAGTAACAACCCTATATACTGATCCTTCTTCCAGGCCTTGATTTGGTTCTTGTCTGCTGGTTGCTATCTTCTTTGGACTATTTTAGTTAAGTCTATCACACACACACACACACACACACACACACACACAAACACACACCATCATATAAAGCTTTTGATATCTCTCCTTTAAGGGTACAGCGTTATACATGCATGCAGTCATGCTAGGGTGGCATTGATTGTAGCAGGCACCTTTTTGAGGATCTTCAAGATTTGTTTCAATCCCAGGAGGACTCTTTCTAGCTGTCTCTTTACCTATTTCTCTCTGGTAAACTAGCTGGCCTATGGTTTCGTTTCCTAGTTTCATATAGCCAGTAGCCTTTCTGTAATTGTTTACTACCAAAGTTTCCATAATTTTTTTTTTTCAGTTTCCATTATTCTTAAGAGCATCCTAAGGCATGCAATTCTCCACACACATTTTTAAGTAAATTCATTTTATTTGTGAAGAATGTCAGAATTCTTTGTTCTTATGGACTTCCTCTCACCCTAGGCAAAATCTCTGAATAACTATTCTGGAGCTAGGGACAGTTATATAACACCCCTGCTTTACAAGCACAGTGACTGTAGCCTTTGGTCTTCTAGTCTGGCCTCTATTGCTATGGAACCTCTGCTCTAGAAGTGAACTGAAGAGTTACTGAAGCTACAGTATTCACAGCCTAATAAATGAGGAGATATGCTTCCAAGTATGAGTGAGGACTGGGAGGATGGTTGGGGCCCTCAAACTCTAAATCACTCTTATCATGAATTTTGTTTCTGCAACTTAAAGCTAGAGGAGATAAGAGGAGATAAGAAATGTCTATCTTTCCCTTTGAGATATCATATCCCTTGACTAGGGGCTGGGAGGAGGAGGGAATCTTGTCTACTTGGCTACACACTCCCATGGAGTTTGTGGCATTGAACTGAGTGAGAGAGAGGGAGGAACAGATTTGGCTCAAGTGCCAGAAACATTTGTAGTTCTTGCTGGTGATAGATTTTCATGAGTCAATGTTTCTTTCTTTCTTTTTTTTTTTAGCTCTTTATTTATTTATTTTTATTTTGTTATGTTAATCACCATACATTACATCATTAGTTTTTTTTTTTAAGATTTTATTTATTTATTTGAAAGAGAGAGACACAGCAAGAGAGGGAACACAAGCAGGGGGAGTGGGAAAGGGAGAAGCAGGCTCCCGTGGAGTGGGGAACCTAATGCAGGGCTTGATCCCAGGACCCTGGGACCATGACCTAAGCTGAAGGCAGATGCCCAACAACTGAGCCACCCAGGCACCCCACATCATTAGTTTTTGACGTATGTTCCATGATTCATTGTTTGCGTATAATACACAGTGCTCCATTCAGTATGTGCCCTCTTTAATACCCATCACCAGGTTAACCCCTCCCCCCACCCCCTCCCTTCTAGCACCCTCAGTTTGTTTCTCAGAGTCCGTAGTTTCTCATGGTTTGTCTTCCCCACCGATTTCCCCCCTTCATTTTTCCCTCCCTACTATCTTCTTCTTCTTCTTCTTCTTCTTCTTCTTCTTCTTCTTCTTCTTCTTCTTCTTTTTTAACATATAATGTATTATTTGTTTCAGAGGTACAGGTCTGTGATTCAACAGTCTTACACAATTCACAGCGCTCACCATAGCACATACCCTCCCCAATGTCTATCACCCAGCCACCCCATCCATCCCACCCCCCACTACTCCAGCAACCCTCAGCTTGTTTCCTGAGATTAAGAATTCCTCATATCAGTGAGATCATATAATACATGTCTTTCTCTGATTGAGTCAATATTTCTTACTTAGCTATATGCTATATGACCTTGGTACAATTTTAGAGACTTAAATTGATTGTTTTAAAAGTAATTTTCACCAGTTTTGGTTATTTCTCTAGGGAATTGGTCTGTAGAGGTCCTCACATGCCATTCTGGAAGTGGAATTCTACATGTATTTATTTTTGAATGTAAAAATCAATCTTCTATTGATGGAATAAACCCATTTGGTCAAAATATTATAATATTTATATATTTCTGTATTCAACTTGCTAAAAAACATTGCAGAATTTTGTATTTTTGTTTAGGAATAATATCAGTCTATGAATTTCTTCCTTTGTAATGGATTTGTCAATTTTGAGCATTAGGATTAGACAGCTTCACAAATTGAGATGAAAATTGTTCTTTTCTCCTTTATTTTCTGAAAGATTTTGTGAAAAAACAAGGATTCCTAAGAGGTAGGATAGACTTTATGTTGAGGCCACAAGAGTCTGAATTTTTCTTTTTGACATGTTTTTAAATTGCAGATTCATTTTTTGGAATATATATACAATTACTTAGATTTCTTTGTGCCAATTATGGTATGTGTTTTCTTCAAATGATTTTTCCATTTCATTGAAATTGCCATATTTATTGGCATAAAAATATTTATAATATCTCCTTTATATGCTAAAGCTCCTCTAGGATTTGCAGTGGTGCATTTTTTTTTATTTCTGATACTGATAATATATTTTCTGTCTTTTCATATTATTTATGAGTTTGATAATTTTATTTGCTTAAAAACAAATTCTGGCTTCTTTGATTTTTCCTCTGATTTGTTTTCTATTCTGTTGAGCTCCCCTTTTATCTTTTTAAAATTTCTTTCCTTTGCTTACTTTTTTTTTCTAATTTGCTTTTCTTTATACAGGCTTTTTAAGTTGAAATGTAGATCATTGAATTTAACCATTTTATATTTTGCAATATTGGTGTTTCAAGCTATAAATTTCTTTTAATCACTACTTTAGCTGAATTTCACACAGATTGATATGTTGGATTTTCATAATATTTAGTTTGATTAAAAAAATTTCCTTGTAATTTTTTCTTGATCCAGATTTAGAAGTGTGTTGCTTAATCTTTGCTTGAAAGTTTTTCAGATACTTTATTGCTACTGCTTTTTAATTAACATATATTGTGTTTGGAGATCCTGCTATATATTTATTTCCATTATTAAAATATATTAAAACTTGTTTATACATAAAATATAGTGACTATTCCACATGCACTTGAGAAGAAGGTGTATTCTGTATTTGTTTCGTGTAATGTTCGTTGTTAGTTACCTTGGGTTGGTTGTTATTGTTTGTCATCTGTATCCTCACTTTTTAAATTTGTCTTCTTATTCTCACTTATAGCTGTGAGGGTGTTAATGAAACTCAAATGTTATAGATTTACCCTTTTTCTCTTTTATTTCTGTTAATTTTTGCATTATGCATATTGAATCTCTGTCATTAGTAATTACACAATTAGGATAGTTAAGTCTTCCTGAGCAATTAACCATTATTATTATTAAAAAAAAAAGCAAAAAAATCCCACACCTTTTTTCTGACAGGGCTCCTTATCTTGAGGTCTCTTTTCTAACATATCAATATTGCTACCCTATCATTCTTATGCTTAATTTTTCATTTTACATCTTCTTTAAATCTGTGTGGTCTATATTTAACACATATCTCTTGTAAACAGCATTTAGTTGAGTCTCACTTTATATACAATCTGCTGATTTATTTTTTCATTTTAATGGAGTGTTTTAACTATTTACATTTAAAGTAATGGTTAATATGGTTGGGGTTAAATTTAATTTCCTTTTTCTCTATGTAATAGTATAATTTCATTTATATCCCTTCTATATTTTGTGCTATAATTGTCATGTATTTTCCTTCTACAGATGTTATAAATCCCTGATATCTTGTTATTATTTTTCCTTCAAACAGAAAAATTTGCTTTCTTTTCAACCTAGGGTTATGAAAGGATCTGCCTGGGATTTGCTTCCCTTTTCCATGTCCTCTAAACTTTAAGAAGTCATTAAGCTGAGGAAATTATAAGCTCATTTAATTGGTTTCCCATCTCTTACGGATTATGGCACTTCCCTTTCTGATATACAATGGCTCGATAGTCATTATGTCATATATTTTATTTATGAATCATATTTTATCCAGTGTTTTAGATGGCTCAGGCAGGAAGAGAAATCTAATTCCTTATACTTCATCTTGGTAAGAGATGAAGACTTCCCTCTTGCTCCTGAAAGATATGTTTGCAAGATATATAATTCTAGGTTGACAGGTTTGTATTTTATTGTATTTTTCCATTGAGTACTTTACTAAGATGTTCCATTTTTTCTGAGTCTGTTGTTTCTGATTAGAAATGCACTGTCTTGCTTATTGTTTTTTTCATTTTGTGTAATGTACTCAGTTTTTCTTTCTGTATTTAATATTTTTATTACCTTTGGTTTTAGCAATTTGACTATGATTTGCTGAAAGTGATATTCTTTATACTTATTCTGCTAGTAGAATAAGATTAGATTAGTGGGTTGCAATTTTTCATCAAATTTGAAAAGATTCATTTAATATTTTATCAAGTATTTTTCCTGCATCATCATCTCATATCTATCTACTACTTTAATTATGTTAGACTGTTAGATTTTTTCACAACTCATAGAGATTCTATTCATTATATTTCAATCTCTTTTTCCTCTGTTCTTAAGTTTAAACATTTCTATTGATTGGTCTTATTTTGTGTTTCTTCTTCTGTCAATCCCTTCCTATGATTTTTTCTTATCTCAGATTTTCAATTTGATTCTCTTTTTACAGTTTCCAAATCTCTTCTGAAATTCATCTCTTAACATATTTATTTGATGGTAATTTTAAGATCTTTATCATAAATATTTAAAAATTCTTTATTGATAATTATACTATTTATATGTGTATCTATTTATATTGTCTTATTTGCTTCTATCCAGGGATCACCTTCTGATTTTCTTTCTCTTGTCAGACAACTTAAGAGCTAGGATAAGAGAGTGATTGGTTTGACTCAGCTGGATAATTAGATGTTGCACAGTTTTGGAGTGAACTTATGATTTGGTTCTGCTATGGGTTAGGCATAAGGAGTCTAAGATGATCTCTGCTTCCAACCCATTTTCAACTTTCTGCACCACCAAAAGACTTATAATCTCATTAACACTGGAAATGTAATTTAGTAGTAATTGCACCTTGGGTTAGACCCAGCTCACTTCTGTCTTAAGATATGTTAACTCTGAGTTTGGGCTTCTCTCTCAGGGAGAGAATACCTTATACATTCTTAAAACTTACAGCTGCACTACTTTGAAACCTTGAAAACTCAAGACTTTTTTTTTTTTTCAAGATGGGTGACTGGGAGGCTAGAGAACATGAAATCATGAAGCCATGGAATTTCAAGACACTGAGACTGAAATTCCAGGACCAGGGCCACTTAGGATGGCAGCATTTTGAAAACACAAAACATCAAAACCATGAAATGGCTAGACTTAAATAATTGTAAAATTACAAGATTGTGCAGTCCTACTTCCAACCTTTGCTGACTCGGCAAAACTCTCTTTGTCCTGGATCTCCTTCAGATTTAAATCTGACATGCCAGCCCATAACTTCATCAGAAGATTGCCTAGTTTTTCCATGTCTGAATCATTTACACTCTTTTCCATGTCCTATGCTCAACTTCTATTACAATCCCTAGGTATGAGAACTTTCTCCATTGTGTGCTCTTCCAGGAAGGAAAATTTCATGCAGAGTCTTATTCCTTTGGGATATTTTTTTATCCACAATGTTTAGATAGTATGATAGTTTGGTTTATCTGGTGATATTTTGTTTTAGCAGATTTAAAAGTTTTTCACATCCTTCTATATTTTCATCAGAGAGAAATTGTTGGATGAATTCTTGACAGCTTTCTCTTTCTTGTTTCTGTTGTGAGAACACTTGTTCCATTATTTCTGTGGTGTTAGTAATTCCTTTTCTATTGTGCTTACCAAAATTCCATCTTAATCCTTACCCCTTTCTTGTTTACAAACCTCATTTTTTTCATAAGAATCCAATGTCATATTTGTTTTAGTGTCTACTTATTTCCTTTGGGAAGCCTTTGGGCTGTTGTTTAAGATTCTATATATATACTCCCCAAACCTGTGTTATATTACATAATAAGATTCAATTTCTAAGACAAGCCCTGCAATTTTAATATGAAGCCTGTCATCCACAATGGTTTTCCTAATACAAAGCTGTGAAATGTTAATACTTTTTTTATAAAACATATGTTACTTAATATGTTCCACTGTTTATCGGAGTTGAACAAGTTGAACAGCATAACTGCCTGAATCACTATTTCTTTTACATCGCTAAAGCAAAGAATTAACAAAATAAACACAAGTATGGATAACTTTGCATATTTGGTTTATATTTGAATCAGTTCCATTCCTAGAATACTAATTATAGACCCATTAATGAATTTAAAAAAGTGCAACATTTATATATAGATCTTTTTGTTGTGTTAAATTCTGTTGAAAAATATAAATATATCTGTTATTGAAAAAGTCACACTTGATAAAAATCTGTCTAGTGATGGAATTTCAAACGTTGTTACATTGAACATGTTGACTCTTGTGGCTATAAGCATATGGGAAAAAAAATAGACACTGGGACAATTAACCACAGTTTATGATGCCTGGTCTGTCTTCTATTTTTCTGGTCTGACTTCTGTTCTGAGGCTTTCTAGACATAAAGTTACTATTCTAAACATATATAAAGAAGAATGTCTTAAAAAGTAAATATATTTAAATCATGTATAAAAACATACTCTTAGCAGATGGAAAAAACTAACCACCTCAAAACACTACAATAAGGACTAGAAACAAAGTCGATTAGCTATTTTATTGATATTTAGAAAGAGGGGGAAAACTAGGAAGATAACATGTCCAAAGCACTAAACTCTTACTGAGAGTTACATTTACTCAGGCGTATTATTCTACTGTGAAGTTTGCTTTGACATTAAGTCATAACAGACCATATTCCACAAAAGAAATCCCACGGCTGTGGCAACAAAATAATAAATAATTGACATTACAATGAAAACTGTGTTTTTTCTCAAAACACCTGATAGTTAATGTGTGAATAACTCCCCTGATATTGTCTACCTGTCAGTGTGGTACAGATATTCTATTTTAGGAATATAGAAGTAGATAAAAGTGATTTTTTTAAATCAGAACATCAAAGAACATGAGACACTGAAAATATTACCAATGTCAATAAACTAACATTCAAAAGACAATGCACCTTATATATGAAGATTCTGATTTAGAGTAAGGATATACTAATTGATGTTTGAAAATCATTTTCTACCTGCACATAATAAAATTTTTAGGAAAGTGCTTAAAGTTAGAATATCATCTGTCTGCTTAGGAGACACTCTGTTAATCATTTTCTCATTGACTCCTTTTTTAGCACTTTAGGTTTAAAAAGTTGTTTAGCTGTCAGACTGAATTCTTTTTGTTATCACTGTATATTTGTTTTACAATTGTACAGAACATAGGAAAGATTGACATTGTGATAGGTGTATCCTTGGGAGACTAAACAAAAAATCTTATAAATTCATTTGCCATCAAAATGAAAATATTATAAGGATAGTGTCGGAAAGAGTTTACTGAGTGTACAAATTATTTACAGGGAAAAATCACACAAAAACGAGCTCACCGTTAATGTGACAAATAATTGTGGCCAGAAATTAATTTGATATTTGAAAATTCTTTTGCATTAGGCCCATGAAAGTGATTTTTGCTACTCAAAATAAATCTTTAAAGTTTAATTTATAAATTAGGGAAGTAAGGAGCACCTGGGTGGCTCAGTCGGTTAAGCGTCTGCTTTTGGCTCAGGTCATGATCCCAGGGTCCTGGGATTGAGCCCCTCATCGGGCTCTCTGCTCAGTGGGGAGCCTGCTTCTCCCTCTCCCTCTGCCTGCCGCTCTGCCTACTTGTTCTCTCAAATAAATACAATCTTTAAAAAAATAAATTAGGGGGACACCTGGGTGGCTCAGTTGTTAAGCGTCTGCCTTCGGCTCAGGTCGTGATCCCAGGGTCCTGGGATCGAGCCCCACATGGGCTCTCTGCTCAGCAGGAAGCCTGCGTCTCCCTCTCCCGCTCCCTCTGCTTGTGTTCCCTCTCTCGCTGTGTCTCTCTCTGTCAAATAAATAAATAAAATCTTTAAAAAAATAAATTAGGCACAGTAAGAAATTAATAAAAATAACTAGTAATAAAATAGAACAATTGGAACAATATACTCTAATAAAAGTTATATGAATGCCATCTCTCTCTCTAAATATTTTATTGTACTGTGTTCACACTTCTTGTTGTGATAATATGATATAATAAAATACCCAGGAGACAATGCCAGTAATAACAGAAAGGACATTTTTCTACAGTGACTTCGGAATGGGCTTTGATATGTGGAGAGATATAACTGAAATTCCAGTCTTTGGGGCCCGAGATGAAAGCTCTTGTCAAACTCATGTGCAGTACAGCACCCAGAAAGTGATTTTAGTGCTTTGAGAAAAGGAAAATAACATATACAAAACTCTAGCTTATGTGAAATGTATTTTGTTTCTCTTTCCAGATAGAAAAAAAAAAAAGTGTACTCTGGTAAAAGATGAAGTATGTGAAGATGAGCTGGGTGACAGGAGGCCTTGTGAGCTACAGCCAGGTAAATGAGCCAGGTAGGTGATATATATATTAAGTCACAGTGTCAAGTCAGTCATTCTTCCAAATGATAAATTCTCCCCATACTATGGGGTTGACTGACTGCCACAGAAACTTAAAGGTTGGGGTTTGCTTAAATGTGTTCTATCAATGGAATGAAAACATCTGAACACAAGGAATCATTTAGATTTAATAGAAGATGGTCTTATGTACATGAGGCATTTTTAAAGAATATGCAAACCTTTATGTTTTCCTGGACAAGTAGTTCATCCCTTTAACTCATTATTTCCTTTTTAAAAGTTTTTACTTAAATTCTAGTTGGTTAATATACAGTGTTTTAGGTGTAGGATTTAGTGATTCAACATTTACATACAATACCCAGTGCTCATCACAAGGGCCCTCCTTAATCCCTATCACCTATTTCACTCCTCCCACCCCCCCAAACACACACACCACCTCTGCTCTGGTAACCCTCAGTATGTTCTCTATAGTTAAGAGTTCTTTTCTTGGTTTGCTTCTCTCTCTTTTTTTGGCCCTGATCATTTGTTTTGCTTCTTAAATTCCACATATGAATGAAATCATATGGTATTTGTCTTTCTCTGACTAACTTATTTCATTTAGCATAATACTCTCTAACTCCATCCACGTCATTGCAAATGGCAAGATTTCATTATTTTTATGGCTGGGTAATATTCCACTGTGTATATATACCACCTCTTCTTTATCCATTCATCAGTTGATGGACACTTGGGCTGCTTCCATAATTTGGCTATTGTAGATAATGCTGCTATAAACATCGGGGTGCATGTATCCCTTTGAATCAGTATTTTTGTATTCTTAGAGTAAATCCCTAGTAGTGCAATTGCTGGATTATAGGAGAGTTTCCTTTCTCTTCCTTTAATCCGTCACTTAGCAATTTTATTGAATGTAGTAGAAAGTGCTGTAAAATTTTTTGTTAGATATTACATAAAATTAAATGGGAGGATGCATATTTAATTGATATGTGAAAATCTATATAGTATATATTGTTGTATAGTTTCATTCAGGCATGTAGAATGTGATCCCTGTCTTAAAAAACGTTTATAGGTTAGGCGTTGTCCAAGTGCATACATTCTTAATTCTATATTTTCCAATATGTGAACAACTTCATCCAAATTATGAAAAAGACTTATAAAGAGTAACCCAAACATCAGGTCTTTATTTTATTCTTTCAAGTACAAATTAGGTGTGGTGTACTATTATTAAACTTCAAAATGAGATAAAAAATTTTGTATTCTCATTTCTAACACAACTGTCATTATTTGTATTTTCATATACCTATGGACTTAAAAATAATTTTGCCCATCTGTAGTCAGCAGACAGGAAATAAATGTATATAACCACAAGTATTTGAAAGCTCAAGGATGATTTGTTTAGTGTGATAGGGCATCAACATAGTTTCTATCAGGGTCAATTATATTCACCATGATTGAGAATGCAGGAGAAAAGACTTTTGTGTGATGCAAAAGGACATATACTCAGGGCTCTCAGGCACCACTCATCTCTCTCTTTCCCCTGCACACATAGAAAAGTGTCTCAATGACCCAAGTTTGAAATCTAATGAATGCTCAAGCCCATTTTAGTTAAACTTGATGCAGTGGCATGCAGGTGCCAGCTTTTACCCACTCAAAAGGGCTGATTGTTAAAATTTCAGGAATTTTGAGAGCCACTTGACATCATGTTGGTAATTTGAAAATCCATTGTATTTGGAATATTTATAACACAAAAATCAGCAAACGCTACAAATCATAGCTCTCCTCCCACTCCCTAGTGGGTTGTTCAACATTTATGAGGACATCATTGGTTATTTGTAACTGTGAATCATGATTTCTTCTTTAAACTCTTTTACTTTTGTGAGAGACTTTTTTCCTGGCTGTGATTTTTCCCTCTCAGATTGCTCATTTGTGACTGTATATGAATTCCTACTCCTCTACATTCCTTAAATGTGTGTGTGCCTCAGGATTTTGTCATAGGCCTTTCTAGTTTCACTGTGTGCTCTCTCCATGTCTGAACTTTGCCACTCCAATGTCTCTGACTAACCTACAACACTTTCCTGAGCTCTAAAGCTATTTATTCAATGGCTTTCTGAGTAACTCCAGGTACATGTCCTATAAGGAACAGCATTCTGAACATGTATAAAACTGAACTCTTCCTCCTACTATGTTTACCCTCCTATATTACTGACCATACTGCTTCCTTGTTTACAGTCCTCTCCAGGATCCCCATTGTGTGAGGATCACCTACAACCTCATTACCTTGTTATATTTGGCCGTGCATGGAGTGGCCTCTCCACATGTCCTTAGCTTCATTGTTTATCATCTATACCCCTTCCCCCCACCCCAGCTATAGTGAGTTACTCAAAATCCCTTCTATGTATCTATGACACAGGGTCAGAGATCTGTGCTAGAGGCTTCTGTAAGAGAAAAAAAGACACATTGGAGGAATCATTTAGTAATTTGTTTCAAGAATACCTTACAATCAAAAGCAGTATGAAACCCTTGTTTCTGGAGAATACTTGTAGAAATACCAATTACAATGTTCTTATCTACCTAATACGGGGATAGGGGTATAGGTCTTTGTTGTTCTTCAGGTTTTGCCATGTAAGTAATCAGAGTGTGAGCATTATTGGGAGCCACTATTCTGCTTATCACAGATTCCAAAGACAGAACTGGGTGGGAGGAAAAGGAACTACCCCTAAACCCTAATACATTCTCTCCTGTTACTGCCAAGGGTGTGTTGGGGGATTCCTACAAAGCCTGTAGCCTATCTCAACACTTTGTTCCTTCTATCTCTGATAGCTTTACGGCTTGGTTCTCCACACTAATCTTGTATTCTTCCACTTCAAGGGACCACACTGTGACTGACTCAGATGCCATGTCCTTAGAATACTTGCTTCCCAGATACAGTCTGCTCATACCGTGCCTCCCAACACAGTCAGGTAAGCGTCCTGAGATTTGTCAGCCAGAGCCTGGTCTCTTAGACTTATAAGAGAATGCTGACAGATTAAAATTTTAATCAACTTTCATCCATTCTGTGTCCTCTCTTATCTATGACATCTTCCTTATGCATCATCTCTTTTTCTTTATTCCTTCCTTCTTTTTCTCTTTAAATTAAAAGTGAGGGGTGCCTGGGTGGCACAGTTGGTTAAACATCCAACTCTTGGTTTTGGCTTGGGTCATGATCTCAGGGTCATGAGATAGAGCCAAGGGTCAGGCTGGAGCTCAGCGTGGAGTCAGCTTGAGACTCTCTCCCCCTTTCCCTCTGCCCCTCCCTGCCATGCTTCTCTCTCTAAAATAAATAAATAAATCCTTAAAAAATAAATAAAATTAAATTAAAAATGATGCAAAGCTGTTATCAGACAAAATAAACAAAATATTTATCCTAAACTGTATGATAACTGAGATATATGCCTCTAAAATAGGGGATAGATACAGTTTTATAGAGCTAGATAAAGAATGTGCAAGTCATGTAGTACAAAGTCATATTTGTTCTCAATTTCTACATGTATAGCTATTGTTACTATATTCATCTGTAAACACTGACCTCTGAAACACCACATTAAACAATGAATTTAAGTATTCTATTTTACTACTTTAAAAATTATCTCCCTCTCTTTCTCATATGCCATCATCTGTCATTTGTCTTCTCAAAAATATTTTCATAATCTAACAATTTTCTCACCATCCTCACTGCCACCCCATACCATTGTCTTTCCCTTGGGTTTGCTCTACCTCTTGACTGGTGTCCTTACTCCATGCCTTGCTTCCATGGCTTCTAGTCTACACCTTTACCTCAGGAAGTTAAAGAGTTGCTTTTCAAATCAAAATCAGATTATAGTCACATTACTCATGCTTAAATTTTCCAAAACTTTCTAATTCACTCAGAGAAAAGACCAGAGTCCTTACAATGATAACAGACTTATGTGATCTGCTGGACATTCTCAGTGTCTCAGTTCAGCTCCTCTAATTCTCCCCTTCAGATACGCTAACCCAAATCTGTGGCTTCTTGACTGTTTTTTTTTTTTTTTTTCCTGATATCCTACGAATGTTCCTATCTCAGTGCCTGATTACTGCTGTTCCCTCTGCCTGGAGCATGGTTCCTGTTGTGTTTATTTGGCTTGCTCCTTCATCTCCATAGGGTTTCTGCTTAGAGCTCTATTTTAAATATGTCTTCCCAATCCCATGTTTCCAGTCCTTTCTGTATGTATGTATGTATGTATGTATGTATGTATGTCTAGATCCCTAATTGTTTTTTGATATTTTATTTGTTTTATTTAAGTTATAAACTTTACTTATGATTAAAGCTTAATAAATTTTGTGAGGATATAAATCCTATTCCATTCAATATCCATAGAGCTGAGAAAAGGACCTGCCCATAATAGGTGCTCAATAAATAGTATAAATGAATGAATGAACGAATGAATGCAAAGCTTTCTATTTGTTTGGTTATTCCTTCTCAGCATCACCACCACCCTTTCTTACGAGGGAGTCCCTCTGCTAGTCTCTTTTTTTCTAGTCATTTCTCAGGATTCCAAAACTTGGCCTTTTTTTCTCAATTCATTCATTCTCCTTTGTTATTTTCATCTATTCCCAGATGCAAGTGGGTCTTAACTGTTCTCTCTTACTTAAGGTTCAGGACCCTGCATTCCATCTTCCACAGTACTGACACAGTGCTCTTTCCAAAACAGTGATATTTTCAGATTACTCTACTTAAATAATTCTCATTGATTCCTACTCCCTATATGACATAATACAAACAACTTATTCTCCCATATACCACCTTAAATTTGGATCATTTGAAATTTTCCAAACTCATGTAATCCCCCAGTTAATTAATTGTATAATTTACCAACATGGAATTCCAAAGTCATATTTTGATATAACTGACATTATCACCCCTATAGAATTTATGGTATTACAAATAAACACTTTTGACTATGATAAAACTGGATTTTTTTTTGAAAAAAATCTTTACAATTCAGTAAAGAATATCAAGTCTTTTAAATCTTTCTGAAAATGTTGTGCATGGGTATCTTATATTTTGTGGTGTTGGTATTTACCACAAAATATTGAAGAGCTAATTTGTGTGTGTGTGTGTGTGTGTGTGTGTGTGTGTGTGTGTGTGTGTGTGTGTGTTGTTCATGTGTATGTGTTTTATCATTTCATACTATGAATAAATTCTGGTCAAGAAACCTTTTTCATGACATTCTCAGTACTTAACACAGTGCCTTACATATAAAAGTAACTCTATGAAAGACTAAGTCCTATATAAAAATCTGTCATACCAAATTCTATTTTGATTTATTTGGAGGTAATGAAATTCATTAACTATTGATTAATTATATTATAATAATATGGACCTGTTATATGTTGTGGTATACTGTAGTTTTTCCATACAATTACAGCATACTTTTTTTAAAAAATGTTATTTTTTTGTCAGAGAGAAAGAGAAAGAGAGAGAGCCCACAAGCAGGGTAAGGGCAAGCAGAGGGAGAAGCAGGTTCCTCATTGAGCAGGTAACCAGATGTGGGACTCAATCCCAGGACCCTGGGATCATGACCTGAGCTGAAGGGAGATGCTTAACTGACTGAGTCACCCAGGTGTCCTTACAGTATACTTTTATTCAGTACAACTTTGGGGTGATAAATTCATATATTTCATTTATCTAATTAATTTTACAACTGTTTTATAAGATGAGGAGCAAAGGGTTTAAAATATATATGCAATACTTTTAAGTTACATATTTACTTTAGAAAACATTGAAGGTACATACAATCCCAAAGGCAACTATAATTCTACCATCCTGAGATACCAAATATAAAACCTGTATTGTATTTTTTCCAGCCTCATATGTAGGCATACTTTTATTTTCCAACTTAAACAATATCAAAGTAAAATATATTATAACCTGCTTTTAAAAAGCAGTGTCTCAAATGTTATTTCATGTGATTAAATGTTCTTTTGTAAAAGATTATTTAATACCTGCGTAAAATGCTATTGCATGATCAAGTACTTTAAGAATTCTCAGAGTATGAACAAAACAGTGGTAATTTTTATGGATGCCTTTGTAATTATTTATTATTGCCTTTAAAATAACACAAACATATTTTCTATTTTACTTCATATCAGTTAACAATATTTACACAGTTGGAAACAAACTTCATTTTCACATAGTTTCCCAGTCAATCAGATGTGTGTATGTGAATACTGTGTTTTATTTAGTTCACACAAGAAGAATTAGAGGAATCACCGTGGCTTAAAACAAAACAAAAAAAATTATGTAGTCTTTAACCCATATGAGATTGCATTCATTCTGAAAATATAAGAAAGACATACTTATAATTGGAAAGAGCAAAGCAGAGCCACAGGTGACGAAGTATCAAATGTGTGAGGAATGCGGCAAATGCTGTGAGTATTCAGGCGAGACATCACTGTGGGCCAGAGCAGTCAAGACAGATGTGGGGAAGGACAGAAGAGTTGAGAAGAGGCTTGAATAACAATCAACACATGAATAGAGGAAGAGGTATGGAGAGAGTATTCCAGGTACATCTGTTCAACAGTTTCACATGTAAGATATGTTTGGTGGGTTGAGCATATGTAAAGTTATTATCACAAGCATACATTGTTTATAGTGTTTTATTTTATTTTTTTAAGATTTTATTTATTTATTAGAGAGAGAGAGAGAGAGAGAGCACAAGCAGGGGAAGAGGGGTAAAGGGAGAGAGAGAAGCAGGGAGCCCAACATGCGGCTCTATCCCAGGACCCTGGGATCATGAACTGAGCTGAAGGCAGACGCTGAACTGACTGAGCCACCCAGGCGCCCCCTTTTTTTCTGTTTTAAATAACATACAGCTTCTTGTTCTCAAAAGATCTGTTCAATTTCATTGAACAAGCCATAACCTCATTAAATATGAGTTTTTTCATCCCAAACTCAAAATTTCCTCTCTTATATCTTTATGTATTGCCACTTGCCCTTGTTTCAGAAAAAGAGTTTCCACGTTCCTGTCCTCCATGAACTCTCCATCTAACCCTTTGAATCCATCCCCTCCTGCCTCCTCTAAACCACCCTTCCTCAAGCATTCAGCAGGGCTAGTTTGTCTCTCTTTGTTGTTGACTTATTTTGTTCTATATAAGTTTCTTTTAAGCAGTTATAAGTCTTTTTAATCTTGATACATCAAAACTGTGAATTTCAAGCATAAAATTGCTGTTTCCAACTCACCACTAGCCATTTGCTCAGAAACAGCTTAAAATCTAGATTCTTCAGCCAAAAATATTGTACTTTAAACAAATATCATCAGATTGCCTGTATAAAAGACAAACCCCATTCCATGAAACCACCTTTAAAATGGGAAACATTTGGTAGTGCTGTGTAGGTTGCTGCCATTTGTCAGTTGCAGATAATATTGCACCATTTGGAAGGGATGAGGGCAAGGGAAAATACCCGTTTTATAGTGACAAGTAAGTTAGTTTCTCAACTCTTTTTAAAAGATTTTTTTTATTTATTTATTTGAGTGGGAGCAAGAATGAGAGAGAGAGAGAGAGAGAGCACATAAGAGGGGGAAGGGTCAGCGGGAGAAGCAGACTCCCTGCTGAACAGGGAGCCCGATGTGGGACTCGATCCTGGGACTCCAGGATCATGACCTGAGCTGAAGGCAGTCTCTTAACTGACTGAGCCACCCAGGTGCCCCTTTTCAGCTCTTTTTTATCAAGCATGGTGGTAGACACTAGGTTGGATATAATGCCATATATATCATAATCTTCAGATTCCAGAGACTTACTCTTATACAAGTTTTTGTTTTAAGTCATAAAATCAATGAACTTATCTAGGTCCTTAATTTCTTGATATCTGCATTATTTGACAGGGGTCTACCTGTCATTTCAAATCTTTGTCTTTGGTTTCCACAAGGCAGCACCATTCTGGTTCACCTCATGACCAACAACTCCTCTAATCCTTAAAGGCCTTTGTTTTGTTTTTCATTTGTTTTTGTTTTGTTTTCATGCTACAAAAGCAATTTTCAACCTCTACTTTTTTTCTTCTCATTCAGTAAATTAGTCTATTCCCATGAATAAAGCCCCTCTCTGTATAAATGATTCTCAAATACTTCTTTCTAAACTTAAGTTATATTCTTGGGGCACCTGGGTGGCTCAGTTGGTTAAGTGTCTGCTTTCAGCTCAGGTCATGATCCTGGGGTCTTGGGATCGAGCCCCGCATCGTGCTTCCTGCTCAGCGGGAAGCCTGCTTCTCCTTCTCCCACTCCCCCTGCTTGTGTTCCCTCTCTCTCTCTCTCTCTCTGTCAAATAAATAAATAAAATATTAAAAAAAATAAATTTAAGTTATATTCTAATTTCTCACATTTCTTATTGCATGCCCTACAGTTTATTTTGGTGACTCTATTAAGTATAATCAGAGTTCTCACATAATTTATCACTCAAACTATTTTCTAGAAATTATTTTAGATAATCCTTATTAATAATCATATCTGGGCAACAGATGTAAACCTGACTGATCCAAAAAGCCGGACATATGGTCATTCTGATGTGGGAAACATTGACAAGTCCTTGAAACAAGCAGAGTGACCTTCCTCTGGGAGCTCAGCTGCCTCGATGTTAATACTTTGCTAAAGGCAGAAGGCAATCTTAGCTTAACATTTTCCCAGCCCCCCCAGGATCCTGTAAGTCTACTATAACATATGAAAATTCCTTGGGGGGACTTCCTTTATCTTTACCCCCCAAGATGTTGGCATATATCCCCCAAGCATATGACCCACTGATGTACATCTGAAGGGTCTCACGACTACGGTTTTACTAGACAGTAATAAATGACATTTTTCTAACAATAGCTAGCCCCCTCAAGGTCCTGGAAATCTCGCTTCCAAAATTCTTTAGAGACTTATGCTATCTCAAACCCCCTTCCAACTTGAAAGTATATAATAGGCCATTCCTCATCAACCCCAGTGCAACTTTTTCTGCCCACGAGTCCTGTCCCCATGCTTTAATAAAACCACCTTTTTGCACTGAAGACATTTCAAGAATTCTTTCTGGGCCATTGGCTCTGAACCCCAGCCTAAAATTCATCATTGTCCCCACCAACCAACCTGTCTCTGAATTCTACACTTCTCTTAATTATAAGACTATACTTCTATAACCATGACATTTAATTTACTAGGCAAAATTATTGGTCTTCTTCAAGGCAAATAACTTTTTCTTTTCCCAAATGCATCGCTTCCACTTCATTAGGGCCACATTACCTCAAGTATGGAATATGACAATAGCCTCTTCACTGGCTTTGCAGCCTCTAGTCTCTTCCTATCCACAATGGATCATTTCTACACTGCCATATTAACTTTATTTATCAGACTTATTTTGGGGGAAGCTGAAAAACTTTCAAAAAATTAATCATAACCTACAGATTAAATTTCAAATCTCAACTTTGTCATTTACAAATATTTGGCAAGGGGCAGCTGGGTGGCTCAAGTGGTTGACTGACTCTTGATCTCCTCTCAGGTCATGATCTCAGGGTCGTGGGATTGAGCCCCGTGTCAGACTCCACACTCAGTGTAGAGTCTGCTTGAGCTTTTCTCTCTCACTCTCCCTCAAACCCTCCCCCCACTTGCACTACCTTTCTCTAAATAAATAAAGAAAAGCTTAAAAAAAATATTTGGCAACATGCCAAAACATGTTTTGGCCTTGTTTTTAATTGCATTTATTTTTATTATCTTTCCCTCCAATATATATCTCTGGTCCTATTGTCATGCAAACACAGCTGGAAGGTTCCTAAGTCCACAATTTTGTTTACAGTATCTCAAACTCCTCATGAAAGCTTTCCTGTTATCTTTTTTTTTTTTTTAAGATTTTATTTATTTGACAGAGGCACAGCTAGAGAGGGAACACAAGCAGGGGGAGTGGGAGAGGGAGAAGCAGGCTCTGCACTGAGCAGGGAGCCCGACGCTGGGCTCGATGCCAGGACCCTGGGATCATGACCTGAGCCGAAAGCAGACGCTTAATTACTGAGCCACCCAGGCACCCCTCCTGTTATCTTTTTTTTAATTGATAATTTATTTTATTTATTTATTTATTTATTTATTTTTTATATTCAATTATCCAACAAATAGTACATAATTAGTTTCAGATGTAGTGTTCAACAATCCAAATGTTGCATATATTAAATTAACCTTTAGCAAACCTCAGCACCTGCTCCATGCCGGGAACTGAAATTAGAGTTTTACATGTACACATTATCTCATTAAGATTTTTGCAGGACATAAAATCTGTTGTCTTAAGATTTTTTGATAAAATACATAGTTTTGATCTTTTTCCCTCGAAAACATTAACAAAACTACTAGTGAAATTGAAAAGTAGAAAAATGGTTATCACAGAAAGGATATCTTTATAATCTTTAAATTCTTTAAGGAAATAAACTGTATTAAACTTAAATATGTACACCTGACATATATGTCAGTATTATTATTATGATTAGGGGAATGGTGTTCAAATATGGCCTGGTAACTAGGTACCTTTTACTGACTGAAGGATGAGCACCAAAAAGTGCTTCCCATTAAGTAGTTGTTTTATAAACACAGAAAATGAACCAGAGTTCCTTATTTTGATAGTAGTAATTACTATATATATTACACTTTACAGATATTTTTATTTACCATTTGACTCATCAAAAGGTCCAAGTGGAGTGTCTTCAATTTTCAGGTTGTATTTAAACATATATTTATACATTCTGCTCTTTCTTCCTAGAAAGCCTCCCTTCTCTTTCTCTGTCTGCCATATAACCAGTCTCAAGGTCAAGCTCATAGTCTTCATGAGAAGTTCCTACAAATACTTCACCATATTGATCATTTCTTCCTCTGCGTGCTTATACTATTTATCCACACAACTTAATCTTTCCATTGATAATGGGTAAACCACTATTATACAAAATTTTAAACTTTTTTCATGTTCTAAACTTGTGCCAGTGAAATGTAAGAAGTTTGGGACTTCAGCGAAAATAATTTTTCACTGGAATTTAATCATAATTAAAACAGTCAAACCTTATCATTTAAAATTCCAGAGATTCTAAAAGCAAAGGCCCTTATTGTTCTTGCTTACTGAATGCTACTCCTATAATGACTTTAACTTATTTCACTTAGCACCCCCATATTCTTCATATTATGAAAGTCATTGATAACAATGAAGAAAATAAAGGCCATATCAAGAGGAACCAAATGTCCCATGGGAGAGAAGTAGAATAAAGTGAATTCTGAAAGGAATAAAATGGCAATCAATGTCAGTTGAAACTGTCAAAATTAAACATAATGTCTTCTACCTAGTAGATGTTCAATAAATATCTGTACTTTTTTCTTTCTTTCTTTTTTTTAACTTTATTTTATTATGTTGTGTTAATCACCATACATTACATCATTAGTTTTTGATGTAGTGTTCCATGATTCATTGTTTGCGTATAACACCCAGTGCTCCATTCAGTACGTGCCCTCTTTAATACCCATCACCAGGCTAACCCATCCACCCCCCCATCTAGAACCCTCAGTTGGTTTCTCAGAGTTCATAGTCTCTCTTGGTTCTTCTCTCCCTCTGATTTCCCCCCCTTCATTTTTCCCTTCCTACTATCTCTTTTTTTTTTTTTTTTAACATATAATGTATTATTTGTTTCAAAAGTACAGGTCTGTGATTCATCAGTCTTACACAATTCACGGAGCTCACCATAGCACATACCCTCCCCAATGTGTATCACCCAGGCACCCCACCCCCCCGACCCCCCCCCCACTCCAGCAACCCTTAGTTTGTTTCCTGAGATTAAGAAGAGGGTATTATGCTAAGTGAAATAAGTCAATCAGAGAAACACATGTATCATATGATCCCACTGATATGAGGAATTCTTAATCTTAGCTTTCCTGTTATCTTTAAGAAGTCACCTTTCCCTTTCTTAGAATTTCTGTAGTGTATATTGTACATAACACATCATGTCATAAATTATGTATTACTGATTTTGTTAATATCTTATCATGAAGCACCTGAGGTCAGTAACAATTTCTAATGCATCTGTTTATGTACTTTTATCTCGCACTTGTTGAATGATTATGCAGATAACAAAGTTATAAGAAAATAAAGTGACCAAAAAAAAGAAAAAAAAACCTGTTGAGTTAAACAGAAGATCATTAAATGAATATTTTGCAAAAGTTATTTTGCACTGAATTATATTGATTACTTACTTGAGGATAAGAAGCACATCAGAGCTATTCAGGATGCCAATCAGAGTTGTACATAATAAAATGCTTTCTCCAATATTGTGAATGCTCTGATAAATAATTATATTTAATTCAGGTGGTTTAATTCAGTATAAACTGAAGACTCGCAGGAAACATTGCCAGAAAAGCAGTCACATGTTCTGTCAAAAGATGAATATTTAACAATAATAAAAACAGTATCCCCGAATAAAGACAAATGTATTTTGGTATAATGATTTCTAATCATTATGTGCTCTAGTTTTGAAGTAATGCGTTTTGGCAGCAAAGGGATGGTAGTGGAACACTAGGATCTAAAATGAGAACACCAAATCTAATTTTAGAGCTAGAATTTCATTTGCCTATTAGTGAATGTACAGATGAGTTGGTATGCTGTAAGAAAAATCAATGGTGCATTTGGAAACTGCATTTTAACTGAGGAAAAGAAGGTCATAACCTGGAAGGCAAGATTTATAGTAACAAAGATTAACTACTAAGGTTAATTTTCAGTTATCCCATTGTCTTAGTGAATAAGAATCTTTAAGTGGTAGTAAGAATATTGTTTCTTGGTAGGAATATTATATCTGGTTTCTTATGCTTCCACGAACAAGTAAATCATGAAATTTAATGCTTCAGTTGATGCAAATTATAGTAGCTGCATATTCTTTTTTTCTCACTAAATCCTAAAAATAAAAGTGAAATTATTTTCCTAAAGAGAATTTGCTAAAATACCACATGGCTTTTAGCAAGTCATTCAGGTTTAGTCAAAGGCTATTCCTGTATTTTTGTTTGGTGATGTTTTTAAGTATGACTATGACTTCCTTCTGTTTTCTTATAACACTGTAGACATTTATAAGTGACAGAGTTACAAAATAGGCAAAAATTAAGACCAGCTATTTTAAGTGACCTCTATTCATAAGTATCTTAAGAATCCATTATCAAAATATGACTTAAGAAAGTATTTTTTTCTTTTTCATAGAAATGTATATCAAAATTAAAAGCACAATGTTGGCATATTTTATAATAAAGAATTAATATTTTGATACTTTAACTCTGATTCTTCTAGTTAATGATAATTATGTACTTTGTAAGACTAGTTCTTTAATTTTGTGTAGAGTAGTATGCATTAGTGTGTGTCTAAAATTATTCCATTTGTTCTCTAGAATTTTGAGTGCTACATTTTTTTTGAGGATAAATAAATACAACATAAAATTAACCATTTTAAAGTGAAAAGTTCAGTGACATTTAGTCCATTCTCGATGTTGTGCATTTCTGCCTAGTTTCAAAATTTTTACATTATTCTAAAAGATGTAAAATTCTATACCCATTACATAGTTGTTTCCCAGCCCCAGCCCCCAACTCCTGGCAACCACCATTGTTTTTTCTGACTCTATGAATTTATCTATTCTGAATATTTCATATAAATAAAATCATACAATTTGTGAACTTTTGTGTCTGGCTTCATTCATTTAGTTCATTTTTGAGGTTAATCCATGCTGTAGTATACATTGGAATTTAATTACTTTTTACGGGTGAATAATCCATTGTATGTATTCATTTTGTTTACTTGACCCATTCATTCGTTAGCGGACCTTTGGGTTGTTTCCACTTTGGGCTGTTGTGAGTACTATTGCTTTGAACGCTGATGTACAATTAATTATTTGAGTACCTGTTTTCAGTTCTTTTGGGTTGAGTACTACTTTCGTTAGGCGAATCATCCCTGTTTGCCAGGGACTGTGGGGTTTCCCAAGACATGGGCCTTTCAGCACTAAGTCTAGAACAGTGTCCAGACAAATTAGGATAGTTGAACTGTGGAACTCTTTTTGGATTATCCCAAGTAGAATTATTTATAATATCCAGAAATAATACCATAATTTCTACTACTTATAGGCTGCATTTCATTATAGCTTTTCCATGCACTGGACCATGAGATTCTGGAGTCCATTTCATGTTGAAGACTGTCAAGCTTCTAGTTCAGTGCTTTATAGCCACTGTTCAATAACATTTCGAGGGTCACATTTCAGGAGGTTTTAATGAGTCTTAAAAAGTATTTGTGATGGAACTTATTGGTTAAGAACATATACATTAAAGCCACACTGCCTGGGTTCAAATCCCATCTATGAAAGCTATTGGCCCAGAGTAAGTGCTCTGTAAGTTTTTATTATTAAATATTAACTGCTTGGATTCATGAACATGGAGAGCAAGAGAAAGGGAATCAATTTTTTCTTATATATTATAATATATATTCACATTCAATGATTTCTTTTTTTTTCCACAACTATATAAATAAGTGAAACATTTTGGGGTGCCTAGGCGGCTCAGTTGGTTAAGTGACCGACTCTTGATTTTGACTCAGGTCATGATCTCAGGGTTGTGAGATGAGCTCCATGTCAGGCTCCATGCTTAGCTGAGAATCTGCCTGAGATTCTTTCCCCTTCCTCTCCCTCCCCCTCCGCTCTTCCCCCCCCCCCCCCGCCCCGGTCACGCTTGGGCAAGTTCATGCTTTCTCTCTGTCTCTCTCAAGTGTAAATCAATCAATCAATCATAAAATCTTTCAGGGCGCCTGGGTGGCTCAGTCGTTAAGCGGTCTGCCTTCGGCTCAGGTCATGATCCCAGCGTCCTGGGATCAAGGCCCGGAATCATCAGGTTCCCTGCTCTGTGGGAAGCCTGCTTCTCCCTCTCCCACTCCCCCTGCTTGTGTTCCTGCTCTCACTGTCTCTCTCTGTGTCAAATAAATAAATAAAATCTTTAATTAAAAAAATCACAAAATCTTTTAAATAAATAAATAGTAAATAAGTAAGTAAGTAAGTAAATAAATAAATAACATTTCACTTCAAAACATTTTCCCCCCTGGCATCACATGGAGGGTATTAAAAGTTGTAGTTTTTCATAATCTGTGTCTATTTGTATTTCTTTTCTTTTCTTTCTTTGTTTCTTTTGAGGATGTTGGTGTGTAATGTTTTTCTAATGTAGAAGGAAATAGACTAAAACCATCAACATAATGATTAAAGCCAATCATTGATGGACATTTAGAAGCCTAATTAAGTAAAAGAGGCAAAAATCAGTAACAGATTTGAAAGGCATTTGATCTGTTTAATGATTCTTTGAAATCACCCATTCTTATCAGAATTATAGCCTTGAATAAAGACAATTCACTCAGCACTTAATTAATCTTCCTTAATGCAAGTTTAAGTCCCAAGTGAGTTGCCATGCCATGTGGTAAGTTCAAAAAATGATGTCTAATGTAGTCCTATTATTCCTTTAGATGATACAAGGGAGTAGAACCAGTGGCGTCACTTGTGTTCTTGAACATATCACATCCAGAGGACGGCACTCTTAGAAGTGGACATACTTGGGATTTCTCTATCTTTATTTAAAATCAAATAGTTAGGGTTTGTGAGCATAAGATGACAGTCCAAAAATTTCCATGTATCTATTTTTTTTTTCTGTATTAATTACTGTGAAAACACTGGAGAACCTAAAGCATTGTCCTCATGTAGGGGTTGCTCACCCTACCACAGATTACCTGAATCTTTGAGTCAGATCTGCTTTTGCAATGTGTGTGTGTAGAGGCCTTAATGCACTCACTGTAATAAAACCTAAATAACTTGAGGATCTGAGATAGAGATTATAAATTTGATTTGTATTTAGTATGTTGAGAATAGTTGCTATCCCATTGTTATTTGAAAGCGCTTGAGACCACTATTTGGTCTTTTCTGTTCTTTATATCCCAGAATAAAAAAGTAAGTTTTCCTGACATCAGCCTTTATTTAATTTTTATCTTGCTGTTGCACAACATATTGCTGAACTATTAATCTTTAAAAGTACTGAGAACATGTTTTATTTGTGGATGACTAGAAAAGACCTAGAAACACCATTAAAAAAATGAATTGGCTTGACCAACTTGCACTAATTCTTATAAAAAAGTATTCATCTCAGTTTGCAATTCGAGTGCCAGGTTTCAGGACAATACATTTTGAGTTGCTGATGTAGAAGTGCTCAAAAACCAGTGTTTTGAAGGGAAGCATGAAGACTTTAAACCACAGCACCATGATGCATGACACTGTAATCAAGAAACAATCCTTGATACACGTTTTCAGTGAGATTCTTTTATATTATATAGTTCCCTCAGGAGGAGATGAAAGGTATTTCTCACAGAGAAAATGCCATGGCTAGTGAAGTAAATGTGTTTTACATGATTTGTAATTGCTAATATGATTCAGGTGCCTGCCCCAGATGAATTTGTGAAATAAAATCAGTTTTCTATAACACATGATTCAAACGGTCTATCAGATCAGCACACAGCAATGGAAGATTATGGTAACTTTTAAAAGACCATGACTCTTTTATGAAAAATAAAACATTCATTTTATTGATATTTTCATTTTTTATCTTAAAATTAAATAATATATGTAGTTTCTGCAGAAATGTTCAGCATGTGATTATGTGAGGTCAAAAACTGATTTTATATGAAACATTTTTTCCCAGTTTGCTGTAGTTTTCCTGATTTGGCTATAATACTTTTATATTTCAGCACCAGTTTTGAAAATTCTGACTCTAGAGTCTGTTCTCATACACTTCTGCACAATAAGCTTAAACAAATTGAGAAATATTCCCAGTTTATCATTGAGAGTTTAATTTCTGAATGTGTTTACTATAGATTGAAACTTCTCTCCTACTGGGATTTAATTTATAGGAAGATAGGTGACTATCTTAGCTCCTCCTCTTCTTTTTTTAATGCCTAGAACAAAGCTATAAGAACAGACTCTTAGAAAGAGAGAATGATTGGATTAATCTTAATTTCTCAAGCTTAACTATGTTGGTGCATATAATGCATCTTATAGCATTTTTTCTAGTAATTATTGCTCTCCTATATACCTCAAAGACTAGTTCATACAGTTATTTCACACTCAAACAGTGGACTGTCCTTCTGCTTTCTAAATTCTCTGGCAATATCTTTTTATCACACTTCACAGAGAAAATAAAAATCATTAAAAATGAATCGTGTTATCTTCCCTCTACCAAATGAATAAATTCTCTGAATCTATACCCTTTCTTTCCTTTTCTCTGGGTTTAATTTAAAGGCATGACATCTCTCTGTGAAGTGCCAGCCCCTCTCTGTGTCCTCTGGATTTTCTTACAAATTGACTTCTCAGGGACCTGAATTCCATTAGAAATCTCCTATCTCTCCTCAATCTTTAGCTGCTTCTTTATTAGGATCCCCAGAATCATCTTATAGATATGTTTTGGTAGCTTTAGTAGAAAACCAAATAAAAAAAAAGAGAAAACAGATCCTTATAAACAAATATCTGTCCAGCTAGCACGCTGTTTGTTCTACATAATTGTTGTACTATAATCCATATATGCAAAGAGGTTGAAAAACCAATTTTTTTTAAAAAAATTCATTTAGCTGGTCAAAACCTTATTAGACTTTAACTGATAAGTCTCCTATAGTCTTACCTAAGTTACTGTGAATATTCCTATATTTTACTCCAGAAAAATTAATGGAATTTTTAACAAAAATATTTGACTTGGGGATGCTGTTAGGAAGTTATTTTGTTACATACAATAGCAGTTTCCTTACCTTTCTTAAATTGAAGTATTCAGAATTCCATAACACGTCTGACCCCCAAATTTCCACATAAGGGACTGTGGATCTGTCCCTTCCTGCTTGGTCAAACTTTTCAAGATAGTTCTCCTCACATGCTATTTTCACTTTATTGCCTCTAATTCACCATTCAACTTAACTCCAGCCTTCTCTATTGAAACTATGCTTGCTAAGGTAACTGGTAATTTCCAAGCTGACAAATTCAAGTGATGTATTCCATTTCTTTCCCCCTTGATCTATGAGCACTGCTTGACTCAGTTAGTCATCTCCTGTTTCCTGAAATAGTCTTCTTAATTGTCTTTCTCCTATTACTGGGGATTATTTCCAGTCTGCTAAACAGGCTTCTTCTCTACCCACCCTGTGAAGATTAGTGTTCCTTGTAATATTTTGCTATGCTATTATCATTCTATATTCTGGAAACATGAGTATACCATCCCCACTCATCGCCTAGCTTTCAAATAGTGATTCCCAAACATATGCATCCAAACTCTACAGCTTTCATTAGTGTAGTCCTACGCAGCCAGCTTGGAATGTGGTAGTCTCCCCTGGGATGTTTTATTAGCACCTCAAACTTCTTGTTTCAAATTTAACTCATATTTTTATTCCCTGAACCCTTCCTTGACAGAATGAAACTAAACTAAAACTACTTTTTTTCTCCATTCATTAATTTGAATTTTTAATGTATTTTCTAAAAACTTAGCACTCTTCCAGGCACTAGGAATATATCAGTGGAAGAAATAATTGTGGTCTCTGCATGGAGAAGACTAGATTGCTAAACTGTAAATTAAAATAAATTTGATATTTCCATCTTATTACTTTTTATAAGTGAAAGGAAGTAAAGTAACCGAGTTGCTGGGATAGAGCAAATCTCTTGGTTTGGGTACTTGTGATGGGTGGGCTGAAAAAACTTTTTTGAAGAGAAAATATTGAAGCTGGACTCTGGTGAGATTGGCCTGATGATGCCATGATTAGACTAGAGGAAAGGGAAAGAGTCCTTAGTGGAATGGCAGAAATGAGGGCACTATGGTGAAAATAAACTTCAACTAGATAATAAGAATAAGTAAAGTTTTGCACTTCTGTTTAACAATAGATTTCACGTTTTAAAATTATTTAATGCCATTTAAATGACAAATTCAACAACTTTTTTTGACAATAGTACAGAGTTGAATTTCTTCCAGAGGTATTTCTTATGCACCTCCCCCCATTTGTTTTCTTGACCAAAATCTATGATTTGTTATATTAGAATATTCTTGAAAAGAGAATGTCTCCTCAATATTTGAAAACTCATTAAAAGGAACAACTTAAAACTTTTGAGAATTTTTTTTCAAAATCTCTTTTGAAAAAACTCTTAAAGCATCCTAATCATTTTATTTTTAATGTATTCTTAGGTTGGTATGAAGCCTTTAACTAATCCTTTTTTAATCATTAATTCCCACTCCTCTCTGTACATTGAGTTGAAATAAAGGAAGATGACCCATGTTATTACTCAAGATTACAATTTTAGGGATTTTTTTTAAAGATTTTATTTATTTATTTGAGAGAGAGAGAAGCAGATTCCCTGCTGAGTTGGGAGCCTGATGCGGGACTCAGTGTTGGGACTCCGGGATCATGACCCGAACCGAAGGCAGTCGCTTAACCAACTGAGCACCCAGGTGCCCACAATTTTAGGGATTCTAAATGATGGATAGGATTTGGCTGATTACAACATATAGAAAAGTGCTGGAGAGTACAAGAAAAGTTTACTATTTTATACAAACACAATCTTACTTTCAATCTGCAATAAGGGTAATTAATAATAACTCTCAATTTTTAATGTTTACCATGTGCCAACACTGTACTAAGTACTTGAAATATGTTATGCAACTTAGTCCTGAGAACAATCTTATAAACTAGGTACCTCTATTTCACAAATTTGCAAATAGATTTAGGGATGTTAACTAGCTCACCTGAGATCACAGATGTAAGCAATAAAGCCAGGCTTCAAAACTGTTTGACAGCAGAACCCATGGTCTTCAGTTGTTTTTCATCTCCCTTATGTGAGTATGACATAAAAAGAACAATGATCTGAATCAAGTACTTATGACCAAAAATTGAGTACTTATTCCCTATGGGAGCACAAGATTTCTTGCTCAAAACACAGACACATGAAAAGATGCTCAACATCACTGATCATCGAGGAAATACAAATCAAAACTACAATGAGATACCACCTCACACCTGTCGGAATAGCTAAAATTAACAACACAAGAAACAACAAGTCTTGACAAGAATGTGGAGAAAGGGGGGCCCTCTTGTACTGTTGGTGGGGATACAAACTGGTGCATCCACCCTGGAAAACGGTATGGAGTTTCCTCAAAAAGTTTAAAATAGAACTACCCTACAACCCAGCAATTGCACTATTTACCCAAAGATTACAAAAATGCTAAATCAAAGGGATACATGTACCCTAACGTTTATAGCAGCATTTTCTAAATAGCCAAATTATGGAAACAGCCCAAGTGTCCATTGACTGATGAATGGATAAAGAAAAGATGGTGTGTGTATATGTATACATATATATATATATACACACACACACACACACACACACACATATATGTGTATATATATATGATGGAATATTACTCAGCCATAAAAAGAATGAAATCTTGCCATTTGCAATGACATGGATGGAGCTAAAGAGTATAATGCTAAGTGAAATAAGTCAGTCAGAAAAAGACAAATATCATAGGATTTCACTTTAAGAAACAAAACGAATAAGGGGGAAAAAAAGAGAGAGGCAAATCAAGAGACTCTTTTTTTTTTTTTTTTTTTAAAGATTTTATTTATTTATTCATGAGAGACAGAGAGAGAGAGAGAGAGAGAGAGAGAGGCAGAGGGAGAAGCAGGCTCCCAAGGAGCAGGGAGCCCGATGCGGGACTCGATCCCAGCACCCTGGGATCATGACCTGAGCCGAAGGCAGACACTCAACCATCTGAGCCACCCAGGCGCCCGAGACTCTTAACTATAGAGAACAAACTGATGGTTACCAGAGGGGAGGTGAGTGGGGGAGATGGGTAAAATAGGTGTTGGGGATTAGGAGTATACTTATTGTGATGAGCACTGAGTAATGTATAGAATGTATAGAATTCTTGAATCACTATATTGTACACCTGAGACTACACTGTATGCTAACTAACTAGAATTTAAATAAAAACTTAAAAAAAAGGTCACCTAAATTGAATGAGATTTGAAACATTGTGTGTATGGTGAGATAACTCAATAGAGAAACTGGTATCAGATCTTATTTTTGGCTGATTATATAATAATTAAACCTTACTCTTCTCATATAACCATATAATCCAGAAGTAATAACTTTAATTAAATGCTAGAAGGGACAATAGACTTTCTAATCCTAAATCATATTCCCATTTATTAAAAAAAAGAATATTTTTACATAGAAAGCAACTCCAATGTAAATGCAACAAAATATATATTGGTGTGAAGTACAGTTTTTTGCAGAGCGTACAATTTAGATTCTAATATCTAATGTCATTTACCTGGTTTATTAATTTCAGAACGGAGTCATTAATGATTTGAGACTCCAGAATGCATTCACCACTGCACCAGAGTAAAAAGTACAACTAACATCAGCAGAAATGTCAGAGATATTAATGTGGCTTTTTTAAACCTCTAGAGTTGCTGACCTAGTTTTAATTGATAGTCTATGATGCTAAGAAGAAAGAATTTGTGGCCTGGAGAGAAGAAAATATTCTCTACAAAGCTGCAAAGACAGAATCACTTAAATCCAGTGTTCCATTTTTGACTTGCTATGTAAGATAATAAAAAATATGAGTAAAGTGTAATGAAAGCAATTCTCCATTGACCTTGTATAGTGTCTAACACAGCAATATGTAGTCAGTACTACAAACCCTTCTGGGTGATTCCTTTTGTATAGAAATGGTTTTCCCCAACTTTGTATATGCCTAGGACCTTCTCACCTAGAATCAGGAATCGGTCTAAAAATTATTTTTTAGGTAAGCCTTTCTCTCCTATCTAAAATATTTAGCTAAGTGTATTCCTGTTATTGTCTGAAATTTCCCAAATTTTCATTCATTAACTTTTTTATTCATTTGTTTATGGTATATCTCTTTCACTAAAATCTAAATTCCATCATTGTCATATAACAGGTATGTAATACATATTTGCTAAATAAGTGCTATTGGGTAATTATGTACTTATACTAGATGTAGGCTACATGTGTCCTCACACTGTTACAGTCTCATGAATGAGAACAAACAGATCACCTAAGACAAATGTCACAGTTTTTAAAGGGACATTTTCTGTTGTTATTCTGATATAAACCTGACATTTCTGGATTGTTGTAAAAGATGTTAATAATGCTTCATACTTGCGGTGCCTGGATTGCTCAGTTGGTTAAGCGCCTGCCTTTAGCTCAGGTCATGGTGTCAGGGTCCTGGGATGGAGCCCCATTATCAGGCTCCCTGCTCAGGGGGGAGCCTGCTTCTCCCTCTCCTTCTTCCCCTCTGCCTGCTTGCGCTCTCTCTCAAATAAATAAATAAAATCTTAATTGATTGATTTTATTAATGAGCTCACTTCTGTTTCCATGATATTAACTGTCTCTAAATGAACATATTTAAAATCAATGTTTCAAGACTATAGTTTCAAGACTATACTAAGATTCCCAGGGGAATTCACAGAGGACAAGAAATTCCACCTGGCTGAAATGCTCCATAACCAGTGTTAGCTTAGCATAAAACTAAAGTTCAGTAACTTTAATTAAAAACAAAAATAAAAACAAAAACTCTCCCTACTACTCTCAGTTTACCCATGGAAAATAGATTTTACTAATGGCAATTATCCTTATGATCTTTTAGACACAGATGTATGAATAAAACATTTTACCTGGTGAGGTTTTTTTGGAAAAGTTATTTATTTATTTAGGAAATGTGATGTTTTATCATAACAATTTTATGACAAACAAAAAAGTTTATTGAACTCTGAGAAGCACTTTTAACAGAATATTTTCAGAATATTTTCGGTAAGAGAAAGTAATAAATGCAGTGATTGGCATGTGAGGACTCCTCTGTTATTTGGTGAAGTGTTTCCTTCTCCAGTCTTTCCACAGTTGTTGAGAAAGCTTCCCTAAGTACTTTCCTTTACTTCTGCATTTCTTTAAAAAGGTTGCCAAGTGTTTGAAAAGTGATCTATTTATTCAAGCTTAATTGCATTTACTGTTTTAAAATGCCAGAGTATCCAAACCATTTGCCAGCATTCTTTTGTGTAATACTAATAATAGTGCTATAGAAATTGTAAATGAGAGAGCATGCTAAGTGAAATAATTTTACTGAGCCCTTAACCTAGTTCTGAAGCTTCTTAACACAATTGTAATTCATCCAAGCATCTTTTAATTATTTGAAAGGGTTTATTTGAAAGTATTTAGTTGAATTGGTGTTTTTAGATTTAGAAAAAAAAATCAGTATAAAAACTTAAAAAAATAAAACTTCTCAACCTTGAGTAGATCTCATAGAATCTTCACATTTTTATTAAATATTACTGTGTTAACTGTGTTTAACTATTTGAACACTAGGAAAGTGAAGTGTTACATTGTTATACTTAAAATCATATGGAATACAATTGAAATCCTAACAGGGTCATTGATTTATTCATAGGTTCAATTGAAGATGCTTATGTTTTGTATTGTACAACTCAAAACAGAAAAATATAAAGTTTTAAAAATAAAATAATGATTATGGTACTAAAAAGATTTATCAACTTTAAAAAAAATAGTGTTTACTAGTTATTTTGAATTGAACAGAATTGCAGCTATTTAGTATGCAATATAGTCATGAGTATTACATGAGGGACATAAGATTATGCTGAAAAAAAAATCTAGATTATTCAAACAAAACCTCATCCAGGAAGATACTCGAATATTCTCTTCATTTTTGTAACAGAGGATTATACAGGTGGCAATTATCCAATTTCAACTTTTGATACACTGCTATGCCATTTTAATTTATTCTCCAAAATATAGGCTTTGAAAAGTATCCTAGATGCAATTGTTTAGATTATTAATAAATATGCTTAAGAATCTGGAAAACACATTTGTGGTTGTTTTTTGCCTGAATAACTTAGGTAAGTTTGGGGAAATAAATTGAAAGACTGGGAGAGGGCTAACAGGTATCTTGAAGTGGAGTACATAGAAGGAATAGTAGTTTGAACACAACTCTGGATCACTGGTCCATTTTCAAGTCCTCCCTTGTCTTTCCTGTGTAGACCCAGTCATAATCCACCTCCTTGGGTGCCATCATGGTAGTAGGGAAGATTGGTGTGGAGACAAAAACTAGTATAGTACTTGTTCCTATTCCTGTTCCTAAGAATGTACAATTTACATCAGTGGTTATTAACCTTACTGCACAGGATTTGTGAACATTCCCAAACTTACTTGCAAAATATTCTAGGAAATTAGTAAGAGGATTTTCTTGGGGGGAAAGATGGATATTTTTATCAGATTCACAAATGGCAGCCATGAATCTCCAAAAAGTGTTGAAAAACACTGGGAAGTAAAAATAAACCATTTTTCAAAAGGGAAAAGAACTTATGCTTCAAGAATAAAAACACCTTGTGCTTACATGCTTAAAATTTTTGTGAGGTTCTTTGCTCATAAAATCACGGAATCATGGATCTGGAATAGATATTAAGAAAAACTGCACTCACATAATCTCAAAAGTGAACAATACTGTTTCCTTCAAGTATAGGAAATTAAACCTAGCATCTTTCTTTATAGAATAATCCAGAACTCCTTGTGGTCTCAGAATGCCTTTTCTAGTGACTAGCATATGGAATTCTTTTTTCGCCTTGAGAACATTTTCCCTCACATTGCTTGTGGTAAAGAGTCATTTAATCTACTGTCAAACATTTCTTCTCTATAGTAAATTCATGTATGTCACCACTCTTCACAACAGTTTTATCTTTAATTGTCCACACTGTACCCCTTTGGTGCTTTTTGAAGTGGGAGATCCTCTGCTATGTATGAGATCCATTTATAGAAAAATATTTTCTATATACTCCATGTCAACTTTAAAAAGGATCAAATTTGTGCCTAATTGTTTTACCTTAATAATTTTAAATAATAAATTTATAAACATTTATTTAAAACATTTCTTTGGGGTGCCTGGGTGGCTCATGGGGCACCTGGATAGCTCAAATGGTTAAGCGTCTGCCTTGAGCTCAGGTCATGATCCCTGGGTCCTGGGATCGAGCCCCACATTGGGCTCCCGGCTCAGCGGGGAGCCTGCTTCTCCCTCTCCTTCTGCCTCTCTCCCTGCTCATGCTCTCTCTCTCTCTCTCTCTCTGTATCTCTGTGTCTCAAATGAATACATAAAATCTTAAAAAAAAACATTGAATAGTTTGTGCAAATTTTATATCTTATGATATAATCATGTCTCATATTCTAACATTAAAATGATTCAGAAATATCTCATGGTATTTCTATCTTAACTGGTCTCATTTCTATCTTTTTTCTGACAGAATCCATTTTGTCTGATGCTTTACACATTTCTTTGCTTAGCTAATTATGCTAGTTTGCCCCTTTTGTATATATGGTTAACTCAACTTAGTCTTCTTGCTCTCTTGTATCTTTAAGGTGCTTCTTTTGCTAATTGTAACATGTCTAAATTTTATCAAAATTGAAATCCTAAAAAATTTTTTTAATCTAAACATTCAGTATTCTAGCAGTTTTTAGCCATCATATTGTCTTGGACCATTTGTACATGGAATCATCAAATTAACAATGATCTGATTTCTGAAAGGCATTTGGGGCATATTTCATCAGGTTGATTATATTTACTGGTTAAACATAATCAAATTAAGTTAATGGACAATGCAGGTAGAGCCTTATTTGGATATGTTTAGCCTAAAAGTGGATAGAGTCAGAGATCTAGACTTGATGATCATAATCTATATTTAATTTTAAAGGCAACCAATGAACTATTTATCATATTTCCTGTCAAATAGGAATAAACATCTGGAAAAATTATGTTTCTAATATACAATTGCATTTCTCCTGAAGATAAATTGAATATTACTAACAGTTTGTTTAAACAAAAATTTTTTGTAATGGTCAGTTTCATGCATGTAAACATAACTGATGGATCTATATTTCATTTTTGCATACATAGAATAATTGATTTTCAAAACTCCTTCCTCCATTTTTTTTTCCTTTTATAGCCCAGCCACAGAGTTGCAAGTGCTGGAAATAGCCAGTTCATTTTTCTTGTAGACCTTTCATTAAAATGCATAACTTACTTTGAAAGGATTGATTATAATGGTCATTGCAGACTTGGCTAAGGATATATGCTGATGAGGACGTAACTTAGCAAAGTCACCAAATTAATAGCTTTACAAGATGATTATAATGAGCAGCATTAATATGCAGGAGTTTTATTAATTTACAAGAGGCTTTTTTTGTGTTTGATAATAGGCAAAGAAAAAATGTTTTACCTTAATTTTCTTCATTTACTTTAAAATGAAATGCAGGGAGACATATGTAAACAGAAAAAAGAGGAGAGGCTCATCAAACAATCATTATTAAAAAGAAATCAAAGGTAGTCATGAAAGCATAAAATTTCCTTTTATATAAAGTTGGTTTTCCATTATCTCTGGCTTCACTGATCACTATACAGGTGAGGTTATTGCTTTTTCAGTTTTATTAATAAACCTATTAGTACATAAATAGCCTTCTGGCCTTTCCTAAACAAATGGAAAATGAAATCATTTCATTATCCCCAGGGTTTCATGCACTCCTGGTTATAGAACTATCCCTGAAGGAATGGCTCTGTTTACAAGAAAATGTTTATCTTGAAGACTTTTCAAATTGGATTCTGTTTTTTGTATTCTTTAGATTTTATAACCAGAAATGGAATATTATTTGAAGCCTTGCTCTTTTTTACGAAAAAACCTTGAAAAAAAATATTAAAGGCAATTCCAAAAAAAGGGATAATGCATGAGTCCTGTCAAACTGCAAAACTTCAAGAAAAAGAAATATGAGAATAGGCATTTTGGTGTCAAAGAAGGGTATTTTATTATAGTGCAGTGATATTTCATAGGAGTTGAATGTTTTAATTTTCAAATGGCCTTCAAAGTAAGAAAATAGGAAAGCACCAACTATATGCCAGGCCTAATAACATGTTCTGGGTAGCGAAAGATAAATAGCCCATATCCCATTCATTCATTTATTCATACTCAGATAAGCCTAACTCTTCTGAAACTAAGAAGGTCCTTGTCACCTGCCCTAAAGCCCCAGAATAATTCCTTAAGCTTTACATACAGAAGATAATACCTTAATTTGCCACAAACTGGTTCTTTGCATTGCAACACAAGTCAGAAAGGTATTAAAGGTGATTTTAAAAGCAGTGATTTTTATGCTCCTGTTTGGTGCCCTGTAACTGCTTTATTATAGCAGGCTAGCATTAATTGAATATCTCTTTTAAAAGATTTTATTTATTTATTGGACACAGAGAGAGTGAGAGAGAGAGAGAGCATAGGCAGGGGAAGTGGCAGGCAGAGGGAGAAGCAGGCTCTCTGCTGAGCAAGGAGCCGGATGCAGGACTGGATCCTAGGACCCCGGGATCATGACCTGAGCCAAAGGGAGCCGCTTAACTGACTGAGCCACTCAGGCACCTGGAATATCTTTTTAACACACTGAATTTCAAAGGACTCAATGAAGCTGCAAGGAAGCAAACAAGTAAAAAAGCAAGGAAGTGAGAAAGCAGGGATCTAAAGAAGAGGCTTGATAGCTGATCTGCCACTTACAAGAAATGAAGACTATTAGTTGGTTCGATGATAAAGTGTGATGGAATAAGACAAGGGAATCATTATAATTAACCAGTTCCACACTTCATGCTTTGGTTTAGATGGTTCTAAATGATTACAGACAAACCATTCTTGTGAATTCTTTGAAAGCAAATGGATAGTCCTCAGGTCTGCAACTACAGTGTCCAGTTCAGTGCTTGACAGATGAAATGCACTAAAATTTTTGTTGACCAAATGAATTAATTTATGAATAAAAATGAATATAACCTAGAATCTAGAGGGTGACACTTTTCCATTACAATACAGTTCATTTCAAACATATTTATTGAGGAATCTTTGTATTTAGAATACTTTATTTCTCTCTATAGGTGACTTAAACCAATAAAATGCCTGAAAGAATTGTTTAAGATTATTGCATTCTAATTGAAAAGCTAAAAGAGTTACTTAGATCCTAAGTTACTTAGGTAACTTATGAGTTACTTAGGATCCTAAGTACATTATATATATATATATGTGGAAATGAAAAGAGTAATACATGCCTGATGTGGCTTACCTAAACATTCAGATAGATTTTGCCAAATGTGTGCTTTAGGTTCCTATTCTGTATCAAAAATCAAATAAGGGCGCCTGGGTGGCTCAATTGGTTAAGCAACTGCCTTCGGCTCAGGTCATGATCCTGGAGTCCCGGGATGGAGTCCCGCATCGGGCTCCCTGCTCAGCAGTGAGTCTGCTTCTCCCTCGGACCCTCCCCGCCTTTCAAGCTCTCTCTATCTCATTCTCTCTCTCAAATAAATAAATAAAATCTTAAAAAAATAAATAAATACAATAAAAATAATTGTAAAAATCAAATAAATCACAGTTCTCTCTATGAAATCTCTACAAAACCATAGGGAAGATATCAAGGTTTTTCCTTAGAAAACTTAGGTGATGTAATTCCTAAGGTAAGGTATAGAATTCTTTAAAAATTGTACAAGAACATTCATTATTAGTTTTTTATTAAAGTTAATGAAAAATTGGGGTCATAAAAATGAGCTTACATGCCCATGGAAATTCATAAACACTTAAAATAATTGCCTTTAAGACTATACAACTATTAAAATATTTCTTATTGAAAATAAGAAAAATAAAACAATTTCAGTACCTGAAAACCATGACATTTAAATTTTGATTGAAGACAATCTGAATATATTCTATTCACTTTCTGGTATATGGGGTATTTTGCTATTTATGTATATTAGTATAAATGTTCACTTAAGAATCACAACTGAGTAGCCTCCTGGTTGTCTTTCTAGGTTCTACTACCTGCTTAGAAGAACTATTGTGTTTTTTTGTGTGTGTGTGTCCACATTTGATCGAGAAGAAGGCTAAGTGCTGTGTTTTGCGATATTCACCCTTATATAATAATGATACAGTTTGCTATATGTGAACAAAAAATTCCATTTTCGTTTCTAAATGTGAACTCTCAGTATTAAAGGTCAAAGTTTTCTTAATTCATTTGTAGAATGCTTTCATATCCATTTCTCAATTTTCCTACTTTCCTGAAAGGTGCTACCTCCTGAATCTAGAAGGGACATGATTCATTGAAATGGCAATTTACCAAATGTTCAGTGAATCTATTTACTTATCAATATTCCTTTTAGAATGCCCCTAAGAGATGCAATGTCTCATTTTCTAGTCCCAAGGGACAGCAGGCAATTTATGCATAATAACTATCTGTTACATTTCCCTAACACATTCACTTTACTTGTGTTTTATATGTGAAATGTTTACCAGGAGATTAACAATTTGTAGAAGTCCTGACATAGCTAATGTAAAATAGTATAATTCAATTTGAAAAGCTATAATTTCAAGTGATGCAGTTTACACTGCTCTTCTTAGTCAAGGTAGGATAAAGCAACCTTCCTGTCAGAGATGATTGGATAATGTGATACATTACCTGATTAGAAAATGATTCTGGGAAAACAACCCATTTCTCTATATTAATCTGACTTGTTTAGTGTTCTCCCTCTCTCTGAATTTAGATGAGGTGCTCTGCACCAACCTAATTCTTTTTTATGTGTGTTGGCTTTTTTTTTTTTTTTTTGTAAAGTACAGTTTTCTCTAAACTGCTTAAATGATGGCAGTTTTGCGGAGTTCTGAATAGTTTTTCAAATGTCTTGAATTTTAATTTGGTGCATTTTCCTTCATGACAATATGTGTGGGTGGCAAGAAGAAATTGAAAAACTGGTAACTTGGTGGGTTTCAATAATATGTAACAATATTTTTATACAGCTAATATCACTCTGCATTTATATGGCACCTTTTATTAGGTAGTTTCAAATGTTTTTAATTTTTTATAAAAGGAAATTAGAGACACAGATAAAAAAGACCATTCAATTTTACCAAGCAAGTGAATAAATGCCAAATAGTAACCAATGTCTTTTCTGTGATTTTTAAATGTTCAATTGAGAATGGTAGAAATCACTTGTCAATTGTCGAATACTAGAACTTTCATATATTGTGCTAAAAATGTTCCCAATCTCTAAGAATCCATAAATTACATTTTACAAGATATAAGCAATTGTCCTTTTCTCCATTATTCAGGTTGAACTCACTCAGATCTCTTCTCAGTGTCACTCAATGCACTATGTACTGCCTTGCCAGTAGAATGCCAAATAAGGACTGTGATGTTCTTCTTCCCTTGATAGGTTTGTTGTTGTTGTCGGAATATTTTTACGTGTGATCCTAGTTGTTTTCTCCAAGCTTCTTTTCCAGTGATACAAGTGAAAAGCCAAGTAGAGTTTATTCACATCCTACAATATAGACTTTTTGTCTCAAAGTATACTTTAATGGTCATATAGTGTAACTCTCTCAATACATGAATGTGGAAACTGAGGCCCAAAAAGATAGATGGACTTTCTCTAAATCAAAGAGGAAATTAATGGAAGGACTGTAAATTCAAATTGTACTCTTTATGCTGCATTTCAAGAATATAAATGTCCCCATTCTTTTTATTCTACCATTATTTAATTAAACCTGGACCAATTTCATCATATCGCCAAAGAGTTCTTTTTGTTTGTTTGTTTGTTCTTTAAAGCTACCAATTGGGTCACCTGGGTGGTTCAGTAGGTTGAGCATCCAACTCTTGATTTTGGCTCAGGTCAGGATCTCAGGATCCTATTGAGCTCTGCCTTGGGCTCCATACTCAGCGTGGAATCTGCTTCAGGATTCTCTCTTCCCCTCTGTCCATCCCCCTATTCATTCTCTCTCTTTCTAAAATGAATTAGCTGAAGAGAAGGGAGGGGGTTGGGGTAACTGGAAGACGGACATTAAGGAGGGCACGTGATGTAATGAGCACTGGGTATTATATAAGACTGATGAATCATGACCTCATTAATTGAATTTAAATTTAAAAACTGGAAAAAATAAATAAATTGAGTTTATGGAAAAAATAAATAAGTCTAAAAAATATAAAGGTACCAATGTCAAAGGATTTGCCTGTTATTTGCTTGCTATTTGACCACCAAACTTTCTACTTCCTGCTTTATTCTACATGGAAATTTAATTCTCTAGTTTGATTTTCTCCTTTCTTGTATTTTTAAAGTACTATTTCTTGCTTTGCACATTTTTTGAAAACTCTTTTCTGGATTAATGACCTTAGTCTCTGGCTTGGTTTTTATCTATTCATTTTTTGTTCAATTACCTCTGTGTATAGGCCAGAATCACTTTGTTTTTCTAAAAAACACTTTATTGAGGTATGATTGACATGCAAAAGTCTATGAAACCATCACCATCTTCCTGCCCTCTTTATTTTTGTGTAAGAAGAACATTTAACATAAGATATACCCTCAACAAATTTTTTTTAGCAAAATTTTAAGTGTATAGTATAGTATTGTTAACCTAAACATTTGAAAAACCTAGACATTTGAAAAACTATTCAGAACTCTGCTGTACAATAGATCTCTGGGACTTACTAATTTTGTATAAAACTACAACTTTATCCACTTTGACCAATACTTCCTGTTTTCCCTTTCCCCCAGCCACCATGGTAACCACATTCTACTCTCCACTACTGGGAGTTTGACTATTTTATATACCTCATATAAGTGGGATCATATAATATTTGTTTTGTTTTGTTTTGTTTGCATCTGGTTTATTTTACTTAGCATAACGTCCTCTGGTTTCATCCACATTGTCACAAATGGCAAGACTTCCTTTATTTTTAAGATTGAATAATAGTCCATTACATGTAAATACCATACTTTCTTTATCCATTCATTCATTAACGGACACTTAGGTTGTCCATGTCTTGGCACTGTGAATAATGCAGCAATAAACAAGGGAGTACCGATATCTATTTGAGATCCTGATCTCAATTTTTCAAAAATATATATCCAGAAGTGGTATTGCTGGATCATATGGTAGTTCTACTTTTAATTTTTGCATATTAGGAAAGACAGTTTCATGTGTGCAGTCTTTCCATCCCAGCTTGACTGCTTAAGAATAAGACTTAGCCTTGGAACACTTCCTAAGCAAGAAGTATAGAGCCCACATAGCCTTTGCCAGGGCTATCACTTTATGGGGGAATATCTTTTCCTGTTCATGCTCAGTGCACTGTGTTCATTTTAAGTGTGTGCATCAGTGGGCCCCAGGCAAGCTGTGAGCTTTCAGTATTTCAGACTTCCTGGGGAAGTGGTAAGGAGGAGTGGTCCTACTATAGCAACACGTAGGCCAATTGTCCCATGTTGTCTGCAAGAGGACCTGATAGCCATGGGGGGGCGGGCAAAAGATACTATCAAAGCTGAAATTGTTCTGTCTCTTCTCAGTGTGAGTAAGTGTTGTTCCAGCTAATGCTTGACTATGTTGCGTTTTGTTGGTGACTCCAATATCAAAATGCAGTGGGCAGAAACATTTGGATTTCTATTCCTATAGTGATTATCTTTGCTATCCTTCATGTGGTTGGAGTGTTCCCCTAGCATTGGTAACTGGTGCATGGTTTTCTTCTCAACTGAAGAAACTCATAATGGCTGCACTAATATGCATTCCAATCAGTAGGGTACAAGGGCTTCCTTTTCTCCACATACTTGGCAACACTTGTTATCTTTTGTCTTTTTGATAATAAGCATTCTGATCGTTGTCAAAGGATATATCACAGTAGGTTTGATTTGCATTTCCCTCATAATTAGTGATGTTGAGCACCTTTTCATATACGTGTTGGCTATTTCGATGTCTTCTTTGGAGAAATGCCTATTCAGGTCCTTTACCCATTTTTAAATTAGGTTATTCATATTTTTTCTATTGAGTTGTATGAGTTCCATATATATATATATGGAATAATATATATAAATAATATTAATCTTTTCACATGTATATGGTTAGCAAATATTTTCTCTCAGTAGATTGCTTTTTTATTTTCATGGTTTTCTAGTTTGATGTAATCCTATTTGTCTATTTTGTTTTTGTTACCTGTGTTTTTGATGTCATATCTAAAAAATCATTGCCAAGGCCAATGTCAAGAAGCTTTTTCTGTATTTCCCCACCCCCCCGAAGAGTTTTACAGTTTTAGGTATTGTGTTTAAGTGTTGAAACCAGTTTGAGTGGATTTTTGTTTATATGTAAGATAAGGGTCCAATTTTATTCTTTGGCATGTGGATATCCAGTTTTCCTAGCACCATTTATTAAAGAGATAAAAATGCCACTTGAGAGGTACCTATACTCATAAATTTTTATAAACTCTGGGTACAGACTTTTGGGTTAAGCTTTGTTGGCAGGGGATGTGTATTGTGGAGTGATGATACACAATTACGCACATAGATATATCAAAGATCACGTGCATCTGTTATTCCTCTGATACCCATAATGTCTTCCCTCTCAGAATAATCCAGTTTCACGAAATTTTGGATTTCCTTGATATGGATGGGCTCATTAGTAAGAGAGCTTTTCTCTCCTGTGACCTATTGAAATGGATCTGTAATCAATAGGAATCCACTGTTGTGTAAGGAATGTTCTGGAAAACCACATGTGTAGCCATGGGTCTCTAAATTTTATCTGGCTGCTGGCATAACAGTTGTGATAAGAGACACTGAAAACAAGTGGGAACTATAATTCCAGTATGGATGGTTGCTAAAGAAATACTTCTAGATCTTTATTAAAATATTCTTCATATCTATAGACAGAAAATCTGTTAAGCCATGGCAGAAAATGCCATAAATCATGGTTAGATAGATAAAAACATGGAGTGCTATAAGAAGTCTTCTTTAAAAATGGAATATTAACTAATAATCATATTTGGAAGTCTGGTGATTGGGATAGCTCATGTATATAAAAGAGTTCACTGACATAATAGGACAGTACTAAGAGATTTGTAGTTAGTTGCAATGGAGAAAATAAAGGCTATAGTTTTGGAGTGAACATCTGCTACTACATAGATGGTGATAGAGCAAAGAACCTGTCATAATTTAGTGCCTATATATGTCCAAAAAACGAATATGAACTCTTGGTCATCAGGTCTATTAGTAGGCAGAGGTAATCCAGTGTTAGACTCTCTACCTTCCTGTCTAAAAAATCCCTATTAGTTAAATCAAATAACTAAATGTACAGATAACTAAATGTTCATGTAAGCAGCCTCAAAAATTGCCTGGTACTTAATGTTTTGCAAGCATTTGTTTTTATTATTAAAAACATTTGGACATTCTAGGAAAGGAAGGAATGGATACAGTAGATACATATAAGAGATTCAGATTATCTCCGGGAAGGACAGTGTTTCAATTCATATATTTTTCTTTTTTAAAAAAAAAAGATTTTATTTATTTATTTGACAGAGAGAGACACAGCGAGAGAGGGAACACAAGCAGGGGGAGTGGGAGAGGGAGAAGCAGGCTTCCCATCGAACAGGGAGCCCCACACGGGGCTGGATCCCAGAACCCTGGGATCATGACCTGAGCCGAAGGCAGACGCTTAACGACTGAACCACCCAGGCGCCCCTCAGTTCATATATTTTTCCAAACAATAGTAGTAAAAGATCTCTACAGACCTTTAAAATGGCCAGCTGGACTGGACCTTTGCTCTCAGATTTCCAGCTCTGATGCCAAAATTGGAGCCAAAAGTTGGATAGTTGCTTCCAGAGGATCCTAGAGAAACTGCTTCTGCATTTTCTGTGTGATCATTACTCTTCATTGGCTAAATTTTCAGCAATCATTTTCAAATCTGGAAGTCACTTCTGGAAATAGCTCTGAAACTTTTATTTCCTTATGGAAATGTAATAGGGGTAGAATTGTATTTTAATATTTGCCAATACAATATAAAAAGATAACATACAATCTTTGTAAAATAGTTATTAAAGGAAGTTTACAAAAAAGGCAATAAAAATCAATGATTCTAGGGCTATCTAGATCTTCCATATAGTCCTGTTTTATAGAACTGGGTTTATACATTTAAAAATGTATTTTCCTTTCCATGTAAAGCATATCTCATGATTTTTTTTTTACATATATGAGTTTAAGCACCTTAGAAGACTGAAAATACAAGGCACAATATGGAAAAAATGGCCAAAGGTCCCTTGTGCAAGGAAATAGGGTGAACTGACACACTTGTGTTGTCCCCTGCAAAGTTCCCCCTTCTTTTTTTAAAGATTTTATTTATTTATTTGAGACGAAGAGATATAGAGAGAGAGAGCATAAGCAGGGAGAGAGGCAGAGGGAGAAGGAGAAGCAAGCTCCCCACTGAGCCAGGAGCCCGATGTGGGGCTGGATCACAGGACCCTGGGATCATGACCCAGGCCGAAGGCAGACACTTAATGACTGAGCCACCCAAGTGCCCCAGTTCCCTCTTTTTGATGAGTTTTGTGTCAGAGAAATGGCTCAGGTCTAGAAAAAGAATCTGTGTCAGAGATATGGCTCAGGTCCTTGAAAAAGGATCGTATGTTTTCCATTTCAGTGACTGACATCAGCCTTCTGCTCCTGAGCTTTGCATAAATCAATGATGTTTTTGGTGTCTGTTCTTATATTTTATCCTTAGGAATAACACCATCTATTTATTATTGCCACAGGTCAAGAACTCTGGGTCAAAAACTCTTTGTTATCACTGCAATCTGGGCTGCCATTTAGATAGTTATGAGCAGATTAATTACATTGATTAATTATCACCATCTGGTGTCTGATTTTCTATAGTCGTATTATCCCATTGGCACTAGGGAGCCTAGTTTTACGGTACCATCTTCAATCTCCTATCTCAATCCTGGACTTCAGAAGAAGACCACCAAAAAGTTTCTCATGAAATGCTCTCTCACTAGTGCTTTCCTTATTATTCTAGCAAAGAGTTTGTCCTTTGGTCTTTCTTGGGGAACATAGTGAGCTGGTGGACTTTGGTCTCCCCCAATAAATCTTTTCTAAAATGCTCAAGTCCATGAGCCATGTAACCCCTTCTTCAATACTCTAAGAAGGCAATTTTGGTTTCTTTACCTCATTTCCTGTAAACTATTGTCATTACTAAGTTTCAAGGAGCCATCCCAGCAGGAGGAGAGGGTCTACCCCAGGTGTCTTTTTTTAGGATGTTGTCTTCTGAATCATAGGAGAGTGTAACTGTATCAATAAACTCTCTCTAATCCAGTCCTTTTATTTAATGTCCCAATACTGGAGTCTTCATCTTCAAAATCAACTTCCAAATATATTCTCCAAATTTCTGGTGGTTTATATTGTGTAGGACCTACGTTATTTTGGTAAATAATATATTTTCTTCTGCAACAAGGATGATGTTTCCTGTGTTGACTCTTGAACCTAGTTAACTGGTCTAGAGGAAATCACAATAGGCAAGGACAGATTGTGAGAGGATTAACCATTGTCATGTGAGGATCTATCTCAGATGAAGACTTTGCGTGTTCTCTAGCTAAAGAAAGTTTTCTCTCCTCTAATTGGAGCTCTTCTGGACCAGACTGTTTAAAAGTTCCTATTTCAAGTCTCAGTTTCCTCTTTCTTCTGAATCTGGGACCTAACATTATCATTGAAGGCTTGCCGGTCTTACATTCATTCTCCCTTATAAATTTGTTACTTAAGATCAAATTCTGGGTCTGAATTCCTCACTGCAAATAATGTCTTCATATGCTGCTATATAGGACACCTTACTTTTACAACATTCTCTTGCTTGATAATTATCTGATCTGAACTTTTCATTTGTCTTTAAAACTGCTAAGGAACTTCCACAATCTTTACAATTATTTTTTGCCTTTGTATGTTTCAAGTGCTAGTGGTACTCCACAAGCCAGTGCTTTCTATCTCACCCACATCTTATCTCATTTACTAAGGGTGAGAATCTTAGTAATTTTGACACTGTATCATAATGTCGGCCATCACCATCCCATTTATCATCAGCAAGGGGGTCCTTGTTGCTTTCTGACTAGTGACTAATCTAATTGCAGAATCTCATTTGGAGTGTCTGCTGTCTAGAATTACATTAAACTAGGTCTATCCAAAGCAGACCTTCCAAAAGGCCACGAGCACAGGTGGTTTGCTTGGGAATTGAGGCCTAGAAGCACAAATGAGGGATCCAGGAAAGATCAGGGAGGGAGAAATGGAAATAAAGGATGTGCAACAGAATGAGTTACTACTCTGGGCTATTGGTTCCCCCACTGGAACTCTTTGAAAAATGTGTTTGGGGAGGCCATGGCATTTATTCCTCTATTACCATCTCTCACTGGTTTGGTTGAGGGTTGTTCTCAAAGTCATCATCTCCACACAATTCTGGGTTATGCACTGGAGGACCAAGAAAACTCCTACTATGTGGGAGAAAGCTCTTAGGCTGAGAAGAAAAAAAGATTTGCACTTAGGATACAAAACTGTAAACCTGCAGGAAACTGTGTCACAGCAGCAAATCAACTCAGAAAAAGGCTGAAAATATTTCTAAAATTTTTCTACAATTATTATTTTTTTGAAATTCAAATTCATTTCTTTTTTAAATTTTATTATTATGTTATGTTAATCACCATACATTACAGCATTATTTTATTTTATTTTTTTAATTTTATTTGACAGAGATACAGCAAGAGAGGGAACACAAGCAGGGGGAGTGGGAGAGGGAGAAGCAGGCTTCCCACAGAGCAGGGAGCCCGATGAGGGGCTCGATCCCTGGACCCTGGGATCATGACCTGAGCCGAAGGGAGACGCTTAACGACTGAGCCACCCAGGCGCCCCATTTTTTGATGTAGTGTTTCATGATTCATTGTTTGCATATAACACCCAGTGCTCCATTCAGTATGTGCCCTCTTTAATACCCATCACCAAGCTAACCCATCCCCCACCCCCCTCCCCTCTAGAACCCTCAGTTTGTTTCCTGGGGTCCATAGTCTCTCATGGTTCCTCTTCCCCTCGGATTTCCCTCCCTTCATTCCTCCCCTCCTGCTATCTTCTTCTTCTTCTTTTTTTTTTTTTTAACATATAATGTATTATTTGTTTCAGAAGTACAGGTCTGTGATTCAACAGTCTTACAATTATCAATTTATGGCCAATATTCTTTCTTTTTAACTCCCATATACCTCCATCCTCATTGGTGTTAGAATTTTATCTCTAAATATGTGGGTATACATATCTTTAAGAAAGAGCAATTATTTAAAAAATATGATCACAACAATATCATTACACCTTAAAAAGGAAGCAATAGTACCTTAATATTGTCACTTATCAAGTCATTGTTCAAATATCCCCAGTTTTCTGCTTTTTTTTTAGTTCGCTTTGAATTAGAATCTAATGATGCCCTACACATTTAAATTAATTTTATATCTTTTGATCGATAGTTTCTCTTCTTTCTCTCCTTTATTAAAAAATAAAAGAGAAAACAACTTAGTCATCAAAATATTTCTTCAGTTGGCTGTTTTCACCCTCATTGCGCTAGCCTATCGTACATTTCCTGAAAAATAGTATTTAGATCTAAAGTTGTGATCAGTCTTATTGTTATGTTGTCAATCACCAGTGACCTCTACCTACATCCATGTTTCTTTCAGGGGCTTGCATAAGTGTTGATTTTTACAATTCTGTTAGTTTTTCTTTATTTATTCACTGGAATACTTCCAAAAAGGGAAATATTCTCCCATCAGTTTAAGATTACCATAAATGGACTCTAGGATATATTTTAGAAATGAAGTTTAAATGCTTGGTCCTTTCCCTTATTTATCAGTTGATGGATATTAAGTTGTTTCCTTAGCAGTATTAAAAGGTCACCAATAATTATTTTTTGAGCATCATTATGAACTTAAGAATTTAAAAAGATTTGATATGTTTCAAGTGCATTTTTTATTCTCATTGATGTCACAGTTCTCCTGACATTGGCTAATGAAGACTACATGCTGGCTCCAAAGTGCTTATGATATAGCCCTAGTACTCACTAACAGTTTTATCATTTTATTTTTTTTAATAATAAAAGATGTCACAGGATTTCCTTTCTGGTATGACAGATTTAGGATTAGCTATTTTTTCCAGGGAGCTCTTGCTTTTTTTCTTGCAAAATATGATTTAGATTCCATAACCAGGACACTAGGGATGCTCATCATTACTAAACTGGTAATTGATCTTTTTCAGTGAACAGAGGTTTTTAAACAGCTATATTTTTTAAGAAAGAAAATACTTCTTCAGTTCAGTATTGGGAATTAGTGTTTACCTAAGGTTTTGTTTATATATTAGTGTCACTTTTTCTTACTTGAAAATGTTGGTCACGGATGATATTAATATAACTTTTTAGATTCAGAGTATTAATATAATTTATAAGTATGTATTTGCTAAAGAGCATCACTTAAATTGATTTGTTTCTTATGCTTCTTTTTTTCTTGGTTGTTGTTATGAAACTTTTATAATTTTAGCATTGGAAGCTCTGCATTCAGGTTTTAAGGCCAAAATTCTCCTGTTCTTAGAACTCCATCAGTCAAAGGGAAAACAGAACACTGGTCCACTCTGGGTAAGGTATATCCTAATAGCATGTGCAATAAGGTTTTTTAATTTAAATTTCTTTGAAATAATTGTCCCATGTCTGCTTAAAACACCTGCTGTATACACAGGTATACTTGTTTAATTTGCTTTATATTTCAGGAATGTAATAAAATTACGATTTAATTGTCCCACTTTTTGTTATTATGTTATGTTAATCACCAAACATTACATCATTAGTTTTTGATGTAATGTTCTATGATTCATTGTTTGCACCTAGTGCTCCATTCAGTACGTGCCCTCTTTAGTACCCATCACCAGGCTAACCCAAACCCCATCCCCTCCCCCCCTAGAACCCTCAGTTTGTTTCCTGGAGTCCATAGTCTCTCATGGTTTGTCTACCCCTCCAATTTCCCCCATTCATTCTTCCCTTCATACTATCTTCTTTTTTTTTTTTTTTAAGATTTTATTTATTTGACAGAGAGAGACACAGTGAGAGAGGGAACACAAGCAGGGGGAGTGGGAGCGGGAGAAGGAGGCTTCCTGCAGAGCAGGGAGCCTGATGCAGGGCTCAATCCTAGGACCCTGGGATCATGACCTGAGCCAAAGGCAGATGCTTAACGACTGAGCCACCCAGCGCCCCCTTTTTCTTAACATATAATGTATTATTTGTTTCAGAGTTACAAGTCTGTGATTCAGCCGTCTTACACAATTCACAGCACTCACCATAGCACATACCCTCCCCAATGTCATCACCCAGCCACCCCATCCCTCCCACCCCCCACCACTCCAGCAACCCTCAGTTTGTTTCCTGAGATGAAGAATTCCTCATATCGGTGTATTCATATGATACATGTCTTTCGCTGATTGACTTATTTCGCTCAGCATAATACCCTCCAATTCCATCCACGTCATCGCAAATGGCAAGATTTCATTCCTTTTGATGGCTGCATAATATCCCATTGTATATATATACATATATATATACCACTTCTTCTTTATCCATTCATCTGTCAATGGACATCTTGGGTCTTTCCCTAGTTTGGCTATTGTGGACATTGCTGCTATAAACATCGGGGTGCACATACCCCTTCAGATCCCTACATTTTTATCTTTGGGGTAAATACCTAGTAGTGCAATTGCTGGGTCATAAGGTAGGTCTATTTTCAACTGTTTGAGGAACCTCCATACTGTTTTCCAGAGTGGCTGCACCAGCTTGCATTCCCACCAACAGTGTAGGAGGGTTCCCCTTTCTCCGCATCCTTGCCAACATCTGTCGTTTCCTGACTTGTTAATTTTAGCCATTCTGACTGGTGTGAGGTGGTATCTCATTGAGGTTTTGATTTGGATTTCTCTGATGCCAAGCGATGTTGAACACTTTTTCAGGTGTCTATTGGCCATTTGGATATCTTCTTTGGAAAAATGTCTGTTCCTGTCTTCTGCCCATTTCTTAATAGGATTAATTGTTCTTTGGGTGTTGAGTTTGATAAGTTCTTTATAGATTTTGGATACTAGCCCTTTATCTGATATGTCATTAGCAAATATCTTCTCCCGTTCTGTCAGTTGTCTTTTGGTTTTGTTGACTGTTTCTTTTGCTGTGCAAAAGCTTTTTATCTTGAAGAAGTCCCAATAGTTGATTTTTGCCCTTACTTCACTTGCCTTTGGTGACGTTACTAGGAAGAAGTTGCTGCGGCTGATGTCGAAGAGGTTGCTGCCTGTGTTCTCCTTTAGGATTTTGATGGATTCTGTCTCATATTTAAGTCTTTCAACCATTTTGAGTCTATTTTTGTGTGTGGTATAAGGAAATGGTCCAGTTACATTCTTCTGCATGTGGCTGTCCAATTTTCCCAACACCATTTGTTGAAGAGACTTTTTTCCATGGACATTCTTTCCTGCTTTGTCGAAAATTAGTTCACCATAGAGTTGAGGATCCATTTCTGGGCTCTTTATTCTGTTCCATTGATCAATGTGTCTGTTTTTGTGCCAGTACCATACTGTCTTGATGATTACAGCTTTGTAATAGATCTTGAAGTCCGGAATTGTGATGCCACCAGCTTTGCTTTTCTTTCTCAACATTCCTCTGGCTATTCGGGGTCTTTTCTCGTTCCATACAAATTTTAGGATTTTTTTGTTCCATTTCTTTGAAAAAAGTGAATGGTATTTTGATAGGGATTGTATTAAATGTGTAGATTTCTCTAGGTAGTGTTGACATCTTCACAATATTTGTTCTTCCAATCCATGAGCATGAAACGTTTTTCCATTTCTTTGTGTCTTCCTCAATTTCTTTCATGAGTATTTTATAGTTTTCTGAGTACAGATTCTTTGCCTCTTTGGTAGGATTTATTCCTAGGTATCTTATGGTTTTGGGTACAATTGTAAATGGGATTGACTCCTTAATTTCTCATTCTTCTGTTTTGTTGTTGGTGTATAGGAATGCCACTGATTTTTGTGCATTGATTTTCTATCCTGCCACTTTACTGAATTCCTGTATGAGTTCTAGGAGTTTTGGGGTGAAGTCTTTTGGGTTTTCCACATAAAGTATCATATCATCTGCAAAGAGTGAGAGTTTGACTTCTTCTTTGCCGATTTGGATGGCTTTTATTTCTTTTTGTTGTCTGATTGTTGTGGCTAGGACTTCTAATACTATGTTGAATAGCAGTGGTGATAGTGGACATCCCTTCCGCGTTCCTGGCCTTAGGGGGAGAGCTCTCAGTTTTTCCCCATTGAGAATGATATTTCCTGTGGGTTTTTCATAGATGGCTTTTATGATATTGAGGTATGTACCCTCTATCCCTATACTCTGGAGAGTTTTGATCAAGAAAGCATGCTGTACTTTGTGAAAAGCTTTTTCTGTATCTATTGAGAGGATCATATGGTTCTTGTTCTTTCTTTTATTAATGTATTGCATCACACTAATTGATTTGTGGATGTAGAACCAAACTTACAGCCCAGGAATAAATCCCACTTGGTCGTGGTGAATAATCCTTCTAATGTACTGTTGAATCCTATTGGCTAGTATTTTGGAGAGGATTTTTACATCCATGTTCATCAGGGATATTGGTCTGTAATTCTCCTTTTTGATGGGGTCTTTGTCTCGTTTTGGTATCGAGGTAATGGTAGCCTCATAAAACGAGTTTAGACGTTTTCCTTCCACTTCTATTTTTGGAACAGTGTCAGAAGAATAGGTATTAATTCTTCTTTAAATGTTTGGTAGAATTCCCCTAGGAAGCCTTCTGGCATTGGTTTTTTGTTTGTTGGGAGATTTTTGATGACTGCTTCAATTTCCTTTGTGGTTATAGGTTCAGGTTTCCTATTTCTTCCTGGTTCAGTTTTGGTAGTTGATGCATCTCTAGGAATGCATCCATTTCTCCCAGATTATCTAATTTGCTGGCATATAGTTGCTCATAATATGTTCCTTATAATTGTTTGCATTTCTTTGGTGTTGTTTGTGATATCTACTCTTTCATTCATGATTTTATTTATCTGGGTCATTTCTCTTTTCTTTTTGATAAGTCTGGCCAGGGCTTTATCAATCTTATTAATTCTTTCAAAGAACCAGCTCCTAGTTTTGTGGATCTGTTCTACTGTTCTTATTGTTTCTATTTCATTGATTTCTGCTCTGATCTTTATTATATCTCTTCTCCTACTGGGTTTAGGCTTTATTCATGGTCCTTTCTCCAGCTCCTTTAGGTGTAGGGTTAGGTTGTGTGTTTGAGACTTTTCTTGTTTCTTGAGAAAGGCTTGTATTGCTATATACTTTCTTCTTAGGACTGCTTTACTGCCTCCCAAAGATTTTGAACAGTTATGTTTTCATTTTCATTGGTTTCCATGAATTTTTTTAATTCTTCTTGAATTTCCTGGTTGACCCATTCATTCTTTAGTAGGATGCTCTTTAGCCTCCATGTATTTGAGTTCTTTCCAACTTTCCTCTTGTGATTGAGTTTTAGTTTCAAAGCATTGTGGTCTGAAAATATGCAGGGAGTGATTCCAATCTTTTGGTACCGGTTGAGACCTGATTTGTGACCTAGGATGTGATCTATTCTGGAGAATGTTCCATGGGAACTAGAGAAGAATGTGTATTCTGTTGCTTTGGGTTGGAATGTTCTGAATATATCTGCGAAGTCCATTTGGTCCAATGTGTCACTTAAAGTTTTTATTTCCTTGTTGATCTTTTGCTTAGATGATCTGTCCAATTCAGTGAGGGAGGTGTTAAAGTCCCCTACTATTATTGTATTGTTGTCGATGTGTTTCTTTGCTTTTATTATTATTATTTGGCTTATATAATTGGCTGCTTCCATGTTAGAGACATAGATATTTACAAATATTAGATCTTCTTGTTGGATAGACCCTTTAATTATGAAATAGTGTCCTTCTTCATCTCTTATTATAGTCTTTGGTTTAAAATCTAATTGGTCGGATATAAGGATTGCCACCCCAGCTTTCTTTTGGTGTGGTAAATGGTTTTCCACCCCCTCACTTTCAATCTGGATGTGTCTTTGGGTCTAAAATGAGTCTCTTGCAGACAGCATATCAATTGGTCTTGTTTTTTTTATCCAATCTGATACCCTCTGTCTTTTGATTGGGGCATTTAGCTCATTTACATTCAGGGTAACTATTGAAAGATATGAATTTAGTGCCATTGTATTGACTGTACGGTGACTGTTACTGTATATTATCTATTTGCCTTTCTGATCTATATTACTTTTAGGCTCCCTCTTTGCTTAAAAGACCCCTTTCAATATTTCTTGTAGGGCTGGTTTTCTATTTGCAAATTCTTTTAGTTTTTTTTTTTTTTTTTTTTTTGTCCTGGAAGCTTTTTATCTCTCCTTCTATTTTCAATGACAGCCTAGTTGGATATAGTATTCTTGGCTGCATATTTTTGTCATTTAGTGCTCTGAATATATCATGCCATTCCTTTCTGGCCTGCCAGGTCTCTGTGGATAGGTCTGTTGCCAATCTAATGTTTCTACCATTGTAGGTTACAGATCTCTTGTCCCAAGCTGCTTTCAGGATTTTCTCTTTGTCCCTGAGACTCATAAGTTTTACCATTAGGTGTCGGGGTGTTGACCTATTTTTATTGATTTTGAGAGGGGGTTCTCTGTGCCTCCTACATTTTGATGCCTATTTCCTTCCTCAAATAGGGAAGTTCTCTGCTATAATCTGCTCCAATATACCTTCTGCCCCTCTCTCTCTTTCTTCTTCTTCTGGGATCCCAATTATTTTAATATTGTTTCATCTTATGGTATCACTTATCTCTTGAATTCTACCCTCGTGATCCAGTAGTTGTTTATCTCTCTTTTTCTCAGCTTCTTTATTTTCCATCATTTGGTCTTTCAATCATGAATTCTCTCTTCTCCCTCATTAATCCTAGCAGTTAGAGTCTCCATTTTTTATTAAACCTCATTAATAGCCTTTTTGATTTTTACCTGGTTAGATTTTAGTTTTTTTATTTCTCTAGAAAGGGTTTCTCTAATATCTTCCATGCTTTTTTCAAACCCAGCTAGTATCTTTAAAATCGTCATTCTGAACTCTAGTTCTAACATCTTACTAATGTCCGTATTCTTAGGTCCCTGGCAGTCAGTACTGCCTCTTGTTCTTTTTTTTTGAGGTGATTTTTTTCCGGTTTGTCATTTTGTCCAGAGGAGAATAGATGAATGAGAGAACAAAATGCTAACAGGGTAACAATGTCCCCAGAAAAATATATACTAAGCAAATCAGAAGAGACCTGAAACCGGGGGAAAAGAAAGGGAAAGAACGAAAAAAGATAAAAAAAAAAGAATATGATCAAAGATGATCAAAATGGTGCCCAGATCCATGCCACACACTAGATTTTGGGCGTATTTTGGTCTGTTTGAAGAAATTGCCTCCCAAAATTTTAAAGAAAGAAAACTTATATACGTACAAAAATAAGGGTAAATACTATGAAGGGATGGAATATGACTATAACAATGAAAATTATAAAAGATTTATAAAAGGAATTGATAAGAAGTTGGTTGAAAAAAGAAAGAAGAGGAATTTAAAAAAAAAGGGAGAGAATGTGATCAGGCAGGAGACTAGAACAAAGCCATACACTAGAGATTTAGAGTATATTTTGGTCTGTTAGAAGAAACTGTATCCCAAGATTTTAAAGAGTGAACAACTTATACATGTATACAAAAAATAAGGGTAACCACTATGAAGGGATAGAATATGACTCTTAAAAACGAAAAATAAAAAAGATTTTTAAAAAAGGGATTGATAAGATTTTGGTTGAAAAAGGGAAAAAGAAAAATTCAAAAATAAGAAAAAGAAAGAAAAGAAAATTAAAAAAATTAACTTTGAAAGACTAAAGAATCAGGGGTAAAAAAGCCATGAATTCTATGCGCACTATTCACCTAGCGCTGGAGTTCTGCCGTTCTCATTGATCGGTAAACTTGGTCTTGGCTGTCTGTTCTCGCTGACCTTCTGGGGCAGGGGACTGTTGCTGTGGTTCTCAAATGTCTTTGCTAGAGGTGGAATTGCCCCACCCTTGCTGGGTCAAGTCTAAGTAATCTGCTCGGGTTTTCTCTCAGGAGCTTTTTTTCCCTGAAAGCTTTCTGTACAGCTTTGGAGGACGAGAGTGAAAATGTGGGCTCCCCATCTCCGCCCTGGAGCAGCCGAGAACTTGGGACCCCACTGCTCAGTGAGCCCCCAGAGAAAAGCAGTCAATCACTCCCGTCTCCCCTATCTCTGGCCACACTCCGTGCTCACCCGGCCTCTGACCGAGCGTTTCTATCCCTGGCACCTGACCCCGTGTGGAGTCTTCAAACCTAACAAATCCTTGTGGTGCGCTCCCGTGCCACTCCTCCTGGGGCAGGAAGGGGAGTCTCCCCGGATCTGCTGCTTGTTGGGTCTGTGCTGGAGGAGCAGTGGCCCCACTGTGCTGTCGATCATGGTTTATGGCAACCCGGAGCTGAAAGCCCACACCTTGGCTCTGTCTCTGCAGCCGGTTTCCCTGCTCTCATCCCACGGAGCTCTGCCCCACTCAGGCACCCCTGGTCTTTCTGTGACCCGAGGGTCCTGAGACCACACTGTCCCAGTGACGGTTCCACCCCCGCTTAGCCACCGGAGTGACATCCCTCAATGTAGCTGACTTCTAAAATTTCTGATTTTGTGCTCCGTTGCTCTATCACTTGCCAGAAGCGGCTGATGGAGCCCTCCTCCCCCGCAGTCTATCCTCCCGAATATCACCTCGGATTCACTTCTCTGCACGTCCTACCTTCCGGAAAGTCATTGCTTCTCTGTTCAGAGAGCTGCTGCTATTCTTTTCTTCGCTCTCCTATTGAGTTCGTAGGTGTTCAGAATGGTTTGATCCCTATCTAGCTGAATTCCTGGGACCAGAGGAAATTTAGGTCTCCTATTCCTCCCCAATCTTCCATCAGTGCTGTTTTTATCAATATCAGAGCTACTTCTAAATTTTAGTATACAATTCTTAGTTTTCTATTTATCAAAGGTATTTGAAATAACAGATTATTTTCCATTTATTGAAACTATTTATTTTTATTTTTAATTTTTTTATTATGTTAGTCACCATACAATACATCATCGGTTTTTAATGTAGTGTTCTATGATTCATTGTTTTCATATATCACCCAGTGCTCTATGCAATACATGCCCTCCTTAATAACAATCACCGGGCTAACCCATCCCCTTACCCTCCTCCCCTCTAAAACCCTCAGTTTGTTTCTCAGAGTCCATAGACTTTCATGGTTCATCTCCCCCTCCAATTCCCCCACTTTGTTTTTCCCTTCCTTCTCCTACTGTCCTCCACGCTATTCCTTATGTTCCACAAATAAGTGAAACCATATGATAATTGACTTTCTCTGCTTGACTTATTTCACTTAACATCATCTCCTCCAGTCCCACCCATTTTGATGTAAAAGTTGGGTATTCATCCTTTCTGACGGCTGAGTAATATTCCATTGTATACATGGACCACATTCATATGTTGAAGGGCATCTCAGATCTTTCCACAGTTTGGCTATTGCAGACATGCTACTATGAACACTGGGGTGCATATGGCCCTTCTTTTCACTACATCTCTGTCTTTGGGGTAAATGCTCAGTAGTGCAATTGCTGGGTCTTACAGTAGCTCTGTTTTTAATTTTTTTGAGGAACCTCCAAAGTGGCTGTACCAACTTGCATTCCCACCAACAGTGTAAGAGGGTTCCTCTTTTTCTCCTTTCTTATTTGTTGTGGAGAATAACAAATAACATTTGTTATTTCTTGCCTTTTCAATTTTTGCCATTATAACTGGTATAAGGTGGTATCTCAATGTGATTTTGATTTGAATTTCCCTGATGGCTGATGATGATGAACATTTTTTTCATGTGTCTGTTAGCAATTTGTATGTCTTCTTTGGAGATGTGTCTGTTCATGTCTTCTGCCCATTTTTTGACTTGATTATTTGTTTTTGGGGTGTTGAGTTTGAGAAGTTCTTTATAGATTTTGGATATCAGCCCTTTGTCATTTGCAAAAGTCTTCTCCCATTCCGTGGGTTGCCTCTTTGTTTTGTTGACTTCACTGTGAAGAAGAATTTTATCTTGATGAAGTCCCAAAAGTTCACTTTTGCTTTTGTTTCCCTTGCCTTTGGGGTCGTGTCTTGAAAGAAGTTGCTGTGGCCGATATTGAAGAGGTTACTGCCTATGTTCTCCTCTGGGATTTTGATGGGTTCCTGTCTCACATTGAGGTCTTTCATCCATTTTGACTTTATCTTTGTGTATGGTGTAAGAGAATGGTCTAGTTTCATTCTTCTTTAAACAACTGTCCAGTTTTCTCAGCACCATTTATTGAAGGGGCTGTCTTTTTTCCATTGCATATTTTTTCCTGCTTTGTCGAAGATTGTTTGACCATAGAGTTGAGGGTCCATATCTGGGCTCTTTATTCTGTTCCATTGGTCTATGTTTCTGTTTTTGTGCCAGTGCCATGCTATCTTGGTGATCACGGCTTTGTAATATAGCTTGAAATCAGGCAATGTGATGGCTCTAGCTTTGTTTTTCTTTTTCAACATTTCCTTGGTGATTCGGGGTCTTTTCTGATTCCATACAAATTTTAGGATTGTTTGTTCCAGAACTTTGAAAAATGCCATTGGTATTTTTATCAGGATTGTGTTGAAGGTATAGATTGCTCTGGGCAGGCATAGACATTTTAACAATGTTTATGCTTCTGATCCATGAGTATGGAATGTTTTTGCATCTTTTTGTGCCTTCTTCAATTTCTTTCATGAGTGTTCTGTTGTTCCTAGAGTATAAATCCTTTACCTTTTTGGTTAGGTTTATTCCAAGGTATACTATGGTTTTTGGTGCTATTGTAAATGGAATCAATTCTCTAATTTCTCTTTCTACAGTTGCATTGTTAGTGTATAGAAAAGCAACTGATTTCTGTGCATTGATTTCGTATCCAGCCACATTACTGAATTGCTGTATGAGTTCTAGTAATCTGCGGGTGGAGTCTTTGGGTTTTCCACATAAAGTACATGTCATCTGAGAAGAGAGAGTCTTTGACTTCTTTGACCATTTGAATACCTTTTATTTCTTTAAGGCTCTCAGCTTTTCCCCATTGAGAATGATATTCGCTGTGGGTTTTTCACAGATGGATTTTATGAAATTGAGGAAGGCTCCCTCTATCCCTGTACTCTGAGGAATTTTAATCTGGAAAGGATGCTTCATTTTGTCAAATGCTTTTTCTTCATCAATTGAGAGGACTATATGTTTCTTCTCTCTCCTCTTATTAATGTGTTGTATCACATTGATTGATTTGCAAATGTTGAACCACCCTTGCATCCCAGGGATAAATCCCACTTGGTCATGGTAGATGATCCTTTTAATGTACTGTTGGATCCTATTAGCTAGGGTTTTGTTGAGAATTTTGACATTCATATTCATCAGGGATACTGGTCTGAAATTCTCCTTTTCGATGGGGTCTTTGCCTGGTTTGGGGATCAAAATAATGCTGGTCTCATAGAATGAGTCTGGAAGCTTCTCTTCTATTTCTATTTTGTGAAATAGCTTCAGGAGAATAAGTATTATTTCTTCTTTGAATGTTTGGTAGAATTCCTCAGGGAATCCATCAGGCCCTGGACTCTTTTTTTTTTTTTTGAGGGGGGGAGGTTTTTGATCACTAATTCAATCTTATTACTGGTTATTGGTCTATTCAGGTTGTCAATTTCTTCCTGTTTCAGTCTTGGTAGTTTATAGGTTTCCAGGAAGGCATCCATTTCTTCCAGGTTGCTTAATTTCTTGGCATATAGTTGTTGATAATAATTTCTAATTGTTTCTATTTCTTTTGTGTTAATCGTGATTGCTCCCCTGTCATTCATAATTTTATTAATTTGGGTCCTTTCTCTTTTCTTTTAGATAAGTCTGGCTAGCGGTTTATTGATCTTATGAATTCTTTCAAACAACCAGCTTCTAGTTCCGTTGATCTGCTCTACTGTATTTCTGGTTTCTAATTCATTTATCTCTGCCTTAATCTTAATTATTTCTCTTCTAATGTGTGGTTTAGGAATCATTTGTTGTTTTTTCTGTAGTTCTTTAAGGTGTAGAGTTAGTTGGTGAATTCGGGATTTTTCTTTTTTTTTGAATGAGGCTTGGATGGCTATGTATTTCCCCCTTAGGACCACCTTTGCAGTATCCCATAGGTTTTGGACCGATGTGTTTTCATTCTCATCTGTTTCCATGAATTGTTTAAGTTCTTCTTTGATTGCCTGGTTGACCCAAACATTCTTAAGCAGAGTGGTCTTTAGCTTCCACGTGTTTGAATTTCTTCCACGTTTTTTTCTTGTGATTGAGTTCCAGTTTCAAAACATTATGGTCTGATAACATGCAGGGAATAATCTCAGTCTTTTGGCATAAGTTGAGACCTGATTTGTGACCTAATATATGGTGTATTCTGGAGAAAGTTCTATGTGCACTTGAGAAAAATGAGTATTCTGTTGTTTTAGGGTGGACTGTTCTGTATATATCTATGAGGTCCATCTGGTCCAGTGTGTCATTCAAAGCTCTTGTTTCTTTGTTGATTTTCTGCTTAGATGATCTGTCTATTGCTGAGAGTGGAGTGTTGAGGTCTCCTACAATTAACCTATTATTATCAATATGTCTTTTTATTTTGGTTAACAGTTGGCTTATGTAGTTGGCTGTTCCCATGTTGGGGGGATAGATATTTACTATTGTTAGATCTTCTTGTTGGATCAACACTTTAAGAGTGATATGGTGTCCTTCTGTGTCTCTAACTACAGTCTTTAGCTTAAAATCTAATTTGTCTGATAGAATTGCTACCCCAGCTTTCTTTTGATGTCCTTTGGCATAAAAGTTGGTTCTCCATCCCTTCACTTTCAGTCTGGATGTATCTTTAGGTTCAAAATGAGTCTCTTGTAGACGCATATGCATGGGTCCTGTCTTTTTATCCAATCTACAACCCTGTGCTGTTTTATGGGAGCATTTAGGCCATTCGCATTGAGAGTGATTATTGAAAGATATGATTTTATTGTCATCATTTTGCCCGTGAAGTCTTTGTTTCTATAGATTGTCTCTGTAAATTTCTGTTCTGTATCACTCTTTGGGTCTTTTTCCTTTCTCCTTTTATAGAACCCCCCCCCCCCTTAATATTTCTTGCAGTTTGGCTTAGTGGTCCCATATTCTTTCAGTTTCTTCCAGTCCTGGAAGCTCTGTATTTCTTCATCCATTCTAAATGACAGTCTTGCTGGATAAAGTGTTCTTGGTTGCATGTTCTTCTCATTTAGTACCCTGAATATGTCTTGCCAGCCCTTTCTGGCTTGCCAGGTCTCTGTGGATCGGTCTGACATTATTCTGATGTTCCTCCCTCTGCATGTAAGGAATCTTTTTCCCTAACTGCCCTTAAGATGTTTTCCTTGGTTCTAGGATTTGTGAATTTTACTATTACATGATGGGGTGTTGGCCTGTTCTCCTTTATTTGGGAGGGGTCCTCCCTGCCTCTAGGATATGAATGCTTGTTTCATTCCCCAGATTAGGGAAGTCTTCAGTTAAGATTTGCTCAAATATATCTTCTAGTCCTCTCTCTCTCTCTCCACCCCATCAGGGATCCCAGTAATTCTGACATTGGAATGTTTCATGGTGTCACTTATTTCTCTAATTCTGTTTTCATGGATTTTAATCTGTTTGTTCCAGGCCTCCTCCTGTTCCTTATTTTCTATCATTTTGTCTTCTAGATCACTAATTCGTTCTTCTGCCTCATCTACCCTAGCTGTTAGAGTATCTAGATTAGATTGGATCTTATTGATATCATTTTTAAATTCTGCCAGTTCAGCTCTCATTTCTGTCCTTAGGGACTGTATATTACCATTAATCGTTTTCTCCATTCTAGCTATTGTCTTCATAACTGTTACCCCGAAGTCTATTTCTGACATCTTGCTTATATCTATATCCATTTGTTCTGTGGCCAAAGTCACAGTCTCTAAGTCTTTCCTATTTTGGGGTTTCCTCTTCTTAGTCATTCTGTTGGGGTGTGGTTGAGGGAATGTACAGAGTCCAAATTATTGACCACAACCAAAGCAAGATGTACCTGTTTTATAGGGACCTTAGGGTTGTCAGCCTCTTGTTCTTTCAGCCTGTCTTCTGGGGGAGGGGCCGCACTGTTACTCAGGCAACACTGTTTGGGCATAGTTGTCCTGCCCACTGTGGGGTGGATGGGCTCAGTGAAAACTGGTGTTTTGGGGCTTTTGTTCTCTGGCAGCTTTCCCTGGCAGTTTTCTGCTCATCTCTTCAGAGAGTCAGAGCAGAAGTGACCATTTCCAAACCTTTACCTCAGAACAGAGAGATCGCAGTCTGTTCTGAGCTCTCCAGGCCACACTCTCTCTGTTTTTGTCTGTGCTGCTAAAACTGCAGCGTCCTGGGTTGTGGGACCAGCCCTCACTGCCAGGTCCAGGCACGCCTCTGTCCTTTGTGCTTTTAAAACCACCAGCCACCCCCAGTTCACATGTGTGCCCCCGCAGCTCCAGGTGTCAGACCCGGGGGCTGCCCTAAAGTCCTTTCCCTGACACTACTGGTCTGCAAGTCTGTGCCCTGTCACCAGCAGGGGAGGCTTTTGTGCTTCTGTGTTATTTCACCTTCCTGGCTCAAACCCTTATGGCAGCTTCTTCCCCTTTCCATTTATCTTCTGATATCTGCATGCGGAATCATGGCTCCCTGCTTCATACCTCGAGACAAACCACCAGAGATACTCTGTTTGTAGAGATCCAGACATATCTTCTTGCCTCTCAGGCTGATTTTGTGGGTGTCCAGAGTGGTCTGGTAGATATCAGCTCAATTTCTGAAAACACTTTATTAAAAAAAAAATATATAGAGGCATCGTTTTCTCCTCATTTTTCTTGACTACACTATTCATTCTCAATTCTTTCTAATTTCTCAATGTTTTTATTTTTTTCATTTTTTTAATCTCTCAAATTGAAAACTCCAAAACTCAACTGTTGCATTTATTCCAGTTTTTGTCTGTGTTAATTCTCTTGGTGATGTCGTTCAGTTTAATGATTTTTATACTGCCAAATATATGTTGTTAGCCTGGACTGCTGCCCTAATCTTCAGGTTTGTGTATTTTCAGAATATATTTTGCATTTTTCTTTGTTACATTTACACCTAATCATTTTATTTATTTATTTATTTATTTTTTGGTGCTGTTATTAACAGAGTTGTTTTTCTTAATTTCCTTTTCAGATTTTCATTACCAGTGTACTGAAATACACTTGAATTTATGTATTAATCTTATATCCTGCAAATGTGCTGATCTCATTTAGTAGTTATAATCATTTTTTATCAGGTTTCTTAGAATTTTATATATAAATGTACATGTCCTCTGTAAGTAGAGATAGAGATAATTTTACTTCTTCCTTCCCGAATAAATGTTTTATTTATTTTTTTTTCTGGTATAATTACCCTAGCTAAAACCTCTAGTATAATGTTGTGTAGAAGCGGAGAGAGCATATATTCTTTTCTTGTTCCTGGTCTTAGGAAGAAAGATCCAGTATTTTACCATTAAGTATGATGTTAGCTGCAGATTTTCTATAGGCGTCTTTTATCTGGTTCAGGAAATTCCCTTCTAGTTTCAATTTGTTAATTGTTTTTAATCATGGAACAGTTTTAAATTTTGTCAAATGCTATTTTTGTGGCTACTAGGATGATCATGTGGTTTTTGTTTTTCCTTCCATTGATATACTTGATTAAATGATTTTTGGATGTTCTACCAACCTTGCATTCCTGGGATATATCTTACTTAATCATGTTGTAAATTTATTTTTGTATGTTGCTGAATTTGCATTGGTGGCATTTTGTTAAAGATTTTGTCTAAATATTCATAGGGGATATCTGTCTATAGTTTCCTTTGATGTGTCTGGTTTTGGTATAAAGGTCATAATGACTCATACAACGAGTTGGACTAATTTCTTTTTCTTACATAGGAAAATGAACTGCATACAATGCTGCCTTGGTTGACTCTGAAAACAAAGTAACATGAGTACATGCCATGTATCTCATCTCAAATCTTGTTTTTCCCACCAAGTAAGTTGTTCATTATCAGAAGATGGGCCTTCAATCTCAGCAAAATCTAGATGATTCTTTCAAATTCTTCTATAGGTGCAAATTATATATATGTCTGAGGTTATGTCTTTTTTCATGTTTTTTTGCTAATACAAGTAGAAGGAAAGATCAAGCACAATTTTATATTTAAAAGTTATTTATTTTAAAGCCACATTTCATTTTGATCTCATAATAGAGACCTATAGAAGAGTGATGGAAGTCTAGCCATAAGTGTGATAGAGAAGAAAATCTGCACAATAAACAAAAGATGTGAGAACTTTTTTCTCTGACTTCCATGAATAAATATCAAATCCAATTTCTTATTGGTTGTTTGAAAATAAAAACAACCTTAAATTGGGTAATTTGGGTGTTGCAAGAAGTCGATACCTATAGGTGCTCAAATTTCTGTTTCTTTTCCATAAAACAAAATGTTTAATTTTGATTTCATATATTTCCAGGAAATGAAAATATTTCTTTCATAAATTTGTGACTGATATTATTTTTTCTTTCCTCTACATAGCATTCTACAAATATTTAATTCTAGGGGGTTAGAAATAACAAAGATACAGCATTTTAAAACTTTTGCTGTTTATGCAGGCCATGTACTTCAACTGTGTTAGCAGAGGTGATTTCTTGCTTAAGCTCTTCTTATTGGATAGAATTTCATCATGACAACATGTAAGCAATGCTACTGAGTATACTAGGGGAATTTAAAACTCAGAGTATGATTTCCTACCTATTAGCAGAAATTTCAAAGTTTAATAAAACTTTCTAAGAAGATGGGCTACTTAGAAATGCAAAGTGACCTTAAATGTCTTACATATTCCCTGGCATTTGCCCCTTCTTGTGTAATGCATAGTAATGATTATTGAGAAATATGCACATCAGAAATGAAAATAAATTCTTTCAAATATGAAGAATATTATATTTAAAGAAGTATTCTGAAATCCTGGCAATGTTTCCTTGGGGCGATTGATGCTATGCGTACAGATAAAATATGAAGCATAATTCAAATGAAATTTTTTCTCCTACCCTTGGTACCAGATATTCTTGGAAAAATAGAGGTACTTTTTAGTAGTCTAGATGACTCAAACTTTTACTTTAATTATATGTGTCCATACAGCTTTTGCTCATCTGTGTACTACTTTTTTTCTCTGTACTCCCAGGAGTTTGATGTGTGACATTGCCATTGCCCTGGAGAGTTGCTGTTTTTTATTCCCCCAGGCTTTATGTGGAAAAATAATTTCCACACAAATGAGGCGATGACTAGATTGAATGCTTCATGCTTAATACTGATAAGATGTATGGGTCCACAAACTAAATATGTTATTTTCAAATGTCTTGCTCAACTGATATACTAATAATCTATTTCATCTAATGCTTATATTTTTTTTTAAAAAAAGGTTTATAGCTCTGCTTCATCATAGTGGAATATATATTTAATGGAGAAATATCTTTTTAAATCAATATTTTTACATGCAAGTATTAGATGTTTAAAAAGAATGAGCTTGATTCTCTACACATACTCCATCTACAGCACATGAAAGGAATTTTATTGTAGGGGAAGAAAACTAAGTATAAACAACTATGCTAGGGATCAGTCATCAAAACTAACTGCTGTAATAGAAAAGTGTATTTCTTACTTTATATATAGTGTATTGGGTTGCTCTAGTAGTAATAAACATTGTTAAGTGTGGAAAAACTGTGAAATGTTTTGACTATTATGCCTAGCATTTATGGCCTAAAAGACACATTTTTTTCTGCTATTTTCTCCCATAGAGCAAATTGCCCATTATTGAGGAATGGTGCCTCAGCTTAAAACCAAGCCAGGTTTTAAGGCTCAAATTTTTCTTTGGCTCTGGGTTTAGTGTCTATGATCACTACATTAGCTCTTCTAAAACACTGAATCCTAGGAATCTGGGAGAGAAAAGCAGCAAGGATTCATATTTAAGCTTTTAGATTGTGTTACCATTAATAATGTCCACAAATGACTGTTAATGTTCTTTTCTCCCCCTTTCCCCCCTATTTTTAGCTGTTTAGAAGTTCAAGGCATTAGGGTGAATACATAATGTATATAGAAGATATATACATATATAATATATAGAGAAAATATATAATGTATATAAGATATATAATGTATATATCTATATGTATTAACATATTTTAGTCACCCACAACACTAAAAAATGATATAGCTTTCTTTTATGTCTCAACATAAAAACATTTCCTTATTTCATATGAAAAGTCTTTCTCACATGTATTCATTTACCCAAATACATTTCATTGGTTTTATTTTTTTATTATTTTTTTAAAGACTGATTTATTTATCTGAGAGAGAATGAGAGAATCTCAAGCAGACTCCCCACTGAACATGGAGCCCAATGCAGGGCTCGATCCCTTGACCCTGAGATCATGACCTGACCTGAAACCACGAGTCAGATGCTCAACCAACTGAGCCACCTAGGTGCCCTTCATTGTTTTAAGAAAGAAGGTTTGTGTACATCTCACAGACAAATGTACATGCTAAAGGAGTATATGGATCATATATTTCTTTCCATGTGTTCCAGGGGCTACATGGGCACAGAGTTTATTTGCTGTAGTTTCACTTGGGAACACAATTTTCAATCCCTTATAGTGATGCTGGTATTTCCTGTAAGACATATACTCAATAGAATTTTCTAATACTTAAACCCGAAGTGAACAAAACATTTATTTTAGGAGTGTAATTAGAGACCTGAAAGAGATAAGGAATATGTGATAGAATATAAAGCTAAAGTTGTTACATTATTGTTAAGATTTATTTATTTATTTGAGAGAGAGAGAGAGAGAGCGATGACCTGAGCTGAAACCAAGACTCAGACACCCAACCAACTGAGCCACCCAGTCACCCCAACAGTTGTTACATATTTTAAGTCACTTCAAACACTGACTGGACTGCAAACTTCAGTTGTGATACAATTAGTAGATTTTATAATCTCCAAATGGTGTATTTCTTTGAGTGTGTGATTAAGATGTATCAGGGTGGCTAAGATAAGGAGGTTTATAATCATAGTATAGTTAATAAATGAAATATAGAAAATACAATATAGGCAATAGAGGAAGATGTTTATCTTTTACAAATAAAAGTTGAAAGACCATACTTTCTACACATGCATTTGTTTAAGGTTGCATTCCTAATTTTATTTATATCTCTGTGGGCTCATGGAACCTGTGCAATAGGCACTTTTCCTATTGGCTCATTGGTTATGGGAAGGGTGAAGCTGCACTGTCATCCTTTTTCCTTCTTGAGCCATGTTTATTTGATGGATCTCTGATAATATATTATCCTATCCCCCCAAAAAATTATCTTTATTGCCTACCATTACCTGGAATAAGAGAGAAATATTTCCTTCCCTATGGTCAGCTGGATGCAAACATGGCATGTGGGAAATTGAAAATTTAAGCATCTTTATTAGATATTTCCAATACCAAATTCGAGCCATGGAGTCAAAGGATGATGCAAAATCACCTAATGACCAGATAAAAACACAAGATGTTACCAATGACAAATTCAGATTATGACTGTACTACTTCTTCACTCTTGATCATGTTGTCCCTTTTTCCTCATTATCTTCCATCCTTTAAATCAGTCCTCCTTCCTAGAATTCTCCCTGTTCTATTTTATTTGGCCCACTATTCCTACAGCCCCAATCAGCCAGTTCTGTATCTCCTCTCCAGTCATATGAACGTTTTTACCTCTCACAGTATTATTAGTTAGAACTAAGCCTGTCCCCTTCCTAATATCCTATAACTTTTTGGATAAAAAGGAGGAGAAACTTTTAAGACTCTAGAGTAGAAACAAGAATAAGAGGCTTCAAAATTATTCTCAATTGTGGGTTTCTTTCAGGTAGCTATTTTTTCTTTTATCATCTGACAAAGATTTAAAAATTCATGTAATTCTTCTCATGAGAGTTAATTTTTGCCTAAAGCTGCAAGTTGTGCTTGCCTGCAAGGATCATGTCACTCATTCTAGTATAACTTTGTTCTTCACACATTAAAAAAGAAATCACACACTGATCTTGGATAAATTTTCAAAGCCTTCTTCTATTACTTTTATTGGTCATTGTGTCCAGTTGCTCTTCTCAATTCTTAGATTTCTTTTTCTGGATCTGGTATGAATGGAATACTGAAAGGTAGTCTTATTAATACATACACAAAAGATCAGACATTGTCATATCTAAACATCATGTTTGTATTAGAGAAGCTCTTCAAGGTACTTGTATTATACTGGCTTTTTCAGTAAAGTCTAAAAGGTTCTGATCCACCAAATGCTCTTTCCAAGGTGTCCCACATCATTCTACTGTGAAAATCACAACTGATTAGACCAGGGATCCACACTTCACCTAACAATAGCCATTTCTAAGACACCTGGCCTAGAAGCTCTGTCCTGAAGTCTACCTTTTACTGAAAATTTGACCCAATTAAGTGATCTCTTTTTGGAACCTTGAATTTAAGATAGACAGAGATAACAACAACAAAAAAGCAACATGTGAAAGCAAAACATGAAAAGAGAGAATTGTCAGCAAAAAGCAAGATGCACTAGAAGTCATAACTAAAGCTATGCAGTAGACAGAAAGAAGGTAGAGTCCTATAAAATAAAGTCTCACCCTATTGCTGCATTCCTAAAATGTGAGGGATCAACTTTATCATAGTCCTCAGGCCTGGCTATAGGCTGAAATTGTTCCCTACACTCCTGTTTTCCTGTGTATTTTGCAATCATTGCATATTAACAAGCAATTTAATTTTTTCTCTAAAAAATAAAAAATAAATCTCACTAAAACATTATTAAAATAGAGGAGAGTTTTATGTTCAAGAAATTGGTCTTTCAAACTAATTTAAATACAAGAATTGACTGATCATAAAGATAATTTAAATAGTGCTGAAATAGGTTTTACTTGTAATTTATTTTCCCAATGTAGTAATACTGTTTAGAAATAAATAATGCAAGTGTCTTAGGAATCTGTTACAAGAAAAATAGTATTTTAACATTATTGTTTCACAATAAGGATTATTATTAAATATTATTAACTTTTTATGTGTGGATACATCAGAATCACATAAATCCTGACCTGGAATAGATTATACCCCACATAAATTGAAATGCATTGAGAAAATCCTAGAAATAACATTTTTAATAAAACCTACATTTTTAATACCTTGCTTAACTGACTATATATTTATTTGTAAGTCTTAATCATAGTATTTGTTGAAATTAAATTGCTTAGCTTCATAATATACTTATATAAAAATTTATAAATTATCCTACAAGCAGATATTTACTTTTAATTCTCTTCTCTTATATTGCATTCATCATGGTGTGTCAGCTAACCTCCAATAACACATTTTATTTTATAGGCACGTGAAACAACTGACCAAATGGGTGGTCATTTTTATAAAACTATTAATTGGTCTTTTGGCAATTTATTCTGGTATTAGATGATAATGATACAATTATTATAATATATATAATTTGTTGTCTCTGTATCTTATTTATTTCATGCATTCTTGCAAGAAATGTATTGTTTAGGCAAGATTGCCCTTCTAAAGGGAGGGTGTCACTGACAGTCTGCCTCTGAGTGTTGACCAGGAAATTCCAGCTTGCTTGATTAAAGGTTACATTCTTGAGGGAGTTGAAACTCTAGGTTAGGTATTAAATCTTGGTTTACTGATGTGGGGACTTAACAGAAGTCACTCCAATTTGTTTGTCCCTTTAACATGTTTATTCTGAATAAATTCTATGGCATTCTCTTCCAAATTATTTTTTATTGTGTTCATTCTAGAATATATTACATCTACTGAATTGTTTTAATATGATAATTATATGTGCAGAAGAAAATTCAAATAGGTGAGTTGGATGGGATGTAAAGGGAATCACCACTCTGCCTCTTTCACGTCATTGATTGTAGCACAATCCCTCCAAGAAGGCAGTATCACATTTAGCCTACTATTTTCCTGGTTAGAGTCACCTCTAGTGACCTCTACTTGGCCTCTTTTTTTGGGGGGGGGTTCCTTTTTTTTATTTTAAGTTCAATTGATTAACACTATAGTGCATTATTAGTTTCAGAGATAGAGTTCAGTGATTCATCAGTTGCATACAATACCCAGTGCTCATTCCATCACATGCCCTACTTCATGCCCACCACCCAGTTACCCCATCCCCCGCCACCTCCCCTCCCAGCAAACTTCAATTTCTTTCCTATGCTTAAGAAGTCTCTTATGGTTTGTCTCCCTCTCTGGTTTCATCTTGTTTTATTCTTCCCAGGTTTTGTTGTTGTTGTTGTTGTTTTTTGTTTTTTACTAACCAGAATCATGCTGTATGTATTGTTCTTTGATGTGTTTGTTGGACAGTTCTCAGCCTAGCACACGCCTTTTATCCATTCTATGTTCTACAGAAATAGTTAGATGTTTGGGTTGCTTCATTGTGCTCTTACAATTATTTCCATTTTTGTGCACAAACTTGAGCACAGGGGCTGGAATTTGAGGGGAAGTGTGTCAATTTGAGCCCTTGGCAATCTGAGGTGAAGGTGTGTTGACTTGGCATTGAACAGGTGGCAGGCTGTGCATGCTGACTTGGGCAGGAGTCTGTGACTCCTGGACTGGACTGTGAATTTGGGACCCACAGGCCAATGGCATCGTGTGTGACAGGGACGTGGCTGGTTTTTCTTTTAATTTTTGTTTTTCTGGGCAACCCGATCTCTCCCTCTATTCTAAATGAAAGCCTTGCTGGATAGAGTATTCTTCGCTGTAGATTTTTTCCTTTTAGCAGTTGGCCTCTTATCATTAATTGCCCTCATCACAGGTGAGGGAACCAATAAGGGGATTCTTTCAGCTCTTGAATTTATCCATTTCAATCAGGCATCCCTGAACTGAGGAAATAACCACAAGATGTATTTGGAGAACCATAGAGCCCCCTGTGAGATGACATGAACTAAAACTCCATTGGCCATCTGACTTCTAAACCCCTACTCTGACTAGTGAATCACAGTGATGTTTTGGGTCTCCAGGAATTATGTCGGTTTATAGTCAGTGTCCAGTCATTCTTGAAAATCAACTTATTTCCTTTGCCCAAATGTACAGTTACCCTGGTAAAGGCTATAGATCCCTTTAAGGAAGGCCGGGAGGAAGATTAACAATATATATTTTTGGCAGTGTACCAGGGTCCTTCCTCAAAGGAGGGATCCAGTCTCCTTTTCACTGAAAGGATTCTGGGTCTATAAACTGTCTCAAGTCTGAGAATTAATTGAGGATCCATGAATGTTTTGATGATTCAGGCCATACTTTTGTTCACTTGACTTAGAACTTTTCTGCTTACACAGATCAAGTAGGAATTGAGCATTCTTCCTATGTATTTCACTCTGGGGACACTATGATCGACTCCTCAGTGGCTTAGGTCTGTGTGAGTTGGTTGTCTAGTTGCTTTTTTGACTCTGCTGTTTATTATTTCACCCACCTGGCTTGAGTGCTGTCACTTGGCCCCTGCTACCTGAAGATCCAAATACTCTAACTGCATTTAGGCTTCCCAGTTCGTGACTCCAGTCCCCACTGTGAGGTCTGGCCTACAGAGAAGAGTGATCATAGACTTCTTCAATGATGCAGGGACTACCCTCACAAATTATTTTTCTCATAAAAGTGGTGAAAAGTATGTTTTCAGTCCCCTCCCAGTAAGAGTGAATAGGTCTTAAATGACAAATCCACTCTAACATTCAATCTCTTTAAGCCTTTGGAGTCATTCCTCTGTATTAAACTGAGGCAGATCCAATATTTCTAATTTGGTCACGGTAGGCCACGTTTTCACCCATATTTTAGTCAATCAACCAAACCAACTATAAAATATCTTCCTAACTCTCTGAGCTACAACACAAATGCAGAATTTCTCCTTAGAGGACACATACCAATAAATATGGCCTGATTCAACTTTATGTTCCCATCATCTTTGTTCTATATCTTAATGTCCATTCCTACACATGTTCCCCAGAATTTTATCTGTATAAATTAGAAAACTCAAATAGTTTTTTTGGACTGTAGCACACTTTCTCATGGGTCACTCTTTGTACTTAACCCTCAGAAGCCCACTGGGATTTGAGTTTAGTTATAGGTCTAGAAGCAAAAAATGGTGCCGGGGGTGGGTCCTGGGGAACATCAACATTGTCTTGGTTAGCAACTGCTTCAAAAAAGACCATTACAATTTCCTCAGGGTGAGGTAGCTACTTATAGTGTGGTTGGGGAGGCATCTGGCAAAGGAGACTCATCAGAATTTAGCGTCTCCATGTCCTGTCTTCATCAGGGTCTTCTGATGGGTTCCCATCCCAATTTACAGGATCCAATTCTTTCCCCATTAATGCTCTCACTTTGAATAGTAGACACGGCAAACTTGGGAGTTCAATTTACATCATAATTCAGCCAGTCACAGGATGAAAGTCTGCATTTTACTTGCAGTAGTCTCAGCCCTGCATCTACAAGAGACAAGGGTCTTCTTTAGAGAACACACAGAAACTTGCAGTCATCTCAGTCACCTGAGCTGGAAATTTTATTTCATCATTTTGCCCAAAGACATTAGGAGCAACCAGACAACCTCATTATATTTGTTGGTTTTCCAAAAACTGTTAAAAAGTATCATGTACACAATTACCCAGTTCCTTGCTTCTTATAAGTGGTTGCTTAGGAATATTCAGTGGAGTTGTTTTGCATATCACTATTGCCAGATCATGCCATGGACTGTCAGTGCTCTCATTAGTACTGGAAATAGAGACATTACCATCTTTAATTAGACTGGAGAGCTAATTCCACAAAACTCAGAACCAATTCAGAAAACTCGTTATTAAAATTCTTTTCCTCTAGAACTACTGTTGGTACCAAAATTTGTATTAGCCTGAGTTCTCTATCACCCATCTAGCTATCATCTATCATGTATCTATCATCTATCTATACATCTACTTATCTATCATCTATCTATCTAACTCTGTATTTATCTAGATATTTATCTGTCAAAAAAGATATTTATTATAAAGAATTGGCTCACATGATTATGGACCCTGAAAATCCCAAAATCTCAGTTGGCAAGCTGTGGAGACCCAAGAGAGCTGACGGTATATAATTCCAGTCTGAATCTAAAGCCTAAGGCAGGAGAAGACTAATTTCCCAGCTTGCAGACAATCAGGAAGACAGAACAAATTCTCCCTTATGTTGCCTTTTTTATTCTATTTAGACTTTCAATGGATTGGATGAGGCCCAGCTACACTGAGGAGGGCAATATACTTTACTCAATCTACAGATTCAAATGTTAGTCTCATCCACGAAAACCTTCACTAACACACTCAGAATTAACAAAAAAGCAAATATCTAGGCACCTTGTGAAAACACAAATCATCATGTTATCTGTGTCTAAATTCAATTTACTTTTCCTTAAGATTACCTTTGTATTATTCTAAAGCTTTTTGATCTGCATATCCCTTATCAAAAATATATTGATTTCATTTAATCAAAATTTAGACTTCCCATTTTTAAATTGTTTATGCAATTAGCAAGTAAAATAAATACGTTGAAAAATGTTATAAAATTATCACTGTCTAAATGTATCTCTTGTAGTTAGCATTTCTGAAAATATAGTTATATTACTTTTTAAAGAATTTCTTTGTTCTTAATAATTCAGAGGTTCACTATAATTAGTTTTTTTATTTTTATTTATTTTTTAAAGGTTTTAAAAAATATTTTATTTATTGATTTGACACAGAGAGAGTACAAGCAGGGGAAAGGGAAGGGCAGGGAGAGGGAGAAGCAGGCTGCTGAGCAGAGAGCCTGATGTGGGGCTCAATCCCAGGACCTGGAGATCAAGCTGTGAGTCAAAGGCAGATGCTTAACCATCTGAGCCACCCAGGTGCCCCAAGAGACTCTTAACTACAGAGAACAAACTCATGGTTTCTGAAGGGGAGGATGGGCTAAACGGGTTATGAGCATCAAGGAGGGCACCTATTGGGATGAGCACTGGGTATTATAGGTAAGGGATGAATTACTAAATTCTATTCTTGAAATAAATACTACACTATATGTTAACTAATTTGAATTAGTTCCAGCTCAGCAGGGCGTCTGCTTCTCCCTCTTACTCTGTCTCTCCCCCAGCTTGTGGTCTCTCTGTCTCTCTTTCTCTCAAATGAACAAATGACATCTTTAAAAAAATGAGTCTCTTACAGTTTGCCTCCCTCTTTGTTTTTATCTTATTTTATTTTTCCTCCCCTTTCCCTACATTCATCTGTTTTGTTTCTTAAATTCCACAAATGCGACAAATCATGTATTTATCCTTCCCTGACCGTCTTATTTTGCTTAGCATAATACACTCTTATTCTATCCATGTTGTTGCAATGGCAAGATTTCATTCTTCTGGATTGCCAAATAATATTCCATTGGGTATATACATATACATATATATCACTTTTTTTCCATTCATCAGTCAATGGGCTTTTGGGCTCTTTCCATAATTTGGCTATTGTTGATAATGCTGCTATAAACATCAGGGTGCATGTGCCCCTTTGAATCACTATTTTTGTATCCTTTGGATAAATACCTAATTGCTGGGTTGTAGGGTAGTTCTATTTTTAACTTTTTGAGGAACCTCCATACTATTTTCCAGAGTGGCTGCACTAGTTTGCATTCCCACAAACAGTGCAAAAGAGTTCCCCTTTCTCACATCCTTGCCAACATCTGTTGTTTTCTGAGTTGTTACTTTTAGCCATTCTGACAATGTGAGGTGATATCTCATGGTAATTTTGATTTGTATTTCCCCAATAATCAGTGATGTTGAGCATCTTTTCATGTGTCTGTTAGCCATCTCTATGTCTTCTTTGGGAAAAATGTCTATTTATGTTGTTTGTCCATTTCTTAACTGGATTATTTGTTTTTTAGGTGTTGAGTTTGATAAGTTCTTCATAAATTTTGGATACTAACCCTTTATCAGACATGTCATTTGCAAATATGTTCTCCCATTCTGAAGATTGCCTTTTAGTTTTGTTGATTGTTTCCTTCGCTCTACAGAAAGTTTTATCTTGATGAGGTCCCAATAGTTCATTTTTGCTTTGTTTCCATTGACTCCAGAGAAGTGTCTGGTAAAAAGTTCCTGTGGGCAAGGTCAAAGAGGTTGCTGCCTGTGTTCTCCTCTAGGATTTTTATGGTTTCCTGTCTTATATTTAGGTTTTTCATACATTTTGAATTTATTTTGTGTATGGTTTAAGAAAGTCATCCACTTTCATTCTTCTGCATGTGGCTGTCTAGTTTTCCCAATACCATTTGTTGAAGGGACTGTCCTTTTTCCTCTGGATAGTCTTTCTTGCTTTGTCAATGATTAGTTGACCATACATTGTGTGTCCATTTCTGGGTTCCCTATTCTATTACATCGATCTATATGTCTTGTTTTTTGGTGCCAGTACCATCCTGTCTTGATGATTACAGCTTTGTAATAGAGCTTAAAGTCTGGAATTGTGATGCCTCTGCTTTTCTTTTCTTTTCAACATTATTTGGCTATTCAGGGTCTTTTCTGATTCCATACAAATTTTAGAATTATTTGTTCTAGCTCTGTGAAAAATGCTGGTGGTATTTTCATAGATATTGCATTGAATATGTAGTTGCTTTGTGTAGTATAGATATTTTAACGATATTTATGATTCCAATCTATGATCATGGAATGTTTTTCCATTTCTTTTTGTCTTTTTCAAATTTCTTTTATAAGTGTTCTATAGTTTTCAGAGTACAGATCTTTTACCCCTTTGGTTAGGTTTATTCCTAGGTATCTTATGGTTTTTGGTGCAGTTGTAAATGGGATTGATACCTTGATTTCTCTTTCTGCTGCTTCGTTATTGCTGTGTAGAAATGCAGCAGATTTTTGTATGTTGATTTTATATCCTGAAACGTTGCTGAATTTATGTATCCGTTCTAACGATATTTTGGTGAAGTCTTTCAGGTTTTCTAAATCAATTATCATGTTTGCAAAGTGTGAAATTTTGACTTCTTCCTTGCTGATTTGGATACATTTTATTTGTTTTTGTTGTCTGATTGCTGAAGCTAAGACTTCCAGTACGATGTTGAACAATAGTGGTGAGAGTGGATATCCCTGCTATGTTCCGGACCTTGGGAGAAGAGCTCTCAGTTTTCTCCCATTGAGAATGATATTAGCTGTGGGTCTTTCATGTAGGGCCTTTATGATGTTGAGCTATGTTCACTCTATCCCTACTTTCTTGAGGGTTTTTATCATGAGTGGATGCTGTATTTTGTCAAAAGCTTTTTTTTTTTTTTTTGCATCTGTTGAGAGGTCATATGGTTCTTATCCTTTCTTTTAATAATGTTGATTGATTTAAGATATTGAACCACTCCTGCATCCCAGGAATAAATCATATTTGATAGTGGTGAATAATCCTTTCAATGTACTGTTGGATTTGATTAGCTAGTATCTTGTTGAGAATTTTTGATTCCATTGTCATCAGAGATATTGGTCTGTAATTTTCCTTTTTAGTGGGGTCTCTGTCTAGTTTTCGAATCAAGGTAATGCTAGCCTCATGGAATGAGTTTGGAAGTTTTCCTTCCATTTTTATTTTTTGGAACAGCTTCAGAAGAATAGATATTATTTCTTCTTTAAATGTTTGGTAGAATTCCCTTAGGAAGCCATCCAGCCCCAGACTCTTGTTTGTTGGGAGATTTTTGATTAGTGATTCAATTTCTTTGCTCGTTATGGGTCTCTTCAAATTTTCTATTTCTTCCTGATTCAGTTTTGGTAGTGTATTTGTTTCTAGGAATTTATCCATTTCTTACAGATTGCCCCATTTTTTTCGGCATATACTTATTTATAATATTCTCTTATAATTGTATTTCTGTGGTGTTGGTTGTGATCTCTCCTCTTTCATTTGTGACTTTATTTATTGGGTCCTTTCTCTTTTCTTTTTGATACGTCTGGCAAGGGGTTTATCAATTCTGTTGATTCTTTCAATGAACCAGCTCCTAGTTTTGTTGATCTGTTCTGTTTTTGTTTTTGTTTTAATTTCTAGATCACTGATTTTTGCTCTAATCTTAATTATATCCCTTCTGCTAATTTTAGGCTTTATTCTCTGTTCTTTCTCCAGCTCTGTTAGGTGTAAGGTTAGGTTATGTATTTGAGACTTGTCTTGCTTCCTGAAGAAGGTCTTTATTTTCATATACTTTCTTCTTATGACTACCTTTGCTGTGTCCCAAAGGTTTTGGAATGTCAAGTTTTCATTTTCTTTGCTTGCATGTATTTTTTTTTTTTAATTTCTTCTTTAATTTCCTGGTTTACCCATTCATTCTTTCGTAAGATGCTCTTTAGCCTCTATTTAGCACATTGAATATATCATTCTACTCTCTTCTGGCCTGCCATGTTTTTGTGGACAAGTCTGCTGCTAACCTTATGTGTCTACACGTTTAGTGTAAGGACCTTTTGTCCCTAGCTGATTTCAGAATTCCCTCTTTATCTTTGTATTTTGCAAGTTTCATTCTGATATGTCTTGGTGTTGACCTGTTTTTGTTGATTTTGAGGGGAGTTCTCTGTGCCTCTTGGACATGAATGCTTGTTTCCTTCCCCAGATTAGGGATTATCTCGGCTATTAGATATTCAAATAGACTTTCTGCCCCCTTTCCCCTGCTCTTCTTCTGGGACTCCTATGATATGGATCGTATTGTACTTTGTGGAATTGTTGAGTTCCCTAAGTCTATATTTGTGGTCTAGTAGTATTCTTTCCCTCTTCTTTTCAGCCTCATTATTTTCCATAAATGTATCCCCTATATCACCCATTTCATTCCTCTGCTTCTTCCTTCCTCATTGTGATACATCCAATTGATCTTGCATCTCAGTTACAGCCTTTTTTATTTCAGCCTGACTAGTTTTTAGGTCTTTTATCTCTGCAGCCAGGGTTTCTCTGGTGTCTTCAATGCTTCTTTCAAGCCCAGATAGTATTCCTATGACTGTTGTTCTAAATTCCTATTTCAAATATATTGCTTATATCTGTTTTGAGCAAATCCCTAGCTGTGATTTCTTCTTGATCTTTCTTTTGGGGAGAAATCCTCCATCTTGTCATTATGCCTGGTTTCTGTCTGCATGTTATGAAAGCTTGTTATGTTTCCTACTCCTGAGAGTAATACTATATTAAGAAGGTGTCTTATACTGTCCAGCGCCCAGTACTTCAGGAAGTGTTTTTGGTATAAGCTGTGTGCACTCTGCTGTTGTGTTTTGGCTGCTCTTTCCAACAGGTCAGTCCTCTGCAGAGTTCCTCCTTACGTCCAGCGAGGAGTGTTTAGACCCCTAACTAGGAGTGCCATGATTTGTTTGTTAAGATAAGTCTGATTAAAAAAAAAAAAAAAAAAAAAGCCTGATCCAAGAAAGGAGAAAAGGAAAAGGAACAGAAAAGCAAACAAACAGGAAAACAAACAAATAAAAAAAATCTACAAGCCTGATTCCTAAGAAAAAGAAAATTAATAATAATAATAATAAAAAAAAATTCTGTTCCTATTTCCACCAAAACTGAGGTTGATCCTTTGGATCACTCTATGATCAGTAGCCTTGATGTATATGGAGGGCCTCTGTTGGTCTTCTGTGGGTGAGGCCTACTGTCCTGGCTCACGGTCAGACCTGCCCTTGTAAAGATATCTGTGCTAGGCACAAGAGGGCAGGGTTTGGTGTAAGTGACTCCAGCCTCCACTGTTTTTCTCTCAAGTCCCACTATGCTGGTGGGCAGGGGGTTGGAAGGTGGTGTCACCCCACGCTGTTGTCCCTGGGGAGGGGAATTTGTAGCTACTGCTGTTCAGGAGGCCCTGAGAGAAAAATGGTCTCCTGTTCTGTGTCCCAGGCTTCATCAGATCCCTGCCCTCAACCTGCTTGTGCTTGGTCGTTGGCATGCCCAGTGCCACAGTTCTCCTGTGTTTTATCTTTGGCCAGCAGCTGAGATTCAAAACAACAAATCTTAAAGGACACTGCAAAACTGGGACACACTCCCCTCCCAGGGAGGAGAACCTTGCAGCCCTGCACCTGGCACTAATCTGTCCCAGAAAAGCAGTTGCATGCCTGTGTGAATACCTGGAGTCTATGTTGAAGCACAGCAAAAAGCTGCCACAAGGTTATCTGCCCTCTATGTGTGCCTCTGGTCCCTGCTCAGTGCCATCAGGCAGGTCTTTTGTCCTTGGAGAGGCAATATACCCTCTTCCAAATGTACTCCAGGAAGGGGAACATTCTCTCCCATGAGACTCAGGGGATCCCCACACCATGGCATTGTGTGCAAACCCTACATGCTGCTCTCCCACTCTCAACCTCTCTCTCTGACTTCTCTCAGGGAAAAGGATCCCACCTCTCTGTGGCATCATGGCTTTTCTCTCCACCAATTCATGTCTCTGAACCTTGCATTTGACAGTTCTCTCCCTCCAATTGTGCAAATTGTTTTCTTAATCCTCAGATTGATTTCCTAGTTCTTCAAAATGATTTGATGTTGATCTAGCTATGTTCCAGCAATGAAGCAAGCCCAGGGTCCCCCTACTATTCTTCCATCTTAACTCCTCCTCAAAAAAGAAAGATTTTTAAAGGCAGAGGAAGGGCATTAAAAAAAAAAATTGCAAGGAATGCATTGTTTGGGCAATGTTGCCCTCCTAAGGGGGAAAGGGTCTTGCAGGGAATTGCCTCCTATTATTGACCAGGAACTTCCTGCTTGACTGGTTAAATGTTACATTCCTGAGGAAGTTGAAACTGTAGTTAGGTTAGATATTAAATCTTGGTTTACTGATGTGGGGCCTTAACATAAGTTACTCCATTTTTGGCCTGTGGTTTCTTTTTAACAGGTTTTTTTCTGAATAAATTCTATAGCATTCTCTTCCAAATCATTGGCTTTCTGTATTGTGTTTATTACAGAATATACTACATCTACTGAATTTTTTTAGTGTGATAATACATTTCCCTAGTACTTCAAATCAGTTGTTTTGGATGTCTATCTGGTTTTGATTTATGTGGCCTATTTTGTTTTATAATTTCTTTTTGTTTTTATGGATATTTTCTTCCTTCACTTCTCTCAGAGTCTTCATTGTACTTATTTTTAACGTCCTTTGAAAATGTCATTTACATATTGTTAATGACTTAATCTTCTGATTATTCAGTTCTTTTAGTGCTTTTCTGGAATATTATTTTTCCTCACGTGCTTTTAATTTTTTTTTTTTTAATGTCTATTCTTGTCTTTCCCTGTCTGGCAGTTTTGCAGTTATGTCAACTTTTTTTCTTTGAGATGCCGTGTGTGAATAGCCAAGTTAATATTGGCATGTCAGAGTTTCCTTCCTGTGGAGAGATTGGGAATTTTGGAGATCAGTTGCTCAGTTCTGTATGCTTAGACCTTATTCTCATTCACCAGCAAGTGTGCTGTTCTATATAAGCCACTGACCTAGAAATATGCTCATTTTTTTATTCTTATTTTCACAGGAATTCTGAGTGTAAGACCCTTTCCCTCACTCTTTTTTTTCTTTTATTTATTTATTTTTATTTTTTTATTGTTATGTTAATCACCATACATTACATCATTAGTTCTTGATGTAGTGTTCCATGATTCATTGTTTGTGCATAACACCCAGTGCTCCACACAGAATGTGTCCTCTTTAATACCCATCACCAGACTAACCCATCCCCCCACCCTCCTTCCCTCTAGAACCCTCAGTTTGTTTTTCAGAGTCCATCGTCTCTCATGGTTCGTCTCCCCCTCTGACTTACTCCCCTTCATTCTTCCCCTCCTGCTATCTTCTTCTTTTTTCTTAACATATGTTGCATTATTTGTTTCAGAAGTACAGATCTGTGATTCAACAGTCTTGCACAATTCACAGTGCTCACCATAGCACATACCCTCCCCAATGTCTATCACCCAGCCACCCCATCCCTCCCACCCCCAACCACTCCAGCAACCCTCAATTTGTTTCCTGAGATTAAGAATTTCTCATATCAGTGAGATCATATGATACATGTCTTTTTCTGATTGACTTATTTCACTCAGCATAACACCCTCCAGTTCCATCCATGTCGTTGCAAATGGCAAGATCTCATTCCTTTTGATGGCTATTGTATTGATATTGATAATATTCCATTGTGTATATATACCACATCTTCTTTATCCATTCGTCTGTCGATGGACATCTTGGCTCTTTCCACAGTTTGGCTATTGTGGACATTGCTGCTATAAACATTGGGGTGCACGTACCCCTTCGGATCCCTACATTTGTATCTTTGTGGTAAATACCCAGTAGTGCAACTTCCCTCATTCTTATTTGCTGCTCTCCACCCTATGGATAGGGACTTTGGGTTTGACAACTGCGTCTCTTTCTGCCCATTTCAGAACTGGGACCCCACTGTCCCAGAGCTTCCACGGTATCAATCACAGTGGCTTCACACTGTTATTAATATTTTGTTTGTACTTTAATATATTTTCTTTCAATGTCTAATTTAGGAAACAGTCATTGTAAATTAGGAAACATTCATAGAACCATATTTCTTAAAATCTGCAAGCACTTTTTCTTTTTTTTTAAGTAGACCCTATACCCAGCATGGAGCCCAACGTGGGACTTGAACTCATGACCCTGATATCAGGACCTGAGCTGAGATCAAGAGTCAGACAATCAACTGTCTGAACCACCCACGCGCTGCCTCAAGCACTTTTTAAAACACTTTTTTTATATTATAAATCTTTATATCTAGATTTTTTCTCATTATAATATATCTTAATTATTCTCATATCAGTTTTTGATTATCAACTCATGTGATGGTAACTCCTGCCATTTTGGCACTGCATATATTTCAAATACAGGTCTAATGTGTGTTATGGATATAGAAAGTTAGGATTAAAATGATGACATGAAGACTAAGAAACTGAGAAAACAGAAATAACATGTACTGAAAATTTGTAGCTTCTGCCAGTCCTAGCCAGTGATGCAAAAATACTGCTTCTGGACGTTGATATTTAGAATTTAATAGAAAAGTAGGAAAATACATATAAGTTAGTGTTGGAACTGGAAAAAACATTTTGCTAACTTTACTTTTCATTAATGACAGCAAAAGAAGGCTCATATTTTATATTAATGCATATCTTAGGTTAATTCCAGTAAAGTCCAAATGTAACTTTGTGTTAAACTATACTTTAAAATGCCTTCTATAATTTGAAAGCAAGCAATATTTAATTTCCTAGTTAAAAATAGTGCTTGTGGGCATAAGTAAAGTCTGATTAAGATTTTTGATAGAGATTTTCAAAAATTTTAATAGAGGAATTCATGTTTAAGTGGAATCTAAGAGGAAATTAATTTCTAAAAACAGAATGAATATAAGTAGAATAATTATGCCTAACCCCTGGATTAAGTAAGTGACTCAGTCCAAATTTTATCCTATCATTTGTTCCCTCTTCTCAGTAAGCTGTTTAAAAAACAGTGAGTTGGAGAAATCAGTCACAGCGAATACTAGACTTAATGGAAATACATTCAATCTGAACTTGAATTACTTCAAAGTAGTGAATACTCTTTTTGACCTGAAAAGAGAAATTGCCTGTAGATTGAGGAGAATTTATACATAGGAAACTTCTTCTAGTGCTTACTTCTAGGATTTTTTTTTAAATTTCTTGAATATCCCATCTTTCTATAGAATCAGAGAGAATGATTATGTTTTTTATGCAGGTCATCTAAGTCCAAGAACCCAGGGGAGGGTCCCATAGAACCAACCAAGAGGGTCCTTGGCTTCATGCAGGATGGAAATCGAACTTGAGCCAGAGGAAGTGAAAACAGTTTATTGAAGTGTTGAGTGATAGAGAATAACAAGCAGAGTTATTGGAGAGATTCAGAAAGGAGAAAAGAATGAGTCTCATTGTTGCTTAGGGTTAGGGGTTTATTTTGGAAAAGGGTCTAGGGTATGTTTTTTTTCAGGAATCCATGATAGGGTCCAATCAAAGGTGAGTGTCAGGTGAACAATAGTGTTATTCCATAAATTACCAAAAGTATGGAGTATTATACCAGCATCAGCTGAGGTTTGTTTGAAGCTAATGCTCTGGAACAAGTTTGGGATCTGGCTCTTCTTAGATGTTATCAGATGTTTGGGACCTAGGACAAAACTCAGAGTATGATTAACTTCCTTGAGTCCCCCTTGAAGTGGGAACATAGCTTTTTTGGCTTATTCAGAGGCAAACTATGGAACATGAGTAAATGGAGCTTAGCAGAAAAAGAGCAGAAATGGAGCTTTTCTAAAATAAAGTCCCTTCAGCTTCCCTACTTCATTTGAACTCTCTACAATGTACTTCTAATTACTTATAATGTATTATTTAATATATTAGCTTCATATTTTCTCATGATTTCATTGTAAAAACATTTTCAGGTGTTTTACAGGATGTCTATTTTCATTCTCATGGTTTCAACAAGGAGTAAATGCTTCCCTTTCTCTGCATGTTTCTGGAAAAGGACAATGCTGACCAGGTGTCCTGTTAAATGAAAGCAATCTGATAGGCAGTGCAAGGGCAGAAAGAGACAGTCCAGGGAGTTTGGCAAGGTCTGAAGTCTGGGCATAAGAAACAGTTATAGAACAGCTGATCCTAGAACAGAGACTGACTGCTTTTTTTTAATGTTTTATTCTCCTGACAGATCTAAGAATCTTGACTAACAAGAATAGACTGCAGGCAGAATGAGGTCAAAGGTATACAGGGAAATCTTGTCCTTGATTAAATGATGTTCTGAATTGGGGTCTTCTTACACTACTGTCTAGTTGGTGTTATTATCATAGAATCTATTAATTCTCACTTGTCTTCTTAAATTGTATTTTTTCTTAATAAGAAGAAAAACTATGAAAAAGAAATAAAAATGAGCCATGAGGTTAGAGAGACAGTGGAAGTACCAATGAAGGGCAGCAAAAAACAATTGAATGCAAAGCACCATCCTTTGTTGTTCTTGCTTGTAATGAAAGGCTTCTCCTTTCAAAGGAATGGATTAATGAAAAGGAAGTAGTGTTCTTGAAGTTATGGTGATTCCTTGGAAGTTTCATTCGTAGTTCTGTGTTTCTTTCCATTCTAATTAGGAATTAACAGAGTAGGGACATCTGGGGGCTCAGTCGGTTAGGCATCTGCCTTTAGCTCAGGCCATGATCCCAGGGTCCTGGGATGGAGCTTTGCATCAGGCTCTCTGCTCAGCGGGGAGCCTGCTTCCCTCTCCCTCTGCCTGCCACTCAGCCTGCTTGTGCTCTCTCTCTCTGTCAAATGAATAAAATCTTAAAAAAAAAAAAAAAGAAAGGAATTAACATGTAAAACCAAGAAGAACACTTTCTTATTTTAATTTACTTTGTAACCTATGAATTGCGATAGCAGGCAAAAGATCACCTATAAATAAATGTTTTATAAAATACATGTTTCCATTAATAAGGTTTATTGAAAAGTTTTTTATTGTGTTTTTCTCCCATGGGATGCCACCCCACATATTCAGAAATTAGATGGAAAAAAAAATATGACAATCCATTTTATTTCTATCAACGAGTTTCATCAGATACCTTGGAGATGTTAATAAAACTAACAGTTACCACTAAAGTTATGATATTTGTGTTTTTGGTGCCAGACAGACAATTATGATTATCAATAAAAATAAAATAGTAATCCACATTAATTGATAGCTTGTTCAATAAATGTCAAAGGCTGCTGTGAGCAATATATCCACTTTTACTTACACACAATGTTTATTTCCAATACTTCCATAAAACATAAAAATAATATCAGTAATTTTCTAAGTCAGCTTTTCTCAAAATAAAGTCCTAACTTCACCAGGGAAGGGGCCAAGGGTGGGCAGCCCTAAGATAGGCCACTTTGGCATGAAGATTATTTTGTGTAAAATACCATCAAAACCCAACAAATTTAGGAGAAGCTCTTTACCTCCCTGACGATTGCCAAAAAAGAATGTAGACAGAGGACCTCCCCCAGGAAGAGAACTATCACCATTACTACATCATACTATGAACTAGGTATGCTTAGACAGGGAGGAACCTAGCAAGGTCTCTTTGATCAAAGTTGTCTATGTCCCATTGTTTCTGAGTGGCTCAGCAAACATTTGTTTACCAAACATTTTACTTCCTGTGAATTGAATTCCTTTCCCTTTGTAGTCCCAGACACCTACCCCCTTCTCCTTAGTTCAGAATGATATATATACCACATTTTGCCTGACTGTCTTTGGAATTTCCATGTCTATGTGGATTCCTGGTATGTATGCCATTAAATTTGATTTTCTCCTGTTACTCTGTCTTTTGTCAATTTGATTCTTAGTCCAGCTAGAAGGATCTTGAAGGGACAGGACGTTAATGTTCCCTGACACCAGTAAGACATGGGAGCCTCTAAAAAATTCTGATTACCAGGCTAATGTAATCCTAGGTTTACTGGTGCAGTATTTCTGAAGTGGAGATTGAAAATCTGCATTTTTATGATATTTTATATGATTTTTATATATACAAAAATTGAAAATCATTACTCTGAGTTGATCTCTCAGTTTCATTTGGCTGTTGCAATTATTGTAAGACTACCTTTAATTTAAAGGCATATATCCATTCATTTTTAGTAACCCAGTTAATTTGATTAAGAAGGAAAGTGTAAGAGTATCAAACTAAAAGAAGGCACTTGAGGATTTCCTTTATGATTTTTGTACCAGAAACTGTTAAAGAAAATTTCCTTTATAGTCATAGAAGAAAGAAAACATACCCTAAATCTCAATTTAAAGATTTAATTTTTCCCAACATTTTTTTCCCCTAAGGACCACTTTAAGAACCACATTTAAAAGCAAATAACCAGGGGCGCCTGGGTGGCTCGGTCATTAAGCATCTTCCTTCGGCTCAGGTCATGATCCTGGGGTCCTGGGATCAAGCCCCAAATTGGGGCTCGGTGGGAGGTCTGTTTCTATCTCTCCCCCTCTCCCTGCTTGTATTTCCTCTCACACTCTCTCTCTCTCTGTCAAATAAGTAAATAATTTTTTTTTAAAAAAGCAAATAATCAAACATTATATTATTATTATGAAGACTGAATTGGTTGAAAAATTGCAAGTAAATGAAAATTCTATTGGAAAAGAACAGTTATGATAGGAGAATCAAGAAAGGGTTTCAGATAACCTATATGTCAGAAAGCATTGTAGATTCAGTGAAACAGAGCTTAATGATCTAAAATTGACAATCAAGTTGATACAAGCAATTCCAGGTAACTATTTCATGACCTGTGAATTATTTTCTTAGTGGATGGTTCTTTGGAAGAATGGTTCAGTTCACAAATTTTTCCCAGAGCAGAAAAAGGTAGCAATTCTCAGTCTATAACAGGGGATGTATTTTTAATGTCCTCATATTTTTAGCATTTCTTATTTACATTTGCCGAAGTAAATTCTAAATGTAAAAAAAAAAAAATGTTTAATAGCTTACAGGTGTATTTTGTTCTCACTGCTATTGTTTAAAACATATTTGTTCTTTCTTTAAAATCTATAATAGAATGTCATGTTTATTATTAATTGTTTTGACAATACAGAAAAGTACAAATAAAAAATCTTATTTAATTATAACATGCAGTGATATTTACATCTAATATTTGAGGATATGTTCTTCTGATCTTGCTTCTATAAAACTATATGAGTTTGTCTAAATATTTTATGTTTGAGTTATATCACATATTAGTTTGTTATCCACTTTTCACTTGATAAAAGATGTTGCTTGTTAACATATTCTATATTAATATTTTAATGAAAATCTATATTAACATTTCAGTGGTTATATATAATTTCATTCAGTGAATGGACATATGTGCATCCTGTAATGTCCTATAGCCAGCTATTTTGGCTCATATTCATTTTTTGGTAGTAGAGGTGATACTACAGTAAACGCAAATCTTTTAGCACATATTTTGTTAGTCATTAGTCTATATTCCTGTACATATTTTTGACCAAATTTTAAGACCAATAGTTTTGATATAAGAATTGTGTTAGCAATTTATATTGCCACAACAATGGTCTAGAGCCATTTTTCTATACACTTTGGATGATATTTTAGGAAAAACTGCTATTCTGTTACTTTTGAAAATTTTTTAAAAAATTTTATACTTTTTTAATTTTTATACTTATAATTTTTAATTTAATTTTTAAATTTTATACTTTTCTTTATACTTCTTTTATATATTTTATATATATATTTGTGAAATTCTTCAAGTTGTTTTTTATTCTTTTTTGGGAGGGCTTGAATTTTTCTTAATAATTTGTAACATAGCTTTGTAATTCAAAGGGTGGTTCTTTCATATGTTTGTGTCATATTGTTATAGTTATAGATTTTCAGAAATTATTGATATTTATGTTGTCAAATGAAGTGGCCTATTTTTCCCACTTTTTCACTTATTACTCTAAAAGTTTTCCCCTAGGCTGTGTTAACTCCTACTTAAAGTTATTTATTTATTTATTATTTATTTATTTATTTATTTATTTATTTATTTGAAGATTTTATTTGTTTATTTGACAGAGAGAGAGAGAGAGCACGAGCAAGGGGAGAGGCAGAGGGAGAGGGAGAAGCACGCTTCCCGCTGAGCTGGAAGCCCAGTGTGGGACTCAATCCCAGGACCTGGAGAAAATGACCTGAGCCAAAGGAAGATGCTTAACCACCTGAGCCACCCAGGCGCCCCTACTTAGAGTTATTTATAAACAAATTAATAGCTGCAATGATAATAAGCTAGAGAATGCATATTCTATTTACCCTAACATATATTTGCATTACTAAGACTTACTACATGTTGTTAGCATATTCACAATTGGGTACTTTGGCCCCTATTTCACACCTTAATGGGAAGCTTTCTGCATAGGAATGTGCAGGAATGAAATTTGACACAGAGAT